>NC_091123.1:157103743-159818743 GCF_040183065.1 Periplaneta americana
ATAGATAGATAGATAGATAGATAGATAGATAGATAGATAGATAGATAGATAGATAGATAGATAGATAGATAGATAGATAGATAGATAGATAGATAGATAGATAGATAGATAGATAGATAGATAGATAGATAGATAGATAGATAGATAGATAGATAGATAGATAGATAGATAGATAGATAGATAGATAGATAGATAGATAGATAGATAGATAGATAGATAGATAGATAGATAGATAGATAGATAGATAGATAGATAGATAGATAGATAGATAGATAGATAGATAGATAGATAGATAGATAGATAGATAGATAGATAGATAGATAGATAGATAGATAGATAGATAGATAGATAGATAGATAGATAGATAGATAGATAGATAGATAGATAGATAGATAGATAGATAGATAGATAGATAGATAGATAGATAGATAGATGAATTTATTGAGTAATATTATACATACAAATTTTATATTATCATAATTTTGTCTAAAATCCAATGCACGGGTCTTCTGACCGTACGTGCTTTGTACCCGAAACAAGTCCTCCTTTGTATGTCCCCCCCCACCTATGATTACATCCAACTACTCTCTAAAAGAACACACATATTAAAATGGGAATGACACAATCAAACACATTACATAATATATCCTAACCTAAAAGACCTAAAAGTGTACAGTTGGGTGGATACTATTATGCCTTCCTCAGTTGTCGTCGCAAACTTCAACAGCTGAAGTACTAATCTCTCTCGCCTTCAAGAGGAACAATCCAGTCTTTTGTTCCCATTCTCTATTCCCCATAAGGTAAAGAAATGCAAGCGAACTCCTATTCTGACTTAGCATCGAGGGTGGTAAATATTTTCTCCGCACATGTTCCAATTCCACACACACTAATAAAATATGTTTATATGAATCCTTTTTTTTTGCAAAGCGGATAAAGACGCCCCCTTCCCCTTCTTCGTTGACAATTTTATTACCCTTCCATGCCCCCAATCTTAGCCACGATAAACCTGCTCTGCTGTCTTTGTTACAAGAATTTATGTAGTCACACCTCCCCCAGTTAAGCACGAGATCTGATTGTAAATGTAGTGAGGACTTTTCCGAACATTGGAGCTCAATCTCTTGCCTCTCGATATCAATTAAACGCATCTTCACATTACGCCATACATTCCTCCTGTTATTCTCTCCTTTCTCCCTCACCCATCCCATTCCTATATGATGTAGCAAATCAAAAGTAATGGCATTTTTAGGACAAGACCCAGTCAGAAGTAAGATAATACACAATATCCAATGCCTCGAACAAGTACAAAATTTCAACTATCTGGGTTCTAAAATATCTTATCAAAATGAAAAAGATGTGAACAAGAAAATTACCAAATTTACACAAAGTCTAGGAATAATAAACAATACATTAAAAGCTAAATTAGTACAAAAATCTACGAGAATAAAAATATAATAATACACTAGCATTACCCTCCCTTTTATACGGAAGCGAGATTTGGACATTAAAGAAAAAAGACATGAACAGAATTAAAGGAACGGAAATCAAATGTTTCAGGAGGACAGCAGGATATACTCTTTTAGACCGAAAAAGGAATGAAGAAATTTTAGAATAATTAGAAGTAGAGTCAGTAGAAGAAAAAATCAACAGATACAAATTAAATTGGCTAGATCATATAAGAAGAATGGAAAATTCAAGAATCCCAAAAATTATGATGCAGTATAAACCTAGAGGACATCGTCGACCAGGAAGACCTTTTAGAAGACTGCTAGATGGGGCCGAAACAGGTCTGCAGAGGCCTAATTCGTGAAGGATGATGATAATAATAATAATAATAATAATAATAATAATAATAATAATAATAATAATAATAATTTATAGTCATTTAGCAGCAAGATCGTATAGTAACTTTTGTTCCCATGTACCATATAGTTAAGTGAAATTCAGTTGAAAAAGTAGTCTATGAATTGTGAACACAAGGGTATTTATATAATACGATACAATATCCTATTAAAATATTAATAAAACAGAAACCGCTTACCATATTCATTCATTCATAGCATTCTGCCCAAAACCCAGTCTTTCTTATTTTCTGCCTTTCTCTTTGTTTCCTCATATGATCCATATATCTTAATTTCGTCTCTCTGATATCTTCTTTTCTCCCGAATTTTTCTCCCGTTCACCATTCCTTCAAGTGCATCTTTCAGTAGGCAGTTTCTTCTCAGCCAGTGACCAAACCAATTCCTTTTCCTCTTTCTGATCAGTTTCAGCATCATTCTTTCTTTACTCACTCTTTCCAACATAATTTCATTTCTTATTCTGTCTGTCCACTTCACACGCTCCATTCTTCTCCATATCCACATTTCAAATAATGCTTCTATTCGTTTCTTTTCATTTCGTCGTAATGTTCATGTTTCTGCTCCATAAAATGCCACACAAAGCACTTCACTAGTCTCTTCTTAAGTTTTTTTTCCAGAGATCCGCAGAAGATGCTCCTTTTTTTTATTAAAAGCTTACTTGGCCATTGCTATTCTCCTTTCGACTTCCTGGCAGCAGTTCATGTTACAGCTTATAGTACATCCCAAGTATGTGAAGCTGTCCACTTGCTCTACTGCCTCATTTAGAATTCGCAAGTTTACCTTATTTTTCTTCCTATGACATTTGCATTTATCTTCATCCCATATTGTCGCAGCTGACATTTAGTTCCAGTAGCATATCCCTTCATATCGTCTCCTCTTCTGCTAACAACGCCATATAATCAGCAAATCTTATGCACTTTATTCTTCTTCCTCCTACTATCACTCCTCCTGCGTTCTGAAAACAGTTCTTCACTAAATCCTCCAAGTAGATGTTGAACAGGGTAGCTGATAAAGGGCATCCTTGACGTACTCCTCTCCGTATTTCACTTCCTACTGACATTTCTCCTCCTATCCTGACTTTCACTCGTTGTTTCATATAAATATTACTGAACAGTCTTTTCCCTTTTCAATCCACACTAATTTTCTTTAGAATCCCCATCAGTTTATTCCAATCCTCTTTGTCAAAAGCCTTTTCTAAGCCCATAAAATATATATACTTCTTTATTCTCCTCTAGGTATCTTTCGCCAATTGTTCTTAGTTGTCCAATTGCATCTCTCGTACCTTTTCCTTTCCTGAAGTCAAACTGTTCTTCTTCCAACTGTTGTTCCTTCTTAGAATATAAACATCGATTCAGTATTCGTAAGAGAATTTTCGCCGAGTGCGATATCAGGCTGAAAGTTCTGAAGTCCTTACATTTCTTGACATTATTTTTCTTCGGTATTGGAATCAACATTGTTTCCGTAAACTCTTCAGGCAATTCGCCTTATTCATATACAGTATTACTTCGCTTAAAGATAGAATTTTCTTCTGTAATTTCAGTATATGTTCTTCTTAAATATTCACTTTAAAGTGTTACTTTCAGCCAATACAGTTTTATAAATGAAAATGTGTGTACTGAAATCAGTATTTTGAGGTGATCAGATAATCATATAGTGATAGTGAGACAAATGTTGAATCAAAATTTCACAAAATATTTTATTTATTTATTTATTTAACCTGGTAGAGATAAGGACATCAGGCCTTCTCTTCCCCTCTACCAGAGGATTACAACTACAATATTAAGAATACAATTACAATTAATATTAAATTTACAAATACAATAAAAATCAAAGTACTAAAAGATTAACTGATTAATAAAAGCTAGACAGTTTATTGTAATAATTAAGAAGAGAGAAGCATTTCTTTTATTGATTAAGTAAAAATTAAACCTACTCTACACAGTAAGAAAATGCTTAATAAGCTTCCTTTTGAACGGTACTAAATTCCGACAGTCTCTGATGTCACTGGGTAGGGTATTCCACAAGCGCGAGAGCGAGATTGTGAATGATGATGAATACGATGATGTCTTTTGTGTTGGTATGGCTAGTATGCGGCTATTTTGCGTGCGTGTGAAAAGATTATGATATGATGACAGGTAACTGAAACGGGAGGCAAGGTAGGTAGGTGTAGAGGTGTGAAGGACTTGGAAAAGTATAACAAGAGAATGAAAATTTCTACGTTCGTTAAGCCGTAGCCAGTTTAGACTTTGGAAGGATGGGGTAATGTGGTCAGCGCGACGGACATCGCAGACGAAGCGAACACAAGAATTATGAACACGTTGTAATTTTTGCGACTGGTTGACATTGAGGTCGGTCAGTAGAGAATCACAATAATCGAAGTGGGGCATTACTAGTGTTTCCACTAGTATTTTCTTGAGTGATTGCGGAAGGAATTTTCGAATGCTTTTTAAGGAATGTAGTATGGAAAGCACTTTTTTGGTAATATGGGTTACTTGATTATTCCAGTTTAAATGCGTATCAACGTAAACTCCAAGGTTTTTAACACAGGAAGAAAAAGGGATTATTGTGTCGTTTAACTTGATGGAAGAGCAGGAGTAATATTGCATACCTAATAGACGTTGATGTCCCCTAGGATTGCTTGTGATTTTCTTGCAATAATGGTTGTATTCTAACATCTCTTACCCTGCAACCTTTTTTTATCATAAATTTCGTAACATAATTTTGCGGAATATCGGGAATAAAATATTACTGAAATATATTTCGCTTCAACATAAACTGGACATTTGTGTGCTTGTTCGGTACAGCCCTGAAAACATGTAAGCCCTGTCCTCATAGCAAGGCTTTCGAATCCACCTGGGGTTCCAAAGTGAGCTCCTTTATTATCAGCGTGCTTCATCATCAATATACCACTTGATCCGCCGCTGCAGACTGTCGATCCCAAGAGCCAGATAAGCCCAGCCGGAGCGAGGTGGTCAGTGGAAGCTAACGAAATGACAAATCGCATTTTTTGCTTTGAGATGTACACAGCAACAGAGTCTGTGCGCTTTTGTGTACCTATTGACCCAATATAGAGAATTCTATTCTAAAAGCCCCATCTCTGCAGCTACAAAGTCGCCATTTTATATTCTCTTGTGGCTCAACACTGCTGTCCAGATAATGCAGGGTTGCCATGTCATAAGTAATACCACGAGTCAGTTTCATCCTATCAATAGATAATTTCACAAACATGGAGCGAAGCGCGAGAGAAATGATCTGATAAGATTAATCCACAGTGACATTTGCTATGACTGTTTCGTGATTAGGATATTCAGTAAATAGCATTCATTCATTCATATAGAGTTCTGCTTTCCTCTTTGTCTCCTTGTATGATCCACATATCTTAATGTCGTCTATTATCTGAAATCTTCTACCTCGAACTCTTCTCCCGTCCACCATTCCTTCCAGTGTATCCTTCAGTAGGCATTGTTTCTTCTCAGTCAGTGATCCAATCAATTCCTTTTCCCCTTCCTGATCAGTTTCAGCATCATTCTTTCTTCACCTACTCTTTCCAACAAAATTTCATTTTTTATTCTGTCTGTCCACTTCACACGTTCCATTCTTCTCCATACCCACATTTCAAATGCTTCTATTTACTTCTCTTCACTTCGTCGTAATGTCCATGTTTCTGCCCCATACAATGCCACACTCCATACAAAGCACTTCAGTAGTCTCTTCTTTACTTCTTTTTCCAGAGGTCTGCAGAAGATGCTCCTTTTTCTATTAAAAGCTTTCTTTGCCATTGCTATTCTCCTTTTGACTTCCTGGCAGCAGCTCATGTTACTGCTTATAGTAGGCCTACTGTCGGTGACTCACGAGAAGACGAGAGCGAACTGAGGAGGAAGGGATGTGAACAGATAACGTACGACAACACGTGCAATATTTGTACTGCAGTAAGCGGAAACATTAGGTCTCCTTCTGTTCAACTTAGCTTTAATTTCCATACGCATTGTTACTCATGTTTCCTGCACGAGTAATAACCTGGCTACTGGGATGCTTATCTGAGCGATGTTTATAATAATCAGCAGCGATAGTCAAGAAGGTCACATTCTTTCCGCTCGTCTTCTCCTGAGTAACGGGCACTACACCCCAAGTATTTGAATCTGCTCTACTGCCTCATTTATAATTCGCAAGTTTATCTTCTGTATTTTTCTTCTTATGACCATGCTCTTCGTCTTATTTGCATTTATCTTTATCCCATAATAATAATAATAATAATAATAATAATAATAATAATAATAATAATAATAATAATGATTTATTTTAGCTGGCAGAGTTTAGGCCGTAAGGCCTTCTCTTTCGCTCAACCAGCAAAAAGTGTATATACATATGCATGAACTTACAAAGAATCCAACAATTTGATTTAGATGAGAGTTACATGTATACAAAAGTTATTTACAAATTAAACAACAAAATACTATGAACTATTAATTAAACACTGAAATAAACTGTGTAGCAGAATTAAACTAAAATACATAGAATGTTAATATATTTCAAATAATATTAGATAATAGAAAGAGATTATTACGAGACAATTAAAATACAGCACAATCAGGATGATGTCTAAAGAAAAAAGTAACAATGTAGTCAGTGATAGTTTAAATCAGTATGATTGGAGTGAAATGCCAATAAGGTTATCTTTTAAGCTGTTCTTAAAGGTGTTTATTGTCTTGCAGCCCCTAATACTTTGTGACAAGGAATTCCATTGACGCGAGGTGGATATTGTAAAAGATGATGAATAACAAGATGTTCTATGAAGAGGTATACTTAGCGTGCCACAGATAAGTGATCTGGTATTTACGTCGTGGTTAGAGTATAGATAAGAGAAACGAGACGAAAGGTAATTTGGTGTTGAAGTGTGCAGAATTCGAAAGAGTAAAGACAAAGAGTGTAAAGTTCTACGTAATAATAATAGCATTAATGTAATAAAAATAATTACGTATTTTTATTCAATTTAATTGAAGTTTAGACATAATAAGTACGAAAGAATTAGTTGAAATAATTTGAAAATTGTTTTGTTTTGTTCTTTTTTTTTTCAAAAAAACAAAAAGAAGAAGAGTAGTTTATGTCCCTAGCTCAATCGAGTGAGAAATATTGAAAGTCTCACTCTAATTTTACTTAGAGTCTAGCTTCTACATAGACATGCAAAACGTATGATATTACATTACTACTTGCACAAGAAAGCTCTGTTTTCTATGATTTGTCTCTTTTGCACTTAATTCTTTTTTATGTCCAGTCTTAAATTTACTTGCGTAGCGAACTTCGTATGCTTTAGTACTACGTGCCATTCAGTCTTGTCTGCAACATAATGGTGGTATAATTAAGCCATGTACGTTCCTCTCAATCAAGGATCGTGTAATCTATTTAAAATGCCAAAAGATTACAGACGCAGTTCATGTTCCCCATTATAATCATGCCTTAAGCTTGACTCTATAGAATATCCATTGTTTATACTCAACGTTAATTCCATCTGAGCCGTTGTGTAGGCTACATGTGGCCAAAGAATTCAACCTCAGGTTATTATTAATATATTCTAGTAATAATAGGATTATGTTCTTTAGCGAACACGTTTCCACGACGTCATTAACAGATTGTTGACTGATTCACAGCTGTTATAATTGCTATTAGAGAGGCGGAAGGTTATATATATATATATATATATCTTATTTTGATTTATGACAATTTTATTTCTTTGTGACCATGAGATAGCCATATCTATCATTTGTTATATTCTCAGTACATCTACTATTGTAATGTAATGGTTTGAGCGAGAATTTCATTCAGCGAAGAGGTTATCGGTATACAAGTGGACTCTGGACTTCTGCGCCAAACTCTGAGGGATGATGGATCTCTCGCATGGAGAATCATTTTTTGTGCGAGATCGTGCGTATTTGCTTGGTTTCCGCACAAAACCAATCCGCGGAAAGTTTAAAATTCCACATTCAGTATTCCCAACCTAACATACATAACAATTTCCCTCTAAGTGACATATTGATTTTACTGCTTTAGGATTTAACATATTATTTTAGAGACGTTCAATATAGTAATAATTAAAAAATTTGGAAACTTACCACTGCGATTTCACCTAAATTGCACTGTTAATTATTGTTTTTAAATATTTGCAAAAATTAAGTCAACTCTACAACTCCACTAAAGTTACTGCATTCGTGATGCAACTAACATTAAGGAAGTCGTGAAAAAATCAACAAGATTCCAGATTCATCATAGACTGGGGGGGGGGAAAGACAGACGTATATCACGGCCTGCTGGAGTATAGTAAACACAGAAAACATTTTATAGCAACAATGTTGAAGATAGATATTTTTGTTTTGCTAATTTGCCGTCATTGAACAGAAACCAAGATGAAGATTTCATTGCAACTAATTAGAAATTCCTCTTTCAGGTATGTAATAAACGATCTTCGCACAAAATAATGTACGATACACGAACGGTATGTTTTCTTTCAATTCTCGGATACTACGTTTCGCTTTTTCAAACTTTTCCTCGAACATGACAAATTTAACGTAACGCATATTACTATTGTCAGACACCCCATTTTTTTTTTTTCATGACACCATCGTAGTATACGAAGAGACATGTGGTTTCAACATGATAGATTCCCGCTGCTGTGCACTCTTTGTGTGTTAGTACATCTCAACAAAAACCTACGGGGTGCGATAGATAGATAGAGAGAGAGAGAAGCACACACACACACACACACACACACACATATATATATATAGCTTGGCCAGCACGATCGCCCGACTTCACGCCCCCTGTGTTTTAGGGACATGTGAAGAGAGTGATGTACATCTCTTTAGTTCACACCAGAAAGGAATTGATTCTGCGGATACACGCGGTATTTGATCAACTACACCAGAAATCTCTCATGTTGTAGAGTGTTTGACGGTCAATGTTACGACGATCTTGTGAATGCAATACGGTTCGGGGTGGACAATTTGAACATTTACTGTAAATGGTATATAGAATTTTAAACTCTATAATAACACCTAGCAAAAAATGTATGGAGGTAAATTAAGTAATTAATTGTGTTATAAGTAGAGACCGGATTTTATGTACAGTTTGTTCCCAAGAAACTAGTTCGATTGATTAAAATGTGTCTCAGTGAAACATACAGCAGAGTCCGTATAGGTCAGTTTCTGTCTGATGCTTTTCCATTTTACTACGGGCTAAAGCAAGGAGGTGCACTATCACCTTCACTTTTTTACTTTGCTATAGAATATGTCATTAGGAACGTTCAGGATAATAGAGAGAGTTTGGAATTGAACGGGTTACATCAGCTGCTTGTCTATGCGTATGACGTAAGTATGTTAGAAGAGGTGGAAAAATTAAAATATCTTGGAGCAACAGTAATAAATATGAATGACACTCGGAAGGAAATTAAACGCAGGATAAATATGGGAAATGCCTGTTATTATTCGGTTGAGAATCATTTGTCATTCAGTCTGGTCTAAAAAAAAAACTGGAAGTTAGAATTTATAAAACAGTTATATTACTGGTTGTTCTGTATATTTGTGAAACTTGGACTCTCACTTTGAGAAAGGAACAGAGATTAAATGTGTTTGAGAATAGGTTGCTTAGGAAAATATTAGGGGCTAAGAGGGATGAAGTTAGAGGAGAATGGAGGAAGTTACACAACGTAGAACTGCAAGCATTGTATTCTTCACCTGACATAATTAGGAACATTAAATCCAGGCGTTTGAGATGGGCAGGCCATGTAGCACGTACGGGCGGATCCAGAAATGCATATATAGTGTTAGTTGGGAGGCCGGAGGGAAAACGACCTTTCGAGATGTAGATGGGAGGATAATATAAAAATGGATTTGAGAGAGGTGGGATATGATGGTAGACACTGGATTAATCTTGCTCAGGATATGGACCGATGGCGGGCTTATGTGAGGGAGGCAATGAACCTATGGGTTCTTTAAAAGCCATTTGTAAGTAGGTAAGTATATGTTGATGGTGAATTATATAAATTAGGTGGGAAAATAAATGATACTTTATTTGCAAACGTGGAAATATTAGTACTAAACTTTATAATAATAATAATAATAATAATAATAATAATAATAATAATAATAATAATAACAATAATGTTAAACAGATACATAGTATATAGTTATAGGTTGTCGTATGTATTGTTTACTTTTAATCATTATACTGTATATGGTGGGTGATGGCGGATTAAGAATTGAAATACATCTAATCTGCCATGACGGAAATACAGAATGATGTAATAAATAAATGAAATAAATATAAATTGAGCCCGAGACTAAGATATAGAACGAAGAAGAAGAAACCTGAGCTCTTGTTACCAGCATAGACACTATGTAAGCAATCCTGTATTGCAGGCATATCTTCGACATAGGAGGAGAAAAGAACTCGTACTCCTTCGGAACTGAGTGTTGTGTAGGCCTCTCTGAATCGATAGATGGCACCAAGTAGTGTCACAGTGGTGGACATTACGATACTTAAATGCCGTCCTACGAACTTCAACAATCTTCCTTCCTATGACAGTGATTTACAATAATTTTCGGGGTGCGCTGTAAGTCTTCGTGCAACCTTCGTAGCACAAAACAGGTTATAAAACTGCATAGATATACAACTAATTAACTAGTATTGATATGCACTATAGCAGAGGCCTCCAAAAAGCGTATCGTCATTCGTGCTCTCGATGCTGCCCGCCGAACACAGTGTGCTGTAAGAATAGTAAAGGGGAAGAGACTCGTACCTCAACAGATATGAGCGATCAGTGGGGGATCGAGGCAACGGTCTGCTTAAGTTTACTAATAATAACATCAAAAGAGTAAGAAATATCATACGTTTGTATATTATTTTGACATATTATGAAGCTGGAGCCTTGCTATTGACACAAGCCATTGTAAATTCTGATCTATGGTGCCTTTCAGTGCCTGGAAAAGATCTTCTCCAGTTGTATTTTGTAATTACATCTAGAAGACATTCAGACACAGTAAAATGTTCATTAACTCCTGGGATGAAATTGGCTATGTGAGCTTTGACATTTCTATCTATGCTTTCGTCCAATGCAAGTGAGTAAGCTACAAACTGGTTAATTGTGGTTTCAACTTCAGATTCAATTACATTTGCAATCTTGAAATTCCTTCTCTGAACTGTAATTGGAAACATTTTAATTTTCTTAAAATTTGACTTTGTTCTGGACACAGTATTTTAGTAACGTCCTGTATGCATGATTTTATAAATGATGCTTCTGTAAAGGGATTCATTGATTTTTCAATATTCCAAGCTAGAACATAGCTAGCAAAAAGCTTTTTTTGTTTAAGACTGAGGACACGTGTGTGATTTGTGTTTGTATTTTCTTGTTTTATATTTATCAAAATATTTGTAGGCCTACGCATTTCACCTAAAATTAAACGAAAAACTATATGTTTGTCATGCGGAACTGAGTATAAAAGTTTTGTAATATACTGATTATTATGTATAACCAACAGTTATACAGATAGCACGAAAATAATTTATTTTTACATGTCCAACATATCCGTAATTGTATGATATCCTTTGTGAAGAGTCGAATGTTGTCGTCACATATTGAATTTTAACATACCCTTGAGAATTTTCGAACAAATTAAGCATTTCACATTCTCCCCACTAACTCAATAAAAATGTCTCTTCCTATTCATCCTTGAATGTACTACGTCCATGATTAGAAGACATTGTGAAAAGGTGGAACACGCCGATCAACGCAATGATAATGGCAGTCCACCACTGCTCTTCGATTGCGCACAAACATTGAGTACAGTACAGGTGGGGATGGGTGAGGCGGAGCGCGCTCACTACGTACTGGCTTCGGTTCCGTTCAGGGGCTTACTCGCGAGTAGGCTTTTGGAGACGTCTGCACTATAGTACAGGTACATCATTTTATTTTTACTTCAATTCTTATTGTACCTGAGTTTTTGAATGTACTTCACTCCCAACCCTTCTACTAAGGAAGTTCCAACTCCACACAGAACCAAGACCGCAGATAGTAAGCAGTACTGAGTTACTGAGTATAGTACGTTCCAGAAATATGTTCGCGTTTTCCAGTGACGAAAGAGCTTTCAATATTGAATCATATTTTCGCACAGGGACTGTCCGTTTGCCTACGTCGCATCCCGATTTCCCCCACCTGCTTCTGCTCGCCCTTCTGTAATAGCTGGGCTGTCTTAGCTCTTTTCTGAAAACATTAATTTCTCTTAGGAATTGGAAGTTTACGTAATATTATAAGCTGTTTAATTTAACTTAAATAAAAGGGCTTCGTTCAGTAATTAACTGTCACGTGATTTCCTCCCTTTCTACAATCCTGCGGCATAACCACTTGGACGGACAGTAGATAGCATGTCTGAGTAATTTTATATTTTCGGGTCGGGCAGAAGTGAAGATTGAATTCACAGTACGTAGAGTAGGTACAGAATTATTTCAACATGAGTTACTAGTACGAAGGACGAAACTGGCAATTGGAATTAGATGCAATAGTCTATAGTGCGGTAATAACTTATGCACAAAAGAACTGAAGCCTGTATCGAAATGAACGGCCACCATTTTCAAAATTGTGTTTAAATATTCATATTATGATTATTTTTCAATTTAACTTCTTTCTCTATATTGTACGCTAATGTGCTGTAGACAGTATAATATACACTGCATAATGAATACGTTCGCATGGATAACTCACTTCGTGAGTAAAAACACTTATTCTTAATACAGTACTGTACTTTGATTAAAGAAAAACCTAATGAAAATTATCAAACTCAAAATCGCGATATTTCCTAGTTTACGTAAATGGATGAACTACTTTTCTTCCTTCCTATACCTAGTAGAGTGATTTGTGTTTTACGCCAGTATAATCGAACTCCAGTCTTGGAGGAGGGAGCAAGCGGTGTTTCCGGTTCTCTAAAGGTATAGACAGGTTAGTATTAAAAATGTTAGTAAAAATAAAATGATGTCCCTGTATATCTGCGTGCGTATATCATGACTCAGAAGTAGAATCGAATGGTATTATATCGCCACACATTCCGCATGTGACCGTACAACAAATTGGTTTAACTAGCCTTACAAATAAATTGGAATGTAATTCGCTGGGTATACATAACTTAGGTCCACCGTAAATTGTGGTGTCCCTCTTTGTCGTGTGGTTATCTGTAAACTTTAAACTAAGCCGACCGGGGTTTGATATCAGACTACTCAGTGTGGTTTTTGCGGTATGGAATATTGCACTGAGGAATTTTCTCGGAATTGCTTTTATCTGTACAGTGTACGACAGATTTTTACTCCTTTTTGGCTCAAACTTTTCTTTATATAACATCGTAGAATACTCTTAGAGCAATTTTTACAGGGACATCATTTTATTTTTACTTCAATTTTTATTGCACTGAGTTTTTGAATGTACTTCACTCCCACCTATTCTACTAATGAAGTTCAACCATCCTCCTCACAGATCATGTAAAGTCATAGTAGCCTTATGGTCATAGTAAACAGTACGTTCCAAAAAATGTTCTCGTTTTCAAGTGACGAAAGAGCTTTCAATATTGAATCACTTTCACAAAGGTACTGTCGTCCATTTGCCTACGTCGTATCCCGGTTTCCGACACAAGCTTTTATTCGCCAGCTAGTGGCTGGGCTGTCTTAGCTCTTTTCTGAGAACATTAATTTCTGTTAGGAATTGGACGTCTACGTAATATTATAAAACTGTTTAAAATAACTTAAATAAAAGGGCCTCGTTAAATAATTAACTTCACGTGATTTCATCCCATTTCTACGATCTTACGACATAACTACTTGGACGGACAGTAGATAGTATGTCTGAGTAATTTTATCTTTTCGGATCGGGCAGAAGTGAAGATTGAATTTACAGTACGTATGGTCCTCTTTTATATAGTAGGTACAGAATTATTTCAACATGAGTTACTAGTACGAAGAACGAAACTGGTAATTGGGATTAAGTACAATATAATATGCACATTAGAACTTAAGCCTGTATGGAAATGAACTGCCACCATTTAAAAAAATGTGTTTAAATATCCATATTATGATTATTTTTCAATTTAACTTCTTTCTCTATATTGCACGCTAATGTGCTGTAGACAGTATAATATACACTGCATAATGAATACGTTCGCATGGACAGCTCAGTTCGTGAGTAAAAACACTCATTGTTAATACTGTACTGTATTTTGATTAAACAAAAACCTAATGAAAATGATCAAACTCAAAAGCGCAATATTTCCTAGTTTACGTGAATGGATGAACTATTTTCTTTCCTCCTATACCTAGTAAAGTGATTTGTTTGTATATTACGCCAGTATCATGGAACTCCAGTCGTGGAAGGAGGTAGCAAACGGCGTTGATCCAGAGGTATAGGCAAGTTAATATTAAAAATGTTAGTAAAAATAAAGTGATGTCCCTGTATAAATATTTTGTGTCAGATTAAGACATCAAATTACTCTTGAGTTATACTTGACTGCGAATTTTTGGTTGTGCAAATATTAAGTTTAATTTTATTTCGTTTTAACTTTAAGTTAAATATAACTGAGAAATCTTCTTAATTTAATCATATTAACTGAAGTTTACAGAAAATATTTCCGAAACAAAAGAAGAGGAAAGTTTCTTTTTGTAAGGAAAATGGTGAAAGAAGTTTATTTCTATTCTATATTTAGACGTTTGTTAACTTTTAAGTTCGGATTGTGGTGAAATGCAGAGGCGAAGCTAAGATGTAAATACTGGGTAGACTGAAAAGTTCTCCTTACCTTGTAACTTTTTATACAGCAGATGCTTATAGGCTTTTCTATCATTTTTTTTATGACGCAGACTCAACAAGATGTTGATGATCACTCATATTTACCCCCAAGCAGAATACAGGTAAAACATAACTTATTTGTCTCAGAACACCCTGGTAGCCAAGAATATTTCTTATCCCATGAAAATTGAACATTTATATTTTGTCTTCCTTCATACGCTAATTTAATATGCAAATGTGGTGTCAATCTCCTATCTTTGTATTTTGTTTCATACATCCAACTAGAAAACATTTTCTCTTTTAATTCTCCAAGTAATGATCTCAATGTTCTTTCAGTATGGACCGTTTTACACAAAATTAATATGTAACACACACGCGCATGGACTTCTGATTAAATTAAACTTAATAACGCAGCGCTTTCAGAGAACACTAATATAGCGCGACGTAATACTGTGAGGGAAGGCTAGCTTCGTTTACTAAGGAGATTTAACGAATCGATACCCTCTTCCCGGTCCTCTATCAAGGTTGCGATTCAAGGTCGTAGCCATGCCTTTAGAGGTTTTTGCCTTAAGCCTCGCTGTACGTACTGCTTGCTTCATACTGGAATGTCTGCCGACAGCGAACTTAATATGTGGAAGGATCGGAGTGCAACCAAGTGTTACGATATATCATTATTACAAACTTATAGGCCTACTGCTACTAGGAATAATAACTCAGTTTTTTTAGGCAGGCAAGCCCTAAAACCCTCTTAAGAGCTTCGTCACTGGTGAAATGGCATAATACATACTTTTAATATTTTTCTGCTATTTCATCTAATTATGATATTGAATTTCGCCTTCTCTCTCATTATATCCAGTTTATTCAGCTTAAGTCCTCACCTGTGGAGTAACGGTTAACGCGTCTGGCCGCGAAACCAGGTGACCTGGGTTCAATTCCCGGTCGGTTGAGGTTTCTTCCGGGGTTTTCCCTCAACCCAATATGAGCAAATGCTCTTTCGGTGCTGGACCTCGGACTCATTTCACCGGCATTATCACCTTCATCTCATTCAGACGCTAAATAACCTGAGATGTTGATACAGCGTCGTAAAATAACCTATTAAAATAAAAAAAATAAATATTCAGTTTGCTTACTGTATGTGTTATAATCAGACTTCGACCTAGGGACACAGAGTAATCAGTATGAGGTTAGAGTACACGGAGTGTAAATGACGTCCGTAATGTGCATTACCGTTGTGTGTATTGCTGCTTGACTGCGGTACGTGTAACAGGCTTCGGCGTAGGGACGCCTGATTGAAGGTTACAACTCACGTTAATACTTTAATGGTAGACATTTATTGTCTACACTAGGAATGTACTGTATATACTGCCTCTGTACAGGATGAAATATATTTTGTGCCGTACTGTGACGGACTGTTTACATGTTGAGAACGATGTAAAGGCGCGCTCCATCTCCCAGTCCACTCGACCAACAGAACACTATCCACCGTGCGTTCTGAACTTCATGCGTTTCTATACCCAGAACCGATGCTTGGTTATAATACTCTGCTGGAAATATAAATTTGTTTTAGATTATTAACTGTTTTCTTCTCTTTTCTTGAAAAATTGGAATGTTAAGAAGGTGCTATGGGCAGTAATCCTTGTTTACTGTCAAATAATTGAATAAATAAATAAATAAATAAATAAGTAAATAAATTTTATGATATTTATTATATTATAGTTTACAGACAAAGTACATACAAGTAATCAATTAAACCCTTACATTACACACTTTATAATTTTTACACAAAGATATACTATTATTTTAATACAATTTCTACAATTTACATATTTAATAAACAAAAAATGTTTGTTTTATATTGCACTTCCTTTTAGTTATGTGCAAAACTCAACTCATTCTAGTCTGTTGTTACAATCAATATTTGTTCACCTTCCTAAGTTGTACTTCACGTTTCAGTCTGCAATGTGCAGCTAGCATATCTAAATCTTCTCTTATTCTAGTATTTTCCATCCCTCTTTCGTTACAGAAATACTTATACAGTTCATACAAGCTCTCTCTCGTCGGTAAGCCTTCATTTCTTAATTTTATTTCATAGTATTCTTTTGTCGTACCATCAAAACTATTAAATTTAGAAATAAAAAATATAGCTAAGTAGTTTCTAACCAAGTCAAATATAATAAAATGTTTAAAGTTCACTCTATAAGATTTATCTATTTAGCAAATGTTTATTTGCTATAACATTGTATATAGATTATTAACGTTTTCACCTTTTCGGCATCATCAGGTATTGTTAAGAAACTTACTTACTTACTTTTAAGGAAGCCGAAGGTTCATTGCCGCCCTCACATAAGCCCGCCATCGGTCCCTATCCTGTGCAAGATTAATCCAGTCTCTGTCATCACACCCCACCTCCCTCTAATCCATTTTAATATTATCCTCCCATCTACGCCTCGGCCTCCCTAAAGGTCTTTTTCCCTCCGGTCTCCCAACTAACACTCTATATGAAATTCTGGATTCGCCCATACGTGCTACATGCCCTGCCCATCTCAAACGTCTGGATTTTAAGTTCCTAATTATGTTAGGTGAAGAATACAATGTATGAAGTTCTGTGTTGTGTAACTTTCTCCATTCTCCTGTAACTTCATCCCGCTTAGCCCAAATATTTTCCTAAGCACCTTATTCTCAAATACCCTTAACCTATGTTCCTCTCTCAGAGTGAGAGTCCAAGTTTCACAACCATACAGAAGAACCGGTAATAGAACTGTTTTATAAATTCTAACTTTCAGATTTTTGGACAGCAGACTGGATGATAAGAACTTCTCAACCGAATAATAACACGCATTTCCCATATTTATTCTGCGTTTAATTTCCTCCCGAGTGTCATTTATATTTGTTACTGTTGCTCCAAGATATTTGAATTTTTCCACCTCTTCGAAGGATAAATCTCCAATGTTTATATTTCCATTTCGTACAATATTTTGGTCACGAGACATAATCATATACTTTGTCTTTTCAGGATTTACTTCCAACCTTATCGCTTTACTTCCTTCAACTAGAATTTCCGCGTTTTCCCTAATCGTTTGTAGATTTTCTCCTAGCATATTCACGTCATCTGCATAGACAAGAAGCTGATGTAACCCGTTCAATTCCAAACCCTGCCTGTTATCCTGAACTTTCCTAATGGCATATTCTACCGCGAAGTTAAAAAGTAAAGGTGATAGTGCATCTCCCTGCTTTAGCCAGCAGTGAATTGGAAAAGCATCAGATAGAAACTGACCTATACGAACTCTGCTGTATGCTTCACTGAGACACATTTTAATTAATCGAACTACTTTCTTGGGAATACCAAATTCAATAAGAATATCATATAATACTTTCCTCTTAACCGAGTCATATGTCTTTTTGAAATCTATGAATAACTGATGTACTGTACCCTTATACTCCCATTTTTTCTCCATTATCTGTCGAATACAAAAAATCTGATCAATAGTCGATCTATTACGCCTAAAACCACACTGATGATCCCCAGTAAATTCATCTACGTACGGAGTTAATCTTCTCAAAAGAATATTGGACAAAATTTTGTACGACGTATTGTTAAGAAACACGTAATATAAACCTTGAAAAAATTAAAAATGTACATTGTAATATGCATGACAAAATAGATTTTCAAGAGTTTTATGTAGTATGTCTTATAGGTAAAAAGGTTTATTTAGAAAAAGATTTCCAGGAAATATAAATTTGGAAAGTCGATATGATTTCAGATACATATAACTCAGGTTACAAAAACCCATATGAAATGATTAAGAATGACAAGCGTGTTATATTATTTCTCGCATTCAATTATTAACAAAATACAAATATCAGCAATAATTAAATATCGGTGGGAAAGACTTAATTGTTGAATTTGTAATTAATTACGGGGGAATTATGAGTGGAATGGTGGTGTGATATCAGTACATTATTTAAATGACAATTTATAAAATCGATAATAGATAATTAATTGCAATATTAATTAACAAGAAATGGAAAAATAAGATTCATTCATATACCTTCATAAATGAACGATTATTAACATTACAATGTAAAATAGGAAGAACCTTCACTACAATAGTGGGAACTTATGCACCTGAAGAAGGTAAGACAAAAGAAACTGAAGACTTCTATAATGAACTTCAAACTCAAGTAGATAAGATAAATAAGAACAGCTATATAATTATTGCTGGAGACTTTAATGCAAGAGTAGGTAACAAAACAATTGATAAGATAGTCGGGTCAAGTGGTGAATCAACCATAAACCATAATGGTAAATCCCTTATAGATTTTGCCTCATTAAATGAATTTCGAATAACGAATACGTTTTTCAGACATAAAGAAGTGCACAAATATACATGGAGCGCAAGAGGCAGCAAGTCCATAATTGACTATGTACTGGTAAACAATAAATTAACATCCTTGTTACAAGACACTAGAGTGTACAGAAGCTATGATGCCTACACAGATCACTTCTTATTGATATCTACCATAAATTTACCGCATAGATGGAAGAGACCAAAACACCTACCCAAAGCCCAAGAAGAAACATTTAAAATAAATCTACTTGAAGATAAGAGTATACGAAGTCTATACCATGAGAGACTTAAGAATCTCACCTCATATATGCCAGTGAATAATAATATAAATCTTGAATGGCAAGAATTAAAATCAATTCTATACCAGGCTGCATCAGAAGCCCTAGGAAAAAGGAAAAAAAGAAGAAATAATCGCTACTTACACATTTGGAATGAAGAATTAAAGGAATTAATTGAAATTAAAAAGAAGTTATATTTAAATTACTTACATACACGTTCAATAGAAGATCATGTAAAATATAAAAGACAATCAGCACTCGTAAAAAAAGAAATAAGGAAATTAAAAAGGCAAAGTTGGGAGAAATTGATTAGTGATGTAGAATACGATATACATGGCAAACAAACGAAAGCATACAAAATATTAAGGAAACTGAATCAAACTGAGAAAGATGATTTAGAATTGAACCCAATTAGTGAAAATACATGGCTGAATTATTATGAAAAATTATGGACAACTGAGCATAATTACAACTTTGAACATTTATCTATAAATAACGAAGACGTTGATCCGATTACGATAGAGGAGTTAAAAGATGTTGTAAAGAACAGCCGGAACAGAAAAGCTCCCGGCCCGGATGACATTAATATGGAATTAATAAAGTATGCTCCTGAAAACTTTATGTACAGATTACTAAATCTTTTAAATGTTTGCTGGAAATATGGATATTCACCAGAAGAATGGCAAGAAGCTATAATTATCCCCATATTTAAGAAAGGAGACAGGAGAGATTGTGGAAATTATCGTGGGATCAGTCTTCTAAATACCGGATATAAAATATATTCTAAAATAATATCAAACCGATTAGCTGTTATAACAGAAAATATATTACTGGAAGAACAACATGGTTTTAGGAAGAATAGAACTTGTATCGATTGTGTATTCTCCATAAGCCAGATGATTGAGAAAAATAGGGAATACAACATCCCAACTTATATTGCCTTTATTGATTACAATAAAGATTTTGACACTGTTAATCGTCAAAAATTATGGGAAGTATTGAGATCTAAAGGAATACCAGATCATCTAATAAGGGTAATACAAGGCTTATGTAGTAACACTAAAATTAGAATTAAACTAAAGAATGGAATAAGCGAAGAAAGCAAAGAAATAACACGAGATGTTCGACAAGGGTGTTCTTTATCACCTGTTTTATTTAATTTATACATTGACGACGTCACCAGAAGGTGGCTATTACATATGGAAACAATTTTTAACCGAACCAATACACCTCTAAATACAATATTGTTTGCTGATGATCAGGCTATATTTACAACCACAGAAGATGACCTCCAACGAGCTTTGTTTAAACTGAACTGCATCGCAAAAGAATATGATCTTCAGATATCTACTAAAAAGACTAAAGTGATGGGTTTTAAGGGAACAACGCCATTAAGAACAAAAATAATTATTAATAATGAAATCATAGAGCAAGTGAACTGTTTCAATTACCTAGGCTGCATGATATCATATGAACAAATTAACGACATAGATATGAAGCTCTCTAAATTCCAGCAGTTAATTGGCACGATAAAAAGAACACTAAAGAAGAAAGTTAGGACTGACACAATTTTAAAATTTTACAAAACAATGGCGATTCCAACATTAACCTATGGATCCGAAACATGGTGTATGACAACTCAACAAATGAAGAGAATAGAAGCAGCTGAAATGAGACTGCTAAGGCCAATAGCAGGATATAGCTTATTGGACCACAAGCGAAATGAAGACATACGACAGGAACTAAATATGCCAAATATTATAGAAACTATCACAGAATATAGGAATAAATGGCATGAACATATATGTAGGATGGAACCAACTCGCATTCCATACCGACTACACCATTATAAACCCCAAGGGAGAAGACGAATCGGACGCCCTAGAAAACGCTGGAAAGACCAATTTTAATATTGCTATGGAGACGAAACGGGCCAATGGGCCCAAATCGTATTGTTGATGATGATGATGATGATGATGAGATAATTAATAAAATTAATAATAAATAGTGATAAAATTTAATAAAATCTTATGTGTCGTATATTGCCATGCTGTTACAATTAATCGTTAGTAGTTGTTTAGCAATATATTTGGCTGTTCTTCAGTCATCAAATCTTGAATTTATTGATTGCGTATAAAAAGTACTGCATTCAAATAGTAGCAAACATCATTGTATTGGTAGAAACATATGCTTGTAGGTTATTAGTGGGTGGTATGATATGTAAACAGTTGTACTGAGAGGGGCGAGAGAATGGAAAATCAATTATGTATATGTATGCCTCAGCTTACTTGTGGGTGTTCTACTTGGTGGTATAATAAAAATCGATTTTGTCATGCATATTACAATGTACATTTTTAATTTGTTCAAGGTTTAGATTACGTGTTTCTTAACAATATCTGATGATGCCGAAAAAGCGAAAACGTTAATATTCTATATACAGTGTTATAGCAAATAAATATTTGCAAAATAGATAAATCTTATAGATTGAACTTGAAACATTTTATTATATTAAATTAGATTTATCTGAAGACAAAATGAATTGTAAAATACAAGTCAAATATGTTATTATCGGTGAGTCTAGAAAATGCATACTTGCCAAAATTGAATTTATTTGTCAACTCAGTAACTTTACTTTCCTTTAATAATTCCATCCTTTTATTTTTTATTTTAGCAATCTTCTCCGGTATTTTATTTTCAGTGTATTTATTAATTATTAAGAGATGCTGGCTTTCTTCTTATTTTTCCATACAGCAACACTTGCTACTTTGTTCTATGCCTAATTTTATATCTATAACACAAAAATAAAATAAAATGAGCATGAAAAGCATATTTGTTTGATAATCATTATTCTTATGCATTTATTTATTTATTTATATAAATAAATAAATAAGTTAATAAGTAAATAAATAAGCTGTACTTCCATCTAGCTACCATTAACAAAAAATGCCTTTTCGACGGTAGAGGCTCTGATGGTTTTTCTCATTATGTTGCCATATATTTCATAACATGGGAATGGCCAATCTGATATATCTAATCGTACATTATATGTAATCACGGAAACTCATTAAAAGTGGCGTTTTGGTACCCCAGAAGTGTATAATTAGAGCTTATGAAGAATACCAAGGCAAGGTTGAGAAGTTTCGTATTCAATTTCAACGGAATTGTTTTACCGGTCCAAAGAAGAAAAAAAATAAAGAGACATTACACATTTGAACGAGATTTTTGTAGCTTTAAGGTTCCCGCAATATAAATAGGATGTGATATCTAATATTCAGATATATATATTGAGAAACTTATCCATGATTTATTCTCCTATAGACATAACGAATAGCTGTACTTAAACTAGAAAATCGATAAATACTCTTCCTGCTTGAGCACTGTTTATAAAGTATGATAAAAGGCTAGAAAATGTTACGCATTCCCCTTGTGAATTTTTCGAGGGCGGGAAGAGGGTGGACAAGGATATATATTCCATTTTTTTCCTCGTTTTCTCACAAAGCAACACAGATCAATACCCAGACGACAACGTGGCACTAGAAATTGAATGGGGAAAACATCTAAAGGGTTACAGGTTATAATGAAAAAAATATGATTGATGATGATGCGAGTGTGATGAAATTCCAATAGAAATCCAATAAAATTCCAGCGTTTCCATTCAGCGTTAGCGAGAGCATATAAAACACGTCGCATATATATTACAAATATAATACGTGTGCCATTTGACACAGCCGAGTCGTATCCATTATTGCATTTGTATTTATAAAGCAATTATTGGATTCTTATTATGTTCCTCCATTTCTATAAGACCAGTCATTGAAGATTAATATTGGCTTTATCCAGTCGAAAAGTGACGGGTGATTTTACGAACAAATAGCTTTTTATATTAATGACTACGACTTTATAACCAAAGCCACCGTTTCTGGTGTGTGGAATAAGTAATGGGAACATTAAGAGCGAGTATCTTATCTTTGCCGTACTGTGGGGCGAGGAAGCTGGCTACCACTCTCAGTCGAAGAGGCAATAGACGCCACTGACTGGGCAAAGTACTCAAGGACACACCCCAGAAAGGCAAAGTGTGAGTATCTTGCCTTTGCCACAGTCTGTGGGCAATAAGATTGACAATTCTCAACTGCACTGGCAACAAATGCTCACTGACTGGATTTTTGCTCAAGGACACGCGCCGGTATGGCATAGTTGCGCCCCGTGGTCAATTGGGAGGCCTAGGCATGACATAGTTGCGCCCCGAAGAAATCAGGTGGCAGAATGGACATGGCATAGTTGCGCCCCGAAGAAATCAGGTAGTAGAATGGACATGGCATAGTTGCGCCCCGAAGAAATCAGGTGGTAGAATGGACATGGCATAGTTGCGCCCCGAAGAAATCAGGTAGCAGAATGGACATGGCATAGTTGCGCCCCGAAGAAATCAGGTGGCAGAATGGACATGGCATAGTTGAGCCCCGAAGAAATCAGGTAGTAGAATGGACATGGCATAGTTGCGCCCCGAAGAAATCAGGTAGTAGAATGGACATGGCATAGTTGCGCCCCGAAGAAATCAGGTAGTAGAATGGACATGGCAGAGTTGCGCCCCGAAGAAATCAGGTAGCAGAATGGACATGGCATAGTTGCGCCCCGAAGAAATCAGGTAGCAGAATGGACATGGCATAGTTGCGCCCCGAAGAAATCAGGTAGCAGAATGGACATGGCATAGTTGCGCCCCGAAGAAATCAGGTAGCAGAATGGACATGGCATAGTTGCGCCCCGAAGAAATCAGGTAGTAGAATGGACATGGCATAGTTGCGCCCCGAAGAAATCAGGTAGTAGAATGGACATGGCATAGTTGCGCCCCGAAGAAATCAGGTGGCAGAATGGACATGGCATAGTTGCGCCCCGAAGAAATCAGGTAGCAGAATGGACATGGCATAGTTGCGCCCCGAAGAAATCAGGTAGTAGAATGGACATGGCATAGTTGCGTCCCGAAGAAATCAGGTGGCAGAATGGACATGGCATAGTTGCGCCCCGAAGAAATCAGGTAGTAGAATGGACATGGCATAGTTGCGCCCCGATGGGCATAGTACACACGAAAATAATTGTCATAAAATAAATTAATTAATTAAAAATATTATAGTGGTAGCTGCATTGAAATCAGCTAGGCCTAGCATATGATCAATTTTGCTATTTAAAATAACCCTTTTTTATCGATCACACACAATAAATGAACTGTATTTTTTGTTTGTACACCGAAATCTTAACACTACGGTACAGGATTTCGAAAATTGAAACTTAGAACCATTGTGAATTATTAACTCTTTACCCTTTTCACTAAACTTGAAATCCATTTTAAATTAACCTCACTATACGCCACAGACGGTGTGAAGATCACTAATAAAATGTCAAAACAGCTAAGACCCCATATTCCAACGGCTCACTCATTTGAATATGTCAGTTAATAAAGTACTGCCAACTTCATGGTGTTCATTTTAACGGCAGGCTATCGATAATCAATTCATAAACAGTAGAAAAACAGTTAATAAAGTACTGCCAACTTCATGGTGTTCATTTTTAACGATATCATAATGAATATTAAATCGATAAGAAATCAATCAGTTTTGTTGAATACGAGGCTCGAGTTTCCGTAATGCCTTTTTATCTAACCTATTTCATCGTAGCGCAACTATGACATGTCCATTTCTCTAGGCCCTACCTGATGGGAACGGGTCGCAACTATGCCCACAAAACAGGGACAATTTTTTATCTGCTGCATCTTACCCGACCGTGGGGCGCAAATATGCCCTGTCCCACGCGCCAGAAACGCTGGCACTGGCACTGAATGGTTTATGCAGGAGTGATATGCTGGGTGTTCATTTCAAAGTGTGTCATGACGTCACAGTTGTTGGGTCACCGATTTGAAGCGAGTTTCAGCTTATATGTTAGAGAAGTAGCCTATTATTTAAGGCGTTCTTCAATCTGAACTTGAGAACGTGTACGGTATAACTTGAACGTCGTAGCAACAGATGACGGTCTGTACGGTCTGTGTGCTACCATAACCTCTTTTGAACTGTGTTGTGCGCCGGCAAGTCGTACGCAGGGTATTTGTTATCATCGGTTGCGTACGGCAACATTCCACAACACAAATCAAATGCTCCGTGTCCTTGTTGTCCGTCGAAGTTAATGTCAACAAATACGTAAGTAATCGTCTTAACCCTCTCCCCATATCCCGACAGTACGTATTTCCAAACAGTTCACATTCCTGCCACTACCGGCGTTACCGTACGTATCGGTACGTACTCTTCACAATGAACGCCGTACTTGCTAGGCAACTTCTCTGCCTCTTAGGTTATACAGCTCTGCGGAAGTGTAGGAAGATTGAATTCTCTAGGCTCATCGGCTAGCCACATGACGGCATACAGCGAGCCATGACACATTTAGAACTGAACACCCAGTATTGACCTCTAGATAATGTTCAGTCTATATTTCTCAGACTTATAAGAAGAGCAAATCCTGCAGCACTCAGCAATTGCACACTGATATTCAACCCAGAAGGACCGAGTTCTGTTCCTGTTGTAATTTCTGGTGGAAGAGTCAGATATTGTAGAGTAGTAAAGGCCGGATTCCTGCACTATGTGCAAGGTCTCTTCTGCCGATGGCACCTTTCCCTGCATGGATGAGGCAGGATGGTCTACTGTCAGCGTCGGATTCATGAATTCCACACAATGGCTTCCTTCATATATGGGAAAATCACCCCACATAGCACAAATTCTCGGCTTCATTTGGCCAAATAACATCTCATAATCACAAATTTCATCAAAGCTAAGTAACCTAGTAGTTGATAAAGCATCGTTAAATAACAGTATAAAATTTAGCCAATTAATAATTTCAACTCTTGTTTATTTATAGTGATTATTTGTTTGCTTTATTCTGCGCTTTTTTCCGACTGTTGTCATTCATTCATTCATTCATTCATTCATTCATTCATTCATTCATTCATTCATTCGTAGTTTTATGCCAAGAACAGGGCTTTCACCACAAACGCAGCAATCTCCAATCTTCCCTATTTTCTACCTTCCTGTTAGTCTCCGTATATGAGCCATAATATCTTAATGTTGTCTGTCATCTGGTATCTTCTTCTGCCTCGAACTTTTCTGCCGTTCACTATTCCTTCCTTCAGTAGGCAGTTTCTTCTTGGTAAATACTATTGTAATATTGCACAATAATGCTATGTTAATTCACCATAAATGAAATGTACATTTATTAAAAAGTGGATTTCTGCTTGCTATAGATATTCAATAATAATCTATACTAATAATAAATCTGTAGCCGAAATTTTTCTGGTAATTTTCGATTTTCCAAAAATAATTGGTCCTAACATATATAATTAACCACCCTGAAGCCAAAAATCGCTTATTTGAAATTTTTGTCTGTCTGTCTATCTTTATGTATGTTTGTTACCTTTTCACGCGATAATGGTTGAACGGATTTCGATGAAAATTAGAATATAAATTATGTTCGTTGTAACTTAGATTTTAGGCTATATGACATTCAAAATACTTTATTTAAAAGGGGGGTTATAAGGGGGCCTGAATTAAATTAATCGAAATATCTCGCTTATTATTGATTTTTGTGAAAAATATTACATAACAAACGTTTCTTTGCGAATAATTTGTGATAAGTTTCATTCCTTGAAAAATTTCGATAGGACTGATATTTAATGAGATAAATGAGTTTTAAAATTAAAATAACTGTCATCTAAGGCCGTATAATGAAATAAAAAACAAATGACTTCGTCTATAAGGGGCCTTGGACAGCAACAATCGAAAGCTATGAAAGATAGCCTACAGAGAATGTTTCTGTGTTTGTTTGAAGTAATATCGGAAGCTAAATTAACCGATTTGTATAATTAATTATTATTTCACCATTGGAAAGTGTAGTTTCTCTAGATGGACATAATGCTATAATGTTATTACAGTAACTTCTGATTAATATAATATAATATAATATAATATAGTATAATATATGTAATGTAATATTATATAATATAATTTAAGTTATTTGAAGGGTTTAGAACCATAGTGGGCCAAACGCCATTTACTGAATACGTAGAAAAACAAGGGTTAAAATTAAGTTATTACCATAATTCAATGGAAACCTATAACAAGCAAAATAAAGTATACATATTAAATCAAAATGATGTCAATGTGCATTAAACTATGGTTGCATGTAATAAAAATTAGAAAGATGTTAAAGGAATTGTCATTGCACCAAATGAGTGTCTCTGTACCAAAATGATCGCATTTTAATTATTTGGATGCAATTTAAATTAAGTAACATATTAAACGATTTATCCTTCTATAAAACACGAATGTTCCCTGGATCAAACGTCCTATTTTAATTATGTAATTACTTTATATTTATTTCTAACGGGTGCAGCGGAGCGCACTGGTACGAAAAAAATAATAATAATAGTAATAATAATAAAATTTTTTAGTTATTAACAGTTATTATTTGCAGTTGGAGAAAACCTCGGAAAAAACCCAACCAGGTAATGAGTCCATGCGGGAATCCGGTAGCAATAATAATACCTACTTACTTACTGGCTTTTAAGGAATCCGGAGGTTCATTGCCGCCCTCACATACGCCCGCCATTGATCCCTATCCTGAGCAAGATTAATCCAGTCTGTACCATCATATCCCACCTCCCTCTAATATATTTTAGTAATATGTTCCCATCTACGTCTCGGCCTCCCCAAAGGTCTTTTTCCCTCCGGCCTCCCAACTAACACTCTATATGCATATCTGGATTCGCCCATAGGTGCTACATGCCCTGCCCATCTCTAACATCTGGATTTAATGTTCCAATTTATGTCAGGTGAAGAATACAATGCGTGCAGTTTTGCGTTGTTAACTTTCTCCATTCTCCTGTAACTTCATCCCTCTTAGCCCCAAATATTTTCCTAAGAACCTTATTGTCAAACACCCTTAATCTCTGTTCCTCTCTCAAAGTGAGAGTTCAAGTTTCACAATTATACAGAACAACCGATAATATAATTGTTTTATAAATTCTAACTTACAGATTTTTTGTAATAATAATAATGATAATAATAATAATAAAAATGAATTTTTTTAGTTATTTAACGACACTATATCAACGAAGAGGTTATTTAGCGTCAATGAGATTGGTGATAGCGAGATGTTATTTTGCGAGATGAGACCGAAGATTCGGTCAGTCGCATTACAGTTGGGGAAAACCTCGGAAAAAACCCAACCAGGTAATGATTCCAAGAGGAACTCCGGTGGCAATAATAATACCTACTTACTTACTTACTGGCTTTTAAGGAACCCGGAGGTTCATTGCCGCCCTCACATAAGCCCGCCATTGGTCCCTATCCTGAGCAAGATCAATCCAGTCTCTATCCCACCTCCCTCAAATCCATTTTAATATTATCTTCCCATCTACGTCTCGGTCTCCCCAAGGGTCTTTTTCCCTCTGGCCTCCCAACTAACACTCTATATGCATTTCTGGATTCGCCCATACGTGCTACATGCCCTGCCCACCTCAAACGCCTCGGTTTAATGTTCCTAATTATGTCAGGTGAGGAATACAATGCGTGCAGTTCTGTGTTATGTAACTTTATTATTATTATTATTATTATTATTATTATTATTATTATTATTATTATTGTTATTATTATTATTACTACTACTACTACTACTACTACTACTACTACTACTACTACTACTACTACTACTACTTCTATTACTATTAAAGCAAAATTAAACCTGCAAAACATCTTAAAAACTAATAAAGGTTGCCAAGTTAACTGCCGAGAATTGTGGAACGTATAACAGGCACAACAATCACAAGAATTATAAATAGCTGTAATCTACATGGAGGAAGATATTTGGGAACACACAGAAAATAAATGTTGTTTGTTGTTTAGTCAACTGTCCGAAGACAAGTTTGAACCTCATAAGTAACATCAATAAGGTATCACTCATAAGGCAACTAGGCCAGGAGATAATGGGGTAGGGTGGTCAGTTCCTTTCCCCCTCCAATGCATACATCGCCGACTAGCTACATATTCCACTAATCAGATTTCAGATGCATACAAACAATTGTTCTTCCTCTGACACACATTATCAAGTGAGATGTACTGCCTCATAATTTTTTTATTGGGTTATTTTACGACGCTGTATCAACATCTAGGTTATTTAGCGTCTGAATGATATGAAGGTGATAATGCCGGTGAAATGAGTCCGGGGTCCAGCACCGAAAGTTACCCGGCATTTGCTCCTATTGGGTTGAGGGAAAACCCCGGAAAAAAACCTCAACCAGGTAACTTGCCCCGACCGGGATTCGAACCCGGGCTACCTGGTTTCACAGCCAGACGCGCTGACCGTTACTCCACAGGTGTGGACCTGCCTCATAATAGCTAGAATCTCGATCAGAGGTGAATGAGATGGTGTGATAAATATAAATTCTGATTTAAATTTGGATCAGGTGTAAGGACGTAGACCGTAATTTAGATGATAAAATTGATGATCATAATAATAACAAAACTTTATTAATAGCTAGCCGTACCTATTCGCTTCGCTGCACTTGCTACAAACAGATTTTTTTTTTCTCAGCATGGCTCAGTAACTTAGGTACGAAAGGTATTAAACATTTTTTTAACAACTTATCATCAACTTCCATTAGAATACAAACTTTTACAAAATTCTCTGGTGTTCTAAGAAATGTAAAAAATAAAACGTTTTTGGCAAGATTATGTATTTTAATTCCCGGTTAGTTTATTTACTTGATGGCTTCAAACTTTTTCCTCTTTATCCCTGAAACCTTACTGTTCTTATTTATTTTATTTATTTAATTCTTGTCATATTTTATTCTTTTTACAGACTCTAGCTTTATTATTTGTTATATTATGTTATGCAATATAATCTGTTCCTGTATAGCTTTTGAATATGAGTTTTACTCGATCGAGCATACTCAATAAATTAGAAAAAAAGTGTTAAACGAATATTTTTCTCCTGTTGTACAAGGCCACCTTAAATTAATCGCAGAGTCATTTGTTTTCATTTTATTATATCAGCCCAATTGAGGCGACACCGATATAAAACGCATCGTTATTTTAAAACACATATATCTCGAAAAGAAATATCGATCCTATAAAAATATTGCCACGAATAAAACTTATCGAAAACATTTTAAAACCAACTTTGGTTATGTAATAATAGGCCTGTCATAAAAAGTCAATAATAAGCGAGATACTTCGATTAATTTGCTTCAGTCCATTTTATAACCCCCCCTTTAAAGAAACGATTCAGCCATTATCGCGTGTAAAGGAAGCAAACATACAGACATACAAACAAAAATTTCAGTCTCAGGACAGTTCATTATACCTGTTATAACCTGTTATTTTGTAAAAACAAATATTACCAGAAAAAATTAGGTAACAGTTTTATTGTTAGTATAATAATAATAATAATAATAATAATAATAATAATAATAATAATAATAATCTGATTTGAAAATAATGAATTTGCTGAAGACTGAATCTGCGAAGAAATTTCTTAATCGTTCAGAAATCGTCATCATCATCACCATCATCATCAGCTTCAGGGGTTAATCCATAACTGGCTCGTTCCGGTATCATGAATTACAAGTGTTGTGTCCATCTTCTTCTCGGTCTGCCAACATTCCTTACACCTTTCGGTTTATAATTTAAAATTAATTTTGGAATGCAGTCATCTTCCATCCGTTCTATATGCTCCATCCAATCGTTCCTATTTTGAGATATTTATTCCGTTAATTTGAATATTTTGAGTTCTTTTCAAATGTCATCATTTCTTTTCCTATCCCATAAAGTATATCCACCCACACCTCTCAAAAAATTAATTTCTGCAGCTTCTATTCTGCGTTCTTCTTTCTTATTTAGAATCCAAAATTCTGCACCATTCATCAACATAGGAACTGCTTCCACTTTGTAAAATTTAAGTTTGGTGTCTTTCCGCGTATTCTTTAAACATCATCTTATTGTACCGCATATGTAATTGAATTTATTTATTTTATTTGTAAAATATGTTGCAACCAAGGTAATTAAAGCAGTTGACCTGTTAAATATGTTTTCCTTCTAATATAATTTTAACTCTTATTGTTTCTGATTCCCTAAATCAGCCGTGGCGAAAATGTAATCGTGCGCCGAGCCACTGTGTAACCTGCAACGTGCATAGCACCTATGGAGGGAGGCGGACTCCCGAAGGGGAAGTGAAGCAACTGTCTGACTTATTAACGGATTTTCATTTTCCTTACGTCAAGCACTTAAATATAATTTTATACAATACAAGACTACAAACTAATGTTTAGTATGTGTAACGAAGAAAGAAATGAACAAGAAAACAGGACACATTATCACGACCTATTAACTGTCTTCAGAATGTCTCTGCGACAGAGTTTCAAAATCAGGAATTATGTCACTTACTGCCGGTCGTAGTTCATCATGAAGGTATTTGTCTGTCAGTCGTAATCTACTCGTAAATTAGGTTTTTACTATTTTCATTGTTTAAAATAATTTTTCACAAACATAAGTTGTAGCTAACATGACTTCAACAGAGTAAGCGAAAGAACGAAGCTTCGGATATCTATTTTTTGGCAAAGATTGAAAAGTTCAACATTTGTCAAGTCCTTACATCTAGCTTTCATTGTAACATTACATTGTAAATCTGTGAGTTTAAATTGAAGATGTAACCGGATTATTCGTACATCTGCTGAAAAAGAATCAAAATAATAATAATAATAATAATAATAATAATAATAATAATAATAATAATACTTAACCTTTTAATGTTTCATGTAGTATAATGCTGTTTTATGTTATACAACCGTTTTCCTCGTAATACTTGTGAACAAATCATACATTTAATATTCTCATCATATTGGCAGAAAAAAATGCGTCCTCCCATCCTACTTGAAACTTTCGTTTTTGTAGAGGTACATGGTTTCGAGAGAGACATTGCGACGATACGCCACTCGCAGGTCAGAGACAAATACAAATGGAACGGAGTTTGATTCCAGTGAGTGAGAGAGAGGGGTTTGGGGGAGCAAGAGACATGCACAGCTATCATTGCGAGCCACAATGTGCTCGTGAGTTACATTTTCGCCACTGCTGCTCTAAATGCAAACACTTTTGTTTTATTAGGTGAAATGTTTAAAGAGTAATTTTTGCTTATTATATTTAATTTGAATAAGGATCTTTACAGATTATCTTCTGAGCTAAAAATTAAAACTTGATCGTCAGCGAACAATAATATGTCTAAGAATGTATTATTAATTTTAAAATATTCATCTAATTCCGTCATCCATGTTCTCACGACTTCGTCAATAAATAATGTTAAACAATAGCGGGGGGGGGCACCTATGTCTTACTCCTTTGTTTGATCAGAAATCGTTTCTGCACAAATTATCGGAGTCCAAAGAATATAATTCACTGTGAGATGAGAGAAAGGACTATATCCAGCTTACGAGAACGATTTTCGTTAGGAATTTATCGGGTTTTATCTGGACTTGGAGCATGCCCGCAGTTGTTCAACTATTTGGTTCGATTTCTGCTTGATTGGTTTAATTCTGCACCAAGCAGGTTTCCTCGATGTCGTCTTGAAGGACGCATTTACCTTCTCTAGTTCGGCGAGGAGATATAGATTACTTTCTCTGATAGATTTTATCCCCGTTTTCATCTTAGGGAAGCCTATAACGAAAGTTACAATAACTTCTTAGAAGTGAGACATTAAAAGCTATACGTATAGATTCACTCCATGTCTCCCTCTGCCAGATTGCGTGACTCCGTTATTTCATACACTGCTCCCTCGATATAGAAGAAAGTCAGTGCTCATCTACTTAGATTTAACACGTGGAGCAAGTCCCCTGCAATCGGTAAGCATCATGTTTAGGTAGAGCGAATGTAGTCTGGTCTTGGTAGAGCATGAAAGTCGGGGAATATTATGGAGAAGAAAATATCCATCATACGGCAATGGGTATTTAAGTGTTTTAAGGGGAGAGGATGGTATTTTTTAAAACTTTTTTCCTATTTGGTGTAACATATTAATTTTTTGTATGTAGAGAGCTCATAGCTGTAGGAACTCAACCAAATATAAATATTTTGAAAAAAAAAATTATTTGGGGGCTCAAATTTGAAAAAAAAAACCAATGCAGGATTGTACTAAAACCGACATAATTATCTAAACCGTTTTTAAAGACAGATTCAAACTTTTTTTTGCAATGTATTTGCAAAAGCATGTTCTACAAACTGTCTGTAACAGAATTTTGATATTAATCCCTACGTTTGTAAAACAAACAATTAAAATTTAATGACAATTTTCTGATTTCCTTTCTTGCAAACAAACTTACGTATTTTTTAAATGAAATCAATTAACAAAATTCTGTTACAGAGAAACGTTTCCTAATAGTCTAAAGAATGCGTGTTCTAAATTTCATTTATGTATCTTTAATAGTTCAGAAATTATTTCAATTTTTGTCTGGAAATGTAGCAAAAAAAATGAAGTTACTAGTAACCGATAAAAGTGGGCGTGTGATTTAAAAATCCATAGCGCAGAAAGTTTAAAAATGACGTTCAACATCTGATAAGGGCACAAATACCCACAAAATGTTATGCAATGCATTCCACACATATCAAAGAGTATTTTCAAGAAAAAAATTTGTTGTTTTTGTTTTTTTTGTTTTTTTTTTTTTGAAAATGCAATTTACCGGAAACAACAATAAAAGTGGGCGAGTGATTTAAAAATCCATAACTCAGGAAGTTTAAAAATGGCGACTCAGCATCCGATAAGGGCACAAATACCCACAAAATGTTATGCTATGCATTCCACACATATCACAGAATATTTTAAAGAAAACGTTTTTTTTTTAATTTACTCATTTTTCACCAAAAAATTCCATGCTCTTCCTTAATACATTATGAAAACTGAATCTGTTACAATGTTAACACAAATTAATTTTATTTCTCACAATATATCTATCAATGAAAAATGCAATAATAAATAAGTAAATAAATGAACACATAAATAAATATATGAGAGCCACCGTCATAGCTCAGTCGGCTAAGGTGCTAGCGTGCCGATCCGGAGTTGCGCTCGAGCGCGGGTTCGATTCCCGCTTGGGCTGATTACCTGGTTGGGTTTTTTTCCGAGGTTTTCCTCAAACATAAGGCAAATGTCAGGTAATCTATGGCGAGTCCTCGGCCTCATCTCGCCAAATATCATCTCGTTATCACCAATCCCATCGACGCTAAATAACCTCGTAGTTGATACAGCGTCGTTAAATAACCAAGGAAAAAATAGGTGAATAAATAGATGCATAAATAGATGAATAAGTAAAAATAAATAATTAACTAATTAATCAATCAATCAATCAACAAGCAAGCATAGCAAAGAAATGAATGCATAGCAAGTAGTTAATAAATAAATATTAAATAAATAAATAATCAAGAAGCATAGTAAACAAATAAATACACTTCGGAATATGTATTATATGTCTTTCTCGTGTTAAATTCTATCGTACCTGGTTTACATGTTTTGTCTGTTATAGACTTCCTTCAGAACTGGCTGTTGCTGGTCTTGGCGCCTTTTATTTTGTTTCCTGTGGGGGTGTGTTTGTGTAGTGTAATGTGGAGTCAAAGAGTGTGTGTGTTCTGAAATTGAGTTGTGTGTTGAGAATTGCATTTGGATGTGTTTTTGTGTGTCTGTATATTTCATATTTTTCTAGTGTGTTTAGTTTCTGGCTTTTTGGTTGGATGTGTAGAATTTCCATGTCTGTGTCGATGTCTCTGTAGGTATAGTTATCATTTTGTGATGTGTGGTCCGTATGCACTTCTCTAAACCCATCCGAATTCTGATACCCGACTTAAATTCCGACTCAAGCAAGGCTGCATTCTGCGAGCAGTGATAATACATAACTTGCTGAAAAATTATTTCACGTTACTTCATTATGATTGTGTTAATTTAATTTAATGTATTTTCTCCATTTGCATCACAGTCTTAATATCTGTTTATGCTCGACCATTCCGAAATGTAGTAATTATAAACCTGGTAGCAGTCCTTTAATGCATGCCATTAAAGTACACCTACTCATTAAAGTACAGGTGTTCAGCCAATGACGAGTCAGCTTTGTACCGTTATAAAACCTCAACCAATGACTAGTCAGCTTTATCTATACCGTTATAAAACCGCAAGTATCGATTATTCTCGGATATGCAATCGAAAGAGAATTAGCGAAAAGTCACGGAGGCTGGAAATCCAATACTGTCGCAGAAGGTTATGTTCTGTTACTATAATAATTAGCGTTAATTGTAAATAATATTCAAATAATTTCAATTTGTCATTTCGTTTTTCAATGTCTAATTTAATTTCAATGTTATATCAAAGTTAATATTTAGTTTACTCTGTAGGTTCTTATAGGCTATCAAGGTCAATGTGGACATCTGTTCCTCGAAAAAAATCAATACTTTCGCGTCTACGCACATCTCACAATTTACGAGGTATTACGCAAGGTCAGTTAGATACAAATAAAATGAATAATTTCAAGTTAGAAATATGGTCGAGCATAAAAAGTTGTATGAAACTCGCCTATAATGGTAATTAAGAAGCTCGTATGAAAATTATGAAACTCGCTTGCGCTCGTTTCATAAACATCCATACTCGCTTCTTAATTACTATCATTATAGGCTCGTTGTATAATGTACTATTATGTGCTCAACAAAATCAGTCACTTTTCAAGAATTTCTTCATTCCTACAACTAGACTATTGCAAGATCTTTGAACCACAACAATATATTCCAAATTTTCTCTTTCATAGCTGCACCAAAAAATTAAAAACATATTAACAAAATATAAATAGACAATTTTAGGCTCTGAAATGTTAAAGTAGGTCACGATGAGCAAAACAAGCACTTTAGGCGCAATAAAACTCCTTCCAGATGTTTATAACTTATATAAAACCCGAAGATATATTTTTAAATTTATAATAATTCATGTTGGAAAATGTTCAGCTAAGCCTCGTGTTAGTAACATATATCAAAATATGATTAATTATTTAGTTACTTATCCCTTCTGTTCAACAACCCGTGTATGACGATTAGACTCGCATGATGATGTCAGTAATTTCATACCTGCACATGACATTTCAAAATAATCTCTATTTTCACCTATAATAGATATATGTTTGTTTTCAGATACGAGAGCATTGAACATTTAACGAGAATTCCACTCGCTCTAAGAAATTAGTCATACACGCTTTTATGACTCCACATTTAATAATATTAGGTTTTAGTCTTGTATATTTTTAGTATTTTTAATGACCTTATTGGCAACAACACAATATATTTGAGATACCATATCAGGGGATCTACTTTGCATAGCTAAGCAAATTCACATTGTTTTAAATTAAATTTGTTTTTAATATGTTGACAGGACATTTATTGTTGGTATGGATTAATCTTGCTCAGGATAGGGACCAATGGCGGGCATATGTGAGGGCGGCAATGAACCTACGGGTTCTTTAAAAGCCAGTAAGTAAGTAAGTATGGATAATATTGTCACTATGTCATACTTCAGTCTAGTCATGGAATTTTTAAATGTAAAACTTATATTGTAACTGATTTTAGATTATACTTATATCTTGTACCTGAAGATGCCCCATTAGGGGCGAAAACGTTAGTATCAAGATTAAATGGGATGTAACACATCAATATTTTCTTTCATATGTTTTTCTTTCGTATGTTTTTCTTTCATATGTAATTCAATGCTTAAGGGGACACTCAACTTAAAAATTGGAGAAAAAGTGTCATAGAAATGAAAAATTAAATTTCTACACTAATTTAAGTGACAGAACTAAATCAATACTCAGAATTCTTCTCCTATTCATTGAGAAGTCACAGTCAAATGCACAAAGCCAAAAAATAAAAAATGATAATTAAAAGTGATCATTAATTGAAGTATCATTTTTAATTATCATTTTTTATTTTTTGGCTTTGTGCACTTGACTCTGACTTCTCAATGAATAGGGGAAGAATTCTGCGTATTGATTTAGTTCTGTCACGTAAATTAGTGTAGAAATTTAATTTTTCATTTCTATGATACTTTTTCTCCAATTTTTAAGTTGAGTGTCCCCTTAAGCCATATTGACGAAATAAATAATTAATCATATTTTATATATGTTATTCCGAAGATATTTGCCTAGTTTCAGTTTACTCCTATAGCAAAAGTAAGAATTTAGCCTAAAATCTAAGAATATTATAGATTTTTTTATTATTATTAATTTGTCCTACAGAATAATATCTGTAATATTCTCCTCAAATATTAATTGCTAAAATCTAAGGCCTAAATTAATGAGAAACCATAGGATTTAAATCTCAATGTTCACTCTGCTACCTCACAGGAGGGCTGTACGCTTTAACTTTGTTAATAAGAATGTCTTCATATAATGGTCTCATGCTGCGAACGCACATCATCTTCTTAAAATACCGCATGAAATTCTGACAGAGATAGTACAGTATGTCATACACCTGAAGCTGATGAACTCTGAATTTAATAGAAGTATGTATATTAATATTCTAGGAGGAATCCGACGTAGCTATTTCACTTTTAAACCTCATCCAAATTGTAAATACGAAATTACTTTATTCCTCGGGAAATTATATTGAAAACCTGAAATGAATACAAGTTAATTAAATTTCTACAAACCTGGAGGAAGGAAAGCAGAGGTAAGTTTTTCTCCCACAGGGCTCACGTGTTCATCTTTTGTTGCCTTATGAGGAGCCTTGATCTTTGTAAACCACAGGGCAAACAAGCCTCATTATTTGTTAGGTACAAAGAGATGTGATTTTATGGTGACTAATATACTTTCACTACATCATACTGCTTTTTACCAATAAAACGGTACGAAAGGACGTCTTTCAATCAATCATGGCTGCTTATCGCACAATGTTATCACTTCACTAGCATTTGTTTATTTTTATCACTTCCCTAGCATTTGTTTACTTTTATCACTTCCCTAGCATTTGTTGTTTTTGTTTGCCAACATTTCAAACCGCAAATTCTTTACGGTACTGTAAAACAGGCTTTGCGATCGTCATTTGTTTCTCGCAGAGTCGATTGAAAATAACAGCTCCGTCCAAATGTCTTGGTGAAGCTAACATTAGTGAAATAGAATTTCAGTAAGTCAGTTAATATTTTATTGTATTAGAGTACTTTATTTCTTCTGAACTTTATTTACTTTCTTCTAAACGTGTAACAGTCAATTAAATCCCACTCGAGTTTTAATTTTCTCTAGATAAATCAAAACCTCTAGTGAGATTACTGTTGATAAAATTTAAGGTTTTATAAATATAAATACAAGATAATGGCAAGATATGTCATATGTATTTCCAAATTTTGTAGGCTTCAATGTTTTTTGTCTCGCTATGTATATTTTGCCATGGTATTTATTACAAAAACACGGTAAAGAATTTGATTGTGTATGTTTGAGGAAGCAAAATTTCATGCCATTCTTAACCATGTTTTAATGTATGTGTGTGTACGTACAGTTTTGTGGACCATAATGTATAAATCCTTTCTTTATCCCTCACTGCGTACACTGTTCTCTTTAACATGTTTCAAACTGTCCAGGAAGCTGAACGAATCCTTTGTATTTCAATGAACTGAAGGAGTGGAAGGTTTGAGATTTTGTTCTGAACATATTCTTGGAAGTTTATAGCAGAAAGAGTTTCCTAAATTACCATTTTGGTTATTTTAAAATTACATTTTCTTGGGAAAGTTCTAGTTTTAGGTTCACTATAATCGTAGCGACGGTTCACTATAAACTGTAGGGGAGAAGTGGGTACAGTAAGACAGGGAGAACAGTGAGACATTCTTTATTAGATGGTACATTTTGATGTTGAGATGTTGGTAACAGTGGAGGTGTATGTTGCATGAGTAAAGTAACAGTATTTTCATACTCGATTTGATTCTAATTATAAAGGTGAGTGATGAAAAAGTAATTCGTAATTTTTCACTCTAGAAGTAAATTTTTGGCTTGTGTTTAATGAAGGTTATATTGGATATACAAATGAGATATAAATATGAATGTTTTGTTACCTAACACTATGGTATTTGAGATTATGTTCGGCAAAGTTTCGTCTTTCTTGTTTTAATTTTGAAGTGATGGCGTTATTTTTAAATGAACTATGCGTAAAGGGAACAGTGAGACATGCCATTGAAGGGTACACTGAGACGTCTCACTGTTCCCATTTACTAATGATTTGCAAAAACAAACTGTAATTATATTACATTTACCAGTAACTGACATTAAAAATGAACATACTAGTAACCAATTTAGGAACTGTAGCTTAAAATAATGGATACATTACATTTTAATGGTTTCATAAATAAAAAATTATTCACAAAATTTTTAAAATGTTAAAAAATAATAAAGTATTACATTAAATTCTTATAATCATAAGCTTTGTTGTCACCAAAAATTCATTTCATTTTTTTCACAAAAGTTTGAAATGTCATGGAAAATTCACTTTTTCAAATGTTCCAGATGTTTCAATGGTTTCGAAGTCAGACATCAAAATGATTCTAAATAAGCCTACAGAACATATCAAGATAAAGAGACAGCAAGTTTTTGTTTTCTTTTGAAATAAATGAAAAACATTTCAATGTCCGTTAATAGACACTGTGGTGTCTCACTGTACCTTTCTGAATGGGAACAGTGAGACATTTGCATTTTTTTTTTGACAAGCACGTATTATATAATATGTCCTTCATCTATTAATAGTCCTTCATTACATCTAGCAGGGGGCACTTGGCAACATACAATATGTTAAATAACGTTAAATTTTGTGAGAGTGTGGGAAAATTTATGGCAAAAGTTCGACAGTTGAGGGTGGAACTGGCCGAAGGGGAGGGAGTCGAGGAAGTAAGGGAAAGAGTTATTAATTAGTGTTGGAATGATGAAGTAATCAGAGGATAAAGTTCTTTTTGTATTTATTGTGTCTTTTTTTCTGTTTATATTTTATCGCGTTTGTATGTTTTTTATGTATTACATTTATATTTATTAGTTGGATTATTTCGTGCATCTCAATAAGGAATTGAAATGTATATATATATATATATTTCACTGTGTTTTTTTCTCTCTCTTTCCATATCTTACATTTATTTTATTTTTATTATTGTTGTGAAATTTGGTTTGAAGTTAGATTAGTTGTAATTGTGATAATTAATGACAACGGTAGTAATAATAATAAATGTTGTTTTACTATTTTATTACTAGTAGTTATTATGTTCGTTTTGAAGATTCAAACTGTGCATAGTTATAGCACGAATGGCCGTACGGGCTCGTGCGAAGGATCTTGTGTACATGAGTTTGTATAATTTATTATGCATCAGTAAATGCACTTATCTATCTATCTATCTATCTATCTATCTATCTATCTATCTATCTATCTATCTATCTATCTATCTATCTATCTATCTATCTATCTATCTATCTATCTATCTATCTATCTATCTATCTATCTATCTATCTATCTATCTATCTATCTATCTATCTGTCTGTCTGTCTGTCTGTCTGTCTGTCTGTCTGTCTGTCTCTCTGTCTGTCTGTGACTGTCTGTCTGTCTGTCTGTCCGTCCGTCCGTCCGTCCATCTATCTATCTATCTATCTATCTATCTATCTATCTATCTATCTATCTATCTATCTATCTATCTATCTATCTATCTATCTATCTATCTATCTGTTTGTCTGTCTGTCTGTCTGTCTGTCTGTCTGTCTGTCTGTCTGTCTGTCTGTCTGTCTGTCTGTCTGTCTGTCTGTCTGTCTGTCTGTCTGTCTGTCTGTCTGTCTGTCTGTCTGTCTGTCTGTCTATCTATCTATCTATCTATCTATCTATCTATCTATCTATCTATCTATCTATCTATCTATCTATCTATCTATCTATCTATCTATCTATCTATCTATCTATCTATCTATCTATCTATCTATCTATCTATCTATCTATCCATCCATCCATCCATCCATCCATCCATCCATCCATCCATCCATCCATCCATCCATCCATCCATCCATCCATCCATCCATCCATCCATCCATCCATCCATCCATCCATCCATCCATCCATCCATCCATCCATCCATCCATCCATCCATCCATCCATCCATCCATCTATCTATCTATCTATCTATCTATCTATCTATCTATCTATCTATCTATCTATCTATCTATCAATCATTATACTCCATGTTTAAATGTCTGTTTCTATTGCACTCGATTTTAAAAATACTTCAATTACCACTTTCATACATATCTCTTAATATTTTGTGTCTCACTGTACCCGCCACTCCCCTATTTTTTAATGTATGCGGGTCGGAACCAACGATTTAGGTTCACTATAGCCGAATTTCACTATAACCGAGTTGACTGTATTTTGTCGGCGGGACGATATTTACTCCTATATCTAACAACGACCACGGCAACCGCTCAAAAACCGAGGATAATGTTAATGACGCATTGCCTATGTTACCAAAATTTGCATATGAATTTTAACCAGCAATTTATCTTCCACTTGTTAACACTTTCTGCACAAAATAACAGAAAGATCGATGCTGCCGTCTTCATATACACAAGTGAAAATAGACTGAAGCAGTATTTCGACTCAACATCCTATACGGTTGTATAAGCTGTGTTAATTAGCTTAATGGTGTCGAAAACTTGATTTTGTAGGGGGTATAAAGTTGGGGGGGTGAGGTGGGGGTAGGATAGGTTAATGTAATTATTCTCCAACATTGTAACTCCGGTACGCGCCAACATTTTAGCTAAAAGAGCCCTTCACTTCCCTCAAAACAAAAGCATTCAGGTGAATAGGTTCCTCATTCTCTGCCAACCGTTGGATCCAATAAAGGAAGGAGCAAGAAAATTACATTAGCCAGCTTCAGCATGGGGTATTTGATACAATCGAGATCTGTAGGGCCCGAGTTCCTCCAGCTGCTCTAAATGACTGACTGACATGTCTTCGGGATGAAGTTCCGGTATAATGAGTGTTATTCACTTGCCATGCATCCAGGCTGCTTTTCTCTAATCCGAGACCACCTCGCTTTCTGAATGATCTTTTCCGTAGGAACAATTCAAAAGCATTCCACAGTTTTCATGTAATGCAATTCCCAAGTTCTATTTCCTTAAAGTATATAACATTACCTTACGAGCTGTTAATGGTACAAGAATACAGGAAATTGCTTTTTCAGAGAGTAAATATATACAATAGCAAATAGACGTACTACTCAATTTCCTCTGAAATCACTTTTCATTTGAACCCGACCTCTCAGAAGAGACGAAGTTCGTTTAATGTGTAGAAAATACGGGAACACTGAAATAAGGATATGATTGTACATTGTTTTGAAAATGGAAATTATACCACAGTCTACTATATACAGTCGCGAAGCTCAATATGTAGTAAAAATGCAAACATGGGTAGTTGCCCACCACTAGGATCGCTACTATCGCCTCATCATCGCAGATCTCTCTCCTAGTAGACGACAAAATATGTTACGCTTTCGTTGTGTTCTTCCGTTATTGAAATAATAAATGCATAAAGTGAATGTATTATTTTAATGAAGTATATTAAATTCCACCATAAACTCGAAGATACCTGCAAGAAATAGGTTAATATTATTTTTGTTTGTGCAAAACGAACTGAAATTTACTATAATCGCTTCACTCATTCAAGATTATAGCGATAATTAACTATGAAACCAATAAATATTAATTTTCATTTCCCTTTACAACAATAATAATGGAAATATGAATTAATGGAGTAACTTACGTGTACCCGTACTTGTAGTATAGGCTTACGTAGTTAACAAAGTGGGATGAGATTAAGCAATCATAATCACACCAGAATTGGAAATAAAACGTGATAAATAAATTTTATTGTAACAGACTTACTTTTTCTACGTCTCTAGTAAAGTAACAAATAAAAATAACAACAAAATTAACAGCTATAATTAAAAACATATCCTTTGAAAAAAAGTAGGCCTAAGCAATAATAATCCCACCAGAATTGAAAATAAAACGTGATCAATAAATTTCATTAAAACAAACTTAATTTTTTACGTCTCTAGTAAAATATTGTTATTCCAATTATTGTATTTTAGCCATTAACATTTTTATTACAACCAATAACGAACATTTCACAAGCATGAATGTGAAATACGCAACGAGCTAGCACTCGATGGAAATATGACACAGTCCAGTCGACCGTGGACAGTCTATTGTTTCTAGTTGCTAACCGCTTGGAGCGCTTTATCACGAGATTTGCAAAAAATCACCTCAATCTTCGCGACTGTATATAGTAGACTGTGATTATGCCCTGTTGTTTCTTTGTCTAGAATTACTGTAGCAAAGGAATGATGTGGATAGTACGGGACACAACAATACGGCCTTGAAGTTGCATCGGTTCCCCACTCCGCTCTACACCCCTCGCCAGGCTGCGTTATCACTAGACGTTCAAATTTTTTACATGAAAAATTGACGTTTTAAGCATCTAAAATAGATTACAAAATGATGTCATGAAGCATTATTTTTTAATTGAATCGTTGGGCCGAATAACGGTCTATGTTACAATTTTTGCAAATAGAATTAAATAACGTGAATATGTTAGGAGAAAATCCACAAACGATTAGGGAAAACACGGAAATTCTACTTGAAGCAAGTAAAGCGATAGAGTTGGAAGTAAATCCCGAAAATACTAACTATATGATTATGTCTCGTGATCAGAATATTGTACGAAATGAAACTGTAAAAGTTGGAGATTTATCCTTCGAAGAGGTGGAAAAATTCAAATATCTTGGAGCAACAGTAACAAATATAAATGACACTCAGGAGGAAATTAAACGCAGAATAAATATGGGAAATGCGTGTTATTATTATTCGGTTGAGAAGCTTTTGTCATCTAGTCTGCTGTCAAAAAATCTGAAAGTTAGAATATACAAAACAGTTATATTACAGGTTGCTCTGTATGGCTGTGAAACTTCGACTCTCACTCTGAGAGAGATACATAGATTAAGGGTGTTTGAGAATAAGGTACTTAGGAAAATATTTGGGGCTAAGAGGGATGAAGTTACAGGAGAATGGAGAAAGTTACCCAACGCAGAACTGCACGCCTTGTACCCTTCACCTGACATAATTAGGACCATAAAGTCCAGACATTTGAGATGGGCAGGGCATGTAGCACGTATGGGCGAATCCAGAAATGCATATAGAGTGTTCGTTGGGAGGGCAGAGGGAAAAAGACCTTTGGGGAGGCCGAGACGTAGATGGGAAGATAATATTAAAATGGATTTGAGGGAGGTAGGATATGATGGTAGAGACTGGATTAATCTTGCTCAGGATAGGGACCAATGGCGGGCTTATATGAGGGCGGCAATGAACCTCCGGGTTCCTTAAAAGCCAGTAAGTAAGTAAGTAAGTAAGGATTTTTAATGGAATAATCTGTATAGCATTACACAGCTGTCACAAAAATTGCTCTTCAATATCTGTATCAGAGGCGCTTCTACACGAGTTACAACCATGAATTTCTTGGCTGGCACAACGGTCTATGTCACTAAACTAGACGGCATTTCAGAAGGCGGTCAGCTGCTATATGCGCCGCAGCATTTCTGGTATGTGACATCACAAGCTTGTACAGTATAACCAATCAGAATCAATCTATAACAAGTACTTCCCGAGTTCGTTTGTCATGTGTGAGTGTTTCAGTACATTGAATAAGTAAAACTAACATTTACTGTGTATGTTTAATTTTACAATTCATTATTAATTTTCAGCGAAGTCTGTATTGTATCTTAAAACTATTTATTTCAGTCACTGACTTCGCAGCATATGTTTAAGGTTCTACACCTTTACATTACATATTTAAAGGACGTATGAACGTTTTCGTTGGTATAAGCCAACATCATCAGATACGAAGTATATTTCAGCAATATCAGTGCTCTCTACATAATCTCTACAGATACAAAACATATTTTGTGCGAGATCGTTGCGTATTTGCTTGTTTTCCGCACAGAACCAATACGCGGTAAGTGTGAAATACCACATTCAGTATTCCCATCGTAACACACATAACAATTTCCCTCTTCTTACCGCTTAAGCGCGACATTCATTTTACTGCTTTAGGCTTTTAACATATTATTTTTAGAGACGTTTAACATAGTAATAATTATAAATTGGAAACTTACCACTGCAATTTCACCTAAATTGCAATGTTAATTATTGTTTTTAAATATTTGCAAAAATGAAGTAAAGTCTACTACTCCACGAAACTTATTGCATTCCTGATACAAGTAACATTAAGGAAGCCGTGAAAAAATCAACGAGATTCCAGATGCCGATGTTATTACTGCAATATGTAATATAAATAATATTGTTAAAATATTAAAATGAAAAATAAATCATTACATAACCTTACCGTTTGTTTTAAGTTCGCATTTATAGACTTGGGGAAAATAATGACAGACGTATATCACGGCCTGCTGGAGTATAGTAAACACAGAAAACATTTTACAGCAACAGTGTTGAAGAAAAATATTTTTGTGTTCTGAAGTTGGCGTCATTAAACAGAAACCAACATGGAGATTTCATTGCAACTAATTAGAAATTCGTCTTTCAGTTATGTAATAAACAATCTTCGCACAAAATAATGTACGATACACGAGCGGTATGTTTGTTTTCATGTTCTCGGAAATTAAAAAAGCTCAACTACGTTTCGCTTTTTCAATCTTTTCCTCGACCATGAAAACGTCAACATACCGCTCTTGTAACGTATATTAAAAAGCAACACTGCTGTGGTACACATTGACATTCTTATATGACTGTCTTGATTGCCACTTGCTTAAAATACACGTATAGATTACAAAATATATATGATTGTAAGTCTTCACATATATGATAATAAAATGACATGATTTAAACGTGATAAAAATAATAAAATATAAAACTAAGATAAAAAAAGTATTATGAATGTGAAGAGTTGCAAAATTACAGTGATTACATTTATTATATTCCTATCTCTGTTTCACAATTATATACATATATATTTCCACCATTCAGAAACGTATGTATCATGGTTTGTGTCACGTAATTATTTGAGTATTTTCAAGTTTATATGGTTTTATTATAAATGCCAATATATTGTACGTTGGGTTGTTTGATGTTGATTAGTAATGTATATTTAATAATGTCGATAATGCTGTTCATCCAATCTGAAAGCAATTGAAATCAATAAGTTGATGACCCAATTTTAACGGATTTAACATTTAATTTGTGTGATATGTTAAATGGAAGAAACTTACATGGCGATGTATTGTCGATATCCAATACTGTAATTGTAATGAACGTGTGGTATGGCGCAAGTCAAGTTTCAGAGTTAACTGAAAAAGATCAAATATTGAATAAATAAATCACTACTAATGATATTAATGAAGCAAGTATTTGGCTGGCATCATATGAATTTAAATGAAGGTCAAAATTCGGTGCTGTTATTTTGGGTAATGGAATAGTTACGAAAATAAATATTTGTGTGCGGTTATTATGTACCAATAGCAATTTAAAATTATAATTTAGTTGAGTGAATGTATAAATCAAGCTTTTTAGTTATAATTATCCAAAACAGCATAAAAATATCTATATAGACTTACTCAGTGTAGACGTGCCTTCTTAGATGTTGATCAACATCTAAGAAGGCACGTACAATTACAGTATTGGATATCGACAATACATCGCCATGTAAGTTTCTTCCGTTTAACATATCACACAAATTAAATGTTAACCCTTTCTAACCCAAATTAAATTTACAAGGAATCCATGTTGAAACAAATAGCTGTATTAGGACCAATTCAGTGACCAAGTTACGGGAGTGGCAACATTTTAAACAAAATTATATTGATGAAAATGTATTGAAATAGAAGTTATCCAGCAAAATTTACCTTCATATGTAACACACAAGTATATAAATGCTATAAAGTCAATTATTACCATATGGTATCTATAGGTAAGAAAGGGTTAAATCCGTTAAAATTGGGTCATCAACTTATTGATTTCAGTTACTTCCAGATTGGATGAACAGCATTATCGACAAATTAAATATACATTACTAATCAACATCAAACCACCCAACGTACAATATATTGGCATTTATAATAAAACCATATAAACTTGAAAATACTCAAATAATTACGTGACACAAACCATGATACATACGTTTCTGAATGGTGGAAATATATATATTATTGTGAAACAGAAATAGGAATATAATAAATGTAATCACTGTAATTTTGCAACTCTTCACATTCATAATACTTTTTTATCTTAGTTTTATATTTTATTATTTTTATCACGTTTAAATCATGTCATTTTATTATCTCATATGTGAAGACTTACAATCATATATATTTTGTAATCTATACGTGTATTTTAAGCAAGTGACAATCAAGGCAGTCATATAAGAATGTCAATGTGTACCACAGCAGTGTTGGTTTTTAATATGTCTCATTTGCATGCCACTAAATATGTTTTGTATTTGTAGAGATTATGTAGAGAGCACTGATATTGCTGAAATGTACTTCGTATCTGATGATGTTGGCTTAGACCAACGAAAACGTTCATACGTCCTTTAAATATGTAATGTAAAGGTGTAGCACCTTAAACATATGCTGTGAAGTCAGTGACTGAAATAAATACTTTTAAGATAAGTGTGTGTGTAAGATAAATAAATGGAAGAAGAGACTGTAAAAAGACAAGTATTGCACATGTAGGCGCGGAAAATAGTGTTTAAGGTGTAGTATTATTTTAAAAACGTTGACGAGGAGAACGCTGCCAGCCATCTTGATGGTGGCTGCAACGTTGCCAAAACGCAAGAAACAACTGCAGAAGTGGGATTGAGAATCGTGAAAAGAATATTGTTAGTGAAGGAAAGAGGGTTTGTTTGGTGTCATGCTTACAGTAATCAACGGCTAAGGTCATTATTGTCTTTTGATAATTTAAATTCTCTCCTGCACTATTTGTATTGCACGTGCGTGAAGTACGATGTGGCAATGTTGTACGCTGCCTTGCTCTCTCTATCTGTCTCTCTCGACGCAAACGCTAGCAGACTACCGCCTTCCGAATTGCCGTCGACTCTAGTCACTTCTAGCGTATCCAGTTGTTTACAACGTATCGGGAATTATTGCATGGGAGTTTTTTTATGTTTATGAATACTGCGTACTTGAACTATGTGTATTAGGTTTCGGTTGATCTATTACGTAAAATGGATGACTGTAAGAAAGTGACGATTTCTATGGAGATATTGACCGCCTAATTAAAAAAAAACCAGACGAATTAATATTAGGCCTAATAAGTGGAAAGATGTGTCACGAAAGTCGCTGAGAGATAGTGCTATTGAGTATGCAACAAGGAAGACGAAGTCGCAAATTAGTGCGAAAGATCCCCCAAGTACTGTACATTTATTATTAGTTTTTAACTATTACAGTGAAACCTATCATTTACGGACATCGAAAGGACGTAACAATCTGTCCGCATCTGGGAGGTGTCCTTTATTGGGAGGGAGTGTATTCCATCATGCCTTAAATGAAATGTATTACTGTAGTGTAATTCTAAATACAGTATTCTACAGTAAATTCTTTGCAACTTTGAACTTGTAGGATTTTCATTGTGAAAACAAAATTAATGGTTCTCTGAACTTGTAAACATTTATATGGTTAAGTACTCTTTGTCCCTTGTGGCAGCTCACGAATAGTGAGAAGATTTATAAATTTCTTTCAAGACCGAAAAAGGAAAATACAGTACTGTGCCATGTAATTTTATTCTAGGTCTACAGTTACGCAGCACTGTAATTTACGGTTTTCAACTTAACCTTTACGTTCAGGTGCCATGTCTCTCTAAACAGAACAACTGATTAAAGTGAAGAGAATAATCCTACTAACCCTATCGTGTGTCGAATTCAATTTCACGACCGCGGGAACCTTGGTTAAATTTTATGACTTTGTTTATCCACCCTCTTCCAGCTAACAAAGGCTGGGCTAGTGGTAGCCTACGAGACCGTTGTCTTCTTTCATGTTAAAGTTTCTGTACAGTTCTCAAAACCAAATTTTCTATTTTTGTAACACATTTGGTCTTGAAATTCAAGTTCTGTCCGCTGTCAGGAGGTAAAGCAAGCTTAGGACTGTGAAACAGCTGTCCGTGTCCGTGTCTGAGAGTGTCCGTAAACGAGAGTTAAATTTATCATTATTTCCATATTATTTCAGTTGGGACATAAAAATCTGTCCGTATATGAGGAGTGTCCGCATCTTGGAGATGTCCGTAAGTAGAGGTTTCACTGTACTCAAGTTTTCCATTAAATTTCCTTGTGTTACAAGAACTTCGTACTTCCTTCCTGGTCGAAACACAGCTGAGTAGGTATTCTTCAAGTACGTCCTTTTTCCACGTCTCTTCCATTTTACTAGCGATGTTTCTTCATACATTCGTCTCTGAACACGTTTATATTTCAAAATATAATATACTAAATAATTACATACGAGCATGGATGTATTAATGCGCTTTGCTATTCAAGTGGAAAAGAATTCCAAGTCTTATATTCTATGTTTGTGTTCTGCCAGAGCGCACGTTATCTTCTTGTCTTGTTTTTTAAGCTTCTTTCCCGTGAATCGACGAGGGAATTCCGGACTATGACTCCGTAATAGGCCTTTTCTACCACATCCACTAAAAGAATCATTCGTTCTGAGACTTGTATAGCACCAGCGTTAGCCCTATAGTAGGGACGCAACTCACTTCGAATTTTATAAAAATAGGGAGCATAGCAACTGGTTTGACTCGATAGTATAGGCTGGTATTCGATGAAAGAAAACATACACATACAAAATGTCCGTGTCACTCAAAATGATTCGAGTAAAGACATATTGTGAATCTCTACTGAGTTGTATTTTTTCATTACCCGCCAGCGCATCTTACTGTCATGCAAAAGGGCTCGGGTTCAATCCCAGGCTTCGACGAACATGTCATTCGTGGTAGATAAAGTCAAGATTCTAAGGAGTTTTTCTCGGGACTCCCTCCTTTTCCCATTCATTCAATCAAGCTGGACGTTTCGGCCTTCCCAAAGGTCTTTTTCCCTCCGGCCTCCCTACTAACGTATTTCTGGATTCATCTATACTTGCTACATGCACTGCCCATCTCAAACGTCGGGATTTCATGTTCCTAATTATGTCAGGTGAAGAATACAATACGTGCATTTCTGCGTTGTGTAACTTTCTCCATTCGCCTGTAACTTCCCTCTTAGCCCCAAATATTTTCCTAGGACCTTATTCTCAAATACCCTTAACCTCTGTTCCTCTCTCAAATTGAAAGTCCAAGTTTCACAGCCATACAGAACAACAGGTAATATAATGTTTTATAAATTCTAACTTTTACAAAGGCAAATAGCTCTATATCTTTTTTTGGTCAATAGAAATTAGAATGGAAATAATAAATGAAATAACTACAGTGGAATGAGAAAAAAAATTGGATAAGAAAAAAGGTTTAGTTTTTTGAATAATAAGTACTATCAATAAATAAAATGAAACATATATATTCAAAAGTTTTAAATATAGGCTACTAGAATATTGAAAGATTTATATATGATACCTGCATTGAAACGTGAAGTACATCTTAGCCAAGTGAGCAAAGACTAATTGTATCAACATATTAAAATGAGTTGAGTCTTGCACAAAACTAGTCGCAAGTGCAAGATAAAACATCTTATATTAAATAGTTAAGTTTAGGAATTATATTAAACATTGTATACATGTAAATTATAAATTATGTAATGTAAAACTTCAATGATTATATGCATGTATATTTTCTTTTTTTTTTTTTTTTGTCTGCGAACTATAATAAATATATCATTTCATTATATTAGGCCTATATTAAATTCTAACTTTCATATTTTTTGACAGCAGACTAGATGACAAAAGGTTCTCAACTGAATAACAACGGTCATTTCGCATTTCCCATAATAATAATAATAATAATAATAATAATAATAATAATAATAATAATAATAATAATAATAATAATAATTTATTTATTTATTTATTATTAATATTTGTGTGCTGAACAACAGCCAGAGGCCAATTATAGTTCAGCACAATACACAAACAGAAGATACAAAGGTGCAAAACAAAATAAATCATATCTTAAATAACAAAAACATACATAAATAAAATTGAGAACAAGAACAGTAAAAACTAACAATCAAAACGAAACTAAACCTTAAAAGGATCTAAATTGTGCCCATGCAAATTGGCATATTTTATGCATCTACAGACTGGAGAAAGTGATTTTGAATTTGTGTTATAAAAATTTTTTTGAAATCTTAAACCTTTTGTAGGAATACGAAGGCTGATATTGTTTATAATAGACTCACAATCAATATCACCCTCGATAACTTTGCAAAAAAATTGATAATCAAGATTTAGACGTCTAGCATAAAGGCTACAACAGTTAAAATATTTACAGGTAATCTCATAGTTAGTCAGAGGAATTGGGTATATATCGAAAAGCACATAAGGAAATAAATTTTCTTTGAATATTTTCCAATTTAGCCGAATCGGTTGAAGTATATAATAATAATAATAATAATAATAATAATAATAATAATAATAATAATAATAATAATAATAATAATAATAATGTTAGTGGTAGTGGTATCTTCTCCCCTTAAGACGTAAGGAAAAACAATAAGGATAAAATCTCTAGCTTTGGTAACAGTAACAGTTAACCCTTCCCTCTCGAATGAGTCCATTTGGCATCCTTAGAAGTAGTTTCGATCTTTCACAATACAGTGCAGCACCCGCCAGCTCCTCTTCAGCTGTTATTAGGAAGAGGATTGTTTTGTTTTGTTTTTTCTTCATAGTATCTCTACAAACACAAATTCAGATCAGAAAGCGTTAATGTTTTTAATATTCTCAAATAACTCTACAACGTTGCTAAGTACAGCCAATGCCCCCGTTTCTGGCGTGTGAAATAAGTAATGGGAACGTTGAGAGCGAGTATCTTATCTTTGCCGCAAAATGTGGGAGAGAAATCTCTGACTATTGTAATCGGCAGATTACTGAAGTCACGTCTGTTTAGGAGGTGGTACTACTCTCAGCCGAAGTGACAACAGATTGCCACCGACTGGATATGTACTCAAGGACACACCCCAGAAACGTGAAGAGCAAGTGTCTTGCCTTTATACGCAGTGGGCAGATTGCTGACGTGACGTGTTGGGTGTACCGTTCTCAGCTGCACTGACAAGTCACACTGACTGGTGTTTTATAGTTCGGGTCAGCTTACTTCATACACTAAGGGTGAAACCTAACCATTTTCCCCATTACTTCACATGCTAGTGGATTATTGTGATTTTCTAGTTTGCAGGTTGAATTTTCTTTTGCCAACTTCGTTTCGAATTTCGGTACTGACAAATACTACAAATCGTAGTGATTTTGTAACTATTAGGTTGGCAACTGAGACAAATATCGACAATATTAGTCGGTATTGCAGTTCCATGAAATTTAAATTGTACTAGATTTCTGAGTCTGTTACTGGAAACTAGTGAAATTTGAACATACTAGTAATTAATTAGTATCAGTATTAAAATTAATACATAATAGTTATTTTATGTGTTGCGTTGTGGTTATAATTCAAGACTATAGTCAGGTAAGTTTTCGGAGTTAGTACTAATAATTTCATGTGGTCAAACAAAATACATTTTTAGGTTAGGTCTCGTGAGTCAATTGTTTAGTCAAACCAATGAATTTCGTATTGCCAGACAAAATACTTGACATGTTGATCTCTCGTATATTTTGCCTACGAAAATATTGTGAATTTATTTCAACTCAACAATAGGATTTTTTTCTTCCAATAATAATTCCTTTCTACAATTCACCTTAAACGCTCTCGTCAACAATAGGATTTTCACTCAACACAGTATTCGTTATAGCACTCCACTGACGGCAATAACAATTTACTTGGACTATTACGAACAACAATGAACCGTTAATCTTAACTAATATTTACAAAGCACTATTTACAAATCAGAACTATCAGTTCTCAGTTCACAGTTCTTCTAGCTCAGTCACTCGAGTTCACAGTATCTCGAACCACAAACCTTCAGAGACAGTTCACTGTACTCGAACTCAGGTCCCTCCAACTGCGGTCCACTGCACTCGAACTCAGGTCCCTCCAACTGCGGTCCACTGCACTCGAACTCAGGCCTTTGGATGCTGACACAGTTGCGGACGCACACTCGAGCCGAACTCCGGTACACAAGACTGGCTTGCTTGCTCTGGCTTACTCACTGACTGGCTGACTAATCAACTGAAACTGCTCGAGTTCGCTGGCGTTTCTTCTTTTATAACCACAGCGACGTAGCCTGGAAAGTTCGAATTCGCGATCTTTCCACTTCGACGGACTTCTCGAAGAGTCGGGAGGGTCCGTCCCCCTTTAACTCCGCACGTAGCAGTTGCGCGCGCAATCTCCCCTCATCGCGTTGACGTAATACACCCCCTCTGCCCTTCAGCATGCAGATGCTCACCGTACCAGAGTTTCGTCTGCCGCGCGCCCTGTCGGACGCGTGTTCAAACCCCGTTGTAGCGTCACAATATGTTACAAATTATTTAGAATAACCTTCCAGCTTAAAGTACGGTAGGTAAATAAGTCATTTAGTACGAAGGATCGTGTGATATCTGGTAACAGCTGGCAGCACTGAGAAGACGGCAATATTTGCTGTTTAGGAACTGTTTTTTTGTGACCCTCACTGTACTCAAGGACACGCGCCAAAAACGCTGGCACTGGCTATAATAGGACAGTATTATTGCCTCTACTTTACTTATACTGTATTTTACATTTTTCATTAAGATAAAATACGTAGGTATTAATGAAAAATTGTAAAGTGTTATCTCTTCCGAGTTGATTACCAGTAAAGGAATTGCTAATTTTCTTATCTACCTGCATAAGTATCAAATACAGCTCGAAATTCGTTAGTTGTTTGGGTCCAGTTATTATTTCTAACGCAATTCAATTTCCTCTCACATTTGCATAGCCATAACAGTTGATAATTTTATTGTAATCTCATTGAAAATATACATAACAATTCATTCCGCATAAAAAGTACACAAATTACACTGAACCTGGCTTCTCACGCCACCTGCATAAAACTGAATGTAAATATGCGATCCTATCTGCCACCAGGAAGGGGATTTTCAGCGAAACAGTAATACAAGGATACAAGTGTGAATACGAGCGCCTTCTATCTTTAAGTATGTGTATGCGTAAGCAGTAATAACGTCTCAGACAGCAAGGAAATGAGATTTCCAGACTGATTTGCATTCGAGACTTCTAGTTCCGATACGAGCGTTTGCACCACGTTACAATACAAACTGATTATGTCATAGTTGTAATCATCAGACTACAGGTCACTCACAAAACATCCACCAGAGGCGTTGTAGTTACAAATCAGCTGTCCATTCCCACGAAAGGAACCGGTTTCTATAACCAACTGTTTCTAGAATAGAGACCTGAGAAGGTTTTGAGGGACAGCCATTTCAGTTGCCATGGATGTTACATTTTTACTAATTTCAAACTCTGTATATTGAAATTGAAATTACTTTTGTCAACTTTTATTATTAGAAACAATTTAGAAGATCAGTATCATTTTACAGAAAAAGAGTTGTGGAATAACATTTATTATTATTGCAGGAAATAAAGAAAAGGTTTTGGCACAGATGTTACAATGTTTGTAAACTCACTTCACATCTTATTAACAAAAAGTGTAAAACTCAGGTCTCTATCTCGCAAAAAGAGATGAATTCTTATAGTGTCTATGCGAAAGATTTACTAATCTCATAGCATCCAATTGGTTCAAAAAAAGTATAATCGGTAAATATTTTATAGCTGTTTTTCCCATGTCACGGATGTTACACACATTTTGTCACAGATGAGTTAATGTCCTTTATTTTTCAGTTTCAAAATAACTATGACATTTCTAAGTAAAAATATTAAATTTAATTCTAAGATTATTATTAACCAAACTACTGAAAATGAGTGGCAGATATAATATATAGTACAGAGTAAAACGTTTCTTGATCCTTGAACTCTAGAATTAACAGTGCAGACTCTCAAAACATTTACTTAAGAATTGGTCCTTGGAAAACACACATTAACAGCTAATCTGTCTATGAGTAAGTGCTGAAAACTTTAGGGAAATAAAACAGTAGCTATTATCCAGCCATGACCACTTAGATTCAATACCCATAGAGCTTGCAAAATATTTTCCTTCTGAAAATAAAACATTAGAATATTTAAATTTAGATCCATACTACATTAATAATAAACAAATATTACTTGTGTTTGTGTGCACCTGAAGTCTGACTAGTGCAATATGTAGCTAGTCCGTGATGTATGCAATGGAGGGGGAGAAAGGAACTGACCACCCTTCTCCATTATCTCCTGGCCTAGTTGCCTCATAAGTGGTGCCATCTTGGTATGACTTCGGACAGTTGACTAAACAACAACATAATAATCAAACAAATTTCAGTATAGTCACAAATTGTACATTATGCAACGAGCCTATAATGATAGTAATTAAGAAGCGAGCATGGATGTTTATGAAACGAGCGCAAGCGAGTTTCATAATTTTCATACGAGCTTCTTAATTACCATTATAGGCGAGTTTCATACGACTTTTTATGCTCGACCATATTTCTAACTTGAAATTACAGTATTCAGATGTATACATTTTATTTGTATCTGACAAGATCGGAAGTGACCTTGTTCTAGGTCGTGAATTGTGAGATGTGCGCAGACGCGAAAGTATTGATTTTTTTCCGAGGAACAATAATGTCATTGACCTTGATGTAATCCTGCTAAACTTGATGTAACCTTGATTATTGAATTTGACATTGAAAAACGAGATGACAAATTGAATTTATTTGAATATTATTTACAATTAACGCTAATTATTATAGTAACAGATCATAACCTTCTGCGACAGTATTGGATTTCCAGCCTCCGTCACTTCTCACCAATTCTCTTTCAATTGCATATCCGAGAATAATCAATTTAATTTCAATATTATATCAAAGTTAATATTTGGTTTACTCTGTAGGTTCTTATAGGCTATCAAGGTCAATGTGGACATCTGTTCCTCGGAAAAAATCAATACTTTCGCGTCTTCGCACATCTCACAATTTACGAGGTACTGTTCAAGGTCAGTTAGATACAAATAAAATGAATAATTTCAAGTTAGATATATGGTCGAGCATAAAAAGTCGTATGAAACTTGCCTATAATGGTAATTATAATTAAGAAGCTCGTATGAAAATTATGAAACTCGCTTGCGCTCGTTATATAAACATCCATACTCGCTTCTTAATTACTATCATTATAGGCTCGTTGCATAATGTACTATTATAAATTTTATTTCGTCTGTTATACAGGGTGTTTCAAAAATAAGGGGAATAATTTCAGGTATGTATTTCTCACATGTAGACAATCAAAATAGTTCATTACAACATGTGTCCTGAAATGCTTCATTTCCGAGTTATGGCCTTCACAACATTGAAATTCACCGGAACGTTTTTCTTTCCGCAGGTCGTTGTCATTACCAAAGATGTTCAAAATGTCCACCTCCTGCTTGAATACAGACCTCACATCGATGTCTCATTGACCTGCGAACACGATCCCAAACTCCAGGAGTATTGCGTATGTCCTCAGAACATGCCACAATTCGATTCCGAAGGGATTCCAAATCAGGCACCGGAGACGAATAAACCAATGATTTTAAATGGCCCCACAAGTAGAAATCGAGAGGGTTCAGATCAGGTGAGCGTGGAGGCCAAGCAATTGGGCCACCTCCATCTCTGCCAGCTCTTGATTTGAATACATGTCGCACAGTCTAACGCCTACACAACACTGAATGTAACCTTCGCCTCGGAATGAACTGTCAGAGTGCCCTCTTAATGTCTCCTTTGACGGCAACGACCTGCGGAAAGAAAAACGTTCCGGTGAATTTCAATGTTGTGAAGGCCATAACTCGGAAATGAAGCATTTCCGGACACATGTTGTAATGAACTATTTTGATTGTCTACATGTGGGAAATATATACCTGAAATTATGCCCGTATTTTTAAACACCCTGTATATAATAACACTGAAAGTTAAATAGGCCTTTCATACAAAATAACTCCGCAAATAGCGCTTTACTGCAACTATTTTAAAACACGCTTAGTTTCACTTTCAAAGTACGTTCTAAAATCGACTCAATCTATATAAATTTCAAATCTTCCGCCAGAAATTTGTACTCGGTACTGTACTCGGTTCAACCGAGTAATGACGTCACAGTAACTGCTCCGAACCGTACCGCTCCGTCCCCACCCTACTGCGAACAACAACAGAGGGGTTGCATTTTCAGTGTGTGTCATTCCATATCAATCAATATCCTCTTGTGACACTTGAGTTTCCTCGTCTATCATCCACGGTATTGGGAGACCAGCATAAACACGGTGTTAAACAATATGCGGTGTAGTGACATAATGATTAATGTAATAAAAGTGACGAACAAGCCTGCGAGAGTGGAACCATTTTCTCATTACCTTAATAGTAGCAGAGAGGATCTACCCAACATTACCAAGTTCATTACGTTTCCTTTCCTTCTGTTGAAAGTATTGCCAACTAAAAGGATTGAATGCTTGAGAAATAAGAACCATTCACAATTCCTTATCGACTACCTTCCTTAAAACAACACTCGTCACAATCTTAATGCAGCTTCTCTTCTAATTGTACTTTGTAATACTGGCATTTGAATAGCAACGACTTGGTTGCTAGGTAACTCCTCTTCGGATATACTATCTTCTCGCACAATAGTTTAGTTTCAAGAAATTTCCTGTGATTAATGCCTTAGAGAATAGTATTTTAAATAAAAGGCAATGCCTTCATTGGAAAGTTTTGTTCTGTACAAGTTAACTAGAAACTCTATGTTCAAAAACAAGGACGTCATTTCAGGTTTTGCTTGGGGAAGACGAATTTTTTAGAGAAGACCTCATAGGATATATCGTATAGCTTACTTTTCTCTATTTCCTCTCAAATTAACTATTTTCCATACTTTAATGTGGGGTAAACTTGACCGATGGGGTTAACTTGGCAATAAAAAACCTACACAAACCTATTTAAACTCATAAACAAAATACATCTCAAACTACACTACACACTTACTTACTTACTTACTTACTTACTTACTTACTTACTTACTTACTTACTTACTGGCTTTTAAGGAACCCGGAGGTTCATTGCCGCCCTCACATAAGCCCGCCATTGGTCCCTATCCTGAGCAAGATTAATCCAGTCTCTACCATCATATCCCACCACTCTCAAATCCATTTTAATATTATCCTCCCATCTACGTCTTGGGCTCCCCAAAGGTCTTTTCCCCTCTGGCCTCCCAACTAACACTCTATGCGCATTTCTGGATTCGCCCATACGTGCTACATGCCCTGCCCATCTCAAACATCTGGATTTAATCTTCCTAATTATGTCAGGTGAAGGATGCAAAGCGTGCAGCTCTGCGTTGTGTAACTTTCTCCATTCTAATAATAATAATAATAATAATAATAATAATAATAATAAAAGCCGTAAATCCCCAGTGGAGCAAGGTCTCCTGCTTGGGTAGGGGTGGCTCGAATCTTGACAATCAGAAAAGCCGACCTCATGGTCTATTTACATTCCTTGTTTCCCCTCCCCCACAATTTGCTGCCGCTCAAAGTTGGTTGATTGCGTCCTTCAACCGTGTTCTTTGGCGTCCTATTCTGGTCCACAGTCCTCCTAGGTGCAACATGAACTCGTCCCCCCATCTGGTCCTCGGTCGTCCACGGTTTCTCCAGCCAATTCTTGGATCCCACAGTGTCGCCGTGTGTGCCCATCTGGTAGGATGCATTCGTACCACGTGTCCTCCCCAGCGCCATTTCATCCTTTTAGCGAGTGTGACCACGTCCTCCATGCCGCTTCATCGCCGTACTTCTTCGTTTCTGATGCTGTCCTTCAGGCTTATTCCGAGTATTTTCCTTTCCATTCTTCTTTGGCATCTTCCTAATTTTAATGCCTGTTTCTTGGTGAGTGACCAGGATTGCGCCCCATATAGGAGTACAGGTGCAACAGAAAGAAATACACACTATCAAATACATAACACAGGAAAATGAATACATTCCCGCCATAATAGACAATCTCATAAGAAAGACTAAATGCATACAAGAAAACGCAAGACAAACACAAGCTCAAAACAAGTACATCATACTAACATACGAAAATAAGAACACTAAAGATAGCATCATCTTTCAAGAAACTGAAATCATCGTATGCAGAACTCAGAACACACTACAAGACACACAAATAAATGCAACTTAACATTACAAACTATCATGCAATAGTTCCAAGGATTTCTGCAGACTGGAACATCATTTCAAACAAACTACACAACAACCAACCTCCGCAGAACATTTCACAAACTCCAATCACGACTAATATGGTCAAATTATGGTCAAATTTTAGTACTCGGAGTTGTACCTACCCGCTTAATTCATGGGGTCGTTTGTACGTTGATATCTAACATAGCCTTCTTGATTTTTCAATGGATTTTTCTCGGATCGAAACATAGTCTTGTGAAATTTTGATTACATCATAGGCTTCAAAGTTTAACATACGTGAAGAACAGTGACAGGGAATATTTACGTATTGCAAATTGATGTCGAAATGTTGCGAAGATGTTAGTGTGTGCGTAGGTGTGTGTGAGAGAGACAGAGAGAGGGAGGCTGGGAGGGTGGGCGAATAGGTAGCTGAGTGCGAGAGAATGAGAGTTGTATGATAGAACAATATTAAAATGTGTCAGAGAGAAATGCTTTGCGAACGTGTAAACTGGAGCGCAGTCTGTGCCATCTGAAGGCTATCGAATGCTGAGTTTTATAAAGAAAGAAGTGAAATATTGCGAGTTCAGGCAACTAACGTATTTTATTGCGAATCTCAGTACAAAATTTCTATTGTAAGCTCATGAGTGAGACTTCGAAGATGAGACACATTTACTCTGAAGTTAAGTACACACAGAATAATACCACAGTGTACCATATACAGTCACGAAGCTTGAGTTGTGAGGGTGCTAGAAACAATAGACTGTGCCGGTACTATTTCGCATTGCCTGTAATGAGGCGATATTAGCGATCCTAGTGCTGAGCAACTATCTATGGATGGATATTTACTACGTATTGAGCTTCGTGACTGTATATACTAGATTGTGATAAACAGTGTTTAAAAATCAGCTGGCAAGGTATCCCTCATAAACATTCTATCTAGTAAGATTTTATTATTATTAAGAGGCCGAGACGTAGATGGGAGGGATTTGAGGGAGACGGGATACGATGAGAGAGACTGGATTACTCCTGCACAGTATTGGATGTTCAGTTCAAAGTGTGTCATGGCTCGCTGTACAGTATGCCGTCATGTGGCTAGCCGATGAGCCTAGAGAATTCAATCTTCCTACATTTCCGCAGAGGCGTATTACTTATGTGCTAGAGACGTTGCCTAGCAAGTACGGCGTTCATTCAGAAGAGTACTTACCGATACGTACGGTAACGCCGATAGTGGTAGGAATGTGAACTTTTTTCGAAACGTGTACTGAGGTAATTTTTTTTCTTACTGTCGGGATATGGGGAGAGGGTTAAGACGATTACTTAGCCTACGTATTTGTTGACATTAACTTCGACGGTCAACATGGACACGGAGGATTTGATTTGTATTGTGGAATGTTGCCGTATGCAACCGATGATAACAAATATCCTGCGTACGACTTGGCCGCGCAAAACACAGTTCGAAAGAGGTTATGGTAGCACACAGACCGTACAGACCGCCGTCTGTTGCTACGACGTTCAAGTTATACCGTACACGTTCTCAAGTTCAGATTGAACGCCTTGATTAATAGGCGACTTCTCTGACACAAAAGCTGAAACTTTCTTAAAATCGCTGACTCATCAACAGTGACATCATGACACACTTTCAAATGAACACCCAGTATAGGGACCGATGGCGGGTTTATGTGAGAGCGGCAATGAACCTCCGGGTTCCTTAAAAACCATAAGTAAGAAGACAAAATGAAAGTTTTATAGGTAAACTTGATAAGATTATGGGGTAAACTGAGAATTAAATGAATTAAAATGAAGTACCGGTACTAAGCACGAGTATGTAACTCTTTCTGGGGGTGCTATAATTAATTTCATATATAAAAACAATATGTATTTTTATTCTGGTCATAAATTATTATTATTATTATTATTATTATTATTATTATTATTATTATTATTATTATTATTATTATTATTACATACAAATGAAATCATGTCTTCAGATTGATTACAAATTTTTGTGAACGTAATTTACATACAAATCTAGTCTTTCAGGTAAGGCTCCCTGTAAAGCAGATTTGAATAATTTCAAGGGAAAAATTGTTCCGGGGCCGGGTATCGATCCCAGGGCCTCTGGTTGAACGTACCAGCGCTCTTTCCAACTGAGCTACCCGGGAACTCCAGCCGACACCGTCTCAAAAAAAAAAAAGTAATTTACATATCTTACAAAATTTTGACAAAGACATTTGTTTCGAAACACTTGTTATGTGGGGAGTACTTTGTATCACACCTAGACTAGTCGAGAGACTAGTTCGAAAAGCTTTAGTTGAAATTTGTTACACTCAAATAACAAACGTTCAACTGGTTGCAGGGAATCATGACATGTACAAACATTTCCTCTTTCTGTTTCTATTTTGAACCTTTCTAAATGTTCTTATAGGTTAACCATTGGTATCTAACCACGCATTCTAACCGACATTCGGGCATATACAGAATGATTCACGAGGATTTATCGTCCCTTACGGAGCTTATTTCCGAAGACATTGTGAGCAAAAAATGTCATATAAACATGTGTCCTAATCTCAATATTTTTAGAGTTACACTAATTTGAAATTGTTAGTAAAATATCATTATTCTTAAGTTTTAAGGGTAAAAGAATATTCAGGAGTATCATTTCTTTAATTAGCTAGTATTCTGAAGCTAAAAATGTGTTGTGAATTCTATAGTTGCTTCGTACACAATTTTTTTTTCCCCCATTTTTAAATTCTAAATTACATTTTCTTACGAATTTATCACAACAATTGTTATAAATCACGCCACTCTTGTAAATTCTTCAAGACTTTACATTAGGATGCATAATTGAACTGTAAAGGATTGAGTTCCTAAAGTCGTAACAATTTGTAACAATTTTTGTGATAAGTGCTACGTAAGAATGGTGTCATTTTTAGTTGTAAATTGAAAAATAAAATCTGTACAAAGCCACTGACAACACATTTTTAGCTTTAGAACACTAGCCAATTAAATTGTTTATTGTTAGTAAAATAACATGTACAAAAATACAGTCTTAATTCTTCCCTGAAGGAGTAAAAACTCGTGCTCAGGGAGTTATCTAAACACAGACTTAACACAAACAAAGATAATTATTTGACACAAAGTGGGTCAAGAAAAAAAATTATAAGAATAAATTAACTTTAAAAATATAATTTCAATATTAACTAATTTAAATCCTACAAATACGTACACATATTAAATCAACATATATTCCTTAACAATTAATTCCTTAGCGCTATTTTTTAAATTTCTGATACTAAAATTTTCCAAATTTGGGTATTTTTCAATTATTTTATTATATAACCTTTGACCAAAGTAGGAACCATGGCTAAGACCTGTGCTTGTGAAACACTTTGGTTCCTCTAGTCGTATAAAATCGGATCTTTTAGTTCCATATTTATGATGATACAATTTGAATTTATTACGATTTTTATGTATGAAGTTTAATACGGCAATATAATAAATCTGTTTAATTTTCAAAACATTAAACTCATTGAACAAAAGCTCGGATTAGTAATCAATTGGTTTATTAAGGCATATTTTAATTATTCTTTTCTGAATAAGTATTAGTGGAGTGAGATTAGAATTACAAGCATTTCACCATCCTAAAATAAATGATACTTCTGAATAGTTCATTCTCTATTTGTAATATTCTTTTATCATTAAAACTAAAGAAAAAAGGTATTTTACAGATAACTTCAAATTAATGTAACTTTGAAAATATTGAGATTAGGGCACGTGTTTATATGATATTTTTGCTCAAAATGTCTTCGAAAATAAGCTCTGTAAGTGACAATATTTGAGGAGAAAAATTCGCTCCGGCGTCGGGGATCGAACCCGGGTCCTTGGTTCTACGTACTAAGCGCTCTGACCACTGAACTACGCCGAATTCAATCCACAGCACCGGATCGAACCTTCCTCCTTCAGTGTTTCCCTTTGTGGCCTGACTCCAAGTTAGGCATATATGTTGACGTATATGTCTAGTGTCAACTGCCATTATACTAGGAGCGCACTCAGTTGAGTGACTTATTTGGCCGGGATTCCGCAGTTATGATGCACTGCTAGCTATGAGAATATTATGGATTTATTAATTTGTCCTACAGAATAATCTCTGTAATGTTGACAATTAATATTTGAGGAGGAAAATTCGCTCCGGCGCCGGGGATCGAACCCGGGTCCTTGGTTCTACGTACCAAGCGCTCTGACCACTGAGCTACGCCGAATTCATTCCACTGCACCGGATCGAACCTTCCTCCTTCAGTGTTTCCCTTTATGGCTTGACTCCAAGTTAGGCATATATGTTGACGTATATGTCTAGTGTCAACTGCCATTATACTAGGAGCGCACTCAGTTGAGTGACTTATTTGGCCGGGATTCCGCAGTTCAGTAGTTTAGTGGTCAGAGCGCTTAGTACGTAGAACCAAGGACCCGGGTTCGATCCCCGGCGCCGGAGCGAATTTTTCTCCTCAAATATTGTCAACATTACAGAGATTATTCTGTAGGAAAAATTAATAAGTCCATAATATCTGTAAGTGACGGTAAATCTTCGTGAATCACCCTGTATATAACGGAGAAAACGCAGATATTTTTAGACCTGGAGCTGAGTCCTCAGTCCTCATGTAAGGCATGAGATATACGACTGCGGTATCTGCAAATCTACTGCTGTCTTTGGTCCAGAATCAGCGTCGTAACTGATCTGCGAGAATTCACAATAATACTCTGATCAATTTATATAAAATTACTACAGAGTCGAGTGATTAAGATAGGCATTGACTAGCAGTTGCAAGTTATTTGCATAAGTGTGCCTACCCATCTCCAGGGCTTCCCCACACATTAAGCCCTCCTTCCGCCGGATGTGCATTATGTTAGTGACGATATGGCTTGCTGATTAACTGGAATGGTTCTTAGTTAGATCAATAGCTCTATATACATCGCTGTAATTTAGCATTAACACGCAGTGTCTATAAACCTAATACTGCTTCCATTTGGAACCATCAAATCCTTCGCTTCCGTGATGACTACATTAACAGGCTTTGTCTGCAGTGATAATTGCAACAAACTACGTAATTAAGACGTAAAGAGATTACTTCAAGTTGGTTCAAATGAGGAGGGATTATGATTCAATTATAAAGACCAATATTTGGTTTCAGACGTTCCTCGCGAAATCGAATTATACCGACTGTAATTTTATCTACCGCAAGTGCATTTAATGTCTATGTTCTTACCCTAGTACCAAATGAAATTTTCTCCAAAATTTCTTAGGGTGGTGGTCTAAGATGGCGCTGTTGACGAAAGGAAGTGTGTTCTCATTTTGGTATTGAAGAAAGACGCATGTGAATATAGGCCTACATGTTTTGTACTCATAAGATTTTATGACGAAAATCGCTTATACTGGGAGAGAAAAATTGGAACTTTCAGACACGATTATTTTTGTAAGCTCTGATGTTACTCGTGCTACCAATTTACTGGGACATCATTTTATTTTTACTAACATTTCTAATATTAACCTGGATATACCTTTGGATCAACGATTAAGAACCGGAAACACCGTTTGCTACCTCTTTCCATGACTGAAGTTCGATGATACTGGCGTAATACACAAACAAATCACTTTACTAGGTATAGGAGGGAAGAAAAGTAGTTCATCCATTTACGTAAACTAGGAAATATCGCGATTTTGAGTTTCATAATTTTCATTAGGTTTTCATTTAATCAAAATACAGTACAGTATTAACAATGAGTGTTTTTACTCACGAACTGAGCTGTCCATGCGGACGTATTCATTATGCAGTGTATATTATACTGTCTACAACACATTATTGTACAATATAGAGAATGAAGTTAAATTGAAAAATAATCATAATATGGATCTTTAAACACATTTTGAAAATGGTGACCGTTTATTTCGATACAAGCTTCAGTTCTAATGTGCATATTATCGCACTATAGACTATTGTACGTAATTCCAATTACCAGGTTCGTACTTCGTATCAGTAACTCATGTTGAAATAATTCTGTACCTACTCTATAAAAGAGACCTTACGTACTGTAAATTCAATCTTCACCTCTGCCCGATCCGAAAAGATAAAATTACTCAGACATGCTGTCTACTGTCCGTCCAAGTGGTTACGTCGCAGCGTCGTAGAAAGGGAGGAAATCACGTGACAGTTAATTACTTTACGAGGCCCTTTTATTTAAGTTATTTTAAACAATTGTATGGGTATAATATTACGTAGACGTCCAATTCCTGACAGAAATTAATGTTCTCAGAAAAGAGCTAAGACAGCCCAGCCACTGGCATTTACAGAGAGCCGAATAGAAGCAGGTGGGGGAAACCGGGATGCGACGTAGGCAAATGGAAAATGATGCAATATTGAAAGCTCTTTCGTCACTGGAAAACGCGAATATATTTTGGAACGTACTGTTTACTATGACCGTAAGGCTCCTATGACTGTATATGCGGTCTTGGATCTGTGTGGAGGACGGTTGAACTTCATTAGTAGAAGGGGTGGGAGTGAAGTACATTAAAAACACAGGTACAACAAAAATTGAAGTAAAAATAAAATGATGTCCCTGTATTACTTAATCAAAGAAGTACTGGATGGAAACATTTAAAAGAAGGCCTACACGAAAACTAGTCCTAGCAAGGGAAATAATTGTGGCTGAGAGGAAAATGTCTGTGTGAACTCCAAGTCTGTTGGCTACTTACCGGTAATAACTATATCGAATGAATAATAATAATAATAATAATAATAATAATAATAATACTTTATTTGCCACAGATCACTACATGAGAAATTGAAAATGGCAACGTCAGTTATATATTCAAACAGAAGAAGCATCCATCTCACACTCAATAAATTCATTAACACTGTAGAAAGTTCTTACAATTAGCCATTCATGTATAACCCGCTTAAAAATTCTGTTTGATAGTACACAGGCAACATGTGAAAATGTTAATTCCATTAATAGAACATGTATTCAAACTTGAGTTGATCCTACAATATGGTACATGGACATTTGAATTACTTCTTGTATTTATTGTATTTACAATCTTATTTTGTAATCATGTAAATTATTATGAATGTAAATTAAAGATGAATATATATGTGTGTATATATTGTGTATATATATGGAGACTTTGAGTAAGATAATGTCCCCTAAAGAGATTACCAACCTCTCGTAGTGTAAGATGATGATGGGGTTACCATCTCAGAGCATATGATCATTACTCCCTGTGTACTAGCCCCATCAGGAGGGTTGCCTCTTCCGCCAGTTTCGCCATGCTGAAGGTCTACTTCTCTGCCGATTTTGCCATTGAGGTATTCGCCGTAATCCTGGCAAGGAGCCCTTACAAGGTACTATCAGCCGGAGTCAGCTGAACCAAAGTTTTTTTACAAGGTGTTACTCCTTCACCTCCTCCTTTTTCATCCGGGCTTGGGACCGGCAATGGCGAAGACCCATATAAAGATGGCGGGAACAGTTTTGATTTGACTGGAGTGGAACGGACCTTATGGTCCATACCGTAATGCAGATGATGATGATGATATATATAAATTATGTATATAAATTATATATATAAATTATACACTGTCATAATTTTAGTTTGAATAAATAAAGATCTACAAGTTTTTCTATAGTTTCTGTTCAGCATTACCTTAAGTGTTTTCTTCTGATGTAAAAATATTTTTATAACATCTGTGGCATGCCTCCATTTATGTACCCCATAATTTATATGACACTGAATAAATGAATGAATGAATGAATGAATGAATAAATGAGTGGGAAAAATGAAAGGAAAACATTTAAAAGATGTGCGAAAACGCGTCTTTGCAAGCGAGTTTGGGGCTGAGAAAAACGTATGTACTGTATGTATGTATGTATGTATGTATGTATGTATGTATGTATGTATGTATGTATGTATGTGTGTATTTTGCCCACCGCCGTGGAGTAACGGTTAGCCTGTCTGATCGTAAAACGAGCAGGCCCGAGTCCAAATCCTGGTTGCGACAAGTTACATGATTGGGGTTTTTTCCAAGGTTTTCCCTCAATCACTCGAAGCAGAATTCCTGGTTAACTTCCGGCGTTATACACTACCAGTCAAAAGTTTTCAATCATCTATCACAACTATGGCTTTGTGGCTAAAACAGGGATTTCGTTTTGAATATTCTATTATATCATAATGCTAGAGAGAGAAAATATTTATTTTGTTGGTCTGTTTAGTTTTTCCGGTGTGTTTGTACATTGAAATAAATTATATAGTTGTTTTCATAGCTGATCGAAGACTTTTGACCGGTAGTGTACCTCTGACTCATTTCCCCTTCATTAGTATAATTTCATTCATCATCTTCAATAGTTATATTCAGAGAAGTCACAGCGGCTTCAGTAAGAGGACTGCAGTTAGGTCGGGGCAGTGTAGCTCCCTCGAATAGATGGCGCCTTGGTGAGTCGTGGAGTCGGTGGCGGCTTGTTCTTCTGGTTGAGGATGCAGCAGATTCGGGTTCTTGTCGCTCTGAATGGCGCAGTTGGTCTGGCCTTTTGTGCCCGATTTGGGGGTTCGATCCCGGCCCAGATCGATGACATTTAAGTATGGTTAAATGCAACAGGCTCATGTCACTACATTTACTGGCATGTAAAAGAACTCCTGTGGGACAAAATTCCGGCACACCGGCGACGCTGATATAATCTCGGCAGTTGCAAGCGTCGTTAAATAAACCATTTTTTTTTTATTATTTAGGCTCTTGAATTTCGAACAGATGCCACCGATCAAGGAGGCCAAAGAATGACGAGCCCGACAGACGCACACTTTTGAATGCACTCTTGGAGTGTACCTTCTTGAGTGTTAGAAGTTCGCACTCCACTCGCTCCCCGAGTTAACCACAGATGACTCAATTATTAGTTCATTCCCAAGCGAGCGAAACGTCATTCTTTGTTTTAAAGAAAATTAGTGGTGGCTATCATAATTGAATCGGTTATTGCAAAAAGGTCCTGAGTCAACTTTTTTACGAAAATGAGCTATGCAATGAACATTGTGATGTAGGGGTAGCCCGACCAGTCTATGTAAGAAGATCATGAATAAACTTTCAAACAGTGCTGAAATCGAAGCTTGAAATTTCCACTTCTTGCAGAAAGGTCACGAATCTGGCTTTTTGGTTGGATGTGCAGTATTTCCATGTCATTTCCAGAAACTCAACACACTAGAACAATATGAAATATACAAACACACGAAAACACACCCCAAAGATATTCTCAACATACAACTCAATTTCAAAACAAATACACTCTTTAACTCTACACTACGAACGCACCCACATAGGAAACAAGAGGCGCCAAGACCAACAACGACCAGTTCCGAAGATGACCGAAAATTGGTCGAAACATGTTAACAAGATACGTCAATAATATTTAACACAAGAAAGTTATCATACATATTCCGAAGTGATACAGTGTTAAAAGTTGTGTAATCAAGATGTATAAAAAATATCATATAAGCATGGGTCTTATTCTCAATATTTACAGAGTTAAGAAAAAACGTATTTTACAAACAACTTTAAATTAGTGTAACTCTGAAAATATTGAGAACAGGAACTATGATTATATTACATTTTTTTTTTTGTTCGAAATGTCTTCAGAAATAACCTTCGTAAAGGACGGTAAATCCTTGTGAATCACTCTGTATAATATGAAAATAGTACGCATAAAAGTGTTCTCATTCATGGTATATTGGCGCATTAAATAATTTATGTAATTAGAACATTATTTGCTAAAAATATATTTTATTAATTGGTAAAATGTGAACGTTCATTGCAAAAAGGTCATGAGTCATTGATTTTGAAAATATGTTTTATGCCAAACAAAAACTTTTTAATGAAAAATTTATAATGCAATATTTTCCTCGATAACGCTTTAATCATTGACAATCGTATGAGAATTAAAAATTAGGTAGTTTATGCTGTAGGTAGTTTTTTCTTTCTCCTGTAAAACTTCAGTTTCTTGACTCATGACCTTTTTGAAATGACCGATTCAGTTTATAGTAAGTGAAGATGCTAAAGTTCAAATAATAAGCAGATACGGTACGGAACTAAGAAGTGGAACCCACTTCTGCAAAGAAATACATTTGGCCACATTTCAGAGTATTGTCCTCCTGACGGTAGTTAATGCTAATTACGAATTTATTATGCTGATGTTGGGACAAATTGACGGATTTCTGATGTTGGGAAGATTGAGGGAACAACATAGTCCGGAGCGTGAACAACCTATGAAGGGCCAAAGCCCACCTGTCTGCTGTTGACTCACGTTCACATGCATTAGCAGAAGTGAACGATCATCCAACCAGAATGGTGGTATCGTGCGCTCAGTACCATGAACCTCCAGGCCTTATAGCTGGTTTTCGAACCCGGATTTCGCTATCTAGCTTAGCTCCTGAAGTTCATCCCGGTGTTGAGTGGGCACCGGTCCCATACACTGGCTGAAATTTTATGAGAAAATTCCTTCCCCAAGAGTCACAGACATGATGCCTTAGACCACAACGCTACTGCACGGGATGATTATGTAAACTTAACTAGTATAAGTTAAATTTACCAGAAAACAAAGACACAGTAGCTATATAACTTGAATTTTGTGTTTATTGGTGAGGGGACATTTTCTTTGCACATTAAACCGTATCCTCAACGCGAACTGTCCAAAGAAAGAAAGAATATTTAAATTATAGAATGTCTGAAACTCTAGAGCAAGAAGAGTGCCTGAAAATGTCTTTGGTATAGGCTAATTCACACTGGGGATAGTTTACATGAGTCAAGTGCTTGGAGCAAGTCGTCTTTCCTTCAACTTTCCCCGTGTGATATGGTCGAGACAGTCAAGTTGTGACTTGGCGGTCAAGCAGAATTTGAGTTGACGACCCGTCAATTTTTGTGTCCACTTTCCCGTCACGTGATCAACTTGACTCCATCACTTCCCGCGTGTGAATGCGAACTTGTAGCAACTTGGCAAGTAGAAAGTTTGTAGTTTTAGGCCTATTGTCGAAGTAAATTAATAATTATTAATAATGAGCGCCCCTAAGTGGAATTCCAACGATATCATAAAGTTTTTGGAAGTGTATGAGAAGTATGAACTTCTATGGAATATACGTGACAAAGAATACCTCAATAAAAACAAGCGGGAATTTTTATTCCAGAAACTAATCAGTGAACTCATGGAACAAGGTTTCGAAAACATAGACGTAGAAGTGGTTCGAAAAAAGTTAAAACCCTTAAGCAGGACTCATTCTGAGATGTTTCCTGTATTCTGCAGGATCGTCTTCAGCTAATTCTTTCAACAAGGTATTAGATACACCGTGCATAATTCTTCTGCGAATCCATTTCTTAACCCATGTTCTCTTTTCCTTGTTTTCAAGAATATTTTGTAATTCATACAATAACAAGGCGCCAATTAGCTGCACACATGCTTGAATATGTGCTGGTGGCATCTTCAGTTTCACCAAACTAAAAATGCCAGTTCGCTATTGATTTTTATTAACTATAACAGAATACAAGAATTCAAACACCACTACGAATACAACAATCAGCTCGCGCTTTTTTTCAAGCATGGTTTCAAGTTTAATGTCTCTGTGCGATCACAAATATAGCATCAAGTTTAGAGGCTTCAAGCACTCAACTCCTGTAAACTATCCCCGTGTGACTCGGATTTATCTTAGCATCACATTTGCGATCTGCCATACTCTAACTATAATTTCGATGTCCGGAAAACTCGTCACAGATTTTTCATAACAGGTAAAATTCGTCACAAATTAAGCATTAGTAACTGATATAATTCGTCATACATTAAGGATTCGTAACGGGAAGTAGAAAATGTGCCATGTACAGTAGTGGCATCGTCTAAAATTTTTTAAACATGTAGTTCTACGATGTTTACATCCCCTAACAATTTGCATAGTATGTATATTTTATAATAAAGGTAGGAATCTTGCTTTGCTACTCGATCTCATATAACAATAAAAATCATGCGACTAAAGCATAACTGGGTTCACTGACAACAAGAAGAGCGTTTTGTTTCACTGTGGGAAACTGCTACACTCTGACCTCTGCCGTACGAAGACGGTGTCGTCAAGCTACACACACTAGTGCTCTGCGGTTACGCAGGATGTCAGTGCAAATGAGGTAGGCTGGCTCTTCATAACGGACGAGCTGGAATCTGCTTCGTGTTGTGGAATTGCGGACGACACTCGTTGCAGTAAGAGAATTTCGTTATCCATTTTAATAGATTTTCACGCTTTCTGACATTTTTCTTCCTCATGTTTTTTATTGTTACGAAACTGTAAACCAAAGTATGTTTTACAACGCTTTTACGCGATGTTAAATCTTAGCCAAATTTAGCATGTCAATTCCACATATGTCTTACCATGCCTTGAATCAGGTTACAAATGGCTTCTTGAGGAATGTCTTCCCATTCTTCAAGAAGTGCTTGTCTTGACTCCTGTAAGTTTTTTGCTGGTGGCTGCCTCCTCCTAAGGCCCGTAACACACTTGCAGAGTTTTACCCAGCGAGAAATTTGTTGCGAGAAAATTAAAAAAAATGATAACATGAATTCAAATGGACGTCCACACACTGGAAGAGATTCTCGTTCGAGGCAAGTACCTCGCGCGAGTTTCTCGCTGGAATCGGTAGCTCGGCGAATTTCCTTGACACATTTATCAAAGATGTTTGACATTTATACTCTCTATGACGATTGAATGTAGAAAAAGATATCACAGGTGGCGATTAATTGTATTGCTTTTATTTGATAATGAGGAAAGATGGCTGATAATTGCAGTCAGAAACTTATCGAACTTGTACGATATCACCCGTAGGCCTATTTATATGATACACGGGATGAAAACTATAAAAACACGAAATTTAAAGAAGAAATATGGAGACAAATATCAGATTATCTGAAAATAAATAGGGATATATTTTATTTTGATGAGATTTATTAGTATTAATTAAACATTTGAAATAATATATCTATATGTCTTAACAGTTTATATAATTTTAATCAGAACATAGCAAAGAATCGTCTATCATATCACGAATGGCAAAAAACTGAGGTCCATTCAACCTGAAATAATGCCTAAACGTATCATCATTCAAATCGAAACCAGTGTCCAAAACTCGATCTGTGATTTTCAGACATTTCTGGCTTTAATTTTATTCCTACTTTTTCTTTTCATTAACAAAATACGTTCATGTATCTCCATATCCTCATCATCTGAATACTCAGATTCAACATAGCGTTCGTACGTAATTTGTAAAGTACGACAATATACTTACAGGTTATATATTTAAGTACGACAATATACGTAAATACATAACCTGTAATATTTCCCCCAACGAGTCATTACTATAATCAGAAAAATTCTTTCTTCATGAAGGCAGTGCATAGATGATCATAGCGAGGTGTGATCTGTGATAGCGAGAACTCGCCAAGTGTGTGGAGGAAGGCTCTTCGCCTCTTTCTCGCAACACATTTCTCGCTAGCGAAAACTCTTCAAGTGTGTTACGGGCCTAATACGCTGCGCCAGGATGTTTCACAAGTGCTCAATTGGATTCACGTCAGGACTCCTTGCTGGCCATGGTAAAACATATATCCCCACATCTTGCAGATAATCTCTGGTAACGCGAGCGACATGTGGGCGTGCATTGTTGTGCATTAGAGGAAAACCATTGCCTATATATGGACCAAATGGCACCACATAATGGATCAAACATTCATTTATGTACCTATCAACTAATAGATTTAGATCTATGAAAGACTTTTAACTAGCTTAATTGATTTTAAGTCTTTCATTATTGTGAATGTTTTATGTCTTAGAATATGTTAACAATAAAATTCTTTAGAGGTTTGTTCTCTTATGTATCCTGTTCTATTACATGTCCAGTTTCTGTAATTGGGCTTCCGAATTAGCAACAGTAATCTGGTGGTCAGAGAATAATAAGCGTCAGTTCTCTCTCGTGTCAAACATGGCGCCCTTCCCTTGTGGTCATTAGCACTCTGAAACCGCTACGCACCTCACATGTATATTATGATGCACGTTTCTGCAGCCAACAGTTGGAGTGCCTAGGGATGTGTTCACACTGCCCATGCCTAAGGCGCAGCTAACGCCAGAGTAAAAACACTGGTGTAGTATAGCTAATTTACTCTCCGTAAATATAATACGTTTCTGTAAAAGCCGACTATGAGAGCGTTTCCACAGCATTTTTTTGTTACGTAGAATACGTCTTTGTTCGTACTGCGTATGAGCTATTCCATCTCAAATCGACCGAAATATAGAGAAAATTGACCTTAAAATTACTAAATACAATGAAACTTTTTTTGTACGTAGAGAGCTATGATACATTGCTTTGTGCAAAGTTTGAGGCATCACAACTTCATAGCGTTTAAATTAAAAATATTTAAATTTATCGTATTTTCCTAAAATTTACTTACTTACTTACTTACAAATGGCTATTAAGGAACCCGAAGGTTCATTGCCGCCCTCACATAAGCCCGCCGTCGGTCCCAATCCTGTGCAAGATTAATCCAGTCTCTATCATCATATCCCACCTCCCTCAAATCCATTTTAATATTATCCTCCCATCTACGTCTCGGCCTACCCAAAGGTCTTTTTCCCTCCGGTCTCCCAACTAACATTCTATATGCATTTCTGGATTCGCTCATACGTGCTACATGCCCTGCCCATCTCAAACGTCTGGAATTTTCCTAAAATTAGAAACATTAAAATGTTGTAGCTCCGAAACCCTTTCACCCAATGATCAAAATCATGGTTTATTTTGATGCTGAGAAATTAAAGTTTATATTGACATATAAACAGATTTTCTTACTTTTTATGGAAATGGAGAAATTTAGATTTTTCCTCATTAAGACCCTTTGCCGAGGAAAAAATATTTTAAAAACATATAGTTAGATTCCGCATTAAAAGTACAAATAAACACATATTTTTTTTTACTGATGGTATGTTGATAAGAAAGTATTGAAAATATCAAATAAAGAAAATAAATAGTACGCGCGTGAACTAACCAGTTGACTGTGAGACGGGAGCTAGCCGAGACAAGCAAGGCCAGGAGACAAACACGTGATGTTTCGTCTAGTAGCGCATAGCTGGGCTAGCTTTATCACAAGTTTTCATAAACACAGGAGTAAAATGACACCCAACGCTCGCTTATCTTCAGCTCTCCGCCAGTGCGTGCGGTACTGCGCCGTTCAAGTACAGGCGTGTGAAAATAATATATTTAATACCCTCGAAACTTATTGACGTGCCACTAAGCAAACAATTCCGCATCCTTCTTAATAATGCAAGGTTTTTTCTCAATATTTTTTACATTTTTACAAATTGGCAAAAAGCCTAAAAGTAAGTAAAATCAGATTATCCGTCTCTCTGTGTATAATAAAAATAAGTATTACTTTTTAACATAACCTACCGAATGTCAGCTTCAAAATGAGCTCCAGTTCAATGTTCTGCAGTAAATGGTTCCAGAGTTCTGAGCGCTGAAAGAGGCTTGTTTTTATAAAATACGCTAAATTTGTCGCTCAACAATACGAAAACCGTTTGACTTTCGATAGTATATTTTTGAAAATGCACTAGCACCTTGTATAAATAGGGAAAAAAATTAGAGTATAAAAAAATGCGAGGTTTTTTACTGATCGATTTCATATGGAATAGCCCGTATAGATAAGCAATTTCATTCAGCTCGTGTCAGGCGAGATCAGAAATTCCTGCTTTGAGGAAACTAATTGAGATTTCCAAGTAAACCAGACTGCACTTTAGAACATAGAGATGGAAAGTTTATAACTAGACTTCGAAGTCGGGGTGATACAGATTAACTGATAGCGGAGTATATTGAGTGGAGGTGGGGAAATAAGGCTAGGACTCTTTTTACCTTTTCCGTCTTCTATCCACTGTGTTGTCTGTCTAGGTATGGTTGACGTTTAAGGTTTCGAACGTAGCTACTAGCACTGAAGCTGGAACATTTAGGACAATGTGACGTAATCGTGATCTTGAAAACGAACTGCAATTTGAAGAAATGTTTAAATATACATTATTAACCTTCTTTCATAACAAGATAAAATAAAATGACGTAAAATAGAACCTTACAAAAAGGAGGAAAAATGCATCAGAACCGCTGGCAAATACAGAGCGTTCGCCTACGGGTGGGGCCAGGAAAGCGGCCTGCCTGCGGTGTCGCTTGCGGGAATCGTCTATCGGTAAGCTTGCGCTTTCTATACTCTACTCTGTAGGGTTTTAATTTTAAAAGTTTAGCAGCAGTAAAGACTGATATTTTTGAAACACTAACTTCCTGTGAAACACGTCTTAGAGATTCATTAGTAGAGCGTATAAATGATGCACTGATTTCATCAATATTTCTCCCGTCAATACTCTTTGTTTTCGCTTAGGAATTGTAGCATTTATCGACCCTGTTGTCCTTAATTTGTTAACAAGACGTCTAACAGTTTCTCTACCCGGAATTGGAGCACCCGGATATTTCACTTCAAATTGCCTACGCACCTCTCTACATGACTCTGTTTTCACATATGCATCACACATAAAAACTCTCTGTTCAAGCGTGAATTTTGCGTTTAGCATTGTTAACAAATTTTACACACACGCTGAATATTTAAGCAACTGTGTCAAGAAACTGCACTGTACGTGTTAAATACTGCACCATCTGGCTCACAACTGATAACTTGTGACCTTGATGTCCTTGATTGTCGAGCGTGTCTCAACAACTGCGCGCCCAAAGCGGCGTATCAGTACATGCCGCTTTCCTGGCCTCACCCGTAGGCGAACGCTCTGTATTATGCCTTAATTCTGTAGTGCTCGGGAAAAGTGGCACAAGTCAAAAATGTTAATTTTACAGGAGAAGAAAAAAACTTTCTTCACACTGGTTTATGTCAATTTGATTTTCTTCTGTATGAATTATTGTAATGGGAGAAAAACTTATGTCTCTTTTCCCAAGCGAGCAGATGTTCCGTAAGTTGTCAATAAATTAATAAAATATGTTTGTGAAAATTGACTTATGCCACTTTTCCCAAGCGTTGCAGAATTATGGTCTAAAAACTTATAACATATGTATCAATTATTAAGAAATTATAACATGTAAGTATCAATTCAAATTGAAAATAAAATATATTTAAATAGGTAATTGAATTATTAGTGTCTTAATATATTTCACTGATACATTTTAAATAAATATCATATGATACTCTAAATTGTCTCCTCTTTGTATGGGCTGAGATACGTAAATTGCCTTCTTTTTATTTGAGATGCGACACATTAACCAACACTACTTCCCTTGCCATTTGAAGACTTAGGTCTTTCAGTAATATTTACGAGTACTTACTTACAAATGACCTTTAAGGAACCCGGAGGTTCATTTCCACCTTCACTAAAGCCCGCCATTGGTCCCTATCCTGAGCAAGATTAATCCACATTCTACCATCATATTCCACCTCTCTCAAATCCATTTTAATATTACCCTCCCATCTACATCTCGGCCTCTCCAAAGATCTTTTTCCCTCGGGTCTTCCAACTAACATTCTATTTGCATTTCTGGATTTATCCAAACGTGCTACATGCTCTGCCCATCTCAAACGTCTGAATTTAATGTTCCCAATTGTATTAGGTAGGACCACACCGTGGCGTCGTGGTCTAAGGCATCCTGCCTAGAAGTCGCGTTACGGAATGAGGGGAAGAAATTTTCTCATAAAATTTCGGTCAATGTATAGAACCGGTGCCCACTTTGGAGCGTGATGCAGTTGGGGAGCTACGATAGGTAGCGAGATCCGGTTACGAAAGCTAGCTATAACGGTTGGGGGATTATCGTGCTAACCACACGATACCTCCATTCTTTGAATGAGGCCCGGGTTCGATTTCCGATCGGGGCAAGTTACTTAGTTGAGGTTTTTTTCCGGGGTTTTCCCTCAAGCCGATATGACCAAATGCTGGGTAACTTTCGGTGCTGGACCCCAGACTCATTTCACCGACTATCACTTTCATCTCATTCAGACGCTAGATAACCTAAGATGTTGCTAAAGCGTCGTAAGAGAACCTGATAAAAAATTGTTTTGGTTGATCGTCCACCTCTGCTTCGGCATGTAGACTTGAGGACAGCAGCCGTCTGGTCGGCCATGATCCTTCATGAGCTGTCGTGGCTCGGATTATTATTATTATTATTTATTTATTTACTTATTTATTTACTTATTTACTTACTCATTTACTTATTTATTTACTTACTTACTTATTTACTTACTTACTTATTTATTTACTTACTTATCTATTTACTTACTTATTTATTTACTTACTTATTTATTTACTTATTTATTTACTTACTTATTTACTTATTTATTTACTTATTTACTTACTTATTTATTTACTTACTTATTTATTTACTTACTTATTTATTTACTTACTTACTTATTTACTTACTTATTTACTTACTTACTTATTTACTTACTTACTTATTTACTTATTTTTACTTACTTATTTATGTACTTAGTTATTTATTTACTTATTTATTTACTTAGTTATTTACTTACTTATTTATTTACTTACTTATTTATTTACTTACTTATGTATTTACTTACTTATTTATTTACTTATTTATTTATTTAATTACTTATTTATTTACTTACTTATTTATTTACTTATTTATGTATTTACTTACTTATTTATTTACTTACTTATTTACTTACTTATTTACTTACTTACTTACTTATTTACTTACTTACTTATTTACTTACTTACTTATTTACTTACTTATTTATTTACTTACTTATTTATTTACTTACTTATTTACTTATTTATTTACTTACTTATTTATTTACTTACTTATTTACTTACTTACTTATTTACTTACTTATTTATTTACTTACTTATTTACTTACTTATTTATTTACTTACTTATTTACTTACTTACTTATTTACTTACTTACTTATTTACTTACTTACTTATTTACTTACTTACTTATTTACTTACTTATTTAGTTACTTACTTATTTACTTACTTATTTACTTATTTATTTACTTATTTACTTACTTACTTATTTACTTACTTATTTACTTACATATTTACTTACTTACTTATTTACTTACTTACTTATTTACTTACTTACTTATTTATTTCCTTACTTATTTACTTACTTACTTGTTTATTTACTTACTTATTTATTTACTTAGTTATTTATTTACTTATTTATTTACTTATTTACTTACTTTCTTATGTATTTACTTACTTATTTATTTACTTATTTATTTATTTACTTACTTATTTATTTACTTACTTATTTACTTACTTACTTATTTACTTACTTATTTATTTATTTATTTATTTATTTATTTATTTATTTATTTATTTATTTATTTATTTATTTATTTACTTATTTATTTATTTATTTTGTTAGGTGAAGAATACAATGCGGGCAGTTCTGCGTTGTGTGGCTTTTTTCATTATCCTGTAACTTCATTGCTCTTAGTTCGAAATATTTTCCTAAGCACGTCACAGATACAGTTCTGAAGTTTTACAAAATAATGGTCATACCAACATTGGTATATGGCTCAGAGATTTGTAACCTATCTAAACAGCAAGAAAGAAGAATGGAGGCAGCAGAAATGAAATTGTTGAGACCATTGGCAGGATATACACTGATAGATCATAAACAAAACAAATACATTAGACAGGAATTAGCCATTTCAAATATAATAGATGTAACACATAATAGATGGCACGAACATGTAGAGAGAATGTCATCAGACAGAGTTCCAAGAAAACTACAGGCCCATGGGACGACGGGTGTAGGACGGCCGAGATGACGTTGGAGTGACCAGTTTTAGACTTCAATTAACTACTGGGACGGAACAGGGCGGACGGCCTAACCCGTGATGTTTATGACTAGACCGCGGGAGTGCGGGCCCTAATACGGCTATTGCAGTTCACTATGCAGACGGGTGTAGAGTATGACGCAAGTCTCTCTCGCCTTTCGCCGTACTGTTCCGTGCATCGAACCCGAAACTTTCAGAGTGTGTTTAGCTGTCATACTGAAGAGTTGCATCTGTGAAATGACACATATTACAATGCCAAAAACAGCTCGCTCACGAAGTGCAGTACTAAATAATTTAGTCGAACAATTCGGACGCGATATTTTTAGGCTATTATAGAAGGAGAACGTGTTGTTTGTGTCGTGTGTAATTTCAGATTATTACGAACTAAGAAGTACTATTTTGAAAGACACTGTAATAGTAAAGCACACAAGGAAAATGTTGAACGCAATTCAAACAAGACCAATCGAGTTCAAATAGTCGGTCACAATTCAATATATAGACTTATGTGACACGTTGGTACACACAAACATTCCATTCAGAACTTTGGACAACCCCCACTTTAGATCATTTCTGGAGAAATACACAAATCAACATATTCCAGGAGAAGCAACAATACGTAAAGAATATTTACCAATTTCGTACCAGAATACGATTGCCAAAATTCGAGAAAGCGTGAACGATCAGAAAATATATATGGGTTTCAGTTGATGAGTCTACAGACGTCAGTGGTAGATACGTGGAAATGTGGTGGTCGGTATACTTTCCGAGAACTGTGTAGGGAAAAAATTTGTGCTGACTTCAGAGAAACTGGAAAAGGTAAACCATGCAACTATTGTCAAAGTTTTTTATAAGGCTGTGCGCCTTTTATGGGCGGAAAGGATTAAATATAATAATGTACTTCTTTTTGTCACTGATGCAGCTCCATATATTATTAAGGCAGCGAAACAGCTTAAAGAGCGGTATTTCAACATGGTGCATTTAACTTGTCTGGCGCATGGACTGCAAAATTCCGTCGACATCGCATCAATTAGATAAGTACGAAATGTATGATTATTGTATGTATGCTATTCATATACTCAAGACTGTGCTTCTGAAGTACGCACAGTGAGTTGCTTACCTGAGAATTCAGTACACTCGCCACGGAACGCTCCAGTCATACTTAACCTGACTGTAAGAGCCCCGCACTCCCGCTGTTTATTTATGATGATGACGTTATTCTCGAATACTCTTAACTCTGTTCCTCTCTCAAAGTGAGAGTCCAAGTTTCACAACCATACAGAGCAACCGGTAATACAGTGGAACTCCAGAAATAGACACTCCACAAATAGACGCTCACTCTCGTATACTTCACGATACAAGGTAAGTCAACGCATCCTGTCCCGTGCTGCACAGGGCTAACCAGTTGAACCATGCAGTAGTGTGCAGATACTCGTACACGTTGGCAGCAAGGCAGGGAACAAAAAATGTGTACTTATGTTGAAGCAGAAGTTACAACTATCGGAACGGTTAAAAAAAAAAAAGGTGAATCAATCAGAGCTATCGCTCAAGGATGTGATATTTCGATCAGAACAGTGCATAGGATAAAACAAAATTCATCTAATTATGAGGCATTCTGTAGTGATTATAAGAAGCTTTGTTATTATCAGTTGATTGTAGGATGAAAACACAGCTTATTTTGTGTATTTCCTAAATTTAATCAATAGGGATGATTTATGTTCTCTCTTGAGGGTGTACACCATTTTAAAATAATTTAATACACAAACGCAACTATTAAAAGAAATGCTCAATAAGTTTTTGTAGCTTTATTCTCTTCGGCTCTAATCAACAATAACAAAAATGCAGGTTGCCAGGCGATGATAGAAAAGAAAAGATGCGAAAACAAATGAATGTGGTGTGTAAACAATTGAATGCTCTTTCATATCTATACTAATAATAAATCTGTAGCCGAAATTTTTCTGGTAATTTTCGATTTTCCAAAAATAATTGGTCCTAACATATATAATTAACCACCCTGAAACCGAAAATCGCTTTTTTGAAATTTTTGTTTGTATGTCTGTCTGTCTGTATGTTTGTTACCTTTTCAAGCGATAATGGCTGAACCGATTTCGATGAAAATAGGAATATAAATTATGTTCGTTGTAACTTAGATTATAGGCTATATGGCATTCAAAATACATTATTTAAAAGAGGGGTTATAAGGGGGCCTAAATTAAATAAATCGAAATGTCTAGCTTATTATTGATTTTTGTGAAGAATGTTACATAACAAACGTTTATTTAAAAATGATTTCTGATAAGTTTTATTCTGTGAAAAATTTTCATAGGACTGATATTTAATGAGATAAATGAGTTTCAGAATTAAAATAACTGCCATCTAAGGCCGTGTAATGAATTAAAAAAAAAATACTTCATCTATAAGGGGCCTTGGACAGCAACAATCGAAAGCTATGAAAGATAGCCTACAGAGAATGTTTCTGTGTTTCTATGAAGTAATATAGGAAGCTAAATTAAATTATTTGTATAATTAATTATTATTTCATCACTGGAAAGTGTAGTTTCTCTAGATGGACATAATGCTATAATGTTATTACAGTAACTTCTGATATAATATAATATAATATAATATAATATATAACATAATATAATAATATAATATAATATGTAATATTATATAATATAATTTAAGTTATTTGAAGGGTTCACAACCATAGTGGGACAAGCGCCATTTACTGAATACGTAGAAAACAAGGGTTAAAATTAAGTTATTACCATAATTCAATTGAAACCTATAACAAGTAAAATAAAATATTGGCGTACACATTAAATCTAAATGATGTCAATCTTCATTAAACTATGGTTGCATGTAATAAAAATTAAGAAACAGGTTAAAGGAATTGTCATTGCACCAAATGAGTGTCTCTGGACCAAAATGATCGCATTTTAATTATTTGGATGCAATTTAAATTAAGGAACATATTAAACGATTTACCCTTCTATCAAACACGAATGTTCCCTGGATCAAACGTCCTATTTTAATTATGTGATTACTTTATATTTATTTCTAACGGGTGCAGCGGAGCGCACGGGTACGGCTAGTTTAAGTATAAAAATATAGGGGTGCCATTTGAAATTTCAAAGTGGGAGTAGCTGGGGGTGGGAAATTAAATCTAAAATTCAATTAAGCCTTGTTTAAGACTTCCCCTTCAATATCTAAATTTACGTGTTTTTTTTTTTTTTTTTGGTTTAAATTGAATTCAATTTAATTAACTAGTTATTTAGAGTGGGAAGTTTTGAAATGAAAGCCCCGTATGTAGATATATTTAGAGAGTTTTTCCTCCAGAAGTTTGTTTTATGTTTCAGATGTATCACGTATGTATCATACTTAATCACGGATTTGTTTTGTTATATATTTTGCATATACTACAATATATTATTTAAAATTATATACGTTAATTATTTATGTTTCGGTCCGCACGCCATAAAAGCATTGTACAGCCCTTATGTTTACCAATGTCCGCAGTACTACGTAGAGAGACAGAGTTCGTACCTCGTCTCGCACACGGACCATTGCTGTGTCTATTTGTGGAGTTCTACTGTATAACTGTTTTGTAAATTCTAACTTTCAGTTTTTTTAAAGCAGACTGGATGACGAAAGCGTTTCACTCGTATAACAGCAGGTATTTCCCATATTTAATCTACTCTTAATTTCCTCTTGAGTGTCATATTTATTATTATACAAATCTGGCTTTCAGGTAGAAGTTCCCTGTAAAGCAGTTTTGAATAATTTCAAGGAACCGGCCCCGGAATAATTTTTCCTTGAAATTATTCATATTTATTATTGTTGCTCCAAGATATTTAAATTGGTAAAAAAATAACTAAAGTAAATAGAAATTGAAGTAGTAATGAAATATCTTAGACATATCCTCTATTCTCTTCGCTTCTTGTAATGTCAAAACCAAACGCTTTGTTGCCTGTCTGTGAAGGCTTGATTTGTTGCACGTGACCGAGGCAAGTCCCATTTCCCTCACTCCCATCCCGGATTATAGAGTACTGGCGTAGAATTGAATCAAACAGAATACCCAAAAGTGACATTCTCCCCACCTGCGAAAGTGATTAAATCCAACCAGCGATTTCAAACAGTTTTCTCTTTGTGCTTCCAATTCCAATTGACCGTTTTGGAAAAGACTTCGCCGCATGTGGAAAATCAAACAGTTGGTAAAGGATTACGGACGCCTCGCATGAGGCCGTAGATTATACGTGATTTGGTTATATGACGGTTCAAAACGGTCCAACTAGGCATAGATACTGGTGGAAATTATCGGATCGTTATTAGGGGATTACCCATTAATCCCAAATCTCTATCACTGGCTGTATGATTTCGTTGTGCCTTTATCACAGATTACGGGACGATACCATTAATCCTAATCACGTCACCATAATCAAATTAGAGAATTAAGCGTGTTATACGATGCATTATCTGCATACCAGGTGACGCCCGCCGCTCCCTGGAGTACGTTATTGGGAAGGCCATCTAGCATTTGTGCAACAGGATACCAAATTGCATTACATTGTTACCAAGCGCGATAGACGCTGTCTGTATTCAATCAGCGGCCTCCTCAGCAATGCCAAAGCGCAATGCAGTCTAGCAGTGACACCGCTTTCGACGACTCCGGATCAATAAGCAGAGTCACTTACCTTAATTGTAGGCGGTTGTTTGCATACTAAGGAACACCAAAGAGTTATTGCTAGGGTGGCCAGATTCACAAAGAGGACACAAAGCTTCAAGAAGGAGGACATTGTTCGAAAAAAGAGAACAGAAGATATGTACCACAGTCTAGTATTTACAGTCGCGAAGCTTGGGGTGATTTTTTGCATTTCTCGCGATAGTTGCTAGCCGCTTGGAGCGCTGTGAGTACTAGGAACAATAGACTGTGTCACTGCCATCGTGATCTAATACAGGCCGTAAGGCGGACTATGTGACTCGCTTAACCTGATCACGAAGGACGGCGTTTCAACCATATAAATTAGTTGGAATGCATAAAGAATAACATATATTTCTGTAAAATGTAGTGTAATTGCATTAATAAAAATGTAAAACAATGATTAGGAGACATTTCATACACAATTCCTTGCGAGTTAAGGTGTAATATTATTTTTGGTGTGAAAATTACGTTTTTCGTATGTGTAATAGATCTATCTGCCTTTATTTCGATTAAATATTGCGAAATTATTGTACATTCATTTATGCACGAATCAATAATTTTCAGTTGCACCGCACGACATTTTGAAATTATAGGTTATGTTTACTGTCCCAGTTGCCCCTTTCTGTCTAATTTTAGTGGTCTCCAATGCCCTGCCATTCATATGGAAATATTATAGGTTATGTTTACTATATCTTATATTCCTAAATTCGCAATTATACATTATAATTAAGCATAATGTCATGTATGATACTCCGCACATTCAATTTGTCTGTATTTTAATACAATTGAGTATTGAATAATTGTACTTATCTACTACCTAAGAGACGAAGTAACAATCGTACTTACACTTATTTCATAAGAGTGGTATGATAAATTATCTGTCTTTATCAAGGAAGGTAGATGTGCTATATTAAAATCACAATATAAATTCTTTTTTATTAAACCTCAAAATAGCTTCCATTCTAAACTTAAAATGTCGATGCGAAAATATTATGTTAATATGTAAAATTCTCTTCACATTAAAATAACAAAGTTTTGTAATTATTTCTGCAACATATTATCCAATAAGAAGTAAAGGGAACTTATGGACACATTACACTAAATAAAACTTAGCTATGATACGCAATAAAGTTATAATATAATAATTCACTGAGCTCCATACACTGAAATAGAAAACCCGAATATATATTACGGCCAGGAATGTGAGTTTATATAGTAAAATATATGCTTTATGAAAATAATATATAAACCTTATGTATTTCGTATTTCAGTAGTGGAAGGAAGGTGTTAATTTTTCAAAAGAACACGATATCAAAAGTACAATACATTTTATCATCTGCTAGGGAAAGAGTCTGTGATGAGGCGATAGTAGCGATCCTGGTGGGTAGCAACTATCTATGGATGGATATTTCAACTGTCTATGTTTGCATATTTAGTAAGTATTGAGCTTCGCAACTGTATATACTAAACTGTGATATGTACTTAGGTTTAGGATGTGGTCTATATTATACTATAAATTACGTCATATCCATTTTATTACAAAATATTTACAGTACAGATTTAAAGCTTACTAGTCGCTTGTGCAGCAAATGCTGCAAACTAAGTAAATTAGACGTTCAAATAATTTTTTTTCAATAAAGAATACCAGACATTTTGAAAGTTATTTTCTTCCATAAAAATGAAACACACTCCCTCTGAATGTTTTTTTATGCCAAATACTTGAACCTATCCATCTTCAGGTTTTGAGTTTCAACGCGAAAACGCAAGTAACAATGTCAGGACGATCAATGGATTTTCCTAATGAGAGAATTTCTACCACTTAGTCTAAAAAAGAATCTTATTCGGACGCTTGTAATGCCCCATTTTGATTATTGCGATTCCTTGCAAACTACTGTAAGTTCACTCTTAGCTGAGAGACTACAACGTGTTCATAATGTATGCATAAGATTCATCTGCAATACTCATCATGCATACTTCTACTCCGAATTATTTGTATCGCGCTTTCAATTTCTTACAACTCTTCGAAACAGACATCAAGCACTTCTTTCTATCCCTCATCATAGAACGTCTTTATACTCATCTTCCTATACTGTAGAAATACCTCGCCTCTGGAATTCGTTACCTAATGACGTCAGGGACTGCCGGACTTTATCACAAGTCAAAATTAAATTCGAAAATTTTCTCTTAGTTAATGTTTTTAGGTACTGCTAGAAGTATTGATTTGTGTTTTTTTTCTTTTTCTTTTGTTAATCTACATTAAAATTGCAAGTTTCTTGTTTATGTTAGTTAATTAGTTAGGATACAATTAATTATGATACTTAATCACTCATTTAAAGTCTGTGTGGCTGCAACCTGTATATATTTTTGTGTGGCTTTACTTTGTTTATAGTGTTTTTTTCTCTCTCTCTCTCTTTATTTTTTGTGTAGCTTTATTTTGTATATAGTGTATTTTTTCTGTTTATTTCTAATATTGTATTTGTATTCCTGGTGTTATGGAAGAGAAGGCCTGATGGCCTTAACTACACCAGAATAAATAAATAAATAATAGCTACTTCAGGTCATTGTGAATTGTAGGCGAAAGTTAAAAAAAAAATGTCAGATTTGCTATGCTTTCGATCAATAAACATAGCATCTTGGTATACCTGCTGCATGGAGAGCTTGAAATGTAGAGAGTAAAATCATTTCATTCTATTAAGAGATCTTGCTGAAATGATCGGGGACTACAAAATTTTCTAGGTCTCTTATTTTATCAGTAAGTAATACCTTTTGGTTTTTCCTTAGGAACTGTAATTTTTGCGCTCTCTCGAGCCAATACTGAAGAGAATGACGCATATAAATATCTACACCACACCGCCATTAAGTATATGAAAAAGACCCAACCCCACTTGATTAATAACTATAAAAATATTCCATTTTTAATAACAATAGGCTATTATTATCTTACGTAAGTTTTGTAGTTATATACTACATAGCCGCCATTCAGTAAATTATAGAAATGAAGATCAAATTTCATATGTTCTCTACATCTACTTATATAACCTCAAAAGTTTCACTTTCATATCATCAATATAGCATTATTACGTATAATTAATGAAAAATAGTCGCATCATGGCATTAATTATAATATTTAATTTCTAATGGTAATAATGTCATCAAACCATCTCAAAGTTTGTAGATTTTAATATCTAATACACAGCTGTACTCATAAAATTACACACCGCAGAATCAGACCTGTAAATTATTTTTAGTAAGCCTTGAAGTTTTTAATAGCCAATTGAATTTGAGCTCTAAATATGTCAGCAATCCTCCAGGTCATGGCCTTCGTGTAATAGCCTATAGTTTATTGTAATTTGTGTTTGTTTTATTCTGAAATGCAGTTAATTCTCAAAACTGACGAAAGATGGATTTTGTAAAATAGGAAAATTATGTAGGAAAACTAACGCTTCACTGAAAGTTACTATTTTTCTGAAAAACTTTATATATATATATATATATATATATATATATATGTCATACTTAAAAGTATGTTAATATCAATTTAATACAAAATAATTATGAGAAAACTTGATAATAATGATTTTACAGTTACATGGATCATATATTAAAAGTCAAGGAAACTATAATGAATAAAGAGGACAGAAAATATCTATTTAGATTTACATTTGCACCTCGATTTCTCGATGTACTACCTACATCTGAGCAACGACCATGACAAGGATGAGCAAAGAGAGTTATGATCGTTGGCAAAGAGTATATTCCGTCGATGCTGCTGCCAACTACAGACAAATTACTTGAAAAAGACGTCAAATCGGATAATTTCAACATATAAAGCATATAAGTTACGAAAAGGAGGACATTTCTTGATTTTTTTAAATCCGTCCGGACCCCGGACAAAGGCCTAAAAAAGGAGGACATGTCCGGAAAAAAGAGGACGTCTGTTCACCCTAGTTATTGCAGATTTTAAAACTGTGTGCAACAGGGAAGCTTTAGTTTTCGGTAAAATTTTAATTCAACAAATAAAAATTCATTTAGACACTAAGGCAGTGGTTCACAAACTTTTTGAAATCGCGACCCACTTCTCGGCGAGACTTCTGTATGCGACCCCCACAACCGAACTGGTAGGGTACGTAACTCCGTTCGAAAAATAAGAATCCCTCTAGAATCAGAAACAACAGTGATTTTACCCAAAAATAGTGGATATCGCCTAAAAATGATTTTAAAGTTGAGTTCAATTGTGACATACAGTTCTCATGCCCTAAACCAGCGGTCATCAGCACACTGCACCCGCGGAGAAGACACTGCACTATGGTGCATTCGTAGCTACTGGCGGATTTGCTCTCTACCTCTTCCTGTTGCACAACGGGACACACACGTTGCTCCGCTTACCCTTTACCCATTTCAGCGCGTGCTGAGACCACTGCCCTAAACTATGAACTTTCCACCAATATAATATAATAGTTTTTTGTTACATACAACATGAGCTATTCGTTCTGAAAATCTTCAAGACTATTTCACTTCCACACTTGATATATATATAGGCCTACACGGAGAAAGAGAAATATATTCGTTCGTGCATTCATTCATTCATTCATTTAGTGGTCTGTCCAAGGGCAGGTCTTTCACTGGAAATCCAGCTTTCTCAAGTTTTTCCTATTTTCTGCCTTCCTCTTTGTTTCCTCAACATACGATCCATGAGAAATATATGTGTGTATAATATTACATGATGTATTTATTTTTTTCCCGTGTTCTTTTTCCCATTTTTTATGTTACTTATAAACTCATAAGCCACTAGACCTATTTGTTTTGTATATTTTAATTGGGTTTCTCCCCTGTTATATACAAATAAATGATTTATTTATTTAGTTATTCATTTATTTATTCATCTATCTGTCTGTCTGCCCGTCCGTCCGTCTGTACGTTAGTCAGTTAGTGAGTCCGTCCGTCTGTCTATTTATTTGTTCCCATTGAACGTAGAATGTGATATTTCACTTCTCTCTGACTCCAACATAGACGCTGTCACATCAAAAAACTGTATGCAAGATAAAACCAATTTTTAACTGTACAAGTTTTCTCGAGTTCTTAGGAAAATATTTGGGGCTAAGAGGGATGAAGTTACAGGAGAATGGAGAAAGTTACACAACACAGAACTGCACGCATTGTATTCCTCACCTGACATAATTAGGAACATTAAATCCAGACGTTGGGCAGGGCATGTAGCACGTATGGGCGAATCCAGAAATGCATATAGAGTGTTAGTTGGAAGACCGGAGGGAAAAACACCTTTTGGGAGGCCGAGACATAGATAGGAGAATAATATTAAAATGGATTTGAGGAGGTGGGATATGATGATAGAGACTGGATTAATCTTGCTCAGGATAGGGACCGATGACGGGCTTATGTGAGGGCGGCAATGAACCTACGGGTTCCTGAAAAGCCAGTAAGTAAGTAAGAAAGTACAAGTTTCCTCGTAAACGAAACAGACTTGAAGGGCTAATTAATAACACGTTTGCAGATGATCATAACGATAATGATAACATCAGAGCAACGAGAACATTCTGTCTCAACTTTGTGATTATCCTTCATTAATGTTGTATATATAAACGTATACAGAGTTGGGATTCTTAATTTTTGTTTTAATATTAGAGTATTCTACTCGCAACAGTCGTTAAATTCTTATTTGTGTCTTTACGCACCGCATGTCGCTAAATATAAGGTGGAGGAATTAATTACAAGGCGTTGCACCTATGCAAGGAGTAGACAGCACAACTAGCTTCCTGAACAAGCAGTGACATTCGTCAACATCCAATTTCCGGCCCCCGGGATTTGATTACATCTCTGTTCACACGTCGCGGTGCTCAATCGATTCACTTGACTAATTCAACGACTCGGTTTTATACCCTTAACAAAAGTTTTCAAATTCAGAGTATGTTCTCAAGTTTCGAGTACTTGTACGTCTTCCTCATCTAATATTCATACCTTTCCTGTTACCGAACAGGAACTTTCGAGGCTTTAACAATTGAAATTCGTATTGCGTGGACTGATTTGAGTTTATGTTGAAATTTGTATGTTCCAGAGCTGTTTTACTGAAATGTTGATTAGTATGATATTGAAAATTACAGAAATTAATTACGTTTATGTATGAGACAAATAAAACTATATGTATGATTGTGTCTAAAGAGCCAATTCGATGCAAATTAGTAGTGGAAGAGACAACAGTCGAAAATGAAACAAAATAGCAAATTTAAATCCAAAGATCTGCTAGGCCGATATGGTATTTTATTTCTGCAATATTTGCAACAATGCTTACGTAATATTGTGTTTTATCAGAGCCTTCTAAGCCGGAGCATGGGTAGGTTTGGCAACACAGAGTGGAGGCGGAAGATTTTAAAGTGATATTGTGTTTGCTCATTGCTTTCGTTATACGTAACGTGTATTTTTTCAAAATTACTTCATGCACAAAGGTAAGATCAAGATTCAGAGTAGTGATGTAAATTATTACGAGTTCGAAAATCTATATATATAATTTGAACTGGTAATGGAAATTACGGGAAAACGGCTGAACGGATTTTAATAAATGGCCCCTCATTTTGAAGCTTGGAACCCAAAGTTTTTCGGAAAAGTAGTAGTTTTCAGTGAAATGTCAATTTTCCTACATAATTTTCCTATTTTCCAAAATCCATCTGTTGTCAGTTTTGAGAACTAATTTTATTGAATCACGGCCGACTTGATTGAATTTCAGAACAAAACACACACTACAATATAAACAACAGGTTATTACACGAAGACCTTGACCTGCAGGATTGCCGACATATTTAGACCTCAATTCAATTTTTATTAAAAACTGATTCTGCAGTGTATAATAATTTTCTGAGTACACTGTGTATTGGATATTCAAATCTACGAAACTTGAGGTGGTTTGAAGACATTATTATCATTAGAAATTAAATATTATTATAGTTAATATCATGATGCATCTATTTTTCATTAATTGTACATAATATTGATGATGTATTGATGACATGAAAGTGAAACGTTTTGAGGTTATTTAAGTAAATATAGAGAATATCTTAATTTAGATCTTCATTTCTATAATTTACTTAGTGGCTGCTATATATAACTACAAAACTTAAGTAAGATAACAATATTTTTATTAAAAATCAAATATTTTTATATTTATTAGCCCAGTGGGGTTGGGTCTTTTTCATATACTTAATGGCGGTGTGGTGTAGATATTGATATGTGTCATTGTCTTCAGTATTGGCTCGAGAGAGCGCAAAAATTACAGTTCCTAAGGAAAGATCAAAAGGTATTACTTACTGGTAAAATAAGAGGCCTAGAAAATTTTGTAGTCTCCAGATCATTTCAGCAAGATCTTTTAGTAGGATAAAATGATTTTACGCTCTACATTTCAAGTTCTACGTGCAGCAGCTATACGAAAATGCTATTGTTCGAAAGCTTAGCAAACCTGACATTTTTTTTAACTTTTGCCTACAATCCACAATGACCTGAAATAGCTACTGCTATCGTCCTGACATTCATACTTGCGTTTTCGCATTGAAACTCAAAAACTGAAGTTGTATAGGTTCAAGAGAAAGTATTTGGCCTAAAAAAAATCCATTCAGAGGGAGTATGTTTCATTATTATGGAAGCAAATAACTATCAAAAAGACAAGTATTCTTCATTGAAAATAAATCTGAAAAATTTTTATTTGAACATCTAACGAACTTAGTTTGCAGCAGCATTTGCTGCACAAGCCACTAGTAGTATTTTATTGCAATCAATTAGCTATACTTCAGAATACGGCGTAAGTAGGCTACTTACACACAAAGGCTGCCACTTAAAATAATTACAAAAAAACATGTTTTTATTGATAGTACGAAGGTAAATAAATAAATAAAAAAGATATTCCTTGCACCGAAAATAATAAAATCAATAATGCAATAAAGACGTAAGTTCCTACGCAGTATTCTTAAGTTCCAATTAGCTAACAAATTTGTGGTTAGTAAATTGACAATGTTTTGCCGCTTAATGTTGTTTCACCTCTGACGTGAAAGATGTAGGATATCATGCATTTTAATTTCATGTGATTATGTCGTGCTTTTCTATAAATATTTCAGATGTCCAGGAAGCCAGTTTTAGTTTGAACCTGGCCAGTCACCATAACAATACTGTTATCCTAAATTATTTGTTATAAACTTTTTAAAATATAATTTTAAATAAATATAACTACAGAAAACAAGCTAAGAATGTAAATTATTCAAGTAGGCCTAAAATTAAATGTAAACAGAAGAAACTATTGATATACCTATTATAATAAAAGTATGACGATGTAAATACAGTTAAGCCAAGTAAAAAAATCTATGAAAAAAATGAAAAAAAAAAAAAAACATACCTTCAACATAATACGTAACAAAACGCAACATTATCTATTAAGTACATGTGTCAATTAGCGTAAACTCAGTGAACTTTAAATCCTGTAAATACGAAGTGAAAAGAAACATGTTTATACCTAATTTATTACAAAATAAATAATATCAATAAACAAATCTTGAAAACCAACAAAGTGATTATATGCTTCTACAAATTATAGGTAGTTCTGACGTATAGCAGGCATTCCGAATCTTCAACAAAACTGCAAAATTTATGGGATCACAAAACAGCTGTTTACAATGAATTTGAAAACCAACGGCGTAACTTTATTGATATAGCAGGCGAGACCCAACAATTTGACTAGAATTCTGATACACACAACCCACAAATAAGACTATAAAAATGTAGTTATACAATATTTAATATTTAGTAGAATAGTCAGGCTACTTTGTCATCAATAACCGTAAAAATTGCCAAAGACTGCAACCATTTTATTTTCATTTATTGTCTTGTTTTTTTATCACCAACACTCATTTAGTTTATAATACATCAACAATGAACTTTTGGTACGACCGCGAACATAATTCCATCGACACACACTTGTATTGTAACATTAATTTACATTGAAAATCGGCATTAGCACAAACACGTGTCCTGTATGGTCGGCCTCCGGCTGACAGTTATTTACAGTGTTGCCGACGTATGGCTCCGGCTTGTAACTGAAGAAGGCTGTGGTTTTATCCTTTGAGCTCAGTGTTGCCAACTTGGGGATTTACCCCCAAATTTGGCAGAAAAACACTTTTACAGGAGGAAGTTTGGGGGAATAGAAATGTTAGGATGATTTTCAGGGGAAAGATAAATTTTAGAGGGGGTTTTTGGGGTCTTTTTCTAAAGTGTTGAATTACAGTGAGTGTTGTGTAATTGAACAATGAATATCATGATTATGAATCATCTCTTCGGCCACTATCGCATCTTGCAAGCATGTTTCCTCACTTGCTCTCTTTATCACTCGTTTTATATTATTATGACGCTCTATCCCGCCCGTTGTCGCGTTGCATACGTATTCTCCTTCTCTCGCTTAAGCCATGGCCTACACAACAATAATGCAGTAAAATGCAGTTAAACAATTTCCACACTCTAAATTTATGGTTTTTGATACAACTGATTTTCATTTCTTTTATATTCTACATATACAGGGACATCACTTTATTTTTACCAACATTTTTAACATTAACCTGGCTATACTCGGAAACACTGTTGCCCCCTTCCATTACAAGAGTTTGATGTTACTAGTGCAATATGAAAACAAATCATTTTACTAGCTATAGGAGGAGAGAAAAGTAGTGTATCCATTTATGTTGTAGGGAAATACGATATTAAGATTTTCAGTTTGATCATCACTTTTACGGAATTTATCAAAATACAGTAGAGTAGTAACATTTTTTTTTCAAAAACTCAACTTTTCAGGCGGCTATGTTCGTTATGTAATGTCTACTTTATTTAGCATATTAATTATTGGTGTTAACATACAATATAGAGAGTGCATTTAAATTGAGGGGCTCATAAGTAAAGGGCTGTAAGTGCACTTAAGTTACTTTTGAGAAAATGGGGTTTAAATATTTAAGCTTTCGTAAAATCGGTGAAATTTTTATTTAAAATTTAATGTGTGATGCGATTAAAATACCCCTTGCCACTAAAATTTTAGATACTTTTTCTTACACTGGATGCACTTAACTCATGTTATTACAAATGTCACTAGCATTCCTTTGCTTCTAGCCACCTCAATTCAAAAAAGCTAATCTGAATTGTTAAACAAGTTGCTGAAAATGGTTGCCGTTCATTACAATGCAGGCTTCAATTCAGTACGCATATTATTAAAAACATTTTGATGCATATTCTATGAAATTGAATTTATCGTTTCTTGAATATAATTTTTTAGTACGATATTATTAATATAGTTTCTTTCTTCTATAGAAAACGCAATCATATTTATGAAACACACTATACATTGCAGTGTTTACTTCACTGCTTGAAGACTTCGAATGCAACAGCGGCCGTAAGTTTGTGCGTCTGACGGGAGCAAGGACATTAGTGAAGGGGTGTGAGTGAAGTACATTCAGAAATGCAGGTACAATAAAAATGCAAGTAAAAATAAAATCATATCCCTGTATATTTTCTTCGCTAGATTTCATTTTATACTAAATATAATACGCAACAAAATGCCAGTCACTTGAGCTATGAATAACATTTTTTGTTTGAAACTAGCGTCGGCATTCAGCAAGATGTAGACTAAGTGTTATGGATTTTCATTGTATTGTGGCAATACTTGCAGAATGCAACACAATGTAGTCCCTATGCATCAGGAGCCAAATAGATCGTTATGCGAGGACAAATTATGAGAAAACCAAAGAGTAGGCCCATTCTCTTCTATTGCATGCCAATGTGCATGATGTATGAATATTTTTCCTATTCAATTATGTATGATACGACTCGGTTAAGAGAGAAGTATTATATGATATTCTTATTGAATTTGGTATTCCCAAGAAACTAGTTCGATTAATTAAAATGTGTCTCAGTGAAACATACAGCAGAGTCCGTATAGGTCAGTTTCTATCTGATGCTTTTCCAATTCACTGCGGGCTAAAGCAGGGAGATGCACTATCACCTTTACTTTTTAACTTCGCGCTAAAATATGCCATTAGGAAAGTTCAGGATAATAGGCAGGGTTTGGAATTGAACGGGTTACATCAGCTTCTTGTCTATGCGGATGACGTGAATATGTTAGGAGAAAATACACAAACGATTAGGGAAAACACGGAAATTTTACTTGAAGCAAGTAGAGCGATCGGTTTGGAAGTAAATCCCGAAAAGACAAAGTATATGATTATGTCTCGTGACCAGAATATTGTACGAAATGGAAATATAAAAATTGGAGATTTATCCTTCGAAGAGGTGGAAAAATTCAAATATCTTGGAGCATCAGTAACAAATATAAATGACACTCGGGAGGAAATTAAACGCAGAATAAATATGGGAAATGCGTGTTATTATTCGGTTGAGAAGCTCTTATCATCCAGTTTGCTGTCCAAAAATCTGAAAGTTAGAATTTATAAAACAGTTATATTACCGGTTGTTCTGTATGGTTGTGACACTTGGACTCTCACTCTGAGAGAGGAACATAGGTTAAGGGTGTTTGAGAATAAGGTGCTTAGGAAAATATTTGGGGCTAAGCGGGATGAAGTTACAGGAGAATGGAGAAAGTTACACAACACAGAACGGCACGCATTGTATTCTTCACCTGACATAATTAGGAACATTAAATCTAGACGTTTGAGATGGGCAGGGCATGTAGCACGTATGGGCGAATCAAGAAAAGCATATAGAGTATTAGTTGGGAGACCGGAGGGAAAAAGACCTTTAGGGAGGCCGAGACGTAGATGGGAGGATAATATTAAAATGGATTTGAGGGAGGTGGGGTATGATGATAGAGACTGGATTAATCTTGCACAGGATAGGGACCGCTGGCGGGCTTATGTGAGGGCGGCAATGAACCTTCGCGTTCCTTAAAAGCCATTTGTAAGTAAGTATTCAATTATGTATGTATGGGCCTAATCACATTTGATAATTTTTATGTTGTGTTTTTTCAAGTACAACTAAAAAATTTAGGAGGTTTCTCAGAATTTTAGGGGGATATGATATAGGGGAATTTCTTGTTCCTTGGTTGGCAACACTATTTGCGCTATTTTTTTCTTTAGTTCTTCTTTAAATGTGCTGTAGTGTGATTGTAATCTAAGTCTGTTCAGTGCATTGTTGTTAGTTTTTCTTATTAAAGTATGTAGTTATTGTCTGCTATTTTTTCCGGTCTCACAGACCGGTATATCGTATTTCGTAGTAATTCGTCAACTTCAATATTGTCTCCAAATTTGTTATTGATGTGCTTAACATGCCAAAATTCTGTGAAATGAATAAAATGTTTTAATGAAGTTCTTCTGACACAAGTGACTTAATGGTCCTAATGACAGAGCTGTCTGCAATGTCAACGGCGTCCAACTAAATACAACATCGTGTAATTATCAGTTGTGGAGGCAGCGGAATTTCAGGTGAAATTGCTTTAAGCATTAACACCCTGGAGTGAGATTAAAATATATATATATTACATTTGATATAAATGTATCAACATCATGAAAATTACACCGAACTTCTTAAGCTGTGTATAACATGAGCCAAACATGTCAAACATACTATTTTATAACAACGTGCGCTGTAACATAACACAAGTCAGAACTCATAGAGGTCTTGTAACCTGCATGTGCCTTTGACTGACGTCATTACTGTACCACGAGAAACTACTACTTCCAATATATCTCTTGTGACAAACATGCGAAGCCTCCTTAGGCTACGTACACGTTGGAGCAACGATAAACGATAAAAGAAACGATCTAGCGACGCTTTGGTATTATCAAAGAATCAAGTGTTCATATCGGAGCAACGAGAATGCGGGAGGCGAACATTTTGACTTATCACTAGAAGATATTCTATGCATCCACTTAATGAAATAAGATATATAGGAAATATCAGCTGCTAAGTTCAAGGTTAATACAGGGACATCATTTTATTTTTGCTTGCATTTTTATTGTACCTGCATTTCGGAATGTACTTCAATCCCACCCCTTCAGTAATGTCCTTGCTCCCGTCAGACACACAAACTTACGGCCGCTGTTGCATTCGAAGTCTTCAAGCAGTGAAGTAAAACTGCAGTGTGTTTCATAAGTATGGTTGCGTTTTCTATAGAAGAAAGAAACTATATTAATAATAACCAGGGAAAGGATTTATATGTAAATACATATTTACTTATAAAGCTAATATAATTTATATTTTGCATTATCTTTATGTTTCACAATGTGTAGGGTTGAAAAATCCTACTTTTATTTTCCATATTTTTCCATATTTTAGAGTTTAGTACATATTTTCGTTAATTTCCATATATTTTCCATATTTCATATAAAACAGTCCATATTATATTAGGTTTAACAATAAAACAAAACAAAATTCCATTAACTTTTAAAAATACATTTCAACAATAGAGATTTAAACACATGTTCAGTAATCCCTTTAACATCAGAGTTATTTGAAAATTAGCAGTCCTATCAACAATGGGAAAGTAAGTTACAAAACTGTATTAATTTAATTTAAAATTTTTAACAGACTTCAGTTGTGCAGCTCAACAGTTAAATGCCAGTCAGAGTACACATAGGTTCAGTTTTGTAAATCATACTATAAAGACGGTAAATATGCCAAAAGTACGTCATTCAGTCAATTTAAAATCAAAACTAACAAGTTACATTTCAGAATTTAAAGAAGATGGTTTATCAACTGACAATAAAATATTATTTTGTAATTTGTGTCAGTGTGCAGTATCATCTACACAAAAGTTCCTGGTGCAACAACACATTACAACTAGTAAACATCAGGCCAACAAACAACTAAATTCCAAGCAGAGACAATTGTTTTTAACACAACCAACAACATCGAATGTAAGATCTGAGTTTAACATCGACCTGTGCCGTTCTCTCATCTCTGCTGATATTCCTCTCTACAAACTAAAGAATAAGGTCTTCAGGGAATTCCTTGAAAAATATACTCAACATACAATCCCGGATGAGTCAACACTTAGGAAGACGTATGCTCCATCCATCTACGATGAGACAATACAGAAGATAAGAGATGAAATTAAAGATAGTTCAATTTGGGTTTCCATTGATGAGACTCCCGACAAAGAAGGTAGACTTGTTGGTAATGTAGTTATCGGTTTGTTAAGTGAACAATATTCTGAACGAATTCTTTTACATTGTGATGTTCTAGAAAAGTGCAATAACAAAACTATAGTTAAACTGTTCAACGAAGCTATGGGTATCCTGTGGCCAAAGGGTATTATGTACGATAATGTGTTATTCTTTATTAGCGATGCTGCCCCTTATATGGTCAAAGCTGGACAAGCATTATCTGTTGTATATCCTAAATTGACTCATTTTACTTGTGTGGCGCATGCATTTCATCGTGTGGCAGAAGTGGTCAGAGACAATTTCCCTAAAGTAGATTTGTTGATTTCATCAGTGAAAAAAGTATTTCTCAAAGCTCCCAGTAGAGTTAACGTGTTGAAAGAAATGTACCCTGAAATTCCATTGCCACCAAAGCCAATTTTAACTAGATGGGGTACATGGCTAGAAGCAGTTGAATATTATGCCGAACATATAGACTCTATTAACAATGTTCTCCTTGCATTGGACTCTGAAGATGCAGTCTCAATTGATACTGCGAAAACAGTTACCTGTGACATAAGTGTGAAGAATGACTTAGCTCACATTCAGCATACATTTTCATGCATCATAAAAACGCTCAAAAGTCTCCAAAATAGGCACCTTTCACTATCTGAAAGTTTTGAAATTATAAATAGTACTGTGGAACAACTGAATCGTGGTAGAGGTAAAGTTGCAGATGCAGTAAGAGCTAAGGTGGACACTGTACTTTCAAAAAACCCTGGATATGAAGAACTACAAAAGGTTGTTGCTGTGATGAGTGGTGAATCAACAGTGAAGATTAACTTGGACTTATCCCCAGCAGACATTGTGAAATTGAATTATGTACCAGTTACTTCTTGTGACGTCGAACACTCTTTTAGTCAGTATAAATCTATCCTCAGAGACAATAGAAGAAGATTCACTTTTCAGCACTTGAAAGAAATGTTTGTAACCTATTGTTATGGTAACAGACAATAAAAATTGTGTTTTGTTGAAACTACATTGGAAGATAAGGTACGTCCATTATATTTTTTGTTTAGTTTGATTAAAATGTACCAATATTTAACGTACATAGTCATTTTTTTATAATTTTAAGTCCATATTTAATTCCATATTTTGGTAAAAATCCATATTTAATTCCATATTTTGGTAAAAATAACTACATATATATTTACATATTTCATATATTTTTAGTCCATATAAATCCGTTCCCTGATAATAACGTACTAAAAAATTATATTCAAGAAACGATAAATTCAATTTCAGAGAATATGTTTCAAAATCTTTTTAATAATATGCGTAAAGAATTGAAGCCTGCATTGTCATGAACGGCAACCAATTTCAGCAAATTGTTTAAAAATTCAGATTAGCTTATTTTGAATTGAGGTGGCTAGAAGCAAAGGAATGCTAGTGACATTTGTAACAACATGAGTTAAGTGCATCCAGTGTAAGCCAAAGTATCTAAAATTTTAGTGGCAAAGGAATATTTTAATCAAATCAAACATTAAATTTTAAATAAAAATTTCACCGATTTTACGAAAGCTTACATATTTAAACCCCATTTTCTCAAAAGTAACTTAAGTGCACTTACAGCCCTTTACTTATAAGCCCCTCAATTTAAATGCACTCTCTATATTGTATGTTAACATAAATAATTAATATGCTAAATAAAGTAGACATTACATAACGAACATAGCCGCCTGAAAAGTTAAGTTTAAAAAAAAAATGTTACTACTCTACTGTATTTTGATAAATTCCGTAGAAGTAATCATCAAACTGAAAATCGTAATTTCGTATTTCCCTATAACATAAATGGATACACTACTTTTCTCTCCTCCTATACCTAGTAAAATGATTTGTTTACATAATTGCACTAGTAACATCAAACTCCTGTAATGGAAGGGGGCAACAGTATTTCTGAGTATAGCCAGGTTAATGTTAAAAATGTTGGTAAAAATAAAGTGATGTCCCTATATAAGTTAAATACGTACAAAATTAAACCAGTTTCTCATCCCAAAGATAGTATAAATTCGTTGTGTTGTGATTGGTTCTTGTGATCACATAACATGTAACCAATAAACACGCAACTGATCAATTTGCCACTATTTTAGTATTTTTAGTATTTATTTATTTAACCTGGTAGAGATAAGGCCGTCAGGCCTTCACTGCCCCTCTACCAGGATCTACAATAATTAATTTAAAATTCCGAAATAATAATACATCGATTAATATTCGGATATATTGACAACCACCAGTAATTATACAGATTAATATCATCTTAATCAGAGATCATATAAACGACAAGAGCGAAGAAAATGGTACTTTTCTTTTTCGTCGCTTTTATCGTGTATCTTCGCTTTTATCGTTACTCCAATATGCACACCTCAATAACAATGCATACTTCAATCCTCCCTGATATAGCATCGCTGCTTCCTTTATCCTTTATCGTCGCTCCAACGTGTACGTACCCTTATGTATAACAGAAAAACCATCAGTAATAGTAAATTGCTAGTTTGTTTTCCACTTTTGATTCATATATCGTGGTTTATAAGTGCATGCATATTTTTCCGTTTTTTAGTGCATATGATTCCGTTCCCTACCAACGACTTGAATTTGAACTGTATATTTTCTTTGAGATTGTAGAAATAAGTTTAGTTCTGTAATGTACACACTTCATCCGTTACAATATGATTCTATGAACAACACGTTTAGAAGTATTATATCCACTATTTCGTTTATATGACGTCATTCCATTTTTGGCCAGTGAAGTGTAATGACATTTTGAATTCCAACCAGTCACAGTCATACATCGCGAAAATTTCTGTAGATCGATTTATCTCATGATCGTTCTTTTGCTTAGTCAGTGTCACCAACAGATTCCACGTAAATCGATGAGCATGAAACCATTGTACTAAATAAAGTGCGAAACCCTACTTCCACGTCTACATCTTCATTTTCTAATTCCACGTCCATTGTATCTAAAGAAAATGGCATTCCTTCATAACTATTGTTCATTTAATTATTAATGTGTTAATCAGGTTATTTGTAATTATTATTATAAAATGTTTAAATTAAATTATGATTTCAGCAGATAATGAAAACATATTTCTGTTATAAAAACAAGAGAAGAGCGCAGTAGATATAATTAACATTTTTAAACTTGTATTTCGCTTTTCTGAATTGGCATTACTGAATAATATCGAATTTCTTTATTGCAGTAATCGTTATTCATCTATTTCGACTTCACAATGTCTGAATAGGTTAAGTATTCATAAATATACAATTATTAACATTTTGGAGCGAACTTTAAGCGAACATATTATTTACATTTTTATTTTATTCACGAAATAGTCCTAATAAATGTCACTCGAGGTCTGAGATTACTGTAGATATATATTTTTTTGTTTTCTTTATCAAGGATTAATTTTCGAATCCATCTGATAGTAGTATAGCCTACTTTCATTTTATTTAACTTTTATTTAGGCTAGTTTTCATATGTTTTTTGTATATCAGGTGCGCATTCAATAAAACAATATTCTGTCCGCTACGTTCAATAGCTAGCAGCTAGCCACCCCGTTTTCAACGTAGCACGCTATTGTCGTAAAAATAAAGTCCTTGCTGCCATCTATTTTACATCGTTTTCGTTTTGGAAGCCTGTACGAGGGCGGGTCACAATGTTATGCAAGCTATGAAATATCTGGCACTTTGTGCTGGAATATGCTGATTTTGGAATGTCGTGTTTATCCAGCATATTTCTGGGGGATGCTACTCTTTGTGGACCGGCCTCTGTTTACGTATCCCGGGCGTGCTATCGCGACTATTGAGTGAGGCGACGGGGCTTCCTGCAGAAGTGGGGTAAGACGCATTGTCCACGCTATCTCCCACTTGAAGCTCTTTGGCAGGTTTCCAAAACGAACAAACCATTCTGTGGGTTGTAAAAGTGTTCTTAAGAAGAAAATAAAAATATTGACGTTCTATTTTCTTAAGTAATTCGTAATTTAGTGTAATAAAATGAAATTTTTTACTTCAAAAATCCTGTCGTAACCTTGTCACTAACTAACACAATCATGCAGCGTATCGTGTATTCATTTCAAAATTTTCCACTTTGAATAATATTAGATGTGGAGGGGACACGAGTTTGAGGAAAGACACGTCAATTTAATTTTCAGAGAGGGAAATTCAAAACCACTGTTCATTTAATTTTCTGTTCCATCTTATTCCCCACCTTATTTTTTTTAATTTGAAATTGCAGCCCTTATCTTATTGCTAGGGAAACCATTCTTCGTAAAATTATACTATACTGAAATAAATCCATTACAGTTCACTTATTGTTACTTAGTTATCATTACAGTATAGTTTGCGAAGGCTTTGGAATAATATTGCTCTAAATTTTCAGTGCAAAATATATTCTATTTGCAATTTTAAAGATACTGTATGATAGTGCAAAATATGTTGTACAATACACGTTTGTGAAGTGCATTACAAATTCTCGGAACTTGAAAAACTCTCTCTACTCGTTTTTCAAGTTTTTTCTAGATTTTGTAGAAAGTATTTCCCAACCTTGTATCGTAATAATACTATTTCCTTCTTTGTGTATGTTACACATTATATCGCATTTATACTGACTTATTGTTTACATTGTATTATTATCATCTCCTTCAAATTTTTTATATTATTATATTTTGCAAATTTGTAGTGTTTTTTTTTGTTAGAGAAGGCCGTATGGTCTTAACTCTGCCAGGTTATTATTTTATTACTACTACTACTACTACTACTACTACTACAACTATTATTATTATTATTATTATTATTATTATTATTATTATTATTGTATAGATTGCATTAGAGACCTCGGTGTATTAATTGACAATAAATTATATTTTCACAACCACATTGATTATATTTATAACCATGCAATAAGAATGCTAGGAATAATTCGGTCAATTACTTTTAACACCGGACTCTCTTTCAATACCATACTATACATTAGTGAGATCGAAACTTGAATACGCATCTGTAGTTTTGAACTCTATTACTAGCTCTGATTCGGCAAAACTGGAAAATATTCAAAGGAAATTTATTTCATTACATTCGTACAGATTTCTGCCTAATAACTTCGGGTATAAGTATGATGAAAAATGCGAGCACTTTAAATGTCGAAGATTGTATGCCAGACGTCATGATCTCGATTACTTATTCTTATGTAATGTCCTTAAAGGTGATATTAATTGTCAATTTTTCTTAAAACAGTGTCAGCCTTCGTATTCCTATGAAGGACATGAGACATCACAAACTCTTCTATATTAGAAATTCTAAATCTTCCTCGCCGGTCTCCAGATGTATTAAACATGTTAACTTACATGTAGGCGATTTCGATCCATTCAATGTACAGAAGTATTAGAAAAGGCAATGTCTTTGCTAATATTATTTGCATAATCCTTATACACAAATTGGTAGTATGAATCAACTCCTTTCCCTAATATTTTATAGTTTTAATTCTTGTAAATTAATTATTGTAATCTATGTTCTTTATTTTGTTGTTAACTCAAGTATTTAATTTGTACCATATTTGTTCATTTCAATGTATTAATTGTACCACTGTGTTGGACTTTAATTGGCCAATTGCTGTTGTCCAGCACATAAATATCAATAAATAAATAAATAAATTATTATTATTATTATTATTATTATTATTATAAATATTATTATTATTGTTGTTGTTCTCTCATTTCTCTACATTGTATTTGTCTCCCTTATTTTGGATTAATTTTCAGATTTTAATACCGTATGTTTTGTCTTTCTTTCTATCGAATTATTGTTTACATTGTTTTATGGTCATCTCCTTAATTTTTTCCGTGTACTATATTTTGCACATATGTATTATTTTTGTATCGCATTTTTACTCCTGGTTGAGTGTTAGTAAAAGCCGTATGGCCTTAATTCTGCCTGATTTACAAAACCTCTATTATTATTTGCCATAGACGTGTATATAGAGACATTACCATGCGTGTTTGGGAGACGATAGACTTTCCCATCAGTAGTAGACATTCTGTCTTCATAGATATTCTCTCCCTTAACCATGAATCACTGCTGATTGAGTGATCTTGTTATATCATGTTCGAAAGGAAAGTATACACACTTCACTACATTGTATTCGAAATTCTCCTATTCCCTGCTTGTCATGTACTCTAACTAGGCTGGTGAGCACATCTTTCCGCTGATACTCAGAACTTGATATTCAAACGCAGGGGTCTTGTCGCTGTCATTGGTCAGTTAGTCAGTTGCTCCCGAGAGAGCGTTCAGGCGACAGTAGTTTGATATTTGTGTGTTATAGTTTAATTTATTTACGGAATACAAGTACCTACATTAATTCGTAGAAATAAAAATTGAAGCAAATAATAATTATTTATTTGTGCAGTGACTGTGTACAGTTCCTGTTGGGCCATTGTTATATAAGTTCAAAGTTATTTGCGTTGAATTAGAAGACTCCAGTTTACGTAAGTACTAGAAATAATTTTTAATAAATATGGTATATTGTCAAGGTGACTAGACGTCACGGTTTTACCCAGGGCAGTCCCAGTTTCGGATGTTTTGTACCAGTTTCCCTTAAACTTATTCCGGTTTTTTTTAAATTGATCACTACGGGCGCGGGTTCGATCCCCGCTTGGGCTGATTACCTGGTTGGGTTTTTCCGAGGTTTTCTCCAACCGTAAAGTGAATGTCAGGTAATCTATGGCGAAGTCTCAACCTCATCTCGCCAAATACCATCTCGCTATCACCAATCTCATCGACGCTAAATAACCTCGTAGTTGATACAGAGTCGTTAAATAACCAACTAAAAAATAACACATTGTTGGAATGAATGTAACAATATGACTACAATAATGTAGTTTCGTATAAACATAAAATGTAAAAAAAAAAAAAAAAAATGTGTTTTGGGCAGGCTCTTTTACCCTACCAATCACAAGACTTTCTAGGAACTAATTTTCCCCCTCTTTTCTTGAAAGGGATGTCTCTAATAGGAACAACTTTTTAATCACAGTGTTACGTATAAACACTTTGTATTTCAACATCATTTTAAAATGAAAACACACTGTTGAGTGAGAGCCTTAAAACTGAATTAAAATCCCCAATTTGAAAAAATTTTTTATGTGTAGTGCATAACCATCACAGTAAGAAATTGAGACAAATTATCATAGAAAGAATGAACATCCTTAGGCAGAATCTTTTGTAATTCCTGCATGTGTTCAAATTAAATTTCATTTTCAAAAGTTGGTTGCACAGCACAATTACACTACTGTCTCCCTTATTGTTCTCGGGTTCTTTCTGTGCCATAATCGTTGCTTACGAGATTATACAAGCTGGCGCATAGCATGATCACAGTCTAGTATACAGCGTATTCCGAATCTCACCGGCCCGGTGGCATCAATGACGTCACGTTGCAGCGAAATAAGGAACAAAACTGCTGGCAGGATCGATGGCTGTCATGGCGACTGTACAAGTTGTTGTCTGTGCTACGCTAGCAAACTTTTGCAACATTTTCGTACTCCCATCTCGTTCAAAGAAAAGAGAGCATAAACAATTTATTTCTTGAACCAGTAGTAATAACGGGTCCGTTGACATGTTCGCTCATAAGCCATTAACATATTGTTTTTACGTTGTGCTCATTACAAACAATACAGCAGAACTAAAGCAGAACACACCGCCATGACACAACAGTGCACGATGTTATTCGTCTGCTAATTCCCGCCCTATACAAGAACCAATCAGATTCACTGATGGCGGCTGATGGAGACTGCCACCACCTCTGCAAGTTGATGGCACCGGTGCGGCACCGGTGGAGCATCAATGACGTCATCGGTGGAATTCGGAACACCGTGATGCCAACGGATTGCTCACCGGTGAGATTCGGAATACGCTCATATACAGTCACGAAGCTTAGTTGTGAGCGTACTAGGAATAATAGACTGTGCAGGTACTATTTCGCATTGTCTGTAATGAGGCGATAGTAGCAATCCTAGTTGTTAGCAACTATATATCGATACATATTTACTATGTATTGAGCTTCGTGACTGTATATACTAGACTGTCGCATGATCAAGAGTAGGACTCTGACGCTAGGTTTGCCTCGCAGTTCTATTAAATAATGAATAGTTCCATTAGTAAGCATCGTGTATCGTGAAAATTCTTTGATTAATTTTGCATTACTGATCGAGTACGAAGCTTTTAAATATGCCAAGAATATTACAGTCTTATTTGAGATTTATTGATGATTTATTAAATAACAGTAGGCCTATGTACATTTTCAGTATGATTTAATGGAATTTACAATTTTGCTTCCCGAAAGTCTAGATTTGTTCAACTAAAAATTTTGCTTTCAAACTACATTCTTCATCTGGTTCATTTACTTTGGGAAGTTGATTGTTTTCAGTTCCGTGTTTTTCCTTCAGATTTCGTTCCCTCTAATTCGTTTTAATTGCTGAAAGTGAACTACCGGTGTCTTCGACTTTGAGACATAATTATTATTATTATTATTATTATTATTATTATTATTATTATTATTATTATTATTATTATTATAGCTCTTAGTCTGTTTTGCCTTAAGACAATCAGAAGCATTACTCAGTACTTAAGAGAAAAAGAGTATGATTAAAAATCATTTGTAATGGCGAAATATTCTACGACATTGGTTAATTATTACTATTATATTGACACATATATGATTTACATTATTTAGGATACAACATACGCAGCAATGCGATTTTAATGTTGTGCGTGCCGAATTTAGTGTAACGTACTCCTCTCATCCTCCAAGCCATATCAAATATTATTACGACATTACAATTAATAAATAAATAATAATTACTACATTTATTCATTGGGATAAGGTACAACTATCGCCGTATGGTGTACCGAAGATTTTTCTTCATCCTTTCATTAAATTGACATGTCATGAGTGACGACAGAAAATACCTCAGGGGAGCGATGTGCAGACATTACTAACAGAGAAATGGAGATAGGGGAGAGCAGATGCGCATGTGCCTATGGCAAAAAAAAAAAAAAAAAACCTGAAAATCCTGATATGTTTGTTTATGCTTTGGGAAATCGTCAAATGCGGAAACCATTTCTAATCACTTATATTGCAGACTAACTTCTTAATTTAATTTAATTCTAACTTCTAATTTAAAAACTGTTTACACACACTAAAATATTATAGCGTTTGCTATTACTACCCACTACAGATTAATCAGCACGCCTATTAGGTATTTATTTCACCACTACAAGGTGTGTAAGAAAATCATTAAATAACAGAGTAAAAAGTAAAAAAAAAGGAAAAAGAAGAAGAAGATAAAACACAGATATCACAATAATTGAACTTTAAATTTCCTCTGTTAACAGCAATTTTCTTTATTGATTTTTGAAATAAGGTGCATTAGCAAATTTTATGTTTGGGAATTTAGTTATTATCATATTGTAGGCTAAAGCCTTGGACCGAAGTTGTTACTGTGATTATATGCTACAGTTGTAATACATTTAGGTATTGTCAAGCATATGTTGTCTTATCTTTTGGTTTTATATTTATGTGAATATAATTAGTAGGGAACGGAATTTGGAGTAGTAAAAGCTAGTATTGGCATCTACACAGTCATTTGTTTACAACCCTTTATACCAAGTCCTCCCCTCCATGACATACTCGCAGGTCTCTACACGTCAACAACAGGTGAACGGGACAGTTGTCGCATAAGAACTTCAACGTGCAGGTTTGCAGTTCAGAGTAGTGAAGTGCAGGTACAATGCCGAAAGTGAAACCAACTAACAATACAGTAATGAAAGACTATATTTGTAAAACCTCCAGATCAAGTATCAAAATTCAGGAAACAATTCCCTAAATTGTCCTTCCCCCATGTCCAGTTCCTACGAGATGGGGGTCATGGTTAGAAGCTTGCAATTATTACGCACGTCACCTCCAATCTGTGAAGAAAGTGGTCCAGTCTTTCGATACCGATGACGCGGCTGCGATTCAAATACGCCAGGAACCGCTAAATGATGAAACAATCGAGAAAGAAGTCACAGATATTAAGTCAAATTTTGGATATTTACCGGATGCCATTATTCAATAAGGAAAGTCAGGAGTAGAACTAGTTGAGCAAATAAATATTACGAGGACTATTGTAAATAAACTGAGTGCAGTAGAAGGTGAAATAGGAAAACGTGTTGGTGAAAAAATGAACAAAGTTTTGATTAAAAATGATGGATACGATATTCTTAGTCGGATTTCAGATGTACTAACAAAGACGTTTCCCAATGACGTCATTCAACATGTGAATTTAATTGACGTATCTTGTTTCAAGTACTCTCTAATTGTCTCTGCAGATGGAGAGCGGAGTTTTTCCATGTTACAAAATTTCCTTCCTTGCAACAGAGCAAAGTTGTATTTTGAAAATTTGAAAATAATATTTACAATTTATTATAACAAAGCATAACATTAATTGAAAATGCCATTTCGTTTGGATCTACATATTCAGAGGCGAGTTCCATACAAAAGACAACTGTCTATCAACATCAATATGTCACTGACACGCGAAGATGCAGAGGTTCATATTTAATTATGTATATTTGTAATGTTGTTTATTGGTGTCTTGTGCGTTGCGAAGAAAAGCAAAAGCAAAAAGAAATGCAGATTATGTATGTAGGTCACTATATGTCATTAAACTATTCCACTTGTTTATTCTGAAATATATTTACAGACGTTGCGTGTAAGTTTGTATGAAGTGGACTGTACTCTTCCATGCGCCGTGACGCAGCTCGCTTGACAGTCACTGAGCTACGAATATCTATACTACGTTTCACCATTCTTTATAATACTCCAAATCCCTTTCCCTGATACTTAGGGGAAAAAAGGGGAATTTTACTTGAAGCAAGTAATGAAGTAGGTTTGGAAGTAAATCCCGAAAAGACAAAGTATATGATTATGTCTCGTGACGAGAATATTTTACGAAATAGAAATATAAAAATTGGAAATTTATCTTTTGAAGAGGTGAAAAAATTCAAATACCTGGGAGCAACAGTAACAAATATAAATGATAGCCTACTCGGGAGGAAATTAAACACAGAATAAATATGGGAGATGCCTGTTATTATTCGGTTGAGAAGCTTTTATTATCAGTCTGCTGTCAAAAAATCTGAAAGTTAGAATTTATAAAACAGTTATATTACCGGTTGTTCTTCATTGTTGTGAAACTTGGACTCTCACTTTGAGAGAGGAACATAGGTTAAGGGTGTTTGAGAATAAGGTGCTTAGGAAAATATTTGGGGCTAAGAGGGATGAAGTTACAGGAGAATGGAGAAAGTTACACAACACAGAACTGCACGCATTGTATTCTTCGCCTGACATAATTAGGAACATTAAATCCAGACGTTTGAGATGGGCAGGGCATGTAGCACGTATGGGCGAATCCAGAAATGCATATAGAGTGTTAGTTGGGAGCCCGGAGGGAAAAAGACCTTTAGGGAGGCCGAGACGTAGATGGGAAGATAATATTAAAATTGATTTGAGGAAGGTGGGATATGATGATAGAGACTGGATTAATCTTGCTCAGGATAGGGACCACTGGCGGGCTTATATGAGAGCGGAAATCAATCTCCGGGTTCCTTAACAGCCAGTAAGTAAGTAACTGAATATGAATTAAATATTATTTCGGTTTTTATGTACGAAATTCAATAATAATTATTTACGTAATTATTCTTTTCTCATCGCGTCTAATATTTAATTTCCTCTTTTATTGTCTCCGTATATCTAGAATATTCCTACAGTTATAATACTTCTGATGCTACACCCAACTCAAAAGTATGTGGCGATAAAAATTCTTATAATTTTCTAATTTGCAGAGGACTGTTGAGTTGAACGAAAGCTAAGCCAAAAACTGTAGTTGAGAGTTTCATAAACGCTATTTTCATCGGAGTAGAAATGTAGAGATCATTGATCTTTCTGAGAATTTGACGATGTCCTGCTTTTTGAATACGCTACTGTTCCACGTTGACAATGCATGGCTATTTGTACGCCGGTCGGTTCCCGTACTGACATGCTGACGTATACATGGACACGATGGCGCGACACAATATGGTAGGCCTCGTCTGAGTTTCTGTCCACGTTTCCTGTTATGTTGTCACTTGAGCAAGGTGACGGCAGAGCTACGCGGGGTATTCTGGTCCACGGATCCACGGTATTTGTTACATCTAGACGATAAACAATTCTGTCGACAAGCCGGCACACAAAAATGCCAGGAACCGCGATGTTCATCATTCGATTAAAATGCAGCACTCTGTAGCTATAATGCAGCGAACTGAAGTAACGTAATTTAAGCTGACGACAGCGTAAATTTAATGCGTATTTTAGCGGAAATTGTCGGAAACATTAATTACATGCAGACATTTATGCTTTCTTTATTTTCTATTCTGGTTAATTGAGGCAGACACTGAAGGAATTGCAGTAAGTGATGGACCTTGAATTGGTGATACAGCAGTGTGGTTCGGATCAGCTTACTTATTACACTAAGGGTGAAACCTAACCATTTTCCCCCTATTACTACATATGAGCCGTCCAGAGCAAAAGTGGTGTAAGTCAAAATTGGGTAATGAGGTTTAAAGTAAAAATTCTGTAAAATACAGTGCAAAGTAGCAATTAATATGAATAATTTCGAGGGAAAAATTGTTCCGGAGCCGGGTATCGAACCCGGGACCTTTGGTTTGACGTACCAACGCTCTACCACTGAGATACCCGGGAACTCTAACCGACACCGGTCCAATTTTTCCCTCTATATCCACAGACCTCAAAGTGGGCTGACAACCGTCAAGCAACCAACTTCGAGTGCACACTAAATCCGTGTGACTTGAGTTGTGGTTTTCTGTTAACGAACAGTGACGTGATGTGGATATAGAGGGAAAAATTGGACCGGTGTCGGTTAGAGTTCCCGGGTAGCTCAGTGGTAGAGCGTTGGTACGTCAAACCAAAGGTCCCGGGTTCGATACCCGGCTCCGGAACAATTTTTCCCTCGAAATTATTCAAATCAACTTTACAGGGAGTCATACCTGAAATCTTGATTAGCAATTAATATGTCCTTCGTGCTATCCACTGACTACCAATAGTTTAAATAAACTGAATATTAATTGCTACTTTGCGCTGTATTTTACAGAATGTTTACTTTAACCCTCATTACCCATTTTTGACTTACACCACTTTTATTCTGAACGGCTCATATGCTAGTGGATTATAGTGGGTTTCTAGATGTCTGGTTGGATTTTCTTTTACCAACTTCGTTTCGAGTTTCGAGTACTGATAAATACTACAAGTGACAGTTATTCTCTGTTACGTTGGCAGCAGTAATTTTGCTTTGCAATAGAAGAAATCTCATGAAATGGAAGTACCTAACTAATCATGTGAAATTTCAACGTAATAGTAATACCGGTATTAATATTAACATATAATTGAGTTGCGTTGCGTTGTGATTTCAATTCAACACTATGAAAGGTTCGCGGGAAAAACGATGAATGTCACAGTTTTCTTAAGGTTGATGTCATTATCTAATTCAATGGATCACTGCGAAATTTAACGTTGTTCTTATGAAAAATGGTAAAAAGGAGAATTATCACCAGGAATACAGTAATCCTTTCCTTTATTTTCTATAGAAACAACACTACATCTTGCAGTTATAGACTCAATTAGATCATTATCTAATCCTTAACAGAAATGTGACATTCATCGTTTTTCCCGCGAACTCTTCATATGACTTAGAGACGTACATACATCTATATGGAATGAGACATACACGTGGATAATGAACAGAATATATTTTTTTGTATTCAGAATTTTTATTAAAATATCCAAGAGAAAAAATAGAATGGCAGCGACTTCATTCATTCATTCATTCATTCATTCATTTATTCATTCATTCATTCATTCATTCAGTGTTCTGCCCAAGTTCAGGTCTTTCACTGCAAACCCAGCTTTCTCCAGTATTTCCTACTTTCTGCCTTCGTCTTCGTTTCCTCATGATTCATATATGTAGTCCACACCTGTGGAGTAACGGTTAGCGAGTCTGGCCCCGAAACCAGGTGGCCCGGGTTCGATTCCCGGTCGGGGCAAGTTACCTGGATGAGGCTTTTTTCCGGGGTTTTCCCTCAACCCAATATGAGCAAATGCTGGGTAACTTTCAGCGTTGGACCTCAGACTCATTTCACCGGCATTATCACCTTCATCTCATTCAGACGCTAAATAACCTAAGATGTTGATACAGCGTCGTAAAATAACCTAAAATAAAAAAATGCATGTATGTATGAATGCATTTATTCACACTGCACATGTGTATATATCCGGTGGCAGTAGTAACTTATTAGACTCAATAATGACAATTAATAAATAAACACAACTAATAAAATATATCATTAAAAGTAAATTAATAATAATACTAATAATAATTAATAGTAATAATAATAAAATTAATAATAATATAACAACAACAACAAGGATCATCCTAAATTAAATGAAGCACGATCACTTAAAATAAGGTTTAAATAAACTCTAATCGAATTTCGAGTACTGACAAATACTACAAGTGACAGTTATTTTATAACTGTTATGTTGGCAGCAATAATTTTGCTTTGCAATGGAAGAGATCTGATGAAATGGAAGTACCTAACTAAGCCTGTAAAATTTCAAAGTAATAATTAGTAATCCCGGTATTAATATTAATATCAATATTAATAAATGATTGAGTAGTGTTGCGTAGTGAATTTAAATTCAACACTATATTCAGCTAAGTGTAGTTAAATAAGATACGACTTAAAGACGTACATAGGCCCATTTGGAATGAAACATACACGTGGCTAATGAACAAATATATTTTTTTGGTATTCCGAATTTTTATTAAAATAGCAAGGGAGGAAATAGCAGGGCAGCGACTTCATTCATTCATTGTTCTGCCCAAATGCATGTCTTTCACTGCAAACCCAGCTTTCTCCAGTCTTTCCTACTTTCTGCCTTCCTCTTTGTTTCCTCATATGATCCATATATGTATGTAAGTATTTATTCACACTGCAAATGGGTATATACCCGGTGGCAGTGGTAACTAATTACACTCAATAATGACAATTAATAATAAACACAACTAATAAAAAATACAATTAATAGTAAATTAATAATAATAGGTTCTAAAATAATAATAATAATAATAATAATAATAATAATAATAATAATAATAATGATAATAATGATAATAATAATAATAACAATAATAATAATAATAATGATAATAATAATGACAGGGATCATCCTAAATTAAATAAAGCACGATCACTTAAAAGACAATTAAAGCAAATAATAATAATAATAATAATAATAATAATAATAATAATAATAATAATAATAACAGGGATCATCCTAAATTAAATAAAGCGCGATCACTTAAAAGACGATTAAAGCTAATAATAATAATAATAATAATAATAATAATAATAATAATAATAACAGGGATCATACTAAATTAAATAAAGCAAGATCACTTAAAAGACAATTAAAGCTAATAATAATAATAATAATAATAATAATAATAATAATAATAATAATAATAATGATGACAGGGATCATCCTAAATTAAATAAAGCACGGTCACTTAAAAGACAATTAAAGCAAATAATAATAATAGTAATAATAATAATAACAATAATAATAATAATAATAATAATAACCGGGATATCCTAAATTAAATGAAGCATGATCACATAAAAACATTTACAGTAAATCTAATTTGTATATTAACCCTAAGTTCGAACTAAAACCCACAACTAAGATATGTTCATACCTGCACAAGTACCTTTGAGCACTACACTTTTTTCACTCTGAACTCACTCACTGTACTGGAAGATTTAATATCTTAATGTCGTCTATCATCTGATATCTTCTTCTACACCGAACTCTTCTCCCGTTAACCATTCCTTCCAGTACATCCTTCAGTAGGCAGTTTCTTCTCAGCCAATTCCTTTTCCTCTTCTGATAAGTTTCAGCATCATTCCTTCTTCACCCACTCTTACCAACACACCTTCGTTTCTTATTCTGTCCACTTCACACGTTCCATTCTTCTCCATATCCATATTTCAAATGCTTCTTTTCCCTTCTCTTCACTTGGTTGTAATATCCATGTTTCTGACCTATACAATGCCACACTCCATAGAAAGCACTTCACTAGTCTCTTCCTTAGTTCTTTTTCCAGAAGTCCGCAGAAGATGCTTTATCTATTAAAAGCTTCCTTTGCCATTGCTGTGCTCCTTTTGACTTCCTCGCAGGAGCTCATTTTACTGCTTATAGTACACCCCAAGCATTTGAAGCTGTCCACTTGCTCTACTGCCTCATTTATAATTCGGAAATTTACCTTCTTTATTTTTCTTGTGACAATCTTGGTCTTCGTCTTGTTTGCATTTATCTTCATCCCATACTGCTCACAGCTGTTATTTAGCTCCAGTAAGCATATCCCTTAGTATCATCTCTTCTTCTGCTAATAACGCCATAACGTCAGTAAATCTTACGCACTTTATTTTCTTCTTCCTACTTTTAGCCCTCCCATGTTCCAAAAACAGTTCTTCACCAAATCCTCCAAGTAGATGTTGAACAGGGTAGATGATAGAGGGCATCCTTGTCGTACTCCTCTTCCTATTTCACTTCCTTCAAACATTTCCTCTCCTATCCTGACTTTGACTCGTTTCATATAAAGGTTATTGATCAGCCTCCTGTCTTTCCAATCCACACTTATTTTCTTCAGTATGTCCATCAGTTTGTTCCATTCCACTCCGTGAAACGCCTTTTCTAGGTCCACAAATACTATAAACACTTCTTTATTCTTCTCTAGGTATCTTTGTATTTTTACCTTAGCTCGAATAGTTTTCTCATTGCAAGAGTGGGAAAAATGTGATGGCTCCTGAAAATAAAGGGACTGTATCTGACTGTACGCGAAAATCAACATTGAAATCGGTCGGGGCAAGTTACCTGGTTGAGGTTTTTTCCGGGGTTTTCCCTCAACCCAAATGTGAGCAAATGCTGGGTAACTTTAGGTGCTGGATCCCGGACTCATTTCACCGGCATTGTCACCTTCATCTCATTCAGACGCTAAATAACCTCAGACGTTGATAAAGCGTCGCAAAATAACCTACTAAAATAAAATAAAAAAACTTTGAAATCAATACTTAATTCCAATTACCAATAACCAAAAATGTATTTAAAAATAGGCTTAAGGACTTTACTAATAGACGGTAGTATATTATACACACTACTTAAACGATGTAATTGATATCTTGTTATTTGAAGTATTCTATCAGTGAAGAAGTGTGTTGTGTTAGTGAAGTCTATTGTGTAAGTAAAGTGTGTTGGTGTCAGTGAAGTAGCTGTGCAAAGTATTTGAATAGTGAAATGGTTAGAAGTGTTAGTGAAATCAGGTAGAATCAGTGCAGTGAGTGAGTTGACATCGAAATAAGTGTAGTTCCGAAAGGTACTTGTGCAGGTATGAACCTGTCACACTCGTGGGTCTTATTTCGAACTTAGGGTTAAGATACAAATTAGATTTAATTTAAATGTTATTTTAAGTGACCATGATTCATTTAATTTAGGATGCTCCTTGTTATTATTATTTTATTATTATTATTATTATTATTATTATTATTATTATTGTTTTTTATTAGTTGTGTTTATTATTAATTATTATCATTATTGAGTTTCCAATTCACTGTGGGCTAAAGCAAGGAGATGCACTATCACCTTTACTTTTTAACTTTGCTCTCGAGTATGCCATTAGGAAAGTCCAGGATAGCAGAGAGGGTTTGGAATTGAACGGGTTACATCAGCTGCTTGTCTATACGGATGACGTGAATATGTTAGGAGAAAATCCACAAACGATTAGGGAAAACACGGGAATTTTACTGGAAGCAAGTAAAGAGATAGGTTTGGAAGTAAATCCCGAAAAGACAAAGTATATGATTACGTCTCGTGACGAGAATATTGTACGAATGGAAATATAAAAATTGGAAATTTATCCTTTGAAGAGGTGGAGAAGTCCAAATATCTGAGAGCAACAGTAACAAATATAAATGATACTCGGAAGGAAATTGAACACAGAATAAATATGGGAAATGCATGTTATTATTCGGTTGAGAAACTTTTATCGTTTTTTTTATCTGCTGTCAAAAAATTTGAAAGTTAGAATTTATAAAACAGTTATATTACCGGTTGTTCTTTATGGTTGTGAAACTTGGACTCTCACTTTGAGATAGGAACATAGGTTAAGGGTGTTTGAGAATAAGGTGCTTAGGAAAATATTTGGGGCTAAGAGGGATGAAGTTACAGGAGAATGGAGAAAGTTACACAACACAGAACTGCACGCATTGTATTCTTCACCTTACATAATTAGGAACATTAAATCCAGACATTTGAGATGGGCAGGGCATATAGCACGTATGAGCGAATCCAGAAATGCATATAGAGTGTTAGTTGGGAGGTCGGAGTGAAAAAGACCTTTAGGGAGGCCGAGACGTAGATGGGAGGATAATATTAAAATGGATTTGAGGGAGGTGGGATATGATGATAGAGAATGGATTAATCTTGCTCAGGATAGGGACCAATGGCGGGCTTATGTGAGGGCGGCAATGAACCTCCGGGTTCCTTAAAAGCCAGTAAGTAAGTATTATCATTATTGTGTGTAATTAGTTACCACTGCCACCGGGTATATACCCATTTGCAGTGTGAATAAATACACATACATACATACATACATACATACATACATACATACATACATACATACATACATACATACATATCTATAAACTTAATACCAATGATTTGTGTTTTGAAACATTGTAGGCTATGTCATAAAACAGACAGTTTATGCCTATATTCGTTATTACTGAATGCTGACAGCTGCCTTGTCCAGAGGGTGACGTGGCAGCTTAAATTTCTCAGGAGAGGATGATATTGGACTAACTATTCATTATCCTAATGACACGTGGTCACTCATGGTTTTGTCATAACTGAGAATAGAATAGTTGCTACAGTTGCAGTGAGTGGAGCTTGGAAACAGGTCAGGAGTTCAAGTAGTAACATTTTGTCATCCTTCTTGCCTCATACTTGATGTTTCGTTCTGTTGCAAGTGAATCTCTGTGCAGCATACGAGTACAATATTCACTTATTAAAGATAGTGTACGTTTGAATACATGTAATGCAATAAATACAATATTTTTCATTTTGTTATTAAAGGACGCTGTATCAACTACTGGATCATTTAGCGTCGGTGAAATTGGTGACAGGGAGATGGTATTTGGCGCAATGAGGGCGAGGATTCGTCTTAGATTACCTGACATTCGCCTTACGATTGTAGAAACCTTCGGTAAAAACCCAACCAGCTAATCAGCCCAAGCGCGAAGATAATCCGCTCTCGAGAGCAACTTCGGGTCGACAGACAAACGCGCTACTGCCTCAGCTATGTCGGTGACTAATTACTAGGCATGGAAGTTCGGACACCGAACTTATGAAGTTAACTACGTCGCGTGTTATATGAGTCATGTTATTTACATCAACTCAGGGTACTATAGGAGTTTGTACAGAGCACTGCTATGCTTGAATCAAAACATTGTTCGGTATAGTCAGGTGACTAAAACAGATAGAGTATAACACACATTTATGAAAGCGACTTTCTTCATTCTCTTTTTTGTAGAAAATGCTGATACATTTTAAATAAAAATTAATGGTGTACGTTAAATGTCAGTAAATCTGTTGCAATATGCAACTGTGTACATTCGTAAATTCTCCAATATAAACCTGTTTCGATTGTCACTCAAACAACAAAATGTTTTTTTGACATCACACTAAGTTATTGGAGCGAATTTGAAATAGTTTTCGTTATAATGTTGTTGTGAAGGATTTTCCAATAATAGTGTCGCACTTTTGAAATGGAATAAATTGTATAAACAAAAGGTTTATTTATTTATTAATTTATTTAATTAATTTATTTATTTAATTTATATATAATATATATAATTTATTTGTATATATTTATTTTATTTATTTTATTTATTCAATTTATATATATATCCTATATATAAATATTTGATTTAATTAATTAATTAATTAATTTATATATTTATTTAATTTTATTTATTTATTTCTGTATATTTATTTATTTTATTTATTTACATATATATATTTATTTTATTTCTTTATTTATATATATTTATTAATTTCATTTTATTTTATTTATTTATATATATTTAATTTATTTAATTTAGTTTATTTATTTATATGTATTTAATTTAATTAATTACTTACTTATTGGCTTTTAAGGAACCCGGCGGTTCATTGCCGCCCTCACATAAGCCCGCCATCGGTCCCTATCCTGAGCAAGATTAACCCAGTCTCTGCCATCATATCCCACCTCCCTCAAATCCATTTTAATATTATCTTCCCATCTACGTATCGGCCTCCCCAAAGGTCTTTTTCCCGCCGGCCTCCCAACTAACACTCTATATGCATTTCTGGATTCGCCCATACGTGCTACATGCCCTGCCCATCTCAAGCGTCTGGTTTTAATGTTCCTAATTATGTCAGGTGAAGAATACAATGCGTGCAGTTCTGCGTTGTGTAACTTTCTCCATTCTCCTGTAACTTCATCCCTCTTAGCCCCAAATATTTTCCTAAGAACCTTATTCTCAAACACCCTTAATCTATGTTCCTCTATCAAAGTGAGAGGCCAAGCTTCACAACGATATAGAACAACCGGTAATATAACTGTTTTTTTAAATTCTAACTTTCAGATTTTTTGACAGCAGACTAGATGACAAAAGCTTCTCAACTGAATAACAGGCATTTCATTTAATTAATTAATTAATTAATGTATATTTATGTATATTTATTTTATTTATTTCATTTATTTATTTATTTACATATTTATATATATTTTATTTATTTATTTAATTTATTTATTTTAATGATTTATTTATATATTTATTTATTTTATTTATTTATATATAAGCTTATTCATTTATTTAATTTATTTATCTATTTTATTTATTTTATATTTATTTATTTATTATTTTTAAGCACACTTAATGTCATTACATGTGGGAGAGAACGTCAATTAAATGGACGCCGCTGCTTCGTTGGGTTGCGCGTATAGGGGTCTTCCAATTTTCAATAACAGACAAACATAGACCAGGCTCAATTTCACGAATAACGCACGTGATATTGTTCCTTAGGTCATTAACTGTTTCTGGCGTGTTGGTATAAACTCATTACTTAACATAACCTCATAAGAAGTAATCCAGCGGCGTTAAATCACATGATATCGGGTGCCAGTTAACATCACCGTCACCTCTGAACTTCTCCCTCAAAAGGTCGACTGTTTCGTGAGCAGTATGACACGTGGCGCCATCTTATTGAAACGAGACGTTTCTGAGTTCCATACCTTCCAATTAGGCCAAAAATAATCCCTTATCATAGCCCGGTATCTTACACACACCGTACTCTTCGCGCAATGCACGGAATGCTTGGTGAATGGATGACTTCTAATAAATAAATTTGAAAGATTTGTATGCGTTGTGAAATAGTACAGCGTTCCATTATTATTTGTCAACAACAACTGTAACCATGGGGGAAAAACGACTGCTATAGCTGCATGATATAACAGGTACACGATTTTCGATATAGTAGGCTGTGATTTCGTAAAAAAGGTGATATAGTTATGAAAAATTCATTTGACACACTTATCCGTAATGAAGCATTACTTACTGTTCACTAAATGTTAAAGTTTGGTTGGTGAACAGCTCGCATTTTAGTGAATTGTTAAATATTTTAATGTTCACTAGTTAAGTTAGTTAGTTAGTTTGGTTGGTGAACAGCTCGCATTTTAGTGAATTGTTAAATATTTTAATGTTCACTAGTTAAGTTAGTTAGTTTGGTAGGTGAACCCTCGCATTTTAGTGAATTGTTAAATATTTTAATGTTCACTAGTTAAGTTAGTTTGGTTGGTGAACAGCTCGCATTTTAGTGAATTGTTAAATATTTTAATGTTCACTAGTTAAGTTAGTTTGGTTGGTGAACAGCTCTCATTTTAGTGAATTGTTAAATATTTTAATGTTCACTAGTTACGTTAGTTAGTTTGGTTGGTGAACAGCTCGCATTTTAGTGAATTGTTGAATATTTTAATGTTCACTAGTTAAGTTAGTTTGGTTGGTGAACAGCTCGCATTTTAGTGAATTGTTAAATATTTTAATGTTCACTAGTTAAGTTAGTTAGTTTGGTTGGTGAACAGCTCGCATTTTAGTGAATTGTTAAATATTTTAATGTTCACTAGTTAAATTAGTTAATTTGGTTGGTGAACAGCTCGCATTTTAGTGAATTGTTGAATATTTTAATGTTCACTAGTTAAGTTAGTTTGGTTGGTGAACAGCTCGCATTTTAGTGAATTGTTAAATATTTTAATGTTCACTAGTTAAGTTAGTTAGTTTGGTTGGTGAACAGCTCGCATTTTAGTGAATTGTTAAATATTTTAATGTTCACTAGTTAAATTAGTTAATTTGGTTGGTGAACAGCTCGCATTTTAGTGAATTGTTGAATATTTTAATGTTCACTAGTTAAGTTAGTTTGGTTGGTGAACAGCTCGCATTTTAGTGAATTGTTAAATATTTTAATGTTCACTAGTTAAGTTAGTTAGTTTGGTTGGTGAACAGCTCGCATTTTAGTGAATTGTTAAATATTTTAATGTTCACTAGTTAAATTAGTTAATTTGGTTGGTGAACAGCTCGCATTTTAGTGAATTGTTAAATATTTTAATGTTCACTAGTTAATGTTTCATTTGGATTTATATATATATATATTTATTTACTTATTTATTTATTTATTTATTTATTTATTTATTTATGTTTTTATTTATATATATTTATTTATTTACTTATTTATTTATTCATTTATTCATTTATTTATTTAAGCTTAAACAATATAAATCTCACACCCATTAAACTTCGAATGAACAAAGTTCTCTTCTTTCATTTTTCATTCGAATCTGAAGGTACATCAATAAAGTAAAATATTGTGGTCGTCCTGTAGCCAGTTTTCCTTAAACCTGTAATTGTCTCTAGGCAATGTTTTGATGTCCAGACTTCGTTCTCTAATCATAAACCACAATCTTTCATAATATGCAGCATATTATAGCATGTTAGTGGTACTGAGAAAACGAAATATGCCGTCAGATTAGTGTCAGTGCTTAGACCCAAACTCCGGGTAATTTACACAAAAATATGTTATTTTCCTTTCTCTTCTCTATATTTTGAGTCTGGCAAGTCATCTAGTTCGTGATGCGCCATGGTGCTTTTTCGTAAGCTCAAGCGGCATGAGTCCAGATTTATACAGCACCACCGTTAAATAAAACCCGGAGCTGGAATGTGCAACTAGGCTTTTTATGGTGAATAATTCGCCTATATAGCTTGCGGCCTGATAAGGTGGCTTGGCACGTGCTAAATAATACATGCTCTGCTTCATTATACATAAAGCATACCTTAGGAAACTTAAAATGCATCGCACCTGCGGTAGCTACTTTATTATCGCCTGTATAAACCCGATGGGGTTCACACGATGAAAGAATGAAACATTGTTGTATGTGTAATTAATTCGCCATAAATATAAAACCAGGCGACACAGATTGCTTATATATTCTTTAAAGGTGTCAAATGTAACAGCAACACCACGAAATTCCGCACATGTGAAGTACGGAAGAGTTCCCCTGTTAAGGTTTGAAAATTAACATGTTCTGCAAACATTTAGAACACTGCAGTAGGCCTAAGAATTTTATTTTAAACAATTTTTTAAGCAAATGGCAATAAAATTGAAATGTTTATTTTTAAAAGACATCAGTTAACAATTTTTTTTTTCTCCCAGAAGTGTGTGTGTCTATACATAAATATATACGGTGATTGACGAGGATTTACCGTCACTTAACGGAGCTTATTTCCGAAGACATTCTAAGCAAAAATTGTCATATAGACATGTGTCCTAATCTCAATATTTTGAAAGTTACATTAATTTGATGTTCTTTGTAAAATATATATTTTTTTTTTTAGTTTTAAGGGTAAAAAATATGACAAATAGAGACTGAATTATTCAGAAGTGTCATTTCTTTAATTGGCTGGTGTTCTGAATCTAAAAATGAGTTGTTAATTGCTTTGTACAGATTCTATTTTTCAATTATTAACTAATAATGATATCGTTCTTACCACTTATCACAAAACTAGTTACAAATCGTACGACTTTAGGAACGTGATACTTTAGAGTTTAAATAACCATCCTAATGTACAGTCTTAAAGAATTTACAAGAGTGGAGTAATATGTAACAATTATTGTGATAAATGAGTAAGAAAATTTAATTTTATAGTTAAAATTCCTCATATTATTCAGTTTTATTATTGTCTTCGTCATCGTCCACTTGTTATTTAGTCTCCGTCGTTTTCCTCTTGTTATTTAGTCTCCGTCGTTTTCCTCTTGTTCTTTAGTCTCCGTCGTTTTCCTCTTGTTCTTTAGTCTCCGTCGTTTTCCTCTTGTTATTTAGACTCCGTCGTCTTCCTCTTGTTGTTTAGTCTCCGTCGTCTTCCTCTTGTTATTAAGTCTCCGTTGTTTTCCTCTTGTTATTAAGTCTCCGTCGTTTTCCTCTTGTTATTTAGTCTCCGTCGTCTTCCTCTTGTTATTAAGTCTCCGTCGTTTTCCTCTTGTTATTTAGTCTCCGTAGTTCCTCTTGTTATTAAGTCTCCGTCGTTTTCCTCTTGTTATTTAGTCTCCGTCGTCTTCCTCTTGTTATTAAGTCTCCATCGTTTTCCTCTTGTTATTTAGTCTCCGTCGTTTTCCTCTTGTTATTTAGTCTCCGTCGTCTTCCTCTTGTTATTAAGTCTCCGTCGTTTTCCTATTGTTATTTAGTCTCCGTCGTTTTCCTCTTGTTATTTAGTCTCCGGCGTCTTCCTCTTGTTATTAAGTCTCCATCGTTTTCCTCTTGTTATTTAGTCTCCGTCGTCTTCCTCTTGTTATTAAGTCTCCGTCGTTTTCCTCTTGTTATTTAGTCTCCGTCGTCTTCCTCTTGTTATTAAGTCTCCGTCGTTTTCCTCTTGTTCTTTAGTCTCCGTCGTCTTCCTCTTGTTATTTATTCTCCGTCGTCGTTGTGTTATTACTCAGTCTCTGTCGACGTCCTTCTCTTATTTAGTCTCCGTCGTTTTCCTCTTGTTATTTAGTCTCCGTCGTCTTCCTCTTGTTATTAAGTCTCCGTCGTTTTCCTCTTGTTATTAAGTCTCCGTCGTTTTCCTCTTGTTATTTAGTCTCCGTCGTCTTCCTCTTGTTATTAAGTATCCATCGTTTTCCTCTTGTTATTTAGTCTCCGTCGTTTTCCTCTTGTTATTTAGTCTCTGTCGTCTTCCTCTTGTTATTAAGTCTCCGTCGTCTTCCTCTTGTTATTAAGTCTCCGTCGTTTTCCTCTTGTTATTTAGTCTCCGTCGTCTTCCTCTTGTTATTAAGTCTCCGTCGTTTTCCTCTTGTTATTTAGTCTCCGTCGTCTTCCTCTTGTTATTAAGTCTCCGTCGTGTTCCTCTTGTTATTTAGTCTCCGTCGTCTTCCTCTTGTTATTAAGTCTCCATCGTTTTCCTCTTGTTATTTAGTCTCCGTCGTTTTCCTCTTGTTATTTAGTCTCCGTCGTCTTCCTCTTGTTATTAAGTCTCCGTCGTTTTTCTCTTGTTATTTAGTCTCCGTCGTTTTCCTCTTGTTATTTAGTCTCCGTCGTCTTCCTCTTGTTATTAAGTCTCCGTCGTTTTACTCTTGTTATTTAGTCTCCGTCGTTTTCCTCTTGTTATTTAGTCTCCGTCGTCTTCCTCTTGTTATTAAGTCTCCATTATTTTTCTTCTTGTTATTTAGTCTCCGTCGTCTTCCTCTTGTTATTTAGTCTCCGTCGTCTTCCTCTTGTTATTAAGTCTCCGTCGTTTTCCTCTTGTTATTTAGTCTCCGTCGTCTTCCTCTTGTTATTATGTCTCCGTCGTCTTCCTCTTGTTATTAAGTCTCCATTATTTTTCTTCTTGTTATTTAGTCTCCGTCGTCTTCCTCTTGTTATTTAGTCTCCGTCGTCTTCCTCTTGTTATTAAGTCTCCGTCGTTTTCCTCTTGTTATTTAGTCTCCGCCGTCTTCCTCTTGTTATTAAGTCTCCGTCGTTTTCCTCTTGTTATTTAGTCTCCGTCGTCTTCCTCTTGTTATTAAGTCTCCGTCGTTTTCCTCTTGTTCTTTAGTCTCCGTCGTCTTCCTCTTGTTATTTATTCTCCGTCGTCGTTGTCTTATTACTCAGTCTCTGTCGACGTCCTTCTCTTATTTAGTCTCCGTCGTTTTCCTCTTGTTATTTAGTCTCCGCCGTCTTCCTCTTGTTATTAAGTCTCCGTCGTTTTCCTCTTGTTATTAAGTCTCCGTCGTTTTCCTCTTGTTATTTAGTCTCCGTCGTTTTCCTCTTGTTATTAAGTCTCCGTCGTTTTCCTCTTGTTATTTAGTCTCCGTCGTTTTCCTCTTGTTATTAAGTCTCCGTCATTTTCCTCTTGTTATTAAGTCTCCGTCGTCTTCCTCTTGTTATTAAGTCTCCGTCGTTTTCCTCTTGTTATTTAGTCTCCGTCGTCTTCCTCTTGTTATTAAGTCTCCGTCGTTTTCCTCTTGTTATTTAGTCTCCGTCGTCTTCCTCTTGTTATTAAGTCTCCGTCGTTTTCCTCTTGTTATTTAGTCTCCGTCGTTTTCCTCTTGTTATTTAGTCTCCGTCGTCTTCCTCTTGTTATTAAGTCTCCGTCGTCTTCCTCTTGTTATTAAGTCTCCGTCGTTTTCCTCTTGTTATTTAGTCTCCGTCGTCTTCCTCTTGTTATTAAGTCTCCGTCGTTTTCCTCTTGTTATTTAGTCTCCGTCGTCTTCCTCTTGTTATTAAGTCTCCGTCGTTTTCCTCTTGTTATTTAGTCTCCGTCGTCTTCCTCTTGTTATTAAGTCTCCATCGTTTTCCTCTTGTTATTTAGTCTCCGTCGTTTTCCTCTTGTTATTTAGTCTCCGTCGTCTTCCTCTTGTTATTAAGTCTCCGTCGTTTTCCTCTTGTTATTTAGTCTCCGTCGTTTTCCTCTTGTTATTTAGTCTCAGTCGTCTTCCTCTTCTTATTAAGTCTCCGTCGTTTTACTCTTGTTATTTAGTCACCGTCGTTTTCCTCTTGTTATTTAGTCTCCGTCGTCGTTCTCTTATTACTCAGTCTCTGTCGTCGTCCTTCTCTTATTTAGTCTCCGTCGTATTCCTCTTGTTATTTAGTCTCCGTCGTTTTCCTCTTATTAATTATTCTCCGTCGTTTTCCTCTAGTTGTTTAGTCTCCGTTATCGTCCTCTTCTTATTCAGTGTCCGTGGTCTTCCTCTTGTTTTATATTCTCCGTCGTCGTTCTCTTGTTACTCAGTCTCTGTCGTCGTTCTTCCCTTATTTAGTCCTCGTCGTCATCCTCTTCTAATTTAGTCTCCCTCGTCGTCCTCTTGTTATTTCAGTCTCCGCCGTCAACTGCCATTTTTCGATGTTCCATCAAGTTATTTTCCTTAGCTGACGTCATATACCTCTGCGAGCCAGTGTTGCATGAGATTTCAGAGAATTATGGCGGGCAAAATAGAAAAAGTACAAATAAAATCAAGAGGCAATAAGTATTGATTCAAGTACAGCATCCTTCAAGATGTGATTATAACTCTGATATATTAGAGCTTCCATTAGTCAGATTTATGACTTAAATAGCAACGCTTCATTTCTGAAATTTTAATGTTCTTAGTTAATAATGAAATTTGTCGATACAATGAAATGCAGCGTGCACGAAGTGGGTCACAATGAATATTGCGCGAGGCCCAACTTGTGGCTCGAAATTTAATACCGAAAATAAAATAAGGATAAAACGAGGACATAAAGTAGCAGCAATTACATAGATAAACCCGAAATGGATAGCTAGGATTCGGAGGGGGAAAAAGAATGTGACACAGGGAACTGAATGGTACCGATAACAAAGCAGTTTTTAATGCCAGTTGCGGACCTTGAATAATAGAGTTTGCTTTATGTACAACAAAAACTCTCTATTGTAAAACTATATCCTTTTTGTGACCAATAATCCATTAAGTTAATATCTCATATTGGATATGAATGTTGTTATTGAGAGAAATGTAGGTGACTTCATTTCATTCGGTGCTAAATTAATAATTTTATGAATATTCCGTCACTGCTGTATTTGAATCGAATTCAATAAAATAGAAATGAACATTTCATTATTTTTACTTCATTATATTATAAATGATGCATTTTAAAGGGCTGCTAGCCCATATTCATGAAAAAGTGAGCTGGAGGTAAAGTTTTGTGATGACTATTACACATTTAGTACGTCACACTACTTTTAACCAATAAAACAGTACGAAAGGACGTCTTTCAACCAATCATGGCTGTTTATCGCACAATTTTATCGCGTCCCTAGCATTTGTTTATTTTTATCGCGTCCCTAGCATTTGTTTATTTTTATTACTACCCTAGCATTTGTTTATTTGTTTGCCAACATTCCAAACTGCACTGGTCTGGACGTCAAAAAACAGAACATTACAAACCACTCCAGTCGATGCACAGCACTTTCAAATATGACTCGCATTGGCATTCAAGAACAAGAATTAATAAAGATCACTGGTCATATATGAAGAGCACCATTCGGAAATCTTGAATAAATTGAGGGATACACCTGCACATCAACGAGTTCACTTCTTTTACGCACACGTCCAATATAACATCAACTGAACCACCAACCACTAAAACATTCAAATTTCAAAATTGTACTTTCAATAATTGTTTTTTTTAATTATTCATGTTTTTTATTTCATCATCGTTAATTAAAACGTTTCTTGTTTATTTAATCATCCCTAATTAAAACTTTTCTAACACTCGTTTATATTATTTAGGTTATGTTTGTTATAGCTTCTGCTATATGATATTATGAATAGTCACGTATCAGAGATTGTTTAACACTAAGATTTATTGAAAATCATCTGTCAAGTGACGTTGATTACTGGGATCCGGATGATTTGAAGTGGAATGTAAATGTTTTAATAAAAATGAAACTGAATCAACAAAGTCTTCTTGACTAGTAACCGTCCACAGAGTTCAATGAAGATTCCATAGTTGGCACACTTGATAACATCACATAATTATAACACACCACTGTCATCTAGCATGCATCTAGCGTAATATTTGTAATCAGATGATACAATAATACATTAATTGAATTCAGTTGTATTTTCTTAAGTCAGTTAATATTTTATTGTATTGGAGTACTTCGTTACTTCTAATCTTTATATACTTTCTTGTAATCGTGTAAGAGTCAATTAAATCCCACTCGAGTTTTAATTTTCTCTAGATAAATCAAAACCTCTAGTGAGGTTACTGTTGATAAATGTCCGTTGCAGAAATGTCCACACATAAAAAAGTCCGCACTACTGTAGGCTATATTAATGTCCACTCAAATAATGTCCACTGGAAAGAATGTCCAATTTATTCTATGTCCACTAATTTTATTAGGGCCTACATTAATTCCGAATGTAAGAAAGGTAAAATATATTATTTTTAATTACTCAACCTCTTCGTCCTTTACCTCTAGCTGTATTTTAGACCAGTTTTTAAGCTGTATGATATTGCATTTAAATGGCGTTTAAAGTCGTCGTTGTTTTTTTTTTTTTTTTACTCATTGTACCTCCTTACTATGGTTTCTATTCTCCTTTTGTTGGTAATATTTGTGTCCTGTTTATAAGAGGTCTAACGTTTACGTGGCGTTCTTGGATTTGAGTTATAATTGTGTTGCCGTGTTGTTCTTCTCTGTTTTGCTGGGGAAACCTCCAGATATTTACGTGGTGAGTGCAGTCATTTTTTGAGATTTACTATGAAATTCTTCTACTGCTTTAGTGCCCATGAAGTGTTTGTAAATTGCGCGTCCCTCGTGTGACCTTTCTATACTGCTCTTTCTCTTAGCGTCGCACTGATACGTAGGACTTCAAATGCGGCAGGATGTGCCTCTTGCAAATATTGTCTTCGTCCATCTTTTAACGAAGTTAAGTTATTCAGATCTGAATTGCTTATAAATCTTGCATTACAAGATTTCTTTCCACACACACTGTTATACAATTTATTGCCATCTCTACAATTGTTGTTATTATTACTGTTAGAATTAATTATCATTATCATTATCACAATTACAACTAATCTGTTTTCATACCAAATTTCACAAAAAAATAATGATGCAATAATGTATTTATTTACACTGCAAGTGGGCAAGCACTGTATACAGAATATAAACAATACACAATAAAATTACAATACACAATACAATTATACAATAAAAATAAAATTATGGTACTTTCCCTTTGTATGTATGTATTTATTTACACTGCAAGTGGGCAAGCACTCGGTGGCAGTGGTATACAGAATATAAACAATACACAATAAAATTACAATACACAATACAATTATACAATACAAATACAATTATGGTACTTTCCCTTTGTATGTATGTATTTATTTACACTGCAAGTGGGCAAGCACTCGGTGGCAGTGGTATACAGAATATAAACAATACACAATAAAATTACAATACACAATACAATTATACAATACAAATACAATTATGGTACTTTCCCTTTGTATGTATGTATTTATTTACACTGCAAGTGGGCAAGCACTCGGTGGCAGTGGCATACAGAATATAAACAATACACAATAAAATTACAATACACAATACAATTATACAATACAAATACAATTATGGTACTTTCCCTTTGTATGTATGTATTTATTTACACTGCAAGTGGGCAAGCACTCGGTGGCAGTGGTATACAGAATATAAACAATGCACAATAAAATTACAATACACCATACAATTATACAATACAAATACAATTATGGTACTTTCCCTTTGTATGCATGTATTTATTTACACTGCAAGTGGGCAAGCACTCGGTGGCAGTGGTATACAGAATATAAACAATACACAATAAAATTACAATACACAATACAATTATACAATACAAATACAATTATGGTACTTTCCCTTTGTATGTATGTATTTATTTACACTGCAAGTGGGCAAGCACTCGGTGGCAGTGGTATACAGAATATAAACAATACACAATAAAATTACAATACACAATACAATTATACAATACAAATACAATTATGGTACTTTCCCTTTGTATGTATGTATTTATTTACACTGCAAGTGGGCAAGCACTCGGTGGCAGTGGCATACAGAATATAAACAATACACAATAAAATTACAATACACAATACAATTATACAATACAAATACAATTATGGTACTTTCCCTTTGTATGTATGTATTTATTTACACTGCAAGTGGGCAAGCACTCGGTGGCAGTGGTATACAGAATATAAACAATGCACAATAAAATTACAATACACCATACAATTATACAATACAAATACAATTATGGTACTTTCCCTTTGTATGCATGTATTTATTTACACTGCAAGTGGGCAAGCACTCGGTGGCAGTGGTATACAGAATATAAACAATACACAATAAAATTACAATACACAATACAATTATACAATACAAATACAATTATGGTACTTTCCCTTTGTATGTATGTATTTATTTACACTGCAAGTGGGCAAGCACCCGGTGGCAGTGGTATACACAATATAAACAATACACAATAAAATGATAAGAATACACAATAAATTTACAATACACAATACAATTTTATACACAATGTAATAAGAATACACAATACAATTTAACACAATAATAATAAAACATAAATAAAATACCCAATTTTACAATACAACCTACATAATTATGTATAGGTCCTACATAAGTTTCAATAGCCTTTCACTTTACTCTCATCTCATTCCCTGTAGTGGCACTATGACGCATTTCACTGACACTTTAGCACACATTTCACTGACACTTTGTAACACATTTCACTGACACTATAGAACACATTTCATTGACGCTATAAATTATCACTGATCGGAACTGTTCACTGCACTGTAAAATCATAACTTCACTGACTCACCTCGCTTCACTGATACAACAGTTCAAATAAGTCTAATAATTACACCCCTATGCATACTTATAAACAGAACTACATTTAAACTACACATTTCTAGTCTAAGGCCCTCTTACACGCTATTTTTAAATAATTTACAATTCAAACCAAGGAAGTAAACTCGTCAGGCTAGATAAATACATGTCATTATACGATACACAATACAATTATATACACAATACAATAAGAATACATAAGATAAGATAAGATAATAACTGCCTCCCATTGGAGGTAGCCCAGAAGGACTCAGTATACTCTCCTACATAAATTTTACAACATTAAATGTTTACATAAATTTTGTAGAAAGAAAATTAAAATAAACATATATGAATATAAAGTGAATAAAAAAGAATTAAACAGAGTGAATATGATGACTCAGAATTTGGCAAGAGCGTTTCAAAACTGAAGTTATGATGTCAGCAGTAAGTGTCTGTGGTAGTTTAAAAGTCTTCCTGAAGCTTTCAAAGAACTTGGGAATCACACCACGAGCTCCAATAAGATGATCAATCACCTCAATGTCTTCAAGCTGGTATTTTGCTTTGAAGTAATTAACTGTTGGCAGATAAATGTTGATCTTTTCTGGATTGACATCCTCCGGCTGGCTACTCCCCTTTTCAATCCTTATGGTAGGATCAATTATATATCCTTTCATGGTAGCCTGGGAATACGCTATGATGTCAATATGTCTAGAGGACCCATTAGTAGCAAGACAATAAACTTCCTCTTCTACTATCCAAGACTTTTTTCTTAAAACAGTTGCAATTAAGGATCGAACATGATGATGTGTGGCATTTCGGAGGAGTAAACCTCTGTTACACTGACCTTGGACGTGGGCAAGGGCAACTTAACACAATAATTACAATTAATAATAATAATACATAAAATAACTTAATTAATAAGTGAACCTAATTTCACAATACTACCGACATTATATATATAGGCCCTACATAAGTTTCACATTGGTACTAATAATAGTCTTTCACTTTACTCTCATCTCACTCACTGTAGTGGCACTATGGCGCATTTCACTGACACTTTAGGACATATTTCACTGACACTATAGAACACATTTCATTGACACTATAAATTATCACTATCGGAACTATTCACTGCACTGTAAAAACTATAACTTCACTGACTCACCACGCTTCACTGATACAACAGCTCAAATAAAACAAGTACTTACACCCTTATGCATACTTATAAACAGAACTACATTTAAGCTAATAAAGATAATAAAATAAAATGAAGTAAAATATGAAAAAAAACACAGTGACACACACACACACACACACACACACACACACACACACACACACACACACACACACACACATATATATATATATATATATATATATATATATATATATATTGTAAAGAATTCAATTCAATTTCTTACTAAAATTGTAATAAATAATCCAAATAATAAATGTAAATGAAAGACATACAACATATACACACGCAATAAAAACAAATAGAAAAACACACAATAAATACAAAAAGAAGATTATTCTCTGATTACCTTATGTGTGCTCAGTGTTAATTCTACCCATTGCAGTACTAATAAATAACTCTTTCTCCGCCCCACCCCTTCGGCCAGTTCCAGCCTCAGCTGTCGAACTTTTGCCATACATTTTCCCACACTCTAACAGAATTTAACGTTATTTAATATATCGTATGTTGCTAGGTGCCCCCTCCTAGATGTAATGAAGTATTCTGGCAGTAATCGTTTCCTCAGGGTTTCTGTGGCTTCACACTCCGATAACATATGGTGTGATGTCTCGCCTCTACCGCAAAGAGAACATGTTCTCGCCCCCTCTTCGTTGACGATTTTAAGTGCCCTCCAAGCTCCTAGACGAAACCAGGTTAAGCCCAGCTACCCTATCTGCTTTCTCTTTAGAGGTATAACTCGGTTCCCCAATTTGTTTTGATCGTCGATTGGATCTCCAGAGCAACCTCATCCCTACATTACCCTTCTGTTATATCATTTAGACGCTTCTTGACTTTCCAGATATTTCGCTTGTTCCTGCAACCTTCCCCGAGTATAAATCCCATACCTATTTCCTTCAACCTTCTGCGTAATCTACCTTCCCATGTTACTTGGTCTCTCTTCTCGAGTTGCTCCCAATAATTCATTTTTCTTGTAGTTGTATTGTATTTCTGGTGGTGTGGAAAAGAAGGCCTGATGACCGTAACTCCAGCAGAGTAAATAAGTAAATAAATAAATAACAGACCGCACTAGAGATCCGATCTAGAAAATGGGTGTTACTTAATATATTGTTAAAGTGATAGAAGAAATGCAGCTAAGATATTACGGACATAAGAAACGTAAAAAATTATATATTACAGTTATATGAACACTAATAAATATAATATAATTATTAAAAAATTAGTAAAAGTCAGACATGTTTCGGAGATGCTTCTCCATCCTCAGTGGCTTTACCACGACGCGACGCGACGGCTGGTTCAGGTGATCGAACCGCGTTGTTGCTTGGTTTAAAGGAGACTCTAGCGGTTCGATCACCTGAACCAGCCGTCGTGGTAAAGTCACTGAGGTTGGGGAAACTTCTCCGAAACATGTCTGACTTTTACTAATTTTTTAATAATTATGTTATATTTATTAGTGTTCATATAACTGTAATATATAATTTTTTTACGTTTCTTATCAAATCTATGAACATTGTATAATTGGTCCATCATGTGTGGTTTATCTTTGAATATGGTACGGACATGTTAAGAGAAGAGAAAATAGATTAAATAGAGAGCTCCTAATTTGGAAACCAGGAGGAAGAAGGGAGAAAGGTAGGCCACAACGCTCATGGGAAGAGGAAATGAAAAAAAATTGTGAACAAAAGAAAGCTAAGAGAAGAAGACTGACTAGGTCGAGAGAACTGGAGAAGGAAGGTATCTTTTGGTTGAGGAAACATGTGTTATCACAGAAAATACCTTCATAAATGTAATAATAATAATAATAATAATAATAATAATAATAATAATAATAATAATAATAATAATTTAATGATAATATAATAATAATATAAATAAGAATAATAATAATATTAGTGATCATCTTAAGTTCGCGGGGTTTATAGCCTCGTAGCACATTTCAGTTAAAGGTAACCATAGGGAATCTATGAAATTCTATATTGTAGCAATGTTGTAGGCCTATCTGTTACTTGAGTATTGTTAAAGGTGTCGTAAACATCTTTAGAAAATCTACTTTTATAACAGGTCCAGTGTGTTAATGGTAACAAACACAGTTTGCATTGTATCTCGTCCTAGTTTGTGGATCTGCGCGGTATTTGTGGGTACTGGTTCATGTAATACATAGTGGAACAAGTTAACTCCGGGGTAAGTCCACCGACATATGATGTCTTTGAATCGATTATCAGTCATCGGAAGTCGGGTTGGACTGTCTGTTAACTAGATTGATGTCCCGCCTACACAATTGTAACTACATATAACATACAAGGTAACTGGGTAGCTCAGTTGGTAGAGTAAATTGCTACGGAATGCAAGGTCTTGGACACAATCCGAACAAATTTAACATTTTGAAATTCCTTAGCAGAACGAAAAGTTACATTTGTTTGGATCAAATTTTTGCACATTTAAAGGACAAAACTAAAACTCTGTAACTTATCTGTAGTAATGTCACGAGAGGTCTGAGGTTTATATAGGAAATCTCAGACCTCGAGTGACATTTATTAGGACTATTTCGTGAATAAAATAAAAATGTAAATAATACATCCCTAAAATCCGATCATAAAATGTTAATAATTGTATATTAACGAATACTTAACCTATTCAGACATTGTGAAGTTGAAATACTCGTAGATGAATATCGATTACTGCAATAAGAAATTCGATCTTATTATTCATTAATGCCAATTGCGAAAATGGAAATACAGGTTTAACAATGTTAATTACATATACTGCACTTTTCTCTTATTATTATAACATAAATACATTTTCATTACTTGCTGAAATCATAATTTAATTTAACAGTAATAGTGAGGACAGCTATATACCAATGCTTATGTATTCACAGTGAGACATCTCTGTATAGATAGGCCTAATTAAAAACACGAATTTTATTACGCCATACGGAAGGCGGTTTAATCAAAGACCTCATTATTACTATGCAAGGTCTTTGGGTTTGATATGCTATGAAGTTACATAAATTTGAACATCTGACTTTCTATTAATTGTTCAATTTCATTCACAAAATACAAATTTTATAGGCTACAATTATTATAGGTTAAGTTACCTCTGGAAGCAGAACCAATGTCAGCTGTGCCTTATTTCGACCGTTACTTACAATCAGTGCTACACGAAAGCATTTTTTATAGCTCGTCAAACGCATTCTCGCTGTAGTGTGCAACGGAACTAAAGCTGCATCTACACAGTTCAATATTCCAATCGCGTATGCGTGCAGTCTGGGAAGAATATTGAAAGAATCAAGTTTAAAATGTACTTCAATCATGATGCATGAAGATTTTGTGTCTACATGGTGCGCCGTTTTGAACTTCGTCTTCACTGCGTAAATATATTAATTAATATTAAACATCAATCTTGCATTCATTGCTTTAAAGTTGAAAGAAAAGCTTAACCGTGTAGTTGCATCTTAATGTATTTATGATCATCAATTTACGGGAAAACAGTTGGCGACAACGACTAAACACAAGAACGACCGAGCGATAAATCTAGCTGCAAAAATTATCGCAAATTGTGACTGTGATTGGTTGGAATTCAAAATTTCATTACACTTCATTGGTCGAGAATAGAATGACGTCATATAAACGAAATAGTCATCATAATACACTGCTCTCTTAAATTGATTGAGCGTATTGAGAATTAAACCAATGACTGCAAATTAAGCTTTCAGGAATAACTCCCTGTAAAGTTAATTTGAATAATTTCGAGGGAAAAATTGTTCCGGGGCCGGGTATCGAACCCGGGACCTTTGGTTAAACGTACCAACGCTCTCCCACTGAGCTACCCGGGAAATCTACCCGACACCGATCCAATTTTTCCCTCTATATCCACAGACCTCAAAGTGGGCTGACAACCGTCAAGCAACCAACATTTGAGTGCACACTAACTCTGTGTGACTTTAAATTGTGGTTTTCTGTTACTTACAGTGACGTGTATTATGCAAATTAAGATTTCAGGAATAACTCCCTGTAAAGTTAATTTGAATAATTTCGAGGGGAAAATTGTTCCGGGGCCGGGTATCGAACCCGGGACCTTTGGTTAAACGTTAATTGGATCGGTGTCGGGTAGAGTTCCCGGGTAGCTCAGTGGGAGAGCGTTGGTACGTTTAACCAAAGGTCCCGGGTTCGATACCCGGCTCCGGAACAATTTTTCCCTCGAAATTATTCAATAAATTTATTGTGACATTTTGTGCGTGCTCAGATGCAACCAGATGCTCTTTCTTGCACCTCTCCTAGCCAGAACAGTCCGCTGATGCTGCACTGTCAGCCTTAGTACTTGAGTACCGTACTAACATAACCTAAAATTTTGTCTGTAGACCTTTAACGCCATGTGGAAATAAATTGAAATATACCTGTAGGCAATTTTTAATAATATATTAATAAATCTTCTTCTTCTTCTTCTCTTCTCTCTAGGCTTCCAGCCTGTTAATCCAGAGTATCTCTCCATCTGCTTAATGGTCTTCCTGGGGATCTTCTTCCGGATGGCTAGTTATCCCTGGCGATTCTCGCAATTCTATCCTCTTCCATTCGAGATACATGCTCATTCCATTGTTGTCTCCTTATTTGCGTCCATTCTCTGATTGGCTGTATTTTGCATTGTTCTCTGATCTGATCATTCCGTATATGGTCCCTTCTTGTGATTCCTACAATTTTCCTTAAGGTTTTCATTTCTGTTGTATCCAACATCTGTTTCGTTTTCGCTGTTTCAGGTCTTATTTCAACTGCATAAGTGAGAATAGGGCGCACCACGGTCTTGTAGATTCGAACCTTAGGTTCAATGTGGAGATATTTATTTCTCTATATGGTGTCGTTCAAATATCCCGATACTCTATTTGCTTTAGTGATTTGGTTTAAAATTTCGGTTTGTAAAAGGCCTGAGCTTGATAACTGGAAGCCAAGATATTGAAAGCACATCACTTGTTTTTCCAATTCTAATTTACATCGTATGGGTTCTTACTTATGACCATAGATTTTGTCTTTAATGTAGATATTTTAAACCCATAATTTTGGCAGCTGGTATTGAACTGATGTAACATTCTTTGCAGATCATCTTCACATTCTGTTACCAATATTACATCATAATATATTAATAAATAATAGATAAAAAATCATATAAAGGCAAAAAACATTTACTTTGTAAATTAGGCATTTATAATAAAAAAGGCAGAAAAGGGCAATATAAAACTGTGACGTTTCAATCACAAAGGTATAATTCGTACAGATCTACTTTCAAAATGAAGATAGATTTAACACATTTAAAAAGGCATTCTGCCAAAGTTCCGGTCTCTGATTCATGGTTGTAATAATTCAGTGTATCACTTCATTATTCAAATTGTTTGCATTTCAGATACTGTAATGTAGATAATTTTATTTGGAATTTTTACCTTTCGCCGCACGTTTTGACTAAGCAGAATCTAGTGAGTTTTAGTATTTAGAACAGAACTAGGACATATTATTAATATTAATTATTATGACAAGTTTTTTTCTCGTTTTAATACAAAATATCGCATTATTATTTGTTGGTAGACTTTATATTTGCCTAAAAAGCAGCTATTGTGTTTCATTTCGCTCATGAAATGTCATTTTTTTTGTCCTTTTAACTCATGTTTTCATACGTTTGTAGTTCGTTAATGTTTGCAGCACTGCAATTTACGTTTAGGGATTTGCTTGTTGATGTTTGCAGCACTGCCATTCATGTCTGGGAGTTTAAATATATGACCGGTTAGTTCATGACATGATGCGATATGCTTTTTATACTTGACTGCACACTTTATCAACACTGTCAACACTACCATAACTTGTACTGCAAGTGTGTGACCACTATAGGGCGGCTCAACACGCTTCGGATGAAAGTGATGATGATTGATGGTGATAATGCTTATGATGATCATGATGGATCGTCAGCTGCAAGGTCATCCAATTTACCGATAACACTAGGGCAAACACTTTTATTTACATTTAGTATCAATACCTTCGGCCACTCAATTTCACAACTAATTTAACTTCCGTAATTATGCAGGTTTCTTATAAACTATCCACTTTGGAAAATTACATTTTGTTATTACAATATGAGATAAGTATATAGTGTGTATCAAAATGTAAGTATAACATACAAACATTTTGCATGTACTTTTAAATACGAAGTCTGTGACATCGAATTTAAAGATGACTATTACACTTTTACTTCGTCATATTACTTTTGACCAATAAAACGGTACGGAACTATGTGTTTCAACCAATGATGGTCCTTATCCTACAAATTTCATTACGTTCCTTGGATTTGTTTTTATCACCTCCATAGCATTTGGTTTTTATCGTCTCCCTAGCGTTTATTTTTTATCACCTCCGTAGCATTTGTTTCTTTGTTTACCAACATTGTACGTTCAATAATATTGTACCTTTGAAAATGATTCATGTTCATTTCATCATCCTTAATTAAATCTTTTCCATCATTTATCTTGTTTATATTATTTAGGTTATGTTATAGCTTCTGCTGTGTGGGATTATGAATAGTCACGTATCAGAGATTGTTTAATATATATTTTTAAATAATTGAAGCGGAAGGAAAACATCAGTATCTTAAAAACAATATAGTTTTCACACTTCCACTCGGTAATGAGTTTTGGAATAATATTCTGTGGAAATTTCACAGATAGTAACAGTATATTCCTAACATAAAAAAGAGTAATTAGAATAATAGTAGGTGCCAAATCTAGGGAATCGTGTAGGACTATTTAAAAAAAAAAACTACAAATAATGTCCATGGATTGTCAGTATATTTTTTCATTATTAATATTCCTCGTATGTAGGCATAATCTTGAAAACTTGGGACCGTATTCATAGATATTCCTAGCGCGGGCTTCCGGTGGATGATCAGCGAACTAACGTTTTTCGTATTCATAAACCAGTGTTAGCGATATGATATGATATGAATCCTGTGCAAGTAACCAGTCGATAGCCGGGGTTAGTTTAGCACGCTCGTAGCGCGGGCTAGCGAAATGTCTATGTAACTAATTCAACAGTTCATAGCATAAATAATACGCCTCAAAATGTGACTTTCATACTCCATCAGCAAGTCTATCGTGCTATCAAAAAGGAGTGGTTATATGACAGTAAAAATTTTTAATAGCCTCCCTATGGATATCAGTGGCGTATACTGGTTAAAGGGTTTGGGCTACCACTGACCCTATTATTATACAAAATATATCTAACAATTACTTTAATTTTAATTACTATGGTAAAACTAATAATACAAAATTATTACATTATGTTATATTATAAACTTTTTCTTTTGTAATTTCCTTGGGCTACCGCCGGTAGCCCGGGTAGTCCGCAAAATACGCCCCTGATGGATATAAAGAAATGAAACTCAAAACATAAGATTATTTAGGGCCAAATTAAAGAAGTACCTAATTTCTCACGCCTTCTATTCTGTAGGTCATTTCATGACATTCAAAACGCTTCATGAAATTGATACTAAAAGTTTGTGTTGTACTAGTAGACTATATTGTAAACCTCTTCTGTATATATTTAAACTAGACTGTGACTATAAATTAAGTATAAATAATTGATTAAATGGCGATCTTACTCGTGTTAATTATGTAAGCATGTGTGGCTTACAGCTGTTTCGGTGCTACTTGACACCATCCTCAGAGCCTACTAGATCTCGGCGCTATCTCAGCTTCGTTGCCGGTTGTGTGGATGCGTTCGTGTGATGAAGAGTTGTGTCAAATAGTGGGTGTGTTCTGAAATTTATCTGTGTGTTGAGAATTTGATTAGGGTGTGTTTTAGTGTGTCTGTATATTTCATATTGTTCTAGTAGTTTCTACATTGGACAGACAGGCAGATCATTCCAAACTCGATACAAAGAACACATTAAAGCAATAACCAGAGGACACAATACACCTACATATGCCGAACACATAACTAATGCTAACCACAGGTACAATAACATAAATACAGACATGGAAATCTTACACATACAACCCAAAAACCAAAAACTCAACACATTAGAACAATATGAAATATACAGACACACCAAAACACACCCTGATCAAATTCTCAACATACAGATCAATTTCAGAACACACACACTATTTGACACAACTCTACATCAACACGAACGCACCCACACAACAGGCAGCGAAGTTAAGATAGCGTCGAGATCTAGTAGGCTCTGAGGATGGTGTCAAGTAACACCGAAACAGCTGTAAGCCACACGAGTAAGATCGCCATTTAATCAATTATTTATATTCAGGTGTTAAACGTAGTGTACGAAAGATTCAACATGGATTATAAATTAAGATTTTATAGTAGTACTAGCCGTACCCGTGCGCTCCGCTGCACCTGTTAGAAATAAATATAAAGTAATTACATAATTAAAATAGGTGCTTGATAGAAGAATAAATCGTTTAATATTTTACTTAATTTAAATTTATTTAAATAATTAAAATGCTGTCATTTTGGTTCAGAGAGCAATCATTTGGTGCCATGACAATTCCTTTAGCATGTTTCTTAATTATGATGACATGCAACCATAGTTTAATGAAGATTGACATATCATTTAGTTTTAATGTGTATACTTTATATTACTTGCTATATGTTTCAGAAGTTATTGTAATAACATTTTAGAATTATGTCCATCTAGAGAAACTACACTTTCCAATGGTGAAATAATAATTAAACAATTAGGCTAATTAGCTTCCGATATTACTTCATACAAACACAGAAAAATTCTCTTAGGTTATGTTTAATAGCTTTCGATTGTTGTTGTCCAAGGCTTCTTATAGATGAAATCGTTTGTTTTTATTTCAGTACAGTGTCTTAGATGGCGTTGTTATTATAATTTTAAAACTCATTTACCTCATTAAATATTAGTCCTATCAAAATTTTGTATAGAATAAAACGTATCGGAAATTATTTTTAAAGAAACTTTTGTTATGTAACATTTTTCACGAAAATCAATAATAAGCGAGATATTTCGATTTATTTAATTCAGGACCCCTTATAACCCCCCTTTTAAATAAAGTATTTTGAATGCCATATAGCCTAAAATATAAGTTACAACGAACTTAATTTATATTCCAATTTGCATATAAATCGGTTCAGCCATTATCGCGTGAAAAGGTAACAAACATCCAGACAGACAGACAGACATACAAACAAAAATGTAAAAAAAAAGCGGTTTTCGGTTTCAGGATGGTTAATTATACATGTTAACACCAATTATTTTTGGAAAATCGAAAATTATCAGAAACATTTTGGCTACAGGTTTATTATTAGTATAGATTAAGTTTTTTAACTTGTTCCATATTCCAGCTGTGAAGCAATGTATGAATACCATGGAATACATTACAATATAATGTTACAGGAAAAGAAGGGAAAACTGTAGTTAATCTTAAGAATAAATATGCCGAAATTTTCGAAAAATGTACAGGATGTTCCAGAAAATATACACTTGTTCAACCGGAACAGATCAAAGTCATAATTCTTGATTGATGGTGTTGATAACATCACTACCTGTTTTGTTAAACCCTAGTATTTTACAGCATTTGTGACGGTAATTAAGTGGGAAATCTTTGTACCACGTGTGTTGATTCAGTCATCCTATAATTGCTCAGATTGGACATGTTCTCAATCCCACTGCTAGTGTGTTGTGCTAATGAGGGGTTGTTGGAGGCAAATGCGTGAATAATACCTTAAAATATGATTCCGCTATGGGACTGCATCACCCAAACTGTGTAGTGACAACTGGGAGGTATATACACCGAATAATGGACACGCGTTGTAATCGAACGTATTGATTCCATGTGCACCATATCACTTCTTGCTTTTGCCTATACACGAATCTACAACAATTATTTCATCCGTAGGCTATGTAGGAGACATTGGCAATAAATTAAACACGTTTTCCGTGCGAAATGACACATGAAGATTGACTGATATAATGTAATAACGTTATCCCCTTTCTAAGAACTTTCGCTCAGGAAATATTCGCCCGCAGGTAATTTCAACCTTGGTTGATTCAACACTCGAAAAAACTTATTTACTTACTTACTTACTTACTTACTTACTTACTTACTTACTTACTTACTGCCATTTTAATTAATCGAACTAGTTTCTTAGAAATACCAAATTCAATAAGAATATTATATAAAACTTCTCTCTTAACCGAGTCATACGCCTTTTTGAAATCTATGAATAACTGATATACTGTACCCTTATACTCCCATTTTTTTCTCCAATATCTGTGGAATACAAAATATCTGATCAATAGTCGATCTAAGTAAAGCGATAGGGTTGGAAGTAAATCCCTAAAAGACTAAGTATATGATTATGTCTCGTGACCAGAATGTTGTACGAAATGGAACTATAAAAATTGGAGATTTATCCTTCGAAGAGGTGGAAAAATTCAAATATCTTGGAGCAACAATAACAAATATAAATGACACTCGGGAGGAAATTAAACGCAGAATAAATATGGGAAATGCCTGTTATTATTTGGCTGTGAATTTTTTTCATCCAGTCTGCTCTCAAAAATCCTGAAAATTAGAATTTAAGAAAGAGTTATATTAAGGATTGTTCTGTATGGCTGTGAAACTTGGACTCTCACTTTGAGAGAGGAACAGAAATTAAGGGTATCTGAGAATAAGGTTCTTAGGAAAATATTTGGGGGTGTCATACTTCCTGAGAAATACACCCAAAGGAGAAAATCTACAAACTATTAGGGAAACCACGGGAATTTTACTTGAAGCAAGTAAACAGATAAGTTTGGAAATAAATTCCGAAAAGACAAAGTATATGATTATATCTCATGACCAGAACATAGTACGAAATGGAAGTACAAAACTTGGAAATATATCCTTTGAAAATATGGAAAAATAAAAATATCCCGAAGCAAAAGTAACAAATATGAATGACAATCGGGAGGATATTAAACGCAGGATTAATATGAGAAATCCTGCTATTATTTGGTTGAGAATCTTTTTGTCATCCAGTCTAATTTCAAAAAACCTGAAAATTAGGATTTAAAAACCAGTTATATTACCGGTTTTCTGTATGGTTGTGAAACTTGAACCCTCACTTTGAGAGAGAACAGAGGCTAAGGGTGTTTGAGAATAAGATGGTTAGGAAAATATTTGGGACTAACAGGGATGAAGTTACAGGGGAATGGAGAAAGTTACACAACGCAGAACTGCACGCATTGTATTCTTCACTTGACATAACTAAGATCATTAAATCCAGACGTTTGAGATGGGTAGGGCATGTAGCCTTCACAGGTGAATCCAGAAATGCATATAGAGTGTTAGTTGGGGGGCCGGAGGGAAAAAGACCTTTGGGGAGTGCGAACGTGTGTGGGAGGATAATATTGTAACTTTTTATTTTTACTTAACCACTGCACACCCGACAACAATGTGACTTTTATTTCTAATAATTCACCCTACAACAATGGGTATTCCACTCAACACAGCAACACGATAGTCGTTATTGCACTCCACACGACGACAATGACAATACACGTGTATTGTTGAGAAGAACAACAATGTACTCCTAATTTCAATTAATGATCACAAAGCACTATGTGCAGAACAAAACTGTCAGTTCTCAGTTCACAGTTTGCTTGCCTTGGTTAGTTCTTCTAGCTCACTGTTCAAGTTCACTCCACATCGAACTGAAGTCCTCCGGACGCGTCGCGCTCGCCTGGACGCTGCCACAGTTACGGACTCAAGTTCACTGCACGTCGAACTCAGATCCTTCTTGCTCGCTGCTGTCCGATGCAAAACTTGAAGGCTGAATGAAGACTAACTAACTCAAACTGCTTCTCGCTTTTATTTATTAAACCGTAACATCTGGAATCTTCGATTCGCGTGGCTTTCTGAACCTTCAAGAGGAATGCGCTTCTAGATGTTTCCCCTCCTCTCTCCGCTCCGCGCTGTCATCGTAGTTCTTTCCCCTCGCTCCGTGCCACGCTACAGCGTCAACCGAAGCTCGAGTTTCCGTTTCCCCGCGCCTTCCTTGTCGCTAGATGCGCGCGCAACCAGACGCGACCAGAATCTTCTTAAACTGAAGTTGAGGGAGGTGGGATATGATGATAGAGACTGGATTAATCTTGCTCAGGATAGGGACCAATGGCGAGCTTATGTGAGGGCGGCAATGAACCTCCGGGTTTTCTAAAATCCATTTGTAAGTAAGTAATTATTACACTATAAAAACATCGGAATTCAGAAGGTTCTTTCATTTCAATAAAAATATGAATGAATGAATGAATGAATGAAGAAAAATACCAAGGCGACAATCAGGCAGGCAGACAAACAAACGAAGCAATGAAGCAATCTATTTCGCAAGCCCACTAGCAATTAAATAAGTAGGCATAAATATTAATTTGTTCACTACATAAGTCCTGACTGTCTCGTTTCCCTACGAATTTCTTTAACCCCTTCAGACGTGAATTTATATTTAAAAAAATTGAAAAAAAAACTGGTCACATAATCATGCTGGGGATCCAAAATTCCCAAATCAGGTCTTCATTGAAAATAAAAATTTTGGGGACAGTTTTGACCCCTAGGGCCCAAAAGTTTAAATTTTATTTTTAATTCAGGTATAGAAATGTTTAAAACATAATATTCTCCAGTTTTACCACAATGAATTTTTCAGAATTTTTGAAAGTATCGAAGACATTCCAAAGAAGAAAAAAAGAAACAATGTACACTATAACGTACATCAGGCCTGAAGGGGATAAAACAGTCAGAAATCGCTAGAGTATTTGTAATGGTCCTGTGCTCGTATATATTGGGATCATAAATTGCAGACAAAAAATTTACAGAACAGTAGGTTAGAAATAGTAAAAAAGAATATGATTTCTTACGTTTTAAGACCTGAAGAAAAAGAAATAAAAAAATAATAGTACATTATGCAACGAGCCTATAATGGTAGTAATTAAGACACAAGTATGATTGTTTATGAAATGAGCGCAAGCGAGTTTCATAATTTTCATACGAGCGTCGTAATTACCATTATAGTCAAGTTTCATACGACTTTTTATGCTCGACCATATTTCTAACTTGAAAGTATTGAAAATTAGGTCGTTTTATGGTTATGTGCGAACTGACCTGAATTGTGAGATGTGCGCAGATGCGAAAGTATTGATTTTTTCCGAGGCCGAATGTCATTGACCTTGGCACAGAATAAGAATGAACATTAGTCTAATATAACCTGGAAATTGATTTAGAATTGAAAAACGAGATGACAAATTGAATTTATTTGAATATTATTAACAATTAACGCTAATTATTATAGTAACAGAACATAACCTTCTGCGACAGTATTGGATTTCCAGCCTCCGTGACTTTTCGCTAATTGTCTGTCGATTGCATATCCGAGAATAATCGATATAACGGTACAAAGCTGACTTGTGATTGGCTGAAGACCTGTACTTTAATGAGTAGGTGTACTTTAATGACATGCATTAAAGGACTGCTACGTATAATTACTACATTTCGGCATGGTCGAGCATAAAAAAATAATTACACCCGGCAATTAAAAAGAATCAGACTTCTTCGCTTAATATTTATAAAGGAAAAACACATTAAAAATATTCCCTTCCTCACCCCCTATATCTTCTGTATAGAGTTAAATCATGAAACTGAAAGTAGGAAGGTTACTAACAGTGTTTCATGCCTTTTACGCACCTTGTGTAGGGTTCGTGCTATGCACAATCCTTTAATACCTCTGGTAGTTGATTTCACCCGGTATACATAACACGGGTAAACCAAGGCATCCGAACAGGTGCACCACCCAGCAGCATTACAGGTGGCCATGGTGAATAGAGAAAGGAAATGTTTGAGGAATTATACACACTGGTACCATTATCTAAAAATTTATTACCCTTCCAGCTTGTAATGGGCATTATTCGAGTTATGTATGTGTAGCAATTTATAATATACATAACACGTACAGTAGATGATAAATATAAATTAATTTTGATATAATATTGTTCCAACAATAAATCTCAGTTACACGTTTCATGTGAAAACAATGGAACATTCCCTTGTTCATGAAATCTAAATTACCATTATAGTACGCTATCTTAATAAACACATCTGTGCTCAGCGCAAATGAAAATACGAAACCACGAGTACCATGGAAGTACTGAATATTTTATAGCGTTCGTGATTGTTTGGAAACAGTATAAATCATTTCATTACATTGCTGCGGTAATGTTTACTTGAAGTCAATATCTAAAATTACGGAGTGTTGTTTTCAATTTGATTTTCTGTTGTTTATGAAATATTTAACAGAATAAAGAGCAGATTCTGATGCTGACCTTTCTCACAAGTCTTCATGATTAGGGTCGGAATTTTAAGTGCTAAAAATCGGGAAAATATATTGTCGTTGTTCCTGCAATAACTCCTATGTGACGTATTTATCGATTTTCAGATTTTTGCTCTATTAAATAAATTAAATAGTGATACACCAAATAATAAAATCTCCTATATGTAATTATATTTCTTTGTTTCGAAAATGTAAGAATTCACAGTCTCTATGTACGGCTGCCATAGAAGGAATAAATGTGTTTTTTCACCTTACTGAAAAAAATTTATATTTTGCACATAGAAATTAGCCTATTGCGGGATACGACGATGACTGAAGCAGGTCTAAGGCACAGTTCTAATCACGGTCCAAGATTATATAATGATTTTATAAAGATGAATCCTTTAAACAATACATTATTCAAAAAACAAGTGCTTGAACTGTTTTTAAAATTATACTCATGTAAATTCTTATTCTTCATTTCTTTTTTCTCTCACTTTAACAATGTTCTCTTTTTAACTTAGTATCTTCATGTATACTGTAAGCTATGGTACCGTTTGTTTGCTTTTGTTTTTATTCTTATTCTTTTTAAACTTTATGTGTAACTAGCCGTACCCGTGCGCTCCGCTGCACCCGTTAGAAATAAATATAAAGTAATTACATAATTAAAATAGGACGTTTGATCCAGGGACCATTCGTGTTTGATAGAAGGATAAATCGTTTAATATGTTACTTAATTTAAATTGTATCGAAATAATGAAAATGCGATCACTTTGGTCCAGAGACCACTCATTGGTGCAATGACAATTCCTTTAACATGTTTCTAATTTTTATTACATGCAACCATAGTTTAATGAACATTGACATCATTTAGATTTAATATGTATACTTTATTTTACTTGTTATAGGTTTCCATTGAATTATGGTAATAACTTAATTTTAACCCTTGTTTTCTACGTATTCAGTAAATGGCGTTTGACCAACTATGGTTCTGAACCCTTCAAATAACTGAAATTATATTATATAATATTACATTACTTTTATATTATATTATATAATATTATATTATATTATATTATATTACATTATATTATATAAGAAGTTACTGTAATAACATTATAGCATTATGTCCATCTAGAGAAACTACACTTTCCAGTGATGAAATAATAATTAATTATACAAATTGGTTAATTTAGCTTCCGATATTACTTCATACAAACACAGAAACATTCTCTGTAGGCTATCTTTCATAGCATTCGATTGTTTCTGTCGAAGGCCCCTTATAGACGAAGTCATTTGTTTTTTATTTCATTATACGTCCTTAGATGGCAGTTACTTTAATTTTAAAACTCATTTATCTCATTAAATATCAGTTCTATCAAACTTCTTCAAGGAATAAAACTTATCGAAAATTATTTTTAAAGACACGTTTGTTATGTAACATTTTTCACAAAAATCAATAATAAGCGAGATATTTCGATTTATTTAATTCAGGCCCCCTTATAACCCCTCTCTTAAATAATGTATTTTGAATGCCATATAGCCTAAAATCTAAGTTGCAACGAACATAATTTATATTCCTATTTTCATCGAAATCTGTTCATCCATTATCGCGTGAAAAGGTGACAAACATACATACAGACAGACAGACACACAAACAAAAATTTCAAAACAGCGATTTTCGGTTTCAGGGTGGTTAATTATATATGGTAGGACCAATTAGTTTTGGAAAATCGAAAATTACCAGAAAAATTTCGGCTACAGATTTATTATTTATTATTAGGTCCCCACCTGTGGAGTAACGGTTAGCACTTCTAGCCGTGAAACCAGGTGGCCCGAGTTCGATTCCCGAGGTTTATTCCGGGATTTTCCCTCAACCCAATATGAGCAAATGCTGGGTAACTTTCGGTGTTGGACCCCGGACTCATTTCACCGGCATTATCACCTTCATCTCATTCAGACGCTAAATAACCTAGATGTTGATAAAGCGTCGTAAAATAACCTACCAAAAAATTATTATTAGTATAGATTACATTTAAGAGTTTAATCACAATTGTGATTATTATTAGGCCTATTATTTTTTTTTTTTCTTCTGTCCAGTTTTCATTCTTGGCCACACCCGACCTCAAGCATCTTGCTTTTTCGGGTGTGACCCAGTTACCTTGTATTTATACAATAAATTGTAATATGTAGGCTATTTTACTATGAGGTTGGTAATCAATTTCGAATTTTGAAGAATATTCATATACGAGTATTACAATAGTGTTGTAAAATGTTTGTTATTGTAATTTTTGCTTGCAATAAAATTATGTAAAAAAATATTTATGTGCTAAAAACTGGGAAAATATGTGACAAAAAACACCTTGAAGCAGAATGCAGCGAGAGAGGGTACGTTGTAAGGCACGTGCTAAGGAGTTGTCATATAGCCTATATATTGTTTCTCCTCAATAACTTTAATTACCACTGAAGAAGTTGTTTATTTTAATGTATATTGAACGAAAAATTTCATGTAGAAAATGGATTACAATGAATTTGTCTCTGTTTCGAAAAAATAGTTTTTTTCTAAAACTATGTAAATTTTGAAATCTGATGAAGAAAATTTGCCTTTACAAATGTTGGTATATTAACTGTTTTCGGAACATTGGGGGAGTGATAGTAGGAGTAAGAAGCATAAATGCACAAGTTGATGATGGTTACATCGTAGTTAGCAGAAGAGGTGACGATACTAAGAGAGATGCTACTGGAGCTAAATGACACTTCTGAGCAGTACCTATGAGATGAAGATAAATGTCAACAAAACGAAGACCATTGTTATCAGGAGAAAAATAAATCAGGTAAAAGTTCGAATTCGAAATGAGGAATGGAGTAAGTGAACAGCTTCAAATACTTGGGGTGTACTATAAGTAGTAACATGAGCTGCTGCCAGTAAGTGAAAAGGAGGATAGCAATGACCAAGGAAGCCTTTAATATGAAAAGTAGCATCTTCTGAGAATCCTTGGAAAAAGAAGTAAGAAAGAGACGAATGAAGTGCTTTGTGTGGAATACGGCATTATATCGATCAGGAATATGGACATCACAACGAAGTAAAGAGAAGTGACTGGAAGCATTTGAAAAGTGGATATGGAGAAGAATGGAATCTGTGAAAGAATGTGAGATAGAATAAGAAATGAAGCTGTGTGAAAAGAGTGCTTGAAGAATGAATAATGCTGAATTAGTTGGGTCACTGGCTAAGAAGAAAGTGCCTACGCACTAGAAGGAACAGTGAACGGGAAAAGAGTTCGGGGCAGAATAATATATAAGACAATATTAAGGTATAGGCTATGGATCGTATGCTGAGAAGAACGGGAAGGCTGGAAAGAGGGAAGATTGCAGAATGTTGGGTTCGTAGTGAAAGACCTGTTCTTGGGAAGAAAACGGTGAATGAATGAATTATACACAAAGAATTCTGTAAGTAACAGGCTGTGGTACTCAGAAAAATGTACATAATTCCTTGTTTGCTTTTGGGAATGTTTCTAATTATGTTAATTGAAAATAATTTCTGTATTAAAATTGGTGGTCATTTAAACGTGATATGTAAATAACTCTGAAACGCTGAAACATAGAAGTCTTATTGATAATTGATACATTAAATTCAGAATGAATTAATTTACTTGGATAATCGAAACGTTTCTTCAAACAAATTTTAATTATTCGTTTTTGTAGTAAATTTAACGGACTAAGATTAATTTTTGTACTTCCACCCCAAACAATTATACCATATTGAATTATTCAGTCTATCATTCAATATGGTATAATTGTTTGGGGTGGAAGTACAAAAATTAATCTTAGTCCGTTAAATTTACTACAAACACGAATAATTAAAATTTGTTTGAAGAAACGTTTCGATTATCCAACTAAATTAATTTATTCTGAATTTAATGTACTTAATATTGAACAAATTTATAAGTATACGCTGTTAAAATTTTATCATAAAAATCGTAATAAGTTTGTATTACAGACACACAATTATGACACAAGACGAAATATTAATTCAACATTAGTAGAACCTAAATGTCTCACATCTGCTGGTCTAAAGCATAGCATACATTTTGGCCCTCTGTTGTACAATGCTTTAACTAAATTACACCCAGAACTTCTAACATGTAACCCACTAACATATAACAAGAAAATTAGAAACGTGTTAATATCTTCAATTTGATTAAATAAATTTATAGCCTATGTGTATGAATTAGTCAACCTATATTATATTTGTATTCTATAATTTTGAAATATATATTAGTCGGGCTTGGGTTGGATCTCCCTTTGGACTTTGGTTTCTTCGGAGGTTTTCCCCAGCCGTGGGACTGAAGCCGGATGGTCTATGGCGAGTCCTTGGCATCAACCCCTTTGATTTGATTACCTGGTTGGGTTTTTCCGAGGTTTCCCCCACCGAAAAGGCAAATGCCGGGTAATATTTTGGCGAATCCTCGGACCTCATCTCATCTCACTACATCTCGCCAAAATGTAAAAAAATGTAAAAAAATTGTACAAAATTGTAAAAATTGTAGAAAATTACTAAATTGTAAAACTATAAAAATTTGTAAAAATTGTAATTGTAATATTGTAAAATGTTGACATGTTCCACACCTTAAAGCTTCATTGCTCATGTAAGATCTATGGAATAAAATAAATGAATAAATGAATGAATGAATGAATGAATGAGTCCTACTTTTCACGTGCGATATTATTCTTCTCTAGTGTTAATATTATATTATATAATTCCATTGCCGCTGTAATTATATTTTAGTTCCTATTTTATTTTACTTATTTATTTATATTATTATTTTTTATTTTAATATTATTTCTGAACTGCGACCGAGCACGAGCGCTGCTCATTCGGTCTCAAATTTTGTTAATACTACTGTATCTTCTTTTTATATTGCTTGTATTATTTTATTTGTATTTCTCTTTGTTTGTTTTGTAATTATATTTCTTTATTCTGTATATGTGAAATAAATAAAATTTAAATTGAAAATTGAAATGTGGTAGATCATTTCGGCCGTATCAGTACCGCAACTCGGACACGGTGGCTGCAGTGTCATTTGAATATTTAAGTAGCATTCGATCCGTATCCAGATAATTTGAGATCGTTTTCGACCTTCCTTCAGAAACATATAGCCTGCGTAAACCTTCTTGGAATAAATCGGCCACAGAGAAAGGCCGATAAGTTATGCCGCCTAATTCCAGGATTAGGAATGGAAGCATTTCACCTCTGTGGGTTCCATTCGCCTCTCCTCTAAACTAGCTTTTATGTTACCGTGTTCTCTTATTTATACCGACACTATAGAAGTTATGAAAACGTAATACCAAGATTTTCCGTATAACACCGCCATCTGTTTCATTTTGTGTAAAATTTTATTTGGAAGGCGCTTATGTAATGCCAGATGTTGGCATAAAGCCGAGAAGCTCGGCGTACGCTGAATTTTATATCCCTATACGGTGCTGCTTGTAATAACAGAACAATCGCATCTGCTTTCTATTTAATACACAAGTACCAAAATGATCGCATATAAAAATATCTGAATAAATTAATTCTGGCTACATATTAAACCTGTATGTCTTGAACTCAGTTCTCATACATCTTGATTACACAACTTTTAAAACTGTATCACTTCGAAATATGTATAATAGGCAAAGCTCGGAACTTGGGGACTTGTGTGTCGTGTGCACGAGTAAGGTTACAGGTACAATGTACACAAAGCTCACTCTGCAAGTGCTCAGGGACAGTCGTGTGTACTAAGAAAGTGGTCACATCGAATAACAGGAAGAGGGACGAGGAAACTGTGTCTTGTCGAAGCCAATGACATTCAGATAATTAGAGGTAAACGGTCTATTTGAGGAATTAGAGAATACGTATTATTCGAATGGGTATTATATACGTTTGAAAATATACAGTATTTCTTAAATTTTAGGTACAGAATTTCGTGGAGGAATTCTGAGGAGATACATTATTTTCTTCGAGTGGAGAGTTGATATTTTGTAAGTTGTACCACACATAAACTAGAGACTGGAAACGGGCATTCATTGAACTACATTGCTGTCCCTTAAATCGGTGGAAAATTTGTCCATAGCCATGGATCAACTCATAGTGGAATCTTCCCTAGTAGTGACACAGAAATTGAAAACTGTTTTCGAGAACAATTTAAGATGCTTATCTTTCTCAGATACGAGATCAGCTAGCAACTGCTGAAAATCGAACAGGAAACAGTGACAGTGAAAACATTCAATACTTTATTTCGGCCCAAGACTCTATAATAAAATTACAAACCATTTTCCAAATTTGAAATTTTTTGAAATTGAAGCTTTTAAAAGAGAAATTTGTAAAATAATCCATGATATATAATATAAATAAATGTATTTTTTTTACCTTTTATTTCTGTCGACTATATTCATGTTTTTATTGAATATCATTGGCTTCTGTCGAATTGTTAATTTATATTAAATGTGTATTTTTCTCTCTTTTTCTCTTTCTTCTTTATTCTTGCTCTTGTGTTGTATTTATTGGTTTGAATTAAGTTACTTACTGTATTTAGTAAACTGTCCTTGTTAATTTTATGTTATATTATTGACTAAGAACACACTGTACACGAGCCAAGGTCTTACGGTAGTGGCTAGAAACATTTTTATTTTATAAATATAATTTGTACTCACTAGGTAGCTACTTAAAATCAATAAAATAAAAAAAAAGGATTAAGTTTGCTCCCGTCACTTCATATGACGTGGAAATAAGTTTCTTTCGTTTCAAATCTTGTCTAACTAACAGACAAAGAAGTTATGGGTTCGAAAATCTTCTAATGTATGTACAGAGCAGAACTGTAAATTTGATGTATTTTGCATGTTTATTTATATATATGCTATAAAATTACTTGTTTCAACCTACCACAATATTATCATTATGTTGTTCCAGCCAGGAACCACCTTTATAGCAGACCTGACAGTACCTCTGTGCTGGAAGCGGGAGTTTGTTGACATTGAAGTCCGGTCGCTTAGCCACGTTCAAAGACACAAGTTCCCAAGTTCCGAGCTTTGATAATAAGAACTTTCTTGTGATAAATTTTAACGTACCTTGTTAACATGTTCCGACCTATTTTGGGTCATCTTCAGAACTGGTCGTTGTTGGTCTTGGCGCCTCTTGTTTTCTGTGAGGGTGCGTTCGTAGTGTAGAGTCAAAGAGTGCATGTGTTTTTAAATTGAATTGTGTGTTGAGAATATCGTTGGGGCGTGTTTTCGTGTATGTGTATATTTCATATTGTTCTAGTGTGTTCAGTTTCTGGCTTTTTGGTTGGATGTGCAGTATTTCCATGTCTGTGTTGATGTCTCTGTAGGTGTGGTTGGCATTTGTGATGTGTTCTGCTTATGTGGAGGTGTTTTGTAATTTTGTTATGGCTGTGATGTGTTCTTTGTAACGTGTTTGAAATGATCTGCCTGCCTGTCCTATGTAGAAGTTGTTGCAGGTGTTACATTTGAGTTTGTATACGCCTGTGTGGTTGTATTTGTTTGTTTGTGTTGTTTGTGTGTTGAGATGTTTTTGTAGAGTGTTATTTATTCTGTATGCGATGTTGTAGTTTAATTTCTTGAATGACGTTGCAATTTTATGTTTTTGTTTTCGTATGTTAGTGTGATGTATTTTTTGTGTTCTTGTGTTTGTGTTGTATTCTTCTGTTTTTTTGTGGTTTTGTTTTGTCTTACGTATTATGTTGTATATTATGTTGGGGTTGTATCCGTTTTCTTGTGCTATGTATTTGATTGTGTTTAGTTCTTCGTTGTAATCCTGTTGGTTCATTGGTATGTTGAGTAGTCTGTGTACCATTGTTCGGAATGCAGCTTGTTTGTGTTGTGTATGTGTGTTGTTGTTGTTGTGGGTTTTCTGTATACTTTGAATGTGTGTTTGTTGTCTACTTTTGTTATTGTGATGTCTAGAAATTTTGAGGATTTGTTGTTTTCAATTTCTAATGTGTAGTGAAAATGAATGATAATAAATGGATTAGCATAAATTGCGGTAAATGGAGGGAGAGTTCATTTGTTTAATGTCTTCTTTTGTCTTTATAATTGTAGTCATTTTTTATTTTTATTTTATGTAGTTATAATACAGAATTATCCGTTTGAGAAGACATAAAATGAAAACATTCGAACTTTATTAACGGTTGCTATTTCTTTTTTCAGTCATTCTTAAGTAAATTCTAGAAGAATAAGAGTTTTGACTACATTAGACTTGAAAATACTCACTATTCTGAATAGGCTACTGCACATTTCATATTGAGAGACTAATCCTTTGCATGCGTGACGGCAATTTCTTTTAAAACTGAAGCAAGTTTTGCTAAACACGGCTATTTTCTCCGTGTCCCCTTTGCTCTCACGCATCTCGTCCAACTGGTTTACATGTAGTCAAGAAACGATATTTGTTCTCTATCCAAATGTAAATAAATTCGTAGCTCTCGTCTCGTTTCTCTTATCTATACTCTAACCACGACGTAAATACCAGATCACTTATCTGTGGCGCGTTAAATATACCTCTTCATAGAACATCTTGTTAGTCATCATCTTTTAGTTTCCACCTCGCGACAATGGAATTCCCTGTCACAAAGTATTAGGGGCTACAAGACAATAAACACTTTTAAAAACAGCTTAAAAGATAACCTTTTCACTCCAGTCATACTGACTTAAACTATCACTGTCTACATTGTTACTCCTTCCTTTAGACATGCATCCTGATAGTGCTGTATTTTCAAAATTGTCTCATAATAATCTCTTTCTATTATATAACGTTATTTGAAATATATTAATATTCTATGTATTTTAGCTTAATTCTGCCACATAGTTTGTATTTCAGTGTTTAATTAATAGTTCATAGTATTTTGTTGTTTAATTCGTAAATAACTCTTATATACATGTAGCTCTTATCTAAATCAAATTGTTGAATTCTTTGTAAGTTCATATGCATGTATGTATGTATACTTTTTCCTGGTTGAGTGGAAGAGAAAGCCTTACGGCCTTAACTCTGCCAGCTAAAATAAATCATTATTATTATTATTATTATTATTATTATTATTATTATTATTATTATTATTATTATTATTATTATTATTATTATTATTATTATTATATACAGGGTGAGTTTTATGTTCACTGACAAACTTCAGGGGGTGATTCCTGACTGAAAATGGAGCACAAAAGTTCATATCACCTTGTGTCCGGAAATGCATAGTTTTCACGGTAGATGGCACTGACGACATTCTCTCATAACTTGCAGTGTGCGTTTTATGTATTGCAGATAGTGTGATTTAAGCAACGTAGAAGCACAATGGTCCGGTATTCATTCCAGGAACAAGATGATGTACCGAAAAATGGCTCCAAATGTTGTGTGATGTGGGTGGTGCTGTCTTAGGGTACGTGGCTCGGTACTTCAGTGATGCTTCTCGACCGTTTCCACCTGCTTGGCCATACATGTACACCATCTCGACTTGTTCCTGGAATGAATACCGGACTACTGTGTTTTTACGTTGCTTAAATCACACTATCTGCAACACACAAAACGAACATTGCGATTTATGACAGAATGTCGTCAGTGCCATCTAGCGTGGGAACTATGCATTTCCGGACACAAGGTGATATGAACTTTTGTGCTCCATTTTCAGTCAGGAATCACCCCCTGAAGTTTGTCGGTGGACTTAAAACTCACCATATATATCCCATCACTCGCTCTCGGGGAAGGATGTAGTTCTACATCACAACCTCCGAAATGTGATCAGAGAGGAGGCCGAAGGTACAAGAATTCAGAAAAGACCATAAGTCGAAAACCAAACGAAAACGAGAGTACAAGAACCCGGTTAAAAGCCGACCATGAGAAAGGAAATTGTCTTCAGTGTGTAGTGGAAACAGGGCTACTGTAAATATCATTTTTTATTTATTTACTTGATTGTTTATTTGTTCATTATTTATTTATTTATTCATTCATTAATCAATTACAAAAAAAATTCAGAAAGAATAAGTAACTAAGAAAAAGAAATAAAAGGAGAAATACAAATACAAAAAAACATAAATGTAAACAATGGCAAGAAAGAAAAAAATAAAAGTGCAAAGATAAAATGACAATAGGCCCAAAAATTACGGTACGGCCCACCAATATTAGAAGATTCATCTTTAAATTTTCTTTTGTGGAACTTTCCCTTCTCTCAGACAGAATCATTTCATAACCGGGGAAAGATATTCCCAATGGTACCGAAGTAATGGGTGCATGTATTTGAATCTAACAACATTTTCCATGCTGATTTCTTTAGGGAGAAGTTTATCCTCCCCATTCATCACATTCCTACCGCTTGCTCATGTGCTCAACAAAACCAGTTACTTTTCAGGAATTTCTTCATTTCTATAACCAGACTGTTGCAAGATTTTAGAACCAAACCAAACCCATGATATTCAAAACTTTCTCTTTCATTGCTACACGAAAAAATTGATAACATATATTAACAAAATAGATATAGGCATGTTATATATTTATGTTTTTATTTTTTGTCTGTCTGCTTGTTTGTTTGTTTACTTATTTCTTTAATCTGGTGAAGTTAAGGCCATCACACCTTCTGTACTACACCAGAATACAAATAGACCTATGCAAAAAATATATAGATGCAGATTGAAGAGGTAAATCTATACTAATAATAAATCTATAGCCGAAATGTTTCTGGTAATTTTCGATTTTCCAAAAATAATTGGTCCTAAAATGTATAATTAACCACCCTGAAACCGAAAATCGCTTTTTTGAAATTTTTCTCTGTCTGTCTGTCTGTCTGTCTGTTTGTCTGTCTCTCTGTTTGTATGTTTGTATGTTTGTTACCTTTTCACGCGATAATGGCTGAACGGATTTCGATGAAAATTGGAATATAAATTACGTTCGTTGTAACTTAGATTTTAGGCTATATGGGATTCGAAATAGATTATTTAAAAGGGGGGGTTATAAGGGGGCCTGAATTAAATAAATCGAATTATCTCGCTTATTATTGATTTTTGTGAAAAATGTTACATAACAAAAGTTCCTTTAAACATCATTTGCGATAAGTTTTCGCCTTTGAAAAATTTTGATAGGACTGATATTTAATGAGATGAATGAGTTTTAAAATTAAAACAATTGCCAAGGCCGTGCAATGAAATAAAAAACAAATGACTTCATCTATAAGGGGCTTGGACAACAACAATCACAAGTTATGAAAGATAGCCTACAGAGAATGTTTCTGTGTTTGTATGAAGTAATATCGGAAGCTAAATTAACCGATTTGTATAATTAATTATTATTTCACATTGGAAAGTGTAGTTTCTCTAGATGGACATAATGCTATAATGTTATTACAGTAACTTCTAATATAATATAATATAATATAATATAATATAATATAATATAATATAATATAATATAATATAATATAATATAATATAATATAATATAATATAATATAATATAATATAATATAATATAATATAATACAATATAATATAATATAATATAATTTAAGTTATTTGAAGGTTTCAGAACCATAGTGGGCCAAGCACCATTTACTGAATACGTAGAAAACATGGGTTAAAATTAAATTACCATAATTCATGGAAGCATTATAGCAAGTAAAATAAAGTGTACACATTAAATCTAAATGTCAGTGTTCATTAAACTATGGTTGCATGTAATAATAATTAAGAAACATGTTAAAGGAATTGGCATTGCACCAAATGAGTGTCTATGGACCAAAATGATCGCATTTTAATTATTTGGATGCAATTTAAATTAAGTAACATATTAAACGATTTATCCTTCTATCAAACACGAATGTTCCCTGGATCACACGTCCTATTTGAATTATGTAATTACTTTATATTCATTTCTAACGGGTGCAGCGGAGCGCACGGGTACGGCTAGTAAGCAAATAAAGTAAAATTACTTAAACAAAATTTGGGCCATTTGAAATTTTCAAATTCCAGTTATAACATACTGCACATGATCAGGAAACACTGAGCATGCGCAATATGTAATAACTGGAACTTGGAATATTTAGATAGCCCAAATTTTGTTTCTGAATCTGTATAACTACAATACAATACTTAAGTACTTACTAACTTACTTACTTACTGGCTTTTAAGGAACCCGGAGGTTCATTGCCGCCCTCACATAAGCCCGCCTTGATCCCTATCCTGAGCAAGATCAATCCGGTCTCTATCATCATATCCCACCTCCGTCAAATCCATTTTAATATTATCTTCCCATCTACGTCTCGTCCTCCCCGAATGTCTCTTTCCCTCCTGCCTCCCAACTAACACTCTATATGCATTTCTGGATTCGCCCATACGTGCTACATGCCCTGCCCGTCTCAAACGTCTGGATTTAATGTTCCTAATTATGTCAGGTGAAGAATACAATGCGTGCAGTTCTGTGTTGTGTAACTTTCTCCATTCTCCTGTAACTTCATCCCTCTTAGCCCCAAATATTTTCCTAAGCACCTTATTCTCAAACACCCTTAACCTATGTTCCTCTCTCAAAGTGAGAGTCCAAGTTTCACAACCATACAGAACAACCGGTAATATAACTGTTTTATAAATTCTAACTTTCACATTTTTTGACAGCAGACTGGATGACAAAAGCTTCTCAACCGAATAATAACACGCATTTCCCATATTTATTCTGCGTTTAATTTCCTCCCGACTATCATCTATATTTGTTACTGTTGCTCCAAGGTATTTGAACTTTCCCATCTCCTCAAAGGACAAATTTCCAATTTTTATATTTCCATTTCGTACAATATTCTCGTCGCTAGACATAATCATATACTTTGTCTTTTCGGGATTTACTTCCAACCCTATCGCTTTACTTGCTTCAAGTAAAATTCCCGAGTTTTCCCTAATCGTTTATGGATTTTCTCCTAACATATTCACGTCATCCGCATAGACAAGCAGCTGATGTAACCCGTTCAATTCCAAACCCTCTCTGTTATCCTGGACTTTCCCAATGGCATACTATAGAGCAAAGTTTAAAAGTAAAGGTGATAGTGCATCGCCTTGATTTAGTCCACAGTGAATTGGAAACACATCTGACAGAAACTAACCTATACGAACTCTGCTGTACGATACAATACTAGTATAAAACATTTTAGGCTCTAAAGGCTTAAAATAGGTCCATCGCTGTGGAGTAAAGGTTAGCATGTCTGACCGTAAAGCAAGTGGGCCTGGATTCAAATCCTAGTTAGTACAAAGTTGCCTAATTGAGGGTTTTCCAAGAAGACTAATAGGACATATGTAAAAATAATGGGTGAAATAGGCATTTTAGGCACCATAAAACTCCTTCCAAATGTTCGTATTTTATACAATACGTAAAGCTATTTAACTGGTTTTATTTTATCCCTGTAGAAAAAATAGGCATTTAGACCAGGGATGTCGAACAGCGCTCTCAAACTGTGAAGCGATTAATACTGTTTCCTACTGTAGCTGAGCTGAAACGACAGTCAGTCAGCTCGCTGTAGCAGTGTTCTGTACGCAGTGTGTTTATCAACTCTGGCGGCTGGTATGGATATGGAACGAAGATTCAATAGTGAGTGGACAGATAAATATTTATTTATCTTAAAGGACGGAAAGGCACATTGCTTAATATGTAGAAAAGAACTCGTATACATTAGCCATCATAATATTAAAAGGCATTTTAATTCTACACGTCATGCTGAAGCTTATGGACCAGAAAAGTTATCCGGTTTCACTCGTGAAAAGGCCGTAGAAGAATTAAAATCAAGAATGAATTCAGAAAACCTTCCATCATCATCGGGTGTTAGTAGAATAAGCTTGGTTCGTGCTAGCTGCAAAATTTGTGAAATTATTGCAACGGCTTCAAAGCTATTTACTGACGGAGAATTTGTGAAATGCTATCTCATAGCTGTTGCAAAAGGGATATGTCCGGAATACGTTAATGATTTTAAATCTATATGTTTGGCTCGTAATATTGTTGCAGAGCGCGTATCATAAATGGGGGATAACTTGGAGGAACAACTGACAGCAAGAATGAAAACTTTCTCTTATTACTCACTATAGCTCTTGGTGAAAGTACCGACCGGAAAGTTACGGCGCAGCTAGCTACAGTATATTCATAAGGAGTGTCGATTCAGATTCCAATGTTCATGGAGATCTTGTAGATGTCATTTCACTAAAGGATCGAACTCGAGGAGGGGATATTTTTGAATCTGTAACAAAAACTGTGAACAAATTTCAAGTCACGCTAATATTAATTAATTTTATACATCAAAACAATTCAAATTCAAATTTATTTACAATTTACATTTGAATTTACATTTGGATTGATACCCGAAATGAGCATATGCTCGTGCTTGGGTACAGTCCAGTAGTCTACATAAATTTTCAGGGTTCAAATAATAATGCTGATGATATAAAATAATAGTAACAATAATAATAATATTAATAATAATAATAATAATAATAATAATAATAATAATAATAATAGAATAATCGTGACAGAAATGATACAAAGATTGTAATACAAAATAATTCATTAATAATAATAATAATAATAATAATAATAATAATAATAATAATAATAATAATAATAATAGTGATAAAACAAAAAAATATTTACAATAATAAAATAAATACTAAGACGGATAAAATAAAACATAAAACCACTAGCGAGAGTTAACACAACTTAAATAAGCATATAATAACCGGAAAAAATCCCAAACTCGAAAATCAACAGAAAAGTTCGTTGTATCGCAGACGACAGCAACCGCCGTATTGACGTTGTGCTATGCATTAATGGTAGTAGTGGGGAGCTGAAAGTCTACGTAACTGCCGTTCTCTTCGAATCTTCTCGTACAATCATGGGAAGTTAATGCTGTAAAAACAAAATGTCTACGAGTCAAACTGTTCATTATTACCAGGATAAATACAAATAATACTGAAATATATTAATCAAGTTTCAGTTATAGATCTCTCCTTTTGTGCAAAGGTATCATATCAAAATATTTTATGAATGGCGGGGAAAATATAAATTTCAATAACTTTCTAGTGACAAGTACAATCAAGTGTATCTGTGGCGATGCTAAGGAATGATTTATTGGAGATATACACTGTTATTAATTAAGAAAATGATCTATTTATATTTATTACAGTGTTTTATTTTATAGGTTACATGCATCAGATAAATACAACAAAAATTAGTACCATATAATGCTAGTAACACTTAAAAAAAATTATAATAAAATTTATCAAATATCATACAAACATTTTCACTTTATTTTTGAACTTAAGAATGTGTAAATAGTTTAGGTCTGGATTATTTTTCAATACTGAATTGTTTAGTCTTGGTCCATAATTCCTACTGTGTCTTAATCCAGCTGTAGTGTGGCATTTAGGTTCTGCCAAAAGAGTTGGGACATTTCTTCTGGTGTTATGTACATGTTTTTCAGTTATAAAATTCATTCGATTTTTTTTGAAAATAAATTAGTACTGTATCTTTATATATTTGCTCAATTTTTCGTACTTGGAATTCAGAATAAACAAATTGTGTCGGATAATCAAGTGGTTTATGCAGACAAATTTTGATGATACGTTTTTGTACTAATATTAATGGAGTTAAGATAGTCTTTGTCATTCCACCCCATCCTATTATTCCATATTGAATGACTGATTGAAACAAGGCTAGATAAACAACACGCAGAACATAGATAGGCATATATACACGAAGGGTTACAAAGTTGTTTACGTTTCTGAACTTGAAGTTGCACATACACACGAAGTTGATATTTCAAACATGATATTAACAACATTATTATTATGATTTATTTCTGTCACTAACGAACAACATTCATGGAATGACCAAGTAGATAAAACTCTATTTTTGTTGTTGTTATTATTATTATTATTATTATTATCATTATTATTATTATTATTATTATTATTATTATTATTATTATTATTATTATCATCATCCTCATGTAGGCTACATTCTTTTTTATCAGAGTTCATCAAATGCAAATCTAAACTGAGTTCCTAATCAATTGGTAAGATGTATACTGTAAAAGTTATCAAAGTACCAGCCGCCGCAGTTTCGCTTTTGTTTACTATCATTCGGCCGGACTGCGTGCTACTGGGAGATATTAATAATTTTGAGTTGTTACTTATCACTCGACAATTCCGAGTTCTAACTCGCATGTGTATTAATAAACATACTTATCTCTCAATCAGTCTGGCACTGACCTTTGATCCTTGAGTTACAACTCTCGATGACGCAACAGACGAGAGACAAGTCACTATTCTATATTAATAAACGTTACTACTCGCTCATATAATTGAGTTTATACTATCAACTTTCTGAGTTAACTGAATAGGTGACTCAAAGCGGTTGAGTGAAGTTAAAAAATCGTAATGACGAGGTATATTATTGTTGTATAACGTAGAAGAAAAGGTATAAACATCGTAGACAAGCTTGTAAAAATAGTTACAAAGATTTGTACAAATTTAAGAAGGACAACGTACAGTGACTAGCGCGGAATTTCTTGCAAGATTCAAATGGCAGAAGAGGAAGAGCTCTCGATAATGAAATGAAAATGAGCATTTTCTTACTATTTGTGGGCGATCCAGGTTTTCAAATGGGCGTTCAAGAGGATATGGATATTTCCCATGGTACCGTGTCACTTTTCATTTCATTGTATTCCATAGATCTTGTGTTAGCATTAAAGCTTCAAGATACGAAAAAGAGTTACACAATTTTCTGGTGAGATGAAGTGAGGCCGAGGATTCGCTATAGATTATTTGGCATTTGCCTTACGTTTGGGGAAACCTCGGAAAAAAAAACTCAACCAGGTAATCAGTCCAAGGAAAAATCTAACCCAAGCCCGAGTGCAGCTCCTGATCAGCAGCTAGCGAGTCTGCCGACTAACTTAAATTACCTTGGAGTAGGTTATTTTACGACGCTGTATCAACATCTCAGGTTATTTAGCGTCTGAATGAGATGAGATGTGATAATGCCAGTGAAATGAGTCCGGGGTCCAGCATCGAATGTTACCCAGCTTTTGCTCAAATTTGGGTTGAGGGAAAACCTCGGATAAAACCTCAACCAGGTAACTTACCCCGACCGAGATGCGAACCCGGGCCACCTGGTTTCGCGGCCAGACGCGCTAGCCATTACTCCACAGGTGTGAACTCAGTGAAAGAGTGTAGACCTACTCACAATGTACAGTAAAGATTTCTAAATTTTGGAATATCTTTTTACATGATGTCCTTCTATGTACCCTAGTCATTATCCTTATAGCTTTCTTTTATAAAACAAATTCTAACTGCTGGGAAGTTGCAGATTCTTTGAAATAAAGAGCATTTAATTGCGTTCAATTTCCAACAACTGTCCAAGAGTTACAGGATGCAAAAAGGAAGTATTCACTTCCTGGCGCCATTGAAGCTGTGAATTATACCAATATTTTTATTTAAAAAAATCAACATGCCGATGAGTATTTTAGCAAAACAAAAAGGTGTTGCGTGCCTTAATGTACGAGCTACCTGCAATGTCAAGGAAGAATTCACAAGCGTGGATAATTATTTCTATATTAGGCCTATATGGAGAAATTCGGATGTTTCTAGAGTAATGATTGGCAGTAATGCCAATGCACTTCTTCTAGGTGATACGGACTATGGAATTCTGTGGTTCCAAGGCAAAACATATTTAAATTTTTGTTGAAAATGAGATTTTGCGATAATGTGTGCATTCTGCTGGTATCTTTATTGTGGCAAGAGATAACATGTATATCTCTATTATTTTTTTTTCCTAATCCATTGTTATGAAACACGATTCCTACGATTTTATAAGGTTGTTCAAATTATATCTGTACATGCTCGCTCTTGAAAAGTGAAAGAAATGACTTACAAGACTAACACATTTTGCCTTGGAGTCACAGAATTGCTCCTTGGCTTATTACTTTACCATCACTCCACAGCAAAGAGCCTACGATAAATATATACCGGTAACGAAAAAACGTGCGATTATAGAGGTGTTTCGGTCAAGTGAAGCAACAATTTCCAATTCTCCGTAGCAAAATAAGAGTTACAATGGAAAGTGTCTTTGATCATATTGTGCTTCCTTATATCGCACGATGTAACTAAACACCTGTTTGAAGATTATGAAGTTTCATTACTGTAGGACGAAGTGAAGGAAGATAGAGTAGAATTACCGAACAGGTTGTATCACTCAGACGAGTCATTAGACATGAAATACTAATAATATAAAGCGTACACATATAGGTAAGTTTATCATCACATTATATTGTTACACATTCATAAGACTTTTTTTTTTTTTTTTGTGAAGAGGAAAAGACTTCCTACTTCTCATTTCCGGTAACTGATTTAGTGAATAATATGTGGTGTTGTTTCAAAATATTAACAAATGAAGTATGAAACTGCACACTTTCCTCCTCTATGATCGAAACAAAAGTATATTTACAAATCGAATGTGACGAAGACTTCCCTCTGCAAGGAGCTCTAGTCTAAACATTGATAACTTACACAGCTATGTCTAGGCGATAAAATGCGAGTAACAACTCAGAGTCACGAGTGAGATATGTCCAGGAGGGGAAAATATTTATTAATATGAAATTCAGACCAATCACTCACTCAACCCTTTACCACTCACTGAGTTGTCCGATACATCTCACTCACTCTCAAGCAGTTTTATTAATATCTGCCACTGTGTTCAACCGTTGCACGGTAAGGATGAGTGAAAGCTCTGAAGTTCACAGCTCGAGAGCGCTGTTCGACATCCCTGATTTAGACTAAAATCCTCATGTTCTATTATAAATAACTTATTCCGTCGTTATTGCTTTCCGGAGCGAGACACGACTGTGCCTTACGCCACTTTGTCCTGAAGAGTGATAAATATACGGAAGAGACTATTGAATCCGCAATGCTGCTGTATTCCAGCTCCTGCTGAGGTCAGCGTTGTATATTTTACCAGAATGCCGTGTTACAACGGGCTGGCGTTACACAGATAAGCTGCCGTTCTGGTCTCCCAATCAGCTCGAGCGGCCCATCTCGTGTCACATGGCAAGTCATCCCTTATGAAAATGTTTTCTGAACACTGCCTTGTGAACTCGGTATTTATGCAAACGCGGACGTCGTCCGGGGGGAATGTAGAGCGGTTGTAATTCGTAAAAACAATCTGTACGCCTTAGTGGCCTTGTAAAAGCGGTGCAGCCCGTAGCAGAGCCTGGTGACTCGACACTATTGTGTAGCGTTGCGAAGAGAAGCGGCCGAAGCTCTGTTAAACTAGATAGCTACGTGAACTGAAATAATATTCTTAGTCTGCTGATATTTGTTTCCGTGAAACTAGTTGCAATAATATTTTTGCACGATAGAGCGTTGTTTCATACTTCCCGTTGTTATAATAATAATAATAATAATAATAATAATAATAATATTTATTTACTCTGGCGAAATTAAGGCCATCAGGCCTTCTCTTCCACTTAGCCAGAAAGAAAAGAAGCTGATTCAATTTGCAGCAATACAAATTTATGATTACAGACTAATATACAGGGTGTTTAAAAATACTGGGCATAATTTCAGGTATGTATTTCCCACATGTAGACAATCAAAATAGTTCATTACAACATGTGTCCGGAAATGCTTTATTTCCGAGTTATGGCCTTCACAACATTGAAATTCACCGGAACGTTTTTCTTTCCGCAGGTCGTTGCCGTCAAAGGAGACATTTAGAGGGCACTCTGACAGTTCATTCCGAGGCGAAGGTTACATTCAGTACTTGGATCGAAGGTTTCCTGATCGATGGATAGGTAGAGGTGGCCCAATTGCTTGGCCTCCACGTTCACCTGATCTGAACCCTCTCGATTTCTCCTTGTGGGGCCATTTAAAATCATTGGTTTATTCGTCTCCGGTGCCTGATTTGGAATCCCTTCGGAATCGAATTGTGGCATGTTCTGAGGACATACGCAATACTCCTGGAGTTTGGGATCGTGTTCGCAGGTCAATGAGACATCGATGTGAGGTCTGTATTCAAGCAGGAGGTGGACATTTTGAACATCTTCTGTAATGACAACGACCTGCGGAAAGAAAAACGTTCCGGTGAATTTCAATGTTGTGAAGGCCATAACTCGGAAATGAAGCATTTCTGGACACATGTTATAATGAATTATTTTGATTGTCTACATGTGGGGAATACATACCTGAAATTATGCCCCGTATTTTTGAAACACCCTGTATAAATAACACTAAAAATTGATATAGTCATACAACCACAAGTTGAGTAAAATAATGCAAACATAATATTAATTAATAATTACAATATAAAACAGGGTGAATTAAAAGTCTGGAATCATATAAATATCTTCCATATGCTAGATTTTCGATTACTATAGGTGTTACCAGTACTTGTAAGACCAAATGCTCTCCCAGTGACACATTCGATTCTAGCTCTTAGCTATCTCAAAAGCCGCCATTTTGAATGCAACTTTGAAATTTTAAATGGAAAGGGGTCATGTAGGTACTCAAAATCATGTGACATTTTCTGAGAAAAACAATGGTCCAATCCGTGTTGAGATATCTCTACTCGTTTTCAAGTTATTTAAAGATAACTGTAATAATGACATAAACTTTAGTAACTAATGTTACTGTTACTGCATTACAGATATTTTGTAACATGGTACGGTACTAAGGAGGCTTTGGAAAAGGTATTTTTATGCAATTCAGGTAATTAACTTTTCCTGCTTTACTGTTTGGTTAACCTGTGACAGTGTCCACACTTTTGGAGTAACGGTCAGCGCGTCTGGCCGCGAAACCAGGTGACCCGGGTTCGAATCCCAGTCGGGGCAAGTTACCTGGTTGAGGTTTTTTCCGGGGTTTTCCCTCAACCCAATACGAGCAAATGCTGGGTAACTTTCGGTGCTGGACCCCGGAGTCATTTCACCGGCATTATCACCTTCATTTCATTCAGACGCTAAATAACCTAGATGTTGATACAGCGTCGTAAAATAACCCAATAAAGACCTGTAACAGTTTCAATGCGTTGTTGTGATTATTTAAAGCTTTCCTATAATAAATTCCTTGATTTTCGTGATGGCACTATCGAAAGAGGAAAGAATTGATATCATTCTGCATTCTGGTAGGTTAAGCCACAGAAATGTTGCAGCAGGCTGAACGAACAGTTTCCTGGGTTGGTCGATGTGGACCAGTAGAATGGCCGGCCAGATCTCCAGATTTAACACCCCTTTATTTTTTCTTTTGGGGTTACATAAAGAGCTTCATGCTACCAAGCTCTGTATAAGGCTTAGAAGTTACACACAAGGATTATGTAAGTGGTAAGTGAACCAATATTACAAATTGCAAGAATTACGAATTCAAATGTAAATTATAACTATACAACTCTGAGGAAAATTACATATCTGCACACATACACACAAAGGAGAAATAAACGTGAATAAGGAAGAAAGAAAACATTTTCAAAAGAATGAGTAAAGAAGAGTAAAGTACGTCAGTAAATGTTTGGATTTCACAAATAAGAGAAGCAAATCCATGTGGTTGATAGAGGACGAAATCGGAAACGAGATAATCTCTCCTTTCATCTCTCTCGTCATTCGCCTTTCGTTCCTCGTCACTCTCCTCCCTCTCGTTCACTCTATCTCTCGTTTCTCTCATCGTTCTCTCTTCACTCTCCTTTCCTCACTCCTCTCTCCCCTCTCGTCTCTCTACCAGCTTTTTTCTCTTCTTTATCAGTCCTTGTTAGCTTTCTCCGCCTGCTTCTTTTCTTCTCTACTTCATTATCTTTTCATCCCATCACTGTTTTGTCATTTCATAATAGTACATTATGCAACTAGCCTATAATGGTAGTAATTAAGACGCGAGGATGTTAATGAAACGAGCGCAAGCGAGTTTCATAATTTTCATACGAGCGTCTTAATTACCATTATAGACAAGTTTCATTCGACTTTTTATGCTCGACCATATTTCTAACTTGAAATTATTCATAAGTATTTATGTTATTGGTATGTGAGTGCAATAGCCTACATCATAAATTGTGAGATGTGCGCAGAGATGTGCATTTCCGGGAAATGATTGTCGACGACCTTGATATAATCTAGAGAGTAAGATAAACATTACTCTTGATATAACCTTGAAATTGAATTCGACATTGAAAAACGAGATGACAAATTGAATTTATTTGAATATTATTTACAATTAACGCTAATTATTATAGTAACAGAACGTCACCTTCTGCGACACTATTGGATTTCCAGCCTCCGTGACGTTTCGATACTTGTCTTTCGATTGCATATCCGAGAATAATCGAAAACCTGAACTTTAATGAATAGCTGTACTTTAATGACATGCATTAAAGGACTGCTACCAGGTGCATAATTACTACATTTCGGCATGGTCGAGCATAAAGAAACCTCTGATACTGTACATATCCGTATAGACTGTTTTCAGATAGAATATTCTGTGTACAAACTCATTTCATTATTTTTATATCAAAGTACATATTTAAAACTCAGGTAATTTAATTTTAGATAAAATGACTAAAATTAATCTGGAATGAAACGGGACTTGATTTTCTTCACGAATCTAATCCCTCTATCCACAGGTAGCGAACACGGTGGAACTCATCTCGACTCTTAATAACGAAGCATCGGCGACTTTTTAAGAAATCACGAGTGTTACTACCTATATCGAAATCCGATATATCGATTATAGGGAGGGAGACACTGAGCTGCTGATGGCTAGTTCATAACTTTCTGATGGATCGTTAAGTTAAATAAGCAACAGTAATGGAACATTACAAGATAGGCACTTAATGGCTTGACAATGGACCCTTTCTCTTGGCAGTAACTATGAAGTTCAAGGCAACCATGCTGCAGATGTTATAACTTTTAGGCCGGTGGGTGTTCGAAATCAAAGTGCTGCTCACGATGGACTTCATAGACCAAATATTTTCAGCGCAGAATCTCATAATTTTATGAGAAAAGAAGAGTAATACAGAATATGTTTTGCATCGTACGAAATAATGTCATCGAAGTCAATTTTATTGAAATCACTAGTGATACTTGTGTAGGTAATTTTACGAAATTCCCGCGTAATTTCTCCGCAGCTTGATTCGTCATTAAGAAAAGTAAAAAAAAATGTAATACTATCTACAGGGATATCATTTTATTTTTAATTCAATTTTTATTGTACCTGAGTTTTTGAATGTACTTCACTCCCACCCCCTCTACTAGTAAATTTCCAACCGTCCTCCACACAGAATCAAGGCTGCATATGCAGTTAAAGTTGCCTTACGGTCATAGTAAGCAGTACAAAGTTAGTAAGTATAGTTCGTTCCAGAAATATATTTACGTTTTCGAGTGACGAAAGAGCTTTCAATATTGAATCATATTTTCGCACAGGTACTGTCGTCCGTTTGCCTATACGTCGCATCCCGGTTTCTCCCACCCACTTCTGCTCGCCCCTCTGTAAAGGCTAGTGGCTGGGCTGTGTTAGCTCTTTTCTGAAAACATTAATTTCTGTTAGGAACTGGACGTCTACGTAATGTTATATAGTTGTTTAAAATAACTTAAATAAAAGGGCCTCGTTAAGTAATTAAATGTCACGTGATTCTCCCCCCTTTCTACGACCCTGCGATAAAACCACTTGGACGGACAGTAGATAGCATGTCTGAGTAATTTTATCTTTTCGGATCGGGCAGAAGGGAAGATTGAATTTACAGTACGTAAGGCACTCTTTTATAGAGTAGGTACAGAATTATTTCAACATGAGTTACTAGTACGAAGGACGAAACTGGTAACTGGAATTTGGTACAATAGTCTATAGTGCATTATATATGCACAAAAGAACTGAAGTCTGTATCGAAATGAACGGCCACCGTTTTCAAAAATGTGTTTAAATATCCATATTATGATTATTTTTCAATTTAACTTCATTTTCAATGTTGTACGCTAATTTGCTGTAGACAGTATAATATACAGTACACTGCATAATGAATACGTCCGAATGGATAGCTCAGTTCCTGAGTAAAAACGCTTATTGTTAATACTGTATTGTATTTTGATTAAACAAAAACCTAATGAAAATTATCAAACTCAAAATCGCGATATTTCCTAGTTTACCTAATTCCCTTCTATACCTAGTAAAGTAGTTTGTTAATATTTTACGCCAGTATCATCGAACTCCGCTCGTGGAAGGGGATAGCAAACGGTGTTTCCGGTTCTCAGCCGTTAATCCAAAGGTATAGACATGTTAATATTAGAAATGTTAGTAAAAATAAAATGATGTCCTTGTATAGGCCTATACTGCGGACTCTTCTCTTGGTTAAGAGCCATCAAACGGAGTTACATCTTTCATAGCTAGCGATCAGTATTCATAGACATTCTCAGCGCGAGCTTCCGGCGGGTCATCAGCGAACTAATGTTTCTCGTATTCATAAACCAGTGTTAGCGATATGATATATGATATGAAATAATTATGATATATGATATGATATGATATGATATGATGTTGATATGGTATGATATATGATATGATATGATATATGATCTGATATGATACGATATATGATATGATATGATATGATATATGATATGATATGATGTTGATATAGTATGATATATGATATATGATGTGATACGATACGATACGATACGATATGATATATGATATGATATGATATGATATGATGAGATGATATGATGTTGATATGGTATGATATATGATATGTGATATGATATGATACGATACAATACGATATGATATGATATGATGTTGATATGGTATGATATATGATATGATACGATACGATATGATATATGATATGATATGATATGATATGATGTTGATATGGTATGATATGATACGATATGATATGATATGATGTGATATGATATGATATTATGTGATATGATATATGATATGATATGAAATGAAATATGATATGATATGGTATGATATGATATGATATATGATATGATATGATATATGATATGATATGATATGATATGATATGATATGATATGATATGATATGATATGATATGATGTTTATATGGTATGATATATGATATGATACGATACGATATGATATGATATGATATGATATGATATGATATGATATGATATGATATGATATATGATATTGATATGGTATGATATAAGATATGATATGATATGATATGATATGATATGATATGATATGATATGTCGGTAGCCCGGGCTAGCTTAGCACGCACTTAGCGCGGGCTAGCGAAATGTCTATGAATAGCACCCTAAGAAATGAATCTAAACAAGACTACTACATGTAAAGAGAGTCAGCTCCTAAACCGTGAAGAAAGGAATTATTTTCTTTATATGAAATTACATTCTCAGTGAATTTCGAAACATGATAATGCCTATGAAATTCAGATGCATATCACATTATTTAGAGCAGCTCCATCCATATCTCTTTACGATAGTAAATCATATGTAGATTTGATTTCATGTTGGACTGTGAACGTAATTTCCCGTAATTTTTTTTAGTTCTTTACTGCATACGCCATTAGTGTACATGAGTATGTAAATTAAATATGTTGTTCTTAATGCATTTCATCAGACCTGTGGCATTACCACTAATATCCCTAACCTCTCCGAATAGGAATAAGAGAAAGGACGGGATTAGAAAAAAAACTCTTTAGAACCATTCGCTTTCCTGAATTCTATGGTTAAGTTTTTTTGGATTTTAATGTCTGTCTAAAAACTTGCGTTACATTACGTTCTTTGTAGTGGGTTATGATAGTTACAATTTCTCAGTAGATCTGAACTACTAATTCTGCAGTGCTTGGGAAAAGTGACACAAGTCAGTTTCCACAAACCTTTTTTGATAATTTATTGACAAATTTCGGAACATCTGCTCGCTTGACAAAAATTACATAAGTATTCCTTCCATTACAATAATTCATACTTACTTATTGGCTTTTAAGGAACCTGGAGGTTCATTTCCGCCCTCACATAAGCCCGCCATTGATCCCTATCCTGAGTAAGATTAATCCAGTCTCTACCATCATATCCCACCTCCCACAAATCCATTTTAATATTATCTTCTCATCTACGTCTCGGCCTCCCCAAAGGTCTTTTTCCCGCCGGCCTCCCAACTAACACTCTATATGAACAATTCCACGTGTAACTGACTGACATTTACAGTACACTTTGACAGCAAAATGTTTGCCTAAATTGTATAATGGGTTGAAATTAGACTGTGTCACCGCAGGATTTTATAGAGGGAAGTGTACACTTAAGATACATATAATAATAAACGTCTTTAATAGGAAAAGTATACTATTTATTTACGTCCAAAGTGTGTGTAACAGACTGACATAAATGTCAACTCTCTCTTCGGGTGAACATGGTTCTCCACATATTTCTCTGAATTGTCATTGCTGATACAATTTTGCAAAATATAGTTCGGAAAGGAAATTGTAATCTTCAGTTTAAGTTGAAAACGACCTCCAAACCACGATTAGTAATGCAGTTATGGCCGAAAAAGTGATGTGTAACAGACTGACCTCATTCTGTAACTGACTGATATCTCTGAATTATAAAATGAAGTTGCACTTACAGAACCATAAATAGTACAAAATAAGTAGTAAATTAACATAACGATTAATTTAAATGAATAATATGTTTTCTTTCTATGTTTCTTTGTTTGTTTCTTTCTTTCTTTCCCTGAGTGTAACCTCTCCCTTGTAGGTTCATTTACACGACCCACGCCACACGGGCCTTACAGGGCCGCGACCTGTCGGGAGAGGAATTAAACTGTGGATCACATACATACTTTTTGGACCACACAAGGACATGGAGGGCCTCCCCGGACGAGGGATCAGCTCCGATACAACATAAACATTGAAGACATTACACAGCATTCACTCACACATATGGCCGGACTTTCAAGAGGTACAATCCCGTCATTTGCCTGGAAATAACTGAGGAAACCATGAAAAACCTCAGTTAGGATTGCCGGCCCCTGGGATCGAACCCCGGACCTCCCGAATGCAAGGCCAGCCCTCTACCACTCCGCTAGCCCGCTCGGTTAATATGTTTTCCCGAATACAAAAATTAGTTTCCTTAACCATGCATCTTAAATGACACATATTAATGCACATACAAGAATTACATAGGCCTACTTAATAACATATATAATTTTTCTCTGTGATTAAATACTGTATATACAAGCCATATGCATTGGTGTTTAATTTTAGGACTATAAGAGTGTCACAGCAACCTTGACAGCGCGTTCCTAATCATCTGGCACTGACCTCCTTATCGATTACGATAAGGTGACGCAGATCACAGTTTATATTTTCCATGCCTATGGATGTTATATATTATGTTCATAATAATAGATTAGAATGTTGAGTTCTACTTTTAGATTGGATTTGAACCATTGGAATTAAACACGTAGAAGCACTCCACGGCACTCGTTGACTCACTTATTTAGTCTAACTAGTATGTACGGCAGGAACACTGTCAATATGTTGAACAAACTTTAGTTTCTTTTCACACACGGAACCTGTGGACCTTTCGCACTGATTGTTCACAAGACAGTTGTATATATTCTACAACATAGGGATCTAATACTTTCACGTAATGAACTCTATGAGATGCCGGAATAGGTGCAAGATGTTCAAATCGTTTTTCGAGATACTTTTTTCCTTCGTTTATCTCAATCTCTGCTACCTCCTTAACAATAATTTTGGATGTTTTTATTGCTCACAGTTACAAAATTCAGTAGCGCTTTGTATCTTCTTCCCCGATTTCGCAGGCATCCATGCCATCCTTTTTACTTGGCCTCCAATCACATCCACGGCCCCTTTGCCATGATGTGACTGAAAGAAGTTCCATTCTATGTTAAATCCAAATATGCGAGCAAGCAATGTCACATTGCTCAATGTTTACTTCTGTTTAAAATGACTCGCTGCTTTATCTGAAAATATTTTTACCACCTCAATGTTCGGAAGAATCGCCAAAATTTCCGAAAACATTTTTCATAGACAAACATTCACTACATAGCCTATTTGTCATGTGCTACATAATCTGACACTAATGCAGAGGATTTATTCTGAACTTCCCTGTCACCTTCCTGTTTAAACCAGGCAACAGCAGTAAATATTGAGACCTGCTTATTGCTCCAATGAGCTGCCTGAATCTCATTTTGTTCATTTCAGGTGTAATTACTGCACACTTATCACCAGTTCACGTATAACTTCACCAAGGCCTTCCAAGTAACTAAGCACACTGTGAGAATGAACAACATAACAGCTGAGAGCGCGACATGTCAGTCACTCACAATGCCGCTGCGGAAAACGAAATCACTTTAGAAGAAAATGTTCTAATACTTTTCTATTGGTCATGTAGTAATAACGCAGAATACCAAAGGAAATTTTAATCTGCCAATTATTGTGCTGTGTGGAAGAGTTTTTGTATGTTTCTTGTGACGGACTGACCGTAACTTACAGTACAAATAATTATAATGATTTTAAGTTATTTAGGATCTTAGGATACCTCAACTAATTACATATTTACTTCAAGGAAAGACCAAAATATAATATACAAAAAAGACGGTCGAAATAAAACAAATTTACGTGTCCAAATTGTGACACGAAACATAAGTATCTATACGTGTTTTTTTAAGCGTTTGGAATATGACAAGATCTGCAGCAAGTTATAGACTAAAAGAGAGAATATTTTAAACATTATCTTACGAAATAAGGCGATTTAAAGTATAAAGAAACATATTTCTTCAACAAAAATACTCCTACATCAATTTCAAGAAATTAACCTCAGTATGACATTTTCGTGGAATTGCTCATATGCATTTCTGGATTCGCCCATACGTGCTACATGCCGTGCCCATCTCAAACGTCTGGATTTAATGTTCCTAATTATGTGCAGCTCTGCGTTGTGTAACTTTCTCCGTTCTCCTGTAACTTCCTTCCTCTTAGCCTCAAATATTTTCCTAAGAACCTTATTCTCAAACACCCTTAATCTCCGTTCCTCTCTCAAAGTGAGAGTTCAAGCTTCACAACCATATAGAACAACCGGTAATATAACTGTTTTATAAATTCTAACTTTCAGATTTTTTGACAGCAGACTAGATAACAAAAGCTTATCAACCGAATAATAACAGGCATTTCCCAAATTTTTTCTGCGTTTAATTTCCTCCTGAGTGTCATTTATATTTGTTACTGTTGCTCCAAGATATTTGAATTTTTCCACCTCTTCGAAGGATAAATCTCCAATTTTTATATTTCCATTTCGTACAATATTCTGGTCACGAGACATAATCATATACTTAGTCTTTTCGGGATTTACTTCCAACCCTATCGCTTTACTTGCTTCAAGTAGAATTTCCGTGTTTTCTCTAATCGTTTATGGATTTTCTCCTAACATATTCACGTCATCCGCATAGACAATAATGATGTAATAATTCAGAGAGAAAAAAATCAAATCGACTTAAACTAGTGTAAGTTGTCAATAAATTATCAAAAAAGGCTTGTGGAAACTGACTTATGTCACTTTTCCCGAGCACTGCAGAATTTTTATCAATTTTACTAATTTCTGTTCCGATACAATTATTATACATAACATTAAACATATTATAAGATATTTAAACTAGAAAAATTCACAGTTTGATATACAGTATTATTCGCTGCAGTCCACACCTGTGGAGTAACGGTCAGCGCGTCTGGCCGCGAAACCATGTGGCCCGGGTTCGAATCCCGGTCGGGGCAAGTTACCTGGTTGAGGATTTTTCCTGGGTTTTCCCACAACCCAATACGAGCAAATGCTGTGTAACTTTCGGTGCTGGACCCCGGACTCATTTCACCGCCATTATCACCTTCATTTCATTCAGACGCTAAATAATAGATGTTGATACAGCGTCGTAAAATAACCCAATAAAATAAATTATTAGATGCAGATTTTATAAGGGCCTAGGGCAGTGGTTGGCAAAGATTACGTCATATAAAATACAGTCCGCAATACACAGAAAAGCGTTAGGTAGGAGGGGAGGATACACAAGCTCCTTAACTCTAAACGAACAAGTGATGGCTAAGGGGAGGGAGATCATGCCTTATCCCTCTGCCCTGCTTGTGTATTATGGGGTTGACTAAGTGAGTCAAGAAATGCCGACCACTGGCGTAGGGAGAAAATGAGTGCTGTTTTCTCATCACACGGACCCGCATTTCGATTCAGAATAGATTTCATGATACTTTTAATAGACGAAGCAACTGTAAGAAGCATTTCGTCTGCAAATAGAATTTGACTGTTACTCTTATTTAATTATCACAAAGAGAATATTCATACAAATTTTTCACGAAATAAAAACAAAAGTAATTGACTTCTTTTCCACAACATATTTTGAAGGTACTCTCCTTTTACTTGTGAGTAGCTATGACGTTTACTGTTTGCTGTTTTGTAGTTAAAATTAATTCTTCTCTGTTACAGATTCATCACTTTGGCTAAAGGACTCATCCTGGAGAAGGGTGAGTGTTATTATATTTTATTACTTACTATATCGTTTTGAACTCTTTTCATATGATTGTTCTTCCGTAAATTTATACGACTCTTATCGCCACTGTTTTGACACAATCCAAAATTGGTGAGGTGGCGACATACTGTGGCTTTAGAAGTGCCAAGATTTGTCGAGGATTCACTAGTATTGACGAGTGGCTGCAATACTTATTTGGTAGATTATAAACTCATTCTCCAGAATAGGTGGTCTTTCTGAGCGAGGTTAATCTTGAAGGTTCAGTTAATTAATTTATCTGTTTAAACCAGTTTGTTGCTGTCCTATCGTTGACCATTCGTTCACCTTCTACTTCATACATTTCTTGAGCTGCTGATTTTATATTCATCCTTTTTTTGTGAACTGAAACGCCGAAGCACATGAATTTTGAAGATGATGTCGCACATTTCCAGTAAACAATGAAGATAATGGGCACTAGATTACTTAGGTAGTTAAATACTTCTTTAAATGTGTGTCAAACGTTACTGACAACAGATATAAAGAAATCTCCTTTGCCTAGCAACGTTAAGACATATGTATAGAACATTTATAGGAAAATACTTTTGAAATTTATTTATTTATTTATTTATGTATTTATTTATTTATTTTTTTGCTAATAATTGTAACATATAATATATACAGAAAAACTTGAGCTCGACCCTGAAAGAGTAGAACTCGTGCTCAGGGGCGGATTCCTGAATTGAAATTAATAATTATACAATACAATTTGTCTTTTGTCTACTATGCAATTATATATTGTATATATATTCTACATAAATTTAAATTTACAATTTTTCTTTTTTTATAAAATCCATGCATAACTTTTTAAATTTAATACTATAACTATTAGAATTGACAAGATTAGGATATTTAAATATAAATTTGTTATATATTCTTGGGCCTAAATTACTGCTATGATTAAATATTGTAACAGTGTTGCATTTTGGTTTAAACAATCTTACAAAATTCATACCTTTTGTTTCATAACTATGAGAATACAATTCAAAATTATTTCGATTTTTATGTATGAATTTTATTAATACAATATAATAAATTTGTCTTACGTTAAGTACATTAAAGTCTAAAAACAAATTTTGAGATGGAAAAATCAGTAGGTTTATGAAGACATATTTTCATTATTTTCGTCTGTAATAAATAAAGTGGATTAAAATTGAATTTAAACGAGCTAACCCATCCTATAATTCCATACATAATTACCGATTGAAATAAAGTTAAATATATTGTGCGTAATAAACTTATTGACAAGTAATTCTTCAATAAAACAAAATAATATATTATTTTACGTAATTTATTACAAAGGTAATTAGTTTACGTAATTTATTACAAAGGTAATTAATGTGTTGGTTCCATTTTAAATTATTATCGAAAATTATGCCTAAATACTTAACTTTAGAGGACTCTTTAATAATCAGACATTTACATTGTATAAGACAACAATCAGAATTATGTAATTTAATACTTAATATAGATGTAGGAGGTTTGTTAGATTTTTCGGATAATGAGAATGGAATAATTATGGTTTTATTTTCGTTGATAGAAAGATAATTTATGTCAAACCATTTTTTTTGTTAATTTTAGTCCATTATTTTAATAACCTGAAATAAATAATATTTCGAATAATTGACATCTGAAACTAGGATTAATAAGAAATATCAGTTAACTCATATTAACAAACGAACAAGAAGTCGTAAATATCTGCATAAAATCGTAGCGAATGCTATTAAACTTACTGGTGTTTGACCTCTGACTGTAGGAATAATCTTCCCAGCGAAACAGCTATGGAGAACTGATCAGTTATTTTGTGGAAAATTTGTGATCTTAATTACTTATCTCATTATACAATCTTACTAACAAAAACTCGTACAGAGAAGTTAACTGTCTTATACTCAAACAGTGAATAGCTCGTTTATAAATCATGTGTAAATTTCTGGCTAGAACTATGTCACAGTTACGTCATTGTTTTATTACGAATGGTAGAAGAATGCCTGAGATTCTCCATGGCATTCGTTAGTGTGCGCTAGTGTGCTGCGCTAAGCATCGATAGTGCAACTGGGCCTGATCGTTTACCACTTTAATTATTCATCAAAGACTACAGCAATATTATTCTAATTATTCTGTACTCTCTGATTTGTTGTTCTGTGGTTAGAAGACAACCATGATCATGACAATCATATGAACAGCTATTAGAGAGGCGACCATTTTTCTGTGTATACAAAGCTGTAACAGGGGCTTTCGTGTGTGTAACTACAGCAAAGCAATTTCCATGTATAGTTGCACACTAATGATACTTCCATCGTTTATGCATAGTTTATTAGTAATTTTTTTCTGTCCGAACTTTGTATATGTATCATATAAAAATTATTATACACGGTCTATTGGTAACATAGGCGGAGAGAGAAATGGTTGCTTTTGGGGGGGGGGGGACAAAGAAAAACCATATAATCCCCATATAACGGGACATCATTTACCTCCTCCTCCACGTTATAGCTTGACCGTAGTATAGTTTATATCGGAATATTATCATTTAATAAAGGTATTTTCGGAGGCATGTTTCTCACAGTGTTAAATCTATATCAGCGATGTTTCGGACCGAGTTGTATAGGACTTGAACTGTAGGTCTACTGTAAATTGAAGGGTTCAGAACCATAGTAGGCCAAGCGCCATTTACTAAAACCGTAGAAAACAAGGGTTAAAATGAAGTTATCACCATAATTCAGTGGAAACCTATAGCAAGTAATATGTAGATAGATAGGTAGGTAGGTAGGTAGATAGGTAGGTAGGTAGATAGATAGATAGATAGATAGATAGATAGATAGATAGATAGATAGATAGATAGATAGATAGATAGATAGATAGATAGATAGATAGATAGATAGATAGATAGATAGATAGATAGATAGATAGATAGATAGATAGATAGATAGATAGATAGATAGATAGATAGATAGATAGATAGATAGATAGATTGATTGATTGATTGATTGATTGATTGATTGATTGATTGATTGATTGATTGATAGATTTATTGATATAGTTCACAAAAGTACAAAACTTAATAACTTAACAAAAGATCTATATACAAATGTAGTTCTACATAATAAATATACAGTTTCCTAAACTAATTAATCTATCGCAAATCTTAATAATTTATTGGTTCAAACTTGCACTTACGTAGCAAGTAATATAAAGTATACAAATTCAAACTAAATGATGTCAATCTTCATTAAACTATGGTATTCACTTAAGTTTAACTCTTGTTTTCTCCGTTTTAAATAGTTGGCGCTTGGCCCACTATGGCTCTGAACCCTTCTATTATAATAGGGTATAACTTAAAACAATCTCCCTGTTTTTCTCTCTCGTGCAGAAACACATGCATACATCAATAAAACTACGTATCACTGCTAACAAACTTTTTTATATGAAGCTCATCTTCCTGAATATATCATATGAAATGTAAACTCTATTTTATTGTAATCTCGTCTTTAAGTTTACACCTTTCACCATGATCACTTCTATTTTTTTTCTGCATTATTGTGCAGTATGTTATTCCTACATCTTCTAAGTGTCGGCCTGAACATCTGCAGACTTTTAACACTTGAGTACAGGCTGTTGCAAAAGAAATAATACAGTGCTTCCATTCCTCAAATGAGGTATGGGAATTCTGATACATTGAGAAATTTAAAATAAATATTATAGTCCAGACACATGATCTGAAGACTTAATTCGTCAATTTAAGCAAATAAAATTAATCATAAACAAAAGCAAAAAAGATCTTTTGAATTCAATATTTTCTAACGTTAATAGAAAAAAAAAAGAGTTCAGAGAAGTTTGGGGGGACAGGGCCCCTATGACCCCCATAACTCCGCCTATGATAGGTAAGATCGAAATGACATAAAACTTACTGTTTTAATAATTCAAATTTATTCACAATTTACATTTGAAATGCATACATATGAATAGATACCCGAAATGAGCATATGCTCGTGCTCGGGTACAGTCCAGTAGTCTACATAAATTTTACAGGGTTCAAATAATAATGCTGATGATATAAATAATAGTAACAACAACAACAACAACAACAACAATAATAATAATAATAATAATAATAATAATAATAATAATAATAATAATAATAATAGAATAACCGTGACGGAGATGATACAAATATAGTAAAAGAAAATAATTCATTAATAATAATAATAATAATAATAATAATAATAATAATAATACTTAATAATAGTGATAAAGCAAAAATATTTACAATAATGAAATAAATACTAAGACGGATACAATAAAATATAAAACCACTAGCGAGAGTTAACACAACTTAAATAAGCATATAATAACCGGAAAAAAATAACGAACTCGAAAATCAACAGAAAAGTTCGTTGTATCGCAGACGACAGCAACTGCCGTATTGACATTGTGTTGTGCATTAATGGTAGTAGGGGGGAGCCGAAGGTCTACGTAACTGCCGTTCTGTTCGAATCTTCTCGTACAATCAGGGAAGTTAATGCTGCAAAAAACAAAATGTCTACGAGTCAAACTGTTCATTATTCCGAGGATAAATACAAATAATACTGAAATATATTAATCAAGTTTCAGTTATAGATCTTCCCTTTTGTGCAAGGGGAATGAATATTTTATGAATGGCGGGGAAAATATAAATTTCAAGAACTCTCTAGTGACCGAGATAGTGACAAGTACAATCAAGTGTATCTGTGGCGATGCTAAGAAATCATTTATTGGAGATATACACTGTTATTAATTAAGGAAATGATCTATTTATATTTATTACAATGTTTTATCTTATAGGTTACATGCATCAGATAAATACAATAAAAATTAGTACCAAATAGCTTACAATGATTTAAATTAAATGAATATGTTCGCCATTTTTCCATAATTAGGTTACTTTCTTAATTGAAATATCTGATACATGTAAATAAGTAAGTACATTACAAATTATACACTTTTATATACAAGATACGTAATGTTTATGGCAAAGCTAATAATACATGTGGGCTTCTTCCACATTGCGATCCACAGTTAATTGTAAAAATGTTTATTGAAGACGGACCATTTTGATAAAGTACGAATTGTAATGAAGTCTGTCAAGACTTTATATTGCGTGTTACATTCTTACAGTTGAAAGTTGTTACATTGAGACGTAGTGTTCGGTTACTTTAACCATGTGATAAAATAGTGTGCAAAGTTACGGAACTGTTTACTAGTCACAGGAATGTCACATGCTTTGAATCGTTTCTTGTCACGTAGCAAGAGTACGAGTAGTCTTTTCTGTTAGGCCATCAGGTCACGTTACTACATCCAACCTTATAAATGGGCACTATTCGGCTCAAAATTACCTCTTGCCAGTTGCCATGGATACAATCATATGGTATAAAGAACCCAGCAGTGTGTGCTGGTCTTGCTACGTGACTAACGCCAATTGAAATGTGTGTGAAGCTCTTCTGTTGCCTAGTCCCCGAGAAAGGATCTGGAAACAGTTGAAAAACATTGGAAAAAATAGTAATAAATGTGTGACGAATTGAATATCGTAAAGTGATTTTGATGTACAGGAGAGACATAGTAATGAAATATAGGAACAAATTGACAAAACACGTGAAGGAGTTAGTGATCACCGTATACAACATCTAATATACTGTAAATCAGCGGTGACCAAAGCGGGTGTCGTGTAATTACAGATATTCAAACGAGTACGAGGAGTTTCCTGTACATTGCTGTGTATTTCATTCACTTGCTGAAGGCAAGCAGTGGCGGTATCATGTCCCTCTACAAACTCTGTCTCTACAAGCAATAAGAGGTGGTTTCGTAAAGAATGAGGAGGAGAACTTTTTTGTTGTTCTGCCGGGAAAAATGTAATATGTTTACTTTGCTCAATGCTTCAATTAGGAGTATAGAAGCATTAATTGCCACGCTGAATAATGTATTATTATTATTATTATTATTATTATTATTATTATTATTATTATTATTATTATTATTATTATTGACCACTAAGTAGTCTATGTGTTTCTATAATTCTACGTGCATGAAAATTTATATTTTTAGATCTTCTCCCTAGAAGGATAAAATTATTAGGTTTTATCTCAATTTTAATCTTATTTAATAGATGACGGAATAATAATAATAATTTGTATAAACAAAAGCCGCCCTAAATAAGGGTTCGATAGATCGGCCTACTAATCAATTCATAAAGAATAATAAGTAAACAAAACAATTTTGTGACACTTGGAAAGAAAAAGAAAAAACATTAAGATAAGAAAACGTAGGAAATCATTTACAATAAAAATTTTGTTGGGTACAAATGATTACTAATTATAGCTAAGGATGATTTTAACACGTGAGATCCTATGGCATCGATCGTTGCATCAGAAATTTTGTATTGTTTAAGTTGATTTAAAGTTTCACGTGGGATCGTGCCACGGGCACCGAACATGAGCCCAAAACCTGTCCAATGTGTAATGTGGTATTGTGCTCCAAGATGCTGACAACAAGGCTCATATATGACTTGTTTTTCACGACACACCTCTTGTGGCTGTTGCTCATGCATCTCAAAACGGATTGTGGGATCAAGAATGACACCCTTATCCTTCTGCCGATCAATTATGATGATATCAGCCCGTCTAGTAGAGCCATCAGAAGAGACGCAACCAACCTCCTCATAAACCTCATAGGAAGCATTCTGACGGATTAAAGCTGCGATGAGAGAACGAACCGTATTATGTCTGTTGATTCGGAGCAATTCTCCATGATGGCAGAAACCCAAGACGTGAGGAAAACTGATTCATTATTATGTGCCAACAAACTGTTAAGGAGACTGGGTAGTGATTAGTGGTGAAATATTCGATTTTTTATTTTGTGTTTCAAAAAAAAGTATAAAACTTGCTCTTTAAAACAATATATATTGTGGGGGTATCTCTGCACATAAGCAATTTATGTGAGCTCTTTAAATATAGCGGTGCATGTAATTCATACATTTCCTTTTTTCCAATTCAGTTTTCCGTAAGTTACAAATTTTCACACTTGAGTGCATTTTTCTTTGAAATAAATTAATAAATTTGCATGAAATTTTTACAGTGTTTTCTATGGCCTATGTTCTACAAAGTAGACCTTTGCGTTTATGAATATCACACACATAACTTAAGAAAAAAATATGTATGCAATGAAAAAAATAATATAAATTATTAATCAAAGTATAATATTTTTTCTGTTTGACTAATGGTGCAATATTTAACTAAATATTGGTTTAGAATTTTCAAAAAACATTACTTGACATCTTAAAAAAAAATACAAGGGATATGAATGAAGATTTTTAACAATTAATATGCATTTAAAGTTTGAGGTACATTTAGCAAAGAGGGAAAAACAAGTTATCAGTTAGGGCCTTTTCTTTGCACTTTCATAATAAGCTAATAAGTTGTCTTTTATTCCACTAAATTCAGAATGATTTATTGTATAACCATGACAATTTTTATTCCACGCTGAACACTAAACGCCTAGATATATTGAACTAAACTTTTGTACTGAAATACTTTAATCGTACAGGCATCACAACCCGGTTCCCTTAAACGCCAGGAATTGATATGTCTTAAATAATAGCCAGGAAGAGAAAGATGACATGAATAAATGTAAGGAAGTGAGCTACCTAATGGACTTTGAAATATCTCGTGCTCTAAAGCCTTTTATTAGAACAGAATTTCTCAAAAGAGTAATGATTAAAATAGCTTAAATAACTTGCCCATAAGAAGTTTTTAATTTTGAAATAGTACGAAGTTCTCGATCAAGTATCGAGAGAAGAATTTACAAAATTCCTGATTATATTCAAGAGGAAGTTTAAAAAAGAAGCAAGAAAAATCGTACATTATTCACTGGCTCTTGATGACAGCAGTGGCATTACTAATACAGCAAAGATTGAGATTTTTATCCGCGGGATTGATCAAGTGTTAGTACAGGAGCCACCACTGCTTGTAGTTTTCATGCCAAGTACCTTTTCTCCGTCCACTTAGTTCATAGGCTGTTTGTCGTATGTAATCACTGCAGTTCGAGTTTTCGTCACCGCTGCTGTAAATGATAGATCAGTTCTCAGGATAAAAAAAATATACAGGTGCATAGTTTTACTGTGGTCTGTATTTTATGTAGAACTACTTATGGGTGTGGTCACCTGTGGACAGGTCTAGAGATCTACTTAGAAGACGTTGTTGACGAACAGCGTGCGGAAAAAGAATAACAAGGGAAATTAAAAGAGAACGAAGGGAATTCAAGGAGAACATTGGGAATTCAAGTAAGACAGGGGGAATTCAAGGAGAACAATGCGGGGGTTGCATTTTTATGTCACGATTCCCCAGTTCAGAATTACACTTTGTGGTATTCCTTCAACTGGGCATTTCCAACGTTTCGGAACTACATACATGTTCCGTCACTAAGGTAAAAGATAAGACCGGAGAAATCGCCAGGCTAATCCGGACGACTGACACACTAACACAATCAGAAGAATAACACTCAAAGAACCTCGCCTGAATATATTGTTGTGAGATTCTTTTATAACTAATATGAAATCAATTCTCTCAGGACGTGTAAACCAGCATAATTGAGGAATATGGTGAGCGAAAATCCGAAAGCAGTTATTCAACTCAATTTGATACAGTCCCTAGTTGCATGTTTACTGTACTCTAAGTCGCAACGTCCGTATATTTCTTTTACTCCAAATATACTACGACTTGTTTAGTGTACCTGGACATGGTGGAGCAATTTCTCCTACCAATTCCGAATGAAGAGTGTCTTGAAGGTTTGCTGTGTTTCAGAAGGACGAAGCTCTTGAGAACATGCACGGTATATTTCGCGCCTTTTTAAATCGATTATTTGCACGTAAATGGTATTCAAATCGTGGCCTACGGCGTAGCCACCCCGTTCCCCTGACTTCGCTCGACTTCTTCTGAAGTTACGTAAGGACGTATCCATGTCCTTCCAATGCCAACTACTTTATCGCAACTTGATGGCAGTATATCCGCTATGCTTGGCAAATGTTTGGACTGAACTGGAATATAGGTACCGGTACGACATATTTCGGTATACGTACAGTGTGTAAAAAAGGGGATTTAACTCTTATGATGCAAGGTGTATCCTCATAGAAATACCTTAGTTTGCCGCTCTGTGGTAGGAGATTTTAAACAGCTATCATGAACACCCAATGTTTACAGAATTCGTCAGTTTCATAACGTTGATATTACTGGACTATAAAATGGTATTTTTGTATAATAATTTAGACGGAGAAAAAGTAGCCATATAATCTACATTTTCTCACTTTGTCAGTAATTATAAGTTGGCAATCCTGTTACGTTTGAATTTAATAAACACAGGCTGTTGGTGTGAACAGATTGGTTAGCAGACCTGATACCTTGCCAATGGTTTTTATTTTAACATTTTTCTTATTTAACTAGGTTATTTTACGATGTTGTATCAACATCTCAGGTTATTTAGCGTCTGAATGAGGTGAAGATGATAATGGCGGTGAAGTGAGTCCAGAGTCCAGCACCGAAAGTTACCCAGCATTTGCTCAAATTGGGTTGAGGGAAAACCCCGGAAAAACCCCAACCAGGTAACTTGTCCCGATCGGGATTTGAACCCGGGCCACCTGGTTTCGCGGTCGGACGCACTAATCGTTACTCCATATTATTTTAATATTAAACCATTCTGTTTATATATCATTCATACATACATACATACATACATACATACATACATACATACATACATACATACATACATAGTGTTCTGCCCAAGGACAGGTCTTTCACTGCAAACCCAGCATTCTCCAATCTTTCCTATTTTCCGCCTTCTTCTTAGTCTCCGTATATAATCAATATCAATATATATCATTGTTGTCGATCATCTGATATCTTATTTTGCCCCGAACTCTTCTCCCGTTTACCATTCCTTCCAGTGCACCCTTCAATAGGCAGTTTCTTCTCAGCCAGTGACCCAAAGAATTTCTGATTCTTTTTCTGATCATTTTCAGCATCATTCTTTCTTCACCCACTCTTTGCAACACAGCTTCGTTTCTTATTCTGTCTGTCCATTTCACACGCTCCATCCATATTTCCGATGTTTCTAGTCGCTTCTCTTCACTTCGTTTTAAGTCCATGTTTCTGCCCTATTCAATGCCACACTCCACACAAAGCACTTCGCTAGTCTCTTCCTTAGCTTTTCCAGGAAATACTCCTTTTTCTATTAAAAGCTTCCTTGGCATTGCTCTCCTCCTTTTGACTTCCTGGCAGCAGCTCATGTTACTGCTTATAGTACATCCCAAGTATTTGAAGCTGTCCACTTGCTCTACTGCCTCATTTAGAATTCGCAAGTTTACCTTCTTCATTTTTCTTCCTATTATCATGGTCTTCGTCTTATTAACATTCATTCATTCATTCATTCATTCATTCATTCATTCATTCATGTAGTGTTCTGCCCAAGAGCAGGTATTTCACTCCGAATCCAGCTTTCTCAAGTCTTTCCTTTTTTCTGCCTTCCTCTTTGTTTCCTCATATGATCCATATATCTTAATGCCGTCTATCATCTTATATCTTCTTCTGCCCCGAACTCTTCTCCAGTTCACCATTCCTTCCAGTCATTAACATATAAAAGTAAAATAGCAAATATAGAGAACTAATCATATACAAACTTAAGGTATTAGAGGATCTTGGATAAATGGAAATGAAGGAGTTCCACATACGATACGATACAGCCTGGTCTTGATATTTAGGAGGAAAGGGAGTTCTAGAACTTCAAATAGAACACTCTTGCAATGAAGCAAAAAAATGGTGATTACTAGGCTTCGGGACTTTGGACCCGATACAATAAGTTTACTATGCATGTATATACAGCTTTTTGACTAGCTGCAGGTAGTGAAAGATAGAGATGTGTACAGGTAGGAACGTTGCTGTTTAGAGTAGAGTACGGTAGTATGGGGAAACACACACAAATGTACATTCTGAAAGTAAATACACAATGACAATGTCAAAAGAATTTGAAAAGCTTTTATTCTCCTGTCTTTTATAGCTATTTGTTTTTAATTATACACATTGTTAATGGTGGAAATAAACATGTAGCAATTTTAATTTCTTCATTTATCCTTTTGGTCGTCTTTAGGAAGTGCTGTTACAATGTACTACAAGATAGATTTTCAGCGTCTCAAACAAATCTTTTTCGGTTATCTGCCAAACACAGTTTGTACTGTGAAAAGCTGTGTTCTACGTCACATGACGTGATAGGAGCAAAACGAAAAAACCTAACATCATTGCAGTCTCTAAGAGACAGTCCTTTATTCTCGGGTGACTCTATATCCACTAATTTACAGTTTATATTATATAATGTTCCATATCCGTTATTTTTACATAAAATTGATTTCCACTTCTGTTTTACACGTTCAGTAACCTGTGTACTTGGTTTCTCATTAATTCTCTGTGTCATTTCCTCAACTAATTTGGGGCTTCCGGCATCTCTTGCTCTGACTTTTCTAACCGTGTAATAGTTTCAGACACAGTTTGAAAATGAGTTTCTATGAAAACCAAATTATTCGTCAGAACCTTCAAATCCAGAGATTTAATTATTCTGATTGCAGAACAGTCGTGACTCAATGTGTTGATTATCTGCAAAATTATACGGGAGTATCTGACATAATAAATAGCTGCATTAAGTCATGTACCACATCCAGTAAGAATGGGCTCAGGAGGTAGAGGAAGAGTGTGTGCTAGTTTCTTGAATTTCGCAACCGTCTTTGCGTATTTGTTGTGGCATTCATACTACAATACCTCCCACCCCATCCACTGTACGCTTTACCACTATACTCAGTACGACGTTATGCGGTTTTCTCACTGAATTGCTCTATTGGGTGAAGTCTCGAAGCCTGGTGATTACACGTCATTGATTGGGTGCGTTCTTTTATTTGCACCTTGAATTGTATATCAAAGTTACCTTCTCTCCTATATGCAATAAAAACGAACGACTATGCTGTCTCGAAAGTTCCTTCATTTCTCTGTAGGGAATTGGAAACCGTAGTGGTATTTGGGTCAGATCACGGGCATAGAAAGGCCACCGTGGCGATCAATACAATTGTACAAAGTGTATTTGGCTGTTTCACCTTGAAGCAACATGGTCCTATATGTTCCCATTAGGACTCAGGAGTATCGGGTCTGGTAGTTTCAAAACCAAAGACCCGTATGCGAGCAGGATATTGGAAGCAAGAAAGATTCATTTACATCGATTAGTTTTAAGACTTTACATGACCAAGAAAGTTAGTGAAAGTTGTAACTAAGTTTACCTAACTTTTTCGCCGTATCGTTAACTGTAACATTATAATAGACTCCCCTGCTCCGTAACAGTTCATTTGAGATCTTAAATCCCCTGTGAGCTGTTGATAAAGTGGGTCTGACAATGGTTAGAAAAGATCTTAACGCTTCTTACAGGGAATATGAAAGAGCAAAGATTCTGTTCAATCAATCAAATAAGATTAATTATCGTTTTAAAGAAGTAAATTCAGGATTGCTGGAAGTAGAAAACACATATTACGTCACCAATACACTTCACTTTATCAAATGCAGAAAAAACCAAATAAATCTTGAAACAGTAAACGCTTTGCCACTTTCGGCCGAGTTATAGTTCATTTTGCAGAGTTTCTCATCGAATTTTTATGCCGGATTCTTCTTTCTCTTCTCCATTCACACATTAGGTTCATTGTCTGTTCCGACTTCAGGTATGCCTTTATTGTTGGTCTCTGAATCTCTTCTTTGGTCTCCCTCCCTCTATCTATCTATCTATCTATCTATCTATCTATCTATCTATCTATCTATCTATCTATCTATCTATCTATCTATCTATCTATCTATCTATCTATCTATCTATCTATCTATCTATCTATCTATCTATCTATCTATCTATCTGTCTGTCTGTCTGTCTATCTATCTATCTATCTATCTATCTATCTATCTATCTATCTATCTATCTATCTATCTATCTATCTATCTATCTATCTATCTATCTATCTATCTGTTCATATCCATCTTATCTTATCTATCTTTCTTATTTAATCTACCTTTCTTAGCTAATCTATCTTTCTTATCTAATCTATCTTTCTTATCTAATCTGTCTTATCTAATCTGTGTTTCTTATCTCCTCTATATTTCTTATCTGCTCTTTCTTATCTAATCTAGCTAATATAATCTAATCTATCTTATCTAATCTATCTTACCTAACCTAAACTGTCTTATCTAATATAATTTATCTTACCTAATCTATCTTATCTGATCTAATCTTATCTTATCTAATTTATCTAGTCTATCTATTCTGTCTAATCTTATCTAGTCAATCTAATCAATCTAATCTAATCTATCTTATCTCATCTAATCTTATCTATCTTATCTAATTTATCTAATCTTATTTAGTCTTTCTAATCTTATCTAGTCAATCTAATCTATCTATTTATCTGTTGTCACCATCGTCTTCATCACAATCACTCACTATTTCTACTATTAGTCTATAATAATTATCAACACGGTTAATATGATGGTATTAAATTTTGTCATGGTGATATTCACGTTTCCCGCGCCGTGGCGTAGTGGTCTAAGGCATCCTGCCTAGGACCCGCGTTACGGAATGCGCGCTGGTTCGAGTCCTCATGGGGGAAGAAATTTTCTCATGAAATTTCGGCAAGTGTATGGGACCGGTGCCCACCCAGCATCGTGATGCACTTGGGAAGCTACGATAGGTAGCGAAATCCGGTTGCGAAAGCCAGCTATAACGACTGGGGGGATCATCGTGCTAACCACATGATACCTCCATTCTGTTTGTATGATCGTCCACCTCTGCTTCGGCATGTGGGCGTGAGGCCAGCAGCGCTTCACGGGCTGTAGCGCCACAGATATTGATGTACAGTATGTGCTCACGATGACGACGGTGGCGACATAGTTTCTATGTCGATATTGGCTAAGTAGATTTCTTGAAGAATTTTTTTTTTCAATTATGTCTGTCTCTAATTACACTTTCGTATTAGAATTGGCACACTTTCTCCTATTTTAAATTAAAATGAGTGATATGACTATGTTACGTTTTCTTTAGTATGTTTATATGGAATATATATTTCACACTGATTCTGTTCTCGAAGAGACAAGCTTTATATACAACAAATACATTTTTAAATTAAACATAGGTCTGGAAGTCAGTTGTAAAAGAATTCCAAGATTGAACCACCGTAGATGTGAAAAAAAAAAAACATGAACATTATGAGGTATGTAAGTCAACGCATTTACAATAAAATTAACTCAGTATTTAAAAATTGGTCTAATGTAAACTTTTCAAATGCATGCAAAAACAATGAGTTTCATACCACACGCAAATTCTTGACATTTCATTATTCATCATCCTCTTCAGAAATTGGAATTGAAAGAACATCCTCTTCACTCGCTCTGCTTCCATTTGAATTTGATGCCTGTGGTGTTTCTTTGTAGACTTTTTGTATTACGGACTATGTATGTTAGTTTACCAGCATTCTCTGCTCTTAGTCTGTCTCTCTGATTTGAATGGACGAATCCAGGAGTTGAAACTTCCCTACGAAGCTGTTTTTGTGGCTGGCAGAGTCAACATTATAATAGCTATCTTACTCAAAATAGAACCAAAAGAGCTTGCCCTCTTCCATGTTACTTCATCATCTATTGAGGTCAACAGCATTGAATTTGCAATGCATTATGTTGATATCGAAATATATTGCTTATTCCCTTCCTTTTGTTTAACATTTTCAAGACATACCTTTGTTCTTGTTTCATCATCATCATCATCATTATCATCCTGTCAAGTACTAGTCCCAAAAGAACTGTTACGGCCTGAAAATGAGATTTTCTTGCCATCTTTTCATAGGTCGACCAAATGACCGTTTCCCATTTGGACGACACTTCATTACTGCCTTAGGGATCCTGGATGAAACCATTCTCGAGACGTGTTCCTTCCAGTTTGACTGATATCTGGAGATATAGTTCAGTATTGATGATACATTAAGTTCTTGAAGGATATCTTCATTTTTCTTTCGATCCCATTTAGTGTTCGGCGCATGAATCTCATCTCGCAAGCTGTTAGTCTGCTTTCAATCTTTTGTCCTTATAGTCCACGATTCACTCCCATAACATAAGACTGGTCGAACTAGTATTTGATAAAGACGAGTACGAGTTGATTTTTGTACTAATGAAGGTTTTAAAACTCTTGTTTCATTAAGGATGCAGTTTAACTGATATCTGGAGATATAGTCCAGTACTGATGACACATTAAGTTCTTAAAGGATATCTTCATTTTTCTTTCGATCCCATTTAGTGTTCGGCGCATGAATCTCATCTCGCAAGCTGTTAGTCTGCTTTCAATCTTTTGTCCTTATAGTCCACTCTTCACTCCCATAACATACGACTGGTCGAACTAGTATTTGATAAAGATGAGTACGAGTTGATTCTTGTACTAATGAAGGTTTTAAAACTCTTGTTTAATTAAGGATGCAGTTTAACTGATATCTGGAGATATAGTCCAGTATTGATGACACATTAAGTTCTTGAAGGATATCTTCATTTTTCTTTCGATCCCATTTAGTGTTCGGTGCATGAATCTCATCTCGCAAGCTGTTAGTCTGCTTTCAATCTTTTGTCCTTATAGTCCACGATTCACTCCCATAACATAAGACTGGACGAACTAATATTTGATAAAGACGTGTACGAGTTGATTTTTGTACTAACGAAGGTTTTAAAACTCTTGTTTCATTAAGGATGCAATTGGTACAATCTCAAATTATTTTCAGTTTTTTTTAATAATTCAACAGTCATTCGAAATCATTATGGAATGAGAATAAATACATCCAAAACAAAATCAATGGCCTTTCAAGGAAAAGAAATAAAAAGAGTCAAATTAGGCCCTAATAAAATAATAGAGGAAGGGTCATCATTGAACTATTTAGGAAATGTTATATCAAATTCAGGAAATAAAGACATAGAACAGAAACTACATAAATATAATGCAGTAAATGGAATTATAAGAAGACGTTTCGAAAAGCAAATGTTAAAAGAAATTCAAGTCAGATTACACAATATTACAGCAAGACAAATGCTAAAATTTGGCAGGAAAATATTTATTATAAAGCAAAGAGCGAAATCTAGAATACATGCAGTTCAAATAAAGGGTTCAGAGCCATAGTGGGCCAAGCGCCATTTACTAAAAACGGAGAAAGCAAGGGTTAAATTTAAGTGAATAACATAGTTTAATGAAGATTGACATATCATTTAGTTTTAGTGTGTATGCTTTATATTACTTGCTGTATGTCTCCATTTAAATTATGGTCATAATTTCATTTTAACTCTTGTTTTCTACGGTTTTGGTAAATGGCGCTTGGCCCACTATGGTTCTGAACGCTTCAAATGATATTTCTGAGATCAATTTTAGGATTTACAAGATTGGACTACCAGAGGAACTAAGATATTAGAGCGAAATTAAAAGTTAAAAATATAATAACAGAAACAGTACAGAGAGAAATGGAAATATAATGTTGAAAGAGTGCAAAATTTCCGTTATCCAAAGGCAGCTTTATCGTATAGATCAGCGTTTCTCAAACTTTTTTGAAGTGGGGACTACTTTTTTAAGTCAGAACAGTTCCTCGGACCACCTTCCTGTTGTTCCCTTCGAAAGCAAATATATCATTTTTCTAGAATATTTATACTTATATTTTAAAATACAATTAATTAATTATAATACTTTTGTAATTATATTTTTGTAGTCCATCACATATAACTTATAACAAATTCTGTGCATTGTTGATTCATTGCTTGCCTGCTAGAAGTTACTGTTGTTTGTAATCCTTCTTATGTGGTACATGCTAGTAGTTGTTCATGTCTCTATTAAATAGTGCTCATTATAAATAATGGAAAAATGGCTTCGATTCGAATCTTTGAAAAGAAAGGAACATGATGATACGCTTCATTTAGGCAGTGCTAATAGTTTAGAAGCTGTTTGTGAAGAAATATATTAATTATAGTGCCATTAAAGAAATATCAAGTCGTACTGGTAGCTATTCAAAGAAAAAGTATTATCGTAAATATGACAAGAGTTATTTGGAACTTGGATTTATTTGATGTGGCAATGAGAGTGAACCAAAACCTCGGTGTGTTTTCTGTTAAGAAGTGTTTGCAAACGATGTATAAAATCCGCGAAATTGAAACGGCACTTAGAATCGCGCAAGTGTAGAAAGTAAACCTGTCGGATTTTAAAATAGGCGGAGTCTAAAATTTCTTATATCGTCATCTGGAAAACAATTAAAACAATTAATGCACAAACATGCCCGATTTTCAACAAGAAAAAAACATGCACTTTGGCACGTTCTATTATTGTGTAGGACGTATAGTGCGTGCCCATTTCAGTGTGCAGACTGGGTGTAGGCAAAACTATTAAGAAAGTCATCAATATAGGAAAAGGTTCGGTACTTTGGTCCTCTGTTATGAATTCTGCGACGGTTTTACCTGGTGGCACGTGTTGATTGCGCCAATTGCGATGGTTGCCCCCCCTCTCTGTCGCGTCGCCGGCAGAGGAGAAGTCGACTTGCTCAGTTGGACGGATGCTGGAAGATCTTGTCCCCCGGTAGAGGAGATCTCTTCTCAGGGACCTTGTGGTTTTGTGGGTGTAGGATATAATGTGATGTTCGTCATTCTCACGAAAAGAAACCAAGGAGTAAAGTTCCACTAAGTATATTTATTCGGCTCACTTCCCTTGCTTGAGTCCAAGCGACGGAATACTGGCTGTTGTCTTCCGTGTGATTTCGGCGCCTCGTCTAACGCCAGTTTAGAATCGCTGCTGTCACTTTTTGAGTAAATCACAAAGCTAAAAGGTGCGAAATCTACGCTTTATCACTTCGATCGGCTGAAAAACTGAGAATGATAAGATATACACGATCGGAACAAGTGCCGGTAATATTATTAGTACTCACGCGATCGGCTCACAGGCCGTAGACTGTATAAGTGAGTAAACACGCCACTGGCCGGCAGTCTTCTGACCAAACACACGATCGGCTCACTGGCCGGTAATATTCTGAGAAAATACACGTACGGCTCTCGGGCCGGCAATCGTCTGGGGACGCGTCTCGGTACGCCGTCCTTTTAAATACTCACTAAGGTGGCGCGCTCATCAGACGCTACTATTGTTTGCAAGCTTCAAACAACGCACAAGCGCGTTCCTAGACGGGAAAAACCCTCTTATGCTATGCTAAAGTTCAGTAACCTACCTCGCGTCTACTGGTTTTAAATTCGTTAGGCGCCTGTCAGACTGAGTGAATAAAGAGCCTATTACGCGCTTCGCTGATCCCCGTCGCGTAAGTTAAACATCTCAAAGAAATATAGAAATATCTAAAATGAAGCTATACTATAACTTATATAGGAGAAAAATATCTTCCTATCGCTGGACCACCCGACTACAGCTTCAATTCTGGTGGTCCCTGGCTGGGTTGCAGGCTCGGCACCAGACATGCAGGGAAAAGTTGGCGAGAAACGCCATATTCATAGTGCTTTAAATCCCTCTTTTGTTGCTGAGAGTAGAGTGGGAAGTGGGTAGATGGGTGGGGTAATAAATTTCATAAAATGTCAGTGCTGGGAGAAAAAGTGAAAGGCGATTGCCATGTGTCATTTCCAAAATCTGACATTTTCAGCTATAGTGTGATAACGCATTCGTTCGAATTTTATTTTTTCTCATCTTTTTTGAAGGACCACAAGGCCAGAACTCGAGGACCATAGGTGGTCCGCGGACCATAGTTTGAGAAACGCTGGTATAGATCAATAGGATGAAGGTCGCAGTGCTGGGTCCTAGTGTCCCCGTCCTTAAATTCAATTCAAATGCTCACAAAATGGAAATATAATATTAATTTTACAGTTCACATAACGTAATGTTTTATACATGCAATTAGTGAAAAGAAATGCCTATCAGCGTATTCGGAAAGTTTTCGATTGGAACTGTATTCAATGGGAACAGTGTTCAATTATAATTTTCCGCAGTGTTGATTACGTACAAGTTAAATATTTATAACCTTGCCGACGCATCAGAATTCCTACCGCATTCCACATATTAATACGTTATCGATTTGTCGTCCTCCCTTATAGGCATGGCCAGCATTTATTGCCGAACACCTGAGGCTCTGGTATGGTACTGGACCTCACAGCTAGTCTCGCTGCCTCAGCAGCGAATCTGTCCGTTCCATGCGGTGTTTGTAGTGTATCCAAGATACGCCTGACAGACTTCGAGGTTTCCTGATCCTCTCCAGTTAATAATTATTAATACAGTGAAACCTGCCTTTGCGGTCACTTCATTTAAACGGCCACCTGGCCAAAAGGCCAATTTTCTCTGGAACCAATTGGATTTTCCATAAGATCAATACAAATTGTCTCTTTATTTAGCGGCCACCTTATGCTTCGGCCAACGGCCGGGGTCTGTTTGGATTGGAACCTGACTATAACAGTCACTGTCCAACAAAAATTTTTTTCACGGATACTGTCTGACCTATCTTTTCGATGGTTAGAGGACAGGGGACAATAGCTAAGTGTACAACAGTACACCCTCCATATCTTGGTGTTAGTTGGTTACTGTTTTATAACTCTTTTGTCACTTTCCACTCCGACCCTGCATAGCTATAAATTCTTACTCGTTTTTAAAGGAATGGAACACGGACTTTTTCTATCGAAAATGTCACAGTATGTTTTAGGTCAGTAGTTAACCATTCGAATTTTTTAAAATTTATTTTCCTCCTCTTTTTCTATTTGGACCAGCTTTTACGAATTTTTCTTCTTTTCATTCAGTTGATTCTGAGGAACTGTGACGTTAGTTTGAGAGAGAAATCATGTCTAACAATAAATGTAGAGTGGTATTAAGTTTAGAAGTGAGGCGAAAAATGATTGAAGAAAGTGAGAAAGGAATATCTGCGAGAAAAATTGCAGAAATATTCAAATGTGGAAGGACACAAATGCACCGTATAATTAGGATGAAATATTAAAAGAATGGGAGGAAAATATGTATGGTGGCCAAAAAAAGAAGAGAGAATCTGTGTTTAGTAATGTGAATGATTTCGTTTACGAATGGTTCAAGTGTACGAGGGCGAAGAAATCGAGTTTTGAAAAGGCTAGTTGCAAGAGTGGAAGAGGCTGACATTAATATGCACGATTGTTGTACGCGCACAATACTAAAAAGTCAATGAAATTCAGTACTTTCATGCTGATTCATAAAAAACGGCAACCTTAACCAAGCGGCCACCTGATAAAACGGCCATTTTACAAGGTAAATTCAGATGGCCGCTTTAGACAGGTTTCACTGTACATCGTTTTAATAACTGTAGAATATTTTCTTTCCTTTTGCAATTCGAAGTTTACAAGTTCGAACTCTGTTGACGTAGTGTACTGAGTGAGCGAAAAGTCCTCATACCTCTGGATATAAATGTCTGCTGTGGTTATAAAATACTAGGGAAGATCGGAAAGTAACGCACAACAATTTCTTTACGGTATAGTAGTATTTAGTAGTATTTATTTGTTTAATCTGGTAGAGATAAGGCCGTCAGGCCTTCTCTGCCCCTGTACCAGGGGATTACAACTATAATATGAACAATAAAATTACAATTAATATTAAATTTACTATTACAATTACAATAAAAATTAAAGTACGACAAGATTACCTGATTAATGAAAGCTAGACATTTTATCATAGAAGTTAAGAACAAAGAATATTTTTGTGTTTACTGAATTACAAATTAAACCTAGAATAACAAAATTCTATAGTTATGAAATTACCGGATATTGAAATATTTTGTGATAGATTAAGAGAACTATTTACAAGAAACCATGTCTGAATGCGTCTCAATTACTGAGCAAGTGCCTAGTAAGTTTTCATTTGAATTCAATTTTATTTCGACAGTCCCTGATGCTAACAGGTAACGAATTCCAGAGTCTTGGCAGGGCTATTGTGAAAGAGGATGAGTATGAGGAGGTGCGATGGGATGGTATTGTTAGTATTGTTTCATGGCGAGAGCGTGTGTTCAGATTGTGGTGGGAAGAAAGGTAAGTGAAGCGAGACGACAGGTACGAAGGAATAGAAGAGTTCAAGATTTCGAAGAGAAAGAGAAGTGAATGTAAATTTCTTTTCTTATCTAGTTTAAGCCAACCTATTGTTTCCAGAGAAGGGGTAATATTGTGACAACGACGTGAGATTCGAACTCACGACCAGCGTCCCGCGAGAGAGCATATCGCGCGGGCTTCACGGGGAAAGGGGCCTACACGCGAGGGGAGGCTGCGCGCGCAGCTGCTACTCAACGCAGTGAATGTGGAACGACCTTCCCGACTATTCCAGAAGTCCGTCGAAGTGGAGATATCGAGATAATTCTCTACACACCTGTAGAAATTTCTCGCAACTATGATTTTGCTATAAAAGAAGAAGCGCCAGCGAACTCGAGGAGAGTTTCCAGTTATTCAGTCAGTGAGTAAGCCAGAGCAAGCAAGCCAGTCAAGCCAACCGGAGTTCGACTCGAGTGTGCGTCCGCATCTGCAGGCCTGAGTTCGAGTGCACTGGATCGCAGTTGGAGGGACCTGAGTTCGAGTGCAGTGGACCGCAGTTGGAGGGACCCGAGTTCGAGTACAGTGAGCTGTCTCTGAAGGTCTGTGGTTCGAGATACTGTGGACTCGAGTGACTGAGATAGGAGAACTGTGAACTGAGAACTGATAGTTCTGATTTGTAAATAGTGCTTTGTAAATATTAGTTAAGATTAACAGTTCATTGTTGTTCGTACTAGTCCAAGTAAATTGTCATTGTCGTCGGTGGAGTGCTATAACGAATACTGTGTTGAGTGAAAATCCAATTGTTGACGAGAGCGTTTAAGGCGAATTGTAGAAAGGAATTATTGTTGTGACGAATAAATTACATTGTTGTTACTAATAAAAGTCACAATATGATGATATTTACCAACATTGCTTACAAAACGTACACACAAGTTATGAGCACGTTGAAGTTTCGTTTTGTTGTCGCTGGAAAGGTCAGTCAGTAAAATGTCAGCATAGTCAAAATAGGGAAATACAAGCGTCTGCAGAAGTGACTTTTTTGAGCAAGAGGGAAGATGAACATTTATCCTTTTTAGCACATGGATAATATAATATAATTTTCTGCAGGTTTCTGTGATTTTCATATTTTTTCGGTTAGGACGTTCAAATTTGGCAGATAGTTATAGTGAGGATCACGTAAGAGTAGTTCCTAAAAATCTAATTTGGTTGTCTCTTCAGCGTTGCCAACTAATACCATATACCACAAAGGAGGGTAAAATCACAATGGTACGTACTATAATAGTAATAGTAATAATAATAATAATAATGATAATAATAATAATAATAATAATAATAATAATAATAATAATATAGTGTTAACAATAACAATGTCTTGCTTATTTACTACATCTCATCTTTATGTTGCGAGGTGTTTGCTAAATGGTTCAATAATTTATTTATGAAATATTATATTTTCCTAATGGACTTCTCGCATATTATGTTGGTAATTAGGATTAGTATGATCTAATAATACAATTTATATTGTCAGGCAACATGAAATTTATTGCTTTCACTAAAGAGTTTACGAATCATGACACCTAACCTAAAAATGTATTTACTTACTTGCATTTTCATCAGTTTGCTTTACTGTAAACGGAAATCATTGCTGCCAACATAATAGTTAGAAAATAAGTACCATTTATAGTATTTCTCTGTAACCGAAATTCGAAACGAATTTGATGAAAGAAAATTCAACCTGAGAGCTAGAAAATCATTATAATCCACTAGCATATTTAGTAATAGTGGAAAAATTGTTAGGTTTCACCCTTGGGGTATTAAGTAAGCTCATTCGGACTATAATTTGAATCTTGCGCTAGAGACAGCATTGGCTCGATTAGGTGTCACCCTGGCGGAACGAGCGGTAACTACTGAATAAAGATGGAACGTGTGCTAGCATCGTCTACTTCTGAAGAGCAGCGACATGTAGTCCGAGTTTTCTGAGCAAAACGAAAAAGTCCGAGTGAAATCCACAGGGAAATGTTGGAGATAGGGTTGCCAACCCTCCCGTATTTCTCAGGATCTCCCGTATTTAGCCCTAACTTTCAACAATCTCCCGACTCCTGTATTTTTCTTCTCTTCGAGCATTTTCCTCTCTTATTTTTGTATAATGCAAACATTAATTTCAAACGTTTAATTTTTTATGATCGAAGATTATTTATATTACGGATTCAGTAGTTCTAGAGGTGCACTGAAATGTGCAATCTCTGTAGAAGGTAATACTTGCCAGAAATACTTTCAGGGCTGACAGTTTAAAATCAAACAGTGTTAGAGTTAAACATTTAGAAATAAAGAAATCAAGTGAGTTGTATTGTAAGCGTACCAGGCAGCAAAGCTCATGCAAAGAGTGTTTTATCTTATGAACATAAGTTTTATTTTATTTTATTGGGTTATTTTACGACGCTGTATCAACATCTAGGTTGAATAATTTCAAGGGGAAAATTGTTTCGGGGCCGGGTATCGATCCCGGGACCTCTGGTTGAACGTACCAGCGCTCTTTCCAACTGAGCTACCCGGGAACTCCACCCGACACCGTCTCAACCCTTCCCTCTATATCCACACAACTCGCGTGGGCTGACGATACGCCAGAGACCTACATCGAGTGCACACATTCTCTGTGTGGCTTGGAATTGTGGTTTTCTGTTAACATACACTGTGACGTATATATTATGCAAATCTAGTCTTTCAGGTAAGTCTCCCTGTAAAGCAGATTTGAATAATTTCAAGGGAAAAATTGTTCCGGGGCCGGGTATCGATCGCGGGACCTCTGGTTGAACGTACCAGCGCTCTTTCCAACTGAGCTACCCGGGAACTCCACCCGGCACCGTCTCAATTTTCCCCTTGAAATTATTCAAATCTGCTTTACAGGGAGCCTTACCTGAAAGACTAGATTTGCTTAACATCTAGGTTATTTAGCGTCTGAATAATATGAAGGTGATAATGCCTGTGAAATGAGTCCGGGGTCCAGCACCGAAAGTTACCCAGTATTTGCTCGTATTGGGTTGAGGGAAAACCCCGGAAAAACCTCAACCAGGTAACTTGCCCCGACCGGGATTCGAACCCGGGCCACATAGTTTCACGGCCAGACGCGCTGACCGTTACTGGACTGAACATAAGTGAACAGATGTTCGAAACAGGAGCACATCTAATCAAATCAGAACTGCAAAACACAGTCAACTTCAACTACTCACGCAAGGAATGTTTACAATTTGTTTATTACGCCAGGCAAAATGTCTCAAAATACTCGTAATTTAAGCCGAACTGAATTGAGTAATTTGTCAGTTTTCTATGTGAAATATTGCAGCTCCCTTCTTCAAAAACAGTTGGCAACCCTAGTTAGAGGTGTATGGTGCTGATTGTCTGGACCGCAGCAACATCTCCAGTTGTTGCAGGTTCTTCTAAGAGGGCCGAGTAAGTCTTACCGGCGAAGCACGTTCCGGCCGACCAGTAACCGCTGCAACTCCACCCAATGTCAGAGGCATTGAGGCGGCAGTCATCCACTCTGCGGCCCAGACATCGCACCGTTTGAGTTTCACCTCTTCGGCCCAATGAAAAAATTCTTAGGAGGCCAACGCTTTGGTTCAGATGAAGAAGTGAAATTAGTCGTTCACAGGTGGTTATACGCCCAGAAAACGGAGTTTTATGGACAAGGTGTACTGAATCTGGTGTCACGAGGGGGAAATGTGTCGAAAGACTTGGTTCCTCTGTTGAAAAATAGATAAAACCTGTAAGTTTGTACTTCATTAATTCGTTATGCTTATAAATACGTTGCCTCAAAAAGTTGCTGTGCATTACTTTTCGATGCTTCCCCGTATGTCGTCTACGGAAATATTTCCAATAGCATATCAATCTAAGACTGGAATTGAGAGTAATAAAACGTGTGAGGCAACAATCGATAATGAAAAAAGCGATAGTTATGATTTAGGCTGGGGTAACAGAAGACCGGTGCACCGCTATGGAGTAACGGTTAGCATGCCAGAGTGGGCCCGAGTTCAAATCCTGGTTGGGAAAAGTTACCTGGTTCAGTTTTCGAAATGTTAGAATAGGTGAAAATACACAGCAACAGGATTATATTAGAGGCAATAGATAAAAAATATTGTGACATCGACGTGAGATTCGAACTCACGACCAGCGTCCCGCAAGAGAGAAGATCGCGCGGAGCACTTTGGGATGGCACGCGGGCTTCACGGGGAAAGGGGAAAGGGGCCTACACGCGAGGGGAGGCTGCGCGCGCAGCTGCTACTTAACGCAGTGAATGTGGAACGACCTTCCCGACTATTCGAGAAATCCGTCGAAGTGGAAGACTCGCGAATTTTCGAGGCTACGTCGCTGTGGTTATAAATTACGGTCGCGAAGGAACGACAGCAGAGTTTTCAGTTATTCAGTCAGTGAGTAAGCCAGAGCAAGCAAGCCAGACTTGTGTGCCGGAGTTCGACTCGAGTGTGCGTCCGCATCTGCGTCAGCATCCGAAGGCCTGAGTTCGAGTGCAGTGGACCGCAGTTGGAGGGACCTGAGTTCGAGTGCAGTGGACCGCAGTTGGAGGGACCCGAGTTCGAGTACAGTGAACTGTCTCTGAAGGTCTGTGGTTCGAGATACTGTGAACTCGAGTGACTGAGATAGAAGAACTGTGAACTGAGAACTGATAGTTCTGATTTGTAAATAGAGCTTTGTACATATTAGTTAAGATTAACAGTTCATTGTTGTGCGTAATAGTCCAAGTAAATTGTCATTGTCGTCGGTGGAGTGCTATAACGAATACTGTGTTAAGTGAAAATCCAATTGTTGACGAGAGCGTTTAAGGCGAATTGTAGAAAGGAATTATTGTTGTGGCGAATAAATTACATTGTTGTTACTAATAAAATTCACAATATATTGCTAAATTATGGACATTGAAGATGGATTCCAGAGAAGAGAACGCCAAGGAAGGTACAGAATTGCGAGTAGAAAAGCAAAAGCGGAAAAGATAGACCATGGGAATTATAGACGGATGTGGTGCGAAGAATCATTGAAGGAAAGGGCCTGTGTGAGAAAGAAGCCATGGACAGAGAGACCTTTGGTGTAAAAAAGAACGTTTTCGGATGAAGGAGAATCATTGTATAATAAAAATAGTGAAATTGGAAGCTTTTTGTTCCAATTAATGCATAAATTTCGTTTCTTGTATGTAGAAATGATAAATTCGATATTAGTAGTAAAAATATTTTCGATTTAGAAGACCGTGATGACTTAATTTGGAATTAAATGAATCGATTTTATTTTAAACTAGCCGTACCCGTGCGCTCCGCTGCACCTGTGAGAAATAAATATAAAGTAATTACATAATTAAAATAGGACATTTGATCCAGGGAACATTCGTGTTTGATAGAAGGATAAATCATTTAATACCGTATGTTACTTAATTTAAATTGTATTTAAATAATTAAAATGCGGTCATTTTGTTCCAGAGAGCACTCAGAATTTACTGTAATAACATTATAGCATTATGTCCATCTAGAGAAACTACACTTTCCAATGGTGAAATAATAATTAATTATACAAATCGGTTAATTTAGCTTTCGATATTACTTCATACAAACACAGAAACATTATCTGTAGGCTATGTTTCATAGCTTTCGATTGTTGCTGTCCAAGGCCCCTTATAGACGTAGTCATTTGTTCATTTCATTACACCGCCTTAGATGGCATTGTATTTTAATTTTAAAACTCATTTATCTCATTAAATATCAGTCCTATCAAAATTTTGCAAGGAATACAACTTATCGGAAATCATTTTTAAAGAGACGTTTGTTATGTAACTTTTCTTTTCGATCCTCCCTCGCATGTTGTCTATGGAAATATTTCCAATAGTTTATCAATCTAGCTATGGAATCGAGAGTAATAAAACGTGTGAGGCAACAATAGATAGTTATGATTTGGGCTGGGGTAACAGAAGACCGGTGCACCGCTATGGAGTAACGGTTAGCATGCCAGAGTGGGCCCGAGTTCAAATCCTAGTTGGGAAAATTAGCCTGCTAGGAAAAAGTAAGTGTAATTAACTAAAATGATTATATCTCGGTTATTTTTTTAAATAAATTCTGTCTATGACATTTTACTCCCAAAAACTCGTTCTTTAAAATGTCTTTATCGTAATTTTGAAACTGCTTTTCAAGATATTAAGATAAAGAATTACATTTCAAGAATGAATTTTGGAGCCACTTACATAGGAATGTAGAGGTATATTTCTAAAATACAACAAAATAACAAATTTATATTCCCCAAAGAGAAGTTTCCTAATGGTCTGAAGAATGTGTGTACCAAATATTATGCCTATAGCGTTAATATTTCCGAAGATATAACATTTTATATGTCATAAAGCCAAAAATTAAAGTTACGAGAAATTGCAGTCAGTGTTTAATGTGATTTAAAAACCTTGACCTGAGAAGACCATAAATGCTTATTAAATTTTATGTAATGTATTTTTTCACATATTAACGAATATTTTAAAACAAATTAAAAAAATATATGAAAGTTACTTGAAATTGCAGTAAAAGTTTAGTGTCATTTAAAAAAAAACTTTGCAGCACATTTCTCAAAATGGCGTCACAGCCACTGAAAATATGAAAAGCGCATTATATTTTATGTAAGCCTAATGGTAATTTTTTCACATTTCAGAGAAACTGCGAAGGAAAAAAGTATGAAAATTGATTAGTTTTTCATTTAACAATCTTTAAACATTAATAAATTATTATTATTATTATTATTATTATTATTATTATTATATTATTATTAGTATTATCATCATCATCATCATCATCATTATTCATGACATTCCGACGATTTCTATTAATATTTGAGTAGCTAAGACTATTTCGTTTATATGACGTCATTGCATTTTTGACCACTGAAGTGTAATGAAATGTTGAATTCCAACTAATCACAGTTTAATTTTTGGAGCTAGATTTATCCCTATCAATTTATCGCATGGTCGTTCTTTTGTTTAGTCGTTGTCGCCAACTGTTTTCCCGTAAATTAATGATCATGATTACATTAAGATGCAACTACACGGTTAAACTGTTCTTTCGACTTTAAAGCAGTGAATGCAAGATTGATATTTCATATTAATTAATACATTTACGCAGTGAAGACGACGTTCAAAACGGCGCACCATGTAGACACAATATCTTCATGCATGGACGTACTTTTTAAACTTGATTCTTTCAATATTCTTCCCAGATTGCACGCATACGCGATTGGAATATTGAACTGTGTAGATGCAGCTTTAGTTCCGTTACACGCTACAGCGAGAATGCGTTTGTCGAGCTATAAAAAATGCTTTCCTGTAGCACGAGGAACGGTCGAAATAAGACACAGCTGACATTGGTCCCGCTCCCACAGGTAACTTAACCTATAATTGTAGCCTATAAAATTCGTATTTTGTGAATGAAATAAAACAGTTAATAGAAAGTCAGATGTTCAAATTTATGTAACATCATCGCATATCAAACCCAAAGATCTTGTATAGCAATATATAAATGTCTTTGATCGAACTGCCTTCCGTATGGAGTAATAAATTTCGTGTTTTAATTATCTTTACAGAAATGACTTCACTGTGTAGCAACATGTCTCGCTGTGAATACATAAGCATTGCTATACAATTTTTCATTTAATTAATGTATTAATCAGGTTACTGTAATTATATTATAAAATTGTAAATTAAACTATGATTTCAGCAGATAATGAAAATGTATTTATGTTATAATAACAAGAGAAAAGCGCAGTACATGTAATTAACAATGTTAAACCTGTATTTCGCTTTTCGGAATTGGTATTACTGAATAATAACATCGAATTTCTTTATTGCAATAATCGATATTCATCTATTTCAACTTCACAATGACTGAATAGGTTAAGTATTCGTAAATATACAATTATTAACATTTTGTGATCGAATTTTAGGGATATATTATTTACATTTTTATTTTATTCACGAAATAGTTCTAACAAAGTCACTCGAGGTCTGAGATTTCCCAGATAAATCTCAGACCTCTCGTGACATTACTACACATAATTTTTCTCTGTGCTGTACTGTTTACCAAATGTTGCCCCTTAATCTAATTGGATTTCAGTCTCGGTTGTATAATGAGAAAAACCAACTCTCTATTTGCTTGGCTACCAGTGCAACACGATTAAAGAACAGGTGTTGATAACATGAATAAATAAACACGATTTTGTTTGGGCCCTGAAAACACAGGTAATATAATCCGGTCTTGGAAACTGAATAATGCAACGCGTACACATAAAGCCGCAAGAACTCGTGTGTATACACAATGGAACATTCAGGCGTTTCATCGTCTTCCAACTTAATTTCGTTTGCTGGCAGTATTTCAGACAGTTAACGTAGATTAATTATGCCCCTCGCTAGTAAGAAAGGTCTGGCCAGGACGCCACACATGTCGACGCTATGCGAGGTAACGAGAGAAGCTTCTGTACCATTAAAGATAAACAAGACTCCCCTCGAGTTAAGTCAACATGGAAACCTGCCAGGTACGATGATACATCACCATCAGATTTTAACGTGTTTATTTTAATTCCTTTAAGCAAACTTTCTTTTGGCTCTGAAGATGAATGAAATCTTTTCTCTGTTATAACACGAGAAAGTAAAACATTTAGACTGTTTCGAGAGGATATATTTTCCCTTTCAGATAACACATTTACTCAAGTCCGTTGGCACATGTATAGTTTCAAAAGTGTAGACTTTTCAAAAAGGTTACGATGTCTTGTATTGATATCACTTGAATCACTGAATACTAAGTTAGACTTCATCTTTAGTGCAGCATAGATGTCATTTCGTTTTCAGTTGAATGCCAAGTGTTACTTCGATGTAGACCAAGCTTCCTTTTTGGAACACCATGATTTTGTATAGTGTTAGAGCGAAACAAATCATAGTTCAGAATCTCGGTTTTTTCATTGGCTTTAAAATACTAGGACTCTGCTTATGTTCATCGTTGACAGTCCTAGAAAATATAATAATTAATGTGAGCCGTGCATGCTATCTCGGTTATCAGCGCCACTTCATGCATCCGTGTCCTGTCCTTCCGATTACGTCAGGGATGAGACGATATTAGCTCCCAATCATGGTAGAAGAGCTCGAACTTGATCACGAGCGCATAGCGCATCCACTCGTAGCGTCGTAACGCAGACAACAGGGATGTACAGTACATGCACATGCAGCGAATAAAAGCAGCAATTTACAATAACTTGCGTTACTAAATTTCTGGCTATGTAATAGGGCTAATTACTAACTTATTTAATATACATGTACATATATAAACAAATAGCAAAGGGAAGGGTTTTTTAGGAACAAAAAGAGATATATGAAAAGTTAATTGTATGTAAACCATTTTATTGTTAAAAGTAAATACTTCACTTCATTGGTTAGGAGAAACTAATAGGGTCTACCTGCTCCACGTTTGTGATCTCTAAGTACTTTTGAGTATTTGTTGAAAAAATAATAATGGCAAAATTGATTGAAATAGAGTATATTGATTGTGTGATTGTGAAAATGTAGTCCTTACTCTCCAGTCGTGATTATGTAATGAGTAGGGAACGGAATTTGGAGTAGTAAAAGCTAGTATTGGCATCTACACAGCCATTTGTTTACAACCCTTTATACCAAGTCCTCTCCTCCATGACATACTCTCAGATCTCTGCACGTCAACAACAGGTGAATGGGACAGTTGTCGCATAAGAACTTCAACATACAGGTTTGCATTTCAGAGTAGTGAAGTGCAGGTACAATGCCGAAAGTGAAACCAACTAACAATACAAAATTAAGAGCTGGGGGTCATGGTTAGAAGCTTGCAATTATTACGCACATCACCTCCAATCTGTGAAGAAAGTGGTCCAGTCTTTCGATCCCGATGATGCCGTTGCGATACAGATATGCCAGGAACTGCTAAATGATAGAACAATCGAGAAAGAAGTCACGGATATTAAGCCAAATTTTGGATATTTACCGGATGCCATTATTCAATTGGAAAAGTCAGGAGTAGAACTAGTTGAGCAAATAAACATTATGAGGACTATTGTAAATAAACTGAGTGCAGTAGAAGGTGAAGTAAGAAAACGTGTTGGTGAAAAAATGAACAGAATTTTAATTAAAAATGATGGGTACGGTATTCTTAGTCGGATTTCAGATATACTAACAAAAACGTGTCCCAATGACGTCATTCAACATGCTAATTTAATTGACGTATCTTGTTTCAAGTAGTCTCCAATTGTCTCTGCAGATGTTAAAAAATTTCCTTCCTTGCAACAGAGCAAAGTTGTATTTTGAAAATTTGAAAATAATATTTACAATTTATTATAACAAGGCACAGCAGGAATAATTGTTTCATGAACAAAACATAGCATCAATTGAAAATGCCATTTCGTTTGGTTCTACATTTTGTTCAACATTTAATGATACTGTATTAGGCTATATTGTAAATATTGCAATATATGTTGCATATATTGTAATATACGTAGTATACATATTATCATATTTCCTGACAGAAAAACATACATACTCAGAGGTGAGTTCCATACAGAAGACATCTGTCTATCAACCATCAATATGTCGACTAACACGCGAGGACGCAGAGATTGATATTTAACTACGTATATTTGTAATGTTGTTTATTGGTGTCTTGTGCGTTGCGAAGAAAAGCACATGTAGTTAAAAAAGAAATGCAGATTATGTATGTAGGTCACTATATGTCATTAAATATTCAATTTGTTTTTTCTGAAATACGTTTACAGCACGTTGCGTGTAAGTTTGTATGAAGTGGACTGTACTTGTCCATGCAGCTCGCTTGACAGTCGCTGAGCTACGAATATCTATACTACGTTTCACCATTCTTTATAATACTCCAAATCCCTTTCCCTAGTAATGAGTTTTCTTAGAGCAGCGGTGGCGAAAATTTAATCGTGCGCCGAGTCACTGTGTAACCTGCAACGTGCATAGCACCTATGCAGGGAGGCAGACACCCGAAGGGGACGTGAAGCAACTGTCTGACTTATTAACGGATTTTCATTTTCCTTACGTCAAGCACTTAACTATAATTTTATACAGTACAAGGCTACAAACTAATGTTTAGTACGTGTAACGAAGAAATAAATGAACAGTAAATTAACAATATCACAACCTAAAATTAACTGCCTTCAGAATATATCTGCGACAAAGTTTCAAAATCAGAAATTATGTCACTTACTGCCAGTCGTAGTTGATCACGAAGGTATTTGTCTGTCAGTCGTGATCTAAATTTGGTTTTTACTATTTTAATTGTTGAAAATAATTTTTCATAAACGTAAGTTGTAGCGACCATGACTTCAACAGAGCAAGGGAAAGAACGAAGCTTCGGATATTTATTTTTTGGCAAAGATTTGAAAGTTCAACATTAATTGTCAAGTCCTCACATCTAGCTTTCATTTGACATCACATAGTAAATCAGTGAGTTCAAATTGAAGAGCTAACCGCATTATTCGAGCATCTGCTGAAAAAGGGTCGACGTACACAGAGATGATGATGATGATGATGATGATGATGATGATAACACTTAACCTTTTAATGTTTCATCAGTAACATGTAGTATAATGCCGTTTTATGTTATACAACCGTTTTCCTCGTAATACTTGTGAACAAATCATACATTTAATATTCTCATCATATTGATAGCAAAAGAATGCGTCCTCCCATCCTACTTGGAACTTTCGTACATGGTTTCGAGAGAGACATACGCCACTCGCAGGTCAGAGACAAATACAAATGGAACGGAGTTTGACTGCAGTGAGTGAGAGGGTGGGGGTTGGCGGAGGTTAGAAGCAAGCGAAATGCACAGCTATCACTGCGGGCCGCAATGTCTCGCGAGTCACGTTCTCGCCACGGCTGCCTTACAGTATTAAATAAGTAAGATAAACATATATGTACGTGTGAAAATTGTTAAAGAACTGATATTAAGTAATGTGAACCCTAGCGATATCTTGGGATTGCTTCATTTTGAACTGCGTGTAATCTTTCTCTCGTGTACTCTGTTACACCATACACGTGCTAATAGTAATTAACAAAGTCAATAAACAATCCATCATGTTGTCTTCATTTTGTCCCGAGAGAGTCTGTTTAATTACACGGTTTCATTTACAAAGTGAGCATGTCCAACCTGAGGTCTACGCAAATATCCGTACTGACGTCAGATGTACACGTGTACATTCTTTCACAGCAATTAATTATAGATCTAAAGACCGATTTCACCAACATGTTACTAATCCACAATTAAATAATTGTAATTTAAGTTAAATACCGAAGTTAAATCATATTTCATTCATTTGCATTTCATCAAACTAATACGCATTTAAAATAAAATCGATTCATTTAATTCCAAATTAAGTCATCACGGTCTCCTGAATCGTAGTAAAATCGTAATTCCGAAGGCCATGTGCCTTGTCAATGTAGGCACTGGCCTTTATAGGGAGTTCATTTGATACATTGTAGCAACAAAATGCCATCAGAAATTGAGGTAGAGGAGAGAGCAAGGGGTGATCATTTTTCAGAAACGGAACAACATTTATTGCTGGAGATATTAAAATATATGACAGATGGGTAGAGTTCAGAAGAAAAGAAGGAATGCTAGAAACAAGTAGAAAGAGATTTCAGTGCAATAAAAACTTATCCCAAGATCTCCATCAATATTGTATATATTTACTCACGCTGCAAGTGGGCAAACAGCCATTGGCAATAGTAACTTAATTACACACAATAATTACAATTAATAATATTCAATCAATCAATTTAGGGCATTTCAAAACCTAAGAGGTTTTTAGCCTCATTCACGATATATCGCCATTCGTCTCTGTTCTCCGCATCTTCTTGTCGTCCTCCCACTGTAGAAAGATTATCTACCGAGAGTTCTCGTACATCTTGGAGAATAGTCGAAAGCTTTTCGTAGAAGAGAGTCTTCATCACGCCGTAGAACATGTCCAAGCCAACGTAGTCTTCGACTTTTTATTAAGGCTATTATGTCCGGATCTTTATAAATATTCCTTAGTTCCCTGCTGTTCAAAATTCTCCATGTGTTATTTTCTTGAATGGGACCAAAAATCTTCCTCAAGATTTTGTTCTCAAAAGTAAAAAGGGATTTTTTTTAATATCCAAGTTTCACAGCAATATAGGAGAGTTGGTAGGATTATTGTTTTATAGCATCTTAATTTTGATAATCTAGAAAGGAGTTTGGAACTAAGCAATTTATGAAGGGAGTAGTAACACTTATTTGCCGTAACGGGTCTATGTTCAATTTCTCTCCCAAATAAGCCTGTTTCATTAATTATACTTCCTAATAAATAAATAAATGGATGGATGCATGGATGGATGCATGGATGGATGGATGGATGGATAGATGGATAGATAGATAGATAGATAGATAGATAGATAGATAGATAGATAGATAGATAGATAGATAGATAGATAGATAGATAGATAGATAGATAGATAGATAGATAGATAGATAGATAGATAGATAGATAGATAGATAGATAGATAGATAGATAGATAGATAGATAGATAGATAGATAGATAGATAGATAGATAGATAGATAGATAGATAGATAGATAGATAGATAGATAGATAGATAGATAGATAGATAGATAGATAGATAGATAGATAGACAGACAGACAGACAGACAGACAGACAGACGAAACTCCCAATCTTGTATTACTTGAGGTACGTGATAATAATTAATAATATTAACAGTAATAATAATAATAATAATAGTGTATGGATACTAAAAATAAAGTAAAATGAGCATCCCAAATTGAAGGAAACACAATTTAAAACAAGCTACTTAACTACAGTAAACTTAATTTCTACCTTAACCCTGCCATTACAACATACATATATATTACATATACAGAGTGATTCAGAATTCTTCTCACACCTTTCTAGAGGTTGTAGGGGAGACTTAGTAGATAAATTTTTGATAATATACCATGTTCGGAAACGTACCGTTTCGATGCTGTAATGATGACAGATCAAAATTTTCAAATCTACCGCCTCAAAGTAGCCAACCCACATTGACTGAGGTCGACGTCTTCAGTCAACAGATGCACGTGTCTTCTATTTACAATCTTATGTACTGCTTTGACTTTCACGTCACTTGATATTCAGTCGTTGCTGAAGGAGGTACAGTGTACACTGTACAGTATGGTTGAATACACATTTGCCAAAAAAAACGAGATATTAATTTACGGACATATGGCCACAACGATCGCCGGATCCAACTACTCTTGATTTTTCGTGTGGGGCCACATGAGTCTTTTTGTGAGACTTCTTTGAATCGGAGGAACATTTGAAAGTTTCATTTTGTCATCATTGAAGCATCGAAACTGTACGATGGATTCGTCGCTGTACAGAAGCTGAACTGGAAACACCGTTGGATGATGAAAAACGAAGCGGTCGACCGGCGACTGCAGTCACTCCAGCGAGTCGACGAGATCATTCATGGTGACCGCCGGGTAACTACAGATGAATTGTGGTTTTGCTCTCCATCGGTAAAGGCAGTATGATGGCCATTATTGATAAACCGGGCTACTGTAAAGTTTGTGTGCGCTGGATACCAAAAATGTTGACCAACCAGAATACAGATGGAAGGAAAACAATAGCAACAATATATATTGCAACACTTCAGTGTGGAGGAGGAGGAGTTCTTGAAAACAACCAGAAAAAAATTGTTAATAAATTAGAGGAGAATTTAAATTTGGTCGAGAAAAACCAGGCCGAAGCAGTCGCTTGATTATACAGAACGTAGCCTTCTGTTCAGGCTACGTCTGAGGTCGGATGAGTTCATTGCCTTCGTGTGGAATCTTGGGCATTACGACGTTGTCAGCGAGTTTAAATTATTTAATTAATCATGCACTTAATCGCAAGACGTATAGACTTTGTATTTTCTGTAATCTATCCCTCCTTTCAATGTGTAGGTTGATATCTATAGCTAGGAAGTTCGTATCAAAACAGTAGATTTCAGTTGAGTACAGCGTGGAGTATAGATGTCACCTGCGCCGCGCCCTGCTCCAGCTCGCTACAGACGATACGCAGTTCACATAAACAACGCATAGTATCATTCTGTGGAGCTGTATACAGTCGTGAATAGTTTGAAGAATATTGTTGATTTGTATTAATAGTTTAGGTTTTGGACAAAGTGAGATATTCTGTCATTATTGTATTATTTACGTAATGTTAATATTTATTTTATTTATTTATTTAACCTGGTAGAGATAAGGCCATCAGGCCTTCTCTTCCCCTCTACCGGAGGATTACAACTGCACTATTAAGAATAAAATTACAATTATAATTACAATTAATATTAAATTTACAAATACAATAAAAATCAAAGTACTAAAAGATTAACTGATTAATAAAAGCTAGACAGTTATTGTAAAAGTTAAGGGGAGAGGATAGTATTTTTTGTGAAAAATGGGTAAATTAAAAAAAAATTCTTTAAAATACTCTGTGATATGTGTGGAATGCATAGCATAACATTTTATGTGTATTTGTGCCCTTATCGGATGTTGAGTCGCCATTTTTAAAGTTCTTGCGTTATGGATTTTTAAATCACTCGCCCACTTTTATTGCTCTTTCCTGTAATTAAATTTTCAAAATTTTTTTTTCCTTAAAATAACCTTTGATATGTGTGGAATGCATTGCATAACATTTTGTGGGTATTTGTGCCCTTATCCGATGTTGAGACGTCATTTTTAAACTTCCTGCGCTATGGATTTTTAAATCACTCGCCCGCTTTTATCGGTTTCCAGTGAATTCATTTTTTTTTTTTACATTGCTAGACATTGCCATTGCCATTATGCATGATTCCAAAAAAGTAAACTCATCTGTTATTAAATAATTATGCAAACAGGAGTGTATAACATGTTAATTTTTTTTCCCCGGATTATTCTTTGTTAAATTCTGGTTGAAAGACAAGTTCACTTATCAACAGTCAATACTTAATTGTTTTGCTGGTCTGTTGACGTCTCGTACTGCTATGCTACTATGCATTCGGTTGCGTTACGATCCAAGTTCATTCAGCATCAGAATTACGATACGAACTTCCTAGCTGTCATTACAATAGAAAAGAAAAATTTTCTTGAAAACAATTATGGGTTTAATATTATGTTCCACATACGAGATACACTATTAGATTCAAAGTTGTTGTTCTCTTGATGATAGTAAGAAATACTGTAATTATCATATTTCAGATTTTCTCCAGTAAGGTCTTGTAACGTAGAACGAATGTTTTCAGGGTAAAAATATTGTTTTTTTTTCCGGAACATAAAAGGAATATTTCTTTCATTTTTATTTAGTAGGTTATTTTACGACGCTTTATCAACAGCTTAGGTTATTTAGCGTCTGAATGAGATGAAGGTGATAATGCCGGTGAAATGAGTCCGGGGTCCAGCACCGAAAGTTACCTAGCATTTGCTCATATTGGGTTGAGGGAAAACCCCGGAAAAAACCTCAACCAGGTAACTTGCCCCGACCGGGAATCGAACCCGGGCCACCTGGTTTCGCGGCCAGACGCGCTAGCCGTTACTCCACAGGTGTGGACAATATTTCTTTTGATGAAGTGAAAATGTTCACTGTTATTTGTTATAATGAGGCTAGAATCATAATTGTATACTTTGTATGCTATTTTTATGTGTGGATAAATAATTTTAGATTGGGAGTTACGAATACAAATTACAAATAATTACACAAGTTTGGTTACTATCCGGCTGTACATGTTTGTCGTTCTCGTTCATTGACATTGAGAGCTACGCTACTACTATTTTTGATTGGGTACAGATATAGTCCAAACTCACAGAACTTAACATTTTCGGTATCAATTTCCTAGCTCTGGTTATTTCACTTCCACCCTGTATACATGAATCTGGCTACACATAAAGCCCTTCGAGGGCTAAATTATCTGAAATTTAATTAGCATAACCGCAAGAGAATTTAAATTATCTGAGTGAGCATCATGGAAATATAATGTATTCACATTTTTGCCTTTGCTCCCTAGCTTTGTTAACAGAACGTCTGAACGAAGATCTCGTTTTTTTTTTTTTTGTCATGAGAAGAGTGTTATACATTTCTTCCTTTTTTAAAAATGGAATTCTCTCGCCATCTGTGAAAATCTGTGTCGGATGTCGGATGGTGTAATCTGCAGCTCTCTGTACGAGACAGACACCGGGGAACGTAATTGCGCTCCGCGATATCGCTGCAGCAGGCGGGAATCACCTCCGCGCAACAAGAGGAAGAAAGATACGGAGCCTGTCGTGTCGAGGCCGCCCTAGCCAGGAATTATTATTTTAGAATAGGCACTCTTTCACAATTTGTTGAACAACTATTGTGTTCAAGAACGGTGGTCCTAAATTGAGGACCGTTTTAACAACATCATTTTCTAAATTTTACAGTAAACGTTACTTTTTAGCTCTACAATAAGAACTGCAGAGCTGCAATTTAAATGGACCTGAAAAAATTAAAAATGTAAAACATGCTTTTATGTAATCTAGTTCATTCTTTCATTTATTTTTCCAATTCATTCTCCTTCGATTCGAGATTTTACTGTCTGTAGGAGCCTTGAACTGCTCGAGAATTTTAGCTGTAGTGTACTTTTCGGATCTGTGATCGGCAGTTCCTGGAGCTCAACGTAGGGTAGTCGGCAGCAGAAAACCGGTTTTCTTCGCCGTCCCATAAGACTGCATTAGAGCTGCAACCGAAACAGCTCTCTCCGAATAAACAAAAGAACCGTCAATACCCTCATCTCTTTATGACCTGCGTTAGAACACATAGGCTTCTGGACTACTGAATATCATTACAGTTCCAGTGTGTTATAGTACTGTGGGTGGTGTGATGTGATTATTCAGTGTGTCTAAGGAAATATTTGAAGAGTTCGCGGGAAAAACGATGCTTCTTAAGGTTGATGTCATTATCTAATTCAATGAATCACTGCGAAATTTAATGTTGTTCTTATGAAAAATGGTAAAAAGAAAAATTATCACCACGAATACAGTAATCCTTTCCTTTATTTTCTATAGAAACAGCACTACATCTTGCAGTTATAGACTCAATTAGATTGTTATGTAATCCTTAACAGAAATGTGACAGTCATCGTTTTTCCCGCGAACTCTTCAATTTTTATATTAAAAATGAATGAAATGAAAACCTAATCGACCAACCCTTTTCAAGAACGGTGATTCTAAATTGAAGACCGTTTTAACAACATCATTTTCTAAATTTTACAGTAAACGTTACTTTTTAGCAGGGGCGGCTCTACAATAAGAACTCCAGAGCTGCAGAATCGCCATTTAAATGGACCTGAGAAAATTAAAAAATATAAAACTTGCTTTTATGTAATCTAGTTCGTTGTTTCATTTATTTTTCCAATTCATTCTCCTTCGATTCGAGATTTTACTGTCTGTAGGAGCCTTGAACTGCTTGAGAATTTTAGCTGTAGTGTACTTTTCGGATCTGTGATCGGCAGCTCCTGGAGCTCAACGTAGGGTAGTCGGCAGCAGAAAACCGGTTTTCTTCGCCGTCCCATAAGACTGCATTAGAGCTGCAACCGAAGCAGCTCTCTCCGAATATACAAAAGAACCGTCAACACCCTCAGCTCTTTATGACCTGCGTTAGAACACACAGGCTTCTGGACTGCTGTATATCATTACAGCTCCAGTGTGTTATAGTACTGTGGGTGGTGTGATGTGATTAGTCAGTGTGTCTAAGGAAATATTTTATATTAAAAATAAATGAAATGAAAACCTAATTGACCAACCCTTTCCGAAATTAAAAGAGAAATTGCATGTTCACTTAAGAAATTAGGACGTCCTACACAAAATTTAAATACTGAAATTTCTGGAAAAAGTCGAGGAAATCATGTAGCATACTAGTCATTTTAATACCGAAATGTGTAATGGAAACGATTGGTTTTTTGCTGCGCTCACGAAAACGCTTTCTCCCCCACCCATGTATTCTGTTTAGAGGAAAAAATACATGGACAAACACTGGAGTGAAGGATTTAATTAATTTGACTTTAAAAACTAGAAAAGCATGTGGGGCACATCTCCACTACGTGACTAGTTGTACCAGGTGGGAGAGGTGTAGCGCACGGATGGCTGGAGTACAATTTCGGGTGCACAGTCAACTTCGAGAAGGGGCTGTAATTACACGCGTTATCCTATTTAGATGCAATAAACAGCATGCGTTTGCTAAAGACACTATTTTCCATCCAGAACTGTCAATCTTTGTAACCGTGGGCCGCTACTGCTTTTAGCTAAATAAAACTTATTTACTATTATAAATTCGAAAAAAAAAAAAAACTAGCCATTATCTATCTCTTAACCCTCGACACTTACCTGGAGACTATTCTGACGCCTCACCATATTTTATTGTTATTATAATTCACAGTGACTTTGGTTAATGTTTTTCGGTCATTGTATGTATGGATCACAGATAGATTAAAATACAGAGTGTCCGCAGAGACATTCCGGCGATATACACTGCTATAGCGTCGCTGTCAGTTGCCGGATTTATACGAAACAGGTCATTAGAAAGAGAAACTCAAACATTTTTGTACCTACCTCAAAGACATTCGATGTGTCTCCACGTGTCACGCTGCAGACATCGAGGTGATATTCCCACTCATGTCACTCACGTTCCAACATATCTATAGGGTTGGACTCGATGTCGGCAGTGATGCGAATTGGTGTGCTTGCAGATTTTGAAGTAGTGGAGATATATAGACAAGATTCTTTATGTGACCCCATAGAAAGAAGTCACAGACGGTCAAGTCAGGGACCTCGATACAAAGACTGTTTAAGCGATAGGCGAAGACGATTCAGCTTCGACAACTTACGAGAATATATCGTCGTTTACTGCAACGCTGGTAATTGCATCAGTGATGACGAGGACTGAACTTGCAAGGTACGTTATTTTTCTTTTCCTTCTGACTGTACGGAGATACAGTAGCATGTTCACGTCGTCTGTTTACGTTTAAAACCTGTTGAGCCCAATGGTCTGATTGAAAAAAAAATGTAAAATATAGTCAATATGCACCTACATTCAACGATAAGTCATCCCGCATCCACTGTCTAGGTATGACCCTTCCCATACAAATTAAATTAATCAATTCGGTAGGAAGCGGGAAATTCATACAGAGAGAGAGAGAGAGAGAGAGAGAGACCGTGTGCCAAAAACCACTTGTTATTACAGTTTTTGTATAAGTGCTATAATTTTTTGCCTTTTTTAGGGAAATATTCGGTCCGTGGACACCACCATTTCCGTTACCGATTGAATTCATATGTAAGCCAGTACTCTGAATTGTGTAATTTGAAAAGAGAAGACCATGCTGTACATTGAGGAATCCAATCGTGATCTAATAAAACAAAGACATCTGCGGTTGGATTTCCCCGTGGACAATTACATTGCGAAATTTGCTCGTCTGTTTCCTGGAATTGTAACCGGCAGAGAGAGCCGCTATGTGCTAATTGGATGATGCGAATATCTTATTTCGTATTCGCTTAATTGACCGAAGCAATTACTTAATTACGCGGTATCAAATTCTCTTAACGTCTCCATCAGCTGATCTGCGGTAATGTAACAATGAGACACGGTATAAGGTAACGCAGCTATTGCGCAATGTACTCTTCTTCGGAAGTAAATGTCGTGAGTGTTATACTGTAGTTTGCTCATTAGGTAAGCATTTTGTTTTTTCTGTCATGACGAATTTTCATTAAGCAATTTTGTACAAAGCCATTTATTGCAATATGTTCTACGCTCACTTAATTACAACAGAAAAAAGTTGAAGTACTTGAACTATTAGACGAAATAAAACAGTGCTGAAAACATCAGTTCGATCATGGATAAATTAGAGACCTTCGGGCTCTAGACTAGAGCTCACAAGTAAACTTTCTGATGGGGGCAGATTTTTTTTTTCTTTCACCATGTTAATAATGTCAAAAGAAGGGTTCATACAAATTTTGGCCACTCGACCGCAATTACGAGGCCGTGAAAAAAAAAAAAAAAATAAATAAGTTCGGCAGCGGCCGTTAACAGAAAGAAAACATAGTTTTATTGGAAAAATTTATTGGAACAGACACAGCAATTGTTGAGCTATTTTCCAACATATTCCCTACCGGAATAGAGACATTTGTCATATCATGGGATCGACAGAGAGTGCAGACGCTGTCAAACGCTGGTTCCGATCCCAGGCGGCTGACTTCTACGACACAAAGATACAAAAATTGATTATAAACTTGTACTTGCTATTTGGGAAAAGGAAATTGTACCAGAACAATGGAAGGAGTCCTTAATTGTACCTATTTTTAAAAAGGGGAACAAAACCAACTGTGGTAACTTTCGAGGAATATCACTTTTGTTGACGTCGTACAAAATTTTGTCCAATACTCTTTTGAGAAGATTAACTCCGTATGTAGATGAAATTATTGGGGATCATCAGTGCGGTTTTCGGCGTAATAGATCGACTATTGATCAGATTTTTTTTGTATTCGACAGATAATGGAGAAAAAATGGGAGTATAAGGGTACAGTACAATAGTTATTCATAGATTTCAAAAAGGCATATGACTCGGTAAAAAGGGAAGTATTATATGATATTCTTATTGAATTTGGTATTCCCAAGAAACTAGTTCGATTAATTAAAATGTGTCTCAGTGAAACATACAGCAGAGTCCGTATAGGTCAGTTTCTATCTGATGATTTTCCAATTCACTGCGGGCTAAAGCAGGGAGATGCACTATCACCTTTACTTTTTAACTTCGCTCTAGAATGTGCCATTAGGAAAGTTCAGGATAACAGGCAGGGTTTGGAATTGAACGGGTTACATCAGCTTCTTGTCTATGCGGATGACGTTAATATGTTAGGAGAAAATACACAAACGATTAGGGAAAACACGGAAATTTTACTTGAGGCAAGTAAAGCGATCGGTTTGGAAGTAAATCCCAAAAAGACAAAGTATATGATTATGTCTCGTGACCAGAATATTGCACAAAATGGAAATATAAAAATTGGAGATTTATCCGTCGAAGGGGTGGAAAAATTCAAATATCTTGGAGCAACAGTAACAAATATAAATGACACTCGGGAGGAAATTAAACGCAGAATAAATATGGGTTGTATGGTTGTGAAACTTGGACTCTCACTCTGAGAGAGGAACATAGGTTAAGGGGGTTTGAGAATAAGGTGCTTAGGAAAATATTTGGGGCTAAGCGGGATGAAGTTACAGGAGAATGGAGAAAGTTACACAACACAGAACTGCACGCATTGTATTCTTCACCTGACATAATTAGGAACATTAAATCCATACGTTTGAGATGGGCAGGGCATGTAGCATGTATGGGCGAATCCAGAAAAGCATATAGAGTGTTAGTTGGGAGACCGGAGGGAAAAAGACCTTTAGGGAGGCCGAGACGTAGATGGGAGGATAATATTGAAATGGATTTGAGGGATGTGGGGTATGATGATAGAGAGTGGATTAATCTTGCACTGGATAGTGACCAATGGCGGGCTTATGTGAGGGCGGCAATGAACCTTCGGGTTCCTTAAAAGCCATTTGTAAGTAAGTAAGTGTGACAAATGTCTCAATTCCAGTGGGGGATATATTGATAAATAGCGCAACAATTGCTGTATCTTGCAAATCTTGCCTTTCAGGTAAGGCTCCCTGAAAAGCAGATTTGAATAATTTCAAGGGAAAAATTGTTCCGGTGCCGGGTATCGATCCCGGGTCCTCTGGTTGAACGTTGACCGTGTCGGGTGGAGTTCCCGGGTAGATCAGTTGGTAGAGCGTTGGTACGTTCAACCAGATGTCCCGGGATCGATACCCGGCCCCGGAACAATTTTTCCCTTGAAATTATTTAAGTGCTGTATCTGTTTCAATTAATCTCTCCATGCAATTCTGCTTTTTTCTGTAAACGGTCCCAGGGAAAATCACTTTCTGGACGTCCTCGTAATTGCGGTTGGGTGGTCAAATTTTGAATAAGGACTTCTTTTGACATGGTGGAAGAAAAAAAATTAACTATCTGCCTCCATCAGAGTGTTTGCTTGTCAGATATAATCATGTTTATGTAACATACGACTTGTTCGTTCTCAGGAAAAGATTTATACAGTAGAGCAGACTCGGTTAATTTCGTCATACTAAGATTTTAGTGCAAAAATAAGATTCAAAATAAAAAAAGAAAAGCGTTTTTAATTTACGTACATTATTAAGTTTCAGGAAATTACATCTCAGCATTTTTACCTGAAATTTATACAATAATTACAAATAAGCAATACAAATAAAAAAAAATTAGCACTCTAGAGCAGCAGTCATCATCAAAGTGCACCCTCGGACTAGCGTCTCTTACCCGCGGATAAGAGACTGCACTATCGTGCATTCATGGCTGCTAGCGGGTATGATTTCTGCACGTGGGTACATATTGCGATACACTGCGTACCCGTTATCCATTTCAGCGGATGCTAACGATCATTCCTCTAGAAGAAATGGTATAATTTCGTGATAGTGCAGGTGTATTTTCGTGTACAAAGTATAAACATTCCTGAACTTAGGTTTTCCTAACAAATAGCGATATAACACTAGTTTATATTGTAAATAGTCTAGATAATAATCTATCATCAACATAACAAAAGTGGAATTCAACTGAAGTAATATGCATTTCACTCAATATTGATGTAAACCAGGATATGTAGTATTACAAACTGTAATGGAACAGGTTGTGTAATAAAGTTCCTTAAAAAAAAGGAAAAAGAAAACATTATAAGGAATATCAATTTAATACATATTAATTTTAACTTTCTCTTCCGATATCAGCTTCATTATCATGAAAAATTTGCCTATTTTTTTAATCTCGTTTATATTGTACTGTATAATATTATTTTTCATGCTACATAATTATCTATTAATACCAAAAAATGTTTTGTCTAAACACTTTTTCCTTGTATTGTCTATTTCTTGACATCCAAACACTATATGGAACGTGGATTGTCCCATGCGTCAAAGGGGGCAGATATCCTTTTCTACGGCACCCATCCTGTTTTTCTATTTCCATAGTTTCCACCAAGCTAAGCTTGTCCTCACTTCCCTATTATATATCCTTACATATTCTTGTTCCCACGACGTTTTTATATCCTTAAAATTAGGTATCTTTTTAATCCCTTCAGATTTTGATATAACTCTTGTCTCGTAATTTCGTTACATCTTTCTTTTACGACTTTACAAATTATATTTAAATTAGTGGCTTGTGCAACAAGTGCTGCAAACTAAGTTCATTAGACGTTCAAATAAATATTTTTCTGACTTATTTTCAATGAAGAATACCAGACATTCGGAAAGTTATTTGCTTCCATAACAATGAAATATATTCTCTCTCTCTCGAGCCAATACTGAAGAGAACCACGCATATAAATATCTACACCACACCGCCATTAAATATATGAAAAAGACCCAACCCCACTTGATTAATACTTATAAAAATATTTTATTTTTTTAAATATTATCTTACGTAAGTTTTATAGCTTTCAGTAACGTATACTATATATACTATATAGCCGCCACTCAGTAAAATATAGAAATCAAAATCTAATTTAAGTTATTCTCTACATCTACTTATATAACCCCAAAACGTTTCACTTTCATATCATCAATATAGCATTAATATGTATAATTAATGAAAAATAGCCACATCATGGCATTAACTACAATAATATTTCATTTCTAATGGTAACAATGTCATCAAACCACCTCAAGTTTGGTAGTTTTTAATATCCAATACACAGCTGTACCCAGAAAATTACACACCACAGAATCGAACCTGTAAATTATTTTTAGTAAGTCTTGAAGTTTTTAATAACCAATTTAATTTGAGCTCTAAATATGTCAGCATTTTTGCAGATCATGGCCTTCGTCTAATATTGTTTACTGTAGTATGTGTTTTGTTTTATTCTGAAATGCAACACGGCCGACTTGATGCTCGCTTCGCTTCTCCTTTACAAAAAAAAAAAAAAAAAAAAAAAAACACACACACACACACACAAGGGAATATCAAGTCGGCCGTGAATGCTATTAGCTAGTTCTCAAAACTGACGACAGATGGATTTTGGAAAATAGGAAAATTATGTTTAAAAATTGACATTTCACTGAAAACTACTATTTTTCCGAAAAACTTTGAGTTCCAAGCTTCAAAATGAGGGGTCCAGCCGTTTTCCTGTAATTTCCATTACCAGTTCAAATTATATATAGATTCATTACCCCAATTTCATCCCATTACCATATTAAATGTATGTACTCAGCTTTTTCTTTAAATCTTTTAGCCATTTGGATTTTAATTTCTTATCCCGAAGAAATCACAAACACTTCTTTTCAATAGTAATGTCCCCCTTTCGCTATAATATGACTGAAGAATTTTATTTTCCTTACTAGTATCGTTCCCATAATACTATCTATCCCCAATTTCGAATCTAGCAGTAGGTTAGAAGCGTTCCACGGAATAACTGAAATATAATACAATTATGTAAATTTCAGGGGTAATTTGTCTTAGTTGGCAAGATTATTATTGGTTCAAACAATACTATTTGAGCGGAGTATACCACCGTTTTCAATCTGTGAAATATATTTTCTAGCAAGGACGTGGAAGTGATCAGAAATCAGCGAAGAGCTGTCAACTTACAGTATGGTATAACTGCCGGCCGAATCGGCACGAAGAGCCTTAACAAATCATTAGGATTAATTACGGGACGTGATAACCTGCGGTGCCGGCAGCGAGCTGGCAGATAATCGATAGCTACCACTGCAGTCGACTTCAAGCTAGTCAGTTTTTTTTTCCCCTCTCTCTGCTAGAAACGCAAACTTCATCAAATAACCTGCAGGTGTTACTGTGGGCCCTTATATAAACCGGGAACTTGCCAAACGAAATCTTAATAAAAGCATATTGGAACTTGATTAAATTACGTCATGATTTAATCGAAATTTTGTGGTTGTCTTTCCTGTGATAAATTATATTTATATTTTTATATAGTTGTTTTTAAATTCGTTATTTATTTTAACTACTACACTTTTATTACGTCATACTACTTTTGACCAATAAAACGGTACGAAAGGACGTCTTTCAACCAATCATGGCTACATATCGCTACAATTTTATCACTTTCCTAGCATTTGTTTAATTTTATCGCTTCCCTATGATTTGTTTGTTTTTATCACTACCCTAGCATTTGTTTCTTCGTTTGACAACATTTCAAACTGCAAATTCTTTATGGTACTATAAAACATGCTTTTCGATCGTCATTTGTTTCGTGCAGAGATAGTCGACTGAAAATGGCGACACCGTGCAAACGTTTTGGTGAAGCTAACATTAGTGAAATAGAATTGTAGTAAATCAATTAATATCTATTTTATTGTATTCGAGTACCTACTGTATTCCTTCTAATGTTTATATACTTTCTTCTGTTTTTATCACCTCCCTACCATTTGTTTCTTTGTTTGTCAACATTTCAAACTGCAAATTCTCTATCGTAGGCCAGTATGTCAGAGTTGTAAGCTTCAAAACCGGTTGTGGAGCTAGAGAGTGCAGTCGGAGCGTGAACTTGCTTATGTCTGTGGAAACACCGGAGCACGCAACGAGTCATAGTGGAGCTTTTCGCTCCGTTTAGTCTCTGCCTGACAACGCTACCGTAGGCCTACTATAAAACATGCTTTGCGATCGTCATTTAGATAGCCAACTGAAAATGGCGGCTCCATTCATGCATTTTGGTTAAGCTAACATTACTAAAAATAAATAGAATTTCAGTAAGTCAATTAATATGTTATAGTATTAGAGTACTTTATTTCTTCTAATCTTTATATACTTTCTCCTAATCGTGTAACACTAAATTAAATCCCACTTGAGTTTTGATTTTCTCCAGATAAATCAGAATATCTACTGAGATTACTGTTAATAAATATATGTGAGGGCAACACCCGTTGGCAATTGTAACTTAATTGCATACAATAATAATAACAGTAGATAAAATAACCTAATTAATAATTAATAACAAAGGTTACTCAGTATATGAAGAAGTACACGGCATATCCAGTGAGGGCAGTAATCGAAGAATTGACTTAATTGCATTTAAACCTCCCTCTCTTGAAGGTTACATCATAGACCCTACTATGACAGCGTATTCCGAATCTCACCGGTCCGGTGGCATCAATGACGTCACGTTGCAGCGAAATAAGGAACAAAACTGCTGGAAGGATCGATGCTGTCATGGCGACTGTAAAAGTTGTTGTCTGTGCTACGCTAGCAAAATTTTGCGAAATTTCCGTACTGCCATCTCGTTCAAAGAAAAGAGAGCATAAACAATTTATTTCTTGAACCAGTAGTAATAACTGGTCCGTTGACATGTTCGCTCATAAGCCATTCACATATTGTTTTTACGTTGTGCCCATTACAAACAATACAGCAGAACTAAAGCAGAACACACCGCCATGACACAACAGTGCACGATGTTATTCGTCTGCTAATTCCCGCCCTATACAAGAACCAATCAGATTCACTGATGGCGGCTGATGGAGACTGCCACTACCTCTGCAAGTTGATGGCACCGGTGCGACACCGATGGAGCATCAATGACGTCATCGGTGGAATTCGGAACACCGTGATGCTATCGGATTGCTCACCGGTGAGATTCGGATTACGCTCTGAGATTCGAATCGCACGAACACCAGCCAGAAGAAGTACACGAGGAAAAAAGGAATATATATGAACCTTCCATCAGTTTTTATAAGGACAAATACCATCTGGAATCCATCGTCATTACGGGACTAATGATAGGAGCCCGTGGGACCATACCCCGGTTCCTAGTCGACTTCCGTAAATCTTTTGGCCTGCATAAAACTATTTTAAGAGATCTAACAATTGCAGCATTCAAAGGCTCAATAGCTATTTTCAGGCGTCATACATATGGACCATGACTAATTCGCATCTCCTTGACTTTACTTCGTTTAATATCATGTGTTTCAATATAATTCAAATTGTTTATTTTTCACTCTAACAACAATTTATCACTAAGCCTCAAGGCATTTACTCTATTGTATCGTGGTACTCTTTGTCGATGGCAACCTGTAGTGGTTACAGGAAGAAATTAAATCAAATCAAATCAATAATTTTTGCATTACAAACCTTACGTACGTACGTACATACATACATACAGTCCACACCTGTGGAGTAACGGTTAGCGCGTCTGGCTTGTAACTCAGTTTTGCATCACAATTCACTAAATGGACACTCCTGTTGTAGGATGTTGAAGCGAATTTATATCACGCCTGTACTCTTCTTTTCCAAGAGCAAACTTCTTAATACCTAAGACTATCATAAATTACCTTAAAGTCAGCTTAGTGCCCGGATGATATATTCGCTTATACAATAATAATTTAAAACGCATAATTAATATTTTCTCTTGAATTAGGTGACGACGATGGTTGGCATTAATTAATTACGGCATTAATCAAAGGACGAAGAAAATTCCTCACCCCATTCCTCCATAATCCTCGCACTTTCTCTTTCCCTCTGACTCCGTATAATTTATAGAATATGTTCCGCTTTGCGCCCTTATTAGGTGTAGACGGAGACCAGAACGTAAATTTATCATTCTGACAATTAAGACAACACTGAGAGCAGTTCATGGTGAATTGATGCGGGACAGACCTGCAGCCAATTTCAGAGGTGTACATGTGTTTTCCCTAATCTGTAACACCACATTTCTTGGTTAAGGATGAGGCACAGATGGCTCAGCATTCCTGCTTCATAAACTATTTATCACCCGCCCTTAAAGTGATGGGGCTTGTTTGGTGCGGTTCCTTTGTTGGGCTGAGAGCGGCCAAGAAACCGAAACGGATGGGGTTTCACCTCTTGTGTAAAATGATACATTTTTACAAAGGCTATAATTTTTCAGTCTCTGCTGTATAACAAAAGGGTTGCAGTTTTTGCTCGCATCGCATCGCATCGCGTCTTCTGTCTCTGTATCACATCCATTATATTTATGGCCGGCCGCTCGCGCTGTTACAGATGTGGAGCAGATTGGGACCCAGGAAGGACACAGATTTCTGTTTCCACTTACACACTTTACTACAGATTTCATATTACTAGCTACTGCAGACTTTCACTTTTTCATTTGACATTCTTTGCTTTTTCTTGCTTTTCTTTCTCATCCATTTCTTTTTCTCTATACCACTTCGTTTCCTCTCTTCCTCTCCCTTCCACTATAGTACATATTCTCTCTTCCACAATTTCCTCTTTACCTCCTGCCTTCCCCTACAACTTATTTTCTATCCATCTTCTCCATTTCCTTCTTTACTGTTCATCTCCTCTTTCCTCGCCATCTCCTCCTTTCCTGTTCGATTCCTTTTCTCTCCATATTCTCCTATCCTCTTCTTGCTTCACTTTTCATCTCCTTTCCTGTTCAACTCCTTTCCTCTTCTTTTTTTCCTCTCCATCTCCTTTCCTGTTCAACTCCTTTCCTCTCCATCTTCTCCTACCCTCTTCTTTCTTCCATTTTCACCTCCTATCCTCTCCATCTCCTCCTTTCCTGCTCATCTCCATTTCTCTCCATCTCCTATCCTCTTCACTTCCTCCCTTACCCTAGAACTTCTTTCCTCTCCCTCTCCTCCTTTTCTGTTAATCTCCTTTGATTTTCATCTCCTCCTCTTCTATTCATCTCCTCCTTTCCTATCCACCTTCTATCCTCTTCACCTCCAATCTTCCCCTACAACTCCTGTCCTCTTCATCTTCCGTTTCTCTCCACCTCCTTCCTTCTTCACCTTCTCCTTTCTCCTTTACCTCCTTTTCCCTTCACCTCCTTTCCCCTTCACCTCCTCCTCTCCTCTTCATCTCCTCCTTTTCTCTTCACCATCTCATTTTCTCTTCACCTCCTCCATTTCCCTTCACCTCCTTTCCTCTTTACCTCTTCCTTTTCCCTTCACCTCCGTTCCTCTTTACCTCCTCTCCTCTTCACCTCTATTTCCCTTCACCTCCTTTCCTCTTTACCTCCTCCTGTCCCCTTCACCTTTCTCCTTCACCTCCTTCTTTCCTCTTCACCACCTCCATTCCTCTTTACCTCCTTCTTTTCCCTTCACCTCCTTTCCTCTTTACCTACTCCTTTCCCCTTCACCTCCTCCTTTCTCCTTCACCTCCTCCATCATTCCTCTTCACCTCCTTTTCACTTAACCTCCTTTCCTCTTTACCTCCTCCTTTCCCCTTAACCTCCTCCTTTTCCCTTCACCTCCTACTCTCCTCTTCACCTCCTCCTTTTCTCTTCACCTCCTCCTTTCCCCTTCACCTCCTTTCACCTCCACCTTCTCCTTTTCCCTACACCTCTTCCTCTCCTCATCTCTTGCTTAACTCCTTACCTCCTCCTTTCCCCTTTACCACCTCCTTTCCTCCTTACCTCCTCCTTTCCCCTTCACCTCCTCCTTTGCTCTTTACCACATGGTTTCCTCTTCACCACCTGCTTTCCCCTTCACCTCCTCCTTTCCCCTTCACCTCCTCCTTTCCCCTTCACCTCCCCCTCTCCTCTTCATCTCCTCCTTTTCTCTTCACCTCCTTCTTTCCCCTTCACCTCCTTTCACCTTCACCTTCTCCTTTTCCCTCCACCTCCTCCTCTCCTCCTTATCTCTTGCTTAACTCTTTACCTCCTCCTTACCCCTTTACCACCTCCTTTCCCCTTTACCACCTCCTTTCCTCTTTACCTCCTCCTTTCCCCTTTTCCTCCTCCTTTCCTCTTTACCACTTCTCTTCTTCTTCACCCATATTTTCCCCTTGATCATCTCCTACCCTCTTAATATTCACCCTTCCCTTAGCCCCACTTCTTCCTTAGTTTTCCTTAATGTTGTTCTATAATTTTCTCTTTCATGTCGTCTTTGCTTTCTCTTATTTTAATTTGTCTCAGTATGTGACATTTCTTTTTTCTTTCTTATGTATTTTTTTACTTTTCCTCTTCTTTTCTTCCTTGTCATGTGATACCCATTTCTCTCAAATTTGTCAACTGTCAGGCATCTCATTCGTAATTGTATATTCAGAAAACAATTAGGATGTAGTTTCTGTCGGTAAAAGTTTCCACTACACGTGCCTTCTTGGTTTCTGAGTCACGTGCTCGCAGCTTTTAAATTCTAAAGAACTCTGAACCTGTGTCCCACGCTCTATTGTTACTGCGAGGAACGATATTTTTACTTCAATTGTTAAATTATGAAAAAAGTAATTTCGATGCAAATCGTCTCGCACGGCGTAGAATCGTCGTAGGAAGCCCCGCTTGCTCCGAGGTAAGCAGAGTGTTGTGACCAGGGCCTTGCGAAACAGAAAGGAAATCGATTTGGTTACTAAAAGTGTTCCCTCCCCACCCCCGCCGAGGTAATTCAAAGCATTGCCTGCTGCGTGTCGCGTGGGGGTGGGAAATTGCTTGTCAGGAGCACCGCCGCCGTCGCCGCCTCTATCGCATCGCCATTTCTCAACTCGTGTCTATTTACGGGCGCGAGATAAGTTGCTATATTAATTATAAGGCGAGTCACTGAATTAGTGCCTTATGCTGTGCTGGCAGCGACTAGAGATTATAGCTTACGGAATCTGATCTCCACAGCTTCTGCCGGAAAGATTGGAAAGGAACTCGTCACCACGTCATTGAGAACATCCTCTTCTATGTTCTGACGGAACAATATTCACTTCCACTTAAGTACGGAGATGAAATTTACATTTCGTAGTGGCTGGACATGTAGGCTATACCGGGTGTTTCGTAACTATAGGTACACACTGAAGGGGTGACTATAGGACAAAGAAATGAGGAAAAATGGCAGAATTAATTGCAGTGCGTACGTCCATGTTTTCCAACAAGAGTATGCGAACTTTTGCATTACGTGTAACTGATGTGGTTCATGCATAACGAAGCTCCGACTCACTTTCATTTGAATTCGTAAGCTGTTACGCACATATCACCATAGATGGTGTATAGGCCGTGGTTTACCACTATCTTGGCCTCCCAGGTCCCCCGACTTCAATTCTCTCTTTTGGGGATATTTGAATTGTTTTGTATACTGCAGTTTGTTGATAATATTAACGAACTCCGAAAACGCATTGTCAATAGTTGTCAATGCATTAATGACTTTAGGGATATTCGAACGTGTACGATTGTCGATGTGAAAACCTGCTGATGCCTACTTTATCATGAACGGTGGCCGTATTGAGCACATGCTATAACGCTCTCTTCCTTGAGTGCACACCGTATGTTATGTTATCTCAGGCAATCTGTAATGATGAGATAATAAAAGAACCATAGATACGAGTATGTTTATTGGCAGCTTCTTTTTTGTTTGTTTTATTGTCCTCTATTCACTTTTTCAATTTGTAACTTACCTATAATTGTGAAACACCCTCTATTTGTCTTATTGTTATTACTATTTTTTTCTCCCCTTCAGAATTATATGTTTGAAGATAAGGGGTTCGTTTTAAAATTTAAAAAATTGGGTGGGTGTGAAAAGTGAAACACAAAATTCTATCGTCAGTGTTTTGAACTTTCCTCCTCGAAAACTAAATAGACGTGTTTTTCTTGAAAATCATGTCCCTTTTATATCTAAAATTATTGAAGATAGGAATTTTTGAAATTAACTCATTATATAAAAGATGAATTGTATTTAATTATGATTAAAGTACAATATTTATCACCAATTCTATGATATTGAAACACAACTTTAAAAGCATTACTGCAAGAAAGCAAGTATTGTGGATGAGTATACAGTTCGATGATATAAAAACGTGGGTTAAAACTCAATATTTATAGTAATATATTATGGAACTCTGTATATAAATGACTTTCGGGAGGAAATTAAACACAGAATAAATATGAGAAATACCTGTTATTATTAGGTTGAGAAGCTTTTGTCATCTAGTCTGCAGTCAAAAAATCTGAAAGTTAGAATTTATAAAACAGTTATATTACCAGTTGTTCTTTATGGTTGTGAAACTTGGACTCTCAATTTGAAAGAGGAACATAGGTTAAGGGTGTTTGAGAATAAGGATCTTAGGAAAATATTTGAGGCTAAGAGGGATGAAGTTACAGGAGAAAGGAGAAAGTTACGCAACACAGAACTGAACGCATTGTATTCTTCACCTGACATAATTAGGAACATTAAACCAGACGTTTGAGATGGTTGGGGCATGTAGCACGTATGGGCGAATCCAGAAATGCATATAGAGTGTTAGTTGGGAGGCCGGAGGGAAAAAGACCTTTAGGGAGGCCGAGACGTAGATGGGAAGATAATATTTAAATAGATGTGAGGGAAGTGGAATATTATGGTAGGGACTGGATTAATCTTGCATAGGATAGGGACTGATGGCGGGCTTATGTGAGGGCGGCAATGAACCTCCGGGTTCCTTAAAAGCCAGTAAGTAAGTTTTCAGAACATGGGAGGGGTAAAATTAGGAGGAAGAAGAATAAAGTGCATAAGATTTTCTGATGATATGGCGTTGCTAGCAGAAGAGGAGACGATACTAAGGATATGCTACTGGAGCGAAATGACAGCTGTGAACAGTATAGGATGAAGATAAATGCCAACAAGACGAAGACTATGGTTATCGCAAGAAAAATAAATCAGGTAAACTTGCGAATTCTAAATGAGGCAGTAGAGCATGTGAACAGTTTCAGATACTTGGGATGTGCTATAAACAGTAACATGAGCTGCAACCAGGAAGTCAAAAAGAGGGTAGTAATGGTAAAGGAGGCTTTTAATAGAAAAAGGAGCATCTTCTGCGGACCTCTGGAAAAAGAACTAAGGAAGAGACTAGTGAAGTACTTTGTATGGAGTGTGGCATTGTATGGAGCAGAAACATGGGCATTACGAGGAAGTGAAGAGAAACGAATAGAAGCATTTGAAATGTTGATATGGAGAAGAATGGAGCGTGTGAATTGGACAGACAGAATAAGAAATAGAGATATTCCGAGGATTCGATAAAGATTACCTGACATTCGCGTTACGGTTGGAGAAAAACCACGGAAAAAACAACCAGATAATCAGCCCAAGCGGGACTCGAATCACATCCGAGCAGAACCCCGGATCAGCAGGCAAACACGCTACCACCTGGGCTATGGTTGTGGCCGAATTCTTTGTTCTAGACTAGATTCAAATAAGCGTTCGTAGAGTTATTTTTACGACGCTGTATCAACATCTAGGTTATTTAACGTCTGAATGAAATGAAGGTGATAATGCCGGTGAAATGAGTCCGGGGTCCAGCACCGAAAGTTACCCAGCATTTGCTCGTATTGGGTTGAGGGAAAACCCCGGAAAAAATCTCAACCACGTAACTTGCCCCGACCGGGATTAGAACCCGGGCCACCTGGTTTCGCGGCCAGACGCGCTGACCGTTACTCCTCAGGTGTGGACGCGTTCGTAGATTCTACCCAGGTTTAAAACTACACTTTTATTATTACCATCCTCACAGAAAATAGTACTTTATTTCTGACACTGGGAATGATAAATACAGCAACTTAGTAACAAAGAGTAACGTAAACTTCTCCTTTGAATTGTCTGTGGCAGAAGAAATAGCACTTGCAAGAGAAATTCAATAATATAAATTTACGTAAGCCCTTATCATTCTTCCACGTCATTAAATCGCTGTAGTATGATTCAAGGAATGAAACTTCTGTAGGAAAATTGCTGTGTCTATGTAACAGCGCAGCGAAATTAATTTTTGAATAGAGGGACTCCAGATATTTATCAGTCTCACGCGGTTGCCATCACTATATAAGCTGCTCTGAAAATAATTGCCACTACACATGAAATATTAATGTAATAATTATTAAATTTAATAGCAATATAAATTTAATAGATTTCATTTAACGTATTTTTTAAGACGAAGCTAAACAAGTACTTCCATGTTATCTTTATTATACAGGGTGTAACAGGACCTTATCGACAAACTTTGAGAAATGATCGGTCACACAGAGGGGATCATTTCTTTGTTAAGGAACGTATGCTCAATGACACGTACTTTAGGAACTGAGGATTCAAAAGTTACATGTTCAGTATTTTCTTACAGAAATACAATTTAATTTTCCATTCATGTTCTGACAATTTACAACTTACTTACTTACTGGCTTTTAAGGAACCCGGAGATTCATTGCCGCCCTCATATAAGCCCGTCATTGGTCCCTATCCTGAGCAAGATCAATCCAGTCTCCATCATGATATCCCACCTTCCTCAAATCCATTTTAATATTATCTTCCCATCTACGTCTTGGCCTCCCCAAAGATTTCTTTCCCTCCGGTCTCCCAACTAACACTATTTGCATTTCTGGATTCGCCCATACGTGCTACATACCCTGCACATCTCAAACGTCTGGATTTAATGTTCCCAATTATATCAGGTGAAGAACACAATGCGTGCAGTTCTGTGTTGTGTAACTTTCTCCATTCTCCTGTAACTTCATACCTCTTGGCCCCAAATATTTTCCTAAGCACCTTATTCTCAAACACCCTTAACCTATTTTCCTCTCTCAAAGTGAGAGTCCAAGTTTCACAACCATAAAGAACAACCAGTAATATAACTGTTTTATAAATTCTAACTTTTAGATTTTTTGACAACAGACTGGATGATAAAAGTTTCTCAACCGAATAATAATAGGCATTTCCTATATTTATTCTGTGTTTGATTTCCTCCCGAGTATCGTTTATATTTGTTACTGTTGCTCCAAGATATTTGAACTTCTCCACCTCTTCAAAAGATAAATTTCCAGTTTTTATATTTCCATTTCGTACAATATTCTCGCCATGAGACATAATCATATACTTTGTCTTTTCGGGATTTACTTCCAAACGTATCTCTTTACTTGCTTCCAGTAAAATTCCCGTGTTTTCCCTAATCGTTTGTGGATTTTATCTGGAGAAAATCAAAACTCGTGTGGGATTTAATTTACTGTTACACAATTAGAAGAAAGTATATAATAATTAGAAGGAATAAAGTACTCTAATACAATAAAATGTTAATTGACTTATTGAAATTCTACAGTATTTCACTGATGTTAGGTTCACCAAAATCTTTGAACGGAGCCGCCATTTTCAGTTGACTGTCTATGCTGTAAACAAATGACGTTCGCAAAGCATGTTTTATAGTACCGTAAATAATTTACAGTTTGAAATTTTGGCACACATAGAAATAAATGGTAGGAAAGTGATAGAAACTTAAGAACGTATATAAAGATTAGAAGAAATAAAGTATTCTAATACAGTAAAATAGATGTTAATTGACTTACTAAAATTCTGTTTCACTAATGTTAGCTTCACGAAAATGTTTGAACGGAGCCGCCATTTTCAGTCGACTATCTATGCGGGAAAGAAATTACGATCGCAAAGAATTTTTATAGTACCGTAAAGAATTTGCAGTTTGAAATGTTGGCTCACAAAGAAACAAACGGGAAGGTGGTAAAAACAAGAAGCTATATAAAGATTAGAAGAAATAAGGTACTCTAATACAATAAAATAGCTATTAATTGACTTACTAAAATTCTATATCACTAAGGTTACCTTTACCAAAATTTTTGAACGGAGCCACCATATTCAGTCGATTATCTATGCAGGAAACAAATTACGATCGCAAAACATGTTTTATAGTATCGTAAAGAATTTTCAATTTGAAATGCTGGCACACAAACAAAAAAACGGGAAGGTGATAAAAACAGAAGAAGGTATGTACAGATTAGAAGAAATTAAGTGCTCTAATACAATATAATGACTATTAATTGGGTCACTAAAATTCTATTTCACTAATGTTACCTTCACCAAAATATTTGCACGGAGCCGCCATTTTCAGTCTACTATCTATGCGGGAAACAATTGCGATCGCAAAGCATGTTTTGTAGCACCGTAAAGAATTTGTAGTTTGAAATGTTGGCAAACAAGAAAACAAATGCTAGGGTAATGATAAAAACAAACAAATGCTAGGGAAGCGATAAAATTAAACAAATGCTAGGGAAGCGATAAAATTGTGCGGTAAGCAGCCATGATTGGTTGAAAGACGTCGTTTTATTGGTTAAAAGTAGTATGACGTAGTAAAGTGTAATAGCCTAGTCAGTTTAAACATTTGTTTTCCTTACCGGTACGTTTAAATCTGTCCTGCACTTCATCAGGTAAATTTACTCCTACTACATGTGTCTTGTTCTTTCTGTAGGGTCTACTGGTGACGTTAGAACTGCCTTTGAAAACCACAAATGGCCGCAGTCCGAAGGTAAAGTTGGGGAATTCGGGCTGCGGTTCACATGTAAACTTGATCCTTTCAAGGGAGGAAAAACTAAAACGGATCAGATTCCAAAGAGAACCGAATCACTGGGATTTACAGAAGACCCATAAAACTGTGTGCTTGGACATTCGGGCTTTCAGATCTGTAACCAATGGAGATAAAATTACGTAGGCTACATTATCACTGACATAAAAGTTACTTTATTGACATTTCATTTGTTGCTCATATAAGGTTCATAACGTAGGGTTTTAAACACAATATAGCTTTGTCGTTTCCAATGTATAAAACCTTTCCTATGGTGTCTTAAGTGTCTGTAGCTTTAAACTTCTGAGGCTATCACATTCAATAAATGTTTTAATGGGCTTCATAATAATAATAATAATAATAATAATAATAATAGTCATCATCATCATCATCATCATCGTCCTTGCAAATATTAGGCCTAGTGGCCCGTTACGGTCTCCGTCCATCTTTTCAGGGGGCGTCCCAAAGATCGTCTTCCATGTGGTATATAGCGGAGAATTTGTCTTGGGAGTCTGGAACGGTCCATTCCATTGACATGGTTAGGCCATTTTTGTCTATAGTGGTTGAGATGTTCATAAATAGGTGTAATTTTCAATTCTTTTGTAGTTAGTTCATTCCTTTTGTGGTCAAGCAAGCTGTAGCCGGCAGTACTCCTTAGAAATCTCATTTCCGCAGTTGTTAGGCGTTGAACATCTGAGTTTCGGACAGTCCAGGCCTCACTACCATACATGAGGACAGGTCTTGCTGGAACTTTATATGCTTTTAACCTGGTATGTTTTTGGGTTTTCGTGGTTGTGAAAACCTGGTTGATAATAATAATAATAATAATAATAATAATAATAATAATAATAATAATAATAATAATGATGATGATGATGATGATAATAATAATACTTTATTTTTCCAGGCAGAGTAAAGGACATCGGACCTTCCCTTTCACTCATTTAGGTTGAAGTTAGATACAAGAAAATACAGCGAAGAGACATGCAAAAATTATTCTACCAATGCATGCTGAGTTTCTATAAACATAACATAAACATATCAGTTCGTAAAACTAAGACTACCCTGTTTTCAAAGAACCTGTTCGCTGTAAACTGGAATTCCAAGGCAAGATCATAGAACAAGTGATGAGATTAATTTATCTAGGAACAGAAATAACTATAGTCGCGACGCTGTTATTCCCGGCGTGACTCCTCCTCTTTGCTTACGTCTTAGGAAGTGACGGCTCTATAAAGTCTAGGTAGGCAGTATCGTTCGCCATTTTTGTTCTTTCTTTACCGAGCTACCAGACGAGGAATCTATTTGCCACACCGTTAAACATTATCATGTCGTAGCTCCTATGATAATAAATCAAACGCACTGTAATTCAGCAAATAATTGAGCGGCAAATAACGTCTTCGTGTGCTTTCTGCGAACGTCAACGAAAGAGCCCAAATGGCGGGAGATTATATTAAGTATTTATCAAGCCTTAAGGAATGAATATCGTCTTCATAAGCGAATCACAAAACGCACACGTTTAAATGTAGCCGACCTGCAACGCGATTGGCTGCCGGAAATTAGAGCGACGGGACTATAGTGGTGGTGCTCTTCAATATGAGGTACAGCAACAACTTCATAAAGCTGCAAGAATTTCATGATGCCTGAAAGGCACAATATAGCAAAATAAATGTAGGCATGGAAGTTCTAAATTAGCTAAGTTCAAAAATCATGTTTTCGAGTTATTCAAGAAAAACAGTTTAATTTTGTAACTACTGCATGTTATACATGATACGCTATCTATGGACAACCATATGAACGACTTATTGACGACCAACTTAACGTATCTTGCAATGCGTTAGCCTTGGCACATAGACTATTTTGATAATAAAAACCACAAGTTGATCAAAATGGCACTTAGCTGGTTTAGAACTTAAATTTAAGCATGGAAACAAAAGTAAATCTATTACAAGGCCGATATTCATTTATACAGCTGAAGCAAGAGCTGAAACTGTAAGAATAAAACATCACTGAAACCACTGAAATACGAGTAAATATATTAAAAAAAAACAGTTAAAAAGACAAGATTGGATCGTATTAGGAATGACAACATTAGAGAACAGTGTGGGGTTCAAACTATAAGAGAATGAATGGATCAATGGGAGGAAAAGAGAATGGAAGGAACATGTTGATAGAATGCCAGAAGATAGCATGGTGATGATTGTAAGGGACAACTCTCCGAAAGAGAAGAGAAACCCAGGAACACCCCATAAGAGATGGCTGGATTCTTGTCTTTGAATGAACAGACTTGGAAGCGTGTTTATTTATTCATTTATTTATTTAACTATTTATTTATATATTATCATTCCTTTATTTTATTAATTATTTATTTATTATTTATTACTTGATTATTTATTTATTTTATTTATTTATTTATTATTTGCTTTTATATATTTATTTATAATTTATTTTTTATTTTATTATTATTATTTATTTATTACTTAATTATTATTTATTTATTTGTTATTTCTTGTTTATTTACTAATTATATCTTTATTTATTATTTATTATGTATTTATTTAATTACTTATTTATTAATTTTAGACCTCACCTGTGGAGTAGCGGTCAGCGTGTCTGGCCGCGAAACCAGGTGACCCGGGTTCGAATCCCGGTCGGGACAAGTTACCTGGTTGAGGTTTTTTCCGGTGTTTTCCCTCAACCCAATACGAGCAAAATTTATGAATTAATTATTCATTTAATTAATTAATTAATTATTTATTTTGTTATTCATTAATTTATTATTTACTCATTTATTTATGTATAATTTACTTATTAATTTATTATTTATTTATTATTATTCATTACTTATTATTTATTTATTATTTATTTATAATTTACTTATAATTTATTTATTAATTTATTATTTATTCATTATTCATTATTTTTTATTTATTTTTTAGTTTTTTATTTACTCTTTATTCATTCATTCATTCATTCATTCATTCATTCATTCATTCATTCATTCATTCTGGTAGAGTTAAGGACATGAGACCTTCTCTTCCACACTGCTAGAAGTGAAATGTACGGCATTACTGAAGAATACGATACAGCCATATTACATAACACTGATGAAACAAAGATGACTACGATGACGTAATATAATAATTATAAATGTAAGGAAAGCCAAGAACCCAAACAAATCTAACCTAACCTGTCACTGATTCTCCGCCTCACAGAAACTCTCAATCTGCCCAAAAAACGTAAAGTTCCGTATGATGTTCTTCAGTAGACCCAAATATACAATTAAACAATAACAAAATAACATATATGGAAGATAAAAGTAAAAGAACAAGTATTTTTATTTGGTTTGTTGTGTTTCTCTTCTATAAGGATGGATACAGTCTTGCTGTGACCTCCAGGTAAAATAGTTTCCCCAAGTTACTATGAAGTAAAACTTGCCAAAATACTGAAAAGAATTCCTGCAGGTATAGTAAATTTTTTATTGATCTGCAGCGGTGGAAATTTAAGCGGTAACCGAGGCATGATTAAATATTCATATAGCTATACAAACTTGTAATTCACCGATATTGTGCACCAGTGGAAGTTTGGCGAAGTACGGAACCGTGTTGATAGGTAACGGAAAAGTTAGTGAGAGACTTGGTTACATCCGAATGTACTCCAAAGGAGTGGAATTTTCTTTTCTCTCCGCGCTATGTCAACGATGAGAAAAATTCCGAGAAATATGAGATAGAACAATCTGACCTTTGTTCAGGAGTGGCTTCGATGTCAACGTGTTGGCTATTGAAGAGACCTCAAAGAGAATTTCGTGAAATTGTAAGCATATATATATCATCATCAACAACAATACGATTTGGGCCCATTGGCCCGTTTCGTCTCCATAGCAATATTAAAATTGGTCTTTCCAGCGTTTTCTAGGGCGCCCGATTCGTCTTCTCCCTTGGGGTTTATAATGGTGTAGTCGGTATGGAATGCGAGTTGGTTCCATCCTACATATATGTTCATGCCATTTATTCCTATATTCTGTGATAGTTTCTATAATATTTAGCATATTTAGTTCCTGTCGTATGTCTTCATTTCGCTTGTGGTCCAATAAGCTATATCCTGCTATTGGCCTTAGCAGTCTCATTTCAGCTGCTTCTATTCTCTTCATTTGTTGAGTTGTCATACACCATGTTTCGGATCCATAGGTTAATGTTGGAATCGCCATTGTTTTGTAAAATTTTAAAATTGTGTCGGTCCTAACTTTCTTCTTTAGTGTTCTTTTTATCGTGCCAATTAACTGCTGGAATTTAGAGAGCTTCCTATCTATGTCGTTAATTTGTTCATATGATAGCATGCAGCCTAGGTAATTAAAACAGTTCACTTGCTCTATGATTTCATTATTAATCATTATTTTTGTTCTTAATGGCGTTGTTCCCTTAAAACCCATCATTTTAGTCCTTTTAGTAGATATCTGAAGATCATATTCTTTGGCGATGCAGTTCAGTTTAAACAAAGCTCGTTGGAGGTCATCTTCTGTGGTTGTAAATATAGCCTGATCATCAGCAAACAATATTGTATTTAGAGGTGTATTGGTTCGGTTAAAAATTGTTTCCATATGTAATAGCCACCCTCTGGTGACGTCGTCAATGTATAAATTAAATAAAACAGGTGATAAAGAACACCCTTGTCGAACACCTCGTGTTATTTCTTTGCTTTCTTCGCTTATTCCATTCTTTAGTTTAATTCTAATTTTAGTGTTACTATATAAGCCTTGTATTACCCTTATTAGATCTCAATACATCCCATAATTTTTGACGATATAATGTTCGTAAATATGATCACATTACCCCATCCCTGGAAGCAATAGGTTGGCTTAAACTAGATAAGAAAAGAAATTTACATTCACTTCTCCTTCTCTTCGAAATCTTGAACTCTTCTATTCCTTCGTACCTGTCGTCTCGCTTCACTTACCTTTCTTCCCACCATAATATGAACACACGCTCTCGCCATGAAACAATACTAACAATACCATCCCATCGCACCTCCTCATACTCATCCTCTTTCACAATAGCCCTGCCAAGACTCTGGAATTCGTTACCTGCTAGCATCAGGGACTGTCGAAATAAAATTCAATTCAAACGCAAACTTACTAGGCACTTGGTCAGTAATTGAGACTCGTTCAGACATGGTTTCTTGTAAATAGTTATCTTAATCTATCACAAAATATTTCAATATCCGGTAATTTCATCACTATAGAATTTTGTTATTGTAGGTTTAATTTGTAATTTAGTAAATACAAAAATATTCTGTGTTCTTAACTTCTATGATAAAATGTCTAGTTTTCATTAATCAGGTATTCTTGTCGTACTTTAATTTTTAATGTAATGGTAATTGTAAATTTAATATTAATTGTAATCTTATTGTTCATGTTATAGTTGTAATCCCCTGGTAGAGGGGCAGAGAAGGCCTGACGGCCTTATCTCTACCAGGTTAAATAAATAAATACTACTAAATACTAAATACTAATATATATATATATATATATATTTTTTTTAAACTTTAAAGTGTTTCATGCATATTGCTACAGTCAGGAAAGTATTTCTGATGGAGTCAGTGTAATTCCTTAGTATTTTGTGTACAGAAGTAGCAATTGTATTAATTTCATCTGAAGGATGACTTTTCTTTACCCCGAAGTTATAGGATACCATGTCCACAGCTGAAACTGTGCGTCTGGTGGAACAAAGAACACGTCATCTACTATGAATTGCTACCGAGAAATGTAACTAGAGATGGGAACGATATATAGGTTTTTACGAAATACCGATATTTTCGTTTTGATATATCGATATATTGATATAGAAATTTTGATTCAATATGTTGTGTAATATATCGTAAATTTATCGTTTTTTTTTTTTTTTTTTGTATTTGGTTTTGTTTTTGTGGAATTATTATGAACAACAAAATCCACACTAGTTAACTCCGATAACTCCCTGAGAGATGGCGTGAATGAAAGTGGGCAGTTACATAATTGTGCAACCTTGAAATATCCAATCCTTTCTCTGATTGGCTGGTCTGGAATTCGAATTGAAACTGTTTAATATGCAGTACCAAATTCAAAATGCAACGTATACGAACGTGGACTGAGACGGGAGGTTTATCTACTACTGATGTTCTCCAAGGCAGGAGCAACTCTGAAAAGTAACCGTCTGACTTCAAAACTTTTATTTCTATGTTTTGAAATGGAAAGAGAAACGAGGATATAATACTGGTTTGAGATTTGTTTACGGCTAGGATTTCTATGCACAACCTAGTACTGACATTGTTTTCTTATATATTTTAGTACATAAAAATTACATCATCATCATCATCATCATCATCATCGCCACCACAATTGATGTTTGGAATGTTGGAGTGTAACAATAACTTGCAATGGGAACTTACTATAGAAGGATTGTATCAAATCAATAATTGTGAAGTTTGTTAAAACTTGTAACATTCTAAGTATTGTATACTTGTATTTAAAAATGAATACAAGTACTCTTTACTTACATTTAAAAATGATTACGTTGTTAGCTAGAAAAGCGCATTATGTTTGTGTCCTGTAGTGAATCTTGTATTGTTGTTTATTGTTAGTAAATAACATGTACAAAAATACAGTCTTAATTCTTCCTTGAAGGAGTAAAAACTCGTGCTCAGGGAGTTATCTAAACACATACTTAACACGAACAAAGATAATTATTTCACACAATGTACTGGAGAATGCTGGGTTTGCAGTGAAAGACCTTCCCTTGGGCAGAACACTATGAATGAATGAATGAATGAATGTATGTTTCAATATCAAATACTGACCCATATAGAGATCACTTAACACTTTCCCATTGTATCATTTAAGCTCATCTTACCTCCACCATAATTTTGGTTTAGGTTAGGAACTACATAATAATTATGGTATTGAAAATATATTGTTTATCGTTGCAATTTTAAATTAATGTTTTTACTGTTATGTTAATTTCAATGCTAAAAAGGAATAAGCTATTAAAATTTAAGTAAGTTTATTGTAATAAATGTACACCTGAAAATATAATTACATTAGTAACTATTAATTTGCTAACGGAATAGCGATATATCGTTTATCGTTTCGATATACCGATATATTTTCTAGAATATATATCGTTTATCGAAATTAGGTTTGCGATATATTGCATTATCAATATATCGTTATTTAAATTATTTCCTCCATCTTTATAACCAAGATTGTTGAGATTTATTGCCATCAATCGCCTTGAGGCCGCAGTTTAAGAAAAACGACAGGCAGGAGTGCAACAAGTGATTAATCAGCATGATAAGCGCTTCCGTATACTGCAAACATTATAAAAGCGGTTGTTCAGGAGCTCGCTTGGGAGATTAGCCCACATACACTATTCCTAGGCATTATCCTGATCTTATTTCGTCAGATTTTAATGATTTCCGCTCTCTAGCCAACAATTTCCATGGAATGTATTTTAATAACAAAGTTAATCTTCAAGATAGGCTTCACAATACCTCTCAAACTCCAAACCACCAGATTTGGCGTGGAATCGGAAAACTGCCAGAAACTTCGGAGTCAGTTATAAAAAAATGAAGTACAACGTACCTAATATTTATTAGTTTACCAGTATATACTTTATTTATGTAAAATAAATATTTTGATTGAAATTAAACGCTACGAATTTATGCATCCGATAGCATAATATATGAAATATTTAAAACACATTATTTTTAACAGATACAAAACTTCTTTTTTTGTGATCAATATTCAAATCAGACTAATTTAATTCTGATACAGAAATCAGGTGTGCTGAAATCATAAGTGCTTTGATTATTCTTCATTTTCTGAGACATGACGCATTCTTCAATACACGAATAGCTTGAAGTTTATCTTCTTCTTTATTATTTTCTGACGGTGTTTGAGAATAAGGTGCTTAGGAAAATATTTGGGGCTAAGAGGGATGAAGTTACAGGAGAATGGAGAAATAATACGAATATTTATTTTCAGTCAATGACTTTAGTATTAATATATATAAGGTGCGAGTCCTTACATTACATGATTTAATATTGTATGAACGTTTTCGTCGGTTTCATACCAACATAATCAGATACAACATTCTATATAGCAATATCATCACTAACGGGTACATATGTCTCTACAAACCAAAATACAATATATATTAACAAGCATATAATATGTTAAAAACATGATAAAAACCAACATAATTAGGACATTAATGTGTCTTTCTTGTGTGACTACACACTACTGTCAAATGATTAAAAATCACACGTGTGATTACAATACTTGTACAAGTATGTTTACAAATATTCACTGATAAAATAATAAAAAATAAAATGAAATCTCTATACTATATTGTGTGAAGAGATGCATTACAGTCTTTGAACTATGTTAACTGTTTTGTTCGTGCCCGTATTCTTATGTTATCATTAATGTACGTCTTCTCACCTACAAAATGTATGTACGTCCTAATATATAGACTGAGGTTGTGCCTTGAGTTTAATATTCAAAGTTTTTATGGATATCATTTGTATCCGACGATATATTTCAATGGAGAAAGTTACACAACACAGAACTGCACGCATGGTATTCTTCACCTGACATAATTAGGAACATTAAATCCAGACGTTTGAGATGGGCAGGGCATGTAGCACGCTTGGGCGAATCCATAAATGCATATAGAGTGTTAGTTGGGAGGCAGGAGGGAAAAAGACCTTTAGGGAGGCCGAGACGTAGATGGGAAGATAATATTAAAATGGATTTGAGGGAGGTGGGATATGATGATAGAGTATGGATTAATCTTTCTCAGGATAGGGACCAATGGCGGGCTTATATGAGGGCGGCAGTGAACCTCCGGGTTCTTAAAAAGCCAGTAAATAAGTAAGTAAGTAATAAATAACTAAAGTAAATAGCAAATGAAGTAGTAATGAAATATCTGAGACATATTCTCTATTCTCTTCGCTTCTTGTAGTGTCAAAACCAAACGTTTTGTTGCCTGTCTGTGAAGGCTTGATTTGTTGCACGTGACCGAGGCAAGACCCATTTCCCTCACTCCCATCCCGGATTATAGAGTACTGGCGTAGAATTGAATCAAACAGAATACCCAAAAGTGACATTCTCCCCACCTGCAAAAGTGATTAAAGATAATATTAAAATGGATTTGAGGGAGGTGGGATATGATGATAGAGTATGGATTAATCTTGCTCAGGGTAGGGACCAATGGCGGGCTTATGTGAGGACTGCAATTTACCTCCGGGTTCCTTAAAAGCCAGTAAGTAAGTAAATAAGTAAGTAAATATTTTGTTGTTTAATTCGTAAATAACTTTTGTATACATGTAACTCTTATCTTACGGCCTTAACTCTGCCATCTAAAATATATTATTATTATTATTATTATTATTATTATTATTATTATTATTATCTTCACCCTTGACTTCTTATATTGTTTGAACCGCGGCAGCATCTTTATAATCTTCTTTTTCTTGTAGTGCTCTAGAAGGACTCTAATCTCCAACTTTGTCATATGTATTTTATATTGTTTATATAAATATTTGGAGCTTGTCACATGCTCACAACACACAATAATGGCCATAGCAGTCTGTAAATTGCATTGCCCAAATAGAGCAAATCATAGAAAGAAAATGAAACTTTAAAAACCGTCAGAACTTACAAGATAACATAATATTTCAGCTGACAATAATAATTATAAAAGAAATTCAGTCCCACATCGATGACGAACTTGATCTAGCTAAAGTAAAATACGGCGCGCCTTCAGTTGACACACCCCTGCCTGAGTCTGATGTGAAAATCTTGAGCGCTCCTGACTGCCTGTTGGAGTACGCCAGATGCAACAACCTACTTCGTCGACTGCGTTATAATTGAGTTCTTATCACGGTTTCCTTCTAAGCGAAAGCTGAAATACCTTAAAACGCTTCTTCCCGGCGGCTTCCTCCTGAATCCAAACCAATTAGCTACCGCCATTTCCATGTGCAGCAAAAATGGTGAGTGTTGGAGCGGTAAAGAAGCAGGCGAGAATCCTGTGGCGCTAGTAATATGTTTACTGAAAAGGCCATTTCACTGCTTTCCACACATCGTCGCCTTATTCAGATCTCTAGGTCGGGCACGGAATTGCTTTAATATACCAAATGACAACTTTAAGCGATAAATCTAATACTATCACAGTCTACTATATAGAGTCGCGAAGCTCAATATGTAGTAAAAATGCAAACATGGGTAGTTGCCCACCACTAGGATCGCTACTATCGCCTCATCATCGCAGATCTCTCTCCTAGCAGACGTCAACTTTCGTTGTCGTGTTCTTTTGGAAAAATTAACACCTTCCTTCCATTATTGAAATATTAAATGCATAAAGTTAATTTATTATTTTAATTAAGTATATTAAATTCCAACATAAATTCGAAGATACATGCAAGAAATAAGTTAATATAATTTTTGTTTGTGTAAAACGAACTGAAATTTACTATAATAGCTTCACTCATTCAAGATTATAGCGATAATTAACTATGAAACCAATAAATATTCATTTGCATTTCTCTTTACAACAATAATAATGGAAATATGAATTAATGGAGTAACTTACGTGTACCGGTACTTGTAGTGTAGGCTTACGTAGTTAACAAAGTGGGATGAGGTTAAGCAATAATAATCACACCAGAATTGGAAATAAAACGTGATCAATAAATTTTATTGTAACAGACTTTTTCTACGTCTCTAGTAAAGCAACAAATAAAAATAACAACAAAATTAACAGCTATAAGTAAAAACATATCCTTTGAAGAACAAAGTAGGCTTAAGCAATAATAATCCCACCTGAATTAAAAATAAAACGTGATCAATAAATTTCATTAAAACAAACTTAATTTTTCTACGTCTTTAGTAAAATAACACATAAAAATAATAACAAAATTAATAGCTACAATTAAAAATATATCCTCTGAAAAAAAAGTAGACCTAACCTTTATTTCTCTGGAAATTTAGCAGCCTAAGTGACAGAACTTTAACCGGTATCTAATGTCCTTTCGGTTAGACTGAAACATTTCATTGTGAAATTGAAGGATATAATGTATTCTAACAGTCACAAAGAACTTCAAATTAACAGTTTTGTTTCTGCACAGCATTCTTATGGAAACCCAGGAACCTTTCTGAATCTTTCGGAAATCGGAAAAACGATAACTCTGGCCTCTTTCTCTTACTGTTGCTACAATTTATAGCACTACAGACGTCTCCTCCTTGTCCCATATTATTTTTCCAATTATTATATTTTAGCCATTAACATTTTCATTACAACCAATAACGAACATTTCACAAGCATCAATGTGAAATACGCAATGAGCTAGCACTCGATAGAAATACGACACAGTCCAAAGTCGACTATGGACAGTCTATTGTTTCTAGTTGCTAACCGCTTGGAGCGCTTTATCACGAGATTTGCAAAAAAACATCTCAAGCTTCTCGTCTGTATATAGTAGACTGTGATACTATGTTGCATAATATATGACAAAATCAAAATTAACGTTCAACGTATTAATAATAATAATATAATAATCATAATAATAATAATAATAGTAATAATAATAATAATAATAATAATAATAATAATAATAATAATCCGTGGCGCTACAGCCCGTGAAGTGCCTAGACCGACCAGCCTCACGCCCACATGCTGAAGCAAAGGTGGACGATCATCCAACCAGAATGGAGGTATCGTGTGGTTAGCACGATGATCCCCCCCAGCCGTTATATCTGGTATTCGCAACCGGATTTCGCTACCTATCGTAGCTCCCCAAGTCCATCACGATGCTGGGTGGGCACCGGTCCCATACACTGGCCGAAATTTCATGATAAAATTTATTCCCCCATGAGGACTCGAACCAGCGCTTATTCCGTAATGCGAGTCCTAGGCAGAATGCCTTATACCACGACGCCACGGCGCGGGACCAACGTACTAGTTGAGTGCAAAATTGTTCATAATGTAAAACTTATGAATAATGGTGATATGTTATGTTGTATTATTTTGATATTATCCTTAATGGTTTATGTTTTTATTTGTGAATGGCACTTAAATTTATCAATGCCTATCATATTATTTACTTAAAAATTATTGGTTTGACTAGTTTGTCAAATATGAGTACAGTATATTTATTTGGTAAATGCTTTGATGCTAAGATGCGGATGACTTACCTGAGCTAAGTATTTTTGTGGATGGTGATATTTTATCATCTTATGCTCGGATGAATGTGAGCAACCTAATTTGATGCCATTTACACACTTTCAATGAAAATTTTTTAAAGGCTGTGTGATGTATCTTGTCTCACTGTGAAAAAAGAGAGAAAAGAGATATGTCTTACTTCGTCTGTGTTGTTATGGTGATGGGGGGAGTGGAGCGGTGCCGTCCATCCATCGAGTGGCGGAAGGGACTAGTTGATATATTCTGTAGCACGAAATAAAATAAAAAAATATCTCTCTTCGTACTATGTACTTCCGTCACTGAGCTTGTCTTTCATGAAACTGAGTTCCGGCAGCCTGTACAATAACAAGATTTTGAAAAGAATCCTACAAATTTACAACCCTCCTATAATCTCCACCCTCATTTGAAGGGACTTGGTTTTATTGCTACTGAGACAAGATAAACCTTACTAGGTATAACCAGCGTTATTTGTGATAAGTTCGCAAAACAAAGTTTTTTTTTAATAATTAAACATTATTATTACTATAGGCAGAAAAAACAAACCTATTTATTTGAATTTGTTTACATTAATTTGTGAAATAATAAAATAGAATGAGTTTAATTTCATCCAGGATGGGAAATAAAATGAAACTCACAGTTTGTTATTTAATTGGATGTTTTATTTTTACTAGATAAACAATATAAAATATGCTTAACAGCGCTGTGGCCTCGTTGTTTGTGTTCCACATAATGCGAGCTGAGGAGTGGTACTAATAAAAGCAGAGATTCGCATGTATTTTATCACAATGCCGTCCGTTAGTGCAGCCAGGTGCGACTTTATTCGGCCCTAGGGATACATGATGACAGTGACCAATGCGTCAGCGACCTGGCGCCGCTTCCGCAGTGGATGAAGCCAAGTTCAGAGAATGGTACTCTTACACTTAATGAAGTGACACGCGTGTCAGCAACAGAACGAGCTAAGTGCCGGCAAGATGCCTGAACTATGATCTTGAAAAAGAAAAGTCATCTCAGAGTTGTGGGAAGTTCTGATTGGACAAACGTATTTGCCGTAATATAATGTGAGGAGTTATCACAGCACCACAGTCTTCCAGGATTTACGTCACAGCATTTATAGTTGTATCTATCACGCGTAAATAAAGCCTCTTAGTTACACTTATTTATTTCTAATCACTTCTACATGCATTATTTGTCCTTTTTCTTTTCTGCAACTATTCATATCGATTTTCATTCATAGCAAACATTTGTATTTTTAATATTAAATGTTCAGTTCACAAAGTGCAGTCGTAGAGAACGGTTGTGTAGTAAGCAGCATATACAAGTAGGTTAGCGTGTGAAGAAGGTATGGGCGACGACCTAAATTCTTACAGGGCGCGAATCGGGTGCTTCAATGCAAGGCAGTGTTGCAGATGTTCAAAAGGTGAAAATGTAATAGTGTCTGATAGCATCAACATATTTGTGGCCGCAGCTGTTTTATCAGTTCTACTGATTATTGGAAATGTGGAGTTAAACCCTGATCCTGGAGATACAGAAGGAAGAGTCTACAGTGATGAAGTGTTTCAAAGAGAATGGATAAACTATATGAAAGAAACGAGAGAAGACAGACTAAAGGCAAGTTTTCTACTAAACAAAGTAGCAAGTGATATAGATACATTAGTAAACAGATACACTGAAGTGGAAAAGAAGTTAAAGGAGGTTATCCAAGAGCAGGTGGTGTTAAAATCGATAGTTAAAAAATGGGAAAATGACAGTAGAATTAATAACATTGTAATTTATGGTGTTGAAGAGCGCAATCATGAAAAAGGAATTGATACTGGTTTCGTAGTGTTAGAATTATTAACTAAGTATTTCAGTCTAAACTTGAACATAAGTGCGATTAATAACGCGTATAGAGTCGGTAACGGAAAAAAAAGACCAATTATTGTGAAATTGAACAGTTACTTTATCAAAGAGCACATCATTGCCAATACGCGTCAACTCAAAGGCACAAATATATTCTTTGCAAAAGAAATTAGAGAGAAAAGAAAGAAACTAATTCCAATATTAAAAGAAGCTCGAGGTAAAGGATTGAGGGCAACTTTAGTAAAAGATAAAATGAAGATAAACGGAAACATAGTTAACGTAGAGGCCTTAAATAATCAAAACATTGAGGATTTATTAAGTTGCTGCAACAACAGAAATAACGAAATAGAGACTTGTGGAAATAGAGCATCATCGACACCACACGTAAACAGAAGTGCATCACGAAACAGGAAGTCTAGAAGCGTAGAGAGGACTGATAAGAAAAGTAACTCATCAAGCGGGCAGAAGGAATCAGAAATAACAAATAGAAGAATTGATGAGCTTACGGCAGTGAATGATATTAGAGCATACCTAAATAAACTAGACAGCACTGTTTTCACAGATCCCTTTAGAAGAAAGAAGAGTGAAGAAGGAAAACCTTGTATGGAAGAAGAAGCTGGAACCAGTGAAGATGCTGTTTGGGGAGCTGGGGCACAGACTGAGAGAACGACCAGTGAGGGTAGTCCGAGGCGCGCAAGTGAAAATACATCAAGGAGAAGCGATTGTGGATCAACCGGCAAAGTCAGCGCAAGTGAAGACCAATTAATAATGCCACATGCCGTTGGTAGTCCGGGGTGCGCGAGAGGAAGTGCTACAATTTGGATGAGCTGTGCGATACCGACCGATGAAGTAGAAGCAGGTGACGAACAGTTAATAAGAGGTAAAATGACAAATAGAAACTCTAACAGAAATAAAGTAGATTCAATCAGAACTATAGATACTGAACGAAACTAAGAGATAGGCATCAGCAAAGATTAAATTTTCCTAAAATCAGAAAAACGTATTATTAATTAAATAAGGTAAGAAGACAGGTTTCGAAAATAAGATAGAATTACGTCAAGGTTTTTTTTTAAATAATAATAAAAAAATTGAAAATAGAGAACTAAGGTAGTTATTAAGGTATTCCGATAGTTATATTAATTAGTAAAAGTTCAGAAGAAAATTTGACTTTATAAATTGGTTAACTAATATATTTTAATTTCAATAAGAATGCAATTATAATAAATTTATTAGATCATAATAGAAATCATAATAGAAATGAATCGATAATGAGTACATGCGACATAATGATGAAACTAAATTGAGGTTGATTATGTAAGCAATTTGTCAAGCTTGTTTTTAAGCAGGCATGCGGTAGTCTTCGTAGAAGTTACGCAAACGTTTCTGCTGACATGAAAATATTGTAAGAAAGAAAGATTAACCTACATATGGAATGTACCGATTCAGCTTAAAAAATTAAATTTAAAAAATATTAAATGTATTCTGCTGTGAAAATTTCCTCTCTCGTAATCGTCATTCATTTTCTATCTTCTTTTATGGCGATTAAGTCATATTAATTTCATTTCTATTTATGTTTCTTTCGTTATCAATATTTATCTCTATTTTATCGTTGAATATGTTATCTTCTTCCACGTCTCTGTCCCTTCATCCTGTTTCTGTCCCCCTCTTCTTAACTTCGTCTCTGTCCTCTCCTTCCTCGTCTGTCCCCTCCTTCCTCGTCTCTGTCCTTTCCTTCCTCGTCTCTGTCCTCTTCTTCCTCGTCACTGTCCTCTCCTTCCTCGTCCCTGTCCTCTCCTTCCTCGTCCCTGTCCTCTTCTTCCTCGTTACTGTCCTCTCCTTCCTCGTCTCTGTCCTCTCTTTCCTCGTCCCTGTCCTCTTCTTCCTCGTCACTGTCTTCTCTTTCCTCGTCCCTGTCCTCTTCTTCCTCGTCTCTGTCCTCTCCTTCCTCCTCTCTGTCCTCTCCTTCCTCGTCTCTGTCCTCTCCTTCCTCGTTACTGTCCTCTCCTTTCTCGTCCCTGTTCTCTCCTTCCTCGTCTCTGTCCTCTTCTTCCTCGTCTCTGTCCTCTCCTTCCTCGTCTCTGTCCTCTCCTTCCTCGTCTCTGTCCTCTCCTTCCTCGTCTCTGTCCTCTCCTTCCTCGTCTCTGTCCTCTCCTTCCTCGTCTCTGTCCTCTGCTTCCTCGTCTCTGTCCTCTCCTTTCTAGTCTCTGTCCTCTGCTTCCTCGTCTCTCTCCTCTTCTTCCTCGTCTCTGTCCTCTCCTTCCTCGTCTCTGTCCTCTGCTTCCTCGTCTCTGTCCTCTGCTTCCTCGTCTCTGTCCTCTACTTCCTCGTCTCTGTCCTCTGCTTCCTCGTCTCTGTCCTCTGCTTCCTCGTCTCTCCTTCGTCTCTGTCCTCTCCTTCCTCGTCTGTCGTCCTTCCTCGTCTGTCCTCCTTCCTCGTCCCTGTCCTCTCCTTCCTCGTCTCTGTCCTCTCCTTCCTCGTCTGTCCTCCTTCCTCGTCTCTGTCTTCTACTTCCTCGTCTCTATCCCTCCTTCCTCGTCTCTATCCCTGCTTCCTCGAGTGTTCTTTTCCTCTTCGTTTCTTGTTCCTTCCTCCTTCTTTCAAGGGACTCTTTTTTTTCTAATATTTTTGTCACCCCTTTCCTTCCCAATTTTTATTTCATTTTCTCCTTTCCCGCTTTTCTTCTTCAATGTTTGTTTTATGTTCTATGGTAAGTTATTTATTCTTTTGTTTGTGTCTTATCTTTATAGGAGAGGGAATGTGAAATTAGTTGTTCGACAAAATGATTATAAAATTCTAGATCCATTTCTGTTCCAGTTTAATAGTGAATTAGTTTTATTCCTGATGTCCTTTAATTTTATTGTAAATCCTAAACAATATTAGAAGTCGATGTATTCCATGTACATGTATTCTTTGGACATGCGAAACTAATGAGAGATAGAAGGTTGGCAAAGCGAGTACTAGAATGGGTTCCATATGGAAGAAGAGGAAGAGCCAAACCTCGAAATACGTAGATGAAGGGAGTAAAGAAAGCAGTGTGAGAAAGGTGACAAAAACGGGAATATGATTACAGAGAAGATTGGAGTGAAAGATAAGTTCGTAGAATTTGAGAACTGAAATATGCTGCTAATGCACTTCAAACAATAATAATAATAATAATAATAATAATAATAATAATAATAATAATAATAATAATAATGATGATAATACAGACGTGGACAAATTATTAGCCTAAAACGTTTTTCTTGGAAACATAATATAATTTGTCATATCAAGTATCAGTATAATTCACAGAATCTCTATTGCTGTAAATATGATTGTTTACAACTTCTGGTATATTTTTCCAATGGTTAAGTATAGTTTGTCTGGCTGTGTTGGTATTACTGGTGTTTTAATTATATACTGCAGAAGATAATCAACAGTCTGTTCTCCCATGGCCTGCAAGAAGACGGGACATGAACGAAATTGAAAATCTGTGATCTATACTGAAGAAGAAAGTGAACAAAAAGAGGCTTATAACAAAACATGGGTACATGTTAGCACTGCCTGATATCTGGCTAAATGATGCTGATATTCAAAGAAAGTGTCAAACTTTGGTTTCCAGCATCCCTGACAAAATCAACGTGTTAATAAAGATTAAAGGAATGTTCACAAAATATTAGTAACCTCAAGACCCAATTTTCTGTTGATTATTTCTGTGCAAAATACATTTTTGTTCATTATTTCTGCCGATAAATACAGCTTTGTTGCACATATAATCAATTTAGTCTAATATTTTGTCCACGTCTGTAATAATAATAATAATAATAATAATAATAATAATGATACATTCTATGATATGCAGAGATGATATTCCTACTTAAACTTTCAAGAAGTTAACTTCGTAGGCCTACTTGAACCCGTCATGACTTTCCTATAATGAACATAAATGTAAGCTGTAAGGTAATAATATATTATATGTTCTCGATCAAACTTTTCAGATAATTCGATTGATTCCACTTTTGAAATCTTTGAAGCAAATCTGGACTTCGAAACCGATACTTCTCTATGCAATTAAAGTTGAGATTTGTTTAATAAAACGAAGCGAGCGCAATGCAAAGCCTCATTACTCGATACAGCCATTGGGTCACGAAATTCCAATATCCATTATCGGAGCTATATGCTTCGGCGAAACTGATTGTATAACATCCCCCCGTATCAGTGACTTCTAGCACATTTTGTTTCTCATTATAGAAATCATGGGAAAGTATATGTCAGTGCATGATATTATATTCACATTTTTCATTCTTGACATGGTTCTTGACACGTCATTCGTCCTTCCAGGTCTGATCAAACAGATAAATTTTTTCCTTAATCAAATTGTTTCTTCGCTCTCCTGTCTACAACATTAAAATCTATAGGTGTATTTTATTTACTTACTTATAATGTAGCTCAGCTACTATGCGGATAACGTGAATATATGTGAGGAGAAAATTCACCAACGATTAGGGAAAACACGGGAATTTTACTTGAAGCACGTAAAGCGATAGGTTTGGAAATAAATTCCGAAAAGACAAATTATATGATTATGTCTCGTGACCAGAATATTGAACGAAATGGAAACATATAAAAATGGATATTTATCCTTCGTAGAGGTGGAAAAATTCAAATATCTTGGAGCAACAGTAACAAATATAAATGACACTCGGGAGGAAATTAAACGCAAAATAAATATGGGAAATGCCTGTTATTATTCGGTTGAGAAGCTTTTGTCATCTGGTCTACTGTCAAAAAGTCTGAAAGTTAGAATTTATAAAACAGTTATATTACCGGTTGTGCTTTATGGTTGTGAAACTTGGACTCTAACTTTCAGACAGTAACAGAGATTAAGGGTGTTTGAGAATAAGGTGCTTAGGAAAATATTTGGCGCTGAGAGGGATGAAGTTAGGCTTACAGGAGAATGCAGAAAGTTATACAACGCAGAACTGCACGTATTGTCTTCTTCACCTGACATAATTAGGAACATTAAATCCAGACGTTTGAGATGGGCAGGGCATGTAGCACGTATGGGCGAATCTAGAAATGCAAATAGAGTGTTAGATGGGAGACCGGAAGAAAAGACCGTTGGCGAGGCCGAGACGTAGATGGGAGGATAATATTAAAATGGATTTGAGGGAGGTGGGATATGATGATAGGGACTGGATTAATCTTGCTCAGGATAGGGACCAATGGCGAGCTTATGTGAGGGCGGCAATGAACCTGCGGGTTCCTTTAAAGCTAGTAAGTAAATGTTGATTTTGTATTAGAAAATTGCTTAGCTGTCTTTGTAGAGACTTCAGCAGTTTATTAGCAACGTACTAACCTTCATCATTCCTTGTACATTGTCGTGCCAGCACGGCGGTTTGTCTTTCAACATCCAGTTGTGAACCTCCCAGCTTCTTATTGTAAAAGAGTAGAGTGACAGTGATTCTGAAGTGGCAAATTTTAATTAAGTGCGCGTGATGGAGTGAGCCTTCTTTCCCTTTTAGAGTTCATTGTTTTCCGAAAACGTGAAAGAGAGCTGGAAACAAAGGAAGAGGTTTGGAGAGGTGAGTGGGACCACAGTGTAGACAGGCTCTCGTCAAATGAGAAAAGAGTTGTGGGGAGGTCTCGACTCCTTTTTAACTTAGAGCCCATAACCGCGACAATATCGTTGTTACATTAGGGCTCGAGAGGTGTGACATTATTTGACCCTTGGGACTAGCAGTGACAAGTGACCAAATGCGAATGGAACATGGATGTGCGCCGTGCGGTTTGCTTGTTATAGTTTACGAGCAACGTGGTCATTTCGACACCACCACGCAATTCCGATGATCCATGCGACAGTGGCTTATATGCAAAAACCTCTGCAAATTGAGTAAACTGCATAGTGTGTGGTAGGACGGCCGTGTAATTTTCAACGATTAAAGTGCAGTTTTGGCCCTGCGCGAAGAATGTAGATAACAGAGGTCTGCATCGGACGTTTTCGCTCGAGCGCCAAGTAGTTCATAGCATAATCCGATAGGTAGCGCACACGCATGATGGGTAAAACTGTCACGAGCGATAAATCCTCGAACAGTATAAGCCGAGCGTCAGAAATTCGTTCTTGTTACAGTGATGAACTGTGTAGTAACATCATAAATGTTTATCATTTCAAAACTTTGCAGTGTTTAACTAACCTCTCCATAGTACAACTACAAAACTTGCTTTAAAATGTAATATAAATGTTGTAGGTAGGCCTAAATGTTCCCCCCCCCCACACAGGAGTGATTTTGTTTTTGCCACATCTGATAGATGTTATTGGAGAACACAATCATGATAATGCCATAACTGTATCAAGTTTTCTAATAATAATAATAATAATAATAATAATTAGTGTATCAACCTTTGCGTCTGTAACAGTTGTGCAGCATGATTATTCGTTCTATTATATTTTCTGTGACGTTATCTCTGTACTAATATTGTTATTAATCTACTGCTATATCAATAATAATTTGTAAAACTTTTCCACATTGTCCCAGTATATAGGCGGAACACTATGTATGGAGCTATCATACTACATATGTGGTAAATCTAATATTGAATAATTATTAATTAGCAATAATAACTGCATATCGAAGTTTTTCATACTATTTTATTAATAATTTCATGTTCCTGGTTTGGGTACATTCCACTGACTGTTCCATTAAACGTTTGTCATGAACGCAGAAAATAAAGCCTTATTTTTACCGTGTGGGCAAAAACATATGTGTATCTTATCTGTCGCCTTCCATACAAGATAAGACATGTCGGTGAGATGACCTTGTACTGTGCTTCTATATATTACGAGCGTATCACGACCGATTGTATCTCACTCGAGGGTGCGACACTCGACCGAGTTCAAGCGAGCGATTTGACTCCAATGCAGCACTCTGGTAGATGATGATTGAACAAATCTTCACTATATTTTCAGCCAAAATCATTTCTGTCGACTGGAGTGCTCTTTAAGACAGAAGCTGTTACAATCAAGAACACGGCAGTAGTGAACCCACGTGCGGTTGTAAATTTTGTGCAAGTGATTTCATGTCCAAGGATACACTGAGGTGAAATTTTGTCAAATTTGTTTAAAAAAATGCTATTTTTCGTTCTATGTGTATAAGGGTACGTACCCTACACGTTGCGTTGGAGCGATGATAAACGATAAAAGAAGCAGCGATGCTATATTAGAGAGAATTGAAGCATGCATTGTCATTGAGGTGTGCATATTGGAGTAATGATAAAAGCGATGAAAAATAAAAATTCAATTTTCTTCATAAACTTGCGAATTGTAAATTAGCCATTAGAGCAAGAGGACAGCTTCAAATATTTGGAGTGTAAGCAGTAACATGAGCTGCTGCCAGGAAGTCAAAAGGAGGATAGCAATGGCCAAGGAATATTTTAATAGAAAAAAGAATATCTACAGCGGATCTCTGGAAAGAGAATTAAAGAAGGGATTAGTGAAGTGCTTTATATGGAGTGTGGCATGGGACAGAAACATGGATATTACGACGAAGTGAAGAGAAGGAAATAGAAGCATTTGAAATGTGGATATGGAGAAGAATGGAACGTGTGAAGTGGACAGACAGAATAAGAAATGAAGCTGTGTTAGAAGGAGTGGGCGAAGAAAGAATGATGCTGAAACTGATCAGGAAGAGGAAAAGGAATTGGTTGAGTCACTGGCTGAGAAGAAACTGCATACGGAATGATGCACTGGAAGGAATAGTGAACGGGAGAAGAGTTCGGAGTAGAAGAAGATATCAGATGATAGACGATATTAAGATATATGGATCATATGAGGAAATCAAGAGAAAGACAGAAAATAGGAAAGACTGGAGAAAGCTGGGTTTGCCACGAAAGACTTGCCCTTGGGCAGAACACTAAAGGAATATATATATATATATATATATATATATATAGTATTATGGTTATGTATCGAGTTGTTGTAAACAAATTCAGAAAAATAAATGACATTTTTTTTTTTTGCAAATGGGCTTGAGTCCAGGGTTTTAGATACTTGTAACATAAGCAGGAAATAATTTTTGATTGTCATTTTTATGTTTTATATATATATATATATATATATATATTTCATTATCACACATATATGGCATCAAAATGCTAATAAAGTCATTTATTGAATATCGGCGACTCAGAACAATTTTTTTTTCAGCTTTTCTCAAATTTACCAATTTGGACTATGGCCCTTCTGAAAAGGAGCGATTCAATTAAGTACACGGTTAATTAGAAAATTACGAAGTAAAAATATGAGTTATGTTGATATAATTTAAATTTATTGCTAAAATATATTATGCGTTTTTTAAATTTATAATGCCCTTTCCAAATTTATTGTGCCTTTTTTACGTTTTATTGCCTAAATCCAAGAAATAAGCTGTTAAAATCTGAACAGTTATATTACATCCACCCTATGTAAGCATTTTTTTTCTGTTAATCTACAACAAGATAGCTCAGAAATAGGCATGATAACAACATTTCTAGGAAAATTTTATTCAATGTACATACTTTATAATATACATTGTCCTTTCGTATGAACCAAGAGCATGATAGTTTAGGAAGGGCGTAGCGCAAAATCTATATTTCAGTTTAATGTAATATTTAAGTAATAATTTGCAATTTTAGCGCTTTTTGATCTTGCATTATAAGAAGCTCCATAATTAAACATTTTTCAAAAAGTGAAAATAAATTACAGAAATTTTTGAAACACATAGGCCTACATATAGTTTAGGAATGTAATTAAGGGCGGAATTCATAGTCGTCACTTATAAATGAGTGAACCCTTAAGTGGTTACTTATACTCATTTCTAATTCATAGTTGTCCCTCATTCACATAATGAGTGATTACTTAAGTGAGCTGATCTGTACCCTTAAGTGACCACTCATTTTCAAAATGTATACTGAGAATGATTTTGAGGATTTTGTGGAGTTTGTTGAACGAAATGAGGAAAATATGTGTCCCAAAAAGGTATATTAGAGACATGGAGAATCCTCTGGAAATGTATAGTGAACTGAAATTTAAGAAGCGATATCGTTTTCAGATCAATTCGAAGTTGTTGCTCTAGCCAAATTGATCGTTATTTATTTATTTATTTATTTATTTATTTATTTATTTATTTATTTATTTATTTATTTATTCATTCATTCAATCATTCATTCATCATTTATTTATTTATTTATTTATTTATTTATTTATTTATTTATATAACAGGGCAAAGCCCCAATTACAATAGACAGTACAGATATTTGTTAAAAAAACATAGAATTGCAATTAACATGAAAAGAAGAGATAAAGCAGATATAAGGTTAATTACAAATTAAAAATTAAAAGAAAAACAAGTAGATACTACCTAAATAAAAGACACAGATCTAGATATAAATGAAAAATACTAAATAAAAATAAATTAAAAGGGGTTAAGTATAGATATCATAGCCAAAAATGTAAAATGTAGTTATAATTGGCAAATTATAGAGTAAATATAACACTATGTTAATAAATTCAATATATAGCATTATGTAGTAGGCCTAATAGGCTTAATTAATTTATTTAAGAAATTCACTATTACAGAACATGTGTTCCAATTATTAGCATATCTGATTATAACTATGACTAACACGCAACTAGAATTTAACATATCATGAAACTATTGCTGTCTATAACTTATTCAGTACATTAATATTGATAACTCGTTGTTATAGCAACTCCACATGCAGAGCTGCTTTCGATTAGTTCAATGAGAGTCAGCTTTTGTTATGACGTCATGTCCGGCAGCTATAAGTGAGCACTCATTACGTGAAAATAAGTGTTGTCTATGAATTCGGAATTGACATAAGGGTTCCCTTATTATAAGCAAACACTTATTACTTAAGGGTTCGCTCATTTTTTAAGTGACGACTATTAATTCCACCCTTAGAATTGCAGAATATTATTGAATTGGACTTAATCCTATTATATCCTCAACATATTTCACGTTGTGCCATGCGGAATAATAAAATTGCTAAGCAAATGATATGTATAAATGTTTGTTTAACGTTACTAGGATACCAGATGCAATTGGGAAATATTGTTTATTCAATAGAATTTCTGGTAACCCGCATCACACATGCAGTAGCGAAAATTACATAATTATATCTTAATTACATGCATTACAAATTGAAAAAAATTCTTCATCACTGTACCTAGCACGCAGTTCATTATTGAACTATTTTAAACGGATTTTTGTCACGTTGAATTCCACTGGTAACTACACTAAGTGCCGAATCCATAGTCAACACTTATCGTAAGGAAACACTTAAGCAGTTGCTTATAATAATTTCCAGTTCATAAATCCCACTGAAGTGAACACTTACTCAAATAAGGTAGCTTGTCAGCTTACTCAAGTGCTTCCTCATATGCATTGTAATCAGCTGAGTCGGTATATAATGGATGATGATTACGATTTAATTTAATTTATTGAGTTCTGTAACTGTAATTAAAATGAAAATGAGTTTCGGCAAGCGAAAGATATATCAGAGATATGGAAAACGCTTTAGAGATGTATAATGATCAACAATTTAAGAGGAGATACCGTTTCGACAAGAACACTGTTGTGAATATTCTGGTGTCTCTCATTTCAATTCACAATACAATCATGAGGCTTACCGATTTCGCCACTACTGAAAGTACTGGTTGCTTTGAGATTTTATGATACAGCAGCATTTCAGGTAGATTTAAGTGGCATTTTTTTTCGAAAAGTATTCACGTCCCAACAAAGTGTTATTTGCATTTTTGTTTCTATTCTACCCAAGGAATAAGCTGTTAAAATTTGCGTAATTATATCATTTCCACTTTGTTTAGCATAAAAATAACTGAAAAAAAAATGAAAACGATTTACTTACAGGAATATTAAACTCAACTGCAATTTTGTTCCATGTCAATTTCTTCTTTTGGAGAGAACAATTATCATTTTTTTTTTTTTTACTTTCGACGATATCTCCATATTTCATAACTAGTTATCTTATCTCACTTCTTTCTTTTGTGTAAAATGCTTTCTGGACACCTTGTATAATTTTTAGCTCTATAATATTTACTTCTGTATTTGTATACAACAATAATGCCGATTTAACAATCTGAAGGCGCTGGAAAACAATTGAATGTAGGAAAGCGCTCACGTCTAGCCATGTTGCCATATTTCTTTCGATGTCAAGGGAATGCTCAGGGCATATGAATGAGTAGCGTCTCTGCAATACGATCTGAAATAAGTGCTAAGGAAATGCTCATTACTTAAGTGTTTCCTCATTTTATAACTGACGACTATGAATTCGACCTTAATACATTATTCTGGAAATATTAAATAGAAAAGTGTGCAAGGGACACGTTTGTAGATTTTGTATACCACATTTTTTTTCTACGACACTGCATAAATTTGCATTTCACTCATTGTTGTCAGTGCGTAAAAAAATAAGTAATCACTTCACGCACAGCCAAAGAAAATGCAATATTCAATGTACGAATTTCATTCAATAAGAAATTAATCCATTATCTCGATCTTTCTTACTTACTTACTGGCTTTTAAGTAACACGGAGGTTCATAGCCGCCCTCACATAAGCCCGCAACTGGTCCCTATCCTGAGCAAGATTAATCCAGTCTCTACCATCATATCCCACCTTCCTCAAATTCATTTTAATATTATCTTCACATCTAGTTACATTCAATTCTTACAGTGAAATAACTATAGGAATGTGAATCGAATGAATTGTTAACCACTTCCCTGATTAACCCGAGTTAACTCGGGTTGCTAACTTGTGTCTACATTTATTAACCCGAGTTAAATCGTCTGAGTCCCATTTTCGCTTCTAAGGATTATATCCCGAATATATACGTTTCCATCCTTCCATTAACCTTTTCCACACTCGATGGCTACAGAAGTTAGTGATATTGCTATATCTGGTCGTGTTTTTTGTACTTCTTCCTTGCTCATATAGCATTCACACACAGTAGTTAGTAGATGGTAGGCTAGTTAGTTTTGGCGGTTTGTGTATAGTGTTTTTTGTGCTGTTTTGTGTAAAGATGGATCAAGTTAGTGATTCCGAAACTTTTCATCAGAAATATACTCCTGTAGAAGATTAGGAAATGAAACATCGGTATCAGAAGACGAAGTTATAGACCAACAAACAAATTCAGATCAGTTGATGTCGCGTCTTTTCGACAGTGGTTTGAATAGTTGACATCTGGCACCATTTCTTCTGCACCTCCGAGGTCCCCATTCTCTGAAATTTTAACATTGTTTCTGATAATTCTTAATTTTTTAAATTATTCTTTAATAATGACCTCATCAACATTACATTCGAGGAGACGATTCGGCATGCTAATAAGTGTTCACAGAAGGCTGAAAATAATTCGTGGCGGCCTACTACAGACTCTGAAATACGTGTACTTTTGGGCATAGTGATACTGCAGAACATTATTCACAAACCTGAAGAACAGATGTACTGGTACAAATATTCAATGACTGCTACACCATTCTTCCCAAAACGCTCTCATGTAGGAGAGCAGATACTACTGTCCGGAATGCAATGTGCCACTGTGTGTAATACCCTGCTTTCGAGTCTATCACACGACAAGCAACATTTAACACCTTGATAACAGCACTGGTATAGTACCTCATAAATTAATCCATAAAAAGAACATAAGTTGGTAAATAGTTCAGGATAAAATCAAAGTGGGACAACTACCAGAGCTGGAATTAAGTTGCACGAGATAACTCGGGGTAATAATTCAGGTATGAATGAATGTCTATTTCATAGTGATTTTTTTAGGTATGTAAGAAAATTAGTGATGTACAGTGATTCTGCAATATTAAATGACCTCTTTACGAAAATAAAAAAAAATATGACACTTTTTTCACAAAACTGGTAAAATATGTAGTAAGGGAAGAGGTTAAAATAATAATAGGGAAAATTTATAAATATTAAAAATAAAAATCTTACAAGTATTCTTAGAAAAACTATATTTTAAGAAAGAACAGTCTAAGCAGGCTGTGAGACAGCTGGCTTTTGAAAATAGTCAATTTCTGACAACCTGTTAAGGTATCAGGTACGGAGTTTAATGACGAGCAATTGAAACGGTGAATGATGAAGAGTATCGGGAAATCGATAAAGGTGATGTTAGACAGATTTACTCGTAATATTTCAGTTTTTTTCTGCCGTGGTTCTATCAGTCACCACATTAACACCGAAATATGGGGAAATATCTTGTCTCTTCAGCAGTGACTACAAGATACCCTGCGGGACACTGGAGCTAGAAACAGATTGTCGGAAAAGAATCTTTTGGTGTATGAAATAGCTGCGAAATATCTCGGCTAAAAACTACAGTGTCTTCATATGTTTAAAACTTCTCTGTCGGATTAATTGCATGGCTGCGTGTATTTGAAACGCGTGCGTGACTCCAGAAACGTGTGTTAATTTAATGCGTATTGTTCTCAGGAGAATGAAAAATGAAATTCAAGCCGCTGATTGATATCTCATTCATTGTCCACAGATGAAATCTTGTTTTATGACAATTTAATATATATGTCAAGGGGATTGAAGTGCACGTCAGGGGAAGAATAAAATTTTATCCTTTGCGTGACTTGCTTCCTGATAAGATTAATGCAAATTAGTTTGTAGCAACAGTGATACACGATGGAATCAGTTCGAATCATTAGCAGATTTTTGCTTCGAGTCTTTGGAGTCTCTAAAGATTTGTAAAATACCGGTAACAATAAATGTTATATATAATTGACTCAGAATCAGTATTGTAACGTCTTATTCTACTTTTAACCACCACACCTGTCTTAATAATTCACCCTACAACCAGTGTTGCCATACCTACTGATTAAGCAGGAGATTTCCTGTTTTTCCATTGAATCTACTGCTGTACTTCTTTTTTTGTCAAAAGTCCGAATTTCTCCTTCGTTTTTTGGCATGCTGCAGTCACCTGGTGCTATGCCCGGATTTTCAATTTATTACATATTATATTATGTCACCGTGTCTTACTTTTGCATCTTAGACACAAGTCAAACAATGTTTTCAATTGTCTCCCCAACGAGCTAGAAGTAAGAATATTCTTCTAGCTCGTTGTGTCTCCCTGCTCATAACGCGTCGCCACAATGATGCTTAAAGACGCAAGAACACGTGAAATAGTGACAGAGTAAAGTGTAGTTACGTAATGGTATTTTTGTGTTACATATCGTGCACAGTGATCTTTTAAAATTAGTGAAAGTGTCCCAGCAAGAAAGAAATGTAAATACTCCTTCCCAGAATTATAAATCAGAGTCGGAAAATTATGAACAGTTTAAAGGGTAGTTATGCAAAAACAGGAAAAGGGATCATTTTTCATCTGTTATAATAACAGCCAATGCAATACTGTCTTTAATGTCATCTTTAAAATAAATCTCGTTCTATCGAAAATCGTTTGTCAATATATGAAAAACTCCTGATCAGTACATTTTAATGCGAAACATTGTCAATGAGACATTACTGTGTAAAAACAAAATTGCATGATTTATTTACATACGCAGATGTGGGATGTGCTATATAGTAATACAACAGTTTCATCTTTCTTACAGTATACACTGTTTTGTAATTAATATTGTAATACGAAGAGAAAGTTCATGTTTAATTAATCTACTGTAATGTCCTGTTTTTTTCGATGGTTTTCTCCTGATTTTCGTGAGTAGGTCGTGGCAACACTGCCTACAGCAATGGGTATTCCACTCAACACAGCAACACAATAGTCATTATTGCACTCCACACGAGGTGTATTATTACGATGAACAACAATGTACTCCTAATCTCAATTAATGTTCACAAAGCACTATGTACAGAACAAAACTGTCAGTTCTCAGTTCGCTTGCCCTGGCTAGTTCTTCTGGCTCACTGTTCAAGTTCACTGCACATCGAACTCCGGTCTTCCGGACGCGTCGCCCTCGCCTGGACGCTGCCACAGATACGGACTCACTCAAGTTCCCTGCACGTCGAACTCAGATCCTCCGGATACGTCGCCGTTGCCCAACACAAGACTTGAAGGCTGACTGAAGACTAGCTGACTTTCGTCGGCAACTCACGGTGTTATTTATTTACCACGAACATCTAGAATGTTCCGCGTCGCGAAGCTTCTGGACCTCCACAACAATCCGCTCCCAGATGCTTCCTTTCTTCCCCCCAGCACAGTAGCTTTTTCCCCCCCTTGCTCCGTACAGCTGCTAGCGTCAGGAATTTGTGTTTCCGGTTCCCCGCGCCTTCCTTCTCGCCAGATGCGCGCGCAATTCCCTGACGCGACCAGAACGTCCCAGACGGGTGCCACAGTATTTAAATTTCGTTTTTTACTGTAATGTTGATTGAGTTGTGAGGAGGAGAGATGCACCGTACAGACTTAATAATTTCGACTGTTTTAAGTTATTTGACGGTACTTGATTTCAAATAATTTTTATGAAAATTCACACACTAAAAAGAATTCGAAATTTCCTTCCGTTGCTTCTCAAGAAGAATTTAGTGCAGTCGCTCTTGATGCCTCATTTTGATTATTGTGACACTCTCTACACTGACCTTAACATAAGACTGACAGACAATGCATGCGTTCCCTCTAACATTTGTCCTCATATCACGAAATAGATACTCGCTCACAACCCCATATCACACGCCTCATTCCTAAACACAGAACATCCTTCTACACTTCATCTTTCACCGTCTCTGCAGCTCATCTCTGGAACTCTCTACCATAACATGTCAGAGACTGTCGGACATTGTCTAGTTTCAAAAATTAAAATTTTGGAATTAGATTCCTTTCAATTATAAGCCCTTTTCTCTGCCATAGTTTTGTAAAAATATAGGCTATATATTTATTTTTCCTTCCTTTCCCATTTTTGTTCTCTTTATCAGCCGATGAATTTATTATCGTTGCCTTTTTATCCTGAATTTTATTTATTTTTCGTATTTCTTTTCTTTTTTATTATTATTTTATTATATTCCATTTTGATATATTCTTCCTTTCTTTTTTCCATATTAACCATTTGTACTAACTGAGTTGCTTTCACTATATATATTCCAATGTATTTTACTTTCTTTTTTTTTTTCTATCATGGTATTATTTTCATGTTGTTTAGTGTCGATTTTATTATGCTAATATTATTGTTATTATTATTATTATTATTATTATTATTAATATTATTATTATTATTACTTTTATAATATGTTAATATTCTGCTCATTAACTTTTTTTGTTAAATTTTAACTGCTTGTATACTTTGTGACCTGATAGAGTGTAAGAGAAGGCCCTATGGCCTTAACTCTGCCAGTATAAATAAAGAATTATTATTGTTATAACTTACTTACTTTACTGGCTTTTAAGGAACCCGGAGGTTCATTGCCGCCCTCACATAAGTCCGCCATTGGTCCCTATCCTGAGCAAGATTAATCCAGTCTCTACCATCATATCCCACCTCCCTCAAATCCATTTTAATATTATCTTCCCACCTACGTCTCGGCCTCCCCAAAGGTCTTTTTCCCGCCGGCCTCCCAACTAACACTCTATATGCATTTCTGGATTCGCCCATACGTGCTACATGTCCTGCCCATCTCAAACGTCTGGATTATTATTATTATTATTATCATTATTATTATTATTATTATCATCATTATTATTATTATTATACTTGTTTGGATCTAATTATAGCTGAACTTTTATCAGGTCTGTTATAGCCTACATAGAGTATTATCATGATTTAAGGGCAGGTCTATCATTGCTTCTTCCTCTTCATCCTCCATCTCATCTTGCTTATTCTCATCCTCTTCCCCCTCGTCCTCTTCTTCATTCTCTTGCGCCTTACCCTCTTTTTCTCATCCTCCTCTCCCTCCTCCTCATTCTCCTCTTACTTCTCCTCCTCTTTGCCCAATTATTCTAGGCCCTCTTCAACTTCAATTGCGAAGTGCCTTGCAACACTTTTGCAGTGAATGGAGTGTACATAGTAACAACGCTAACAGCATTCGTCTAAGTGAGCAGCCATGATTTCAATGTAGCAATGGCAGCACGGTGCACGATTCTGGCGTGTTACTGGGATCACGCTGTAATAAACTAAACAACTGTTGGTCTCGAATTCTCGTTCAATTTGTGTAGAAACATAGTAGTGAAGTCCGTGAGGAATATACTGTATAGCATCCAAGGTTATATTTAGGAAATTTATTTTGATGGGGAAAATAGAAATATAGCAATAATTTATTTATTTATTTAGTTATTTATTTATTTTTTTACTTATATTTAATGTGCTGTACAACAGCCAGAGGCCAATTACAGTTCAGCACAAGCAATGTAACAAAAACATTAGCAGTAATTTACAATAAAAGTACAAAGAAATAATTAAATTAATGACAATTAATTAAAATGATAATTACAAATGAAATAATGGAATCATAAATGAAGAATGGAATCATATAAAATAATATTACAAAGATATACAAGGTTATAATACAACGACAATAATGACAATGAATGGATGGGATAAAATGGATGACTAAACTACGTAGCATAATGAGCGAGAATAATATTAAAATACATATTTAAACAAAAGATATAAATGAAAACTGATATAAAACTTCAAAATATATACTACACATTAAATGGATCCAAGCTTGATCCATGCAAATAAGAATATTTTATACATCTGCAGACCGGAGACAGAGATTTAGAATTTCTATTGTAAAACATTTTATGATATCTTAAACCCTTAGCAGGAATACGAAGACTGATATTGCTTAGGAAAGATTCACAATCAATATCACCCTTAAGAACTTTACAAAAAAATAGGTAATCAAGATCTTGACGTCAGTCAAATAAACTACAGTAATTAAAATATTTGCAGTTAATCTCATATTTATAATCATCAGAATTAGGTAAAAATCTATAAGAACAAAGGGAAATAAATTTTCTTTGAATATTCTCAAGCTTAGCCGAGTCAGTGGAAGTAATAGAGTTCCATACTACAGATGCATATTCAAGCTTGGATCTGACCAATGTATAGTATAAAATTAACAAACACATAGGAGTAGAAAAAGAATAAGTTATAGATCTAATTAGACCAAGCATTCTTAATGAATGGGTATAAATATATTGCACATGATCATGGAAATATAATTTAGAATGAAGTAAGACACCAAGATCTCTAATAGTATCTTTCCTAGTAATTATGACATTATTAAGAGTATAATTAAATTTTTGGGAGGTTGTTTTACGTGTGAAAGAAATAGCAAATAATAATAATAACAATAATAATAATAATAATAATAATAATAATAATAATCCAAAGTTCAAATACACTCATTTTCCCTTTGGATAGGGAAATTTGGGTATAATATGTATTATTGAAGAAACACAAGCTTTACAATCCTTATAAAAAAATTATACCAACCATAGGTTGGTATGTATCCTAGAACAGAATGTAGAGATTAGGTAGGTATTTACAAATTTTAATTAGATCTAAAAAATGCAAAAAAAAAATGTCAGCCAATACTTAAGTTTTTGTACATCTTGATTTCACAACTTTTAACACTGTATCACTTCAGAATATGTATTATATGACTTTCTTGTGTTAAATTCTATCGTACCTGGTTTACATGTTTCGACCTATTATGGGTCATCCTCAGAACTGGTCGTTCTTGGCCTTGACGTCTCTTGGTTTTTTCCTGTGAGGGTGTGTTCGTGTGGTGTAATGTGGCGTCAAAGAGTGTGTGTGTTCTGAAATTGAGTTGTGTGTTGAGAATTTCATTGGAGTGTGTTTTTGTGTGTCTGTATATTTCATATTGTTCTAGTGTGTTTAGTTTCTGGCTTTTTGGTTGGATGTGTAGTATTTCCATGTCTGTGTTGATGCCTCTGTAGGTGAGATTAGCATTTGTGATGTGTTCTGCATATGTGGAGGTGTTTTGTAATTTTGTTATGGCTGTGATGTGTTCTTTGTAACGTGTATGAAATGATCTGCCTGTCTGTCCTATGTAGAAGTTGTTGCAGGTGTTACATTTGAGTTTGTATACGCCTGTGTGGTTGTATTTGTTTGTTTGTGTTGTTTGTGTGTTGAGATGTTTTTGTAGAGTGTTATTTGTTCTGTATGCGATGTTGTAATTTAATTTCTTGAATGAGGTTAAGTTTTTGATTAGACTTTTGTATATTTCATTAAAATCAGAGACAGAAAACACTTCGGATATTTATTTGCCTTTCGCTAATACATAATTTGTGTATGTGGCTTATCTGGAACAAAAACAGTTTAGTTATCCTTTGCAATGTGCTCCACTTGATCAGCTCCCTGACAGCTTCCTTAAAGATCTGGATAAAGTAATTAGAAGTGCTGTCAAAGAAATGATATCTCTTCCTGATGATACACCTAATGACATGCTATATTCTTCTAAAAAAATACTTGGCCTAGGGCTTATTAAGGCTGAATGGGAAGCTAATATTCAGCATTTTAACATCTGTAAACGACTCTCACAAATCAGTGATGATCATCTCCTTCTTGTCAGGAATCTTGAAGAGAACAAAACTGCTCTCAAGCGCCTGAAAATTCCTGCAGCCAACATAACACCTCGAACAACTGGAATACATCTACGTGATGATCGTTTGACTCCTGGTGTCAGTTGCCTCATAAGGGGAAAGGTGTAGTCATCTATGAAGAATATCCAAGAGCCAATTCATGGGTCAGCACCAAAAGGAATTTGTCGTCTTCGAAATATATTAATGCAATCAAGATGTCCTGCAACCTTACTGCAGTGCGCTCCGTTCCTGGCAGAGCTTTCAGCACGACCAGTTGCCGTCAACCAGGCTGCAACGAGACAGAAACTCTTGGCCACGTGTTGGGCTTTTGTCGGAAAGGAGAGTTATTGCGTAACAATAGGCATCATAGAGTCCGTGGAGCTATCGCCTGTCTTCTTCGGAACAAGGGTTGGGAAGTTCATGAAGAGGTCCACTGCATTTCTGAAGACGACTCTCACAGAAGAGCGGATATAATAGCAATAAACAGGCAACAACAAAAGGCTATTATCATAGATCCAACTATACGCATGGAGAGAGATCTAAACCAAGCTCATCAGGTTGATCATGAAAAGAGGGCCATTTATGAACCTTGTATTCCCTACCTTAGTGCCAAGTATAACATCCCTCTCTTCAATTGGTCAGTGACAGGTTTATTTTTTGGTGCTCAGAGTTCTTTACCAAAATTTACATATCATTTTTTAAAACAATGATCAATATCATCTTTTGAAATTCAAAAAATCATTTCGCAAATTCTCAGAGATTCCCTGCAGATTATATAGTTTTATTTATACCACACAGAAGGCCTTAATTAAGGATATGCTAATTTTAAATAAAATCTTTTTTTATCAGTATAATTTAGTCATCTTCTAAGATTTTATTTTACAATTGATAATCAATGGTGCTTAATTACTACACTTTATTTTTATAACACTATTCATATTTAATTAATTGTATTTGTTTGCTATTCATTTCCGGATCCTCGTGGTCATCCTTAATTAAGGCCGGATGAGTTTTTCTCTCTCTCTCTCTCTCTCTCTCTCTCTCTCTCAAATAGAATTATATGTACTCAAATTACAATTTAAAAACGAACTATTAATGATATATTACTACATTTATATAAAAACATGCACGAATTTGGTTGCTGTATCACAGCTGGTTCTGCAACAATATTGCTTTGACTGTGATGTGTCGTTTCATGGATTGTAAATAAAAACATTTTATTATACTAGGCGTTACCACCGTGAAGAAACACAGAATTTTAACGGTTAGCAGAATGCTAGTCTATTTCGTCCATTTGTAATTTGGTCCTAATTTTACTTTTGTCCAGTTATATGTTTGTCCTGCACCAAATTTTGTCCACAAATCTTTCGTCCATGCCATTTTAGTATTATGTGAAATTTCGTCGTATATTGTCCTTATCTGATTTAGTCCAAATTTATTTACTTGAAATTTTTCGTAGCTGTGTTTATTACAAAAGAAGAATCTCTGAAATAAAACATGAGATTTATTTTCAGTTATTTCAAAGAAAAAAGATAATGCATCCATTGCAGCTGTTTCTTAGAAAGTGTAATTTCCTTCTAGGATTTTCATCTTCGGGGTTCTGCGCGTTGCTGTGTATTTTCATCACAGGTTGCATTACAGGTTGACCGATTCTCATATCGCCAATATATCCTGGTTCGATTCTTATTATAAGACTGGTGTTGATAAAAGTAGCCGTCTTTTATGAGCAGTGGTTTGTTCTTTTTTGAAGTAATTACTTTGGAAACCTTACCTGATAATCTTAAGTAAAACTAATGTATGCATTTCCCTAGGAAAATCTGTCCATTTTTGAGTTCTCCATTATTTGGTATTATATTGTTGGCATCTGTTTAAAATGTGCTTCTATAGTCGCGACGCTGTTATTCCCGGCGTGACTCCTCCTCTTTGATTACGTCTTAGGAAGTGAAGGCACTATAAAGTCTAGGTAGGTAGTATCGTTCGCCATTTTTGTTCTTTCGTTGCAGAGCTACCACACGAGGAATCTATTTGCCACACCGTGAAACATTATCATGTCGTAGCTCCTATGATAATAAAACAAACGCAATGTCCTCGTGTGCTTTCTGCGAACGCCAACGAAAGAGACAAAATGGCGGGCGATTATATTAAGTATTTATCCAGCCTTAGGAAATGCTTAACATCTTCATCGGCTAATCACAAGGAGCACACGTTTAAATGTAGCCGACCTGCAACGCGATTGGCTGGCAGAAATTAGAGCGACGGGACTGTAGTATGTGAATATCCAAAATCAATCACTATTGGACAATATATATATATATTGGACTAAATTTTTGTGGACTGAAAATTTTCTGGACGAAATTTACTGTTGATCGAAAATGCTATGAACTTATTCCACTGGACTTAAATGTGTTGGTCATAGAAATTAGGACAAATGTTGTTACTTACTTACTTACTTACTTGCTTGCTTTTAAGGAACCCGGAGTTTCATTGCCGCCCTCACATAAGCCCGCCATTGGTCCCTATCCTGAGCAAGATTAATCCAGTCTCTATCATCATATCCCACCTCCCTCAAATCCATTTTATATTATCTTCCCATCTACGTCTCGGCCTCCCCAAAGGTCTTTTTCCCTCTCCCAACTAACACTCTATATGACAAATGTTGTATTGGACAAACATTCTTGAAAGCTTTTTCACACTCCATGATAGGCAATATTAAAATAGAAAATAACTTATGTTTTAAATAGGCATGTGTTTGAAGAGTAGCTAAAATGTTATTAAAAAATTGTAACATACCTAAATTACCTCACTATACCCAAATTATCCCGACCAACGCTACAGGATTTTAATATTTTATATAGTAAGCATAATGGATGCTCATTGTCAGTTACAAATTTTGACTGTGAAATTTCAATACGATTTTATGGGTCTTAGTTCTCACGAAAGTTAAAAATATTAACGATAGCATAAACATATCCAATGCTTCTAGATATAGTGATGGTTTAGAGATTAAAATCTCTGGAAGGAAACAATTACTTCATAAACCTACAATTAAATTCCATAATAGATCAAATGCACGTTTACATTCGGTACCAGACATTTGGAATACTATAATTTATACTCCTCTTAAATTTCGTTACGACAACAAATGCCACACAAGTTTATATTTTCAGCGAGGTGCATAAAGTTTTAATATATATGCTATTGTTCTGTGCACCCTTACACTTGTAAACATAATGACTGCTTTGATGGCATTGTCTATAAAATTTTATAGCCTTGATTCAAAGGTGTGGAATAAAATAAGGGTATAAAAGAAGTTTGATGAGGAACAATGTGAGTTCCGAGTGTCTGCATTTCAGGGTTATACATCATGAATGTCGATAACGTACAAATAAAACTTGCATCCGTTGCAAGAGGATAAGCCCAATCTATAAAAGACTACATACGACTGTAGGAAAATTTATTTCTGAGAATAACTTTAGGATAACTTCAATATGAAAAGCAAAGACACATCTGGGTTGCATATCGGATTTCATAATGTAACTAGGTCCTATATAATATTGAATACTATATTGGATACTATCATATGGTACGTTATGGGTAATTCCATGCAAAAAAAGTATGCTTTTGAACCATGATGTCTCAAAAGTTAAAAACATTGTAGTAGGTTGTTTTGTATGTTCTAAATATGAATTTCAAGCAATACTATATTTATATCTTTCATAGTTTGGCAGCAATTAGAATTTAAAATATTGGTTTAACAAAGAACACAGTTTCATTCATTGAAGTTTTCTTACTCTGTAAAGAAAGATGGAAAAATGATTTCAATGCAATTCGAAAAAGGAGATCCTTGTTTATAAATGCCATTAAGGGGAGAGGATGGTATTTTTTGGTAAAAAATGAGTAATTAAAAAAAAGTCTTTAAAATACTTTGTGATATGTGTGAAATGCATAGCATAACATTTTGTGGGCATTTGTGCCCTTATCAGATGTTGAGTCGCCATTTTTAAACTTTCTGCGTTATGGATTTTTAAATCACTCGCCCACTTTTATTGTTGTTTCCGGTAAATCAAATTTTCAAAAAAAAAAAAAAAAAATTGTTTCTTTAAAATACCCTTTGATATGTGTGGAATGCATTGCATAACATTTTGTGGGTATTTGTGGGTTATGGATTTTTAAACCACACGCCCGCTTTTATCGGTTTCCAGTAACCTCATTTTTTTTGCTACATTGCCAGACAAAAATGGATATAATTTCTAAACTATTAAAGATACATGGATGAAATTTAGAACACACATTCTTTAGACTATTAGGAAACTTTTCTCTGTAATAGAAGTTTGTTAATTGATTTCATTTTAAAAAATACGTCCGTTTGTTTGCAAGAAAGGAAATCAGAAAATTGTTATTAAATTTAAATTGTTTATTTTACACACGTAGGAACTAATATCAAAATTCGTTACAGACAGTTTGTAGAACATGCTTTTTCAAATACATTGGAAACAAACTGTTTGAATCTATCTTTAAAAACCGTTTTGTTGTATTGGTTTTAGTACATTCCTACATTGGATATATATATTTTTTTTCAAATTTGGGCCCCCAAATAATTTTGTTTTGAAAATATATTTACTTGGTTGAGTTGCCAGAGCTATGAGCTCTCTACATACAAGAAATTAATATTTTACACCAAATAGGAAAAAAGTTAAAAAAAATACCATCCTCTCCCCTTAAAATGAAGAAAATATATTTTTTTTAATAGTTACTCACCGTAAAATAATTAAAAAAAATGTACAACGATGCAATTCCTTTTTACAGACGAAAAAAACATGTGTTTAATTCTTTAGGATATATTGATTCCACTGTGAAAATTTCAGAATACTGACTTAAGAGTATATGTACGTGAACGACCACAAATATTATCAGAAAATGCAGGCACAAAATTTCTAAAATTTTATAAGGAAATGAACTCACAATTCGACAAAAATTACAAGGTACCACAACAAGACTTAATAGAACTTAAATATGTGATAAAAGTATAAAAAAGGTTACTAATAATATTTTTTAGAATTCACTTTTTACTTTAAACTAAATTTTCTCAAATTTGAAAATTTTCACACATGTTATTTCATAACTCCACAACCATTAGAGATAGAATTCTGAAATTTTGTACACTGATTTAACATGCATTTATGCAAAAAAGTAGACTACAATAATGTCCTTTTCTTTTAAAATAGAAAAATTAAGTCACAAAACATTATGTAAATTTTAGTATATTTTATATGAGACAAGTAAAAAAATTAATTGTAATAAAATAAACAACTCTACATGTCTCAGAGTAGTCTACTTTTCAGAAATAAGTGTTTATTACATGCAGGAAAAATATTAAAGAGTCAGAGAGTGACCTTAACAGTGTTATGGTTACCAAATGTTGTAACTGCAGAATGTTTTCGTTTTTTTTTCATACTCTGATAAAACTGGTTTGAAAAATATTATTAGTAACCTTTTTATACGTTTATTAGATATTTAAGTTCTAATAAGTCTTGTTGTGGTACCTTGTAATTTTTGTGCAATTGTGAGTTCATTTTCTTATAAAATTTTAGAAATTTAGAGCACGCATTTTCTGATAATATTTGTAGTCGTTCACATACATACTTTACCCTTAAATATCATGTCAGTTTTTGATAAAAATAACTCACCGGAACAAAGGAGCTCAGCAGGTAGGCTCTCCCATCGTACAGAATGTTGCGCGATCAAGGTCAGGGAGACTGACGTTTGAGATTACTCATGTTACGAAGTCTCGCGAACGCTTCGACCGCCACACACAGCAAGCGATTTTCAACCGTCGGAACAAAAATTAATAATTTTAGTAATTCAATTATACATATTTTTTTTAGATGAAGTCATAAAACTTGGGAGGTGGATTAGGAATAAGATTTCCTTTAATACGAATGATATTCGCATGAATTTAATTTGTTTCATTGGAATATAAAACTATTGCTTTTTTCAATGAGGTGTTTTTATGGGCATGTGTTAATATTATTCTGATTAGTCTTTAAGGTATTGAAATATGTTTATTCATGTTTACAATGGCGTCTGTTTAGTTTCGATGACACTTCATATAGGGTGTCTAGAATATTTTAAATGATAGATATCATGTAACTTCCACCCATTTTTCAGTCATCCGTATGACTAAAATATTAATGATATGGCGGTCATAGTTGGCAGTTTAATTTATTTTCATAATAACATTATTATATTAAAAGCCATAAAAAATCATGACATCGCTGGAATATTCTTAAAATTTTGTATGGAATGACTCTTATAGGCTATGAGTCCTATAGTTCCAGAACCTCCTTGAATACTATCATATGGTACTTTATATGAGTTCCATCGTTCCATAAAATCAGAAAGTGAGTTATCAGTGCCAGTGCATTTCATATTGTGAAATCTAGCTAGAGTATTTTAATGTCGTTTCTATTCCAAGGATGAGGAATGGAACTGGCATGATGAATATATTGAAGGAAGGGTAGGAGGACTATGCCGTATGTCTATTACCACATCTCCACGATCCGACGTTCAGCCATTAAGGGGTTAGGTACAGCTTACAGCAGTAAAATTTTTGGAAATATTCAACATTTGTTTTCCTCTATTACTGTATCTTGTACAATAATGAAAATTAGTATGTGTAAAACACTGTCCTTGTATAACGTTATTTTATAAGCAGTGTGGGCAGGCTTCATATATGGGTATTAAATTCACAATAGTGTAGAGGAAAATAAAGTTGTATGCTTAAAATTTCGGAATTTGATTACTTCAAATGTTGGACTGGTGTAGCCTATATCTGAATTGCCTCGTGAAATTGTAGAGTTATTTTATAAAGTAGCGTACATAAATCCAAGCGGCTCGAAAAGGAAAGAATGGAACTATGAAAAGAATAAAATCCTGACTTTATTCTTTTACGGTCCTCAATAAAGTGTGTATAGACCACTATAAGATCAGCCGAGCGTGAAAGAGATAAGGTGGTATTCCCCGGTGTGACAGATCAATGCCTGGGGAGTCTGCACTGTCTCCCTGAAGGTCAAGGATCAAGTCTACCCTAGGTCGCTTATATTGATTAATATTTCAGAAATGAAGAAGCCCCCTGTCATAGAGCTTTCAGTTGTGATGTTGTCACGAACATTACTTAGCTATAAAATACTTTTGAATTTAGCCTGGGATGAGAATAATTCAGTGCCCATAAGTGAATTTTATGAGAAGTATTGGAATTATGGTATGTGTAAATTGAGGGCTGTCAGGTTCTCTTATTAATTGTCTAAATTTGATATAATTATTATCACAAGTTCCCAGCTGTGCATCGAATTAATTGTAGCGTATCTGACTACAACCAAAGCAGACAGCTGTTCGAATTCCGGTAGCAAATCTATATATATATAATTTGAATTGGTAATGGAAATTACGGGAAAACGGCTGAACGAATTTTAATGAATGACTCCTCATTTTGAAGCTTGGAACCCAAATATTTTCAGAAAAATAGTAGTTTTCACAGAAATGTCAATTATCCTACATAATTTTCCTATTTTCCAAAATCCATCTGTCATCAGTTTTGAGAACTAATAGCTTTTCAGTATAAGGCAGATATTAAAATAAAGAATATTATCATGGAGGCCATGACTCCAGAATTGCCAACAGATTCTCTGACATAATGCCAATAGGTCGATCTTCATTTGTCTCTATATTGGTTACTGAAAACTTCAAAGCTTATTACGAAGGTTATAATTGTCATCATGAATAAAATTTACAGATCTGATTCTTTGTTGTGTAATTTTATTAGTACAGCTATGTAGTGTATATAGGTTATTAAAAACTACAAAACTCAAGAAGGTTTGTTGAAATTATTTCCATTAAAAATGTAATATTGCAGGTGTAATATGGTGTATTTTATCACTGATACACATTGATACTATTATTGATGACATGAAAATGAAACATTTTGGGTTTATTTATGTAAGTAAACGTAGAGAATAACTTACATTAGATCTTGATTTCTATAATTTTCTGAGTAACGGCTATACATACATATGTTACTAAAAGCTACAAATCTTACATAAGACATAAATATTGTTATTAAAAATGGAATACTTATCTAATACACTCCAAAATGTCATATTCTTGCCCACAATCTGCAATGACCAGAAATAGCTACTACTTTACTCCCACATGAAAAAACCGCTGATCGTCTTGATATTGAATAGCCTATTTGCGCTTCCGCATTGAAACTCAAAGAAATGAAGATGGATGTGTCCAAGAAAAGCATTTGGCATAAAATCAATTCTGAGGGAAGTTTTCTAAAAAAAAAGATGCATTTGGGAAGGTTAAACTTCATTGAGTTATTATGTTACTTTCAATGTAACATATTTCGCGGAGCATGTTTAATTATTTATTATGGAAGCAAGTAACTTTCAAAATATCTGATAATCTGTCTGGAAAATAAATCTGAAAAATCTGTATTTAAACTTCTAATGAACTTGAAGCAAGTAAAGAGATAGGGTTGGAAGTAAATTCCGAAAAGACTAAGTGTATGACTATGTCTCGTGATCATAATATTGTACGAAATGGAACTATAAAAGTTGGAGATTTATCCTTTGAAGAGGTGGAAAAATTCAAATATCTTGGAGCAACAGTAACAAATATAAATGACACTTGGAAGAAAATTAAACGCAGAATAAATATGGGAAATGCCTGCTATTATTCATATGGGAAATGCCTGTTATTATTCAGTTGAGAAGCTTTTATCATCTAGTCTGCTGTCAAAAAATCTGAAATTTAGAATTTATAAAACAATTATATTACCGGTTGTTCTGTATGGCTGTGAAACTTGGACTCTCACTTTGAGAGAGGAACAGAGTTTGAGGGTTTTTGAGAATAAGGTTCTTAGGAAAATATTTGGCGCTAAAAGGGATGAAGTTACAGGAGAATGGAGAAAGTTAAACAACGCAGAACTGCACGCATTTTATCCTTCACCTGACATAATTAGGAACATTAAATCCAGACGTTTGAGATGGGCAGGGCATGTAGCACGTATGGGCGAATCCAGAAATGCATATAGAGTGTTAGTTGGGAGGCCGGCGGGAAAAAGACCTTTGGGGAGGCCGAGACGTTGATGGGAAGATGATATTAAAATGGATTTGAGGGAAGTGGGATATGATGGTAGAGACTGGATTAATCTTGCTCAGGATAGGGACCAATGGCGGGCTTATGCGAGGGCGGCAATGAACCTCCGGGTTCCTTAAAAGCCAGTAAGTAAGTAATGAACTTAGTCTGCAGCAATTCCTGCACAAGCCACTAGTTGAAAATATATTTCTTTCCTGCAGCAACTAGTTGTTTAGCAAAAAGTCGTGATTCTCGCGAGATTAGTGGAAACTTCACTTTGGTAAATGTTTCTTTGCAACTTTGCGTGACGATGTTGTAGCAAACGTTCTTCCAGGAACTAGTTTCACATCCTTCGTCAAAACTAAAATAATAATAATAATAATAATAATAATAATAATAATAATTCCACATCTATTTACCTAGTTCCTCGCTTCACACTTTTAGCATCACACCACAACCGTGATACACGTCCACAGCATAACCTTGTTCTATCAATTCCATTCCATCAAACATCTCTCTACTCTGCTTCCTTCACAATACACACAGCTCGTTCCTGGAATACCTTGTCACAGGAAATCAGGAGCAGTCGGAGTCTAAAATCTTTTAAGTACACTCTACTTAGAAATGTTTTTAATGAATAGAACTAGACTCTTGCGGGAGTTTCTAAATAGCCGTAAATGACCAACTTGTTAGTGTTTTTCTCCTCTCTCTTCTTCTTTTTTTTTTCTTTTCTTTTTTTTTTAATTATCTTGATATATTACTTAATCATTTGTATTTGTATGCCATTTAGTACGACTTTGCTAATCAACATTTTATGTCTTGTAACCCACATGTATTCTCCTATTAGTATATTAACTGTATAACATATATATCGAGTGAATTAATCATCGAATTTAACTCGAGCATTTTAGGTCTTATAAATTTTGTGTGTGTGTGTGTGTGTGTGTGTGTGTGTGTGTGTGTGTGTGTGTGTGTGTGTGTGTGTGTGTGTGTGTGTGTGTGTGTGTGTGTGTGTGTGTGTGTGTGTGTGTGTGTGTGTGTGTGTGTGTGTGTGTGTGTGTGTGTGTGTGTGTGTGTGTGTGTGTGTGTGTGTGTGTGTGTGTGTGTGTGTGTGTGTGTGTGTGTGTGTGTGTGTGTGTGTGTGTGTGTGTGTGTGTGTGTGTGTGTGTGTGTGTGTGTGTGTGTGTGTGTGTGTGTGTGTGTGTGTGTGTGTGTGTGTGTGTGTGTGTGTGTGTGTGTGTGTGTGTGTGTGTGTGTGTGTGTGTGTGTGTGTGTGTGTGTGTGTGTGTGTGTGTGTGTGTGTGTGTGTGTGTGTGTGTGTGTGTGTGTGTGTGTGTGTGTGTGTGTGTGTGTGTGTGTGTGTGTGTGTGTGTGTGTGTGTGTGTGTGTGTGTGTGTGTGTGTGTGTGTGTGTGTGTGTGTGTGTGTGTGTGTGTGTGTGTGTGTGTGTGTGTGTGTGTGTGTGTGTGTGTGTGTGTGTGTGTGTGTGTGTGTGTGTGTGTGTGTGTGTGTGTGTGTGTGTGTGTGTGTGTGTGTGTGTGTGTGTGTGTGTGTGTGTGTGTGTGTGTGTGTGTGTGTGTGTGTGTGTGTGTGTGTGTGTGTGTGTGTGTGTGTGTGTGTGTGTGTGTGTGTGTGTGTGTGTGTGTGTGTGTGTGTGTGTGTGTGTGTGTGTGTGTGTGTGTGTGTGTGTGTGTGTGTGTGTGTGTGTGTGTGTGTGTGTGTGTGTGTGTGTGTGTGTGTGTGTGTGTGTGTGTGTGTGTGTGTGTGTGTGTGTGTGTGTGTGTGTGTGTGTGTGTGTGTGTGTGTGTGTGTGTGTGTGTGTGTGTGTGTGTGTGTGTGTGTGTGTGTGTGTGTGTGTGTGTGTGTGTGTGTGTGTGTGTGTGTGTGTGTGTGTGTGTGTGTGTGTGTGTGTGTGTGTGTGTGTGTGTGTGTGTGTGTGTGTGTGTGTGTGTGTGTGTTTTTTTTTCCCCCTTATGTTATGTAACTGATTTTGATTATGTGTAATTTTCTAATTTATTTTATATATTATGTACCGATCTTGACTCTTTGTAATTTTGTATTATATAACTGATCTTGACTGTTGTAATTTTTAAACAAAGAGGTTGACGGAGACGTAAATTGGTGAAAGGTGTCTCCCTCTCCCTCTGTCTCTCTCGCTCTGTCGTGTGTTCTTTAAGACGGTAAAATCTCGACGAGCGCATATGTATGTAGCCAATAAAGTATAAAAATATACAAGACACCAAGCGCCACTTCCATCCACAAAGAGGACTTGCGAAAGTAGTGTGTTGTTAAGAGTCTTTCTGGTTCTCATCTCCCACTTCTCTCATTTCTTGCTTCCCACGTAAGAGGTCGCGTGCAGTGTTGCCATACCTACTGATTTAGCAGGAGTTTTCCTGTTTTTCCATTGAATCTACTGCTCTACTGATTTTTTTTGTCAAAGTCCGAAATTCTCCTGCCTTTTTGGCATGCTGCAGTGACCTAGTTCTATGCCCTGATTTTCAACTCATTACTTTAGTACACTTAGGCCTATATTATGTCATCATGTCTTATTTTTGCATCTTATACACGAGTCAATGCTTTCATTTGTCTCCCTGCTCATATTGCGTCGCCACAATGATGCTTACAAGAAGCCAGGAGACGGCTCTCGCCTGGAGTCCAGCGGCGGATTATGATATCAGCACACAGCAGATAAAGAGCATATTTTATACACTTGGCTCAGAGTTACGGGTCTCTCCAATCCACTCGATAGTCTAAACATAATTACAGATCGATACAGAACGAATATTTGAAACCTTACCACGAAAGGATGCAAACCCTCTTCCTCACTCACACACTCACACACAAGTATATAATCTTCATGCAACGTGAGCATGTGATGACTGCCGTCAATTTCCAAAAGGAGACATTTCGAAAATAACAAGGTGTTGGAAAATCGCAAAACTATAAGTTAAATTAAAATGTTCATATTTTTTTTCTAATTACATCTCTTTTTTTTATCATCTTGATATATTACTTAATCATTTTTATTTTCATGACATTTAGTACGACTTTGCTAATCAGCATTTTATGTCTTGTAACCCACATGTATTCTCCTATTAGTATATTAACTGTATAGTATATCTGAAGTGAATTAATCGTCGAATTTATCTCGAGCATTTTAGGTCTTATAAATTGTGTGTGTGTGAATATTCCCCTTATGTTATGTAACTTATCTTGATTATGTGTAATTTTCTACTTTATTTTATATATTGTGAATTTTATTAGTTACAACAATGTAATTTATTCGTCACAACAATAATTCCTTTCTACAATTCACCTTAAACGCTCTCGTCAACAATTGGATCTTCACTCAACAAAGTATTCGTTATAGCACTCCACCGACGACAATGACAGTTTACTTGGATTATTACGCACAACAATGAACTGTTAATCTTAACTAATATTTACAAAGCACTATTTACAAATCAGAACTACCAGTTCTCAGTTCACAGTTCTTCTATCTCAGTCACTCGAGTTCACAGTATCTCGAACCACAGACCTTCAGAGACAGTTCACTGTACTCGAACTCGGGTCCCTCCAACTGCGGTCCACTGCACTCGAACTCAGGTCCCTCCAACTGCGGTCCACTGCACTCGAACTCAGGCCTTCGGATGCTGACGCAGATGCGGACGCACACTCGAGTCGAACTCTGGCTTGCTTGCTCTGGCTTACTCACTGACGGAATAACTGAAAACTCTCTGAAACTGCTGTCGTTCCTTCGCGACCGTAATTTATAACTACAGCGACGTAGCCTCGAAGGTTCCACCCGTCTCTAGAGATGGCATTCCAGAGAAATCCAGGGCCCTCTCCTCTCTACCAGCACCAGATGCGCGCGCAAACTCGTCGCGTGACGTAATACACCCTCTCTCTTCTCTCCACCGCGCGACGTCACTCCGTGGAGCCTGTGCGATCTGCTTTCTTGCGGGACGCTGGTCGTGAGTTCGAATCTCACGTCGCTGTCACAATATTATGTAACCGATCTTGACTATTTGTAACTTTATATTATGTAACCGATCTTGACTATTTGTAACTTTATATTATGTAACTGATCTTGTCTATTGTAATTTTCTACTATATTTTATGTAATTTCTAAGGTATTTTCTTTCGTGTTGTTTTGTAATCTAATTTTGTATTTCATGTATATTATTGAAACCTGGTTGAGTGGAAGAGAAGGCCTCATGGCCTTAACTCTGCCAGGCAAAATAAACCTACTACTACTACTAATATTACTACTACTACTACTACTACTACTACTACTACTACTACTACTACTACTACTACTACTACTAACAATAATAATAATAATAGAATATAAGTGCCGATAATGTAAGTTGTAAACAATTTTAATAATGACATTGACAAAACTCTGTGTACGTTACTGCACACTAGTGACCTAAGCAGTTCTGACAGGAGTGATAGAAAGGGAGATAGCCCAGCTTGTTTCCATCAATAAGAAACAAGATGGGGAGGCAGGACGGCTTAGAGAAAGGATTGCAGTGCCGCATTCCGCTGCACACAACATTGATATTCCGGGCCAGCGTTCGACCGGGTCTAATACCCTGCAGGAAAGCAATGCGATTCATCAGCCTTGTGAGAGAAGACAACCAAGTGGGCTTAGTTTTATTAAGTGACCTCCCGCTCTCCCGACATTTGGGCTATAGAAGTTTAGCCGGATTTTGCACCTTAGCGGTACACCAACTCCCAACAGCGCCGGCTGCTACAGTCCTCGGACACCCGCAATGTTTCAAGCGCCTAATGGACCGGCACTCATTAACCCACTTCCCCAACTTCATTGTTCCTTTGTGATTTATTCATCGGCGATGTAACAATTGTATACATGCGGTGTTCAGATTAATCTCAAACGTAATACTCGTCTTCCACATCCATCTATAGGTTGAACCATAAGTCATGTCCAGGCTTCGAGACTTTGGACCCGATACAATAAGTTTACTGCATTATAGGTTGTTGACTCGCTGCAGGTAGGTAGAGTTATGTATGCATGTATTTATTCACACTGCAATGGGTATATACCCGGTGGCAGTGGTAACTAATTACACTCAATAATGACTATAATAAACTTATTAATTAAAAATACAATTAATAATAATGCTAATAATTAATAATAATAATAATAATAATAATAATAATAATAATAACAGGGAATATCCTAAATTAAAGAAACGATCACATAAAATAACATTTGAAATAAATCTAATTTCTATCTTAAAACTAAGATCGAACTAAACCCCACAAGTATGATATGTTCATATCTGCACAAGTACCTTTCGACATTACACTCACTTTGCTGTCAACTCACTCACTGCACTGGAACTACGACACATTTCACTGACTCTATCCTGATTTCTCTATCACTTCAAAAACATTTCACTGTTCAAATACTTTGCACTGCCACTATAAACTATAAAGCTTCACTGACAGGAACAGGTTTCACTTACACAACACACTTCACTGACACGACATACTTCTTCAGTGATACAACACACTTCACTGACACAATATAATTCTTCACTGATACAACACTTCAATAACAACATATCATTTACACCCTTTAAATACTGTGTATAATTACCGTCTATTAGTAAAGTCCTTAAACCTATTTTAAATACATTTTTGGTTCTTAGTAAAGCCTTTAGTAAGTCTGCAGGTAAAGCATTCCAGTCCTTGATAGTACGATTGAGAAAAGAAAACTTTCCAGTGTCCGTCCTCTGTCTTCTTTCCCTCAATTTATATGAGTGGTCGTTCCTTGAAGAGTAATTTGGCGGCTGCAACCTATTTTTTTATTCCTCTCCAGGCAGGCTCACCTCTGTATGTTTTGAACAGTGCGCATAATCGAATTCGCGTTCTCCTGTCCGTGAGTGTGTCCCATTTTAATGATGAATTTTTCCGACAATACACATATGTTGAGGTAACAACGTTGCTATTTAGAGTAGAGTACGGTAGTATGGGGAAACACACACATATGTACATTCTGAAAGTAAATATACATTACACAATGATAATGTCAAAAGAATGTGAAAAGCATTTATTCTCCTGTCTTTTACAAGCATTTGTGTTTAATTATACACAGTGTTAATGTGGAAATAAGCTTGAGGAATTTTAATTTTTTCATTTATCCTGTTGGTCGTTTTTAGGAAGTGCAGTTACAGTACCGAATTGCAATATACTGTACCTACTACAAGATACCTTCTCAGTGTCTCAAACGTAAATCTTTTTCGGTTATCTGCCAAAGTTTGTACTGTGGAAAGCTGCGCTCTACGTCGCATGACGTGATAGGAACAAAACGAAAAAAACATAACATCATTACAGTCTCTAAGAGACAGTCCTTTATTTTTGGGTGACTCTATACCCTCTAATTTGCTGTTCCATATCCGTTATTTTTACATAAAATTGATTTCCACTTCTGTTTTACACGTTCAGTAACCGGTGTACTTGGTGTCTCATTAATTATTTGCGTCATTTTCTAAATTAATTTGACCGCTTCCGGCATCTCTTGCTCTGACTTTTCTAACCGTGTAATACTTACAGTCACAGTTTGAAAATGGGTTTTGTATGAAATCCAAATTATTCGTCAGAACCTTCAAATCCAGAGCGTTTTCCTTTGCGTATGTGTTGGCATTCATTCTACAGTATCCCCACCCACTGTATGCTTTACCACTATATTCAGTACGCCGTTATGCGGATTTCCCACTGAACTGCTCTATCGGGTCCGAAGTCTCGAAGCCTGGTCATGTCATTAGTTTCAGGGGGTTAATTTATGAAACATTTCAAATAGAAAAGTTGAATAGAAATTTTTCTCGTTCTTTCTTACATTTTGAGAAAAAAAAAAGAGGTTTTAAATGATTAATATACCTTATGTTTCATTATATTTGCTGTTGACTATGCCTATAATAACTTACAGGTTGCTAATAATAATAATAATAATAATAATAATAATAATAATAATAATAATAATAATAACTTTCGAGGAATATCACTTTTGTTGACATCGTACAAAATTTTGCCCCATATTCTTTTGAGAAGATTAACTCCATATGTAGATGAAATTATAGGGGATCATCAGTGTGGTTTTAGACGTAATAGATCAACTATAGAACAGATATTTTGTATTCGACAGATAATGGAGAAAAAATGGGAGTGTAAGGGTTCAGTGCATCAGTTATTTACAGATTTCAAAAAGGCATATAACTCGGTTAGAGAGAAGTTTTATATGATATTCTTATTGAATTTGGTATTCCCAAGAAACTAGTTCGATTAATTAATGTAAAACGTACAGCAGAGTCCGTATAGGTCAGTTTCTGTCAGATGCATTTCCAATTCACTATGGGCTAAAGCAAGGAGATGCACTACCACTTTTACTCTTTAACTTTGCTCTAGAATTTGCCATTAGGAAATTTCAAGATAACAGAGAGGGTTTCGAATTGAACGGGTAACATCAGTTGCTTGTCTATGCGGATGACGTGAATATGTTAGGAGAAAATCCACAAACGATTAGGGAAAGTACGGTAATTTTACTTGAAGCAAGTAAAGAGATAGGTTTGGTAGTAAATCCCGAAAAGACAAAGTAATGATTATGTCTCGTGACGAGAATATTGTACGAAATGGAAATATAAAAATTGGAAATTTATTCTTTGAAGAGGTGGAAAAATTCAGATACCTGGGAGCAACAGTAACAAATACAAATTACACTCGGGAGGAAATTAAACGCAGAATAAATATGGGAAATGCCTGTTATTATTCGGTTGAGAAGTTTTTATCATCCATTCTACTGTCAAAATATCTGATAGTTGGAATATATAAAACAGTTATATTACCAGTTGTTGTTCTTTATGTTTGTGAAACTTTGACTCTCACTTTAGGGAGGAATATAGGTGAAGGATGTTTGAGCATAAGGTGCTTAGGAAAATATTTGGGGCTAAGAGGGATGAAGTTACAGGAGAATGGAGAAAGTTACACAACACAGAACTGCACGCATAGAATTCTTCACCTGACATAATTAGGAACATTAAATCCAGACGTTTGAGATGGGTAGGGCATTTAGCACGTATGGGCGAATCCAGAAATGCATATAGAGTGTTAGTTGGGAGGCCGGAGAGAAAAAACCTTTGGAGAGGCCGAGACGTAGATGGGAGGATAATATTAAAATGGGTTTGACAGATGTGGAATATGATGATAGAGACTGGATTAATGTTGCTCAGGATAGGGACCAATGGCGGGCTTATGTGAGGGCGGCAATGAACCTCCTGGTTCCTAAAAAACCAGTAAATAATAATAATAATAATAATAATAATAATAATAATTTTAAGGGGAGTGGGTAGTGATGCCATTGTAATTAAAGAATTTCGGTACAGAAGTTTAGTTCAATATTTCTAGGCTTTTAGTGTTCAGAGTGGAATAAAAATGTCCATGCTTATATAATCAATCATCCTGAATTCAGCTGTATAAAAGATAACTAATTAGTTTCGTATCCAAGTGCAAAAGAAAGGCCCTGACTGATAACCTATTTTCCCACTTTGGTAAGTGTACTTCATTCTTCAGGTGCAAATTACTTAATACAATCTTCACTCATATGACTTGTATTTTTTTAAGTTATCAAATAATATCTGTTGTAAATTCTAAAGCAAAATTTAGCATTTCACTTCCAGCGAAACAGTAAAAATATTGAACTTTGTTTAACATTTCTTGCAATTTTCTAATGTTATGTGTATGATATTTTTAAACCCGTCAGTCTACTATGTAGAACACATGCTGTAGAAAACACTGTAAAAATTTCATGTAAATTGATTCACTGGTTTCAGACACAAATGCATTTAGGTTTGAAAAATGTCAATTTATGGAAAACTGCATTAAAAAAAAGAAGGATGTATGAATTACATTCACCGCCAAATTTTAAGAGACCATTTAAAGGGCAAAAAATACCCCCACAATTTTTGTATTGTTTTAAAGAGGAAGTTTTGTACATTTTTTAAAACAGACAATAAGTAATCGGATTTTTCCCTAATCACTACCTCGTTCCCTTAAGACAACTGTATAAAAATGAAATAAATAAATAAATACATACATAATAAGTAAATAAATAAATAAATATAAAAGATAGGTAAATGTAGCTTAAGAAAATATTTCGGACTAAGAGGGATAAAGTTACAGGAGAATGGAGAAAGTTACACAACACAGAACTGCACGCATTGTATTCTTCATCTGACATAATTAGGAACATTAAATCCAGACGTTTGAGATGGGCAGGGCATGTAGAACGTATGGAAAAATCCAGAAATGCATATAGAGTGTTAGTTGGGAGGCCGGCGGGGAAAAAAACCTTTGGGGAGGCCGAGACATAGATGGGAAGATAATATTAAAATGGATTTGAGGGAGGTGGGATATGATGGTAGAGACTGGATTAATCTTGCGCAGGATAGGGACCGATGGCGGGCTTATGTGAGGGCGGCAATGAACCTCCGGGTTCTTTAAAAGCCATAAGTAACTAAGTAGTAAACTTTGAGCGAAAATTTAGCATGCTCTCTATTTTACTACCATCCTTTTATATTTTATGGTTAGAGTGTAATAATTCTGAGAAATCGCTTATTCTATTACATATTACGGAAGTTTTACGAAATATATGTAGGATATATGTTATGGAAAGGAACAAACGAGGAAGAGGTTTTTATTTTCATCAGCAGTTTTATTGTCCCGATTTTGTATCGAGCTTCGCCTGATTTATTATTGATCAGAATATTAAAGAATAAAAGGCAAAACTATATAGAGTGTTTCGGAATGAGTTTTCAGAATTTTAAGAAGAAATAGGAGCTGTTATTGGGATTGTTTTTGTTAGCAAAGCCATGGTCGGAAATGAATTAATTGCTAGTAATTTGTAACGAGAGAGTAAATTCTATACAGTAACATTACTTCATCTATGGAATTCTCTATCTGCTGACATCAGAGATTGCAGAACGCTATCGGAATTCAAAATTAAGGTAGAAATGCTCACATTCCTAAGCTGAGGTGGACGATCATCCAACCAGAATGGAGGTATCGTGTGGTTAGCACGATTATCCCCCAGCCTTTATCTAAAACAGAATAGGTCTACTACATGAAATTTTAAAGACTAATGGTGCTATTCATAGACATTTCGCTAGCCCGCGCTACGAGCGTGCTTAACAGGATTCATATCATATCATATCTCTGACACTGGTTTACGAATACGAAAAACATTAGTTCGCTGATCATCCTCCGAAAGCGCGCGCTAAGAATGTCTATGAATACGGCCCTATATGTTAAAAGTGAAAGAAGAACATTTTGATGTATGTATTTGTTTGTAATCTTTGAACTCTTACTGCTTCTCCTTCTCTTTCTTCTTCTTCTTCTTCTTCTTATTCTTCTTCATCTCCTCCTCCTCCTTAAATGATTAGGCGCGGACTATTCCTCGTTGATAAGCCTATCTTTTCCGTCGGCATCTACTATTTTTCAGTCTTTGAGGTTCATAGGTAAAAGCTACTTCCTTTCCATGTGGCTATCTCATTTGATTCTGTAACTAGCCGTACCCGTGCGGTCCGCTGCACTTGTTAGAAATAAATATAAATTAATTACATAATTAAAATAGGACAACTGGTCCAGGGAACATTCGCGTTTGATAAAAGCATAAATCGTTTAATATGTTATATATATTATTTTAATGTACCGAAGTACATATGATATTTCCATGCAGATATTCTGCTTCATCATACGATGAAAGAGTAATGGAACGGAGAAAAGTTCTCTCCGGCGCCGGGATTTGAACCCGGGTTTTCAGCTCTACGTGCTGACGCTTTATCCACTAAGCCACTCCGTTCCATTACTCTTTCATCGTATGATGACGCAGAATATCTGCATGGAAATATCATATGTACTTCGGTACATTAAAATAATATAATGCGTAAATCACTTCGTGATTTAAGACGGCGCTTATTCCGTCGGATCCCGGCCAACTAGTCACTCATTACGAGTGCACCTCAGCACATGTGTGGACTTCGGTCCTAGGTTCATAGATATCTATGACGTAGTGCAAAGGGCGGCCACTAGAGGGAAACCAAGAGTTTGAACTTAAAACTTAGACGATTCTTCCGACGCCGGGGTGGAATCCGGTGTGGCTTAGTGGATAAAGCGTCAGCACGTAGAGCTGAAAACCCGGGTTCAAATCCCGGCGCCTGGAGAGAATTTTTCTCCGTTCCATTACTCTTACATCGTATGATGACGCAGAATATCTGCATGAAAATATCATAAGTACTTCGGTACATTAAAATAATGTACATGATATGCGTAAATCACTTCGTGATTTAAGATGGCGCTTATTCCGTCGGATCCCGGCCAACTAGTCACTCATTACGAGTGCACCTCAGCACATGTGTGGACTTCGGTCCTAGGTTCATAGATATCTATGACGTAGTGCAGAGGGCGGCCACTAGAGGGAACCCAAGAGTTGGAAGTTAAAACTGAGACGATTCTTTCGACGCCGGGGTGGAATCCGGTGTGGCTTAGTGGATAAAGCGTCAGCACTTAAAGCTGAAAACTCGGGTTCAAATCCCGGCGCCGGAGAGAATTTTTCTCCGTTCCATTACTCTTTCATCGTTTAATATGTTACTTAATTTAAATGGTATTTAAATAATTAAAATGCGATTATTTTGGTCCAGAGACCACTCATTTAGTGCAATGATAATTCCTTTAATATTTTTCTTAATTGTTATTACATGCAAATAATTAAAATATGATCATTTGGTTCAGAGAACATCCGTTTTTGGTGCAAGGATAATTCGTTCAACATATTTCTAAATTAGTCTTGAATGCATCCTTTAATAAATCACTCCAAATTAATAGAGTGGATTGTGTATGAAGAAAATTTTTATGTTAACCTTACTGTGCATCTTTTTTTAAGTTTATTTTATTCACGCCTTAATATCTGTAGTCATATTGCATGTTTAGAATGTGTTGGTATATGAGTAGGCCGTTTTTCCTCTTGTTGAGTTCCTGTTTCTATTGTGTGTTGTAGATGTCTTGTGTTCATGTTACTGATTACAGACTTTGATTAATGTTTTTGGTATTGGTAATTGAGGCGGTGATGAATCATGGCATGTGAATTTCCAATCTGACATTTGCCTTTATGTTTAAGGGAAACCATGAAAAACTCAGTCAGATTGGTCGGCCACAGAGTTTGAACCCGTGCCCTCTTGAATGCGAGTCTCAACTTCTACCGTCTGAGCCAACTCGCTCGGTGAAATGGACAAGCACGTTTTGCACTTCCTCTGCTTATTGCATGTATATGAGTTTTTAGGCTTTGACGGTGACTGTGATCAAAATTAAAGGGACACGCTACTGAGTTTTCGTAAATTTTTGTCAATGTTAAAAGTTAATTTTTTTTTTACTGATGAACTGTATTGACTAGGAACAAACCCATGCACAATTTCATTGTAGGGAGTCTTAGCATCATTTTAAAAGTTTAAGAAACTAATTATCTTTATATGAGACCCAAATATTTGTTTACTAAAATTATAAACACTTTTTTTATATTTTATTTTTTTCCGAGTACATTTTTCAACATAAAATTTTGAAAATAATTGTGCACATGTAACTCATCAACATATATTCGATTTAAAAATTTCAAAAACTTACAATCAAAATTGTGGAGATTAGAAATCTTAGTAGAGTGTCCCCTTAAGCTTTTGGGTTTTCCACTATGTCCTGCAACTTGCCATTTCCAACGTTTCAGAATTACAGTATAATACAGGTTCCAACATCAGAACAATAGGTGAGATCAGTCCAGATTAGTCTGGCGTAACGACCTCAACAAAGTAGGAACACTGCTTGTTCCAGCTGTACAATAAAATTTGAATTGAAGAAAGGACCTCACGAGCATTCATGCTCGCGAGCACATTTTTAATCGCATGACGAGAGCACCAAATGTCATGTTCCTCGCGAGTACCAGGTATAACTCCTGAAGTAGGTACTCGTGATGGCCCGTCTGTCAGCGTCGGACATACAAAATGTCACCTGGGTCACTCATTAGACTTGGAACAACTTTCGCAACTGGGGCGTACATTGTGCGAAATAGATAGATGGATTTATTGAGCAATATTACACATACAGATGTACCATACTATCAGAATTTTCTCTTAAACCCAATGCACGGGTCTTCTGACCGTACCACAGTGTGCAATTTCCCCGATCTAGTTGGACAAAAATCAAATTTCGACTTGTTTAGTTATGCATAGGTGAATATGAATTCGTGTCCTTTAATATTTGAAGAATGTTGTGAGTGATAGCTTTTACTGATTTATCAACAGTAATCTCACTAGAGGTTTTGATTTATCTAGAGAAAATCAAAACTCGAGTGGGATTTGACTATTACACGATTAGAAGAAAGTAGGCTATATAAGATTAGAAGTAACAAAGTGTACAATAAAATATTAATTGGCTTACGAAAATACAACTGTCTTCAAATGTATTATTGTACCATCTCAACATTACGCTAGATGGCAGTAGTGTTTCATGATGATGTTTTCTTGTTACCGGTATCAGTTGTGCCAACTATGGAATCATCATTGAACTCTGTGGCCTGTTACTAGTCAAGAAGGCTTTGTTGATTCAGTTTCATTTTTATTAAGACAGTTGCATTCCACTTCAATTATCCGAATCCCAGTAATCAACGTCACTTGACAGATGATTTTCAATAAATCTTAATATTAAACAATCTCTGATACGTGACTATCCATAATATCATATAGCAGAAGCTATAACATAACCTAACTAATATACACAAGTGCTAGAAAAGTTTTAATTAACGACGATGACATAAGAAATAAACATGAATAATTTTAAAAGGAATAATTATTGAATGTACAATTTTCAAATTTGAATGTGGTTGGTGGTTCAATTGATGTTATATTGGACGTGTGCGTAATAGAAGTGGAACTCGTTCATTTAGGCCTACATGGTGTAGCCTATTCAACTTATTCAGAATATCCGAATGAATAATTTTAAAAGGAATAATTATTGAATGTACAATTTTCAAATTTGAATGTGGTTGGTGGTTCAATTGATGTTATATTGCACGTGTGCATAATAGAAGTGGAACTCGTTGATTTAGGCCTACATGGTGTATTCAACATATTCAGGATTTCTGAATGGTACTCTTCATTTATTTGTAAATCGGATTTCAGAAGATGCATAGGTATGATCAGTGATTTTTATTAATTCTTGTTCTTGAATGCCAATGCGAGTCATATTTGAAACTGCTGTGCATGGACTGGAGTGGTTTGTAATTTTATATATTTTTTTGACGTCCAGACCAGCGCAGTTTCAAATGTTGGCAAACAAAGAAACAAATGCTAGGGACGCGATAAAATTAAACAAATGCTAGGGACGCGATAAAATTAAACAAATGCCAGGGACGCGATAAAATTGTGCGATAAGCAGCCATGATTGGTTGAAATACGTCCTTTCGTACCGTTTTATTGGTCAAAAGTAGTATGACGTAGTAAGAGTGTAATAGTCAGCGGAAAACTATATTTAGAAGGGTATAAACTTTGAGTTCTTCCTAACACTTCTAGCTCAGGTTCAGTCGTAAGAGTGAGGCTTACTATGTGGGTGAAAAAGAGCGAATTGTTAGTGATTTATTGTGTTCTGAAACATGGAATTTGTTCAAATAGGTACGTTCTTACTAATGTAACTTGAATTACAAGTTTATGAAGTATTTTCCTTTTTACAGTAGGGTTTAAATATTACAATTGAAAAACATATGTTTTTAAAGTTCTTCAAATATAATTTGAGTTTTAGTATAGCCGGTCACGTCCGGTTACAACAATTCTTTTACCATTTAATACAGCATCATTTAGAGTGTTGAATCCTTGTTTTAAAGTTTGCACGTTCTTGCGCATTTATCAGTAATTAATTTTTTTCAGTGGTGGGTTATACGGTAACTATTCCATGTTTGACTTAACAGCAGAAAAGAATCTTTGATTAAGGAAGTTTTTAATCACTGTGAGAGTGTTGTAGGCCTACAATATTATTCACATGATATGGAATATCAGTTTAAAAAAAGAAGCCACGTATGTCAAATATCTGGGTATCATTATTGATCAGAATTTAAAATGGCCTCATCACGTTACTTATCTTTGTAAGAGGCTTCGTAAAACAATTTATAAATTCGTTAATCTTCGATGCTACTTACCTATTAGAGTTCTACGACATGTTTGTTGGCCATTATTCAGTCTATCATTCAATATGGTATAATTGTTAGGGGTGAAAGTACAAAAATTAATCTTAGTCCGTTAAACTTACTACAAAAACGAATAATTAAAATTTGCTTCAAGAAAAGTTTCGATTATCCAACTAAATTAATTTATTCTCAATTTAATGTATTTAATATTGAACAAATTTATAAGTATACGCTGTTAAAATTTTATCATAAAAATCGTAATAAGTTTGTATTACAGACACACAATTATGACACAAGACGAAATATTAATTCAACATTAGTAGAAACTAAATGTCTAACATCTGCTGGTCTAAAGCATAGCATAAATTTTGGCCCTCGGTTGTACAATGCTTTAACTAAATTACACCCAGAACTTGAACATGTAACCCACTAACATATAACAAGAAAATTAGAAACGTGTTAATATCTTCAATTTGATTAAATAAATTTATAGCCTATGTGTATGAATTAATCAACCTATATTATATTTGTATTCTATAATTTTGAAATATATATTAGTCCTACTTTTCACGTGCGATATTATTCTTCTCTAGTGTTAATATTATATTATATAATTCCATTGCCGCTGTAATTATATTTCAGTTCCTATTTTATTTTACTTATTTATTTATATTATTATTTTTTTATTTTAATTTTATATCTGAACTGCGACCGAGCACGAGCGCTGCTCATTCGGTCTCAAATTTTGTTAATACTACTGTATCTTCTTTTTATATTGCTTGTATTATTTTATTTGTATTTCTCTTTGTTTGTTTTGTAATTATATTTCTTTATTCTGTATATTTGAATTTAAATAAATTAAATTAATTAAATAAATTAAATAAATAAAAAAATACATTGGACACATTTTTATCTAACCTTAACAAACGCACAGTGAATCAGAAAGCAAATCATTAGCTGGACAGAATTAATAACTTCTCTGCAGTCTAACGTATTGTTATGAAACTTTGTACATGACTTACAGGTGGCACATATGATTTGTATACAAACTCTGATTAGATTTGCACAAGAAAAACTACCCCTTTATAGTGGGTGCATTTAGACAGAATTAATAACTTCTCTCCTATCTAAAATATTTTTATGATACATTATACGGTAGTTACAGGTAACATATTCATTTTATGTGCACAAACTATATTTACGGTTCGATAAGTGGAACTACTCCTTTTAGGGATGCATTTAAATATAATTAATAAATTCTATCCTACCCAACAGATTTTTATGAAACTTTATATAGAATTTCCAGGTGAAATATATTTTTTTGCCTACAAAGTTTATGTTTTATAAGTGTAATTGCCTATTTCTAGTGGTGCATTTATACAAAATTAACAACATCTCTCCTATATAATATATTTTTATGCAATTTGTACAACTACTAGGCCTATAGGTAGCATACAGATGTAATCAGAATTCGTAGAGAGAAAATATATGCTACCTGTAACTCCTGTACAAAGTTTCATAAAATCTGTTATGTAGGAGAGAAGTTAATTTCGTGTAAATGCACCTCCTGTAAAAGGGTACTTCCTCTTTTCGAATTGTAAATACAGTTTATACACAAAAATATATCCTACCTGTAACTTCCGTACAATTTTTCATAATAATCTGTTAGATACGAGAGAAGTTACTATTTTTGTCTAAAACTTATAAAACTTTATATAGAATTTCCAGGTTAAATATTTTTTTTTTTTGTCTACAAAGTTTATGTTTTATAAGTGGAATTGCCTATTTATAGTGGCGCATTTAGACAAAATTAACAACTTCTCTCCTATAATATATTTTTATGCAATTTGTACAACTACTAGGCCTACAGGTAGCATACAGATGCAATCAGAATTTGTGGAGAAAAAATATATGCTACCTGTAACTCCTGTACAAAGTTTCATAAAATCTGTTATGTAGGAGAGAAGTTAATTTTGTGTAAATGCACCTCCTGTAAAAGGGTACTTCCTCTTTTCGAACTGTAAATACAGTTTATACACAAAAATATATCCTACCTGTAACTTCCGTACAATTTTTCATAATAATCTGTTAGATACGAGAGAAGTTACTATTTTGGTCTAAAACCACCCCGTTTAAAGGGGTAGTTCCTCTTACACAATCGTAGTCAGAGTTTGTACACAAAGAATATGTGCTATCTATAAGGTCTGTACAAAGTTTCATACCAATCCGTTAGAATGCAGAGAAGTTATGAATTTTGTCCAGCTTGATTAGCGTTATTGCACACTGTGCGTACGTGCTTAGTAAAACAAGTCCTACTTTGTAGGTTTCACCCCCCTCACCTATAGTTAGATCCAACCACTCTCCAAAAGAACACACAGATTAAAATGAAAATGGCACAACAAAACACATTATATAATATATTCTAACCTAAAACAGACATAAAAGTGTATAATTGAGTAGTTATCATTATCCCTTCGTCAGTTCGCATCACAAACTTCAACAGCTGAAGTTCTAATCTGTCTCGCCTTCAAGAGGAACAATCCAGTCTTTTGTTCCCATTCTCTATTCCCCATGAGGTCAAGACATGCAAGCGAACTCCTACTCTGACTTAGCATCGAGGGTGGTAGATATTTTCTCTGGATATGTTCCAATTCGACACACTGCAATAAAATATATCTCCAGGAATCCTTTTCTCCGCACAGTGGACAAAGGCGCTCTCCTTCTTCGTTGACAACTTTATTACCCTTCCATGCCCCCAAACTTAGCCACGCTAAACCTGCTCTGCGCATGAATACTTCTTGGGTCCGGCCCAACATGAGCTGTGGTCAACCATACATAAAAAATGTTTCAGGGCTAGAATTACATTAGTGGATTCCTTAAGCCCTTCATATTATTTCTTCGACAATGGAGATTTTTCCGTAAGTGGCCCGCACTTGAACGGTGATTTTTAACCCCTTAAAAGCAAAATGCCATTCGTCATCTCATCTACTTATGAATTTGAGTACTTCATAATTATAAATTGGCGAGCAAGAATTTTGGGAATATGGAGGAGGAGTAGAAGAGCAAGCGTTGCTTCTACTAGATAGGGAGCATGCGCAGTACAATTTCCCTCCCCCCAAAAAGCAGCATATATATTTAGCTGGATCAGTTCATAGCTGCCTAAAAGTTTATAGATCTAACACTAGAAGTTAATCGATTTCTTTTAAGTAGACAATATTTATGCTTATAATGTAGGTGTACCGAAGTACATATGAAATTTCCATGCAGATATTCTGCGTCATCATACGATGGAAGAGTAATGGAACGGAGAAAAATTCTCTCCGGCGCCTGGATTTGAACCCGGGTTTTCAGCTCTACGTGTTGACGCTTTATCCACTAAGCCACACCGGATACCACCCCGGCGCCGGACAGAATCGTCTCAGTTTTAAGTTCCAACTCTTGGGTTCCCTCTAGTGGCCGCCCTCTGCACTACGTCGTGATTAAGACGGCGCTTATTCCGTCGGATCCCGGCCAACTAGTCACTCATTACGAGTGCACCTCAGCACATGTGTGGACTTCGGTCCTAGGTTCATAGATATCTATGACGTAGTGCAGAGGGCGGCCACTAGAGGGAACCCAAGAGTTGGAACTTAAAACTGAGACGATTCTGTCCGGCGCCGGGGTGGTATCCGGTGTGGCTTAGTGGATAAAGCGTCAGCACGTAGAGCTGAAAACCCGGGTTCAAATCCCGGCCCCGGAGAGAATTTTTCTCCGTTCCATTACTCTTCCATTGTTATGCTTATAAGTTTGTAACAAGCGTGATAGAGTAAAGATCACGTGACGTCCAGAACTGGCTGTTCAGCAATTGTATTAAGGTATATCGCCATAAGTGTCGGAGATAATAGGGTTATTATCGAGTGTGCAAGGACACAAGAACGTTCTCAACGTACAGGCAGATTATTCCTGACAACTGAAGGTACAAGGTGACTCCAACACCAACCATCATTTCAATACGTGAGTAAAATTATTTAAGATTAGATCGATAATGTTTTCAGGTGCAAAGCAAACACTTCGCTGATCATCAAATATTTAAGCCGTATATAGTATATGATATTGAGTATTAACAAAGCTGTTTAATTTCACGGCGATATTTAACAATTAAAATATACCAGTACATTAAAAAAATGACGGTAAAAGTTTAATTATTTCTCGTTTTTTTTATTTCCATACTAGCCGTACCCGTGCGCTCCACTGCACTTGTTTTAAATAAATATAATGTAACTACATAATTAAAATAGGAGATCTGGTCCAGAGGATAAATCGTTTAATATGTCACTTAATTTAAATTGTATTTAAATAATTAAAATGCGATCATTTTGGTCAACAGACCGCTCATTTAGTGCAATCATAATTCCTTTAACATGTTTCTTAATTGTTATTACTTGCAAATAATTAAAATATGGTCATTTGGTTCAGAGAACATCCGTTTTTGGTGCAAAGATAATTCGTTTAACATTTTTCTAAATTGGTCTTGAACGCATCCTTTAATAAATCACTCCAAATTAATAGAGTTGATTGTGTACGAAAATAATTTTTATGTTAACCTTACTATGTATCTTTTTTTTTTTAAGTTCATTTTATTCACGCCTTAACATCTGTGGTCATGTCGCGTGTTTAGAATGTGTTGGTATATGAGTAGGCCGTTTTTACTCTTGTTGAGTTCCTGTTTCTATTGTGTGTTGTAGATGGCTAGTGTTCATGTAACTGATTAGAGACTTTGATTAATGTTGTTGGTATTAGTAATTGAGGCGGTGATGAATCATGGCATGTATTTTTCCAATCCGGCATTTGCCTTTATGAATAAGGGAAATCATGAAAAACCCCAGTCAGATTGGTCGGCCACGGGGTTTGTACCCGGGACCTCCCGAATGAGTGTCTCAAACACTACCGTCTGAGCCAACTCGCTCGGTTGAATATATTCGTTTATGCAAATAAAGAAATGAAGTACCCTTATTAATTACTTACTTACTGGCTTTTAAGGAACCCGTAGGTTCATTGCCGCCCTCACATAAGCCCGCCATTGGTCCCTATCCTGTGCAAGATTAATCCAGTCTCTACCATCATATCCTACCTCCCTCAAATCCATTTTAATATTATCTTCCCATCTACGTCTCGGCCTCCCCAAAGGTCTTTTTCCCTCCGGCCTCCCAACTAACACTCTATATGCATTTCTGGATTCGCCCATACGTGCTACATGTCCTGCCCATCTCAAACGTCTGGATTTTATGTTACTAATTATGTCAGGTGAAGTATACAATGCATGCAGCTCTGCGTTGTGTAACTTTCTCAATTCTCCTGTAACTTCATCCCTCTTAGCCCCAAATATTTTCCTAAGAACTTTATTCTCAAACACCCTTAATCTTTGTTTCTCTCTCAAAGTGAGAGTCAAAGTTTCACTACCATACAGAACAACCGGTAATATAACTGTTTTATAAATTCTAACTTTCAGACTTTTTTACAGAAGACTAGATGATAAAAGCTTCTCAACCGAATAATAACAGGCATTTCTCATATTTATTCTGAGTTTAATTTCCTCCCGAGTGTCATTTAGCTTTGTTACTGTTGTTCCAAGATATTTGAATTTTTCCACCTCTTCGAAGGATAAATCTCCAATTTTCATAGTTCCATTTCGTACAATATTCTGGTTACGAGACATAATCATATACTTAGTCTTTTCGGGATTTACTTCCAAACCTATCGCTGTACTTGCTTCAACAAGAATTTCCGCGTTTTCCCTAATTGTTTGTGGATTTTCTCCTAACATATTCACGTCATCCGCATAAACAAGAAGCTGATGTAACCCGTTCAATTCCAAACCCTCTGTGTTATCCTGAACTTTCCTAATGGCATATTCTAGAGCGAAGTTAAAAAGTAAAGGTGATAGTGCATCTCCCTGCTTTAGCCCGCAGTGAATTGGAAAAGCATCAGATAGAAACTGGCCTATACGGACTCTGCTGTAAGTTTCACTAAGACACATTTTAATTAATCGAACTAGTTTCTTGGGAATACCAAATTCAATAAGAATATTATATAAAACTTCTCTCTTAACCGAGTCATACGCCTTTTTGAAATGAAGTACCCTACATAAATATTATTTTAAGAAACACAGGATACGAATATGGGTAAATTATGAGCTCAGAAACGCCATTTCGTGACACTTAAAGTAACTCAGCTTCAGTGAGCTTTATGGTAAAACACTTATTTATTAAGGGCTGTATGGTCCAGTAAAAGTACTCATATTTACGACAAAACTCTTAAATATTAAGTTCTGTGAACAAAAAGTAATTTAAGTGTATAAAATTAGAATATTTTATGTGGACCAATTTAAGTTGCAATAATCAAGTTATACAATATTTCGACAGAATATCAAGTTTTCTAAGCGTAAAGATCTATTTTCATCGTACCTCAGTCCTCATATGTAGTATTACATCCATCTAGAGCAGGGGGCGTCAAGTCACTCTCGTGCGTATGTACAAACCCTCAAGCCCTGACATACGGCTGCGGGCAAGGGTGGCTGCTTCCACAGTGGCGGAGCTAAGAACTTGTATGTGAACCAAATTTGTGATAAAAATATAAATTAATTTCAGCTTTTAACTGAAGCACACTTTCATTGTTAATTGCACTATACTGAAAACAGTAGCCTACGCTATACAATTTGGTACAGTTAACTAACTATATACGACATAAATTTTTGTATGTTTGCATAACAATGAAACAAAACAAAATACTGTATACACTTTTATACAGATTAACATACTACGAAATAAAACTGTTCACTGTTTGTCTTCTTCTCATTGATATACAGTTCAATTAACAAAATAAAACAACAGTACAAACGTTATTCAAATCTCTAATGATAGTATTTTTTCTTATACATCAGAGATCCGCGGCGAATTTTGCAGTTTTCTGTTAGTAAGCAGCTTTTCAATTCGTGAAGCTATTGTTTTAGTACCACCAAATTGCAAACATGCTTTCAAGTGTTCGTTACTTAATTGACTTCTGTGACGTGACTTTGTAAACTTCATTAAAGGAAACAGTGTTTCGCTTACGTAGGTTGACCCGAACATGCACAACGTTCTTCCAGCGAGATTGTGCAGTTTCGGAAACCTTTCTCGTGGAAAACAAGTATAGAAATGGTTAATACTTTTTCTGTTTTGATACTTATCCTTTAGCTCAATAGAGCTTTGTAAATCAAGTATTTCTAATTGTAGTTCAGCAGGAATATCCAGGACACTTACTAAAAAAGGTGTTGGAAATATCTTAAATTGTTGTTCAAGTTCTCTAATTTCCTGATATCTACGTTCGAAGTCTTCGCACAATTGTTGCATTATTCTTATACTCTTCCATGTCCAAGGCTCCTAACAGGTTTCCCATGTACATCCACAAATAAGGCAATTTCATTTCTAAGTGGGAGAAAACGTTCCAGAACTTTTCCTCGACTTAACCACCTTACCTCGGTATGGTAGAATAAATCTCCGTAGTACTCACTGTTAATATCATCAAATAGTGCCCTGAACTCCATGTGATTAAGTCCTTTAGACCTTATGGAATTAATTGTTTGCGGTACAACATTCATTACATTGCTAAGGTTCATGTGATTAGCACATAAATATTCCTGGTGCAAAATGCAGTGCACCGGTGCTCTCAAGCGACCTCGATAGGCTCCACCACTGATAGACTGCAGTGTACAACTGTACTGCCCGCAATGGAAGCCATAAGCAGGCCTGTACGCCCTCTCGCGATCTTGAGTCGACCTGGCGGAGCCTGATCTAGAGCAGAGGTCTCCAAAAAGCGTATCGTCATACGTGCTCTCGATACTGCCCGCCGAACACAGTGTGCTGTAAGGCTAGAGAAGGGAGAGAAACTCGTACCTCAACAGATGGGAGCGATCAGTGGGGGATCGCGGCAACGGTCTGCTTAAGTTTACAAATAATAACATCAAAAAAATAAGAAATATTATACGTTTGACATACTATGAAGCTGGAGCCCTGCTATTGACACAAGCCATTGTAAATTCAACCTCTTCTGTTCCATGGTGCCTTTAGTGCCTGGAAAAGATCTTCTCCAGTTGTATTTTGTAATTACATCTAGAAGATATTCAGACACAGTAAAATGTTCATTAAATTCTCGGATGAAAATGGCTAGGTGAGCTTTGTCATTTCTATCTGTGCTTCGTCCAATGCAAATGAGTAAGCTACAAACTGGTTAATTGTGGTTTCGACCTCAGATTCAATTACATTTGCAATGTTGAAATTCCTTCTCTGAACTGTAATTGGAAACATTTTAATTTTCTTCAACTTTGACTTTGTTCTGGACACAATATTTTATATAGTAGCGTTCTGTATGCACAATTTTACAAATGATTCTTCTGTAAAGGGTTTAATTGATTTTCCAATATTCTAGGCTAAAACATAGCTAGGAGAAACCTTTTTTTTTTGTTTAAGACTGAGGACACGTATGTGATTTGTGTTTGTATTTTCTTGTTTTATATTTATCAAAATATTTGTAGACCTACGCATTTCACCTAAAATTAAACGAAAAACTATATGTTTGTCATGCGGAACTGAGTATAAACGTATTGTAATATACTGATTATTATGTATAACCAACAGTTATACAGATAGCCCCAAAATAAATTATTTTCACATGTCCAACATGCCTGTAATTGTATGGTATTCTTTGTGAAGAGTCGAGTATTGTCGTCGCATGTTGAATTTTAACAAAGCTTTAAAAATTTTCGAACAAATTAAACATTTCACATTGTCCCCACTACCTGAAAAAAAATGTCTCTTCCTATTCATCCTTGAATGTACTACGTCCATGATTAGAAGACATTGTGAAACGGTGGAACACTCAGACCAACACAATGATAATGGCAGTCCGCCACTGCTCTTCGTTTGCGCATAAACATTGAGTACAGTACAGGTGGGGATGGGTGAGGCGGAACGCGCTCATTACCTACTGGCTTCGGTTCTGTTCAGGGGCTTACTCGCGAGTTCGCTTTTGGAGACGTCTGATCTAGAGGAACTACAAATTTCAAATATTGAAGGAATTATCCAAATTAGCTTCTGAGATTACTTCATACAAACACACAAATATTCTCTGTATATTAATATTGATAAACGTCAAGGCCTCCTTAAATAGACGGAGTCATTTGTTTTTATTTCATTATAGCCATCGACGTCTTTCCTGCAGTAACTCCTATGTGACATATCGATTTTCAGATTTTTGCTCTATTAAATAACTTAAATAGTTATACAGCAAATAATACAATCTCCTATATGTAATTATATTTCTTTCTTTCGAAAATGTAAGAATTCACAGTCTGCTATGCACCACGTTTAATCCAGCGTTAAAGTGAATAATAAAAAACAATGAAAATACAATTAAAGATCTACAGTTCCTCAACCTAAGAGCGCAAAATGCATGTCGATAACAAAGTTTTTACATGAAACAAATTGAAATTGTTTATTTCTTTTCTAGTAACCGGTACATTTACCCATTCTGATGTTCAGTTATTATCCCCGCTGAATAAGAAAATTTTAATTAATTATGTCGGTAAGACCTTGAAAAAATGTAGCCAATATGTATTACGACGAATATTTCTTGGTTTAAACCTTGACTTTGATAGTTATTTTCCAGTCACATTCTCTCTTATTTGCCTTATGTTGTCTATTGTAATGAATGTCATTTGAACGTTTATTTTTTATTTTAATGGGTTATTTTACGACGCTGTATCAACAAGGTTATTTAGCGTCCGAATGAAATGAAGGTGATAATGCCGGTGAAATGAATCCGTGGTCCAAAACCAAAAGTTACCCAGCATTTGCTCATATTGGGTTGAGGGAAAACCCCGGAAAAAACCTCAACCAGGTAACTTGCCCCGACCCGGGCCACCTGGTTTCGCGGCCAGACGCGCTGACCGTTACTCCACAGGTGTGGACCATTTGAACGTACAAATACATTATTCGTGCCCTCTGTTGTAATCTCTGCATATCCCTTGCACTTTATGTGGAGATATTTTGAAATTTAAAACAATGGGGATGTAAATGCTTTTGTTTTCGTCCATTGTAAAGTTGAACTTTGTGCTTATATAGGCTTACAACTGGTTTTGCTGATGCACGTATTAAGCCGGTATGTTTTGTACTACATCTGCTTGAATGAAGCACAGTTAGATATTTCTTTTATTCTATTAACTTCTCTTGGCTATATTGTTCTATAATTAAATTAATTATATGTACGATTTCATAAGAATCGTATTCTTTCTCTCTATATTATTTCATTATGAACCAGTAACGCAGGTGTTGGTCGAAAAAGAAACTAGTATTCGTTATTTATAGTAAATTATGTACTACATTTCTTATCATAAGGAAGTAATCAACCCTATTTATAACGCGATCGAACAAAACGTCATTTATGTTGTTTGCCTCTCGGTAGAGGGGTAAAGGTTATCTTGCTTCCTCGTGAATTCAGTACCGATAATGACTGAGGGAAATTGACTTTTAGGCAGAAACAATCGAGACTGCCATAAGACGACGAAGCAAAGTCGAACTCATGATTTATGTAAATGACTATATTGTTCATGAACGAAAACAATAAAATCATTATTTGTAATACAGGGACATCATTTTATTTTTACTTCAATTTTTATTGTACCTGAGTTTTTGAATGTACTTCACTCCCACCCCTTCTACTAAGGAAGTTCCAACTCCACACAGAACCAAGACCGCAGATAGTAAGCAGTACTGAGTTACTGAGTATACTACGTTCCAGAAATACGTTCGCGTTTTCCAGTGACGAAAGAGCTTTAAATATTGCATCATATTTTCGCACAGGTACTGTCCGTTTGCCTACGTCGCATCCCGATTTCCCCCACCTGCTTCTGCTCGCCCCTCTGTAATAGCTGGGCTGTCTTAGCTCTTTTCTGAAAACATTAATTTCTCTTAGGAATTGGAAGTTTACGTAATATTATACAGCTGTTTAATTTAACTTTAATAAAAGGGAATCGTTAAGTAATTAACTGTCACGTGATTTCCTCCCTTTCTACAATCCTGCGGCATAACCACTTGGACGGAAAGTAGATAGCATGTCTGAGTAATTTTATATTTTCGGGTCGGGCAGAAGTGAAGATTGAATTTATAGTACGTAGAGTAGGTACAGAATTATTTCAACATGAGTTACTAGTACGAAGGACGAAACTGGCAATTGGAATTAGATGCAATAGTCTATAGTGCGATAATATGCACAAAAGAACTGAAGCCTATATCGAAATGTACGGCCACCATTTTCAAAATTGTGTTTAAATATTCATATTATGATTATTTTTCAATTTAACTTCTTTCTCTATATTGTACGCTAATGTGCTGTAGACAGTATAATATACACTGCATAATGAATACGTTCGCATGGATAACTCACTTTGTGAGTAAAAACACTTATTCTTAATACAGTACTGTACTTTGGTTAAAGAAAAACCTAATGAAAATTATCACACTCAAAATCGCGATATTTCCTAGTTTACGTAAATGGAAGAACTACTTTTCTTCCTTCCTATACCTAGTAGAGTGATTTGTGTTTTACGCCAGTATCATCGAACTCCAGTCTTGGAGGGGGGAGCAAGCGGTGTTTCCGGTTCTCTAAAGGTTAATATTAAAAATGTTAGTAAAAATAAAATGATGTCCCTGTATTTACTTCCAGACTGCCGCTGTCACTGTTCCCTCCCACTCCAGTACCGCGCTAGACTAGTCGGAACCGCATTCCTCTCAGCACTAAACTCCTCAGAGGATGACAGTATTTTATCAAACTTCTGTGACACAAAAATTTGATAGTGTAATATAGGCCTAAGTATTGCGCTGGATGCGCTAAGATCGGGACTGTCCTTGTGTCCTTCCTTGTGGTCGACGCAGTATAGTGCAGGAGATCACGGCGAAGCCTCCCGGCCTCATAACAGCCGCCCCCGGCAAAGTAATAAATTTCCTCAGCCTCGTCCTCCCTCGCTCGCTGCCGCTGCCTGGCCGGATTCACGCGCTAATCCAGGTTCTAAATCTCTCCTTTGTGCTCCGGAACCCCATCCCATGTCACACTTCGTGACGGCCGTGTCCAAATCTGCGTCTTAACACCTTTCCGCTTCTAATTATTAGGATGAATCGTTCACAAATTGAATTCGTTTGCGCCCAATTGGGGCGTTATCGTATCTTAGCAAGAACTTTGTGGTACCGTAATGGATTATCTGGATTAGCTCATTTGAGTCGAGTGCTAAAACGTAAATGATAGACTTGACGTTATTTAAATTTGTTCTATGTTACGTGATAGGAAGAGGTGAAATAATTAATACCGGCTGTGTATTTAATGGTATGATATAGAGCTTTCGAGAAAGGACGAATTATCTCGACATTGACCATCACCACTGAAACAGCTTTGTTATTGCTGTTATTATAGTTGGTGGATAATATTTTTTTCTCTTCACCACCGTTAATATCAGTGCTGCTCATCGGAGTGACTACTACCGCTGAGGAACCGGAGATTACGAATAAAGGCTGGTTCACAATAAACCGGGAACGAGAACCAGAATGAAAACGAGAAGCAGAGGACGTGAATATGACAATTTTTGATTCACAATAAACCGAGAACGTAGACGACTATCCATATCGATATGCATGTCAATAACGATATGTAAAGTCGATATTACGCATTCTGATGTTATTTGTGTATAATTGACCAATGGCGTTCTCTCATGAGTACAAGGCAGCCAACATAAACACAGGTTAACCAACTTCGAAATTTCAACTGGTACGGTACTATAAATACTATAAATATGCCCATGCATCTTTATTATCACAACCTATTTTAAGTCTACCATAACGTAACATAATTAGAGAAGAAACATTTGTAACAGAACAAAAATTAACACAACAGTAGTCATTGAATTGAAGCATGAATATGTAGTGTGTAATACGACCAATACAGTAATAAAATATGATTCACTTACGATCGGTGTTCAAAAATGCAGGTATTGAAAGCCACGTATTCTCCTTCATTTTCTCATCTTTATACGAGGCGCGCAGCTTATCGTAAACGTGAGGATTTTCCTCAACACTCAATATTAGAATCTCATCAAATAAAACTTGCTCCATGATGCACAGCACAGAACAAAATAATGCATAGGTTATGTCACGATCTTCTTGCTACAAAATATATGACGACGAAATAGCTTTTAGATGCCAATAGAATGAATCTAGTGGGCTGTGATCGGAAACGTGAACGCCGAAGTTGAAACTTGGCCAAATCTCCGTTCCCGATCCCGGTCTCCGGCAAGCTTTCCGTTAATTGTGAATGCTCACATTTAAATGTACACATTTTAACAATTTTACCGTTTTCGTTCCGATTCTCGTTTCCGGTTTATTGTGAACGAGCCTTAAAGCTCTCCACCGGTGATCTCCGGTACTACCGTAGGTGGAACAAGGAACATACGGAGGGATGCGGTGGTTCGGAGCGAAGCGACAGTTAGCTCAAGGACTGACTGTAGTTGTGAGTGGAATAAAATGGCACAAAATCGGATAGGCTATCCGTCGCATGGAAATTCTTTAATTTAGTTGAATGTAATAATAAAGTCGCACATTGTAAACTTTTTGGGCGAATTTACTCTAAGGGTGGTGGAACTTCGAATGTGTTAGACCATTTGAAGCGATGGCACAAACGCGAACTTGAAAACAATTACGCAAAACATTTGATACGATTTCTTTTTAAATTGTTTAAGTGCTATTGCTCCCAAAGGCCCACAGTATAGGAAAAAGGCTTGAAATTTCTCTAAAACGAAACTTTCGAGGCAATAAAAAACACATGAAATATTTAAAAGACAACTTGAGTTATATTTTGCTGTTTGGATTAAAATATTGAGTTTCTGAATGAAACTAAAGAAACATGTGGTAATAATATAATTACAATTATTCTTAAGTTGATATCCGCTTATATTTTTATTACAGAGAAAGAGTGGCGCGTTTTAGAAGAGGCAGTTCTAATACTGACACCGTTTAACTAATAATCACAATCCTATCCGGTGAAGAATCTGAATAAATTATGTTGGACAGTAAAATTTAACCCACTGATAGCCCACGTTTCTTTTGTTCCATTCTGAAGCTCCCTCAATATATTTTACGTTAAACTAAACCGATTAGAATAATAATTGACAAATACTGTTTGCGATTAAACGAGAGTTTCTAGGAGAACTTCAGTACACATTAGCTACATTACCTACTGAAAAGCTTTATTTCTGCGTTTACTTTAGCTACTGAAAAGCTTTACTTCTGCGTTAGTTTTGCAGTTAGATTGAATGTTATTAATTTGATCAATGACATAAAACTAATACGTCTTTCCACATATACTATGAATTTTAAAACTAGATTTAAATCTGTCAGCTAACGCAGCACTTCAAGCAACACAAGAAAAAAGAGCCGAAGAAAGAGAGAGAGATCAACATAAAAGAGAGAATAAACAACAACAAATTAGAACTTATTTTAAAAGATACGCGGACGTCAGCGGACTCGAATCACTACCTGATCCGATTAAAGGAATGCTCAGCGGAAAGTGTATGTCTGCGCCACAGCACATATACAACCTGCCCGGCATCAATCGGAGGTAATCCGGAGGTCTCCGATTGAAAGCGCTCAAACAACTGCTCCGGAGAAAACCTAATCATAAGCAGCACTAGTTAATATAGAGTCCTAATATTATCCGACATCCTGGTTTGCACGAAGTATTTTACAGGATTCTTACAAAAGACCTTTCCGGTTTTGAACACATGTAATTTACGTTCTATGAATCTGAGGTGCATGAAAATAGCACCAATGGAAAGAGAACCTCAGGAAGTTTAGTTCCATGTGTTCGAAACCGGAAAGATATTATGTAGAAGCTCTGTATCATAGGTATTATTAAATCGATCATATTATAACTGCCTATGTTTTATAGTCTATAGATACTGTTTTATTCTACAGTGACAAATACATAATACACGTAAAGAATTTACCCTTAAATCCAGTGCACGGGTTATTTGCCCCATGTGCTTTCAGCGTGTTTCGAATCTCACCGGACCGGTGGACAACAATGACGTCACGCTGCAGCGAAATAGGAACAAAACTGCTGGAAGGATCGATGGCTGTCATGGCTACTGTACAAGTTGTTGTCTGTGCTACGCTAGCAAAATTTTGCGAAATTTCCGTACTGCCATCTCGTTCAAAGAAAAGAGAGCATAAACAATTTATTTCTTGAACCGGTAGTAATAACTGGTCCGTTGACATGTTCGCTCATAAACCATTAACATATTGTTTTTACGTTGTGCTCATTACAAACAATACAGCAGAACACACCGCCATGACACAACAGTGCACGATGTCATTCGTCTGCTAATTCTCGCCCTATACAAGAACCAATCAGATTCACTGATAGCGGCTGATGGAGATGATCCTCAAGGATCAATATTAGGTCCCCTACTTTTTCTAGTGTTTATAAATGATCTTGGCCCCCTTATAAAAGATGTAGGTCATCCCATATTATTTGCAGATGACACAAGTATAGTAATTACAGCCAATAACTCCAACACATTCCAATCTTCAACAGAGGAAATTCTCTTCAAAATATGTGACTGGTTCTCAGTCAATAAATTAGTATTAAATTGTAACAAAACTAACATAATTCAATTTAAATTATGTCCAAATTCAACGTCGCAAATTTCTAGCGCAATAATTAACAATAGATCCCTATTAGAAACAACAACAACCAAATTTCTTGGCTTAAAAATCGATAATGTGTTAAATTGGAAAAATCATATTAAAGAAATTACCCCCAAACTAAATTCAGCTTGTTTTGCTATTAGATCTATGCAAAAGATAGTAAATATCAATACCTTAAAAACAATATACTTTGCATACTTCCACTCGGTAATGAGTTTTGGAATAATATTCTGGGGAAATTCCACAGATAGTAACAATATAATATCTCTATTACAAAAAAAAGAGTAGGCTAATTAGAATAATAGTAGGTGCGAAATCTAGGGAGTCGTGTAGGACTATTTTCAAAAAACTACAAATAATGCCCATGGCTTGTCAGTATATATCATTAATAGTCTTCCTTGTATGTAATCGTGAAAACTTTGTAACTAATTCAACAGTTCATAGCATAAATACACGTCAAAAAAATGACTTTCATACTCCATCGGCAAGTCTATCGTCCTATCAATAAGGAGTGCGTTATATGGCAGTAAAAATTTTAATAGCGTCCCTATCGATATAAAAAATGAAACTCAAAACATAAAATTATTTAGGGCCAAATTAAAGAAGTACCTAATTTCTCACGCCTTCTATTCTGTAGGTCAATTCAATTCATGACATTAAATAACACTTCATGAAATTGATACTAAAACTATGTGTTGTACTAGTAGACTATATTGTAAATCTCGTCTGTATATATTTCATCTAGACTGTGACTATAAATTAAGATTTTATAATAGTATTAAGTTTTTTGACTTGTTCCATATTCTAGCTGTAAGCATGTATGAATACCATGGAATGTTAATAAATACAATACAATACAATACAATACAATACAATACAATACTGCCACCACCTCTGCAAGCTGATGGCACCGGTGCGGCACCGGTGGAGCATCAGTGACGCCATCGGTGAAATTCGGAACACCGTGATGCCATCAGATTGCTCAGCGCTGAGATTCGGAATACGCTCTTTGCAAAACAGGGCTTATTTAGCAGGTTGTGCCTTCCTTACATAAAATTAATATCCAACCAATCTTCATAAGACAGAGATTAATAAGTGATATCTACAAAACACAGTATATACCGTATCTTATCTACCCTCCATTCTTCTCTGGGGCCTTTTCTGACCCTACACCATCTTTTATTGTTAATATCTACTCTACATTCATATACTGCGAAACGTTCCAGTAATCTATATTTGTTCCAATATAGGCCTATCAGACAGGAGATGTAAACATTACCAGCAGAGGAGGAGAGAAATATAATTACCACAGTTTAGTATATACAGTTGCGAAGATTGGGATGATGTTTTGCATTTCTCGCGATAGTTGCTAGCCGCTTGGAGCGATGTGAGTACTAGGAACAATAGACTGTGTCACTGCCATCGTGATCTAATACAGGCCGTAGGCAGGCCATGTGACTCGCTTCACCCGATCACGAAGGGCGGCGTTTCAACTATATAAATTAATTGGAATGCATAAAGAGTAACATATACTTCTCTAAAATGTAGTGTAATTGCATTAATAAAATATAAAACAATGATTAGGTAACAATTCAGACATAATTCCTTGCGAGTTAAGGTATAATATTATTTTTGGTGTGAAAATTACGTTGTTCGTATGTATAATACTTGCCTTTATTTCGATGAAATATTGCGAAATTCTTGTACATTCATTTATGCACGATTCATTAATTTTCAGTTGCACCGCACGGATATTTAGATATGTTGAAATTATAGGTTATGTTTACTGTCCCAGTTGCCCCTTTGTGTCTAATTTTAGTGGTCTCCAATGCCCTGCCATTCATATGGAAATATAGGTTATGTTACTATATCTTATATTCCTAAATTCGCAATTATACATTATAATTAAGCCTAATGTCATGTATGATACTCCGCACTCTATTCCGAATCGTCAAAATGCCAGAATTCGAACAGCGGATCCATCCTCTATAAAGCCTACGCAGGTACCCAAGTTTGGCGTTAAGATTATGGTGGCCGGAGGAATCTCACGTTATGGAAAGACACAACTTGTTATAGTGAATGAGAAGAAAACTGTGAATGGCGAATATTACTGTACACACATTCTCCAGCATATTCTAAAGTTCTAAGGGATACCACTAAATTTCCAAAACAACATATTGCGTTCCTCATGCAAGATGGAGCCAGAGCCTACACAGCTAAGAATACACTAGACACAATAAAGAATTCTGGCATCAAAGTCTGGACAGACTGGCCTGGAAATTCTCCAGATTTAAATCCCATAGAGCACCTGTGGAGCAGATTACAAGAAAGTGTGTTTCGAACACCCAGACCAAGAAATCGCAATGAGTTGATTGCCCGAGTGTTGGAAGAATGGGAGTCCATTACTCAGGAAGACATTTTCAGACTCACAGATAGTTTTGGTAGACGTGTGTTGCAGTGTCTTGAAAAAAAAAAAGAAGGATGTAATACCGACTACTGAAGAACAGTAATGAAAGGACTGTTCACTAGGTTATAAAGTGACGTTATTTTGTGATATTTACCACAAAAAAGTAAGAAATAAAGTAAAATTTTCACTGTACCAGAAACTTTTGTTACACTCTGTATATCTACTTTCGATTGGAGGTCAGTGATAGCGCTACACGTGGCCTTCGTAGACAACAAAGAAGAGGAAAACTGTTTAGAAACTGAACTGTTTATCTGTTGCAACCATATGGAACGTTGAAGTTATCACTGGAGCAGTGTAACACGCTTTGGAACAGGTTATATCACGAAACTGTTTCGATATGAAACAGTTACAATTGCGAAACAGGTTCAAATAAACTGTTGCAGCTTTTTTTACCCGTCTCTAGTCTGAAGCGTTCTAGCCTACCCAACTTTGAGACAAGCAAGGAATGAAATCTCTGCCATGGGTTGAATAGTAATGTTGTTATACTTCTCTTCTCCTCTGCCGGCAGTGTTTACGTCTTCTGTCAGACATTATGGAACGAAGTATAGATAACCTGTCCTTATTTGAGTTTTCTTTACAATTAAAATTATAATTTCAAAATTATACATTGATTACTTTTTTCATGTTTACTGCTTGGGTTCGTGAATGACCCCAGCTATAGAACACGTCTTTATTCTCTAGTTAGAATTATTTTTCAGTGATAGTGTTTTGTTGATGAGACTAAATTAATTAATTGTCTAAACACAATAATTAACACTTGATGCAATAACAATTTCCTATTTGTGTTATATGTCGATGGAAGTGAATTTGTTTTCTGATAATTGGAAAAATGGAAACACGAGTACAGAATAAATAGTCTGTCATTAAACTAATTAAATTAATTAATTTATTGTTTAAACATAGTGAATTATTCTAGGTGCAATAACAACTTTCAAATTGCTTATAATGTATATAAAAATGCATTAAGCTGTGAAATATCAATTTTTAAGAACAAATATTCTTGGGGTCAAAAATGACCCCAAATAAGTAGCATGCAATTCTAGAGCAGCTAAGTTTGCGAGGGTTAAAATACATAACATAAGTAAACTATTCAATATACTTTTATTCATGATTGAATAATCAAGACTACTATTTAGTAGTCAACATTTATATACCTATTAATTTGAGAAAAATTCGTTCCGGCACCGGGAATCGAACCCGGGACCTCACAGCGCGCAGAGCTGAGAGGTCCCGATTTCGATTCCCTGTGCCGAACGAATTTTTCTCAAATTAATAGGTATAAACTATTCAAATGTTATCTTCGCCAATTCATATTCATGTCATAAACTTGACAAATAGAAATGATCAGGACGAAATTGAAATACAAACTGCTGAGCCATTTATACCTGAACCCACACTTTCTGAAGTTGAAATTACGATAGAAAATCTGAAAAATTATAAGTCTCCAGGTATCGATCATATTCCAGCAGAATTAATACAAGAGGGTGGAAGCGCATTATCTAACGAAATTTATAAGCTTGTACTTGCTATTTGGGAAAAGGAAATTGTACCAGAACAATGGAAGGAGTCCATAATCGTACCTGTCTTTAAGAAGGGGGACAAGACTAACTGTAGTAACTTTCAAGGAATATCACTTTTGTTGACGTCGTACAAAATTTTGTCCAATATTCTTTTGAGAAGATTAACTCCATATGTAGATGAAATTATTGGGGATCATCAGTGTGGTTTTAGCTGTAATAGATCAACTATTGACCAGATATTTTGTATTCGACAGATAATGGAGAAAAAAATGGGAGTATAAGGGTACAGTGCATCAGTTATTTATAGATTTCAAAAAGGCATATGACTTGGTTAAGAGAGAAGTTTTATATGATATTCTTATTGAATTTGGTATTCCCAAAAAAATAGTTCGATTAATTAAAATGTGTCTCAGTGAAACGTACAGCAGAGTTCACATAGGTCACTTTCTGTCAGATGCGTTTCCAATTCACTGTGGGCTAAATCAAGGAGATGCACTACCGGTATCACCTTTACTTTTTAACTTTGCTCTAAAGTATGCCATTAGGAGAGTCCAGGATAACAGAGAGGGTTTCGAATTGAACGGGTTACATCAGCTGCTTGTCTATGCGGATGACGTGAATATGTTAGGAAAAAATCCACAAACTATTAAGGAAAACGCGGGAATTTTACTGGAAAAAAGGAAAGCGATCGGTTTGGAAGTAAATCTCGAAAATACAAAGTATATGATTATGTCTCGTGACGAGAATATTGTACGAAATGGAAATATAAAAAATGGAAATTTATCTTTTGAAAAGGTGGAGAAGTTCAAATATCTTGGAGCAACAGTAACAAATATAAATGATACTCGGGAGGAAATTAAACACAGAATAAATATGGGAAATGCCTGTTATTATTGGGTTGAGAAGCTTTTATCATCCAGTCTGCTGTCAAAAAATCTGAACGTTAGAATTTATAAAACAGTTATATTACCGGTTGTTCTTTATGGTTGTGAAACTTGGACTCTCATTTTGAGAGAGAAACATAGGTTAAGGGTGTTTGAGAATAAAGTGCTTAGGAAAATATTTGGGGCTAAGAGGGAAGAAGTTACAGGAGAATGGAGGAAGTTACACAACACAGAACTGCACGCATTGTATTCTTCACCTGACATAATTAAGAACATTAAATCGAGACGTTTGAGATGGACAGGGCAAGTAGCACGTATGGGCGAATCCAGAAATGCATATAGAGTGTTAGTTGGGAGGCCGGAGGGAAAAAGATCTTTAGGGAGGCCGAGACGTAGATGGGAAGATAATATTAAAATGGATTTGAGGGAGGTGGGTTATGATGATAGAGACTGGATTAATCTTGCTCAAGATAGGGACCAGTGGCAGCAATGAGGGCAGCAATGAATCTCCGGGTTCCTTAAAAGCCACTTGTAAGTATGTTGTAAGTCATAAACTTGAACTGTTGTCCTAAGCTGTCTCGCCTTGAAGAGGGCCAGTCAATATTTTGCTAGTATACTCCACTCCCCATGATGTCTAGTCATGCAACCAAGCCTCTATTCCACCCTAGCATCCAGGGTGATAGGTTTTTTTTTTCTAAGCTACTCCGTCTCCACAAGATGCACTAGAATGTGTTCCCAGGATCCCTTTTTGCATGTAATGGACAGATGCAATTTCCTGTTTCGGTAGCAATTTTATGGCCCTTCTACGCACGCATCTTAAAGGAACTCTGTAAGTGATTTTTCCTTCTCTGTGACATTGACCATATAGTACAGGGACATCATTTTATTTTTACTTCAACTTTTATTGTACCTGAGTTTTTTAATGTACTTCACTCCCATCCCTTCTACTAATGAAGTTCCAACTGTCCTCCAAACATATCCAATGCCGCAGTACTGAGTTAGTGATTATAGTATGTTTCAGAAATATGTTCGCGTTTTCCAGTGACGAAAACTTCCAACATTGAATCACATTTTCGCACAGGTACTGTCATGGCCGTTTGCCTACGTCGCATCCCGATTTCCCCCACCTGCTTCTGCTCTCTCCACTGTAAGGACTAGTGGCTGGGCTTTCTTAGCTCTTTTCTGAAAACATTAATTCGTGTTAGGAATTAATTGGACGTCTACGTAATATTATGTAACTTTTTAAATAACTTAAATAAAAGGGCCTCGTTAAGCAATTAGCTATCACGTGATTTCCCCCCCCCTTTCTACGATCCTGCGACTTTCTTGTTTAGTAGGTTATTTTACGACGCTTTATCAACATCTTCGGTTATTTAGCGTCTGAATGAGATGAAGGTGATAATGCCGGTGAAATGAATCCGGGATCCAGCACCGAAATGTTACCCAGCATTTGCTCAATTGGGTTGAGGGAAAACCCCGGAAAAAACCTCAACTAGGTAACTTTCCCCGATCGGGAATCGAACCTCCTGCGACATAACCACTTGGACGGACAGTAGATAGCATGTCTGAGTAATTTTATCTGTGCGGGTCGGGCAGAAGTGAAGACTGAATTTACAGTACGTAAGGTACTCTTTTATAGAGTAGGTACAGAATTATTTCAACATGAGTTACTAAGTATGAAGGACGAAACTGCTAATTGGAATTAGATGCAATAGTCTATAGTGCAATAATAGGCACAAAAGAACTGAAGCCTGTATCGAAATGAACGGCCACCATTTTCAAAAATGTGTTTAAATATCCATATTATGATTATTTTTCATTTTAACTTCATTCTCTGTATCGTACGCTGATATGCTGTAGACAGTATAATATACACTGCATAATGAATACGTTCGCATGGATAACTCACTTCGTGAGTAAAAACACTTATTGTTAATACTGTACTGTATTTTGATTAAACAAAACCTAATGAAAATTATCACACTCAAAATCCCGATATTTCCTAGTTTACGTAAATGGAAGAAACTACTTTTATTCCCTCCTGTACCTAGTAAAGTGATTTTTTTGTATTTTACACCAGTATCATCGAACTCCAGTCGTGGAAAGAGGTAGCAAACGGTGTTTCCAGGTCTCAATCATTTATCCAAAGGTATAGCCAGGTTAATATAAAAAATGTTAGTAAAAATAAAATGATGTCCCTGTATATAGGTCTCTGAAACGATGATAGTATTTAAATCTGCAGTGTCCTTTACCGAAACAACACTTCAGTGAGTAAATTTTCTTACTGTATCCATATCATTATTTTCTTAGCTACTTCATTGATTATAATGAAGTTATATATCAAGCTAAATCCATCGCTAGTTTATAAACAGGAGATTTCCATTAACTAGATAACGATGATTGTTTGGTCGTTAAATATAAACTTATACAATGCCTACTGACAAGCAACTTATTAAAGAGCGCATTGTTTCGCTTCTATTGTGGCGACGATGTCAGCGTTATGGCTTATTTTTATTACACAAGAAATGTTTTGCTTGTTGTGCTGGTATAATGAGATGGCTGAGGATAGGATAATATTTTGAACAATGCACTCTGTCCTGAAGCTATTTGTGTTCGTTCTCTGAATAGAAATATAATTAATTGTAAACTCTACTACTTTAACATTATTCAGAATTTTGTTACGCGAAGTTGAATTTTTGTATTTTAGTGTTGACAAACTTATGAAGGGCTTTGTTTTCGTTATATATACTGTTATTTGTTTTAAATGTATATTTAACAGCGCATAAACACACTAGGAATACCGAAAGTTATTTTGACAGTAAAACTGAAAGTTAATTAAATTCGCTAATGCAGTCTTAACTTCATTTTCTGTGCTTCGTAAATATAAAAGTAATAAAATGAATAATTTACAATATCCATTATCAAATGGCTAACAAGCGCTCAGTTTTTGTAAATAACTCTTTATTTCTCTCTAACTCAAATTGACGAGAGGATTTTTTCTAACATTGAAACAAATGCAATAACTAAATTTAAACAGGTTCACAGGGCATAGTTAAAATAATACAGGGACATCACTTTATTTTTACCAACATTTTTGACATTAACCTGGCTATACTCGGAAACACTGTTACCCCCTTCCATTACAGGAGTTCGGTGTTACTAGTGCAATATGTAAACAAATCATTTTACTAGCTATAGGAGGAGAGAAAAGTAGCGTATCCTTTTATGTTACAGGGAAATACGATATTAGGATTTTGAGTTTGATCATTAGGCTACTTTTACGGTATTTATCAAAATACAGTAGAGTAGTAACATTTTTTTTAAAAAACTCAACTCTTCAGGCGGTTTTAATCAATACATAATGGCTACTTTATTCAGCATATTACCGTACTTTCGGTAACTCTAATCTTCACTACTGCTCAGTCCATACAGATAAAGTTATTCAGTCATGCTATACACCGTACCTGTGCGAAATAAGCAGGGGCGGGTATTTACGGAGATCGCGAAAATCACAACATAACAGATATACAATATATTTTTACTAATCTTCACGAATTAAGTGATTCTGATTAATAATATGCGTATAAAACAATCACAACAAATCGCGAAATAAAGTTCTAATAGCGAAATATGAACACATTCGCGAATTATTATTGTGTCGTTTTATAGCGAATTTCATATCCTGAGTTCTTTTTTCAGACATTTCTTTTTCATTTGAATTTGTTGCACATTCAAGTAGGCTATATTACATGGTATTCCAGGTGTTCTGATTACATTAGTGAACTCAAAAGACGGAGAATTCAATATTTCACTAATGATTTGAAAGTATTAATTTGAGGGCTGCAAGTTTTTTTTTTTTTTCGTTTTTAATGAATGTGTGTTAAATACAGTCTCAATCCAACAAATATTGTCTATCGGCCATACCGCACCTTTACCAGAATCCAACGAACCTTTAATGTTAATTATTTGGAAAGTAATATTTATACCGTGTTAATACTCCAATTTCAAAATATTTGTATTTTCCAAAATTTCCATTAATCTCCGCCAAGAGTACAAATCCATCTCCAACAATCTCCGTCGACACTAATATTAAAAAAACACAAATGATAAAATTAATCTCCATAAATACCTGCCCCTGGAAATAAGCTTCAGTAATATAGGCTCTCCCTTCTATGGAAAACGCATACATTTCTGAAACACACTATACTTTGTAGTGTTTACTTCACTACTAGCAGACTTCGAATGCAACAGCGGCCGTAAGTTCGTGTGGCTGACGGGAGCAAGAACATTAGTGAAGGGGTGGAAGTCAAGTACATTAAAAAACGCAGGTACAATAAAAATGCAAGTAAAAATAAAATGATGTCCCTGTATTTCGCATATGGCCTTACTAGCTTTGTCAACTTCCATACGGATCAGGAGATTGCAATGGGCAGGACATATAGTCAGGATGCAGAAGGGAAGGATACCAAGGAGAACTTTAGAGGGGCAATATGGAGGAGAAAGACCTGTTGGAAGACCACGGAATAGATGGGACGATATGATTCAAGATGATACTACCAGTTTGCTGTGATTGCGAAACTGGAAGGTGGCAGCAAGGGATAGAGAAGAATGGAGAGGAAGAATTGGGAAGGCCATGGCCCGAAAACGGGCCATAGATAGTATATACGGTCTTACTAATAAACACTCCTATACGAGTTCCGACGTTTATCTGTCTTATACTTGCACAACCAATATAAGTCATGTGTAAATTCCTTACTAATAATCACTACATACGTCATGTATAACAGTACAACTGCTACATAGCTACGTCATAGTTTGGTCATTACTGTACTTCATTGCAAATAACTGAGGTTTTCTATTGCATCCGATAGTGTGCGCTAGTGTGCTCCGCTAAGTAATGCTATAACAACTGGATGTGATCGAGTTCCACGCTATATTTTGGTCATAGAGTTGCTGTAGCAGCAATATTATTCTAATTATTATGTGCTGTTTGATTTGTTCTTCTGTGGTTATAAGACAACATCAACATAAAATGATAATCGATATGAACAGCTGTTAAAGGCGCTGCCATATTTCTCTCTATATGCAACGCTTAAACATGGGATTTCGTGTATATAGCTACTGCAAAGCAATCCCCCATGTATAGTTACGGGATGTTTATACATCCATCGCTTATGAATGGTTTATTGGTAGCGTTTTCTGTTCAAACTCTGCATACGTCTCGTACAGGGACATCATTTTATTTTTACTAACATTTTTAATATTAACCTGGCTATACCTTTAGAGAACCGGAAAACCCGTTCGCTACCCCCTTCCACAACTGGAGTTCGATGATACTGGCGTAAAACACAAACAAATCACTTTACTAGGTATAGGAGGGAAGAAAAGTACTTCATCCATTTACGTAAACTGGGAAATATCGCGATTTTGAGTTCGATAATTTTAATTGGGATTTTTATTTAATCAAAATGCAGTACTGTATTAAGAATAAGTGTTTTTACTCACGAACTGAGCTATCCATGCGAACGTATTCATTATGCACTGTATATTATACTGTCTACAACACATTAGCGTACAATATAGAGAATAATGAAGTTCAATTGAAAAATAATCATAATATGGATATTTAAACACATTTTTGAAGGTGGTAGCCATTCATTTCGATAGCCTACAGGCTTCAGTTCTTTTGTGCATATTATCGCACTATACTGTAGACTATTACATCTAATTCCAATTGAGTAGCCCAGATGCAAAACCAGCTAACTGTCAAAAAAATTAAAAATGAGATAATGGTAACCATGGTTTCAGTTCGTCATTAGCTACGTAATAAGCCATACATTCGGTTACAAATCCAACTCTAAACCCTTTAAATCTAGTAAATAAAATTGCATACGGTTGCAAAACCTGCTAAGTGTGGAGAGCGTAAGGATGCAATACCTGCTAACTGCACAATGCCATGTTTACTTTTGCAAAACCTGCTAAATGTCACTGAGACAACATGGCCATATTGAGAGTTACGGATGCAAAAGCTGCTATTTCGATCTCCATAAGGATTACATTGAGCATACTAAAATAACAAATAAGATATTATTAGACGCTGATAATAAAGCTACTTTTTGCTCGTATAGTTAAATTGACTATACTGCTGCATTTAAGACATCAGGTGAGAGTTTCTGCCCGCGCTTTATCGGGGACTTCTAACCTTTTATGTTAAGTGTGTTGAAGTCTTGAAGTGGTTACTGTGATTATCTTGCAGTTTTTTTCGACTTTTGCCGAAATAAGTGTGGATGGATATGGTGTATCCTGTTTCAATAGCTCTGTTAATGTTGAGGGAAAAGATACAGATGATGAAGAGAATGGTACCAGTGAAAAGGCGAACCCAAAAGTTTAAACAGAAAAGGTAAACATTTCCAAAAGGACTACATTCCAATGGGTGTCATCCTTAAAAAAGCAAACATCAGGGACATCGAAAGACTTCTGGAATTGCACTTCGGGGAGGACTGGTTTCGGAATGCAAACCTGACCATCTACACCGAAATGTTCAACCAACAGCAAGACCTTGCTGTTGCAAACCTGGGTGAAAATGAGGATGAACATGCGGATGTAGTGGACTTCGAACTCATGGATGAGGAAGAACCGAACATTTTGTAAAGTGTTACATTACATTGATGTTTGTAGAAATTGCAACACCAAGAAGAATACATGTGACTGAAATGAAATTGATATCACAGATTAGGTACATGACAATACACAAAGGATTAGAATTACAGAACTGTACCTGATCTGTGACCGTGAGATTTCAGTATGGAATGAAGCCTCCATGCGCTGCAATCAGAGCTTCTAAGCGTCGTGGTATGGAGTCAAAGAGTTCCTGGGGAATCTCCCTCCACGCAGTTTGTATGCGAGTCCACAAAATGTCAAGAGTGTGTGCTGGAGGACCATGACGAACAAGTTGCCGACCAACCATATCCCAGACATGTTCGATGGGCGAAATGTCTGGCGAACGTGCAGGCCAGGAAAGCAGTGATACCCGTCGTTCTTCGAAGAAGACTTGCACAATCCTCGCCACATGTGACCGGACATTGTACTGCTGAAATATGGCATGTGGAGTTGCCTGAGGGAGGGGCAGTACCTCGGACTCTAAGACCTCTCTAATGTAGCGGTTGAAGTTCAGATTGTCCTGAATACGTAGGAAGCGAGATCGCATATTGTATCACACTAGGAACTTGTCCGCAATGCCGCTCAACAATGCAGGCTCTCAGACTGTGTTCACCACGGTAGCGCTTAACACATATGTGACCATCACTGTAGGACAAGTTGAAGTGGGACTCGTACGAACACACTACATTTGGTACTCTGTTTTACACATCTCCCGAGTCTGGGGTCGTTTGGGCCATTCTTTCTGGGTGTTGCACTTTTCACAAACACTAGTACATAAGTAAACCTTCAAACTGTAACATTAGTATTCTATTCTCCATTTTTACTTTTTTATAGTAGAATATTTGTGTGTTTAATAATATTTAGGTATGTAACGAAAATAAGAATGTTCTCTTCTACAGTCAGTTTGTTTCCAAGTTAGTCTTGTCAGATAAACTGTTAACATTAATCAAATACCAGGTTTTGCAAACTAATGTATCGTTAATATGGCTACCTATAGAGTTGCAAATCCTGCTAACTGCTCTGTTCGGCTGCAAAACCTGCTATTTGCAAATTAATATACAATATAACTAATTACATATTAATTATATTATATTTCTGAGCTGTAGGAAGACAGACTAAATATTTTTTCCCCATTATTTAAACTAGACATCATGCCTCTAGCATCTGTGGATAAGTTTTTACACAATTTTCCTCATTTGCCAAAATTCTTCTAACTTGCAAATAGCTGGTTTTGCAAATTGGCTACTCAATTACCAGTTTCGTCCTTCGTACTAGTAACTCATGTTGAAATAATTCTGTATCTACTCTACAAAATAGTACCTTATGTAATGTAAATTCAGTCTTCACTTCTGCCCGACTCGCATAGATAAAATTACTCAGATATGTTATCTACTGTCCGTCCAAGTGGTTATTCCGGAGGATCGTGGAAGGGAGGGAAATCACGTGACAGTTAATTACTTAACGAGCCCCTTTTATGTAAGTTATTTTAAACAGTTGTGTAATATTACGTAAACGTCCAATTCCTAACAGAAATTAATGTTTTCTGAAAAGAGCTAAGACAGCGTGCCGTGCAGAAGCAGGTGGGGGAAATCGGGATGCGACGTAGGCAAACGGACAGTACCTGTGCGAAAATATGATTCAATATTAAAAGTTCTTTCGTCACTGGAAAACGCGAACATATTTCTAGAACGTACTATACTCAGTAACTCAGTACTGCTTACTATCTGCGGTCTTGGTTCTGTGTGGAGTTGGAACTTCCTTAGTAGAAGGGGTGGGAGTGAAGTACATTCAAAAACTCAGGTACTATAAAAATTGAAGTAAAAATAAAATGATGTCCCTGTATAATAACTATAGACGGTTTAATAGTAAGACCTTTAGCAAATATGGTCTCAATTGATGCATTTCTAATTCCTTGTTCCTAATATATTTGTTTGTATCATTTAGGTTTTTCTTCTTTCACTTTATTATTCATGTAACGTCTTTAATTAATTGCTTTTTTTCCCTATTCTCATTCCTTCAGTGATTTATATTCTCTTTCGTTTCCCGTTCTTTATTCCGTGTGCTTGCCAAATCTTTCAGTTCTTTTTCTACATTCCCAGTTCGTACTTCTCAGTACGTTCGATCTTGATAGTTGTTTTATTCTCGTTTTGCAATTGCAATTCGTTCATCTTTGACAGTTCGTATTTCGTTGTTTTTAATCGTTCACTTTGTTATTGGTGTGTTTTGGACTGTACGTTGTTGTGCTTTGGGAATTTCGTTTGTTTGTTGGTTTTTTGGTGTGTTTTGAATATTTTGTAAGTTATATATTATATATGTTATGTAGGCCTATTTATTTACACTGCAAATGGGCAAACACCCGGTGGCAGTAGTACCTTAATTACACACAATAATTACAGTTAATAATAATAATAATAGTTAAAATAATCTAATACAATTAATAAAGAAAACCTAATTTTCTACTACAGCTTACATATTTATACATACACAAAGTTCGTTGGTGTGTTTTTAGTAATTTCATTAGTTCGTTGATATGTCTGAGGCCCTTCGTTAGCCTATCGTTGTTGTGTTTTGGGCTGTTCAGTGTTCGGTCGTTTTATTTGTTGGTGTGTTTGGGACTATTCGTTCGTTTGTGTTGGTGTATTTGAGACCGTTTGTTCTTTGGTGCCGTTCGTTTGTTCGTTAACGTGGTTGTTGCCTTTCGTTTTTTTGTTGATGTGTTTGGTGCCGTTCGTTTGTTCTTTGATGTGTGTTGGCTGTTATTTAGTGTGTTTGGTGCCGTTCGTTTATTCGTGACTGTTCTTGGTGTCGTTCGTTTCAACGTTGTTATGTTTGGAATACGTTCGTTCTTTTGTTCGTTGGTATGTTTGAATCCGTTCTTTCATTTGGTTGGTGAGTTTGGTGCCGTTCGTTTGTTCTTTGATGTGTGTTGGCTGTTATTTAGTGTGTTTGGTGCCGTTCGTTTATTCGTGACTGTTCTTCGTGTCGTTCGTTTCAACGTTGTTATGTTTGGAATGCGTTCGTTTTTTTGTTCGTTGGTGTGTTTGAATCCGTTCTTTCATTTGGTTGGTGTGTTTGGTGCCATTCGTTTGTTCTTTGATGTGTGTTGGCTGTTCTGTAGTGTGTTTGGTGCCGTTCGTTTATTCGTGACTGTTCTTGGTGTCGTTCGTTTCAACGTTGTTATGTTTGGAATGCGTTCGTTCTTTTGTTTGTTGGTGTGTTTGAATCCGTTCTTTCATTTGGTTGGCGTGTTTGGTGCCGTTCGTTTGTTCTTTGATATGTGTTGGTGTGTTTGGTGCCGTTCGTTTGTTCTTTGATGTGTGTTGGCTGTTCTTTTGTGTGTTTGGTGCCGTTCGTTTATTCGTGACTGTTCTAGGTGTCGTTCGTTTCAACGTTGTTATGTTTAGAATGCGTTCATTCTTTTGTTCGTTGGTGTGTTTGAATCCGTTCTTTCATTTGGTTGGTGTGTTTGGAGCCGCTCGTTTGTTTCTTCGTTTGGGGCCGTTGTTTGTTTTCGATATGTTTGAAATTATTTGTTTGTTTCTTTCTTCGTCTAATTGGGACGATTTTTTTCTTTGTTAATGTGTGTCTGGCATTTCGTTTCTTTACTTAGGACCTTTCCTTTATTCATTTTGAAGTAGGCTATTTCTTAGAACGGGCCTCAGTTGCGGAGACGAGACAGGAAATAGGTTCAAGTATTCACTTTCTTGAAAGTTATGATACTTGATGTTATTGATTCCAATTAAAGAGAAAAATTGTGTATTTAGCTTTAAAATGTAGCTGCGTTTCCGTAAGATTATTGAATGTCTGCGGACACATTAGTATTGGGCTTCCCACCCTAATAAAGGACGAGCAACTATGCATCTATTTCAATACCTACTCTAAAAAACCACCTCACACATACATTTTCGTTTGGGCACAAACAGGCATTTTTCATCAGATCTACTCCTGAAACTTCGAACGCTTCTAGCTCAATATCTAATAGTATTAAATGCAGTTTAACTTTCAGTGTAGCTTACAGAGTTTAGGTCAACAAATTATAAACATAGTACAGAGAGGTAATGTTCCATTTTAAATGTCTATATTGATATTTTAGATTTTTTAAATCACTGTAAATGAATGTTCTTCCTGTGATGTAGAAATATTTCATCGCTCTTAATTAAGTTATAGGACCAAACATTTAATCTAAAACACTCTATATGTATTTATATTCTATCTTTTCATCCATGACATTATGTACTCGTGTTGCTGACTCACAGGAGTTCACATTCCACTTTCACGTCAGTCAAAAGTGAACAACCATGAAAGTTTTCGTAGTAAGCCTAGTGTAACATTCGCCAACTCTGCTGAAACCCAACCTTCGAAATTGACGATCTGCTCCAAACTGTTTGAATAGTTTCCGACTTAATTGAGTCTTAACAGCTCCCAGGCATTGCTAAATTGTTTCAACTGAAATCAACATCGTACAGTGAGATTCCGTCTACTTACAAACTTAGTCAAAATGTTCGGAATTTCTGCTTTCAATACAATAGGTAAGGCAATTGTAAGCTTTGCAGAAGCACATCAATCGTGCCTGAAGAGCTACACGCGTTTCTATCGAGATAAAAATCGCTCGCACTTCATTCGGAGATGCGAAGTGGAGACGGCACTAATAAATTCCAGTGTCGGTGGACGTATGGAAACTACTTTCTGTCACTTGTAGATAAATTAAATTTATTAAGGAGAGCATTTGAAATTTCAGCCGTTACTGCTGTAATAATTGGATTCCGAGTACAAGCATATTTAAATACCATATCACGTATCTGTGGCACGCTAAGTATACCTCTTCATAGAACATCTTGTTATTCATCATCTTTTACAGTATCCACCTCGCGACAATGAAATTCCTTGCAAATCAAGATTTCAGGTATAACTTCCTGTAAAGTTGATTTGAATAATTTCGAGGGAAAAATTGTTCCGGAGCCGGGTATCGAACCCGGGACCTTTGCTTTAACGTACCAACGCTCTACCACTGAGCTACTCGGGAACTCTAACCGACACCGATCCAATTTTTCCCTCTATATCCACAGACCTCAAAGTGGGCTGACAACCTTCAAGCAACCAACTTCGAGTGCACACTAACTCCGTGTGACTTAAATTGTGGTTTTCTGTTAACGAACAGTGACGTGTATTATGCAAATCAAGATTTCAGGTATAACTTCCTTATATACCTGAAGTTATACCTGAAATCTTGATTTGCATAATACACGTCACTGTTCGTTAACAGAAAACCACAATTTAAGTCACACGGAGTTAGTGTGCACTCGAAGTTGGTTGCTTGACGGTTGTCAGCCCACTTTGAGGTCTGTGGATATAGAGGGAAAAATTGGATCGGTGTCGGTTAGAGTTCCCGAGTAGCTCAGTGGTAGAGCGTTGGTACGTTAAACCAAAGGTCCCGGGTTCGATACCCGGCTCCGGAACAATTTTTCTCTCGAAATTATTCAATGAAATTCCTTGTCACAAAGTATTACGGGCTGCAAGACAATAAACATTTTTAAAAGTAATAATAACATCCATAACTTTCTTAGCAATTCACTCTAATTATGCTGACTTAACGGTCACTGACTATAAGGTAACTTCTTTCTTTAGACATGCATCCTGATAGCGCTCCATTTTCAAAATTGTCTCTCAATAATCTCTCCCTATTATCTAACATTATTTGAAATATATTAACATTCTATGTATTTTAGTTTAATTCTGCTACACAGTTTGTATTTCATTGTTTAATTAATAGTTCAGAGTATTTTACTGTTTAATTCATGAGTAACTCTTGTATACACATAACTTTTATCTAAATCAAATTGTTGTATTCTTTGTAGCTTGTAAGTTCATAGGGTACATATGTATGTACTGTACTCCAACCACGAGAACGTCTCTGGGGAATGAGACGAAGCGGGGTAATGCTGTGAATGAATGTTGATGTCATAAGGTCACACACGTGGGTACTCGTATCTATATCGGCTAGCTCTCGCAGCACACACAATAACATTGATACACACATATTGATACTACCCTAGTTACAAAATTAGATCACTGTTAATCTCCTGGTCAATTAATCTCTCTATACAGGAAATAACATATGCAGGAGAGCGCATGGTTATAACTGACGTTATAACGGTAATATTATCTTTCTACTTCGTTCCAATAGATGACGCAATAGCAAGCACATTCCTTTCACGGTTGAACTCCTGGTTAGAGGACACTATGTATACTTTTTGCTGGTTGAGTGCCTCGTGGGTATTGAATTAAGGGGGGCTGCATACAAAAATAAACCAAGCAACTTAATTTAAAGATTAATTCCATGCGCCTTATCTTGTAAGTTGTGCTTAAATGAGACAGGCTCATGTCAGTAGATTTACTGGCATTTAAAAGAATCCTGCGGACAAAATTCCAGCACACCGGCGACGCTGATATAACCCCTGCTGTTGCGAGTGTCGTTAAATAAACCATAATTTAATTTTTATATGCAGATTTGAACCTTAGAAATATCTAACTGGCGATGTTGTAGTTGGTTGTATAATATATCTACATGATTCATCAATAAATGAAAAAAAAATAACTGAGCCAGAAATTGAATTCAGGATCTTAAAGAGCACGCACCAGGACGCTTACCTCATTTATTGTGATGTTAGATGTATCATATTCCATCATGGTTTGAAAACATTCTAGCAGTGGCTCCTTCTCATGAACAACATTTACTGTTCTTATTTTAAATCCATCTTGTTGCGCCAGCTGATGGAATTGTCTTTGAAAGACATTAATCTAATACAGACTGAGTGGAGATCGAGAGAAGAAAGCAGGGATACTGGATAAATTAGCAAAAAAGTATGTGAGCCTTTGTATTTTGTTTAGCGGCTCTTTCCATTATGATATTCAACTGTTGGGCACTTAATTTCACATTTCTCCTGAATTGTTAAGGTACTGAACTGAATACACTGTAAATATTGTACAGAATTAAACATTGTTGCACTTGTTATACTCACAACATTAAAGAAAATGTATTTAAAACTGCTCGCTACTGTCAAACTGCTGCAAATTTTGCAGCGCCTGGAAACTCTGGATTCACGGCAAGGGGCAGCACGGGGAGGGGTAAAACTAACGCGCAAAGCATCCGAGACGAGACTGGCAGCTCCAGGGGAGGAAGTGGCTTCACCCCATATTCCTTGTCTCTGGTTTCGCTCTGGCAGCACCAGGGGAGGAAGTGACTTCACTAACGATTGCGTGCATGTCATTGAGAGCGAATTTTTTTAAATTCGAGCCGCTAAATAAAGACTGTATAATAAATGTTTTTCACAACATAAAACGAGACAAGAGCCACAAATGTCTGGGTGTGCTGCAGCTCCGCAGCCCCTCTTCGAAAGCCGCCCCTGGTTGAGTGGAAGAGAAGGCCCTACGGTCTTAACTCTGTCAGCTAAAATGAATTATTATTAGTCTATTATTATTATTATTATTATTATTATTATTATTATTATTATTATTATTATTATTTCTCTGATTACAGCCCAAAACATCGCAATTGCAGAAATCGTAGCCAAAAGCCATACACATTTTGTGGTGCAAAATCGTACACAATTCCCGAACTACTGTATATACGTACAAATTCTTCATTCCCATAGCCAAAAACCGCACAGTTGTTATTATTATTATAATTATTATTATTATTATTATTATTATTATTATTATTATTATTATTATTTGGTACAACAAAACTTAGTTTTTCATGCACAGTGTGTGACGAGATATTTTAGGGTACGGTATTTTTTACTTACCAGAATTATTTTATCAAATGTATTCTATTCTTGGCAATGCAAGAAATTATTTTTTCAACTTATTTCTTCTTTCTTGCCTTTTACGAGTAGTGATTGCTATGTTACAATGCACAAGAGCCGTTCAAAAAGTAAGATAACAAGAGTTCCCACGGGTGACATTATTCCCCCTCTTGTCTAGAATTTTCCGTCAGGATCGCAGTAGCAGGCAATTGATAGGGTAAACTCATCTAATTCCGTGTTAATAAGATTGTATTACTATTATTTCCATATGAAGACACAAAATGATATTGTTTATTACTGTAAACATTTGTTCAAACGTCGTAATATGACAATCCGTGAAGTATTAACTGATAGCTGTGTTTACGTAGAGAGAAAAAAAATTAAAAGTATCACTCACATTTCATTTAATTCCGTGATATTTACTTAATTCCGTGACACTGTAACCTTAATTCCGTGACACAATAGTGTACATAAAATAAAGACAGAAAAATCTTACACTGTGACCTTGAACATTAACATGAACGTAATTATCGTAATTAAAGTTATTCATTATTCATATAATCAACTTGAATCATCACGATCAACATCAGAAGTGGCACAACTATCACACATAAAACATCAACATCAGATTCTTCAATTTGACACTTCTCATGCCATTTGCTGAGAGTCAGAAACTCAGTTATCTTTAAAAATCTGGGTAGATAAAGCTTGAGACCAGTTCCTGACTAAAAAATGTCTGAAAGTTCCGAGAATCGAAACCACATGCGGATCAGAGAACAGAGTGCTGATCCCTTTGCGAAGATGATCATTATATATATATATATATATATATATATATATATATTGTAATTCTATTTCCACTCAACAATAGGATTTTATTCTTCCAACAATAATTCCTTTCTACAATTCACCTTAAACGCTCTCGTTAACAATAGGATTTTCACTCAACACAGTATTCGTTATAGCACTCCACTGACGACAATGACAATTTACTTGGACTATTACGAACAACAATGAACTGTTAATCTTAACTAATATTTACAAAGCACTATTTACAAATCAGAACTGTCAGTTCTCAGTTCACAGTTCTTCTAGCTCAGTCACTCGAGTTCACAGTATCTCGAACCACAGACCTTCAGAGACAGTTCACTGTACTCGAACTCATGTCCCTTCAACTGCGGTCCACTGCACTCGAACTCAGGTCCCTCCAACTGCGGTCCACTGCACTCGAACTCAGGCCTTCGGATGCTGTCACAGTTGCGGACGCATACTCGAGTCGAACTCCGGCACACAAGACTGGCTTGCTTGCTCTGGCTTACTCACTGACTGGCTGACTAATCAACTGAAAACTGAAAACTGCGTTCACTAGCGCGCGTAATTTATACTCACACCACAGTTTCTGGAAAGTACGACTTCTCGAATTATCTCGCACGCTGCTGCTCTTCGGACGGACTTCTCTAGAAGATTCGGGAGGGTCCGTCCCTCCTTCACTCCGCAAATAGCAGCTGCGCGCTCATTCTCCCCTCGTCGCGTTGACGTAATACACCCCCTCTCTTCTCTCCGCCGAGCGCCGTCCCTCAGTGCTCCGTGGAGCCGTGTCGGCTCACGCGCGATCTGCTCTCTTGCGGGACGCTGGTCGTGAGTTCGAATCTCACGTCGCTGTCACAATATATATATATTTTTTTAATTGGCGGTAATATTCGATTACTTAATATAAATTATCTAATTATTATAAATAAATATTATATAATTAATTAATATAGATGACAACTAGTCGTACAGGCTATATACAGTATGACGTTCATTTAACGAATTTTCATTTTCTGTTCACTTAATTCCGTGATACAGTAAGGCAGCCAAATGTTAAAAATCCTTAAGAAATTGTGCAGACAACTTAAGGTTTGTAGACTAAATTATATAAATTAACTGACAACTGTGTACACATTCTATATCTTCAAAGCAATCTCTATAGAAATATATATTCATACACAAGTATAATTATGCACATACCTGTTTTTTTTTAACTTATTTTAGGATACGACACCAGAACAACTCAAACCAAGCTTCTTAGCAATGGCGTAATAAGAAATGACTTCCTGTTAGCAGTGCACTTGTTCCCAGTAGCCCAAATTTCTTGAGACGGTAGCTGATTAGTGCTGCTATCCATTGAACAAACTACGAACAATTTGTCATGTACACATAATTCAGTCATATTCATTATATTCAGTATAACGGAATTACCTGAGTCACGGAATTAGATGAGTTTACCCTATATTGAGCGTTTGCTCGTAGATTGTCCTGTAGAGATGTTCGGCGGGAACAAAACCGGCATACAATCCTTTACAGCTGATTTCCATAGTCAGGTCTCTCTATATACCAGGGCTGGGCACATTACGTGATTCTGAGAAATGAGCGCTGTGTGCTTTAAAGAGCGCTTCTTGCGAGCGCTGTGACGTAAGCATACTGTACGTCATTCAGTGTCGGATCAGTGGTGACTCTGCAGTATGAGACGAACTTTGAAGACGGAGCTTCCGCTCATACATTAAACCGTCCCGCTATTCCCAATGCTTTTAATGTATCATGGGAGGAGGAGTTCTTTTTGGTAGAGAGCAGTGAATTAGCAAAGTGTTTAATTTGGCATAAAACATTTCAACTGATTAAGAGGTTCAATATCCAACAACATTATTCTTTACAACAAGTACTGAATATTTCAAATATGTTGGTAATGAACGCCATAAATTAATGCAACTTAAAGAAAATGTTTCTCAGGTACATTATATTAGAGTATCTATTTGATATTTACATTGCATTATAAGTTATTATACATTTAGCAATAAATAATCTTAAATTATACAAGTATTATGATATATCATAGTATAGTATATTACAGTTCATGATATATAATATGATATATGATATATCATGAACTGTAATATACTATACTATGATATATCATAATACTTATATAATTTAAAATTATATACAGGGACATCATTTTATTTTTACTAACATTTTCAATATTAACCTGTCTATACCTTTAGAGAACCGGAAACAGCGCTTGCTTCTCCCTCCAAGACTGGAGTTCGATGATCCTGGCGTAAAACACAAATCACTCTACTAGGTATAGGAAGGAAGAAAAGTGGTTAATCCATTTACGTAAACTAGGAAATATCGCGATTTTGAGTTTGATAATTTTCATTAGGTTTTTCTTTAATCAAAGTACAGTATTGTATTAAGAAGAAGTGTTTTTATTCACGAAGTGAGTTATCCATGCGAACGTATTCATTATGCAGTGTATATTATACTGTCTACAGCACATTAGCGCACAATATAGAGAAAGCAGTTAAATTGAAAAATAATCATAATATGAATATTTAAACACAATTTTGAAAATGGTGGCCGTTCATTTCGATACAGCCTTCAGTTCTTTTGTGCATATTATCACACTATAGACTATTGCATCTAATTCCAATTGCCAGTTTCGTCCTTCGCACTAGTAACTCATGTTTAAATAATTCTGTACCTACTCTACGTACTGTAAATTCAATCTTCACTTCTGCCCGACCCGAAAATATAAAATTACTCAGACATGCTATCTACTGTCCGTCCAAGTGGTTATGCCGCAGGATTGTAGAAAGGGAGGAAATCACGTGATAGTTAATTACTTAACGAGGCCCTTTTATTTAAGTTAAATTAAACAGCTGTATAATATTACGTAAACTTCCAATTCCTAACAGAAATTAATGTTTTCAGAAAAGAGCTAAGACAGCCCAGCTTTGACAGAGGGGCGAGCAGAAGCAGGTGGGGGAAATCGGGATGCGACGTAGGCAAACGGACAGTACCTGTGCGAAAATATGATTCAATATTGAAAGCTCTTTCGTCACTGGAAAACGCGAACATATTTCTGGAACGTACTATACACAGTAACTCAGTACTGCTTACTATCTGCGGTCTTGGTTCTGTGTGGAGTTGGAACTTCCTTAGTAGAAGGGGTGGGAGTGAAGTACATTCAAAAACTCAGGTACAATAAAAATTGAAGTAAAAATGGAATGATGTCCCTGTATTACTAAATGTACTATAATAACTTATAATACAATATAAATATCGAATAGATGCTGTAATATAATGTACCTGAGAAACATGTTTTTTAAGTTGTATTAATTTATGGTCATATCATACATCATATCATACTATATATTATATTATATTATATTATATTATATTATATTATATTATATATTAACAGGATGACAATTATGCACTTAGTGAATCGGCTATGAGAATTAGCTACAAAATTTGCCACGAAATTGCAAAGGAATTGAAAACATTCAACGAAGGTGAATTCATCAAGCGATGTTTAATTATATTGGCAGATGAACTCTGTCCACAGCAAGTAGGGAAAGTGGAAGCCATACGCTTTCTTTTAGAACCGTGGTGAGGAGATTGCAGTATGTGCGTATGGGCAATGTAAATAAGCCTAATGATTTGTGTGTGTGCATAGAGCGAAGTTTATTTCATTAAATTAATAAGAGTGTTATAAAGTCTGTACTGTACAATGGATTGATGTAATATCCTTATAAACTATTATGTACTGACAGACTGAATGACTAGAACAACCGTGGCTCTTGTTATATTAATGCAGTGAAGGTAGCTGTAATGCGAGTCCGCCACTGCGTGAGTGTTCTGCTCTGGCTTGGAATTGAAGTGCCTTGCTGAGCGAGAGCAGCTCTGGCCGACTAAATGGAGCAGCTCTCATGCCCGGCCCTGGCCTATATACTGCAACCATTCCATGGTGGATTTCAGCAGATGTGCACTGTTGACATTTAGACGCTTCCATTTTCCACCATTAGCTTTCCTTTCTTATTTATTCGGAGACACAATGACAGGTGTACCAGCAACACCTGCGAATAGGAAGTCTATAATTATTGCTATAGTCCACACCTGTGGAGTAACGGTCAGCGCGTCTGGCTGCGAAACCAGGTGGTCCGGGTTCGAATCCCGGTCGGGGCAAGTTACCTGGTTGAGGTTTTTAGGGGTTTTCCCTCAACCCAATACGAGCAAATGCTGGGTAACTTTCGGTGCTGGACCCCGGACTCATTTCGCCGGCACTATCACCTTCATATCATTCAGACGCTAAATAACCTAGATGTTGATACAGCGTCGTAAAATAACCAAATAAAGAAAAGAAGAATTATTGCTATAGACATTAATCGAACTTCGGCCGATATTCTTGTTGCATATAGAGACCTTTGGCTGACTTTGATTTAAACTAACCAAATGTATTGTGCTGTGTCTTCAAGATATTTTTAAGTACACCACATTTTCCAAATGATTTTTCACATCCGTTGAATTCTGTAATAACGGTAATACATTACCTTTAATTTATATTTTACTTGTAAAATCAACATGTTAGTCTGCTACAGCCGTGGCGAAAAGGCCATGGTGCGCCGAGCCACTGTGTAAGCTGCAACGTGCATAGCACCTATGGAGGGAGGCGGACAACCGAAGGGGAAGTTAATGTTTAGGACGTGTAACGAAGAAAGATATGAACAAGAAAACATAGGACACATTATCACAACCTAAAATTAATTGTCTTCAGAATGTCTCTGCGACAAAGTTTCAAAATCAGGAATTATGTCACTTACTGCCGATCGTAGTTGATCACGAAGGTATTTGTCTGTCAGTCGTGATCTAAATTTGATTTTTACTATTTTCATTGTTGAAAATAATTTTTCACAAACGTAAGTTACAGCGAACATGGCTTCAACAGAGCAAGCGAAAGAACGAAGCTTCAAATATTTATTTTTTTCCAAAGATTTGAAAAGTTCAATATCTGTCAAGTCCTTACATCTAGCTTTCATTTAACGTCACGTTGTAAATCTGTGAGTTTAAATTGAAAATCTAACCGCATTATTCGTACATCTGCTGTAAACGAATCGACGTACAGAGATGATGATAATAATAATAGTAATAATAATAATAATAATAATAATAATAATAATAACACTTAACCTTTTAATGTTTCATCAGTAACATGTAGTAACTTATAATGCCGTTTTATGTTATACAACCGTTTTCCTAGTAATATTTGTGAACAAATCATACATTTAATATTTTCATCATATTGTAAGCAAAAGAATGCATCCTCCCATCCTACTTGAAACTTTCGTTTTTTATAGAGGTACATGGTTTCGAGAGAGATATTGCGACGATACGCCACTCGCAGGTCCGAGACAAATACAAAAAAAAACAGAGTTTGACTCCAGTGAGTGAGAGGGTGGGGGTTGTAGGTAGGAATCGAGAGAAAAGCACTGCGAGCCACAATGTGCTCGTGAGTCGCATTTTCGCCGTGGCTGGTCTACTATATTAATTAAATAATTACATATGGAGAGATAGGTGAACATTTATTTAATCGACTGGTACAAATCAACAATATATTACTGGAGCTCATTGCAGCTATTTTTATTTGTATGTGTTTCTTCTCTTGTGTTAATTTTGTTAATTTTATTTCATGTTTACATTTTATTCATCTAACAGTTTCTCTTTTTCTTATTTGAGCACGTACTATAATGTTTCCCTAAAATAAAATAATAATGAATCTCGTTACAGTTACTTAAACTTTTGTAAACATGTTCCATTTATTTTTATACCCGTGTATTTATTTCTCCTTTTGTCTGTTTAATTTGTTCGCTTCTTTACTCATGCCATATTTTCATTTTATGCATCTCCTTGTATAGAACAGTCTAATCAGACAACTGTAATGTTTCCATAAAATACGAAGCCTTTGTTTATTACTAAAGCCCGGATTTTATTTAATTACATATTTTAATACTACATATTTATACACGAATAAAAGACAAACTTAATGTTGATGAGATACACTTGTAGGAATCTTGTCCATAAATTTTATTTTACATTTTTTTTTACATATTTGGTATAATATTACATATTTCACAACTTACTACATAATTTTACATATTTTAACATTATTGCAGAATATGCGAATATAATAATAATAATAATAACAATAATAATAATAATAATAATAATAATAATAATAATTTACTTATTTACAAATGGCTTTTAGGGAACCCGAAGGTTCATTGCCGCCCTCACATAAGCCCTCCATCGGTCCCTATCCTGAGCAAGATTACTCCAGTCTCTATCATCACACCCCACCTCCCTCAAATACATTTTAATATTATCCTCCCATCTACGTCTCGGCCTCCCCAAAGGTATTTTTCCCTCCGGTCTCCCAACTAACACTCTATATGCATTTCTGGATTCGCCCATACGTGCTACATGCCCTGCCCATCTCAAACGTCTGGATTTAATGTTCCTAATTATGTTAGGTGAAGAATACAATGCGTGAAGCTCTGTGTTGTGTAACTTTCTCCATTCTCCTGTAACTTCATCCCGCTTAGCCCCAAATATTTTCCTAAGCACCTTATTCTCAAACACCTTTAACCTATGTTCCTCTCTCTGAGTGAGAGTCCAAGTTTCACAACCATACAGAACAACCGGTAATATAACTGTTTTATAAATTTTAACTTTCAGATTTTTGGACTGCAAACTGGATGATAAGAGCTTCTCAACCGAATAATAACACGCATTTCCCATATTTATTCTGCGTTTAATTTCCTCCCGAGTGTCATTTATATTAGTTACTGTTTTCCAAGATATTTGAATTTTTCCACCTCTTCGAAGGATAAATCTCCAATTTTTATATTTCCATTTCGTACAATATTCTGATCACGAGGCATAATCATATACTTTGTCTTTTCGGGATTTACTTCCAAACCGATCGCTTTACTTGCTTCAAGTAAAATTTCCGTGTTTTCCCTAATCGTTTGTGTATTTTCTCCTAACATATTCACGTCATCTGCATAGACAAGAAGCTGATGTAACCCGTTCAATTCCAAACCCTGCCTATTATCCTGAACTTTCCTAATGGCATATTCTAGAGCGAAGTTAAAAAGTAAAGGTGATAGTGCATCTCCCAGCTTTAGCCCGCAGTGAATTGGAAAAGCATAATAATAATAATAATAATAATAATAATAATAATAATAATAATAATAATAATAATAATAATAATAATAATAATAGTAATAATAATAATAATAATAATCCGAAAAGACAAAGTGTATGATTATGTCTCGCGACGAGAATATTGTACGAAATGGAAATATAAAAATTGGAAATTTATCCTTTGAAGAGCTGGGAAAATTCAAATACCTGGGAGCAACAGTAACAAATATAAATGACACTCGGGAGGAAATTAAACGCAGAATAAATATGAGAAATGTCTGTTATTATTCGGTTGAGAAGCTTTTATCATCTAGTTTGCTGTCAAAAAATCTGAAAGTTAGAATTTATAAAACAGTTATATTACCGGTTTTTCTGTATGGTTGTGAAACTTGGACTATCACTTTGAGAGAGGAACAGAGATTAAGGGTGTTTGAGAATAAGGTTCTTAGGAAAATATTTGGGGCCAAAAGGGATGAAGTTACAGGAGAATGGAGAAAGTTACACAACGCAGAACTGCACACATTGTATTCTTCACCTGACATATTAGGAACATTAAATCCAGACGTTTGAGATGGGCAGGACATGTAGCACGTATGGGCGAATCAGAAATGTATATAGAGTGTTAGTTGGGAGGCCGGAGGGAATAAGACCTTTGGGGAGGCCGAGACGTAGATGGGAGGATAATATTAAAATGGATTTGAGGGAGGTGAGATATGATGGTAGAGACTGGATTAATCTTGCTCAGGATAGGGACCGATGGTGGGCTTATGTGAGGCCGGCAATGAACCTCGGGGTTCCTTAAAAGCCATAAGTAAGTAAGTAAGGCCACCCTGCCTACAACTTATCAGTGTGAGTCGAGTGATACTTATGACGTCACATTTGACGCTCCTAAGCTCTAACTCCTTTCTATATGCCCCTTAAAAATAAATAATGTTATTAAAATACGATTATTTTACAGTAAATCAATAATAGAGAACCAATTTAGTCAGAAAAATCCGGACGAAGAGTCGATTTTTATCTCATTGAGATATCTTCTTTGAGAAATCGCCAGCTGACTGATATGCAGCTGGTATATAAATTCCGCTCCTGACGGAAACTCTGCCTACTATTTGTTTTGAAATGCAATTCTCCGAACATTGCTACAAAGTGCGCGTTTTATGCGGAGGGCATAATGCCCACTGTTTCAATTATTTTGTCTGCTGATGCATAATATTAAATAGACCAACAATAATATGAGTCGTGCTGACGCAATGTGGTGTAACTGACATTGCTGACACTTCAAATCTGTTCATGGAATTCACTGATACGGAAGTCGAAATACCAAACATATAACATATGTTTTAATTTGCGTGGTTCGTTGTTTTGGTCGCTACGCTGCAATTGAACCGTGATTAAAAAAATTGTATTGTAGCGATCAAATTCGCTTCGGGCACAATTCTATTTCTATCCAACTTTTATGTTTTCGGTTTGTTTGCAACGTCCGTAGATCTGACCTTATCTCACCTTCACTAAATATGCTGTCCTGGGTCCGTCTCAAAGAGCGAAGAACTATTCACTTTCTCACGTTACTCTTCAGTATTCTTCAGAACTCTAACTCTAGCTACTTAGCTTCTCGTTTTCAACATTTGTTCTCATATCACAAAATATATACCCGCTCACTACCATATCACACTCTCCAGTCCTAAACGCAAAACAACCTCCTACATTTCATCTTTCATCGTCTCTGCAATTCATTTCTGGAACACTCTACTGCAACAAGCCAGAAACTGTCTGACATTAGCCTTCTAGTTTCAAAAATAAACAAAAATTGCAGTTTTTCCAATTGAGATTCCCTTCAATAATTATAAGCCCTTTTCTCTGCGACAGTTTTGTAAATCATATACTGGGTGTTCATTTCAAAGTGTGTCATGACGTCACTGTTGATGAGTCAGCGATTTGAAGCGAGTTTCAGCTTTTGTGTCAGAGAAGTTGCCTATTAATCAAGGCGTTCAATCTGAACTTGAGAACGTGTACGGTATAACTTGAACGTCGTAGAAACAGATGGCGATCTGTACGGTCTGTGTGCTACCGTAACCTCTTTCGAAGTGTGTTTTGCGCTGCCAAGTCGTACGCAGGGTATTTATTTTGTTATCATCGGTTGCGTACGGCAACATTCCACAATAAAAATCAAATGCTCCGTGTCCATGTTGACCGTCGAAGTTAAATTGACCGTCGAAATACGCAAGTAATCGTCTTAACCCTCTCCCCATATCTCGACAGTAACAAAAAACTCACCTCAGTACATGTTTCGAAACAGTTCACATTCCTGCCACTACCGGCATTACCGTACGTATCGGTAAGTACTCTTCAGAATGAACACCGTACTTGCTAGGCAACTTCTCTGGCAGATTTGTAATACACCTCTGCGGAAGTGTAGGAAGATTGAATTCTCTAGGCTCATCGGCTAGCCACATGACGACATACAGCGAGCCATGACACACTTTGAACTGAACACCCAGTATATCACATATCTTTTCCGTCCTTTTTTGTTCACCAACACTGAACTCTATTGATCACCAGATGAATTTATTATCATGGCCCTTTTACTGTGCCTTTTAATTAAATTTCGTTGTTTTTTTATTATTTTATTACATTTCATATGCAATTTTCTCCCTTACGTTTTCTCTGTTAACTATTCGTACTAATTGAGTTGATTATGATATATTCCAGTCTTTAGATTTTTATTTTACATGTTGTATTAGCCTAAGTAAATATTATTTTCATTTTGTACAGTGTCAACTCTTATTATGTTGTTATTTTCCGTAATATGTTAGTATTTTGGTTTATAACTTTTACTGCTAGTGTACTTTGTGGCCTGGTAGAGCGTAATAAAAGGCCCCATGAGCTTGACTTAGCCAGTATAAATAAATTAGGCCTATTATTATTATTACTTACTTACAAATAATTTTTAAGGAACCCGGAGGTTCATTGCCGCCCTCACATAAGCCCGCCATCGCTCCCTATCCTCTGCAACATTAATCCAGTATCTATTATCATATCCCACCTCCCTCAAATCCATTTTAATATTATCTTCCAATCTACGTCTCGGCCTCCCCAAAGATCTTTTTCCCTCCGGCCTACCTACTAACACTCTATATCCATTTCTGGATTCGCCCATACGTGCTACATGCCCTGCCCATCTCAAACGTCTGGATTGAATGTTCCTAATTACGTCAGGTGAAGTATACAATGCGTGCAGTTCTGCGTTGTGTAACTTTCTCCATTCTCCTATAACTTCATCCCTCTTAGCCCCAAATATTTTCCTAAGAACCTTATTCTGAAACACTCTTAATATCTGTTCCTCTCTCAAAGTGAGAGTCCAAGTTTCACAACCATACAGAACAACCGGTAATATAACTGTTTTATAAATTACAACTTTAAGATTTTTTGACAGCAGACTAGATGACAAACGCTTCTCAACAGAATAACAACAGATATTTCCCATATTTTTTCTGCGTTTAATTTCCTCCCGAGTGATATTTATATTTGTTACTCTTAGATGGTGGTAGTAGGAATAGTGGTGATAACTGTGGTGGGAATAGTGGTAATGGTGGTGGTGGTAGAGATGGTTATAGTAGGAATAGTGGTGATATCGGTGATGGGAATAGTGGCGATGCTGGTGCTGGTGATTGTGGTGGAGGTGATGGTGGTGGTAGTAGTAGTGGTAGAAATGGTTGTAGTAGGATTAGTGGTGATAGTGGTGTTGGGAATAGTGGTGATGATGGTTTTGGTGGTGGTGGTAGAAATGGTGGTAGTGGGAATAGTGGTGATATCGGTGGTGGGAATAGTGGTAATGTTGGTGGTGGTAGATATGGTTATATTAGGAATAGTAGTGATATCGGTGATGGAAATAGTGGTGGTGGTGATGATGGTAGTGGTACTGATGTTGGTAGATATGGTGGTAGTAGGAATTGTGGTGATATCGGTTGTGGGATTAGTGGTGATACTGGTGCTGGTGATTGTGGGGGAGGTGATGGTGTTAGTGGTAGTGGTAGAGATGGATGTAGTAGGAATAGTGATGATGCTAGTACTGGTGATGGTGGTTGTGGTGGTGATGGTGGTAGTGGTAGAGATGGTTGTAGTAGGATTAGTGGTGATAGTGGTGTTGGGAATAGTGGTGATGATGATGGTGGTAGTGGGAATAGTGGTGATATCGGTGGTGGGAATAGTGGTAATGGTGGTGGTGGTGGTGGTAGAGATGGTGGTAGTAGGAATAGTGATGATATCGGTGGTTGTGGTAGAGATGGAGGTATTAGGAATAGTGGTGATAGTGATTGTGGTGATAATGGTAGTAGGAATAGTTGTGTTGGTGGTGATGATGGTGGTAGTGTTGGTGGCGGCGGCGGTAGTAGTAGAGTTGATGGAGATTGTGGTGGTGATGGTGGTGGTTGTAGGAATAATGGTGATGCTGGTGATAGGAGTAGTGATATTGGTGATGATATTGGTACTGATAGTAGTGGTGTTAGTGATAGTAATAACAGCAGTATTGACAATAGCACTACTCACACTAACAACAGCTTCACAAAATAACAACACTAATACTAAAAATACTTTCTTTCTTAAGAATATGATCTTAGTGCAATAATTTTAAATGTTATTTTAGAAATAGTAGAGATTTCTATTTTTGTGAATTACCGGTATAATCTGTGTGATCAAGATCTTAAGTTTTAATTCAGAAGAAGTAGGTATGTTTGGTGAACAACGTAGCCTAAAAATTGTATGTCATTTTCAAGTATTTCTATCAAAACGGAACCACAGTCTAGTATATACAGTCGCGAAGCTCAATACGTAGTAAATATGCAAACATAGTTGCTCACCACTAGGATCGCTAATATCGCCTCATTACAGGCAATGCAAAATAGTACCGTCACAGTCTATTGTTTCTATCACCCTCAAAACTCAAGCTTCGTGACTGTATATAGTAGACTGTGACGGAACTGTCCCCGAACACTAGCTTTGCTCTTTCGGTGTTCTTTCATTTAGCATTGCTTTTATCTATATGTTATTATTAAATAAATATAAATCTAATCCTTGGACACGGGGAACGCTTGCAGGAATAGAAATCGGGCGTAACTTAGTACACACCCGATGTCATGCTGAATAAATATGTAATATCTATATTTGGTATGTCCATATTTGTGTTTATGAGGGTATGTAGACCTATCCATGTACAGGTATGTGTGTGGGTTGGTGTGTAATATCACACACAGAGATGAAGAGAAGGCATCGTGATAATTATTTCGGACATTGGATGGAACGTCAGTTGACGAATGAATATTTCACTGAAACGTAATTATTTACATCAAATATGTCGGACGGTACTAGAATGTAAAATTTCATCCACGTGTAATTTCGAACTCATGCCACATGTTATCGACCCGTTACGTCTCTCACCGATACCAGCCAGCACTTGGACTCCAGTGCGAACTATTCCATCTCAAATCAACCGAAATATAGAGAAAATTGACCTTACAATTTCTAAATACAATAAAACTTTTTTCGTACGTAGAGAATTGGGTTACAATGCTTTGTGCAAAGTTTGAGGCATCTGAACTTCATAGTGTTTAAATTAAAAATATTTAAATTTATCGTATTTTCATAAAATTAGCAACTTTAAACTGTTATGGCTCCGAAGCCCTTTCACCCAATGATCAAAATCATGGTTTATTTTGAAGATGAGAAATTAAAGTTTATATTGACAAGTAAACAGTTTTTCTTACTTTTTATGGAAATAGAGAAATTTAGATTTTTTATTAATTAAGACTCCTTTGCGCACGAAAAAATGTTTTTAAAATATATGGTTAGATTCCGCATTGAAAGTACAAATAAACACATATTTTTCACTGATGGCACGTTGATAAGAAAGTATTGAAAATATTAAATAAATAAATAAAATAAATAGTACGCGCGTAAACTAACCAGCTGACTGTGAGACGAGAGCTAGCCGAGACAAACAAGGCCAGGAGACAAACACGTGATGTTTCGTCTAGTAGCGCATAGCTGGGCTGGCTTTATCACAAGTTTTCATAAACACAGGAGTAAAATGACGCCCAACGCTCGCTTATCTTCAGCTCTCGGCCAGTGCGTGCGGTACTGCGCCGTTCAAGTCTAGGCGTGTGAAAATAATTTATTTAATTCCCTTGAAACTTATTGCCGAGCCACTACTGTGCTCCAACCACGAGAAAGTCTCTGCCGGATGAGACGAAGGAGGGTAATGCTGTGAATGAATGTAATGTCATAAGATGTCACAAGGTCACACACGTGAGTACTCTTATCTCTATTGGCTAGCTCTCACAAGACAAACCATAACATTGATACATATTGATACTACCCTAGTTACAAAATTAGATCATAGTTAATCTCCTGATCTTTTAATCTCATCATACAGGAAATAACATATGCAGGAGAGCGCATGGTTTTTAAACTGGCGTTATAACGGTAATATTATTTATCTACTTCGTTCCAATAGATGAGGCAATAGTAAGCACATTCCTTTCACGGTTATCTCCTGGTTGGAGAAAAGTAAGCAAACAATGCCGAATCCCTCTTAATAATGCAAGGTTTTTTTTCTCAATATTTTTTATATTTTTACAAATTGGCAAAATGCCTAAAAGTAAGTAAAATCAGATTATCTGTCTCTCTGTATACAATAAAATAAGGATTACTTCTTAACATAACCTACTAAATGTCAGCTTCAAAATGAGCTCCCGTTCAATGTTTTGCAGTAAATGGTTCCAGAGTTCTGAGCGCTGAAGGAGGCTTGTTTTTATAAAATACGCTAAATTTGTCGCTCAACAATACGAAAACCGTTTGACTTTCGATAGTATATTTTTGAAAACGCACTGTCCTCAGCACCTTGTATAAATAGGGAAAAAATTAGAGTATAAAAAAATGCGAGGTTTTTTACTGATCGATTTCATATGGAGTAGCCCGTACGTTTTTTTTTGTGTAGAGCTATTTCAGTAATACATGTAAAATTAATCTAATGTCAGAGCTTCTGTCCCTGACTTAAGGGACGCAGTATGTTATCGTTCCACTCTCCATATTACACGGCGAAGTTAAGATGTTCTAGTGACGTCACAAGACGGAAGGTATCCTATTCCCTCCAGTCGCTAAAGGTCATAAATTACACGTTCCATCGAGATGTCTGCCGCCATTACTCTCTCAAGTCCTGTCACACGGTCTGGTCGGACCACTGCCGGACAGCGCTGAGGCTAACTTTCCAAGGCCCCATGTGACACGCTGCGTTTTATTGAAGTTCGACTCGGGCTATTTCGCAGTTTAAGAGCGATATTAATGTTGGCGGCGCGGCGGGAGAAGTTGGACGGGACAAAGCGAAGAAATTAGGCAAACGGGGAATGGAGGAAGGAAGGATGGAAGTTCTCGTCATTGCAGCCCTAGAGGAAGGTACGACCGTGTCGGTTTCGTGATTTATGACGTGATTGTAATTTTCAGTAGTGGCGCTTTTCATAGGAAAGATTTCTGTAACATACGGGCTATTCCATATGAAATCGATCAGTAAAAAACCTCGCATTTTTTATACTCTAATTTTTTCCCTATTTATAGAAGGAGCTGAGGAGAGTGCATTTGCAAAAGTATACTATCGAAAGTCAAACGGTTTTCGTATTGTTGAGCGACAAATTTAGCGTATTTTAGAAAAGCAAGTTTCTCTCAGCGCTCAGAACTCTGGAACCATTTACTGCAGAACATTGAACGGGAGCTCATTTTGAAGCTGACATTTGGTAGGTTATGTTAAGAAGTAATCCTTATTTTTATTGTATGCAGAGAGACAGATAATCTGATTTTACTTACTTTTAGGCATTTTGCTCATTTGTAAAAAGTAAAAAAAAATATTGAGAAAAAACCTTGCATTATTAAGAGGGATTCGGCATTGTTTGCTTAGTGATACGGCAATAAGTTTCGAGGGTATTAAATAGATTATTTTCACACTCCTGGACTTGAACGGCGCAGTACCGCACGCACTGGCCGAGAGCTGAAGATAAGCGAGCGTTGGGCGTCATTTTACTCCTGTGTTTATAAAAACTTGTGATAAAGCTAATCCAGCTCTGCGCTACTAGACGAAACATCACGTGTTTGTCTCCTTGCCTTGCTTGTCTCGGGTAGTTCCCGTCTCACAGCCAGCTGGTTAGTTCACGCGCGTACTATCTATTTTCTTTATTTGATATTTTCAGTACTTCCTTATCAACATAAAATCAGTCAAAAATATGTGTTTATTTGTACTTTCAAAGCGGAATCTAACTATATAGTTTTAAAATATTTTTTCCTAGCCAAAGGCGTCTTAATGAAGAAAAATCAAAATTGCTCCATTTCCATAAAAAGTAAGAAAATCTGTTTATATGTCAATATAAACTTTAATTTCTCAGCATCAAAATAAACATTGATTTTGATCATTGGATGAAAGGGTTTCGGAGCCACAACAGTTTAAAGTTTCTAATTTTATGAAAATACGATAAATTTAAATATTTTTAATTTAAACGTTATGAAGTTCTGATGCCTCGAACTTTGCACAAAGCATTGTATCACAGAGTTGTCTACGTACAAAAAAAATACATTGTAAGGTCAATTTTCTCTATATTTCTCTATATTTCGGTCGATTTGAGATGGGATAGCCCATACGCATAACGTTCAGTATGAAACTTATTTATTGCCTCGATACAAAAGTTCGTAATATTTTTTCGCTGTGACACAAACTTTGAGACGAATGGAATACAGAAATTAAAGATATATATACGTGAACGACCAGAAATATCATGAATACAAACGCTGAATTTCTAAAACTTTATAACAAAATGAAGTCACAATTGGATAAAAATTACAAGGCACCACAACAAGATTTATTAGAACTTAAATATCTTATAAAAATATAAAGAGGTTACTAATAATATTTTTTAGAATTCGCCTTTTACTTTAAATTAAATTTTCCAAAATTTGAAAATTTCCACACATTATTTCGTAACTCCACAACCTTTAGAGACAGAATTCTGAAATTTTTACACTGATTTAACATGCATTTATGCAAAACGTAGACTACAATAATGCCAATTCTTTGAAAATAGAAAAATTAAGTCACACAAGATTATGTAAATTTTCATATATTTTATATAGGATAAATAAAAAATTAATTGTAATACATTTCTGAGAGTAGTCTACTTTTCATAAATAAGTGTTTACTACATGCAGGAAAAATATTAAAGATATAAGAGAAACCATACCAATGTTATGGTTACCAAATTATGTAACTGCAGAATTTTTTTTTTTTTTTTTTTGTTTTTCATACTTTGATAAAACTGGTTAGAAAAATATTATTAGTAAACTTTTTTATACTTATATGACATATTTAAGTTCTAATAAGTCTTGTTGTGGTACCTTGTAATTTTTGTCCAATTGTGAGTTCATTTTGTTATACAATTTTAGAAATTTAGAGCCTGAATTTTCTGATAATATTTGAAGAGTCTACTGCAAGAATGATGGATGTCACTTTCTTGTCGAAAATGAACCAAGACTGTCAATGCATAGCTTAAGACATATAGAATGTACATAGAGAGTTATATGGCATTAACACTGATAGTCATTGTCCAGTAATGATCGGAAAATCACAGTTAAGCTTTGAGCGCTAAGCATTTGAAACTTTCAATTGCTTCTCCTGCAAAATGTATTCCAAATGACATCCATCATTCTTGCAGTGGACTCTTCATTTGTGGTCGTTCACGTACATATACCCTTAATGACTACAGATTCTCTTACATCAGTGATGCAGAACTGGACGCCAATTGTGGCATACGTCACAATCCGAAATACGTGATTCACGCATTCCTTCAACCCCACGCGTCATTCACATGATAGGGCAGGAGGGATTTGTATTCACTGTCTAGTAATGGAAGTAAGCGCAATATCGTTCTGAAAATACCAGTTTAAAGAGCAATGGGAAATGAATAGTTCTGTATTAAAAACAATCGCAAAGCGCGTATGAGCAAATACCCTACCTTATTATAATAAAACGGACGGCTAGCAGTTCTGCGCGCGAACGGCGCAGGTGCTGCTACCTAGGCGGCAGGGTGTGCAGAAACCCACGAAGCAAGCTGTAATATACTATAATGTAGATTGTTACTGGGCTAGTAAATAGTTATATTAATTAGTGCTGTGTTAAAATGTCAGGGTGTATATGTGCTGTTTATAATTGCTACAATTATAGCATTACAAATTTCTCCAAATCGTACTTTCGATTTCCGAGGGATCATAAAACGTGAGTTAACATCATTCTTTAGTAGGCATAATGCCTTCGTTTCTGTGTTGAAAGCACAATAAAAATTAGCGTTTTAATTAGGAGTAATAAATGAATAGAAGTTTAAATATATTGGACATTTTAAGGTTTTATCAAATGATATTTTGTTGTTGTCCACATGCCTTTACTAATTATTACAAGCATCAGATTATTATCAAATTTATCTTTGCAGCTGTCAGCAATGGGTATATAATGCGTTATTGTAAATTTATTCATAATGTTGGAATTAATTTTGTCTGACTAAAGCAAAGGAAAAATATGTAAGAATTAATTACGGTAAATAATACAAAGTATGGAATATTTCTCATAATATCCAGCTTTGATACAAAATAATAATGTTACATTAAATACTAATAAACATTTCTTAAGTGTTTCATATATTATTCTACATTAGTATCCCACTTCTTAAACAATAGTCTGGTTTCCGCTATATTAATATTTGTATTTGTGGACGTAATTCCACACCGCTCCTCTATGAGTAGATGTCAGATCCGCGATATTTCGCGATATATAGCTGTCCGGTATTATTATAGTAAGGTATTTGGTTTGAATTCTGTGTTCGGTTCTACATACGTATGTGAGCAAATATTCTCGAAAATTAACTTTATTTAGACCGACGATCGCCTTAAATTGACAGATCACAGATGCACCTCTCATTTCCTTCTTCAGGCTATAAGCCTGTATTTTAAATTAATTTAGAAATCTTCTCACTATTCGTGAGCTGCCACAAGGGACAAAGAGTGCTTAACCATATAAATGTTTACAAGTTCAGTGAACCATTAATTTTGTTTTGATAATGAAACTCCTACAAGTACATAGCTGCAAATACATTTTGTGATTGGTGGAAATATACCTAGTTTTAGAGAGGCAAGTGTTACAAAAAAGTAAAGAAGGCTAATGAACTTGGTTTCATTTCGAATATAGGTGATACTTCAGGAGAACAAATTGATCTTTTCAATGCAGCTAAAGTTACAATCGGATTAGGTATTCCAAGCCTCTTAAACACATCTTTCATGAAGAGAGTAGCGGTACCTCTTGCTCCAACCAGAAGTCCGATTACTTCAAGCTCTTCTAGCTGGTACTTTTGGAGGTAATATGGAATGGAAAGATTGTACATATTCTTTTTTTCCTTATCCACTTCTGCTGGCTGTTCCTCATTCGTTTCGAAACGCACAGTGGGATCAATTATGAATCCAGATCTTGTAGATTCTTTGAAAGCTATTATATCTATGCGCCGTGTACTGCCAGTGACGGAGAGACCTTGTACTTTTTCAAAGGTGTTGTAATCGGCATCTTTAAGGGCAGTGGCTATAATTGATCGTACTTGGTGTTGTCTAGCGTTTCGCAGACCTTCGCCGTGCGGACAGGATCCCAGGACGTGTCCAAGAGTTTCAACCTAGTTGTGGCAATACCTACAACGGTTGTCCTGAGATCTTCCCGGCACAGCAGGTACTGCAGCAACATTTCCAACCATTTTAATGCCATCGCGCCATTCGCTGTTCATCATCAGTATAGCTTAATATAACGAAACTGCTGAAGAAAACAAGAACTCTCTCAGAGATGTGGTGCACGTTGTAGTTGAAACTAAGTTAACTACAACAATTATTTTCCTTTATACTGACATGAGAAATTTTATTTGTTTCAGTTTTTATTATGAGATCATTGTAGTCCATTTTATTTAAAATAGAAGATATGTACTTTCATACTTTTCAAAATGTTATGGATGATTTAATTTTTACATACAATCTTATAAATCGTAGGCAATCTTAATAGAACATCAAAGATCGAAGTGTGACAAACACAATTTGCCACCGATAATTGTAAATAATACTACTATTCCATACAGTACGACTGTGAAGAACCTTGGTATTTATATGGATTGTCACCTGGAATGGAATGAACAAGTGAATCACACTTCCAAAAAAATATTTTCCATTATTCACTCATTAAAGCGACTGAAGCACTTTCTTCCCGATAAATTAAAATTAATCCTTGTACAAACACTCGTGATGCCACACTTTGACTACTGCGATATTATATTAAGTAACCTAAATGCAAATTTGAGCAGCAGGCTACAACGTGTGCATAATGCGTGCGTCCGTTATATTTGTAATATTCGTAAGTATGATCATGTTTCCCCGTCTTTCCAAACTCTGTCTTGGCTAAGGCTAAGCGATCGACGAGCCCTGCATTCTCTTGTTCCCTTATTTCAAATTCTGCGCACCGCTACCCCAATCTATTTGGCTTCTCGTTTTCAAAATTTATCCGCATATCATCAGCTAAGTACAAGATCTCATCATAACAATTTACTCATTATACCCTACCACAAGACATCTTTATATTCTTCATCCTATACAGTTTCAGTTGCTAGAAATTGGAACTCGCTTCCGAGTGATATAAGTGGTTGTTGGACAATAACTTCATTTATGTCAAAATTACATAAATTCTTACTTAACAGATGAATTGCTGATTAATATGTGTTACTTATAATGAAACTAACATCTGTCCATTCTTATTATTATTATCATTAATTTCTCTAAATAGATTCACAAAACCTCTAATGGCAATTATATTAATATTCTCATTATAGAAATAGAAATATATGTATTCTCCCTGTAACATAGGCCTAGTAAGGTTATATTAAATTAAATTTTCATCATTTTACTAGCTATTTCAAATATTAAATTAATTATAATTCATTGAATTAAATTAGCTCATAAATTAAGTTACTACTTTACCTTATAGATTTATCTAAATTTAAATAAATGTGTAGTGAAGAGAGAACCTTTTAAGTGTAGAGTAAATATTTGTAATTTAAATTTATGTATTGCATTGATTAAGGCTGGTTGAGTGGAAGAGAAGGCCTTATGGCCTTAACTCTGCCAGCGAAAATAAAACATTATTATTATTATTATTATTATTATTATTATTATTATTATTATTATTATTATTATCATTATTATTATTATTATTATTATTATTATTATATACAGACCTAAATTCTAAGACAAGGATAAGGTATTTAGGCTAATCTGTTTTTATAGCAATATGTTTTGGAAGGAAGTAGGGTCTACTTAAGTAATTTTATTTATGACTGTTGTTTCTCTAATCTGCTAAGACTACAACAAGAATATTTCTTGTTTAAACTTTTAGTATTATTATCGGTTTACTTAACCAATTGAATTTAAAAGAGAAATTTTACATTTAGGCATTTATAAATGCATTTTTTACATATATACGTGCTGTATTTGTTTATATATCATTAGGCATGTAATGCATTTGATTCTATACTTTTGGGTATGTTTAAGTGTTGGAATTATTGCGGTCGGAAATATTTTCGTCATTCTGTTCAAGAGCACCAGTCTCTTGTAATCCGAATCACTGAAACATCATTTCAACGCCTATAGACTATGGAAGTGTGTTTTATCATGTTACGTTACAGTAGGCATTGTTGTTGCCTTGTGAAAAATCCCCCACTCGTGAAACATCAGTAAATAATATGTAGTTTTATTTCTGCAGTGCATTTTCAAGTGTTTATATGTAAGTGTGTTCTGACAATGTGCGAGGGTAGTAAGGGCTATTTCATGGGGCAATGTCTGCTAGGTATCAGATTTTTTTCAAAAATCTATAACGTTGTCTGTTGTCGCTAATTATCCCTATCAAATGCACGCATATATGTTGGAATATTATATGGAGCCTTGAAAATTACTTGATATTTGGTCAGATTATCATTAATGTTAGGAAGAACTGCGCTACTTCTCAAATATTAAAATGATGATATACTTGAGCACATTTCTATAACATAATGACTTCATGGTCTAGCGCAGTGATGTCAGAGCAAGCGCATTTTTCTGACCTTGACGTCGTGCGCGGGCATTAAGCGCTAGGTATGCTAGGAGGAATAAGCAGCCTGTTGGATTAAGAAAACAGTGGTGTACAAACTTCGAACGGAACGTGAAATTTTATGTGGTTATTTTTATATGGCTTCTTTCTGTTTGTTATTTTCTATATGGTCTGTAAAACAAAAGTACTAGCACCTATTTCTTAGCCTAATATTGCAGTTGTGTTTTAATAGTAATATACGTTACAAGAGCGGTATGTTGACGTTTTCATGGTCTAGGAAAAGAATGAAAAAGCGAAACGTAGTTGAGCTTTTTTAATTTCCGAGAACATGAAAACAGACATACCGCTCGTGTATCGTATATTATTTTGTGCGAAGATCGTTTATTACATTCCTGAAAGACGAATTTCTAATTAGTTGCAATGAAATCTCCATGTTGGTTTCTGTTTAATGACGCCAACTTCGGAAAACCAAAATATTTTTCTTCAACATTGTTGCTGTAAAATGTTTTCTGTGTTTACTATACTCCAGCAGGCCGTGATATACGTCTGTCTTTTTTTTCCCCCAGTCTATAAATGCGAACTTAAAACAAACGGTAAGGTTATGTAATGATTTATTTTTCATTTTAATATTTTAACAATATTATTTATATAACATATTGCAGTAATAACATCGGCATCTGGAATCTCGTTGATTTTTTCACGGCTTCCTTAATGCTACTTGTATCAGGAATGCAATAAGTTTCGTGGAGTAGTAGACTTTACTTAATTTTTGCAAATATTTAAAAACAATAATTAACATTGCAATTTAGGTGAAATTGCAGTGGTAAGTTTCCAATTTATAATTATTACTATGTTAAACGTCTCTAAAAATAATATGTTAAAAGCCTAAAGCAGTAAAATGAATGTCGCGCTTAAGCGGTAAGTAGCGGGAAATTGTTATGTGTGTTACGTTGGGAATACTGAATGTGGTATTTCACACTTACCGCGTATTGGTTCTGTGAGGAAAACAAGCAAATACGCACGATCTCGCACAAACGTTAATAACATAATAAAGAGTAAAGAAGAAATATTCACACAGATTCCATAATAACTATAACTATACTGCACTAAGTGAATTAAACACATCATTCATAAAGAAAGTGTTATTCCAAAGAAAGATACTAAATATGACATGATAAGTTGAATTTGCTATTGATGGTATCTTTAGCCGTATAAAAGTAATCAAAACAATATTATAGTACGAAGCAAAGTTGACTAGGTATATGTTTTAACTGTAACTAATATTACATAATAAAACTCCTATCGCATTATACTTCTAGGTGATTCTGTTATCAGAATATTAAATAATCTCGAAATCTGCTGAAGCTATAGAGCTGACGTTTTACTAACACATAGGCACATATCTTTTGTTTGTGATGTAACAGTATTTGCTTTGTTAATTCATTTCCTTACAAACATTTTCCATGCGAATATTTTCAAACATATTAATACACTATCTTCAGTAATACGTATTTACGATATATTAGATTTACAAAAATATTGTTTTAGTACCTGTAAGGCTACTAAATAAACATATCTGAAAATTTCACTTTTCTGTAAAAAGAGTTGAGAAAATATTCCTTTCGAATAAAAAAGCAAACTTGTGAAAAATGAACATTAAAATTAAAACTTACATTCTTATAATGCACTTATACTTCTCAGACAAATCTAAAAATTAACATGGATACAGTTTTAATAAGTTCTCTTCCCTTTATCTATTGAATCAGTCCTGGCCATCCCTGTACATAGCTCGACCAAGCAGCATATATTACCTCTTTCTTCTGTCTCTTTCCTTTCCGCTGTAAAGCGCTCAGGCTCTCCCGGGCTCTAAAGGGCGCGCTTGCTCCTGTGGGCATCATTTGAAATCACTGGTCTAGCGGTTACCATTCTTCAGCATAAATAATGAGACCTCGGATTCAATCTCGTCCCGAGTATGAAAATTTATTCTTAAAGAGTCTATTTAATAATTTTACAAGAAGTTATTTCTGAAACACGATATTTCTTTAACTCGTAAAGTTCCAAAAGTTATCCGTGTGATTGTAGGCATATTAATACTTTATCCATAAATATAGCACATTACTGTTCTGGTATATGATATGGAATTCGTAAAGACCTGAAGCTATATAAAGGGTCTTGTAGGCAGAAATGTCAAAGTGTTTAAGCGAAGTCCTCGGAATAGTATATTAGTGAAAACGTTTGGTGGGTGTTTTTTATTTATTTTAGTAGATTATTTTACGACGCTTTATCAACTTCTTAGGTTATTTAGCGTCTGAATGAGATGAAGGTGATAATGCCGGTGAAATGAGTCCGGGGTCCAACACCGAAAGTTACCCAGCATTTGCTCATATTGGGGTTGAGGGAAAACCCCGGGAAAAAACCTCAACCAGGTAACTTTCCCCGACAGGGAATCGAACCCGGGCCACCTGGTTTCGCGGCTAGACGCGCTAACCGTTACTCCACAGGTGTGGAATTGGTGGGTTTTAGATAATAGAACTCAAATTTTCATTTTTTCACTCCACCCTATTTTGCGATAATGAATAGGTGCTTTGTACCTTTTCCCTTAAAAAGTCCATGAAAATTAAAAAAAAAAAACCTGCATTAAAAACCTGAATATAATACGGACGACATAGTAGTGGGGTCAAAAGATCTTACGAAATTACAGGAAACTATGAACGCCATGGTGGAATGGTGCACTAAGCACAAATTTGAGATAAATGTGGAAAAAACTGAAATGATGATATTCAGAAATGGCGGAAGTACACCGGGAGCAGCAGAAGTATCCATTCAAAACAAGAAACTAAAGATAGTGTCAGACTGCAGATATCTAGGCATGACATTACAAACCAGTGCGAAATGATTCACAAAGCACATAGCAGAAAGAGCCACACAAGCAGTAAGAGAGATGCGTGACGTAAAAAATATCAAATCTCTGAGCCTAGAAACAGCAATGGCACTGTTTAAAACCAAAATAATGTCAATACTAACATACGGCATTGAAATAATTGGAGAGCATCTAACAATGCTAACCTAGAAACACTACTGGGTGTTCATTTCAAACTGTGTCATGACGTCACTGTTGTTGGGTCACCGATTTGAAGCGAGTTTCAGCTTATATGTTAGAGAAGTTGCCTATTATTTAAGGCGTTCTTCAATCTGAACTTGAGAACGTGTACGGTATAACTTGAACGTCGTAGCAACAGATGGCGGTCTGTACGGTCTGTGTGCTACCATAACCTCTTTCGAACTGTGTTTTGCGCCGGCAAGTCGTACGCAGGGTATTTGTTATCATCGGTTGCGTACGGTAACATTCCACAACACAAATCAAATGCTCCGTGTCCATGTTGACCGTCGAAGTTAATGTCAACAAGTACGTAAGTAATCGTCTTTACCCTCTCCCCATATCCCGACAGTACGTATTTCCAAACAGTTCACATTCCTGCCACTACCGGCGTTACCGTACGTATCGGTACGTACTCTTCAGAATGAACGCCGTACTTGCTAGCCAACTTCTCTGCCTCTTAGATTATACACCTGAGCTGCGGAAGTGTAGGAAGACTGAATTCTCTAGGCTCATCAGCTAGCCACATGACGGCATACAGCGAGCCAAGACACATTTTGAACTGAGCACCCAGTAGAAGGGGTAAAGGCAACCTACTTAAAGAAGGCGATGGGAGTCTCCAAGTACACACGCTCGAGATTTGTAGATTTACTCGCAAGGGAGACCTTCCTTACTGAAGACCTGAGGACAAACATGATGCTGCCCAAGACGAACTCTTCGGAACGACTATTACCAACACTAAGAGAGAAAAGAGAAGCCACCCCAATAGAATTCTACGCCACAGGAGCCATGATAGACCGAGAATGGACGAAGGAAAACTTTGAACTCAGGCATGTAATAACAAGACTGGCAGTCCAAGGATTCCATCACCTTATCTGCAAGACAAGAACATACCACGACCCGAGTGACTCGTGTGTGTACATTGTAGAGATGGGCAAGAAAAGCTGGAACAGTTTTTTTTTAAACTGTTTCACAATTGAAACTGTTTCGATACGAAACAGCCTGTTCCAACTGTTCCAAAGAGTGTTACACTGCTCCAGTGATCACTTCAATGTTCCACATGGTTCCAACAGATAAACAGTTCAGTTTGTAAACAGTTTCCCTCTTCTTTGCTGTCTGCAGAGGTCTCGTGTAACGTTATCATTGACCTCCAATCGAAAGTAGATGTAATATTATGTTGCACCTCTGGTTGAACGTACCAGCGCTCTGCCACTGAGCTACCCGGGAACTCTACCCGACACCGTCTCAACTTTCCCCTTTTATACCCACACAACTCGCGTGGGCTGACGAAACGCCAGAGACACACATCGAGTGCACACAAACTCAGTGTGACTTGAAATTGTGTACAATTTGCACAGTGTTAATTATTAATACACAGCGAAAAATATCATCGGGTGATGTCTTATCGTTATTAAACTGTCTTTGGGTAATATGCATTATTTTTACTAAAACCGATTCATTTTGAAATGTAATTATATACTGTACCCTTAACAGTAACCTACGAAAAATGACTCGTCGTCATAATACACTGAACAGCTGATTTATAGACCATTCAAGGTCTTTGGAACATGTTCCCGAGGCAGATGAGACGTTGAAACAGATGGAACAGTTGGCACTGATGTTGTAAACATATTCTTATGAAACTGTTTCTTTGAAACTGTTATTTTGGAACAGCTTCGTTCATGAAACAGTTACAGTGGAAACTGTTTCTTAAAAAGAACAGTTTATCCCATCCTTAGTACATTGTGCAGCAAGAAATGTGAACGCTATCATATTGAACTATGCGCCAAAAGAACAAAATCAATAAGCGAGTACGCAAAAACAGAAGTAAATTAAATGCAATCTAAATGGCCATTTGGCTGCAATAAATATATTATAAAACCTGAATATAGATTATGTCTAACAATTTTTATTGTCCTTATGACATTTACTTCCAGCATTCAAAATCTTTCGAAAAAATAAAGGCTCGCTATGGATACAAATTCATCACGTCCCCAGTGTAGTGAGGGACTGCTACGAGCTTCGCGTAAAATATAGTTAATGTGGCTTTTGTCGGAATTAGTTTTGACATTCCATTTTCGACAGATTCCCTTCCTGGAACAATAAAGTACAGAAACACTCATTACATTAATAAGATTTCTCGTTCCGCATTCAAAACCAGTTGTTCATCGTTCATTCCCTGGGAGACATTCGTGTTTATGTAATCCATCAACTGTGGACAATTAACTCAGTAATGCAGGGATGTACAAATGGTGACAAAGTTTCAATTTATGCCGTTCCGTAAATTTCGTGCCAAATTTCTAAGATTGGTCAAGGGTGTTATAAAGAGTAATTTTGGACAAGAAAGTCAAGTCTAAGCCTTAATATTGGTTGTACCGATGTTATCGGGAAATAGGCAACCCGTTTGACATTTATGCCCACGTGCATCAACGTCGGTTAGTGTAACCACCGGTTAAAATTGTCACTTAACCCGTGGTTAAGCAATTTTACAGTGGAGCGACCTCGGTTACGACTTAAATAGGAGGTTAACTACAGTAATCTCTAACCGGCCATATTTGAGTGGTTAACGAAGATAACCAGTGATTAGTAGAACAAGTAAAGCAAAATGGCGGCCAGAGCCACACATGTTTATTTAAAAGACGATTATTATTGTACAATACTTGAATTACTTGGATAAAGCGTGAGCGTGAAGTTTCTTTAGTGGAAAGAGAGAATTCTTACGAGGAATTAGGTGACAGAAAATTTCAGGAGGGATTTCGTTTATCAAAATCTACAAATGGATCACTTGATATAACACAAAAACAGTCATATTTCTCCTATGGATCGGCTGATTATGTTACGATTCTATGTAACTGTTATTTTCTGTATTTTAAGAGGGAATACTCGAATATCTCTTTCTCTATGTCACTGGCTGAAGAAAGAGAGGTTATGGATGGATCTTAGGATAATGAACAAATCTCTGGTGTAAATGGGATCCTAGATCGTACACACTTTCCTACTCATCTTTTGCATCCTTTTCCTTCATGGATATTACTTCTTTTTTATATAATATATTTACATATAGTAAGTAAGTCTATCAATACTTCAACCTCACATTGGGATATAATCATTTTTGCATCCAATTTTCCATTTTGTACGATTTTAACCTAACAACACTGAAAAATAAAGAAATGCATCTCGTAAATATAACAGCCGAAAGGCAAACAAATGCAACGCGAAAATGTAGGACACGTTCATTTCGATGTAGAACGGAGTGAGCATAGTCGTTTTTAGACGTTGACAATTATCTTTGCAGCAGTATGGATGCTTTCCTTTAGTCATTTTGTAGAAACAATGTACCATCATAGCCTTTACTCTGGTTAAATGAGGTGTCAGCTAGCCATGTTTAAGTAATCGGTGATTGTGAATGGTGCACAGAAATTACATTTTAACCATGGTTACTGTTTAACCGTCGTTTCGTAATCTATGATTACTGCGTTTTTAACCGATGTTGATGCACTTTGCCATTAAGTAATTTTAATCGAAATTTAATTGTTATAACCCTTGTAACTCAGTGTTCATAAATTTTACTACTTTATCATTTTATTACTCACGTGCAGTAATGGAATATGGTGCTGCATGTTGGGATCCTTACAGATTACAACATATTAAGATACTAGAAAAATTAAAAAACGGGCTCTCAAGTCTTGTCGTAATAATTCACCATTAAAATGGGACACACTCACGGACAGGAGAACGCGAATTCGATTATGCGCACTGTTCAAAGCATACAGAGGTGAGCCTGCCTGGAGAGAAATAAAAAATAGGTTGCAACCGCCAAATTACTCTTCAAGGAACGACCACTCATATAAATTGAGGGAAAGAAGACAGAGGACGGACACTGGAAAGTTTTCTTTTCTCAATCGTACTATCAGGGACTGAAATGCTTTACCTGCAGACCTACTAAAGGCTTTACCAATAACCAAAAATGTATTTAAAAATAGGCTTAAGAACTTTACTAATAGATGGTAGTATATTATACACACTATGCAAAGGGCGTAATTGATATTTGTTATTGAAGTGTTGTATCAGTGAAGAAGTGTGTTGTGCCAGTTGAGTAAAGCTTCATAGTTTATAATGGCAGTGCAAAGTATTTGAACAGTGAAATGTTTTTGAAGTGTTAGTGAAATCAGGATAGAATCAGTGAAATGTGTCGTATTTCTAGTGCAGTGAGTGAGTTGTCAGTGAAATGAGTGTAGTGCTGAAAGGTACTTGTGCAGGTATGAATATATAATACTCGTGGGTTTTAGTTCGAACATAGGGTTAAGGTACAAATTAGATTTATTTTAAATGTTATTTTAAGTGATCATGCTTCATTTAATTTAGGATGCTCCCTGTTGTTATTATTATTATTGTTATTATTATTTATTAGTATTAATTATTAGTGTTATTATTAAATTATTATTTGTATTTTATTATTAATTGTGTTTATTATTGTAATTATTGAGTGTAATTATTTACCACTGCCACCGGGTATGTAGCCATTTCCAGTATGAACACATACATACATACATACATACATACATACATACATACGTACATACATACATACTGTTTTATCCATAGTGTTACCCACAATATACTGTATTTGTAAAAAAGTGTTCAAATGGCGGTCTCCAACTTCGATGTAGGAGTTGCAACGTCTCTGCAAACAATGTCGCATTCTAATCATTGCTAGCATTGTATGAATGACGTAGTACGCAATTACAATTCTATTCTTACAACAAGTTTTCCTTCAGTGTCTACTGGTATCTCGTAAACATGACTTTTAAGATGGTGACATAGGAAAAATTAATTAGTGTTAAGTCCGGAGAGCGCTTTGGCCACTCAACATGGCCACCTCTTTCAATAATTCATCTCTCAGAGAAATGCTGATTGAGATATTCACGAATTCCATGCGTGAAATGTACAGCGTCGCCATAATGCTACAGTAGTAAAATTTGCAAATATTTCAAAAGGACTGCTAGGACAAATGAATTAAATTAATTAACTAGACATCCCTTATTTAAAATTGACAATAATGCATTAATTCATTTACCAGCTCCATCAAATTCTGTAACCTGATAAAACTTTGGATCATTATTACAACTACTGTATGTCTAGTAGCTAATATAAATCTCATTTTCTCATGCTCGAAACACCATGCATTTTAGCCATCTCCTAATTAACACAGAGAAACCATTCACATTTCTGGCATTAATAAATCAAGAGACCCAGTAACAGATTCCGATGAGCATTGACTAGTTTTTCCAGTGAATTTAAAAACAATTAAATTGATTAATTTGCTTACGATTTTGTAAACTCCTTAATGAAAATGCGACGATTTCGAAAAACTTATCATTAAGAATGCTGGATAGTGATTAGGGGTCAAAAATGCAATTTTTTTTTTGTGTTTCGGAAAAAAGTACAAAACTTCCACCTTAAAACAATGTATATACTGTAGGGTGTATTTCTGCAGATAGGCCCTTCAAATGGGCTCTTTGAATTTGGCAGCGCATGTGATTCCTACATCTTTCTCTGTATTTTGAAATAATTTTAGATAAGGGCGCAAATAGCAACAGTAGCTGACGCGCCCTTTTTTTAAACCATACATACTTTCTTCTTCTCTTTAAGTGCAGTTTTCCATAAGTTGATATTTTTCAAACTTAAGTGCATTTTGCTTTTTAAATAATTGAATCTACAGAGTGTAACAAAAGTTTCTGTAACAGTATGTTAAAATTATTCTCTTGTTAATTTCCATTTTCTCAGGAAGCATGACCAAATTTTATGGTGTAGGAGTTGGTACTACTTGATTGTGGTGTGATGCAATCCTTTATTATTAATTTGGCTGAAAATGTGATATTTACCACCAAATATTTGGAAAAAACTAACATTTTCACTGTACCAGAAACTTTTGTTACACTCCGTATTTACATGAAATTTTTACAGTGTTTTCTGCAACCTATGTATTACAGAGTAAACCTACGGGTTTGTAAGGATCACACACAGAATATAGTAAAATCCTTCGTATCCGGCACCCAAATAACCGGCAATACCAAAACAACGGCACTTTTGACTGGGCCAAAAAAAAAATAAAGTAATTCATGCGAAAGGGAAGAGTCTGACGAAGATGTGAGTGGTTTCTGTGAATCGCACATGCCGCATACTGTTTACTCTTTACATTGTACACGCTTGAAAACATACACAAGAAAACCCGTTATTTCCCTTGTGTAGATCGGGTAGCATCGGTAAGCTGTCACTTGGGCCTTGCAAACAATGCGCAGAGACGATATCTTTAAATTTACCACTTGAACTCGCCCGTTTCGAAGGGGTGTTGGACGAGTCTAAATAGGAAAGTGTGAAATTCTCTGCTCCTACAGCGCGTAAAAGCTTCATTCGAGTGATAGATAGTATAATATATAAACAAGAAGACATTAAAGATATGTTAAAGAGATTCAAATCATCGAGCGCTAATTCATCTTCATAGTTGCGACGTTGGCTACATTGTTCTTCAAGTCACATGGCCGCTATTTAAAATTGTCATACGACAATTACGAAAAGTTTAGTATTTTTTACGCTATTATGTATTACAATAATTATGAACTGATGAACGTACATTACCGTATTCAGTACTCAAAATAAATATTGAAGTATTCAAAACTTTACTTTTAAATATCTGTATGGAAATTAATAAATTTTTAGCATGGAAAATAATGTTTGTGCAGTATAGTATGTCTTTACATAACCTATAAACGTATTTTCCAATTATTCGGCAAAATCAGTTATTCGGCACTGGTTTTGTCCCACAGTTGCCGGATACGAGAGATTCTACAGTATGTGGAAAAAATTATATTCATTGAAGAAAATGGCAAATGTGGTAGTCAAATTTCATTTTTTTCTCTTTCACTAAGAGTGAAATATTAAATTAAATTTTGCTTTAGAATTTATGATATACATTACTTGGTAACTTAAAAAAATACAAGGCATATGAATGAAGATTGTAACAAGTAATGTGCATCTGAAGATTGAGGTACATTTAGCAAAGTGGGAAAACAGGTTATCAGTTAGGGCCTTTCTTTTGCATTTGGATAAGAAACTAATTAATTGTAATTTACACCACTGAATTCAGAGTGATTTATTGTATAAATAACTAGTACGTCCAGTAATGGAATATGGTGCTGCATGTTGGGATCCTTACAGATTAGAACATATTAAGACACTGGAAAAGATTCAAAAACGGGCTCTCAAGTATTGTCTGAAAAAATCACCATTAAAATAGGACACACTCAAGGACAGGAAAACGCGAATTCGATTATGCGCACTGTTCAAAACATACAGAGTTGAGCCTGTCTGGAGAGAAATAAAAAATAGGCTGCAGCTGCCAAATTACTCTTCAAGAAACGATCACTCATATAAATTGAGGGAAAGAAGGCAGAGGACGGACACTGGAAAGTTTTCTTTTCTCAATCGTACTATCAGGGACTGAAATGCTTTACCTGCAGATTTACTAAAGGCTTTACCAACAACCAAAAATGTATTTAAAAATAGGCTTAAGGACTTTACTAATAGACGATAATTATACACAGTATTTAAAGAGTGTAATTGTTATTTTGTTATTGAAGTGTTCTATTAGCGAAAAATTATGTTCTGTCAGTGAAGTGTGTCGAGTAAGTGAAACGTGTTCCTGTCAGTGAAGCTTTATAGTTTATAGTGGCAGTGCAAAGTATTGAACAGTGAAATGTTTTTGAAGTGTTAGTGAAATCAGGATAGAATCAGTGAAATGTGTCGTAGTTCCAGTGCAGTGAGTGAGTTGATAGCGAATGAGTGTAGTGTTGAAAGGTACTTGTGCAGATATGAACATATCATACTCGTGGGTTTTAGTTCGAACATAGGTTTAAGGTACTGTACAAATTAGATTTACTTTAAATGTTATTTTAAGTGATCGTGCTTCATTTAATTTAGGATGTTCCCTGTTGTTGTTGTTGTTATTATTATTATTATTAATTATTGTTAGTATTATTATTAATTGTGTTTATTGTTGTCTTTATTGAGTGTAATTAGTTACTACCGCCGCCGTGTATATACCCATTGCAGTGTGAATAAATACATACATACATTTTTATTCCACTATGAAAACTGAAAGCCTAGAAATGTTGAGCTACACTTTTGTACTGAAATTCTTTAATTGCACAGGCATCACTACCAACTCCCCATAGAAGATTGTTCTCTGCCCTAGTCAAGACTCGAACCAACAATAATTAAAGCCCTGTAACCCTGTAACCGTGTCGGGTAAGTAGGCTAATATTTGTAGTAAAGTAAACTGTCGAAATTGGAATGCTATTTCAGAAACTTATCAAGAATATTGCTTGTCGTAAGCGATTTCTAGTCCAGCCAATCACGGGGGTTGTATTCGTGAAGTCTTCACAATGGCCATATCCCACGTTCTATTCAAGTAAACTCGATCAGGATGGAACTAATTCTGGGATGTAAATCCAGGGTTTATGCAGTAATCCTGCTCGTCCTGGGAAAGCTCTGATCACACGCAAATAAGGCCACGTCCTATAAAAAGGAGCTTATGAATGTCCACTGGAAAGATCAGCCCCGTAAATTACTACAACGGAGATGTAGTGACGTCAGTAAAGTTGAGAACAAAATGTAGTGTAATGAAATTTAAACATTTTCTTGGCCCCAATATTTTCTGAGAGCTCATAACTTCTGCCCTAGATATCTGAGGTTCGTTCTTGAAGGATTTTCTTCAACAAAACAGTTTTGAAGGACTTCTTTAGCATACTTCGTTTGTTTTGTCCTTTGAATGTGCAGAAATTTGATTCGATAAAATGTAATACTGTAAAATTCTTTTGGAAAGCGAAAAGTTATATTTGTTCGTATCACATTTCTGCACATTTAAAGATAAAATTAAAATTCTTTCAATCTTTTATTATTAGGGGTCGAAGATTGGTGACCTAAAAATCACAGAGAAATGACTTATAAAATGGCCTTAAATTTCTGAAAATATGACTTTAAAATTTAAGGAATGACCAAGATTTTAATAGTAATAATAAGCTTTTATCATCCAGTCTGTTGTCAAAACATCTGAAAGTTAGAATTTATAAACCAGTTATATACCGGTTGTTCTTTATGGTTGTAAAACTTGGACTCTCACTTTGAGAGAGGAACAGAGATTAAGGGTGTTTGAGAATAAGGTGCTTAGGAAAATATTTGTGGTTAAGAGGGATGAAGTTACAGGAGAATGGAGAAAGTTTCATAACGCACAACTGCAAGCATTGTATTCTTCACCTGACATAATTAGGAACATAAAATGCAGACGTTTGAGATGGGCAGGACATGTAGCACATATGTGCGAATCCAGAAATGCATCAGTGTGTTAGTTGGAAGGCCGGAGGGAATAAGATCTTTGGGGAGGCCGAGACGTAGATGGGGAATAATATTAAAATGGATTTGAGGGAGGTGGGATATGATGGTAGAGACTGGATTAATCTTGCTCAGGATAGGGACTGATGGCGGCAATAAACCTTCGGTTTCCTTAACCCTTTGATGCACGCATTTGGGAGGGAAATAAAAAATTGTGTTTGCAATGAAATTAATCTTTTATTTGTCTAAGAGAAGTACCTCAAATTTTAAAAATTTGAAAAACTTCTATTTTTGACACAGAAAATGGGTGGTTTCATGGTAAAACTACTATGCAATACTGCAGAACACAAGGCCTTCAGACTTATTGTGAATGATACGAAAGGAAACAGTTTCTGGTCTCAGTAAAGCAAAGTGCCACTCCACAAGTGTTGCAGGTCCATTTACTCCCGTGTGGTTGAACTTCAGTGCTACAATAAGCACAGCTTCTTGAAGATCGACACACAGGCATATGTGCCACCTTGTCGAATCTTTTCTCATATGGGACCGTTGGCTTGAAGTGGTGCACAGATTTTAGTACTGTCTTTCTCCTTCTATGTTTTGGAATATTAGCTGGGACAGACCATCAACAACAGCCAACCTGAAATTCTTCAGAGTCAGTTCTGCACCTTCATCTCGCAATGAATATACCAAGAAGGCATTAGTCTCAGCGACATCAAGAAAATACCAAAAAATACTGTGCCATTATCTTCTGCATTTTCTATCAATCTCGTACAAAGACTTCAACACATCAGCTTTGTGAACATGACCCATATGTTTGTTGTAGTCCTTCAGGAATTGTGGACTAGCAATTTCAGTGGTTGTTCCATTCTTCTCTTTCCTTGAAACAGTGGCGACAATAGATGGATCGTGGTAATTAGAATGGAAAAGAATGGATCTTCTATCCTTCCACTTGAGCCAGGACACTCCAGCATATGACGTACGGCTATCACTCTCACCATGTTTGAGGTCGCGATCTTTTCTTTCGTCGTGTGGTAAATCAATACGCCCATGTCTAACTGTGCCACATGCATACATATTTTTCTGCCTAGAGATCATCAGATTCAAACTTGTGAAAAAATTGTCAAAAACACTTTGTGATTGTCACCAACCATCTCTTCCTTGTAGCCATGATGAATAAGCTGATATGAAAATGGAAAATTTTGTTGGATATGGTAAGCATAACTACCCTGTTTGCGTAGTGGTTACCTTTTCAAACCACCACATTATTTCTATATTGACGCCACATGTGTCGAAGAAATTACAATCTTGTTACTGAAATATGTTATAAAAGACCGAAAGACAAATAATACTAAATAGAAACTTACGTAACTGTGATATTTTAGCTCATACAACTGAAATAAAAACACGTAGAGAGTCTTCCACACCCCAACTATACACAACAACATCGGCCATCTTAATGAACAGGCTCAGCAACACAAATATAGGGAAAATAAAATTATTCTACAGTTACTAAGGATCAGTGAACGCAGCGCAGTAGTTTTGAAATAAAAACCACTCTGTAAGTAGGCGAGAAACTCAAATTTAAAAGGTGGTTACGTACTGTAACCACTGTGCTTCAAAGGGTTAAAAGCCATAAGTAAGTAAGTATTAATATGTGTGTCTATATGATATGATATGTCTATAAATGTATATTTATTGTCATCATTAGTCTATAAGTTTCAATTTGTTATGATTAGTTTAAATTATAACCCTAATATACTCTATGTAAAAGAGGATTTATAAATATGGAATAAATACCACTACTTACAGTTCACTCCGAATGACGTAAATATAACATGCGGGACTCCTTCATCTATCCCTCCTTCGAAAGTAGCGGTGCTAAAGACTCCTGACACAACAAATGTCTATGGGTCCGGGTCGCTGACATAATGTACACATAAACGAAGGGCATCAATTAAGAAATGGTAATTTGTGTTGCGATTTAAATGTAGAGATAAACATGAAAGAGATAATTTTATTGTATTGTAGGTGTGAGAATGTTGTGGAACGCAACCGTCCGGTCACATTAATTGTATTTACTGCCTTGCCTTAGGTTCCAGGGGTTGTGACTGGCCGTTGACCATTAAAAGAGAAGGAAGGATATAAAAGTGAGGTGTTATAAATTCATGACCACATCTGCAAACTTTTATAGTAGTAAAAACTGGGTTACGACGCAAAAGGGTTGGTCATTAAATTCAACCCGCTGAAATGCAATTCCTATGCAAAGTACAAAGCTGTGGAAAACAACACTCAGACAAATAAGAGAACTGAAATTTGTAAGACGTGGAAAGAAACTGGAGGATGTGTCTAATGCTAAACAGCACCTCTTGTACTGTACCTCCTATTGATTAAGTGTTTTTCAATACACTTTAATTCTTATTTCGAAATTTGTAATACCCGTCGGAGATTCAGTTAGCAAATCATTATCCTCGTCTTAATGGATGTTCTTGTCATAAATCATAATTATCATCAGTTGTTTCTTTGTCAGTGCCATTATTATCTTGGTTACCGCCATTAATAGGACCTGAAAGTTCATGCATTTGCATATATTTTTCCATTGGCAGTAATTAATTGCTGATTAATTATCTCCACGAATCATCAACATTTAAGCTTATGATCCACATATCGTAATGTCGTCCATCGTCTGATATCTCCTTCTGCTCCGAACTCTTCTCCCGTACACCATTTCTTCCAGTGTATCCTTCTGTAGCCAGTTTCTTCTCAGCCAGTGACCCAACCAATTCCTCTTCCTATTTTTGATCAGCATAATATTTCATAATATTTATATTAGTGTAGCATATCTTCGCGTTTAAGCTCATTAAAGCTGACTTTATGTTGCATAAAAATGTATACGGTACTATAGTTTCTCTTAATAAAATCAAGATATTCTTATTTTTAAAACTAGTATTGAGTGAAATTATTATAATTATGTTATCAGAAAAGTATTGAAAGTATCGGGGAATATACCTATTATTATTATTATTATTATTATTATTATTATTATTATTAATTACTTACTTACTTACATATGGCTTTTAAGGAACCCGAAGGTTCATTGCCGCCCTCACATAAGCCCGCCATCGGTCCCTATCCTGAGCAAGATTAATCCAGTCTCTATCATCACACCCCACCTCCCTCAAATCCATTTTAATATTATCCTCCCATCTACGTCTCGGCCTCCCCAAAGGTCTTTTTCCCTGCGGTCTCCCAACTAACACTCTATATGCATTTCTGGATTCACCCATACGTGCTACATGCCCTGCCCATCTCAAACGTCTGGATTTAATGTTCCTAATTATGTTAGGTGAAGAATACAATGCGTGCAGTTCTGTGTTGTGTAACTTTCTCCATTCTCCTGTAACTTCATCCCGCTTAGCCCCAAATATTTTCCTAAGAACCTTATTCTCAAACACCTTTAACCTATGTTCCTCTCTCAGAGTGAGAGTCCAAGTTTCACAACCATGCAGAAGAACAGGTAATATAACTGTTTTATACATTCTAACTTTCAAATTTTTGGACAGAAAACTGGATGATAAGAGCTTCTCAACCGAATAATAACACGCATTTCCCATATTTATTCTGCGTTTAATTTCCTCCCGAGTGTCATTTATATTAGTTACTGTTGCTCCAAGATATTTGAATTTTTCCACCCCTTCTAAGGATAAATCTCCAATTTTTATATTTCCATTTCGTACAATATTCTGATCACGAGACATAATCATATACTTTGTCTTTTCGGGATTTACTTCCAAACCGATCGCTTTACTTGCTTCAAGTAAAATTTCCGTGTTTTCCCTAATCGTTTGTGTATTTTCTCCTAACATATTCACGTCATCTGCATAGACAAGAAGCTGATGTAACCCGTTCAATTCCAAACCCTGCCTGTTATCCTGAACTTTCCTAATGGCATATTCTAGAGCAAAGTTAAAAAGTAAAGGTGATAGTGCATCTCCCTGCTTTAGCCCGCAGTGAATTGGAAAAGCATCAGATAGAAACTGATCTATACGGACTCTGCTGTATGTTTCACTGAGACACATTTTAATTAATCGAACTAGTTTCTTGGGAATACCAAATTCAATAAGAATATCATATAATACTTCCCTCTTAACCGAGTCATATGCCTTTTTGAAATCTATGAATAACTGATGTACTGTACCCTTATACTCCCATTTTTTCTCCATTATCTGTCGAATACAAAAAATCTGATCAATAGTCGATCTATTACGCCGAAAACCGCACTGATGATCCCCAATAATTTCATCTACGTACGGAGCTAATCTCCTCAAAAGAATATTCAACAAAATTTTGTACGACGTCAACAAAAGTGATATTCCTCGAAAGTTACCACAGTTGGTTTTGTCCCCCTTTTTAAAAATAGGTACAATTATGGACTCCTTCCATTGTTCTGGTACAATTTCCTTTTCCCAAATAGCAAGTACAAGTTTATAAATTTCGCTATATAATGCACTTCCACCCTCTGTATTAATTCTGCTGGAATTTGATCGATACATGGAGACTTGTACTTTTTCAGATTTTCTATCGCAAATTCGACTTCTGAAAGCGTGGGTTCGGGTATAAATGGCTCAGCAGTTTGTATTTCAATTTCGTTCCGATCATTTCTATTTGGCCTATGTACATTTAGTAGTTGCGCAAAATAGTTTTTCCATCTGTTTAGGATTGATGGAGAGTCTGCAAGCAAGTCACCATTCTCATCCTTGATAACGTTACCCTTGGCTGATATCCGTTCTTAAATTCCTTTATACCCTTATATAAATCTCGAATGTTTTTATTCTTACTATTTGTTTCTACCTCATTCAGTTTTTCCTTCAAGTAACCTCTCTTTTTATTCCTAAGTGTACGACTTGCTTCCCGTCTTTCATTGAAATAATTATCTCTCTTCCCTTCAACTGGATCCTGTAAGAATTTCAATTTTGCCTGTTTCCTTCTTTCTACTACCATGCAACATTCTTAATCAAACCACGGTTTCTTTTTCTTAGTTTCATAATAACCTATGCTCTGCTCAGCTGCAATTTTGATACTATCTCTGATATTTTCCCACACGCTATTAACATCTAATTCTTTCTCAACTTCGTCGGAACTTTCTAAAGTCTGCAAACCTATTTGAAATTTCGACCTGATAATTTTGCTTAGCTTCCTCGTCCTTTAATTTCAAAATATTGAATTTAGTAATATTAACTTGTTGCTCTACTCGCTTGGCTACTGATAATCTATCTCTTAATTCTCCAATCACCAAATAATGGTCAGAATTACAGTCTGCACCCCTGAAAGTTCGAATATCTACTATACTAGTATGTCTCCGTTTATCTATCAAGATGTGATCTATTTGGTTGTGTGTCAATTCATCTGGAGAAGTCCAAGTATATTTATGTATATCCTTATGGGGGAATGTTGTACTTTTGACAATTAAATTTTTCGATGTGGCAAATTATTATTATTATTATTATTATTATTATGGCTAGGATTTTGATGACCTATAAATCATGAAAAAAGTCCTAAAATGCATTTATGATTTAAAAATCTTTAAAAAATGTCCTTAAAATTGATCTTACATAATTGGCTTAGTAGAAAAAGAGGTTTTGTACTAGGGGCCTACTTAATATTTAGACTAGTAATTACATTAAATTTTACATATTTTTTTCTAAGTAGTACACTTTAATTAATTATTTTACTTGATGTAGTTTCCATGTGTGATCGTTCACCTCTGTGTCAGTATGTGGACGTGAGGTCAGCAGTCAGCTGGTCGGTCTTGGCCCTTCATGGGCTGTAGCGCCATGGATTTACTTTATTTTTAGTTTCCATGAAGTCTCCCATAAGGCCACTCTTATCCGGAATTAGCAGGTGTAGAGGAGTCTATATTGAAGTGGTGGTTGGACTGAGCCATTAAATGGGGTGTACTATGTTAAAAGGCAATATTTGTGTAGAAAAACGAAATATGTAAAGAAAATATCAAACAAAATAAACATTATTTTACATTAATAATGGGGATTTATGGCAAAAATTAATGAAAATGCCTAAAAATGACCGAATAAAACAAAAGATGCTCTTATGAGTTGAAACAGGCAAAAATGCATAAAATTCCCTAACAAATATGTCTTAAAACACTCCGTTTATCACATAACATATGAATACTAAAGCAGCTATGTTTCCGGCTTACTAGAAAAAAGATGAAATTTCATCAAAATCCTAGCCCTAATTATTATTATTATTATTATTATTATTATTATTATTATTATTATTATTATTATTATTTATTAGTGACATCAAGAAATACAGAATTTTATTAGCTCATATCCATTGACATATTTTTAAAGGCATACTTGCATATATACGAGTATTCAGTGGATATTTTGGGAATGAACTTTCTGGCAAGTAGGATGCTTTTTAACAGAGAAGTTAGTAGATATCTCTTGCGGCAAGATAAGCTGACCTCTCTACTCGGGCTGAGATCGTCTATGATTGGCATCGCTGTTATAAACCAATTCACTTATCGGACGTGGCCAACTGCATAACAAACGTCGAGAGCATGTTGATGTGACTTTTTTCATTTCCTTCCTCTGAGCTGGGGTCGTCTAAGTTTGGTGAGTGCAATATATATTGGTGGAAAGTAAATACAGTAGTTTTAAAAAATGTTTTATGCTCTACCATGCCGAAATGTAGTATTTATACACCTGGTAGTAGCCCTTTAATGCACCTCACTAACGTACACCTATTCATTATAGTTCAATTGTTCAGCCAATGAGAAATCACCATTGTAGCATTATAAAACCGCAAGTATCGATTATTCTCGGATATGCAATCGAAAGACAACTAGCGAAAAGTCACGGAGGCTGGAAATCCAATACTGTCGCAGAAGGTTATGTTCTGTTACTATAATAATTAGCGTTAATTGTAAATAATATTCAAATAAATTCAATTTGTCATCTCGTTTTTCAATTCTAAATCAATTTCCAGGTTATATCAAGACTAATGTTCATGTTATTCTATACATTATATCAAGGTCAATGACATTCGTTCCTCGGAAAAAATCAATACTTTCGCCTCTGCGCACATCTCACAATTTAGAAGGTCAGTTCCGCTCCTCACTTCGATAACCATAACATGAATACTTATGAATAATTTCAAGTTAGAAATATGGTCGAGCATAAAAAGTCGTATGAAACTTGCCTATAATGGTAATTAAGACGCTCGTATGAAAATTATGAAACGAGCTTGCGCTCGTTTCATAAACAAACATACTCGCGTCTTAATTACTACCATTATAGGCTCGTTGCATAATGTACTATTTTTTCATTGTTTAACAATCTGTTATTCGGTAACTATTGCGAATACAATCGTGATTTTGTCCATATCGATAGGAAACCTAATAAAGAAGAAATCTGAGGTTCATGAGAGCAACAGCTGGATATACTCGCTGGGATCATAAAAAAGGAGGACATAATGCAAGAACTTCAAATAGAACCCATTATGCAGTTCATCAGCAAATACAGTATCAACTTCAGTGGAAGGGTTATCTCGAACGAATGGATAGATGCAGAATTCCAAAAGCACTGTTTCATTACCATCTGCATGGCAAAAGATCTCTAGGCCGTCCGAAGAAGAGATGTACTGACATTCTATAGTCCCGTCGCTCTAATTTCCGGCAGCCAATCGCGTTGCAGGTCGGCTACATTTAAACGTGTGCGTCTTGTGATTCGCTGATTCATTTCTTAAGGCTCTATAAATACTTAATATAATCGCCCGCCATTTTGGCTCTTTCGTTGGCGTTCGCAGAAAGCACACGAAGACTTTATTTGCCGCTCAATTATTTGCTGAATTACAATGCGTTTGATTTATTATCATAGGAGCTACGACATGATAATGTTTAACGGTGTGGCAAATAGATCAATTTTGTTATTCTAGATTTAATTTGTAATTCAGTAAATATAAAATATTCTTTGTTTCTCTATGATAAATTATCTAGCTTTAATTATTCAGGTAATCTTTTCGTACTTTGATTTTATTGTAATTGTAAATTTAATACTAATTGTAATATTATTTGTAATTGTAATTGTAATTGTAAATTTAATACTAACTTAATTGTAATTTTATTGTTGATATTGTAGTTGGAATCTCCTGGTAGAGGGGCAGAGAAGGCCTGACGGCCTTATCTCTACCAGGTTAAATAAATAAATACTAATCCAAATTCCTCGTATGGTAGCTCGGCAACGAAAGAACAAAAATGGCGAACAATAATACCTACCTAGATTTTATAGAGCCTTCACTTCTTAAGACGTGAGCAAAGAGGAGGAGTCACGCCGGGAATAACAGCGTCGCGACTATAGTTTGAGACTGTAACAGGACACTCGGCGTAATACATGTTAAGAAGACGACGATGACATGGCCTTAACTAAGAGAAATAACAGTCACACCTATTTGCCCACGAAAAAAAAAAAAAAAAAAAAGTTTTAAAATGCTTACCAGTGATAATCGAACCTGGGTCTTCTGTAGGTTTAGCCGAAATGCTGCCCGCCAAAGAAGTGCATGTTAATCATCTAGGGTGGACTTGTAACCTGCTATAAAAATGTATGGAATGTAATAGCCGCGAATCACTTTTAAAGACGTGGAATAACTTTACTTCCTTTTTTCCTCAAAGTTTTTGGAGTGTTTGCGTCTATCGCTATTTGCTGCCGTGACTGGGCGTGTTACGCTGCTCCACTGACAGACTGCCTCCCTATCTATGTGTGTCACATGCCGATAGCGTGTTCTGCGGGGTGGCCGACCTACAAGGACGAAGGCAATAATCAGCATCGCGTTGCGTTCGACCGTGGTAGCCGCCCGCCCGTCACCTCTCACGATTTCTCCCGCCTATAAAACGGAGTGGGAAAGGCAACTTCTGTGCTGCGCGCAGGCGAATTGACTATTTTACGACGCTTTTACTTTTAGCGTACTTTGCGGAACGTTCCTCTAAAATGGAACATCAAATGTATCAGTAATTGATTTAGGACACTGAACGCCAACCCGTTAGCTTTGTACTGCCTCGTTTGGATCGACTGATGCCAGCAGTTTGAAGGATACGAACGTTGTTCAAAGATTAGTGCAGGAATGTAACATACTAACTTACTTACTTACAAATGGCTTTTAAGGAACCCGAAGGTTCATTGCCGCCCTCACATAAGCCCGCCATCGGTCCCTATCCTGTGCAAGATTAATCCAGTCTCTATCATCACACCCCGCCTCCCTCAAATCCATTTTAATATTATCCTCCCATCTACGCCTCGGCCTCCCAAAAGGTATTTTTCCTTCCGGTCTCCCAACTAACACTCTATATGCATTTCTGGATTCGCCCATACTTGCTACATGCCCTGCCCATCTCAAACGTCTGGATTTTAAGTTCCTAATTATGTTAGGTGAAGAATACAATGCGTGCAGTTCTGTGTTGTGCAGCTTTCTCCATTCTCCTGTAACTTCATTCCTTTGCCGTGGTCGTGCCAGAGAATCAGTCCTATTCCGAGGCTTATTGTAGGGATTCGTAACAAGCTGTTTTTTTACGGTGATGGGTTGTTAGCCCTTCGCCCAACCCCCAAGCTGGAGGACCACCTCTTATCGGCTGTCCATGACTGCTTATTCAATATATTCGCAGCTACCCTCCATATCTGGAGGCCGTCTCCTCTATCCGCAACCTGAGGACGCGCCATGCCGTGGTGATAGGGACCCACCATTCATGGAGGAATGTAACATACAGCGTTGAAAATAGTACTAATCACTTGAAAGATTATGTGTAGCTTTAGACTTTGTTTACACTTAATTCTTCCTTTGCAAAACAAAATCAATGGTTGAAGTTGAAGATGTTTTAAAACAGATAAAAAAAAAAAAAAGAAAATGTAAGGAAGAAACAAGTAGGGGAGAGTTGGGTAGTATCGGACATCGGATAATATCGTACAGTGAGTTTTTTTTCACATACCACCTGAATGACATTTAATATTTGAGGAGAAAAATTCGCTCCGGCGCCGGGGATCGAACCCGGGTCCTTGGTTCCACGTACCAAGCGCTCTGACCACTGAGCTACGCCGAATTCAATCCACAGTACCGGATCGAATCCTCCTCCTTCAATGATTCCCTTTGTGGCCTGACTCCAAGTTAGGCATATATGTTGACGTATATGTCCAATGTCAACTGCCATTATATTAGGAGCGCACTCAGTTGAGTGACTTCTTTGGCGAATTTTTCTCCTCAAATATTAATTGTCAATATTACAGATATTATTCTGTAGGACACATTAATAAATCTATAATATTCTGAATGACATGGTTACGTTTCTGTATGCGACATCACAGAAACGTAACCATGTCATTCAGGTATTATTATCTGGTGGTAGATGAAAAAAACTCACTGTCCGATATTACCCGATTTCCGATACCACCCAACTCTCCCCTACATTTAGCTGATGCTAGCAGTTTGAAGGACATGACCTTTGTTCAAAGATTAGTGCAGGAATGTAATATACAGCGTTGAAAACAGCACTAATCACTTGAAAGATTACGTGTAGCTTTAGTTTTTGTTTACGCTTAATTCTTCCTTTGCAAAACAAAATCAATGGTTGAAGTTGAAGATGTTTTAAAACAGATAAAAAAAAAAGAAAATGTAAGAAAGAAACAAGTACATTTAGCTTATAACTTCTGTACTTCATGCTTGAATTTACAGTTACTGTGTTCGACAAGAATTCCCATTTAACACCTACGCCAGTAGTCGGCAAAAATTATGTCAAAGAAAATGTAGCCCGCAATACATAGCGGAGATCATGCGGAGGTGGGATATGATGGTAGAGACTGGATTAATCTTGCACAGGATAGGGACCGATGGCGGGCTTATGTGAGGGCGGCAATGAACCTCCGGCTTCCTCAAAGCCATAAGTATCAATCAATCAATCGTTTATTAATGTCATGAACAACAGTTTATTGCAATAGACATAAAATATACTAAATTACAAGAGATATAAAATAATATTTGACATAAAATGTAAAAACAGATGACTACAACAATACAAATGAAGTAACAATATTGGTATGATAATAACAATAAACAATACTAATAATAATCGTAATAATACAGAGCAATGCAGCTTATAAATAAATTTGGAATACATTTACAGTGGAGACAAGAAATTCACTAATACTATAGAATGGATGGTTGATTAGCCAGTTATACAAAACAGATTTAAATTGTATATACCGTATTGGCTCGAAAATAAGCCGCCCCCCGTATATAAGCCGCACCTTTAATATCCGAGGGGGAAAAAGAAAAAAGTTTATGCACGAATATAAGCCGCATCCGAATTAAAGGAAGAAACATTTATTTTCTTGTATTTACATGTAAATATTGTTTCCTAACGTATGGTACAGAACACTGGCATCTAACACATTATCACTATTGTCTTATTCACTCTCATCACTGCCAGTATTCATATTATCATTCTCACTCTCACTATTTCCTTCAGTTGTATTATTCCTCGTGAGATAGGCATCCCATATTTCCCCTCATCTTGCACTTAGGAAAGAATCCTAGCTTCAAGTTCCGGATATTTGCCACATTTTGGTCCCCTGAACGATTTTCTCGTTGAAACTGCTTTTTTCCATTTTCTTCTGAAGCAACCCAACGTCGCACATTAGATTCGTCCAATCCATACTTCAGGCCTCTCTGTTGGTTGTGGTTTTGCATAACGCACAACTGCAAGTTTTAAGCTTGCATCGTAACCACCTCGAATTCCTTGGCTTGATGATGCTTTTCGCTCTAAATGATCATTCATATCGGCGTGAAATAGGCTTTCTCACCAGTATCCAACTTCTTACTGAAACTGAGCTGAAATGTACAAGTTTACGAAACAATAATTAAATTAACGCCAGGTAAAAGTTAGTATTGTTTCAAATGAGCATGATGTAATTTTTAAACAGCACATTGTACGTGAAAGCGTAGGTAGCGAATATAAGCCGCACCCTGATTTTTTGAAGTTGAAAATTGGATAAAAAGTGCGGCTTATATTCGGGTCAATACGGTAACTTGCATCATGCGCCTTTTGTGGTAATTTATTAAACATTGTTATAGCAATAGAATTGAACCATTTTTTGGAATTACTTAATCTAACTCTAGCTTCTGAAAGACAATAATTGTACCTTATATTATAGTGGTGAACTTCTGTTTTAGGGTGATAAGTAAAAGGACTTCAGTTAATACGCGCTTCGTGGGAAGCTTTTCTTCAACATTGTAACATCTATCTATCATTAATCATAGCAGATAATCCGCATGTTAACATGATGAGACAGATGTCGAACTCAAATCGTCGTGTGATTCCCTCTGCCTTTCTTTTCCCGAAGACTTTACTAAAGCTACAATTAGAAATTTTCGAGAAGAATTGCGAGGTCGTGAATATGAATCATGGAAGATCCTTTCAGGACGGGGAAAAGGTGTTGAGATGTATAGCGAAGTTACAGCCGCCAACAGTTGGATTGCAAACAAGAAAGGATTTTCGACTAGTGAATGGATATCTAGCCTGAAAATGACAGAAAATTTAGGAGCTGTTCGTTCCGTTCCCCGGCAGATCTCTCGACGGTACCCGGTGCAGACATAGCTGCCCGGAGATTGAAACTTTAGCACACGTCTTGGGATTCTGTGAACAGGGATTGCTCTTGAGGAACTCTAGACATCATCTTGTACGATCCAAAATTGCTGCCGCATTAAGAAATGAGGGCTGGATAGTAGAAGAAGAAATCTGCTCTCTAGCTGAAAATGGGTCAACGAGACGAGTAGATATTTTAGCGTACAATGCTGACACTAAACAGGGCATCATTGTGGACCCCACGATACGTTTTAAAGTAGAATGTCATGTCAGCCGAAGTCCACCTTGAGAAGAAGTCGATCTGTTAGCCTACAGTCAACTATTTCAAGCTGAAATATTCCTTAATTCACGTTGAGGTATTCGGCAAGCTCATAGGTGCTCGAGGGACTATACCAGCTTTTTTTTTAAGAATTTCGATTTGCCGTGCCAACATCTCTGACAGATGACATTGTGATAATTGTGTTAAAAAAATCCTGCCAAATCCTGAATAATCACATGGTGCCACATTAATAGCAATTGTAATTTTTCACACCCTTTTCTTTGTTTCCCTTCTTTAAAATTTTTTATATCTATGTTTACATATGTATAATAATTTTTTTGAGGATATACTGAGTCCGTAAGGGCTACCCTCAATGCGGGGCAGTTTACTATTATTATTATTATTATTATTATTATTATTATTATTATTATTATTATTATTATTATTAAGGTTTTGATCAATTTTTATTAGACATTAAGTAAATATATAATATCGGTTATATTAAGTCGCAGAAATAGCTTAGAATTGTGGTTATTGACGTGAAATGCATACTTTCTAAGCAACGTACAACAGTCTGAAAATGTACCTAACTTTACTAAAAATGTTTGTTAATTAGGCCTCTTCATATTTTAGTAGGGCCTAATTTACCTTTCTGCAATAAATAACTTTTAGCATGAATATATTATACTATCAGTGTAAATCAAGGGAACGCAGTGTGTTAACAGACTTCACTGCTCCTTTTCCTCGGAGTGTATTACTTGTCGGCAATGTAGACACTTTGTCAGTGCAGAGAAAATCGCAGAGGATCAGAGCTCCATTAGTAATGCATGGGTCTTAACTTCTCCACAGCGAGGCGAGAAGTTCAAAGTTCAGCTTCTGAGAGAAGAGCTGATGAAGATCTCTAGACCAGTTAGGTCAGTGATGTATGTGCAAATAGACCCACTGCTTTGTTAGAACTGTTTGTTTGGATATTGGCCTGTTAACTACAGATCTTCAAATGTAAATGAGATTCCGTGGCATTAGATATTTATCTCTTGTGGAGGTCTACTCAATATAATGTTTGTTCATGTCCTTTTGACGCAATTTAGCTGTTTTGTTAGTTCTGAGAAACGTAATCCTATAATACTGACCTATATTTATTTCTAGTTTGTCACTCATTTCTATTTGTTTTTATTTTTTCTTAACATGACTGTATTTTTAAGAAGGGTGAAGTGTTTCTAGAAATGTAGGCCTATTCACTACATTAAACTTCAGTCTCAGCAGGAGAAATATTGCATCTTCCAGCTGATAAGATAATGTATCCTTTTTTGTAGTCAAATTTTGAAATATAAAATTGGCATTCATTTCTCTGAAGGAAATTAAATGTAATGGTTTCTTTCTCTCTCTCTCTCTCTCTCTCTCTCTCTCTCTCTCTCTCTCTCTTTAACCATTGCATTTCTAACGTGGTACGTTAAAATTCGGGGAAAATGTCCGTTTTCATTTCTGTAATACTCCTTGGCGGGAGGTTGCCGATAAACCCGCAAGACATTCACTGCTGCGATCCCAATATTCTAGATCAGGCATGCCAAAACCGTGCACATTGTGCAGTAGTCCCTGTGTGCTGTGCACTTTCTATTCCCCTACCTGGAGGGAGTGAATCGCCTTGGAGGGAAACGCATCAGGACTATACAGACCTGCAACAGCATATCAGCTTTTGTTTCAGTAACTCAGTTTCAGTACGGGTGCTGATTTGGCTGTCTGTGAATGAGTTATGATTAGGGAAAGGGATTTGGAGTATTATAAAGAATGGTTGAAACGTAGTATAGATATTCGTAGCTCAGCGACTGTCAAGCGAGCTGCGTCACAGAGCATGGACGAGTACAGTCCACTTCATACAAACTTACACGCAACGTGCTGTAAACGTATTTCAGAATAAACAAATTGAATATTTAATGCAGGGAAAGGGATTTGGAGTATTATAACGAATGGTGAAACTTACTATTGATATTCGTAACTCAGTGATTGTCGAGCGAGCTGCGTCACAGAGCATGGACGAGTACAGTCCACTTCATACAAACTTACACGCAACGTGCTGTAAACGTATTTCAGAATAAACAAATTGAATATTTAATGCAGGGAAAGGGATTTGGAGTATTATAACGAATGGTGAAACGTACTATTGATATTCGTAACTCAGTGATTGTCGAGCGAGCTGCGTCACAGAGCATGGACGAGTACAGTCCACTTCATACAAACTTACACGCAACGTGCTGTAAACGTATTTCAGAATAAACAAATTGAATATTTAATGCAGGGAAAGGGATTTGGAGTATTATAACGAATGGTGAAACGTACTATTGATATTCGTAACTCAGTGATTGTCGAGCGAGCTGCGTCACAGAGCATGGACGGACGAGTACAGTCCACTTCATACAAACTTACACGCAACGTGCTGTAAACGTATTTCAGAATAAACAAATTGAATATTTAATGCAGGGAAAGGGATTTGGAGTATTATAACGAATGGTGAAACGTACTATTGATATTCGTAACTCAGTGATTGTCGAGCGAGCTGCGTCACAGAGCATGGACGGACGAGTACAGTCCACTTCATACAAACTTACATGCAACGTGCTGTAAACGTATTTCAGAATAAACCATTGTTATAGTTTAATGACATATAGTGGTCTACATACATAATCTGCATTTCATTTTGAACTACATGTGTTTTTCTTGGCAACGCACAAGACACCAATAAACAACATTACAAATATACATAATTAAATATCAATCTCTGCGTCCTCGCGTGTCAGTGGAAATATTGATGGCTGATAGTTGTCTTCTCTATGGAACTCGCCTCTGAATATGTGTGTTTTTCTGTCAGGAGCGTGTTAAATTAAAACCTTTATTTACAATATCATGAAATATGATAATATGTATACAACGTATATTACAGTATTTACTATATATGCAAAATACTACAATGTTTACAACATAGCCTAATACAGTATCATTAAACGTTCAACAAAATGTAAAAGGAAATGAAATGGCATTTTCAATTAATGCTATGTTTTGTTGATGAAGCAATTATTACTCCTATGCCTTGTTATAATAAATTGTAAATATCATTTTCAAATTTTCAAAAGACAACTTTGCTCTGTTGCAAGGAAGGACATTTTTTAACAACTGCAGAGACAATTCGAGAGTACTTGAAACAAGATACGTCAATTAAATTCACATGTTGAATTATGTCATTGGGACACGTCTTTGTTAGTACATCTGAAATCCGACTAAGAATACTGCACCTATCATTTTTAATCAAAACTCTGATCATTTTTAACCAACACGTTTTCCTACTTCACCTTCTACTGCACTCAGTTAATTTACAATAGTCCTCATAATATTTATTTGCTCAACTAGTTGTACTCCTGACTTTCCTAATCGAATAATGGCATCCGGTAAATATAACAAACTTGACTTAATATCCACGACTTCTTTTTAGATTGTTCTACCATTTAGCAGTTCCTGGCGTATTTGAATCGCAGCCGCGTCATCGTAGTCGAAAGATTGGACCACTTTCTTCACAGATTGGAGGTGATGTGCGTAATAATTGCAAGCTTCTAACCATGACCCCTATCTCTTAAGAACTGGACATGGGGGAAGCGACAATTTAGGGAATTGTTTCTTAAATTTTGAAACCTGATCTGGAGGTTTACAAATATAGTCTTTCAATTTTGTATTGTTAGTTGGTTTCACTTTCGGCATTGTACCTGCACTTCATACTCTGAACTGCAAACCTGCATGTTGAAGTTCTTATGCGACAACTGTCCCGTTCACCTGTTGTTGACGTGCAGAGATCTGCGAGTATGGCATGGAGGGGAGGACTTGGTATAGAGGGTTGTAAACAAATGGCTGTGTAGATACCAATACTAGCTTTTACTGCTCCAAATTCCGTTCCCTATTAATGACATATAGTGACCTACATACATAATCTGCATTTCTTTTTGAACTACATGTGCTTTTCTTGGCAACGCACAAGACACCAATAAACAACATTACAAATATACATAGTTAAATAGCAACCTCTGCGTCCTCGCGTGTCAGTGAAAATATTGATGGTTGATAGACAGTTGTCTTCTGTATGGAACTCGCCTCTGAATATGTGTGTTTTTCTGTCAGGAAATATGATAATATGTATACAACGTATACTACAATATTTACAATATATGCAATATATATTGCAATATTTACAATATAGCCTAATACAGTATCATTAAATATTGAACAAAATGTAGAACCAAACGAAATGGCATTTTCAATTAATGCTATGTTTTGTTCATGAAACAATTATTCCTGCTGTGCCTTGTTATAATAAATTGTAAATATTATTTTCAAATTTTCAAAATACAACTTTGCTCTATTGCAAGGAAAGTAATTTTTTAACATCTGCAGAGACAATTGGAGAGTACTTGAAACAAGATACGTCAATTAAATTAGCATGTTGAATGACGTCATTGGGACACGTTTTTGTTAGTACATCTGAAATCCGACTAAAAATACGGTACCCATAATTTTTAATTAAAACTCTGTTCATTTTTTCACCAACACGTTTTCTTACTTCACCTTCTACTGCACTCAGTTTATTTACAATAGTCCTCATAATATTTATTTGCTCAACTAGTTCTACTCCTGACTTTTCCAATTGAATAATGACATCCGGTAAATATCCAAAATTTGGCTTAATATCCATGATTTATTTCTCAATTGTTCTATCATTTAGCAGTTCCTGGCATATCTGAATCGCAACGGCATCATCGGGATCGAAAGACTGGACCACTTTCTTCACAGATTGGAGGTGATGTGCATAATAATTGCAAGCTTCTAACCATGACCCCCAGCTCTTAATTTTGTATTGTTAGTTGGTTTCACTTTCGGCATTGTACCTGCACTTCACTACTCTGAACTGCAAACTGCATGTTGAAGTTCTTATGCGACAACTGTCCCGTTCACCTGTTGTTGACGTGCAGAGATCTGCGAGTATGTCATGGAGGGGAGGACTTGGTATGAAGGGTTGTAAACAAATGGCTGTGTAGATGCCAATGCTAGCTTTTACTGCTCCAAATTCCGTTCCCTAGTTATGATAAATAAAGTGAGGAGTTCACAGATAACGAAGAAGAGAAATTACGAATCATATAACACAATTGTTATAATATTTTCCTCAGCCAGCAATAATTATTTTAAGATGAAAGGCTTTCATCAGCCCATGTCGAGGTAATAGTCTTGTGACAGTTTAGATCAGATTAGTAAAGTTCTCAAAATATATTGCCAGAGCTTATTTCTTAATCAGTACTCTCACGGCAAAACGAACGTGACAATGACGTTCTTTTGGAGTCTGTACTAACACAGCCATCAAAGATTAGGCGACTTACGACTTTCATTCCATAAGCTGGTAAGTGATGAGTAGAGCAGTGCAAAGGGAGCAGTTGTTCGACACCCCGGCAACAGGGCAAGGGTTGTAAATTCACCTTGTGTACCCGCAGTGGTCTGACTCTGCGGTACACAGGATAGCTCCAAGCAGTAGGTACAGCTTAGTAAAGCAAACGTCAGTACTGAAGAAACATAAGAACAGTTCGGTTCTAGTGTTACGATGCCTAAGGCGGAGCAAATTCGTTCGGCAAAGTTTAAGAGACTTAATTCCGAATATGGTGATATTTCTGATATTTTTGTTAATTGATTCAAGCATAAAACAAATTGGAATACATTGAATCGAATTATGGGTTTATTCCTGATTGTATAACAGCTTTAGAAAAGTCTGGTACAAAACTGGTTGATCAGATTTCCCTACTGCGAAATATCTGGAAGAAAGTGACTCAAGTAGACGATAAAATTGGTAAAATAATATCTGCGAAAATAACAAATAAGTTGAAAAAAATGGTGGATATTATAAACTCTGAAAGATTAGTGACAGTATTTCTGGAGATAAGGATTCCTTTGAAGATCTAACAGAAGTTGAAAAAAATGTTTTACAGGATTTTACGTATGCCGCAGTTGTCTCAACAGATGTATAAAGAAGCTTCTCCACATATAAGGCCATGTTATCAGGTAGACGAAAATCGTTTTCTGTTAATAACTTACAAATGTTATTTGTTGTGCATTGTAACAATATTTGGAAGATATCTGATAACGTATCACATGTGCATTAATAAATCACACTCATTGTAAAGAAAAGGAAAAACAAAAAACAAATTTTCAAGTGCTTTTGCGAATAAAATATCATGAACCAGTTACAAATAAACAGTGATTTTGTTTGCGTTCTGTATGAAATCATACATGTATACAGTATATTATTTGTTTAGGATGAAATGGTTAATTAGTTTTGTAATTTTGAAATCTTACTAAAGTATCTGTAGGAAATTAATTGTAGAAACGTTAGAGAACTGTGTCATTTCTATTGTGTCGTCTGTACGTCAACACATCGTGTACATGACCGTCGCTTGTACACAGGGAACACGCCGAGTAACGTCGGAACCCTTGCTATGATGCCATTCTGTCTGTCATGTGCTCCGTCTGCACCGCTCTAGTGATGAGAATATAGTGAGGAATACATATGAGGCTCTTGAGGTTGTAAGGAGCGCTGACATAAATAGGATATCGTCGCTTCACAGCTGGTGAGCTACACTTTTAATTTCTTTCAGTAACGCTTCCAACTTGTCGAAACTTGCTCTCAACGTTTGCCAAATAAACTATATGTGAATTTAAATTCTAAGCTTAATTTATATTATTTATTAATATTAACGTTAATTTATATTGACACACAGCAAGGAAATCATTTCAGTGTAAAAACTTCACAATGTACCGAGCGGGCTAGCGGAGTGGTAGAGGGCTGGCCTCGCATTCGGGAGGTCCGGGGTTCGATCCCAGGGGCCGGCAATCCTAACTGAGGTTTTCCATGGTTTCCTCAGTTATTTCCAGGCAAATGCCGGGATTGTACCTCTTGAAAGTCCGGCCATGGACGGCGATCCTTCCCTTAATCCTTTCATATGTGTGAGTGAATGATGTGTAATGTCTTAAATGTTTGTGTTGTATCGGAGGTGGCCCTGGCATTGAGCTGATCCCTCATCCGGGGAGGCCCTCCATGTCCTTGTGTGGTCAAAAAAGTATGTATGTGATCCATAGAGTAATATTCCTCTCCCGACAGGTCGCGGCCCTGTAAGGCCCGGGTGGCGTGGGCCGTGTAAATGTACCTAGAAGGGAGAGGTTAAACTGAGAGAAAGAAAAAAGAAGAGAACTTCACAATGTCCTACTGCATGTAATTAATTGGGAGTATAATATTTTCTTCAACATTTGTGTACCAATGGTCCCAATAAATAATAATGCTCGACGAACAATGAAAGAGTAGGGTCTATTACTTTAAAATAATTAGTATCTACTACGTAAAATGAAATACTTGTTCGTTTATTGTTGTTTAGAAATTACTGCAATATTTTTTTCTTCAAATTACTATATAAAAATTGTATTAATAAATTATGCTTTACAGACTACTGCGTGTTCAGTTCAAAATGTGTCATGGCTCGCTGTATGTCGTCATGTGGCTAGCCGATGAGTCTAGAGAATTCAATCTTCCTACACTCCCGCAGACGCGTATTACCTAAATGCGAGAGAAGTTGCCTAGCAAGTACGGCGTTCATTCTGAAGTACGCAGAGTCCGTGGATACCCACGGACTCTGGAAGTACGAGTACGTACCGATACGTCCGGTAACGCCGGTAGTGACAGGAATATGAATTGTTTGGAAACACGTACTGAGGTGAGTTTTTTTCTTACTGTCGGGATATGGCGAGAGGGTTAAGACGATTACTTACGTATTTGTTGACATTAACTTGAAGGTCAATATCGACACGGAGCATTTGATTTGTGTTGTGGAATGTTGCGGTATGCAACGGATGATAACAAATACCCTGCGTACGACTTGCCCGCGCAAAACACAGTTCGAAAGAGGTTATGGTAGCACACAGACCGTATAGACCGCCATCTGTTACTACGACGTTCAAGTTATACCGTACACGTTCTCAAGTTCAGATTGAACGCCTTGATTAATAGGCAACTTCTCTGACATAAAATCTGAAACTCGCTTCAAATCGCTGACTCACAACAGTGACGTCATGACACACTTTGAATTGAAACACCCAGTACTACTTCATGAAGTATAACTGAGTAAGCCTAAAGTTTCTTTTATTACAATTGTCAAGTATAGACACTGATAATATCCGTGTTTCTTTCTTCTGCTAAATGTGTTTATAATGTCCAAATGCCTATTTAATCCAACCCTAGACGCGCAGACTAGATTATTGTACACCCCTCCATCTAAGAAAGGGTAAGAGCAACGCTTGAATGATGCAGTCTGCACAGACCGGCGATCCGCGCACAAAACTGAACATTTAAGGTACGTTTTCCTCTGTGCGACTATCACGATGATCGTTCAACGATGATCATGCAACGATAATAGTTGAGCGCTATTTCTTTGTATTTCCTATGGAGCTGTTTTCCTTCGAGCGACTGCCGCTAGAGTCGTTGACGATCGTACGTCTTCAATAGTCGTTCAGGATAAGGTTGAATATGATCGTCAGTCGCTAACGTTTGTTGTGAGAAAGACGTGTATCATGGCTCCTTCGTTTTCTGACGCGGATGATGAAATTCTTCTCGAGGAATTGGCGAATCATCCCTCACTGTGGTAGCTGTCACATGCGTCCTACAAGGATCAAAGAGTCAAGGACAATATATGAGCTGAGTTTGTCAATAAAGTTGGAAAATTAAGTTATTTAAATGTTTGATACAGTCTCTCTTCATTATTGAGCTCAAGCAGACGGAGTTTTTTGGCTCTTTTCATCCCATACGTATGGAGAAGTATTTCGTCGTCTGCCATATCCTCAATCAAAGTCATTTAAGTAATCTTTTACATCTACTCATTAAACTCATTCTGTTAAACACAATCTTCCTCTAGAACGATGTAATTGCGAATGTAACACGAGACTAGTGAAAATCAACAAATCGTAGACGCTCCGAGCAAAATGGTATATTTTATAACCAACGATTGTCGTTCAACGTTTCATCGTTCAACGATAATCTTTGAACTATCATCGCAAGAGTGGCACCGAGGAAAACGTACCTTTAGAGTCTGATTTCTGGCATGCTTCTTCTAGATCAACAGAGAATGTGTTACAGTGTATATGTCTGGGTCATATGTTAATATATTATTGTTAATATTATTTTATGGTATTTTTATCTAAGTGTGTTACTTTATTTTTGTTTCAGGTGAGTGTTGGAATATGAAGTCGACTGCAGATTCTGTGGGCAATAGTAAGTTTATATCATGCTATTCAGATGCTTCGTAGCCCTTTACCTTGTCTCATGACTAATGATATGGTAGTGCATACATGTAAACGTAATTACACAAGTACATGAGTACATGTATAAGTACATACAGGGTACATGAGGGCATGCGTACTTAGTACTCAAGTGACTAGGACACGTTGTAAACTTGATTAATTGCATGTAAACGTAATTTATTGTGAACTAGTAATGTTATTAATGCAATTATAGCGAGAAATTATAATTAAACTGTTAAAAGCGATAATCATACTGAGTGATAAGACAAAATAAAACTAGTACAGATTGTTATTAAATGCTTAATAGTTGCCTTAGCTAAACAAAGAAGTCACCTTTACTATTAACCCTAGCATTGTGAAGATATATTTTGTGACGTGAATTACCAAGGTTAGGCAATAATTGCCCACCAAATTAAATTTAAATATATTACTTTCGGTGTAACAAAAATTACATTATTTGCTGTATTATAATTGAACAGTTACCTTGTTTTTTAAAGATTTACAATATGTCCAATTAATTTAATCGCCAAAAATGTTGACATTACTCTAAAAATGCACATCAGTTTTTCATCCCAGTTGTTATACATCGTTTTTTGAGCATCTGAACGAGTGTTACGTAAATTAAGTTCGAAATGTTCACATCTGACATTGGTTTTGGTGAGATTGTGAAAAGATTTCTTGTTAATAGCTAGAACTTGAAATAGAACTTGATTCACCTTCACATACCACTTCTGTATTATTTTTCTCACTGCCACTTTCTTTCGCCAGCTCCGCAGGTAGGTCAGTTTGCAATCTACATATTATAATTTGAAGTCGTAATGGAAATTACGGGAAAACGGCTGAACGAATTTTAATGAGTGACCCCTCATTTTCATGCCTGGCATTCAAAGTTTTTCGGAAAAGTAGTAGTTTTCAGTGAAATGTCAATTTTCCTACATAATTTTCCTATTTTCCAAAATCCATCTGTTGTCAGTTTTGAGAACTAATTTTATTGAATTACGGCCGACTTGATTGAATTTCAGAACAAAACACACACTACAATAAACAATAGGCATGGATAAATATATAATAGGATGCGAAACATAATGATTTTTCCGTAACACATACTAGAGGCGCTGTTGTAGAAATTGATCTTGCTGCCATCTATTTTTGGGATAGGCGTTATTACATCTAGCAGCGCACCAAGTAGCGAAAAGAGTAATTACTCCATGCATTTAGCAGCGCACCTGGTGACGAAAATGTTAAACTGTGCAGAAAGTATTCCCTCCCACTTCCCTCATCCTCATTCTCAAACTAACCCAATTTAAAATAAAACATTCACAGTTTTATTCCTCACAGCATATTCTATTAAAAATTCTTACCGGAGCCAACAGGAAGATAAAAAAGACGATGTGTTTTACACTACTCGATTAAAATATAACCAGACAGAGACAAAAAATAAAGCAAAAGGTTAGATAATTGGGATTGTATTCTTTGGGTATTTATTGTACAGCACAGTGGAAAAGTATGCAAGAACTACGTAGATAGTTCAATTTATTATATTACTATTACTTTACAATACATTCAACACTATTTTTACAACGTCCGTAAACATCACTGTTTCACATACACTGCTTATACACACACGTATCACTTTATGTTCACTTATTAGTAAGTTTCAGTCCGCCATCTTCTCTCCTCGACTCTCCCGTACAGCAATATCTCGAACGGATAAATAGAGAACTCTCGGTAATGTACCCAACACGTAGTTCTAATGTTCACCACCTACGACGTCGGGCGCTGATCACCTTATTTCAGACCACCAAATCTAGATGGTGCTGACCGCAGTTTCGCATCCTTTTATATATTCATCCATGCAATAGGCTATTACACGAAGGCCATGACCTGCAGGATTGCCGACATATTTAGAGCTCAATTCAATTTGTTATTAAAAACTGATTCTGCAGTGTATAATTTTCTGAGTACAGCTGTGTGTTGGATATTCAAATCTACGAAACCTGAGGTGGTTTGATGATATTATTACCATTAGAAATTAAATATTATTTTAGTTAATATCATGATGCGTCTATTTTTCATTAATTGTACATAATATTGATGCTATATTGATGACATGAAAGTGAAACGTTTTGAGGTTATGTAAGTAAATGTAGAGACTATCTTAATTTAGATCTTCATTTCTATAATTTACCGAGTGACTGCTATATATAACTACAAAACTTAAGTAAGATAATAATATTGTTATTAAAAATCAAATATTTTTATACTTATTAACCCAGTGGGGTTGGTTCTTTTTCATATACTTAATGGCGGTGTAGTGTAGATATTGATATGTGTCATTGTCTTCAGTATTGGCTCGAGAGAGCGCAAAAATTACAGTTCCTGAGGAAAGATAAAAAGATATTACTTACTGATAAAATAAGAGGCCTAGAAAATGTTGTAGTCTCCAGATCATTTCAGCAAGATCTCTTAGTAGGATAAAATGATTTTATTCTCTGCATTTCAAGTTCTACATGCAGCAGCTATACGAAAATGCTATTGTTCGAAAGCTTAGCAAACCTGATATTTTTTTAACTTTTGCCTACAATCCACAATGACCTGAAATAGCTACTGCTATCGTCCTGACATTGATACTTGCGTTTTAGCGTTGGAACTCAAAAACTGAAGTTGGATAGGTTCAAGAAAAAGTATTTGGCCTAAAAAATCCATTCAGAGGGAGTATGTTTCATTATCATGGAAGCAAATAACTGTCAAAAAGACAACTATTCTGCATTGAAAATAAATCTGAAAAAATTTTATTTGAACGTCTAACGAACTTAGTTTGCAGCAGCATTTGCTGCACAAGCCACTAGTAGCACTATAATCTCGCTTTCACCGAAAACATTAGACCTGTTATTATTCACAATACAACTCGTGTTTATGTTGTGCATCTGTGAACACAACTAGATTTGAATAAACGTCAATAAAGAAAGTACCATTTTACTGACTCAAGCTTCCACACTGCACTGCAAGAAACTGATAAAGTTACATCCAGTGAGCTCACCGTTTGACATTATCTTTTTAATCACTCTGTATATATTAAAAAGAGTTTGTGATAAAGGGAAACTTTGTCTCAGTCCTTGAGTTACCGTCCTATATCCTGAGATGACATTGCTCAATTTAATTTTTATGATATTGTTTTTGTAAATATTACAGATGTTTTGGAGTAATATATTTGCTACATTTCTGTTTTGCAAAATTTCAAAGTATGAGTCTTTTAATCGTATCGAATACTTTGGCTTAATCTATAAATGTAAAATGTGTCTCTAAATTGAATTCCCTTCGTTTTTCAAGGCAACAATTTTACAGAGAAAGGCGAGTCAATACAAGATCTACCTTTTCAAAATCCATTCTGGCATCCCAAAAGATATAATTCACTTCCTTGTTTCAATCATTCATTTGCATAAATTGTATTTTATAACAAGTGTTCAATAAGCTAATTTCTCTATAGTTATCTAATTTACGTCACCTTTTTTTGAAGAGGTAGTAATGCACTTTTCTTCCATTCATTCAGCGAAGCTGAAACCGGATGAATTTTACAGCAAATTCTTACAAATATGTAGCCCTAATGTGAGCGGTGAATTTGTTTACCCCATTGTAGCAGCGACGAGTTAAGCCCTGAGAAACTAAATTCATTTAAAAATGTTCTCGATATGCAGTGACAGATGGAATGGAAGAAATGGGTATGATATCGATAGTCAGTTACATATTAAAATAATTTCCTTTGAGGTTCTTGTTTGCATTAGATAAAAGCACTGATATTAGCAACACTTCACAATAAATCGTATTTATGGGGGAAGCTGATTCAAATTATAATATCCACGAAAAATGGTTGAATCTTGTGATACTCGTTCAAACCTGAGGGATTGTAATCTACTCATTCATAGAACGTAAATTACACGTGTTCGAAACCGGAAAGCTCTTGTGTAGGAATCCTGTAGGCCTATAATAATGCAATATTGTTTTGTAAGTAGAACAATACAGGATGACTCACGAGGATATACCGTCCTTTACAGAGCTTATTTCCGAAGACATTCTGAGCAAAAAATGTCATATAAACATGGGTCCTATTCTCAATATTTACAGAGTTACGTTTCGTTATTGGAACGCATTGCTGTGAACGCGTGATCTCGGTCAGCGTGCAGTCAGCAGCCAGCGCGAGCGCTACGGAAATCAAAGATAGCCGTATGCAGTTACGTAGAGCGACGAGTGCCGTTCACAAGCGTGCGGCCAAGTGTACTCAAGCGGACGGCGACATTTTAAAAAATGTGTTGTAAACTCTCCAAGACTGTAAATTAGGATGCAAAATTGAACTGCAAATAATTAAGTCGGTGGAAGTGGTGTGATTTGTAATAATTGTTGTGATAAGTGCGTAAGAATAATGTAATTTTCTAGTTAAAAATAGAAAAAGATGTCTGTACGAAGCAACTAAGGAGTTCACAGCACATTTTTAGTTTCATAATACTTGTCAATTAAAGAAATGATACTTCTGAATGGTTCATTCTCTATTTGTAATATTCTTTTACCTTCAGACTAAAGAAAAAAGTATTTTACAAACAACTTTAAATTAGTGAAAATATTGAGAATAGGAACTATGTTTATATGACTTTTTTTGCTCAAAATGTCTTCAGAAATAAGTTCCATAAAAGACGGTAAATCCTCGTGAATCATCCTGTATAAAACCTGAGCCCCTTACCTTATGAACAAAAGACTTCATCTTTGTACTAAAATGTTATAAGCACACTCACAAAACCACTCTTCGCGTTTCACCGGCTCCTGTGGACATAATTATGTTGCAGATCTTAAGAGGAGTGCTATGGTACTAGTAGGCCCTAGCTGTTGCCATCTCTCGAAATTCTTGTGTAGGCTACTTTTGTTGTTCGTCATCTTACCCCGTTAGTTAACTTACATTTCCTTCCCCTAATTACAGGGATCTGTTAATTTCCCGTCACTTTTTCCTTGGGGATGAAAAGTGAGATAGACGAAGATCTCATAACGACATAACCTTACTTTTACTTCTGTGGGCGAAAGGAAGCAAAGCCTAGCATAGAATTAATGTTCACAGGCTAAGTTGTTACTTTAAGGCCCAATTGTATAAAACTCCCTGACTAAATAAAATAAATGTATATAAATTTCAATCATAAGACATATCTGTTTGCAAATGTTTATTTGCTACATGAATATAGAATATATTAACGTTTTCGCCTTATTGGGCATCCTCAGATATAGTAAAATGTGTAATCTGAACCTTGATCAAATTAAGCAAATAACAAATGAGCAATGTATTATACATGGTGTTGGATCTTCATGAGCTATATGTATAAAACTATAAATAAATTTTGGAGGATAATTAATTTCAATATGATGCAAATTTTAAATTTAAAAATTGATTGTGTATACACATAACTCATGTAACATGAGTTATATGAATACACAATCAATTTTTAATTTTAAACATGCAACATGAGTTACATGTATACACAATCAATTTTTAATTTTAAACATGTAACATGTTATATGTATACACAATCAATTTTTAATTTTAAACATGTAACATGAGTTATATGTATACACAATCAATTTTTAATTTTAAACATGTAACATGAGTTACATGTATACACAATCAATTTTTAATTTTAAACATGTAACATGAGTTATATGTATACACAATCAATTTTTAATTTTAAACATGTAACATGAGTTACATGTATACACAATCAATTTTTAATTTTAAACATGTAACATAAGTTATACGTATACACAATCAATTTTTAATTTTAAACATGTAACATGAGTTACATGTATACACAATCAATTTTTAATTTTAAACATGTAACATGAGTTATATGTATACACAATCAATTTTTAATTTTAAACATGTAACATGAGTTATATGTATACACAATTAATTTTTAATTTTAAACATGTAACATGAGTTATATGTATACACAATCAAATTTTAATTTTAAACATGTCACATGAGTTATGTGTATACACAATCAAATTTGAATTTTAAACATGTAACATGAGTTATGTGTATACACGATCAATTTTTAATTTTAAACATGTAACATGAGTTATATGTATACACAATCAATTTTTAATTTTAAACATGTAACGTGAGTTACATGTATACACAATCAATTTTTAATTTTAAACATGTAACATGAGTTATGTGTATACACAATCAAATTTTAATTTTAAACATGTAACATGAGTTATATGTATACACGATCAATTTTTAATTTTAAACATGTAACATGAGTTACATGTATACACAATCAATTTTTAATTTTAAACATGTAACATGAGTTATATGTATACACAATCAATTTTTAATTTTAAACATGTAACATGAGTTATATGTGTACACAATCAATTTTTAATTTTAAACATGTAACATGAGTTACATGTATACACAATCAATTTTTAATTTTAAACATGTAACATGAGTTATATGTATACACAATCAAATTTTAATTTTAAACATGTAACATGAGTTATATGTATACACAATCAAATTTTAATTTTAAAATTTGCATCATATTGAAATTAATTATCCTCCAAAATTTATTTATAGTTTTATACATATAGCTCATGAAAATCCAACACCATGTATAATACATTGCTCATTTGTTATTTGCTTAATTTGATCAAGGTTCAGATTACACATTTTACTGTATCTGAGGATGCCCAATAAGGCGAAAACGTTAATATAATTATTCTATATTCATATAGCAAATAAACATTGCAAACAGATATGTCTTATGATTGAAATTTATATACATTTATATTATTATATTACTAGACGTATCTGAAAATAGAAAATGAATTGTAAATTATCCCTGACTAAAGACCAATTTTGATCGAAGGTCCGAAAGTGAACAGAGTTCAGACACTTCTTCTATTATATAAAACTTTTCTGCGATCAAATTACCTGGGTTCATATGCAGTCTAAGTTCACGTGAAAAAGACTTGGCAACAGTACATAAGCAGGTGAAGTAGTTATGTGATGCGCGGGTCATGTTGTACAGGTTTGTTCAGTGTAGCCAATGTAGCGACATTTACTCTTTTTCGACGACAGTTTCTTTTAACTTGTATATTGCTTAAATAGGGATTTAGCGACCTATTTAGCACCTCATAGTGACAAAATTTAATCTTTCTTTGTTGATAATGAGAAATCTAGCGACTTTCCAATTACTTTTTTGGCGAAATTCCGCACACTCTGTTGGAGACACTGGTTTGTTTTGTGCATTGTAAATAATGGCGGACAATAAGAAGAAGATTGACCGTTCTCCAAATTGTGTTTGATAGTGCTAAACATAATAAAGCTTTATAAAACGACAATTTTCGTTTAGTGATACAGTTAATTGAAAATTAATGAATGTACCTATCATATCCATGAATAATTAATGGTTGTTATAAACATAATATAATTATAGGTTATGTTATTTGATACTTCTGAACACGATAAAGCCTTATAAAATGTAAGAATGCTTGTATATTAAGGCAAGAAATGGAAAAAAATATATATAAATGTATCTACCATATATATTAAAATAATGGTTATTCTTTTGCACAATCTGCCACTCGTATATTTCAAACAGAAAAGAAATAACTGTACTTGGATCTTCTAACTTAATCGAAGAAATTTCTTCAGTCAAAGTTGACTTTAGTTTAATACAACTTAATCTCAGATTAGACTTTATACAACACAAAATTCAGCTAGAATGAGGATTAATTTAACCTCTGATCTAAGATTAAATGATTTATACAATCGGCCCTAAGAGGTATCAGTAGACTTGCGTTTAAGTGTAAAGCAGGCGTCTATACTTTTATCGCGCTTCGTCGGAGAGGCGAAGGGGGGGGGGGAGTCGGTCGGCAACAGAAGGATACGGCGAGATGAGGTCCGTGGCAGGAGAGCACGATACGGGTGGAGTTTTCAGGAATAAGGAGGAGTTATATTTTATGGCTGCGACGCCCATTTATCGGAAGAGCTGAGTGCAGCCATGGTGTTTACTTCTTTAACATCTCTTGGCACGTAAACAAAGAATTCATCCCCCGCCCTCCTAATACCCTATTTATCGGCGTCCTTCGAGGCTAAATATGAAGTGGTACATCGTGGATGAAATGGGATAGAAGGAAGGCTGGCTTTCAGAACTGACAAGGAGTCCCTTGTGTAGTCGATGTAACGCGTTTGTGAATCAAGTCCTCCAGGCCGCGTTAACTTAACAAGTACACTGACGTAGAATAAATCTTCCACAACTGTATAAGTAAGACAGACAAGGAATGATATTCTGCAGAAATTAAAAATTACACCTATTGTACGCAAAATAAATTAATTCCAACATAATTGGATACAGTGATATGTTACAAGAATGAATATAAATTTCCTATAAATGTTCACTTAGAGCTACGTCTTTTTGTTCACTAAGTACGGAAGGTGTAACTTTCGAAGTGAACGTAACATAAAAAATGTATCAGTCTTCTTGTTCTTTTTAAGTCCCTTGTTCACCTTGTCTTCCCTTTGTTCTCATTATTCCTCTCCTACTTCTTGTATTACTTCTCGTTCTCTTTGTATTTCACCTTGTTCTCCTCTTCTTCCCCTTGTTCTCCTTATATTTCATCATCCTCTTCTTCTTGTATTTCACATTGTTCTCCTTGTTTTCCCTTGTTCTCCTTGTCTTCCCCTTGTTCTTGTATTTCACCTTCTTGTATTTCACCTTGTTCTCCTTATCTTCCCCTTGTTCTCCTTGTTTTCTTCTTGTTCTCCTTGTATTTCACCTCGTACTCCTTGTATTTTCCCTTGTTCTCTATGTCTTCCTCTTGTTCTCCATGTCTTCCCCTTGTTCTCCTTGTTTTCCCCTTGTTCTCCTTGTATTTCAACTCCTTCTCCTTGTCTTCCCCTAGTTCTCTTTGTCTTCCCCTTGTTATCCTTGTCTTCCCCTTGTTCTCTTTGTCTTCCCCTTGTTCTTTTTGTCTTCCCCTTGTTCTCCTTGTCTTCCCCTTGTTTTACTTGTCTTCCCCTTGTTTTCCTCGTCTTCACCTCCTAGTTTTCCCCTTTTTCTCCTTGTATTACCCATGTTATCCTTTTTTTCTCCTTGTTCTCCTTGTCTTTCCCTTGTTCTCCCTGCCTTCCCCTTGTTATCCTTGTCTTCCCCTTGTTCTCTTTGTCTTCCCCTTGTTCTTTTTGTCTTCCCCTTGTTCTCCTTGTCTTCCCCTTGTTTTACTTGTCTTAAACTTGTCTTCCCCTTGTTTTCCTTGTCTTCCCCTTGTTCTCCTAGTTTCCCCTTTTTCTCCTTGTATTACCCAGGTTATCCTTTTTTTCTCCTTGTTCTCCTTGTCTTTCCCTTGTATTTCTTGTCTTGCCCTTGTTCTCCTTGTCTTCCCCTTGTTCTCCTTGTCTTCCCCTTGTTCTCTTTGTCTTCCCCTTGTTCTTTTTGTCTTCCCCTTGTTTTCCTTGTCTTCCCCTTGTTTTACTTGTCTTAACCTTGTTTTCCTTGTCTTCCCCTTGTACTCCTCGTCTTCCCCTTGTTCTCTTTGTTTTCCCCTTGTTCTTTTTGTCTTCCCCTTGTTTTCCTTGTCTTCCCCTTGTTTTACTTGTCTTAACCTTGTTTTCCTTGTCTTCCCCTTGTTTTACTTGTCTTAACCTTGTTTTCCTTGTCTTCCCCTTGTTCTCCTTGTCTTCCCCTTGTTCTCTTTGTCATCCCCTTGTTCTTTTTGTCTTCCCCTTGTTTTCCTTGTCTTCCCCTTGTTTTACTTGTCTTAACCTTGTTTTCCTTGCCTTTCCCTTGTTCTCCTTGTCTTCCCCTTGTTCTCCTTGTCTTCCCCTTGTTCTCTTTGTCTTCCCCTTGTTCTTTTTGTCTTCCCCTTGTTTTCCTTGTCTTCCCCTTATTTTACTTGTCTTAACCTTGTTTTCCTTGTCTTCCCCTTGTTCTCGTTGTCGTCGCCTTGTTTTACTTGTCTTCCCCTTGTTTTCCTTGTCTTCCCCTTGTCCTCCTCGTTTTCCCATTGTTCTCCTTGTAATACCCTTGTTATCATTTTTTTCTCCTTGTTCTCCTTGTCTTTCCCTTGTTTTTCTTGTCTTGCCCTTGTTCTCCTTGTCTTCCCCTTGTTTTCTTCGTCTTCCCATTGTTCTCCTTATCTTCCCACTATTCATATATTTTCCTTGTTCTCCTTGTCTCCCCCTTGTTCTTCTTGTCTTCCTCTTCTTTTCGCATTTCCCTTGCTCTCGTTCCGTTTCCAGTCTTATCTTTCTTCCCGTTATCTATGTATTCTCTTTTTTCGCCTCACAGTCAGTGTCCAGTAACAGTAGGTACTTAACTTTGCCATTACACAAGTACAGTGTAGGGGCATTATAGGTTAATTCTGCAACCTACTGAATACAGTGAACATTATTTAGCCTACAATGCAGGTGGCTATTTACACAATATTGCATTACTGCATAGTATATTACACAGTATTTCAGACAGTAAAATTTTCACATAGCTAGACAAATGTGGAAATGACAGGATATGAATGTATCTATTAGAAATATTTAAGTTACTCATAATAAATAGGATAATTCACTTCACAGAGATTTTATATTAAACAATTACATGAAGCAATAAAATAAAGGATGGAAGTGATATGACTGAATAGGTATATTGAAGCGAACAAAAGACTACATTAAAAATAATTAAAAACAATAGGGCCTGTGAGTTTTCTAGTTAAGTGTATAGTTAAGAAATTTGAAAATAAGACTGAAAGTCTCCTTAGTTTGGCAACAGTGCATCCCCGGCTCATCTGCGAACACACAAGAAATCAGGTCTGAAGATCAGCATTCCTCTCTTAGTCACTGCAGTAGGGTTCTTAAGCTTCCTAATCACAGGAAATAATGGTAGAACTAAGTGTTAACTTATAGGGTAAACATTGGTAATTTCGTGGCAGTGGTTATTTCGTGATACTTTTTCTTTGCTCTTTTGTGAACTAACCAATGGTGTTACGAGATCCAAATTTCCCCCAAGGGATTGTATATGTTGTCCAGCTTCCAGAAACATACAACTAAGCTTTGTGTGACTATTGTAGTTGCTTCAGTGAGCTTTTATGTTTGGAGAGAGCAAGTTTGCGTCGACTTCTCAGGCATACAAATTTTGTGGATGTTTGTAATTACATTACAGGCTTATTACTAAAGGTAAGCATATGATATTGGGTACAAAGAATTATTGTATCTTCATGAAATTTTAGGAAATGTTTTTGGAATTTTAGATACATCTGTAGTCGCCATATAGGCTTAGCTTTACTGATAGAAATCTTAGCTGTTTGAGACGACATTTTGTTGAGCATTAAGTGTTACAATTTTTAAAATAGCATAAAATGAATTACAATACGAATTTTAGAAATCTGAAGACAAGATGTGATAACAAAAAAGAAAACGGAGACGCAATGAGTTCAGTGTAGCTTCTGTTTGATTTATCATGCTAAGTGTCAATGATAAGTGCTAAATGACTTGCAAGAATTGTGACAGAAGATGGAACATGGCTCCACCATTTTGGACCGGAGACAGAGGCAGACAATGGAGTGGCATCTTGCAAATTCACCAAAGAAATAGAAATTCAAAAGTACATCTTCGGAAGGAAACGTTATGGCTACTGTGTTTTTCGATTCAGAAGGACTCTTGCTTGTAGACATCATGCCACACGGAACCACCTTTAATTCTGACGGGTATGTTGCAACTCTCAAGAAACTTCGAGTTCGACTGAGTCGTGTTCGACGACATCGGGAGAAGCAGGATGTTCTGCTATTGCACGACAACGCACAGCCATATGTCAGTCACAAGACCACAGACCAGATCAGAAAATTCGGATGGACAACACTGAAACAACCGCCTTACAGTCGTGAACTGGCACCGTGCGATTACCATCTCTTTGGTAAACTGAAGGATCCCTTCGCGGAACGAGGTTAGAATGTGACTCCCTTGTGCACGCTGCTAAAGAATGGCTCAGACGTGTTGGTCCAGACTTTTACCGTGTTGATCTACAGGCCCTCGTTCCTAGGTAACGTAAGGCAGTTGAAAGGGACAGGGATTATATGGAAAAGTGACATTTTGTTCCTTAAGGATGCATCTACATTGTGTGAAAATAGCAAAGCTGTAGGACAAAAATATAATTTTTAAACAAACGTTATGCATTACTTTTGGAGTTACCCTAGTAATATAGGTTATAGTAAAGTTCGTAATAAAAGTGTTCACCCTTTCAGGGCAAAGAAGATACCTTTTCAATTTCAATTTTTACTTTGATTTCATTCTTATTATGTGTAGATATGTATTTCTATGTTTTCTTGCTATGAATATTAAACGGAATTAGTGTGTTTGAAGTCTTGTAACAATAAATGAGAATTTCATTTGACTTTAATGAATTTTTCCAAAATTCTTCTACCTCTCACGAAATTATCAATGCAATATCACGAAATAACCAACCTTTCAGCTTAAGTTGTAAAAGTGGTTTTTGGCACATATTCAAAAACGTATCCAATCTTTTATGTCTCCAGATTTGTACAGCAAGTTATCGTCTTTTATATGAAAAAATCGGAATAAGGATAGTATATTTACACATTTGCATTTTAAATTAATTTTCATGAAATTATCACGAAATTACCAATGTTTACCCTATTTAATTTGTAATAAAACAATAAATTTTAATTAAAGGCTGCTAAATAATTCCTTATTGTTTCTGTAATGATAAGACTAAAAATCAAAATCGTACGGTTAGTAGGAATTATTGACTAAAACAGTGTTAACATTCAGGGAAAAATTATTATTATTTTTCTGACTGTTATACTTTTACTACGTAATTCTATTTTTGATCAATAAAGCGGTACGAAACGACGTCTTTCAACCAATCATGGCTGCTTATCGCACAATTTTATCACTTTCCTAGCATTTGTTTATTTTTATCGCTTCCCTAGCATTTGTTTGTTTTTATCGCTTTCCAAGCATTTCTTCCTTTGTTTGCCAACATTTCAAACTGAACATTCTTTACGCTATTAGAAAACATGCTATTTCGATCGTCATTTGTTTACCGCATAGACAGTCAAATGAAAATGGCGGCTCCGTTCAAACGTTTTGGTGAAAGCAACATTAGTGAAATAGAATTTTAGTAAGTCATCATCATCATCATCATCATCAAATTTCAGGCACGAAACTAGGCCATTTTTGGCCTCTTTCGGTTCCAGCTATACAGGATCCAATAGACGTTTCTGTGGACGTCCAGGTCGTCGTCGTCTTTGAGGGCGGTATTTTAGCATTTCTTGGGGTGTCCGGCTTCTATACGAGAAATGTGTTCAAGCCATCTGTTTCTGTATTCTGTAATTTTTTCTTCTAATGGTCTAGTAAGTCAATATCTATTTTATTGTATTAGAGTACTTGATTTATTCTAATCTTTATATACTTTCTTCTGTTTTTATCACCTCCCTATCATTTGTTTCTTTGTTCGCCAACATTCGAAACTGCAAATTCTTTACGGTACTATAAAACACGCTTTGCGATCGTAATTTTTTACCGCATAGACAGTCAACTCAAAATGGCGGCTCCGTTCAAACTTTTTGGTGAAGCTAACAATAGAATTTTATTAAGTCAATATTTTATTGTATAGAGTACGGTACTTTATTTCTTCTAATCTTTATATACTTTCTTCTAATCGTGTAATAGTCAGTTAAACCCCACTCGAGTTTTGATTTTCTCTGAATAAATCAAAACCTCTAGTGAGATTACTGTTGGTAAAAGTATTCATTCGGGACTAATATTGTATCAGAAGAAATAAATTATTAAAATATGCGTAATTACATTACTTCCACTCTGTATACGAGTATATATGACTTTTTCAAGTAACTAACATACAGCTGCACCAAAAAAAAGCCATAGGCTAGAAAATATTGTAGCAACTAAAAAAAAAACTTAAAAATAAATATAACTTTATATACCAAAATTAAGTATATTCAACTAATAACCATATCCAAAGTCTGAAGAGTATAAAAATATGTAAAAGCAATATAATATCGTAACACTATTGATTCTAATTTACATGAGCCGTTTTATATAGAGTAGGCTTACACGCTTTAAATTGGAAAACAGTGAAGTTATTTAATTAACGGAGTTCGTAAGGAAAATGTATTTGTTTTTCCTCACTTAGTTGTACCCAAACTTCTCTTCTTGAGGGCCGAGCTAATTCAAGTTATCTATAAGAGAAGTCCTGCGAACAAAGACGAGGCAGCCAGCGAAGGATTTTGGAGAGACGGTCCCCTTAAGGCTTTTATATTGCCTCACATTAAGGGGGCAGTTTTCTGTAACACCGGCGACCGCCCGCTCTGCCTTCATTCCAGGTAGCTTCCGTCTCTAATTAGGAATGAAGCAGTGTCACACATTTGAATATATTACGCTACATTCTAAGACTTCCTTAGCTACAGGATTTTGTTCACACGAAGACTTCTTTTAATTACATAAATAAATTCCGAGATTATTTTTAGAATATAAGTTTCTAGCAATTCTAGTTAATACCGGGTGATCCGTTTGTGAAGACATGAAATAAAAACGCTGTAACATGAGAAATGTTGCTATTTATTTTTATTAAGGTATACAACGACACTTAGTTTAAAAATCCACATTTGTTCCTAAAGCTACGGTTTGTTTACGGCAGCCGTGGCGAAAATGTGACTCACGAGCACGTTGTGCTCGCAATGATAGTTCTGCATTTCTCTTGCTTCCTACCTCCCACAACCCCACCCTCTCACTCACTGGAGTCAAACTCCGTTCCATTTGTATTTGTCTCTACAAAAACGAAAGTTTCAAGTAGGATGGGAGGACGCATTTTTTTGCTGCCAATATGATAAGAATATTAAATGTATTTTATTTTGTTGGGTTATTTTACGACGCTGTATCAACATCTAGGTTATTTAGCGTCTGAATGAAATGAAGGTGATAATGCCGGTGAAATGATTCCGGGGTCCAGCATCGAAAGTTACCCAGCATTTGCTCTTATTGGGTTGAGGGAAAACCCTGGAAAAAACCTCAACCAGGTAACTTGTCCCGACCGGGATTCGAACCCGGGCCACCTGGTTTCGCGACCACAGGTGTGGACTATTAAATGTATGATTTGTTCACAAGTATTATGAGGAAAACTATTGTATAACATAAAACGGCATTATACTACTAAAAGTTTAAGTGTTATTATTATTATTATTATTATTATTATTATTATTATTATTATTATTATTATTATGATAATAATAATCATCATCATCACCGTACGTCAATCCTTTTTCAGCAGATGTACGAATAATGTGGTTAGATCTTCAATTTGAACTAACAAGCAAACGTTCTGATGGGGGCATATAAAAAACGTTTTTTTCTTCCACCATGTTCATAATGTCAAAAGAAGTGCTTATACAAATTTTGACCACTCGACCGCAATTACGAGGGCTGTAAAAAAATAAGTTGAACAGGGCCGCTAACAGAAAAAAAAATTCATGGGACAAATTTATTGAAACGGACACAGCAGTTGTTGAGCTATTTTTCAACATACTTATTTTCCATTGGAATTGAGACATTTCTCTTATCATGGGATCGACAGAGAGAGGTGCAGACGCAGTCAAACGCTGGTTCCGATCTGAGGCGGCTGACTTCTACGACACAAAAATTGATCCCTTGGTATGACAAATGTCTCAATTCCAGTGCGGGATATGTTGACAAATAGCGCAACAATTTGTGTATCTGTTTCAATAAATATTTCTATGCAATTGTGTTTTTTTCTATAAACGGCCCCAGAGAAAATCACTTTCTGGACGGCCTCGTAATTGCGGTCGAGTGGCCAAAATTTGTATAAGTACTTCTTTTGACATTATTAAAATGGTGGAAGAAAAAAAAAATTATCTGCCCCCATCAGAACGTTTGCTTGTCAGATTTACAATGTGATGTTAAATGAAAGCTAGATGTAAGGACTTGACAAATGTTGAACTTTTCAAATCCTTGCCAACAATAAATATCTGAAGCTTCGTTCTTTCGCTTGCTCTTTTGAAGCCATGTTCGCTACAACTTATGTTTGTGAAAAATTATTTTCAATAATGAAAATAGTAAAAACCAAATTTAGATCACGACTGACAGACAAATACCTTCGTGATCAGCTACGACTGACAGTAAGTGACATCATTCCTGATTTTGAAACTCTGTCGCAGACACATTCTGAAGACAATTAATTTTAGGTTGTTATAATTTGTCCTGTTTTAGGCCTATTGTTCATTTCTTTCTTCGTTACACTTACTAAGCATTAGTTTGTAACCTTCTACTGTATAAAATTATATATAAGTGCTAGACATAAGGAAAATGAAAATCCGTCAATAAGTGAGACAGTTGCTTCACTTTCCCTTCGGGTGTCCGCCTCCCTCCATAGGTGTTATGCACGTTGCAGGATACACAGTGGCTCGGCGAACGATCACATTTTCACTACGGCTGGTTTACGGCGATCATCGCCGGACGCACACCGCCGGCGTTTATAAACGCTGCCGATGATCGTCAGAAAGTGGTTTCTTTATCAGCGTACATCGCTGTCAATTCTCATTTGTTTTGCTGCCATAACTCGATTCAACATTAATATCTACATGGCTTTCTACGTTGGCGATTGATTATGGCTGTAAAGAAACCGTGCGCATTCATTTTAACTGATAGCAACTCCAGGCGACAATCGCCAGCGATATCCGCCCAGTGATGATCGCCGTAAACAAACCGGAGCTTTAATGTCTTCCAAACTTTAGTGACATGATTCTTAGGAGTAAACTAAGCAATTGATATTATTCAAACTTGAAAATCGAATTTCGGGCCCAAAAGAATTTTTTTTAATTAATACAATTTTGGACAGACCTAACTCCATTAGAAATTGACCTAGGGGAGAACTCCTGTCGTCAGAATGATCCCCTATGTATGGAGAATGTTACATACTAAAATTATTTATCCTGAAACATTCAAAATATATGCCACATTATACAGGGACATCATTTTATTTTTACTAACACTTTTTATATTAACCTGTCTATATCTTTGGATTAAAGGTCTAGAACCGGAAACACCGCTTCGTTCCCCTTCCACGACTGGTGTTCAATGATACTGGCGTAAAATATAAATCACTTTACTACGTACAGGAGGGAAGAAAAGTAGTTTATCCATTTATGTAAACTAGGAAATATCGCAATTTTTTAGTTTGATCATTTTCATTAGGCTTTTGCTTAATCAAAATACAGTATTGTATCAACACTTAGTGTGTTTACTCACGAAATGAGCTATCCATTCGGACTTATTAATTATGCAGTGTATATTGTACTGTTGCAGCACATTAGCGTACAATATAGAGAATGAAGTTAAATTGAAAAATAATCATAATATGGATATTTAAACACATTTTTGAAAATGGTGGCCGTTCATTTCGATACAGGCTTCAGTTCTTTTGTGCATATTGTCGCGCTATAGACTATTGTACCTAATTCCAATTACCAGTTTCGTCCTTTCTACGGGTAACTCATGTTGAAATAATTCTATACCTATTCTATGAAAGAGTACCTTACGTACTGTAAATTTAATCTTCACTTCTCCCCCGATCCGAAAAGATAAAATTACTCAGACATGCTATCTACTGTCCGTTCAAGTGGTTTCGTCGTAGAAAGGGGGGGGGAACACGTGACAGTTAATTGCTTAACGAGGCCCTTTTATTTAAGTTATTTTAAACAGTTGTATAATATTACCTAGACGTCCAATTCTTAACAGAAATTAATGTTTTCAGAAAAGAGCTAAGACAGCCCAGCTACTAGACTTCACAGAGAGGCGAACAGAAGCAGGTGGGGGAAACCGGAATGCGACGTATGCAAACGGACGACAGTAACTTACCTGTGCGAAAATATGATTCAATATTGAAAGTTCTTTCGTCACTGGAAAACGCAAACATATTTCTGGAACGTACTCTACTCACTAACTCAGTACTGCATACGCGGCCTCAGTTCTATGTGGAGAACGGTTTGAAGTTTAGTAGTAGAGGGGGTGGGAGTGAAGTACATTAGAAAACTCAGGTACAATAAAAATTGAAGTAAAAATAAAATGATGTCCCTGTATAAGCACTGTAGAAAGAAATAAACATATACAGATTTGTATATTTTTGGGTAAAATAATTATAATCAATTGAAATTAATAGTTTTAGTATAGAATATAGCTACATGTTTAAGCTTTAATTTGGTACCTCAATGAACTCTTTTGCCCAAAAGGAAGTCTACATTTTGTTCATCGGAAGGATAATAAGTGTCGGAAAATGTGAAATGGGAGAAAACATACTGAAAATGGCGTAAGGTACAGAAAGTATAGTGCGCTTATATTATAAAAACTCAAATAATTATGATATTATTGAGATAATAGGTACAAGTTATATATTTTTGAAAACTAGAATAAATGAGGTTCCATATGAGGTAAAAACATTATTTACCAAAATTCTGAAGAAATCTGACATTTTGTCCTTAAAGGACAAAACAAGAATTCTTTCAATAGTTTGTTATCATAGTATACTGTTCTATCAAATTGACTGAGCAAATTGGGAATTAAATCTTAAAACATGCTATGAAGTTATTAATACAGGGACATCATTTTATTTTTACCAACATTTTTAACATTAACCTGACTATACTCGGAAACACTGTTGCCCCCTTCTATTACAGGAGTTTGATGTTACTAGTGCAATATGTAAACAAATCATTTTACTAGGTATAGGAGGAGAGAAAAGTAGTGTATCCATTTATGTTGTAGGGAAATACGATATTACGATTTTCAGTTTGATTATCACTTTTACGGAATTTATCAAAATACAGTAGAGTAGTAACATTTTTTTCTAAAAACTCAACTTTTCAGGCGGCTATGTTCGTTATGTAATGTCTACTTTATTTAGCATATTAATTATTGATGTTCACATACAATATAGAGAGTGCATTTAAATTGAGGGGGTCATAAGTAAAGGGCTGTAAGTGCACTTAAGTTACTTTTGAGAAAATGGGGATTAAATATTTAAGCTTTCATAAAACCGGTGAAATTTTTATTTTAATTTTAATGTGTGATACGATTAAAATATCCCTTTGCGACTAAAATTTTAGATACTTTTGCTTACACTGGATGCACTTAACTCATGTTGTTACAAATGTCACTAGCATTCCTTTGCTTCTAGCCACCTCAATTCAAAATAAGCTAATCTGAATTTTTAAACAAGTTGCTGAAAATGGTTGCCGTTCATTACAATGCAGGCTTCAATTCTTTACGCATATTATTAAAAACATTTTGAATCATATCCTCTGAAATTGAATTTATCGTTTCTTGAATATAATTTCTTAGTACGATATTATTAATAAAGGATCTTTCTTCTATAGAAAACGCAACCATATTTCTGAAACACACCATAAACTGCAGTGTTTACTTCACTGCTTGAAGGCTTCGAATGCAACAGCGGCCGTAAGTTTGTGTGTCTGACGGGAGCAAGGACATTAGTGAAGGGGTGGGAGTGAAGTACATTCAGAAATGCAAGTACAATAAAAATGCAAGTAAAAATAAAATGATGTCCCAGTATAAAAAAATTTTTATCTCGATAAGAAAAAAAAACGAGCATAATTTTATTATTCTTATTTATTTGGAATATCTCAAAGAATAACCACCTGAAATTAATAACATTACTTACGGTTCAACCTGTATATGGCGTTGTCCTGTGCGACTTTGATTGGCTGGAATTCAACGTGTTTTTACTCATCATTGGTCAATGACTGTATGAGAGGAATAGCCATTTCAATGTTGCAGTCTCGAATGGAGAGTGAAAATATTGTAAATAAATTCCTGTTATAATCCAGTATTGTTCAGCCTTTAAGATCTAATGAAATATGCTGAAGGATTCTGCTGGGAAGTGAAGATTGCTGGGGCAATGTCGGCGGAAGTGCGTACTTAAAGTTAAAGTTAACGGTAATTGCTGGTTTGAAGTAGGCTAGGAACGAGGCGCTTTATGTGAAATATTTCGTGCTGTGCCTGATTTCATAGTTAACGTGCTACCTACCCTCTCTCTCTGCTGATAATCTCTCATAAGAAAATGCTGTGAAATACGGGTATTATATTTAATCGCCTCAGAAATTATGAAACAGGTGTCTGCGTGGGCCAGTCAACATTTTGCGAACGCTCCAACGCGTGATATGGAACAAGAACTGAACCGCTTTCCTCCCTCAATAGCAATATCTTTCGTGACGCGAAAATGTGCTTTATAATACATTTTATACTGTAACTACTCAGTGGATATAGTGAACTTTGATTGAGACAAACATTATTTATAAAATTTTAACTATCATACCAGTGACATTAATCACGAATTTATAACATTAATAATGCAGTTTCACTTGCACAGAAATGTAACTAATATTCTCGCTGTGAATATTGGCCCACATTTAGATGGGAAGTATGATTTCAGTGTTCTATAACCAATATTAATTAATTCATTCTTTAATTAAGTCATATATTTATTTACTTATCTACCTATTCACTTTACAATTTTTAATTATTTTTATCTATTTACTTAATTATTTACTGACTTATTTATTTACTCACTTAATTACTTATTTATTATTTTTAATATGTATTTATTTATTTACTTATATATGTTTATTTATTTACCTATTTATTTATTATCTTTGATATATATATATATATATATATATATATATCCTATCTATCTATCTATCTATCTATCTATCTATCTATCTATCTATCTATCTATCTATCTATCTATCTATCTATCTATCTATATCTATCTATCTATCTATATCTATCTATCTATCTATATCTATCTATCTATATCTATCTATCTATATCTATCTATCTATATCTATCTATCTATCTATATCTATCTATCTATCTATATCTATCTATCTATCTATCTATCTATCTATCTATCTATCTATCTATCTATCTATCTGTCTATTTAGTTACTTAATTATTTACTTATTTATTTATTTATTATTTAATTATTTATTTATTTATTTATTTATTTATGTATTTATTTATTTATCAGGAATCCGCCTCCTGATCATTAGTTCTACTCTTTCATGGGCGAGCTAAAGTTTTATCTGTGTATACTATATATTATGTTACAATATTAGCAAAAATAAAATAACTAAATAAATAAATAAATAAATTTACTTGTTAACTAACTTATTTATTTTCTTATGTATTTTCTTATTTATTTACCTACTTGCCCATTTACCTATTTATTTATTTATTTATTTGTTTATTTATTCAGTGAAATGTGTTATATAGTGTCAGTGAAATGTGTTCCAAAGGGTCAGCCATAACTTTGTGAATTTGTGAAACGATAAAAATGCTCTCTTTTAATTTTCTTTCACTCACTGGTAAACTTTTTCTTTAAATACTGAAACCCGCACCCTTGTTTGTTTATTGCATAGACCTCACTTAGAAGTGTTATGAAATTTACTTAATAGAAGGGACCAATATCGGTTTATTTATTAGAAGTACAAAATAACATGCCAACAACCATAATAAACCGTTAATAAGTAATAAACTCATAAAATGCATTAGCTTTTCTTCTGGTTTATACCCCCAACCCCCACCAGATGTTTCCTGGGAGAGCGCTTATCGAAAAGTAAAATCATAGTATATCTTAAAACCTTATGTGATACGAAGAAAAGAGATGATTTTCGGATTCAGCGCACATCAAACCATAAGGGTCACATTGTTTTATGTCGGAGCAAAATTCTTGATGTTCAGTGTTATTATAAAAAAATAATCTAATATGTTAAAAGTATGAATAATAATCCTCTCCAGCCTGTAGAAAACGGCAACCTGCTCGCCTAAGCTTCACAGTTTAAATTAACTGCCGTCAGTAGATCTGATGTTTAGGCAACACGCAACAAGCTCACTTGGAGTAACGAAAATCTGTGTGCCTTGAGGCGCTGTCCGTAATACAAGCTACACAAATTTATAATAGCGAGAGTACACACGAGCATCCTCTCATCGCATGTTTTCCCCGCACCCACCTCCGCCATTGTTGCGGGTAAAGTAGGTCAGTGCGGACAGATGGCTTGCCCGTTCCCCTGACATGTTAAATAGGAAGCGCCGCCATTCATCATCCTGCAAATTACTTCTCAAATGATCGATTGATTCCAGCGCTCTCTTATCAACACAGAAATTGTTGAGAAAGTGGTAATGGATTTAGTGTTTCGGCGATTGAGCAGTTTCTTCTTCCGATACGGTTTATATATTTTTCCTCTCCCATTCTTAGACTCTGACTCCCTTAGTATTTCTCTTATTATTCCATTTCCTAGTCTTTCCCCTATTCCTTCCTGCCTTCCTATTCCTCTTTCTCTTTTTCATTCCTCGTCCTATCCAGTTTCTTCCCTTCTTGTCACAAACTCTTCCATTTCCTAGTCTTTCCCCTATTCCTTCCTGCCATCCTATTCCTCTTTCTCTTTTTCATTCCTCGTCCTATCCAGTTTCTTCCCTTCTTGTCACAAACTCTTCCATTTCCTAGTCTTTCCCCTATTCCTTCCTGCCTTCCTATTCCTCTTTCTCTTTTTCATTCCTCGTCCTATCCAGTTTCTTCCCTTCTTGTCACAAACTCTTCCATTTCCTAGTCTTTCCCCTATTCCTTCCTGCCTTCCTATTCCTCTTTCTCTTTTTCATTCCTCGTCCTATCCAGTTTCTTCCCTTCTTGTCACAAACTCTTCCATTTCCTCGCCTTTCCCTCTTCCTTCATATCTTGCTATTCACCTTTCTCTTCTGCCTCCTCATTTCTCGTCCTCTCTAGTTTTTTCCCTTCTTGTTATAACCTCTTCTTTCTTCGTGCTTTTCCATCGTCCGGTCTTCAACACTCGATTCTAATGTTCTTGTTCCCACCTATTTCTCAATATACAGCGTGGGTGGGAAGTAACTCCCTATTGTAATATGGTTATAAATCTGTTAATATTTATTCTATTTCACTGGAACAAATTCTGCTTTGTAGTTTAACATGGTAGGAGTCTATGGATTAACTTAAAACTCCACATATGCTCCAGCTTTTTCCACTAATGTTCGTAACCGGCAAGGGATACTTTCAAGTGACTTGTGCAGGAATTCCTGTGGTATGTTATTGAGGACTTGGCGTAAACGATCTTCCAGTTCATCCAAAGTTCGTGGTTTGGTGCGATAAACTTCTTCCTTCGCCCAACCCCACAAAAAGAAGTCGCACGGGGTAAGGTCGGGACTCCGTGCTGGCCACTCATGCGGACCACGGCGACCCAACCAACGTCCTGGGAAATGTCGGTCTAACCAGTCACGGACGTTGAGTACAAAATGTGGTGGGGCTCCATCTTGAATCCAAATTAGGTCATTGATACGAGGGGGATCCAGGAAATAACGACCGTTTTGTTGTAATAATTAAAAAAATATATTTATTTGAAAAAACAAAATCTGTTACATAACTGAAGCTTCCTTTACTTCTCTACATAATCACCACCTACATTTAAATATTTGTCGTATCTGTTCACTAGCTTTAGAATTCCCGTGTTATACTCCTCTGCCGCCAGTTCATTAAGTCAGGTGTTCATCTTCTTCAACTCTTCATCACTTCCAAAACGCGTACCACCCAGAAAGTCTTTCAGCTTAGTGAAAAGGTGAAAATCGCTAGGAGCAAGGTCTGGATTATAGGGCGGATGATCAAAGATTTCCCAACCGAATTGATCCAGCAATTCTCGAGTTGAAGCAGCAGTGTGCGGGCGGGCACAGATTTTGTGGTAGCCAAGATGTTGCGACACAATTTCACCAAGCAAAGAACGAGAAATGTCAGGAAAGGCAATATGCAATTCGTCGAGTGATGTGCGCCTGTCTTGCAAGATTCTGTCGTTCACTTTAGTCTTCAGGTCTTCTGTGATGAGTGATGGGCGTCCGGGTCGAGTTTCATCGTGGACATTTGTTCGCCCATTGTTGAACATTTCGCACCATTTTCTCACATTTCTTTCATTCATTACAGTATCACCATACACTTCTTTCAACTGCCGGTAAATTTCTGCAGGTTTCAAATGTCGGGCATTCAAAACTCGAATCACACTCCTCACCTCACAGTCGGCGGGATTATCAATCACGTCGTTCATTTTGAAGTAACACAAAATGCACAATGGTGACTTGTTGCAACCAGTACTCACAACATTATGAGAACACATGTTAAGGAAGCCAGTTGACCTTCAAACAAGGAAGGGGAGTCAGCTGCGCGGCGGGTATGCGCGAACGGTCGTTATTTCCTGGATCCCCCTCGTATTATCCCAGGTGGAAACAATTGGCCAAACTTCATCTTCCAACATGGCTAGGTACCGTTCAGAGTTCATGGTGTCTCGAAGAATGAACGGACCCACAAGTTTGTTGGATGTAATTCCATACCAAACTGTGACCTTAGGGCGGCTTTGAGACTTTTCAACTGTTGCCCCCGGATCATGCTGTGCCCAGTAGTGACAATTGTGGCAGTTCACAAACCCTCCAATATGAAAAATTGCTTCGTCGCTCCAAATGATATTCTCGAACAACTGGGGCCAGTCTCCATACTAACCTAGCATACGTTCACCATATTCCATTCGATGGTCACAATCTTCCGGCGATAGCTGTTGACAGTAATGTGGCTTCCACGGCCGGAAATTTAATTATTTTTCCAGCACAGTTCTGATTGTGTGTCGGGAGAGACCACTTTCACGACTGGCTTGTCGTGCTGATTTTTGTGGACTTCTGGTGAACATTTCCTCAACCCTTCGCACATTTTCGCCTGACCTGGATGTTGAGGGACGGCCACTTCTACGAATATCCTCCACAGATCCTGTGGTCATCAGTTTAGCATGACAGTTCTTGATTGTCTTTGGATCCAGTGTAGCGCAAGGCCCATGCTCTGCACCTGCACAACAGAATGCCAGACTTCATAGCGGGCTGCAACCTGAGCTCTCTCCTGCACTGTGATGCGGTCAGCATTACAGATTACGTTCTACCACAATAAAGAAAGCATGTATTAAGTTTCATAAAAAATATTAATATATACTAAAGTTATAAGCACATTACAATAAGGAGTCACTTCCCACCCACCCTGTAGTCTCTTTCCCTTAAAATTTCAATTTTTTTTTTCCAACTGTTTTTTCTCTTTATCCATTTTCTTTCTCTACCCCTTCTCTTAACATTTTTTCTTTCTATAGAGATCCACTGTCTCATCTGTACAATATACAGGGCTTTCATTTCAAAACTTCCCAGTCTAAATAACTAATTATTTAAATTGAATTCAATTTAAACAAAAAACACGGCAATTTAGATATTGAGGGGGAAGTCTGAAACCACGCTTAATTGTATTTTAGATTTCATCCCCCACCCCTAGCTTCCCCCACTTTGAAATTTAAAATGGCATCCCTATATTTTTAAACTTAAATATGAAAGAGTATTCAATTGTTTATACACCTCATTCATTTGTTTTCTCATCTTTTGTTTTCTATCGTCGCCTGGCAACCTGGTTCGTTGTTATTGTTGATAGAGCTGAAGAAAATAAAGCTACAAAAACTTAATTGAGCATTTCATGTAATAGTTGTGTTTGTGTATTAAATTATTTTAAAATGATGTATACCCTTCAAGAGAAAACATAAATCATCCTTATTGATTAAATTTAGGAAATTAGACAAAATAAGCTGTGTTTTCATCCTACAATCAACTGATAACTGAATAAATTAGATATTTCATAGAATGAAGCATGGAAATGTTTCTCTATGTCTTATGAAAGTAACCACAAAAATGAAGCTTAAAAATTAACATCTTCTACCAAAAATTTGGGTTTGAAAATATCTCGAAAGAAACAGAAATAAAATGAAATCCATAAAACCATGTGGGAGTTTTTTAGTTCTCTACATACTAAATATGCTCTTAGAATTTAGTTAAAAATATTATTAGGAAAAACTTGTCATTTTTGGAGTGTCCCCTTAATAGTAATATGCGTTACAAGAGCGGTATGTTGAAGTTTTCATGTTCGAGGAAAAGTTTGAAAAAGCGAAACGTAGTTGAGCTTTTTTTAATTTCCGAGAATTGAAAGAAAACATACCGCTCGTGTATCGTACATTATTTTGTGCGAAGATCGTTTATTACATACCTGAAAGAGGAATTTCTAATTAGTTGCAATTAAATCTCCATCTTGGTTTCTGTTCGATGACGGCAAATTTGCAAAACAAAAATATCTATCTTCAACATTGTTGCTTTAAAATGTTTTCTGTGTTTACTATACTCCAGCAGGCCGTGATATACGTCTGTCTTTTTTTTCCCCCAGTCTATGATGAGTCTGGAATCTTGTTGATTTTTTCACGGCTTCCTTAATGTTACTTGTATCACGAATCCAGTAACTTTAGTGGAGTTGTAGAGTTTACTTAATTTTTGCAAATATTTAAAAACAATAATTAACATTGCAATTTAGGTGAAATTGCAGTGGTAAGTTTCCAATTTACAATTATTACTATATTGAACGTCTCTAAAAATAATATGTTAAAAGCCTAAAGCAGTAAAATGAATGTCACTTAAGCGGTAAGAAGAGGGAAATTGTTATACGAGATCTGTCTAAAAAGTATCCGACCTTTAGCCAGAAAAAATATTTCAAATACCTGACGGGGTTGGGACCCTAATCCCCTTCAAAGTAGGCCCCTTGTGCTTGCACACACTTAGCCCACCGATCCTTCCACTGCCGGAAACACCTCTGGAAGTCTTCTTTTGGAATGGTGTTCAGCTCCGTCGTCGCATTCCGCATTATCTCTTCTCTACTCTCAAAATGGGATCCTTTCAGTGGTGTCTTCAATTTTGGAAACAACCAGAAGTCGCAAGGAGCCAGGTCTGGAGAGTAGGGAGGTTGGTGAACGGTTGTAATTCCATGTTTGGCCAAGAAAGTGTGTATCAATTGGGATGAATGTGCGGGGGCGTTGTCGTGATGCAAGTGCCAGTTGTTCGCCGTCCACATGTCTGGTCTTTTGCGCCGAACTGCATCACGGAGTCGCCAGAGAACATCGTGATAGTACTCCTTTGTCACCATTTGTCCTTCCGGTGCGTATTCATGATGCACAATTCCACGGACATAAAAGAAAACAGTCAGCATCACCTTGATTTTGCTTCGCACCTGCCGCGCTTTCTTCGGCCTTGGAGACTCGGGATGCTTCCATTGCGACGACTGTCTTTTTGTTCCTGGGTCGTACCCGTACACCCATGACTCATCTCCAGTTATCACGGTGTTCAGAAACCCAGGATCAGTGTTGGCGGTGTCCAGAAGGTCCTGTGCAACGTCACGACGGAGGTCTTTTTGTTCCGGGGACAACAACTTGGGCACGAATTTCGCAGTCACTCGGTTCATGTTCAAATCATCACACAAAATTGCATGTGCAGAATCTTTACTCACTCCAACCTCTTCGCCAATCTCCCGCACGGTCAAACGACGATCTGCCATCACCAAATTTCGCACCCTCTCAACAACAGCTGCACTCCGAGCAGTTTGGGGCCTGCCACAACGCTGCTCACTCTTCGCTGATGTGCGGCCATCTTTGAATCGGTTGAACCACTCCTTAATTTGTGTTACACCCATCGCAAATTCCCCAAACACCTGCTGAATCTTACGAATTGTTTGACTTTGAGAATCACCAAGCTTTTGACAAAATTTGATGCAGTATCTTTGCTCAATTCGTTCAGTCATCTTGCGAGAAAACTAAATCCGACAAACACCTAGAACAGCACCTTACTTGGCGACCACCAGCCAGTGACTGGCACAAGCGAATGCGGTGAAAAAATTCAAGCATGCGCATTACAGTTCCTCCTTCCACCACGCACAGTGGCGCCGCCTTAGAATCACAACTTTACGCGGGAAAAATTAAGGTCGGATACTTTTTAGACAGGCCTCGTATGTGTTAGGTTGGGAATACTGAATGTGGAATTTTAGACTTTCCGCGGATTGGTTTTGTGCGGAAACCAAGCAAATACGCACGATCTCGCACAAAAGTTTTATTCTCCCCCGCTTGTACCCTTACTTTCCCTGCTAAATTTCGACGCTCTTGGAAATTCTTCTTGCAGCTCTTGAACTAGAGCTTGCTGAAGTGCAGGCACCAGACACCAACCGTCCTGCAGGTCTCAAGAGAGGCTTCGAGAAACAACACATATTTTACACAGCTTATACAGTTTTCACAAGTCAGGGCCAACTACACCTGACACAACGGTTTATCATGAAAGTACTATTCTAGGCATCGATAGTGGATAGATCACACAAGAGTAGTGGCTGGAACGGACTGTGATGCTAATTGTCTACGAATAGACTTCTTCCGTTTCATTCTGATTTTGTTCTTCCCCACGTCCGCCAGTTCAGTCAGCTGTTTCTATCACCATTTATAAATGTTTGACCATTATATTTTAACCCCTATATAAAACTTGGGTATTCTGAAAAACAAACAATATGGAATAATATCAGATATTAAGTAAACAACAATAATGTAAAATATGTAGTTAATTAACGATTATTTATGGACCCATGTTTACTGAACTTTTTGCTTCTCTTCGCGTTTACTTTTCAATCCTAATGTTTGACCGTCACTTCTGAAACACTCTGTATGTCTGAATTTATTATAATTGAGGCGTTGAGTCAAAGATAGTTACAAGCCACAAAATCATAATTTTACAGGAAAACAGTTTAATACTTTGGAGTGATGCTATAATTAGAATAATGTAATAAAAGTTTCAAGGTTATTAAAGCATATTTTCTGAAGCATGTAGGTAATTTTAGAGGTGGCTTATGACCAGGAAGAGCATATTCGTTCCCAAACAAGTTAGGAAAGTTATCGGTTATTATATCCTTGAGTTTTAGATTTTAAACTCTAAACCTAAATGCTTACGTCATACGCTACGAAAGGTTAATCCTAGTTTGGTAAATAATAATAATAATGGAGCATGATAACTGTAAATGAGATCGCTACTAAATTGAAATGGTCAGTCCAGCAAAGTAGCTGGACAGACCACAAAAACGCACTAATACTGCGAAACTAGTGCTCTACAAAATATTAGTGCTACATATGACAGGAAAATTAGATCGATAATAATACTCAAATAGTATAATATATACAGTGAAACCTGTTCAAGACGTAAATGACAAGGTCCCAATTTTTTTCCGTTGTGGGCAGGTTTGCGTATTATTCAAGTGTTACATTAGAATGGAATATTTTATCATTCCTATACATGAAAAAACACACTGGCATGTCTCAAACTGGAAGAAGTATAAAATATTCCATTTAACGCTACTCACATTAAAACAGCTTTCTGTCGATTATGCCGTTGGTGAACCATATTGATTAAAATCTCATTTTCTGTATAAATGTTATCGTAACTCATTCATCAGTCATTAAACACTGCCAAAGTTTACTAATCTCATTCAATTTAATATCTAACACTATATTATAATACTGTTCTGTATATCACTGCACGTTATTAATTAATTAGACTAGGAGCTATCCATTAGAAGCCTTGAATTCCAGTTTATCTAATTTCTTTCCCAGTAAAATGGCTTGCTCTGCAAAAGAGAAATCAGCATGTTCTTTGAAAAGTCATGCAGAACTCACTCCCACAACAGTTCATTTATTTCCACATACAGTAAACAGTTGCTTTCTGGTTTCTTTTATGCTCCCAATATTGCCGCAAGCCACTCACTCTTTATGACTGTTATCATTAAAGTGTCACACCTGAGTTTTCCACAACTGAACTTCAACATTATTTCATATAGGGGAAACCTGTGTAAAACGGCCACCTTAATTTTAAGTCTTACTTTACACAACTTTCGGTGTGCTCAAGAGTCTAAATTTAAAGGTGTGAGTTGTATATCATCCAAGGACAGTGATATGGCATTTTTTAAATTTTGAAAAAATATATATATTGTCGAAATTAAAATTTTTCAGAAGTGTAATATAATGGCCGTTTTACACTGGCATCTGTGTAAAACGGCCCAGTGTGTATTATGCTAGAAAAAATATGATAGAAAACATATTCAGTTGAAAAATACATATAGTTACACGATACGGTATTATTTATTATCGTCAAAGTGGAACATGTTAATTTAATTAACTAAGATCATATAATTGAAAAGAAAGCATTAATATGGTATCAATTATAACATGAATTAGGACATTTAAATTTAATAGTCTAGCGAAACAAACCGCAGGTGAAATCATCGTCTGCTACAGGATCAAGTCCAGGAAACTGTTCATGAGCCCATTTCATGCACGACATACAGCGAGCCCATCCTTCACCACTAGCTGAAATGGAGTGGATATTTTCTTGACAAAATATGCATTCAGCATCTTCCTCATCGTCTAAATTCTCTTTGCTACTTGTAATTTCAATGTTCTTAGTATTCTTCTTTTCCAAAATTATTTTATGATACATGTTTCTTTTTCTAACTATTTTCTTGAACCTGGCTGCTTCAGCTTTCTCTTTTAGTTTTTCAGCACATGGCATCTATATTCCTTTCTTCGACTCGCCGTCTCAGATTGGTTCTAGACAAATCATACATTTTGCTTCCCTTTGTAGTTCTCATTTTATTTTCCTGAACAGCTTTAATGGCTTCCCTCATACTTTCCCTGCTCCAAGAATTTCTATCAGTGTTCCTAATACGTCTACTTATAGCCTAGTTGATACTGGAAAAGAAACCGAATTACTTGTAAAAGTTCTAGTGTTTCAATGTATTACGTCAGAGATATGAGAGTAAAACCATCAAGCATGGTGTAAAACGGCCAAGCACTGTGTAAAACGGCCACCGTGCATGGCCGTTTTACACCGAACACATGCATCTAAACAAACAAGCTTATAGCATAACACCGCCATCTTGAAGTAGTTTCGAACACATGCATGTTGAACTTTATAACCTCTATTATATCAAGCAGTAGATAAACATTTCACGTTATGTATATTATGTATGAAATTATATCAAATAATAAGTAGGTACCTTAGATCAGAACCTCCAAAAACAGTTATCATATCGAAATAATCATAAATTGTGAAGACAGCCATCCACGACTTTACAGATCACTTTCAGAAGCAGTTCTGACGTAGTGCACTACATAATCGGCAATATGGCAATGCTGCTAAAGGTATGCTTACACATGGCCGTTTTACCCAGGTAGGCCGCTTTACACTGGTCTCCCCTACACATCGTTTCTAATTTTCCTTCAACTCGATAAATTTTACTTCATCACCTAATGCAATGCCACATTTGCGGAACTTTTTATTTACCAGGAAATTACTATACTTGCGCTCTCTCTAGCTACGACAGTATACGGGTGTGAAGCATTGAAAATCTCTGAAGGGACTCGTCTGCCTAGTCAACAGGGTAATGAAATTTACGACCGACAGGCCAACACACCCTCGTACCCTAAAAAAATTTTGCAAAGAAAGCTTGTTTTTATTTTGGTGACCTACATATTTCGTATATTCCTTGAAATTACACGCTTTTTCAAAATATAGTGTGTCCAAAATATTACTTCCGTTTTGAACAGTAGCAGGCAGTTTCCGTTTCCGCGTTGGGCAGTTTCCGTTTTATTCAGGAAAAATTACACATAATACATACGAATTTCGCCGGGACCAATAAATTGTTCCGAAATAGACAGGATTTCGGATTATTCAGGTTCCGATTTGAACAGGTTTCGCTGTATTATAGAACATCACATTAAACATAATACACATTAACTGTATATATATATATATATATATATATATATATATATATATATATATACTCTATAAATACAATATATACAATTCATTCATTTAATAAAATTAGCACTGTTACGGTAAAAAACATATTTTGAGATTACGTAATTCATATCCTTTACCATAACTGTTAATAAATAGTAATATGCGTTACAAGAGCGGTATGTTGAAGAAGTTTTCATGTTCGAGGAAAAGTTTGAAAAAGCGAAACGTAGTTGAGTTTTTTTAATTTCCGATAATTGAAAGAAAACATACCGCTCGTGTATCGTACATTATTTTGTGCGAAGATAGTTTATTACATACCTGAAAGAGGAATTTCTAATTAGTTGCAATGGAATCTCCATCTTGGTTTCTGTTCAATGGCGGCAAATTTGTAAAACAAAAATATCTATCTTCAACATTGTTACTTTAAAATGTTTTCAGTGTTTACTATACTCCAGCAAGTCGTGATATACGTCTGTCTTTTTTTCCCCCAGTCCATAAATGCGAACTTAAAACAAACGGTAAGGTTATGTAATGATGTATTTTTCATATTAATATTTTAACACTATTATTTATATAACATATTGCAGTAATAACATCGGCATCTGGAATCTTGTCAATTTTTTCACGGCTTCCTTAATGTTACTTGCATCACGAATCCAGTAACTTTAGTGGAGTTGTAGAGTTTACTTAATTTTTGCAAATATTAAAAAACAATAATTAACAGTGCAATTTAGGTGAAATTGCAGTGCTAAGTTTCCAATTTATAATCATTACTATATTGAACGTCTCTAAAAATAATATGTTAGAAGCCTAAAGCAGTAAAATCATTATATCACTTAAGCGGTAAGTAGAGGGAAATTATGTGTGTTAGGTTGGGAATACTGAATGTGGAATTTTAGACTTTACGCGGATTGGTTTTGTGCGGAAACCAAGCAAATACGCACGATCTCGCACAAAATTTGTTTAAGCTAAGAAAATGTTCTTCCTACATCACAAGACACAATTACTCGTATAAATATCATAACAAAAATCAATATATAAATTAACAATATTTACATTTTACACAATATACAGGGTTAGTTAAAAGTCCCGCACCACGTAAATAACTTTTGAAGCATATGGTTCAGTGACATGAAACTTGGTATGTGAGGATAACCATATACTAAGAACTCAATAATGGTATTACCGAGTTTTTTCTACTTCCGGTTTAACCGGAAGTAACTCCAACTCTCTTATTTTAAATAGAACACACAATATATTATTTTATTTTAGAACAGTGCTTATTAAGAGCTTTTAAAAAAGTGCCCACACTCGATACGTCTGTACAAATTCAGTGTTGCTAAGTGTATCGAATATTAAAATAATGAAATACTCCTTCCTTAACAAAAACAAAACAAAGCTAGCTCACCTTCTAAATTATGTGTTCAAATTGGTAGCTCTCAGCTCTTTACAATGTGTCACTGGTTCATAGAAACCATTTAAGGAATGATTTAACCAGGCTTTAGGAATATCTTGCACCATTTCCATTTTTATTTAGCAACACTGAATTTGTACAGAAGTACGAAGTGTGGGTACTTTTTGGAAATATCTCGAAAGAAATAGAAATAAAATGAAATCTATGTGGGAGTTTTTTAGTTATCTACATACTAAACATGCTCTTAGAACAGGGACCGTCAAGTGACTACACTCTCGTGCGTACGTACAAACCCTCAAGCCCTGACGTACGGCTGCGGGCAAGGGTAGCTGCTTCCACAGTGGCGGAGCTAAGAACTTGTATGTGAACCAAATTTGTGATAAGAATGTAAATTAATTTCAGCTTTTAATTGAAGCACGCTTTCACTGTTAATTGCACTATACTGAAAAACAGTACTCTATACAATTTTGTACAGTTAACTATATACGAAACAAATTTTTGCATATTTGCACAATAATGAAACAAAACAAAATATACACTTTTATACAGATTAATATGCTGTTTGTCTTCTTCTCATTGCTATACAATTCAATTAACAAAATAAAACAACAGTACAAACGTTGTCATTCAAATACAATTCTCTAATAATAATACTTTTTCTTAAACATCAGAGATCCGCTGCGATTTTTGCAGTTTTCTGTTAGTAAGCAGCTATTTAATTCTCGGAGCTATTGTTTTAGTACCAGCCAATCGCAAACATGCTTTCAATTGTTCATCATTTAGTTGTTTCTGCGACGTGACTTTGTAAACTTCATTAAACAAAACAGTGTTTCGCATACGTAGGTTGTGCCGAACTTTTACAACGTTCTTGCAGCAAGATTGTACTGTTTAGGAAACCTTTCTAGTGGAAAACAAGTATAGAAATGTTAATACTTTTTGTTTTGATACTTATCCTTTAGCTCAATATCGCTTTGTAAATCAAGTATTTCTAATTGTAGTTCAGCAGGAATATCCAGGACACTCACTGAAAAAGATATTGCAAATATCTTAAATTGTTGTTCAAGATCTCTAATATCCTCAAATCTACGTTCGAAACTTCGCACAATTGTTGCATTATTCTTATATATTCTTTCATGTCCAAGGCTTCTAACAGGTTTCCCATGTACATCCATAAATAAGGCAGTTTCATTTCTAAGTGCGAGAAAACGTTACAGAATTTTTCGACTTCACCACCTTACCTCGGTATGGTAGAGTAAATCCCCATACTGTTAATACCATCAAGCAGTGCACTGAAGTCCCTGTGATTGAGTCCTTTAGACCTTATGAAATTAATTGTTCGCATAACAACATCCATTACATTGCTAAGGTTCATATTTTAGCACATAAATATTCCTGGTGCAAAATGCAGTGCACCGGTGCCCCCAAGCGACCTCGATAGGTTCCACCACTGATAGACTGCAGTGTACAAGTGTACTGCCCGCAGTGGAAGCCGTAAGCAGGCCTGTACGCCCTCTCGCGATCTTGACTCGACTTGGCGGAGCCTGTCTTAGAATTTAGTTAAAAAAATTATTAGGAAAAACTTGTTATTTTTGGAGTGTCCCCTTAAAAGTTTTATTCTCCCCCGCTTGTACCCTTACTTTCCCTGCTAAATTTCGACGCTCTTGGAAATTCTTCTTGCAGCTCTTGAACTAGAGCTTGCTGAAATGCTGGCACCAGACACTAACCGTCCTACAGGTATCAGGAGAGGTAGAGAATATAATTAGGGCCTATAGCGAAATATTGATTTCCATTGAAGTGTGGCTTGAGACTATTTATTTTTTTTATTTATTTATTCATTTGTTGATGAACATAACAGGCGAAGCCCAATTACAATGTTCACGACTAACAAATTAATTGATAAAACATAAACAAGGAAAAGGAAGCATACAATTATTAAAAACTGAAACAAAATAGAGAAAATGGAAAGAAAAAAGAGAGATAGAAATAAGGTGTGAAAGTAGCTTCAAATTAACTAACAACAATATTCTGTAAAATATTATAACAACTAATTCTGTATCTATAAAATTCATATTGAAAATATCAACATTCGGATGAGAATGTAATTTATTGTATAACTGTAACATTTGGAAAACTGGGGAATTTTTGTGGGATTCAGTATTTGTCCTTGGTATGTAAAACAAATTTCGAAATTCGTTTTAAGCTTAGGTGAATATAATGTTATATAATAAAATAAACCAACACAGTCCAACTTATTGTTAATAATTTTATAAAGAAAGTTTAAAGATTGACAATTTCGTCGAATTTGCAAACTAGTAAAATGGAAATGTAGCATAACTCTCATAGGTAGGATAATCATTATAAAGTCTGTAATATAACCATTTTAGAAATTTATTTTGAATTTTTTCTAGTAACAGAATATAATTGTTAGTAACTGGGTTCCAAAAACAGCAGGATACTCTAATTTAGATCGAACAATGGAATTACACAAAATTATTATAGTTTTGACTTTGAATTTACAAGAATTTCTCATAACAAAACCTAAACTTTTATAGGACAAATTTATAATATTATTAATATGACTATAAAATGTAAAATTGCTGCTAAATAATATACCTAAATCTTTATGTTCATTTTCTGCTGGTAAAACTTTTGCCTCTATTTTATATGAAAACTTAATTGTAGTTTTCAATCTAGAAATGGTCATATGTATACACTTATTTATATTAAATAACAATTTATTATTAATACTCCAAATATGTAAGTTAGTAATATCTGTTTGAAGTAGCTTACAATCTGATATAGTTTTGATTTCTTTATACAATTTAATATCATCCGCAAATAATAAAATTTTAGAATGTTGTACACAATTCACAATATCATTAACAAACAATAAAAACAATAATGGACCAAGATTGGAACCTTGAGGCACACCAGAATTTACCGTAAAAGGCTTAGAAGTATGTCCATGAAAGTTCACAACTTGTACTCTTCCTTTCAAGTATGATTTAATTAACGATAGCAATGAAAAAAAAATCCATATTGTTTCAATTTTAATAAAAGAATATCATGGTCAACCTTATCAAATGCTTTCTGAAAATCTGTATAAATAACATCAACTTGTAATTTATTATCTAGTTTGGTGGAAACAAATTGAGTGAAATGTAGTAAATTTGTAACAGTTGATCTTCCAATCATAAACCCATGTTGATCATGTGAAATTGATTTTGCGACGTAAGTATAAATTTGTTTATATATTAATGATTCAAATATTTTAGCTGGTGTCGATAAAACTGCAATAGGTCTATAATTTTGAATTTCGTTAATTTTACCAGACTTGAATATTGGAGTAATTTTTGTACATTTCCATTCTTTAGGGAAACAGTTGACTATCTCTGACGCAAGGCCTCCATTCTTATATTCATTGTTGAACTGTATAATTGCTACACCAATCATTTGCATTCTGGACCTTCGTGGTCAACTGCAGTTCAACAGCACACGAAAGTTAATGAATTTTATCAACAGTAATCTCACTAGAGGTTTTGATTTATCTAGAGAAAATCAAAACTCGAGTGGGATTTAATTGACTATTACACGATTAGAAGAAAGTATATAAAGATTATAAGTAACAAAGTACTCCAATACAATTAAATATTAATTGACTTACGAAAATAAACCTGTCTTCAAATGTATTATTGCACCATTACGCTAGATGGCAGTTGTGCCAACTATGGAATCTTCATTGAACTCTGTAGACGGTTACTAGTCAAGAAAGCTTTGTTGATTCAGTTTCATTTTTATTAAGACAGTTGCATTCCACTTCATTTATCCGAATCCCAGTAATCAACGTCACTTGACAGATGATTTTCAATAAATCTTAATATTAAACAATGTCTGATAGGTGACTATCCATAATATCATATAGCAGAAGCTATAACATAACCTAACTAATATACACACGTGTTAGAAAAGTTTTAATTAACGACGACGACATAAAAAATAAACATGAATACTTTTAAAAGGAATAATTATTGAATATACAATTTTCAAATTTGAATGTGGTTGGTGGTTCAATTGATATGATATTGGACGTGTGCGTAATAGAAGTGGAACTCGTTGATTTAGGCCTACATGGTGTATTCAACTTATTCAGAATTTCAGAATAAATAATTTTAAAAGGAATAATTATTAAATGTACAATTTTCAAATTTGAATGTGGTTGGTTGTTCAATTGATGTTATATTGGACGTGTGCGTAATAGAAGTGGAACTCGTTGATTTAGGCCTACATGGTGTATTCAACCTAGTCAGGATTTCCGAATGGTGCTCTACATTTATTTGTAAATCGGATTTCAGAAGATGCATAGGTATGATCAGTGATTTTTATTAATTCTTGTTCTTGAATGCCAATGCGAGTCATATTTGAAACTGCTGTGCATCGACTGGAGTGGTTTGTAATTTTATATATATTTTTGACGTCCAGACCAGCGCAGTTTCAAATGTTGGCAAACAAAGAAACAAATGATAGGGACGCGATAAAATTAAACAAATGCTAGGGACGCGATAAAATTAAACAAATGCTAGGGACGCGATAAAATTGTGCGATAAGCAGCCATGATTGGTCGAAATACGTCCTTTCGTACCGTTCTATTGGTCAAAAGTAGTATGACGTAGTAAGAGTGTAATAGTCAGTACTAATACGGTTGGCCTACAGTTAAAGTTAACAAGTTGCCTGAATCAGAACATGTAAGTAAAATGTCTCCAGCAATATGCACTCTGCTGTAATAAGACCTTCCTCTATAACTAAGAACGACTTAGCAAGTTTTACTAGCTCCATTAGGGAGAGCGCCTCTTCCTTTCCGTCAAGCTCACGCCCATCAGCAGTTCATTCTTTTCTAGTGACATAAAAACTCGGCATGTTGTAAGGCGCGTTAACGAAGTTTCAATCCCGCACGTGGACAGGAAGGTCGCCTCGCTATGTGAAACGTTCAACCTTTATGAAGTTGGCCAAAGTATAAACGTCCGGCACTTCACATGTTTGTGAGAGCCTTCCCTTCCCGTCAGGAAGTTTCCCCCTATACCTGCTCCGTGATGGACATGAAGAAAATTTGATCTCGGTCGATGCGTATAGTCGCGTGCGGAAGCACTTGCCCTCATGCAGCACGTAAACTGGAAGCTCGAGCACGGACCTGATTTCACCTTCACTCTCTAATCTTTACGGCGATAATAATCTTGTCAAATGACAGCTGCATTCAATCCCTACATGCAAAGACATGCTTCATTTTGCTCAGGATTATTCAGAACCTGATATAGACTTTCCTGCAGACAATCATATTATATATATGATTTCAACTGGTAATGGAAATTACGGGAAAACGGCTGAACGGATTTTAATGAGTGACCCCTCATTTTCATGCCTGGCATCCAAAGTTTTTCGGAAAAGTAGTAGTTTTCAGTGAAATGTCAATTTTCCTACATAATTTTCCTATTTTCCAAAACTAATTTTATGGAATCACGGCCGACTTGATTGAATTTCAGAACAAAACACACACTACAATAAACAATAGGCTATTACACGAAGGCTATGACCTGCAGGATTGCAGAAATATTTAGAGCTTAAATCAATTTGTTATTAAAAACTGATTCTGCAGTGTATAATTTTCTGAGTACAGCTGCGTAATGGATATTCAAATCTACGAAACTTGAGGTGGTTTGATGACATTATTACCATTACAAATTAAATATTATTATAGTTAATATCATGATGCGTCTATTCTTCATTAATTGTACATAATATTGATGCTATATTGATGACATGAAAGAGAAACGTTTTGAGGTTATGTAAGTAAATGTAGAGAATATCTTAATTTAGATATTCATTTCTATAATTTACTGAGTGACTGCTATAAATAACTACAAAACTTAAGTAAGATAATAATATTGTTATTAAAATCAAATATTTTTATACTTATTAAACCAGTGGGGTTGGGTATTTTTCATATACTTAATGGCGATGTAGTGTAGATATTGATATGTGTCATTGTCTTCAGTAGTGGCTCGAGAGGGCGCAAAAATTACAGTTCCTAAGGAAAGATCAAAAGGTATTACTTACTGATAAAATAAGAGGCCTAGAAAATGTTGTAGTCTCCAGATCATTTCAGCAAGAACTCTTAGTAAGATAAAATGATTTTACGCTCTACATTTCAAGTTCTACATGCAGCAGTTATACGAAAATGCTATTGTTCGAAGGCTTAGCAAACCTGACATTTTTTTAAATTTTGCCTACAATCCACAATGACCTGAAATAGCTACTCCTATCGTCCTGACATTGATACTTGCGTTTTAGCGTTGAAGCTAAAAAACTGAAGTTGGATAGGTTCAAGAAAAAGTATTTGGCCTAAAAAAAGTCCATTGAGAGGGAGTATGTTTCATTATTATGGAAGCAAATAACTATCAAAAAGACAAGTATTCTTCATTGAAAATAAATCTGACAAATTTTTATTTGAACGTCTAACGAACTTAGTTTGCAGCTGCATTTGCTGCACAAGCCACTAGTCTATATATATAATTTGAACTGGTAATGGAAATTACGGGAAAACGGCTGGACGGATTTTAATAAATGACCCCTCATTTTGAAGCTTGGAACTCAAAGTTTTTCGGAAAAATAGTAGTTTTCAGTGAAATGTCAATTTCTAAACATAATTTTCCTATTTTCCAAAATCCATCTGTCGTCAGTTTTGAGAACTAGTTAATAGCATTCACGGCCGACTTGATATACCTTTCGCTTTTTTGTAAAGGAGAAGCGAAGCGAGCATCAAGTCGGCCGTGTTGCATTTCAGAATAAAACAGAACACATACTACAGTAAATAATATTACACGAAGTCCATGATCTGCAAGAATGCTGACATATTTAGAGCTCAAATTAAATTGGTTATTAAAAACTTAACTTACTAAAAATAATTTACAGGTTCGATTCTGTGGTGTGTAATTTTCTGGGTACAGCTGTGTATTGGATATTCAAAACTACAAAACTAGAGGTGGTTTGATGACATTATTACCATTAGAAATGAAATATTATTGTAGTTAATGCCATGATGTGACTATTTTTAATTAATTATAGATATTAATGCTATATTGATGATATGAAAGTGAAACGTTTTGGTGTTATATGAGTAGATGTAGAGAACAACTTAAATTAGATTTTGATTTCTATATTTTACTGAGTGGCGGCTATATAGTATATATAGTATATGTTACTGAAAGCTATAAAACTTACGTAAAATAATAATATTATTAAAAATCAAATATGTTTATAATTATTAATCAAGTGGGGTTGGGTCTTTTTTATACATTTAATGACGGTGTGGTTTAGATATTTATATGCGTGGTTCTCTTCAGTATTGGCTCGAGAGAGAAGTATCTTTCATTATTATGGAAGCAAATAACTTTCCGAATGTCTGGTATTCTTCATTGAAAATAAATCTGAAAAATGTTTATTTGAACGTCTAATGAAGTTAGTTTGCAGAATTTGCTGCACAATCCACTAGTAATATATATATTGTTGAAAGATGGTCAGGTACCTCAGCTGCTAGTGTAACTGGCTGCGAAGTGCTGAGTCCTGAGTTAAGTCCCTGGAAGTGGCAGGATATTTTCTCTTGCCGAATCTTCCAGAACAGCCTCGGGGTCCACTTAGACCCCCATCAAATTGAGAATCTGCCCCTCCCGTGTGTAATAGACAGTTTAAACGTGGATCGGTCCGCATCATATCTATAATTGAGACAGGGAAATCAATAACTCCCTAACTCCAATGAACCAAATTTGACAGGAGAGAGAAAAAATGTATTATTTCTCTTACTAACTTTAAATATTATATATGTATCTATTACTATTGTGTAAAATTACATTCTTTATCAATTAAATACTTCACAACCTAATTTTTTACATTATCTTACGCTACAATTTGAAATAAACACTGCTGGAGTTAGTGGCTTTCTGACGTCCACAGTGTATGAATTAAGAAAAGTGAATAAATATGAGCCATGTGAAGAAAAAGAAATAAGCATATCATAATTCCCTTATGAAACATTGGAATACACGAGAAAATGGAAGTTTATTATTAAGATTAACATTGCTACATTTTTTTTTAATTTCAAATATATGACACAGAAAATCGTAAATTACCATAAAGCACATCAAAATACACAAATAAAATCACAAACAATATTAAAATGTTAACACAGTCTCATTCATGTTACAGATTCTGTTTTTTCTCTCACTCTCATGTTCTTCCTGTGCATCTAGATTCTAGATTATTACTGCCCGCAAACAGAGTTTGGTAATTCATCCTACTTTCCTCAAAAATAAACTGCATTAAATTTTGCAGGTCCTTTTGTTTTCTTCTTTCAATGGCAATGCTGAATTGTACTGCAATTGACTGGGAAATGATGCATCCGTATTGTGTTTCTGGAAGTTAATCGACTCGATATTCTGCCTTTCATAATCTTATTTACATGGATTTCATAGATTTTTTTGACATTCTGAATACCGTATCGTATCACTTTACTCAGCTGGTTGAGCGATTGTGTTGCCACCTACCCGGAAATTAAGCTTGGAATGCAAAAACTCTCTTATTCCATGGAGTAAGTGGAGTTCTGACTTCCACGAGTTTTAAAACGGCCCCCAGAATGCAGATGAATGTCGATATTAGTGTATTCTTGCCTTCCACGCATGCGGGACAAACTAAAAAGCTCCATCCAGGCCATTAAAATTAAATTGACTTAAATTGTGGTTTTCTATTAACGAACAGTGACGTGTATTATGGAAATCAAGCTTTCAGGTATAAATCCTTGTAAAGTTGATTTGAATAATTTAAGTCACACAGAGTTAGTGTGTACTCAATGTTGGTTGCTTGATAGCTGTCAGCCCACTTTGAGGTCTGTGGATATAGAGGGAAAAATTGGATCGGTGTCTGGTGGAGTTCCCGGGTAGCTCATTTGGTAGAGCGTTGTACGTTTAACCAAAGGTCCCGGGTTCGATACCCGGCCCCGGAACAATTTTTCCCTCGAAATTATTCAATTAGAGAACTGTAGCTATAAACATTTTTGAGAAAACGGGACGTTTGTTTCTAATTGTAAATTTAAAAAAGTAGCCTAATTTAAAATTTCTACTTGGCAATTAATGAAAGCGCTAGGTGTTAAGACGATAGGTTAAGCCATAAAAACACTTGTATTTGAACCTATATACAAAATAAACATGGTATTTACATGAAGACGAAAATGCATCCATTCCTAGAAACCGGCAATTTTTCTTTATTGCATTAAATGTGAAAAGAGCCCAATTTACAATAAGCTAACATTGCATCCTTCTGTATTTTATTAACTTTTTCTTATCCGTATCATAAAGTAAGTTAATAATGATTTCGTAAAATGTAATGGTCCAACTACAACGTAGAAAACTAACGGTTTAAGTAAAACGCACCCTTGTATGATGCCCCGAAGATACTCTGCATTCTTATTTGATAGACATTCATGGGTATGAGGTTTGGAAAGCTTCAACATACACTTTCAGCTTTCAAAGCGTCTCTGACAGCATATTGACTGAACTGAAACCTTTTTAAACAATTTTTTTATAATGAGCAAATATTTACTTCTTCGGAGTATGTTTGCGTTTTCCAAGTCTAAAATCTCTCACGAGAAGTATGTTCTTCACGCAGAGACTTGGAAAGTCTGTGTTGCCAAACACAACAGAGATGTACGTAAAATAATATGAACTTCCTTCATAAAATATAGGACCTCTATATTTCGTCTAGGAATATTAGATCAATGTGTTCACTGATGTCATTATGAGTAATACCTCCAGCACAACCATCATATTTAATCACTGTCGTGATACCTGGATAACCGTATCAAATCATGAAAATCGCTGTCACCGACACCACTATCACAATCTCTATGACGAACAGTCATCACTATGACCAACACTATAATAATCACCATTACTATAGCCACTATGACCACCACCACCACCACAACCAACATTACCACTAGCATAATAGCCATCTTGATCATAATAATCACCTGCTTCATGATCACAATAACCATTGCTTTGAGTTGTCTTAAATGTCGGTCTTGAGTCATAATCAGGCTTCGAGTCTTCGGACCCAATAGAGCAGTTCAGTGGGAAATCCGCATAACGGCGTACTGAGTATAGTGGTAAAGCGTACAGTGGGTGGGGGTACTGTAGAATGAATGCCAACAAATGCGCAAAGGAAAACGCTCTGGATTTGAAGGTTCTGACGAATAATTTGGTGTTCATACAAACTGTGTCTGAAACTATTACACGGTTAGAGAAGTCAGAGCAAGAGATGCCGGAAGCCCTCAATTTAATTTAGAAAATGATGCAGAGAATTAATGGGACATCAAGTACATCGGTTACTGAACGTGTAAAACAGAAGTGGAAATCAATTTTAAGTAAAAATAACGGATATGAAACATTGTGTAACATAAACAGAAACAGCAAATTAGTGAGTCACCCGAGAATAAAGGACTGTCTCTTAGAGATTGTAATGATGTTAGGTTTTTTCGTTTTGCTCCTATCACGTCATGCGACGTAGAGCGCAGCTTTTTACAGTACAAACTTCGGCAGATACCCGAAAAAGATTTACGTTTGAGACACTGCAAATGTATCTTGTAGTACATTGCAATTCGGTACTGTAACTGCACTTCCGAAAGACGACCGACAGGATAAATGAAAAAATTAAAATTGCTACACGTTTATTTCCACCATTAACACTGTGTATAATTAAACACAAATGCTTATAAGAGACAGGAGAATAAATGCTTTTCACATTCTTTTAACATTATCATTGTGTAATGTATATTTACTTTCAGAATGTACATGTGTGTTTCCCCGTATTGCCTTACTCTACTCTAAATAGCAACGTTGTTACCTTAACGCATCTCTTTCTAGCTGCAGCGAGTCAACAACCTATAGTGCATACACAGTAAACTTATTGTATCGGGGCCAAAGTCTCGAAGCCTGGTCATAATGGGCACATTATTATCGGCTATTTGTGAATGTATAATGTTTCTTGACGTGAATAAATCTGTAAGTTCGGTCCAGTACTAGGGTGCCAACCCAGAAAATCGACCGACACATTTTCAGGCCAGTTTTGTTGTGCCTATAATTTCTAAACTACACGACATAGGCTATTTAAGTGAAGTAAAGGTGATCGACAGAAAAAAGATCAATGTATTCAGTGTGACCTTGAGTTGGAGTGGGTGGCACCGTCTAGCGATACGCGAGAGGGGGTAAGTTTATGCATGAATTATCGCGTCGCGAGGCTTTGTAACTCGAGAATGTGAAGCAATAGAACGTTCGTAGTGGTGTCACGAGATTCGTAACGAACCAAGCTACGTCTCAATTGAGCAACAATTAGGAGACGACAAGTTTGGAGCAATTTGAGGTTTAATTTGAGTGAAGAGAGGAAAATTAATAATATTGAGGGTTATGCAGAATGGTAGCTGTCATATAAACAACGAATACCTTACATTCAAAAATATCATCCTGAGAGACATATTCACTTACAAATCATGCGGCTATGTCTCTGATATAGACTATTTCTACTATTTATTCTTCTTTTTGTAATTCTCACGCGAAAGGAAATGAAAGAATCCAGAAGAATCAGTTCTTACTATTGCAACGCTGTCGAACTCCTAGCGGTACAACAATAAACATTTTAATTCAGTTCTATGTCGCAGAATTTGAAATCTCTGTTCAGTTGTCTATGCATGTTGTTCATGGCTCCTTATTTTGTGTGTCTATTTGAAAGAAGAATGGAAGGCTGCTTTTCTATTCGTTGCCTCTCTTCTTTTGTTACATTTTGACGGAAGACATTCACGTCTTTTCATATACATAACCAAATATACAAGCCGCCTTCTTCTGTTCGTGTAATCCTTTTATCATTCTTGCATTCATCCGTCATGCATCTATCTCGAAGGGAAACTCGTTCGTCATTTTTATCGACACGGAATATATTATTGTTTTCTTTTTTTGTTGTAGCTTGGATGTTGTGTATTCCCTATAGAATGCTGCTCGAAGTTGCTTTCTTAAAACCTGTCTGTTGAAGCATCTACGATTCATCTCAGTTTAGCTTATCACAGCTAGACAACAGAATGGTATTAATATTCAAGTTACAATATGAACGTAGTTCATTCAAATCATATATGTATTACGCATACCACTTTTGAAATCATCAGTGAGTAGAGAATACTGTTATTTTATAATGTTCCGAACGAATATAGTACATTATGCAACGAGCCTATAATGATTGTAATTAAGGTGCGAGGATGTTTATGAAACGACTGGGGAGCGAACTGATCTTGTGCAATCTCGTAAATTGTGAGATGTGCGCAGACGCGAAAGTATTGATTTTTTCCGGGCAACGAATGTCGACGACCTTGATATAACCTAGAGAGTAAACTTGATACAACCTTGAAATTGAATTCGACATTGAAAAACGAGATGACAAATTGAATTTATTTTACTATTATTTACAATTAACGCTAATTATTATAGTAACAGAACGTAACCTTCTGCGACAGTATTGGATTTTCAGCCTGCGTGACGTTTTGCTAGTTGTATTTGGATTGCATATCCGAGAATAATCGAAAACCTGAACTTTAATGAATAGGTGTACTTTAATGACATGCATTGTAACAGTAACATAACCTTCTGCGACAGTATTGGATTTCCAGCCTGCGTGACGTTTTGCTAGTTGTCTTTCGATTGCATATCCGAAAATAATCGAAAATCTGAACTTTAATGAATAAGTGTACTTTAATGACGTGCATTAAAGGACTGCTACCAGGTGTATAATTACTACATTTCGGCATGGTCGAGCATAAAAAAATTTTCATTACTGTTTTTTTAGACTTACTTAAAGGGACTTAAATGCGAATCCGTGGGAACAGATAATAAATATGCCAATATTCAAACTGCATATCTTCAGCTTACTCCTACAGCCCCGTAATGTTTTTAAGGGGACATTCCACTAAAAACGACAACTTTTTTCATAATAATTTTTAACCAAATTTTGAAACCATGTTTACTATGTAAAGCAGTGGTCGTCAGCACTCGCTGAAATGTGTAAAGGGTAAGCGGAGACGTCCCATGTACCCCGTCGTGCAGCAGGAAGAGGTAGAGAGCATACCTGCTAGCAGCTACGAGTGCACCATGGTGCAGTGGTCCTCCGCGGGTAAAAGACGCTAGCCCCAGGGTGCACTGTGCTGACAAATGTTATGGTTTATTTAACGACGCCCGCAACTGCAGAGGTTATATCAGCGTCGCCGGATGTGCCGGAATTTTGTCCCGCAGGAGTTCTTTTACATGCCAGTAAATCTACTGACATGAGCCTGTCACATTTAAGCACACTTAAATGCCATCGACCTGGCCCGGGATCGACTGTGCTGACAATCGCTGATGTAATAATAATAATAATCCGTGGCGCTACAGTCCGTGAAGGGCCTAGACCGACCAGCCGGCTGCTGGCTCACGCCCACATGCCGAAGCAGAGGTGGACGATCATCCAACCAGAATGGAGGTATCGTATGGTTAGCACGATGATCCCCTCCAGCCGTTATAGGTGGCATTCCCAATCGGATTTCGCTACCTATCATAGCTCCCAAGTGCATCACGATGCTGGGTGGGCACCGGTCCCATACACTGGCCGAAATTTCATCAGAAAATTTCTTCCCTCATGTGGACTCGAACCAGCGCGCATTCCGTAACGCGAGTCATAGGCAGGATGCCTTAGACCGCGACGCCACGGCGCGGGACATCGCTGGTGTAAAGGACTAACAAAATGCAGAATTTGAACTCGCAAATGTTTTTGGCTGTTGGTTTTTTATTTCTTTTTTCTATTTTCTTTATTTTCAAACGTAATTATTTAGTGGATGGTCTCAAATTTTACTCTTCCTTTGTTTTCGTTACATTAACAAGACATAGAGAAGCATTTATATGTGTTCATTTTATTAAATATCTCATTTTATTCACTGTTAATTTTTTTTAATTTGAAAAATGTTTTTTTCTATAATTAATAAAAACATTAATAAAATAAACTAGTAGCATTTCTTACAAAATAAATTATAGAAATATGCAGTTATCTCAAAAATACTTTCATTAAAAATTTCATCGAGATTGATTAATATTTGGCATAAAAAAAGTTGGTGCTCAACCAAGAAAAATAAACTGACGGAAAAATGGATTTGAAAGTAAAATGAATATTTATGTAACACATACCTATTAAAATTTTCCTCCGCTACATTCATCTAGTGACTTCAGGAAGCCAACTTTAGAACAAAAACTTACTAGATTTGTAATTATAAATTTGTAAAAAAAATATTTTGATGAAAAAATAATTTAGAGAGCTGTTTAAGTGCCACGCTCTGTTACAGCTGTAATTTAAAAAAATAAGTATATTTGTAATCAAAATTGACTACAGTAAATTCATTTGGAGGATGAAGATATACATTCTAAAGAAGTGAAATAGTCAATAACATTTTTTTGGGGAATTATCATGATTTTGAATGGAGTCTCCCCTTAAAATGCGTACGCTCACAACTTACTTACTTACTTACTTACAAATGACATTCAAGGAACCCACAGGTTCAATGTCGCCCTCACATAAGCCCGCCATCGGTCCCTATCCTGAGCGAGATTAATCCAGTCTCTATCATCATATCCCACCTCCCTCAAATCCATTTTAATATTATCCTCCCGTCTACGTCTCGGCCTCCCCAAAGGTCTGTTTCCCTCCGGCCTCCCAACTAACACTCTATATGCATTCCTGGATTCACCTATACGTGCTACATGCCGTGCCCATCTCAAACGTCTGGATTTAATGTTTCTAATTATGTCAGGCGAAGAATACAACGCGTGCAGTTCTGTGTTGTGTAACTTTCTCTATTCTCCTGTAACTTCATCCCTTTTAGCCCCAAATGTTTTCCTAAGCACCGTATTCTGAACCACCCTTAATCTCTGTTCCTCTCTAAAAGTGAGAGTCCAATTTTCACAACCATACAGAATAACCGGTACCGTAATATAACTGTTTTACAAATTCTAACTTTCAGATTTTTTGACGGCAGACTAGATGACAAAAGCTTTTCAACCGAATAATAACACGCATTTCCCATATTTATTCTGCGTTTGATTTTCTCCCGTGCGTCATTTATATTTGTTACTGTTGCTCCAAGATCTTTGAATTTTTCAACCTCTTACCTTGTAAATATGTAAATGTTGCTTATAGGCCTACAGGCTGGAAGTGAAATAATCCTGAAGAATGAAAGGGACGATAAAGTACACTGAAACAGAAATTAATAGAAATAAAAAGGAAATAGATAATAAAAAAAACTGAATGTGTTTGTTGAAGAGGAAATTAATGTTTATTATTTCTATGTTTATTGGTACCGTAGTTAGCTTGCATTGTTTCTTTTTGAATCAACAGTCACAAGACAAAAATGTCATTATATAAATCGGCAGTATTGTAGTTATTGATGACTCCGGTTGAAATTCAGCGTATTCTTGAACTTCATTGGTGAAATAGTACCTGGTCGAAATAGCATTCTAGTTCAGCAATATTTGAGTCAAAATAAAAACGTATCAAACATGAAATTTCCCATCTTAAATTTCCCCTTATGTTACTTCCTAGTTAACAAATATAAATGATACTCGGGAGGAAATTAAACATAGAATAAATATGGGAAATGCCTGATATTGTTCGGTTGAGAAACCTTTATCATCTAGTCTGCTGTCAAAAAAATCTGAAAGTTAGAATTTATAAAACAGTTACATTACCGGTTGTTCTTCATGGTTGTGAAACTTGGACTCTCACTTTGAGAGAGTAACATAAGTTAAGGGTGTTTGAGAATAAGGTGCTTAGGAAAATATTTGGGGCTAAGAGGGATGAAGTTACAGGGGAATGGAGAAAGTTACACAACACAGAACTGCACGCATTGTATTCTTCACCTGACATAATTAGAAACATTAAATCCAAACGTTTGAGATGGGCAGGGCGAATCCAGAAATACATATAGAGTGTTAGTTGGGAGGCCGGATGGGAAAAAAACCTTTGGGGAGGCCGAGACGTAGATGGGAAGATAATATTAAAATGGATTTGAGGGAGGTGGGATATGATGGTAGAGACTGGATTGATTTTGCTCAGGATAGGGACCGATGGCGGGCTTATGTGAGAACGGCAATGAACCTTCGTGTTCCTTAAAAGCCAGTAAGTAAGTAAGTTACTTCCTAGTTCTGCTTTATCTCTTCCCTCGCATATATCTCGTGTTGCAGTGTACGGCTTCACAGAGTGTGCCGTTTTAGTTTCGGCACTGTGTTTCTTCCTTTCTTTCCTTTTTCTTCCTTATTTATGTCATTTTTCTTGTTGTTAGTTACCCTTACTTCTCATAGATGGCATTCTATTCCGCCATTTTAGGTATCTTTCTTCCTTTTATAGATAGCTTGTTTTCTTTGCACCATTCATGGTCTCTTACTTCTCACGTATAAGGAGCGAATTTGAGTTATCACGTGACGTGGGCTTTAGATTTTCATTGGCCCTATTCACATTAATTATTAATTAGCGTCGGTTCTCCTTAGAGAGACGCTTGACGCGGTGCAGTCTGGGGTGGACGCTCGAAGAGTATGGTTGCGTGACAGCCACGGAGAGCCGAGGGGTTTTTGTTTAGCGGCTATCTGTGATGGGATCACGGATAACCCAGTCCGGCAGGGACGTGTACTGCTGTAGTCGGGGCTCGATCGGGGATAGTGTCTTACTACATGTGGAAGCGTGGCCGAGCTGTTGTGTGGTGTGCTGTGTGATAACGGAGGCATGCGAGATGAAGAGAGACCATTGTTTGGTTTCGAGACTGGCCTACCAGGGATCATAACAGGTGTTTTCTACATCAGTAATTGAGGGGTTTGCCGGAAAAAGGACGTGTACGTCAATATGGTTAATTGAGATACAGGCAATCTAAGATTTTAAAACGCACCTGAATAAAATGTTATACAGATAGTGAACAAAATTATACATTAAATTAAAAATCTTAGCGAGTATAAATGTTTTGTAGCATTTAGGCAATTTATATTATTAAATTTCCTTATATTTGTACCATATAAAACTTCGGTCTATACGCCCTTTATCCATATAATGATTTGCTTAGGGGATTTAATGTAGATTTCAGATTTAAATTGCACACGGAATTGAAACAAAGATACATTTTATGACATTTATTATCTACTTCTAAAGTAATTTACATTATTTCAGATATACTGAGTAGACAATAAGTACGCAAAGCAAAATCTCTGAATGTAACAGAAAAAGAAAATCTCCATTTTGTGTGAACATAAATAAATAAAATTTGTTCTTTGTGTAATCCTGATAACAATAAGCCCAAAAATCTGAATATTGTAACAAATCTCTTTATAGAACATAAAATATTTCCGTCTGATTCTATGAGTTTCATAAGTTTGTTTACTCTTAAAGCAAGGACAATAATGAAAATAAAAAGCAGTCAAAGGAAACAACTGGACTGAATAAATTGAACTACAGGCCTATATATATTTGCTTAGTCTCTACCAAGAGAAAACACACACAGTACAGTATGCGGTAACGCGCAGCACTAGCTCTGCTTGTAGACTGACTGACTAAATCGCGCACACACGCACGCACGCAGTCCTGCCCTGCAGGTATGTACAGTACAATCAAAACAAAATTTAGCTACTATAATTAGCGAATTATTCACTACATTTTAAACCGTTTTCCTGAAAAAGGGCGTATAGCTCTATCCGCCTTTCTTCCGGCAAACCCCTCAATTGTATGTTTCTTTTGATTAGTAGAAGTATATTTGATTTCATACCGAGTATTAGGTAATTCACGAATAAGCTGGCATTCGTCAAGTGTATATTTTACAAAGGTTGTGTTTGGTTTCGTATTAGTGATTTCTGCCACATCTGACAAGTTTGGACTTGTCTAGCAAGTTACGTATACTTATAATCTGTAGGTATAGATGGTGTTACTATTGTGTGTAATGGTGAATGCCAGCTGAGTGACGATTATTGTCAAGCCAGTTTCGATGCATTGGTGGAGTTATAGGTGGCTGTATTTCTACTGCATCCTTTTTGTTCATTTTCCAATTACCGGAAGTGCTAATTAATAAATGTAAACGGGTAGTTGATTATTTATGCTGAGTGTTTTCTTTTCTACCACCTCACCCATGAGACAATCGAACCTATCACACGATTGACGGCGGGGCAAAACTTTATCGTTTAAGTATTAAGAGGCGCATCCAGAAAGTAAGTTTCCCTATTTAAAAAAAAAAAGAACACACACTTTCAGGAAAACATTTATTGGCAACAGGTACACCAATGTTTCAGCTATTTTTCAACATAGCCACCATCAGAATTGAGACACTTGTCGTATCGTGGGATCAACTTTTCTATCCCTCTGTCGTAGAACTCTGCCGCCTGTGAATGGAACCAGCGTGTCACTGACGTCTTCAGCTCTTCGTCGTTGCCAAAACGCTCACCGGAGGACAGGAATTTCTTGAGGTGCAAGAAAACGTGAAAATCGCTGGGAGCAAGATCTGGACTGTAGGGTGGATGATCAAACAACTCCCAGCCAAATTCCGTCAAAACAGCTGCTGTGCGCCGAGCCGTATGTGGACGACCATTGTCATGGAGGAGCACAACACCTGCAGTAAGCATTCCACGCTCTTGTTTTGAATGGCACGTCGCAATTTTCGCAGTGTTTCACAGTAACGGTCAGCGTTCACTGTTTCAACTCTTGGAAGGAAGTCAATGAGCAGAATGCCCTTCCTGTCCCAGAACACCGTGCGCATCACTTTCCGTACCGACAGCGTCTGTTTGAATTTCGTCCTGACCGGAGATCCACTATGCCACCAATGCATTGACTGCTGCTTGGTTTCCGGGGTGAAGTGCGAAATCCAAGTCTCATCGCCCGTGACGATCCTGTCGAGGAACTCGTCGCCGTCATCGTGATACCGTTGCAGAGATGTCAGTGCTGCTCCTAAACGTTGCATTTTGTGTTCGGGTGTCAGGTTTTTCGGCACCCACCTGGCACACTTTTTTGAACAGCAGGTGCTTAGTGACAATCTCATGCAACAAGGATCGCGATATCTGCGGAAAATGGCTGCTCAGCTCCGTAATCGTGAAGCGACAGTTCTCCATGATGCACTGCCGCACCAGCTCAACACGATCATTGATGAGGGACGGTCGCCTACTGCGCTCTTCATCATGGACACTTTGACGACCTTTGGAAAACTGCCCACACGAGCGACGCACCATCTGCTTACTCATGATGTTCGGCCAATAGACCTGACAGAGCTGCCGATGAATTTCAATTGGCGCAATGCTTTATGCATTAAATAACTTTATCACCGACCGAACCTCGCAGGCGGCGGGAGAAGGAATAAGAGCTTCCATTTCGGACCACTGCTGCCACGCTACTGGCACCAGGCGGGACCTGTCCGGCTGGCATATGATTGATACGTCATAGATCTGTTACGCATGCGCAATTGACACGGCTAATTACGTTTACTTTCAAGGGGAAAAAATCAGGAAACTTACTTTCTGGATGCGCCTCGTACTTACTATTTATTTATACCAACTATCCAAAGTAAACAGAGACCCACCGTTGCAAGAGGAACATCATCTCAGTCTTTGAAGTCATAACACTATAGATTTTCTCAGAGTACTTGGCGAAATTATTCTGGCCCATCACGAAATTTCACTTTATTTACGGCTCTGACAGCCATAAACAGTGGTTGGAAGCAATGCCACGCGAGAAGGGGTTGCTTGTATATAACAGGCTGACTTCATCAAGGAAAGAAACCAAGGAAGAACGTCTGCCGCTGCAAACTCTTAGACGTTGGATGCAGTGTTCACACGAGAAGTTTTCTATGAGTGTTATTCTGCCGTGCTTAATACTTCCTTGACCTAGTAACGGGGAAGTGTAGGCGCTGTCAGTTGTTGCCAGCTTCCAGAACGGAGAGGCATAACTCTTACCTTAAAGTGGAAGCGACATAGATTATAACTCAAAGTGCATCTCGCGATTAGAGACAAGTTGTGAGATATACAATGCACATGTGCGCAATAACTTACACCGCTTCCAAGCAATACGTGCCCCTAACAAGGTCTCGCAACTTTGCGGCGCGGCGTATCTGGTGCTCGATGACGTCTGTGGAGATTACACAGGGGGCTTTGCAGCTCCCTGCCATCAGAGTATCGGATAAAGCCTGCGAAGACATTTATCTTGGCGGTTAGCCTCAGATGATAATGAGTTGGTTGCTCTAAAGCACGGTTTTCTTGGCTTCAAACCATGCCCGGGCATAGTTTTAAGGCAATAAAACTTACAGCTTACAAATTACAACAAAAGAACAAAAGGAATGACAACTGCGATCCAAGATAATGATGAACAGGGATAAGGTTCTTAACTTCCGTGATGGAATAGCTACACAATTTGAGTAAAATGTGACTGAGGATTCATAAAATTCCTGTAATTGTGTGGAACGTTTATGCTGACGGTTGGATGTTACTGTAGAGATTTAGATTTTTAAGGAATTGGTTCTTATCTATAGCTAGCCGTAGGCCTACCCGTGCGCTCCGCTGCACCCGTTAGAAATAAATATAAAGTAATTACATAATTAATATAGGACGTTTGATCCAGGGAACATTCGTGTTTGATAGAAGGATAAATCGTTTAATATGTTACTTCGTTTAAATTGCATCCAAATAATTAAAATGCGATCACTTTGGTCCAGATACACTCATTTGGTGCAATGACAATTCCTTTAACCTGTTTCTTAATTTTTATTACATGCAACCATAGTTTAATGAACATTAACATCATTTAGATTTAATGTGTATACTTTATTTTACTTGTTATGGGTTTCCATTGAATTATGGTAATAACTTAATTTTAACCCTTGTTTTCTACGTATTCAGCAAATGGCGCTTGGCCCACTATGGTTGTGAACCCTTCAAATAACTTAAATTATATTATATAATATTACATTACATATACTATATTATATTATATTATATTATATTATATTATATTATATTATATTATATTATATTATATTATATTATATCTGAAGTTACTGTAATAACACTATAGCATTGTGTCTATCTAGAGAAACTACACTTTCCAATGGTGAAATAATAATTAATTATACAAATCGGGTAATTTGGCTTCCGATATTACTTCATACAAACACAGAAACATAATCTGTAGGCTATCTTTCCTACCTTTCGATTGTTGCTGTTCAAGGCCCCTTATAGACGAAGTCATTTGTTTTTTAATTCATTACACGGCCTTAGATGGCAGTTATTTTAATTTTAAAACTCATTTATCTCATTAAATATCAGTCCTATCAAAAATGTTCAAAGAATAAAACTTATCGCAAAGTATTTTTGAAGGAACGTTTGTTATGTAACATTTTTCACAAACAATCAATAATAAGCGAGATATTTCGATTTATTTAATTCAGGCCCCCTTATAACCCCACTTTTAAATAATGAATTTTGAATGCCATATAGCCTAAAATCTAAGTTATAACGAACTTAATTTATATTCCAATTTTCATCGAAATCCGTTCAGCCATTATCGCGTGAAAAGGTAACAAACATACATAGAGACAGACAGACATACATACAAACAAAAATTTCAAAAAAGCAATTTTCGGTTTCAGGGTGGTTAATCATATACATATGTTTGGACCAATTATTTTTGGAAAATCGAAAATTACCAGAAAAATTTCGGCTACAGATTTATTATTAGTATAGATGATTGTGGATATTCATTCATTCATTCATTCACTCATTCATTCATAGCGTTCTGCCCAAGGGCAGGTCTTTCACTGGAAACTCAGCATTCTCCACTCTTTCCTATTTTTCCTTCCCCTTAATTTACAGAGACTACCACGTGTTCATTATATGTGCGTCTGTTTCGTCTGCAATATTCTCAGGGCTGATCACGTAACACCATCCCTCCAAATGCTGTCCTGGCTCCGTCTAGAAGATCGTAGGAAAATCCACTGTCTTTCCCTCCTATTTCACATATTGCGTTTCTCCACTCCTGTCTATCTTGCGTCTCGTTTTCAAACTTTATCCACCCACCATAACCTAGACACACGATCACAACACTCCTCAATATTATCCATTCCCTCCCACCGAACATCCTCATATGCATCTTCTTTCACTGTGGCTGTTCCTCGGCTTTGGAATTCCTTACCGAGTAATGTCAGGGACTGTCAGACATCAAACCAATTTAAGAATAGACTAACGAAATACTTTTCTAACAATTCTTGTTAACAATAATAGCTCTTTAAGGTTTCTCAGTGTTTAATGGTTATATATGTCACAGAATAAATATTTAAATTACCTCATTAGTATTATTATTATTATTATTACTACTACTACTACTACTACTACTACTACTATTATTATTATTATTATTATTATTATTATTATTATTATTATTATTTCTTACCCATGTTTGTTATTGCCTCACTAACAGTACTTATCCACCTTTTATTATTTACGTCCACGTTGTTTTACGGTCTAGATATTAATTTAATAACTATGAAACCAATTGTATTCAAATAGAATTAGAGTCTGGCTGGGCGGAACAGAAGGCCTAATGGCCTCAGCTCTGCCAGATTAAATAAATAAATAATTATTTTTTTTAGTCTCCGCATATGATCCATATATATCTTAATGTCGTCTTATCATCTGATATCTCCTTCTGCGCCGAACTCTTCTCCCGTTCACCGTTCCTTCCAGTGCATCCTTCAGTAGGTAGTTTATTCCAGTGACCCAGCCAATTTATTTTTCTCTTCCTGATCAGTTTGAGCATCATTCTTTCTTCACCCACTCTTTCCAACACAGCTTCGTTTCTCATTATATCTGTCCATTTCTCGCGCTCCATTCTTCTCCATATCCACATTTGAAGTGCTTCTATTCGCTTCTCTTCATTTCGTCATAAATGTCATGTTTCTGCTCCATACAATGCTACACTCCACACGAAGCACTTCACTAGTCTCTTCCTTAGTTCTTTCTTCTGAGGTCCGCAGAAGATGCTCCCTTTTATATTAAAGGCTTCCTTTGGCCGTTTATATCCTCCTGTTTTTAATTAAATACTGTAATTGGTTAAATATTGTCACTCCAGTTTTTTTATTATTGTCACCTGAAATAAAGTAATCCTGGCTACTTATTGTGGGTATCACTCAACTCGGTAGAATCTGTTATAGTCCACACCTGTGGAGTAACGGTTAGCGCGTCTAGCCGCGAAACCAGGTGGCCCGGGTTCGATCCTCGGTCGGGGCAAGTTACCTGGTTGAGGTTTTTCCGGGGTTTTCCCTCAACCCAATATGAGCAAATGCTGGGTAATTTTCGGTGCTGGACCCCGGACTCATTTCACCAGCATTATCACCTTCATCTCATTCAGACGCTAAATAATCTGAAATGTTGATAAACCGTCGTAAAATAACCTAAAAAAAATAAAATAAATAAATCTGTTATATGATTGGTGAAAATGTTGTTTGTCTCTTTTGCATAGTTCTGGAGAAAATTCAATTTCCTTTGAAGTAAGTTAAGTATACTTACAGTAATAGCTGGAGAGCACTACCGAGTGTCCTTAATAATTTTCCATTATTTAATTTTATATTTCAATTTCAATTCAATTTATTTGGCCATTAGACATACAGTTTTAGCCTTCGTCAGAATACATTGAAAAACATTTAAATACATTTTAAAAAACACTAATAAAAGAAACAGTAAAATTTAAATAATACAATGAAAACATGAAATAATTTGAGACTTTTAAATTAAAGAAAACTAACTAAATTGCAATTAAACTTATTTATTAAAATACAATTTCATACAAATTTGTGTTGAAAAACTCAGCAACAGAATAAAAAGGATTATTTAATAACCAATTGTAAAATCTAGTTTTTAAGCTATTGATTGGTAATTTATAATATTGACATGGGAGCTTATTATATAATTTCATCTCCATAATTAAAAAGTTTGTGTTATTCTTGTGTAATTTACAATATGGAATATTAATTTGTTCACTGTTTCTAATTTCATGATCATGTATATTGGCCACTAATGAGTAATTGTCGATATTTTGTCGAGTGTAAAGTAGGCCTACTAGATCGTATATATACAAATTTATGATTGTTAAAATCCGTGATTATCTGAAAAGTGGCCGACAATGTTCCAGATAGTTTGCTTTCCATTAAATTCAAATGGCTTTCTTTTGTAAAATCAAGACGCTTCCAATTTTGGTTCCATTTCCCCAGAAAATTAAGGCATATCGAAGTATCGACTGAAAGAAAGAAAAGTAGGCACATCTTAAATAATTTTGAGAAACGCAAGTCGTTAATTTCTTTAAAACTCTTGATAGATTTGTGCATATGTATTCGATGTGCTTATCCCATGTTAAACTGGACTCTATAAAAAGTCCTAGAAATTTTGTGTAGTTGAGTCTGTTGTCCTTATTTATTAGATAATTTAGGCTGAAAGTTATGTTGATAGTTTTTTCTTGATTAAGCAAGAAATCATTAGATTCAAACCATAAAGCCATCTGTGATAGAGTGTCGTTGTTGAGAGCATGTAATTGATTTAGAGCAGATTACATAGGGTTGAAGTATTCTAATATATATAGGGTGAACCATAAGTAATTCATTAATTTTAGGGGGCTATTCTTTGAGATATTTAAAAAAAAGTTTAATACAATTTTGCCATTCCAAAAACACCTGGTTCCCAAGCCCCACTCTGTATATTGTTCTTTTCAATTGCCTGAGCATGTTGAGAATTAATTCAGTAGCTTGCCCATAATAGCGTAGTCTATTAAATGTTTCATACAAAGTAATTTTTGTTTCGAAAAGAAAGCGAAAACGAGGAAAATTATATATATATATATATATATATATATATATATATATATATATATATATATATATATATATATCAAAAATACGTGTACAAACTTCAGGCGTGGGTTCCTTACACCAAAAGAAGGAAAAAAGTTCATATGAACATATGTCCCATAATCCTTTGTTTCCCCGTTAGGAACTGTTCAACACATTGGTACACTCATAATATGCTAACACACAAAACTCATAACCAATGCTCGAAATGTCCTCCTCTTGCTTCTAGACATGCATGCACTCGTCGAATCATGGACTGTCGTACCCTTTCAAATACTCCGGGATGATGTCGAATGGTTTCGCAGGCTTCCATAACACGTCGATGAAGAATTTCTTGATCCGGGATGTCTGCTCCATAAACCAATTGTTTAAGGTGTCCCCAAAGATAAAAATCCAAAGGATTGAGGTCGGGAGAACGTGCTGACCATTGAACTGGTCCTCCTCTGCCTATCCATCTGTCATGGTAGACACCAGTCAGTGTATCTCGAACAAGGCGACTAAAGTGTGCTGGAGCCCCATCATGCATGAACCACATGTTTTGTCTTATGTTCAGAGGCCCATCTTCGTGCAGTAATTCTGGAAGAGTGTTTTGGATAAAGTCCCTGTAGATAGCACCTGTAAGACGTGCTGGTAGAACGTATGGACCTACCAGACAGTCACCTACAATTCTAGCCCACACATTTATCCTAAATTGTTGCTGATGTCTAGCCTGAAATACAACACGAGGATTACTATCTGCCCATACGTGTTCATTGTGGAAATTGGTAATTCCATCTCTCCCAAACGTTGCCTCGTCTGTAAACAAAACTGATGAGACAAACAATGGATTTGCTATTTGTGCTAGAAACCATCGGCAAAAGTTCTCCCGTGGTGGATAATCGGCAGGCGAAAGGACCTGCACACGTTGCATATGATACGGATACAAGAGCTGCTCGTGAAGTACCCTCCATGCTGTACTGTGTGATGTACCAGTTGCCACAGCCAATGGTCTTGTACTGATACCTGGATCGTCTTCGACACAGTATAAAATGTCTTCTTCGAGGTTCGGCGTACGAACAACACTTGGTCTTCCTCGATCACCAGTCTGTGGTGCAACGGTTCCTGTCTCACAAACGCGACGATACACAACAACAAAGGTTTGATGATTCGGTTGTCTTCGGTCTGGAAACGCCATCTGATACAGCCGTACAGCCTCGCGTCCATTACCATTCGCGCGACCATACATAAAAATGATGTCAGCCTGCTCACGAAATGAATATCGTCCTGCCATGGTTGAACGAAACACGTTAACTCACTCCACGTTCACAATTGCAACGTTGAAGACAGACTAATGACAAATGACACATGTAAACAAGTCTTCATGGCAACACTTCGCCATCTGCAGTCCATTTCTGATATAACGAGTCACAGATTTCTATGAATGAGTGCATAAAGGAATGAAGTTTTGAGGTTGGACCTCGAAGGCCGTTGAACGCAAACTTTTAGTAATAAATGAATAACGGGGAAACAAAGGATTATGGGGCATATGTTCATATGAACTTTTTTCCTTCTTATGGTGTAAGGAACCCATGCCTGAAGTTTGTACACGTATATATATTAAATATTTCAAAGAATAACCTCTTGAAATGATATTACATACTGTTCATCCTGTATGTGCTGGTTTAAAGAGTCTTTTGGTATGCTTCCTGTGTACCGCAAATCATTTAACAATTTATTGGACTAGTGCCCACGTGCATCAACGTCGGTTAGTGTAACCACCGGTTAAAATTGTCACCTAACCTCTGGCTAAGCATTTTTACAGTGGATCGACCTCGGTTACGACTTAAATAGGAGGTTAACTACAGTAATCTCTAACCGGCCATATTCGAGCGGTTAAAAGAGATAACCAGTGATTAGTAGAGCAAGTAAAGCAAAATGGCGGCCAGAGCCACGATGTTTATTTCGAAGACGATTATTATTATACAGTACTTGAATTACTTGGATAGAGCGTGAGTGTGAAGTTTCTTTAGTGGAAAGAGAGAATTCTTACGAGGAATTAGGTGACAGAAAATTTCAGGAGGGATTTCGTTTATCAAAATCTACAAATGGATCACTTCAAATAACACAAAAAGTCATATTTCTCCTATGGTTCGGCTGCTTGTATTACGATTCTATGTAACTGATATTTTCTGTATTTTAAGAGGGAATACTCGAATATCTCTTTCTCTATGTCACTGGCTGAACAAAGAGAGGTTATTTATGGATCTTAGGATAATGAACAGTTCCCTCGTGTAAATGAGATGCTTGATCGTATACACATTCCTATTAATCTTCTGCATCCTTTTCCTTTATAGATATTCCATCTTTTTATATAATATATTTAAACTCTAGTAATTAAGTCTAGCGACACTTCAACCACACATTGGAATATAATCATTTTTGCATTCAATTTTCTGTTTTGTACGATTTTAACCTAACAGCAAAGAAATGCAACTCGCAAATATAACAGCGCCCAAAGGCAAACAAATGCAAAGCGAAAATGTAGGACACGTTCATTTCGATGTAGAACGGAGTGAGCGCAGTCATTTTTAGACGTTGACTATTATCTTTGCAGCGGTATGGATGCTTTCCTTTAGTCATTTTGTAGAAACAGTACACCAGCATAGACTTTACTCTGGTTAAATGAGGTGTCAGTAGCCATGTTTAAGTAATCTGTGATTATGAATGGTGCACACAAATTACATTTTAACCACTGTTACTATTTAACCGTCGTTTCATAATCTACGATTACTGCGTTTTTAACCGATGTTGATACACTTTGCCATAGGTGTTATTTTTCCCTCAGTTCTGTATTGTACAATCATTATCGATATTACTTACTCGTAGCCACTTACAAATGGCTATTAAGGAACCCGCATGTTCATTGCTTCCCTCACATACGCCCGCCCGCCATCGGTCCCTATCCTGAACAATATTAATCCAGTCCCTACCATGATACCCCACCTCCCTCAAATTCTCATTTTAATATTATCCTCCCATCTACGTCTCGACCTCCCAAAAGGTCTTTTTCCATCCGGCCTCCCAAATAACATTCTATATACATTTCTGGATTCGCCTAAATATCATCGATATTACTGAGAGAATTTGTCGTCTTCGGAAAGATGTCCTGCAACCTTACTGCAGTGCGCTCCGTTCCTGGCAGAGCTTTCAGCACGGCCCGTTGCCGTCAACCTGGCTGCAACGAGACAGAAACTCTTGGCCACGTGTTGGGCTTTTGTCGGGAAGGAGCGTTATTGAGTAACAACAGGCATCATAGAGTCCTTGGAGCTATCGCCTGTCTTCTTCGGAACAAGGGTTGGGAAGTTCATGAAGAGGTCCACTGCATTTCTGAAGACGACTCTCACAGAAGAGCGGATATAATAGCAATAAACAGGCAACAAAAGGCTATTATCATAGATCCAACTATACGCATGGAGAGAGATCTAAACCAAGCTCATCAGATTGATCAGGAAAAGAGGGCCATTTATGAACCTTGTATTCCCTACATTAGTGCCAAGTATAACATCCCTCTCTTCAATTGGTCAGTGACAGATTTATTTTTTGATGCTCGGAGTTCTTTACCAAAATTTACATATAATTTTTTAAAACAATTATCAATATCATCTTTTTTAATTCAAAAAATCATCTTAAAGATTCCTTTCAGATTATACAATTTCATTTATAGCACTCAGAAGGCCTTAATTAAGGATATGCTAATTTTAAATAAAATCTTTTATTTATAAGTATAATTTAATGTTATCTTCTAAGATTTTATTTTATAATTGATAATCAATGGTGCTTAACTATTACATTTTATTTTTATAACAATATTCATATTTAATTAATTGTCCACACCTGTGGAGTAACGGTCAGCGCGTCTGGCCGCGAAACCAGGTGGCCCGGGTTCGAATCCCGGTCGGGGCAGGTTACCTGGTTGAGGTTTTTTCCAGGGTTTTCCCTCAACCCAATACGAGCAAATGCTGGGTAACTTTCGGTGGTGGTGGACCCCGGACTCATTTCACCGTCATTATCACCTTCATCTCATTCAGACGCTAAATAACCTGAGATGTTGATACAGCGTCCTAAAATAACCTAATAAAATAATAAATAATAATAAAATAAATAAATTTAATCAATTATATTTATTTGCTATTAATTTCCGGATCCTCGTGATCATCCTTAATTAAGGCCGGACGAGTTATTTCTCTCTCCCGTCCTTAATTATTTATAATCAACTAAAATTACTCAGGAAGCAATGACGTGATGATATGGCAACAATATTGCACAATGTAATGAGAATAGCGATAGAAATAGAAACAAAGGAGAAAAGCTGTCAGCTGTCTTAGTAGGGTAAACGCGGGTGAATCGGATTGGAGGACGAATCGGATCAGTTAATATAAATTGCTTGTCCTAGAGTGCGCTAGTGAGTTCTTGCTGATACCATCCTCTGAAGTCAAAGAATGCTAGTATTTGAGTTCGATTACCATAAGAAGTTGGCGTGTGTACGACCTGCTGGTGATAAATATACTACTTTTTATAAGTTTGAGGTACGTAGATGCTCTGAATTTGCCATTTTGTTATTTTTAGCTCTGGATTAAACAATTTTTTGAACACACATTATTAAAACTTACGCAACAAGTTATGTAGTAGGAAAGAGCAGTCTGTCTTGATTCTATAACCTCACCTGATGTTCTCATTTATTTGCTGCCAGTGCTGCCAATTTGCAAATATGTATTTCTGTGCATGTGCGGGCGGAACGGATCACTGAATGGCGGGCAGTTTGAATTGCTTATTTTATATAGAAATGGCAATATTGTTTTTCTTTTTAAATTCCGGATGGGTAGACTTCAGCACGAGGAAGACCCAGACAAATTGCTTGTCTTCTCACTTCACCAAAGAACATAGCACAAATGAAGAAAAAGCAAGAATTAAAAAACGAAAAGATAAAAAAATAGTAAGAAAGGATGCAGAATGAACAGAAAAAATGTGCAAAGAGAAAGTGAGGACATGATCGAGATTAACGATAATGATGATGACGACGACGACGATGATGATGATGATGATGATGATGATGATGAGAAGGATGAGGATGTGGTTGTATAAATAGACAATGAAGGGAGTGATGACATTTGCCAATTTTGTATGTTGAAATATTCTGGCTCCAAGTCTGTGAAGAAAGGAGAATGGATTCAGTGCGAACGTAAGGGTGAATGGTACCACGAGGTGTGTGTGGGAGCTAAGGGGAGAAAGACGTTTATCTGTGGAAAATGTGTTTGAAAAACAGAGAAACTAAGGAATGTGATTTTGCTATTACTGAGCTTCTAATTTTGAATTTATAGCATGAATAATAAGTTTCCACTGCTTTTTCTTTCAATCCGATTCACCCGCAATACCAATCCTATTCACACGCCACTGGAGGATGATTCGGATCAATTTTAACTTACTTACTTACTTACAAATGGCTTTTAAGGAACCCGAAGGTTCATTGCCGCCCTCACATAAGCCCGCCAGCGGTCCCTATCCTGTGCAAGATTAATCCAGTCTCTATCATCATACCCCACCTCCCTCAAATCCATTTTAATATTATCCTCCCATCTACGTCTCGGCCTCCCTAAAGGTCTTTTTCCCTCCGGTCTCCCAACTAACACTCTATATGCATTTCTGGATTCGCCCATACGTGCTACATGCCCTGCCCATCTCAAACGTCTCGATTTTATGTTCCTAATTATGTCAGGTGAAGAATAAAATGCGTGCAGTTCTGTGTTGTGTAACTTTCTCCATTCTCCTGTAACTTCATCTCGCTTAGCCCCAAATATTTTCCTTAGCACCCCATTCTCAAACACCCTGAACCTATGTTCCTCTCTCAGAGTGAGAGTCCAAGTTTCATAACCATACAGAAGAACCGGTAATATAACTGTTTTATAAATTCTAACTTTCAGATTTTTGGACAGCAGACTGAATGATAACAGCTTCTCAACCGAATAATAACACGCATTTCCCATATTTATTCTGCGTTTAATTTCCTCCCGAGTGTCATTTATATTTGTTACTGTTGCTCCAAGATATTTGAATTTTTCCACCTCTTCGAAGGATAAATCTCCAATTTTTATATTTCCATTTCGTACAATATTCTGGTCACGAGACGTAATCATATACTTTGTCTTTTCGGGATTTACTTCCAAACCGATCGCTCTACTTGCTTCAAGTAAAATTTCCGTGTTTTCCCTAATCGTTTGTGTATTTTCTCCTAACATATTCACGTCATCCGCATAGACAAGAAGCTGATGTAACCCGTTCAATTCCAAACCCTGCCTGTTTTCCTGAACTTTCCTAATGGAATATTCTAGAGCGAAGTTAAAAAGTAAAGGTGATAGTGCATCTCCCTGCTTTAGCCCGCAGTGAATTGGAAAAGCATCAGATAGAAACTGACCTATACGGACTCTGCTGTATGTTTCACTGAGACTCATTTTAATTAATCGAACTAGTTTCTTGGGAATACCAAATTCAATAAGAATATCATATAATACTTCCCTCTTAACCGAGTCATAAGCCTTTTTGAAATCTATGAATAACTGATGTACTGTACTCTTATTATAGGGATACGTAACAAGCTGTTTTTTTCGGTGATGGGTTGTTAGTCCTTCGCCCAACCCCCAAGCTGGAGGACCACCCCTTATCGGCTGTCCACGACTGCTTATTCAATATATTCGCAGCTACCCTCCATATCTGGAGGCCGTCTCCTCTATCCGCAACCTGAGGACGCGCCATGCCGTGGTGATAGGGACCCACAATACATGGCGGATCAATTTTAACAACCAATTAAATTGAAGAAAAATAAAACATAATAACTATTTCCGACAGACTGTTGCGTCAGACTTAAAGTTAATGAAATTATCTCGCAGCGGACAGTAAGAGACTCAAGAATTAACAGCGTATTACCACTTTTATTTATAATTATTTTAAAAATGATCCGATTCACCCCCGTTTACCCTACTGCTTTAGCCACCAACCCTATTTTAGAGCAGTGGTGCATTAGTCAACTGGCTAACGATACAACATAAAAAAGTAGTTGTGTGCAGAAGGAGACAAAAAATTATCTAAATTACGAGTACATCTCTTAAAAAGATAATGATAAAAGAGAAGGAAATTAATGACCAGAACTGGAGGAGCGAAGGGCCGGTGGAGGAGAGAAAAATGGGGTCCTTGATTATAAGACAATTACAATTACTCAGTAAGACAGAATGCAGATTATTGCTCGGTTTCTCCTCGTCGGTGTGATATATTCCAGTCGTAGGCAGTAGTTAATCGAGTCATTCCATCTACTTTTATTACTCCTGGCTCGACGCGAGGGGGAGTTCGCACAACGCACACGTGATGGCGGAGCAACGTTTTAAAGTTTAATCACTGTCATTTGTAACCCATGTATATACAAGTTTAGTAATCTCTTTGACATAGCTACGTCAGTAGCATCTCTACGGTCCATTTGCATGTAAATTTGTAGGCTGCGTTACAAAGTGGACGAAAGAAAACTCTCGCGATCAGTTACACAAGATTACATTCCTCTTTTTCTTGGAAACTTTTTGCTACCTTCCAACCAATTTTTTACGCTCTTCGATACTTAATATAAAATTAAGATAAATTATCTTCTTTGTTTGAGTACTAAATATTTTTTGTATTCTAAATGGTTAATTTTTGTGTGTTTTAAATGGTTAAGTGTTTTCTGTGTACTGTAAATATGGGCTATCCCATATGAAATCGATCAGTAAAAAACCTCGCATTTCTTTATATTCTAATTTTTTCCCTACTTATACAAGGTGCTGAGGGGAGTGCATTATCAAAAATATACTATCGAAAGTCAAACGGTTTTGTATGTATGTATTTATTAAGACTACAATTGGGTATACACCCGGTGGCAGTGATATATAATATACATTAATTACAATTACATGAAATAAAGTAAAATAAACCTAAATGAAATAAAATAAAATAAACGTAAATCTATAAACCTATGATTATAATTAAAAACTATTCTATAATAACGCCTACGATAAGCGAAAGTAAATCTAACTTATAAGTACTTCTGTTTCACCCAACTATTACCAATTTAAATAATTACATATCACCTTAATTAATTACATATCAACTTAATTACATATCATTATAATTAATTACATATCACCTTAATTTATTTACATATCAACTAAATTACATATCATCTTAATTAATTACATATCAACTTAATTATTTTACATATCAACTTAATAATTACGTATCAACTTAATTAATTACATATCAATTCAATTAAGTACATGACACAACTTAAATAATTACATTGCACCTCCAATTACATTTTCAGTCTAATCTTCTCAACCTTTCCTTAAATGTATTGATTTTAAGAGAACCACCCTGAAAGATTGCCGCAGGTAAGCTGTTCCAGTCTACTATTGTGCGGTTAACAAAAGAAAATTTTGCCACGTCCGTTCTTTGTTTTGTACATTTAAACTTCCTAATATGATCAGTCCTTCCTAAGTATGATGGTGTTGCTAATCTAGCATTGATATCGGTCCATGCTTTGTGTCCCATTTGTACCTTAAACAATGGGGTGAGTCTGGTTTTTCGTCGCCTTGATTTGAGAAGTTCCCACCCTAAGTCTTTTACTATCTCCTCACCGTATCCCTTCCCCATTTTGACATATTTTGCTGCCTTGCGTTGGACCTTTTCTATTGAATCGATTTGGTTTTTTCTGTACGGATCCCAACCTACTGCTCCATATTCCATAATTGGACGAACAAGGGTTTTATAAGCTAATTCTTTTGACTTCCGGTTAGATTTCTTCAGAATACGCATAGAGAAATGTAGTGCTTTCCGGGCTTTCCTTGTGGTATTAGTGACATGTTCCTCCCAACCCAGTTTGTTACTTAAATATATACCTAGGTATTTACAAGTGTTCACTTGTGTTTTCGTATTATTGAGCGACAAATTTAGCGTATTTCATAAAAACAAGCCTCTTTCAGCGCTCAGAACTCTGGAACCATTTACTGCAGAACATTGAACAAGAGCTTATTTTGAAACTGACATTTAGTAGGTTATGTTAAGAAGTAATCCTTATTTTTATTGTACACAGAGAGATAGCTAATCTGATTTTACTTGCTTTTAGGCTTCCTGGCCATTTGTAAAAATGTAAAAAAATATTGAGAAAAAACCTTGCATAATTAAGAGGGATTTGGCATTGTTTGCTTAGTGGTACGGCAGTAAGTTTCGAGGGTATTAAATAGATTATTTTCAGACGCCTAGACTTGAGCGGTGCAGTACCGCACGCACTGGCCGAGAGCTGAAGATAAGCGAGCGTTGGGCGTCATTTTACTCCTTTGTTTATGAAAACCTGTGATAAAGCTAGCACAGCCATGACTGCTAGACTACACATCACGTGTTTGTCTCCTGGCCTTGCTTGTCTCGGCTAAGCTCCTGTCTCACAGTCAGCTGGTTAGTTCACGCGCGTACTATTTATTTTCTTTATTTCATATTTTCAATACTTCCTTATCAACATAAAATCAGTAAAAAATATGTGTTTACTTGTACTTTCAAAGCGGAATCTAACTATATAGTTTTAAGATATTTTTTCCTAGCCAAAGGCGTCTTAATGAAGAAAAATCTAATTTTCTCCATTTCCATTAAAAAGTAAGAAAATCTGTTTGTATGTCAATATAAACTTTAATTTCTCAGCATCAAAATAAACCGTGATTTTGATCTTTGGGTGAAAGGGTTTCGGAGCCACAACAGTTTAAAGTTGCTAATTTTATGAAAATACGATAAATTTAAATATTTTTAATTTAAACACTATAAAGTTCTGATGCCTCGAACTTTGCACAAAGCATTGTGCCACAGTTCTCTACGTACACAAAAAGTTTCATTGTATTTAGAAATTGTAAGGTCAATTTTCTCTATATTTCGGTCGATTTGAGATGGAATAGCTCAAATGCATTACTATTAATCGAAACGTAAATGAGGTTTCATTTATCAAAAGAATTAAAGGAAAACTTGCTAGAAGACGAAGTCGGGATGACGGATGAGCAGAAGTTTAATTAAAGACTAGGGCTTCTTGAGATTGTTGCAGTTTCTATAATGATGACGTAGCAATTGTGTATCATTAACTTTTAAGCAAATGACTTCACTCCACGCCGAGGAGTTGGAGCTAAATTTTACTCAGGTGCGAGAAATTATTCTGGTATTCCTTTACGAAGTAGATTGAAGACTCGTCAGGATCACCTGTGAAGGAAAACGTAATTATTTTTATTTTTTTGGATAGTTATATATAATTAGAGAAACTGTGTTTAAGAACAACTTGTTCGTCATCTTGGTTTAATTAATAATTGCTTATAAAGAACTGTTGAAAATATTATTATTATTATTATTATTATTATTATTATTATTATTATTATTAACTATGAGATTAATTGCAAATATTTCAATTGCGGTAGTTTGTTTACCAGACGTCAGGATCTTGATTATTTATTTTTTTGTAAAGTCATTAAGGGTGATATTGATTGTGAATCTTTCATAAGCAATATCAGTCTTCGTATTCCTGCTGAAGGTTTAAGGTTTCACAAATTGTTTTATAATAGAAATTCTAAATATCTCTCTCCGGTCTGCAGATATATTAAATATGCTAATTTGTATGGAATGAACTTGGACCCATTTAATGTGTAGTATATCTTTTGAGTTTTTATGTCAGTTTTATTAATTTATGCCATTTGTTAAAATATATGTATCATACTATTCTTGTCATTTGCATATCTTTACAATATTACTTATAGACTGTTATATTGATTGTATTTCATCTCACTGCCATTTTCTATCATTCATTCTCATCATCATTTGTTGATTTGTTTTGTTTCTTGTGCTAAACAGTAATTGGCCTTGTGCTGTTGTTTTGCACGTTAATATCCTAAATAAATAAATAAATAAATAAATAAATAAATAAATAAATAAATTATTATTGTTGTTGTTTAGTCAACTGTCCGAAGACGGAGATCTGAACCTCATAATTGATACCAACAGTGCATCACTGATGAGACAACTAGGCCAGGAGATAATGGGATAGGGTGGTAAGTTTCTTTCCCCCTCCATTGCATAAATCGCCGATTAGCTACATATTACACTAGAAAAAAAGGCGGGTTGTCTGCTAGCGTTTGCGTCGAGAGAGACAGATAGAGAGAGCAAGGCAGCGTACAACATTGTCACATCGTACTTCACGCACGTGCAATACAAATAGTGCAGGAGAGAATTTAAATTATCAAAAGACAGTAATGACCTTAGCCGTTGATTACTGTAAGCATGACACCAAACGAACCTCTTTCCTTCACTAACAATATTCTTTGCACGGTTCTCAATCCCACACCACATGCTTCTGCAGTCGTTTCTTGCACGTTGGCAACGTTGCTGCCAGCTTCAAGATGGCTGGCAGGGTTCTGCTCGTTAACGTTTTTATAATAATTATACACCTTAAACACTATTTTCCGCGCCTGCTTGTGTAATACTTGTGTTTTTACAGTCTCTTCTTCCATTTATTTACCTTACATACACATAGTAAATGTTAGTTTTTACTTATTCAATGTATTGAAACACTCGCACGTGAACAAACGAACTCAGGAAGTGCTTATTATAGAGTGATTCTGATTGGTTCTACTGTTCAAGCTTGTGACGTCACATGCCATACAGGCTACGGCGCATCTAGTGGCCACCCGCCTTCCGAATTGCCGTCTAGTCTAGTCTTTATATTTATGATTCACTCTGAGGGCGTAAGGTAGGGAAGAGTGGATATTATAACCAAGAGATGGAAAGGAGCTGTGAGTTCTTGGTTTAGAAAGTAACTGTCATTCTCATTCTGAATATAAGTAATTCAATTGTTAATGACAACATTCGTGTGTCTGGATGCCGGGCTGGCCAGGAAACAGTGTCCAGCTCCGTGTCAACCAATCCGAAGTGTGGGAATGTTTAGGAATGAATAATAGGATCCTCAATGCTTATTTAATATCGAATAATAGGCTAATATCTGAATACGGATGTAAAAATTTTGTCTTCACTTAGTATTTCGCTAGGAATATGAATAGATCAGACTTATTTTAGACGTTGCAAGCGATTGAAGATAACGAGAGAGTGAAAATAAATTGTTATATGTTTTCAGTAGTAATAATGTGTAAAATTGTCATTATGGACTAAATTATATATATATATATATATATAATTGTATATATAGAAGCTGTATATTTACTCTTTAACTTACATGTGAGTTAGTGTTATCTTTTAGGCCTCTAGATACTAAGATATCGACATTTAAATATCGATGGCTAAGAAGTGATACCTTGCATATGTAAATGTGCAGGTTATTCAAACAAATGTTTTAAAAATTATTTTTTTTCTCAAAATAGACAGCATTTTTATGTACGGTTCTGCTTTCCAAGATCTTCTACTCCAGGAAAAATGTTAGGTACACTGTCCAATTTTGTGAACATAATGATAACTTAGTTATTCTAAACAGTAGTAGTTGAACTAAATGACGATACGAGGTGTCACTTCTTAGCCAACGTTATGTTACCCGCTAACGTGACTAAAATTATGTGTTTAGTGCAGACTTGTAGATATACGTTTTTGAACGTCATCATAATCCATGAAATTTTATAGAAAAAATATTTTTCAGGTGCATAATTCCCATATTAAATTAATCTTATATGCCTATACTGAATGTCAGCGAAGTTCGTCTAATCTAAAAAACTCGCTGTACACAGATAGACCCTATATAGACGACGTGATATATATATATATATATATATATATATATATATATATATATATATATATATAATGTAATTAGGCCCAAAATTGATCAATTAACGTTCAAATGGACACATTTAAATGGAATTTATTATTCGTGATTTATGACTATGACCTTAATTCGTAAAACCGCTAACTTCAACATAAGCGTAGAGTTCATTTGACAGAGAATTCTTATAAGTCGGAAAAATAAATCTAAAATATTAAGAACAAATTAGTTACAAACCAATGCTAATACTAATTATAATTATTCAGATTAGAGTTTCCTGCAAGAAATAAAATTGACTCATGTTCTACTAATATAAGGAAAGGTCAATAGGCCACCATTACACAATGGAGACATCAGCTTTAAATGACGAATCGATGGACCGTTGCGCTGCTCAACTCTAAATTTAAATCATGCATTTTGACTTTCCCTGAAGTGAGAATCAAAATTCTTCTTCGTCATTTATTCAACACTTTTTACTGACGTATAACGCACTCCTTTCTGATAGCACGATAGACTTGTCGATGGAGTATGTGAAAGTCATTTTTGACGCGTATGTATGCTATGAACTGTTGAATTAATTACATGTTTTCACGATTACTTACGGGAAGTTTATTAATGACTATTACAGTTTTGCTACGTCACACTACCTTTGACAAATAAAACGGTACGAAAGGACGTCTTTTAACCAATCATGGCTGCTTATCGCACTATTTTATCCCGTCCCTAGCATTTGTTTAATTTTATCGCGTCCCTAGCATTTGTTTATTTTTATCACTACCCTAGCATTTGTTTCTTTGTTTGCCAACATTACAAACTGCACTGGTCTGGACGTCAAAAAACAGAAAATTACAAACCACTCCAGTCGATGCACAGCACTGTCAAATATGACTCACATTGGCATTCAAGAACAAGAATTAATAAAGATCACTGGCCATAGATATGCATCTTCCCTGAAACACTATTTACAAATAAATGAAGAGCACTATTCGGAAATCCTGAATAAGTTGAGGGATACACCATGTACATCACCCAGTTCACTTCTTTTACGCACACGTCCAATATAACATCCACTGAACTACCAACCACTAAAACATTGAAATTTGAAAATTGTACCTACTTTCAATAATTGTTTCTTTTAAAATTATTCATGTTTCGTTTTTATTTCATCCCTAATTAAAACTTTTCTAACACTCGTTTATATTATTTAGGTTTCGTTATAGCTTCTGCTATATGATATTATGAATAGTCACGTATCAGAGATTGTTTAATACTAAGATTTATTGAAAATCATCTGTCAAGTGACGTTCATTACTGGGATCGGGATAATTGAAGTGGAATGGAACTGTTTTAATAAAAATGAAACTGAATCAACAAAGCCCTCTTGACCAGCAACCGTCCACAGAGTTCAATGAAGATTATATAGTTGGCAAACAGAAAACAGCTATTCACAACTCACTACTGCCATCTACTAGCGTAATATTTATAGTGTTGAGATGGTACAAATTTGAAGACAGTTGTATTTTCGTAAGTCAATTAATATTTTATTGTATTGGAGTACTTCGTTACTTCTAATCTTTATATATTTTCTTCTAATCGTGTAATAGTCATTTAAATCCCACTCGAGATAAATCAAAACCTCTAGTGAGATTACTGTTGAAAAAAATATACTGACAAGCCATGGGCATTATTTGTAGGTTTTTAAAAATGGTCCTACACGATACCCTAGATTTGGCACCTGCTATTATTCTAATTACTCTTTTTTGTACTAATATACTGTTATCTGTAGAATCTCTCTAAAACTCGTTACCGAGTGGAAGTATGCAAAGTATATTGTTGTTAATGTATTGATATTTACTACAAATAATTTCCATGGCTTGCCAGTATATTTTTTCATTAATAATCTTCCTCGTATGTAATCGTGAAAACTTTATAACTAATTCAACAGTTCATAGTATAAATACGCGTCAAAAAATGACTTTCATACTCCATCAAAAAGGAGTGCTATCAAAAAGGAGTGCGTTATATGGCAGTAAAAATTTTTAATAGCCTCCCTATCGATATAAAAAATGAAACACAAAACATAAGATTATTTAGGGTCAAATTAAAGAAGTATCTAATTTCTCACGCCTTCTATTCTTTAGGTGAATTCATGACATTCAACAACGCTTCATCAATATTTCTTTGTTATATTAAGTATTCATACTAAAACTCTGTTTTGTAATAGTAGACTATATTGTAAAACTCTTCTGTATATAGTGGGTGTTCATTTCAAAGTGTGTCATGACGTCACTGTTGTTGGGTCACCGATTTGAAGCGAGTTTCAGCTTATATGTTAGAGAAGTTGCCTATTATTTAAGGCGTTCTTCAATCTGAACTTGAGAACGTGTACGGTATAACTTGAACGTCGTAGCAACAGATGGCGGTCTGTACGGTCTGTGTGCTACCATAACCTCTTTCGAACTGTGTTTTGCGCCGGCAAGTCGTACGCAGGGTATTTGTTATCATCGGTTGCGTACGGTAACATTCCACAACACAAATCAAATGCTCCGTGTCCATGTTGACCGTCGAAGTTAGTAATGTCAACAAATACGTAAGTAATCGTCTTAACCCTCTCCCCATATCCCGACAGTACGTATTTCCAAACAGTTCACATTCCTGCCACTACCGGCGTTACCGTACGTATCGGTATGTACTCTTCAGAATGAACGCCGTACTTGCTAGGTAACTTTTCTGCCTCTGAGGTTATGCACCTCTGCGGAAGGGTAGGAAGATTGAATTCTCTAGGCTCATCGGCTAGCCACATGACGGCATACAGCGAGCAATGACACATTTTGAACTGAACACCCAGTATTTAAACTAGATTGTGACTATAATTAACACTTTATAGTACTATTAAGATTCTTTTTCTCGTTTGACATATTCCATATTCTAGCTGTGAAGCAATGTACGAATACCATGGACTGTAAATAAATACAATGCAATGCTATCTCTTGCATAGATAGGATAGCAAAACATGCTGAATTTATGATGAAGGATGAGTGGAACAGAGAAAAATTCTCTACTGCACCGGGATTTGAACGCGGGTTTTCAGCTCTACATGCTGACGCTTTATCCACTAAGCCGCACCGGATTCCCATCCCGATGTCGGATTGAATCCTCTCAGTTTAAGTTCCACCTCTTGGGTTCCCTCTAGTGGCCTACCCTCATGCACTGCGTCATAGATGTATGACAGTGGCACAATGTCCACACATGTGCAGAGGTGCACTCGTTATGAGTGACTAAGTGGCCGGGATCCGGCGGAGTAAGCGCCGTCTTAAATCACAAATTGATTATTTTTCGCATATCATATATTATTACGATGTACCGAAGTATATAAGACATTTTCATGCAGAAATTCTGCGTCATCATATGATGAAGGATAAGTGGAACAGAGAAAAATTCTCTCCGGCGCCGGAATTTTAACCCGGGTTTTCAGCTCTGTGCTGACGCTCTATCCACTAAGCCACACTGGATTTTCTCTGTTCCACTCATCCTTTATCACATAATAACGCAGAATTTCTGCGCGGAAATATTATATATACTTCGGTGCATTATAATAATATATGCTGAATTTAGTTTGGGGGCAATTTCTTTAATATGATTTTTCCGATTTAAGGTATATGTACACCTTTACATACAAAAAATTTTGTTTCGTATAATTTTGCTTTGTAAAATTTTTAAACAATTGAGAATGGTACTAGAAAGAGAATGAAGTGAACAGATTCCTTGAAATTATGTCTAAATTGTTTTTAAAAAATATTTTGTTTATCACTTTGACATGCAACTTGAAACATGATAGCTCATGCAGTTTTTAAGATAGAGCCACAGTTTTTTGACTGTTTTATAGCTAAAACTATTCTTTAGTGCCTGATTTAGAGCTATTTTTTTATTTACTTTAATGAAATATTATCATATATGTAACTTACAATAATATTTTATGTTGCATAAATCATGTAAAAAATCCATAGATAATTATTAATTATATTAATGTTATTTTACTCAATGTCAGGCACTGGGGGACATTTCAAGCTTCAAAATGACACCAATATCTTCTTGGTATCACCATATTTGGCTGAGATATCAAGTTTGAAAGAATTAAATATACTAAAATTAGTATTTACAGGAAATGAGCCACAAATTTTCAGAGCCTAGAAGACTCCATCATCATATGTCACCTCTTAAGCAGCTTCATGTCGGTCCAGTTTGAGCTTCTTTCTGCCTCTCAAATATCTCCGCCTTGTTTTAACTTCAGGTGTTGAATGTTTTTTTTTTTTTTTTTTTTTTGCATTTTTGTCCCTATTTCCATTGATGCAACAAATCCTGCGATGGTGTTTGTCCCAGAGTTTATGCTCATCCTCCTCAGAATTGTAATTTCTACTTTTGGACTCTTATTAAAATGACGTACAACATCTTTGACATACAAATTTACAGTTTTATGACTAACAGTAAAAGATTATAAATTACTTTATTATTTAAAAAAGTTTTTTTCATTGTAATGATCATGCACAGATATCTATGCATGTATTTCGGGGCTAGAAAGAAGTTTATTTTACAAGCAATGCTGGACGAGGGGATTGACTGCTACGAAGATCACTACAAAAGTAATGCACTCCAAAAGTAAGTGACCGTGGCTGATGACGCAGCATTTTGGAAAATGGGGCTTATCTGAAAAACCATAAGGCATAAATCGAAAATTCTTATATCAATTTAAAGGGGATAAAATTCTCTATTAAAATAGTTATATTTTGAAAATTCTAATTTTTCATCATTTTTTGCGTTTTGTGGGTGTACATATACCTTTGTGCGAGATCGTGCGTATTTGCTTGTTTTCCGCACAAAACCAATCCGCGGAAAGTCTAAAATTCCACATTCAATATTCCCAACCTAACACACACAACAATTTCCTCTTCTCACCGCTTAAGTGACATATTGATTTTACTGCTTTAGGCTTTTAACATATTATTTTTATAGACGTTCAATATAGTAATAATTATAAATTGGAAACTTACCACTGCAATTTCACCTAAATTGCACTGTTAATTATTGTTTTTAAATATTTGCAAAAAATTAAGTAAACTCTACAACTCCACTAAAGTTACTGCATTCGTGATGCAAGTAACATTAAGGAAGCCGTGAAAAAATCAACAAGATTCCAGACTCATCATAGACGGGGGGAAAAAAGACAGATGTATATCATGGCCTAGTAAAGACAGAAAACATTTTAAAGCAAGAATATTGAAAATAGATAATTTTTTTTGCAAATTTGCCGTCATTGAACAGAAACCAAGATGGAGATTTCATTACAACTAATTAGAAATTCCTCGCACAAAATAATGTACGATACACGAACGGTATGTTTTCTTTCAATTCTCGGATATTAAAAAAGCTCAACTACGTTTCGCTTTTTCATACTTTTCCTCGAACATGAAAACTTCAACATACCGCTCTTGTAACGCATATTACTATAACATATTATCGATTTATAAGCCAAGAATATTAGTTGTGTTCTTTCTATTTGGGACGTATTGTTGATTATTGCCCTTGAAATTTGCGAGGTAGAATTTGGGCAGGATTTGTAACCGACGCATGGAAGCGCATCGGTCGACAGTGAAGTTGTCTCTTTGTGATGTGTAAATAAACTCATGATAAGGTGAGTCCTGCACCTCATACAGCAAAAATATCATCTTGATATTACCAGTTTCATGGGAGCTATCTACATAATAGCGAAGTTGATATGACGTTGTTAAATAATGTACTAAAATGCCTGAGATGAGTATGATAATGACGAATACCGTTGTCTGGATCATGAGGACGGAAACGGAGAAGGTGACAACGAACGAGGCGATAATTGTAGTAATTACGATAGGAAATAACGTGATAATGGCGATAAAGACAGTTGCGTGTGAAAGAGAGAAGGGACGCTCCATCAGCCGCTTGTAAAGGTTTCAATTTGCATTCAATTCCGCTCTGTGTTTGGTGGCGCCAGCTCATCTATGACCTAATTACTCCGTCCCTGCATTCCTCGCTGGGAACCTGCAGGTGACAACGTAATGGCTCGGTCGACCTAGGACGAGGCCGGCCGATATTTTCGGTGTGCCCTGACCGCCGCATGCTTGAGCTCGACCCCGGGTCGGTGAAATAAGGGAAGCGCTCGGTCGGGTCCTCTACCTTCAGTCACCTCGACTAAATATAGTCGCGCAAGTCATTGTAATGTATGTGTAGGAGAATTGGCAGCATTGCTACTTCGTGCTTCGAATACCGTCACAACTGTTATTTCGAGAAGGAAACTAGGAATGGGGATTCAAGCGTGAATGCGGAATGACTCTGCTTCCAAGTGCATTCCACCAATACAGTTATGAGTAGAGCACGGAACTTTATGTACGAAAACTTCAAAATATGCATGCAGTTACGCAGTAAAAACTGTTCAAATATGCGCTGAAATTGAAATATACTTACTTACTGACTTACTTATTTACTTACTTACTTACTTACTTAGTTTTTTAAGGAACCCGCAGGTTCATTCAACGAAATTGTTAATCTCTAAACTTTATAAAATTATTAACAATAAGTTGGACTGTGTTGGTTTATTTTATTATATAACATTATATTCACCTAAGCTTAAAACGAAATTTCGAAATTTGTTTTACATACAAGGACAAATACTGAATCCCACAAAAATTCCCCAGTTTTCCAAATGTTACAGTTGTACAATAAATTACATCCTCATCCGAATGTTGGTATTTTCAATATGAATTTCTCTAGATACAGAATTATTTGTTATCATATACAGTTATGAGTAGAGCACGGAACTTTATGCACAAAAACTTCAAAATATGCATGCAGTTACGCAGTAAAAAATGTTCACATATGCGCTGAAATTGAAATATACTTATTTACTTTACTTACTTACTTACCTACTTTCTTACTTACTTTACTTACTTACCTACTTACTTACTTACTTTTAAGAAACCCGCAGGTTCATTCGACGAAATTGCCAATCTTTAAACTTTCTTTATACAATTAGTAACAATAAGTTGGACTGTGTTGGTTTATTTTATTATATAACATTATATTCACCTAAGCTTAAACGAAATTTCGAAATTTGTTTTACATATCAAGGACAAATACTGAATCCCACAAAAATTCCCCAGTTTTCCAAATGTTACAGTTATACAATAAATTACATCCTCATCCGAATGTTGATATTTTCAATATGAATTTCTCTAGATACAGAATTATTTGTTATCATATTTTACAGAATATTGTTGTTAGTTAATTTGAAGCTACTTTCACACCTTATTTCAATTTCTCTTTTTTTTCTTTCTCTTATTTCTATTTTTTTTTTTCCAGTTTTTAATAAGTGTATGTTTCCTTTCACTTGTTTATGTTTTATAAATCAATTTGTTAGTCGTGAACATTGTAATTGGGCTTTGCCTGTTATGTTCAACAACAAACAAATAAATAAATAAATAAATAAATAAATAAGCCCGCCATTGGTCCCTATCCTGAGCAAGATTAATTAATTCTCTATCATCATATCCCATTTCACTCAAATCCATTTTAATATTATCTTCCCATCTACATCTCGGCCTCCCTAAACGGTCTTTTCCCCTCCGGCCTCCCAACTAACACTCTATATGCATTTCTGGATTCGACCATACGTGTTACATGCCCTGCCCGTCTCAAACGTCTGGATTTAATGTTCCTAATTATGTCAGGTGAAGAATACAATCCGTGCAGCTCTGCGTTGTGTAACTTTCTTCATTCTCCTGTAACTTCATTCCTCTTAGCCCCAAATATTTTTCAAAGAACCTTATTCTCAAACACCCTTAATCTTTGTTCCTCTCTCAAAGTGAGAGTACAAGTTTCACAACCATAAAGAACAACCGGTAATATAACTGTTTTATAAATTCTAACTTTTAGATTTTTTGACAGCAGACTAGATGACAAAAGCTTCTCAACCGAATAATAACACGCATTTCCCATATTTATTCTGCGTTTAATTTCCTCCCGAGTGCTATTTATATTTGTTACTGTTGCTCCAAGATATGTGAATTTTTCCACATCTTCGAAGGATAAATCTCCAATTTTTATAGTTCCATTTCGTACAATATTCTGGTCACGAGCTATAATCATACACTTAGTCTTTTCGGGATTTACTTCCAAACCTATCTCTTTACTTGCTTCCAGTAATTCATTTTAATACATATTTTAATTGGTACATTTTTATCTTTCTAACTTCTTTAAAACTTTCTTTGTCTTTCATGTAATTATTATGACATTAAACACCCAACGATTTCTCCAGGCTCTCTACTGTGAAATTTCTTCTCTTATATGTCAAAATTACTTTAAATGCCGAGAACCATCTCCTGACATCACATCACACCAAACAGGCCCATTAGCTATCCTGTTTAGTCAGGTGAAACCTCATATGTCGTCAGTATAGCCGTCTCACATTTGGAGACCTGTGAAATACTGGAAGCGCGCAGAAACAACTCATTTCAAAGACATGTGCCGACACATTGGTTCCGATTCCAGACGGCAAACATCTACGACACAAGGATACAGAAATTGATTCCACTCAATGACAAATGTCTAAATACTGGTGGTGAATACTTTGAAAAATAACTCAACAATTGCTATATCTGTTCGAATAAAATGTTCCATGAAATTTTGTTCTCTTTCTTTTAACGGTCCCAGGGAAACTTTTTTTTTGTGCGAGATCGTGCGTATTTGCTTGTTTTCCGCACAGAACCAATACGCGATAAGTGTGAAATACCACATTCAGTATTCCCAACCTAACACACATAACAATTTCCCTCTTCTTACCGCTTAAGCGCGACATTCATTTTACTGCTTTAGGCTTTTAACATATTATTTTTAGAGACGTTTAACATAGTAATAATTATAAATTGGAAACTTACCACTGCAATTGCACCTAAATTGCAATGTTAATTATTGTTTTTTAATATTTACAAAAATTAAGTAAAGTCTACTACTCCACGAAACTTATTGCATTCCTGATGCAAGTAACATCAAGGAAGCCGTGAAAAAATCAACGAGATTCAAGATGCCGATGTTATTACTGCAATATGTTATATAAATAATATTGTTAAAATATTAAAATGAAAAATAAATCATTACATAACCTTACCGTTTGTTTTAAGTTCGCATTTATAGACTGGGAGAAAAAAAAAGACAGACGTATATCACGGCCTGCTGGAGTATAGTAAACACAGAAAACATTTTACAGCAACAATGTTGAAGAAAGATATTTTGGTTTTCCGAAGTTGGCGTCATTAAACAGAAACCAAGATGGAGATTTCATTGCAACTAATTAGAAATTCGTCTTTCAGGTATGTAATAAACGATCTTTGCACAAAATAATGTACGATACACGAGCGGTATGTTTGTTTTCATGTTCTCGGAAATTAAAAAAGCTCAACTACGTTTCGCTTTTTCAATCTTTTCCTCGACCATGAAAACGTCAACATACCGCTCTTGTAACGTATATTAGTATTACGGCCTTCGTAATTGCGCTCGAGTGGCCAAAATTTGTGTAAGCACTTCTTTTAACATTATTAAATTGATGGAAGAAAAAAAGATTAATTTTTTATCTGCGCCCATGAGAATATATGCTTGTAAGTACAAAGGAGAATACCATATTACCTTCTTCATTGGCATATCCAGACAAAATCGTGCTAATTCAAAGAGAGAAGCTTGACGATATACGCAAACTCATGCGTTATATTACACATGAATATCAAGAATTTTACAATAATATTCTTCAGTGGTCTATTGTGGAAAAATAAGTTCATTTATATGCTGAACTTATGTATTAAGTACACAGTAGGGTTATCCATATATTATATCCCTAATTTGACAAATAAACTTTAGTCGAACTGAAATTATTATACTACAATTTTGATTCCTTGCAGAAACAGCTCTTGTCAAGCTAATATATATATTGATTTATTTCATTAACAATTCATTATATTCCAATAAATTTTGTATAAAACGACACATTTATTAGACTTCTGTCTGAAGAAGCCAGTACTATAACCATTGTTGTGGTCTACCACCAGTAATACCGTTTTTTGTGTCTACTGAAAAATTTAGTTTTCATGACGTGCTGTTTCTGCAATCCCCGATTCAATTCAGTTCTACATCACACGACGTGACAAGGACTTCATTGTCGCAGATGTTTAAACATACTCAGTTTCGTTTCTATGAAATCAGGAAATCAGAGTTCACTATAGTCCCGTCGCTCTAATTTCCGGCAGCCAATCGCGTTGCAGGTCGGCTACATTTAAACTTGTGCGTCCTACTATTCGCTGAGGAAGACGTTATTCATTTCCTAAGGCTCGATAAATACTTAATATAATCGCTGGCCATTTTGGCTCTTTCGTTGGCGTTCGCAGAAAGCACACGAAGACGTTATTTGCCGCTCAATTATTTTCTGAATTGCGTTTGATTTATTATCATAGGATCTACGACATGATAATGTTTAACGGTGCGACAAATAGATTCCTCGTCTGGTAGCTCGGCAACGAAAGAAGAAAAATGGCGAACGATACTACCTACCTAGACTTTATAGAGCCTTGACTTCCTAAGACGTAAGCAAAGAGGAGGAGTCACGCCGGGAATAACAGCGTCGCGACTCTAGCAGCATTGTCGTCTAAGCAGTTTAATTACATGACTTTAATGTCGCATGTGATTAAATACATTGATGTCGATATTAAAATAATTGTAACCAGGAATTATCTTTGGAAAGAAAATGTGACGATACCACTTGACATTACAAGTATTGATGCGTGCAAAGAAGATATATCCAACACAAAGTGTTCCGACTGGGTATTAATTGGACGCGCCGACTATACATTACTATTGATTTCATGTGAATAATTGCAGTTGTGTTTTAATTCATTTTATTTATTGTGTTTTATTTTTGCTTCAACTTCCCTTATCGGTTCCTTTATTTGTAATACGAGGGCTATTCAGAAATCAACTTCCGATTGTCGATTGTGGATTGTTGGATCGTTGTAGGTAGTCACGAGTAGTCACGAGTAAAGACGTAATAATGCTCCCATGCATCGCGCACTCAATTCCGTTCAGTAGTCTGTGAGAAACAGCCGTTGATAATAGACGCGATTATTTCTCGTCCCGCGAGTTGTGAGATCCGTTCGGTTATTCGGTTTCTTCACGCAGAAGGAGTTAACGCTGCTGAGATTCACCGCCGATTGTGTCGTGATAGTACTGTACGGGACAGGTGCAGAACATTTAAGAATGGGCGTGAAGATGTGCACAATGAAGGAGATCAAGGACGACATCCAATTGAGCCGTTCAGAGCAGAAGTGGTGTAAGCCAGAAATGGGTAATGAGGGTTAAAGTAAACATTCTGTAAAATTCAGGGGAAAGTAGCAATTAATATTCAGTTTATTTAAACTACAGGGACATAATTTTATTTTTACTTCAATTTTTATTGTACCTGTGTTTTGAATGTACTTCACTCCCACCCCTTCTACTAATGAAGTTTCAACTACACACAGAACTAAGGCCGCATATAGTAAGCAGTACTGAGTTACTGAGTATAGTACGTTCCAGAAATATGTTCGCGTTTTCCAGTGACGAAAAAGCTTTCAATATTGAATCATATTTTCGCACAGGTACTGTCCGTTTGCCTACGTCGCAACCCGATTTCCCCCACCTGCTTCTGCTCGCCCCTCTGTAAAAGCTGGGCTGTCTTAGCTCTTTTCTGAAAACATTAATTTCTCTTAGGAATTGGACGTTTACGTAATATTATACAGCTGTTTAATTTAACTTAAATAAAAGGGCCTCGTTAAGTAATTAACTGTCACGTGATTTCCTCCCTTTCTACAATCCTGCGGCATAACCACTTGGACGGACAGTAGATAGCATGTCTGAGTAATTTTATATCTTCGGGTCGGGCAGAAGTGAATTCACAGTACGTAGAGTAGGTACAGAATTATTTCAACATGAGTTACTAGTAAGAAGGACGAAACTGGCAATTGCAATTAGATGCAATAGTCTATAGTGCGATAATATGCACAAAAGAACTGAAGCCTGTATCGAAATGAACGGCCACCATTTTTAAAATTGTGTTTAAATATTCATATTATGATTATTTTTCAATTTAACTTCTTTCTCTATATTGTACGCTAATGTGCTGTAGACAGTATAATATGGGTATACACCGCATAATGAATACGTTCGCATGGATAACTCACTTCGTGAGTAAAAACACTTATTCTTAATACAGTACTGTACTTTGATTAAAGAAAAACCTAATGAAAATTATCAAACTCAAAATCACGATATTTCCTAGTTTACGTAAATGTATGAACTACTTTTCTTCCTTCTATACCTAGTAGAGTGATTTGTGTTTTACGCCAGTATCATCGAACTCCAGTCTTGGAGGGGGGAGCAAGCGGTGTTTCAGGTTCTCTAAAGGTATACACAGGTTACTTACTTACTTACAAATGGCTTTTAAGGAACCCGAAGGTTCATTGCCGCCCTCACATAAGCCCGCCAGCGGTCCCTATCCTGTGCAAGATTAATCCAGTCTCTATCATCATACCCCACCTCCCTCAGATCCATTTTAATATTATCCTCCCATCTACGTCTCGGCCTCCCTAAAGGTCTTTTTCCCTCCGGTCTCCCAACTAACACTCTATATGCATTTCTGGATTCGCCCATAAGTGCTACATGCCCATCTCAAACGTCTGGATTTAATGCTCCTAATTATGTCAGGTGAAGAATACAATGCGTGCAGTTCTGTGTTGTGTAACTTTCTCCATTCTCCTGTAACTTCATCCCGCTTAGCCCCAAATATTTTCCTTAGCACCTTATTCTCAAACACCCTGAACCTATGTTCCTCTCTCAGAGTGAGAGTCCAAGTTTCACAACCATACAGAAGAACCGGTAATATAACTGCTTTATAAATTCTAACTTTCAGATTTTTCGACAGCAGACTGGATGATAAGAGCTTCTCAACCGAATAATAACACGCATTTCCCATATTTATTCTGCGTTTAATTTCCTCCCGAGTGTCATTTATATTTGTTACTGTTGCTCCAAGATATTTGAATTTTTCCACCTCTTCGAAGGATAAATCTCCAATTTTTATATTTCCATTTCGTACAATATTCTGGTCACGAGACATAATCATATACTTTGTCTTTTCGGGATTTACTTCCAAACCGATCGCTCTACTTGCTTCAAGTAAAATTTCCGTGTTTTCCCTAATCGTTTGTGTATTTTCTCCTAACATATTCACGTCATCCGCATAGACAAGAAGCTGATGTAACCCGTTCAATTCCAAACCCTGCCTGTTATCCTGAACTTTCCTAATGGCATATTCTAGAGCGAAGTTAAAAAGTAAAGGTGATAGTGCATCTCCTTGCTTTAGCCCGCAGTGAATTGGAAAAGCATCAGATAGAAACTGACCTATACGGACTCTACTGTACGTTTCACTGAGACACATTTTAATTAATCGAACTAGTTTCTTGGGAATACCAAATTCAATAAGAATATCATATAATACTTCCCTCTTAACCGAGTCATAAGCCTTTTTGAAATCTATGAATAACTGATGTACTGTACCCTTATACTCCCATTTTTTCTCCATTATCTGTCGAATACAAAAAATCTGATCAATAGTCGATCTATTACGCCGAAAACCGCACTGATGATCCCCAATAATTTCATCTACGTACGGAGTTAATCTTCTCAAAAGAATATTGGACAAAATTTTGTACGACGTCAACAAAAGTGATATTCCTCGAAAGTTACCACAGTTGGTTTTGTCCCCCTTTTTAAAAATAGGTACAATTATGGACTCCTTCCATTGTTCTGGTACAATTTCCTTTTCCCAAATAGCAAGTACAAGTTTATAAATTTCGCTATATAATGCACTCCCACCCTCTTGTATTAATTCTGCTGGAATTTGATCGATACCTGGAGACTTGTACTTTTTCAGATTTACTATCGCAATTTCGACTTCTGTAAGCGTGGGTTCGGGTATAAATGGCTCAGCAGTTTGTATTTCAATTTCGTCCCGATCATTTCTATTTGGCCTATGTACATTTAGTAGTTGCGCAAAATAGTTTTTCCATCTGTTTAGGATTGATGGAGAGTCTGCAAGCAAGTCACCATTCTCATCCTTGATCACGTTTACCCTTGGCTGATATCCGTTCTTAAATTCCTTTATACCCTTATATGAATCTCGAATGTTTTTATTCTTACTATTTGTTTCTACCTCATTCAGTTTTTCCTTCAAGTAACCTCTCTTTTTATTCCTAAGTGTACGACTTGCTTCCCGTCTTTCATTGAAATAATTATCTCTCTTCTCCTCAACTGGATCCTGTAAGAATTTCAATTTTGCCTGTTTCCTTCTTTCTACTACCATGCAACAATCTTCATCAAACCACGGTTTCTTTTTCTTAGTTTCATAATAACCTATGCTCTGCTCAGCTGCAATTTTGATACTATCTCTGATATTTTCCCACACGCTATTAACATCTAATTCTTTCTCAACTTCGTCGGAACTTTCTAAAGTGGCAAACCTATTCGAAATTTCGACCTGATAATTTTGCTTAGCTTCCTCGTCCTTTAATTTCAAAATATTGAATTTAGTAATATTAACTTGTTGCTCTACTCGCTTGGCTACTGATAATCTTTCTCTTAATTCTCCAATCACCAAATAATGGTCAGAATTACAGTCTGCACCCCTGAAAGTTCGAATATCTACTATACTAGTATGTCTCCGTTTATCTATCAAGATGTGATCTATTTGGTTGTGTGTCAATCCATCTGGAGAAGTCCAAGTATATTTATGTATATCCTTATGGGGGAATGTTGTACTTTTGACAATTAAATTTTTCGATGTGGCAAAGTTGACTAATCTAACTCCATTGTCACTACTAATTGCGTGTAGGCTCTCTTTTCCAATAGTTGGTCTAAAAATATCCTCCCGTCCTACTTTAGCATTGAAATCCCCCAATAAAATTTTCATGTGATATCTAGGGAACTGATCAAAAGTATGTTCCAATTCCTCATAGAAGCTATTCTTTATATGGTCGTCTTTCTCTTCTGTAGGGGCGTGAGCATTTATAACTATGATGTCGCACCATCTACCCTTAAGTACTAAATATGATAACCTGTCACTGATAAATTCGACCTTTTTTACTGCTGATTTTATTCTTTTATGAACAAAGAATCCTGTTCCTAATTGGTGATTATTGTTTCCTTCCCCATAATACAACAAGTAATCTCCTATTTATGATATGCCATTCCCATCTAACCTAACCTCTTGTACTCCTACGAAGTCTATTCTATATCTAGCTAGTTCTTTTGCTACTAATGTTACCCCTCCTGTTCTATAAAGACTAGTTACGTTCCAAGTGCCAAATCTCAAATCCTTATTCCTTTGCTGTGGTCGTGCCAGAGAATCAGTCCTATTCCGAGGCTTATTATAGGGATACGTAACAAGCTGTTTTTTTACGGTGATGGGTTGTTAGCCCTTCGCCCAACCCCCAAGCTGGAGGACCACCCCTTATCGGCTGTCCACGACTGCTTATTCAATATATTCGCAGCTACCCTCCATATCTGGAGGCCGTCTCGTCTATCCGCAACCTGAGGACACGCCATGCCGTGGTGATAGGGACCCACAATACATGGGGTATAGACAGGTTAATATTAAAAATGTTAGTAAAAATAAAATGATGTCCCTGTATTAGTAGTCAGTGGATATCAAGAAGGACATATTAATTGCTACTTTGAGCTGTATTTTACAGAATTTTTACTTTAAACCTCAATACTCAATTTTTACTTACACCAATTTTGCTCTGAACGACTCAATTGTGACTGATGAACTCGTTCAACAAATTGAACAAACTGTGCGTGAAAGACGTCGTTTCACAATTTCTGAACTCTGAAAATTTCTCACAAATTTCAAGGACAAGTCTCTATGAAATTGTAGCGGCGGCGTCCTTTTATGAAGAAGAAATACACAAGCTAGTCCCACACTATGACCAATGCTTGAATTTATAAGGTGACTATGTTGAAAAATAGTGTCACTATTCAGGAATGGTTTCCAGGCAATAAATAGTTTGTAAAATTGTTTGTGTGGGTGTGTTTTTTTTTTGTAGTCAATCGGAAGTTGATTTCTGAATAGCCCTCGTATTTAGGCAATTTAACTTAGGTCTATACTTTATTCAGAAACTGATTTTAATAATTCTGTGGCCGGGAGGAAAAAGGTCTTAAGTGAAAATTTTATACTTTTCAGGAGAGCAGTAGAAAGATTGGAATTGATGTCAATTATAGAGTTTTTTTTTTAATTAAGAGCTTTTTCCTGGATATTATTTGTTTATATTTCTTCTAAAATAGGTAATGTTGCTCATTTCACAATTTTCTTGATTATTTCCAAAAATAGCCGCACTTAAGCCCTTTTAAAACTAGAAGCCAAATTGAATAGAAGGGACTATTAAACATAAGACCTTTTTCATGTCAAAATAAATGGGAAATGTAAATTATTAGGAATGCAAAATGGGTCTTAAACGATTATAGGACTGTTTACCCCGGTTCTTAAACTTTTAAAAGCAAAGGGCATCAGTATGTATAATAAAATAACTAAAATACAAGTTAGACCTTTTTAATAGGGAAGCATGGAAAGTAAACTTAATGTTTGTAAGGAATAAAGTATTAAATATTCTGAAGTCCTTTATTCTGTGTGTGCTCATTTTAAAAAGTACTTAAGACATTTGGTAAAGCTCTATAAATCCAGTGAGGAGTCTTATTTGACTTTAACCTTTTAACAGACTGCAGAGAATTGTTTCCGCTTTCAGAATATATAAAAATCTCATTTTCACAAAAAATTGACTTAAGACTTTTTTCTCCCGGCTACAGAATTATAATTTCAATTATAAAATCATTCACTACATTCCACAGGGAAGTGAACCGGAACATGTCTGAAGATCTAATTCGTAACTGTGACGACGAAAAGAATGTGTATATATTAAACTACAACTGAAGAGAGAGAGAGAAATAACTCGTCCGGCCTTAATTAAGGATGACCACGAGGATCCGGAAATTAATAGCAAATAAATATAATTAATTAAATATGATATTGTTATACAAATAAAATGTAATAATTAAGCATCATTGAGTATTGATGACATTACGTAATATGAATTGGCATAATGAATTTTGAGTTCCACGCTGTTGTACACCGTCATGAACAGAGAGATAAATACAGAATCGTGGAAGATAAATTTCATTTACGCTGTGTAGACCATTACACACCAAAATAACATCACAGTTTTATTTATATCTATGTTGCCATCCTATTGGTTCAGCTATATCACTTTACAGAAAGGATGTGGGGTCATATTGAATGGGTCAGCGTCAAAAACCAAAAGTGAATTTCGGTTTGAACAGGTAGCCTTCATGTTTTATTTATTAGGATTAAAGTCACAGCGCTTCCTCTACTAAGTCATAACTGCGGTGCGCCAGTATTGGAAATGGAGCCACTGCGGCGTGTTGTGTCTGAATATCCGAAGATACGTCCTCGTCGATAGACAGTTCTATCTCCGGTTACTCGTGTCATTACCGCGACAGCCTCTAGTTGCGTTCGAATTTGAGGTTAGTTTTAGAGTAACGTCATGAAATAGCGCCATAATACTCGCCATTTCTGGATTAGGAAATCCTCCCGTTCCGGCCTCAATATGTCAAGTTTCGTTCCAGATCTGCAGAGTTATATTAGAGTTCTCATTGTCAGAATTGTGATTATCATGATGTTTATTATTATGTCGGTTAGCTAACAATGGTATGTCAACTATATGTTATTTACCGTCAATGGAATTTGTGATATCTAGCTAATATTTCGCAGTTTCGGATCAGAAGGCTAGCGACCAGAGTGCTGCATAGGAGTTAAATCGCTCGCTTGAACTCGGTCGAGTGTCGCACCCTCGAGTGAGATACGATCGGTCGTGATACGCTCGTAATAAATAGAAGCACAGTACAAGGTCATCTCACCGACATGTCTTATCTTGTATGGAAGGCGACAGATAAGATACACATATGTTTTGATCACACGGTAAAAATAAGGCTTTATTTTCTGCATTTATGGCAAACGTTTAATGGAACAGTCAATGGAACGTACCAAAAGAGTAACATGAAGTTATAAATAAAATAGTATGAAAAACTTCGATATACAGTTATTATTGCTAATTAATAATTATTCAATATTTGATTTATCACATATATAACATGATAGGTCCATACATAGTGTTCCGCCTATAAAGTGCGACAATGTAGAAACGTTTTACAAAATATTATTGATATAGCAGTAGATTAATAACAATATTAGTACAGAGATAACGTCACAGAAAATATAATAAAACGAATAATCAAGCTGCACAACTGTTACAGACCCAAAGATTGATACACTAATTATTAGAGATTATTATTATTATTATTATTATTATTATTATTATTATTATTATTATTATTATTACTGGAAAACTTGATACAGTTCTTGCATTATCGTGATTGTGTTCTCCGTTTATAATAATTACATTTACATCCAATAACATCTATCAGATGTGGCAAAAACAAAATCACTCCTGTGTGGGGGGAAGGAAATTACCTACAATATTTATATTACATTTTAAAGCAAGTTTTGTAGTTGTACTATGGAGAGGTTAGTTAAACACTGCAAAGTTTTGAAATGATAATCTTCTTTGATGTTACTACACAGTTTATCACTGTAACAAGAACGAATGTCTAACGCTCGGCTTATACCGTTCGAGGATTAATCGCTCGTGACAATTTTACCCATCATGCATGTGCGCTACCTATCGGATTATGCTATGAACTACTTGGCGCTCGAGCGTAAACGTTCGATGCAGACCTCTGCTAGCGAGTCTGCCGACTGAGCTACGTTGGTAGCTCTATAAAAATATACAATACATAGCAATCAGATGATTAAATTTGCAAACCTAAACAATTATTAATCAGTTAAGCTATAAAATATAATACATAGCAAGTAAATTAATTCAATTTAAAAGCATAAACAATTCAATCAGTTAAGATATTGAAAAATTAATACTACATATAATGCAAATAACTTCAAATTACAATCATAGACAATTCATCGTTAAGTTATACAGATTACTATTTAATTTACAGCATATATAATTCATCAGTTAAGCTATACAAAAGTATGCAATACACAGTAAACAGATTAATTCAATTTACAAACATAATTTTAGTTGAGCTACACAAAATTGTACAATTCATATCTTACTTGCTTACTTACAAATGGTTTTTAAGGAACCCAGAGGTTCATTGCCGCTCTCACATAAGCCCGCCATCGGTCCCTATCCTGTGCAAGATTAATCCAGTCTCTATCATCATATCCCACTTTCCTCAAATCCATTTTAATATTATTCCCCCATATACGTCATGGCCTCCCAAAGGTCTTTTTCCCTCCGATCTTCCAACTAACACACTAGGCCTATACGAATTTCTGGGTTCGCCCATACATGCTGCATGCTCTGCCCATCTCAAACGTCTGGATTTAATCTTCATAATTATGTCAGGTGAAGAATACAATGCCTGCAGTTCTGCGTTGTGTAACTTTCTCCATTCTCCTATAACTTCATTCCTTTTAGCCTCAAATATTTTCCTAAGAACCTTATTCTCAAATACCCTTAATCTCTGTTCCTCTCTCAAAGTGAGAGTTCAAGTTTCACAGCCATACAGAACAACTCAATCATATTCATATCAAGAAGATTAATTCAATTTATAATCATAAACAATTCATTATTTGAGCTATACAGATTACTATTCAATTTACAGCATATAGACTACAAATCATCGGCCAAGCTATACAAAAATATATATAATACATAGTAAACATATTAATTCAAATTAAAAACATATTTTAGTTGAGCTATACAAAATTGTACAATTCATATCAAGTAGACAATTCGTCAGTTGAGATATACAGACTACTACTCAATTTACAGCATATACAATTCATCACCCAAGCTATACAAAAAGATACAATACATAGTAAACAGATTCAGTCAATTTACAAGCATATTTTAGTTGATTTATACAAAATTGTACAATTAATATCAAGTGTAATAATTCAATTTACAAGCATAAACAATTCATCAATTGTGTACAACAGGGATGAGACGATATTAGCTCCATTCATGGTAGAAGAGCTCGACCTTGATCACGAGCGCATAGCGCATTCACTGTAACGTAGACAACAGGGATGTACAGTACATGCACATGCAGCGAATAAAGGCAGCAATTATTACAATAACTGGCGTTACTAAATTTCTGGCTATGCAATGGGGCTAATTACTCAGTTATTTAATATATATGCACATATATAAACAAATCGCAAAGGGAAGGGTTTTTAGAAAAAAAAGAGAAATAGGAAAAGTTAATTGTATGTAAACCATTTATTGTTAAAAGCAATTATTTATTAGTTAGGAGAAACTAATAGGGTCTACCTGCTCGACGTGTGTGATCTCTAAGTACTTTTGAGTATTTGTTGAAAAAATAATAATGGCAATATTGGTTGAAATAGACTATATTGATTGTGTGATTGTGAAAATGTAGTCCTTACTCTCCAGTCGTGATTATGCAATGAGTTTTCTTAGAGTGATTTGTGAGATGCACGTAACACGACAAAAACAAATTGATTAAATTAAGATATTGGGAGCCATCGTAATTTTTGGGGTCAATCATTTAAGGGGATATGTATGACTTTTAAAACTTCCACAATTTCGGCCAAAATTTGTGAAATTTAAACTATATAAACAGATCTATAATAATATCAAATTTGGTGCAATTAGGTCTAATAGATTTGAAATTATATTTTTAAGTATATTTTATATTGACGTTACTAAAAAAGTTCCTTGCATCAAAGTTTTCAAAATGTTTAGTTCATATTTGATAAAAAAAATCCTGACAATAGTTATTGGAATAAAAGTGAATTAGCATTTTGAGTTTAGTAATAGTATAAGTTAAAGTGCAATCAAAGATAAAATATTATTTCTAAATTAAAGAGACACATAGTCTAATAAAAGTAAATATCCAGAAACAAGCAACAAATAAAACATCAATAATACATTTAAAATAAAGAAATAAAAGGAATCTAGATACTATCTGCTGACCCAAATGTAAATTAATTTACCTTCGATGTCAATTCCGAAATGAATTTATTTCTCTCTTCTACTGAATAATGCCTATATTTTTTTCATGTTGCGTCTCATAATGCCGTTTTATGTTGCTTTTTTTGCAAATGATATTTTTTTTTTTACACAACAAAACACTGGACTTCATCACCATGCTGGAAGCATAAATATTGTATCTTCCACTCTTCCTTGAAAGCTTTAAGCGCTTCCGTTCCGTCATGATGCGCTGTGTTCTAAGATCTGTACATCCTTTAGCAATGTTTACAGGTAAAAGAGCTCCGCGCGCGCGCAGCGGGCATAAAATAGCTCTCGCCCGCAAATATTAGTCTCCATCGCAAGACTGGTGTATACAAGGTACGAGTATGTAGAAATATGGGTAATTCTTTTCTAAATCTTTCCTCATGGTTCTTCAAATCTTTAAGATATTTAGAAGACCGCAATACATGAATAGCTAACTCCTTTTTTATAACAGCTTAGACTAACAGAGGGTAGATGAAGATCAGATTTATGACTTGTATTAAAATTATGAATATCTTGTTTAGTACTGAAAACTTGAGACATGTCTAGAGACAGAGATAGTGATAATAAGTATAACATAATCAATAACATAACATAAACAATATCCATATGGTCGAAAACGCACGGACTTAATTTAAATGCAAGTAAATCGCAGGCAATCTTAATAGAACATCAAAGATCGAAGTGTGACAAACAAAATTTGCCACCGATAATTGTAAATAATACTACTATTCCATACAGTACGACTGTGAAGAACCTTGGTATTTATATGGATTGTCACCTGGAATGGAATGAACAAGTGAATCACACTTCCAAAAAAATATTTTCTATTATTCACTCATTAAAGCGACTGAAGCACTTTCTTCCCGATAAATTAAAATTAATCCTCTCGTGATGCCACACTTTGACTACTGCGATATTGTATTAAGCAATCTAAATGCCCAATTTGAGCAGCAGGCTACAACGTGTGTATAATGCTTGCGTCCGTTACATTTGTAATATTCGTAAGTATGATTATGTTTCCCCGTCTTTCCAAACTCTGTCTTGGCTAAGGCTAAGCGATCGACGAGCCCTGCATTCTCTTGTTCTCTTATTTCAAATTCTGCGCACCGCTACCCCAATCTATTTGGCTTCTCGTTTTCAAAATTTATCCGCATATCATCAGCTAAGTACAAGATCTCATCAGAACAATTTACTCATTATACCCTACCACAAGACATCTTTATATTCTTCATCTTGTACAGTTTCAGTTGCTAGAAATTGGAACTCGCTTCCGAGTGGTGTAAGGGGTTGTTGGACAATAACTTCATTTAGGTCAAAATTACATAAATTCTTGCTTAGATTGATTGCTGATTAATATTTGTTACTTATAATGAAACTAACATCTGTCCATTCTTATTATTATTATCATTAATTTTTCTAAATAGATTTACAAAACCTCTAATAGCAATTACGTATGTGTGTATGTATTTATTCACACTGCAATGGGTATATACCCGGTGGCAGTGGTAACTAGGCCTAATTACACTCAATAATGACAATAATAAACTTATTAATTAAAAATACAATTAATAATAATACTAATAATTAATACTAACAATATTTAATAATAATAATAATAATAATAATAATAATAATAATAATAATAATAATAATAACAGGGAATATACTAAATTAAATGAAACGATCACTTAAAATAACATTTGAAATAAATCTAATTTGTATCTTAAAACTAAGATCGAACTAGAACCCACGAGTATGATATGTTCATATCTGCACAAGTACCTTTCAAATTACACTCATTTCGCTGTCAACTCACTCACTGCAATGGAACTACGACACATTTCACTGATTCTATCCTGATTTCACTAACACTTCAAAAACATTTCACTGTTCAAATACTATGCACTGCCACTATAAACTATAAAGCTTCACTGACAGGAACACGTTTCACTTACACAGCACACTTCACTGACACGACATACTTCTTCACTGATACAATACACTTCACTGACATAACATAATTCTTCACTGATACAACACTTCAATAACAACATACCATTTACACCCTTTAAATACTGTGTATAATTACCGTCTATTAGTAAGATCCTTAAGCCTATTTTTAAATACATTTTTGGTTGATACATTAATATTCTCATTATAGAAATATATTTTAGATTTATATATATTTTTTTTTCTTCCTGTAATATAGTCCTAGTAAGCTTATATTAAATTAATTTTCATCATTTTACTAGCTATCTCAAATCTTAAATTAATTATAATTGATTGAATTAAATTAGCTCACAAATTAAGTTACTACTTTACCTTGTAGGTTTATCTAAATTTAAATAAGTATGTAGTCTACTAGTCTTTAAAACTTAACTGAAGAATATAGCTGGAGAACCTTTTAAGTGTAGTGTAAATATTTGTAATTTAAATATGTATTGTATTGATTAAAGCTGGTTGAGTGGAAGAGAAGGCCTTATGGCCTTAACTCTGCCAGCGAAAATAAAACATTATTATTATTATTATTATTATTATTATTATTATTATTATTATTATTATTATTATTATTATGTTTACTGGGGCGATATTAAGAAACCATTTTTGTGGAAAATACAGTGTTTAATTTTATAAAAAAAAATATGTATTCATATTTTTTGTTCAGTGTTTTACCTTCTATCTTCTTTTCTAACCTAATCAAATTTATTATTGTTTTAATGAAACTTGAATATAAATGTCTCTGATTCGGCTGCACACTTGCATTTAATTTTCTCTCCAAGCGACATACAAAAGGCAATTGTGATTACTAACTCTCCAGAAAGTCGTCAGTCCTACGTGTTTAATTGCATGTGGTGACGCACTGTTTTAATTAAGTACTGTATTTGAATCGGGTTAGGAATTGCAACGGACGTTGGCAGGAAATGCCGCCTTCTGTAATTGAAATCGGTGTAACTTCTAAGTGATGTGTTGACTGTCTGAACAAACACGGCACGTGAATAAAGCGTTAATTGACCCTCCGCTACGTATAAGTACTCTCTTTATATATACGGGCAGTGATTCCATTGACAGATTGGATCTCGTCTCCGCCTCTGTGCATTGGCTATCTGATGATTAGGGAGCGGATTTTTATGTGCTGAAAATTTAAATATATTTATTTTTATTTGCTAAAAAGTACGTAAATATTTGAAAGATAGATGGAACGGAGAAAAATTCTCTCCGGCGCCGGGATTTGAACCCGGATTTTCAGCTCTATGTGCTGATGCTTTATCCACTAAGCCACGCCGGATACAATCCCGACGCCGTTTAGAATCGTCTCAGATTAAGCTCCATCTCTTGGGTTCCCTCTGGTGGCCGCCCTCTACACTACGTCATAGATGTCTATGAACGCAGGACCGAAGTCCATACATGTGTTGAGGTGCACTCAGATGAGTGACTGATTGGCCGGGATCCGACGGTATGGGCGCCGTCTTAAATCACAAAGTGATTTATTACGCATATCATATATATATATATATATATATATATATATATATATATATATATATATATATATATTGATGTAGCGAAGTACATATGATATTTCCATGCAGATGTTCTGCGTCATCACGTGATGAAAGATTGATGGAACGGAGAAAAATTCTCTCCGGCGCCGGGATTTGAACCCGGGTTTTCAGCTCTACGTGCTGATGCTTTATCCACTAAGCAATCCCGGATACAATCCCGACGCCGTTTAGAATCGTCTCAGATTAAGCTCCATCTCTTGGGTTCCCTCTGGTGGCCGCCCTCTACACTACGTCATAGATGTCTATGAACACAGGACCGAAGTCCATACATGTGTTGAGGTGCACTCAGATGAGTGACTGATTGGCCGGGATCCGACGGTATGGGCGCCGTCTTAAATCACAAAGTGATTTATTACGCATATCATATATATATATATATATATATATATTGATGTACCGAAGTACATATGATATTTCCGTTCCATCAATCTTTCATCATGTGATGACGCAGAACATCTGCATGGAAATATCATATGTACTTCGGTACACCAAAATATATATATAGGAAAATATTTGCTAAAAATGAAAAAAATGTTTTTTTTTTAATGTGACAAAAATACCTTATTATTTATTATCCAATTTAATAAACCCTATTTCACCCTGTGGTATATTAGGGTTATAGTTGGAATCAAAATACATATTTTATAAGCAATAAACAATAATAAAATTATAATACAAAATTGTGGTCAAGGTTACAATTCACATTAATTATGTACAAGAATGCACCTTAATGAAAGAATGGATCGTTTCATAAAGCCTCAAGGCATGTCTCTATATTTATATCTAATGGTTATAGGAAGATATATATATATATATATATAATAGCTATTAAACATGTTATTTTAGAAGCAATAAATAGCTATACTAGGAGATGGCTTAAAATTTACGAATTAAATACATTATTTAGTAACAACAATTGGCAATAATCAGCTATTACAAGAAATGGCTCAAAATTAGAAATCAAATGCCTAATTAAAATAAAAATTAAAACCAATAGTACAATATTATAGTATGCGAAATTGAAGACTTAACAGTTTCATTGTAGTTGATTAGAACTAATACGATTTTTTTTTTCCCCGGAATAATTTAACATTTTGTAGTTTCACGAATATTCTATTCAAGAAGGACATGAAATACTTATATGATTTGGAGTTGGTAAGTATATTGGTTAACGGTTTGGTAAATGTATAATTTAAAGTGTTCAGTAACAACTCAAGCTGTTCATTTCGATACAGGCTTCAGTTATTTTGTGCATATTATCGCACTATAGACTATTTTACCAAATTCCAATTACCAGTTTCGGCCTTCGTACTGATAACTCATGTTGAAATAATTCTGTACCCAATCTATAAAAGAGTACCTTACGTATTGTCAATTCATTCTTCACTTCTGCACTATCTGAAAAGATAAAATTACGCAGACATGCTATCTGCTGTCCGTCCAAGTGGTTTTGTCCCAGGGTCGTAGAAAGGGGGGAACTCACGTGACAGTTAATTACTTAACGAGGCCCTTTTATTTAAGTTATTTTAAACAGTTATATAATATCACATAGACGTCCAATTCCTAACAGAAATTAAGGTTTTCAGAAAAAGAATCTATGACAGCCCAGCCACTAGTCTTTACAGAGGAGCGAGCAAAAGAGGTGGGGAAAACCGGGATGCGACGTAGGCAAATGGACGAGAAATCAGGAGCAGTCGGAGTCTAAAATCTTTTAAGTACACTCTACTTAGAAATGTCTTTAATGAACAGAACTAGACTCTTGCGGAAGTTTCTAAATAGTCTTAAATGACCAAGTTGTTATTTTTTTCTCCTCTCTCTTCTTCTTTTTTTCTCTTTTCTTTTTTTATTATCTTCATATATTACTTAATCATTTGTGTTTGTATGCCATTTGGTAGGACTTTGCTAATCAACATTTTATGTCTTGTCACCCATATGTATTCTCCAATTAGTATATTAACTGAATAATATATCTCAAGTAAATTAATCGTCCAATTTGTCTCGGGCATTTTAGATCTTATAAATTGTGTGTTTGTGTGTGTGTGTGTGTGTGTATTCCCCTTATGTTATGTAACTGATTTTGATTATGTGTAATTTTCTACTTTATTTTATATATTATGTAACTAATCTTGACTATTTGTAATTTTATATTATGTAACTGATCTTGTCTATTGTAATTTCCTACTATATTTTATGTAATTTCTAAGGTATTTTCTTTTGTGTTGTTTTGTAATCAAATTTTGTATCTCATGTATATTCTTGAAACCTGGTTGAGTGGAAGAGAAGGCCTCATGGCCTTAACTCTGCCAGGCAAAATAAACCTACTACTACTACTACTACTACTACTACTACTACTACTACTACTACTACTACTACTACTACCTGTGCGAAAATATGATTCAATATTGAACGCTCTTTCGTCACTGGAAAACGCGAACATATTTCTGGAACGTACTATACTCACTAACTCAGTACTGTTCACCGTAAGGCGACTTGCATACGCGGCCTTGGTTCTGTGTGGAAACTGTTCGAAGTTTACTAGTAGAGAAGGTGAGAGTGAAGTACATTCAAAAACTCAGATACAATAAAAATAGAAGTAAAAATAAAATGATGTCCCTGTATTACAAGAATGGACCACGGATACACCACACAGCCCATAGAAACACGAAGCAACCAAGAATTCTTAAAAAGATAACGTATTCCTGAGTGACATAATTGAATTAGTTTTAAAATATTTAAAAGTTCTTGTAAAAAAATATTTAAGTAAAAATCTCCAAGATTTATGTGTTTATAATAGATTTCCTGAATATATGGATTTACATAATTTTTTGTGAAAATATGTGTTTTTATGTGAAATAAAATTCGGGTTTTAAACTTGAAACTTGACATTCGGAATTTTTAACTTTGTTAATTGTGTTTAATCACACGCAAGAAAAATATTTAATTACATAGGAATGCGCTCCTTACTGATGACCAGTCCGTCTCATCCTCCAAGACCTCTCCTCATCCCCGGAGCTACAATACAGCCTTCTCTAACATGAGTTGTCCGGTCAGATGGTCCTCGTTTCCCCCGCCTCACAACTTTCTGTCCCTCCCCCATCCATTAAGCGAGAAACAGAAGCCAGTAGGCTATATACTCCGCCAGCTCGTTGGTTTTCAATTAACCTAAGTAATTTAGTATACACCGCTGCCAATTCGGACAGCATTGTGAGGTGATTCAAACGGGTCGCGACCCTCTGAGTCGACCCTTATGTATAAATAAAAGAGATTCCGATGGAATAGAAGATGTGCAGGGCATAAACAGATCGAGCAGGGAGAAAACACACAAAAGGTGAAAAGTAGATAGGATGTTTTCTGAAATAGCGGCCCTCTAGGAATTATATGGGCAGTGGCGCCGGTACCACCTGGGACCTCCTGAACTATTGGCGTGAGTGGTTGCCTCGACTCTATCTCGCTTAACAACACAGTGTTTCGCTTTTGGGATAATGGATTTGCTGCAGATGGAGGTCATTATGAATTGCAAATGAGATTGGTAGTCTTAGACCCCATTTTAATGAAGACTCCACTTCCTCAACTACAAGCTGAGACCTTTGGAGTAATCCTCAGTGAATTTTCAAACTGCAAGCTGTGACTTTGGTAATCTTTGAAGTTATGGAAACTGTGCCAAACACAAATTACACGTATGATCTGGACTTCGTGCGTAGGTAATATGGATGAGAGGTAATATTCAAAATGTTTTGCTTTCAATTAAGATTTTTAGTGGGTTATTTTACGACGCTATATCAACATCTTAGGTTATTTACGTAAAAATTTATGTTACTTTGTTATTCTAAGAAATGTTTTGTCAATTAACTGTTTACGTGTAATTTATTTAGCATTATTTCAATCTATATTTTTGTACTAGCCGTACCCGTGCGCTCCGCTGCACCTGTTAGAAATAAATATAAAGTAATTAATAATTAAAATAGGACGTTTGATTCAGGGAACATTCGTGTTTGATAGAAGGATAAATCGTTTAATATGTTAATTAATTTAAATTGCATCCAAATAATTAAAATGCGGTCATTTTGGTCCAGAGAGTAATCATTTGGTGCAATGACAATTCATTTAACATGTTTCTTAATTGTTATTACCAAAGCTCGGATCTTGGGGACTTGTGTGTCGTGTGCTTGAGTAAGGTTACAGGCATAACGTACACAAAGCTCACGCTGCAAGTGCTCAGGGACAGTCGTTTGTACTAAGAAAGTGGTCACATCGAATGGCAAGAAGACGAAAGAATAAACTGTGTCACGTCGAAGCTAATGACATTAAGAGAATTACAGGTAAACGGTCTATCTGAGGAAATAGAAAATACGTGTTATTCGAATGGGTGTTATGGAAGTTTGAAAATGCATTTCTTAAATTTTAGGTACAGAATTTCGTGGAGGATTCTGAGGAGATACATTATTTTCTTCTAATGCAGAGTTTATATCTTGTAAGTTGTACCACACATAAACTAGAGCTGGAAACGGGCATTCATTGAAAGACATTGCAGTCCTTTAAATTGATGGAGAATTTGTCCATAGCCATGGATCAAGTCGTAGAGGGACCTTCCCTAGTAGTGATACACTAATTGAAAACTATTTGCGAGAAAAATTTAGGATATACTTATCTTTCTCAGATACGAGATCTGCTGAAAATCGAACAGGAAACAGTGACAGTGAAATATTCAGTATTTTATTTAGGCCCAAGACTTTATAATAAAATTTCAAACCATTTTCCAAATTTGAAATTTTTTAAAATTGAAACTTTTAAAAAAGAATTTTGTAAAATTATCCATGATATATAATAGTAACAAATGTACTTTTTTTACCTTTTATTTCTATCGACTATATTCATGTTTTTATCGAATATCACTGGCTTCTGTCGGATTGTCAATTTATATTAAATGTGTATTTTTCTCTCGTTTTCCCTTTCTTCTTTATTCTTGCTCTTGTGTTGTACTTATTGGTTTGAATTAAGTTAATTACTGTATTTAGTAAACTGTCCTTGTAAATTTTATATTATATTATTCACTAAGACCACACCGTACACGAGCCTGACTCTTACGGTAGTGGCTAGAAACATTTTTATTTTATAAATGCAATTTGTACTCACTATGTAGCCAGTTAAAATAAATAAAATAAAAAAAATTAAAGTTTGCTCCCGTCACTTCATGTGACGTGGAAATAAGTTTCCTTCGTTTCAAATCATGTTTAACTAACAGACGAAGAATTTATGGGTTCGAAAATCTTCGAATGCATGTAGTCATACACTGTAATGAAATGTACAGAGCAGAACTGTAAATTTGATGTATTTTGCATGTTTATTTATATATATGCTATAAAATTAGATGTTTCAACCTATCATAATATTATCATTATGTTGTTCCAGCCAGGAACCACTTTTATAGCAGACCTGACAGTACCTCCGTGCTGGAAGCGGGAGTTTGTTGACATTGAAGTCCGGTCGCTTAGCCACGTTCAAAGACACAAGTCCCCAACTTCCGAGCTTTGGTTATTACATGCAACCATAGTTTAATGAAGATTGACATATTTAGTTTTAATGTGTATACTTTATATTACTTGCTTATGTTTCAGAAGTTACTGTAATAACATTGTAGAATTATATCAATCTAGAGAAACTACACTTTCCAATGGTTAAATAATAATTAAACAATTAATTAGCTTCCGATGTTACTTCATACATACACAGAAACATTCTCTTAGGCTGTGTTTAATAGCTTTCGATTGTTGTTGTCCAAGGCCCCTTATAGACGATGTCATTTGTTTTTATTTCAGTACACCGCCTTAGATGGCGTTGTTATTGTAATTTTAAAACTCATTTATCTCATTAAATATCAGTCCTATCAAAATTGTATATAGAATAAAACTTATCGGAAATTAGTTTTAAAGAAACTCTTGTTATGTAATATTTTTCATGAAAATCAGTAATAAGCGAGATATTTAGATTTATTTAATTCAGGCCCCCTTATAACCTCCCTTTTAAATAAAGTATTTTGAATGCCATATAGCCTAAAATCTAAGTTAAAACGAACTTAATTTATATTCCAATTTTCATATAAATCGGTTCAGCCATTATCGCGTGAAAAGGTAACAAACATCCAGACAGACAGACATACAAACAAAAATGTCAAAAAACGCGATTTTCGGTTTCAGGATGGTTAATTATACATGTTACCACAAATAATTTTTGGAAAATCGAAAATTACCAGAAACATTTTGGCTACAGATTTATTATTATTATAGATGGCATTATAGATTGGGGTGGAACTTATAAATCCAACCTTTATCCGTTAATTTTACTATAGAAAAAAGTATTAAAATTTGTTTAAAAAAGCAGAAAGATTACTCAACTGAATTGTTGTTTAAACATTTCAAAGTTTTCATCATCAAACAAATGTATTATTTTATTTTATTAAAATGTTTTCATAGAAATTTTGATAACTTTGAAAGTTATATATATATATATATATATATATATATATATATATATATATATATATATAACTAAAAATATGAATTCTCTGCGTTTGTCTGGACCAAAATGTAAAACCAATGCAGCTTTTTATTATAGCATGAGTCAAGGTCCCAGATTATTAAACAAATTTTATTCCAATAATATTTCAACTACGAATCCTCTTCAAATTAATAAACAATTTAAAAAATGTATGGGATTTATAGTTTGGGTTTAAACATATTAAACGCTATTTAATCTGTATTCACTCTCAATTTTAATTTTATTTTTGTCTGTATTGGAATCCCCTTATGAGCACGAGTCTTACTCATTCAGGAGTGGGCTAGTTGATCTTTCATTGTATTTATTAATTTGTATTCATTTCAAACTTACTTGCAATAAAAATAAGTAAATAAAATAAAAAAAATTAGCGTCTGAATGAAATGAAGGTGGTACAGCCAGTGCTACCGTTTTTGGCGTGTGAAATAAGTAATGGGAACGTTGAGAGCGAGTATCTTATCTTTGCCACAAAATGTGGGCGTAAAATCTGACAACTGTGGTTGTTTAGAAGGTGGTACCACTCTCAGACGAAGAGGCGACAGATGCCACTGACTGGATAGTGTACTCAAGGAACACCCCAGAAACGCGAGGTGCGAATGTCTTGTCTTTGACGCAGTTCGCAGATTGATGCCGTGACGTGTTGGGTGGTACCGTTCTCAGCTGCCCTGGCAATAAGTGCTCACCGACTGACTTTTTACTCAAGGACACGCGCCGAAAACGCTGGAACTGGCTATAATGCCGGTGAAATGAGTCAGGAGTCCAGCACCGATAGTAACTCAGCATTTGCTCGTATTGGATTAAGGGAAAACCCTGGAAAAAACCTCAACCAGGTAACTTTCCCAGACTGCGATTCGAAACTGGGCCACCTTGTTTCGCGATCATACGCGCTAACCGTTACTCCAAGGTGTGAATTGAATTAATATTTAGCCAATAATATTTAATCTATGTTCATAATAAAACTGCAACCTAAATTTTTCTGATAATTTTTTCTGATAATTTTCGATTTTACAAAAACAATTTGTGTTAACATGTATAATGAACAGTTCTAAGACCGAACACAGCATTTTTGAAATTTTTGTTCGTATGTCTATGGCCCGGTTTCTTCAACCTTTGTTAAAATGCACCTAACATAGCGTTAATTAACTGTAAGTTAAAAGTATGAATTGCTGTTAAAAATATTGCGTTTCTTCAACTTTACATTTCACATTTTAACATTCTTTTTGTTAACTCTCCGTTAGGACCAGAGATTCCAGAGATTAACCATAACCTATAACCAAGTATAGGCTCACTTCTGTTTTCTGAACTCTGACAATTGCGATTCTCGCTTGTTTCCGTTGTTTGATTCAGAGAGAATAGAAGTCTTTCTATTCTCTCAGGTTTGATTTCTGCTTCTTTCCTCGTCTGTATCACAATAGCGTGGAGCGGCGTATTGGCATTGCTGTTATGAAATGGAAAACACTGGAACAAAAAGAAATCTTGGTACTAATTTCTCTTCGTTCCAAAGAAACCTTCTGCTGGAAATTATTTCGCAGTATAAACCAATTAATGAGAATAAACAAACAAACGGATCTAAGTTGAAAGTGAAAAGTGAGGCTTGGCAGAAAATAGCCTATATCTTTGTATGAACTTCTGATCTGTCAAATCACAGAAATCATCTGCTCTGTTTATGTATTCATGGATATCATTTTCTAAATAATCCAGATATGTCAATTCAGCATCTAACGCACCGGCCATATTGGATACTTCTATGCTAACAGAGAGTTAAATGATTTAACTGCATGAAATTGGGCAGTTAAATTAACATAGGTTTTAACAGCCTGTTAGTACTAACAGTAGTTGAAGAAATGCTTCAACTGTTAAGTTTACAGTTGAAATGGAATAATACACTGTTATAATTTAACAAAGGTTGAAGAAACCGGGCCTATATTTGTTACCTTTTCATGCCATAATGGCTGAAACGATTTCTACGAAAATTGGTTTGTAAAATAAGTTAGGTCCCACTTAGATTTTAGGCTATATGGAAGACCTGGGGATTTACGCGTTAGCTTGAGCGATCTTAAGATAGCGGTCTCCTTCTACTCCCGCAATTGTTTTCATCGTGGACATAAGAGTCGAGCAGAGTGTAAGCTACAGATAAAATTGTTGTAAGCAGAAAATTAAAGCACGTCTTGCACTCATTGTGAATGGCATATCACTGAACCTCTGAGTTGTTTATCGTTTCTATCCACCTGTCTGCAGCTGGTTTCTATGTAAGCGCAAGTGCTCACAAAGAGAGGTTTACCCCCAGTCCTGCTATATGGTATTCTTTAAAGAGGGGTTATAAGGGCGACTGAAATAAAAAGAAATATCTCGCTTATTATTGATTTTTATTTAAAATAATAAAACATGGTTAAAAAATGTTACCGACAAGTTTTGTTACAAACAAAATTTTTATAGGACCGATATAGTGAGATATGAGTTTTAAAATAGCAATGCACTTTGTGTCTGTGCCGCCTCAATGAGATTCATATAATAAAATGAAAACAAATGACTGCGATTATTTAAGGAGAGAGGATGGTATTTTTTAAAACTTTTTTCCTATTTGGTGTAAAATATTAATTTTTTGTATGTAGAGAGCTCATGGCTATAGCAACTCAACCAAATATAAATATTTTGAAAACAATTTTTAGGAGCCAGATTTGAAAACAAAAATGTACCAAGTGCAGGATTTTACTAAACTCGATATATCTAAGCAATTTTTAAAGATAAATTCAAACAGTTTGTTACAATTTATTTGTAAAAGCATGTTCTACATACTGTCTATAACAGAATTTTGATATTAATCCATACATTTGTAAAATAAACAATTAAAATTTAATAACTTTTTTTATTTTCTTTCTTGCAAAAAGACAGACTTATTTTTAAAATGAAATCAATTAGGAAAATTCTGTTACAGAGAAAAGTTTCCTAGTATTCTAGAGAATGTATATTCTAAATTTCATACATATATATTTAATACTTTAAAAATTATATCGATTTTTGTCTGGCAATGTAGCAAAAATATAAAGTTCCAGAAACAGCAATCAAAGGGAGTGTGATTTAATAATGCAGAGCGCAGGAATTTTAAAAATGGCGTCTCAACATCCAATAAGAGCACAGATATCCACAAAATGTTATACAATGTACGTATTCCACACACATCACAGAGTATTTTAAAGAAAAATTTGGTTTTGAAAAAAAATGAAGTTCCGGAAACAACAAACAAAGGACGGTGTGATTTAAAAATCCAGAGCGCAGGAAGTTTAAAAATGGCGTTTCAACATCCGATAAGGGCACAAATACCCACAAAATATCATACAATATATTCCACACATATCACAGAGTATTTTAGGGAAAAAAATCTTATTTTTCCAAAATTTACTCATTTTTCACCAAAAAATACCATCCTCTTCCCTTAAGGTGGTCTTGTATAACAAGCGGAATATATTAATTTAATACACTTATTTTTTTAATTTATTGAGTATTCCCGAAAGTGTAAAACTCATATTCAGGGGCTATAAAAGAACAGATATATAATATGTTGCACAACTTAATAATCATAATATATCATAACGCTACTTGCATACTTATAAAAGGCCTTTAAGGAACCCGGAGGTTCATTGCCGTCCTCATATAAGCCCGCTATTGGTCCCTATCCTGAGCAATATTAATCCAGTCTCTGCCATCATATCCCACCTCCCTCACATCCATTTTAATATTATCCTTCCATCTATGTCTCGGCCTCTCGAAAGGTATTATTCCTTCCGGCCTCCTGACTAATACTCTATATGCATTTCTGGATTCGCTCATACGTGCTACATGCCCTGATCATCTCAAACGTCTGGATTTAATGTTCATATATATAATACATAGATCTATATACAGTATATATATAATAGATAAGTAAATTATGTGAACGAGAAAATTTCTCCCTTCTCTACACTTTAATGAAGTCGAGCACTGTATATCCCACGAATTTCAAACTTGTTTGAATTGCTCCTGTAATTTAAGACATGTTGTGTAAAGGCTGAAATATCCGTATAGCCACATCCTTCACTGTCATGTTGTAGCAGATATCGGACATTCGGGAAATGCAGCAACGTATTCCTTTGTAGTGTAGTTCAGGAAGATGTAACAGCGGAAGAGCAACTAAATTCCAGACGTGGCGTGAAACTTTCCTTGACCTCGCACCGGATACACCAGGGGAACTGCGTCGATGTTGTGGCAGTCTCCTGTGGAATAGAATTTCAATTTTTACATAGGATGGACTGGAAGATCGTTTCAAATAAGATACGAGGACATTGAAGCAATAACTAAACCATACATCATATCAAATTACGCAGTACATGTTGCTAACAACAAGCACGACTACAATAACATAGAAACAGATATGGAAATACTACAAATCACACCAAAACGTCCACAGTTAAAGATATTAGAACAATAGGAAATATACAAGCACACAGTAACATACCCACATCAAACTTAATACACAATTACAAATACATTATTCGATCTTATAGCATACGACACACAAAGAACCATCCCAGCAATGACCATAGCAAACGCCAGAAATCAAGACGAATTCGAGCAGCAATAGTTCGAAAGACACCAAAGATGACACCATACCGGTGTTGAAACGGGGTCCGTCTCTCATAAAGGTACATTACTTTTTTTTTAATTGTAACACTTTTCACGTTTTAACTGTAGAAAGTTTTATAGAATAATTCTAGTGATATAATAGGTAATACTGCCAAAAAAATGCATCTGCAAAGAAAATTGAACATTCTGTTTTTTTTTTTATTTTGTATGACGTGGACAAAGAGCCATTTGGAAATGGACTCCACATACCAAGCAATAAGCATGTCAGTTTTCATTTCTGAAGGTTCTATAAATTCTGAGAAAAACAAATGTACAAACTGAACACATAAATTATACAACTATCCACACTAAACACACACCAAATTATACAAACTGAACACATTAATTATACAGTCTTAACACACACAAACTAAACACACCAAAACCTAAACAAATTGAACACAAAAATTATAGTCTTAACACACAAAATCTATACATACTGAACACACAAATTATACAGTCTAAACACACAAACAAAATATATAAACTAAACACAGAAGAACCTATAGAAATTGTACACATAAATTATAGTCTTATCACACAAAATCTATACATACTGAACACACAAATTATACAGACTAAACACACAAACAAAATATCTAAACTAAACACACAAGAACCTATAGAAATTGTACACATAAATTATAGTCTTAACACACAAAATCTATACATACTGAACACACAAATTATACAGTCTAAATAAACACACAAACAAAATATATAAACTAAACACAGAAGAAAATTAACATTTCACTGAAAACTACTATTTTTTCGAAAAACGTTGGGTTCCAAGCTTCAAAATGACGTATCATTCATTAAAATCCATTCAGCCGTTTTCCCGTAATTTCCATTATCAGTTCAAATTATATATATATATATATATATATATATATATGTATATTATAATTTTGAATGATGTGCCTCCTCCTTTAAACAAATATATTGATATTATTCAAGTCAGCTTTACAGGGAGCTTCTCCCTGAAAGCCAGATTTGTATAATATATTCATTACTGGAGGTACGTTAACAGAAAGCCACAATTTAAGTCACACAATTGTGTGCACTCAAAGTTGGGTTTCTGATGTCTTGTCAGCCCATTTGAGTTGTGTGGATACAAAACGAAAATTGTGACGTTGTCGTGCATAGTTCCTAGAGTAGCTCAGTCGGTAGAGCATTCGTGCGCTAAGCGAAGGGTACCGGGATAGATACCTTGAAATTATTAAAGCTATTGGTACCTTTCTTGTTCTGGTGTATGAGAATGAATAGCTCAAGAATGCACTGGGGCCTCATTTTCAGCATAACTGTAATGCAGTTTTAATTTCCTTCGTAATTTGAATACTTTGTATGGAAGCAACGTTGTAATATCTCTTTCCTCTGCTCTGAAATATATTTGTAACTCGAGACTATGTTAATTAAGTACCGGTTTCCTTACTTCATTAGCTCGTGCAGTGCAGGGATATGTTTTCCATATGTTAGCTCCAGTCTCGCACTGCTATCTTGACGTAAGATAAAGTCAGGAAGCTTCAGCATGTTTCCACTGCATAAGTTAAAATTGTCTCATGCACAGTCTTGCCCTGCACTCCATTATTGGGATTCCTTTCATAGATAAGAATCACTAGAAATAAAAGAATGCGCTGTAGACAACAGTAGTAGAATACTAAAACAGTTATTCTTGATGTGAAATACGATACGAATAACAGCATGAAATTTACATCATTTGCATTTTTTACGACATTAAAAATATTTCGTCTGCTAGAACATGTAAGTCATTGTTAAATTATCTAGTAATCCGTACTCTACTATGTTGTTACTATACAGGGTGATTCAGATCACCCGTAACAGTAATTTATTTCGGAAACTAGTGCATTAAAATTTTCTAGAAAAAAATATTTATCACTAAACCACATGTGAACTTTCACTTAAGCTAATTTCATCAATCAGCTCTAACAGGAAGTAGGGTCAGTGGCGTATCACTTTAAAATTTCAAATGGGAGTATGGGTCAAATAGGGTACCATTTGATAGAGCTCTTCAAACCAAACAACTTTCATAGGAAATGTTTTTATTAATTCCTACAAGCCGTACCCGTGCGCTCCGCTGCACCTGTTAGAAATAAATATAAAGTAATTACATAATTAAAATAGGACATTTGATCCAGGGAACATTCGTGTTTGATAGAAGGATAAATCGTTTAATATGTTACTTAATTTAAATTGTATTCAAATAATTAAAATGCGATCATTTTGGTCCAGAAAGCACTCATTTGGTGCAATGACAATTCCTTTAACATGTTTCTTAATTGTTATTACATGCAACCATAGTTTAATGAACATTGACATCATTTAGATTTAATGTGTATACTTTATTTTACTTGCTATATGTTTCCATTGAATTATGGTAATGACTTAATTTTAACCCTTGTTGTTTTCTACGTATTCAGTAAATGATGCTTGGCCCACTATGGTTCTGAACCCTTCAAATAACTTATATTATATTATATTATATTATATTATATTATATTATATTATATTATATTATATTATATTATATTATATTATATTATATTATATCATATCAGAAGTTACTGTAATAACATTATAGTATTATGTCCATCTAGAGAAACTACGCTTTGCAATGGTGAAATAATAATTAATTATACAAATCGGTTAATTTAGCTTCCGATATTACTTCATACAAACACAGAAACATTCTCTGTAGGCTGTCTTTCATAGCTTTCGATTGTTGCTGTCCAAGGCCCCTTGTAGACGAAGTCATTTGTTTTTTAATTCATTACACGGCCTTAGATGGCAGTTATTTTAATTTTAAAACTCATTTATCTCATTAAATATCAGTCCTACCAAAATATTTCAAGGAATAAACCTTATCGCAAATTATTTTTAAAGAAACGTTTGTTATGTAACATTTTTCACAAAAATCAATAATAAGCGAGATATTTCGATTTATTTAATTCAGGACCCATTATAACCCCCCTTTTAAGTAATGTATTTTGAATGCCACTAAAATGCCACTAAAATCTAAGTTACAACGAACTTAATTTATATTCCAATTTTCATCGAAATCCGCTCAGCCCATTATCGCTTGAAAAGATAACAAACATACAGACAGACAAACAGACGTACAAACAAAAATTTCAAAAAAGCGGTTTTCGGTTTCAGGGTGGTTAATTATATATGTTAGGATCAATTATTTTTGGAAAATCGAAAATTACCAGAAAAATTTCGGCTACAGAATTATTATTAGTATAGATTCTTTCAATGAGAAAACGTACGAAAAGTCAAAGGGTGATTCGGTACACACGTAAGTAATTTATTTCGGAATCTAGTGCATTAAAATTTTTCGAGACAGAAATATTTATTACTAAACCACATGTGAACTTTCACTTGAGCTTGACGGTTAGAAAACATCGTTTATCAAGACTGTCCCGCAATAAGAGATGACATAAAACAGCGAATCCGGGAGACCTGCCAGTCACTTGACCACGCCGAAGTGTTACGAGTCACTGACAGTGTTAGAAGAAGAGTACGGGTGTGTGCTGCTCAGAACGACAGACAATTTGAACATTTATAAAAATTAATGGAATTGTCCAGTCTTTCAGTAAAATGTCAACATTAATTGTCTTGTTTACATTTTCGTCTTTTAACATTTCTCAATATTGATGACATCTTTTTGTACGTTTTCTCATTGAAGATGTAGGAATTGGTAAAAACGTTTCCTATGAAAGTTGTTTGTTTTGAAGATCTCTATTAAATGGTACCTTATTTGACCCTGACTCCCATTTGAAATTTTAAAGTGTTACGCCACTGACCCCACTTCCTGTTACAGCTGATTAATGATTTCCTATTTTCTGCCTTCCTCTTAGTCCCCACATATGATCCATATACGAGTATCTTAATGTCGTCTGTATCTGATATCTTCTTCTGCCCCGAACTTTTCTCCCGTTCACAATTCCTTCTAGTGCATCCTTCGGTAGGCAGTTTCTTCTCAACCAGTGACCCAACCAATTCCTTTTTCTCTCAGACCACTTTCAGCAACATTCTTTCTTCACCCTCTCTTTCCAGAACAGCTTCATTTCTTATTGTTTATCCAAGGGGAAAAAAAAAACACTATTGCCGGGTTTTGAACTCCTGTCCGCGGTCGCCGCAAGCAGCGCTGTTCGAACTAAGCCGCAAAGACGGCTTAATTTTGTATATAAAATAGCAGTAATTAGTTGCGTTGTGTGTAATAAATGCGGGTCATTGTGAAATAAATGACTGCCCGGGGATCATTAGCGACAGTGGGATGGACGCTAATTAAGGCGCGGATAGATCAGTGTCTGGGTGGAACATCCTTAGTCATTTTCTCCCGAACGTAATGTAGTAGATATAAAAAATGACCGCATTAGGCGTCGAGGTGAGGGATGCTTGTACCACGCCAAACGCTGAGCTCTCCGCCAGGTCAAGGTCTCGCTCTCTCGTGATGAATACACACAATATGATTTTCAGTCAGCTATTACTTCGATAATACCACAGTCTAGTATATACAGTCGCGACGCTTGGGGTGATTTTTTGCATTTCTTGCGATAGTTGCTAGCCGCTTGGAGCGCTGTGTGTACTAGTAACAATAGACTGTCACTGGCATCGTGATCTAATACAGGCCGTAAGGCACACCATGTGACTCGCTTAACCCGATCACGAAGGGCGGCGTTTCAACCATATAAATTAATTGGAATGCATAAAAAGTAACATATATTTCTCTAAAATGTAGTGTAATTGCATTAATAAAATTTAAAACAATGATTAGGAGACACTTCAGACATAATTCCTTGCGAGTTAAGGTGTAATATTACTTTTGGTGTGAAAATTACGTTGTTCGTATGAATAATAGACCTACCTGCCTTTATTTCGATTAAATATTACGAAATTATTGTACATTCATTTATGCACGATTCAATAATTTTCAGTTGCACCGCACGATATGTTGAAATTATAGGTTATGTTTACTGTCCCAGTTGCCCCTTTCTGTCTAATTTTAGTGGTCTCCAATGCCCTACCATTCATATGGAAATATTATAGGTTATGTTACTATATCTTATATTCCTAAATTCGCAATTATACATTATAATTAAGCATAATGTCATGTATGATACTCCGCACATTCAATTTGTCTGTATTTTAATACTACAATTGAGTACTGAATTATTGTATTTATCTACTACCTAAGAGACGAAGTAACAATCGTACGTACACTAATTTCATAAGAGTGGTATGATAAATTTTCTGTCTTCATCCAGGAAGGTAGATGTGCTATATTAAAATCACAATATAAATTATTTTTTATTAAACCTCAAAATAGCTTCCATTCTAAACTTAAAATGTTGATGCGAAAAGATTATGTTAACATGTAAAATTCTCTTCATATTAAAATAACACAGTTTTGTAATTATTTCTGCAACATATTATGCAACAAGAAGTAAAGGGAACTTATGGACACATTACACTAAATAAAACTTAGCTATGATACGCAATAAAATTATAATATAATTCACTGATCTCCATACTACAAAACGTCTTTGGCTCCATACACTGAAATAGAAAACCCGAACACATATTACGGCCTGGTCTAGATCGAAAAGGCATTGACTGTGCCGTATATCGCATTGTCGTGAAAAGTTGTGTAAACTGTGAAATGTCCGTTATCGGTTGTAATAACTGTAAATGGCTAAAATACAATAATTTTAATAATAATATGGGACAAGGAGACGTTTGTAGCACTATAAATTCTAAGAAAAAGAGGTCAGAGTTATCCTTCTTCCGAAAGATCCAGGAAGGTGAGTTTATAAAATATAATATATACTTTATGAAAATAATATATAAACCTTATGTATTTCGTATTTCAGTAGTGGAAGGTGTTAATTTAAAAAAAAAACACGATGTCAAAAGTATAATACATTTTATCGTCTGCTAGGGAAAGAGTCTGTGATGAGGCAATAGTAGCGATCCTGGCGGCTAGCAACTATCTACGGATGCATATTTCAACTGTCTATGTTTGCATATTTATAAGTATTGAGCTTCGCAACTGTATATACTAAACTCTGATAATACTAACTGTTCAGGAGTCTAATCCACAAAGGTAATCGTTATACATTAGAAGTAAATTCTGTAATAAGTATAGGAACATCATTTTATTTTTACTTCAATTTTTATTGTACCTGCGTTTTTTAATGTAGGGCTACTTCACTCCCACCCCCTCTACTAGTAAACTTCCAACCGTCCTCCACACAGAAACAAGGTCGCGTATGCAGTCAAAGTCGCCTTACGGTTATAGTGAAGAATACTGAGTTAGTGATAATACGTTCCAGAAATATGTTCGCGTTTTCCAGTGACGAAAGAGCTTCCAATATTGAATCATATTTTCGCACAGGTACTGTCGTCCGTTCGCCTACGTCGCATCCTGGTTTCCTCCACCCGCTTCTGCTCGCCTCTCTGTAAAGGCTAGTGGCTGGGCTGTCTTTTCTGAAAACATTAATTTCTGTTAGGAATTGGACGTATACGTAATATTATACAACTTTTTAAAATAAATAAAAGGGCCTCGTTAAGTAATTAACTGTCACGTGATTTCCCCCCTTTCTACGACCCTGCGACAAAACCACTTGAACGGAAAGTAGGTAGCATGTCTGAGTAATTTCATCTTTTCGGATAGGGCAGAAGTGAAGATTGGATTTACAGTACGTAAGGTACTCTTTTATAGAGTAGGTACACAATTATTTCAACATGAGTTACTAGTACGAAGGACAAAACTGGTAATTGGAATTAGGTACAGTACTCTATAGTGTGATAATATGCACAAAATAACTGAAGTCTGTATCGAAATGAACGGCCACCATTTTCAAAAATGTGTTTAAATATCCATAGGCCTATTATGATTATTTTTCAATTTAACTTCATTCTCTATATTGTACGCTAATGTGCTGTAGACAGTATAATATACACTGCATAATGAATACATCCTTATGGATAGCTCAGTTCGTGAGTAAAAACACGTATTGTTAGTACAGGACTGTATTTGGATTAAACAAAAACGTAATGAAAATTATCAAACTCAAAATCGCGATATTTCCTAGTTTACGTAAATGGATGAAGTACTTTTCTTCCCTGCTATACCTAGTAAAGTGATTTGTTTGTATTTTACGTCAGTATCATCGAACTCCAGTCGTGAAAGGGGTAGCAAATGGTGTTTGCGGTCCTCAAACGTTAATCCAAAGGTTAATATTACAAATGTTAATGAAAATAAAATGATGTCCCTGTACTACAAGGCTAGAGTTTGTGTTCCACAAAAGAATTTTTGTAAATTTGTAGGTTTTTTTTTTTTTTTGTTTTTTGTTTTTTTGTTTTTTTTTATTTTTAAGAACCATAGTCCAGATATTGAAAATTTGAGATATTAAGCATGTGGTAAGCTAATTGTAGTGGCCATCTACTGAACTAGTTGTTAGTGGAAAAAACACCATAGTCCGATGTTAAATTAAATTCAATTTTTTTTTTTTCAAATGATAGAGTTTGGGCGATGTGTGAAATGTTACAGTAGTATCTGCTTTTTAAATTGTGTATCAGATTCTTCTACAAGTCTAGTTTTTTGCGACTACATTTTCATGTAGGCTCTGATTGAGGTTCTGGATGATAAGTAGGCCTACATCTATTAATTATCAGGCAGTAGGCCTATAGTCTATACAAAACTAGACTAGACGGCAGTTCGGAAGGCGGTCGGCTGCTATATCCGCTTTAGTATTTCTGGCATGTGACGTCACAATGGAGTAAGTGTTCAAATTGGTGGCCATTTTGTTGACGGCACATCCATACACGGTTGAGGTAACTGCTTCGCATATTACGTAACGCAGCAGGTGTTATTTGTGTACATTCTCTCCTGATACTGTCCTGCAGTTCATTCAGTTTTCGGGGCCTATTGCTGTAAACTAGTTGTCCCCAGAGAAAAAAGTCAAGTGGCTTAAATCTGGCCACTTACCCGGCCATTCCACTGGATCCTTGTGACCGATTCAACGCCCAGAGATAACTTCATTCAGCGATTCGCGGAATGTTAATCTGAAATGCGGTGTTGTTCCATCCTGCTGAAAGAAAAACCCACGTCTTCTTTCTAGGGGCAGATCATCCAAGTAGGGCAGCAGCGTACCCTCGAGATGCTATTTGTAAAGTGGAGCAGTGAGCTTTTTGTTCAGAAACACGGGACCGATGACAAATCCCCGTGTATGTCACACCACACATTTAATCTTAGGTCAAACTGATTATGAACCTCTCTACAGCTACGTGGGGGTTCTCGGTTGCCCAGTACACAGCGTTATGTCGATTCACTGTTCCGTTCAAATGGAAACAGGTCTCATCGCTCCAACAAATATCAGCTTCAAGATTTAGCTGGTGCGTTCGTCGTTCAAGAAACCACTCACAGAACTGCACCCGCATATGTGTCATCCCCATGCAGTTCCTGCAAGAAGTGCATACGATAGGGATGGAAATGATTGACGGATAGTGTCCTGGACACGGAAGCTTGACTGGTGCCACATTCTTGCGCCACTTCTCTGGTTGACCGTGATGGATTGACTACCAGCTTAGCTAGCACACTAGCTGTGTTTGCATCCCCTGTTGCTGTACGAGGCCGCCCTGAACGTTTTTTTTCGTGGATACTGCCTGCTGTCTTGAACCGTTCCAGTAAACGACCAATGCTTTCGTGATGTGGGGTAGATTGATCTGGATGCCGTCTGTGATATTCTTATGCTACTTCCCGTAGACTCAGGCCTCCCGCATGGATGAGAACCATTTCCACCCTCTCAGGAATTGTGTACGTTGTCTGTTGCTACCCGGTTCACTGGTGAAACTAGCACTTACTCACCTGTTTACACAAAAAACACAATTTATTAATTACGGCGCGCGACCCAAACCACATTTCTAATTTAAGTTTCGTAAGCTCCAGAGATGTGACACCTAAGTTTTGGATGCGTTTTCCCTAACCAAACTGGTACTTTACTTGAAACGCGAACATGTTTCTTGCAATTTTCTCAAAAATGGCTATTAAGATTTTCTTTAAATTTTGCACATGAACTACACGTATCAATATCTAAAACATTTATTTCAAACTATTTTTTGTACTTACACTAATAACGGAGATGTCCTATGTCGCGCGACTTTTGAATCACCCTGTATATATGCTATATTATACTCATTCACAAATCATAATGTTTTTAAAACCTCTCAAATTTTGTTATTGGTGATGTTTATATACTATTAAATCTCATACTATTTTGTTCATTCTTTTATTTATTTTTTACCGTTATAGTAGAGATGTGTCGCTTTTGCAAGCAGTAAAGTCAATTCCGTAAACTTGCAAGCACGTTTGTTATAGAAGAAAGGTAGATAAAACATGAACTTACTGCTGTAGAATCGTGATTTAAGAGGGTTGATACAACGTAAAGAAATAACAACGAAATGATAAACGATGTGAATAGGTCACAGTATTCAAGAATGTGGGAGAAAGGAGTTTCTGTAGTGCACGCCCTGGGTAAACTATGCATAATGAATCGAAGTTTGGAGGAAGGAATGTGTACACATGAGAACAAACCTCCATGTACGCTATTTCAAAACTTACAAGTCCGTGTTTCACGGAATACCGCAGTTTTCCGAAGACATGAGAGCTAATAATTAAAGCCTATATGTCGGGGAAGTTCAGTCTTCTGGAAAGTATGTACTGGATAGTCTACTGGTAGTAACAAAAACAGTAAGCCAGTGTTACGTGTTGGGTTTCAGCAGACGACACGCATCCGATATTTCTCGGAATACTTCATCTTCTATTACAATTAGCGTCCTATTACAGCTTTTACTTTCCACGCAAATGGCTCAAGTTCAATTCTCGGTGTCTGAGATTAGGATGTCTGAAGTTATATGCGAATTTATAATCACTATAGCACGAAGTGTGGTACATTTTTAAGGGGAGTCTATATACAGAATCTTGACAAAATAAAATAAAACTTTGGTTTTCATCGTTTTCCTGTAGTTTATTATGTGAAAAATGATAATATGATTTTATTTCTTCTAATTGTCACATTTTAGCCCTATCTTCAGCAAAAATATTGCAGTAATTCTTAATGCAAGAAATGTTATCAAATATGCCCTTCAATAAGGGTGACGACAAGGATCCAGAAATCAAATCTATACTAATAATAAATCTGTAGCCGAAATTTTTCTGGTAATTTTCGATTTTCCAAAAATAATTGGTCCTAACATATATAATTAACCACCCTGACCAAAAATCGCTTTTTTGAAATTTTTGTTTGTATGTATGTCTGTCTGTCTGTCTGTATGTTTGTTACCTTTTCACGCGATAATGGCTGAACCGATTTCGATGAAAATTGGAATATAAATTAAGTTCGTTGTAACTTAGATTATAGGCTATATGCCATTCAAAATACATTATTTAAAAGGGGGGTTATAAGGAGGCCTGAATTAAATAAATCGAAATATCTCGCTTATTATTGATTTTTGTGAAAAATGTTACATAACAAGAGTTTCTTTAATAATGATTTCTGATAATTTTTTGTTCTTTGAAAAATTTTGATAGGACTGATATTTAATGAGATAAATGAGTTTTAAAATTAAAATAACTGCCATCTAAGGCGGTGTATTGAAATAAAAAACAAATGACTTCGTCTATAAGAGGCATTGGACACAACAATCGAAAGCTATGAAACATAGCCTACAGACAATGTTTCTGTGTTTGTATGAAGTAATATCGGAAGCTAAATTAACCGATTTGTATAATTAATTATTATTTCATCATTGGAAAGTGTAGTTTCTATGGATGGACATAATGCTATAATGTTATTACAGTAACTTGTGAGTGAATTGAGGACAGATAAGATTAAAATAGCTACTTATGCACAGAAAACTTGATAGGTTATTCTGTATATTCATTTCCTGTATTTCTTATAATAATGTTTATGAACATATTCATTTTTATTTCAGAGAATTAACGAACAACGAGAGTGTATTGATTTAGTATGCACAAATAGTACGTTAGCTTAGCAATCCATTATTTTATAATTCAAATTTCAACTATGCTCAATTGAATCGTGTTAAAATACATAAAATACATATGCAATAAATGCAATGCAAAAAAATTGGGTAATGAGCCAAGCAGATTATGTTGCGCTGTTGTAAAAGTTGTTCCTCCTGAGATTCAAGAGCTCCCACAACAAATTTAAAACTTTCAAATTCGAGTACATCCGTTATCAACACACTTTTTCGTAATATAATATAATATAAACATAATAATAAATCTGTAGCCCAAATTTTTCTGTTAATTTTCGCTTTTCCAAAAATAATTGGTAATAACAATTAAGAAACATGTTAAAGGAATTGTCATTGCACCAAATGAATGGTCTCTGGATCAAAATGATCGTATTTTAATATTTTAAATACAATTTAAATTAAGTAACATATTAAACGATTTATCCTTCTATCAAACACGAATGTTCCCTGGATCAAATGTCCTATTTTAATTATGTAATTACTTTATATTTATTTCTAACGGGTGCAACGGAGTGCACGGGTACGGCTAGTATATATATAAAAGTTTACAATGAAAATACATACAATAAATTTCAAAAGAAAATTAAAGTGAATTGTATTACTTGAAATAGAAATGAAACTGCAAAATTTGAATTGAGTTCTTTAGAATTTCTCTAATGATTTTCTCAACATTGTAAAATGTGAACCCTTTTGATTTTAAAAGGTTATAGGTATATTTGGAGATGGTGCCACGAACTCCAAAAAGAAGTCCATGTACTGACCAACGATTAGCCATGATGTTTTACTGCTTACTAAAATAAGGAATGCAAGCTTCATAGATGATTCTCTTTTGGCTGCTGGGCATCTCTTTCAAACCTAATTGTCGGGTCTAGTATTGTTCCTGTGTTCTTTTTTTATGAATAACGAATTCTGCTCATACATACATTCAACACACTGAATTTTAAACTGTAATAAATTGTGTATCTTAACAATTTATTTTTATTGTAACTCTATGTTTGAAGTGTTTGTTGCATGCTATCGTTTCATCAGCATTCACAGCTGTAAGGCTATATTATATTTTCTTCCACTTTATGTTTTACGTTCATATAACTTGACATATGTTATCTCTTATAATTGCGATCTAATGTTTTATTTGTATAACAATTAGGGCCCAGACGTGGGCATCAGTAGTACATGTCGAACGGAGTCGAACGCAAGGACGTGATCTCCCTCCCTCCTCACCCATAGCTGGGGTACCTGTCCGACCGGTTGAGGTACAGCGGTGGATTTCACTAAAAAAATGTCGCTCTCTAAGGAAGCTCCTGAAGTAAAAAATGTCCAACAATATTATTTCCACAAAGAATGGGAAAAGCAATTTCTTTTGTTGCGAAGAAGGGGAAAGCGTTAGGTGTGTATTATGCTACAAAATTTTACTAGCACGTTGAGCGACATTATGAAAAGACTCGTTTTAATGGAACAATGTTTTTATTTTATTTTTTATAATAATAGTAGTCCACACCTGTGGAGTAACGGTTAGCGCGTCTGGCCGCGAAATCCCAAGTGCAAGTGCGCAAATATGGCTGGTTTAGATGTATATAGGCTTAAACAACTTTGCAAAGTAAAATATTCACATCTTCGGAGTTTTGTTATGAAAATTGCTTCTATGTTTGGCTTAACCTATATTTGTGAACAGTTTTTTTCTCAGCTGGCCATTGTAAAATCCAAATCAAGATCACGCATTTCAGACGAAAATTTATTCTATTAGCTCACAATTGCAATGTCTGACATAACTCCCAATTTTGAAAAACTTGCTGATTTACGTGACGAAGAAGAATAAACGAATCCTTTCTTTTAAGGGCATGAGTTAATTGACGTAAATTGACAAAAGCAACAAAGGACCACAGTAAGAAGTTTAAAAAAATAACCTAATTGTTGTTTTTCTGTTTCTTAGTAATCTGCTTGATATTGTGTTAAGAATCTATTTTTTCTTAGTTTCTTAATTTTATTTTGGAAGGATGCAAATTAGTGACTGATGCCTTTTCAAAACAAATAGGTTCTGATTATGGCATTACTTTTTAGCTGTTGTGGAATTGTACGTTTTATATCATTGTATAAGGTTTTTACATTAATTGTTTAAATTAGAAATAAGGTTATGTTTCAGCTTTTTGTAAAATAGTTTGTATTTGTTTTGGAAAATTTGTTTTCTTTCATTGTCATTATTCATAAAAAATAACATTTGTAGAAAAGTGTGTATCTTCTTGTCCTGCTTAATTACTTAACGTTCCGTGTTTGAATACTTCGCGCGATCCACCGCTGAGTATTACGTTAACAGGTGATGCGTGTTGCAGCAATCAGAGTAGTACGGCGCATCTCTTTAAGTGCCCACGTCTGCTGATTAGGCCTAATAAATTGTGACAGTTATTGAAGGATTTGCATTTAATTATTCTACTGTTTTGGCATGTTAAGTGCCTTAGACACTGAAAAGCAGACCTGACACATTTGGGGTTCAATGCCACTGATCTACACCACATACGCAACTACACGTTGTGGATTGCTTCGTGACTTTAGGTAAGAAGTACAGGGTGTTTCAAAAATAGAGGGTATAATTGCAGGTATGTATTTGCCGTATGTAGACAATACATAAAGTTCATTACAACATATGTCCGGAAATGCTTGGTTTCCGAGTGACGGCCTTCAAAACAGTGATATTCACCGGAACGTTTTTCTTCCAGCAGGTAGTTGCCTTTACAGCTTGAATACAGGCCTCACATCGATGTCTCATGGCCCTGCGAACACGATCCCAAATTCCAGGAGTATTGTGTATTTCCTCACAACCTGCCACAATTCGATTCCGAAGGGATTCCATGTCGGACACAGGAGACGAATACACCAATGATTTTAAATTGCTCCACAAGTAGAAATCGCTAGGGTTGAAATCAGGTGAGCGTGGAGGCCAAGCAATTGGGCCACCTCTACCTATCCATCGATCAGGATACCTCTCTTGGTATAAACGACGAGCCAGCGCAGCATTGCTGTCCGCCTTAGTGTACATGAAGTGCATTTTTACCAGCTCCAGACTTGAGTACATATCGTGCAGTACAACGCGAGTGTTGTACTCAATGTACCCTCCGCCTCGGAATTAATTGTCAGAGTGTCCTCTGTTAATATCTTCTGTCACGGCACCAACCTGCGGGAAGACAAACGTTCCGGTGAATATCACTGTTTTAGTGTTAGTAGTAGTAGTATTTATTTATTTAACCTGGTAGAGATAAGGCCGTCAGGCCTTCTCTGCCCCTCTACCAGGAGATTCCAACTACAATATGAACAATAAAATTACAATTAATATTAAATTTACAATTACAATTACAAGTAACATCACAATTAGTATTAAATTTACAATTACAATAAAATCAAAGTACGAAAAGATTACCTGAATAATTAAAGCTAGATAATTTATCATAGAGAAACAAAGAATATTTTGTATTTACTGAATTACAAATTAAATCTAGAATAACAAAATTGTATAGTGATGAAATTACTGAATATTGAAATATTTTGTGATAGATTAAAGAAACTATTTACAAGAAATCAATTACTGACCAAGTGCCTAGTAAGTTTTCGTTTGAATTCAATTTTATTTCGACAGTCCCTGATGCTAGCAGGTAGCGAATTCCAGAGTCTTGACAGGTGTTTTGAAGGCCATAACTCGGAAACCAAGCATTTTCGGACGCATATTGTAATGAACTTTTTGTATTGTCTACGTATGGGGAATACATACCTGAATTTATGCCCTCTATTTTTTAAACACCTTGTACAGTGACTTTATGGGCACACTGTATTAGATTTTCTACCTACATCCCAGGTTGTGTCGTGTGTGGGAACGACCAGTTCTGTAGGCTACGCCTGTGAAATCAGGTGGTTATTATTTTTTACTTAGCGGGAACTCACCTTCCTGTAGAACGCTCTGTAATCCGTTCTTTTTCGCTGTTGCTATTCAGCAGTTCCATGAATTTTCACAAATTAATCCTTGTGCCTGGCAGATTTCCCTGCGTCGAGCATCCCTCACGTCCTGATGTTGACGACTGGTTCCATCCTTGTCTTATCATTCTGTCACGTAGCTTCAAGGTTCAGAGGAGAATAATTTTAACTACCCTCTCGCCCCTCCCTATCCCGCTTTTAACCCTTCCTAACCGAACTCCCGTTCTCCCCCACCACACATACAAAGAAAGTCTTCCTTCGGTCTTATTCCGAGAAAGATTTCCACGTTTTCTTCGTCTTCCCCGAGGCGCATCAAGACCCCGCGCGCGGTAGCGGCCACATAATTGAACTCAATTCCTTGCACGTTCCATTGCGAAATTTATTTCCCTCTTTTAATTACCTTCTGATCGTTTTTCTTCGTTACGACTCGCCCCTCGGATGTGTAATAGATGGTGGAAAGAGAGGAAGAAGGCGGCGTTAGGGAAGGAAAACGAGAGGTTCTTAGTAAATTTCTTTTGATCAGGCATGAGGCGGTGAAATAATATATGTCGATAATGAGCCAGTTTTAAAGATTTGGAATTTGTAGGGAATTCGTTTCAACATGGAGCGGACAGATGGAAGCTCAGCACAGGAATAAGAAAGAAGTCTCGTGATGTTGCCTACTCATTATTGGACCAGGGATTTTAGGGCATTAAAAATGTATGTATAGGCACTAAAATTCAGCTCGTTAAAAGATAAAATATGCACTTCAAATGCCATAATATGCCCTCACAATTTTGTTTCTAAGAAACAAAAGTTAAGGGGAGAGAATGGTATTTTTTTTAACTTTTTTTTCCCATTTGGTGTAAATTATTAATTTTTTGTATGTACAGAGCTCATAGCTGTGGCAACTCAACCAAATAAAAACATTTTGAAAAAAAAAAATTATTTGGGGGCCCAAATTTGAAAAAAAATATACCCAATGCAGGATTGTACTAAAACCGTTATATCTAAACCGTTTTTAAAGATAGATTCAAACAGTTTTTGCAATGTATTTGCAAAAGTATGTTCTACATACTATCTGTAACAGAATTTTGTTATTAGTCCCTACGTTTGTAAAATAAACAATTAAAATTTAGTAACAATTTTCTGATTTCCTTTCTTGCAAACAAACGGACGTATTTTTTAAATGAAATCAATTAACAAAATTCTGTTACAGAGAAAAGTTTCCTAACAGTCTAAAGAATGTGTGTTCTAAATGTCATGCATGTATCTTTAATAGTTCAGAAAGTATATTCATTTTGTCTGGCAATGTAGCAAAAAAAAAAATGAAGTTACTGGAAACCGATAAAAGCGGGCGTGTGATTTAAAATTCCATGGCGCAGGAAGTTAAAAAAATGTCGTCTCAACATCCGATAAGGGCACAAATACCCACAAAATGTTATGCAACGCATTTGAGACATATCAAAGGGTATTTTAAAGAGAAACAAAATTTTGAAAATGTAATTTACCGGAAATAACATTAAACCTGGGCGAGTGATTTAAAAATCCATAATGCAGGAAGTTTAAAAATGGCGATCCACATATATCACAGGGTATTTCAAATAATTTTTTTTTTAATTTAGTCATTTTTCATCAAAAATACCATCCTCTCCCCTTCAGACGACAAACAAATTAAAGTTATCCTGAATTTCAATTAGTTTGTGTAGACTAACACAGTTAAAACATTTAACAATTTTGCCTTAAAGGTAACATTCCCGTTAACAATCTCTAACTCAATTATTAGAATACTTGAATTGGAAATGTTAGGAATGCATTTTCTACTTATGATCACGGTCTTCGTCTTCTTAGCATTTATCTTCATCTCATACTGCTCATCAGGGGCGGCCCGTCCTTATGTGCTACAGTGCTACAGCACAATGATAATTTTTGCTCAAATAATGTATTTGCAATACCACCATAGTATCTGATCTGCCATTTGACAATTTCCCGTGGTTATGTTCATGACGCGTTATAGAGTGTTTAGTCTTCGCTCTTAGCTCTTTGGTGCCTCAGGGGATACAATGCGCTACTCAAAACTCTAAATGAGAATGTAGACATTTAATGCGCATGTGCGAAGCTGAAATCACTGCCCTGATTGGCTATTTTTACGCGGGGAAGTGCTGTAGTCAGCTTCAGCACAACACAGCTTGGAGATTGCAAAAGTAAAGCGTAACGAGAGAATGCTTGTTTGTGGAAGAACTCGGAACTATTTACAATGTAGGTCTATTTGGTCGTTCAAGTGTCCGACTCCTGCTGCCGTCTACCTGGTTTTTGAGGTTCCTCCTGAACCAGTCAGCAAGCGACGGAGAATGGAATCCCAGAAAACTGAAGTCAAGGAAGTATGTGACCGTATAATTCAGAAAACTACTTACCGTTTCCAGTCTTTAAGCTATGTAGATGCAGCAAAATTGTTAAACAGCAAATTTTCTGGCAATTTTTGGATAGCCTAATTTTCCTGAACGCGAACTTGAAGTTGCTGTCAACAGCTATACTGTACTGAACAAAAGAGTGTTAAAGACACAACTTTGAGTTCTATACGGAACACCTGCCTTCCGGAATATAGATGGAGCTGTTCAATTGTTACGATACATAGCCTCCAACAATTCACAGGATCCATTCTGTGAAGTAACAGTGTCAATAGAAAAGAGTATGATATCCAAGTTGAAGGGTTTAACACCAGGGTAATTGACAGGTTCTGCAGTGGGAAGGAACGTCGTATGGATTTCATATTTCGTCACTAGGCGAGTCTCAAATTAAGATAAATACATACAAGTGTATACAGTAGGCCAATATAGAAATTGTAGCACACTCATTATTTTGACCACCAGCCGCTACTGCTGCTCACAGCTGTTATTTAGCTCCAGTAGCATATCCTTTAGTATCATCTCCTCTTCTGCTAACAACGCCATTTCGTGAGAAAATCTTATACACTTTATTCTTCTTCTTCTTCCTAGTATTACCTCTTCCATGTTCTGAAAACAGTTCTTCACTAGATCCTCCAAGTAGATGTTGAACAGGATAGGTAATAAAGGGCATCCTTGTCGTACTGTTATCCTTATTTCACTTTCTTCAGGTGGAATTCTATATCAGAATTTATGGTCTTCTGAGTCGATGAATAAGATCCTGCACCACCAACCATGGCTGTAGATCAGTAGTGTCAGAGTTGTAAGCTCCGAAACCGGTTGTGGTGCTAGAGACGTCCAGTCGGAGCGTGAACTTGCTTATGTCTGTGGAAGCACCGGAGCTCGCAACGAGTTATAGTGGAGCGCTCCGCTCCGTTTAGGCTGTGTCTGACAACGTTGCTGTAGACAGTTTTTACTCATCAATTATAGCTCTCGTGCGAAGGAATGCATTACAAGAGTTTACTGATTTTTATTCAACAGACTATGTATTTCTTTGTCTCTTTGGTTGAGTGGAAGAGAAGACCTTGGGACCGTACTCCGTCAGAATAAATAAAGCAGTGGTTGTCATCACTCACTGAAATGAGTAACGGCTAAGCAGTGCATCGTAATATGCCCCGTCGTGTAGAAGGAAGAGGGAGAGAACATACGCTCTAGCAGCCACAGTTGCACCATAGTACAGTCTCTTATCTGCGGTTAAAAGATGCCAGCCCGTGGGTGTACCGTGCTGATGACCGCTGAAATAAAGCCTTATTATTGTTATTATTATAATTATTTTATCATTATTATTATTGTTATTGTTGTTTGGTGAACTGTCCGAAGACAGATCTGGATGTCACAATTGACACCAACAAGGCATCACTCATGAGGCAACTAGGCCAGGAGATAATAAGGTAGAGTGGCCAGTGTCTTTCCCCCTCCATTGCATTAATTGCCGATTAGCTACATATTACGCTAGTCAGACTTCAGATGCATACAAACAATTGTTCTTCCTCTGACACATCGTCAAGTGAGATGTACTGCCTGATAATGGATGTACAGTAGAGGCAAAAAAAAAAAACCAGACCGACCCTTGTACCTCATTTCAGAGCCTTGTTCGCTCCAGAGCACGATAGACTTGTAACTAAGACTTTCGTGGTTCGAATCCTGCCTGGGAAGGAAACTTTTTTTTTGTTCCTTATTCAAATTTATTCCCAATACTTTTCGATTGCAGCTTTATTTTACTAATTAATTAACTTATTTTTCCGAGAACATGAATTTTATCAGGAATCGAAAAGTATTGCGAATAAATTTGAATAAGGAACAAAAAACGTTTTCTTCCCAGGCAGGATTCGAACCACGGAAGTCTTGAGTTACCAGTCTATCGTGCTCTGGAGTGAATAAGACTCTGAATTCAGCTACAAGGATCGGTCCGGTTTCCTTTGCCACTACTGTATTTATCAGCCAGAACCTCAATCAGATGTAATTATTATTATTATTATTATTATTATTATTATTATTATTATTATTATTATTATTATGGCAAAGTGTAAGCAATATATTTCCGAACTTCACTTGTATGTATTGCAGGCTACCGTTAAACATACATGTGCGTGTGACTGAAGATCATTGCTTCCATACCTTTTGAATCAGCGTCACGTTGTCTTTAAGAATTGACCTTTTACATGTGATTTTGCGCAAAAATATCGAAGACCTATTGTAATTGGTATCTTTCCATGTGCGCCTTATGACTAGTCTTCTTCTCTGCCTTTCAAGTGATGCATTTAGTATAGATTCCAGGCGTTTCCCTGATTCCAGATAGCTTCTCCATTTCCTTTGTTCTGTGCATAATGCAGCATTGGAGTTAAATCGATCGCTTGAACTCGGTCGAGTGTCGCACCCTCGAGTGAGATACGATCGGTCGTAATAAGTTCGTGATAAATAGGAGAACAGTACAAGGTCATCTCACCGACATGTCTTATCTTGTATGGAAGGCGACAGATTAAAAATAAGGCTTTATTTTCTGCGTTTATGACAAACGTTTAATGGAACAGTCAATGGAACGTACCAAAACAGGAACATGAAGTTATAAATAAAATAGTATGAAAAACTTCGATATACAGTTATTATTGCTAATTAATAATTATTCAGTATTTGATTTACCACATATATAATACTATAGGTCCATACATAGTGTTCCGCCTATATACTGCGACAATGTAGAAACGTTTTACAAAATATTATTGATATAGCAGTAGATTAATAACAATATTAGTACAGAGATAACGTCACAGAAACTATAATAAATCGAATAATCATGCTGCACAACTGTCACAGACGCAAAGAATGATACACTAATTATTAGAGATTATTATTATTATTATTATTATTATTATTATTATTATTATTATTATTATTATTATTACTAGAAAACTTGATACAGTTTTTGCATTATAGTGATTATGTTCTCTGTTTATAATAATTACATTTACATTCAATAACATCTATCAGATCTGGCAAAAACAAAATCACTCCTGTGTGGGGGGGGGGAGAAAAAAACATTTACCTACAACATTAATATTACATTTTAAAGCAAGTTTTGTAGTTGTACTATGGAGAGGTTAGTTAAACACTGCAAAGTTTTGAAATGATACAGTTCATCACTGTAACAAGAACGAATGTCTAACGCTCGGCTTATACCGTTCGAGGATTTATCGCTCGTGAAAATTTTACCCATCATGCATGTGCGCTACCTATCGGATTATCCTATGAACTACTTGGCGCTCGAGCGAGAACGTTCGATGCAGACCTCTGGTTCTGTGTGTTGCCTACATTCAGGGCAGTCCGGAAACTTATTGATTGCCCCTTTGTTATTATTATTATTATTTTATTATTATTATAATAATTATTATTATTATTATTATTACATAATGACAGGAGAAGCTTTTTCTTCAAAGCTGTAGTTTTTATTTTTTTGTGTGATATTTTCTTATAAAGTCGCGCCATTTATGGAATAAAATGTAACTTAAGATCGTGAACAAATAAATTGAAATAGTAAATTCTGTTGCTGTTTCACTTCTTGGTGGTCCTGTAGCACATGGTGAAACTAGGGAGGAACCAATCAAGCAAATAGAATGACAGTAAGTCTGTAAAAGAAGAGAATTACTTAAGTAGGACGTTGAATGTGCCGTTGCATGCGCGCGAGCCGTCCATTAGGTTGCGGGTTGCGTTCCGCGCGACGCCTCCTCACACACACACACACTTGTTCGCGGTGGAGTGGATTAGAGTTCCTCCCGGGCGCGCAATCAAGAGTCTTCAGACTGATTACACATCACAAGATGACCTCTTCTCTAATGACCCACTACATGAGCAACAGGGATGCCAAACTGCAGCTGTCATGTTCGCCCTCCAACTAGTGAAATTGTTCATTTCCAACTTTAGTCACACAGCGTCTGTGCAAAATGTCGGAAGTTGGTGACAGTGCTAACTCTGCGTTCTCAGTTCTGTACTGTCTAACATACACATTTGTATTATACGTAACTACTGGCGATGTAAATCCTGAGGATGTATGTAGTGTACTACTTACACTATTATTAATTTATTACAGTGATGTCAAAGCAAGCGCATTTTTCTGAGCTTGACGTCGTGCGTGGGCAGCAAGCGCTAAGTATGGAAAGAGGAAGGGTTGTATATATGAATAAGCGACCTGTTGGATTAAGAAAACAGTATTAAATATTATGTTTTATTTAACGACGCTAGCAACTGCAGAGGTTATATCAGCGTCGCCGGATGTGCCGGAATTTTGTCCCGCAGGAGTTCTTTTACATGCCAGTAAATCTACTGACATAAGCCTGTCGCATTTAAGCACACTTAAATGCCATCGACCTGGCCCGGGATCGAACCCGCAACCTTGGGCATAGAAGAAAACAGTGGTGCACAAACTTCAAACGGAACGTGAAATTTTATGTCGTTATTTTTATATGGCTTCTTTCTGTTTAATATTATCTATATTGTCCATAAAACAAAAGTACTAACACTGATTTTTTAATATTGCACTTGTGTCAAACTACAAATTCTTTACCATACTACAAAACAAGCTTTGCGAACATCATTTGTTTTCCGCATAAATCAGTGATGTCAAAGCAAGCGCATTTTTCTGACCTAGATGTCGTGCGCGGGCAGCAAGCGCTAAGTATGGAAAGAGGAAGGGTTGTGTATATGAATAAGCGACCTGTTGGATTAAGAAAACAGCGGTGCACAAACTTCAAACGGAACGTGACATTTTATGTCGTTATTTTCATATGGCTTCTTTCTGTTTAATATTATCTATATTGTCTGTAAAACAAAAGTACTAACACCGATTTCTTAATATTGCACTCGTGTTTTAAATCTTAATAACATAATAGAGAGTTAAGAAGGAGTATTCAATTAAATTCCATAGCAGTATACTATCACCTTTACTTTCTAACTTCGCTCTAGAATATGCCATTAGGAGAGTTCAGGATAACACAGAGTGTTTGGAATTGAACGGGTTACATCAGCTTCTTGTCTAGGGGGATGACGTGAATGTGTTAGGAGAAAATCCACATACGATTAGGGAAAACGCAGAAATTCTACTTGAAGCAAGTAAAGAGATAGGGTTGGAAGTAAATCCCGAAAAGACTAACTATATGATTATGTCGCGTGATCAGAATATTGTACGAAATGGAACTATAAAATTTGGAGATTTATCCTTCGAAGAGGTGGAAAAATTCAAATATCTTGGAGCAACAGTAACAAATATAAATGACACCCGGGAGGAAATTAAACGCAGAATAAATATGGGAAATGCCTGGTATTATTCGGTTGAGAAGCTTTTGTCATCTAGTCTGCTGTCAAAAAATCTGAAAGTCAGAATTTATAAAACAGTTATTATTACCGGTTGTTATGTATGTCTGTGAAACTTGGACTCTCACTTTGAGAGAGGAACAGAGATTGAGGGTTTTTGAGAATAAGGTTCTTAGGAAAATATTAGGGGCTAAGAGGGATGAAGTTACAGGAGAATGGAGAAAGTTACACAACGCAGAGCTGCACGCATTGCATCCTTCAACTGACATAATTAGGAACATTAAATCCAGACTTTTGAGATGGGCAGGGCCTATAGCACGTATGGGCGAATCCAGAAATGCATATAGAGTGTTAGTTGGGAGGCCAGAGGGGAAAAGACCTTTGGGGAGGCCGAGACGTAAATGGGAGGATAATATAAAAATGGATATGAGTGAAGTGGGATATGATGGTAGAGACTGGATTAATCTTGCTCAGGATAGGGACCAATGGCGGGCTTATATGAGGGCGGCAATGAACCTCCGGGTTCCTTAAAAGCCAGTAAGTAAGTAAGTAAGTAAGTAAGTAGTATAATGTTGTCCTGTATTAAGTGGATGAAACATATCATTCATAAAGAAAGTGATATTCCAAAGAAAGAGATTGAGTATGACATGATAAGTTGGAATTTATATTGATGGTATTTTTAGCCTTACAAAAGTAATCAATAAACTAATCAAAACAATATTACAGTACAAAGTAAAGTTACCTAGATACTTTATCTGTTTTAAGTGTAACTAATATTACACAACAAAACTCTTATCGCATTATGCTTTTAAGGTGATATTTGTGAGCAACTTCCTATCATCAGAATATTAAATTATTTTCTCGAAATCTGCTGAAGCAATAATTACCATTATAGACAAGTTTCATACGACTTTTTATGCTCGACCATATTTCTAACTTAAAATTATTCATAAGTATCCATGTTATTCTTATCTGACTGGGGAGCAGAACTGACCTTGTGCTATATGTCGTAAATTGTGAGATGTGCGCAGACGCGAAAGTATGGATTTTTTCCGAGAAACAAATGTCATTGACCTTGATATAATCTAGGGAGTAAAGTAAACATTAATCTTGATATAACCTTGAAATTGATTTAGACATTAAAAAACGAGATGACAAATTGAATTTATTTGAATATTATTTACAATTAACGCTAATTATTATAGTAACAGAACATAACCTTCTGCGACAGTATTGCATTTCCAGCCTCCGTGACGTTTCGCTAGTTGTCTTTGGATTGCATATCCGAGAATAATCGATACTTGCGCTTTCATATTGGTACGTTGGTGTTTTCTGATTGGTGGAACACCTGAACTTTAATGGATAGGTGTACTTTAATGAAGTCCATTAAGGGGTTGCTACCAGGTGTATGATTACTACATTTCGACATCGTCGAGCATAAAAAATAATAACTTTTTCATATCCCCCCCCATGAGAATGTTTGCTTGTGAGAGTTTTTCCAGTGGTTAGGGGCGGCGACTTTAATAATCATGGCAATGGCTATGAAAACTGTATGTACAATGTTAATCTTTGTGATACGAACCAGTAATTGTAATGAGGGTATTAATTTTGTAATAATCAACTTAGCAGTTCGTCAAAGAGATTATTCACATTTTTTGTAACATCAACTGAAGGATAAATATGCTGATCTAAATGGTATCTATGATAGACGTTAGGTTGGTATTCCAGTTATTATATGGATTACATTAATGCATTGAATTCCCAGCACACATTAATGAATGTAATTACATATTCAGTACAGTAGCATTACCGACCTATGTATTATTCAGCCTAGAAACAGAGAACTAATAACATGGAATAGATTATGAAATGAGAATCTAATTTAGTTTGCTGCAGTTACATTATTAATCACGACATTTAGAAACGAGATAGCGCGTTGAAGTGAACCAAAACTTCATCAAATTTCTGAAGTTTCTTATGCCATTACTTTATTGAATTATTTTTATTAATTTTATGGTGATGGCCATATCATTAATTTTTAAGTCTAGTAATACTACAGAATGCTTTATTTATATATATATATATATATATATTTATTTATTTATTTATTTATTTATTTATTAATTTACTAGCCGTACCCGTACGCTCCGCTGCACCCGTTAGAAATAAATATAAAGTAATTACATAATTAAAATAGGACATTTGATCTAGGGAACATTCGTGTTTCATAGAAGGATAAATCGTTTAATATGTTACTTAATTTAAATTATATTTAAATAATTAAAATGGAATCATTTTGGTCCAGAGAGCACTCATTTGGTGCAATGACAATTCCTTTAACATGTTTCTTAATTTTTATTACATGCATCCATAGTTCAATGATCATTGACATCATTTACATTTAAAGTGTATACTTTATTTTAATTGTTATATGTTTCCATTGAATTATGGTAATAACTTAATTTTAACTCTTGTTTTCTACGTATTCAGTAAATGGCGCTTGGCCCACTATGCTTCTGAACTCTTCAAATAACTTAGATAACTTTATATTATATTATATTATATTATATTATATTATATTATATTATATTATATAAAAGGTGTGTTGATAACGGATGTACCCCGATAAGTAAGTTTTCAATTTGTTATGGGGCTCTTGAATGTCAAGAAGAACAAATTTTATTTTACAACAGGGCAACATAATCTGCTTGGCTCATTACCCAAATTTTTTGCATTGCATTTAATGCATATGTATTTTATGTACTTTAACTCGATTCAATTGAGCAGAGTTAAAATTTGGATTATAAAATAATGAAATGCTAAGCTAACATATTATTACTACATACTAAATCAATACACTCTCGTTGTTCGTTAATTCTCTGAGATAAACATTATTTTAAGAAATACAGGAAACAAGTACACAGAATAGCCTATCAAATTTTCTGCGCATAAGAAGCTATTTTAATCTTACCTGTCCTCAATTCACTCAGAAGTTACTGTAATAACATTATAGCATTATCTCCATACAGAGAAACTACACTTTCCAATGGTGAAATAATAATTAATTATACAAATCGGTTAATTTAGCTTCCGATATTGCTTAATACAAACACAGAAAGATTTTCTGTAGGCTATGATTCATAGCTTTCGATTGTTGTTGACCAAGGCCCCTTATAGACAAAGTCATTTGTTTATTTCATTACACGGCCTTAGATGGCAGTTACTTTAATTTTAAAACTCATTTATCTCATTAAATATCAGTCCCATCAAAATTTTTCAAAGAATAAAACTTACCGGAAATGATTTTTAAAGAAATTTTTGTTACGTAACATTTTTCATAAAAATCAATAATAAGGGAGATATTTTTTTTATTTCATTCAGGCCCCCTTATAACCCCCCTTTTAAATAATGTATTTTGAATGCCATATAGCCTATAATCTAAGTTACAACGAACTTAATTTATATTCCAATTTTCATCGAAATCCGTTCAACCATTATCGCGTGAAAAGGTAACAGACAGACAGACAGACAGACAGACAGACAGACAGACATACAAAAATTTCAAAAACGGAATTTTCGGTTTCAGGGTGGTTAATTATATATGTTAGGACCAATTATTTTTGGAAAATCGAAAATTACCAGAAACATTTCGGCTACAGATTTATTATTAGTATAGATTTATTTATTTATTTATTTATTTATTTATTTGTTTATTTATTTATTTATTTATTTATTTATTTATTTATTTATTTATTTATTTATTTATTCAGTCTGGTGTAGTTAAGGCCATCAGGCCTTCTCTTCCACACCACCAGAAATACAATAATAGAAATAAAAAGGAAAAAAAAACACTATAAACATATTACAGCGACACAAACTTTAAATGAGTGATTAAGTATCATAATTAATTGTATCCTAACTAATTAACTAACATAGGCCTAAACAAGAAACTTAATGTATAAATGGCCTTTTGTAGTTTAAAGTTTATAATACTTTGGTTTATAAAAAAGAACAGAAACGACTGTAGCACAAATGCGCTTTCTTAAACCACTTCTTAGTTTTACGCAGATAATAAAAGGAACACTTACATCTTGGAGAAATTGAACATTGGAAATATTGCGCAAGAAATTACGCTATATCAAGCGAACTGGCTTCAAAATATTCATGGAATGGAAGTCGAAAGACTTCCTAAACCGGCTATGTACGAGTAATACCATTCTCAAGGAAGACGATATTTTGTTCACATTAAATGAAGGCGTAAACAAGATAATTCAATAATAATTTTGATTTTGCATATGTAGGACTAATTGCTGTCCTGAAATCTTGGATGATGATGATGATGATGATAATGATGTTGATGGTTTATTATTACCGACGGTACATTTTGTAATTAACAGCTCCATATTATATTTTCAATCGTTGTTTTTTTCTTTTACGGAGAAGGGACCAGAAAGCTTACACTACAGCCTGAGTCTTATTGTGCTTACCATTCCTATTCTGTGAATGAGTGGGTAGCCGAACGGCCGCGTTCTTGTGCAAGTACAGCACGCCTCACCGTGAACTTAACCCGGGCTATGGCATGGATGATGATGATGATGATGATGATGATGATGATGATGATATGTGAATTAACGATGGCGAAATGAGTCCGAGATCCAACGCCGAAAGTTATCCAGCAATTCTGCTTCAATTGGTCCAGAGAAAACCTCGGAAAAACCCCAGCCAAGTGACTTGACCCAACCAGGATTTGATCCCGGACCCGCTCGTTGCACGGTCGGACGTGCTAACCGCTAGTCCACATCGGTCGACCTGGTAAAGTTTAGTGTTAGGTATTTATTTGCATGTAGTGCGGTTAAATTCGGCATTCTAGCGCAAAATTAAATTAGGTATTTCTGAATTCACTAGGTTTCAGACGTCCACGATATCATATTCGGAAAAGTAATACGATATTAGTGTTCATTTCACCTTATTTTATTTCACTTACAGAGTACAGTTATATTCCCCCAGAAAAAATGAAACCAGATTACATGAATTTTACCATAAAAATTTCTTGTTCACCAATAGGATCATATTTTTGGATCTAAGCTTTAAAAATACCACGACTAGACCTTAAATTCTGTTTGTAATCATAGTTATCATCTTTTGTCAATTTACAGATCATGCATAGGTTTTTTCAAAATTAAGAAGTAATTTAAATGTCTCGTATTTTCTTCATTTTTCTGGACAACCTTAAAAATTCTGGTTCTGGCATATTGCGCGAGGAAAGGAAATTTTTGCATCACCACTCATACTTCATCTTAGATGTACATGACCACCACTTTGTCCTTGTACAGATATGGAAAAGAGATTTGTAACTCCCTTATTTGTATGTTTGCTCAATAACACTTTGTCTTCAATAAGCCCCACAACAAATAATATGCTGGGTTAATATCTGGCGATCTTGCAGGCCAAGTTACAGGAAAGTGCCTACCGATAACACGGCCACCAGAACAATCAGAAACAAACCAGTTGCCATGGTGTTGCCATGGTGTAACAAGCCAGTGCCAAAACTTTTAAAACTGTGTAGAAAATGAAGAAATATGAACAATTAAAATTATCTCTTGCTTTTGAAAATCATATACAATGTGTTGAATTAAAAATATCGATAAATAAAACACTACAAAATTATATTAGATATTCACTAGATTGTCCTTCGTTACGACTCCAGTGGTAACTTTTCGGATTCTAAGCCTAATTTAATCGTAATGATGTTAGATTTGCGGAAGGGAAGTGGAGAGTAAAACTCTTATTTATAGAAACTGCGAGCTTGTTTGATGTCCTAATTTATAAAGTTTCGTGATAAAAAAGCGATGACATTGGACCATGCTGATTATACACTGCGTGGCAAAAGTCTCTCCGCAGTGAACTCAGAGGCGCATGGGAACGCTTAAGTTGACAACACTAAGATAAAAAGAGGGAGCAGCGTTGCGGCCTTGACCTAGAGTAGGTAGTAAGTGAATAACATTCTATAGCTGAGTTTGACCGTTATGCTTGTAAGGGGAATTCGTTGCGAACGTAACTGAGTATAACTGAGTGTGGTAGCGTATCGCCCTCGCTGCGGAGAGACTTATGCCATGTACTGGTATTACCGCTATTAATGAGTGTGCGGAATTCTTACAAGATTGAGAACAGAAGGACGCTAAGGGTTCAGTTCTTGTAAGGAGATGAAGTTAACTTGTTTTTCTGAAAGATTTGTAAAATATATTGCAAGGTGTAAGTACAATACAAGCCCTATTAGTAATTAAATAAATGAAAACCTTGTTGTTAAAAACGTTCCTAAGTCAGCTTTTTTTGTGGAGTTTTAGCTAACTGTAGATTTGAGTTCTCCATGAATCAGTAAAACAATTTTAATACAAGATACAAATCAGTTCTCCTCCTACCTTATGCTAGTCTCATCTGTTCCAAAAAAAGATGTTCATTGTTCATATATTACGGTCTCCAATGCACTGTCTAATAGTCTTAAATCTTGAAAGGGAGTATAGGTTTTTGTATATTACAAACACCTATATAGGAAGACATTTGGTAATGCATGACAACTGATCATTTAAGGGACTAGTGTAACGAATGTGCCGTGTGTGAAAAATTATACTCGAAAACAGCATTATAATGTGAGGCGACTATGAGTGTCATGTCTGCAAACGATATTCATTACACTGTTACATCCTCGGTGGCAGCAACACGCCAGGAAACTCCTCTCCAGGGATAATTATATAGTTCGGAAATTTATTTATCACACCACAATAAGTAGTTAAGGCAGATACTTTATTGCAAAATTAAAGGCTTGCTGCCAGTTCTCTATATTCTGCAGCAATTAAGTGTGCTTAAAATATAAAAAGTATTTCTTATTAATGCCAGAGAGGCGTGAATTTAAGTCCACGGCATGATCGTACGTTTTATTGTAACACATTTTATTACAATGCACAATAATGTATTTTGCTGAATTGCAATATATTGTAGTTGGTATAGCTTTGCTCTGTATTACTGTTGGCATTGCATTGTCCTACATTGCATTTGGCAACGAATTGCTTTGCATTGCTATTGGCATAATTATTGTCCTGCATTGCAGTTGTCATTGAATTATCCTGTATTACACTTGGCATCAAATTGCCCTGCATTGCAGTTGTCATCGAATTACCCTGCATTTCACTTTGTATCGAATTGCCCTGCATTTCAGTTGGCATCGAATTGCCCTGCATTACAGTTGTTATCGAATTGCCCTGCATTACCAATTGCCATCGAATTGCCTTGCATTGCAGTTTGTATCGAATTGCCCTGCATTACAGTTTGTATCGAATTGCCCTGCATTACAGTTGTTATCGAATTGCCCTGCATTACCAATTGCCATCGAATTGCCTTGCATTGCAGTTTGTATCGAATTGCCCTGCATTACAGTTTGTATTGAATTGCCCTGCATTACAGTTGTTATCGAATTGCCCTGCATTACAGTTGTTATCGAATTGCCCTGCATTACCAATTGCCATCGAATTGCCTTGCATTACAGTTTGTATCGAATTGCCCTGCATTACAGTTTGTATCGAATTGCCCTGCATTACAGTTGTTATCGAATTGCCCTGCATTACCAATTGCCATCGAATTGCCTTGCATTACAGTTTGTATCGAATTGCCCTGCATTACAGTTTGTATCGAATTGCCCTGCATTACAGTTGTTATCGAATTGCCCTGCATTACCAATTGCCATCGAATTGCCTTGCATTACAGTTTGTATCGAATTGCCCTCCATTACAGTTTGTATCGAATTGCCCTGCATTACAGTTGTTATCGAATTGCCCTGCATTATCAATTGCCATCGAATTGCCCTGCATTACAGTTTGTATCGAATTGTCCTGCATTACAGTTTGTATCGAATTGCCCTGCATTACAGTTGTTATCGAATTGCCCTGCATTACCAATTGCCATCGAATTGCCTTGCATTGCAGTTTATATCGAAATGCCCTGCATTACAGTTTGTATCGAATTGCCTTGCATTACAGTTGTTATCGAATTGCCCTGCATTACCAATTGCCATCGAATTGCCTTGCATTGCAGTTTGTATCGAATTGCCCTGCATTACAGTTTGTATCGAATTGCCCTGCATTACAGTTTGTATCGAATTGCCCTGCATTACAGTTGTTATCGAATTGCCCTGCATTACCAGTTGCCATCGAATTGCCTTGCATTGCAGTTTGTGTCGAATTACCCTGCATTGCAGTTTGTATCGAATTGCCCTGCATTTCAGTTGGCATCGAATTGCCCTGCATTACAGTTGTTATCGAATTGCCCTGTATTACCAATTGCCATCGAATTGCCCTGCATTACAGTTTGTATCGAATTGCCCTGCATTACAGTTTGTATCGAATTGCCCTGCATTACCAATTGCCATCGAATTGCCTTGCATTGCAATTTGTATCGAATAGCCCTGCATTACAGTTTGTATCGAATTGCCCTGCATTACAGTTTGTATCGAATTGCCCTGCATTACAGTTTGTATCGAATTGCCCTGCATTACAGTTGGTATCGAATTGCCCTGCATTACAGTTGGTATCGAATTGCCCTGCATTGCAGTTGGCATTAAATTGCCCTGCATTGCAGTAATCATCACATTGATTTACATTACAGTTGATATCGAATTGACCTGCATTTCAGTTGGCATTGAATTGCCCTGCATTACAGTTGTTATCAAATTGCCCTGCATTTCAGTTGGCATTGAATTGCCCTGCATTGCAGTTATCACCGCGTTGATCTACATTTCATTTGGTATCGAATTGTCCTGCATCGCATTTGACATTTTGTTGCCTTGTGTTACACATGGAATAGCGATGCCCTGTTTTGCAGTCTGTATCGTATTGATCTATGTTCTAGAAGCTCACTGTAATACAGTAATTGCTTTTCATATCGTCTCACTTCTTTTATATTCTAGTCTACTCTATCTCATTCTTCTCCACTGTTTCATTCTACGTTACTACTATTTTCAGTTTAATTTAACTCTATTTTAGAATTATGTTTGTCACTCTACATTACTAATTATTATTTTTTCCTCGAGTGCTTTGAGATCATATTCATACTGCAAGATTATTTATTTACTAACATTAATTTAATGTTCGTATTTCCGAGTATTTCATGGAAATTAGAGGTAAATACAGGAATTTTTAATTATTGACTGATATGTTGTTGGTGACTAAAAATTCTACTTTTTAGAATTCGCTGTAATATGGACTGTAAAATTCCTCACAAAAACTGCTGAAATTTAGTATAATTATATGTTAATTTTTACATATAAGTAACAAACTGGGTTGGGAGGAACAAGTCACTAATACCACAAGGAAAGCCTGGAAAGCACTACATTTCTCTATGCGTATTCTGAAGAAATCTAACCGAAAGTCAAAAGAATTAGCGTACAAAACCCTTGTTCGCCCGATAATGGAATATGGACCAGGAGGTTGGGATCCGTACAGACAAACCCAAATAGATTCAATAGAAAAGGTCCAACGCAAGGCAGCAAAATATGTCAAAATGGGGAAGGGACATGGTGAGGAGATAGTAAAAGACTTAGGGTGGGAACTTCTCAAATCAAGGCGACGAAAAACCAGACTCACCGCATTGTTGAAGGCACAAATGGGACACAAAGCATGGACCGATATCAATGCTAGATTAGCAACACCATCATACTTAGGAAGGACTGATCATATTAGGAAGTTTAAATGTGGAAAACAAAGAACGGACGTGGCAAAATTTTCCTGTGTTAACCGCACAATAGTAGACTGGAACAGCTTACCTGTGGCAATCTTTCAGGGTGGTCCTCTTAAAATCAATACATTTAAGGAAAGGTTGAGAAGATTAGACTGAAAATGTAATTGGAGGTGCAGTGTAATTATTTAAGTTGTGTCATGTAACTAATTGAGTTGATATATAATGAATTAAGTTGATATGTAATTAATTAAGATGATATGTAATTTAGTTGATATGTAAATAAATTAAGGTGATATGTAATTAATTAAGATGATATGTAATTAAGTTGGTATGTAATTAATTAAGGTGATATGTAAATTACTTAAATTGATAATAGTTGGGTGAAATAGAAGTACTTATAAGTTAGATTTACTTTTGTTTATCGTAAGCGTTATTATAGAATAGTTTTTATTTATAGTCTTAGGTTTATTGCATCTACTATTTATAGATTTACGTTTATTTTATTTTATTTCACGTAATTGTAATTATTGTATATTATATGTCACTACCACCGGGTGTACACCCAATTGTAGTGTTAATAAATACATATATATATATATATATATATATATCATATAGTATTCAATTTCAGTGGAAACATTTTAAAATATTGTAGTTATAATTTCGCAATTTGCAGTTAGATTTTTAATACTATACCTTACTTTAAAGAATGTAAGTTATTTGGAATTGTAAGTATAGTAATCTAAATGGGAGTGTTGCCTTAAAAGTATCAATGAATATTTCATTTTGATTCTGCTTGGTAATTGAATTCATATCTGTCTGTCCGTATATTGGCAAAGACAGTATAAGTCATGCACTGGATATCCAAAAACGTTACATTTAACGAGGGTGCTCCTGATATACGTAATATATTGATCACATTCCCACAGGATGGCCGGGATTGGTTCAAATCTGAAGAAACAGCAATGTTTCGGAGGCCATTAATCAAATCCTGCGTGCTAACCATAACCTAACATTCCCTATCGACAATGCAAGCAACCTGTTTAATTAAAGCAGCACTCCTACACACAACACACAGGTGGTGTACAAGCAGAACAAATCTCTATTATATTTTATTCGCAGGTCAGTGGCTGCTGTTATTAATATGCTTAGTTGCTACAGGATTTTCATGATTTTATTGATATACCGGGTGTTTCAAAATGAATATCAGGGTTTAAGGCTTTGTAGTATTTATTACATTTAACGTACAATTATAAATAATACATGAAATGAAAGAACAACTCAAACAGTTTTGCACGCACATGCACTGTTTCCTATGTCTGCGCGTTGAACGAGTGAGAGAGTCTTTCACGCGTAGTCCTAAGAAATCTGTTCGGAAGGCTAGTCTGAATTAGCAATTCCAGCGACGTCTGTGTGGAGAATTTTAAGGAGACGCATATGGAAGTACGCGATTGGTTAAACGACGTTATACCCGACCGCTGGATTGGCCGAAAGTGGCCGAATGACAGATCTTGTTTCGCATGGCCTCCACGTTCACCAGATCTTATGCCATGCGATTTTTACCTTTGGGGATTCATAAAGGATCGTGTGTATGTACCTCCGCTACCAGCTGACCTACCAGACTTAAGACAGAGATTTGAAGGAGTTGTCGCAACAATTATTACTCCAGACACACTGATCAAGGTTAGGGAAGAACTCGCTTATCGACTCGATGTGTGCCATCTGACGAATGGTGCTCACATTGAGCACTTGTAGCAAAACTGTTTGAGTTGCTCTTTCATTTGGTGTATTATTTATAATTGATGCACTATCACCTTTACTTTTTAACTTTGCTCTAGAATATGCCATTACGAAAGTCCAAGATAACAGAGAGAGTTTGAAATTGAACGGGTTACATCAGCTGCTTGTCTATGCGGATGACGTGAATATATTACGAGAAAATCCACAAACGATTAGGGAAAATACGGGAATTTCACTTGTAGTAAGTAAAGAAATAGGTTTGGAAGTAAATCCCGAAAAGACAAAGTATATGATTATGTCTCGTGACCAGAATATTGTACGAAATGGAAATATAAAAGTTGAAAATTTATCTTTTGAAGAGGTGGATAAGTTCAAATATCTGGGAGCAACAGTAACAAATATAAATGATACTCGGGAGGAAATTAAACAGAGAATAAATATGGGAAATGACTGTCATTATTCGGTTGAGAAGCTTTTATCGTCCAGTCTGTTGTCACAAAATCTGAAACTTAGAATTTATAAAACATTTATATTACCGGTTGTTCTGTATGGTTGTGAAACTTGGCCTCTCACTTTGAGAGAGGAACATAGGTTAAGGGTGTTTGAGAATAAGGTGCTTAGGAAAATATTTGGGGCTAAGAGGGAGGAAGTTCCAGGAGAATGGAGAAAGTTACACAAGACAGAACTGCACGCATTGTATTCCAGACGTTTGAGGCGGGCAGGGGATGTAGCACGTATGGGCGAATCCAGAAATGCATATAGAGTGGTAGTTGGGAGGCCGGAGGGAAAAAGACCTTTGGGGAGGCCGAGACATAGGTGGGAAGATAATATTAAATTGATTTGAGGGAAGTGGGATATGATCATAGAGAATGGATTAATCTTGCTCAGGATAGGTACCAATGGCGGGCTTATGTGAGGGCGGCAATGAATCTGCGTGTTCCTTAAAAGCCAGTAAGTAAGTATTTATAATTGTGCGTTAAATGTAATAAATACTACAAAGCCTTAAAACCCTGATATTCATTTTGAAACTCCCGGTATAATTGATATCCGTCACAAATATATTCATATGAATTTATACATAGTAGCCAATCAGTTATTACTCTTCTCTCTGATCGGCGCTAGGGGCCTTAGTTCTACTACTGTTTGCGTCACGAGTAGTTAATGAATTTCACTATGCCCTTTATCATTCACTTATCTTCACTTGTTCACTATGAATGTGCTTGAAGAATTCTAGCCACATGTCTAGTAGTTGTTGTTATTTAATAACTATTAATTATGATTGTTAATTTTGTTCAGTTTAATGTATTTTTATACATTTATTATTGAAATGTTTTATTCAAATTTTTTAATGAAATATTCTAATAATAATTGCTGGAACTATCCACCAGACCCTCTGATGCACATTTTATAGGCCTACGTTTTGAAAATATTTCGTCTTTTATCGATTGAACCGTAGATTCCTGGCCAGTTTCATTCAATTTATGAACGACTGTTGTCGCATAAGGATTTGGGCCTCTACAGACGAGGTCAGAGTTCCCACGGACTCTGGACGACGCCACTTAGCAGCGCCACTAGTAGCTCGTTAGTGGCGCTGCGAACGTATGTTTGAAGCGCTGCTTAATACACTGAATTTTTGTAGAGAATTTTTCACTCTTTCAGTGAACATGGACATAGAGGGAGATTTATACTCGTACTTTTGACAACTTTGCTCATATGAAGAAGAATAAACGAAAAAATAGAGGAAGAGTTTGGGTCCATCTATTGGTTTTGGAAAGACAGAATCGAGGACTATTTCACACTTTATTTGATGATTATATCAGAACTATAAACCGTTTCTTTCCTTCGTATTTTCGCATGTTTAAGAAATCATGTCAAGAGCTTCTAGCAAAAATTACAAATTAAATTCGAAAAAAGAGAGATACCGTGGCATAATAGGTTGTATACTGTCGTGGTGGCGTAAGGAATTGGTGGCCCAACAGTCGTCTGTTAGAAGCGCCACTGAGACGCCAGTTGCGTTCGATTTTTAGCAGTGAAAGATCAATTATATTGTATTTACCTGAGAGGTACCGTTTTCCTATATAATTAATAGCTCGATCATCAGGATATAACACTGATCTGCTTCACTTATTCATTACCACATAAAAGTAAAATAATGATTGCATCACGAAAAAAAAAGGATAAAATAAAATTCCCATTGAGGGTACTGATATTTAACGCTAAACTTTCTCTATAAATTAATAGTAAAATATAGAAAAACTAAAATAATCTAATTTAAATTCTGTCCAAAATCAGAGTCGCAAATTTCAAGCTAAAAAATTAACAGGTCCCTAATAGAAACAACAACAATCAAATTTCTTGACTTATAAATCGATAATACGTTAAATACGAAAAATGATATTAAAGAAATTACCTCCAAACTTCTATGCAAGAAGTAGTAAATATCTTTATCCTAAAAAAAAATATACTTTGCGTACTTTCACTCAGTAATGAGTTGTGAATAATATTCTGGGAAAATTCTATAGATAGTAACAGTATATTCCTACTAAAAAAAAGAGTACAGTGAAACCTTTCTTTACGGACACCTCCAAGATACGGACACTCCTTACATATGGACAGATTTTTATGTCCCAACAGAAATAATATACGCGTAGAAATAATGATAAATTTAACTCTCGTTTACGGACACTCTCAGATGCGGACACGGACAGCTGTTTCACAGTCCTAAAGCTTGCTTTACCTTCTGAATGCAGATAAAACTTGGATTTCAAGATTAATGTGTTACAAAAATGAAAAAAATTAGTACAGAAATTCCTTAACATGAAAGAAGACAATAAGTGTCTCGTAGGCTACCACTAGCCCAGCCGGCTACCCCTTGTTAGCTGGAAGTGAGTGGATAAACAAAGTCGTAAAATTTATCCAAGGTTTCCGCGATCGTGAAATTGTATTGGACACATGATAGAGTTAGTAGGATTATTCTCTTCACTTCAATCAGTTGTTTTGTTTCGAGAGACATGGCACCTGAACGTAAAGGTTAAGTTGAAAACTGTAAATTACAGTGCTGCGTAACTGTAGATCTAGAATCAAATTGCATGGCACAGTACTGTATTTTCCTTTTTCGATCTTATCTACTTTAGTTCAAAGTTGCAAAGAATTTACTGCAGTACAGTACACTGTATTTAGAATTAAACTACAGTAATACATTTCATTTAAAGCGTGAAGGGATACATAATGCATATTATAAATTTACTGTTAGATTGGGGAGTCTCCCTCCCAATAAAGGACACCTCCCAGATGCGGACAGATTGTTACGTCCCTTCGGTGTCCGTAAATGAGAGGGTTCACTGTAATTAGAATAACAGTAGGTGCCAAATCTAGGGAATCGTGTAGGACCATTTTCAGATAATGCCCGTGGCTTGTCAGTATATTTATGTTTTCATTAATAAATTTGCTCGTATGTAATCGTGAAAACTTTTTAACTAATGCAACAGTTCATAGTATAAACACTCGTCAAAAACAACTTTCATACTCCATCGGAAAAATCTCTCGTGCTAATAGCCTCTCTATGGATACAGAAAATCAAATTCAAAACATAAGGCTACCTAGGGCCAAAACAAAGAAGTACCTAATTTCTCACGCCTTCTATTCTGTAGTTGAATTTATGACACTTTCAACAACACTGCATGAATATGTCTGTAATGTATTAAGTAACGATTCTAACCCCTTGTGTTTACTAGTAGGCCCTATATTGTAAAACTTTTCCGTATTTTTAAAAATCATCCGGCCTTAATTAAGGATGACCACGAGGGTCCGGAAATTCATAGCAAATAAAAATATAATTAATTAAATGTGAATATTGTTATAAAAATAAAATGTAATAATTAAGCACCACTGATTATTAATTATAAAATAAAATCTTAGAAGATGACTTTAAAATTATAATGATAAATAAAAGATCATATTTAAAATTAGCATATCCTTAATTAAGGCCTTCTGAGTGGTATAAGTGAAATTGTATAATCTGCAGGGAATGCTTAAGAATTTGCGAGATGGTTTTTTGAATTTCAGAAGATGATATTGATTCAACTAGACTGTCACTGTAATTAAGACTTTGTGGTACTATTAAGATTTTTATGCTCGACCATGCCGAAATGTAGTAATTATACACCTGGTAGCAGTCCTTTAATGCATGTCATTAAAGTGCACCTACTCATTAAAGTACAGGTGTTCAGCCAATGACAACTCAGCTTACAGGTGTTCTGCCAATGACAAGTCAGCTTTGTACCGTTATAAAACCGCAAGTATCGATTATTCTCGGATATGCAATTGAAAGAGAATTAGCGAAATGTCACGGAGGCTGGAAATCCAATACTGTCGCAGAAGGTTATGTTCTGTTACTATAATAATTAGCGTTAATTGCAAATAATATTCAAATAAATTCTATTTGTCATCTCGTTTTTCAATGTCGAATTCAATAACAAGGTTATATCAAGTTTAACGGGATTACATCAAGGTCAATGACATTATTGTTCCTCGGAAAAAATCAATACTTTCGCATCTGCGCACATCTCACAATTCACGACTTAGAACAAGGTCACTTCCGATCTTGTCAGATGCAAATAAAATGTATACATCTGAATAATTTCAAGTTAGAAATATGGTCGAGCATAAAAAGTCGTATGAAACTTGCCTATAATGGTAATTAAGACTCTCTTGCGCTCGTTTCATAAATAACCATACTTGCGTCTTAATTACTATTATTATAGACTCGTTGCATAATGTACTATTTGATATGTTCCATATTATAGCTGTGAAGCGATGTGTGAATACCATGGAGTGTAAATAAATACAATACAATACAATTTACTGCCTCCGTGTCGTGTGTAAATATAATATGAGTTCCTTCTTTTCCGAATAAAGAAAAGTGTTTATACCGAATGAAGTGTGCATGTAAAATTCATATATTTGGAGCTGTAAAAGGAAATCTGTTTAAGAGACACGGGTCAGCCCTCAGGAGGGACACAATAATCTAGCACAACGGTGCCAGGAGACGTATTGTTTTATGTTATAGTATTCCAGACCGGATAGAATTTTACGAGGGGACTAGATAAGTTGTTTGGATGGGATTTCCAAGAGTCTGACTTGCGAGCCTTATCTCCGCGGACGAACGAGGCCAAACGCCTGGGCAGAAAGATGAACTGCCGGCAGTCACGACATGACCGCAAGAAAACGACTTGGAAGAGCGACAGGGGGGGAGACGTATTTGAGTTATTTCGACTGTAAACATTCGCTGAAGCAAATTCTAACCTTAGCAGATAGCTTATGATAAAACAGTGAAGGTGAATCTGAGGGACGTATCACTGGACAAATTTCCAACTCATATATCTTATTCGTTAAAAAAAAAGTGTTAATGTTATTCCTTATTCTTTACCATTGCCCAAGTGACGATAATACTAGTTTTTTTATAATAGTAGTTTTATTTTCCCTGGCAGAGTTAAGGCCATCAGGCCTACTCTTCCACTCAACCAGGTTCAATTCACATACAGAAAAATACATACCGGTATACAAATATTAATAATAATGATAATGATAATAATAATAATAATAATAATAATAAAGCAAAAAAGAGAGATTGAATACATATACAAAATCAGTATTAAGTTAATAATAATAATAATAATAATAATAATAATAATAATAATAATAACAATAATAATAATAAAGTAAAAAAGAGAGATTGAATACATAAACAAAATCAATATTAAGTTAATAATAATAATAATTATTATTATTATTATTATTATTATTATTATTATTATTATTATTATAAAATATATAAAATAAAAAGAGACTGAATACATAATCATAAACAGGAAAATACATTCTAGTATACAAGTATTAACAAAAAAAAAAAGAATTAATACATATGAATATGTCAAAAAGTCTGAAAGTTAGAATTTATAAAACAGTTATATTACCGGTTGTTCTGTATGGTTGTGAAACTTGGACTCTCACTTTGAGAGAGGAACAAAGATTAAGGGTGTTTGAGAATAAGGTTCTTAGGAAAATATTTGGGGCTAAGAGGGATGAAGTTACAGGAGAATGGAGAAAGTTACACAACGCAGAGCTGCACGCATTGTATACTTCACCTGACATAATTAGGAACATAAAATCCAGACGTTTGAGATGGGCAGGACATGTAGCACGTATGGGCGAATCCATAAATGCATATAGAGTGTTAGTTTGGAGGCCGGAGGGAAAAAGACCTTTGGGGAGGCCTAGACGTAGATGGGAAGATAATATTAAAATGGATTTGAGGGAGGTGGGATATGATGGTAGAGACTGGATTAATCTTGCTCAGGATAGGGACCAATGGCGGGCTTATGTGAGGGCGGTAATGAACCTACGGGTTCCTTAAAAGCCAGTAAGTAAGTAATACATATGAATATAATCTCACAACTAAAGGAATAGTACAATGAGTATGATCAGCTCAGCACGGGTTTGAGACAATGACAATTACCTAGATATTAGTGTTAATGTAAAAATATAGTAATGACCGTATAAAATAATAATAATAATAATAATAATAATAATAATAATAATAAATAAAAATTATACCTAAAAAACTTTTTCTGTGCATTTAAAATATTTCTAAACAACCTAATTTTAAACAACTGAAGATTAAGACTACCCATGACTTTCAGCGCCAGCGAATTCCATGAGCGGGCCATGGCTATTGAGAAAGAACTTGAGTACAGAGATGTCTGATGACGTGGTATTGATTGCAACAGATTGTGCTGTGAACGTGTATTACGATTATGATGCGAAGCTAGGAGAGTAAACCGAGAGGCAAGGTAGTTGGGTGTGGAATCATGTATAATTCGATATAGCAGGCAAAGAGAATGTACTAAACGTCGATCTTGCAAGCGGAGCCAGGAGAGTCGTAGAAAATATTCCGATATATGATCATATCGCGGATATTGAAAATAAATCGGACGCAGACATTATGTTCACGTTGAAATTTTTTAGAAAGTTCAGCACTATATAAAACATCACAATAGTCAAAGTAAGGCATTACAAGGGTCTGTACTAGAATTAGTTTGATAGCTGTCCTCCTGTAAATTCAGAGGATTCTGGTTATGTTATCAGCATAGGAGGAAGAACTTATTTTCTTTCATACAAATTTCGTGAATGTGCCATCATTTTTACACTATTACACTGGTCAACAAAATTAAACATATTTTTTGTTGAAAGACAAAGAATGGACGATTCTTATAGCATTTTTCTTGCTGATTTCAGATCTGTTTTCAAAATATTTCTATCACCCAGGATTTTTCAGTAATTATATGAAAAGTCTTCAGACTTTTTAGTATTGATACCTTGTAACATTTTACCTAAAATCATATTTATTTACCTAAAATGTGTGTGAAATAGATTTTTAGACTATTCTTCGCTTGAGAAACATCTCTTTTGAGTGTCCAGCAATAAATGACAGAATATTTGGGCTTCATTTTCCTGGTAGCGCGTCCACACCTGTGGAGTAACACTCAGCGCGTCTGGCCGCGAAACCAGGTGGCCCGGGTTCGAATCCCGTCGGGGCAAGTTACCTGGTTGAGGTTTTTTCCGGGGTTTTCCCTCAACCCTAACTTTCGGTGCTGGACCCCGGACTCATTTTACCTGCATTATCACCTTTATTTCATTCAGACGCTAAATAACCTAGATGTTGATAAAGCGTCGTAAAATAATCCTGGTAGCGCCTTTCCAGTTCAGAAAAACTCCTGACGAAAACGCTCCCCCATGTTCGTTGATCACTACCCGAAGGTTTTGAGGACAGAAAAAATAGATGAGACTCCAAGAAGTTATTTTGAAAGATATGACGCTCCATCACGTTATAGTTCTGAATCAGCTCGCTGACAAGTTCTCTGTAATCTTCTGATCTGTGATTCTTAGGCCCGATTGTATAAACCATTTAATCTTAGATCAGAGGTTAAATTGATCCTTGTTTCAGCTGAACTTGGAATTTTGTGTCGTATAAAGTCTAATCTGAGATTAATTTGTCTCAAACTAAAGTCAACTTTGACTGAAGAAATTTCTCCGATTAAGTTAGATGGTCCAAGTTCAATTATTTCTTTTCTGTTTGAAATATACGAGTGACAGATTGTGCAAATAAAATATTCATTATTATTAATATTAATAGATATGTTAGGTACATTTACATATATTTCTTTCAATTTCTTGCCTTAATACACAAACATTCTTATATTTTATAAGGCTCTATCTGTTCAGCAGTATCAAATAACATAACCTATAGGCCTAATTATATTATGTTTATAACAACCACTAATCATTAATGGATATGATAGCTACATTCATAAATGTTCAATTAACTGTATTACTGAACGAAAATTGTCGTTTTATAAAGCTTTATTATGTTTAGCAGTATCAAACACCATAACATGTTAACAACTTGGAGAACAGTCAACCTTCTTCTTATTGCCCGCCATTATTTACATTGCAAAAAAAACAGTGTCTTCAACAGAGTGTAATACGGAAAGTCGCGAAAAAGTAGTTGTGAAGTCGCTAGATTTCTCATTATCAACAAAGAAAGATTAAATTTTGTCACTATGGGGTGCTAAAATGGTCACTAAATCCCTATTTAAGCAATATAAAAGTTAAAAGAAATTGTTGTTGAAAAAGAGTTAAAATCGCTAGATTGGCAACACTGAACAAACCTGTATAACATGGTCCGCGCATCGCGTATTTCACCTGTTTATGCGATGTTGCCAAATCCTTTTCACGTGAACTTAGATTGCATTTGAACGTAGGTAATTTGATCGCAGAAAAGTTTTATACAATAGAAGAAGTGTCTGAACTCGGTTTACTTTTCGATCTTCGATCAAAGTTGATCTTTAGTCAGGGAGTTTTATACAATTGGGCCTTAGAAAGTAAGAGACTGTTGAATGATCCCGGCATATCACTGGAACTGGAAAAGACATATGATGGGATCCTTTTAGTCAACCAGTTAATAGAATTACATGGAGCACAACAGATTTCAGGGGCCTAGTTCCTGTCCTCGTCTATTTTGCAATCAAAAGAACACTCGTAAGCTCTTTTATTTAACTATTGTAGTAAAATTCACCTGTGTGCTTTCAAAGTTAATTAACCACAAACGTAATAAAAATTGTTTGTGATTTACATAGTATTTCGAAGTATGTTTCATTTTATAAGATACTTTTATCGCACTTAAAATTAGGACAAAGAAAACACAGGCTATGAAACATGCTTCATGATCATAAGTTCCAATTCAACTGAGAATTAATACTAGCTCTTACAGTCTTATGAGGAATAAAATTCATTTTTATAAATTCTGACTTCACAGGCAACAGTGATTTAAAGTTATGGGTCAATTGTTAAAGCAATAAAATGAAATATTTCAGATATTTGCTTTCCATTAGCACAGTGACCGGCATGTTCCGTGCTCTGTGACGTCATACCACGGAGCCGCCACGCTCTTTGCTCGGAAAACTCTGCATACTGAGCACAGCGTGGAGAGAAGTTTCAACTGAACAGTGGTGGTACGGCGCCTATGCACTGACAGAGCGCGATCCATTCGTCTGAGGTAGTATGGGAACAGCACAATTACAATACATTTGTACGAAAACAAAACTGTACAACCCTGATAAATCAATGTAACAAAATATTTCGGTTTGTAATCAAATTTAATATACTTATAATAATATTAAATTCATAATACAGCCAGCTGCAAAAGCGTTCGCATTATGTAAATGAGGCTCCGAAACTGCTATAAATATACAAATATAGAAATAAATAATTTAAGCAGTACTACAACAATTTGTCTACTCGGAAACTTGAAAACATTTCAAGTGTTTTTAACAGACATTTTTCTACACAATATACAGATTGAACTATCTAGGCCCTACCTTGGTGAGTAATATGCAAAGTATATTTCAACTTTTGAAACACACCATCACTTTGTGTTACTACCGTGCCCAAGTTAAATGCTTTGTCGAGATCAAACTGTGTAATGGTGTATGGAGGAATGGCGAAGTGTTTGATTTGTGGCAAGCTGTTTCAGCATGTAAAGAAATTCAATATACAATGCCATTATTTTGTATGCCACAGCAATGATTATGACAAATATGGGGGAGAATATCGACAAGTACTAGTGCAGCAATTGAAAGATAAATTGTTAATTGAAGCTAGGGAACACAGTCTCAGCGAATCAATGTTAAGCTTAAGGCTTAAGATATAGGATTTCACTAGCTATTGCAAAGAACATGCGTTCTTTTAATGACGGGGAATTTGCCAAGAATGTTGCCATCATGACCGCAGAGTAGTTATTCCCTAGCAAAATACAGGAATGTGATTCCATCAATTTATCTCCAAGAACTGTCGTATCATTGCTGCACTGACGCCACTGCGCTGGTGCGTGTTAACAGTAATACGACTCAACTGCTCGCTCTTCCAAGCTCTTGAGATCTGACTGGCTCTTACGTCATAACTGCAGCTTCTGCCGGCCACTGCATTAGCATGTTAAGGACTGTAGGCCTATAAAAATAAATCAATTTTTCTTAAATTAGAAAAAAATGGTGGGTGGTAGAAAAATTCTGACTTCATTTTTGGAATCATTACATGAGAAACAGCGGAAATAGTACATTTAATAAAATTATTGTTGACCAGTGTTATTAATTAAATCTAGCTAACAAGCAAACATTCTCATGGGAGCAAACAAAAAAGTTAAAATTTTTCCTTCCACCATGTTAATAATGTCAAAATAAGTGCTTATACAAATGTTAGCCACTCCACCGTAATTACGAGCCCGTCCAGAAAGTGATTTTCCCTGGGGCCGTTCACAGAACACAATTTCATGGAAGGATTTATTGAAACGGATACAGCAATATTGTTGCGCTATTTTTCAACAGATTCCTCACTGAAATTGAGACTTCTGTCATACCATGGGATCAATATTCTTGTGTCGTGTTGTGCACCTCTCTGTTGATCTCACGGTATGATAAATGTCTTAAATCTGATGGGGAGTATGTTGAAAAATAGCGCAACAATTGCTGTATCTGTTCCATATATAAATCCCACAAGGGTAGCTGCCCTTCAGTAAGGGTTGTCAAAAGACCCAGCATACTACATAAATAAAAATAAACATTTGTGTTATAAGTATTTATGATTATTATTTTCAAATGGAAGCTACCCTTTGGAAAGTACTTTTATTCAATAATTATTAGTAATCAGATAGAATATAAAGAAATTTAGGTGTACAGGTGATTACGTAAAATCTGAACAGAATATTTCATTACGTCTATAGCAATAATATTCAAAATTTTTAAAGGAATTGCAAAAGAGTTAAAACATTCAACTGAGAATTTTGGAATTGTTCCCCTTGCTCCGAACAATAGGCCAAATACTTCAATCTGTCCTTGTATATGATAATAATCCCTAAAGTATTGAACTGTGGGGTCACAGATGGTCTTCGTTTCTTCATGTACTGCTACAGGGTGTTCAACTGCAGTTTCAAAGCGCACGGTGGGATCGATGATAATTGCTCTGTCATTTCCTCTATCAATGGCAATGATGTCAACTCGCCGAGAACTTACATCTTTTGCAAGGCAATGGACTTCTTGGTGAACCTCGTAGAAGAAAGGAAGACTTTTAGCAATAAGTTCTCGTATTGCATGGTGTCTAGTATTCTGGATGAGAGTTCCATGTTGGCAGAGTCCCATGAAATTGTGCTTTTTTTCTGTAAACGGCCCGGGGGAAAATCACTTTCTGGACGGCCTCGTAATTGCGACCGAGTGGCCAAAATCTGTATAGGCACTTGTTTTGACATTATTAACACGGAGAAAGAAAAAAATTAATTTTTTTTTCTGCCCCCATGAGAATGTTTGGTTGTAATTCTCTTAAAATTTTATAGGCCTACAGAGTGGAGGTTAAATAACCTTGCAGATTGAAAGGGACAATAGGTTACACATAAATGAATAAAAAATCTATATTACGTTTTGTGATTAAATGCACAGTTAATTAGAAAATTAAGTTTGAAAATTCATCAGTCCGGCAACATCGCCGCTAACACGCTCTACTCGTGATACAGATGTAAGAGGTCAACGAACTCGGTGTGTCTCGGTAGATGAGCTGTTCTCTGCTAAGACGTTGCCATTGCTAGCTTCGTGCAATGGCTTGAATTTAGAGGTTTTTAAAATTAATTTTACACAAAAACCGTGCACCCTATTGAAGTACGCCAGAGGGATAAAGGATTTTTTTCATTATTTTTCCTAACGATATGGAACAAAATCACGATCATACTCGCAATAGTTACCGAATAAGAGAATGTTAAACATTTGAAAAAAACATCTGAAAAAAAAAAACTTTGCGTAATCAAAATGGTGCATCACTGGCGTTTGAACAAAGTTTATTTTTATGGAAAGAGGCAGACAATTTGGAAAATGATTTAGAGGTTGGAGCAGTGAAAATTCTTTCATGTTAGTTTCAACACGTAAGCGAAAAATACCAACTACATTCTTCAAATAACTTGTCGCAACAGTGCTTGCTTTCCTAGAACTGTCGTGTGCCGATATACTTCATTGGCTCCAGTCTGAACAGGTACCACTCCGTCCTACAGGCTAAAACATCAATGAACGCAGAGTAAATATAGAAGGGAATGAAATTAAAAGAATTGTAGCTACTGCTGCTGAAGGTGATGGTGTTGACATTTCAGATGGGTAAGACGTAGCATTGACATTTTTCTTTCAACATTAAATTTTATACATCTTGATTACACAACTTTTAACACTGTATCACTTCTGAATATGTATGGTAGGACTTTCCTACCTCGTTTACATGTTTCGACCTATTTATGGGTCATCTTCAGAACTGGTCGTTGTTGGTCTTGGCGCCACTTGTTCTGTTTCCTGTGAGGGCGTGTTTCTGTGGCATAGTGTAGAGTCAAAGAGTGTGTGTGTGTTTTGAAGTTGAGTTGTGTGTTGAGAATATCGTGTGTCTGTATATTTCATATTGCTCTAGTGTGTTGAGTTTCTGGCTTTTTGGTTGGTTGTGTAGTATTTTCCTGTCTGTGTTGATGTCTCTGTGGGTGTGGTTAGCATTTGTGATGTGTTCTGCATATGTGGAGGTGTTTTGTAATTTTGTTATGGCTGTGATGTGTTCTTTGTAACGTGTTTGAATCGATCTGCCTGTTTGTCCTATGTAGAAGTTGTTGCAGGTGTTACATTTGAGTTTGTGTACGCCTGTGTGGTTGTATTTGTTTGTTTGTGTTGTTTGTGTGTTGAGATGTTTTTGTAGAGTGTTATTTTTTCTGTATGCGATGTTGTAATTTAATTTCTTGAATGAGGTTGCAATCTTGTGTGTGTTTTTGTTTTCATATGTTAGTGTGATGTATTTTTTTGTGTTCTTGTGTTTGTGATTATGTTTTGTCTTACGTATTATGTTGTCTATTATGTTAGGGTTGTATCCGTTTTCTTGTGCTATGTATTTGATTGTGTTTGGCTCTTCGTTGTAATCTTGTTGGTTCATTGGTATGTTGAGTAGTCTGTGTACCATTGTTCGGAATGCAGCTTGTTTGTGTTGTGTATGTGTGTTGTTGTTGTTGTGGGTTTTGTGTATACAGTAGAACCTCTATTATCCGTAGTAATGAAGGGGTTGGAGTGAACGGTTAATCGAAAAAATCGGATAATCCGTACCATGTAAGGTTCTCATAAATTAAGTGCATAGATTAATACAGTTTCGTAATTTCCTCCGTGGTCTTCTGTTTTAATATTCTAGATAACAGATCAGACGTTCATTAATTTAAGTCTGATTTTCAACGACAAAACTCCTTATGACGGTTGTCTATGAAAAGATAGGAATAGTAGGCCTACAGGTCTCATGTTGTAGATTTACATACTGTACTTCATACACTTTATATTTGTTTTTCATTAAATCGTGCACAGTTGTAATTCCTATTGCATATTCTGATGCGAGATGAATCACAGTTTTCCTTTTTCCAAACCGTTCAATTACTTGTACATTTTTTCGTAGCACAACACGTTTCCTTTTGACACCTGTAGAAAACATTTTGCATGGAAGTTAGACAGTACGGCCCCTTTAAGAGTAGACCATACTGTATAAGGGTAAAGGTTTGTAAAGAAAACACTCTGTAGAAAAAAAATTCGTACTAATATAATATTCATACAGTACTTCATATTTTTCTACATCACAAAAAAAGAGCGAGAGAGAAAGTCATTCGGATAATCCATCAATCGGTTAATAGGGTGACGGAAAATCGAGGTTCTACTGTACTTTGAATGTGTGTTTGTTGTCTACTTTTGTTATAGTGATGTCTAGAAAATTTATGGATTTGTTGTTTTCAATTTCTAATGTGTAGTGTATCTTTGGGTGTATTTTGTTTATGTGTTGATGCAGGCTTTGGATCTGTCTTTTCTTTCCTTTGTATAATATCAGTATGTCATCTATGTATCTGTGCCAATATATGGTGTTGTCTGCGTGTTTGTTGTTGTCTTTGTTTAGTATGTACGTTTGTTCTGTGTGGTGTAAGAATATTTCTGCTAGTATGCTGGAAATGGGTGATCCCGTGGGTAGGCCTTCGGTTTGTGTGTAATATTTGTTATTGTATGTGAAGTGGAATTTCGAAATAGTTCTGTTATGTAATGATACAAATTATCACATGTGAAGTTTCCCGTTGCTTATTATAATGCTGATGATTTGAAGTTACTATATATCGCATTTGAATTTCCGAATTTAGATCTATAATACATTATAATGAGATAATACAGGGACATCATTTTATTTTTACTAACATTTTTAATATTATCCTGGCTATACCTTTCTATTAACGATTGAAACAGAAACACCGTTTGCTACCCCTTCCACGACTGGAGTTCGATGATACTGGCGTAAATAAAAATCACTTTACGAGGTATAGGAGGGGAGAAAAATAGTTCATCCATTTATGTAAACTAGGAAATATCGCAATTTTGAGTTTGATAATTTTCATTAGGTTTTTGTTTAATCAAAATACAGTACTGTATTAACACTTAGTGTTTTTACACACGAATTGAGCTATCCATTCGGACGTATTAATTATGCAGTGTATATTGTACTGTTACAGCGCATGAGCGTACTATGTAGGGAATGAAGTTAAATTGGAAAATAATCATAATATGGATATTCAAACACATTTTTGAAAATGGTGGTCGTTCATTTCGATACAGGCTTCAGTTCTTTTGTGCATATTATTGCACTATAGACTATTGTACCTAATTCCAATTACCAGTTTCGACCTTCGTACGAGTAACTCATGTTGAAATAATTCTGTACCTACTCTATAAAAGAGTATCTTACGTACTGTAAATTCAATCTTCACTTCTGCTCGATCCGAAAAGATAAAATTACTCAGAAATGATATCTACTGTCCGTTTAAGTGGTTTTGTCGCAGGGTCGTAGAAAGGAGGGGGGATCACGTGACAGTTAATTATTTAACGAGGCCCTTTGATTTAAGTTATTTTAAACGTATAATATTACGTAGACGTCCAATTCCTAACAGAAATTAACGTTTTCAGAAAAGAGCTAAGATAGCCCAGCTAGACTTAACAGAGGAGCGAACAGAAGCAGAGGGGGAAACCGGGATGCGACGTAGGCAAACGGACGACAGTACCTGTACGAAAATATGATTCAATATTGAAGGCTCTTTCGTCACTGGAAAACGCGAGCATATTTCTGGAACGTACTATATCTCACTAACTCAGTACTGCTTACGCGCTCTCGGCTCTGTGTCGTGAACGGTTGGAAGTTTACTAGTAGAAGGGGTGGGAGTGAAGTACATTCCAGAAGTCAGGTACAATAAAAATTGGAGTAAAAATAAAATGATGTCCCTGTACAATTTCACTGAGAGGAAAACTCGAAGTACTTGTTAAAAACCTCCGTTATAGCAGCTTCACCAACTAAATATCTCACATGATATTCAGGGAACGAATTCAAACGCTGTGATGAGAAACCGCCAGTTAACTGGGCTTGGGATGAGCTCATATGTATAGTTAAACACAGACAGCGGCTGCTTTTGAAGATAACGTGTAACACGCATGGGAGAAACCGGGTTAGAATACACAGACAGTGTTCTGGATATAAAGCTCGGGAGGAAGAAGTTCTCAGGGGACACTGAGATGAGGATGGAAAAGCAATTCTAGAATGAGATTGCGAGTTGAGTTCTTCTAGCCTGGGAGCTGAATTGAATAGGGCCCAGTAGCGGGTTAGAGAACAGCGTGATGAGCCTCACGACTTACTTAAAATCGAAACGTATTGAATCAGACAAAAACCCACCCCGACATTAAAAACTTCTTCTATTGATCTGTTAGTAACTAGGCGCTAAGAGAATTTAAAGTTTATTTACTGTAAATTTCTCTCCACTAAGTTAGAACATACGTTTTACGGATTTGAATAATTTACTATACTTGGTGTTCAGTTCAAAGTGTGTCATGGCTCGCTGTATGCCGTCACGTGGCTAGCCGATGAGCCTAGAGAATTCAATCTTCCTACACTTCCGCAGAGGCGTATTACCTATAACCCAGAGAAGTTGCCTGGCAAGTACGGCGTTCATTCTAAAGAGTATGCACCGATACGTACGGTAACGCCGGTAGTGGCAGGAATGTGAACTGTTTGGAAACACGTACTGTCGGGATATGGGGAGAGCAGTGGCGGTTCCTCGGAGGATGGAAGGGAGGAACGTCCTCCTCACATTTTTCTTCTTTTGAAAGTTAATACCAAATAAAATATGTGCCTTGAAATTCAAGGAAGATTCGATCATTTTTAAGTTCACAGCTATAAGAAAACCTCGGTTGATCGAGTTTTAAACGATGCGCGCTCATGTGCTGCTAGAAAACTGTAAGAAAGATGCGAGATTGTTTGTGTGGAGGAAAGCCAATCCATTCCTCCTTTACTGCAGTTAGAACACATAGACAACAGCGCACTAGCGGCTATAGAAAAAAGCAGAGTTTTAAAGCGAGTAAATGAACGGAGAGGGAGGAGATCCTCCTCTGAATCAGCGCATGGGCGGGAAATAGAAACCGACTAGTCGTGCAGCAAGCTCGCTACCGCTGCCATCTAACTATCTTGCATTCAACCAGACTATAACACATCTAGGAGGAGGCACAATAAAACAGTTTTAACGCAACGCTATGAAAGACACCATATAAACTTTTTTTTTTTTAAGTTACAAATCAAAAATTTTATTCATTGCACTTTATATAGGCTACTGTTCATGGTTTGAAACTTTCAAGGATATTTGAAAGTTAAAGTCGTGTTTATATAAAACAAAGAGGAAGTAGTTCTACGTTAGTATCGCAGATCTATCTGCCCCCTGAAATTCACTTCCGTTCATTGTGTACTAGACAGGGCAACAGCCAAGTTGTCAGTTTTGTACAAAATATATTTGAAATTGAAAGTAAGTAGGTACTCCAAACTACATTATTTTTAACATAAAAAATTGGGCACCGGCAACTTTGAACAATAATGGTAGTATGACTTTACAAGAACTGATATTCTTCAAAAGCATGTGATACTCAACTTGTAAAATGTACATGTGGCAACACAGATCACGTGGGTGGGTGCAGTGTTCTCGCTTTCCTCAGATTATTTCCCATTCCCATTTCCGTGGTTCCGATTACGTGTTAGTTCCTATAGTCTCTTCCAACACGTGTGATGCTGTAGTGTGCTCAAAAAATGCTGCGAGGTGAATTTTCTTATAATTGTTAATTTGTGCAATTATTCAACAGAGAATGGAAGTGAAAACATTATATTTTATGGAAAATTTAGGAAACTCAGTTTACAAGAATATATTATTGATATACAGAAGGGAAGGCCAACCCCAACACTATCTGGTCTAACATGTATGCATGTAGGCTAATTTGTAGCATGTTTCAGTAAAGAATGTGTCATTTCGTCCTGTTACCTTCTTTCCTCCTCTCAAGAAATACGAAGGAGCCGCCACTGGGGGAGGGGGTTAAGACGATTACTTACGTATTTGTTGACATTAACTTCTACGGTCAACATGGATACGGAGCATTTTATTTGTGTTTTGGAATGTTGCCGTACGCAACCGACGATAACAAATACCCTGCGTACGACTTGCCCGCGCAAAACACAGTTCGAAAGAGGTTATGGTAGCACACAGACCCTACAGACCGCCATCTGTTGCTACGACGTTCAAGTTATACCGTACACGTTCTCAAGTTCAGATTGAACGCCTTGAATAATAGGCAAATTCTCTGACATATAAGCTGAAACTCGCTTCAAATCGGTGACTCAACAACAGTGATGTCATAACACACTTTGAAATGAACACCCAGTAGTACGGTTGAATCACTGAGTGTCACTACCACCACCAGATACTTTATCTTCATCAAAGTCAATTTCAAAAATATCATTTATTATTCTCTTCATTTTTGTCTCCGTTTTCACCGTCGTCTCCTTGTTCTTCACGTTCATCTAAGTTTCCCTTGTATTCGAATTATTCCTATTCGTCCCCGTTTTCTCAGCTCCTTCGTCTTCGCCTCATCAGTCATCATTTTTTACCTTCTTTGTTTTTATTTTTGTGTCGTTTGTTTTTGTTTTATCTTCTTTTGTCTACGCTTCCTTTGTTTTTGGTTTTGTTTTAACCTCCTTTGTTTCAGTTTTATCCTTATATATAATAATAATCCGTGGCGCTACAGTCCGTGAAGGGCCTAGACCGACCAGCCGGCTGCTGGTTTCACGCCCACATGTCGAAGCAGAGGTGGACAATTATCCAACCAGAATGAAGGTATCGTGTGGTTAGCACGATGATCCCCCCAGCCGTTATAGCTGGCATTCGCAACCGGATTTCGCTACCTATTGTAGCTCCCCAAGTGCATCACGATGCTGGGTGAGCACCGGTCCCATACACTGGCCGAAATTTCATGAGAAAATTTCTTCCCCTATGAGGACTCGAACCAGCGCGCATTCCGTAACGCGAGTCCTGGGCAGGATGCCTTAGACCGCGACGCCACGGCGCGGGACATCCTTATATATATATATATATATATATATATATATATATATATATATATATACCGTGTACACAAAATAACTAGAGTATGCCTTAAGAAAGTCCAGGATAACAGACAGGGTTTGGAATTGGACGGGTTACATCAGCTGCTTGTCAACGCGGATGACGTGAATATGTTTGGAGAAAATCCACAAACAATTAGGGAAAACACGGGAATTTTACTTGAAACAAGTAAAGAAATATGTTTGGAAGTAAATCCCTAAAAGACTAAGTATATGATTATGTCTCGTGACGAGAATATTGTACGAAATAGAAATATAAAAATTGGAGATTTATTCTTTGAAGAGGTGGAAAAATTCAAATACCTGGGAGCAACAGTAACAATTATAAATGATACTCGGGAGGAAATTAAACACAGAATAAATATGGGAAATGCCTGTTATTATTCGGTTGGGAAGCTTTTATCATCGTCTGTTGTCAAAAAATCTAAAAGTTAGAATTTATAAAACAGTTATATTACCGGTTGTTCTTTATGGTTGTGAAACTTGGACTCTCATTTTGAGAAATGAATATAGGTTAAGGGTGTTTGAGAATAAGGTGCTTAGGAAAATATTTGGGGCTAAGAGGGATGAAGTTACAGGAGAATGGAGAAAATTACACAACACAGAACTGCGCGCATTGTATTCTTCATATGACATAATTAGGAACATTAAAACAAGGCGTTTGAGATGCGAAAACATTTCTTGAGAGATCAAAAATTATGTTCTGAAGACGCTAAGTGTAATCTGTTAACTCTGGTGAATGTAGGAATGTTTTCAGTGCTGCCACTGTAGAGTGAACTGCAAAGTGCGTGGTTTAGCGTTATGCATCAAAACCACGCCGCTTGTCTAGCGTCTTGGCCATTTGAATTGAAAATGATCTTTCAATTTGTTCAGTGCCGTGCAATAACAATCTTCATTGAGACGTTTATAAAGCAGTACGATTGTGATAAATGGGTTTGGACACGGACTTCTTCACTAAGAAACTATTGAGGTACCGTAAAGTGGGGATATTTCGGACGCAGGGGTAACATCAGACGGTAATTCAATTTATCATATTTTATGTTGGTAACACCAGTTCACTAATGGGTCTTTAAAAATGTGCAGAAACATACGAACATAGTAAAAAGCGCGGAAAAGATGCTAAGAACTGGTGTTACCAACATAAAATATTGTAACGTTTTTTTTTAAACTAAACAACAATGTAACTTTATTATCTCAACAATAGGATTTGCTCTCTGCATAGCAACACAGCGTTCGTTATAGCACTCCACAAACGACAATGACAATTTACTTGGACTATTACGAACAACAATGAACTGTTAATCTTAACTAATATTTACAAAGCACTATTTACAAATCAGAACTGTCAGTTCTCAGTTCACAGTTCTTCTAGCTCAGTCACTCGAGTTCACAGTATCTCGAACCACAGACCTTCAGAGACAGTCCACTGTACTCGAACTCAGTTCCCTCCAACTGCGGTCCACTGCACTCGAACTCAGGCCTTCGGATGCTGACACAGTTGCGGACGCACACTCGAGTCGAACTCCGGTACACAAGACTGGCTTGCTTGCTCTGGCTTACTCACTGAATGGCTGAATAAACTGAAAACTGCCCAAGTTCGCTTGCGTTTCTTCTTTTATAGCAAAATCATAGTTACGAGAAATTTCTACGGGTGTCCTCTTGAATTATCTGGATATCTCCACTTCGGACTGACTTCTCTGGAAGATTCGGGAGGGTCCGTTCCCCCTTCACTTCGTAAGTAGCAACTGCGCGCGCAGCCTCCCCTCGCGCGTTGACGTTATACACCCCCTCTGCCCTTCAGCATGCAGATGCTCCCCGTACCAGCGTTCCGTCTGCCGCGCGTTCGAACACCGTTGCAGCTGTCACAATATGATAAATTGAATTACCGTCTGATGTTACCCCTGCGTCCGAAATATCCCCACTTTACGGTAATAAATTCTTGAGACAATACATCATAAAATTTTAGGTTTTTGGAGAACTATTTAATGCTTACAACTTGATCAAAATTTTCTTACTATGAATTGTTCTGTAGAAGATTTAGTGAATATTTTAGGAAACTATCGCAGTATTTATTTTTTTTTTCCATTTTATTTTATTGTGCTTCCTCAAATTAGAGGCTGCCATTAGACAAAGCATACAACAAAATATAAATGATGAAAGATAACAGAGTGAGAAAAAAAGTAAATATGTACACAAACAAACAAACAATGGCAACTTACAGAATAAAAAAAGTTACAAGTAAAGAAGCAATGAAAGCTAATAAGAGAAAGAAAAAAGATAATGTTGCGTTAGTTTTTTCAGTACACTGAATTAGAGTCCATATCGGTTGTTTCGTAAAATTTGGACTGACTCTCTAATTATGAAGAGGGTCAGTTCATTCAGAAACGATTTGTGCAGTCCTAGGGTCTTACAGAATTGAGAAGAGAAGTGAGGTATCGTTCCTCTTAATCCAAACATCAATCCCGTAACACTAATATCGTGAAGTTGGTATTTATCTTTATAATATAGGATGGTTGGAACGTAGATTGCTCGTTTCTCCTCATGTACGCCTTCAGGCTGTCCTTTATACGTTTCAAACCTGATGGTGGGGTCGATTATCATACCCTAAGACAGGGATTCGCTAATGACGATTATGTCAATCCGTCTGTTACTGCCATTTTCGGCAGTTCAGTGGACTTCTTTATAGACGGTGTATTTTAGTTTTCGAAGGGCATCGACCAGTTTAGTTCTAATTGCATGGTGCCTATGTATACTCAATGTTTCGCCATAAGGGCATGCTCCCAGGACATGTCCAAGGGTTTCTATCTCACTGAGGCATCCCCTGCAGTGGTTGTCCTAAGACCTACCGGGTATGGCTCTTACAGCACTTACGTTGGCAGTCATCTTGATAGCCTCCTTCCATTCACCGCTAGTCATTCCATCGGTCTTAGTTATCCATTTGTTAGAGGGAGTGAATTCACTGTACAGAATAACGCCTTTTCCCTTTGGCCAAGCATATTCGTTTAATACTTAAAATAACATTATGCAACTTAAGAAAGATAACCAGTTTATGTTAGGTAAAATGTCAAATTCGGTAAATTTTGGACTTGAGTTGTTTGTTAATTCAGGCCTTTAATTGAATATCTCATCGGAAAAATAATGTAACCAATAAAGCTCTAATTCATGCTTTAGGAGAAGGAAAAATAATTTCAGGGGCATTTTGCACTGGGCTTATATTTACTAGCAGGACTGTTCGACTAAATAAGGATACAGGTTTATTCAGCTATTGAATGCAATAATTTATTATTATAATGAATGCTTAAAAATTACTTTCACCACCTAAATAAACAAAACTAAGTAAGTTCATGTTACATCCTTTTTCCTGGGAGGTCTTCAATTATTAATACTTTTATTTTTATTTTTTTATTTTATTTTTTTTATTATTTATTTAATACTTAACACTTGAGCTACATTAGGCATTGCAGCCCGAAAGAGCAGAAGCTCGTGCTCGGGCGCAGTTCAGATCAGTTATACAAAATATATCACAAAATTAAGAGAGTTCATTGAGCACAATAACATTTACAAATGGTAAAATAATACAGCATGTAATAATAGGGTCTATATACAGATAGAGATTACAAAAGTACGTAAATATTAGAGTATTAATTTCTAACTCAATTAGCTTAAACAATTAAATAGTTAATATGATTTGTTTCTTAAATCTATGTGTGTTAAGTGTACTTAGCTCAGGGTAAGCTTTAATTAATTCATTATATATTTTGGGTCCAAAATTTCTGCTGTGTTTGTGTGGCATTTGGGAATATTTAGAAAGAAACTGTAGTTTTTGTCTCGTATGGTATTCGTGAGGATCAAATTTAAATTTATTGTGGTTTTTATGGAAGTAAATCAGCAATGTTTGTTTATAAATTTGTTCTAGATTTGATACACCAGATTCCTGAAAAATTAATGTTGTTGGGTAATCAAAAGGTTTATATACAGTAGACAAATTTTGATAATTATTTTTTGGAGCAAATTTAAAGGATGGAGAGTCGATTTTGCCATTCCTCCCCAACCTAAAATACCATACTGAATTATTGATTGAAACAGAGCTAAGTACACAGTACGCAGAACATAAACAGGTAAATAAGAGCGTAATATGAAAATGAAAGTCTTATGCCCACGTGCATCAACGTCGGGTATTGTAACCATCGATTAAAATTGTCACCTAATCCCTGATTAAGCATTTTTACGGTGGATCGACCTCGGTTACGACTTAAATAGGAGGTTAACCACAGTAATCTCTAACCAGCCAAATATGAGCGGTTAAAGGAGATAACCAGCGATTAGTAGAGCAAGTAAAGCAAAATGGCGGCCAGAATCACAGGTGATTATTTCGAAGACGATTATTATTGTGCAGTACTTGAATTACTTGGATTGAGCGTGGGCGTGAAGGTTCTTTAGTGGAAAGGGAGAATTCTTACGAGGAATTAGGTGACAGAAAATTTCAGGAGGGATTTCGTTTATCAAAATCTACAAATGGATTACTTGAAATAACACAAGAACAATCATATTTCTCCTACGGATCGGCTACTTATATTACGATTCTATGTAACTGTTATTTTCTGTATTTTAAGAGGGAATACTCGAATACCGGTATCTCTTTCTCTATGTCACTGGTTGAACAAAGAGAGGTTATGGATGGATCTTAGGATAATGCACAATCCCCTAGTGTAAATGGGGTCCAAGATCGTACACACATTCCTATCAATCTTCTGCATCCTTTCCCTTTATGGATATTCTATCTTTTTTATATAATACATTTAAATCTAGTAATTAAGTCTATCGATACTTCAACCTAACATTGGGATATAATCATTTTTGGATTAAATTTTCCATTTTGTACGATTTTAACCTAACAGTACTGAAAAAAAAAGAAATGGAACTCACAAATATAACAGCGCCCAAACGCAATCAAATGCAACGCGAAAATGTATTATACGTTCATTTCGATGTAGAACATAGTGAGCGCAGTCGTTTTTAGACGTTGACCATTATCTTTGCAGCGGTATGGATGCTTTCCTTTAGTCATTTTGTAGAAACAATGTACCATCATAGACTTTACTCTGGTTAAATGAGGTGTCAGCTAGCCATGTTTTAGTAATCGGTGATTATGAATGGTGCACATAAATTACATTTTAACCACGGCTACTGTTTAACCGTCGTTTCGTAATCTATGATTACTGCGTTTTTAATCAATGTTGATGCACTTCGCCATTAAATTGTGTATGAAATAAGCGGAAAATATTCGAAAATATCGGAATGTAGGAAATTTTCCACCTCGCATAAGAATAGAATGTACAGGGAGATTAGGAAATTAGTGGTTACAAGAATTATTGTTAATTATATTCACAGAGTGAGGTATGAATACGATAAAATCAGCTCAATACAGCGGAGTACCTTCCAAGGAAGGGAGTAAGTTGAAGCATGAAGACGATTGCAGCCTACGTCACGTCAGCATCTTTATGATATCGCTTTGTCTTCCTAAATCTTTCCCGAGTTCCATCTCCCCACATATTTTTCTCTGTTTCCATACACCCCTAATGTTGCACAGAAGTTAAAATACGCCTCTTCGTCTTGTTAGTTTATGACCGATGAATATTGCAACTTCTCCAAGCCATGAATCTTAGCACAGGCGACTAGAACAGTCTGCAAAGGCGGCAAAGCTGTGGGGTGAGGAGAGGAAGGTGTGAGGTTTTTGTGGCGATAAATTTAACCTTTCTACCCCATCCCTCATACCCTCTTCTCAACAAACCCCCTTCACCTCGGATATGAAGCTCCATTCTATAATTTTGCGTTACCCTCCTTCTGTTATAGGCTATTGTGTGCCCAGACTTTTAGAGTGGGAAGCACGTCTTGAGGTCAAATTTGATTTATAGGTCCAAGTAAGCGGTTTTGTTCTTTAGGAATAACACACACGTTAACAATAAGCGGACAATATCGCATAGGAAGGCCCTTGTTTCTTTTATAGAGCTGTCAGACACACAGCGCTTTCTTTGCGCCACTGTCTGATCCAAGAGATGTTGTTTTATTCCAAATAAAAATTCTGAGCGACGACAGTTTATTTCTCTTAAAATTGAAACCTGTGTAGCATATTATTTTGAAATAATTTCTTTTTTTTTTTTGGAAACAAAACGGTTTAAATTGTCTTGTAAATTCACCATAGATTACTGTCATCCTCTGAGGAGTTTAGTGCCGAGAGGAATGCGGTTCCGACTAGTCTAGCGCGGTACTGGAGTAGGAGGGAACAGTGACAGCGGCAGTCTGGAAGGAAGTACAATCATACTGAAAACATTCGCCCAATTTACGAGAGCAGTATGCCTATTATTTTTCTAACGTATATTTGACAAGATAGAGATACAAGTATTGTAGAAAATCTATCTATCTATCTATCTATCTATCTATCTATCTATCTATCTATCTATCTATCTATCTATCTATCTATCTATCTATCTATCTATCTATCTATCTATCTATCTATCTATCTATCTATCTATCTATCTATCTATCTATCTATCTATCTATCTATCTATCTATCTATCTATCTATCTATCTATCTATCTATCTATCTATCTATCTATCTATCTATCTATGTATGTATGTATCTATCTATCTATCTATCTATCTATCTATCTATCTATGTATCTATCTATCTATCTATCTATCTATCTATCTATCTATCTATCTATCTATCTATCTATCTATCTATCTATCTATATCTTATCTTATCTTATCTTATCTTATCTTATCTTATCTTTTCTTTTCTTTTCTTTTCTTTTCTTTTCTTTTCTTTTCTTTTCTTTTCTTTTCTTTTCTTTTCTTTTCTTATCTTATCTTATCTTATCTTACCATCTTATCTTATCTTATCATCTTATCTTATCATCTTATCTTATCTTATCATCTTATCTTATCATCTTATCTTATCTTATCATCTTATCTTATCTTATCTTATGTTATCTTATCTTATCTATCTATATCTATATCTATATCTGTCTGTCTGTCTGTCTGTCGGTCCATCCATCCATCTATCCACCTATTTATTTATTTATTTATTTATTTATTTATTTATTTATTTATTTATTTATTCTGGTGAAGTTAAGGCCATCACACCACCAGAAATATAAACACAATAAAGTGAATAAAAAGAAAAATCATAATACAACTATAATAATATAAATGAAAAGAAGAATCATACTATAAAATTTAGTGATGAGTAGAATTGAGTTAAATTTGTAAAGTAATCAATTTAAATATACTGTAGACTACTGCTGAACTCACTTGAGAAGTAAAACTACTTGATTTGTGTTTTAAGATATCACCAACAAATAATTTTCGCACGACATTATAGGAATCTGTTTTTCACGATACCAATCGCACATATTCTATAATTCCAATAGAATAAAATCAAAAACTTTTCCACAGCATGATTCCTTAAAAATGATTTGTAACGGTGAAATATTTAACATGAGTAATTCATATAATATTAACATAGCTAACATCAGGGAGATATTTGAGCAAAAATTGCAACAATATATTTAATATATTAATAACAAAACCATATAGGCCAAGAGAATCAATATGTATATGAAATATTCGCACACTACTACAAACTGAAGACAGCATATTTTTGGACGATTAATACTTACCACTCCGCACGGCTTGGCTTGGCTGTAGCAACAAAAGAATCTACCTGGAACCCCCCCGCACCGATGGCAAGAATACCTCAGGTCCCAGCGCTAAACTCGTCGGAGGAAGACAGTATCAACAGAGCACACTTCATAGCCATAATGAAATCACACAATAGGTCGTCAAGAGCAACCACAACTACGGAAATATAGAAACAGAACTGGAAGTTCTACACATTGAAGCGAAAAGCCAGCAACAAAACATAGTAGAATAATACGAAATTTGCACACATACAAAAACACATGCACAACACATTCTCAGTACTAAACTAAATTTCAAAACGCACACCCTTTCCGACACAGCAGTACCAATCATAAACGCTCTCACCAAAACACCAGCAAGAAGAAACCGAAAACAAGCCCAATATGTTATTATAAATCTAGTCATTGATGAAAGTAAAACGTCAAATAGATTCAATTAACACAGGAAAGTTAAAAATGTTGTTTGTTTAACAAATTTAAGAAATCAGTAGCAAAACGATTTCTTTTGTTTTCGAATGTTTTATAGTTGCCATTCTAGTAATGAATCTGAATTTTTCAGAGCTAGCAAATTGATTCAGGTAGCAAATAAAGTGGTCTTAGAAACACGAAGACTTGCTGAGAGTTTTCTGCTCATGGCGAGTAGCTGCTGTTCCATTTTGGTATATGTAGCCTTATTAATTAGAATAGACAGTCTTTCAGAGCAAGATTTATCTTAAAGTCCTATGTCTTCATCATTGAATTCCATAAACCAGTTAAAATAAATAATATATAATAAATAAATAAATAAATTGCTGAGAATTCCTGTACATTCCATTTCACGTAGGCCTATTTCTTCAAAACAAACACAGAAATACTAGAGTTTCGTTTGTATCTCCGAAATTTTACCATAAAGACTAAATATAATACACAGGGTGATTCAAACGACGCGCGACATAGGACATCTCCGTTATTAGTGCAAGTAGAAAAAAAAAAGTTTCAAATAAATGTTTTAGATATTGGTACGTGTAGTTCATGTGCAAATTTTGAAGAAATCGTAAGATCCATTTTTGAGAAAATTGCATTAGAAATTAAATTAGAAATGTGTTTTGGGTCGCGGTGAACTTTTTGAACATGTTCTGTAAAGAAAGGTACACAATTAAACAGAATATAATGTAACAATATTTAAATTTACTATCACCTGCACTTTCTCGTTCCTCATTGTTTCGAATAGTTTTCTCCCAAACCCTTAACAACAACCCTTATTGATTACAGAGATAGTTGACTTCTTAATTAATTCATTATTCCCAGAATATGAATTTTACCAGCTATCGAAAAGTATTGGGAATAAATTGTAATAAGGAACAAAATAATAATTTCCTTCCCGGGCAGGATTCGAACCATGAAAGTCTTAGTTACCAGTCTATCGTGCTCTGGAGTGAACAAGGCTCTGAAATCAGCTACAAGGGTCGATCCGGTTTATTTTGCCACTACTGTACCTTTCCTTCTGACTGACCCTGTATCGAAATAGATGAACATTGACTTTTTCACAGTATTATGCCAATGATCCTTTCGCTGTACTACTAGAATTGTACAATATTCTTCTTATCTTGAATCATTCAATGATTGTGTTTTATGTGAGTGTGTGAGTGTGAATGAGTGAATAAATAAATTAATAAAAAGATAAGTGCATACATAAATAAATAGGCCCCTAAATAAATAAATAAATAAATAAAGACGTATGTAAAAATAAATAAATAAATATTCTTCAAAATGATGTGTTGTGAAATCTGGAATTCAACAAGGATCAGTTCTCGGACCTTTACTCTTTATGATTTATATTAATGACGTGACTAAAATAACACACTGCACATACAATATGTATGCTGACGACTTGCAAATTTATTTGTATTTCCACCCTGACGAGACTAGTGACGCAGTAAATAAAATAAACGAAGACTTGAATTCGATTTCACTGTGGTCACACAAATTTGGATTAAGGTTAAATCCAGAGAAATCGCAAGCAATCGTAATGGGACATAATCGTCTACGAAGCACTCTTGATAGTAGTACTATACCACATATAATATTGTAATTTTATTTCAAAACAACAATGAAATTTTATTGCTTCTACAATAGTCACTTCCAATAATTTAGTTTAAACTCTTCCGTCAATAATGGAATTTGCGCTCCACACAGCAACACAGTAGTCGTTATTGCACTCCACAGACGACAATGACAATTTACTTGGATTATTGAGTACGACAATGAACTGTTAATTTTAACTAATGTTCACAAAACACTACTTATAAATCAGAACTGTCAGTTCTCAGTTCACAGTTCGTTTGCCTTGGCTAGTTCTTCTAGCTCAGTCACTCGCGTTCACAGTATCTCGAACCCCAGACCTTCAGAGACAGTCCACTGAACTTCGAACTCAGGTCCCCCAACTGCGGTCCACTGCACTCGAACTCAGGACTTCGGACGCTCACACAGCTGCGGACACACTCAAGTCGAACTCCGGTCTCGAAGCTAGCTTCACTGGTACACAAGACTGGCTGGCTTGCTGTCCAACGATTACAACAACAACAACAACTGCTCAAGTTCATTCGCCTCTCTTCTTTTATAACCAAACCATAGCTTCGAGAATGTACGATGCTAGAAATTTCCACCGATGTCCAGAAGATGGCGCATATCTAGACTACTCTGGATTTCTCCCCTCAGTCACCAGCTGCTTAATTCCCCCTCTCTGCCGCGGGCCAGCATGCCGCCGTTTCTCCTCTCCTCTCCTCTCCTCTCCACGCCACAGCACATGTCCCAGGAAGCAGATGCGCGCGCAACTTCCGCGCCGAACCACGGCCGACATTGTCCTCCTTCTGCCGGTCGTGAGATCGTATCCCAGCTCTGTCACAATATTGAATGGGATTATTGTTAAATACAGCGAAACAGTTAAAAATCTTGGAATTTTTATGGATAGCGATCTAAATTGGAACACTCAAGTAACACACACTTGCAAAAAAATATTTTCTCATCTTCACTCTTTGTTTCATATGAAAGAATTTCTACCACTTAGTCTAAAAAAGAATCTTATTCAGACGCTTGTAATGCCCCATTTTGATTATTGCGATTCGTTACTAACTAATGTAAGTTCAGTATTAGCTGAGAGACTACAACGTGTTCATAATGTGTGCATACGATTCATATGCAATAATCGTAAATTGGACCATATAACACCTTCCCTCCTGTTACTTTCATGGGTGCGTCTGAAGGAACGAAGAACAGTACATTCACTGTCTCTTCTATTTAGAATCATGCATGCTTCTACTCCGAATTATCTGTTATCGCGCTTTCAATTTCTTACAACTCTTCGAAACCGACATCAAGCACTTCTTTCTATCTCTCATCATAGAACGTCATTACACTCATCCTCCTAGACTGTAGAAATACCTCGCATCTTGAATTCGTTACCTAATGACGTCATGGACTGCCGGACTTTATCACAATTCAAAATTAAATTGGAAAATTTTGTCTTATTTAATGGTTTTTAGGTATTGCTAGAAGTATTGATTTGTGTTTTTTACTCTAGATTAAAATCGCAAGTTTCTTGTTTATTTTAGTTAATTAGTTAGGATACAATTAATTATACTTAATCACTCATTCAAAGTTTGTGTGACTGCAACCTGTGTATATTTCTGTGTGACTTTACTTTGTTTATAGTGTTTTTTTTTTCCTTTTTATTTCTGTTATTGTATTTGTATTTCTGGTGGTGTGGAAGAGAAGGCCTGGTGGCCTTAACTACACCAGAATAAATAAATAAATAAATAAATAAATCACTAAATAAAATATTATCTTCAACTCATCAGCAGTATCCCTCAATATTTTCCCCGCTTTGAGGCATTTAATAATATTTACGTTTTCAAAAATTCTTACGCGTGAACGTTTTGTGACATGATGCCTTACATTTATGCAGGGGCTTGGATTCTCGGCACAACAACAGACCACGTTGTACTGTTTTTTGTTTTCTTTAGACTCAGATGCATTCTACCGGTGAAGCAGAGAAGTACTAAACCTAGTTTACATTCTCTTAAGTTAATTTTGTACAGTATGTTTAAAAAATAACATCGTGTTACTTAGTAATGTTCAGTTAAAATAACCTATATTTAGTGACTTGTATAAAACTGGACCTAAAACAATGTATTCTATAGCCTAAGTGTTAAGAGTGACTTATGTGCCATACTGGGCACAACGGACTCGTGTAGCAAACTATGAAAAAATATAATTGCATTCAGTGGCTATCAATTTTATATATTATAATGAGTCTTTGCTCTTACAGATTTCAATATTGCAGAAGGTGATGATTCTCATAACCTTAAAAACATTTAGTCAGATAACGTTGAACTTTGGTACGGTTATATTTCACTCCCGTGGAAGGGAATTTAATTACACTCGTTCGTAATTAATTAGATGCAATAAATTTTATTCGGCACCAAACTGCCGTTACTCTGACAGCGAGTTTCTTTGCCGTAAACCCTGGCCTCTTCCTCGTTCGCGAATCATTATTTCAAGTCTGCAGTGTTGCCAACTTCGTCATACTAGTCTTATCAAGAAAATGAACTACGAGTCATAATTTGGCAGTAAAAAGTTCAGTAAAATAAATTCGGACTTGAAATGATAATTATCTCTCTCTAAGCAGACGTTCAAATGTGACAAATTAGTCTATAATATCATTGCAAGAGTATTTCATACTCTTATTTTGTATTCATATTCAGATATTCAGTTATTAATGAAGTTAATGAGGTAAAATACTTAGGTATAATTATTGATAATCATTTAAATTGGAATAATCATATTCATTATACTAGCCGTACCCTTGCGCTCCGCTGCACCCGTTAGAAATAAATATGAAGTAATTACATAATTAAAATACGATGTTTGATCCAGGGAACATTCGTGTTTGATACAAGGATAAATCCTTTAATATGTTACTTAATTTAAATTGCATCCAAATAATTAAAATGCGATCATTTTGGTCCAGAGACACTCATTTGGTGCAATGACAATTCCTTTAACCTGTTCCTTAATTTTTATTACATGCAACCATAGTTTAATGAACATTGACATCATTTAGATTTAATGTGTATATTTTATTTTACTTGTTATAGGTTTCCATTGAATTATGGTAATAACTTAATTTTAACCCTTGTTTTCTACGTATTCAGTAAATGGCGCTTAGCCCACTATGGTTGTGAACCCTTCAAATAACTTAAATTATATTATATTGTATTGTATTATATTATATTATATTATATTATATTATATTATATTATATTATATTATATCAGAAGTTACTGTAATAACATTATAGCATTATGTCCATCTAGTTAAGTTATGTTTTATTTAACGACGCTCGCAACTGCAGAGGTTATATCAGCGTCGCCGGATGTGCCGGAATTTTGTCCCGCAGGAGTTCTTTTACATGCCAGTAAATATACTGACATGAGCCTGTCGCATTTAAGCACACGTAAATGCCATCGACCTGGCCCGGGATCGAACCCGCAACCTTGGGCGTAGAAGGCCAGCGCTATACCAACTTGCCAACCAGGTCGACATGTCCATCTAGAGAAACTACACTTTGCAATGGTGAAATAATAATTAATTATACAAATCGGTTAATTTAGCTTCCGATATTACTTCATACAAACACAGAAACATTCTCTGAAGGCTATCTTTCATAGCTTTCGACTGTTGCTGTCCAAGGCCTCTTATAGACGAAGTCATTTGTTTTTTAATTCATTACACGGCCTTAGATGGCAGTTATTTTAATTTTAAACATCATTTATCTCATTAAATATCAGTCCTATCAAAATTTTTCAAGGAATACAACTTATCGAAAATTATTTTTAAAGAAACTTTTGTTATGTAACATTTTTCACAAAAATCAATAATAAGCGAGATATTTCGATTTATTTAATTCAGGCCCCCTTATAACCCCCATTTTAAATAATGTAATTTGGATTCCATATAGCCTAAAATCTAAGCTACAACGAACTTAATTTATATTCCAATTTTCACCGAATTCCGTTCAGCCATTATCGCGTGAAAAGGTAACAAACCTACAGACAGACATACAGACAAAAAAGCGATATTTGGTTTCAGGATGGTTAATTATATATGTTAGGGCCAATTATTTTTGGAAAATCGAAAATTACCAGAAAAATTTCGGCTACAGATTTATTATTAGTATAGATTTGTAATAAGTTACGTAAAACATTGTTACTTTGTTGTTCTAAGAAATATTTTGTCAATTAACTCTTTACGTATAATTTATTTAGCATTATTTCAATCTAATTTATGTACGGTAATATAGGTTGAACTTATAAATCCAACCTTTATCCGTTAATTTTATTGCAGAAAAATTATTAAACATTTGTTTAAAAAAGCAGAAAGATTACCCAACTGAATTGTTGTTTAAACATTTCAAAGTTTTCAACATTAAACAAATGTATTATTTTGTTTTATTAAATTATTTTCATAGAAATTTTAATAACTTTGAAAGATATATACATAAATATAAAACTAAAAATATGAATTCTCTGCGTTTGACTGAACCAAAATGTAAAACCAATGCAGCTTTTTATCATAGCATGAGTCAAGGTCCCAGATCATTAAACAAATTTTATTCTAATATTATTTTGACCACGAATCCTTTCCAAAATAATAATAAAAAAATTTTGTTGGATTTATAGTTGGGTTTAAACATATTAACACTATTTAATATCTGTTCTCTCTCAATTTTAATTTTACTTTTGTCTGTATTGGAATCCCCTCCTGAGCACTAGTCTTACTCTTCCAGGAGAATAGTAATATACGTTACAAGAGCGGTATGTTGACGTTTTCATGGTCGAGGAAAAGATTCAAAAAGCGAAACGTAGTTGAGCTTTTTTAATTTCCGAGAACATGAAAACAAACATACCGCTCATGTATTGTACATTATTTTGTGCGAAGATCGTTTATTACATACCTGAAAGACGAATTTCTAATTAGTTGCAATGAAATCTCAATGTTGGTGTCTGTTTAATGACGGCAACTTCGGAAAACCAAAATGTCTTTCTTCAACATTGTTGCTATAAAATGTTTTCTGTGTTTACTATACTCCAGCAGGCCGTGATATACGTCTGTCTTTTTTTTCCCCAGTCTACATTATTACATTACATTATACAATTTCAAAGCTTTCAATTAAGTATCCAGAAAAGGAACTTTCAATTTACGTCAATATCAATGAAACAATAAATGTATTTGTTTACATTAGTATTATTTTAGTAATGTACCGGTATAATAAAACAAATGAACCCTCAAAATTTAAACACAAATTAATTGTTATAGAAATACTATTTTGTCCTCTTATAAACATTCTGAACTCTTCTATGATTGGATGGAAAGATGCATGGTATGAACACATTTTTGTATGACACGATGAAATACTAAGGAGACATAGGCTACTTTATGACTTCTTTCTTCAAAATAAAATCTAAGTCCCACAAAGAATTAATTTACTGTAATGTAATCTGATAATTCGCTCTTATTGAAGACTATTTCCATAATGGAATGCAATGTATTTCGAGACTGATGTGAGATAACTCCCTTAAATAAATATATATTGGAAGTGTACAGTTTTGCACCCATTAAGAAATTAGTACATACAGTATGGAAGTTACAAGTTGACTTTTATTGATTGATCTAGCATTTATATAAATAGGTTTTATTTATGATAATTAATCATATGAATATATCAGCTTGACAAGAGTTATAAAATATATGACAAATTTATTTTTTTATTTTAATAATTATATGGATGACAGGAAAAATAGCTGTTCTGAAGATCTAAGGCGTATGTAAACCACAGGTGCTCCTTACAGAATAATTGAAAAGGAATTAGGCCATTCAGATTTATTCTATGATGTACAAAGTTAATGTTTAAATTATTAAATATTAGAAAGTATAAATCTTACATCAGAAATAAGTCTTCAAAACTATTTAATAGAAATAAGTAAATCTGAAATTTGACTACTGATACAAGGAAAATATCTACTAGTAATCTGATAAAATTGTCTGAGAACCAAAATTAATCGGTATTCATAACTTATGGTAAAAGATACTCATAATCATTTTACCGTACTTCATTGTAAACTTCAAAAGTGTTAAATGAAGAAGCTTTTTCATTATTTAAAATGTAAGAAATGTATTGATTATACGAACTTCGCTAGCTTTCATCTACCTTATTATTTTCCCTGAAAATGATGAAAAGATACATGCAAGTTCATTGTCATTAATTAAATAATTCAGATGTAACAAAATAACTGCTTAATGGTGCAAATGACATCTACATTATGTTTCAAACATCTGATTTTGATTCCTGTCATCCATACATTTATATATAACAGATTTATTACATAGTTTCAACATCACTGTATTTATTGCTTTTCATAAATACACTGAAGACTTCAAATTGAAACAGTGTTAGTTTCATTCACGTATCAGTTATCAATAACCTGCAGAAATATCCATAACATGATCATGTGCTGGTATAAACGCGAAGTTAAAACAAACGGTAAGGTTATGTAATGATTTATTTTTCATTTTCATATTTTAACAATATTATTTATATAACATATTGCAGTGATAACATCGGCATCTGGAATCTTGTTGGTTTTTTCACGGCTTCCTTAATGTTACTTGTATCAGGAATGCAATAAGTTTCGTGGAGTAGTAGACTTTACTTAATTTTTGTAAATATAAAAAACAATAATTAACATTGCAATTTAGGTGAAATTGCAGTGGTAAGTTTCCAATTTATAATTATTACTATGTTAAACGTCTCTAAAAATAATACGTTAAAAGCCTAAAGCAATAAAATGAATGTCGCGCTTAAGCGGTAAGAAGAGGGAAATTGTTATGTGTGTTACGTTGGGGATACTGAATGTGGTATTTCACACTTACCGCGTATTGGTTCTGTGCGGAAAACAAGCAAATACGCACGATCTCGCACAAAACATTTTATAGCAACAATGTTGAAGAAAGATATTTTGGTTTTCCGAAGTTGCCGTCATTAAACAGAAACCAACATGGAGATTTCATTGCAACTACTTAGAAATTCCTCTTTCAAGTATGTAATAAACCATCTTCGCACAAAATAATGTACGATACACGAGCGGTATGTTTGTTTTCATGTTCTCGGAAATTAATAAAGCTCAATTACGTTTCGCTTTTTCAATCTTTTCCTCGAACATGAAAACGTCAACATACCGCTCTTGTAACGTATATTACTATTATTTACTTACCCATTATGAACAGGTATGTAATGTAAATACATCTTCCTGTGTCCAGAGTTTATTGCACTTTATTTTTTTCGTCCATTCAGTTCTGTCTTCCCAGTCCATCTTTTCTAAATCTTTATCTCTCATCCGTCTTCTAATATCATCCATCCATGTGCTTCTGGGATCCTGCAGAGAAACTGAATAGAAGAGATTTTATTCGCCACAGAACGTCGTAATTTGTTTTAGTTTCAATTGCATTTAATGAATACAGAGTTCGCATAAAATTACTCGCAACTACTCCTTAAAACGCAATTATCTGAGGTATGATTATAGACTCTCAGTCTCTCGTACACCGAGGGCAGGCACTTAAAGTAGTCCCTAATTCCAGGGTGTGGAACAATGAAATTTACAGTCCATGAAGTGGGCTAGCGTCACGGGTTATAAAATTTCCTCAGCCGAGGCAATGCAATAATGCTCCTTTATGCAGAAACTGACCGGCTTAATGAGAATCGGACAATTGTTCCCCCCAAAACAAGTCCCTCACTCGAATAGCGTGCCTTGGGGACAGGACTCTCAAACTCCTGTTACGTCATTATCCCGTGATGCCACCGCCGCCTCCAGTACATTGTCTATCAATATTAATGACCTAATGTCCAGGCACATTAATTCTCCGAGCTCCATGATTGCCTTGCATTATTATGTTTTCCAACTACTGCTCCGGTCATAATGTGACTTATAATCTGAGCGCACACAACGCTTTCCTGTAACCATGGTAATACCAGTGTAAGCCGCAGTACAGTATATCATATATTCTGCAGTGTATAGTGCATCGCCAGCACAGAAGTCGCATCCAAATTACTGTTTCTGGTTCACATACAGCTCAGCTGGTTTCAATTAGCGGACCACGTCATAAATGAAGAGGAAGCAGTAGTTAGATAGTATTGGTGTTGGTTTAGTTCATGTTGATGTCTCTATCGATAGAGGTGATATGTCGTAAAGGTAATTCCTTTATTCATACCCATGGCATAGTTGATTCTTCGAGCAATTCTTGTGTGTCCACTCTACAAGGATAAAAGTAAACAACCGTTTAATAGAAAAGGTACCTATTGCAACAGGTGTAAGACAGGGTGATAGTCTCAGCCCGATTCTCTTCAATACTATTATGGATGAAATTATAAAAGAAACCAAAAATGCAGCCCCAGGATATAAATTAGGAAAACAGGAAATCAAAATCATATGTTATGCTGAGGACGTAGTTATTTTAGCTGAACAAGAAGACGATCTACAAAGATTATTATATAAATTTGAAATAACAGCAGAACGATTTAACATGAGAATATCACTCGACACAACCAAATCGCAAACAATTTCAAAGCAGCCGCTAAGATGCAAATTTGCAATCTATAATAAACCAGTAGAACAAATAATGAGCTTTAACTACCTAGGAACAAAAATAACAAGCAATAAGAACCTACGCGAAGAAGTAAGGGAACAGATGATGAAAGCTAACACAATATCAGGATTTTTAAGAGACATTATTTGGAGGAATAAATTTATGACCATAGAAAGCAAAATTCTAATCTACAAGACATGTGTAAGACCAGTTTTAAAGTATGCAACCGAAACCAGAGCAGAAACAAAAATAAAAAACTGAAATGATGATGATAACAACAGAGATTAGAACGCTCAGGAGTATTATGGGTTACACAATACATGATAGACAAACAAATGAGGAAATTAGAAGTAAATGTGGAATACAAGACGTGAAAAAATGGATCAAAGGAACAAGAAAAGGATGGAGAGATCACATTTCAAGAGTGACAGATGAACGACTTCCAAAAATCGCGATGGTAGGAAAACTAGACACCCCAAGACCTTTGGGACGACCTCCTAAACGATGGAAAGAAAGATGGTCACCATTATCAGAATAGGCAATGTTAGAAAAGACAGGATTTAATCCTACAATACGAAGAAGAAGAAGAAGAAGAAGAAGAAGAAGAAGAAGAAGAAACCCATGGATTGGCAACTCGTGTTCACGAAGTGCTAAAGAACCTTGAAAGAGAGAAAGACAGACGGAGCCAGCCGCAGCAGTTACAAGTTGTTTGTAGTTCCGCTGCAAAAGCAGTTCACTGCCACGGTGCGCTCTGGCGGCTCATGCAGTTGGTCGTGATATCTACTCCATGACTTGAATTTCAGAATGACGCATGGTACAATAATTATAGTAATTTTAGACAGACTGTACTTAAACACACATAACAATAGTAATATACGTTACAAGAGCGGTATGTTGACGTTTTCATGTTCCAGGAAAAGATTGAAAAAGCGAAACGTAGTTGAGCTTTTTTAATTTCCCAGAACATGAAAACAAACATGCCGCTCGTGTATCGTACGTTATTTTGTGCGAAGATCGTTTATTACATACCTGAAAGACCAATTTCTAATTAGTTGCAATGAAATCTCCATCTTGGTTTCTGTTCAATGACGGCAACTTTAGAAAACAAATATATTCCTATCTTCAACATTGTTGCTATAAAATGTTTTCTGTGTTTACTATATTCCAGCAGGCCGTGATATACGTCTGTCTTTTTTTTTCCCCAGTCTATAAATGCGAACTTAAAACAAACGGTAAGGTTATGTAATTATTTATTTTTCATTTTAATATTTTAACAATATTATTTATATAACATATTGCAGTAATAACATCGGCACCTGGAATCTTGTTGATTTTTTCACGGCTTCCTTAATGTTACTTGCATTACAAATGCAGTAACTTTTGTGGTGTTGTAGAGTTTACTTAAATTTTGCAAATATTTAAAAACAATAATTAACAGTGCAATTAAGGTGAAATTGCAGTGGTAAGTTTCAATTTATAATTATTACTATGTTAAACGTCTCTAAAAATAATATATTAAAAGCCTAAGGCAGTAAAATGAATACGGTGCTTAAGCGGTAAGAAGAGGGAAATCGTTATGTGTGTTACGTTGGGAATACTGAATGTGGTATTTCACACTTACCGCGTATTGGTTTTGTGCGGAAAGCAAGCAAATACGCACGATCTCGCACAAAGGTAATTCCTTTATTCATACCTAGACAATATGCCATTAGGAAATTCCAGGATAACACAGAGGGTTTGGAATTGAACGGGTTACATCAGCTGCTTGTCTATGCTGATGACTTGAATATGGTAGGAGAAAATCCACAAACGATTAGGGAAAACACGGGAATTTTACTGGAAGGAAGTAAAGAGATAGGTTTGGAAGTAAATCCCGAAAAGACAAAGTATATGATTATGTCTCGTGACGAGAATATTGTACGAAATGGAAATATAAAAATTGGAAATTTATCTTTTGAAGAGGTGGAGAAGTTCAAATATCTAGTAACAAATATAAATGATACTCGGCAGGAAATTAAACACAGAATAAATATGGGAAATGCCTGTTATTATTCGGTTGAGAAAATTTATCATCCAGTCTGCTGTCGAAAAATCTGAAAGTCAGAATTTATAAAACAGTTATATTACCGGTTGTTCTGTATGGTTGTGAAACATGGACTCTCACTTTAAGAGAGGAGAGAGATTAAGGGTGTTTGAGAATAAGGTGCTTAGGAAAAGGGGCTAAGAGGGATGAAGTTACAGGAGAATGGAGAAAGTTACACAACACAGAACTGCACGCATTGTATTCTTCACCTGACATAATTAGGAACATTAAATCCAGACGTTTGAGATGGGCAGGGCATGTAGCATGTATGGGCGAATCCAGAAATGCATATAGAGTGTTAGTTGGGAGGCCGGAGGGAAAAAGACCTTTAGGGAGGCCGAGACGTAGATGGGAAGATAATATTAAAATGGATTTGAGGGAGGTGGGATATGATGATAGAGACTGGATTAATCTTGCTCAGGATAGGGACCAATGGCGTGCTTATGTGAGAGCGGCAATGAACCTCCGGGTTCCTTAAAAGCAAGTGAGTATTATTATTATTATTATTATTATTATTTGTATTAAATTTCTTTTTATTTCCTAATCTGAAATTACTAGTCAAATATGAAATCTCTCCCATAATACACATGATAAATAATTTTGTTTAGCAGGGTTGGTTACTTTACAGAATGTGGTGGTCGGGTAATTGCTAGTGCGTAGACTGATGACAGAAAATAGATCGAGGAAAACCACAAAATGTACTGACACATTATGACCAAGTTCTAATATACTGATACTTTGTGTTGAACGGAAGTTGACAAAGCTGTAGGATTTTTAGTGCTCTGTCTGTACCTTCACTTCATCGACTTATCAAATTGAATTCCCATTGTGATCATAAACGTAGGAAATTGTTTCTCCATCTCTGTCTCATCCGTTTTTGTGATGCTGTAAGAAGCTTATAATCAGTCAATAATAATAATAACCAATAACGGATTTTCTGCGACCATAGATTGCCATAGCAACTAATACTGAAAATGAAAGCATCAGCGGTTTATGTGATATATCCTGAGGGGCAAACGGAAGTTTATAGGAAAGGAGATCGAAATGAACTGAACTACGTCTTGGTGACTAGTGAAAGATAAAGAGAAACAAGGAAAAGGGAGCAATAGCCGAGTGGATAAAACTGAATACAGGTAATTGAAGGAGTAAAGTAATTAATAAAAAAATAAATTAGTCGAATATCTAAATCAGTGATGTCAAAGCAAGCGCATTTTTCTGACCTTGACGTCGTGCGCGGACAGCAAGCGCAAAGTATGGAAAGAGGAAGGGTTATGTATATGAATAAGCAGACTGTTGGATTAAGAAAACAGTGGTGCACAAACTTGACATTGACTTGACTTCACCTGACATAATTAGGAACATAAAATCCAGACGTTTGAGATGGGCAGGACATGTAGCACAGATGGGCGAATCCAGAAATGCATATAGAGTGTTAGTTGGGATGCCGGAGGGAAAAAGACCTTTGGGGACGCCGAGACGTAGGTAGGAAGATAATATTAAAATGGATTTGAGGGAGGTGGGGTATGATGGTAGAGACTGGATTAATCTTGCTCAGGATAGGGACCAATGGCGGGCTTATGTGAGGGCGGCAATGAACCTCCGGGTTCCTTAAAAGCCAGTAAGTAAGTAAGTAAGTAAGTAAGTAAGTAAGTGGTGCACAAACTTCAAACGGACGGTGAAATTTTATATCGTTATTTTTATATGCCTTCTTTCTGTTTAATATTATCTATATTATCTGTAAAAAAAGTATTAACACTGATTTCTTAATATTGCACTTGTGTTTTAAATCTTAATAACATAATAGAGAGTTAAGAAGGAATATTCACTTAAATTCCATAGTAGTATAATATTATACTGTATTAAGTGGATGAAACACATCATTCATAAAGAAAGTGATATTCCAAAGAAAGAGATTGAGTATGACATGATAAGTTGGAATTTATATTGATTGTATCTTTAGCCTTACAAAAGTATTCAATAAACTAATCAAAACAATATTACAGTACAAAGCAAAGTTACCTATGTACTGTATCTGTTTTAAATGTAACTAATATTACCTAACAAAACTCTTATCGCATTATGCTTTTAAGGTGATATTTGTGAGCAACTTCCTATCATCAGAATATTAAATTATTTTCTCGAAATCTGCTGAAGCTATAGAGCTGAAATTTGTACAACATATGGGCACGTATCTTTTGCTTATGATGTAACAGTAGTTGCCTTGTTAATTCATTTCCTTACAAACAATTTCCATGCGAATATTTTCAAAAATTTCAATACACTATCTTCAGTAATACGTATATACGGTATATTAGATTTACGAAAACGTTCTGTAAGGTTACTAAATAAATAGGCCTATACCTGAAAATTTCACTTTTCTATACGAAAAGTTGATAAAATATTTCTTTTGAATAAAAAAATCAAACTTGTGAAAGATTAGCATTAAAATTAAAACTTACAATCTTATAATGCACTTAGCCTATACTTCTCAGGGAAATCTAAAAATTAACATGGATACAGTTTTAATAAGTTCTCTTCCCCTTATCTATTGAATCAGTGCTAGCCATCCCTGAATATAGCTCGACCAAGCGGCATATACCACCTCTTTCGTCTGTCTCTTTCCTTTCCGCTATAAAGCGCTCAGACTCTCCTGGGCTCTAAAGCGCGCGCTTGCTCCTGTGGGCATCAATTTACATGCCTGATCTAAATGATTAAAGGAGTAAAATATTTGAATTATTAATCGATTAAAAGATTTAATGAATACCTGATTGAACGGAAATTCAACAACTGAATATAAAAAATGAATAGCTTAAAATTCACAACGAGTGGCGATCAAATAAGATGTTATATGTCTCAAATATAAAGTGACAATATGATTCAATAATTGGCCGAGTGAATGTTTATTTGTTAAATAAGAGAGTAAGTGATTTATTCAACAATTAAGTAACAAGATAATTCAATGATTAACTGATAATTCTATAATTTCTAAATATCTAAATGATTCATTATTAACTATGGAAAATGGCTCAATAATATATGACAAAATGAATCGATGTTCACCAAAGTGGAATGAATATTAGTTAATTAAACACTCAATTGTTAAACTAGTAAGAAAGTGAAGTCGTGATTAACTAAGGAACTAAATTACTCAATGATTAAGTGACTGAAGCACTCATTGTTTGACTAAATAATTCACTGATTAACAAGGTGACTAAAATACTGAATTATTAAAATTAAAAATTACTCATTGACTAACAGAGTGAGTAGTGATATGTAATGATATTATTTTATTGTATTATAGTTCACAGACAAAAAAATATACATACATATAATCATTGAAACCTTAAATTACATACTTTATAATTTACACAAATACAAATTTAATATAATTTCTAAACTTAACTATTTAATATAATATGTTTTATCTTGCACTTGCGACTAATTTTGTGCAAGACTCAACTCATTTTAGTATGTTGCTACAATTAGTCTTTGTTCACTTGGCTAAGTTGTACTTCCCGTTTCAGTCTGAAATGTTCAGCTAGCATATATAAATCTTCCATTATTCTAGTATCATCCATATCTCTTTCGTTACAGAAATACTTACATAGTTCGTGTAAACTCTCCCTCGTTGGTAAGTCTTCATGTGTTAATTTTATTTCTAAGTATTCTTTTGTCGTATCTACAAAACTATTAAATTTAGAAATAAAAAAGATAGCACCAAATTGAATTTACTTGTTAACTACGTAACTTTACTTTCATTAAATAACTCCATCCTTTTATTTTTTATTTCATTTTTAGCGATTTTCTCCGGTAACAGAGTGATTGAATTAATCAGTGGTTAACTAAAAGACCTAATTACTGGATGGTTAACCAAGTGAGTAAATTACTCAATAGTTAGATGACCAAGCGAATAAGTCACTGGATTAACTAAGAGACTACATTACTTTATGGTTAACCAAGCGACTAAATTACTCGATGGTTAACCAGGTGACTAAAATACTCAATTGTTAATCTAGCATTTAAAATACTCGATAGTTAATGAAGTGATTAAATTACTCCATTCTTAATCAAGTGAATGAATTACTGTATGGTTAACCAAGCGACTAATTTACTCGATGGTTAACAAAGGGACTAAGTTACCCAATGGTTAGTTAATCAAGCATCTAAAATACTCGATAGTTAATGAAGTGATTAAATTACTCCATTCTTAATCAAGTGAATGAATTACTGTATGGTTAACCAAGCGACTAATTTACTCGATGGTTAACAAAGGGACTAAGTTACCCAATGGTTAGTTAATCAAGCATCTAAAATACTCAATAGTTAATGAAGTGATTAAATTACTCCATTCTTAATCAAGTGAATGAATTACTGTATGGTTAACCAAGCGACTAATTTACTCGATGGTTAACAAAGGGACTAAGTTACCCAATGTTTAGTTAATCTAGCATTTAAAATACTCGATACTTAATGAAGTGATTAAATTACTCGACGGTTAACGAAGTGAATAAATTACTCGATGGTTAATATAGCATTTAAAATACTCGATAGTTAATGAAGTGATTAAATTACCCCATTCTTAATCAAGTGAATAAATTACTTTATGGTTAATCAAGGGACTAATTTACTCGATGGTTAACAAAGGGACTAAGTTACCCAATGGTTAGTTAATCAAGCATCTAAAATACTCGATAGTTAATGAAGTGATTAAATTACTCCATTCTTAATCAAGTGAATGAATTACTGTATAGTTAACCAAGCGATTAATTTACTCGATGGTTAACCAAGGGACTAAGTTACTCAATGGTTAGTTAATCTAGCATTTAAAATACTCGATAGTTAATGAAGTGATTAAATTACTCGACGGTTAACGAAGTGAATAAATTACTCGATGGTTAATATAGCATTTAAAATACTCGATAGTTGATGAAGTGATTAAATTACTCCATGGTTAATCAAGTGAATAAATTACTTTATGGTTAACCAAGGGACTAATTTACTCGATGGTTAACCAAGGGACTAAGTTACTCAATGGTTAGTTAATCTAGCATCTAAAATACTCGGTAGTTAATGAAGTGATTAAATTACTCCATGGTTAATCAAGTGAATGAATTACTTTATGGTTAACCATGCGACTAATTTACTCGATGGTTAACAAAGGGACTAAGTTACCCAATGGTTAGTTAATCAAGCATCTAAAATACTCGATAGTTAATGAAGTGATTAAATTACTCGATGGTTAACGAAGTGAATAAATTACTCGATGGTTAATCTAGCATTTAAAATACTCGATAGTTAATGAAGTGATTAAATTACTCCATGGTTAATCAAGTGAATGAATTACTTTATGGTTAACCAAGCGACTGATTTACTCCATTGTTAACCAAAGGACTAAGTTACTCAATAGTTAGTTAATCTAGCATTTAAAATATTCGATAGTTAATGAAGTGATTAAATTACTCGATGGTTAACGAAGTGAATAAATCACTCGATGGTTAATCTAGCATTTAAAATACTCGATAGGCAATGAAGTGATTAAATTACTCCATGGTTAATCAAGTAAATGAATTACTTTATGGTTAACCAAGCGACTAATTTACTCCATTGTTAACCAAAGGACTAAGTTACTCAATGGTTAGTTAATCTAGCATTTAAAATATTCGATAGTTAATGAAGTGATTAAATTACTCGATGGTTAACGAAGTGAATAAATCACTCGATGGTTAATCTAGCATTTAAAATACTCGCTAGGCAATGAAGTGATTAAATTACTCCATAGTTAATCAAGTGAATGAATTAATTTATGGTTAACCAAGCGACTAATTTACTCCATTGTTAACCAAGGGACTAAGTTACTCAATGGTTATTTAATCTAGCATTTAAAATACTCGATAGTTAATGAAGTGATTAAATTACTCGATGGTTAACGAAGTGAATAAATTACTCGATTGTTAACTAAGTAACTACATTACTCTTTGCTTAACCAAGTGTCTAAATTACTCAATGTGAATAAATTACTCGATGGTTAACTAAGCAACTACATTACTCTTTGCTTAACCAAGTGTCTAAATTACTCAATGGTCAAAGAAATTACTAAGTTACTCGATGATTGACAACTTTACTGAATAACTAAGAGAAGAAACGATTGAATGAAAATTTAACTAAATGAACGATGATTAACTTAATAACTAAAATACTGTAGCGTAATGATTGATTAAAAGGTTGTGAGTGAGTGAGTGAGTGAGTGAGTGAGTGAGTGAGTGAGTGAGTGAGTGAGTGAGTGAGTGAGTGAGTGAGTGAGTGACCTGTCTGCTAAACTGAGAAATATGAAACTTGATTTATTCAAACCTTGGTACAAACTTTATCTAGGAAGTTCGTGGTACAATGATTTACTGAGGAAATCCTGTTAAGTAAAATAACAATATTAGGCTTGTCCGTAATTTGTGCACATTCTGATCTATATAACAATGTTACTACGATACCGGGACAGTTTCATTGTAACATTATGTCTTGGGGAAGTCGTCTTGATTCGTTTAAGTGAGGGAGGTAAGAACACGTCTGTTTTACAAACTTTTAGCTCTCTTCTATAAAAATTCTCTTATTAATAGTATGCACGAATTTATGAGGATCTATTAATCCATGACAAAGTATATTTCATGACAAAAACAAATTGCATTTTATATAGTCTATACTCGGAGCTGATGTTCCCCATTACATTATTAAATCGTAACTTTAATTTGACACAGGTTTCATTATCCGTAATTAATCACAAAATGAGATTATTACATGCTACTACATTTTCCATTAACTTTATAAATTTAAAACTTTTATTCATCAATGTAGTTAACTTTTTTCCACTGGGAATCTAAAACTTTTACGACATTAAACGTTCTGTTGTTGAAATTAGATAATATCTTAAAAATCTGAGAGATTTTAATGCATACTAATTAAGATTGATAAAAACAAATGTTTCAAAATAAAATACAAATGTAACATAATATAGAACTAAATTTTCATAGTGCATATCTTTAATGTCATGTTTTGCCACATAATATTGTATGAATGCATGCATGTTTTAAGATTTGATAGTGCAATGGAAATCCGGGCTCTAATGATGAATCATTGAAAGTACAAAACTGAATTATTTCTCATGTTCCTGTGGTATTCTTCAGAATTATTTGAAGATACATTCATTCGTACTTACTTACTTACAAATGGCTTTTAAGGAACCCGGAGGTTCATTGCCGCTCTCACATAAGCACGCAATCGATCCCTATCCTGTACAAGATTAATCCAGTCTCTATCATCATATCCCAACTCCCTTCAATCCATTTTAATATTATTTTCCCATCTACGTTTCGGCCTCCCCAAAGATCATTTTATTCTCCGGCCTCCCAACTAACACTCTATATGCATTTCTGGATTCGCCCATACGTGCTACATGCCCTGCCCATCTCAAACGTCTGGATTTAATGTTCCTAAATATGTCATGTGAAGAATGCAATGCGTGCAGTTCTGCGTTTTATAACTTTCTCCATTCTCCTGTAACTTCATTCCTCTTAGATCCAAATATTTTCCTAAGAACCTTATTCTCAAACACCCTTAATCTCTGTACCTCTCTCAAAGTGAGAGTCCAAGTTTCACAACCATACAGAACAACCTGTAATATAACTGTTTTATAAATTCTAACTTTCAGATTTTTCGACAGCAGACTGGATGATAAAAGTTTCTCAAACGGATAATAACAGGCATTTCCCATATTCATTCCGCTTTTAATTCCCTCCCTAGTGTCTTTATTATATTTGTTACTGGTGCTCCAAGATATTTGAATTTTTTCACCTCTTCGAAGGATAAATCTCCGATTTTTATATTTCCATTTCGCACAATATTCTCTTCACGAGACATAATCATATCCTTTGTCTTTTCGGGATTTACTTCCAAACCTATCCCTTTACCTGCTTCCAGTAAAATTTCCGTGTTTTCCCTAATCGCTTGTGGATTTTCTCCTAAGATATTCACGTCATCCGCATAGACAAGAAGCTGATGTAAACCGTTCAATTCCAAACCCTGTCTGTTATCATGAACTTTCCTAATGGCATATTCTAGAGCGAAGTTAAAAAGTAAAGGTGATAGTGCATCTCCTTGCTTTAGCCCACAGTGAATTGGAAAAGCTTCAGATAGAAACTGACCTATACGGATTCTGCTGTAACTTTCACTGAGACACATTTTAATTAATCGAACTAGTTTCTTCGGAACACCAAATTTAATAAGAATATTATATTGTGACAGCCACGTGAGATTCGATCTCACGACCAGCAGAAGAAGGGCAAGGTCGGCCGTGGTTCGGCACGGCAAATGAAGCGCGAGCGCATCTGCTTCCTGGGGCATGTGCTGTGGCGTAGAGAGGAGAGGAATAATGCGCCTGTGACTGAGGGGAAAAATCCAGAGAATTCGAGAGTGCCATCTTCTGGACATCCATGGAAATTTCTAGCATCGTACTCTCCAGAAACTATGGCTTAGTTATAAATACGACATGCGAGTGAACTTGAGCAGTCAGTTGTCGTTGGACAGCAAGCCAGCCAGCCTTGTGCAGCAGTGAAGCCAGCTTCGAGACCGGAGTTCGACTTGAGTGTGTCCGCAGCTGTGTGAGCGTCCGAAGTTCTGAGTTCGAGTGCAGTGGATCGCAGTTGGGGGACCTGAGTTTGAAGTTCAGTGGACTATCTCTGAAGGTCTGGGGTTCGAGATACTGTGAACTCGAGTGTCTGAGCTAGAAGAACTAGCCAAGGCAAACGAACTGTGAACTGAGAACTGACAGTTCTGTGTTGTAAATAGTGACTGTGAACATTAGTTAAGATTAACAGTTCATTGTTGTTCTCAATAATTCAAGTAAATTGTCATTGTTGTCTGTGGAGTGCAATAACGAATACTGTGTTACTGTGTGGGGTGGAAATACCATTGTTGACGGAAGAGTTTAAACTAAATTATTGGAAGTGACTATTGTTGAAACAATAAAATTACATTCTTGTTTTGTATAAAAAGTTACAATATATAACTTCTCTCTTAACCGAGTCATATGCCTTTTTGAAATCTATGCATAACTGATGTAAGGTCGAATTCATAGTCGTCACTTATAAAATGACGAAACACTTAAGTAATGAGCATTTCCTTAGCACTTATTTCAGATCGTATTGCAGAGACGCTACTCATTCATATGCCCTGAGCATTCCCTTGACATCGAAAGAAATATGGCAACATGGCTAGACGGGAGCGCTTTCCTACATTCAATTGTTTTCTAGCGCCTTCAAATTGTTAAATCGGCATTATTGCCATACACAAATACAGAAGTAAATATTATAGAGCTAAAATTGTACAAGATGTCCAGAAAGCGTTTTACAGAAAATAAGATAACTAGTTATGAAATATGGAGATATCGTCGAAAGTAAAAAAAAAAAAAATGATAATTGTTCTCTCCAAAAAAAGAAACTGACATGGAACAAAATTGCAGTTGAGTTTAATGCAGACTCCGGAAATATTCCTGTAAGTAAATCATTTTCATTTATTTTTTCAGTTATTTTTATGCTAAACAAAGTGGAAATGATATAATTACGCAAATTTTAACAGCTTATTCCTTGGGTAGAATACAAACAAAAATGCAAATAACACTTTGTCGGGACGTGAATACTTTTCGAAAAAAAAAAATGCCACTTAAATCTACCTGAAATGCTGCTGTATCATAAAATCTCAAAGCAACCAGTACTTTCACTAGTGGCGAAATCGGTAAGTCTCATGGTTGTATTGTGAATTTAAATAAGAGACACCAGAATATTCACAACAGTGTTCTTGTCGAAACGGTATCTCCTCTTAAATTGTTAATTATTATCAGGGAACGGATTTATATGGACTAAAAATATATGAAATATGTAAATATATATGTAGTTATTTTTACCAAAATATGGAATTAAATATGGATTTTTACCAAAATATGGAATTAAATATGGACTTAAAATTATAAAAAAATGACTATGTACGTTAAATATTGGTACATTTTAATCAAACTAAACAAAAAATATAATGGACGTACCTTATCTTCCAATGTAGTTTCAACAAAACACAATTTTTATTGTCTGTTACCATAACAATAGGTTACAAACATTTCTTTCAAGTGCTGAAAAGTGAATCTTCTTCTATTGTCTCTGAGGATAGATTTATACTGACTAAAAGAGCGTTCGACGTCACAAGAAGTAACTGGTACATAATTCAATTTCACAATGTCTGCTGGGGATAAGTCCAAGTTAATCTTCACTGTTGATTCACCACTCATCACAGCAACAACCTTTTGTAGTTCTTCATATCCAGGGTTTTTTGAAAGTACAGTGTCCACCTTAGCTCTTACTGCATCTGCAACTTTACCTCTACCACGATTCAGTTGTTCCACAGTACTATTTATAATTTCAAAACTTTCAGATAGTGAAAGGTGCCTATTTTGGAGACTTTTGAGCGTTTTTATGATGCATGAAAATGTATGCTGAATGTGAGCTAAGTCATTCTTCACACTTATGTCACAGGTAACTGTTTTCGCAGTATCAATTGAGACTGCATCTTCAGAGTCCAATGCAAGGAGAACATTGTTAATAGAGTCTATATGTTCGGCATAATATTCAACTGCTTCTAGCCATGTACCCCATCTAGTTAAAATTGGCTTTGGTGGCAATGGAATTTCAGGGTACATTTCTTTCAACACGTTAACTCTACTGGGAGCTTTGAGAAATACTTTTTTCACTGATGAAATCAACAAATCTACTTTAGGGAAATTGTCTCTGACCACTTCTGCCACACGATGAAATGCATGCGCCACACAAGTAAAATGAGTCAATTTAGGATATACAACAGATAATGCTTGTCCAGCTTTGACCATATAAGGGGCAGCATCGCTAATAAAGAATAACACATTATCGTACATAATACCCTTTGGCCACAGGATACCCATAGCTTCGTTGAACAGTTTAACTATAGTTTTGTTATTGCACTTTTCTAGAACATCACAATGTAAAAGAATTCGTTCAGAATATTGTTCACTTAACAAACCGATAACTACATTACCAACAAGTCTACCTTCTTTGTCGGGAGTCTCATCAATGGAAACCCAAATTGAACTATCTTTAATTTCATCTCTTATCTTCTGTATTGTCTCATCGTAGATGGATGGAGCATACGTCTTCCTAAGTGTTGACTCATCCGGGATTGTATGTTGAGTATATTTTTCAAGGAATTCCCTGAAGACCTTATTCTTTAGTTTGTAGAGAGGAATATCAGCAGAGATGAGAGAACGGCACAGGTCGATGTTAAACTCAGATCTTACATTCGATGTTGTTGGTTGTGTTAAAAACAATTGTCTCTGCTTGGAATTTAGTTGTTTGTTGGCCTGATGTTTACTAGTTGTAATGTGTTGTTGCACCAGGAACTTTTGTGTAGATGATACTGCACACTGACACAAATTACAAAATAATATTTTATTGTCAGTTGATAAACCATCTTCTTTAAATTCTGAAATGTAACTTGTTAGTTTTGATTTTAAATTGACTGAATGACGTACTTTTGGCATATTTACCGTCTTTATAGTATGATTTACAAAACTGAACCTATGTGTACTCTGACTGGCATTTAACTGTTGAGCTGCACAACTGAAGTCTGTTAAAAATTTTAAATTAAATTAATACAGTTTTGTAACTTACTTTCCCATTGTTGATAGGACTGCTAATTTTCAAATAACTCTGATGTTAAAGGGATTACTGAACATGTGTTTAAATCTCTATTGTTGAAATGTATTTTTAAAAGTTAATGGAATTTTGTTTTGTTTTATTGTTAAACCTAATATAATATGGACTGTTTTATATGAAATATGGAAAATATATGGAAATTAACGAAAATATGTACTAAACTCTAAAATATGGAAAAATATGGAAAATAAAAGTAGGATTTTTCAACCCTACACATTGTGAAACATAAAGATAATGCAAAATATAAATTATATTAGCTTTATAAGTAAATATGTATTTACATATAAATCCTTTCCCTGATTATTATACATCTCTAAAGGGTTTTCCATATCTCTGATATATCTTTTGCTTGCCGAAACTCATTTTCACTTTAATTACATAATTCAATAAATTAAATTAAATCATAATCATCATCCATTGTATACTGAATCAGCTGATTACAATGCATATGAGGAAACACTTGAGTAAGCTGACAAGCTACATTATTTGAATAAGTGTTCACTTCAGTGGCATTTATGAATTGGAAATTATTATAAGCAACTGCTTAAGTGTTTCCTTACGATAAGTGTTGACTATGAATTCGGCCAGTACTGTACTCTTGTACTCCCATTTTTTCTCAAATATCTGTCGAATACAAAAACATCTGATCAATAGGCGTTCATTCATACGATGAAGGGTCGTGTTTGATTTCCAAGCATCATGTTCACTCCGAGCAGCTTCTAATTGCCCGGTTGCTCTGGTTATTGCCCATATAATACATACATTGCCTTCTAGCATGGCTCTAATGCTGTAGGCTTGTTTCTAGGATACGGGCCCACATATTAGACTGTCATAACAAAACATCCCTTAAATATTACCAAGTGACTGCTGCCAGCGTCGCTCGGCTTGTACCTAATACCGCGTGTGGTGATTAGAATGCATTAGTCCGCGTCCGGCATGCTTGGTATTAAAATTCCATCCCGAGCTGCATCAGCGTGTCCCTCACATCGCGGTGTTGTTTTATTGCTGTCGAACTATTCCGAGCATGGCTATGAAACTGCAAAGATATATCAAGGTTATTGCGCCGCATTTCTCCTGTTCCTCTTGTTCAGCGACGCTTAATCATCTGTACAGACTAGTGTCAGATCATAGATATCTACACAGTAAGTTGTACAGGGACATCATGTTATTTTTACTAACATTTTTAATATTAACCTGGCTATACCTTTGGATCAACACCGTTTGCTACCTCCTTCCACGACTGGAGTTCGATGATACTGGCGTAATATACAAACAAATCACTTTACTAGGTATAGGAGGGAAGAAAAGTAGTTCATCCATTTACGTAAACTAGGAAATATCGCGATTTTGAGTTTGATCATTTTCATTAGACTTTTGTTTAATCAAAATACAGTATTGTATTAACAATGAGTGTTCTTACTCACGAACTGAGCTATTCATTCGGACGTATTCATTATGCAGTGTATATTACACCGTCTACAGCACATTAGCGTAGGATATAGAGAATGAAGTTAAATTGAAAAATATTCATAATATGGATATTCAAAAACATTTTTGAAAATAGTGGTCGTTCATTTCTATACAGGCTTCAGTTCTAATATTCATATTATCGCACTATAGACTATTGTACCTAATCCCAATTATCAGTTTCGTCCTTCGTATTAGTAACTCACGTTGAAATAATTCTGTACCTACTAGGCCTATATGAAAGATACCTTACGTACTGTAAATTCAATCTTCACTTCTGCCCGATCCGAAAAGATAAAATTACTCAGACATGCTATCTACTGTCCGTGCAAGTGGTTATGTCGTAGCGTTGTAGAAAGGGAGGAAATCACGTGACAGTTAATTACTTAACGAGGTCCTTTTATTTTGAAGTTATTTTAAACAGTTGTATAATATTACGTAGACGTCCAATTCCTAATAGAAATTAATGTTCTCAGAAAAGAGCTAAAACAGCCCAGCCGCTAGCTGGCAAATAAAAGCTGGTGGGGGAAACCGGGATACGACGTAGGCAAATGGACGACAGTACCTGTGCGAAAATGATTCAATATTAAAAGCTCTTTCGTCACTGTAAAACGCAAACATATTTTTGGAACGTACCGTTTACTATGACCGTAAGGCTACTAAGTCTGTATATGCGTTTTTATTTTGTGTGGAGGACGGTTGAACTTCATTAGTAGAAGGGGTGGGAGTGAAGTACATTCAAAAACTCAGGTACAATAAAAATTGAAGTAAAAATAAAATGATGTCCCTGTGTATTGAGAACTCAGAAACAACCGTCGCGAAGGGTTACATTTTTTGTACACTGCTGCTTATTGAAGAACAGTTTTTCTGGTGTCTGAATGTAAAGTTTTCCAAAAGTAAGAAATGTCTCTTCTAATCAGCAGGCAGCGCATTTTCATTCCGAAACAAGTTAGGGAAGTTATCGGTTAGTACATCCTGGCCGTTCAGAGTTTAAACTCTGACGGTAAATCCTTACGTCAGGAAGCTACGAAAGGTATAGTTCAGTACATACTAATAATGGATCATGACAACTGTATGTGGGATTGCTACTAAATTGAAATAGTCAGTCCAGCTACTTTTTAACCACATAAATGCACTAAAACTTCGAAAATAACGCTTCACAAAATATTAGTGCCACATAGGACAGAAAATATATTTAGATAAAATTACTGAGCTAGTATATAGAATAGTACGTTATATTGGTAGTAATTAAGACGCGAGAATGTTTATGAAACGAGCGCAAGCAAGTTTCATAATCTTCATACGAGAATCTTAATTACCATTATAGGCAAGTTTCATACGACTTTTTATGCTCGACCATATTTCTAACTTCTAATTATTCATAAGTATTCATGTTATTCTTATCTGACTGGGGAGCGGAACTGACCTAGTACAATATCTCGTTAATTGAGAGATGTGCGCAGACGCGAAAGTATTGATTTTTTCCGAGACACAAATGCCATTGACCTTGATATAATCTAGAGAGTAAAATAAACATTAATCTTGATATAACCTTGAAATTAATTTAGACATTGAAAAACGAGATGACAAATTGAATTTATTTGAATATTTTTTACAATTAACGCTAATTATTATAGTAACAGAACATAACCTTCTGCGACAGTATTGGATTTCCAGCCTCCGTGACTTTTCGCTAATTCTCTTTCGATTGCATATCCGAGAATAATCGATACTTGTGGTTTTATAACGGTAGAAAGCTGACCTGTCATTGGCTGAACAGTTGTAACCTGAGTCGTCATTGGCTGAAATACCTGACCTTTAATGAGTAGGTGTACTTTAATGACATTACTACATTTCGGCATGGTCGAGCATAAAATTATTTAAAAAATACAGACCAAAATTAACCACAAATAACATAGATTGTTAAAGTAAAATAATATTAACACAAAAGTTTGAGTGAAAATGCAACTTATTCAGTATTAGAATCAGATCACAATGTAGTCATAACTTGGTGTTTTACATAAACATCATTGACAATGGGACGTCTGTATTGTGCTGTGATTCATAGTCTATTCGTACCTGTTTGCATTCTAACCTGCTTATGAATCCACGTGACGTAATACATGTACCAGAAGAAACTACTCGATCCGCTGTACATTTGGGAACAAGAATGCTCTGCCTGGTAGGCCTAATCACATATGACAATTGTAAGAAAAGGATTATGAATTAATCTGCATCACTTTCAAAATTCCAATCGTCAAACTTTATCTACATACTCCTTAAATATCCTTTACATATTTCTTATTCACATACATTTTCGTGCTCATTCTTTCTCGTCTTCCCACATATTTGCCATCTTCTTCCCCTTTCTTCCTCGTTTTGTGTTCTTTTCCTCTTCTTGGTATTTATTGTATTCTTCTTCGTCTTGTGTTCTTTTCCTCTTCTTGGTATTTATTGTATTCTTCTTCGTCTTGTGTTCTTTTCCTCTTCTTGGTATTTATTGTATTCTTCCTCGTCTTGTGTTCTTTTCCTCTTCTTGGTATTTATTGTATTCTTCCTCGTCTTGTGTTCTTTTCCTCTTCTTGGTATTTATTGTATTCTTCTTCGTCTTGTGTTCTTTTCCTCTTCTTGGTATTTATTGTATTCTTCTTCGTCTTGTGTTCTTTTCCTCTTCTTGGTATTTATTGTATTCTTCTTCGTCTTGTGTTCTTTTCCTCTTCTTGGTATTTATTGTATTCTTCGTCGTCTTGTGTTCTTTTCCTCTTCTTGGTATTTATTGTATTCTTCTTCGTCTTGTGTTCTTTTCCTCTTCTTGGTATTTATTGTATTCTTCCTCGTCTTGTGTTCTTTTCCTCTTCTTGGTATTTATTGTATTCTTCCTCGTCTTGTGTTCTTTTCCTCTTCTTGGTATTTATTGTATTCTTCTTCGTCTTGTGTTCTTTTCCTCTTCTTGGTATTTATTGTATTCTTCTTCGTCTTGTGTTCTTTTCCTCTTCTTGGTATTTATTGTATTCTTCTTCGTCTTGTGTTCTTTTCCTCTTCTTGGTATTTATTGTATTCTTCTTCGTCTTGTGTTCTTTTCCTCTTCTTGGTATTTATTGTATTCTTCTTCGTCTTGTGTTCTTTTCCTCTTCTTGGTATTTATTGTATTCTTCCTCGTCTTGTGTTCTTTTCCTCTTCTTGGTATTTATTGTATTCTTCCTCGTCTTGTGTTCTTTTCCTCTTCTTGGTATTTATTGTATTCTTCTTCGTCTTGTGTTCTTTTCCTCTTCTTGGTATTTATTGTATTCTTCCTCGTCTTGTGTTCTTTTCCTCTTCTTGGTATTTATTGTATTCTTCCTCGTCTTGTGTTCTTTTCCTCTTCTTGGTATTTATTGTATTCTTCTTCGTCTTGTGTTCTTTTCCTCTTCTTGGTATTTATTGTATTCTTCTTCGTCTTGTGTTCTTTTCCTCTTCTTGGTATTTATTGTATTCTTCTTCGTCTTGTGTTCTTTTCCTCTTCTTGGTATTTATTGTATTCTTCTTCGTCTTGTGTTCTTTTCCTCTTCTTGGTATTTATTGTATTCTTCCTCGTCTTGTGTTCTTTTCCTCTTCTTGGTATTTATTGTATTCTTCTTCGTCTTGTGTTCTTTTCCTCTTCTTGGTATTTATTGTATTCTTCTTCGTCTTGTGTTCTTTTCCTCTTCTTGGTATTTATTGTATTCTTCTTCGTCTTGTGTTCTTTTCCTCTTCTTGGTATTTATTGTATTCTTCCTCGTCTTGTGTTCTTTTCCTCTTCTTGGTATTTATTGTATTCTTCCTCGTCTTGTGTTCTTTTCCTCTTCTTGGTATTTATTGTATTCTTCTTCGTCTTGTGTTCTTTTTCCTCTTCTTGGTATTTATTGTATTCTTCTTCGTCTTGTGTTCTTTTCCTCTTCTTGGTATTTATTGTATTCTTCTTCGTCTTGTGTTCTTTTCCTCTTCTTGGTATTTATTGTATTCTTCCTCGTCTTGTGTTCTTTTCCTCTTCTTGGTAATTATTGTATTCTTCCTCGTCTTGTGTTCTTTTCCTCTTCTTGGTATTTATTGTATTCTTCCTCGTCTTGTGTTCTTTTCCTCTTCTTGGTATTTATTGTATTCTTCTTCGTCTTGTGTTCTTTTCCTCTTCTTGGTATTTATTGTATTCTTCTTCGTCTTGTGTTCTTTTCCTCTTCTTGGTATTTATTGTATTCTTCTTCGTCTTGTGTTCTTTTCCTCTTCTTGGTATTTATTGTATTCTTCCTCGTCTTGTGTTCTTTTCCTCTTCTTGGTATTTATTGTATTCTTCTTCGTCTTGTGTTCTTTTCCTCTTCTTGGTATTTATTGTATTCTTCTTCGTCTTGTGTTCTTTTCCTCTTCTTGGTATTTATTGTATTCTTCCTCGTCTTGTGTTCTTTTCCTCTTCTTGGTATTTATTGTATTCTTCCTCGTCTTGTGTTATTTTCCTCTTCTTGGTATTTATTGTATTCTTCTTCGTCTTGTGTTCTTTTCCTCTTCTTGGTATTTATTGTATTCTTCTTCGTCTTGTGTTATTTTCCTCTTCTTGGTATTTATTGTATTCTTCTTCGTCTTGTGTTCTTTTCCTCTTCTTGGTATTTATTGTATTCTTCTTCGTCTTGTGTTCTTTTCCTCTTCTTGGTATTTATTGTATTCTTCTTCGTCTTGTGTTCTTTTCCTCTTCTTGGTATTTATTGTATTCTTCCTCGTCTTGTGTTCTTTTCCTCTTCTTGGTATTTATTGTATTCTTCCTCGTCTTGTGTTCTTTTCCTCTTCTTGGTATTTATTGTATTCTTCTTCGTCTTGTGTTCTTTTCCTCTTCTTGGTATTTATTGTATTCTTCCTCGTCTTGTGTTCTTTTCCTCTTCTTGGTATTTATTGTATTCTTCCTCGTCTTGTGTTCTTTTCCTCTTCTTGGTATTTATTGTATTCTTCTTCGTCTTGTGTTCTTTTCCTCTTCTTGGTATTTATTGTATTCTTCTTCGTCTTGTGTTCTTTTCCTCTTCTTGGTATTTATTGTATTCTTCTTCGTCTTGTGTTCTTTTCCTCTTCTTGGTATTTATTGTATTCTTCTTCGTCTTGTGTTCTTTTCCTCTTCTTGGTATTTATTGTATTCTTCCTCGTCTTGTGTTCTTTTCCTCTTCTTGGTATTTATTGTATTCTTCTTCGTCTTGTGTTCTTTTCCTCTTCTTGGTATTTATTGTATTCTTCTTCGTCTTGTGTTCTTTTCCTCTTCTTGGTATTTATTGTATTCTTCTTCGTATTGTGTTCTTTTCCTCTTCTTGGTATTTATTGTATTCTTCCTCGTCTTGTGTTCTTTTCCTCTTCTTGGTATTTATTGTATTCTTCCTCGTCTTGTGTTCTTTTCCTCTTCTTGGTATTTATTGTATTCTTCTTCGTCTTGTGTTCTTTTCCTCTTCTTGGTATTTATTGTATTCTTCTTCGTCTTGTGTTCTTTTCCTCTTCTTGGTATTTATTGTATTCTTCTTCGTCTTGTGTTCTTTTCCTCTTCTTGGTATTTATTGTATTCTTCTTCGTCTTGTGTTCTTTTCCTCTTCTTGGTATTTATTGTATTCTTCTTCGTCTTGTGTTCTTTTCCTCTTCTTGGTATTTATTGTATTCTTCCTCGTCTTGTGTTCTTTTCCTCTTCTTGGTATTTATTGTATTCTTCTTCGTCTTGTGTTCTTTTCCTCTTCTTGGTATTTATTGTATTCTTCTTCGTCTTGTGTTCTTTTCCTCTTCTTGGTAATTATTGTATTCTTCTTCGTCTTGTGTTCTTTTCCTCTTCTTGGTATTTATTGTATTCTTCCTCGTCTTGTGTTCTTTTCCTCTTCTTGGTATTTATTGTATTCTTCCTCGTCTTGTGTTCTTTTCCTCTTCTTGGTATTTATTGTATTCTTCTTCGTCTTGTGTTCTTTTCCTCTTCTTGGTATTTATTGTATTCTTCTTCGTCTTGTGTTCTTTTCCTCTTCTTGGTATTTATTGTATTCTTCTTCGTCTTGTGTTCTTTTCCTCTTCTTGGTATTTATTGTATTCTTCCTCGTCTTGTGTTCTTTTCCTCTTCTTGGTATTTATTGTATTCTTCCTCGTCTTGTGTTCTTTTCCTCTTCTTGGTATTTATTGTATTCTTCCTCGTCTTGTGTTCTTTTCCTCTTCTTGGTATTTATTGTATTCTTCTTCGTCTTGTGTTCTTTTCCTCTTCTTGGTATTTATTGTATTCTTCTTCGTCTTGTGTTCTTTTCCTCTTCTTGGTATTTATTGTATTCTTCTTCGTCTTGTGTTCTTTTCCTCTTCTTGGTATTTATTGTATTCTTCTTCGTCTTGTGTTCTTTTCCTCTTCTTGGTATTTATTGTATTCTTTCTCGTCTTGTGTTCTTTTCCTCTTCTTGGTATTTATTGTATTCTTCTTCGTCTTGTGTTCTTTTCCTCTTCTTGGTATTTATTGTATTCTTCCTCGTCTTGTGTTCTTTTCCTCTTCTTGGTATTTATTGTATTCTTCTTCGTCTTGTGTTCTTTTCCTCTTCTTGGTATTTATTGTATTCTTCCTCGTCTTGTGTTCTTTTCCTCTTCTTGGTATTTATTGTATTCTTCCTCGTCTTGTGTTCTTTTCCTCTTCTTGGTATTTATTGTATTCTTCTTCGTCTTGTGTTCTTTTCCTCTTCTTGGTATTTATTGTATTCTTTCTCGTCTTGTGTTCTTTTCCTCTTCTTGGTATTTATTGTATTCTTCTTCGTCTTGTGTTCTTTTCCTCTTCTTGGTATTCATTGTATTCTTCCTCGTCTTGTGTTCTTTTCCTCTTCTTGGTATTTATTGTATTCTTCCTCGTCTTGTGTTCTTTTCCTCTTCTTGGTATTTATTGTATTCTTCTTCGTCTTGTGTTCTTTTCCTCTTCTTGGTATTTATTGTATTCTTCCTCGTCTTGTGTTCTTTTCCTCTTCTTGGTATTTATTGTATTCTTCCTCGTCTTGTGTTCTTTTCCTCTTCTTGGTATTTATTGTATTCTTCTTCGTCTTGTGTTCTTTTCCTCTTCTTGGTATTTATTGTATTCTTCCTCGTCTTGTGTTCTTTTCCTCTTCTTGGTATTTATTGTATTCTTCTTCGTCTTGTGTTCTTTTCCTCTTCTTGGTATTTATTGTATTCTTCCTCGTCTTGTGTTCTTTTCCTCTTCTTGGTATTTATTGTATTCTTCTTCGTCTTGTGTTCTTTTCCTCTTCTTGGTATTTATTGTATTCTTCCTCGTCTTGTGTTCTTTTCCTCTTCTTGGTATTTATTGTATTCTTCTTCGTCTTGTGTTCTTTTCCTCTTCTTGGTATTTATTGTATTCTTCTTCGTCTTGTGTTCTTTTCCTCTTCTTGGTATTTATTGTATTCTTCCTCGTCTTGTGTTCTTTTCCTCTTCTTGGTATTTATTGTATTCTTCCTCGTCTTGTGTTCTTTTCCTCTTCTTGGTATTTATTGTATTCTTCCTCGTCTTGTGTTCTTTTCCTCTTCTTGGTATTTATTGTATTCTTCTTCGTCTTGTGTTCTTTTCCTCTTCTTGGTATTTATTGTATTCTTCCTCGTCTTGTGTTCTTTTCCTCTTCTTGGTATTTATTGTATTCTTCTTCGTCTTGTGTTCTTTTCCTCTTCTTGGTATTTATTGTATTCTTCTTCGTCTTGTGTTCTTTTCCTCTTCTTGGTATTTATTGTATTCTTCCTCGTCTTGTGTTCTTTTCCTCTTCTTGGTATTTATTGTATTCTTCTTCGTCTTGTGTTCTTTTCCTCTTCTTGGTATTTATTGTATTCTTCTTCGTCTTGTGTTCTTTTCCTCTTCTTGGTATTTATTGTATTCTTCTTCGTCTTGTGTTCTTTTCCTCTTCTTGGTATTTATTGTATTCTTCCTCGTCTTGTGTTCTTTTCCTCTTCTTGGTATTTATTGTATTCTTCCTCGTCTTGTGTTCTTTTCCTCTTCTTGGTATTTATTGTATTCTTCCTCGTCTTGTGTTCTTTTCCTCTTCTTGGTATTTATTGTATTCTTCTTCGTCTTGTGTTCTTTTCCTCTTCTTGGTATTTATTGTATTCTTCTTCGTCTTGTGTTCTTTTCCTCTTCTTGGTATTAATTGTATTCTTCTTCGTCTTGTGTTCTTTTCCTCTTCTTGGTATTTATTGTATTCTTCTTCGTCTTGTGTTCTTTTCCTCTTCTTGGTATTTATTGTATTCTTCCTCGTCTTGTGTTCTTTTCCTCTTCTTGGTATTTATTGTATTCTTCCTCGTCTTGTGTTCTTTTCCTCTTCTTGGTATTTATTGTATTCTTCCTCGTCTTGTGTTCTTTTCCTCTTCTTGGTATTTATTGTATTCTTCCTCGTCTTGTGTTCTTTTCCTCTTCTTGGTATTTATTGTATTCTTCTTCGTCTTGTGTTCTTTTCCTCTTCTTTATTGTATTCTTCCTCGTCTTGTGTTGTTTTCCTCTTCTTGGTATTTATTGTATTCTTCTTCGTCTTGTGTTCTTTTCCTCTTCTTTATTGTATTCTTCCTCGTCTTGTGTTGTTTTCCTCTTCTTGGTATTTATTGTATTCTTCTTCGTCTTGTGTTCTTTTCCTCTTCTTGGTATTTATTGTATTCTTCTTTGTCTTTTTCCCCTAAGTCCACATTTCCCTTTTATTTCTCTTTGTTATCTTTACAGTCGTGCGTTTTCTTTTTGCCTCACTTTCTTCTTCTGTTCCTTATCTTTGTCTCCTTTTGTCATCGTCACCATGTTGCTCTTCTTAATAGTTTACTCATTTTGCTCTTCGCCTTAATTCTCTCTTCTTCGTCTTCATTACTCCCTTCTTCATCTTCCTTTTCTTCCTCTTAGTACTTATTTTGGTTTTCGTATTCATTTTTTCTCCATTCCGTCCTCCTCCTACCTTCCTCGTCCTATTTGTTTTCCTCTTTGCCTTTTTTAATTCTACTGTATTATAATATTTCTCCTTGAGAACTTATGTTTTCCTTCTTCCCTAACTTATGCCACTTTATCGTCTTTCTGCAACCACCTCCTTTCTTCTTCCTACCACTTCATTTTCTTCCGCATATAATCTCTTATTTACCTTCTACCATATACTTTTTTTTTCCTCTTGCCATCTTCTCTTCAGTTTCAGTTGCTAGAAATTGGAACTCGCTTCCGAGTGATGTAAGGGGTTGTTGGACAATAACTTCATTTATGTCATAATTACATAAATTCCTATTTACTATTTGTTACTTATAATGTAACTAACATCTGTACATTTTTATTATTACCAATAATTTCTCTAAATATAATACAGTGGACTCTCCTAAATTCGACTGAACAGAATTGAAAGTTCAGTCCAATAACGATAGTGGGTGTGGCAGGTGAAATGAATAAAAATACTTATTGGTTATCCATCAACGAATACAGTACTGTACTTACATTTCCTGCCCGCCCCGAGACTTGTGTATGCGCTTCTAGTACTACAGTGGATTTCGATAGTTCCGTCTCACAAACGGCACAATTCTCAAATAGAAAAAGAAGAGTTCATTAATTTAAAATAAGTGATTAAATATGGATGTCCTAATCAATAAAATATTCTGTTTTCCTTTAACAAAATTATCACTACAAGACACAGAACCAATTCCCATTCAAATGGCAAACCCATTTCTTAGTGCTCGTATAGGGGCGTGTCTAATTCTCCTACGTAAGCAGTCGAACTATGGGATGTCGAACTTGTTTTCTATCGAACTTCAGAGCTTCCACTGTACGTGGTCCATAGATAACGAATGTGTGGAAAATTTTCGTTTGCTCTATCAATGTAGCGATTTCTGTTCAGATAACCACTCAATCGATAATTTTTGTCATTATTAATTTTTTTCTTCCTCTTGTCATCTTCTTCATTTCGTCCTCAACTTCCTCATTTTCTCCTCTCTGGCATCATTTTCTTTCCTCTGTGTCATTTTCCTGATTCTCTACTCTATAAATTAACAAACCAGTACATTGAGAAACTACGAGATGTGCACTGGTTTTAATATTGATAACTAATAGCTGGATATTTCCAATAATTAGGAACTCCAGTTACAGAATTTTCTTGCATGTAATCAACCGCGGCTTAGCGTGCTGCCCTTGCGTTCGTGATATCCGGGTTTATATCTCCGAAGTCGGATATTCCTGCTAGTTTTTGCCGTACCGTGTTCAAATTCTGACTCCGGAATTTCACTTTCATGACAGCTTCCTTTGAATGCCTTCATGATACCTATTTATTACCATGTTACATAGCATCTTATTGAAGTTGCAGAACTCTGCAATTTAAATCTCAGCTAAGATATATGCATAGATATCTTCAAACGTTCCTGTAATATTTTCTATATTCTGTTCTTCCTGGCTTCTCGACTTGACATTGAGTTGAAACATAGCAGAATTCATGCCATGTATGATCAGTAGGGGGAGGATGTTGATGAAAAGTCGTCTTCTTATTTTTCACATTAGGACGATATACAGAGTGTTTAAAAAATACGGGGCATAATTTCAGGTATGTATTTCCCACATGTAGACAATCAAAATAGTTCATTACAACATGTGTCCGGAAATGCTTCATTTCCGAGTTATGGCCTTCACAACATTGAAATTCACCGGAACGTTTTTCTTTCCGCAGGTCGTTGCCGTCAAAGGAGACATTAAGAGGGCACTCTGACAGTTCATTTTAGGCGAAGGTTACATTCAGTGTTGTGTAGGCGTTAGACTGTGCGACATGTATTCAAATCAAGAGCTGGCAGAGATACACTTCATGTACGGTAAGGCGGACGGCAATGCTGCGCTGGTTCGTCGTTTGCACCAGGAGAGGTACCCACAGCGACAATGTCCAGATCGGAAGACATTTGTACGTCTCCATTACCGTCTGTGCGAGTATGGAAAATTTAACTCTCCTGGTTTGGGAAGGGGGCGACCAAGATCTACAACTCCAGAAGTACAGGAGGAGATTCTGGAGGCTGTGAACATGACTCCTTCTATCAACACACGAAGGGTAGCGTTGCAAGTCAATGTTCCTCATACGACTGTCTGGAGACTGTTGAAAGAGTACCATATCAATTGTATCCTCATCATTTGCAACGTGTACAGGCCCTGTCATCAGCAGATTACCCTGCACGAGTTAGGTTCTGTCAGTGGTTCTTGCAGCAGTGTGGTGTAAATCCGAACTTTCCTGCCTTAGTATTATTTACAGATGAAGCACAGTTCACACGAGATGGCATAACAAATTTCCACTTTCACCATGTATGGGCGTATGAAAACAAACCCACGTGCAACTGTTCCATCTCATCACCAGGTGCGGTTCTCCCTCAACATGTGGGCCGGTATCATTGGTGATCGATTAGTTGGACCCCATGTATTTGTAAATAGACTTACGGGGCAGGCGTACACAAACTTCCTGGAAAACACCATACCTCATGTTTTAGAAGACACTCCAGTGATCAATCGCCAACACATTCACTTCTTGCATGATGGCGCTCCTGCACACTTCAGTCGTACGGCTCGCCGGTACTTGGATCGAAGGTTTCCTCATCGATGGATAGGTAGAGGTGGCCCAATTGCTTGGCCTCCACGCTCACCTGATCTGAACCCTCTCGATTTCTACTTGTGTGGCCATTTAAAATCATTGGTTTATTCGTCTCCGGTGCCTGATTTGGAATCCCTTCGGAATCGAATTGTGGCATGTTCTGAGGACATACGCAATACTCCTGGAGTTTGGGATCGTGTTCGCAGGTCAATGAGACATGGATGTGAGGTCTGCATTCAAGCAGGAGGTGGACATTTTGAACATCTTCTGTAATGACAACGACCTGCGTAAAGAAAAACGTTCCGGTGAATTTCAATATTGTGAAGGCCATAACTCGGAAATGAAGCATTTCCGGACACATGTTGTAATGAACTATTTTGATTGTCTACATGTGGGAAATACATACCTGAAATTATGCCCCGTATTTTTTAAATATCCTGTGTAATTTGAACTGGTAATGAAAATTACGGAAAAACGGCTGAACGGATTTTAACGAGTGACCCTTCATTTTGAAGCTTGACATGCAAAACTTTTCAGAAAAATAGTAGTTTTCAGTGAAATGTCAATTTTCCTACATAATCTTCCTAATTTCCAAAATCCATCTTTCATCAGTTTTGAGAACTAATGGCCTTTCAGAATAAAACAAAACACACACACTACAATAAACAATATTACACGAAGGCCATGACATGCAGGATTGCTGACATAATTTTACAGCTGAGGAGCTCAGATTCTCTGACATCATAATGCCATTATGTCGCTCTTCATTTGTGTAATTTTTTTAGAACATTGAAGACTTACAAAAATAATTTACATGTCTGATTCTGTGGTGTGTAATTTTCTGAGTGCAGCTATGTATTGGATTTTATAAATTACAAAACTTAAGACGGTTTGATGACATTATTACCATTAAAAATGAAATATTATTACAGTTTATAACATGATGTATTGTCACTAATGATGTACATTAATGCTATTGATATATTGATGATAGCGCATAAGTAATTGAGTCATCCTTTCTATTTTAGTTGCGTCTTTAAACTACATCAAATTAATTTAATATTCCTTTCGTTTAATACATTAGATCTGTGATCGCTGCCAAGCATACATTTTGTTGTAGGGAGAACTCAAAGAACTGAAGATGGATGTGTTCAAGAAAAAGTATTTGGTATAAAACATTGAGAGGGAAGCTTTTTATCAGAGATATTTTTGATAAGGTTACATTTCATTGAGTTATTGTTTTGCTTTAAATGTTACATCTGCGTTATGATGGAAGCAAGTAACTTTCAAAATATCTGGTAATCTTTCTGGAAAATAAATCTGAAAAACTTTTATTTGAACTTCTAATTAACTAAATTTGCAGAATTTGCTGTACAAGCCACTACTTCATGTAGAAATCCTTTCTATGTCAATACCAATGTAAAAAAAATTATTTTTTTTTTGTTATATGGCATTTTTTGACGTTTTTGAACTAATATATCATTTTTATACTTTTTTCGCCGTTTTTGGTCATTTTTAATACTTTGAAAAACTTTTAAATCATTTGGAATACATTTTATTTTCTTCTTTACAGATAGGTTGTTAAATCTTTTTCTAAGCAAATAGGTCAGTAGTCATTACCTACTGAATAAGTGAATAACAGTGAAGTTTGAGTTTTATAGTTTGGAACAGACTCTAAAGTCCATCCCTCATTGTACTGAAGGCTTCGCTAGGTAATATAAAATCCTTTACAATAGCTTAGTTTAAATGAGAGCTTTGACCGTTACTGTTCTTTTGTCGGTACGAGGGTGTCTTTAAAATTTACATTTGGAAGGGGGAAAACTTCCACCGTGTCCTAGACAGAACGTTATGTCCCCAACATGGTTCGGAAGGGATGTGTACTGTAGTAGACATCATTTTTAACACAAAGATTGCAAGAATGCACGCAGCGCTCACAACTTGTTTTGTCATTCAAACTCCCGCATCTGAAAGATCTGGTAACAAAAGTGAAGAGCGGAAGGAGGAGGACACGGGGAATGAAGGCACTGACATCGACCACTCTTTGATTGAAACACATTGTGAACTTTCATTAAAATCTATAGTTTTCCCTTAAAACCTTCATTTTGTTGGATGCCTTTTTCCTTTATCTTAGCCAAATTCCAGGAAGTTGCCTCCTCTCTCAGAGATTTGCAGGGCAGTCATTGAAACAAGGTGGCTAATTTTTATGAAGTTGTGGTGCGAGTACATTGAATAGCCTATATTTAAATGTAATTTTCTTTTAATGTGATGTCATTTTTTCGTTAGTTTAAGGGCATTTCAATGATCATTTTAAGTAGAGTTTTAGGTCAAAATCCGTCCCCTGATGATCAGTATACCCCCTCTGGTATTTCTGCCTTACACTCAGACTTCCAGAAATATTAAGGAATGGAATGGGTGAAATTTCAATTTTTCAAATTTTACTTATTTATTTATTTATTTATTTATTTATTTATTTATTTATTTATTTATTTATTTACTTATGTATTTATTTACTTATTTATTTTCTTATTAATTATATATATACTTATGTATTTATTTATTTATTCATTTACTTACTTATTTATTTACTTATTTATTTATTACTTATTTACTTATTTATTTATTTACTTATTTATTTATTTACTTATTTATTTCTTTACTTATTTATTTATTTACATATTTATTTATGTATTTATTTATGTATTTATTTATTTACTTATTCATTTATTTATTTACTTATTTATTTATTTAATTATTTATTTTGTTATTTATTTATTTATTTATTTATTTACTTACTTATTTATTTATTTACTTATTTATTTATTTACTTATTACTTATTTACTTATTTATTTATTTACTTATATATTTATTTATTTACTTATTTATTTATTTATTTATTTACTTACTTATTTATTTACTTATTTATTTATTTACTTATTTATTTATGTACTTATTTATTTGCTTATTTATTTATTTACTTCCTTATTTATTTATTTATTTATTTATTTCTCATAAATCTTGTCTGGACATGGCGGATTTTAGGCGGAAATCGAACCAGTGACACTGGCTTCCAAAAACCTTCAAGTTACACGTCTCAACCAATGCGTACACCGCAGTATGTCACATAAGTAACAACAAAACTATGGCATTACTTTATTACAGTGTTTTACTTTCCAACACTTTCTTCTTTTGCATCTGCATTGTTTTGCATCCAGACTTTGTTTAAAAATTAAAGAGGTTGACGGAGACGTAAATTGGTGAAAGGTGTCTCCCTCTCTCTTTGTCTCTCGCGCTCTGTCGTGTGTTCTTTAAGACGGTAAAATCTCGACGAGCGCACATGTATGTAGCCAATAAAGTATTAAAATATACAAGACACCAAGCGCCACTTCCATCCACAAAGAGGACTTGCGAAAGTAGTGTGGTGTTAAGAGACTTTCTGGTTCTCATCTCCCACTTGAACGAAGACATTGACTCGATTGTGACATGGACAAAGAAACTCCATCTTAAAATCAATCCTGGAAAGGCACAAGCAATTATATTAGGACACAAACGGCAAACCGACGCTGTAAAGCACCTCGACATTTCCCCCGTTAAAGTAAGTACAGTGCATATCCATTTCAGTTCTTCAGTAAAAAATCTTGGCATTCACATGGATAATACTCTCAACTGGGACTTGCAAATCACAGAAACCTGCAGAAGAGTATATTCTATTATCCATGTGCTAACCAGGATAAATGTTCATCTCCCCTCTTGCTTAAAAAAATCCCTTGTGCAGACACTTGTATTTCCCTATTTTGACTATGCTGACATTTTACTGACTGACCTCTCCAGCGCCAACAAAACGAAACTTCAACGTGTTCATAATTTGTGTGTACGTTTTGTAAGCAATGTTTGTAATATGATCATATTACCCCATCCCTGGAAGCAATAGGTTGGCTTAAACTAGATAAGAAAAGAAATTTACATTCACTCCTCTTTCTCTTCGAAATCTTGAACTCTTCTTTTCCTTCGTACCTGTCGTCTCGCTTCACTTACTTTTCTTCCCACCATAATCTGAACACACGCTCTCGTCATGAAACAATACTAACAATACCATCCCATCGCACCTCCTCATACTCATCCTCTTTCACAATAGCCCTGCCAAGACTCTGGAATTCGTTACCTGCTAGCATCAGGGACTGTCGAAATAAACTTGAATTCAAACGCAAACTTACTAGGCACTTGGTCAGTAATTGATTTCTTGTAAATAGTTTCCTTAATCTATCACAAAATATTTCAATATCCAGTAATTTCATCACTATACAATGTTGTTATTCTAGGTTTAATTTGTAATTCAGTAAATATAAAATATTCTTTGTTTTTCTATGACTATTACACTCTTACTACGTCACACTACTTTTGACCAATAAAACGGTACGAAAGGACGTATTTCAACCAATCACGGCTGCTTATCGCACAATTTTATCGCGTTCCTAGCATTTGTTTAATTTTATCGCGTCCCTAGCATTTGTTTAATTTTATCACGTCCCTAGCATTTGTTTCTTTGTTTGCCAACATTTGAAACTGCGATGGTCTGGGCGTCAAAAAATATATATATAAAATTACAAACCACTCCAGTCGATGCACAGCAGTTTCAAATATGACTCGCATTGGCATTCAAGAACAGGAATTAATAAAAATCACTGATCATACCTATCCATTTTCTGAAATCCTATTTACAAATAAATGAAGAGCACCATTCGGAAATCCTGAATAAGTTGAATACACCATGTAGGCCTAAATCAACGAGTTCCACTTCTATTACGCACACGTCCAATATAACATCAATTGAACCACCAACCACATTCAAATTTGAAAATTGTACATTCAATAATTATTCCTTCTAAAATTATTCATGTTTATTTTTATGTCATCGTCGTTAATTAAAACTTTTCTAACACTTGTGTATATTAGTTAGATTATGTTATAGCTTCTGCTATATGATATTATGGATAGTCACGTATCAGAGATTGTTTAATATTAAGATTTATTGAAAATCATCTGTTAAGTGACGTTGATTAATGGGATTCGGATAATTGAAGTGGAATGCAATTGTTTTAATAAAAATGAAACTGAATCAACAAAGCCTTCTTGACTAGTAACATTGCCATCGTGTATAGATCGAGAACTTATAGACGAGAAGGCATTGCTAGTAATCATAACTCACTACTGCCATCTAGCATGCATCTAGCGTAATATTTGTAATGTTGAGATGGTACAATAATACATTTGAAGACAGTTGTATTTTCGTAAGTCAATTAATATTTTATTGTATTGGAGTACTTCGTTACTTCTAATCTTTATATACTTTCTTCTAATCGTGTAATAGTCAATTCAATCCCACTCGAGTTTTGATTATCTCTAGATAAATCAAAACGTCTAGTGAGATTACTGTTGATAAATTATCTAGCTTTAATTAGTGAGGTAATTTTTTCGTACTTTGATTTTTATTGTAATTGTAATTGTAAATTTAATATTAATTGTAATTATATTTGTAACTAGCCGTACCCGTGCGCTCCGCTGCACCCGTTAGAAATAAATATAAAGTAATTACATAATTAAAATAGGACATTTGATCCAGGGAACATTCGTGTTAGATATAAGGATAAATCGATTATTATGTTACTTAATTTAAATTGTATTTGTATAATTGAAATGCGATCATTTTGATCCAGAGACCACTCATTTGGTCATAAAAATTATTTTTGGAAATACAGGAAACGAATGTACAGAATAGCCTATCAAGTTTTCTGTGCATAAGAAGCTATTTTAATCTTACCTGTCCTCGATTCACTCAGAAGTTACTGTGATAACATTATAGCATTATGTCCATCTAGAGAAACTACACTTTCCAATGGTGAATTAATAATTAATTATACAAATCGGTTAATTTAGCTTCTGATATTACTTCATACAAACACAGAAACATTCTCGGTAGGCTATCTTTCATAGCTTTCGATTGTTGCTGTCCAAGGCCACTTATAGACAAAGTCATTTGTTTTTTAATTCATTACACCGCCTTACATGGCAGTTATTTTAATTCTTAAAACTCATTTATCTCATTAAATATCAGTTCTATTAAAATTTTTCAAGGAATAAAACTTATCGGAAATTATTTTTAAAGAAACTTTTGTTATGTAACATTTTTACAAAAATCAATAATAAGCGAGATATTTCAATTTATTTAATTCAGGCCCCCTTATATCCCCCCTTTTAAATAATGTATTTTGAATGCCATATAGCCTATAATCTAAGTTACAACGAACTAAATTTATATTCAAATTTTCATCGAAATCCGTTCAGCCATTATCGCGTGAAAAGGTAACAAACATACAGACAGACAGACTGACAGACAGACAGACATACAAACAAAAATTTCAAAAAAACGATTTTCTGTTTCAGGGTGGTTAATTGTATATGTTAGGACCAATTATTTTTGGAAAATCGAATATTACCAGAAAAATTTCGGCTACAGATTTATTATTAGTATAGATTGTAATCGTAAATTTAATACTAATTGTAATTTTATTGTTCATATTATAGTTGAAATCTCCTGGTAGAGGGGCATAGAAAGCCTGACGGCCTTATCTCTACCAGGTTAAGTACATAAATACTACTACTACTACTACTTCTCTCATTTCTTGCTTCCCACGTAAGAGGTCGCGTGTAAGCAGAATGTTCGAAGTCAACCGCGCCTTGTCAATAATAACATGAATACTGCCCCTCTCAGGATGAAAAGCCGTGTCTGCCACAGTCAGAACGGCTACATGTAAACACTAATCTTAGAAAACGTTAAAGTCCAGAAATACGAAAAACCTGCGAGAGGACGAAATAGCATATTGCGCTGCAACAGTGATAAATTCGTTATAATAACATCGAAAAGAAAGTCTGTAAAAGAGAATCGAAGACTAGTTTTTTTTTTTCTCTTTCCGAGATTCTGTTATGCACTTGACATACAGGGACATCATTTCATTTTTACTTAAATTTTTATTTTACCTGAGTTTTTAATGTACTTCACTCCCACCCCTTCTACTAATGAAGTTCAACCGTCCTGCACACAGATCCAAGACCGCATATACAGTCATAGTAGCCTTACGTTCATAGTAAACAGTACGTTCCAAAAATATGTTCGCGTTTTTCAGTGACGAAAGAGCTTTAAATATTGAATCATTTTCGCACAGGTACTGTCGTCCATTTGCCTACGTAGTATCCCGGTTTCCCCACCTGCTCTTATTCGCCAGCTAGTGGCTGGGCTGTCGTCTTAGCTCTTTTGTGAAAACATTAATTTCTGTTAGGAATTGGACGTCTACGTAATATTATACATCTGTTTAAAACAACTTAAAAAAGGGCCTCGTTAAGTAATTAACTGTCACGAGATTTCCTCCCTTTCTACGACCCTACCACATATCTACTTGGACGGACAGTAGATAGTATTTCTGAATAATTTTATCTTTTCGGATCGGGCAGAAGTGAAGATTGAATTTACAGTACGTAAGGTACTCTTTTATACAGGGACATCATTTTACTTTTACTAACATTTTTAATATTAAACTGTCTATACCTTTAGAGAACCGGAAACAGTGCTTGCTCCCCCCTCCAAGACTGGAGTTCGATGATACTGGCGTAAAACACAAATCACTCTACTAGGTATAGGATGGAAGAAAAGTAGTTCATCCATTTACGTAAACTAGGAAATATCGCGATTTTGAATTTGATAATTTTCATTAGGTTTTTCTTTAATCAAAGTACAGTACTGTATTAAGAATAAGTGTTTTTACTCACGAAGTGAGTTATCCATGCGAACGTATTCATTATGCAGTGTATATTATACTGTCTACAGCACATTAGCGTACAATATAGAGAAAGAAGTTAAGTTGAAAAATAATCATAATATGAATATTGAAACACAATTTTGGAAATGGTGGCCGTTCATTTCGATACAGGCTTCAGTTCTTTTGTGCATATTATCGCACTATAGACTATTGGATCTAATTTCAATTGCCAGTTTTGTCCTTCGTACTAGTAACGCATGTTGAAATAATTCTGTACCTACTCTACGTACTGTGAATTTAATCTTCTCTTCTGCGCGACCCGAAAATATAAAATTACTCAAACATGCTATCTACTGTCCGTCCAAGAAGTTATGCCGTAGGATTGTAGAAAGTGAGGAAATCACATGACAGTTAATTACTTAACGAGGCCCTTTTATTTAAGTTAAATTAAACAGCTGTATAATATTACGTAAACGTCCAATTCCTAAGAGAAATTAATGTTTTCAGAAAAGAGCTAAGACAGCCCAGCTTTTACAGAGGGTCGAGCAGAAGCAGGTGGGGGAAATCGGGATGCGACGTAGACAAACGGACAGTACCTGTGCGAAAATATGATTCAATATTGAAAGCTCTTTCGTCACTGGAAAACGCGAACATATTTCTGGAACGTACTATACTCAGTAACTCAGTACTGCTTACTATCTGCGGTCTTGGTTCTGTGTGGAGTTGGAACTTTCTTAGTAGAAGGGGTGGGAGTGAAGTACATTCAAAAACTCAGGTACAATAAAAATTGAAGTAAAAATAAAATGATGTCCCTGTAGAATAGGTACACAATTATTTCAACATGAGTTACTAGTTACGAAGGACGAAACTGGTAATTGGGATTAGGTACAATAGTCTGTAGTGCGATAATATGCACATTAGAACTGAAGTCTTTATCGAAATGAACAGCCACCATTTTAAAAAAATATGTTTAAATATCCATATTATGATTATTTTTTAATTTAACTACATTCTCTATATTGTACGCTAATGTGCTGTAAACAGTATAATATACACTGCATAATGAATACGTCCACATTGACAGCTCAGTTCATGAGTAAAAACACTAAGTGTTAATACTGTACAGTATTTTGATTAAACAAAAACCCAATGAAAATGATCAAACTCAAAATCGCGATATTTCCTAGTTTACGTAAATGGATGGACTACTTTTCTTCCCTCCTATACCTAATAAAATGATTTGTTTGTATATTACTCCAGTATCATCGAATTCCAGTCATGGAAGGGGGAAGCAAACGGCGTTGATCCAAAGGTATAGCCAGGTTAATATTAAAAATGTTAGTAAAAATAAAATGATGTCCCTATATATGACATGATTTCTTAATAGCAATAAATGACTTTCCAGAATTCATTAAATCAATAACAATTATGTATGCAGATGACACTACTTTCCTATGTTCTTCCTCTGCTTTAAATCAATTACATGCTCTCAACAACGACACACTATCACAGATGGCTTTATGGTTTGAATCTAATGGTTTCTTGCTTAATCAAGGAAAAACTATCAACGTAACTTTCAGCCTAAATTATCTAATAAATAAGGACAACAGACTCAACTACACAAAATTTCTAGAACTTTTTATAGACTCCAGTTTAACATGGGATAAGCACATCGAATACATATGCACAAAGCTATCAAGAGTTTTATATTTGTTAAAGAAATTAACGACTTGCATTTCTCAGAATTATTTAGGATGTGCCTACTTTTCTTTCTTTCGGTCGATAATCCGATATGCCCTAATTTTCCGGGGAAATGGAACCAAAATTGGAAGCGTCTTGATTTGACAAAAGAAAGCCATTAGAATTTTATGTAAATCAAACTATCTGGAACATTGTCGGCCACTTTCCAGACAATCACGGATTTTAACAATCATAAGTTTGTATATATATAATCTAGTACTTTACACTCGACAAAATATCGACGATTACTCATTAGTGGCCAATATACATGATCATGAAATTAGAAACAGTGAACAAATTAATATTCCTTATTGTAGATTGCACAAGAGCAACACAAACTTTTTAATTATGGAGATGAAATTATATAATAAGCTCCCCAGTCAATACTATAAATTTCCAATCAATAGCTTCAAAACTAGATTTTACAATTGGTTATTAAATAATCCTTTTTATTCTGTTGCTGAGTTTTTCAACACAAATTTGTATGAAATTGTAATTTAATAAATAAGTTTAGTTGCAATTTAATTTTCTTTAATTTAAACGTTTCAAATTATTTCATGTTTTCATTGTATTATTTAAATGTTACTGTTTCTTTTATTAGTGTCTTTTTTAAATGTTTTTCAATGTATTCTGACAAAGCCTAAAACTGCATGTCTAATGGCCAAATAAATTGAATTGAATTTTATGTGGTCGTGAGTGAGTATTTAACTCATGGTGTTCTTTTTTCAGCCGCCTGAAGATACCAGAGAGAAATCATTTGCAAGACCATATGAAAACGTAATATCATCCGTAGTCCATGGTGAGTGAAATCATCAAAATTATTTGTATATCACATCAGGGACAGGGACAGTTTCGATTGAAACGATATTTTACTACTTAATTAACTTATTGTTCCAAGAACATGCATTTTACCAGCAATCGAAAAGTATTGAGAATCAATTTGAATAAGGAACAAAAAAAAAGTTTCCTTCCCAGGCAGGATTCGAACCACGAAAGTCTTAGTTACCAGTCTGTCGTGCTCTGCAGTGACCAAGAGTCTGAAATCAGGTACCTACAAGGGCCGGTCCGTTTTTATTTTTTGCCACTACTGTACATTTTGTCTTGTATGCACAAAGTCTTGCGTTGGTTTTAATTGTGAAATTAATTGTAAGGGTGTATATTTTATTTTATTTTATATATCTGTCTGTCTGTCTATCTATCTATCTATCTATCTATCTATCTATCTATCTATCTATCTATCTATCTATCTATCTATCTATCTATCTATCTATCTATCTATCTATCTATCTATCTATCTATCTATCTATCTATCTATCTATCTATCTATCTATCTATCTATCTATCTATCTATCTATCTATCTATCTAATCTATCTGTCTGTCTGTCTGTCTGCCTATTTATTTATTTCATCAATCTTTGTTCACGCCATGGCGGATTAGATGTGTTCCAGGTCTTAATCCGCCATCACTCTCTATACAAACATTACAAGAACTAGGGCCTACAACGTATTGAACCTATAAATACCCTCTGTACAATAAACTAATAATAAGTATAGCTCTTGTATCTATAACTCTTACTTTAGGTTTTTCACTTATATACTCAATCTCTTAAAAATTATTCTGTCAACTTCATTGACTACTTTTCGTAGTTTCCTATCGTGTCCGACTACTCAACATTTATAATTCCATATCCGGTAGAGCTTTGACTTTCTCTTCGTATGGGTATATATCACTCAGGCGGATTCTTCGTTTTTGAAGTATTTATAATTACCTGTACTCCTTTCTGATCTGCGGTTCCTATTATTTCTGTAATAATCTTGCTAATACAGAGCGTTCGCCTACGGGTGGGGCCAGGAAAGCTGCCTGCCTGCGGTGCCGCTTGCGGGAATCGTCTATTCGTAAGCTTCCGCTTTCTATACTATACTCTGTAGGGTTTTAATTTTAAGAGTTTAGCAGCAGTAAAGACTGATGTTTTTGAAACACTAACTTCCTGTGAAACACGTCTTAGAGATTTATTAGGAGAGCGTGTAAATGATGCACTGGTTTTATCAATTTTTTCTTCCGTCAATACTCTTTGTTTTCGCTTAGGAATTGTAGCATTTATCGACCTTGTTGTCCTTCATTTGTTAACGGGACGTCTAACAGTTTCTCTACCCTGAATTGGAGCACCCGAATATTACACTTCAAATTGCCTACGCACCTCTCTACATGACTCTGTTTTCACATATGCATCATACATAAAAACTCTCTGTTCAAGCGTGAATTTTGCGTTTTGCATTGTTAACAAGTTTTATACAACGCTGAATATTTATGCAACTGTGTCAAGAAACTGCACTGTACGTATTAAATACTGCAACATCTGGCTCACAACTGATAACTTGTCGACCTTGATGTCCTTGATTGTCGAGCGTGTCTCAACAACTGCGCGCACAAAGCGGCGTATCAGTACATGCCGCTTTCCTGGCCTCACCCGTAAGCGAACGCTCTGTACCAGTACTCGCTTCATCACAATATTTCTGTCATATAATTCAATATATAGCATCGTCAAAACCACATAATCTGTTTTTGCTCTCTACTGCCAAGACCGCGTACCAACAGCTTCTGAAGTTGTAAACCATTTCGAGCGGTAGTTACGCCGGCATAATAAGCAAACTTATTTCGTGGTGTTCCGTAATGCTTTCAACTAGTCCCGGGCAATTCTTTCCTCCACACGGACGTTAAGTACCCACAGAAGTTTGTAAAGCGTCACTAAATAAGCCAACGAACACGAACTTGTCCACGTCGTATATTTAATCGTAATAATGAAGCTACGTGACCAGGCAACCAATCAAGACCAAACGCCCCCGCTCTGTAATTTACTGGGGAGGCTTTTTATGACACGGTGCTGTAGCGACAGGCCTGGCAGTAAGAAGGGGCTCAGGGGCTGCTAATTAGCCTGCCAACAAACGAAAGTTTTGGAGCAGTGAGGCAAAGTAAGAAACAACAACACTTGCCGTGAGATGTTTTTTTCCGGAGGACGCACAAAATCGAGTAGGGGGCTCCACGCCGCCCCCGCACACGAGGGGCTCTTCATGCGTGGAATGTAACCTTGTTATCAGTCGGTAAAGGGGGCGCTGGGACTTTAATGGAGTGTCCGAGTGGCTGTCCACTTGCTGTCTACACTCTAACCTTCGTCCTGAATGCATTAAGCCCTTGTCATCACTTAACTCGCAGACTAATTGCACGGCAGAACTGCCGCCGCCACGCCGTCTCGTCTCGTGTAGTTCTTTGGCACAAGAAACTCGCAAGGGATTATGCTCAAGACAGGAGTCGAACGAAAGGGGTTCAGGAATTAATATATCATCGGCCGAGTGGCTAGTACATCGGCCTAGTTCCACTTACTCTTATTTCCCTTTTACTTCCTCATATATATATATATATATATATATATATATATCTCCTTCTATCCCTCCTCTGCCCTTCTCCTATTCCCATTTTTCTTCGCCTTTCTCCTACTCCTCTTTGTCTTTATCTTCTTTTCTCTATGTTTTCTTTCCTCTGCCTTTCTCTTCGATTTCTTTTTCTATCTCTTCCGCTTTTCTCTGTCTTTCTCTTCACTTCCTTTTACTTATTTCTTACGGCCTTAACTCTGCCAGCTAAAATAAATTATTATTATTATTATTATTATTATTATTATTATTATTATTGTTATTATTATTATCTCTTCCTTTTCTTTGCCTTTCTCTTTCATTTGCCTCTACCTTTCTCTTCCGTTTTTCCCTGCCTTTGCTTTCTTTTCTCTATCTTTCTCCTCCTTACGTGAGTCTTTCTCTTGCTTTATTTGCATTTCTCTCCCTTTTTTGCACTTCTATTGCTTTCTTTGCATTTACTGTTTCAGTGCTTTCTTCAGACTCAAACACATTCCACTAAATCATACATGGGCATCGTGCCTCACTTGAGAATTTGTGCCTCACTGACCTTCACAGAGCTTATCGCTCTGAGTGACATCTTCACAGTCCCCGTTCCTCCCTTACGTAACTCCTAGGAGTGGGCAGGTTCTATATCAGTTTCATAAGCAATATTAGTGGTGGCGTAATGGCATTATCAAAGCAGTGTGTACGCGTTAGAAAACGATTATTTCATGAGAAATGGGAGGAAGAGTTTTTTTGCTGTGTAGAAGTGGAGAACATACGGTGTATGTTGTGCTCGAAAATCCTATTAGGCATTAGTAAATTTAATATACAACGACATTACTCCTTATGTCATAAAGAACATGCTGAATTAGAAGGTAAGACAAATTAAATGTTATTTGTCCTACTATTCCCAAGAAAATTTATGATCTTAACATTTGCATAGTATACTAAATACGACATTATACCTTAAACACGCTGCATTAAAAGGTACGAGGAATTAAATATTGTTTGTACGTATTATTTCCAAAAGAAATTTATAAAAAAAAATCAAATGTACGTAGAAAACGAAATATGATTTTCTGAAATTATTTTAGGTCGAGAACGTGCAAATCTATTAAGTAATCTTGAGAAACGCCAGAATATTCAAGAAAATAAACGTAGACAACTTGATGGAATATTATTGGCTAGTTACGCAATTTCTCGCATGTGATTTAAATCAATTCAATGATGGAGAGATAGTAAAGAGGTTTATGATTAAAGCTGCCGAATTAATTTGCCAAATGGAATAAAAGTTTTCGAGTCTCTCACGTTAACCAAGCGCTTTCCTAATAATTCGCCATTGACCGCCTTAGCGATTACGATATGGTGACGCAGGTCACAGCAGTTTATATTTCCCATCACTCTCCTCTCCCAGTAAACAAATTATTTCAAATCGAGTGCCTCACGTAACCGAAAATTGTGCCCATGTATGTACTAAATCTTCGGAGCATTGTGTAAAGGTAAGCGTTCACTACATCGTATCGCCTTCCTCGGACGAATCGCACGCAACGGATATTTTAAGTTGAGTGTGTTCATTGTAACGGCTCTACTTCATCGCCTTATCGGATTCCCTATCAGCTGTTTAAAACATATAACGTAAGATATTGACATTGCTGAAAACAAAGGAGTTTTGAGGTTAGGTCTATTATCCATGAGTGTTAGCGAATAAGAATTTGTAATTGTTTCATGCTTCTTAATTTAAGAGGAAGAAACGAAAGAGATATTGGTTACATAATACATATGTAAGAAACGACTTGATTACTGTAATGGGAACGCCTCAAATTATATAATTCTTCGCAATTTTCTACACGCGAAATAAGTTTTCCGTCTGCCATTTTGGCGCGACACTGAACATGGCACAACATAATAGTAACAGTTGACCAATTAAAATTAATTTATTAAAGAAGGCCATGATCGCACGCATCGGAAAAGTTGCTTATCAGAGAAACGCGAACGGATTTGCCGAGAGGCGATACGTGCGATACGATGTAGTGAACGCGGTTACATAACAATTACAGCAAAGATTGTCTTTTTCCGATCCGTGCGATTCGTCCGATGAGTGCGATACGATGTAGTGAACGCGGTTACATAACAATTACAATAAAGATTGTCTTCTTCCGATCCGTGGGATTCGTCCGATGAGTGTGATACGATGTAGTGAACGCGGTTACATAACAATTACAGCAAAGATAGTCTTTTTCCGATCCGTGCGATTCGTCCGATGAGTGCGATACGATGTAATGAACGCGGTTACATAACAATTACAGCAAAGATAATCTTTTTCCGATCCGTGCGATTCGCCCGATGCGTGCGATACGATGTAATGAACGCGGTTACATAACAATTACAGCAAAGATTGTCTTTTTCCGATCCGTGCGATTCGTCCGATGCGTGCGATACGATGTAGTGAACGCGGTTACATAACAATTACAGCAAAGATAATTTTTTTCCGATCCGTGCGATTCGTCCGATGCGTGCGATACGATGTAGTGAACGCGGTTACATAACAATTACAGCAAAGATTGTCTTTTTCCGATCCGTGCGATTCGCCCGATGAGTGCGATACGATGTAGTGAACGCGGTTACATAACAATTACAGCAAAGATAGTCTTTTTCCGATCCGTGCGATTCGTCCGATGCGTGCGATACGATGTAGTGAACGCGGTTACATAACAATTACAGCAAAGATAATCTTTTTCCGATCCGTGCGATTCGTCCGATGCGTGCGATACGATGTAGTGAACGCGGTTACATAACAATTACAGCAAAGATAATCTTTTTCCGATCCGTGCGATTCGTCCGATGCGTGCGATACGATGTAGTGAACGCGGTTACATAACAATTACAGCAAAGATTGTCTTTTTCCGATCCGTGCTATTCGTCCGATGAGTGCGATACGATGTAGTGAACGCGGTTACATAACAATTACAGCAAAGATAGTCTTTTTCCGATCCGTGCGATTCGTCCGATGAGTGCGATACGATGTAATGAACGCGGTTACATAACAATTACAGCAAAGATATCTTTTTCCGATCCGTGCGATTCGTCCGATGCGTGCGATACGATGTAGTGAACGCGGTTACATAACAATTACAGCAAAGATAATCTTTTTCCGATCCGTGCGATTCGTCCGATGCGTGCGATACGATGTAGTGAACGCGGTTACAAAACAATTACAGCAAAGATAGTCTTTTTCCGATCCGTGCGATTCGTCCGATGCGTGCGATACGATGTAGTGAGCGCGGTTACATAACAGTTACAGCAAAGATTGTCTTTTTCCGATCCGTGCGATTCGTCCGATGCGTGCGATACGATGTAGTGAACGCGGTTACATAACAATTACAGCAAAGATAATCTTTTTCCGACCCGTGCGATTCGTCCGATGCGTGCGATACGATGTAATGAACGCGGTTACATAACAATTACAGCAAATATAGTCCTTTTCCGATCCGTGCGATTCGTCCGATGCGTGCGATACGATGTAATGAACGCGGTTACATAACAATTACAGCAAAGATTGTCTTTTTCCGATCCGTGCGATTCGTCCGATGCGTGCGATACGATGTAGTGAACGCGGTTACATAACAATTACAGCAAAGATTGTCTTTTTCCGATCCGTGCGATTCGTCCGATGCGTGCGATACGATGTAGTGAACGCGGTTACGTAACAATTACAGCAAAGATTGTCTTTTTCCGATCCGTGCGATTCGTCCGATGCGTGCGATACGATGTAGTGAACGCGGTTACATAACAATTACAGCAAAGATTGTCTTTTTCCGATCCGTGCGATTCGTCCGATGCGTGCGATACGATGTAGTGAACGCGGTTACATAACAATTACAGCAAAGATAATTTTTTTCCGATCCGTGCGATTCGTCCGATGCGTGCGATACGATGTAGTGAACGTGGTTACATAACAATTACAGCAAAGATTGTCTTTTTCCGATCCGTGCGATTCGCCCGATGAGTGCGATACGATGTAGTGAACGCGGTTACATAACAATTACAGCAAAGATAGTCTTTTTCCGATCCGTGCGATTCGTCCGATGCGTGCGATACGATGTAGTGAACGCGGTTACATAACAATTACAGCAAAGATTGTCTTTTTCCGATCCGTGCGATTCGTCCGATGCGTGCGATACGATGTAGTGAACGCGGTTACATAACAATTACAGCAAAGATAGTCTTTTTCCGATCCGTGCGATTCGTCCGATGAGTGCGATACGATGAAGTGAACGCGGTTACATAAATTACAGCAATGATAGTGTTTTTCCGATCCGTGCGATTCGTCCGATGAGTGCGATACGATGTAGTGAACGTGGTTACATAACAATTACAGCAAAGATAGTCTTTTTCCGATCCGTGCGATTCGTCCGATGAGTGCGATACGATGTAGTGAACGCGGTTACATAACAATTACAGTAAAGATAATCTTTTTCCGATCCGTGCGATTCGTCCGATGAGTGCGATACGATGTAGTGAACGCTTACCTTAAGTTTATACCCTATTTGTTATTTCGTTACTAAAATCTCTGGAAAGATTGTAATGTAACATATTTTTTACAATCAGGACACTTGGTCTGGGATTTTATATTCTACTTCTGTCATCATAATAATTGTTGATTCTCCACATCAGACTGTGCCAAATATAGCTTACTGAAATGCCACATAAATCAATTGGACGCGAGTTACTTTACGGTCCATAAATTAATTTACGTCCTCATAAAGTCGCAACATGTTGTTAAGAGTATCGAGGTATCTGTTCGTTGTAAAATACGGTTCCATTAGCTTTTAGGCTCATTGTGCTGTGTTTATCATTACACGGTGAGTAATGTTGCACGAAGATCAAAATGAGAAAACTATCATTCCTTTTCTTTCGTTTCACGTTTTCGTATAGTTATTTTCTTCTATTTAACTTTTTCTTTGACTACTTTTTTTTTTCTTTTTTTCTCTCTGTATATAGCGGAGAGTCGGGTAGTATCGGATATCGGGTAATATCGGACAGTGCGTTTCTTTCATCTACCACCATATGACAGTACCTGAATGACATGGTTACGTTTATCTATGCGACATCACAGAAACGTAACCATGTCAATCAGGTACTATCATCGTGTGGTAGATGAAAGAAACTCATTGTCCGATATTACCCGATGTCCGATACTACCCGACACTCCCCTACCCTTCTTTTCTTTGTCTTTTCTTTTCTTTCATTATGTTTAAATTCTCACTTTACATATTTTTTTATAATTTACTTCCACGTTTTATTATTTCTTAATTTCTCTTATCTTCTCTTTATTGTTTCTCCTATTCTTCTTAATGTATCTCTCTATCTCCTTAAATTGTTACTCCTTGTTATTCATTTCTCTTTCTTTGTTATGAATTACTCCCTCATTTTCTTTACTTCGTGTCACCTTTCCTTTAATTTGTGTTACCTTTCTTCGATTTCTGTATCCTTCTTTTTATTTTTGTCCCCTTCTGTCTGATTTCTCCTCTCTATTCCTCAGATTTTCCCTTGTCCTCAATTTCTTTCTTTAAAATATATCTTCTTCTTTTAATTTCTCTGTCTTTCTCTTGGTAATTCATCACCAATGTACCAGAAGAAGAAACCCAAAACAAGTAAGGATCTCACTATAAATCTGAAGATGGCCGAAATATAGACCTCCTACCTAAAAGCCAAATTGGCTAGTCTCTTATATTGAGACAACTCATCCTGCCTAAGGTATTTCCGTGGGTTTCCTAAGGCATTAAGACAAATGTCGGGATGAGCCCTAAGAGAAATGGGCCACGGAACTATATGCCCTTCCCCATAAATTCCCCTTTTATTTTCCTAACGACTTAATGCCCTAGTTCAGAGTCTATAAAATTACGAAGTACATGTGCAAGGTCACTCATGTAGTCGCAATGCGAAAGGACAGGGAACCTTTCAATTTGCAGATTCAGAATTCACGGCGTCTCTCCTGGCGGTCTTCACCTGCCTTGACATCGAACAACAGACGACAGAGTCTTCTCGAATCCTCCTGCACTGCGAAATGACACATTTCATTTCAATGTGCAGATTTACACCAGCCATCTCCTCCTCGTCCCGTCCCGTGGTCACTTTGATCACATTTCTGTCCCCCTCGCGTATGTGGTACCTAAGAGGTTACGTCCATTTTCGGTTTTTCCCTTCAAAATTTTCTAGAGCTCCTTCAGTGGAGCAGCGTAAAGGCTGGTTCACAATAAACCGGAAACGAGAATCGGAACGAAAACGGTAAAATTGTTAAAATGTGTACATTTAAATGTGAGTATTCACAATTAACGAAAAGCTTGCCGGAGCCCGGGATCGGGAACGGAGAGTTGGCCAAGTTTCAACTTCGGCGTTCACGTTTCCGATCACAGCCCACTAGATTCATTCTATTGTTATCTAAAAGCTATTTTTCGTTGTATATTTTGTAGCAAGAAGACCGTGACATAACCTATGTATTATTTTGTTCTGTGCTGTGCATCATGGAGCAAGTTTTATTTGATGAGATTCTAATATTGAGTGTTGAGGAAAATCTTCACGTTTACGATAAGCGGATCGCCTCGTATAAAGATGAGATAAGAAGAAGAATACGTGGCTTTCAATAGCTGCATCTTTGAACACCGATTATAAGTGAATCATATTTTATTACTGTATTGGCTGTAATACACACTATATATTCATGCTTCAATTCAATAACTACTGTTGTGTTCATTTTTGTTCTATTACAAATGTTTCTTCTCTAATTATTTTACGTTATGGTAGACTTAAAATAGGTTGTGATAATAAAGATGCATGGGCATATTTATAGTATCGTACCTAATGAAATATTTCAGTTAAAATTTCGAATTTGGTTCACCTGTGTTTATGTTGGCTGCCTTGTACTCATTGGTCAATTATACTCAAATAACATCAGAATGCGTAATATCGACTTTACATATCGTTATTGACATGCATATCGATATGCATAGTCGTCTACGTTCTCGGTTTATTGTGAATCAAAAATTTTCATATTCACGTCCTCTGCTTCTCGTTTTCATTCTGGTTCTCCTTCCCGGTTTATTGTGAACCAGCCTTAACCCGGAGTGAGACTAGTGGCCAACAGGCTTGGAGCTCACATATTTAGTTTCTTGCAGCCCCGAACCCTTTGCAAGGGCGCGTTTTGCGTACCTATTAAATTTGTCCTCCCAATTCTCCTCTTTCAATTCAATTCAATTCAATATAGACGAAACTACTCATTAACTAAATTACCATCATAGTTTCAATTAATACAGGAAGGTTTTTTATACAACAAATTTACGAAATCTTTAGTAATAAACGTAAAAAATATGTGTAATCAAAATGTATAAATCTTTTTTCTTCTGAGATTTTCTCTTACTCTCGATTTCACCCCCCCCCCCAAAAAAAAGGAAGACGAAAACGTGGATGATAATGGAAAGAAATACGAGAAAATATTACACAAGAATAGCGAAAGAATCTACAGTACATCAGGCTGTATTTTCCGAGTGACTGAATTATATATAGAAGTAAAGGGGATAACGTCCCCACATCGCTCAGACATTCAAGTTTGCGAAAATCCTCTTCTAAAATGGGTTGATATATCGTAAATGTATCGTGAAATGCTGGTATTTGTCGCTCGATTTCCTGCGATATAAAAGTGGCTGCTACTATTTTGAGCTTTGACATATTCTGGAGTCTAAACACACAAAAAAGTGAGGTTAAGTGAAAGTATCGACAATTTTACGCCAAGAAAGCGAACAAATCTAAATTACGCACCTACTAGTTCCGAGTGATTGAATTATGAATGAAGATTGAAGATCAAGGTCCCATTTCCGCTTGAACTGAAGCATTAGAGTTCAGAAAAATCCTGTTCCAAAACGAGTTTGAGGAAACTGATACTATGGCCTACTCCTCTTGCGGTGGTAACAGCGAAGAGGAAAAAATGGAGGTAGAAAGCCATTGTTCACCTATCAGTAATGCGAATTCACGTCGTGTTACAAACATTGAGTTAAGAGAGGGCAGATCATGGCCTATGTAGTTTGACTGCCAATCCTGCTTTTCTCTCTGTCGAATCTAAATCCCCGACCAAACCAAGCGAATTGAAGCGAACGCAAACGCAAATCGATTCAATTTTGGGGTCGCGAGACCGGAGATGGGTTGTTAAAGTAGAATAGAGAGAAATAGTGGAAGGGTAACAGAAGAGTGGAATAGTGGGGAGGGGATGAGTGCGGCATGAGGAGGTGTAGGGGAGGGAGCTCAAAGTTTTATAATGCAGAAGTCTTTTGTGGCGAGTTGAAAAGGAGCCCTTGTGCCAGACTTGATAACTACATCGCTTCATGTAGCCTACTGTTTAACGAAGCTTTTATCCCGTCGGCCTGATAGGTACTTAATGATGGTGGATATTGTGTGTTCCGTATATCTTTAAAACAATATTGTATCCATAGATAACTTAAGTATCCAATGTTCGTATCTGAATCTTATACCAATCATTACCTAATGCATACCAACATTTGCAAATTTATTTATTTATTTATTTATTTATTTATTTATTTATTTATTTATTCATCCATCCATTGATCTATTTATTTATTATTTACTTATTTATATTTTAGTATTTTTTGTTTATTTATTTATTATTTTGCTAATAATTGTAACATAAAATATATATACACAAAAACTTTAGCTCGCCCCTGAAAGAGTAGAACTCGTGCTCAGGGGCGGATTCCTGAATTGAAATAATATTATACAATACAATTTGTCTTATGTCTACTGTGCAATTATAATATATAAATTTAAATTTACAATTTTTAAATTTTTATAAAATCAGTACATAACTTTTTAAATTTAATACTAGAACTCTTAGAATTGACAAGATTAGGATATTTAAATATAAATTTGTTATATATTCTTGGGCCTAAATTACTACTATGATTAAATACTGTAACAGTGTTGCATTTTGGTTCAAACAATCTTAAAGAATTCATACCTTTTGTTTCATAACTATGAGAATACAATTCAAAATTATTTCGATTTTTATGTATGAATTTTATTAATACAATAGGTTTATGAAGACACATTTTAATTATTTTCTTCTGTAATAAATAAAGTGAATTAAAATTGGATTTAAATAAGCTACCTCATTCTATAATTCCATACATAATTACCGATTGAAATAGTTAAATATATTGTGCGTAATAAACTTCTTGACAAGTAATTCCTCAATAAAACAAAATAATATACTATTTTACGTAATTTATTACAAAGGTAATTAATGTGTTGGTCCTAATTGATCCTATTGTTGCCATTACCTTTTTACTGTTGCTCTTTGTACTTCTTTCACTATTGCTTCTGTTACTACCGTTAGTCATTTTCTTTTTGCTATGTTAAAGCCTGTGAAAAGAGAGAGAAAGGGGATATGTCTTACTTCGTCTGTATTGTTATGGTGTTAGGGAGACTGGAGCGATGCCGTCCATCCATCCAGAGGCGGAAGGGACTAGTTGATACATTCTATAGCGCAAAAAGAAATAACAAAATATCTCTCTTCGTACTGTATAGTTCCGTCACTGAGCTTGTCTTTCAAGAAACTGAGTTCCGGTAGCCTGTACAATAACAAGGTTTTGAAAGGAATCCTGAAAATTTACAACCCTCCTATAATCTCCACCCTCATTTAAAGGGAGTTGGTTTTATTGCTACTGAGATAAGTTAAACCAAAGCAGGTATAGTACCATTACCTCTTTTACTGTTTCTTCCTTTATTTCTTTTATTGCTGCCCCTATTACTACAGTTAGTCTTGTTGTTGCTACTGTTACTATCATTACCTCTTTTACTGTTGATCCTCTTTCTCCTTTTATTGTATCCCTGTTACTGTTATTCCTTTTACTATTTCTCCTGTTACTACCGTTAGTCTTATTGTTGGTACTATCACTAGTCTACCTATTTTACTGTTGTACCTCTTACTTCTTTTACTATTTCACCTGTTACCGTTACTACTTTTACTATTGCTCCTGTTACTACCGTTAGTCTTATTGTTGGTACTATCACTAGTCTACCTATTTTACTGTTGTACCTCTTACTTCTTTTACTATTTCACCTGTTACCGTTACTACTTTTACTATTGCTCCTGTTACTACCGTTAGTCTTATTGTTGGTACTATCACTAGTCTACCTATTTTACTGTTGTACCTCTTACTTCTTTTACTATTTCACCTGTTACCGTTATACTTTTACTATTGCTCCTGTTACTACCGTTAGTCTTATTGTTGGTACTATCACTAGTCTACCTATTTTACTGTTGTACCTCTTACTTCTTTTACTATTTCACCTGTTACCGTTACTACTTTTACTATTGCTCCTGTTACTACCGTTAGTCTTATTGTTGGTACTATCACTAGTCTACCTATTTTACTGTTGTACCTCTTACTTCTTTTACTATTTCACCTGTTACCGTTACTACTTTTACTATTGCTCCTGTTACTACCGTTAGTCTTATTGTTGGTACTATCACTAGTCTACCTATTTTACTGTTGTACCTCTTACTTCTTTTACTATTTCACCTGTTACCGTTACTACTTTTACTATTGCTCCTGTTACTACCGTTAGTCTTATTGTTGGTACTGTCACTAGTCTACCTATTTTACTGTTGTACCTCTTACTTCTTTTACTATTTCACCTGTTACCGTTACTACTTTTACTATTGCTCCTGTTACTACCGTTAGTCTTATTGTTGGTACTATCACTAGTATACCTATTTTACTGTTGTACCTCTTACTTCTTTTACTATTTCACCTGTTACCGTTACTACTTTTACTATTGCTCCTGTTACTACCGTTAGTCTTATTGTTGGTACTATCACTAGTCTACCTATTTTACTGTTGTACCTCTTACTTCTTTTACTATTTCACCTGTTACCGTTACTACTTTCACTATTGCTCCTGTTACTACCGTTAGTCTTATTGTTGGTACTATCACTAGTCGACCTATTTTACTGTTGTACCTCTTACTTCTTTTACTATTTCACCTGTTACCGTTACTACTTTTACTATTGCTCCTGTTACTACCGTTAGTCTTATTGTTGGTACTATCGCTAGTCTACCTATTTTACTGTTGTACCTCTTACTTCTTTTACTATTTCACCTGTTACCGTTACTACTTTTACTATTGCTCTTGTTACTACCGTTAGTCTTATTGTTGGTACTATCACTAGTCTACCTATTTTACTGTTGTACCTCTTACTTCTTTTACTATTTCACCTGTTACCGTTACTACTTTTACTATTGCTCCTGTTACTACCGTTAGTCTTATTGTTGGTACTATCACTAGTCTACCTATTTTACTGTTGTACCTCTTACTTCTTTTACTATTTCACCTGTTACCGTTACTACTTTTATTATTGCTCCTGTTACTACCGTTAGTCTTATTGTTGGTACTATCACTAGTCTACCTATTTTACTGTTGTACCTCTTACTTCTTTTACTATTTCACCTGTTACCGTTACTACTTTTACTATTGCTCCTGTTACTACCGTTAGTCTTATTGTTGGTACTACCACTAGTCTACCTATTTTACTGTTGTACCTCTTACTTCTTTTACTATTTCACCTGTTACCGTTACTACTTTTACTATTGCTCCTGTTACTACCGTTAGTCTTATTGTTGGTACTATCACTAGTCTACCTATTTTACTGTTGTACCTCTTACTTCTTTTACTATTTCACCTGTTACCGTTACTACTTTCACTATTGCTCCTGTTACTACCGTTAGTCTTATTGTTGGTACTATCGCTAGTCTACCTATTTTACTGTTGTACCTCTTACTTCTTTTACTATTTCACCTGTTACCGTTACTACTTTTACTATTGCTCCTGTTACTACCGTTAGTCTTATTGTTGGTACTATCACTAGTCTACCTATTTTACTGTTGTACCTCTTACTTCTTTTACTATTTCACCTGTTACCGTTACTACTTTCACTATTGCTCCTGTTACTACCGTTAGTCTTATTGTTGGTACTATCGCTAGTCTACCTATTTTACTGTTGTACCTCTTACTTCTTTTACTATTTCACCTGTTACCGTTACTACTTTTACTATTGCTCCTGTTACTACCGTTACTATTCTTCTTATTGTTCTTGCCATTACATCTTTTACAGAGCTTATTTCCGAAGACATTCTGAGCAAAAAATGTCTTATAAATATTTGTCCAATCTCAATATTTTAAGAATTACACTAATTTGAAGTTGTATCCTCGCGTCTTGGGTTTCTGCCATCATGGAGAATTGCTCCGAATCAACAGACATAATACGGTTCGTTCTCTCATCGCATCTGATATCATCATAATTGATCGGCAGAAGGATAAGGGTGTCATTCTTGATCCCACAATCCGTTTCGAGATGAACGAACAAGAGCCACAAGAGGTGTGTCGTGAAAAACAAGTCATATATGAGCCTTGTTGTCAACATCTTGGAGTACAATACCACATCACACATTGGACAGTTTTTGGACTCATGTTCGGTGCCCGTGGCACGATCCCACGAGAAACTTTAAATCAACTTAAAACAATTTAAAATTTCTGATGCAACAATTGATGCCATAGGATTTCATGTTATATAATCATTCTTATCTATAATTAGTAATCATTTGTACCCAACAAACTTTAATTGTAAATGATTTCCTATGTTTTCGTATCATTTATCTTAATGTTTTATTTTCCTTTCAAATTGTCACACAATTGGATTTCATGATTATTCTTTATGAATTGATTAGCAGGCCGATCTATTCGAAACCCTTATTTAGGGCGGCTTTTTATTAAAAATCCATTTTCTTTAGTTTTAAGGGTAAAAGGATGTTACAAATAGAGAATGAACTATTCAGAAGTATAATTTCTTTAACTGGCTAGTGTTCTGAAGCTAAAAATGTGTTGTCAGTTGCTTTGTACAGATTTTGTTTTTCAATTTTTAACTGCAAATGACATCTTTCTTATACTCTTATCAAAAAATTGTTACAGATCATGGGACTTTAGGAACTTGCTCCTTTATAGTTTAATTATGGATACTAATATACAATCTTGAATAATCTACAAGAGTGGCGTGATTTGTAACAATTGTAATAAATGCGTAAGAAAATGTAATTTTGTACAGTAGTTAAAGATCGAAAGAAAATCGGTGGAAGGAACTATGAAATTTACAACATATTTTATCTTCAGAATATTACCTAATTAAAGAAATGTTTCTCGTGAATAGTTTATTCTTCATCTCTAATATTCTCATACCCTTAAAACTCAAGAATAATGGTATTTTACAAACATTTTCAAGTTAGTGTAACTCTGAAAATATTGAGATTAGGACACATGTTTATATGACAATTTTTGCTCAGAATGTCTTCGAAAATAAGCTCCGTAAGGGACGGTAAATCCTCGTGAATCACCCTGTATATTAATACAAAACAGTTGTCTACAAACAGATAATAAGGTTTAGACAAGATGATGGCAAAGAAATGAGATAAAATGTTGATAATCATCATCATCATCATCATCATCCTTCACGAATTAGGCCTCTGTAGACCTGTTTCGGCCCCATCTAGCAGTCTTCTTAAAGGTCTTCCTGGTCGACGATGTCCTCTAGGTTTATATTGCATCATAATTTTTGGGATTCTTGAATTTTCCATTCTTCTTACATGATCTAGCCAATTGAATTTGTATCTGCTGATTTTTTCTTCTACTGACTCTACTTCTAATTGTTCTAAAATTTCTTCATTCCTTTTTCGGTCTAAAAGAGTATATCCTGCTGTCCTCCTCAAAAATTTCATTTCCGTTGCTTCGATTCTGTTCATGTCTTTTTTCTTTAATGACCAAATCTCGCTTCCGTATAAAAGGGTGAGTAATGCTAATGTATTATATATTTTTATTCTTGTAGATTTTTGTACTAATTGAGCTTTTAATGCATTGTTTATTATTCCTAGAATTTGTGTAAATTTGGTAATTTTCTTGTTCACATCTTTTTCATTTTGATAAGATATTTCACAACCCAGATAATTGAAATTTTGCACTTGTTCGAGGCATTGGTTATTGTGTATTAGCTTACTTATGACTGGGTCTTGTCCTAAAAATGCCAATACTTTCGATTTCTGTGCTGAAATTTCCATCCCAAAATCTTTTAATATTTTATTTAATGTATACAATCCCCTTTGTAAATTATCCTCTGAATTGGAAATTATGACTTGATCATCGGCATAGAGTAAGGTATTTAATGTTAGAGCACTGGTTATTTTGATTCCTGATGTGTAGATTTGGTTCCATTTTAAAATAATTTCATTTATATAAATATTAAATAAAGTTGGTGATAGTGGACAACCTTGTCGAACTCCATTATTAACTAATTTTCTTTCGGATATACAGTTATTTATTTTGACACTTATTTTGCTGTCTGTGTAGATTTCTATTATATTTTGCAATAGCAAATTTGGAATATTTTTTTCTTGTAATATGTCGAATAAAAGGTCTCTTCGGACTTTATCAAAAGCTTTCACAAAATCAATAAAAGCTATATGGGTTTCTAAATTAAATTACTTTCAAGCCTCAAACAAGCAGTATAAGGACAGATAATTTGATGTTGATAATAATAATAATAATAATAATAATAATAATAATAATAATAATAATAATCTATACTAATAAAAATCTGTAGCCGAAATTTTTCTGGTAATTTTCGATTTTCCAAAAATAATTGGTCCTAACATATATAATTAACCAACCTGAAACCGAAAATCGCTTTTTCGAAATTTTTGTTAGTATGTCTGTCTGTCTGGATGTTTGTTACCTTTTCACGCGATAATGGCTGAACCGATTTATATGAAAATTGGAATATACATTAAGTTCGCTGTAACTTTTAGGCTATATGACATTCAAAATACGTTATTTAAAAGGGGTTATAAGGGGGCCTGAATTAAATAAATCGAAATATCTCGCTTATTATTGTTTTTTCTGAAATATGTTACATAACAAAAGTTTCTTTAAAAATTACTTCCGATAAGTTTTATGCTTTGCAAAATTTTGATAGGACTGATATTTAATGAGATAAGTGAGTTTTAAAATTAAAATACATTGCCATCTAAGGCGGTGTAATGAAATGAAAACAAATGACTTCGTCTATAAGGGGCCTTGGACAACAACAATCGAAAGCTATGAAACATAGCCTACAGAGAATGTTTCTGTGTTTGTTTGAAGTATTATCGAAAGCTAACTTAACCGATTTGTATAATTAATTATTATTTCAACATTTGAAAGTGTAGTTTCTCTAGATGGACATAATGCTATAATGTTATTACAGTAACTTCTGAGTGCTCTCTGGACCAAAATGACCGCATTTTAATTATTTAAATGCAATTTAAATTAAGTAACATATTAAACGATTTATCCTTCTATCAAACACGAATGTTCCCTGGATCAAACGCCCTATTTTAATTATGTAATTACTTTATATTTATTTCTAAGAGGTGCAGCGGAGCGCACGGGTACGGCTAGTTAATAATAATAATAATCTTAATAATAATAATAATAATAATAATAATAATAATAATAATCAATGACCAAGAAAGATATGTGGGTAATACGAATATTAAAGTGATTTCGGATCGAAAAGCATAAATGTGATAGTCCATCATAACTATAAATTGTAAAGTTGGTTGACGAATAAATATCATATCCTATCATCTCTCTATCTATCCAATCATATATTCAGCATATTTATGCATTTATTCACTTGCGTATAGCAGTGAATTACAGACAGACTCCTCCATAAGTGCTTGTTCAATTATCTCTGTACAGTAGCGTTGCACTTTCAACTCTTGCACAATAATCCAATTTGTGTATTTACTATAAATGCCAATACTGTTGCTTTAGCCTATTGAATTGTACAAAACAATTTCCAAAATTCGCTTAAATCTATTGCATGGATTATTCCATTACTTTAAAATAACCGTTCATATAAATTAAGTTGAACGCTTTGAAGATTAAATATTTAATGAATGCAATTAATTAATTTCAAATTTAAATGGACACAGGTTAAAACAGAATGGTAATTATTTTTGCTATTAGAGTAACATGGACGAGGATTAGAATTATTGTTGTCTAATAGCGTGTGTTCGCATAGAGCACTCGGAATTTCATTGTGGGGAAGCAGGTAATGGATTAAATTTCAGCGCGATAAAATAAATATTTGAATTAACCTCGATATTAGTTACATGAATATTTAAACAAAAGGACAGGTCACGAACAAGGATGATGAAAGTTAATTTAGAGATATCAATATATTTCAGATAAATAAGGTCGCTTTTAGCGCAAAATTTTAGTTGCAGTGTGTTGCGGGAAAAATTCACCATTAAAATGGGACACACTCACGGACAGGAGAACGCGAATTCGATTATGCGCACTGTTCAAAACATACAGAGGTGAGCCTGCCTGGAGAGAAATAAAAAATAGGTTGCAGCCGCCAAATTACTCTTCAAGGAACGACCACTCATATAAATTGAGGGAAAGAAGGCAGAGGACGGACACTGGAAAGTTTTCTTTTCTCAATCGTACTATCAGGGACTGGAATGCTTTACCTGCAGATTTACTAAAGGCTTTACCAACAACCAAAAATGTATTTAAAAATAAACTTAAGGTCTTTATTAATAGACGGTAATTATACACAGTATTTAAACGGTGTAAATGATATTTCTTTACTGAAGTGTTGTATCATTGAAGAATTATGTTGTGTCAGTGAAGTGTGTTGAGTAAGTGAAACGTGTCCTGTCAGTGAAGCTTTATAATTTATAGTGGCAGTGCAAAGTATTTGAACAGTGAAATGTTTTTGAAGTGTTAGTGAAATCAGGATAGACTCAGTGAAATATGTCGTAGTTCCAGTGCAGTGAGTGAGCTGACAGCGAAATGAGTGTAGTGTTGAGAGGTACTTGTACAGATATGAAGATATCATACTCGTGGGTTTTAGTTCGAACTTAGGTTGAAGATACAAATTAGATTTACTTTAAATGTTATTTTAAGTGGTCGTGCTTCATTTAATTTAGGATGTTCCCTGTTAATAACAATAATAATAATAATAATAATAATAATAATAATAATAATAATAATAATAATAATAATAATAATAATAATAATAATAATATATTATTATTATTACTATTATAAATTATTGTTAGTATTAATTACTCGTATTATTATTAATTGTATTTTCATTAATAAATTTATTATTGTCATTATTGAGTGTAATTAGTTACCACCGGGTATATACCCATTGCAGTGTGAATAAATACATACACGACAAGAAATTCATCTAGATCTTCAAAGAAGATTTGATTCTATGGTACTGAGTCACATTTCAGCGAGGTTCATTACCCCGCGACAGTACCAAATTTCTGGCTTCTGATACGAAGAATTTGATCATACCCATTTCAAAGTCTTTCAAGTTTTGGAAATTTCTTCCACGCAGGAAGTGGGCCATGGATCGAAATAGATGATAATCTAAATACACAAATCAGTACTATATGGCATTCAAATCATTCTAACATATCAGATGATACTACTATCCCTTTCTTAACTGAAAATGAGCCCTAACGCTACTTCGGTGTAAACTTTTGTTACGTTTTCTATATTCGGTTCCCTAGTTTCAAATGTAAATCATTTTACCTGTTAGGTGTGTTTTCAAATTATATGTAATACCCTTTGTCAAATCTGGCAACCTTTTCATAAGCAAAGCTTTATTTATTTGTCTATTTATTTATTTACTTACTTATTTATTCATTTATTTATATCTTTATTTATTTATATATTTATTTATATATATATTTATTTATCTATTTATTTATTTACTTATTTATCTACTTATTTATTTATCTACTTATGTATTTATTTATCTATTTATCTATTTATTTTTTTCCTTATTTATCTACTTATTTATTTATCTACTTATGTATTTATTTATCTATTTATTTGTTTATTTATATGTATATATTTATTTATCTATTTATTTACTTGTTTATCTATTTAATTATCTATTTATCTATTTATTTATTTATCTATTTATTTATTTCCTTTATTTAGTTATATATATTTATTTATTTATTTACTTATTTATCTATTTATTTATTTATTTATCTATTTATTTATTTATTAACTTATTTGTTTACTTATTTATTTATCTATTTATTCATTTATCTATTTGTTTGTTTATTTATTTATTTATTTATTTATTTATTTATCTATTTATTTATTTATTAACTTATTTGTTCACTTATTTATTTATTTATCTATTTATTTGTTTATTTATTTATTATCTATTTATTTATTTATGTATTTATTTATTTATCTATTTATTTATGTATTTATTTATGTATTCATGTATTTATTTATTTATTTATCTATTTATCTATTTATTTATTTATTTATCTATTTATTTGTTTATTTATTTATTTATCTATGTATTTATTTATTTATCTATTTATCTATTTATTTATTTATTAACTTATTTGTTTACTTCTTTGTTTATTTATTTATTTATCTATTTATTTATGTATTTATTTATTTATTTATTTATGTATTTATTTATTTATTTATTTATTTATCTATTTATTTATTTATCTATTTATTTATTTATCTATTTATTTGTTTATTTATTTATTTATATATTTATTTATTTATTTATTTATATATTTATTTATTTATTTATTTATATATTTATTTATTTATTAACTTATTTGTTTACTTATTTATTTATTTATATATCTATTTATTTATTTATTTATTTATCTATTTATTTATTTATCTACTTATTTATTTATCTATTTATTTATTTATCTATTTATTTATTTATTTATCTATTTATTTATTCATCTATGTATTTGTTTATTTATTTATTTATCTATTTATTTATCTATCTATTTATTTATTTATTTATCTATTTATTTATTTATCTATTTATTTATTTATTAACTTATTTGTTTACTTATTTATTTATTTATTTATCTATTTATTTGTTTATTTATTTATTTATCTATTTATTTATGTATTTATTTATTTATGTATCTATTTATTTATTTATCTATTTATTTATTTATTTATCTATGTATTTGTTTATATATTTATCTATTTATTTATTTATCTATTTATTTTTTTATTAACTTATTTGTTTACTTATTTATTTATTTATTTATTTATCTATTTATTTATCTATTTATTTATTTATCTATTTATTTATATATTAACTTATTTGTTTACTTATTTATTTATTTATTTATCTATTTATTTGTTTATTTATTTATCTATTTATTTATTTATCTATTTATTTATTTATTAACTTATTTGTTTACCTATTTATTTATTTATCTATTTATTTGTTTATTTATTTATCTATTTATTTATTTATCTACTTATTTATTTATCTATTCATTTGTTTATTTATTTATTTATCTATTTATTAATTTTTTTATTTATTTATCTATTTATATATTTATATATTTATTTATTTATTAACTTATTTGTTTACTTATTTATTTATTTATCTATTTATTTGTTTATTTATTTATTTATCTATTTATTTATTTATTAACTTATTTGTTTACTTATTTATTTATTTATTTATTTATCTATTTATTTATCTATTTATTTATAGCACAACAAAAGAAAGGCGGAAACTCAAGCCCACGAATAATTCTGTGTTCATTGTTCTGCACATAACGATTTGTAATGCTATGTATTTACTTTTAGAGCTGTCCACATTTCTTTATGTTCATCTTGTTATTCGCGTAATAGATCGCAGTACCAAGTCAATGTCCTCGTACTAACTCACGTCCCCGACCTATGTACCATGCTGCAGTCAACTTGTGTAATCGGTCCCCAACACTACAAGCCTGGTCATCAATTTCAGGAGGGGGGTTATGGTTGAGGCAAGTGTTTTTTTTTTTTTTTTTTGCGCGATTGCTAGTCACCCCTACCCCAGCTACCGGACAGAGAACCTGCTCCTCCCTTCCCCAGCTTTCATAGTTGTAGAGCTGCTGGTTGGACAGCACTTGCACAGGTGTCCTGCTCTGACATCGGGGACTTCGCCTTCTCAGGGTGTTTGTTTCACTCACCCCTTTTCAAGGCTCACTTGACTTGAATTCGAATCAGTCGTTCGTCGTAGTTTGACAGTTAACAGTGCGTTCGAGATACCGTTTAGATTTTCAGTTGCAGAATTAATTGAACGCTGTGCACGAAATCAGGGAGAACAACTTTCAGCTATGTGCATTACAGCTGAGTGAGGCATCTTCAAAAACATCCTTTTTAAATACAGGTTAGTGAAATTAATAAGGAAGTTAATGGAACTGTATCACTTTCATAAAATGTGCGACATAATTGTCTATTATTGTGGATATTATTCCTCTATTTCCAAAGATTGAAAGATTTGTGTGACGTAAGGTTTGCTGGGCCCATTAACGTTATAATTCAAGGAGTCTATTTCTCTCAAACAATTATAATAAATGCGTAGGGGAAAACGGTACAATACCTAGGCAAGGACAAATACGAATATGAAATGAATGGTTTCAGGCGGTTTTGGTCTCTCTTTTTAGGTCACGAATCTTTTCGGTCGTAAGACATTTCGGCCAATAAGACATTCCGGTCAATACGACATTACGATACAACGATATTCGGGTAATGCCACGTTTCGGTATCACGGACATAGTGGTCATCCGATTGAGTTGGCTGAATCATAGCACTACCAATTACTCGATCATATCGTCGTATCCTAGCAACGTACATCGTATTCGGTTTAGAATCACTTTAATCTCCATTCCGTGACTACTTTTACAAAATCCTGATTTATAACTAAATTACTTTAGTGAAAATGGCAAAAATAATTCAGTCCAACAATGCTCTCGAAGGCTGGCACAATAAGTTCCAGAAAGCAGTTTCTTCACTCTGAAAATTTATAGATAAGATCAAAATAGAACATGACAATGAACAAGGTATTACAAGGTACCTTGGAAGACAGAGGAATATGAGACCAGTCCTGAATTTTCAGGAATATTTTTTCTTACATGTACTGAAACTATATGTTCTTTTTTTCTAATTTGTTTAATATATTGGAGATGTACTAAAAATCACTGAAAAAATATCCGAATGGAGAAAAAAATACCTTTCAGTAAGGAAATAAATTATATAAAAACTACTGTTTGAGCATAAAGTCAAGTTGTGGTTCAAGAGCTGTAAAAATATCAGCTGCTAGTTTCAACGTTTATCAGAAAAAAATCCATATGTTATACATAATTCAACATTGACAATGTAGACAATTCCGGTTCCATTAACCCGTTAGTGCCCAGTGGCAACTTTAGTTGCCGTTTGTTTTAAAAGTTGTAAAAAGACATAATACTAGGTTGGCACTATTTTTTGTGGCGGAATCTCTTCTGAACATTATGTTCCCATCATCTCAGGCACAATTCTTCATTTCAAAATAAATTGTTGTGGAGTGCAGACGCGAAATTATGTAGTGATTTTGAGTGTGTTTACAGACACGAAATTAAAATGTAATTATTGTTAAATTTTACTTCATTATTTCAAATCTCACTAAAATACATTTCAGAATGTTGACTTGATATTTTAACGCTAGTTTATGATAATGGTTTTGTTGTGGGTATATGCTACGATGTTGTGAAATCATGTGGCAATTTTATTGCGAAATCTTGTGGCAACTACATACTGTAGTTGCCATGAAATTTTAACATCTTCTGATCCCTATACAAATTTGTTAGTACATTTTCCCCTTACACGAGTGATACATAGATCAGGTATATGTGAAAAAAATAGGAAATTAAAACGAAAATAGTTCTGAACATTAATGGTACTTCTAAATATCAGTGTTGTCAGGCTGCATCAAGAAGAATTAAATGTTAAACTTCTACTCTCTTGTACGGAGAAGGCTTACACTGCAGCCTGAGGCTTATTGTGCTTACCACTCATACTGTGTAAATGATTGGGTAGCCGAACGGCCGCGCTCTTGTACAAGTACAGCACGCCACACCGTGAACTTAGCCTGGGTTATGGTATGGATGATGATATGTGAATTAATGATGGCGAAATGAGTCCGAGATCCAACGTCGAAAGATACACAGCATTTCTCCTTCAATTGGTTGAGGGAAAACCCCGTAAAGAAACCCAAACAGGTAACTAGTATCAATCAGGATTTGAACACGGGCCCGCTCGTTACACGGTCAGACGTGCTAACCGTTACCTGTAAACTTGCGTAATAATTTACTGTTAACATGAGATAACGTAAAACATACTTTCTATATTATGTAATGATAAACTAGTCGTCTCAACAGATACACATGTATAACAGTATTATAGAGAGCCACTCTATATTCTACCACAGAAGTTGGTTTGTAATGTTTCTGCAGTATAAAAAGTACACTAGAAAAGGGGGGGGGGAAATTACGCCACTGTTTGCCACACTCTACGTCATATAACAATCCACGGGAAGCCAAAGAGATTGGATTGTAAAGAGGGGGGACTAATGCAAAGAGAAGACGCAGGCCTCAAACATTTGAAATGGAATCCCAACTGATCACATCCCCCTAAGAGTTTTGCTAAGTAAATAGGCCGGAAGCAAAAAGGCGTTGGTTTAGGCGAGAGACGGAGGAGGAGGTGGAGGAAGAAGATGGTCCTGTGAAGAATGAAAAGATCGACAATGCTGCCCAAAGTTGAATGTAAAAGAAATCACAATGTAACTACGATAATTTACAGTTCAGCCAACTGTGAAAGTGACTCAAACAAATTTCTTTATTATGTCGAATGGTAATCGGGTGTGAAAAGCCTTCAAATTGAAAGATTTAATTCCTCCTGATAAGAAATGCTAGATGATCTTCGCTTTCTACTCAATATGCTGCCTCAGGATTGCTGTCGATGGTATCTAAGCTCATGGCTTCTCGTCAATTAGAAACAGTATTCGATCCCAGACTGACTCTGTGATATTTATGTATGTATGTATGTATGTATGTATGTATGTATGTATGTATGTATGTATGTATGTATGTGTAGAAGTTATATGTGTATGTACATATAGGCTATGTATAGGCCATTATTATTATTATTATTATTATTATTATTATTATTATTATTATTAATATTCAAACAACTGCCTACAGACGTAGGATTTCTTTACGATCTCTACGCATTTTTATTTTATTAGGACTGGTGGTGGTGGCTGTTGTTGTTGTTGTTGTTGTTGTTGTTATTGTTGTTGTTCCAGTTTGACAAACGTATAGTACGGTTTCCAAACCTCACAAAACATAGCAATGAAATGTGTTCTATTTAATGAAATGTGTTTTATTAATTAAATGTGTTCTATAGTGTCAGTGAAATGTGTTATAGAGCAGCCGTGGCGAAAATGCGATCGTGCGTCGAGCCACTGTATAACCTGCAACGTGCATAGCACCTATGGAGGGAGGCGGACACCCGAAGGGGAAGTGAAGCAACTGTCTGACTTATTAACGGATTTTCATTTTCCTTACGTCAAGTACTTAAATATAATTCTATACAGTACAAGGCTACAAACTAATATTTAATACGTGTAACGAAGAAAGAAATGAACAATAAAACATAGGACAAATTATCACAACCTAAAACTAACTGTCTTCAGAATGTCTCTGCGACAGAGTTTCAAAATCAGGAATTATGTCACTTACTGCCAGTCATAGTTGATCACGAAGGTATTTGTCTGTCAGTCGTGATCTAAATTTGGTTTTTACTATTTTCATTCTTGAAAATAATTTTTCACAAACGTAGGCCTAATTTGTAGCGAACATGGCTTTAAATGAGCAAGCGAAAGAACGAAGCTTCGGATATTTTTTTTTTGGCAAAGATTTCAAAAGTTCAACATTTATCAAGCCCTTACATCCAACTTTTATTTAACATCACATTGTAAATCTGTGACTTTAAATTGAAGATCTAACCGCATTATTCTACAGCTGCTGAAAAAGGATCGACGTACAGTGATGATGAAGATGATGATGATAATAATAATAATAATAATAATAATAATAATAATAATAATAATAATAATAATAATAACAACAATACTTAACTTTTAATGTTTCATCAGTAACATGTAGTATAATGCCGTTTTATGTTATACAACCGTTTACCTTGTAATACTTGTGAACAAATCATACATTTAATATCTTCATATTGGCAGCAAAAATAAATGCGTCCTCCCATCCTACCTGAAACTTTCGTTTTTGTAGAGGTTCATGGTTTCGAGAGAGACATTGCGACGATACGCCACTCGCAGGTCAGAGACAAATACAAATGGAACGGAGTTTGACTCCAGTGAGTGAGAGAGTGGGGGTTGTGGGAGGTAGGAAGCGCGTAGCTATCATTGCGAGCCACAATGTGCTCGTGAGTCACATTTTCGCCACGGCTGTTATAGAGTGTCAGTGAAATGTGTCCTAAAGTGTCAGTGAAATGCGTCATAGTGCCACTACAGTGAGTGAGATGAGAGTAAAGTGAAAGACTATTGAAACTTATGTAGGGCCTATACATATTGTATGTAGGTTGTATAATAAAATTAGGTTATTTTATGTTTTATTATTAATTGTAATTATCGTGTTAAATTGTATTGTGTATTCTTATTGTATTGTGTATATAATTGTATTGTGTATTGTATAATTGTATTGCGTATTGTATAATTGTATTGCGTATTGTATAATTTTATTGCGTATTGTAATTTTATTGTGTATTGTTTATATTGTGTATACCACTGCCACCGGGTGCTTGAACACTTGCAGTGTAAATAAATACATACAAGATTTATAATAAGAGACATAAACTTACAAACTAAAAACAAAATAAGGAAATTAACATCATTAAATTTTTATCTAACCAATATTAAAAACCAATAAGATATTTCAGAATTGTTACCACTTAATCATAACTTTCCCTCGCGTTTCTCTGTATTCGCAGACATCATTTTCGAAGGACTCTCGCTCTCTCTCTCTCTCTCGCGCGCTCTCTCTCTCTCTCTCTCTCGCTCTCTCTCTCTCTGTTACCCAAATTCATGTTCTGATATTATTTTATCCCTCCACATTACTATTATTATTATTATTATTATTATTATTATTATTATTATTATTATTATTATTATTATTATGTTACTTTAAAGCTTCCATTATATATTTCGTATTATTTTAATTTCAGTAAATCTTAATACAGAGTGATTTATATACAACTGACACATTTCTTTCTTAAATTATTCCGTTGGAAATTCATTCAATGACCCAATTTTAGCACCAAATTAAGCAGAATGTTCTGGAGTTTCGATTCCTTGTCACTAGATGCGCAGATGTTTATGTTTTATTCCTATTGTTGGCAGCTGTTTTCGACATTTTGTGTCAACGTGAAAATGCAGTACACATTAAATCAACGACTCTTCCTTGTGAAGCAATACTGGATTACGAATTCAATTACAGCTACTCGAAGGGCATACCAGAGAGAATTTGGTGTTCGCAATCCTCCCAAAAGAAACACAATACTGGGACTGGTAAACAAATTGGAAACAACTGGATCTCTGGTGAGTGAAAAGGGCAAGCATCGTTCATCTAGGCTTCCCACGGTTGTTGTTGACATAAGAGCACGACTGGAGCAGTCACCCAAAAAATCATTAAGACGTTTGTCGCAGGAGACATGGTACACCTACTCAATGTATCAGAAAGCCTAAAGCCATACAGGGTTACGCTTGTTCATCAGCTACAGGAACCAGATAAGGATAAAAGATTGAATTATTGTCGTTGGTTTTAAACGTTCATTGTGCAAAATCCTGCCATATTGTCAATCACATGGTTCACAGATGAAGCATGGTTCCATTTATCCGGTTATGTGACGACCGAATAATTTCCAGAAACCTGGCCACCGAGATCTCCGGATTTGATAACGCCGGACTTCTTTCTATGGGGTTACTTAAAAGACAGGGTTTACGCCACACGTCCCCAGACATTGGACGATCTGAAGCATATCACACAGGAGATTCAAGCTATTGACAACAGAGTCCTCCAACGAGTGGCCAGTAACATGGAATGACGTTTGACTATAATTATTTGTTTACTATGCGGCCTTGCTTATCTTAAAGTAAATAATTTGCATTAACGTTTTCGATACATGTGTATCATCTTCAGATGTGAAGTGTTAAATTAACATTTATAATGAAAACCTTGCCTATTAGATGGAACTTAATATGATGATTTTCGGGTCATACTAGTGTGATTGCTTAGACTTAACTTAGGTTGATCCATGATATACATGCTAAGTTAGGTTAAATCACTTAACATAATATGTATATCATAGATCAACCTAAGTTAAGTCCAAGCAATCACACTAGTATGACCCGAAAATCATCATATTAAGTTCCATCTAATAGGCAAGGTTTTCATTATAAATGTTAATTTAACACTTCACATCTGAAGATGATACACATGTATCGAAAACGTTAATGCAAATTATTTACTTCTAAGATAAGCAAAGGCGGCATAGTAAACAAATAATTATAGTCAAATATTAATAGCTTATCGGCAAACTACAACATGAAAATGGAATGACGTGTTGAGTTGTGCCTTATGCAGGATGGAGGACATTTTCAACATTTGCTATAGAGGTATAATAAGTTGTCGCTAGCACAATTCGTTTTGAAACAATTAATGAAAGAAATGTGTCAGTTCTATATAAATCACTCCGTATATAAATATATACATTTAATTATATATGTTTCATTTCATTTAGTGTTCTGCCCTTGGGCAGGTCTTCCATTGCAAACCCAGAATTCTCAAATCTTATCTTTTTTCTGCCTACCTCTTTGTTTCCTCATATGATCCATATAGCTTAATGTTGTCTATCATCTGATATATTCTTCTACTCCGAACTCTTCTCCCGTTCACCATTCCTTCCGGTGCATCCTTCAGTAGATAGTTTCTTCTCAGCCAGTGACCCAGCCAATTCCTTTTCCTCTTCCTGATCAGTTTCAGCATCATTCTTTCTTCACCCACTCTTTCCAACACAGCTTCATTTCTTATTCTGTCTCTCCATCTCACACGTTCCATTCTTCTCCATATCCACATTTCAAATGCTTGTATTCGTTTCCCTTCACTTCGTCGTAATATCTATGTTCCTGCCCCATACAATGCCAATACAAAGCACTTCACTAGTCTCTTCCTTAGTTGTTTTTCCAGAGGTCCGCAGAAGATGCTCCTTTTTCCTTGCCCATTGCTATCCCCTTTTGACTTACTGGCAGCAGCTCATGTTACTGCTTACACTACATACCAAGTATTTCAAACTGTTCACTTGCTCTACTGCAGCAGGTATGCTCAAAATTGTAAAAGCGCCGATTACACGGACGATGCTGCACTGCATAACACACACAGTGTACGAACTGGGCTCCGCAACTACATTGCAGCATCGTCCGTGGCATCGCTCTGACTGTCTTACAAATACGGAGAATAAACCGGATTTGAAAAAGGAAATATTCAGTTATTACATTATTTATTATATTTTATACAGTTATGATACTATTATATCATAGATAATGTTATTTTCATATTCCACATTCAACATGATTTGTAGGCCTATTCTTTTCTGCACGTAATCGGAAATCTATTTCCAACGAATTTACTGCAATGCACAAAAGATTCTCATCTGTTAATCGGGACCTGTGTTTGGATTTTTGGATTTAGCAACCTTCATTCTCGAAAATAATTGTTTGCACAAATACTGTATTTCGAGTGACGGCGAATAAGCTCATCTTGGGATATTGCGTTTTGTTCATTTTTGAATACTTCTATGCTTGGCAAGTCATATTCTCCGCATTTAGTTCTGAATTCTACGCGACTTTGTAAATCAAGTAACTCGTCCTGGAACTGCACTCTGACGGATTGTACTAAATTTACTATGAAAGGATTAACAAAAAGATTAATATCACTTTCCATACGTCTAAAATCATTAAATCTATGTTCTGTGAATTCACATTTGAGCTGTTCCAGTACAGAGATGTAACTAACCATATTTTGTTCAGGCACCATAGATTTCTTTACAAGTTCACCATCCGTGAAGGGTTTTTAGTGTCTTAGCTAATTCCCAACATAATACACAACTTCCTCCTAAACATAGACTCTGAATTGTTCGACTTTCTTCAATGTTTGGCCTATCATGAAGTGCTTTCAATTCTTGAAACTGTAGTGCACGTTGCACCCCTGAAAAATTATTTCATCATAACATGTATTTCTGTTGGAATAAAATCACCACAATAACAATAATTGTAGTAATAATAATAATAATGTGCATATATGAATACATTTTACAGAAAACAGCTTCCCTGTCATTTCGGCATGTTCTGGATGGCAGAGCGTATGTTTTATGTTGCTCAGTAGTATTCCTGACAATACCTTACAACATAGTAAACAGTTTACGTTTTACCAACAAAAATAGTCTTCCTCCCACACTGTACGGAATGATCGTTTGCTTACAGAAGGTTTTGACTGTCATTGTCCCGCACTTTCGTGCGTTTACTAAGTACTTGAACTGCCTTCCGCAGTCATCCGTCGAGCTTCGAACGAGGAACAGCACGCTCTACATTCGAAGGTTGTGATTACAGAACGTAATTCGGAGTCAGAGAATGAGCATACCTGCTCTACTGCCTCATTTAGAATTCTCAAGTTTATCTTCTGTATTTTTCTTCCTATAACCATGTCCTTCGTTTTATTTGCATTTATCTTCATCCCATACAGCTCACAATTGTCATTTAGCTCCAATAACATATATCATTTCCTCATCTGCTAACAACGCCATATCATCAGCAAATATTACGCAATTTATTCTTCTTCCTCATACTATCACTCTGCTCATGTTCTCAAAACAGGTCTATACTAAATCTTCCAAGATGATGTTGAACAGGGTAGGTGATAAAGAACATCCTTGACATACTTCTCTTTCAATTTCACTTCCTTTTGACAATTCTTCTCTTATCCTGACTTTGACTCGTTGTTTCATATAAAGATTACTGAACTGTCTTCTCTCATTCCAATACACACCAATTTTCTTTACGATCCATATATACTGCTTTGAAAAAAAAGTCTTGGCCCGTAGAAGAGGAAGTTTTTTGCCTTGCTACTAATGGCTCCTCTAGAAGTATTGACATCATAGCGTATTCCCTGACTACCAAGAAAGGTTATATAATTGATCCTACCATGAGGATTGAAACGGGGAGTAGCCAGCCGGAGGATGTCAATCAAGAAAAGATCTACATTTATCTGCCAACAGTTGATTACTTCAAAGCAAAATACCAGCTTGAAGATATTGAGGTGATTGGTCTTCTTATTGGAGCTCGTGGTGTTATTCCCAAGTTCTTTGAAGTCTTCAGGAAAACTTTTGAACTACCACAGACACTTACTACTGACATCATAACTTCAGTTTTGAAACGCTCTTGCCAAATTCTGAGTCACCATATTCACTCTGTTTAATTTCTTTTTCTTCACTTTATAATTCATATATGTTTACTTTTAATTTTCTGTCAACAAATTTATGTAAACATTTAATATTGTAAAATTTATGTAGAAGAGTATACTGAATCCTTCTGGGCTTCCTCTAATGGGAGGCAGTTAACAATTTAAATTTAAATTTAAGAAACTTAAAAACCGAAATTAATACAGAAAGCAAATCACTATTTAATTTGTTATCTAATGGAATCTATATATAATTTGAAATGGTAATGGAGATTTCGGGAAAACGGCTGAACGGATTTTAATGAGTGACCCCTCATTTTCATGCCTGGCATCCAAAGTTTTTCGGAAAAGTAGTAGTTTTCAGTGAAATATCAATTTTGCTACATAATTTTCCTATTTTCCAAAATCCACCTGTTGTCAGTTTTGAGAACTAATTTTATTCAATCACGGCCGACTTGATTGAATTTCAGAACAAAACACACACTACAATAAACTATAGGCTATTACACGAAGGCCATGACCTGCAGGATTGCCGACATATTTAGAGCTCAATTCAATTTGTTATTAAAAACTGATTCTGCAGTGTATAATAATTTTCTGAGTACAGCTGTGTATTGGATATTCAAATCTACGAAATTTGAGGTGTTTTGATGACATTATTATCATTAGAAATTAAATATTATTATAGTTAATATCATGATGCATCTATTTTTCATTAATTGTACATAATACTGATGCTATATTGATGACATGAAAGTGAAACGTTTTGTGGTTATGTACGGTAAGTAAATGTAGAGAATATCTTAATTTAGATCTTCATATCTATTACTGAGTGGCTGCTATATATAACTACAAAACTTAAGTAAAATAATAATATTGTTATTAAAAATCAAATATTTTTATACTTATTAACCCAATGGGGTTGGGTCATTTTCATATACTTAATGGCGGTGTAGTGTAGATATTGATATGTGTCATTGTCTTCAGTATTAGCTCGAGAGAGCGCAAAAATTACAGTTCGTAAGGAAAGATCAAAAGGTATTACTTACTGATAAAATAAGAGGCCTAGAAAATTTTGTAGCCTCCAGATCATTTCAGCAGGATCTCTTAGTAGGATAAAATGATTTTACGCTCTACATTTCAAGTTCTACATGCAGCATGCTATTGTTCGAAAGCTTAGAAAACCTGACATTTTTTTTTTTTTAACTTTTGCCAACAATCCACAATGACCTGAAATAGCTACTGCTATCGTCCTGACATTGATGCTTGCGTTTTCGCGTTGAAACTCAAATCTGAAGTTGGATAGGTTCAAGAAAATGTATTTGGCCTAAAAAAAATCCATTAAGAGGGAGTATGTTTCATTATTATGGAAGCAAATAACTATAATAAAGACAAGTATTCTTCATTGAAAATAAATCTGAAAAATTTTTATTTGAACTTCTAACGAACTTAGTTTGCAGCAGCATTTCCTGCACAAGCCACTAGTCTATATATAATTTGAACTGGTAATGGAAATTACGGGAAAACGGCTGAAGGGATTTTAATTAGTGACCCCTCATTTTCATGCCTGGCATCCAAAGTTTTTCGGAAAAGTAGCAGTTTTCAGTGAAATGTCAATTTTGCTACATAATTTTCCTATTTTCCAAAATCCGTCTGTTGTCAGTTTTGAGAACTAATTTTATTCAATCACGGCCGACTTGATTGAATTTCAGAACAAAACACACACTACAATAAACAATAGGCTATTACACGAAGGCCATGACCTGCAGGATTGCCGACATATTTAGAGCTCAATTCAATTTGTTATTAAAAACTGATGGTACAGTGTATAATTTTCTGAGTACATCTGTGTATTGGATATTCAAATCTACGAAACTTGAGATGGTTTGATGATATTATTACCATTAGAAATTAAATATTATTATAGTTAATATCATGATGCATCTATTTTTCATTAATTTTACATAATATTGATGCTATATTGATGACATGAAAGTGAAACGTTTTGATGTTATGTAAGTAAATGTAGAGAATATATTAATTTATATCTTCATTTCAATAATTTACTGAGTGGATGCTATATATAACCCAAAACTTAAGTAAGATAATAATATTGTTATTAAAAATCAAATATTTTTATACTTATTAGCCCAGTGAGGTTGGGTCTTTTTCATATACTTAATGGCGGTGTAGTGTAGATATTGATATATGTCATTGTCTTCAGTATTGTCTCGAGAGAGCGCAAAAATTACAGTTCCTAAGAAGAGATAAAAAGGTATTACTTACTGATAAAATAAGAGGCCTAGAAAATTTTGTAGTCTCCAGATAATTTCAGCAAGATTTCTTAGTAGGATAAAATAATTTTAGGCTCTACATTTCAAGTTCTACATGCAGCACCTATACGAAAATGCTATTGTTCGAAAGCTTAGCAAACCTGACATTTTTTTAACTTTTGCCAACAATCCACAATGACCTGAAACAGCTACTGCTATCGTCCTGACATTGATACTTGCGTTTTCGCGTTGAAACTCAAAAACTGAAGTTGGATAGGTTCAAGAAAATGTATTTGGCCTAAAAAAATCCATTCAGAGGGAGTATGTATTATTATGGAAGCAAATAACTATCAAAAAGACAGGTATTCTTCATCTATACTATTAGTAAATCTGTAGCCGAAATTTTTCTGGTAATTTTCGATTTTCCAAAAATAATTGGTGCTAACATGTATAATTAACTACCCTGAAACCGAAAATCGTTTTTTTTTTAATTTTTGTTTGTATGTCTGTCTGTATGTTTGTTACCTTTTCACGCGATAATGGCTGAACGGATTTCGTTGAAAATTGGAATATAAATTAAGTTCGTTGTAACTTAGATTTTAGGCTATATGGCATTCAAACTACATTATTTAAAAGGGGCCTGAATTAAATAAATCGAAATATTTCGCTTATTATTCATTTTTCTGAAAAATGTTACGTAACAAAAGTTTCTTTAAAAATAATGTTCGATAAGTTTTATTCCTTGAAAAATTTTGATAGGATTGATATTTAATGAGATAAATTAGTTTTAAAATTAAAATAACTGTCATCTAAGGCCGTGTAATGAATCAAAAAACAAATGACTTCGCCTATAAGGGGCCTTGGACAGCAACAATCGAAAGCTATAAAAGATAGCCTACAGAGAATGTTTCTGTGTTTGTATGAAGTAATATCGGAAGCTAAATTAACCGATTTGTATAATTAATTATTATTTCACCATTGGAAAGTGTAGTTTCTCTAGATGGACATAATGCTATAATGTTATTACAGTAACTTCTGATATAATATATAATATAATATATAATATGTAATATTATATTACATAATTTAAGTTATTGGAAGGGTTCAGAACCATAGTGGGCCAAGCGCCATTTACTGAAAAACGTAGAAAAGAAGGGTTAAAATTAAGTTATTACCATAATTCAATGGAAACCTATAACAAGTAAAATGAAATATACACATTAAATCTAAATGATGTCAATCTTCATTAAACTATGGTTGCATGTAATAAAAATTAAGAAACATGTTAAAGGAATTGTCATTGCACCAAATGAGTGTCTCTGGACCAAAATGATCGCATTTTAATTATTTGGATACAATTAAAATTAAGTAACATATTAAACGATTTATCCTTCTATCAAACACGAATGTTCCCTGGATCAAATGTCATATTTTAATTATGTAATTACTTTATATTTATTTCTAACGGGTGCAGCGGAGCGCACGGGTACGGCTAGTTGAAAATAAATCTGAAAATTTTTTATTTGAACGTCTAATGAACTTAGTTTGCCGCATTTGCTGCACAAGCCACTAGTAATAATATATTATAATACACAAGGATGATTATTATTATTATTATTATTATTATTATTATTATTATTATTATTATTATTTGTGCCACTACTAATACCACTATTACTACCGTTATTACTGCTGCAATTATTTTAACAACGGTGTAGTATTGATCGATCTAAAATGGTAATACTGTAACACTAATATAGATTCGAACTAGATACAGGTCCACTGCACTGCAGAATCATGTCTGAATGCTGCACAAAGAGCCTCGAAGTGTACACACGTACTCCCACACGCTTCCGTCCGCAGTATAAAAGAGTAGTGATCCACATACAAAATATTAACGATGTTTAATTGTGGATCGCATACTAGCAATTTGCGTAATTTGTATATTTAGAACTGGCGTCCCTTGGGTTCCCGAAACCCTGTCATTGTATTGCATATATACAATCCTACAAATTCATTAATGGCGGGCTATTGGGATATTAAAGCGAAAGGAAGAAACAAATATACATGTAGAGTTGAAAACAAATGTAATGTACTGCAACGTTACACACTAAATTAATTGCTGTTTAAATTACATACAGGGCTGTATAGAGTTATATTTATTGCTATACATTTTCATTATTCTCATCATAACGTTAAAATTGGATACGATGTTGGTAGCGCTTATATTGCCTTGCTCGTAAAAATACTGAAATATCACACGAACAGTCTTAAAGCATTACAGCCTCGTTCAGAAATAACAAAGTTAACTTAAATACTAAGTTACTCATAATTTACATTCAAATTAAAATGAAAATTAGGAATTATATTATTTTCTGTTCAATATATAATAATAATAATAATAATAATATTAATAATAATAATAATAATAATAATAATAATAATAATAATGGTTCATTTAACCTGGCATAGTTAAGGCCATACACTCAACCAGGAGTAAAACTGCGTTACAAAAACACCACAAATTTACAAAGTACGCTACAGTTTTACACACAAAACTGAATAAGATAATAATAATAATGTAATGTAAACAACACGTAAGTAGAAATCAGACATAATATATAACATACAGAAATAAAGGAAAAAGCATAATAAAACGTAAACAGCAGGTCAAAATAAATGAGAGAAACAAAGTATAAATAATAATAATAATAATAATAATAATAATAATAATAATAATAATGGCTTTATTTAACCTGGCAGAGTTAAGGCCTTAAGGCCTTCTCTTACACTCAACCAGGATTAAAACTTGCTTACATAGTTGATCATAAAACTTAATCAGAATTAAGTAATTACATACTGATTATAATTATAATGAGATCAAAAGAGGTAGTTACATAAAATTTACCTCATAAAATAAAAATAAACATAGTGAAATACATATTAATTTGTTAGAATCAAATGCGAATCACATAAAAAAAGAAGCAGATAATTCAATAAAAAAAAGAAAAATGTACACAGGAAAAATAAAAATAAACACATTAGTATACATATTAGTATTAGATCACAGTTAAATAGGATTTACATAATTAAATCAGAAACCGACAATTGAATGAAATGTACACAAAAAATAGATTCATAATAAAAAACAACAACACAGTAGGATAAATATTGGCGTTAAGTGATAAATAAACACGATTTAGATAATGAAAATAAGAAAAAAAATAATAATAATAAATACAGTGGAACACATTTGCAACACGTTAGGTCTGGCAACTCATCATAAGATACTTTTCTAATTTACATTTAAAGGAAATTAAAGTTCGGCAGCCCTTGACTTCAGGCGGCAGAGAATTCCAGTGACGAGAAGTAGCAACAGTGAAAGATGAGGAATACAGAGATGATGTGTGCAGTGGTATTTCTAGCGTGTTGTCATATTGTGACCGAGTATTTAAGTTATGATACCGAGAAAGACTGTGGAATCGGACAGATAAGTAAGAGGGAGTAGAGGTGTGCAAAATTCGGTGTAAGAGAGAAAGGGAATGTAACTTTCTCCTCTCATTTAACCTGAGCCACAATATCGAAAGAAGGCGAAATGTGATCGTAGTAGCGGACATTACAAATGAAACGAACACACGCATTATGAACACGTTGCAGTTTCTGGGATAAATCCACCCCGAGATCACTGAATAAAGCGTCACAATAATCGAAATGAGGCATAATAAGAGTCTGCTTTAATTTAGCTGGATATAAGACAATTATTGATAATAGTAGTAGTAATAATAATAATAATAATAATAGTAGTAGTGATAAAATAGTGAAGTACAAAGCATACAATGAATACAATATTTTTAGGTACACAAGGTAGAGGGGCAGAGAAGGCCTGACGGCCTTATCTCTACCAGGTTAAATAAATAAATACTAATACTAAATACTAAGCAAGGAAAATTATGATTTTATATAGCTCAAGTTATCGCAATATAGATATATCATTATCGGAAAATATGAAAACAAAAAGACAAAATAAGTTGACATATTGACATATTGATTTATTGATATAGTTCACAAGTACAAAACTTAATAATATAACAAAAGATCTATAAACAAATGTAGTTCTACATACTAAATATACAATTTCCTAGACTTATTATTTTATCGCAAATCTCAATAATTTATTGGTTCAAACTTGCACTTACGTCTGGTTTTAGTGCATGTTTAAACCAATCGTGATAACCATTAAGACATTAAACCTTATTTTATCTGATCCTTTTCACAATTTAATTGTAATTACTTAGGTCTTACTTTAATAATAACTTATTATTCCAATTAGGTGATCAGATGTCGACATACTGTAAGTCATGAACCTGAATTAGCTGACTCGATACATTCTATATGTAGGTTGTCTTTATTTCTTACAATATTTCCTTGTCAGCAGAAACGTTTGCGTAACTTCAATGAAGACTACAGCATACCTGCTTAAACACAAACTTGACAAGTTGCTTACATAATCAACCTCAATTTAGTTACATTATTGTGTCGCATGTACTCATTATCAATTCATTACTATTATAATGCCTACTAAATTTATTATAAATGCATTATTATTGAAATTAAGACATATTAGTAAAGCAATTTATAAAGTCAAAATTATCTTCTGAACCTTTACTAAATAATATAGCTATCTGAATACATTAATAACTGCCTTAATTCTCTATTTTCAATTTTTATTATTTTAAAAACCTTGACGTAATTCTATCTTATTTTCAAAACCTGTCTGCTTATCTAATTTAATTAATAATAAGTGTTTCTAATTTTAGGAAAATTTAGTCTTTGCTGATGCCTATCTCTTAGTAGGTAGTTTCGTTCAGTATCTATAGTTTTGATTGAATCTACTTTATTTCTGATAGAGTTTCTATTGACAAAATAAGTTAAATATCACTACAACATAAAAAATGTGAATACGTGGAAACATACAATACAACACTTGTAATAATAGTAAGTTAGTTTGGCAACTCGTCATAAGATAATTTTCTAACTTGGATTTGAAAGATTTCGATGTTCGGCAGCCCTTGACTTCAGGCGGCAGAGAGTTCCAGTGACGAGAGGTAGCAACAGTGAAAGATGAGGAATACAGAGATGATGTGTGAAGTGGAATTTCTAGCGTGTTATCGCGTTCTGATCGAGTATTAGTATTATGATACCGAGAGAGAGTATGAAAACGGACGAATATATAAGAGGGCGATGAAATGTGTATAATACGATATAGGAGAGAAAGTGAGTGCAGATTTCTCCTCTCATGAAACCTAAGCCATGATAACTTCTCGAAAGAAGGTGAGATACCGAACATTACAAATGAAGCGGACGCACGCGTTATGAACACGCTGTAGTTTCTGAGCGGAATCAATCCTGAGATCACTGAACAAAACGTCGCAATAATCGAAGTGAGGTAGAATGAGAGTCTGTACCAGCGTCTGTTTTAATTTAGATGGATAATGATACAATCTTTTTAGTGAATGGAAAATAGAGAATGCCTTCTTACATGTATATTTAATATATTTCATAATATACGTGCTGTTTCTTCTCACTTTATAGATCTCTTGGGTATGGAACAACAAGTTTTGATGGAGAAATCATTGCAACAAGTGAAAGTCTCGGGAATCTTCTATGCCACATCAGTAAATTTAAAAATGCAGTTATATTGTCAGACTCCAAAGCAGCTATTCTATCAATAGTCTCTAAACACACACCTTCATCTCAAACAGCAGAAATAACTCAAATGCTCTCTCAATTAATATCACTCAATAAAAGAATTGTATTCCAATGGATACCATCCCATTGTGGAATCCTGGGAAACGAGAATGCGGATGCTTTAGCAAAGAAGGGCAGCACTGCTACTTACAGACCTATTACTAAATCTACGTATTACTCTGTGAAAAGATTTATTAAATCTACATACTTAGACTTCAACAAACAAAATTTGATAACACAATCCCATGGGAAAAAATGGAACTCTCTGCATCAAAATCCACAGTTAATTCCCGATTTACCACAAAAATCGTCTGTAGCTGCATTTAGATTGGCAACACGCCATGATTGTTTGGCCAAACACCTGCATAGAATTGGAATATATATATCAGTCCCCTAACTGTCCATTGTGCAACTCAAACCAAGAAATGGATTCGGAACACCTCAAAATCTGTGCTTCAGTGGCTGGTCATGATAATATCTTTGAAAAATATTGGAGTGCAAGAGGTCAAATGACTTTATTTTCAAACGCCTGGCATTAGAAAACAACAACATATTTAATATGTGTAAATTATCCCAATTGAGATTAGGTTCGAAATGCACTCCGAGATTTTTTACGGTAGAGCTAAACGGGATGATTGTTTTATTCATCATATGAATAGCATTTTCGAAAAAAAGTATTATTTAGGTATGATTTATACTTAAGAATCACTCTTAGAAATTTCACTCTATATTTCCTTTAAATTTTACGAAACAGAACATTCAAAAAGAATACGTTAAGTACAGTGAAATAGACTATTTTTTCTACGATAGTGCATGAAGTTAGCATAGTGTGCGTTAAGTAATAAGACCAGTGCGTGAAGTAAGCAAAATTTGCATGAAGTAACAGTTTAAGGCTATCGAAAACAAAACATTGTACGCTACACATTCATGAAGTTTTATTTTGACATCCATGTATGTGAGAAACGTGGCAATATTCGTTTCTGAAACCTACAGTCCTGTCAAAATACTACCTACTTCACAAACTTGTATCATAAATGACTATTTATACGATAGTGCGTAAAGTTGCATTTTACCCACTGTTATCAGTGCCTAAAGTGAGTCTTTAAAACACTAGTGCGTAAAAAAGTAAGTAATCACTTCAGGCACTGCTATTCATTTTACTCACTGTCAAAGAAAAATAATGTAATATTCAGTGTACAAACTTCATTCAGTAAGAAATTAATGCATTACCTCGAAATTTCATTACTTAAATATTACACGGAACACAAAATAGTAACAAATTTAACACTCATATCTAAATTTTAGCCTTATTATTCCGAAGCTACGTTTAGTATGAAATGTAACAAGATTTATCATTCAACTGTTCCTAAATGCTTTGTCGATTATTTGGCCAGTTTAGACGGCTATGAAATTGTGAACATGAATAAAGCAGGCTCCCATTTCACGGATACTTACTTCTTAATGATTGTGAGTTTAGATGGCCATGACATAGTGATCTTATAACCTCTCCAACACTAAAATATTTATTTACTGTAAATTTGTGCTATCTCAAAAATAAACATTGTATGACACACATTCGTAAAGTCATATTTTTGGCCCTTGGGTGTTTGCGAAACTCGGCTTCGCCATGTTTCACAAACTTTATACTCCTGATATAAAGTAAACCTTCACAAACTTCTTTTATAAATAAATATTCTGTTAACAATGTATCTTGTAGCATTAGTAAGTCTTTGTTGGTGTAGCAGTTATTTTAAGCTGTTCTAATTTCTGTTGCAACCGTGATAGAGTTATTATTACTTCTTATTCTTCTTCTTGCACGCCTCTACAGCCCAAGGGAGGCCTTCGCGTCCTACAGTATCCATATCCACTCTTCTCTATCTCTCATCAACAATATCTATACTCACAAAATGACTTTTGTGCGAGATCGTGCGTATTTGCTTGGTTTCCGCACAAAACCAATCCGCGGAAAGTCTAAAATTCCACATTCAGTATTCCCAACCTAACACACATAACAATTTCCCTCTTTTTTATTTCATTGTCATATTTTACGAAGCTGTATCAACATCTAGGTTATTTAGCGTCTGAATGAAATGAAGGTGATAATGCCGGTGAAATGAGTCCGAGGTCCAGCACCGAAAGTTACCCAGCATTTGCTCGTATTGGGTTTAGGGAAAACCCCGGAAAAAATCTCAACCAGATAACTTGCCCCGACCGGGATTCGAACCCGGGCCACCTGGTTTCGTGGCCAGACGCGCTGACCGTTACTCCACAGGTGTGGACTTTTCCCTCTTCTTACCGCTTAAGTGACACTGATTTGACTGCTTTAGACTTTTAACATATTATTTTTAGAGACGTTCAATATAGTAATAATTATAAATTGCAAACTTAACACTGCAATTTCACCTAAATTGCACTGTTAATTATTGTTTTTAAATATTTGCAAAAATTAAGTAAACTCTACAACTCCACTAAAGTTACTGCATTCGTGATGCAAGTAACATTAAGGAAGCCGTGAAAAAATCAACAAGATTCCAGACTCATCATAGACTAGGGGAAAAAAGACAGACGTACATCACGGCCTTCTGGAGTGTAGTAAACACAGGAAACATTTTAAAGCAACAATGTTGAAGATAGATATGTTTGTTTAGCAAATTTGCCGTCATTGAACAGAAACCAAGATGGAGATTTCATTGCAACTAATTACAAATTCCTCTTTAAGGTATGTAATAAATGATCTTCGCACAAAATAATGTACGATACACGAGCGGTATGTTTTCTTTCAATTCTCGGAAATTAAAAAAGCTCAACCACGTTTCGCTTTTCCAAACATTTCCTCGAACATGAAAACTTCAGCATACCGCTCTTGTAACACATATTAGAGAACCCGGAGGTTCATTGGCGTCCTCACATAAGCCCGCCATCGGTCCCTATCTTGAGCAAGACTAATCCAGTTCCTAGCATCATATCCCACTTCCCCCAAAAACATTTAAATGCCTCCCATCTACGTCTCTGCCTTCCCAAAGGTCTTTTTCCCTCAAGTCTTCCAAGTAACACACTACACGCATTTCTGCATTCACCCATACGTGCTGCATGTCCATTCCATCTCAAACGTCTGGATTTAATGTTATTAATTATTATGCTAGGTGAAGTATACAATACGTGCAATTCTGCGTTGTGCAACTTCTTCCATTCTCCTGTAACTTCATCGGTCATAGCATCAAATCCTATTATTATTAGTCTATTATATTATTATTATTATTATTATTATTATTATTATTATTATTATTATTATTATTATTATTATTATTATTATTATTAAGAATTTCGTAGTCATAAGTAAATTAATGAATATAGCAGTAGATTTATTTTCTAATTGCAATAATGTTATTCATTGATTTCAAAAAGGCATACCACTGGGTTAAGAGAGAAGTCTTATTGAATTTGGTATTCCCAAGAAACTAGTTCGATTAATTAAAATGTATCTCAGTGAAACTTGCAGCATAGTCCGTATAGGCCAGCTTCTGCCTGATGCTTTTCCAATTCACTGCGGGCTAAAGCAAGGAGATGCACTATCACTGTTACTTTTTAACTTCGCTCTAGAATATGCCATTAGGAAAGTTCAGGATAACACAGAGGGTTTGGAATTGAACGGTTACATCAGCTTCTTGTCTATGCGGATGACGTGAATATGTTAGGAGAAAATCCACAAACTATTAGGGAAAACACGGAAATTTTACTTGAAGCAATTAAAGCGATCGGTTTGGAAGTAAACCCCGAAAAGACGAAGTATATGATTATGTCTCGTGACCAGAATACTCTACGAAATGGAAATATAAGAATTGGAGATTTATCTTTCGAAGAGATGGAAAAATTCTAATAACAACAGTAACAAATATAAATGACACTCCGGAGAAAATTAAACGCTTAATAAATATGGGAAAATGCGTGTTATTATTCCGTTGAGAAGTTTTTTCATCAAGTCTGTTGTCAAAAAATCTGAAAGTTAGAATTTATAAAACAGTTATACTACCGGTTCTTCTGTATGGTTGTGAAACTTGGACTCTTAGATTGAGAGAGGAACAGAGATTAAGGACGTTTGAGAATAAGATTCTTAGGAAAATATTTGGGGCTAAGAGGGATGAAGTTACAGGAGAATGGAGGAAGTTACACAACACATTGCATTGCATTGCATTCTTCACTTGACGTAATTAGGAAAATTAAATCCAGAATTTTTAGATGGACAGGGCATGTAGCACGTTTGGGCGAATCCAGAAAGGCATATAGATTGATAGTTGGTAGGCCGAAGGGAAAAAGACCTTTGGGAAGGCCGAGAAGTAGATGGGATGATAATATTAAAATGGATTTGAGGGAGGTGGGATATGATGATAGAGACTGGATGAATCTTGCACAGGATAGGGATCGATGGCGGGCTTATGTGAGGGCGGCAATGAACCTGCAGGTTCCTTAAAAACCATTTGTTAGTTAGTTAGTTAGTTAGTTAGTTAGTTAGTTAGTTAGTTAGTTAGTTAGTTAGTTAGTTAGTTAGTTAGTTAGTTAGTTAGTTAGTTAGTGTAATAATGTAAAGCTTTACAACTTAGACTTTTAACCACTCAATATACGTACAGTACAAGCAGCAGAAATAACATGGCAAGTTGCTGAACGCTCGAGGGAAGCTTCTGTCTCAGAACTGAGCCAAGAAAACAGAGACAGAACGCAGTCATGTCAATCTGGATTATAACAAAATGTCGCGAGTAGATGTGAAAGGAATTAGACCTGCATGAAGTTGGACGACAATAGAATGGCCTTTTCATTCAGCGGGTCAAACTCCGTAAGTTAGGATGATACACGGGGAACGAGATTCATTGTCATATTTCGGAAACAAACTGAGAGACTTTGAGTGAGTAAAACTTTGTAGTCTAGGTACAAAAGATATAAATATAAACGGGAGAAAGGGCACATTCAAAAAGAGCTGTAAATGAATCATACATATTGATTTTATCGACATTATAATAATTGTGTTTTGCTATTAAGAGAGAAACATCAACTCTTCGACATTTTAAGGAAAATAAAATTAAATGTCTCCATCCATTTTGCTAGACGTCGAAGTAGAAAAGAAAAATGCAGGAATAAATCCTACACACCAAATCTTATGTCTGTGAATTTTCATAAAATGTCTGAATCAGAGGTCTGCATCGGACGTTTTCGCTCGAGCGCCAAGTAGTTCATAGCATAATCCGATAGGTAGCGCACATGCATGTTGGGTAAAATTGTCACGAGCGATAAATCCTCGAACGGTATAAGCCGAGCGTTAGACATTCGTTCTTGTTACAGTGATGAACTGTGTAATAACATCATAGATATTCATCATTTCAAAACTTTGCAGTGTTTAACTAATCTCTCCATAGTACAACTACAAAACTTGCTTTAAAATGTAATGTAAATGTTGTAGGTAATTCCCCCCCCCCCCCACACAGGAGTGATTTTGTTCTTGCCACATCTGATAGATGTTATTGGATGTAAATGTAATTATTATAAACTGACAACACAATCACGATAATGCAAGAACTGTATCAAGTTTTCTAGTAATAATAATAATAATAATAATAATAATAATAATAATAATAATAATAATAATAATAATAATAATAATATCTAATAATTAGTGTAACAATATTTGCGTCTGTAACAGTTGTGCAGCATGATTATTCGTTTTATTATATTTTCTGTGACGTTATCTCTGTACTAATATTGTTATTAATCTACCGCTATATCAATAATATTTTGTAAAACGTTTCTACCATTGTCGCAGTATATAGGCGGAACACTATGTATGGACCTATCATATTATATATGTGGTAAATCAAATATTGAATAATTATTAATTAGCAATAATAACTGTATATCGAAGTTTTTCATACTATTTTATTTATAACTTCATGTTCCTGTCTTGGTACGTTCCATTGACTGTTCCATTAAACGTTTGTCATAAACGCAGAAAATAAAGCCTTATTTTTACCGTGTGAGCAAAACATATGTGTATCTTATCTGTCGCCTTCCATACAAGATAAGACATGTCGGTGAGATGACCTTGTACTGTGCTTCTATTTATTACGAGCGTATCACGACCGATCGTATCTCACTCGAGGGTGCGACACTCGACCGAGTTCAAGCGAGCGATTTAACTCCAACGCAGCATTCTGGTCTGAATTATCTTCCTCTATCGTTGTCGACGCTAACACCGTAGCTGTCAAAGTTAATTCCTGTATTAGGTTTCATCCTCCTGTAAGTCTGAAAAAATGCGCAACGGTAACAAAATTGACATTCTTATATTAGTTTATTCTCTTTATATCTTGTTAAGTAATAGCAATAAACATTACTAAAGGATGGTTCACAATAAACCGGAAACAACGAGAAAGGATTTTTTTTTTAAATAAATGTATTTATGTGTAAGCATTCACAATTAACGAGAAGCTTGGCGGAGTCTGGAAACGGGAGCGGAATGTTTGCCAAGTTTTAACTTTGCCGTTCTCGTTTCCGATCACAGTCTACTAGATTCATTCAGTTGTCATCAAAAAGCTATCTGGTCGTATGTCTTGTATCAAGGAGGCCATTCATTGCTTGTAATTAACGCAGAAAATCAATAATAATAATAATAATAATAATAATAATAATAATACCGTAATATTAACAACACAGGGAACCACATTCCATAGAGAACAAAGGCCGGTTGCTGGCCTCAAGTTAATATGCCTCAGCAAAAGTGAACGATCATTCAACCTCTAAGGATTATCGTGTGGTAAGCAAGATGAATCACCCACCGTCACAGCTTGTTCGCGGAAGCGGATTTCTTTGTCTATCGCAAGATCCCAAAATTCAATCACAATGCTAGGTGGGCACCGGTCCCGTACTCTGGCAAAACTTTATTAAAAAATTTCTTCCCTCTCTTGAAGTTTTCAATTACTGGTACAGAATTATTTTATAAACGGGTAGGCCTATATCGTCTATGTCGGTAGTTGTATGTAGATGAAAATGATGACACTAGAAAAAGAACCTCTAAAATATCATACTTCAAAAACAGTCATTGTGCACCTCACGTGTCACAAAGTAGACATCAGGTCTATATTCACTCACCCCACATGCACTACAAAATATCTACCGATACTGTAATGGACTCTGTGGCATCGCAGAAAAGTTGTCGGAGCCCTTGTAGATTCTGAGGCGGTGGAGGTATATAGATGATACCTTTTATGTAACTCCATAAGAAGTTACGGACATTCAAGTCAGGGGACCTCGGTGGCCACTTGTAAAAGACGTTGTCTTAGTCTCCAGCGCGCGAAATATACTGTACCTTCCTGGCAGTTGTTTGTTAATATGGTTACGAACATATTCCAGACTGCAATAATACAAAAGTAACAAAAGACAGTGACGCTGATATAACCTCGGCAATTGCGAGCGTCTTTAAATAAAACCCTAGATTATAACAGATATCTCACCCCTGTGTTAAAATCGGTAGCACTTTGAAGAGAACAACCGCCAGGATCGCCACCCGTCCGCCGTAAACGAACACGAGATGGCAGTACAGTCGCTAATGCAATTCAAAAGGGAGTTATGACGTGACTCCTTATGTAACAACTAGATGGCAGCATAGTAAACCTGACAAAAGTTGTTACCATCAAAGCATGTAAGGGCGAGTAATCTGTGTATATATGATCTAGGATAAAACATAACATTTAACATTTTAACAAAAGACTGGTAAACTCAAACGAACGAAACCCATGTTAACAGCTTCTATTAGCTATATTAAAAATTTTATATGTAGATTAGTTTAGGTACCGGTACAATAAATTTTGTAAAATCGAACATTTATGTCGTTAATTTTTTTTATTTACATTATAAGTTTTAGCTCTTAATTTTTAATATGCTTAACTGTTCTCAATGTTGTGCCTCAGGTAACATAATGCATGGAAAAATATGAATATTTTCATTTAATTTCGTTCAAACTGCATATGCACGGAGCATTTCGAACATAAAAATTTTAATTTAAAAAAAAAGGTAAATTTGTGAAGAGAGATACAACACTAATATATGGAGCAGACCTATAAAAATTTCTCCTGGACTTAGAAGGAGTCCACACCTGTGCAGTAACGGTCAGCGCGTCTGGCCGAGAAACCAGGTGGCCCAGGTTCGAATCCCGGCCGGGGCAAGTTACCTGGTTGAGGTTTTTTCCGGGGTTTTCCCTCAACCCAATACGAGCAAATGCTGGGTAACTTTCGTGCTGGACCCCGGACTCATTTCACCGGCATTATCACCTTCATTTCATTCAGACGCTAAATAACCTGAGATGTTCATACAGCGTCGTAAAATAACCAAATAAAATACAATAAAAAACTTAAAACGAGACGTAGACCCTAGAGGCAAAGAAACCTCCTGCTGTCAACTTTGGAAGCGCCAAAAAAAAAAAAAAAACAAAAATTGATTTTTCACCATTATTTTAACTCAGTCTTAATGTCCCTTAATAGGTAACGTCATGGTACTTTTATAATGTGTCGGTCTATTCAATAAAAGTATTTATTTTAAACAATAACATCTCAGAGACGATTTCCACATCTTCTCAAGATAACATAATTTCACAACTATACCAATATAAGCGGAAAAGAACTACAGAAGTTTTAAATTATATTGGAATCGAGATGCGTGCTGCACCAGGTTACTTTACATTACTTCAGGACAAAATATAAGGCCTCATCAATTTTGTTATTCTCCCTAGAAACGTATAAAGTGTGACATGTTCGTCGGCTGATTGTATTTCATTTCGTGTTACTAATGCATGTTGGAATTGCCATCATAACACTTCGAGAAATTGTGGCAAGTGTTGCTTTGCATGGCTAGGAACAGTATAGAGGGTAGACAAATAAAAAGGGAGGGCGGTTCAACTTCCTGGTTTAGCTCCATGAATATGTCTCTAGGAAATGTTCTCTTTTGTTGGTATAAAAATCAATGCGGTTCCTACTCAGGTTTATGAAGGGGACATATTGTAGCTAGTTAAACATTTTTTTTGGTCCTACAGAATATATCTGTTATGTTAGCAATGGTTATTAGAAGAGAAAAATTCGCTCCGGCGCCGGGGATTGTACCCGGGTCCTAGGTTCTACGTACCAAGTGCTCTAACTTACTGAGCTACGCCGAAGTTCAATCCACAGCACCGGATCGAATCCCTCTCCTCTAATGTTTTTCCTTTTATGGGCTCTTTCCAAGTTCGACATATATGTTGACATATATTAAATCAACTAGAATGAAATAGAATGAATAAATGAGTTTTTTCTTGCTACTGAAAAATTTTATATTTTGCACATAGGAGTTATTGCAGGAACAACGACGATATATATATTTTTTGTAATTTTGAAAATATTATCATGCAAAAAATGTTGTACGAAACACGTTTGTGAAGTGCAGTACAAAATCTTGGAAAATGAAAAACTAGCAGAGTGAGTTTTTCAAACATTTCCTCGATTTTGTAAAAACCACTTCTCAACCTTGTATCGTAATATACTATTAAAATCGTATCAGGTTCTTTTGTTTCTGGCTAAGTGGAAGAGAAGGCCTGATGGCTTTAAATTCGCCAGAATAAATTATTATTATTATTATTATTATTATTATTATTATTATTATTATTATTATTAAATTACAATAAATAATATAACTGCCATTATTCAAGGAGCGCACTCAATTGAGAGACTCGATGGCAGGGATTCAACAGTATTACAGATTTTTACGTTATTTATATTTTAAAAAAAACATCACGTGTCGTCTTATGACAAGCAAATTTCATATAATCAGTTTCTTTTTGAATTTAATAATAACATTTTAAAATCTCGACGATTAATAAATAGTAAAATTTTACTCTATAAGACTGTTAACGGAATTTTGAATAACTGTGATTTTCTTAAATTCCTTGAGTTCAATGTAAAAAAAAAACAGAATTACGTCATAGGCAACCTTTTGTTATTCCCATTCCTAGAACTGTTTTCTTCAAGAACTCTCCATTATTTGTTATGTGTAATACTTACAACTCTCTGTCTTTAAACTGTGATTCTCAATGAGATTTCAGTTTAAAAGTTGAAAAATTTCATACAATATTAAAAAGAATTGTATTTCCCTAGACATTTAAATTATGAAGAAGTGTATTTATGATGTTTTTACTCTAGTTTTTAAATAATTTTGCATCATTATATTGACGTTTTGGCACTATATTAACTGCAATATTATATTCTAAGCATCTATTACCGTTATGCATTTTCTTACTTTCGTTTGTGTAGTTTTTGTTTTTGTTTTTTTTTTCTTATTATGTATTTTGAGTTTGTATCTATGTCAGCCACCTGTAATTGGAAGCCAACTTCTGTTGGTGGTGGGTTTAAATAAATAAATTATACGAGGAGCGCACTCAATTGAGCGACTTGATGGCCGGGATTCCACAGTATTATGCACTGTTAGGGCGAAGAATCTAAGTAAAGATTTTTTGCAGTAAGAGTGTACATAAGAGAAACTAGACGAAAGGAATTTGATGATGAGGTGTGCAGAATTCGAAAGAGTAAAGTCAAAGAGTGTAAAGTTCTACGTTCTTTGAGTCGGAATCACGAAAGACTTGCGAAGGACGGTGATATGTGATCATATTGCCGGGTGTTACACACGTAGCTGACGAAAATATAGCAATACTGGTAGGGGAAACCTGTGTAAAACGGCCACCTTAATTTTAAGTGTTACTTTACACAACTTTCGGTGTGCTCAAGAGTCTAAATTTAAAGGTGTGAGTTGTATATCATCCAAGGACAGTGATATGGAATTTTTTAAATTTTGAAAAAATATATATATTGTCGAAAATAACATTTTTCAGAAATGTAATATAATGGCCGTTTTACACTGGCATGTCCACACCTGTGGAGTAACGGTTAGCATGCCTAGCCGCGAAACCAAGTGGCCCGGTTCGATTCCCGGTCGGGGCAAGTTACCTGGTTGAGGTTTTTTTCCGGGGTTTTCCCTCAACCCAATATGAGCAAATGCTGGGTAACTTTCGGTGTTGGACCCCGGACTCATTTCACCGGCATTATCACCTTCATCTCATTCAGACGCTAAATAACCTGAGCTGTTGATAAAGCGTCGTAAAATAACCTACTAAAATAAAAAATACACTGGCATCTGTGTAAAACGGCCAAGTGTATATTATGCTATAAAAATGTGATAGAAAACATATTCAGTTGAAAAATACATATAGTTACACGATACGGTATTATTTATTATCGTCAAAGTGGAACATGTTAATCTAATTAACTAAGATCATATAATTGAAAAGAAAGCATTAATATGGTATCAATTATAACATGAATTAGGACATTTAAAGTTAATAGTCTAGCGATACAAACCGCAGGTGAAATCATCGTCTGCTACAGGAAATTCTTCATGAGCCCATTTCATGCACGACATACAGTGAGCCCATCCTTCACCACTAGCTGAAATGCAGTGGATATTTTCTTGACAAAATATGCATTCAGCATCTTCCTCATCGTCTAAATTCTCTTTGCTACTTGTAATTTCAATGTTCTTAGTATTCTTCTTTTCCAAAATTATTTTATGATACATGTTTCTTTTTCTAACTATTTTCTTGAACCTGGCTGCTTCAGCTTTCTCTTTCAGTTTTTCAGCACATGGCATCTATATTCCTGTCTTCGACTCGCCGTCTCAGATTGGTTCTAGACAAACCATACATTTTGCTTGCCTTTGTAGTTCTCATTTTATTTTCCTGAACAGCTTTAATGGCTTCCCTCATATTTTCCCTGCTCCAAGAATTTCTATCAGTGTTCCTAATACGTCTACTTATAGCCTAGTTGATACTGGAAAATAAACCGAATTACTTGTAGCAGTTCTAGTGTTTCAATGTATTACGTCAGAGATATCAGAGTAAAACCATCAAGCACTGTGTAAAACGGCCAAGCACTGTGTAAAACGGCCACCGTGCATGGCCGTTTTACACCGAACACATGCATCTCAACAAACAAGCTTATAGCATAACACCGCCATCTTGAAGTAGTTTCGAACACATGCATGTTGAACTTTATAACCTGTATTATATCAAGCAGTAGATAAACATTTCACGTTTTGTGTATTATGTATAAAATTATATCAAATAATAAGTAGATACTTTAGATCAGAACCTCCAAAAACAGTTATCATATCGAAATAATCATAAATTGTGAAGACAGCCATCCACGAATTTACAGACCACTTTCAGAAGCAGTTCTGACGTAGTGCACTATATAATCGGCAATATGGCAATGCTGCTAAAGGTATGCTTACACATGGCCGTTTTACCCAGGTAGGCCGCTTTACACTGGTCTCCCCTAATGATAACCAGCAGTTTAGAAATTCAACATTTTATATTTTACAGCACAAAGCACTACTCATTAATGGATGACTACGGAGAACACGTTTTATTGATGTCGTAAAATAGATTAAAATGCGTTCGTGGTTGCCAAGATTCTTAAAGATTTCGAGAATCTCTACGGTAAGATTTACGGAGCGGTAAATTTTATAGCCGAAATATTTTTGTAGGATATCAGTTAAGAACATTTTCTGGGAGAAGTTTCTTTAAGGGAGAGGGATGGACATACATACAAATGCAGGCAATCTTGACAGTGTCGGTACACTTGAGTGGAGTTACTGACAGCATCGAGGGGGATTGTGCACGCTCTGCTCGACTCCACTAATCAGTAATCAGATTCCAACACAACGAGCAAGACAAGCGTAAAAGAAAGAGAGGGAGGCGAGTGGCTAGCGCATCAGTATGCAAGACTATGTCCGCGCTACAGCCAAGACTAGCCCGAGAATCCTTCCACACAGATGAGTACTGGAGAGGCACCCATACATTACAAGCCTTGTTACACGTCAACAACGTACAGTCGGGGCTGAAACCATGGTAACACAGAGAAAGCCAGATTTCATTGTTCACTTGTTTTTTATTCTTCTTCATTTATTTTATAAAGTGAAAAAATAGTAAGTAGGATAAACATTGGTAATTTCGTGATAATTTCATTAAAACTAATTTAAAATACAAATGTGTAAATATATCCTTATTCCGATTTTTTCATCTAAAAGACGATAACTTGCTGTACAAATCTGGAGACATGAAAGATTGGATACGTTCTTGATTATGTACCAAAAACCACTTTTACAACTTAAGCTGAAAGGTTGGTTATTTCGTGATAACCTTGGTAATTTCGTGATATTGCATTGATAATTTCGTGAGAGGTAGAAGAATTGTGGTAAAAATTCATTAAAGTCAAATGAAATTCTCATTTATTGTTACAAGACTTCAAACATAGTAATTCCGTCTAATATTCATAGCAAGAAAACATAGAAATACATATCAACACATAATAAGAATGAAATCAAAGTAAAATTGAAATTGAAAAGGGATCTTCTTTGCCCTGAAAGGGTGAACACTTTTATTACGGACTCCCACTCTTAAGCTATAGCCTACACATATTACTAGGGTAACTCCAAAAGCAGTGCGTAACTTTTGTTTAAAAATTATATTTATATTGTAGATGCATCCTTAAGGAACAAAATGTCACTTTTCCACATAATCCCTGTCCCTTTCAACTGCCTTACGTAACCTAGGAACGAGGGCCTGTAGACCAGCACGGTAAAAGTCTGGACCAACACGTCTGAGCCACTCTTTAGCAGCGTGCACAAGGGAGTCATCTTCTAACCTCGTTCCGCGAAGGGATCCTTCAGTTTACCAAAGAGAAGGTAATCGCACGGTGCCAGTTCAGGACTGTAAGGCGGATGTTTCAGTGTTGTCTATCCGAATTTTCTGTTCTGGTCTGTGATCTTGTGACTGACATATGGCTGTGCGTTGTCGTGCAATAGCAGAACATCCTCGTTCTCCCGATGTCGTCGAACACGACTCAGTCGAACTTGAAGTTCCTTGAGAGTTGCAACATACGCGTCAGAATTAATGGTGGTTCCGTGTGGCATGATGTCTACAAGCAAGAGTCCTTCTGAATCGAAAAACACAGTAGCCATAACGTTTCCTGCCGAAGGTGTACTTTTGAATTTCTATTTCTTTGGTGAATTTGCATGATGCCACTCCATTGTCTGCCTCTGTCTCCGGTCCAAAATGGTGGAGCCATGTTCCATCTTCTGTCACAATTCTTGCAAGTCATCTAGCACTTATCTTTGACACTTAGCATGATAACAAATCAAACAGAAGCTACACTGAACCCATTGCGTCTCCGTTTTCTTTTTTGTTATCACATCTTGTCTTCAGATTTCTAAAATTCCTATTGTAATACATTTTATACTATTTTAAAAATTGTAACACTTAATGCTCAACAAAATTTCGCCTCGAACAGCTAAGATTTCTATCAGTAAAGCTAAGCCTATATGGCGACTACAGATGTATCTAAAATTCCAAAAACATTTCCTAAAATTTGATGAAGATACAATAATTCTTTGTACCAAATATCATATGCTTACCTTTAGTAATAAGCCTGTAATGTAACTACAAACATCCACAAAATTTGTATGCCTGAGAATTCGACACAAACTTGCTCTCTCCAAACATAAAAGCTCACTGAAGCAACTACAATACTCACACAAAGCTTAGCTGTATGTTTCTGGAAACTGGACAACATATGCAATCCCTTGGCGGAAATTTGGATCTCGTAACGCCATTGGTTAGTTCACAAAAGAGCAAAGAAAAAGTATCACGAAATAACCACTGCCACGAAATTACCAATGTTTACCCTAATTACATACTACCTGTTTTGATGTTAGGCCTACTCACTTAGTTTCTTACTTACAAATGGACGTTCATTGCCGCCCTCACACAAGCCCGCCAACGGTCCCTATCCTGAGCAAGATTAATCCTGTCCCTATCATCATATCCCACTTCTCTCAAATCCATTTTTATATTATCCTCCCATCTACGTCTCGGCCTCTCTAAAGGTTTTTTCCCTCAGGTCTTCCAACTAACACTCTATATACATGAATTCTTTAAGATTCTTTGAACCAAAATGCAACACTGTTACAGTATTTAATCATAGTAGTAATTTAGGCCCAAGAATATATAACAAATTTATGTTTAAATATCCTAATCTTGTCAATTCTAATAGTTCTAGTATTAAATTTAAAAAGTTATGTATGGATTTTATAAAAATTTAAAAGTTGTAAATTTAAATTTATATACTATAATTGCATAGTAGACAATTTGCAAATTGTATTGCATACTTATTAATATCAATTCAGGAATCCGCCACTGAGCACGACTTCTCCCCTTTCAGGGGCGAGCTAAAGTTTTTTCTGTATATATTATATGATTATAATTATTAGCAAAATAATAAATAAATAAATAAATAAATAAGTTTGCATTTCTGGATTCGCCCATACGTGCTACATGCCCTGCCCATTTCAAACGTCTGGATTTAAGGTTCCTAATTATGTTAGGTGAAGAATGCGTGCAGTTCTGCGTTGTGTAACTTTCTCCACTCTCCTGTAACTTCATCCCTCTTAACCCCAAATATTTTCCTAAGCACCTTATTATCAAACAGTCTTAATCTCTGTTCCTCTCTCTAAGTGAGAATCCAAGTTTCACAACCATACAGAACAACCGGTAATATAAGTGTTTTATAAATTCTAACTTTCAGATTTTTAATAACTTACAGATACATAAATTTAATTTATCACATATTCCAAAATTCAAATACCTGAGAGCAACAGTAACATGTAAATGATACTCGGGAGGAAATTAAACACAGAATAAATATCGGAAATGCCTGTTATTGTTCGGTTGAGAAGCTTTTACCATCCAGTCTGTTGTCGAAAAATCTGAAAGTTAGAATTTATAAAACAGTTATATTACCGGTTGTTCTTCATAGTTCTGAAACTTGGACTCTCACTTTGAGAGAGGAACATAGGTTAAGGGTGTTCGAGAATAAGGTTCTTAGGAAAATATTTGGGGCTAAGCGGGATGAAGTTACAGGAGAAAGGAGAAAGTTACACAACGCAGAACTGCACGTGTTGTATTCTTCACCTGACATAATTAGGAACATTAAATCCAGAGGTTTGAGATGGGCAGGGCATGTAGCACGTATGGGCGAATCCTGAAATACATATAGAGTGTTAGTTGAGAGGCCGGAGGGAAAAAGACCATTGCGGAGGCCGAGACGTAGATGGGAAGATAATATTAAAAAGAATTTGAGGGAGGTGGGATATGATGGTAGAGACTAGATTAATCTTGCTCAGGATAGGGACCAATGGCGGGCTTATGTGAGGGCGGAAATGAACCTCCGGGTTCCTTAAAAGCCAGTAAGTAAGTAAGTAAGTAAGTAAGTAAGTAAGTAAGTAAGTAAGTAAGCACAAATTCCTCTTATAATGATAATACGGCAAACGTTTACATCATATTTCATAGCATTCCGTGATTACCGGATGACAAAGCACAAAGGAGCTGATCTAGAGACGTATGGGATTGCCTGCTTCCAACCTGAATAATCAACGAACTTTAGTGTAGTCAACTAGTGTGGTAGGTTAGGGTTCACAATGGGTCGACAGAACCTAAGTGAATATACTTCAGAAACAAAAAAAGGTTACTTTCCTTACAACGGTTAGGCCTATATTACACTATCAAATTTTTGTGTCCCAGAAGTTTGATAAAATATTAGCCTTGGCCTCCAACGACAACAAAACGAAACTTCAACGTGCTCATAATTTGTATGTACGTTTTGTGAGCAATGTTCGTAAATATGATCATATTACCTCATCCCTGGAAGCAATAGGTTGGCTTAAACTAGATAAAAAAAAGAAATTTACATTTACTTCTCCTTCTCTTCGAAATCTTGAACTCTTCTATTCCTTCGTACATGTCGTCTCGCTTCACTTACCTTTCTTCCCACCATAATCTGAACACACGCTCTCGTCATGAAACAATACTAACAACACCATCCCATCTCACCTCCTCATACTCATCCTCTTTCACAATAGCCCTGCCAAGACTCTGGAATTCGCTACCTGCTAGCATCAGGGACTGTCGAAATAAAACTGAATTCAAACGCAAACTTACTAGGCACTTGGTCAGTAATTGATTTCTTGTAAATAGTTTCCTTAATCTATCACAAAATATTTCAATATCCAGTAATTTCATCACTATACAATTTTGTTATTCTAGATTAAATTTGTAATTCAGTAAATATAAAATATTCTTTGTTTTTCTAAGATAAATTATCTAGCTTTAATTAGTGAGGTAAACTTTTCGTACTTTGATTTTTATTGTAATTGTAATTGTAAAGTTAATACTAATTGTAATTTTATTTGTAATTGTAATTGTAAATTTAATACTAATTGTAATTTTATTCTTCATGTTATAGTTGGAATCTCCTGGTAGAGGAGCAGAGAAGGCCTGACGGCCTTATGTCTACCAGGTTAAATAAATAAATACTAATATTAAATACTATATGATAAATTATTTTACAATGTAATACAGTATCTTTGAGCATCTCTAGCTGTGACATAGGTATGTGAAAAAAGTTATGGTTGTCATCATCATACCTTTGATAAAATCTGTGACTGAGAAGAAAGAAAGTCGCGGGCATTAAGTACACATGGTGTGTGAAAACCACAAAACTTTTAATATCACATTATGAGTCACATGAAATGTTTCATCATCCATTATGAAATAGTATATATAGGATTTGACATTGAAGTTCTTTCAGTAGAGTTTGATGGATTCTTTTTGTATCTTTTCTCCCTACCCCAATCTCTAACCCAAATCGTCGATTTAGAGTCTAAACCTACTAACCAACATAAAAGAAATTTCACAAGGGAAACAAAAGACTGAATATAAATTAACTCTGAAACTTTAGGACCATGTCTGTACTTTGGATTTGGTCCTAAAGTTTCAGAGTTATTTTATACTCGGTCTTTTGTTTCTCCTGTAAAATTTTCTTTTTATTATTTAGCAGGTTTTTAAGCCGACGAAATATGTTTTTCCTTGGATTTCTTCTTTAGTGTTAATTCAATATCTAAGGAGCGGATTCCTATGTAATTAAATATTCTTTTTGCGTGTGTTAAAATATAATTAACAAAGTTAAAAATTCCGAACATGAAGTTTCAAGTTTAAAATCGGAATTTTATTTCACATAAAAACACATATTTTCACAAAACAATTATGTAAATACATATTTTCAGCAAATCTATCTTGGAGTTTTTAATTTTTTTACAAGAATTTTTAAATATTTTTAAACTAAATCAATTATATCACTCAGAAGTATGTTAGCTTTTTTTAAGAGTTCTTGGTTGCTTCGGTTTTTAAGCGCTGTGTGGTGTATCCGTGAACCATTTTTGTAATAGTATCGCCACAAGTTCTGAGAACTGCTAGGCAGCATATCAGTGTTATTATTAGAGAATAAATTAACATGGACAAGGAGGAGAGATCTTGCAACACATAATTAGGAATGTTTATTGTTGCTGAAGATGATTTCATACCACGCTTTGTTTGTGAAACACAACAGATAAGAGCTTGGGTATGAACATTATTTAATTTAAACAAATCTCTCGCCTCTCGCTCAGGCAAGATTGTTGTGATTCTCTGTTATTGGGCTTCATCAACCGATATCCTTCAAGATAGGTATACTGAAAGATGGTTATTTAAAAAACGATTTGGCTTTCCTATTAGCAAATTTAAGGTTTTTGTGTGACACCATAAAATACTCGAAACATCCAAAAACCTGTTATCTGAAACAGGGAGGTGCGTGCCGTGGAAATTACACTAGACTCGCTACCAGGTTCAGAAGCACAAGTCCTAAGGGACAAATTCCAGAATGTGTTTGGGAAAAACAGTGGATATAAAAAAATGTGCAAAGTTGCTCAAGTATTGGAGGATGCGCCTGTAGGTGAAATTGACGGTGTTTGTGTTTGTGTTTGTGACATTCCTCTCTTTAAATATGCATGTCTGACGTCCTGTGTTGTGGAAAGATCGTTTTCACAGTATAAGTCGTTCTTCAGAGATAATCGGCATGCATTTGTGATGGAGAATTTGGAGATGACCTTTGTTGTTCACTACAATTCTCGGCCAACTACTAGAACTCAAGTGTGGTTGGTGAGTACCTATAACTTTTTTTTTTCAAATTAAGTAAGGTATTTTTGTCATATTAAATATATATATATATATATATATATATTTTATTTTTAGCAAGTATTTTCGTACTTTTTAGCATATAAAAAATAAATATATTTAAAATTTTTAGCACATAAAAATCCGCTCTCTATACATTACTGCATTTACAGTTGCTGCAAGCATAGAACTGTTGTGGATCCATTATTAGAACTGTGATGAAAGATATGATAAAAGCTTTGACATAGTGTAATGTACTCAAAATCTTACATTTGATGATATAAAGTATATTTGATCAAAATATTTTATCGTATTCTGTGACACAGAAATTTGATAGTGTAATATAGGCCTTAGTTATTCATAGATTTTAAAAAGGCATATGACTCGGTTAGGAGAGAAGTATCATATGATATTCTTATTGAATTTGATATTCCCAAGAAACTAGTTCGATTAATTAAAATGTGTCTCAGTGAAACGTTCATCAGAGTCCGTATAGGCCAGTTTCTATCTGATGCTTTTCCAATTCACTTCGGTCTAGAGTATGCCATTAGGAAAGTTTAGGATAACAGAGAGGGTCTGGAATTGAACGGGTTACATCAGCTGCTTGTCTATGAGGATGACGTGAATATGTTAGGGGAAAATCCACAAACGATTAGGGAAAACACGGGAATTTTCTTGAAGCAAATAAAGCGATTGGTTTGGAAGTAATAAAGACAAAGTATATGATTATGTTCGTGACTAGAATATTGTACGAAATGGAAATATAAAAATTGGAGATTTATCCTTCGAAGAGGTGGAAAAATTCAAATATCTTGGAGCAACAGTAAAAAATATAAATGACACTCGTGAGGAAATTAAACGCAGAATAAATATGGGAAATGCCTGTTATTATTCGGTTGAGAAGCTCTTATCATCCAGTCTGCTGTCAAAAAATCTGAAAGTTAGAATTTATAAAACAGTTATATTACCGGTTGTTCTGTATGGTTGTGAAACTTGGACTCTCAGTTTGAGAGAGGAACAGAGATTAATGGTGTTTGAGAATAAGGTTCTTAGGAAAATATTTGGGGCTAAGAGGGATGAAGCTGCAGGAGAATGGAGAAAGTTACACAACGCAGAACTTCACACATTTTATTCTTCACCTGACATAATTAGGAACATTAAATCCAGAGGTTTGAGATGGACAGGGCATGTAGCACGTATGGGCGAATCCAGAAATGCATATAGAGTGTTAGTTGGGAGGCCGAGACGTAGATGGGAGGATAATATTAAAATGGGTTTGAGGGAGATGGGATATGATGATAGAGAGTGGATTAATCTTGCACAGGATAGGGACCGATGGCGGGCATATGTGAGGGCGACAATGAACCTCCGGGTTCCTTAAAAGCTATTTGTAAGTAAGTAAGTAATGTAGGCATTACCATTGTCAGCAACATAAACTGCATTCTTTGTTCTATATATCGCTGTGAGATTCACTGAAACGAAGAACTGTCTTCTTGAGTCTGGAAACAGAGCGTGGAAATGTTAAAAGTCGTCTGGACAAGATGAAGAGTGAGCTGTTAAGTTAAATATCGCAATGTGACGGGAAGGGCCTCCTCTCTTCTTTGAGTTTCGGTATGTGACGTGACGTTTGTGCGAAGCTCTGGCGCTGTGACATGTGTCCATAGCAACCGCATTACTTTCTTCTGTTTCATTTCATATTGTGCCGTTTCTTTGCCATGCGTCCTTCACCTTCAATAACTAACAACAGAAGGTTTTTGCTGCGATACGTTGTTAAATGTGTGGTTTCCAAGAGGAACTATGTTACACAAAAATAAACAAATGGAGATCTGTCTCTACTGCGACTTATTGTTTGGTGGTGACTGTGTGTACAGCCTTTCAAATCAGAAAACTTCCCTAGGAGGTGCAAAGGTGTTTAGAGGGGCGAGAGGCGGACACTAGAGATGAACAACGAGCGAGAATGCAAGACTAACAGCGCCCATAAGCCGACAACCTGCACGACAGTGTTGTCTGTCATTGACTGCTTGCAATCAAACGTTCAAAACTTCGAAGCTTCGGGAGTGATTAACTCTCGAACGTCAAGTAGCTTTGAATCGTCACAGTTGTTTATACCAGACTAAACTTTTATCTGTTTTGGTAACTGTTATACGTGTATAAACAATCAAGCAGCCTATTTGAAACATCATCTCTATCTTTCAGTGTAGTAATTCGTTTCACTATCTTTATTTATTTACTAGGCCCCTATTAAAAGACTAGGAAATTCTTTCTCGTATTTTTGAGATCAAGTACACAATCTCAAGTAAAAAAAAAAAACGCTTTATTTAGCGCTATGTTTTATGTTTTATAGATATTCAAACTTATTTGAGCATTTTTTTTTATTTATATAACCATAGGTAATATCTGATAGTAGAACCAGAGCATTTTGATAGCTGTGATACTGTTTTCTTTTGTCTTTTTGTATCAATTAAACATCTCTAATGTTATTTATTTCAGTGATGTATGTTATTCAAAGTTACGAAATCTTTCCACGCCGACCAAATGCTATTTCGAGAATGATGAGCGAGACTCGAAGCGCACGAGAGTTACGAGACGAGACTAGAAAGACAAATGCAGCGAACACAGCGAGCGAGAGCGGCAGTTAGTTTTGTTCATCTCTACCGACACTATCGGTACAGGGGATGTCCGGGCTTTTATAGCAGCGGCGGACTATCCTGAATTGAGTTTTCCGTTATTTCTCGACTCCTTTAGTATCAATTTAATGGGGCATGATCCAACTCATTCTCAATCCTAATTAACCCTTCTAACTGACTAGCTTTACTTGGGCTGACCAGGGACGGTCCATACACTTAGACACGGTTTGGCCCATTCTGTGCCCTATATATGCGATGGTTGTCAAAGTCCGACAGATGGCCTAGGTGGCATTCGTCAATCCGACGCTGACAGGATGGCTATCCTACCTCAGTTCCTGATAAATAGAGAGCGCATTCGGGGTTTGTAAACCACAAGGTTAACTGCAACATCGACTAAAGTATGACTGTGACTTGCACGTAAGACAATGTAATATAGGCCTACTGCCCTTATACAGCTAGAAAGAAACAAAACTTGGCGATACAATCGTTTGAGCTACATATTTCTAGTGTTCCGTGAGTACATTTTGAAATATTGTACCACCTGTTGTTTATATTTCACATTACTAAGCAGAGTGCTGCATTGGAGTTAAATCGCTCGCTTGAACTCGGTCGAATGTCGCACGCTCGAGTGAGATAAAATCGGTCGTGATACGCTCGTAATAAATAGAAGCACAGTACAAGGGCATCTCACCGACAAGTCTTATCTTGTATGGAAGGCGACAGTTAAGATACACATATGTTTTGCTCACACGGTAAAAATAAGGCTTTATTTTCTGCTTTTATGACAAACGTTTAATGGAACAGTCAATGGAACATACCAAAACAGGAACATGAAGTTATAAATGAAGTAGTATGAAAAACTTCGATATACATTTATTATTGCTAATTAATAATTATTCAATATTTGATTTACCACATATATAATAATATGATAGGTCCATACATAGTGTTCCGTCTATATACTGCGACAATGTAGAAACGTTTAACAAAATATTATTGATATATCATTAGATTAATAACAATATTAATACAGAGATAACGTTACAGAAAATATAATAAAACAAATAATCATGCTGCACAACTGTTACAGACGCAAAGATTCATACACTAATTGTTAGAAATTATTATTATTATTATTATTATTATTATTATTATTATTATTATTATTATTATTACTACTACTACTACTACTACTACTAGAAAACTTGATACAGTTCTTGCATTATCGTGATTGTGTTCTCCGTTCATAATAATTATATTTACATCCAATAACATCTATCAGATATGGCAAAAACAAAATCATTCCTGTGTGGGGGGGGGGGAACCTTTACCTACAACATTTATATTACATTTTAAAGTAAGTTTTGTATTTGTATGGAGAGGTTAGTTAAACACTGCAAAGTTTTGAAATGATACAGTTCATAACTGTAACAAGAAGGAATGTCTAACGCTCGGCTTATACCGTTCGATGATTTATCGCTCGCGACAATTTTACCTATCATGCATGTGCGCTACCTATCGGATTATGCTATGAACTACTTGGCGCTCGAGCGAAAACGTCCGATGTAGACCTGTGTTACTAAGTTTATTTAAAGTATGTACAATTTAGTGTGTTACAGCATTATAATACACAAATACAGAATTTGCAATGGATTTATACACTTAGCTATATATATATATATATATATATATATATATATATATATAGGAAAAGCCCAGGTTGATGGCATTTAAGTGTGCTTAAATGCGACAGGCTCAATGTCTGGCATGTAGAAGAACTCCTGCGGACAAAATTTCGGCACACCGGCGACGCTGATATAACCTCTGCAGTTGCGAGCATCGTTAAATAAAACATAATTGAAAAATTACAATGGCTGTTTCTGATTTGTAGTAAACAATACAACCCAAAAGCTAAAAACAAAGGTGCTTTATAAAATTTCAAGTTGTAAGAGAAAAACATGCAACTCAGTGGTTTAGGACATTACAAGAAGCCTGTGGGAGAGAAGTCCTACCATACTCAACTATTGAAAGTTAGGTGGAAGCGAGGCATTCGCTTTCAATCAAGAGTTGACATAGGAAGAGCTTTAGATTGGTCAGTGAGAGAGATATCCAGAAATGCTGCTGCAGATGGAGTCCACCGTCTTCTAAGAATTTGGCAACGTATTGTTGACATGACAGGAGACTATATTTGAAGTATGCCACGTCAAAAGTAACCTAAATAAATTTAGCGTGAAACAGTAACTATGTTGCCTTACTTTTCGAATGCCCTACTATTTACTATTCTTGTTGAATCACCCTGTATATGCATAGCCGACGTTTCTTTTTTCTTGCGACAAAACTTATGTACGGCAATTGTGTAACAAAATAAGGAATAATAAGATATTCGATACAGGATCTCCAAGTAATTTAATGCAATCAGCATTTTTTACAAGGCCTTTAAGAGACTATCTCATATCATGGTCAAAACTTGTCAATACACTTTCTGTAAATTTTGCGTTCCAAGTTTAATTTTGATTAATCCCAGAGGGAGAACCGTAAGGAAATCGTTCTTTCTTTTGGTTACTTTCATTAGTCATTAGCCATCTTCTCAGCTCTCGCCTTTTCAAGAGGCAGATATTAATATTTCAGACTTGAAGATATCAACGATCTCCCTCATGCTAATACTGATAAATCAGTAAAATAGACTAACTTTTCAGGACTTTTTTCCTCCAATATTCCTTTGGAATCAACTTTAGCTTATAAAACGACATTGACTTCGTTTCATGGTTTTGGCGTACGGTTCCCTCGAGGGAATCGTGGAGTTTCTTTCTTCTTTTGACATTATCTGCTGCATTGATTGTATTTTTCCTGAGTCAAATAAGACGATAGGATTTAAAAGAAATGTAAAATAAGAAGTATAAGACGTAAAGCCGGATTAGAAAGAGCAGGCCGTATCTTCAATATTAAAGTATTTTGTTTTTATTGGAAAGTTTAGTAAGTAGATTACAATTTCATGAAATGCCTGTGATTTTTGTTTTTCTTAAATCTAATATAATCTCGCATGTATATATTGAAGAGAACAGATTAAGGACCGGATGATGAAGTACCGGTAATTAGTTTTTGAGGTTCCAATTTGGATCTGCTACATGATGCACTTTCTCGTAGTTGTTTTCAAGGGAACTTGTTCCTGTATGTGCTCACACAAAATAAAAGTGGCAAGGGAATTGAGGGAACTTCGAAGATTACATGAAATATCTATACAGGGTGTTTCAAAAATACGGGGCATAATTTCAGGTATGCATTTCCCACATGTAGGCAATCAAAATAGTTCATTACAACATGTGTCCGGAAATGCTTCATTTCCGAGTTATGACCTTCACAATATTGAAATTCACCGGACCGTTTTTCTTTCCGCGGGTCGTTGTCATTACAGAAGATGTTCAAAATGTCCACCTCCTGCTTGAATACAGACCTCACATCGATGTCTCATTGACCTGCGACACGATCCCAAACTCCAGGAGTATTGCGTATGTCCTCAAAACATGCCACAATTCGATTCCGAAAGGATTCCAAATCAGGCACCGGAGACGAATAAACCAATGATTTTAAATGGCCCCACAAGTAGAAATCGAGAGGGTTCAGATCAGGTGAGCGTGGAGGCCAAGCAATTGGGCCACCTCTACCTATCCATCGATCAGGAAACCTTCGATCCAAGTACCAAGTACAACACTAAATGTAACCTTCGCCTCGGAATGAACTGTCAGAGTGCCCTCTTAATGTCTCCTTTGACGGCAACGACCTGCGGAAAGAAAAACGTTCCGGTGAATTTCAATGTTGTGAAGGCCATTACTCGGAAATGAAGCATTTCCGGACAATGTTGTAATGAACTATTTTGATTGTCTACATGTGGGAAATACATACCTGAAATTATGCCCCGTATTTTTTAAACACCCTGTATAGGAGAGCGGGTGGTAGAAAATATTAGGACAAATAAATACAATTGTTGTTTATTTTCAGTAAAATAACATGTACAAAAATACAGTCTTAATTCTTCCCTGAAGGAGTAAAAACTCGTGATCAGGGAGTTATCTAAACACATTCTTAACATAAACAAAGATAATTATTTGACACAAAGTGGGTCAAGGAAAAAAATAGGAATAAATTAACTTTAAAACATACATTTTCAGTTTAACAGTTTAAATTATACAAATACATATACATAATATATTAAATCAATACATATTGTTTAAAAATTAAATTCCTAACGCTATTTTTGAAATTTCTGATACTAAAATCTTCCAAATTTGGGTATTTTTCAATTATTTTAATATATAACCTTGGACCAAAGTAGGTACTGTGGCTAAGAGCTGTGCTTGTGAAACGCTTTGGTTCCTCTAATACTATAAAATCGGATCTTTTAGTTCCATATTAATGATACAATTTGAATTTATTGCGATTTTTATGTATGAAGTTCAATAAGGCAATATAATAAATTTGTTTAATTTTCAAAACATTAAAATCAGTGAAAAAAACCTCAGATGAGTAGTCAATTGGTTTATTAAGGTATATTTTAATTATTATTTTCTGAATAAGTGTTAGTGCAGTGAGAAATTGTCTTTAACATTTAAGCTTGTCTTACTCCTACGGTGACTGAGTGTCCAAAACCTCAGTCTGTCACTCAGGTGGTCAAAGCTCGAGTCCCGTTCAGGCCAGGGCTTTTTCAACAATAATCTCACTAGAGGTTTTGATTTATCTAGAGAAAATCAAAACTCGAGTGGCATTTAATTAACTATTACACGATTAGATGAAAGTATATAAAGATTAGAAGAAATAAACTACGGTACTCTAATACAATAAAATATTAATTGACAATAAAATTCTATTTCACTAATGTTAGCTTCACCAATAACTTTGAACGGAGCCGCCATTTCCAGTTGACTACCTATGCGGTAAACAAATGACGATCGCAAAGCATGTTTTATAGTATCGTGAAGATTTTGCAGTTTGAAATGTTGGCAAACAAAGAAGTAAATGGTAGGGAGGTGATAAAAACAAGAAAGTATATAAAGATTAGAAGAAATAAAGTACTCTAATACAATAAAATTTGTATTAATTGAGTTGTTAAAATTCTATTTCATTAATGCTAGCTCCACTAATACGTTTGAACGGAACCGCCGTTTCCAGTTGACTATCTATGCGGGAAACAAATGACGATCGCTCCAAGCTCGATTTACATCTTCGGCGATCTAGCCCTGTTGCTGTTCTGTCTTGTTTCTCCCCTCTTGCGGTAGCTAATAGGTTGCGTCCATTTTGAGCTTTCCCGCTTCAAAATTTCCAATGTTCCTTAAGGGGAGTGGATAGTTACGCTTGTGAGATTAAAAAATTTCGGTAGAAACGTTTAGTTCAATATTTCTAGCGTTTAGTACTCAGAGTGGAATACAAATTTCCATGGTTATACCATCATATTGAATTCAGCGATATAAAATACAACTAATTAATTTCGTATCCAAGTGCAAAACAAAAGCCGTAACTGATAACCTGTTTTCCCACTTTGCTAAATATACCTAATTCTTCAGGTGCACATTACTTGCTACAATCTTCACTCATATGCCTTGTATTTTTTTAAGTTGTCTAATAATGTATATCGTAAATACTAAAGCAAAATCTAGTTAAATATTTGACCCCTAGTGAAACAGAAAAAAAATATTGAACTTTGTTTAACATTTTTTTGCAATTTTTTTGCAACTTTTTTCAATACATATATATTTGAAGAGTCCACTACAAAAATGCGGAGTGTCGTAAATTAAAAAAAAAAAATGAGATGAAGGTTCAGTACTACTGGGTGTTCATTTCAAAGTGTGTCATGACGTCACTGTTGGTGAGTCAGCGATTTGAAGCGAGTTTCAGCTTTTATGTCAGAGAAGTTGCCTATTAATCAAGGCGTTGACTCTGAACTTAAGAACGTGTACGGTATAACTTGAAAGTCGTAGCAACAGATGGCGGTCTGTACGGTCTGTGTGCTACCATAACCTCTTTCGAACTGTGTTTTGCGCGGGCAAGTCGTACGCAGGGTATTTGTTATCATCGGTTGCGTACGGCAACATTCCACAATACAAATCAAATGCTCCGTGTCCATGTTGACCGTCGAAGTGAATGTCAACAAATACTGTACGTAAGTAATCGTCTTAACCCTCTCCCCATATCCCGACAGTAAGAAAAAAACTCACCTTAGTACGTGTTTCCAAACAGTTCACATTCCTGCCACTATAGGCGTTACCGTACGTATCGGTAAGTACTCTTCAGAATGAACGCCGTACTTTGTAGGCAACTTCTCTTGCATATAGGTAATACGCCTTTGCGGAGATGTAGGGAGATTGAATTCTCTAGGCTCATCGGCTAGCCACATGACGACATACAGCGAGCCATGACACACTTTGAACTGAACACCCAGTATAGATCAAAGAGCGTACAATATAATACACTTTGTTGCATTGCATTCCCCCTTTTTTCTTCATTTTTTTCTCGTGTTATGTGTGTGATATTCTTAAACCCGTAGGTCTAGTATGTAGGACACAGGCTGCAGAAACCACTGTAAAAATTTCATTTAAATTAATTCAGTAGTTTCAGAGTAAAATGCACTTAAGTTTGAAAAATGTCAACTTATGGAAAACTGCATTAAAAAAAAAAGAAGAATGTATGAATTACATGCACCTCCAAACGTAAAGAGGTCATTTAAAGGGCTTATCTGCAGAAGTACCCCGCATTATTTATATTGTTCTAAAGAGCAACTTTTGTACTTAAAAAAACACAATAAAAATAGTATTTTTGACTTCTAATCACTACCTGGTTCCCTTAAATGGAATGGCGAAAGTTGGAATGAGGCAGGTCGATAATAGACTTGGAGCTCATATAGACATTTTTCTGAGTTCCAGTTTCTCTTGCTGTAGACGCATTTTCGCCTACTTTTAATGCTTCTCCTCCTATTTCTTCATTGCCATCGACTATTGACTGTAGGAAGAGCAGACAGTGAAATGTAGAAAAAGTAAAAAGTGAAGAATGAATTAAGAAGAGCACACAAAGGAAATGTAGGAAGGAAGAAGAGGGGAGTACAAATCGTTAGGCGTGGTGCTAACCATTCTATTATACCAGACGTGGGCATCAGTAGTACATGTCGAACGGAGTCGAACGCAAGGACGTGATCTCCCTCCCTCTACACCCCTAGCTGGGGTACCTGTCCGACCGGTTGAAGCACTGGCGGTCAGCGGTGGATTTCACTAAAAAAAATGTCGCTCTCTAAGGAAGCTCCTGAAGTAAAAAAGTCCAAAAATATTATTTCCACAAAGAATGGGAAAATGAAATCTTTTGTTGCGAAGAAGTGGAAAGCGTTAGGTGCTTATTATGCTACATAATTTTACTAGTATGTTGAGCGACATTATGAAAAGACTCGTTTTAATGGAACAAATTTTTTATTTTATTTTTTTATAATAATAGTAGTCCACACCTGTGGAGTAACGGTTAGCGCGTCTGGCCGCGAAACCCCAAGTACAAGTGCACAAATATGCCTGGTTTAGATGTATATAAGCTTAAACAACTTTGCAAAGTAAAATATTCACACCTTCGGAGTTTTGTTATGAAAATTGCTTCTATGTTTGGCTCAACCTTTATTTGTGAAGTTTTTTTTTGTTCCTCAGTTGGCCATTGTAAAATCCAAATCAAGATCACGCATTTCAGACGAAAATTTATTCTATCAGCTCACAATTGCAATGTCTGACATAACTCCCAATTTTGGAACACTTGCTGATTTACGTGACGAAGAAGAATAAACGAATCCTTTCCTTTAAGGGCATGAGTCAATTGACGTAAATTGACAAAAACAACAAAGAAGTACAGTAAGAAGTTTAAAAAATAGCCTAATTGTTGTTTTTTCTGTTTCTTAGTAATGTGCTTGATATTTTTTTAAGAATCTATTTTTCCTTAGTTTCTTAATTTTATTTTCAAAGGATGCAAATTAGTGATTGATGCCCTTTCAAAACAAATAGATTCAGATTATGGCATTACTTTTTAACTGTAGTGGAATTGTACGTTTTATATCATTTTATAATTTTTTTACAGTAATTGTATAAATTTGAAATACAGTTATGTTTCAGCTTTTTGTAAAATAGTTTGTATTTGTTTTGGAAAATATGATTTCTTTCATTGTCATTATTCATAAAAATAACATTTGTAGAAAACTGTGTATCTTCTTGTCCTGCGTAATTACTTAACGTTCCGTGTTTCAATACTTGGCGCGATCCACCGCTGAGTATTACGTTAACAGGTGATGCGTGTTGCAGCAATCAGAGTAGTACGGCGCATCTCTTAAGTGCCCACGTCTCTATTATACTGTACTTAGTCGGTTACTTATTGAGGTTTTCCTTCTGCTCTGTGGGCACATTACGAAAATGTGCTACTTTTTTACTTTACTACTTCAAACACATCACAAGTTATCTGTCTCTTGACCTATGATATATTATGACGCAGTATTCATATCCGGAATAATGCTGTAACGACCGATAAAAACATCGCCCGGGTAAGGAACTCCCATAATTTGGGAATTTTATAGTGCATCGCACTTTCATCATAAAAGTTACGAAATTGCACGTTGATGCGGAGCATTTTATCTCACCTTTTTCATATATACTTCCGCCATTGAAAGTTCATACCCTTAAATTTGAGGAAATATCGTTAAATAACCTTAAAAGGCCAAGTGAAAAAAAGAGAGAGGGAAAAAGGCTGAGAAAACGAATTTGAGAATAGTTTGAAAGAACTCCAAGGCATATTCATGAATTTCGCTCACAGTTTCAATTGAATCAGTCATTTAAGAAAGGGCTCAATAGCATGTTTTTGAGAAAATGGTTTCTTCACATATATTGGTGCATAATGGGTAGATACATGATTCTGCATTAAAAAAGCTAATTTCAACTCAATAACATTGGTTCTATAACTGTCTGAATATAGCATTCACTTTAGAAGTGGCTCAACTCCTGGAATTGAGGCCTTTATAAAGTGAATTTGCCTTGACACCTAGTGACAAACCTAAGAGTAATCGGATAATATTTGGTTACTAGTTACCAGTTCCAGCTGTCTCTTGGAGGGAATGCAGTTATTTGTAATGAGAAGAAAAGAAAGGAAGGTGTATGTAATAAGCAAAACTGTAAAAGTGGAATATGTAGAAATCATTGCAAATGCTTCAAAAGAAGGGAAATTTATTGTAAAATTGGTATCAACTGATGATATTAAGGATGTTAGTAAATGGTTGCAGAATACTACCAGAAAACTTACTTGTCAGTAGAAATACAATCGAAAGAAATACTCCGTGATCAGAAAGTGAAACTGCAACCAGCAATGTTCAGTGAATGCAAGGATGACTCAAAGAACCTAGGGAAAATATGTGTTTCAGCATTCATCGGAGGTTTGATAGGACATATTTTGATTTGAAGGTATCTGCTACAGGTATTGTGAAACTTCCGGGTCAATGTTAAAATGTTATGTTTTATTTAACGACGCTCGCAACTGCAGAGGTTATATCAGCGTCGCCGGATGTGCCGGAATTTTGTCCCGCAGGAGTTCTTTTACATGCCAGTAAATCTACTGACATGAGCCTGTCGCATTTAAGCACACTTAAATGCTATCGACCTGGCCCGGGATCGAACCCGCAATCTTGGGCATAGAAGGCCACCCGGGTCAATGTGCCTACAGTGAAAACGTTCCCATTAAAATTAAGAAGATTAAGGATTTGTCTAAATTAATGTGCTACATACCAGATGAACACTTATGGTTTTACAGAGACATCGTAGTTTGACCTACTAGCAGCAAAAGTGATGATGATGCATAAAGGACTTTAAATTTATTGTTCATTTTTTCTGTTGTTCTCAACAATATATTATAATTTTGATACAATATGTCAATATTTGTGTTTCTGTGATTATGAATAGGGCTATCAGAAGGATTCAGTGAAATGAAAATATTAGTCGAAATAGAATTGATTTTTCTTTTTTTTTACTGGGTTATTTTACGATGCTTTTTCAACATCTCGGTTATTTAGCGTCTGAATGAAATGAAGGTGATAATGCCGGTGAAATGAGTCCGGGGTCCACCATCGAAAGTTACCCAGCAAATCGATTTTTCATAATTTTTATTCTGAAAATAGGAATTTCCTTTTGAAAGGGCTCAATTCCACAATTTTGAATCAGTATAACAACTTATCTGAACAAACTTTGCTTGTGTTTCATACATGCTAATGCTAAAACCATTGATTATTATAGGATAGGTGTGTAACTTTGTATCAAATATTGCCATGTTTTTAAATAATCAGTTTTTTCTTCCTCCTGAAAAATTGGAATTTGTGCCATTGAGCCCTTTCTTAAATGATTGATTCAATTCTTGTTCCTCAAGAAATTGCAAGGAAGATAATAGTGTTTGAGCAGTAAAAAGGAATTAGGTACTAAAACGTATTTGTTATTTAGCAGAAGTTAGTCCAAAGGGAACCTCTTCTTGCATGTTAATCCCAAATTGTTTTCATTTTATTTTGTGGTGTGTGTTTGCAAGAAGTATAGATGCTAAAGATTTGTTTGAGCCCTGCGGGAAAATACGCATTAATTATCTGGCTTTATTTCTATATCTAGTCTTTTCCACATGTATTTGAGAACTGATCAATTTAATTTCAAAACGAGCAATTTGCATTTCAGAAAACATCATTTGTAATTCAGAAAACATTTGTATTTCAGAATAAATGTAAATTGTATTTCAGAAAAAGTAAATTGCATTTCAGAAGTTTCAACTCCCAATTTTCTATTTTCAAGATCTATTTTTTGTTACTTGACGACGCTGTATCAACTACTAGGTTATTTATTGTATGTATGTATATATTTATTTACACTGCAAGTGGGCAAGCACCCGGTGGCAGTGGTATATACAATATAAACAATACACAATAAAATGATAAGCAATACACAATAAAATTTACAATACATAATACAATTTTACAACACATATACAATTTTATACACAATACAATAAGAATACGCAATACAATTTAACACAATAATAATAAAACATAAATAAAATAACTAATTTTACAATACAACCTACATAATTATGTATAGGTCCTACATAAGTTTCAATAGTCTTTCACTTTACTCTCATCTCATTCCCTGTAGTGGCACTATGACGCATTTCACTGACACTTTAGCACACATTTCACTGACACTATAGAACACATTTCATTGACGCTATAAATTAACACTGATCGGAACTATTCACTGCACTGTAAAACCATAACTTCACTGACTCACCTCGCTTCACTGATATAACAGTTCAAATAAGTCAAATAATTACATCCTTATGCATACTTATAAACAGAACTACATTTAAACTAAACATTTCTAGTCTAAGGCCCTCTTACACGCTAGTTTTAAATAATTTACAATTCAAACCAAGGAAGTAACTCGTCAGGCTAGATAAATACATGTCACCTTAAAAAATTAAATGTTGAATGTCACCTTAATTTTAATTTTCACTTTATACACAACTTTTTAAGTTATTCTTGAATCTCCTTAAAGAAGGACAGCCCTCAAAGACCGCTGCAGGTAGGTCATTCCAATCATTTGTAGTTCTATTTAAAAATGAGAATTTACCTACATCCGTTTTCTGTTTCCTACATTTGATTTTAAAATCATGATCGTTCCTACCATAGTAAATCGTTCCTACCAAAGTGAATTTGCCGATGGGATTGGTGATAGAGTGGTATTTGGCAAGATGGGGCCGAGGTTTCTGTGGTATAAGGTTGGCCTTCACGTATCTTGAATCTTACTAATTTTTGGCTAAGTTATAACTGAAGTGTAAGTTAAGTAGTGTATTTCCTACCTACTAAAGTCGGATGTAAGTGAAAGTGAAGTTGAAGTGACGTTCCTGAATACGGCCCTAAGTCGCCGTATATGAACCCTAGATCTTAATGTCCTCAACTCCTCTCCCGTTCATAGCATATATACACGTCAAAAAAATGACTTTCATACTCCATCGGCAAGTCTATCGTGCTATCAAAAAGGAGTGCGTTATATGGCAGTAAAAATTTTTAATAGCCTCCCTATCGATATAAAAAAATGAAACTCAAAAAATAAGATTATTTAGGGCCAAATTAAAGAAGTATCTAATTTCTCACGCCTTCTATTCTGTAGGTGAATTCATGACATTCAATAACACTTCATGAAATTGATACTAAAACTATGTGTTGTACTAGTAGACTATATTGTAAATCTCGTCTGTATATATTTCATCTAGACTGTGACTATAAATTAAGATTTTATAATAGTATTAAGTTTTTTGATTTGTTCCATATTCTAGCTGTAAGCATGTAGGAATACCATGGAATGTAAATAAATACAATACAATACAATACAATTTCTTCAACTGCATCCTTCAGGAGGCAGTTTCTTCTCGACCAGTGACCCAACAAATTCTTTTTTCTCTTCCTGATCACTTTAAGCATGATTCTTTCTTCACCCACTATTTCCAACACAGCTACTGTACAAAATGTTGACCTTCTGCCTGAATATAGACCGCAGCTCGTCATATTATCGTGATTAAAATACGCTTGGCCTCCACTGTCACCAGATCTCAACCCATTACATTTCTTTATATGGGGACACTTAAGGTAGCTGTTGTATGCAATTTCTACGGATAATGAAGGAGCTGTCCGTTAGAGAATTCTTCAAGGCTGTCAGACAATGACAAATATGCCAGGAATTTGGGCGTGTGTTCGAATCGCAATGAAACGACAAGTTGCTGCCTGTATTCTGACAGATGGTGGACATTTTGAACAGCGACCAAAACTACTTCAGACTTGACAGCTTACAGAGAAGGGGGAGCAATGTTGCCATGTTATCCATCATACGTGTAAGCGAGTGCGCTGCCGATAGAGTGCAGTAACGATCAGCTGACACGAACGTATACATAACAAACCAATTTGTTGAATACTATGCTCTTAATTTAGTGTACATTATTATTTTATTAGTATACTATTATTATTGTTGTTATTATTATTATTATTATTATTATTATTATTATTATTATTATTATTAGTGGTAGGCCTAGTAGCAGTACCAGCAGCAGCAGTATTCAATGTATTGCTAGAAAAGCGTTGAAAGAACTGTAAACTATAAAAATAAGTTTAAATTTAATATGATACTTTTAATTTTATGAGTGCCAATCCATGTAATGTTGTTAGAAAATTATCTTTCTGGAAAGCATTTATATTTGCTACTCTTTTCTCCACTTTTTCCTTTTCCCCAGAGTTTCAAATGTTTTGAAGACCCGTGTCATCTTCATCTACGCCACTTTTTCCTTTTCCAATATCGATAACAATGCTCTTATTAATTTTAATACAAGCCTCAGTTTTCAATATGACTTGCGCCGAAGGTAAAAGAGGCCCGCCATTATATTTTTCCCTCTCAAAATACTCTCTTACGTTACACACGTATCTCTCGCGCTTGACTCTTGAACGGTGTACAATATTCTTTGTTCTCCGCCTGTCTTTCCTTCCTTTCGACATTGCACAAGCCACCTGTTTAGAAAATCTCTCAGAAACTAGAAAACACGCACTAGTTAAACACTGCACCAATGACAAGGATGATACTACACGTAATATAATATAAACACAATAATTATCGATACACTAAAATAATAATAACGCTAAACAATATCTTTAATTCACACAACGCACGCTTTAACCAACCAACTCAAAGTTATCTCGGCATTGTATGCACGTGCAACTTGTAAACATAGACACGTTACCATGGTTACGTGTCTCTCGTAATTGGTTGATTTGAATGATAACATGCTGAAGGCGCCATTCGTCAGGTCGGAAATAATTTTGAACACACCATAAATACATCTAAGGAAATATAAACAGAATGCATCAAAATAATTGCAGCAAAACAAACGTACTGAAGTACACTGTGGTCATACAGTACTTGCAATCTCCACTCATAAACCAAGCATTTCAGAATCCATGTTGATATAACCATTTTTTCTTCTATACATAAGAGAAATCCGTATCTGAAGTTCTGCTCACTTTTACGTTACACCCTGTATAAAGTATGAAGGCAGAAAAGCCAAATAACACATAAGCCCGAAAGTGGAGAATAATAATAATAACAATAATGATAATAGAAGTAATAACAATAATGAAATATACTGACCTCGTATTAACAACTTTAAACTGAATAAAATGGATATTTTTTTTTAATATTTCGAAATTAAAAAAAACTAAAATGTTACCAGTGTTTTTCGAAAGCTAACTTAAATAATAGATTGTAACTGAACAATAGACCTACACAAGCGATTCATTTGAAAATGTTAGTATACGGAACAACGTTAATAATGACTCTTTTTATTGCGACAAAATTTTGCAACATGATAGGATTGTTATGGAAACGCAAACAAAAGCTGAAGCAGAAGTTGACTCTATACGTCACATGTGCTTTACAGCCACCCATTCGGTAAATACCAGCGAGCTCAATTCCAGGAACATTTCTAAATGAATATAAAATAAGCCATATATGTATTTTGTGTGTGTTTACTTATTCTGCAGCGCGTCTAAGTTACATTATTTTTGTTAAGTAGCCACTTCAAATATCGTTGTTTAATTCTGAAAATGCTCAAAGCGGAACGCAATTTTAATTTTACTGTAGACCTCTTGTCGGAAAGCAACGGTGAATTGTATGGAAGAGAATATGTAGACTGGAATTTTTATATTGTTAGTAATGAAAACGGACGTCACATAATGTTCGAAAGATTGACTATCTTCAAGCGATCAAAAAATGAGGAGAGAAGAGTATTATTATTGTATCTCCATTAATAACAGATGATAAAATTCACAGATAATTCTGTAGTACAACAAAATCAATCATTACATAGACTATATTAGTATGCCTTTTCTGTTTTACTATTGTTGAGTTCCTGTTTCTATTGTTGCGTGTTGTAGTTGACTTATGTTCAAATAGCTGATTTTATATTTTGATTAATGTTTTTTTTTTCCTTTATGACCGAGAATAAACCATACTATACACACTATTTAAAGGGTGTAATTGGTATTTTGTTATTGAAGTGTTGTATCAGTGAAGAAGTGTGTTGTGTCAGTGAAATGTGAAGTATGTTGTGTAAGAGAAGTGTGTTGTATAAGTGAAGTGTGTTTCTGTCAGTGATGTTTTATAGTTTATAGTGGCAATGCAAAATATTTGAACAGTGAAATGTTTTTGAAGTGTTGGTGAAATCAGGATAGAATCAGTGAAATGTGTAGTAGTTCCAGTGCAGTGAGTGAGTTGTCAGCGAAATGAGTGTAGTGTTGAAAGGTACTTGTGCAGGTATGAACATATCATACTCGTGGGTTTTAGTTCGAACTTAGGGTTAAGATACATATTATATTTACTTTAAATGTTATTTTAAGTGATCGTGCTTCATTTAATTTAGGATGCTCCCTGTATTATTATTATTATTATTATTATTATTATTATTATTATTATCATTATTATTATTATTAAAACTAAAGAAAAAGGGTATTTTTAACAAATGCAAATTAGTGTAACTCTGAAAATATTGAGAATAGGACCATGTTTATATGACAGTATTCGCTCAAAATGTCTTCAGGAATATGCTGGCCATAACTCTTCGTGAATCACTCTGTATAATCAAATGTCATTTGCCAGGACTTACGCATAATACGTATTAATCAGAACTACATCATCATCATCATCATCATCATCATCATCATCATCATCATTCTTCACGAATTAGGCCTCTCTAGACCTGTTTCGGCCCCATCTAGCAGTCTTCTTAAAGGTCTTCCTGGTCGACGATGTCCTCTAGGTTTATATTGCATCATAATTTTTGGGATTCTTGAATTTTCCATTCTTCTTACATGATCTAGCCAATTGAATTTGTATCTGCTGATTTTTTCTTCTACTGACTCTACTTCTAATTGTTCTAAAATTTCTTCATTCCTTTTTCGGTCTAAAAGAGTATATCCTACTGTCTTACTGAAAAATTTCATTTCCGTTGCTTTGATTCTGTTCATGTCTCTTTTCTTTAATGTCCAAATCTCGCTTCCGTATAAAAGGGAGGGTAATGCTACTGTATTATATATTTTTATTCTTGTAGATTTTTGTACTAATTTAGCTTTTAATGTATTGTTTATTATTCCTAGAATTTGTGTAAATTTGGTAATTTTCTTGTTCACATCTTTTTCATTTTGATAAGATATTTCACAACCCAGATAATTGAAATTTTGCACTTGTTCGAGGCATTGGTTATTGTGTATTATCTTACTTCTGACTGGGTCTTGTCCTAAAAATGCCATTACTTTTGATTTTTGTGCTGAAATTTCCATCCCAAAATCTTTTAATATTTTATTTAATGTATACAATTCTCTTTGTAAATTATCCTCTGAATTGGAAATTATGACTTGATCATCGGCATAGAGTAAGGTATTTAATGTTAGAGCACTGGTTATTTTGATCCCTGATGTGTAGATTTGGTTCCATTTTAAAATAATTTCACTCATATAGATATTAAATAAAGTTGGTGATAGTGGGCAACCTTGTCGAACTCCATTATTAACTAATTTTCTTTCGGATATACAGTTATTTATTTTGACACTTATTTTGCTGTCTGTCTAGGCTAGTAACCTATCTTAGGAAAAATTACATTATTTTCAAGCCTCAAACAAGCAGTGTAAGGACTGATCAGAACTACATATAATTGGATAACGTATAACCCAGGATGTAAATATATTCTATAGACTCCTAATAATCAATATCCTAACTTCCATTTCCGAGAACCGAATATCCAATATCAGTATTTTTCAGGCAGAATAAGTTCCAAGTAGACAGCGTAACAGTGGAATCTGTCTGCTAAGGCTGATCCCAGCTCCTTTCGCAGATAATTAATATCTGTGTGGGCAGATTGGACTCGCTAGCTCATCGTGGACCACGACGCGGCGTGGCAGACAAGCGTTAAGACATCTTCAGTCAGTAAACCACAAGCCGAGTTCTAATCAACACGGAACAATACCGGCCTCCGAATGCTGATGATAGAATTGTCAGCCCCTACCCTCATCCAGCATCAAGACAGCGGCGTATCTCGCTTCAACAATTTTATCTGAGTCAATGAACCACAAGAATTTTGTCATCCTACAGTTTCTAAACCATAAGATTTCTCCACATTATTAGGTTTCCCCCCACCTGCTGTTTTCTCGTTACTTCCATATTCCTTCCCCTTATGTGATAACTGCTAGGTTACGTCCAGTTCAGGCATTTCCCCATCGAAATGCTCTCAAGCGGGGGCGGCCCGTCCCTATGTGCTACAGTGCAATGATAATTTTTGCTTAAATAATGCATTTGTAATACAGAGTGATTTATATAGAACTGACACATTTCTTTCATTAATTGTTTCAAAACGAATTGTGCTAGCGACAACTTATTATACCTAAAATGTAGAGGAATTTTGGAAGATTATTTACCTCCATAGCAAATGTTGAAAATGTCCTCCATCCTGCATAAGGCACAACTCAACACGTCGTTCCATGTTACTGGCCACTCGTTGGAGGACTCTGTTGTCAATAGCTTGAATCTCCTGTGTGATGTTGTGCTTCAGATCGTCCAATGTCTGGGAACGTGTGGCGTAAGCCCTGTCTTTTAAGTAACCCCATAGAAAGTAGTCCGGCGTTGTCAAATCCGGAGATCTCGGTGGGCACAGGGTTCCTGGAAATTATTCGGTCGTCAAAGAAACTTGCAATAGTTCCATGGATTCTTTTGATGTATGGCATGTAGCGCCATCTTGCTGAAAATATCCTTGACTCAGCTCTACATCGTCCAGTTGCTCAATAAACTCAAAGACAAACGTCTTAGTGATTTTTTGGGTGACTGCTCCAGTCGTGCTCTTACGTCAATAACAACCGTGGGATGAATGATGCTTGCCCTTTTCACTCACCAGAGATCCAGTTGTTTCCAATTTGTTTACCAGTCCCAGTATTGTGTTTCTTTTGTGAGGATTGCGAACACCAAATTCTCCCTGGTATGCCATTTGAGTAGCTGTAATTGAATTCGTAATCCAGTATTGCTTCACAAGGAAGAGTCGTTGATTTAATGTGTACTGCATTTTCACGTTGACACAAAATGTCGAAAACAGCTGCCAACAATAGGAATAAAACATAAACATCTGCGCATCTAGTGCTGCCAACAATAGGAATAAAACATAAACATCTGCGCATCTAATGACAAGGAATCGAAACTCCAGAACATTCTGCTTAATTTTGTGCTAAAATTGGGTCATTGAATGAATTTCCAACGGAATAATTCAAGGAAGAAATGTGTCAGTTCTATATAAATCACTCTGTGCCATAGTATTTGATCTATCATTTGACAATTTTCCGTGGTTATGTTCATGACGCGTTATAGAGTGTTTAGTCTTCGCTCTTCGCTCTTTGGTGCCTCAGGGTGTTTGTTGTGCTACTCAGAACTTCACATGAAAACGTAGACAATTAATGCGCATGTGCGAAGCTGAAATCACTGCTCTGATTGGCTATTTTTACGCGGGGAAGTGCTGTAGTCAGCTTCAGCACGACACTGCTTGGAGATTGCAAAAGTAAAGCGTAACGAAAGAATGATTGTTTATGGAAGAACTTGAAACTATAGGTATTTGGCAATTCAAGTATCTGCTGCTGCCATCTACCTGTATGAGGTTCTTCCTAAATCAACCAGCAAGCGACGGAAAATTTAAACCAAGGAAGTATGTGACCGTATAATTCAGAAAGTTATCCACCGTTTCTAGTCTTTAAGCTACCTAGACGCAACAAAATTGTTAAACAGCAATTATTCGCATAATTTTCCTGACCGCGAACTTGAAGTTTCTGTCAATAGCTATACTATACTGAACAAAAGAGTATTAAAGACACAACTTGGAGTTCTATACGGAAGACCCGACTTCCGAAATATAGATGGCTGTTCAATTGTTACAATATATAGTCTCCAACAATTTACAGGATCCATTCTGTGAAGTAACGAAGTTGTTAAATATTTTGATTACAACACCAATGACCACTGCTAAGCAGCCAGAAAGATGTTTTCTTGCTTGAAACATATAAAACGTTTTTAAGGAACAGTATGTCCCAGGATCGTCTCACTGCTCTTGCAGTACTGTCAATAGAAAAGAGTATGGTGTCCAAGATGGAAGGCTTTAACACCGAGGTAATTGACAAGTTCTGCAGTAGGAAGGAACGTCGTATGGACTTTATATTTCGTCACTAGGCGAGTCTCAAATTAAGGCAAATGCATATAAGTGTATGCAGTAGGCCGATATAGAGATTGTAGGACACTCATTATTTTGAACACCAGCCGCTACTGCTCTCAAGTTTCTTGAGACGGAACAGTGAAAAGCGTATCCCTGTACTTCATGTCACAGCGCAACCCTCCGTTTAGTTTACGTTCCAATGTTTCTACTATGATACAAGCAACTCCAAAGCCTGATTCACAGTACGACGCTTGAATGTTTAGGAATAACTTTCAAACTAATCATGATAATAATCGGACTCATGTTCATATGACATTTTATGCTTAAAATTGCCGATAGAACTGATTCCCAAAGCGCAGTCGTTAGTCGTTAGTCGTTACTTTATTATATTACCTTATTAAACTTCATACATAAAAATCGCAATAAATTCAAATTGTGTCATAATAAATATGGAACTATAAGATCCGATTTTATACGACTAGAGGAACAAAAATGACGTGAATATGTTAGGAGAAAATCCACAAAGGATTAGGGAAAACACGGGAATTTTACAGGAAGCAAGTAAAGAGATAGGTTTGGAAGTAAATCCTGAAAAGACAAAGTATATGATTATGTCTCGTGACGAGAATATTGTACGAAATGGGAATATAAAAATTGGAAATTTATCTTTTGAAGAGGTGGCGAAGTTCAAATATCTTGGAGCGACAGTAACAAATATAAATGATATTCGGGAGGAAATTAAACACAGAATAAATATGGGAAATGCCTGTTATTATTCCGTTGAGAAGCTTTTATCATCCAGTCTGCTGTCAAAAAATCTGAAAGTTATAATTTATAAAACAGTTATATTACCGGTTGTTCTGTATGGTTGTGAAACTTGGACTCTCACTTTGAGAGAGGAACATAGATTAAGGGTGTTTGAGAATAAGGTTCTTAGGAAAATATTTGGGGCTAAGAGGGATGAAGTTACAGGAGAATGAAGAAAGTTACAAAACACAGAACTGCACGCATTGTATTCTTCATCTGACATAATTAGGAACATTAAATCCAGACGTTTGAGATGGGCAGGGCATGTAGCACGTATGGGCGAATTCAGAAATGCATATAGAGTGTTAGTTGGGAGGCCGGAGGGAAAAAGACCCTTAGGGAGGCGAAGACTAGATGGGAAGATAATATTAAAATGGATTTGAGGGAGGTGGGATATGATGGTAGAGACTGGATTAATCTTGCTCAGGATAGGGACCAATGGCGGGCTTATGTGAGGGCGGCAATGAACCTGCAGGTTCCTTAGAAGCCAGTAAGTAAGTAAGAGGAACAAAAATGTTTCACAAGCACAGCCCTTAGCCATGGTACCTACTTTGGTCCAAGGTTATATAATAAAATAATTGAGAAGTACCCAAATTTGGAAAATTTTAGTATCAGAAACTTCAAAAATAGCGTTAGGAATTTAACCTTTAAAGAATATACATTGATTTAATATGTATATGTATTTGTATGAGTTCAATTGTTAAAATTGAAATTATATTTTTTAAAGTTAATTTATTTCTATATTTTTTTTTCCTTGACCCACATTGTGTCAAATAATTATCTTTGTTTAAGTATGTGCTTAGATAACTCACTGAGCACGATTTTTACTCCTTCAGGGAAGAATTAAGACTGTATTTTTGTACATGTTATTTGTCTAACAATAAACAATTATAAACCTTGTATGCGTTCTTATACCATACTATTATATGTGTATTTCGAACTGGCGCACATTGGTCCAAAATCCATATTTAGGAGGATAAAAGTAGAAAAATTACATATCAAAAAATGAAATAAAATCCTTAAATTATTTTATGCTCGACCATGCCGAAATGTAGTAATTATACACCTGGTAGCTGTCCTTTAATGCATGTCATTAAAGTACACCTACTCATTAAAGTTCAGGTGTTTTCAGCCAATGACAACTCAGCTTACAGGTGTTCAGCCAATAACGAGTCAGCTTTTTACCTTTATAAAACCGCAAGTATCGATTATTCTCGTATATGCAATCGAAAGAGAATTAGCGAAAAGTCACGGAGGCTGGAAATCCAATACTGTCGCAGAAGGTTATGTTCTGTTACTATAATAATTAACGTTAATTGTAAATAATATTCAAATAAAATCAATTTGTCATCTCGTTTTTCAATGTCGAATTCAATAATCAAAGTTATACCAACTTTAACGGGATTACACAAGGTCAATGACATTATTATTTCTCGGAAAAAATCAATACTTTCGCGTCTGCGCACATCTCGCAATTCACGACCTAGAACAAGGTCACTTCCGATCTTATCAGATACAAATAAAATGTATAGGCCTACATCTGAATACTGTAATTTCAAGTTAGAAATATGGTCGAGCATAAATAGTCGTATGAAACTCGCCTATAATGGTAATTAACCCTCGGTCTATATCTGCTATGGAAAAACGTACTCTATACCTGGGGTCTTTTTTTGACCCCGGATAGATTTCTTTCAACTAACTTGAAAATAGTAAGTTGTAAGGATAATTATTGGATAATTTATGTATTTTGGTATTTATTCAAGCGTTTCCACATCAGACTATGGCATTATAGAGGAGTATTACTTCTCATTTTCTATGTTCACATTCACTTATTTCAAAAGAATTATGCAGTGTTGACAACAACAAGACGGCTTTGAATCTTTTCAGCACTTAAGCGGCCACAAGAGTATTTTGTGTATAGCCAATATTTCTAGGAGGTTGCTTACGCTGTGGCGATGGCTGAGTAGCATATTTCAGTTGTCCATTTCTTGATGTAAGTAAATGTGTCACTAATACATTGGCGTTATCATCTGCATCAATAGAATCAATATCTATTTCGTCTTCAACTTGAATATCTTCCTGTCACATCTACTTCCGTAACACCGCCGTCGCTTTCGAATATGAAATCATTGTCACATTCACTATCACTGTGGTCTGCGTCTTTTAGAGCATCATTAAGGTTATAACCTTTCTGAAAATCAATATTATAAATTATTATTTATAATAAAGAGAGAGACAAACCAACTTACTTCATCAGAAATCTAATGCAAACTGAAAACAGTTAATTAAAAATTTTCAAATATCTCACAACAGTGCATCCCAGTTCAAGAAATATCAATATTTGATCTGTATTTGGCCCACTGTTGTCATAAAATACACCAAGAGCGAGACCAAGTAACAAATTCATTATAAAAATTAGTATAGCGTACTCTATACCTGGGGTCTTTGCTGACCCCATGTGATAAAAATGAAAAATAATGTTATACCGGTTATACTAGGATCATGACAATGTAACATAATTGTAGCCAAATGCTCACAAATAGCATATCTGGAACATGAAAGAGTTATGTCAACATTTGACATATGCATTTGTAAAAAATAAAGGAGTGGGGTCACAAAAGACCCCAGGTGTAAAGTACGCTATACCAATTTTTATAATGAATTTGTTATTTGGTCTCCCTCTTGGTGTATTTTATGTAGACCGAGGGTTAAGAAGCTCGTATGAAAATTATGAAACTCGCTTGCGCTCGTTTCATGAACATCTATACTCGCTTCTTAATTAGGCCTACTATCATTATAGGCTCGTTGCATAATGTACTATTTCCTATATAACTGAGTAACACTCAATTGATTATCTTAATCAGCGGAGATGCTGCAGAGCAAGTGCCGCGAGTTTGCCGTTTTCCTTGTGCTGTAAGTCTGTTGTAATTCGTCGATTTCCTTCACATTTGGTATCAACTAGAGTCGGGCAAACAGCCTCTTACTCCCGCTCGTCTCGTAGGCGAGACTGGCTGGCCGATAACGCCAGTTCCGAGAATCGTAATCTCGAGATTGGCACTCTCGGGAACGAGGAATACCGGGTCCCGGCCTGTTATCGCACGGCCGACTTATCGTTACGAAATGCGTACACTGACTGCCGGCTTAATTGCCGCTCATCACTGAAATTCGTGACTCTTTCTGAAATATTAATGTTCATAAAGTAATTTAAGAAGGCACAGCAGTGTGGTATGCAATAATACAGCACATTATGATTGTCGACATTCTTACAGAAGTCACACTATTTTAATGAACTACTTATTGCCTTTCTGGAGAAGCAAAATAATGCAGCACTTTCAGTCGTTACCTAATCCTAAGCTAGTCTAAAACAATAACACGTTATGGTTGGAGCTATGATATACTTTCTCGCTATCAGCATTTCGTTGACATTGCATATTTAATCATTCGAAGTGTTTTGTATACGCTATAGTAATGGATAACACACGACTGTATTATTATATTGCGCGTTCACATCTGGATGTTTCGTTGTTATGCAACGGCATCTTCATCAGCATGGGTAATTATTGTGCTGTGTAAGGACGAAATGAAATAATTAATACTTATTTATATTATAAAGGACCAAAGACTCTGGCAAAAGATATTTTTGTTTCCCAACTGATAAAATGCTGCATGTGAAATGGAAACACTTTTGCAAGAGGAAGGACAGATTTACGAAATAGAGTAGATCCTTTCACAAATTGATCATAATTACTTACAAATGCATTTTAAGGAACCCGGAGGTTCATTGCCGCTCTCACATAAGCCCCCCATCGGTCTCTAACCTGAGCAAGATTAATTCAGTCTCTACCATCATATCCATTTTTATATTATCTTCCCATCTACGTCTCTGCCTCTCCAAACGTCCTTTCCCTCCGGCCATCCAACTAACACTCTATATCCATTTCTGGATTCGCCCATACATGCTAGATGTTCTGCCCATTTCAAACCTCTGAATTTAATATTCCTAATTACGTCAGGTGTAGTACAATGCGTGCAGTTCTACGTTGTGCAACTTCCTCCATTCTCCATCCCTCTTAGCCCCAAATATCTTCCTAAGAATCTTATTCTCGAACACCCTTAACCTCTGTTCCTCAAAGTGAGAGTCCAAATTTCACCACCATACAGAACAACCGGTAATGTAACTGTTTTATAAATTCTAACTTTCAAGTTTTTTGAGAGAAGGCTGGGTGACAAAAGCTTCTCAACCGAATAATAACAGGCATTTCCCCCCATATTTATTCTGCGTTTCCTCCTGAGTGTCATTTATATTTGCTTTATCATAACAACAGAGAATAAAAGAGGGTTATTATTATTATTATTATTATTATTATTATTATTATTATTATTATTATTATTAAATTAGTTATTTTACGACGCTTTATCAACTGCTATAGCTATCTAGCGTCTGAATGAGATGACAATGCCAGCGAAATGAGTCCAGGGTCCAGCGCCGAAAGTTACCCAGAATTTGCTCTCAATGGGTTGAGGCGAGAAACCTCAGCCAGGTAAAGGCTGGTTCACAATAAACCGGGAACGGAAACGACAACGAGAAATAATCTATACTAATAATAAATCTGTAAGCGAAATTTTTCTGGTAATTTTCGCTTTTCCAAAAATAATTGGTCCTAACATATATAATTAATTAATTATCCTGAAACCGAAAATCGCTTTTTTGAAATTTTTGTTTGTATGTCTGTCTGTCTGTCTGTCTGGATGTTTGTTACCTTTTCACGCGATAATGGCTGAACGGATTTCGATGAAAATTGGAACATAAATTAAGTTCGTTGTAACTTAGATTTTAGGCTATATGGCATTCAAAATACTTTATTTAAAAGGGGGGTTATAAGGGGGCCTGAAGTAAATAAACCGAAATATCTCGCTTATTATTGATTTTTGTGAAAAATGTTACATAACAAAACTTTCTTTAAAAATGATTTCCGATAAGTTTTATTCCAGGCAAAATTTTGATAGGACTGATATTTAAGTCTGTCTGTCTGTCTGTCTGGATGTTAGTTACCTTTTCAGGCGATAATGGCTGAACGGATTTCAGTGAAAATTTGAATATAAATTAAGTTCGTTGTACCTTAGATTTTAGGCTATGTAGCATTCAAAATACTTTATTTAAAAGGGCGGTTGTAAGGGGGCCTCAATTAAATAAACCAAAATATCTCGCTTATTATTGATTTTGTGAAAAATGTTACATAACAGAAGGTTCTTCAAAAATGATTTTCGATAAGTTTTATTCCAGGCAAAATTTTGATAGCTCTGATATTTAAGGATATAAAAGAGTTTTAAAATAATAATACATTTCCACCGCCGCCTCAGATTGTAGCGTCGTTGTTCCGTAACTGCTATGTGCAAACTATTAAATTTTTCAGTAGGAAGAAAAACAAATTTATTCGTTCTATGGCAGTAGTGCATAGAAGATCGTGAATTTTTACATTTTTACACAATCAACTCTATTAATTTGGAGTGATTTATTAAAGGATGCATTCAAGACTAATTTAGAAAAATGTTAAACGAGTTATATTTGCACCAAATGAGTGGTCTCTGGATCAAAATGATAGCATTTTAATTATTTAAATACAATTTAAATTAAGTAACATATTAAACGATTTATTCTTCTATCAAACACGAATGTTCCCTGGACCCAATGTTCTATTTTAATTATGTAATTACTTTATATTTATTTCTAATAAGTGCAGCGGAGCGCACGGGTACAGCTAGTGTTAAAATAAATGTATTTAAATGTGAACATTCACAATTAACGAGAAGATTAACGGGAACGTGAAAGTTAATTGTGAATGCTCACATTCAAATGTATTTATTTTAACAATATTTCTGTTATCGTTGTCGTTTCCGTTCTCGGTTTATTGTGAACCAGTCTTAACTTGTCCCAACCAAGATTCGAACCGGAAACCGATCGTTTCACAGTCAGGTGTGCTAACCGTTTACTCTACAGCGATTATTATTATTATTATTATTATTATTATTATTATTATTATTATTATTATCATTATATCATTATTATTAGTAGTATTACTGTTATCATCACTATCGTAATCATTAGGATGATTAAGATTATGATTATCAGGATTATTATGATGGTTATTATTTATTACTGTCTTGTAAGTTATCATTAGGTACAAGTATTAGAAATCTGATTAATTCTTAATTTGTTATTCTCGTTCCTATAACATAGGATAATTATTGTAAATCATATAGGCCTATATAATTTTATATTGTAACATGGCTAGAATACGATAATGATTGTTCTGTAACAATAATTTATAACGTGCACACCAATAGAAAGTGTAGTTTTCTATAGTATAGGCTGGTTCAGAATAAACCGGGAACGGAAACGAGAACGGAAATAATGTTAAAATAAATGTACAGTATTAAATGTGAGCATTCAGAATAGTTAATTGTGAATGCTTACCTTTAAATACATTTATTTTAAAAATATTTCCGTTCTAGTTCTCGTTGCCGTTTCCGTTCTCGGTTTATTGTGAACCAGCTTTTAATATTTTCATGTTTCATATCACTGTGTTACAAACAATTTTTTTATTTAGTTGCTATAAAAGATAGCCTAATTACTATAAAGTGTAAACCATCTTGGACTATATAGCCTCATTTTCAACTATCTTTATTAAAATATCAATTAATACTATCCGTCCAATAACGAGTTTTCATGCGTTGAAAGGTTCCGTACAAATTTTACGGAACAAACGTTTGAGTCATGAGTCCTGCGCTAACAGGTTAACTCGCAGTTATTCGAGAACCAGTAAAAATTTTGAGTGGCCATCACTTTTAAAAGTAATTTCCATCCTTTCTCAACATTTCTCTCGCTTTGACCCCCCATCTAACGTGAAAAACAAAAAAGTTTTCAAAGGTGAAAGGTGAAGTTGCAAATGTCTATTCTGAACACATCAATCTCCATCGAAGTTAATATTTTTTTTCTCACTTTCCAAAAAATATTTTCAGTTCGATTTTTTTTCCTATGTTTTCCTTAGACATTGAGCTATCAATCCAAAAAATTACAGCGCGATTGATTAAGTATTATAGGAGCTACGACATGATATATATTTAAAGAACCGGGAAATGCATAAGCCAATGCTTCCTATAGGAGCACGGCCCGAGCGATATTGCTTGCTTATCAGTACAACAGTCCCGCATAGACGTCCGAGACTGTCGGGAGTGATCTAGTATCGGTAATCTCGGGAGCAAGAGAATCTCGTGTTCTCTATCAATGAGTCATTTGGCTACGTTAGGTACTCGCGCACTGGGCGAGACTGCGGTGATTACGCAACCGAGAACGGGCGATAATATGAGGCAGTCTGCCCGACTCTAGTATCAACATGTCAAGTAGTTCTTTAGGTATGTAACACTGTTTGTTTTTGTTACATTTAAAGTTATTATATAGCATGTCACATTAGCATGAATGGACACGGGACAAAATATAAATGTAGCCATTGAGTGCAGACTTGGCTAAGGAAGGGAGGAAAAAAAACACCTTTTGTTTCGTCCCAAAATGATTTTTTTTTTTTCACTTCCTCGAGTATTTATGTCTATTTTAAATGGTCTTAAGGTGCGCAGATTTGCGGAAATACTGCAGTAGTGCAATTTTTTTCGATCGCAGTGACATAGGCTATTTAGTTTTGTCTCAATTTTCATTACTATCACGATGATAACCTAATTTAATAAGTAGCTTACTAAGCCAATGTTCATGTCGTTAAAAAAAAACTCTTATTCTTTGTCCTCTTGCTCTCCATCAATAAATTATCTTATGGGAAAAAATGTAACACTTTAGGCACTATTGCACCTTTTGGGCACTCGGGAAGCTTATTTGATACATAATTAACAAACTGTCACTTTGCATTTCCTGAATTGTACAGGGACATCACTTTATTTTTACCAACATTTTTAACATTAACCTGGCTATACTCGGAAACACTGTTGCCCCCTTCCATTACGGGAGTTTGGTGTTACTAGTGCAATATGTAAACAAATCATTTTACTAGGTATAGGAGGAGAGAAAAGTAGTGTATCTATTTATGTTGTAGGGAAATACGATATTACGATTTTCAGTTTTATTATCACTTTTATGGAATTTATCAAAATACATTAGAGTAGTAACATTTTTTTTCTAAAAACTCAACTTTTCAGGCGGCTATGTTCGTTATGTAATGTCTACTTTATTTAACATATTAATTATTGATGTTAGCATACAATATAGAGAGTGCATTTAAATTGAGGGGGTCATAAGTAAAGGGCTGTATGTGCACTTAAGTTACTTTTGAGAAAAGGGGGATTAAATATTTAAGCTTTCGTAAAACCGGTGACATTTTTATTTAAATTTTAATGTGTGATGCGATTAAAATATCCCTTTGCCACTAAAATTTTAGATACTTTAGCTTACACTGGATGCACTTAACTCATGTTATTACAAATGTCACTAGCATTCCTTTGCTTCTAGCCAGCTCAATTCAAAAAGGCTAATCTGAATTTTTAAACAAGTTGTTGAAAATGGTTGCCGTTCATTGCAATGCAGGCTTCAATTCTTTACGTATATTATTAAAAACATTTTGAATCATATCCTTTGAAATTGAATTTATCGTTTCTTCAATATAATTTTTTAGTACGATATTATTAATATAGTTTACAGAAAACGCTACCATATTTCTGAAACACACTATACACTGCAGTGTTTACTTCACTGCTTGAAGATTTCGAACGCTACAGCGTCTGACGGGAGCAAGGACATTAGTGAAGGGGTGGGAGTGAAGTACATTCAGAAATGCAGGTACAATAAAAATGCAAGTAAAAATAAAATGATGTCCCTGTACTTCGGAAGCAGATTCGGTTCTCAGATATTTAAATTGCAGTGACTACGTGGTATAATGACGAGAGTTCCGGTGACGAAAATTCCGCTTCCCGGCTACACCGTGGCAGGAAATTGCGCAATATAGGCCTACTGCAGATAACTTTGAGAAACGAAAAACGCCACTGAAGAGATCGTTGGAGTGAGAAGATAACAATTTGAAGACACTGGTCGGTTATGTAGATGGAAGCGGCGGATCCAGATGGAAGGGGATACCAGACATTCTGATTACATCACCCCTCCCTCCATCTTTCGCAGTCGTCGTTACTTCTCTTCCTTTTCTTAACATATCAGATTTTTATTTTTAATTCCGTCGGGAGGAATGGTACATCGATTCAGTAGATAATGCACGTCCGCATGAAGGGAACAATTAAGGCCAAAGGGAATGCTGGAAATCTATTCCATTCCTGTAATATTCCGAGAAATTAAGAGTTAGTCTAAGGCAGCCGCGGCGAAAATGCGACTCACGAGCACATTGTGGCTCGCAAGGATAGCTGTGCATTTCTACTTCCTACAACCCCCACCCTCTCACTCACTGGAGTCAAACTCCGTTCCATTTGTATTTGCGTCTGATATGCGAGTGGCGTATCGTCGCAATGTCTCTCTCCAATACATGTACTGTACATCTACAAAAACATAAGTTTCAAGTAGGATGGGAGAACGCATTTTTTTGCTGCCAATGTGGTGAGAATATTCCAGTATTTTCCATGTTTACAGTCTCTTCCAAATATTGCTCCTCATAAATTGCATAATTACATTGAGATGCTGAACATTCTTAAACAAGAATTTTGTAGAACACAGATTTCATTATTTAAGAAATTTAGAGCATGACATATCTCTGTACATCGACCCTTTTTCAGCAGATGTACGAATGATGCGGTTAGATCTTCAGTTTGAACTCATAGATTTACAATGTGATGTTGCAATGAAAGCTAGATGTAAGGACTTGACAGATGTTGAACTTTCAAATCTTTGTCAAAAAATAAGTATCCGAAGCTTCGTTCTTTCGCTTGCTCTGTTGAAGCCATGTTCGCTACAACTTACGTTTGTGAAAAATTATTTTCAGTATTGAAAATAGTGAAAACCAAATGTAGATCACGACTGACAGACAAACACCTTCGTGATTGTATTGTATTGTATTGTATTTATTAACATTCCATGGTATTCATACATGCTTACAGCTAGAATATGGAACAAGTCAAAAAACTTAATACTATTATAAAATCTTAATTTATAGTCACAGTCTAGATGAAATATATACAGACGAGATTTATAATATAGTCTACTAGTACAACACATACTTACAACACATAGTTTTAGTATCAATTTCATGAAGTGTTATTGAATGTCATGAATTCACCTACAGAATAGAACGCATGAGAAGTTAGGTACTTCTTTAATTTGGCCCTAAATAATTTTATGTTTTGAGTTTCATTTTTCATATCGATAGGGAGGCTATTAAAAATTTTTACTGCCATATAACACATTCCTTTTTGATAGCACGATAGACTTGCCGATGGAGTATGAAAGTCATTTTTTGTCGTGTATTTATGCTATGAACTGTTGAATTAGTTACAAAGTTTTCACGAGGAAGACTATTAATAAAAAGATATACTGACAAGCCATGGGCATTATTTGTAGTTTTTTAAAAATAGTCCTACACGATTCCCTAGATTTGGCACCTACTATTATTCTAATTACTCTTTTTTGTAAAAGAAATATATTCTTACTATCTGTGGAATTTCCCCAGAATATTATTCCAAAACTCATTACCGAGTGGAAGTATGTAAAGTATATTGTTTTTAAGGTATTGATATTTACTATATTTTGCATAGATCTAATAGCAAAACAAGCTGAATTTAGTTTGGGGGTAATTTCTTTAATATGATTTTTCCAATTTAACACATTATCGATTTTTAAGCCAAGAAATTTGGTTGTTGTTGTTTCTAATAGGTATCTATTGTTAATTATTGCGCTAGAAATTTGCGACGTTGAATTTGGACAGGATTTAAATTGAATTATGTTAGTTTTGTTACAATTTAATACTAATTTATTGACTGAGAACCAGTCACATATTTTGAAGAGAATTTCCTCTGTTGAAGATTGGAATTTGTTGGAGTTATTGGCTGTAATTACTATACTTGTGTCATCTGCAAATAATATGGGATGACCTACATCTTTTATTAGGGGGGCAAGATCATTTATAAACACTAGAAAAAGTAGGGGACCTAATATTGATCCTTGAGGAATTCCATTATTAATAGTTCCCCATGTCGATGTAGATTTCATAGTTGTATTGATTTCAACTTTCTGTTTCCTATCTATGAGATATGAGTGAAACCATTGGTGTGCAACACCTTTAATTCCATAATAATCTAATTTATCTAGCAGCATTTTATGATTTATACTGTCAAATGCTTTGGATAAATCACAGAAAATCCCTCCAACTTGTAATTTTTTATTTACTGCCTCCAGAATTTTGTCAGTTAAACTAAATGTTGCATTTTCAACTACGTCTGGCAGTAAATGACTTAATTCCTGATTTTGACAATCTGACGCAGAGACATTCTGAAGACAGTTAATTTCAGGTCGTGATAATGTGGCCTATGTTTTCTTGTACATTTCTCTTTTCGTTGTACGTACGAAACATTAGTTTGTAGCCTTGTGCTGTATAAAATTATATTTAAATGCTGGACGTAAGGAAAATGAAAATCCGTTACTGAGTCAGACAGTTGCTTCACTTCCCCTTCGGGTGTTCGCCTCTTCCATAGGTGCTATGCACGTTGCAGGTTACACAGTGGCTCGGCGCACGAACTCTTCTTCGCCACGGCTGGTCTAAGGTGAAAGTCTAGACCAGTCTTGCGATGGCGACTAGTACTTTAGAGCGAGAGCTCTTTTATGCCCGCTGCGCGCGCGCGGAGCTCTTTTACCTGTAAACATTGCTAAAGGATGTACAGTTCTTAGAACACAGCGCATCATGACGGAACTGAAGGGCTTAAAGCCTTCAAGGAAGAGTGGAAGATACAATAGTTATGCTTCGAACATGGTGATGAAGTCCAGTGTTTGTTGTGTAAAAAATATATCATTTGCAAAAAAGCAACATAAAACGGCATTATGAGACGCAACATGAAAAAAAAAATAGGCATTATTCAGGAGAAGAGAGAAATAAATTTCTCTCGGATTTGACATCGAAGGTAAATTAATTTACATTTGGGTCAGTAGCTAGTATCTAGATTCCTTTTATTTTTTTTATTTTAAATGTATTGTTGATGTTTTATTTGTTGCTTGTTTCTGGATATTTACTTTTATTAGACTACGTATTTCTTTAATTTAGAAATAATATTTTATCTTTGATTGCACTTTAATTTATACTATTACTAAGCTCAAAAAGCTAATTCACTTTTATTACAAAAACTATTTTCAGGATTTTGAGCAAATATGAACTAAACATTTTGAAAACTTTGATGCAAGGAGCTTTTTTGTAACGTCAATATAAAAATATACTTAAAAATATAATTTCACAACTATTAAACCTAATTTCATTAAATTTTGTACAGATGATATTATTATAGATCTGTTTATATAGTTTAAATTTCACAAATTTTGGCCGAAAATTGTGGAAGTTTTAAAAGTCATACATATCCCCTTAAATGATTGACCCCAGAAATTATGATGGCTCTCAATATCTTAATTTAATAAATTTGTTTTTTTCGTGTTACGTGCATCTCACAAATCGCTCTAACAATACTCATTACATAATCACGACTGGAGAGTAAGGGCTACATTTTACAATCACACAATCAATATACTCTATTTCAATCAATATTGTCATTATTATTTTTTCAACAAATACTCAATAGTAATATACGTTACAAGAGCGGTATGTTGACGTTTTCATGGTCGAGGAAAAGATTGAAAAAGCGAAACGTAGTTGAGCTTTTTTAATTTCCGAGAACATGAAAACAAACATACCGCTCGTGTATCGTACATTATTTTGTGCGAAGATCGTTTATTACATACCTGAAAGACGAATTTCTAATTAGTTGCAATGAAATCTCCATGTTGGTTTCTGTTTAATGACTGCAACTTCGGAACACCAAAATATCTTTCTTCAACATTGTTGCTATAAAATGTTTTTTGTGTTTACTATACTCCAGCAGGCCGTGATATACGTCTGTCTTTTTTTCCCCCAGTCTATAAATGCGAACTTAAAACAAACGGTAAGGTTATGTAATGATTTATTTTTCATTTTAATATTTTAACAATATTATTTATATAAAATATTGCAGTAATAATATCGGCATCTGGAATCTTGTTGATTTTTTCACGGCTTCCTTAATGTTACTTGTATCAGGAATGCAATAAGTTTTGTGGAGTAGTAGAGTTTACTTAATTTTTGCAAATATTTAAAAACAATAATTAACAGTGCAATTTAGGTGAAATTGCAGTGGTAAGTTTCCAATTTATAATTATTACTATGTTAAACGTCTCTAAAAATAATATGTTAAAAGCCTAAAGCAGTAAAATGAATGTCGCGCTTAAGCGGTAAGAAGAGGGAAATTGTTATGTGTGTTAGGTTGGGAATACTCAATGTGGTATTTCACACTTACCGCGTTTTGGTTCTGTGCGGAAAACAAGCAAATACGCACGATTTCGCACAAAAGTACTTGTGGAGCAGGTAGACCCTATTAATTTCTCCTAAGCAATAAAGTGAAGTATTTACATAATAAATAATTGCTTTCACAATAAAATGGTTTACATACAATTAACTTTTCCTATTTCTTTTTTTTTTTTTTTGTTCCTAAAAACCCTTCCCTTTCCGATTTGTTTATATATGTACATGTATATTAAATAACTGAATAATTAGCCCTATTATATAGCCAGAAATTTAGTAACGCAAGTTATTGTAATAATTGCTGCCTTTATTCGCTGCATGTGCATGTACATCCCTGTGTCTACGTTACGACGCTATGTAGCGGATGCGCTATGCGCTCGTGATCAAGGTCGAGCTCTTCTACCATGATTGGGAGCTAATATCGTCTCATTCATGGCCTATACCAACTATTCACTCATTCACTCATTGCTCAGGTCTACATGCATACATAACATAGCATAACATAACATAACTACATACATACATACATAAATACATACATTACATACATACAGGGACATCATTTTATTTTTACTCATTTTTTTTAATATTAACCTGGCTATACCTTTGGATTAACGGTTGAGTATCGGAAACACCGTTTGCTACCCCCTTCCACGACTGGACATTAAGATTAAAAGTACAATCAACAGACTTTAGTACACACTGTAGAACTCACGGTATGTTATAAATTATTCTGTTTCTGTTTGTCACTGAAGAGAAACTTCTGAGACACGTTCTAGGCGTTCCGTTTTGAATTTGGTGCCACACTGTCTTGTTCTGCAAGTGGTTTCGACGGAAAAAAGTTCTTGCACAAGAGAATCTTAAAACAAGAGTTGGAGTGCACCTCCAAAGAATTGGGGAGAGCGCTATATGGCAGAATGAAGAACTAGTTTGTTTTCCCTTAAAATAATCAAGTTGATGGTAAAGATGACATGAACCACTGAATGTGGCACTCTCGTTTGTTAAGCTGGCTCGACAAAAGAGAAGGGTGGGTGGGATAGAGAGGCAGCCTAAACGTCGAGGAGGGAACAAAAGGAGTGGAAACGCTGATGCGTTTGAAAAAACTTGTATAATTACATCATACCAAAATGAAGTTAAGACGACGTCAGTCTGCTATTGCTATTTCCCAGACATCCGGGAATGACAGAAACAACTGAATGCTGATGACGTGATGACATTGTTGATTATTATTACGTTGACAACCGAAAACTTCCTTCATTTGTTAATAAATGTAATAGCTATTTGCATATTAAATACAAGTCAAGTGAAAGGACTTCCATAATTCATACAGTAATCTAACAAGGAGAGGACACGCTCTGTATATCACCGAATTAAATCAGATTTTGTGAGATGAAAGTACAAGACACACTGTTTAAAGTCATACCTGGTATGGGTGGCCAATGACCCCTCGTTTTGGAAATATTGGCTATTGTTTATGACATACTTCCGTCAGGTGTTTAATAGGGAAGCATTAGACTGGGTAAGGGCGTAGCTCATGTGGTTGGATGCTGAGTTGTCATCCAGGCAACCCGAGTTGCAATCCTAATGCCTTCTCATTTTTTGAAGCTTGATATTTTTATTATTAGTATTATTAATATTATTATTATCATAATTATTGTTATTATTATTATTATTATTATTATTATTATTATTATTTGCTAATTTGCATAGGTCAAACTTGGATCTATTTAATGTGTAGTATATACTTTGAAGTTTTATATCAGTTTTCATTTATATCTTTTGTTTAAATATGTATTTTAATATTATTCTCGCTAACTTTTATGTCATTTTGTTATTTATTAATTTACTTGATTCCATTCTTTCATTTTCAAATACAATTACTTTTAATCTCATAATGCTATGTAGTTTAGTCGTCCATTTTATCCCGTCCATTCATTGTCATTATTGTCGTTGTATTATAATCTTGTATATCTTTGTAATACTATTTTATATGATTCCATTCTTCATTTATGATTCCATTATTTCATTTGTAATTGTCATTTTAATTAATTGCCATTAATTTAATTATTTCTTTGTACTTTTATTGTAAATTATTGATAATGTTTTTGTTATATTGTTTGTGCTGAACTGTAATTGGCCTCTGGCTGTTGTACAGCACATTAAATATAAGTAAATAAATAAGTAAATAAATAAATTATTATTCATTTTCAGTTGTCAGTTCCTATATTCAAAGCCATGTTGAAATATGCGTGGTATGCATCAAAATTGATAAACGAACGAGAAGTGTTTGTGAATGTGAAGGATATATTATCTGTTTCGCAGCAGAAGTGCGGAAAAATGTGTGTGACTGTGGACAACCTTCTTTCATTTGCTGTGCATGGTGCAGGAAATATGTATGTTTTGTGTGTTTTTATGACATCATAATGAATCGGGTACAAAATGAAATGGAATAGGTGCTACAGGAACAGAACAGACGCCAGTGACACATCTTACCTTCCTACGTGAGCAGTATTTCATTGTTTATCCTTTACAATACAATGTTAGTTAATTAGTAATTTGTTTAAAACATTATGAAGCATTCAATACATTGAGAAATATGATATAGGTATGTAAATAGATAACTGTGATCACAATATTAATCATTATTAAAAGAAAAAAAAATATAGAACCAGTTAAGATTCGAACTCAGGTTGCCTGGATAACAACTCAGCATCCAACCATATGGGCTACAATGTTACAACAGTGAATAGGGATTATAAAGAATGGACACTGAGCGAATTTTCCTGTGTTTTGTTTCTCTGTGCGCCAGCGGCTAGTTCCACTTTCAAGCGCTAGAGGTAGTGTAATCGAGCATAGGCTAAGATAATAATTGAGAATAGAGTTGAGACAAGGGATTCAAACATCGCCTATACCTTATTGCATAATCCAGTAACGCTTTGCTTCAAATAAATTCAAGTTAACAGCTTTTCCTTATTTCTCAGTGACAAACTAGTTGTAATAATAATATTTTATATTTCAGATATCATAAATTATATTATAAAATAATATAATACATTATAAAATTAAGTATCGAATTCGTTTAATATTTGTATAATAATATAATATAGGTATATGGTTTTACTTCTCGTAAGAGTTTTGTTTTTCCATTTTCAGCGCTATCAAATCATTACATATTTTAATTGTTGTTGGGGTCAACGTCTCAACTCTCATTATAAAGGAACTCTAGAGTCTAGACATTACAGTTAATGAAGGATTTATTATTTTATGGATCCAATTTATTTTATTTGAGTACATAATGTACCTAGATGTATTAATTATATGTGTTATATTTCCGCTGTGTCGACTGCTAGCTGGTGTGATGTCAGCGCCAACTCTAGGGAGAAAGCAGAATCTGACGCTCTAGCTGGCTTGAAGGTCATTGAAATCAGTTCGGCTGCATCAAAGGTACCGACGCGAAGTATCCATTCTTTATAATCCCTATTCGCTGGTTACACAGTCTAATGCTTCCCTATTGAGCACCTAACAGACGTATGTCACAAACAATAGCCAATATTTCCAAAAAGAGGGGTCATTGGCCACCCATACCAGGTATGACTTTAAACAGTACGTCTTGTACTTTCATCTCACACAATCTTATTCCATTCGGTGATATACAGAGCGTGTCCTCTCCTTGTAACTGCAGACATGCAGCATAGACCTACGTACAGTAGTGGCAAAAAAACCGGACCAACCCTTGTAGTTGATTTCAGAGCCTTGTTCACTGAGAGCACGATAGACTGGTAACCAAGACTTTCGTGGTTCGAATCGTGGCTGGGAAGGAAACTTTTTTTTTTGTTCCTTCTTCAAATTTATTCCCAATACTTTTCGATTCCAGCGACATTTTACTACTTAATTAACTTATTTTACTACTTAATTAACTTATTATTTAACTTATTATTTTACTTATTATTTTATTCTGGTGTAGTTAAGGCCATCAAGCCTTCTCTTCCACAACACCAGGAATACAAATACATTAATAGAAATAAACAGAAAAAAGTACACTTACAAAGTAAAGCTACACAAGAAATAAAGAGAGAGAGAGAGAGAGAGAGAAAAAAAACACTATTAACAAAGTAAAGCCACACAAAAATATACACAGGTTACACTCACACAAACTTACGCATTCGACTGAAGTTAATTTTTTATTAGCCAACAAAAAAGGGGAATCAGTGATAGACTAGACGGCATTTCGGAAGGCGGTTAGCTTCTATATGCGCCGTAGCATTTTTGGTATGTGACGTCACAAGCTTGTACAGTATAACCAATCAGAATCAGTCTATAACAAGGACTTCCCGAGTTCGTTTGTTCACGTGCGAGTGTTTCAATACATTGAATAAGTAAAACTAACATTTACTGTGTGTATGTAAGGTAAATAAATGGAAGAAGAGACTAAAAACACAAGTATTACACAAGCAGGCGCGGAAAATAGTGTTTAAGGTGTATAATTATTATAAAAACGTTAACGAGCAGAACGCTGCCGGCCATCTTGATGCTGGCAGCAACGTTGCCAACGTGCAAGAAACGACTGCAGAAGCATGCGGTGTGGGATTGAGAAACGTGCAAAGAATATTGTTAGTGAAGGAAAGAGGGTTTGTTTGGTGTCATGCTTACAGTAATCAACGGTTAAGGTCATTATTGTCTTTTGATAATTTAAATTCTCTCCTGCGCTATTTGTATTGCACGTGCGCGTGAAGTACGATGTGGCAATGTTGTACTCTGCCTTGCTCTATCTGTCTCTCTCGACGCAAACGCTAGCAGTCTACCGCCTTCCGAATTGCCGTCGACTCTAGCAAACACGGTTACAACTGCTTATCTAAGTGTGTCTTACGAAGTATAACCTTTCTGCTTATTTTTAAAGTGTGGAAAAGAATATGAATTTTGCTTAGAAATCCGGCTTTAGTGATTAGGAACAAAACTAAAATACATCTCTTAATCAGATTACATTAATACTGAGCGAGAATTTATCTGACAGTCTCTATTTTAATTAAATTTCTCTTTGCGATATGTAAAATTAATGGCCAATTTAACAACGGCTGAAAGTGAGTAAGTTATTCTGATCAACGACATCCCGCCATGCTGATAAATGAGCAATTTAAGGGGATTTAATGGAAATCGCCTCGCTCTATTTGAAGCTATTAATCCCTTATCAGCTTCACGGGGTTAAGAAAAGCATTTCTGTGGTATTGCAAAACTTTGTTGTCAAATTTTCCTACCCACATGCCTAGAGAGGGGAAAGTCGTAGCTGTACATCTATATTTATAATTTGAAATGGTAATGGAAATTACGGGAAAATGGCTGAACGGATTATAATGAATGAACCGTCATTTTCAAGCTTGGCATCCAAGAATTTTCAGAAAAATAGTAACTTTCAGTGAAGCGTTAGTTTTTCTACATAATTTTCCTATTTTCCAAAATCCATCTTTCGTCAGAATTGAGAACTAATTGCATTTCAGAATAAAACAAAACACACACTACAATAAACAATAGGCTATTACACGAAGGCCATGACCTGCAGGATTGCTGACATATTTGGAGCTCAAATTCAATTAGTTACTAAAAATTTCAAGACTTACTAAAAATAATTTACAGGTCTGATTCTGCGGTGTGTAACTTTCTGAGTACAGCTGTATATTGGATATTAAAATCTACAAAACTTGAGGTGGTTTGATGACATTATTACCATTAGAAATTAAATATTATTATAGTTAATGCCGTGATGTGACTATTTTTCATTAATTATACTGTACATATTAATGCTTTATTTATGTTATGAAAGTGAAACGTTTTGGGGTCATATAGGTAGATGTAGGGAATATATGAAATCAGATCTTCATTTCTATAATTTACTGAGTGGCGGCTATGTAGTATGTATATAATTATATACATATACATATATATACAGGATGTTTCAAAAATACGGGGCATAATTTCAGGTATGTATTTCCCACATGTAGACAATCAAAATAGTTCATTACAACATGTGTCCGGAAATACTTCATTTCCGAGTTATGGCCTTCACAACATTGAAATTCACCTGAACGTTTTCTTTCCGCAGGTCGTTGGCGTCAAAGGAGACATTAAGAGGGCACACTGACAGTTCATTCCGAGGCGAAGGTTACATTCAGTGTTAGGCGTTAGACTGTGCGACATGTATTCAAATCAAACAGACTTACGGGGCAGGCGTACACAAACTTCCTGGAAAACACCATACCTCATGTATTAGAAGACACTCCACTGATCAATCGTCAACACATTCATTTCTTGCATGATGGCGCTCCTGCACACTTCAGTCATACGGCTCGCCGGTACTTTGATCGAAGGTTTCCTGATCGATGGAATAAGTAGAGGTGGCCCAATTACTTGGCCTCCACGCTCACCTGATCTGAACCCTCTCGATTTCTACTTGTGGGGCCATTTAAAATCATTGGTTTATTCGTCTCCGGTGCCTGATTTGGAATCCCTTCGGAATCGAATTGTGGCATGTTCTGAGGACATACGCAATACTCCTGGAGTTTGGGATCGTGTTCGCAGGTCAATGAGACATCGAAGTGAGGTCTGTATTCAAGCAGGAGGTGGACATTTTTAACATCTTCTGTAATGACAACGACCTGCGGAAAGAAAAACGTTCCGGTGAATTTCAATGTTGTGAAGGCCATAACTCGGAAATAAAGCATTTCCGGACACATGTTGTAATGAACTATTTTGATTGTTTACATGTGGGAAATACATAACTTACCTGAAATTATGCCCCGTAATTTTGTAACACCCTGTATATATATATATATATATACATACAGTATATGAAACTACAAAACTTACGTAAGATAATATTCTTATTAAAATGAAACATTTTTAGTTATTAATCAAGTGGGGTTGGGTCTTTTTTATACTTAATGGTGGTGTGGTGTAGATATTTATATGCGTCATTCTCTTCAGTATTGGCTCGAGAGAGCGCAAAAATTACAGTTTATAAGTAAAGACCAAAAGGTATTACTTACTGATAAAATAAGAGGCCTACAAAAATTTTGTAGTTTCCCGATCATTTCAGCAAGATCTCTTAACAGGATAAAATGATTTTACCCTCTACATTTCAAGCTCTACATGCAGCAGCTATACCAAGATGCTATGTCTACTGTTCGAAAACATAACAAACCTGACATTTTTTTATTTATTTTTTTTAATTTTCGCCTACAAACCACAATGACCTGAAATAGCTATTGCTTTACTTCCACATGAAAAACCCACTGATCGTCCTGATATTGTTACTTGCGTTTTCGCATTGAAACTCTAAAACTGAATGTGGATAGGTTCAAGGAAAAGTATTTGGCATAAAAAACATTCAGAGGGAGTATGTTTCATTATTATGGAAGAAAATAACTTTCAAAGTGTGTGGTATTCTTCATTAAAAATAAATCTGAAAAATTTTTATTTGAACGTCTGATGGACACAAGCCACTAGTTAAAATTGATTTCCGGCCCTGGTGTAAGCAGCTGCAATATCCATCTTTCGTTTCTAGTGAATGTTGCTATCGTGGTTTAAATATCGCCTCTTTTATATACGTCTGTTAGTTTTTATGTTTTGTATTGGACTCCCAGCGTGATGCTGTCTCTACATCACTCGAGACTCAACGCACGTCTCTATCGTCTGAGGAGGTTAAAATTGCAACAAAGTACAAAAGGCTAATATTATTTATCGTTCCGTAAAGAGAATCTTATGACTCTACATTTTCTGAACGTCTGCTATATACGTTTGCTTTATCAATCATGTTCTTGTAGAGAATACAGCTGTGACACACAGAAAGCGCATGACAGAGCACGCGATTATGTAACGAACTGTAAGTCCAGGACTATTGTCCAGTCCTCTGGGACAAAATGAGAGGAAAGTTTTACGTTGCTCGTAGCGAAGAACGATTAATCTCCCGGTAAAGCTATTTATCAACATCTGATTCCTTTCTTTGTGTGGATATTTTCTCCAGTTATACATTCTGTAAATAGGAGAGACAGGATACACTTTTCTATAAATGTGTCATACTTATAATTATGTATCTAATCTATACTAATAACAAATCTGTAGCCGAAATTTTTCTGGTAATTTTCGATTTTCCAAAAATAATTGGTCCTAACATATATAATTAACCACCCTGAAACCGAAAATCGCTTTTTTGACATTTTTGTTTGTATGTCTGCCTGTCTGTCTGTATGTTTGTTACCTTTGCACGCGATAATGGCTGGACGGATTTCGATAAAAATTGGAATATAAATTAAGTTCGTTGTAACTTAGATTTTAGGCTATATAGCATTCAAAATACACTATCAAAAAGGGGGGGTTATAAGGGGGCCTGAATTAAATAAATCGAAATATCTCCCTTATTATTGATTTTTGTGAAAAATGTTACATAACAAAGGTTTCTTTAAAAATAATTTGCGATAAGTTTTATTCCTTGAAACATTTTGATAGGACTGATATTTAATGAGATAAATGAGTTTTAAAATTAAAATAACTGCCATCTAAGGCCGTGTAATGAATTAAAAAACAAATGGCTTCGTCTTGGACAGCAACAATCGAAAGCTATGAAAGATAGCCTACAGAGAATGTTTCTGTGTTTGTATGAAGTAATATCGGAAGCTAAATTAACCGAGTTGTATAATTAATTATTATTTCACAATTGGAAAGTGTAGTTTCTCTAGATGTACATAATGCTATAATGTTATTACAGTAACTTATAATATAATATAATATATTATGTACTATTATATAATATAATTTAAGTTATTTGAAGGGTTCACAACCATAGTGGGCCAAGCGCCATTTACTGAATACGTAGAAAACAAGGGTTAAAATTAAGTTATTACCATAATTCAATGGAAACCTATAACAAGTAAAATAAAATACACACATTAAATCTAAATGATGTCAATCTTCATTAAACTATGGTTGCATGTAATAAAAATTAAGAAACATGTTAAAGGAATTGTAATTGCACCAAATGAGTGTCTCTGGACCAAAATGATCGCATTTTAATTATTTGGATGCAATTTAAATTAAGTAACATATTAAACGATTTATCCTTCTATCAAACACGAATGTTCCCTGGATCAAACGTCCTATTTTAATTATGTAATTACTTTATATTTATTCCTAACGGGTGCAGCGGAGCGCACGGCTACAGCTAGTAATATAATAAAATTGGTATATTTCATCATCATCATCATCATCTTCATCACGACATAAGCCTTGTGGCTCGTTCCGTCTCTAAGAAAACTGATCCGACCATCTCATCAGTGGCCTGCCGACATTTCTTCTGCCTACAGGTTTATACTTATTTATTATTTTTGTGGTATACGATCTTCATCCATTCTTTGTATACGATCTTGCCAACTTTGTCTGTATTCAATGATTGTTTCATTTAGACTCTGAATTTCTAATTCTTTTCTAATATCTTCATTTCTCTTTTTGTCTATGAGTTTATAACCTGCCTCCTGTCTCAAAAATTTCATTTCAGCAGCCTCTATTTTCTTCTGTTGTGACACAGTCAAGACCCACTTTTCACACCCATAAAGCAAGGTTGGGATCGCCATTACTTTGTTAAGTTTTAACAGTTTTTGCACTATTACAATTTTTAAAAGTTATTTTTATTGTACCACATAGTGTTTGGATTTGTTTAATTTATTTTGCACATCTCTATTGCCGGTATATGACACAATGTAACCAAGCTAATTAAAATCACTTTCTTGTTGGATGGGCTTATTGGTATATATTTATTATCTAAAATTCTTTCTGACATTTTCGACTTTCTGACACATTTGTTCTTATTCTTCTGAGATTTCTCAATATATTTTGGATATGACAAGGATCGTACTTTATCCCTGAAGGCTACAAGATTAAGTGAGGGGTTCACAACCAGAGTAGACCAAGTCCTTGTGGAATAATTTTGAGAAAATGAGTCTTAAAATTCCTGGCTCATGCTTAGCAACCTTCACCTTCCATAGGAAATGCTGCCCTCTGTAGAGTAACAAATGAGTTATGGACTTTGTTTGTCATGGCAATGAATAAATATAAGTTTTCTTCATCCGAGATTGTATTAATCCACAAACAGACCACTGGTGGGCTTGGTCCACTCTGGTTGTGAGCCCCTCAAATATTACTTGACTCTTTAAGTAGACGACATGTTCATCTATGAAATATATGGAAGAATTTCAACTTTTGGGAAATTTAAGTTAAAGTAAAAAAGTGAATGTCTTAGCTGACCTACATTGTGTTAGAACATGTCTACTTAAATAGCACAAATAAATAAATAAATAAATAAATAAATAAATAAATAAAATGTGACTGGATTCAGAAAACTCTGCGTGATATTTATTACAAAAAAAGATAAAAAAAAGTATACACTTAAATATACCCTTAAGCAGGTTGTTTAGATAACAAATTTAAGGCGAGGGAGCCCTCCAATTTGTATTCTTCAACCAAATGATTTGAAATTTTTACTGCATAAATCATATTGTAAGTGAAACATCCTGTGCCAAGTTTCCTTAGATTACCTCAGTCAGTTTTTGAGATATTAATTATTACATTAATTCATTCATTATCCTATAACGACAACAAAACTTCAACGTGCTCATAATTTGTGTGTGCGTTTTGTAAGCAATGTTCGTAAATATGATCATATTACTCCACCCCTGGACACAATAGGTTGGCTTAAACTAGATAACAAAAGAAATTTACATTCACTTCTCCTTCTCTTCGAAATCTTGAACTCTTCTATTCCTTCGTACTTGTCGTCTCGCTTCACTTACCTTTCTTCCCACCACAATCTGAACACACGTTCTCGTCATGAAACAATACTAACAATACCATCCCATCTCACCTCCTCATACTCATCCTCTTTCACAATAGCCCAGCCAAGACTCTGGAATTCGTTACCTGCTAGCATCAGGGAATTGAATTCAAACGCAAACTTACTAGGCACTTGGTCAGTAATTGAGACTCGTTCAGACATGGCTTCTTGTAAATAGTTCTCTTAATCTATCACAAAATATTTCAATATATGGTAATTTCATCACTATAGAATTTTGTTATTCTAGGTTTAATTTGTAATTCAGTAAATACAAAAATATTCTTTGTTCTTAACTTCTAAGATAAAATGTCTAGCTTTCATTAATCAGGTAATCTTGTCGTACTTTAATTTTTATTGTAATTGTAATTGTAAATTTAATATTAATTGTAATTTTATTTTTCATATTATTATAGTTGTAATCTCCTGGTAGAGGGGCAGAGAAACCTGACGGCCTTATCTCTACCAGGTTAAATAAATAAATACTAATACTAATATAAAAATTGCTATTTCAAAAAAGGTTTTGGCAGAAAACCATTTATAATGGCATATAAGTTAATGAGCGATTTAATAATTTTTAGCATTAGGTTTGTCCTTTTATGTAACTTCATTGCTATTGTGTTTCATTCAGAATTCACAGTGTTTTACACGATGCATTTTTAGTACGTTATTTTGCGACGCTTTATCAACATCTTAGGTTATATAGCGTCTGCCTGAGATGAAGGTGATAAAGCCGGTGAAATGAGTCCGGGGTCCAGCGCCGATAGTTACCCAGCATTTGCTCATACTGGGTTGAGGAAAAACCCCGGATAAAACCTCAACCAGGTAACTTGCCTCGACCGGGATTCGAACCCGGGCCACCTGGTTTCGCGGCCAGACGCGCTAACCGTTACTTCACAGGTGTGGAATACACAATAATTATGAAGTGAACTTTCACTAATTTTGCTTAATGTATAAGCAGCTTAGGCTATTTATAGGAACATACGATCTCATAAGACCAAAACCCGTTAAAATATGTATTATTATTCTTCCTTATTCATGCTGTGTATTACTTGACCCTATGTTTAAAGGAGTTGATTGCAGTTGTATTTTTCCACGTTATCATGCACGCTAGGTAGGTCTATTTCTACTTGAAATAAGGCCAAAAATCATCTGGAAAGTCGGGAAAGGTTTCGTAGACTTAAATTCGTTCACCTGTGCTCTGTAGTTCAGTAACTCACTTTCGTGCTTTACCATTCTGCTTCTGGCCTCTCCAACAAGAACCTTTTTGGTAAACCATAACGATTGTGTCATTCTTATACAGTATTTTATGGAGTGGGTATGTTTGAACGGACATGACTGTATTATTTTTCAGTCTTTGCTGATATATAACAAGCTGTATTCTTTTGTTGCAGGTGAGTTCGCGCTCCTCTGAGGATACTGTTTTCAAATGGCATCATAGACTATTGAATTGGTGAGTTCTGAATACCTACTGGTACCCAATACATGCACGCATTATTCAACAATTATAGTTCGTCAAAATATATAGTCAATTATGAATAATATAATATACTACACCCTAAGTCAAATTTTAATTAATGATATGGTGTCACATAAATGTAACTTAATTTCTCGTGTCTTTTTTGTTTTTTTTTTATTATTCATTACTTATTGTTTACATATATACATAATTTTTGAAAGTATACTGAGTCCGTAAAGGCTACGTCAATGGGGGGCAGTTTGCAAATAAAAAATAATATGAGATTTTTCATGTTTTCGTGGTAATTAAATTAGATTGATTTTGGGTTTCATATTTGTGATTTAGGCAAATCCAAGAAAATCTATCTCGGCAAAGTAACTTAACTTCTCTTTAAACATATTTTCAGTTTTCATTTTGTGAACTCTTCTTTTTGATGCGTATCTAAGAATGTCTTTAGTTTTGATAAACACGCAAGTACTCCAATCTAACCCCGGTTTACGGTACTTGAAACAGTTTTAGATTTTATGAGATTCATTGTTTCTTTCCTAACATTTACTTTGGATTTTGAAAATAATTAATAAACACAATAAATTGGAATGAATTTCTTGGAACACTGAGTAGGGCCTTGTAAATGTCAGAAGCATTCCCTCATGCTACTGAATGCTGTTAGAAAGTTGTAAATACGATCCAACATGTGCAAAGTCCTCAGATCCGGTACTAACAGAAACATGGGACGCCTTGCTCGACTGCTCCACTAAAAGTTACGCACATAGACGATTTACTGCGTTTCATAAGCATAGGAACACAATTGGCAACACATTGTGCTAGGAGGCATGTAGGCTACGTGAAATGCAATTCATGACATCCGCTTGTATTAAGTCGGTGGAGAGAACGCTTTGAGATGTCGTATGGAGAGACCATTTGGTTGCGTCCCACACTCCGCCCTTTAAACGTGGCAAATACAGGATGTTCGTGAAAGGGTTATAGCTAAATAATGGGTTATAATGCAAGAATTGTACATTATAATATTGTAAAGTAAATAAGAATCGATCGAAAATCTTTCCGACATTTGTTCTGTCACACTTGCGAGATCATTGTTGCGTCATGTTATGCATCAGTCGTTTCCTTGTTAGTCGAGATATAGGAGCCATAACGTAAAGTGCAATGCGTACTTTAGTTTGCGGAATTCGATCAGTTACATGTGTTCAGTAGCGTGCACGAAGGGAATGGAATATGAATTCTCCTACAAGCAAATATATTTACTATTGGGATAGAATTCTACGAGAAACTCAAAGCTTGAATAATGTCAAGGAAAAATTGCTCCTGGGCCGGGTATCGATCCCGGGACCCTTCGCTTAGCGCAAGAATGCTCTCTCGACTGAGCTACCCCAGGAATTAAACACGACACCGTCACAATTTTTCCTTTATATCCACACAACTCAAATGGGCTGACAAGACGCCACTGAGTGCACTCAAATTTGGTTAATTCAATTTAAGGCATAAACAATTCAATCAGTTGTGATATACAGAAATTGATAATACATATCATGCAAACTACTTCAAATTACAAACACAAACAATTCATCAATAGAACTATACATATTACTATTCAATTTAAAGCATATTCAATTCATCAGCCAAAACTATACAAACATATACAATACAAAGTAAGCAGATTAATTTAATTTACAAGCATACTTTCATTAAGCTATAAAAATTTGTACAATTAATATCAAGTAGATTAATTCAATTTATAATCATAAACAATTCATCAGTTGAGCTATACAGACTACTCTACAATTTACAGCACATACAATTCATAAATTGAGCTATACAGACTACTATTCAATTTACAGCATATTAAATTTATTAGTAGAGCTATACAGACTAGTATTCATTTTAAAAGCGTATACAATTCATCACCCAAACTATACAAACGTATACAATCAAATTAATTCAATTTACAGACTTATTTTCGTTAAGCTATACAAAATTGTACAATTCATATGAAGTAGATAAATTCAATTTATAAGCTTAAACAATTCATCAGTTGACCTAAACAGTCTTCTTTCAATTTACAGCACATACAGTTCATCAGTTATGCTAAACAAAAATATACATTGCGTAGTAAACAGATTAAGCCAATACAAAAACATATTTTATTTGAGCTATATAAAATTGTACATGTTATTTTAATTAGAATAATTAAATTCACAGGCATAAACAATAAAATTCATCAGTTGTGCAGAAGGTATGAGTATGTAGAAATTTGGTGAATTCTTTTCTAAACCTTTTCTCGTGGTTCTTAAAGTCTTTAAGATAATTAGGCAGTGCATTGAAGACTGTTATACATGAATAGCGAAATCCTTTTTTAAAACAGCTTAGACTAACAGAGGTAGATGAAGATCTAATTTATTTCTTGTATAAAAATTATGAATGTCTTGATTGGTACTGAATTTATCTTTGTTCTTAACATACAGCATTTTTAACTTCAGAACATCAGCCAGTTAAAGAAAGTATACGTTTGAATAATTCATCATATTTCATTTTCATTTCATTTACATTAACAATGAAGCTTTAAGATGTGGAACAAGTAAAAATTTTACAAGATTACAATTACAATTATAATTTTTACAAATTTTTACAATTTTGCAATTTTCTACAATTTCTAAAATATTTTGGCGAGATGTAGTGAGATGAGGTGAAGCCCGAGGATTCGCCAAAATATTACCTGGCATTTGCCTTATGGTTGGGGAAAACCTCGGAAAAACCGCAATCAGGTACTCAGAACAAAGGGGGTGAAATGAACTGAGGCCGAAGACTCGCCATAGATCATCCGGTATCAGTCCCATGGCTGGGGAAAACCTCGGAAGAAACCATACAATGAGACCAAAGGGGGATCCAACCCAAACCCGAGCGCAGCTCTGGATCAGCAGGCAGGCCAGCGAGTCTGCCGACTGAGCTACATCGATGGCTCTACTAAAAATATACAGTACATAGCCAATCAGATTATTAAATTTACAAACTCAAACGATTATTCATCAGTTGAGCTATAAAATATAAAGTAAGTTAATTCAATTTAAGGTATAAACAATTCAAATAGTTGAGATATACAGACATTGATAATACACATCATGCAAACTACTTCAAATTACAAACATAAACAATTCATCACTAGAGCTATGCAGATTACTATTCAATTTAAAGCATATACAATTCATCAGCCAAACTATACAAACATATACAATACAAAGTAAACAGATTAATTCAATTTACAAGCATATTTTCGTTAAACTATACAAATTTTTTACAGTTCATATCAAGTAGATTAATTCAATTTATAATCATAATGTCGTCATCCTGTCAGACTCCAAAGCAGCCATAGAATCTGTAGGTTCCTCAGACCCTGAGTCTTCATCAATCCAAGACTGTCAAAATGGCTTACAACTATTACAAGCAAAACACAAAATCGTGGTACTACAGTGGGTTTCCGGGCACTGCAACTTATTTGGCAATGAGGAGGCCGATGCCTTGGCAAAAAAAGGTGGTTTAGTTTTACAAACATCTCCTAAACCAACTCCCAGACAATAAAATTATACATCAAAGAAGTTGCCCACAACATCCACACCCATGAGATTGCAGAAAAAACATATGGCAAACACTGGAGAAGGGGCCTTCTATCAATACCTAACGGACCAAGAAGATTGACTGTCGCGCATTTCCGCCTTTCAACTGGTCATGACTGCTTGGGGCAGCATCTCCACCGTTTCGGTATTTATCAACATCCAACCTGTATCCTTTGTGACCTTCAAGAAGCGATGAATAGGGATCATCTCCAACGCTGCCCAGCTCTAAAATCACTGACTGAATGTGCCAGATACTGGGAAGCGAGAAGCCTCATGCCTCTGTTTAGTTCTTAGTTTTTAGTTCTTTAAGGATTTTGTTTAGTTCCTTCATTAGATTTAATTTTAAGTTGTATTAAGTTAATTGTTTTAATTTTGAGGTTGTGTATACGTAAAAGGTAAGTTATCTATATACCTGTCATTTGCATAAATAAATAAATAAATAAATAAATAAATAAATAAATAAATAAATAAATAAATAATCATAACAATCTTGTACACTTAAAACTAAATAATTAAGGTATTTTTTAACAACTTCAAATTAATGTAACTCTGAAAATATTGAGAATAGGACACATGTTTATATGACGGTTTTCTCTCAAAATGTCTTCAGAAATGAGTTCCGTAAGTGGCGGTGACTCCTCGTGAATCATCCTGAATAGTATAGCTTCATTTGTGTAAATAAACGAAGTCGAAATATATAAATAAGCTTTTAGTTTGTTTAAATACTTATTTTATTCACTGCATGAAGTTCTACAAAACTTAAAAAAATAGTTCGCAGAAAATAAGCTCGTAAGTAGCGGTAATTCCTCGTGAATCACCCTGTAGAGCTTTCAATTGTGTAATTAAACAAAGTTGAAATATATAAATAAGCTCATAGTTTATTTAAATACCTATTTTATTCATTTCATGAAGTTCTACAAAACTTAAAAAATAGTTCGCAGAAAACAAATGGTGGTAATTCCTCGTGAATCACTCTGTATAATATTTTTTCAATTGTGTAAGTAAACAAAGTTTAAATACAGAGTGTAACAAAAGTTTCTGGTACAGTGAAAATTTTACTTTATTTCTTAATTTTTTGTGGTAAATGTCACAAAATAACGCCACTTTATAGCTTAGTGAACAGTCCTTTCATTACTGTTCTTCAGTAGTCGGTATTACATCCTTTTTTTCAAGACATTGCAACACACGTCTACCAAAACTATCTGTGAGTCTGAAAATGTCTTCCTGAGTAAAGGACTCCCACTCTTCCAACACTCGGGCAATCAACTCATTGCGATTTCTTGGTCTGAGTGTTCGAAACACACTTTCTTGTAATCTGCTCCACAGGTGCTCTATGGGATTTAAATCTGGAAAATTTCCAGGCCAGTCTGTCCAGACTTTGATGCCAGAATTCTTTATTGTGTCCAGTGTACTCTTAGCTGTGTGGGCTCTGGCTCCATCTTGCATGAGGAACGCAATATGTTGTTCTGGAAATTTAGTGATATCCCTTAGAAATTTAGAACATACTGGGAGAATGTGTGTACAGTAATATTCGCCATTCACAGTTTTCTTCTCATTCACTATAACAAGTTGTGTCTTTCCATAACGTGAGATTCCTCCGGCCACCATAATCTTAACGCCAAACTTGGGTACCTGCGAAGGCTTTATAGAGGATGGGTCCGCTGTTCGAATTCTGGCATTTTGACGATTCGGAATAGAGTGAAGTTCCACAAGTGACTCATCCGTGAACAGAATATGAGCCCTTAGAATTCTGGCAGCAGGTGCATCCTCTGTGTATCCTTCTTTCAGCAACCTTTCACAAAATTTAATTCGATCGGATATGTTCTTTTCACTCAGCATTGGCTTCATTCTTGGTACATAAGACCTCCGACCCCAGTCCTGACTACGACAATGCCTACTGATTGCCATGTGTGAAATGTTTTTGTTTATAGAGCGGTAACACTCCGAAAAATTCAGCCTTTTAGCCACAGCCCGAGTTCCTACACCAACCTTGTCCTTCACTCACTCCCTTATTTTTCTTTTTGTTTGAGGTGACACTTTGCTTGGTCGACCTGATCGTTTAGCATCAGAAACAGAACCATCCGTTTGATTCTTCCATTTTAAAACTGTTGTTGGTGACATTTTCAACAACCTGGCAATATCACATACTGATTTTCCAGTCTTGACCAAGGCTTGAACCTGAGACCGAGCATGCTCACGTTTTGTTGGTGCCATGGTGACCTGAGTGATTAAAAATAAGTGTCAGTATCGTTTATTAAAATTACGCATTAAAAATTACATTTAACTGGTTTATTATCCGGAAAGTATAGAAAAATAAAAATGTAACAATAATTCCTGGTACGTACCAGAAACTTTTTTTACATTTTTGTGTTACGAATAATTAATATTGAAAGAAGATGACACTTAATTTCAATCATACTACAAGATAATTTATTGATTAAAGAATATAAAACAATACTCACCAGAATTAAAATCACAAATCACAGGAAAAATTTATGACCTCGTAATTTACACTGCCTAATTTTACTACAAATTAACTCACACTGTTAATATATTGAACACCTGTCTTCAACGATGTGACATTTCCCGCCAAATTATTAATAAAGAATTGGATCACACCACAATCAAGTAGTACCAACTCCTGCATCATAAAATTTGGTCATCATTCCTGGGAAAATGGGAACTAAACAAGAGAATAATTTTAACAAACTGTGCCAGAAACTTTTGTTACACTCTGTATATAAATAAGCTTTTAGTTTGTTAAATACTTATTTTATTCACTGCATGAAGTTCTACAAAACTTAAAAAAATAGTTCGCAGAAAATAAGCTCGTAAGTGGCGGTAATTCCACGTGAATCACCCTGTAGAATTTTAAATTGTGTAAGTGACCAAAGTTTAAATATATAAATAAGCTCATAGTTTGTTTAAATACTTATTTTATTCATTGCATGAAATTCTACCAAAACTTAAAAAATAGTTCGCAGATAATAAGCTCGTAAGTGGCGATAATTCCTCGTGAATCATCCTGTAGAGCTTTCAGTTGTGTAAATAAACAAAGTTGAAATATATAAATAAGCTCATAGTTTATTTAAATACCTATTTTATTCATTTCATGAAGTTCTACAAATCTTAAAAAATAGTTCGCAGAAAATAAGTGGTGGTAATTCCTCGTGAATCACTTTGTATAATATTTTTTCAATTGTGTAAATAAACAAAGTTCAAATATATAAATAAGCTTTTAGTTTGTTAAATACTTATTTTATTCACTGCATGAAGTTCTACAAAACTTAAAAAAATAGTTCGCAGAAAATAAGCTCGTAAGTGGCGGTAATTCCTCGTGAATCACCCTGTAGAATTTTAAATTGTGTAATTAAACAAAGTTTAAATATATAAATAAGCTCATAGTTTGTTTAAATAGTTATTTTATTCATTGCATGAAGTTCTACAAAACTTAAAAAAATAGTTCGCAGAAAATAATCTCATAAGGGGTGGTAATTCCTCGTGAATCACCCTGCATAATATAGTTTCAATTGTGTAAATAAACAAATTTTAAATATATAAATAAGCTTTTAGTTTGTTAAATACTTATTTTATTCATTGCATGAAGTTCTACAAAACTTTATATTACATTCGACAAAAAAATATTGTGAATTCAATTTGTGGTAACCGTTTCTTACATCCTTAGGTTAAATTTCTGTGAGCTGACTTGTATGGAGTGAAGTAATGCACTAAGAGGTTTTCCCGAGTTCCTGGAAGCTACTACATTAAATTCCGCGTCGCCCTCTTTTCAGAAATATTCGTACGTTTCTTGTGCGGCTGCTTGCCGCAACATTTCACACCGTATTTACAATTTCTTTTTAGGATGAAGTACGCGGGTGCGCGCGAGGCATATGTTGAAGTAAATATTCCGCGCTCCTCTCTGCGCACACAATACCGCCATTCATTACTTTGATAGAAGCCATTTGTCGCCGTCGTTGTGAATTCCCGTCGTAACGTCAGGGCGCTCCAGGGGCTTCTTTCCTATCTCCGGCGTCTATCGTGACCTTTCGTGGCTCCACAGTCTTTGGACACTTAAGAAACCAGCAGGCCACCACTGTGGAGTAATGATTAGCACGCCTGACCGTGAAACGAGAGGGCCAGGATTCAAATCCTGGTTGTGACAAGTTACCCGTTTCAGATTTTTCCGGTGGTTTCCCTCAACCCATTAGGAGCTGCACCTTGGACTCATTTCGCTGGCATTATCACCTTTAACTCATTCAGAGGCTAGATAACCATACCAGTTGATAAAGCGTCGTAAATTATCCAATTAAAAAAAATAAACCAATAGGATAATAATCGGCAGAAGCAGCGTTTTGCTTTACTTCATTACAATTACAAATTATTCGAACGTAATACAGAGTCGTTTAAATATAGGCTAGAGAGATAGCTGGCTATGCCGTATACAGGATGTTTCCGAGGTGGTGTTACAAACTTTCAGGGATGATGGCGAAAGGCATATGTATGAATTTCAGATAGGGAACCATGGTCCGGAAATGACTGAGTCGAAAGTTATAAGCAAAAATAGCTGTGTGGAAATGGAATTGTAATTTGGCACCACGTGCCCTCCTTCCCTTAACCTTTGGAACAGTCGTGGGAAGATGGTATGGGCCGGATGTCTCCTACGTGGGTACCTGACTGTATAGCTTCCTTATACAGAGTGTTTCCGTGGTGGTGTTACAAACTTTCAGGGATGATGGCGAAGGGCACATGTATCAATTTGAGATAAGGAACCCTGGTCCGGAAATGACCGAGTTGAAAGTTACAAGTGAAAATAATTGTGTGGAAATGAAATAATTTTATTCCTCTGCACACATTATTTGTGTGTATTATCCGTACATCTTACACATACTGTATTCATCTGACGTTGTTTACGTTGTCTACTTACAGTATTCCATTCAGTGCGCTGTGTCAGGGATGGGGACAGGAAACTACACTAAAGCAATGCAGATAGTGTAATGTGTAACGGACATGGTCGGTCCTGATATGCACGTCTGTAGACAGCAGTGTATGTGTATAAGTTGCAGTGTCCAGTCGATCAGTCCTAGTGAAATGGAGGAGTACACGAGAGCGGAATAAGCAGACATGGTTTTCGAATACGGATGAGCCAATGGGAACAGTAGACAAGCTCACAGATTGTATCGGGTACAAGTACCCACGTAGGAGACATCCGGCCCATACCATCTTTCCACGACTGTTCCAAAGGTTAAGGGAAGGAGGGCACGTGGTGCCAAATTACAATTCCATTTCCACACAACTATTTTTGCTTATAACTTTCGACTCAGTCATTTCCAGACCATGGTTCCCTATCTGAAATTCATACATATGCCCTTCGCCATCATCCCTGAAAGTTTGTAACACCACCTCGGAAACACCCTGTATACGGCATAGCCAGCTATCTCTCGAATAACTCTATTTCATTTATTTCAGTTTTCTTTCTCTCAGATCTATTTTATTGCCCAATTCTCTGAACCATACATTAACATTCGGATAGCCATCACATTAAAAAATTCGAGTTGTATGTCGGTTCGGGCTTTTTTTCTCTCAGAGATCTGTACATTGTACCACAAATATGTTGTAATTTATACAGTTTATTTGTAAGATCATTCTTTCTGTCATACGATACGTCACATTCAAGATAATTAAAATGTGAAACTTGTTCTATTGGTTCATTATTTATAATTATTTTTTATCTTCCCGGTTGCTTACCTTCAATGCCATTACTTCAGTTTTATTGCTCGATATGAACAAATTATAAGTAGTTGTATAACTTTGAAGTTGATTCTCTTTTTGAGCAAATAAAAGCTGGTCATCAGTGAATAATATAGTATCCGATGTTGTGGCATATAATTTGAAATTCTCATTTAAAGAAAATGTTCTTTCCATTCGCGTATAGCTACGTCAATGTATTGTGAATTTTATTAGTAACAACAATAATTCCTTTCTACAATTCGCCTTAAACGCTCTCGTCAACAATTGGATTTTCACTCAACACAGTATTCGTTATAGCACTCCACTGACGACAATGACAATTTACTTGGACTAGTACGAACAACAATGAACTGTTAATCTTAACTAATATTTACAAAGAATTATCAGTTCTCAGTTCACAGTCCTTCTAGCTCAGTCACTCGAGTTCACAGTACCTCGAACCACAGACCTCCAGAGACAGTTCACTGTACTCGAACTCAGGTCCCTCCAACTGCGGTCCACTGCACTCGAACTCAGGCCTTCGGATGCTGACACAGATGCGGACGCACACTCGAGTCGAACTCCGGTACACAAGACTGGCTTGCTTGCTCCGGCTTTCTCACTGACTGGCTGACTAATCAACTGAAAACTGCTCGAGTTCGCTGGCGCTTCTTCTTTTATAGCAAAATCATAGTTGCGAGAATTTTCTACAGGTGTGTAGAGAATTATCTGGATATCTCCACTTCGACGCACTTCTGGAAGAGTCGGGAAGTTCCGTTCCCCATTCACTGCGTTAAGTAGCAGCTGCGCGCGCAGCCTCCCCTCGCGTGTAGGCCCCTTTCCCCACTACTCCGCCGCGCGCCATCCCTCCGTGCTCCGCGCGATCTGCTTTCTTACGGGACGCTGGTCGTGAGTTCGAATCTCACGTCGCTGTCACAGTATGTACTAGGTTGGTGCATAATTCCATAGGGATTTTTCATAAGTTTATTAAACACATCTGATAAGGTAAAGGTGGGTAAGTCTGCGCACCTAGTGTATTTTTGTCTGTAGAATCTGTTTTATTATATATGAAATACTGAAAAATTGTTTAATGAATGACAGTATAATACGGATTATAAATTTAGCAGATGAACTTAAGGGGAAGATAGCACACAATTGAAGAGTCCACTGCAAGAATGATGGATGTCATTCTTGTACATATTACAACAACTATTTTTAACAAAATAATCTGCCCTCAATGAAGGTGACCATAAAGATCCAGAATAAAAGCACTACAGAATAATTTAGAATATATAATTGTAATATTTGGTTTGGGATCTCGTTTTCTTTTAATATAATTAATAATTTTCTCTGTTTAATTTGTCAAAAGCTTTTTCATAATCTATGAAAGTCATATGTAGTCATAAATTAAATTCTCGTAGTTGTATTGCAAATTGAGTTAAGGCATGTACAGTATTATCACCTCTCCTGCATTCCTGATGAGAGAATCTGTCAACCCTGATTGCAACATCGAAATGGATCAACTCTTCCAAGTAAGTTATGTAAACGTACGGTCTGCCCTCGTGTATAGAAATAGACTCGTTAACATTGCTGTTTATGTGACATAAGCATCTCCATGTCAAAGTGAATGTAATTTCCATTTCAGAAAATTCTTTAATTTTTTTATTACTTTAGGTCAGACCTGCAGAACTATAGCTCCTGAGAGCGACTGCTTCACTCCCCTTTCTTACCCCACCCACCTTTTCTAGCAGTGCCGTCATGACCTTTAGTTACGCTGGGCTGCCTCAACATTCATTCTCGCGGCGGCAGGTATACAATACGCTATCAAGAATTACATACCTTTAGAAAGTAAGAGAAAAATGAATGAGGGAAATAAATAAATTAAAAGACATGTAAAATAAATTTTAAAAGGTATGTGTTCATATGATGTAAGAAGATCTACCTATTATATATGATCTTGTTACTAGTAAAGCCGATTAAATCTACTTTTTGTGTAAAATAAGTGAAGTACATTCCCCGACTTGTCTTTCCGTGCTCTGTATTCTACTAAAATGAAATAAGTCCGAAATGTTGCATGCAGATAACAAACCAATTACTTTATTTGAAGAATTTATTATGATTTTTCGTGCACTAATAAAGTTTTAATTCCTGTTTTTACAAAACTTGTATTACTGGTCTTAACTGGTTTTACTAGTAATAGGACGATAAATAAATTGTACATTGATAAGTGAGTGATAGCTATGCGACCGGATGTCAATGCTGTCATTCAATATTGGAAAGCACTCCAGCCAAATATATAAATAAATGAATAAATGAATAAAGAAATAAATAAATAAATACGCGTACTGCAGTTTAAAGAGAGCTGGAAAATGGAAAAATCTAAATCCGTGAAGAAATACGACTTCCAAAGGAAATGGGAATATAATTATTTTCTTGTTGAAGACGAAAGAATTGCTTGTTTACTGTGTCCCATCCAATTTATTTCTACTCGTCATTTCAATATTAAACCACGTTTCAACAAAGCCCATATTAAGAATTATGAAATGCACAAACTTTCGGGTAAGTTCATTATTACGAACTGTATATTGATTATTTATTTATATACTGTTATATTTTCGTTGTGTTCATTTTGATTTGAAATTAATAATGACTTTCAAGGTTCATTATTAAATGCTATAAATATATGTTTCCGTAGATGATGATAGGACGAAATTTTTCGAAAATCTAAAGGAGGTTAGGTGCAAAGAAATCTCGAAGAAACTACCGACAGGAAATCCAGCATAATCTAGCATTATAAAGACAATGAATTTAGTACAAACCTTTTTTAAAATTACATGCCGCCACTCATGGACTTTTGACGGCGCGAGAATGTAAACAACTCTACGCGGAAGGCGATCATCCCCAATAGAAGTGGAGTGAGGCTGACGTCATATTTCCCCTACTTACGAGTTCTGCTGGTCTGCTTTAGGTCGACGCCATACATCAAAATTCGTCACTGAAATTGCTTGCAGAGTTTATCATATATATTATCTTAATGAATAATATATATATGCGTAAATCATTTCTTGATTTAAGACGGCGCTTATTCCGTCGGATCCCGGCCAACTTGTCACTCATAACGAGTGCACCTCAGCACATCTGTGGACTTCGGTCCTACGTTCATACACATCTATGACGTAGTGCAGAGGGCGGCCACTAGAGGGAACCCAAGAGTTGGAACTTAATCTGAGACGATTCTGTCCGACGACGGGGTGGAATCCGGTGTGGCTTAGTGGATAAAGCATGAGCACGTAGAGCTGAAATCCCGGGTTCAAATCCCGGCGCCGGGGAGAATTTTTCTCCGTTCCATTACTCTTTCATCGTATGATGAAGCAGAATATCTGCATGGAAATATCATATGTACTTCGGTACATTAAAATAATATACTCGTATATGATATTCGTAAATCACTTCGTGATTTAAGACGACGCTTATTCCGTCGGATCCCGGCCAACTAGTCACTCATAACGAGTGCACCTCAGCACAAGTGTGTGGACTTCGGTCCTACGTTCATAGACATCTATGACGTAGTGCAGAGGGCGGCCACTAGAGGGAACCCAAGAGTTGGAACTTAATCTGAGACGATTCTGTTCGACGCCGGGGTGGAATCCAGTGTGGCTTAGTGGATAAAGCATCAGCACGTAGAGCTGAAAACCCGGGTTCAAATCTCGGCGCCGGAGAGAATTTTTCTCCGTTCCATTACTCTTTCATCGTATGATGACGCAGAATATCTGCATGGAAATATCATATGTACTTCGGTACATTAAAATAATATATATGATATGCGTAAATCACTTCGTGATTTAAGACGGCGCTTATTCCGTCGGATCCCGGCCAACATGTCACTCATAACGAGTGCACCTCAGCTCATCTGTGGACTTCGGTCCTACGTTCATAGACATCTATGACGTAGTGCAGAGGGCGGCCACTAGAGGGAACCCAAGAGTTGGAACTTAATCTGAGACGATTCTGTCCGACGCCGGGGTGGAATCCGGTGTTGCTTAGTGGATAAAGCATGATCACGTAGAGCTGAAAACCCGGGTTCAAATCCCGGCGCCGGAGAGAATTTTTCTCCTTTCCATTACTCTTTCATCGTATGATGACGCAGAATATCTGCATGGAAGTATCATATGTACTTCGGTACATTAAAATAATATATATGATATGCTTAAATCACTTCGTGATTTAAGACGGCGCTTATTCCGTCGGATCCCGGCCACCTAGTCACTCATAACAAGTGCACCTCAGCACAAGTGTGTGGACTTCGGTCCTACGTTCATAGACATCTATGACGTAGTGCAGAGGGCGGCCACTAGAGGGAATTCAAGATTTGGAACTTAATCGGAGACGATTCTGTCCGACGCCGGGGTGGAATCCGGTGTGGCTTAGTGGATAAAGCATCAGCACGTAGAGCTGAAAAGCTGGGTTCAAATCCCGGCGCCGGAGAGAATTTTTCTCCGTTCCATTACTCTTTCATCGTAGAGTTTATCATGCATCTCAACTCTTGTAATTGATTGACGAATAAAATACCTGTATTTATGGTTCCAGCGGTCTGAACAGTTGTTCCCTGGAGCAGGAGAGAAGAGTTTTGTTGCGTCACGTGACTGTACGAGGGTCTTGGAACTGCGAAAATAACATAGGCGAGGGTTTCCTTAAAATGGTCTAGTAGTCGTTGTGAGGCAAAACATTTAATTGGAATTCGGTCGCGTATTAATAGAAATGGGGGTTTTATGCAAGTTTAACTCGGGATAACATAAAAGGGCCTCACCAACTGGAGGAAGTCGATATGCGGGAACACAGAAATCCCCCCCACCCCAACTTCAAAAAAAGAACGACTTTAATGAAACAATCCTTTGCATGTTGGTTTGAATAAGTTTGTAAACAATTCAACAAAGAGAGTTGGAAGAGTGAAATGTACAGCAGAAATGCGGATGAATTGACAGTCAAACAGCCCAAAAGAGTTGAGACTAAAAATAATAGTCATCGTAATAAAAAGAGCGATGATAAAGGCAAACAGAGAAATGACGTAATTCTAATTCGATTCTCTATTGTTTGTTATTTGCGGAATGGAGGGGATTGGGAAGTTCAAATAACTAGGAGCACAAGTGATGGCGGTATTGGAGGAGACAGCCAGCTAAATGGAAAATGTAGGCTTTGTGCAGAAAACCCAATAGCATCTCCCACAAGTTCTGCGCGCTCCATTACCTGAGGAAACTTATTTGTATAATATTGGAAGAGATGAACAGTTCTTCATGATAAATGGTATAAGTTAACATTTAGTTTTTATCAGAAGAATATTTAAGATATATTAAAAATGTCACTTTATTTCGCAAGTAGGGATTTTTGCAAAACTAGAGCGAAAGTATAGAGAGGATCTCGTAAGTGTACGTAGTTCCTAAAGTCTAATTCGGTCGTCACTTCAGTGTTGCCAATTAATACCAAATATCACCAAAGAGGGTAAAATCACAATGCTACGTACTGAAATAATAATAATAATAATAATAATAATAATAATAATAATAATAATAATAATAACTATAATAATAACTATAGTAGTAGTATAGTATTAATAATAACAATGCCTTATTTATCACATCTCATTTTCTTTAATTTAATTTAATTTTATTTTATTTATTTATTTAATACTTTACACTTGAGCTACATTAGACATTGCAGCCCGAAAGAGCAGAAACTCGTGCTCGGGCGCAGTTCAGATCAGTTCAGGGGCGATTTCTCAGGGCATGCTATGCTTGCTGCGCAAGCCCAATATTTTCGTAGAATGTGTATTTCTCAAAATGGCGTTACGTACATTAAAATTTGTTTTGATTTTTGGAATACATTGAAACCTGTCTAAAGCGGTCATCTGAAGTTACCTTGTAAAATGGCCGTTTTATCAGGTGGCCGCTGGATTAAGGTTGCGGTTTTTTTTATGAATCAGCATGAAAATACTGAATTTCACTGACTTTTTAGGACTGTACGCGTACAACAATCATGCATATTAATGTCAGCCTCTTCCATTCTTGCAACTAGCCTTTTCAAAACTCGCTTGCGGTACCTCAATTTAAATTACTGGATAATACCTTGAACAAGGGACTGGAGGTGTGATGTATTTGGGGGAAGAAACACCAATTTCACGGATCTCATTGCGATTTTGTCATTTAATCTTAGAATTGAAATCGCATAGCTAATTCTCAAACAATGATGATGTCATCCAAGTTGTATTGTTGGCAGTCCACTTCACCTCCAATAAGCCCATGTCAACATTTTTCAAACATCTCGGTTTTAATGATTTCCCTATCATTAAGAGTGGTTCTTTTTCTCCTGCATTAAAACAAAAGAGCAGAGTTATTCTGTCTTTTGCCAACTTCCCCCCGTTACATTCTTTTTTCTTGAAACTTAAATTTTGTTAGGGAGGGCCCTGAAGAAAAACTTGTTTCATCAACATTGTAAATGTCTTTGAGTTGATATTCCGCAAGAATTGAAGGCAGTCTATTTTTTCCATTCTTCAATAACATTGGTTGCAATGTCACCTCCTTCACCAGACACAGAACGAAATGCAATGTTATGCCGTTTTCTAAAGCACTCTAACCACCCATTACTAGCAACAAAATTTCTTACATTGAGTTCTTTGGCAATTTCAAGAGCTTTCTCTTGAATCATAGGCCCACTTACTGCATTTTTTTCGCCCTCGCACACTTGAATCATTCGTAAACGAAATTATTCACATTACTAAACACAGATTCTGTCTTCCTCCCATTTTTCTAATATTTCATCTTTATTCTTAATTATACCGTTCATTTGTGTCCTTCCACATTTGAATATTTCTGCAATTTTTCTCGCAGATGTTCCCTTCTCACTTTCTTCAATCATTTTTCGTCTCATCTCTGAACTTAACACCACTCTAAATTTATTGTTAGACATGATTTCTCTCTCAAACTAACTTCACAGTTCCTCTGAATCAAGTGAATAAGACAAAAAAAAAATTCGTAAAAGCTGATCCATATAGAGAAATATAGAATGAGGAGAAAAAAATTTAAAAAAATTCGAATGGTTAACTACCTAAAATATATTGTGACATTTTCGATAGAAAATTTCCGTGTTTCAATCCTTAAAAAACGAGTAAGAATTTATAGCTGTGCAGGGTCGGAGTGGAAAGTGACAAAAGAGTAATAAAACAGTAACTAACTAACCCCTAAGATATGGAGGATGTACTGTTGTACACTTAGCTATTGTTTCCTGTTCTCTAACCATCGAAAAAATAGGTCAGACAGTATCCGTGAAAAGATTTTTTGTTGGACAGTGACCGTTATAGTCAGGTTCCAATCCAAATAGACCCCGGCCGCTGGCCGGGCATGAGGTGGCCGCTAAATAAAGAGAGAATTTGTATTGATCTTATGGAAAATCCAATTGTTTCCAGAGAAAATTGGCCTTTTGGCCAGGTGGCCGTTTAAATGAAGTGACCGTAAAGGCAGGTTTCACTGTACTGTATAAGCCTAATACCATCCGCAGGTTGCAACCCGCAAGTATCGCAACGCTTGCTCGTTTCTCGGAGCTACAGGAAAGATGTAGAAATAACGAGAATATGATGCGCTCGCAAGTGCCTTCCTCCTTGGTCCATCCTAGGTGCACATGCACATATATTGTTCGAAGCTCTGGTCCGAGAGCTACACCAACGACTATTTAACGTTACCCAGAGCAGTATTGACAGCGGGAATGTGCTGTGCAATGTAATTGTATGAGCGGAATGCATGTGTTAGCTGCTGCATGTATTATTAATTCTTAAACATTAATTTGAAGTATTGCAATGAGTTCGGAATTGTGTGTTATTGAAACGCCATTACCTATTAAATCCATTTTCCCGAAGGACTATTCAAGAGAAGACAGACATTATAGAGAATAGCCTATGTGCGCTCGTTCAGTGTAGCTCAATACAACAATGTGCATTGGTTGGCAGATCGAAAAAATAAATAAATGTTTTGTTGGCCATGTTTGTTATACTATATCGAACTTCTACATCTGATAAGCGAATATGATCCATGACTCATAATGATTTCGTAATTATAAAATAAATTATTTATGTGGGTCTGATTATTTTTATTAATTATGAATCATTATATCCTCCCATCTTCCCCTATGAATAAAAGAGCAAGCCTAACTTTCGTGACTAGCATTCGCCCTTGGATCAATTATATAAAATATATCACAAAATTAAGAGAGTTCATTGAGCACAATAACAATAATAAATGGTAAAATAATACAGTATATAATAATAGAGTCTATATACAAATAGAAAATACAAAAGTACATGAATATTAGAGTATCAATTTTTAACTCATTTAGCTTAAACAATTTAAACAATTAATCTGATTTGTTTCTTAAATCTATGTGTGTTAAGTGTACTTAGCTCAGGATAAGCTCTAATTAATGCATTATATCGATGGCATTTAAGTGTGCTTAAATGTGACAGGCTCATGTCGGTAGATTTACTGGCATGTAAAAGAACTCCTGCGGGACAAAATTCCGGCACATCCGGCGACGCTGATATAACCTCTGCAGTTGCGAGCGTCGTTAAATAAAACATAACATTTAACATTTAATGCATTATATATTTTGGGTTCAAAATTTCTGCTGTGTTTTAATCCAGTAGTTGTGTGGCATTTGGGAGTATTTAGAAAGAAACTGTAGTTTTGTCTCGTATGGTATTCGTGAGGATCAAATCTAAATTTATTGTGGTTTTTATAGAAGTTAATCAGCAATGTTTGTTTATAAATTTGTTCTAGATTTGATACACCAAATTCCTGAAAAGTTAATTTTGTTGGGTAATCAAAAAGTTTATATAGACAAATTTTGATAATTCTTTTTGGAGCAAATTTAAAGGATGGAGAGTCGATTTTGCCATTCCTCCCCAACCTAAAATACCATACTGAATTATTGATTGAAACAGAGTTAAGTACACAGTACGCAGAACATAAACAGGTAAATAAGAGCGTAGAATGGAAAATTTGTGGATTGTTTTACGCAATCTGTTACACAGAAAGGAGATATGCTTGTCCCATTTTAAATGTTGGTCAGTAATAATGCCTAAATATTTAACTTGTGAGGATATACTCAAAGCGTTACATGAGCAAGTAGGTAGGTTACAGTCATGTATAGTTATACTTATATTATTATTTATTTCTAGTTGCTCAAGGCCATGTGATGTTAATGAAAATGGTATTAATTTTGTTTTAGAAACGTTCAAAGAAAGTAAGTGAGCATCCAGCCATTCTTTAATAATGTTAATACCACTATTAGAATTTTTATAAGTTTCATTCCAACTCGAACCGCTAAATATAACCACAGTATCATCAGCATAAGAATACAGAGTACCAGAATATTTATCAATGTCAATTTTAAGTAAATCGTTGATATATATTAAAAACAAAACAGGACCTAAAATCGTTCCCTGAGGTACACCTATAACAATGTTACCTTATTCACTAAGATGATCATTTATTTTAGTTGCTTGAGTTCTGTTACTTATGTAAGATTTAAATAATTTTAAAGCCATTCCATTAATTCCCAATCTATCCATTTTATTCAAAAGTATATTGTGATTGACTGTGTCGAAACCTTTTTGTAAGTATCGAAAAATTCCTAGACATAATCTTTATGTTGTTTCTCGTTGAAAGAGCGACTTTGATTTTTCTATGTTTGTACACTTAAAAGATTATTTCTGTCCCACTTCGAATCGCTTTAAGGATGTCATATTAAGGGATAGTGGGACTGAGTTTTGAAACTTTTAAAGATTTTGATTCAATTCTTTCAAATTCGGCGGTGTTGTATCTGTACGTTTAAATGACTACCAAATTTCATCAAGTTTCAATTATTAGTTCCTTAGATATTAATTTTCAGTTATTTAATTAATGATATTAAATTATGCATAAATTCAAAACATCCCTGATAGTTTCTTTTAAAAATATTCAGCGAAGGACTTACATTTGCCAGATAGCAATAATGCATTAGATTTTTTTTTTCCAAAATGTATTGATTTAATAAACGTGATCAACTAATTTAAAACCTAAACTAGGCCTATATGAAATAAAAAGTACCTTTAATTAAAAATAAAGCAAAATTGACATTTCATGATAAAGAAAACTGTGCAAGGATTTTTTTTAAATTCGAGAAATGATTCCTGAGATTTTTTTTTTTTTACAAATCATAATATTTGCTTCGTAATTTTCTTTAATTTTTAGAAGTTAAAATTCATACCATGAAAAGTTTTCAGTGAGGAACTGATTCCATGCACAGCTTTGTGTATTGCAATATGTTGAGTATTCTTGCAAAGTTTCATGTAATCGGAGCAAACGTAAGCCGCTAGAAACTTTATTATACTGTACATAAAAAAACGTAAATTTGAGAAAACGCAATTTTCAGAGGGTGTATCATTTTAAAAATAGTCGCTAGACCTTTAAAAGTTGTAAGCGGGGCTAAATATAGGATTGATTGTTAAACAAATATATAAGGTAATTATTTATGTAAAAAAGAAACAAAATATCAATTTTTACCATTTTGGCCAAAAATTCAGTCCTAGATCTCTTAAAAGTTCTTGTATTATTTGGAATCCAATCACTTGATGTCAACACAACACCGGATCCCAATTTTACAACACCGCAGCGACAACGAACAAACCACCCAATGAGGCTTTCACGTGGTGTTAAACCTACTCCTTAACCATTGCATATTTCAAGATGTGAGTGTACTTAAAAATTGTCTGTAGTAATGTCATGAGAAGTCTGAGATTTATCTGGGAAATCTCAGATGTCGAGTGACATTTATTAGGACTATTTCGTGAATGAAATAAAGATGTAAATAATGTATTCCTAAAATTCGATGACAAAATGTTTATAATTGTATATTTATGAATACGTAACCTATTCAGACATTGTGGAGTTGAAATTGAAGAATATCCATTATTGCAATAAAGAAATTCGATGTATTATTCAATAATGCCAATTATTTTATTTCATTCACAAAATAGAAATTTTATAGGCTACAATTATTATAGGTTAAGTTACCGGTGGGAGCAGGACCAAAGTCAGCTGTGCCTTATTTCGACCGTTACTCGTGCTACAGGAAAGCAATTCTTATAGCTCGACAAACGCATTCTCGCTGTAGTGTGCAACGGAACTAAAGCTGCATCTACACAGTTCAATATTCCAATCGCGTATGCGTGCAATCTGGGAAGAATATTGAAAGAATCAAGTTTAAAAGGTACGTTCAATTAAGATCATGAAGATTTTGTGTCTACATGGTGCGCCGTTTTGAACGTGGTCTTCACTGCGTAAATATATTAATTAATATTAAGTATCAGTCTTGCATTCATTGCTTTAAAGTTGAAAGAAAAGATTAACCATGTAGTTGCATCTTAATGTATTCATGATCATCAATTTACGGGGAAACAGTTGGCGACAACGACTAACAAAAGAACGACCATGCGATAAATTGATAGCGATAAATCTAGCTGCAAAAAATATTGCAAAGTGTGATTGTGATTGGTTGGAATTCAAAATTTCATTACACTTCTTTGATCGAAAATGGAATGACGTCAAATAAACGAAATAGTCTAATTAAAACCGAAGTGTCTTACTAACAACGCTAACGATTTCTTCTTAGCCCACTTCAATACGACTTTGTTGGTGTTATTGTCGGAAAGGGCGGGACGAACCGAGAGGGAAAGGGTTTGAGGGTGGAATACAATTCCCAGGGCTACACCGGGGGGTCGCAAGACGTAGTGTGGTGTAATACAACTGCAGCTTTCCTTGCCTCGCGCCTCACGAAGGATAAAAACGAGGGGAGGGGGGAGTTGAAAAAAAAGGGGGAAAAAAGTCTCCCTTGCCCTCCATCTACATATATACACGAGCAACACAGATCGTAAATGCAGCACTTGTTACACTATACACTGAGACTTGGAACCGATCAAGCATGATAATCAAACTAGATAGTGAGAAAACACGGTTTCATATTATTTCGGAAGGGATTTATTCCAAGCACATATTTCATAATTTTAGGCCTTGGATTCATATTCATATTTTTACTGGCCACTTCAAAGTAGGACTAAAGTATTTTATGAATGTTTTGAACATCTTTCACGGCGATTATGCAAAGTTAATATACATATTTTTGCATATTTCAGGCGATCCTGCATATTGTAACTTTTATTACAAAACAACAATGTAATCACACCAACAATTCTCACTTTCTACAATTTAATTCTGCTCCCGTCAACAATGGGATTTCCACTCCACACAGCAACACAGTATTCGTTATTGCACTCCACAGACGACAATGACAATTTACTTGGATTATTGAGAACAACAATGAACTGTTAATCTTAACTAATGTTCACAAAGCACTATTTACAGAACAGAACTGTCAGTTCTCGGTTCACAGATCGTTTGCCTTGGCTAGTTCTTCTAGCTCAGCCACTCGAGTTCACAGTATCTCGAACCCCAGACCTTCAGAGACAGTCCACTGAACTTCGAACTTAGGTCCCCCAACTGCGGTCCACTGCATTCAAACTCAGGACTTCCGGCTCCCACAGTTACGGACACCTCAAGTCTAACTCCGGTCTCGAATCTGGCTTCACTGCTACACAAGACTAGCTGGCTTGCTGTCCAACGACTACAACAACACTAACTCAAGTTCACTCGCGTCTCGTAATTTATAACCAAACCATAGTTACGAGAAATTTCTACGATGCTAGAAATTTCCACGGATGTCCAGAGATAGCACTCTCGAATAATCTGGATATCTCCCCTCTCTGCCGCGGTCGCTCTCTCTCCTCTCCTCTCTACGCCACAGCACATGCCACAGGAAGCAGATGCGCGCGCAACTTGCTCCGAACCACGGCCGACCATGTAATCCTTCTACCGGTGTGTGAGATCGGATCCCAGCTCTGTCACAATATAATAGACTTTAGTGCAGGGATGCGATACCTATTAGAATTTAAGAGCTCGAGTTTTTTAAGCTCTCTTCATAAGCGCGGAGCTTTTCTGCCTGAAGCTCAGGGGTGTACAGCACATACAACGTTGCAGACCATGACAGATCGCAAGCGAGATTACAATACAGATTTTAATGATAAGTACGTAGAAGGTTCAGTTTTTATATAATTAACGTGGCGGTGAAGTACGTTGTTTAATAAGTAAAAAATATATACTATAATTATTTGTAAAAAAAATGTCAATCATCAGTACGAAACACAACACAACACAACACAGATATATACATTATTGTGGAGAAGAGAGAAATTGATTTCAGACAAGAAATAATGCTGAAAAATGAAGAAAATCCGCGGGTTTTTTTTTTCTAATCGTAATTATATTTGAGACTGTTAAATGACTTAACCATATAATCATATAAGCCTATGGCTATACACTGGGTGCGTGAGTTGAGACGATTTTTTTTTTTTTGTTTTTTATGCTGTTTTCTTGTCTTTAAAATTTTAAGCAGTTTACTGAATGAAAACCTCCTTGCACAACAGTTATTGTCAGATTGGTCTGAAACTTCTCACAAAGATCAATTATGTTGATAAATAAAATTTAACTAGCATTTGTATGAAATATTAATATTAAGTTTCTTCGGGGAATATTCATATTGCACTTAGATTAAATGTGCCGTAATGGTAAATCCATAAAGTTTAAAATTTTCTTGTGTCTCTATTTAGACTGATCTCCGAAGCTAATTAATATTTATTCCCATTACTATTTTCAAGACTTTGAGCAAATATGAACTAAAAATTTTGAAAACTTTGATGCAAGGAGCCTTTTTAGTGATGTCAATATAAAATATATTTTAAAAAATATAATTTCAAAACTATTAGACTTAATGACACCAAATTGTGCACAGATTATATAGTATTGTAGATCTGTTTATATAGTTCAAATTTCACAAATTTTGGCCGAAAATTGTGAAAATTTTAACAATCATACATATCCCCTTAAATGATTGACCCCAAAAATTACGATGGCTCTTCAATAGCATAATTTAATAAATTTGTTTTTTCATGTTACGTGCATCTCAAAAAATCGCTCTAAGAAAACTCATTACATAATCACGACTGGAGAGTAAGGACTACATTTTCACAATCACACAATCAATATACTCTATTTCAATCTATATTGTCGTTATTATTTTTTGAACAAATGCTCAAAAGTACTTAGAGATCACACACGTCGAGCAGGTAGACCCTATTAGTTTCTCCTAAACAATGAAGTGAAGTATTTACATAATAAATAATTGTTTTTAACAAGAAAATGGCTTACAAACAATTAACTTTTCCTATTTCTCTTTTTGTTCTTAAAATCCCTTTCCTTTGCGATTTGTTTATATATGTACATGTATATTAAATAACTGAATAATTAGCCCTATTACATAGCCAGAAATTTAATAACGCAAGTTATTGTAATAATTGCTGCCTTTATTCGCTGGATGTGCATGTACATCCCTGATGTCTACGTTACGACGCTATGTAATAGATGCGCTATGCGCTCGTGATCAAGGTCGAGCTCTTCTACCATGATTGGGAGCTAATATCATCTCATCCCTGCTTTAGTGAATATTAGCGTCGTGCGTTACAGGCGTTAAGTTCGGTTCAAGTTTCTCGTGTATGGCGAAATTCGAGATTCGCCAATGTTCGCAGTGCAGAAAGAAGCTTGTCGTGTTTCTTTCACTTTGTTATGTAAACATTCGCTACCCTCCACTCCCATGTTTTAACCGCTTAAGAATTTTAGCACAAACCTTGCGGTTAGTTTTCATATGAAATAAGACTAAGTTTAAAGACAATAGAATATAATGGGTCTTGAAACTTTCAACTTGCTCTCTTGTAAAAACAGTAAAAGGATTTCCCCTGTACTCTTCAATTGTTTGTATATATCTGAAGTCTGATTAGTGTAATATGCTACTAGTCAGCGATGTATGCAATAGAGTAGAAAAGGAACTGGCCACCCTACCCCATTATCTCTTGGCTTAGTTGGCTTATACGTGGTGCCTTGTTGGTATACTTGTGAGGTTAAGAACTGTCTTCGAACAGTTGACTAAACAATAACAATATATGTTTTGTGCGAGATCGTGCGTATTTGCTTGTTTTCCGCACAGAACCAATACGCGGTAAGTGTGAAATACCACATTCAGTATTCCCAACGCAACACACACAACAATTTCCCTCTTCTTATCGCTTAAGCGCGACATTCATTTTACTGCTTTAGGCTTTTAACATATTATTTTTAGACACGTTTAAGATAGTAATAATTATAAATTCGAAACTTACCACTGCAATTTCACCTAAATTGCAATGTTAATTATTGTTTTTAAATATTTGCAAAAATTAAGTAAAGTCTACTACTCCACGAAACTTATTGCATTCCTGATACAAGTAACATTAAGGAAGCCGTGAAAAAATCAACGAGATTCCAGATGCCGATGTTGTTACTGCAATATGTTATATAAATAATATTGTTAAAATAATAAAATGAAAAATAAATCATTACATAACCTTACCGTTTGTTTTAAGTTCGCATTTATAGACTGGGGGAAACAAAAAAAAGACAGACGTATATCACGGCCTGCTGGAGTATAGTAAACACAGAAAACATTTTATAGCAACAATGTTGAAGAAAGATATTATGGTGTTCCGAAGTTGGCGTCATTAAACAGAAACCAACATGGAGATTTCATTGCAACTAATTAGAAATTTGTATTTCAGGTATGTAATAAAGGATCTTCGCACAAAATAATGTACGATACACGAGCGGTATGTTTGTTTTCATGTTCTTGGAAATTAAAAAAGCTCAACTACGTTTCGCTTTTTCAATCTTTTCCTCGACCATGAAAACGTCAACATACCGCTCTTGTAACGTATATTACTATTGTATGTTTCCTTCAGTCTCTTCTGATAAATTTTGTAGAATGTCAGATTTGTGTACGTCGTAATGTTTGAAATTCAATTTCATTAATGAAATATTACTGGATTTCAAGAATCTACAGGTCACATCGGTTCTACATTCAGTTATATCGATTATGTCAAGAGTTATAAAGAAAACTTTCAACGAAGTCTTACTATGGAGTACTTTCCTTGTATACATTGAAAAGAAATCGGAATAACAAATATACATTAAATTAATTGAAAAGTTTTAATACTTTGTAGAGGCTAAAATATTGTCATCAGATTGCCAATGGACATACGTTCATGATGTAGATAGCATTCAAATGTACAGTAGTGGCAAAAACAATCGGACCGACCTTTGTAGCTGATTTCAGAGTCACAGATTCAAATTTTGCTAGCCACAAAACACATACATCTTGTATAATTAATTGTAACAATGAGATTTATTGCACTTTTTCGAATCTTACAGTCTTTTGTTTCCTTCAGTGCCTCAAAATTACAAACGAAAAAACTTTGAGAGTTTTATTTTTATCTGGCATCAATATTACATTTCTACCCCCTATTCGCCAAAGACAACTGCGTATTTTTCCATTAAATAGCAGTACCTACCTCTGGCTTCACTATCCATATTGAAATTACTACAATTTGACACAATACACAGCACAGGATTCTTTTGTATCAGCTACAAGGGTCGGTACGGTGTTTTTTTTTTTTTTTTTTTTTGCCACCACTGTACTATGACTAGACCTCAGATTTTAGGTTAAATGCTTATTTTTTTCTGTAGAGATAAACCAAAACTGTCGAACATTGAAATCTTTCAAATCCAAGTTAGAAAATTATCTTTTGAAGAGTTGCCAACCTAACTTACTATTATGACAAGTGTTGTATTGCATGTTTCCACGTATTCACATTTTTTTTATGTTCTAGTGATATTTTATATTTTTGTTTTCATGTTTTCCGATAATGGTATATCTATAATGTATAACTTGAGCTATATATAATCATAATTTTCCTTACTGTGCGTACCTAAAAATATTGTATTCATTGTATGCTTTGCACTGCACTATTTTATTGCTACTATTATTATTACTTACTGACTTTTAAGGAACCCGGAGGTTCATTGCCGCCCTCACATAAGCCCGCCATTGGTCCCTATCCTGAGTAAGATTAATCCAGTCTCTACCATCATATCCTATCTCCCTAAAATCCATTTTAATATTATCTTCCCATCTACGTCTCGGCCTCCCCAAAGGTATTTTCCCCTCCGGCCTCCCAACTAACACACTATATGCATTTCAGGATTCACCCATACGTGCTACATGTCCTGCCCATCTCAAACGTCGGGATTTTATGGTCCTAATTATGACAGGTGAAGTATACAATGCGTGCAGCTCTGTGTTGTGTAACTTTCTCCATTCTCCTGTAACTTCATCCCTCTTAGCCCAAAATATTTTCCTAAGAACCTTATTCTCAAATTATTATTATTATTATTTTTTTGTCATTATTATTATTATCAATAATTGTTTTATTTTTTATACTTTGTATGTCTCATTTATTTTGACCTGCTGTTCACATTTTATTAGGCTTTTCCCTTTCTTTCTGTATGTTATATATTATGTCTGATTTCTACTTACTTGTTGTTTACATTTTATTATTATTCTCTTATTCAGTTTTGTGTGTAAAATTGTAGTGTTTTTGTAACGCAGTTTTACTCCTGGTTGAGTGTTAGAGAAGGCCGTATGGCCTTAACTCTGCCAGGTTAAATAAATTATTATTATTTTATTGTTGTTATTATTATTATTATTATTATTATTATTATTATTAAAATATCTTCACATTTTAGATACAATATGAATGTTTGAAAGCGGTTTTATGGTGCCTAAAATGCTTATTTTTCCCATTGGGACCTATTTTTTAAGTTTTATAGCCTAAAATTGCTTATTTGCATTTGTTACGTATATATTTTTAAATTTTAGTGTAGCAGTGAAAGAGAAAGTTTTGAAAGTCATGGGGTGGATTTTGTTCAAATATCCTGTAATAGTTTGGTTGTAGAAATGAAGAAATTCCTGGAAGGTGTCTGGTTTTGTTGAGCACTCGAGCAGACTAGGAATTGTGATGAATTAGGATGATGTAGTTCTCCCTAAAGTAATCAGCATGGCAAATATTGCTAGATTTAAATAGGCATCAATTGCTTCGGTATCATTGAGAAGAATTTTTTTCGCTTATAAAATGGTTCTGGCTAAGAAAAGACAAAGTTTCACAATAGAAAATTAGAGAAAACGTTCTTATACATTGCAATGTCAATTATGAGTAATATGTTAATTGTAAATTTATTTGTAAATTAATTAACGCAATTCTAATATCGATCGTCTAGTTCAAAAGTGCGACAACTCAAAAAAACAAGTTTTGAGATATCTTCAGATGAAAGTTTCAAATAAATTACTTAGAAAGAACAGACTTCTGGTTCATAACCACGACAATTAGAAATGAGTCAGTATTCAGTACGAGTTCATCACAATCTTCCAATTCATTATTAATACATTTCGAAATGTACTAATAATGAATTAGTAAAGTCCATAGTTATAATTATTTCTAAAGCAGTTTATTTAGTTTTCTTTTTTTCTGTATGGTTGTAAATATGACTTAACTCAATACTGAATCGGAAAGAGCTCCGAAAAGGGGCTTTCAGTAGTATAGCCTAAATAACTAAAAAATGGCAAGGACTATGCGGTTAATGAAGGAAGGTTGAGGGGAAGGAAGAAGATAATGGGGGAGAAACGGAAGGTGAATGTAGGGAAGGGAAGGAGAATGAGGTGAAGGGAAGAGGAAAAATTTGAAGGCAAGAGAAAAGACAGAAGTTGAAGGCAAGGAAGAGGAAAGATAATGAGAGAAAGGGAAGGAGAATGGGCAAAGTGAAGGAATGGAAATGAGAGGAAGGGAAAAAGGATGAGAAGAATAGAAGAGGGATGAGTGGAAGGGTAGGAGGATGAGGTGAAAGGAGAGCAAAATAGGCAATGGAAGGATTATAGGTGAGAAAACGAGGATGTGAGAAAGGGAGAGAATATGAGGGCAAGGTAAGGAAGATAAGGTGAAGGGAGGAAAAAAGGGGAAGGAAGGAGGATGAGGGAAGGAATGTAAGCAAGGGAAGAAAAGTGGAATAGGAAGGAATGGGGAAGGGAAGATAGAAGACGGAAAGTACAGACGTGGACAAATTATTAGACTAAAACGTTTTTCTTGGAAACAAAATATAATTCGTCATATCAATTATCAGTATAATTCACAGAGTCGCTATTGTTGTAAATATGATTGTTTACATATTCTAGTATATTTTTCCAATGGTTAAGCATATTTTGTCTGGCTGTGTTGGTACTACTGGTGTTTTAATTATATACTGCAGAAGATATTCTCCCATGGCCTGCAAGAAGACCGGACAAGAACGAAATTGAAAATCAATCATCTATACTGAAGAAGGAAGTGAACAAATAGAGGCTTACAACAAAACAATAACTCATTTAAGCAGTGTCTGATATCTGGCTAAATGAAGCATCAGCAAAGAAAGTGCCAAACTTTGGTTTCCAGCATCCCTGACAAAATCAACGTATTAATAAAGAATGAGGGAATATTCACAAAATGTTAGTAACCTCAAGACTCAGTTTTCTGTTCATTATTTCTGTGCAAAATACATTTTTGTGCATTATTTCTGCCCATAAATACAGCCTTGTTGCACATATAATGAATTTAGTCTAATAATAATTTGTCAATGTCTGTAAAAACTGACAAGGGAGAAAGAAAGATGGAAGGGAAGAAAAGGTGGAAAAGGGGAGTGGATGATAAGGGAGGGAAAGGAGGAAGGAGTAGGGTACGCTGGAAGGGAAAATGAAGGAGGGGTAGAATAGAAGAGCAGAAAGAGGAGAACTTTCAAAGAAGAGCGGAGGAAAGTTGGCTTGAAGGGAAAGATGGGAACGGAGAAAAGGGAAAAAAGAATGAAGAGATAGGAGGGAAGGAAAAATAAGAAGAAAGTGTTACCGATTAATGATTTTATTAACAGACATTACATTTTTGTAACTTGTTTGTACCATACGTATGATAGAAAATTACGTACAAGTAACAATTTAATGATTGTCGACCGCTGTGACACACGGCGATTGAATTGCAAAGAATATTGTGTAAAGATATGATCGTGAGTGTAAATCTCTCTGAAATTCAGGATATTCGTCCAATTTCGTTGTGGTATTCTGACTTATCCTACGTACATATTTGACTTAGTTAACCTTTTGACGTTAATAAAAAAACAAAAAAAAAATGTAGGTTTATGTTAAATGCCGCTAAGGGTATCAAATCTATCTCTCGTAGACAGGATGATGACAGAGATATGCGGCTTTAGAGAGACAGAAAGACGGAGAATTTGTAACTAAATTAAATGCTTATGTAAATTCAGATACAATTATTTAATTTTTACGTCTCGAAATTAACACAGACGACCTACACAAACAACGGACGTAGAGTTGTATGAAACTGAAGTGTTGATATAAACAGAAAGAATTATGTAAATATGAGATACAGAGCGATACTGCAAAAAGCGACCTCAGAGAAACAATTAAAACTTTATGAAATGTTGGAAGTACTGCTGACGAGTGGTAAAGGAAACGAGTCTGGGATAGAAAGAAGAGAAATTAAATCAAATCTAGACACTAGCGTAGAGTTTTTGCTTTCAACGAAAGGCGATTCTATCTTTGATCGACAGATTTTTCACAGGACTGTCAATATTTATTTTCGTTGGAGATAAAAGTGCTCAAATAGCAAAGTTGATCGTATAGAAGAACACTGTGCATAAAATATTTAATTAACCTCTTCCCGATACAATTGAATTACATTTTTTCACTTTCATATGGAATGAATTTTCATTTTATGCTTAGGTCAACATTTATAAAACATGATATGTGTGTGTTACACTAGTCGACAAATTTCAAGTTTTTTTCTGTGACGTGGACAAAATATGGTCACTTTTACCAAGTCGACTCTCCTGAACACGAAAGTGATGGTAAAAAATGGCGTAAGAAGTTAAATTTTTGTTTAGATTTTGGCCTTCATGATATTGTATCAACAATTTTGTTTTATTTCCTGTTATTTTTTCCACGGATACAGCAAATAATAAAGAACATATAGACTATAGAAGATTGAATTTTAATGTTATGCATGAATGTTTGTTCCCATAAAACTTATTTTATTTTTTTTTTTATTAATTTAACATCCATTTGTCCAATTTTAAGGTAGCCTATGTTTTCCTCCGGTTATTTATTTAACCTGATAGAGATAAGACCATCAGGCCTTCTCTTCCCCTCTACCAGGGGATTACAACTACAATATTAAGAATACAATTACAATTATAATTACAATTAATATTAAATTTATAAATACAATAAAAATCAAAGTACTGAAAGATTAACTGATTAATAAAGGCTAGAGAATATATTGTAAAAGTTAAGAAAAGAGAACATATTTTATTAATCAAGTAAAAATTAAACCTACTCTTCGCAGTAAGAAAATGCTTAATAAGTTTCCTTTTGAGCGCTACTAAATTCCGACAGTCTCTGATGTCACTGGGTTAGGTACTCCACAAGCGCGAGAGCGAGATTGTGTATGATGATGAATACGATGATGTCTTATGTGTTTGTATGGCTAGTATGCGGTTATGGAAGTCTGTACAAACTTTAGCAAATATTTGCCAAAGCATGTAGATTTGTATAGAGATACATACATACATACATACATACATACATGCATACATTCATACAGGGACATAATTTTATTTTTACTTCGATTTTTATTGTACCTGAGTTTTTGAATGTACTTCACTCCCACCCCTTCTACTAAGGAAGTTCCAACTCCACACAGAACCAAGACCGCAGATAGTAAGCAGTACTGAGTTACTGGGTATAGTACGTTCCAGAAATATGTTCGCATTTTCCAGTGACGAATGAGCTTTCAATATTGAAGCTCGCCCCTCTGTAATAGCTGGGCTGTCTTAGCTCTTTTCTGAAAACATTAATTTCTCTTAGAAATTGGACGTTTACGCAATATTATACAGCTGTTTAATTTAACTTAAATAAAAGGGCCTCGTTAAGTAATTAACTGTCACGTGATTTCCTCCCTTTCTACAATCCTGCGGCATAACCACTTGGACGGACAGTAGATAGCATGTCTGAGTAATTTTATATTTTCGGGTCGGGCAGAAGTGAAGATTGAATTCACAGTACGTAGAGTAGGTACAGAATTATTTCAACATGAGTTACTAGTACGAAGGACGAAACTGGCAATTGGAATTAGATGCAATAGTCTATAGTGCGATAATGTGCACAAAAGAACTGAAGCCTGTATCGAAATGAACGGCCACCATTTTCAAAATTGTGTTTAAATATTCATATTATGATTATTTTTCAATTTAACTTCTTTCTCTATATTGTACGCTAATGTGCTGTAGACAGTATAATATACACCGCATAATGAATACGTTCGCATGGATAACTCACTTCGTGAGTAAAAACACTTATTCTTATTACAGTACTGTACTTTCATTAAAGAAAAACCTAATGAAAATTATCAAACTCAAAATCGCGATATTTCCTAGTTTACGTAAATGGATAAACTACTTTTCTTCCATCCTATACCTAGTAGAGTGATTTGTGTTTTACGCCAGTATCATCGAACTCCAGTCTTGGAGGGGGGAGGAAGCGGTGTTTCCGGTTCTCAAAAGGTATAGACAGGTTAATATTAAAAATGTTAGTAAAAATAAAATGATGTCCCTGTACATAAATACATACATACATACATACATAAATACATACATACATTCATACATACCACATACCCACATTGACTTTTATACAAGGCTTTCATCTCAAAACTTCCCAGTCCAAATAACTAATTATTTAAATTGAATTGAATTTAAACAAAATACGTCAGTTTAGATATCCAGAGGGATGTCTCAAACCAGGCTTAATTGCGTTTTAGATTTCACGGTCCATTCCCTCTTTGCTGTACGTGTAACAGTCTTCGGCGTAGGGACACCTGTTTGAAGGTTACAACTCACGTTAATACTTTAATGGTAGACATTTATTGTCTACACTAGGAATGTACTGTATATACTGCATCTGTACAGAGTGAAATATATTTTGTATCTTACTGTGACGGACTGTTTACATGTTGAGACACGAAGTAACGGCGCGTTCCATCTCCCACTCCACTCGACCAACAAAACACTATCGTCCGTGCGTTCTGAACTTCATGCGTTTGTGTGCCCAGGACCGCAGACTGGTAATAACATGATAGGCATCTACTTATGTTTGTTTATTAATATTCAGACACTTTGTAAATGTCATATCACAGTGTGATTAAGTGTTTATTATTATTATTATTATTATTATTATTATTATTATTATTATTATTATTATTATTATTAATGTCTGCCACTATTATGTTCATTCTATGTCTTTTACTTTTTCTAATATATTGTTTTCAAATTATTTCCATAATATTGATGAATTCATTTGCCATCACTGATCACTAGACGTCGTGCAATTGCCACGACAATCGCAAGGTTTACTGCGCACGCGGTATAGACTGTATGAGAAGGGGGCGTGCAACGGATGGAGTATGTATCTGATGTAAACACTGAGCAGTATACTGCGGTTACAATAAAACCTGTATCCTGCATTCAAGAAATATAATGAATGATCATTGAAGTAGGAAATGTCTAAACATGTAAATACACAATTATTTTATACTGAGATATATTAACTCTTAAAATTTAATGTAAGATACTCACATCATCCTTGAATATGTGGATTGCAGTGAAGAGTTACGTACTTTTTGAGCGACTGTAAAGTAACCTCCTCCGATGGTCACTTAAACAGTTTTTATTTTGGGAAAATGTACGTTCAACATCACACGATGTAATACGTACATATTTGAAGAACGGAAAGTCACTACATTTTAGTACACCAACTTCACACGTATTATCGTGACCTGATGGTACATCATTTATAATACGAAGTTGTGAATAGGCTGAATTTTTAGCAATTATGTTTCTCAACTTACATTTCACTTTTTTCTGAAATTAGTGAATTGTTATTTTGGATAACGGTTGGTGATACTTTATCCTCTATATTAAGGGCTTCTGAGAGTTGTAGTTTAGAATATTCTAACAGGATGATGCTTTTGGACACGATTTTAAAATTAGAATCGATGAACAGAATATCTTCCAATAGCTGGTCAGAAGGCAATGATTTTACTGCTGCTACAGCGGAACTGTCTGTGCTATCCAATGTATCAATTACCTCCATTATTTTGCCGTAATGTTCTGCATAATAATTAACAACATCCAACCACGTTCCCCAACGTGTCAAGACTGGCTGCGGGGGTAAGGGTATTCCAGGGCAATTATTTGGAACAGCAACACTCTCATTGAGTTGTTGTCTGCACTGAACAGATGTTAAGCTTTGACTATTCCAACCACAGTAATGCAAAAACAAGTGCTTACATAGGCATACATTAGCTGTAGCTGCTCTATCTATTTGGATCGGTCACAACTCTTAACATGAACTGCTTATACTACGAGACCGGGCGGTCGTTCGCCTCTTCTATACTACCGTACATCGGCAACCTGATTGCATGGTGTGTGTGTGGCAATTGAACGAAGTCTAATGATCACTATTAAGTTGGACTATTAATTTGGGCATTTAATTGCAATTTTCAATAAAGGTATTCGTTTTTCAGTGTACAAAGTAATTATCATTATTTACAGACGTGTCCTTGGCGGTTTGCCTTATCTCGTTTACAGGTAAAATACTTTTAACATCGATTATCTCTAAAGGTTCATTGGCGGGTTCGCCCTTCTCTTACGGAACGCCTCATAGGATTATCGGAGTAATCTTTAAAATATAAAAAGCGATACGGATTAGTGAATAAGTGGAGTTATTGCCCTTAATTTGAGACGAGCATGAGGACGTTTGCGCAGGTCGCAGGACTGTATCAATAACACACAAAGGCCTGCATTGGATTTCACAAATCCCGGGATTGGCTGCGGTTTCCAGGCTGTAGTATATTGTACTGACCTCTCCTTCCGAATAAACTCGTTTTCATTTTGTTCGGATCGCCATTATTCTATTGTTTGTATTTTTATAACCCACAGAAATGTCGAGACCCGTACAGAAGTAATACCTCACCGGCCTAACAATTGCCTCGTTGCCATTGTGAACCCCTCTTCGTGTCGCTGTTGCCATTTAAACTCTTGCACACGTCTGAATTGGGAATCGGGTATCGATGTTGACTTGACCTGAATAGTCGCATGTTTACCAATGATTTCGACAATTGTAGACCTCGGTATCATTGCGTGACACTTCATTCCCCGTTTAATTTGTATGCCAGAGTGACAAAGAGCATTGGCGACAACAAACCATCGGAATAGCTGTAGTTTCCGGGCGATGTTCCCTGTAATCTAGTAAAGTGGCAAGCAGACATGACCAATACTGTTTTAAAACTGATTGCCACATTGATTATGAGGGATCAAATAATTCAGTGGTGTTCGGGATATTGCTTATGGTACTGCTATCCACAGGGTGTCGTAAAATGATGGCGACAAACTCCGTGGTTTTGTAGGGAGAATATTTTAAGCAATTTCAAATACGTATTTGCGCACAAATCTCCATTTGACGCTACATCATTGTCAATTGTTACACTTTTACCCTAATATGAAAGTTTCAGACCCATAGTAGGCAGGTGCCCCGGGTTCGAATCCCGGTCGGGGCAAGTTACCTGGTTGAGGTTTTTTCCGGAGTTTTCCCTCAACCCAATACGAGCAAATGCTGGGTAACATTCGGTGCTGGATCCCGGACTCATTTCACTGGCATTATCACCTTCATTTCATTCAGACGCTAAATAACCTAGATGTTGATACAGCGTCGTAAAATAACCCAATAAAAAACCCATAGTAGGCCAAGCGCCATATATTAAGAAGGGAGAAAACAAGGGTTAAAATTAAATGAACGACATACAGTAATTCCATAAAACATATAGCAAGTAGTCGACCTGGTTGGCGAGTTGGTATAGCGCTGGCCTTCTATGCTCAAGGTTGCGGGCTCTATCCCGGGTCAGGTCGGTGGCATTTAAATGTGCTTAAATGCGACAGGCTCATGTCAGTAGATTTACCGGCATGTGAAAGAACTCCTGCGGGACAAAATTCCGGCACATCCGGCGACGCTGATATAATCTCTGCAGTTGCGAGCGTCGTTAAATAAAACATAACATTTAACATTTATAGCAAGTAATATAAAGTGTGAATATTAATGCTAAATGATATATCAATCTCCATTAAACTACGAATTACAGAATTGCACGACATATGATCGACTAGCTAAGAGCATTTATGGATAAATTTGAAATGTGACAGTATTATGTAGAACATAGACAACTTCACTTTCTTTGACTATAAACTATCTTGAAGAGTGATAAGAAAATTTTCTCATCAAATATGAGACTCTATTACAAGACCTACAGCAGAATTCACTGGTAAGTTTGGAGAAACAGTGACAATTGACAAGGAATCGAGATTTTCTGAAATTCTTTTGGCTTACAGCCGATAGAAAATCCTGAAAGTTTATAGCTTGAATTGATAAATCTACAGAACAGCACGCCATTCAGATTCCAGCAAAATCAGGAATCAAACTGTTCGTAATGCTACCTAAGTCAGATTTCCAAATATACTCTTTGCTTCCATATATACTGTATATACTTGAGTCAGAGTTTAATACAAGAAAGAAGTGTAAAAGCTCTCATATACAGAAAGAGCTTAGAAGGAAGTTTATTTCATCTGCCGTGACATATAAAACATACTTTCTTGAATTTGTGATTGTTTGCGAATACAGACTATTTACCTTTCTGAGAACAGACGAATACTCTTTAATGTATAAAGACTTGTAAATTCTCGCGTTCTATGTTCCAAATTTTAAATTTAAATTTGATCCTCACGAATACCATACCAGACAAAACTACAGTTTCTTTCTAAATATTCCCAAATGCCACACAACTGCTGGATTAAAACACAGCAGAAATTTTGGGCCCAAAATATATAATGTATTAATTAGAGCTTACCCTGAGCTAAGTACACTTAACACACATAGATTTAAGAAACAAATCAGATTAATTATTTAATTGTTTAAGCTAATTCAGTTAAAAATTGATACTCTAATATATATGTACTTTTGTATTTTCTATTTGTATATAGACCCTATTCATTCATTCATTCATTCATTCATTCATTCATTCATTCATTCATTCATTCATTCATTCATTCATTTTATTCCATAGATCTTACATGAGCAATGAAGCTTTAAGATGTGGAACAAGTCAAAATTTTACAATATTACAATTACAATTTTTACAGTTTTACAATTTAGTAATTTTCTACAATTTTTACAATTTTGTGCAATTTTTTACAATATTTAGGCGAGATGTAGTGAGATCAGGTGAGGTCCGATGATTCGCCAAAATATTACCCGGCATTTGCCTTTTGGTTGGGGAAACCTCGGAAAACCCCAACCAGGTAATCAAATCAAAGGGGTTGATGCCGAGGACTCGCCATAGACCATCCGGCTTCAGTCCCACGATTGGGGAAAACCTCGGAAGAAACCATTCAATGAGACCAAAGGGGGATCCAACCCAAACCCGAACGCAGCTCTGGATCAGCAGTCCAGCGAGTCTGCCGACTGAGCTACATCGATGGCTCTACTAAAAGTATACGATACATAGCCAATCAGATTATTAAATTTACAAACGCAAACGATCATTCATAAGTTGAGCTATATTATAATACAAAACAAGTTAATTAAATTTAAGGCATAAACAATTCAACCAGTTGTGATACACAGAAATTGATAATACATATCATGCAAACTACTTCAAATTACAAACACAAACAATTTATCAACAGAGCTATACCGATTACTATTCAATTTAAAGCATATACAATTGATCTGCAAAACTATACATATACAATACAAAGTAAGCAGAATAATTTAATTTACAAGCATACTTTCATTAAGCTATACAAATTTGTGCAATTAATATCTTACAACTTACTTACTTACAAATGGCTTTTAAGGAACCCGAAGGTTCATTGCCGCCCTCACATAAGCCCGCCATCGGTCCCTATCCTGTGCAAGATTAAGCCAGTCTCTATCATCATATCCCACCTCCCTCAAATCCATTTTAATATTATCCTCCCATCTACGTCTCGGCCTCCCTAAAGGTCTTTTTCCCTCCGGTCTCCCAACTAACACTCTATATGCATTTCTGGATTCGCCCATACGTGCTACATGCCCTGCCCATCTCAAACGTCTGGATTTCAAGTTCCTAATTGCAATTAATATCAAGTAGATTAATTCAATTTATAATCATAAACAATTCATCAGTTGAGCTATACAGACTACTATAAAATTTACAGCATATACAATTCATAAATTGAGCTATACAGACTACCATTATTACATGCTGTATTATTTTACCATTTATTGTGCTCAATGAACTCTCTTAATTTTGTGATATATTTTGTGTAACCGATCTGAACTGCACCCGAGCACGAGCTTCTGCTCTTTCGGGCTGCAATGCATAATGTAGCTCAAGTGTAAAGTATTAAATAAATAAATAAAAAATAAAATAATGAGATATATAATAGGAAATATTAACAAATAGTGTTATAATAAGTAAGTGTTACAGCTATGTTTTTTGTATCTTGAAACGGTTGTATTCAGTTTGTGTTTCAAGTACTAAACTAATTTACAAAGCTAGGAAATAATATAATTTTGTTATGTGTGTTTAGGTACAGTCTGTCTAAAATTACTATAATTATTGTACCACGCAGATATCACGAGTAGATATCACGACCACCTGCACGAGCCGCCAGAGCGCACCGTGGCAGTGAACGGCTTTTGCAGCGAAACTACAAACAACTTGTAACTGCTGCGGCTGGCTCCGTCTGTCTTTCTCTCTTTCAAGTTTTTTTTTTAGCACTTTGTGAGCACGATTTTCCCATCCATGGATATGATGCTCATTTGTTGCGTATTGCACACAAGAATAAAGCAATTGCTGCGTTTCTCAGATGGCCTAGAGCAGTGCCATTTCAATTGTACCACGAAAACATAGCTTACAGTGTAATACGGACGCTTTGAGAAGTAGACCCCGGGGGACGACTCCACATGGCCGAGATGTAAATGCGATGCGGTTCAACCCAATGCTTCCGTGAGATATCGAACAGATACAACAATCGATACCAGACAAGCAACAACTCTTCCGCTCTCTTCCCTTAGCAGGAAGGATGCGTAGTAACTCGTTACCATGTCATTTCGTAAACAAAATAAAGAAGATCTACTTTAGAAGAGCGTCTTCAATCAATAGCACAGACGTCCCTTCCTACTTCAACTCAAGATATCCCCATATACAGACTCTCGCAAAGGCAAAAGTTTCACGAACCGTGGATGATTTATGACGCATAATGAAATACTATTTTGAAATGGTATAACGCGATCAGAAATCAAACCAGGCAGATATCGTAACCTACCCTCTCCATTACGTCATCATTTCTAGTCATTTTTTAAGTTACTGAATTTGTGCTTTCCTCAAGGGTCGGGAATGAGGCAATAAAATTGCACAAATTCATCTTTACAATCTTTCAAAGATGAGGTATCAGTAGAGCCCGGGCAAATATCCCGTTGCGAGTACACAGTATTAGAGAAAACACAGGTATTTTTCTTGAAGCAAGTAAAGAGATAGGTTTCGAAGTAAATCTCGAAAAGACAAAGTATATGATTATTATGTCTCTTGAAAGGAACATAGTAGGAAATGAAAATATAAAAATAGGAAATTTATCCTTTGAAGCGGTGGAAAAATTTTAAAATCTTGGAACAACAGTTACAAATACAGGGTGTTACAAAAAGTATCCAATGAGTAGCTTAATATCAAAGGCGGACATCTGACCTCAGATCGAAATTTAGATAGCTGTGGATTTTTATACAATTTTTCATGCCCTTTACAGTTATAGTGAAACCAGCGAATAGGGATTATAAAGAATGGACACTGAGCGAATTTTCCTGTGTTTTGTTTCTCTGTGCGCCAGCGCTAGAGGTTAGTGTAATCGAGCATACGCTAAGATTATAATTGAGAATAGAGTTGAGACACAGGATCCAAACATCGCCTACCTTATTGCATAATCCAGTAACGCTTTGCTTCAAATAAATTCAAGTTAACAGCTTTTCCTTATTTCTCAGTGACAAACTAGTTGTAATAATAATATTTTTTATTTCAGATATAATAAATTATATTATAAAATAATATAATACATTATAAAATTAAGTATCGAATTCGTTTAATATTTGTATATATATATATATATATATATATATATATATATATATATATATATATATATATATATTGTTTTTCCATTTTCAGCGCTATCAAATCATTACATATTTTAATTGTTGTTGGGGTCGACGTAACTCTCATTATAAAGGAACTCTAGAGTCTAGACATTACAGTTAATGACGGATTTATTATTTTATGGATCCAATTTATTTTATTTGAGTACATAATGTACCTAGATGTATTAATTATGTGTTATATTTCCGCTGTGTCGACTGCTAGCTGGTGTGATGTCAGCGCCAACTCTAGGGAGAAAGCAGAATCTCACGCTTTAGTTGGCTTGAAGGTCATTGAAATCAGTCCGGCTACGTCAAAGATACCGACGAGAAGTGTCCATACTTTATAATCCCTATTCGCTGGTGAAACCATATGCAAACTCTAACACTACATTTATAAAATAAATTGTGTTCAATATTACAAAGAACACTGTGCAACAAAAAATTGCCTCTAGATCAAACTATGGAGACGATATTAAACTACTCCCATATTTTAGGATGTGATAATATGTATCAAAACAAGAAAAAATGTCTAATAAACATGGGTCGTACAACACATACTTTCTGAGATCTGAACACTTGTTCATAGGAGTGCTCAATGTGACGTCCATTCATGGCAATGCATTTCTCTGCCCTACAATACAGCAGGCTACCAGATAATCATACCGTAGTTGACACCCCTGGCATGGAATACTGCTACGTCGTAAGGAATACTGATAACATAATTTGGTTGCGGATATGAGCGGGGTTCAGCAGAGATGGTGTTGTGAATTTTCGTAATCAGCATGTGTAGGCTGATGAAAATCCCCATGCAGTTGAAGAAACAAGGCATCAGCACCGATTCTCAATCGATGTATGGGCAGGCGTTCTTGGCGATAGGTTAATAGAGCCATACGTGCTACCACAGAGATTAACTGGGGCTCGTTATCAGGATTTTCTTATTAACGTATTGCCTACCTTGCTGGAGCATGTGCCATGTCAGCAAAGACTACAAATGTGGTTCATGCATGACGGAACACCAGCGCATTTTTTTCGTAATGAGCGTAAACACTTGGAGCTGACATTTCAGGACCGCTGGATTGATTGGGGAGGCTCCACACCTTGGCCTGCTCGTTGCTCAAATCTAAATCCCGTAGACGTTTGGTTATCAAGAACAACCAGGTCAATTTCAAAGAGTGCGTGATTTCTTACGCCGAAGGGCAGAGAAATGCATTGCCATGAATGGACGTCACATTGAGTATTTCATATGAACAAGTATTCAGATCTCAGAAAGTATGTGTTGTAGGGCCCATGTTTATTAGACATTATTTTATTGTTTTTATCCATACTAGCACCTCCTAAAATATTGGATACTTTTTTTTTTAACGTCCCGTATAAATGACACTCGGGAAGAAATTAAACGCAGAATAAATACGGAAAAAACGTGTTATTTTCGGTTGAGAAGCTTTTGTCATCCAATCTGCTTTCAAAAAAGCTGAAAGTTCGAATTTATAAAACTGTTGCATTACCGGTTGTGCCGTATGGTTGTGAAACTTGGACTGTCAATTTGAGAGAGGAGCAGAGATTCAGGCCGTTTGAGAATAAGATGCTTAGGATAATATTTGAGGCTAAGAGGGATGATGTTATAGGAGAATGGAGAAAGTTACAAAACGCAGAACTGCACTCGTTTTCTTCACCTGACATAATTGCGAACATAAAGTTCAGACGTTCGAAATGGACAGGACATGTAGCAAGTATGGGTGAATCCAGAAATGCATATGGAGTGTTAGTTGGGAGGCCGGAGGGTAAAAGACCTTTGGGGAGGGCGAGACGTAGATGGGAGGATAATATTAAAATGGATTTAAGGGAGGTGGGATATCATAGTAGGGACTGGATTAATGTTGCTCAGGATAGGTACCGATGCCGGGCTTATATGAGGGCGGAAATGAACCTCCGGGTTCTTAAAAAGACATTTCAAATTCTGCGCACCGCTACCTCAATCTATTTGGCTTCTCGTTTTCAAAATTTATCCGCATATCATCAGCTAAGTACAAGATCTCATCTGAACAATTTACTCATTATATCCTACCACAAGACATCTTTATATTCTTCATCTTATACAGTTTCAGTTGCTAGAAATTGGAACTCGCTACCGAGTGATGTAAGGGGTTGTTGGACAATAACTTCATTTAGGTCAAAATTACATATATTCTTACTTAACAAATTAATTGCTGATTAATATTTATTACATATTATAATGAAACTAACATTTCGTCCATTCCTATTATTATAATTAATTTCTCTAAATAGATTTACATAACCTCTAATGGCAATTACATTAATATTCTCATTATAGAAATATATTTTAGATTTATATATATTTTTTTTTCTCCCTGTAACATAGTTCTAGTAACCTTATATTAAATTAATTTTCATCATTATACTAGCTATCTCAAACCTCAAATTAAATATAATTGATTGAATTAAATTAGCTCATAAAATAAGTTACTACTTTACCTTATAGGTTTATCTAAATTTAAATAAATATGTAGTCCACTAGTCGTTAACTTAACTGAAGAATATTACTGGAGAACCTTTTAAGTGTAGTGTAAATATTCGTAATTTAAATATGTATTGTATTGATTAAGGCTGGTTGAGTGGAAGAGAAGGCCTTATTGCCTTAACTCTGCCAGCGAAAATAAAACATTATTATTATTATTATTATTATTATTATTATTATTATTATTATTATTATTATTATTATTAAGTAAGAAAGATACTCTAGAAGTTTTAAAACAATTGAATGACATTACTTCAGTTCATAATATAGTTCCGAAACGTTAAGTAAGATTTTATAATCCGTGATTTTTAAGTTAGTAGGATCCTGTATTAAGAATATAAGTTGAAGAAATGTCGTATGCACGAAAACCTTTGCATTACTAAGTATGAAACATTTGGACTTATTCCCAAAAAGTATAACGTAAAAGTGCGCAAAATAGCCTATAAATTTTGTGGGTCGATAATTAAGAACATAGCAACACAGCATCTTGAAGCACATAGTAGAATATGTAACTTGTTAATTTACTTCCATGAAAATAATTTATTATGTCGCGTATAAAATCGTGTAAAATATTTTTCGTATGAGATGTAACTTAAAATATTAGTCTTTTACGCGACGTAACGTAAAATATTAGATTTTACGCGACGTAACGTAAAATATTAGTTTTTTACGCGACGTAACGTAAAATATTAGTTTTTACGCGACGTAACGTAAAATATTAGTTTTTACGCGACGTAACGTAAAATATTAGTTTTTACGCGACGTAACGTAAAATATTAGTTTTTTACGCGACGTAACGTAAAATATTAGTTTTTACGCGACGTAACGTAAAATATTAGTTTTTTATGCGACGTAACGTAAAAGATTAGTTTTTACGCGACGTAACGTAAAATATTAGTTTTTACGCGATATAACGTAAAATATTATTTTTTTACGTGACGTAACGTAAAAAATTAGTTTTTTACGCGACGTAACGTAAAATATTAGTTTTTACGCGACGTTACGTAAAATATTACTTTTCACGCAATGTAACGTAAAATATTAGTTTTTACGCGACGTAACGTAAAATATTAGTTTTTACGCCATATAACGTAAAATATTAGTTTTTTACGCGACGTTACGTAAAATATTAGTTTTTTACGCGATGTAACGTAAAATATTAGTTTTTTACGCGACGTTACGTAAAATATTAGTTTTTTACGCGACGTAACGTAAAATATTAGTTTTTACGCCATGTAACGTAAAATATTCCTAGTCTTTTACGCGAAGTAACGTAAAATATTAGTCTTTTAGCGCGACGTAACGTAAAATATTAGTTTTTACGCGACGTAACGTAAAATATTAGTTTATACGCGACGTAACGTAAAAGATTAGTTTTTACGCAACGTAACTTAAAATATTAGTTTTTACGCTGCGTAACGTAAAATATTAGTTTTTACGCGATGTAACTTAAAATATTAGTTTTTACGCGACGTAACGTAAAATGTTAGTTTTTACGCCATGTAACGTAAAATATTCCTAGTCTTTTACGCGAAGTAACGTAAAATATTAGTCTTTTAGCGCGACGTAACGTAAAATATTAGTTTTTACGCGACGTAACGTAAAAGATTAGTTTTTACGCAACGTAACTTAAAATATTAGTTTTTACGCTGCGTAACGTAAAATATTACTTTTTACGCGATGTAACTTAAAATATTAGTTTTTACGCGACGTAACGTAAAATGTTAGTTTTTACGCGACGTAACGTAAAATATTAGTTTTTACGCGACGTAACGTAAAATATTAGTTTTTACGCGACGTAACAACGTAAAATATTAGTTTTTACGCGACGTAATGTAAAATATTACTTTTTACGCGACGTAATGTAAAATATTAGTTTTTACGCGACGTAACGTAAAAGATTAGTTTTTACGCGACGTAACTTAAAATATTAGTTTTTACGCTGCGTAACGTAAAATATTAGTTTTTACGCGATGTAACTTAAAATATTAGTTTTTACGCGACGTAACGTAAAATGTTAGTTTTTACGCTGCGTAACGTTAAATATTAGTTTTTACGCGACGTAACGTAAAATATAAGTTTTTACGCGACGTAATGTAAAATATTACTTTTTACGCGACGTAATGTAAAATATTAGTTTTTACGCGACGTAACGTAAAATATTATTTTTACGCTACGTTACGTAAAATACGTATCATGTAATTTACTCGGCCAATCCTGACATCGGATCGTTGCTCTGAGTTGAAGGCGGTGGGAGCGTGGTGATGATCGGAACTACTTCCATCTCTGACGTAAATAAAGAATGAGCTTTACGTGCTTGCCTCCTACGCGTTAAATGACACGCATAGCAACTTTGCCTTTATATTCGTTTATCGTGTCAAACTGCCGCTATGTCTGGTCATATTGTATCTCCTACTCAGAAATATCCAGAGCACAATCTGTACATTTTATTACTCAGGGCCGCACCTATAGAACAGCGGCATTGTCGCTGATGGAGTCATGTCATGTGACAATTGAATCCGATCTGAAATACCGTGATGGAATGCAGGGGGCCGTGTTCCGCCTGATCCGCTTTGAGCTTCACTTGACGTCTAGAGGATATTACACCCACTATAGGTTCTCGCATCCTATATGAATAAAATATGACTATTCCATCTCCACTGCCGCGGGTTAATGGTGTTCATAGCGCCGGCGGATTACTATAGATACGGAAATGTGTCTCTGTGTCGTTTTTGTCTGATTGTCTCGTGTCCAAACGCTCTTTTGATTTCCCTCTTCCTAAATTTACAATAAGGGAGATAATGTTGAATGCATATTATATGAAATGACCTTTACGTAGAATACTTAGCTACATGTATATTGTACTAACTGACTGGATAACATGACTTCGATTCCCGAGAGAAGATTTGTTCATGTTATGTCAGAGTTTTTGTGTTCAAATAAGTCCATAGAAGAGATAATAATGTTAATAAATTGCAGCAATATAGTGTCAGTTCTAACACACATTTTATTCATTATATTTGTAACTAGCCGTAACCGTGCGCTCCGCTGCACCCGTTAGAAATAAATATGAAGTAATTACATAATTAAAATGGGACGTTTGATCCAGGGAACATTCGTGTTTGATAGAAGGATAAATCGTTTAATATGTTACTTAATTTAAATTGCATCCAAATAATTAAAATGCGATCATTTTGGTCCAGAGACACTCATATGGTGCAATGACAATTCCTTTAACCTGTTTCTTAATTTTTATTATATGCAACCATAATTTAATGAAGATTGACATCATTTAGATTTAATGTGTATATTTTATTTTACTTGTTATAGGTTTCCATTGAATTATGGTAATAACTTAATTTTAACCCTTGTTTTCTACGTATTCAGTAAAAGGCGCTTAGCCCACTATGGTTGTGAACCCTTCAAATAACTTAAATTATATTATATAATATTACATATTATATTATATTATATTATATTATATTATATTATATTATATTATATTATATTATATTATATTATATTATATCATATCATTTCATATCATATTATATTATATTATATTATATTATATTATATTATATTATATCATATCATTTCATATCATATTATATTATATTATATTATATTATATTATATTATATTATATTATATCATATCATTTCATATCATATTATATTATATTATATTATATTATATTATATTATATTATATTATATTATATTATATTATATCAGAAGTTACTGTAATAACACTATAGCATTATATCTATCTAGAGAAACTACACTTTCCAATGATGAAATAATAATTAATTATACAAATCGGTTAATTTAGCTTCCGATATTACTTCATACAAACACAGAAAAATTCTCTGTAGGCTACCTTTCATAGCTTTCGAATTGTTGCTGTCCAAGGCCCCTTATAGACGAAGTAATTTTTAATTCATTAAACGGCCTTAGATGGCAGTTATTTTAATTTTAAAACTCATTTATCTCATTAAATATCAGTCCTATCAAACTTTTTAAGGAATAAAACTTATCGCAAATTATTTTTAAAGAAACTTTTGTTATGTAACATTTTTCACAAAAATCAATAATAAGCGAGATATTTCGATTTATTTAATTCAGGCCCCCTTATAACCCCCCTTTTAAATAAAGTATTTTGAATGCCATATAGCCTAAAATCTAACTTACAACCAACTTAATTCATATTCCAATTTTCATCGAAATTCGTTCAGCCATTATCGCGTGAAAATTTAACAAACATACATATAGACAGACAGACATACAAACAAAAATGTCAAAAAAGCGATTTTCGGTTTCAGGGTGGTTAATTATATATGTTAGGACCAATTATTTTTGAAAAATCGAAAATTACCAGAAAAATTTCAGCTACAGATTTATTATTAGCATAGATAAATTACGTAAAACATTATGTTACTTTGTCATTCTAAGAAATATTTTGTCAATTAACTGTTTTCGTGTAATTTATTTAGCATTATTTTAATCTATATTTATGTATGGTATTATAGGTTGGGGTGGAACTTATAAATCCAATCTTTATCCGTTAATTTTATTACAGAAAAAAGTATTAAAAATTTGTTTAAAAAAACAGAAAGATTACCCAACTGAATTGTTGTTTAAACATTTCAAAATTTTCAACATTAAACAAATGTATTATATTATTTTATTAAAATATTTTCATAGAAATTTTAATAACTTTGAAAGGTATATACATAAACATAGAACTAAAAATTTGAATTCTCTGCGTGTGTCTCAACCTAATTGTAAGACCAATGCAGCATTTTATCATAGCATGAGTCAAGGTCCCAGATTATTAAACAAATTTTATTCCAATAATATTTCAACCACGAATCCTCTCCGAATTAATAAAATAAAAGAAAATAAAAATTGTATTGGATTTATAGTTTGGGCATAACGAATAGAATAAAGTAGTGGTCGCACTGTGTTAATTCAAACGGCCGATACCACGCGGCGCTAGTGCAGAGTTCGCTCAGTCTGTTCCGTGTGTAAGTACGTAAATACATTTAACGTAAGTTGCACTGTTTACCTTTCGCTCCATATACGTACGTAACTGGCATTGTACTTACAACATTAAGACTATTTGAAAGAAAAACACATTCATATACATCACACTGTAAAACAAATAATAGTTTAATATGTAAAACTTAACTTAGGGCTGCTTGTAGGCATGCAATATGTACTCACCAACAGTTACTTGTCCGACACTTTGGAGAATTTACGAGATGATTTGGCGGCTCTCGGAGCTTGGAGTTCTCGTCGGATTTGTTTCATCCGGAAGAAGAACCGACATTTCATATAGTGAAAAATTAGTTTCGGTATGATATCCATGGCATGATCCAAGCAGCATCGTGTTCCCGGTGGCTGAATTACAATTGAGGTAATACTGTCTATGCACTCGTGAAATATGTCGCCCCACATTCCATCGCTCAATTTTTCTTTTATTGTCTGTTCTGTTTGCATAAGCAAATGAAACACGCACGCCGTACAACCCGGAACAAAACACCAAGGTATTGCTTCAAATATAACACGACAAAAACATAATAATCTCGTCCTTTAATAAATAAATCGTGAGAGCTACTCACTTGTCACTCGTGTACGAATAATTGCAGATTAGTGTATTGGCGCTTAAAGTATTTAACGCACTTAATTACACTAAAAAAGCAAACGAAATGAACGAACACTCTACTGCTTCTTTTATGGATATTCGCTTCCAACTGAGCGATACCGATCGCAGCGCCACTAATTCTCTTGGTCACCGTCGACAATGCTGAACAGTTAGGAGTGCGCACACTTCTTCTTTCTATTCGTTATGGTTTGGGTTTAAACATATTAAACATTATTTAATCTCTATTCACTCTCAATTTCAATTTTATTTTTGTCTGTATTGGAATCCCCTCCTGAGTACGAGTCTAACTCATTCAGGAGTGGGCTAGTTTATCTTTCATTGTATTTATTAATTTGTATTCATTTCAAACTTGCTAGCAATAATAAATGAATAAATACATTGACTTGCTATTCAGGAAAAACGTTCTGATTCCTAACCTCGACAATTCTTTCCTCCCAATAAAAATTATGTAGGAAAAAACAAACATTTCTGCTGAAATGTACGTAGATAAAATGACGAAAATTAAAAAATTACTGACTACATATTGTAATTCATTTCGAAGTGAGATTAATGTAATATGTTACTGATCACCGATGTATGCACTGGAAGGGGAAAGGAACTGGCCACCCTATCACACGATCTCCTTGCTTAGTTGCATCATGAGTGATATATTATAGGTGTCACTTATGAGATTGAAACCTGTCTTGTGACAGTGGACTAAAAAACAAAAACAACAACAATAATAAAATAACATATTTTACCTTGTACAGGGACATAATTTTATTTTTACTAACATTTTTAATATTAACCTGTCTATACCTTTAGAGAACCGGAAACACCGCTTGCTCCCCCCTCCAAGACTGGAGTTCGATGATACTGGCGTAAAACACAAATCACTCTACTAGGTACAGGATGGAAGAAAAGTAGTTCATCCATTTACGTAAACTAGGAAATATCGCGATTTTGAGTTTGATAATTTTCTTTAATCAAAGTACAGTACTGTATTAAGAATAAGTGTTTTTACTCACGAAGTGAGTTATCCATGCGAACGTATTCATTATGCAGTGTATACTGTCTACAGCACATTAGCGTACAATATAGAGAAAGAAGTTAAATTGAAAAATAATCATAATATGAATATTTAAACACAATTTTGAAAATGGTGGCCGTTCATTTCGATACAGGCTTCAGTTCTTTTGTGCATATTATCGCACTGTAGACTATTTCATCTAATTCCAATTGCCAGTTTCGTCCTTCGTACTAGTAACTCACGGTGAAATAATTCTGTACCTACTCTACGTACTGTGAATTCAATCTTCACTTCTGCCCGACCCGAAAGTATAAAATTACTCAGACATGCTATCTACTGTCCGTCCAAGTGGTTATGCCGCAGGATTGTAGAAAGGGAGGAAATCACGTGACAGTTAATTACTTAACGAGGCCCTTTTATGTAATTTAAATTAAACAGCTGTATAATATTACGTAAACGTCCAATTCCTAACAGAAATTAATGTTTTCAGAAAAGAGCTAAGACAGCCCAGCTATTACAGAGGGGCGAGCAGAAGCAGGTGGGGGAAATCGGGATGCGACGTAGGCAAACGGACAGTACCTGTGCGATAATATGATTCAATATTGAAAACTCTTTCGTGACTGGAAAACGCGAACATATTTCTGGAACGTACTATACTCAGTAACTCAGTACTGCTTACTATCTGCGGTCTTGGTTCTGTGTGGAGTTGGAACTTCCTTAGTAGAAGGGGTGGGAGTGAAGTACATTCAAAAACTCAGGTACAATAAAAATTGAAGTAAAAATAAAATGATGTCCCTGTATAAGTTTTCGTATCTTGTTTTAAATATTATTTGTTTCAGTTTTAAATTCTCAAGATTATTGTATATAAAAGTCTAAAATTTCGTTCTTATGTATCGTCTCTCATTGTAAAGGGTGCGGCAAAACATCCTCCCTAGTTTAAAGTTTAAATAAAGGACAGATGGATCAAAATAAGGAAACTGTATTAATATGAACTGTATTTAAACAGTGGGAAATTTAGGTTGACATGCGTTGCCATAGCGATATCAAATGACATGCGCAAAACAACAAGAATTGACTAGGACATAGAATACACGGAATTGACATTCAATTAGTGCAAATTGTAATCTGTAACGAATTCCAACTATGCCGTGGACGGGTGAAGAACGTGCTTACTCTGTGGTATCGTTTCTGGTAAGTGGTAATTCCGTTGTCGCTGCTCAGATGTTTCCCGGATGCTTAATTTCTTCACGTGGAGACGTCCCCTGGCCAGCACGATCACCAGACATTACACCATGCGATTTTTTTCTATGGGGGCACCTTAAGGCTGAGTTGTTCAAACATCGGCCGAGGACTTTGACAGACCTAAGAAATGCAATACAGGAAGAAACTGAGGAGCGTTTTTGCAAAACTTGCTAACTGTAAAAACTAAATTTAATAGGAAAAACAAAAAACTGAAATAACTGCAAATTTTGCTATAGCTCTCACATAGCAGAAAGCAAGTTTTGAAAAAAACGATCACACTTTGACACACTACTGTGAAGGAAATAATAAGATTTGCCTAAGAAGCCTTTAGCATCATGTAGAGGCCTGTCTTATGTTAACTAATCCACCAAAATCTCAATTTTGAAAATTTTGCAGTTAGCAAGTTTTGCAAAAACGGTCCTCAATTGGTCTTATTCCTTCTATTCTCACTGGAAGAAAGGTAATTCGTGGTTCTCAACCAAAAAGTGACTTTCGAGCAATCAGTGGACGCAAGCCATTAAGATGAACTGTAATACAATACCTGTACGTACTCTCCCTGGTAGAACTCTTGACTCAACCCGTTGCAGAAGATGCGACGAGCAAGAAATGCTTCCTCACGTCTTGGGTTTCTGCTATCATGGAGAATTGCTCCGAATCAACAGACATAATACGGTTCGTTCTCTCATCACAGCTTCAATCCGTCATAATGCTTCCTATGAGGTTTATGAGGAGGTTAGTTGCTACTCTTCTGATGGCTCTACTAGACGGGCTGATATCATAATTGATCGGCAGAAGGAAAAGGGTGTCATTCTTGATTCCACAATCCGTTTCGAAATGCACGAGCAACAGCTACAAGAGGTGTGTCGTGAAAAATAAGTCATATATCGACACCTAAGAATGAAAACCTCGTATGTCTGATTTTCTAAATTTTACAGGAGAGCAAAAAATCGATATACAAGGTTTTCACATTTAAATAGATGGCTCGTAAGTCGGAAATTCTGTATGATTTCGACATACAAGGTTTTCACATTCAAATAGATGGCTCGTAAGTCGGATTTTCTATAATGACTAGAGATACACGCTTTTCATTTTAACATTAAACCATAAAGAGATACGTGGTTTTCAATTTTTCTCTTTTTTCATGAAAAAAAAATTAAAATGAAAATTTTGCAATTGTAGACCATAAGAGCACGGGTTTTCCTATAAATTTGAGTGAAAATCGCATTTTCGAAAAAAAGTCGACTTACGAGGTTTTCATTCTTAGGTGTCGATATGAGCCTTGTTGTCAGCATCTTGGAGCACAATACCACATCACACATTGGACAGTTTTTGGGCTTATGTTCGGTGCCCGTGGCACGATCCCACGAGAAACTTTAAATCATCTTAAACAATTGAAAATTTCTGATGCAATGATTGATGTCATAGGATCTCATGTGTTAAAATCATCCTTAGCTAGAGTTAGTAATCATTTGTACCCACCAAACTTTTATTATAAATGATTTCCTATGTTTTCATATCATTTATCTTAATATTTTTTTTTTCCTTTCAAATTGTCACACAATTGGTTTTCATGATTATTCTTTATGAATTGATTAGTAGGCCGATCTATTCGAATCCTTATTTAGGGCGGCTTTTGCCACTATATATTTTTTGGTGTACCGAAGTACATATGGAGTTTCAGAGCAGTAATTATGGGTTTCCATATGGTGAAGACTCGGTAGAACGGAGAAAAATTCTCTCCGGCATCAGGACTCGAACCCGGGTTTCCAGCTTTAAAGATTTTTAATAGTTTCTTAGGACAATTGAAATATTCAACATAAAATTTCTATCTTATTGAACTCAGTCCATATATTTGTCTTCGGTATTACGAGCACTGAAACAACAAAAAATAACAGTATTAACTCATCTACTGATCAACATTGACTGACTGCATTGGTTATGTGAACTGTAGGTACTCGTACTAACGTCACTGCTCATTGTGACGTATATCCCTGTCTTGCAGCCAGCTGTCTATAGTAAAGACGCTCAGCATTTGTAAACACGTAGAGAGACTATTTTGGTACTACTTCCCTGCTCTCTAGTCATGATATTTGCGAGGCGATATTACACGTGAAATTCCGTTCAATATTCCCGATTCTATGTTCAGGATTCACGAGGTAACATCTATAGTAAAATAGTAGTATAATGAAATTATAAGCACTTCTGAAATAATTCGTTATAGCGAAATTTCGTTATATCGAAATGCGTTATTTTTCTAAACAAAAGAGCTTGCTCGTTCAGTTTCCTCTACTTACGCCATAAATTACGCATATTTTGCATGTAGATCTGGAAAATATCTTTGAATAAAATAGAAAGCTGTACTTGCATTGTGTTCGAAAAGAAAACTTTTAAAGAAAGTCACAGAAAAAGTACAAAATTCAAGTTTTATGAAGTTCTTCGTAGGAAAAGTGGTGCCATGTTGTCTGGAAAGCCATGTTATGCGATTATACTTGTTTTTTTTTAAGATGAGACATGACAGGAGCGTTGCGATCGGAAAAACAACTGAATGTCACATAGCGTGGTAGACCTGTTGCAATAGTAACAACGGTTGAGTTGCCAAACTTAACGTTCCCACGTGGCAAGTGCTTAATAGCTCTCTTGGCGACATTTATTGTGCACTCAATGTTAGCATTGGTACGTTTCGTCTTTGATTCTCTGTCGACTTTTGTATTGTTTTCTTACCTTCGCGTCAATTGTCAATGAATGTTTTAACGTCAGCCATCTTAACGTCAATTGCTGGCTTCCATCAGTTGGCAGCGTGGTAGTCCATATTGGCAACATAGCGCTGTAGTTTCAAGCTCGGCCGCTTAACTGTCATGTCCCATCTTTAAAAAAAAAAACAAATATAGTGAGCTGTGTTTGGAAGCGCCATGTTGCGAGTTTAGTGAGCCGTGATTGGTAGAGAGAACCTAAATGGAGAGAATCTCAGAACAACTCTATGAAAAACCACAGTCCTAGTATACAGAGTGTTTCAAAAATACGGGGCATAATTTCAGGTATGTATTTCCCACATGTAGACAATCAAAATAGTTCATTACAACATGTGTCCGGACATGCTTTATTTCCGAGTTATGGCCTTCACAACATTGAAATTCACCGGAACCATACCTCATGTTTTAGAAGACACTCCACTGATCAATCGTCAACACATTCACTTCTTGCATGATGGCGCTCCTGCACACTTCAGTCGTACGGCTCGCCGGTACTTGGATCGAAGGTTTCCTGATCGATGGATAGGTAGAGGTGGCCCAATTGCTTGGCCTCCACGCTCACCTGATCTGAACCCTCTCGATATCTACTTGTGGGGCCATTTAAAATCATTGGTTTATTCGTCTCCGGTGCCTGATTTGGAATCCTTTCGGAATCGAATTGTGGCATGTTCTGAGGACATAAGCAATACTCCTGGAGTTTGGGTTCGTGTTCGCAGGTCAGTGAGACATCGATGTGAGGTCTGTATTCAAGCAGGAGGTGGACATTTTGAACATCTTCTGTAATGACAACGACCTGCGGAAAGAAAAACGTTCCGGTGAATTTCAATGTTGTGAAAGCCATAACTCGGAAATGAAGCATTTCCGGACACATGTTGTAATGAACTATTTTGATTGTCTACATGTGGGAAATACATACCTGAAATTATGCCCCGTATTTTTTAAACACCCTGTATACAGTCACGAAGCTCAATACGTAGTAAATATGCATCCATAGATAGTTGCTAACCACTAGATCGCTACTATCGTCTCATTACAGACAATGCGAAATAGTACCGGCACACTCTATTGTTCCTAGCACCCTCACAACTCAGGCTTCGTGACTGTATATACTAGACTGTGGAAAAACTGTAAAAATTCAGAGACATCTGCATCATAGTACACATACATCATTAGCTAGATATTTCATGACCACGTGGCCACTATGCAATGGAAATATTATTACAATCTGGAGTATGTCCTTATTCGCTAACAAATTGTACCATATATCTATACTAATAATAAATCTGTAGCCGAAATTTTTCTGGTAATTTTCGATTTTCCAAAAATAATTGGTCCTAACATATATAATTAACCACCCTGAAACCGAAAATCGCTTTTTTGAAATTTTTGTTTGTATGTCTGTCTGTATGTTTTTTACCTTTTTACGCGATAATGGCTAAACGGATTTCGATGAAAATTGGAATATAAATTAAGTTCGTTGTAACTTAGATTTTAGGCTATATGACATTCAAAATACATTATTTAAAAAGGGGGGTTAGAAGGGGGCCTGAATTAAATAAATCGAAATATCTCGCTTATTATTGATTTTTGTGAAAAATGTTACATAACAAACGTTTCTTTACAAATAATTTCCGATACGTTTTATTCCTTGAAAAATTTTGATAGGACTGATATTTAATGAGATAAATGAGTTTTAAAATTAAAATAACTGCCATCTAAGGCCGTGCAATGAATTAAAAAACAAATGACTTCGTCTATAAGGGGCCTTGGACAGCAACAATCGAAAGCTATGACAGATAGCCTACAGAAAATGTTTCTGCGTTTCTATGAAGTAATATCGGAAGCTAAATTAACCGATTTGTATAATTAATTATTAATTCACCATTGGAAACTGTAGTTTCTCTAAATGGACATAATACTATAATGTTATCACAGTAACTTCTGAGTGAATCGAGGACAGGTAAGATTAAAATTGATTCTTATGCACAGAAAACTTGATAGGCTATTCTGTATATTCGTTTCCTGTATTTACTAAACTAATTTTTATGACCAAATGAGTGGTCTCTGGATCAAAATGATCGCATTTTAATTTTTTAATTAAATTTAAATTAAGTAACATAATAAGCGATTTATCCTTGTATCAAACACGAATGTTCCCTGGATCAAATGTCCTATTTTAATTATATAATTACTTTATATTTATTTCTAACGGATGCAGCGGAGCGCACGGGTACGGCTAGTTTGAAATAATTCCGTTATAAAAGATCTTTTAATGCAAGAGAGCGAAGTTATTTCGTTATACCGGTACTGTTCTCTCTCCCTCTCTCTCTCTCTCTCTCTCTCCCTCTCTTTCTCCCTCTCTCTCCTTCTCCCTCTCTGTCCTCCTCCTTCTCTCCCTCTCCCCCTTCCCCTCCCCCTCTCTCTCTCTCTCTCTCTCAAAGACTAAATTCGTTATATTGAAATATTTTAACATTGGATTGTTTCAGGGAAAGGCAGCTGACACAAATTATTCCGAAATAGTTCTTTATAACGACATGTCATTGTAGTAACAAAGAATTATGGCAGTGAAATTTCCTCTATGTAAATCATCTTAAATCTGTGACTAAAAATGATATTTCCGGTAAAAGATTAGGCAGACTAGATGTACGCAATATACTCCCTGCTTTCCTTGCAATATTTCGACCACTATCTCTCTCTCACTCACCGTGGAACTGTATATAATACGTAAGCCAGACGAATACCCTTATTATTAGAAGCAAAATGATACATTGCACCTCTTTCTGGTGAACGTGGTTCTAAATTGTTTTATCCCCACATTGAATCACGTAGTAAGTTGCAAGCTGCCGCTCCTTCATCCGCCAAGGCAATAGAGCCACCACGCAAAAAAAAAATAATAAAATAACTATTGCAGATACGTAAATCTTGTACGCTAAAAAAAATTGGAAGCTCTTCCTTTGCACAATTCCCAATGTCCACATAATACTACTGAGAATGAAATATCGATTGCAATAAAGTATGTTCGATATCTCGAGCCTGCCGTGAAATAGGCCTATTCGCATCCGTTTTGAATCTGCATTTTCCAGTTTGGTTGGTTTCTGATGTATGTGGTGATTATACACCATAGTTTCTGTACGTTTATTTCACCTAACGTTTTCTGTTGCTCTTTATATATCATTGGAAATACGAAAGAGCATTTGCAGTAGAACTTGTATAAAATATCCTTTTCTTCTCTTTGCTTTACACGCTTCATGATAAAGGCATTCGGTTTTTGAACTTGTTCCGTCACAGAGATAAAATTCCCTACATAGACTACATCTTAAGGTGCTCTATTCGAATGGAGAATTCAGACGAGAAGAACTAGCAAAAAAATTAATTATAGACGGGAAATTTCTGATGTAATAATGCTGAAAGTTGCACGAATTTCGGTCCTTGCAAGGTGTCTCGAAGAAGGTTCATTATCCATGTCAAGCATGTCCATTTTGTGAGTTGTGATGCAAACATGAGTATAAAATATTGAGCACTGTAAGAAATGAGCCGTTCAGATCAAAAGTGGTGTAAGTCCAGACTTTGAGATGGGCAGGGCATGTAGCACGTATGGGCGAATCCAGAAATGCATATAGAGTGTTAGTTGGGAGACCGGAGGGAAAAAGACCTTTAGGGAGGCCGAGACGTAAATGGGAGGATACTATTAAAATGGATTTGAGGGAGGTGGGGTGTGATGATAGAGACTGGATTAATCTTGCACAGGATAGGGACCAATGGCGGGCTTATGTGAGGGCGGCAATGAACCTTCGGGTTCCTTAAAAGCCATTTGTAAGTAAGTAAGTATCAATAGTATTTATATTTTTTAATTCTTTTGTATTTCTGATTATAAATATTGGTGATAGCGAGATGATATTTGGCGAAATGAGACCGAGGATTCGTCATAGATTACCCGACATTTGCCTTACAGTTAGGGAAAACCCCATTGTGTACTCAATTATCCAGCACGCGATACACAAGAAAGAAAGCTAATACTTGTAGGTTGACTAGTGGAGCTGAGGTTACGTACTATTTCTAGCCACACTCTCTTTCACCCCTCACTCCGTCAATCCCCTGTCAGAGTCACCGAGATCGGACGCGAACAGTACCTCGGCTTTGTATGATTGGAGGCAGATGTGGAATTTTCCACGCTTTCTCATCGTTTTTATGTATAAGTTAATTATATTTTTGTCCCGCATATTCAATGAACAAAATATTACATTGGGACTTGTTGTTAATGTATTGTTCTCGAGCACAGAGTTGCAGAAATAAGTCTCATTTTTGTTTCGCATTTCCCTTTAGAAACACGAAAAAGTATATAAAAAAGATTCTGAGAACTTTGCTTTATTCACAGCTCGTTAGACTCAGCACTTGGCCATATCCCCGTTCTTGTTCCAACCAATCTTTCTTCTACTCTACGAGTGGGAGCGCTAGTTACAGGTGGAAGGGGTGTCACTCCCCTCCACCCTTCTCTCAGAGTAGTTTATATGGAGAAGGCAGTTTTGTGTCGAGTTTCTAGGGATGATAGAGTGTAAGAGAGGATGGGAAAGAGGGAGGGGGTAAATTGGCGAGGTTTTTTGTTTGTAATTGGTTCTCTAACGATGCCTTGGTACGTGAAGACGGTGCCGTGAATTGGAGAATACATGGCTTGAACGTGAGTCTGGATCTGAAGCACAAACACGCACTTACCGCTGAGACGTAAGAAGCCATTAGCCGAGAATGAAATGGGAGGGGCGTGTACAAGTCTCTTATACAGCGGAAATTGAAGACGTTATCTTATAAAACCAATATGAAGATGGACCCTCACTGCGCCGTAAATACGCGTAAGCTAGAGTTTATTAGGGATTGAGCATGAGAAGTGAACGATAAATGCAAACGTCTATATAAATAAATTTTAATCACAGTCTACTATATACAGTCGCGAAGCATGAGGTGATTTTTTGCAAATCTCGCGATAAAGCGCTCCAAGCGGTTAGCAACTAGAAACAATAGACTGTCGACTGTGTCGTATTTCCATCGAGTGCTAAGTCGTTGCGTATTTCGCATTGATGCTTGTGAAGAAAAATCCTAACATCTACAGGGACATCATTTTATTTTTACTAACATTTTTAATATTAACCTGTCTATACCTTCAGAGAACCGGAAACACCGCTTGCTCCCCCCTCCAAGACTGGAGTTCGATGATACTGGCGTAAAACACAAATCACTCTACTAGGTATAGGAGGGAAGAAAAGTAGTTCATCCATTTACGTAAACTAGGAAATATCGCGATTTTGAGTTTGATAATTTTCATTAGGTTTTTCTTTAATCAAAGTACAGTACTGTATTAAGAATAAGTGTTTTTACTCACGAAGTGAGTTATCCATGCGAACGTATTCATTATGCAGTGTATACTGTCTACAGCACATTAGCGTACAATATAGAGAAAGACGTTAAATTGAAAAATAATCATAATATGAATATTTAAACACAATTTTGGAAATGGCCGTTCATTTCGATACAGGCTTCAGTTCTTTTATGCATATTATCGCACTATAGACTATTGCATTTAATTCCAATTGCCAGTTTCGTCCTTCGTACTAGTAACTCATTTTGAAATAATTCTGTACCTACTCTACGTACTGTGAATTCAATCTTCACTTCTGCCCGACCCGAAAATATAAAATTACTCAGACATGCTATCTACTGTCCGTCCAAGTGGTTATGCCGCAGGATTGTAGAAAGAGAGGAAATCACGAGACAGCTAATTACTTAACGAGGCCCTTTTATTTAAGTTAAATTAAACAGCTGTATAATATTACGTAAACGTCCAATTCCTAAGAGAAATTAATGTTTTCAGAAAAGAGCTAAGACAGCCCAGCTATTACAGAGGGGCGAGCAGAAGCAGGTGGGGGAAATCGGGATGCGACGTAGGCAAACGGACAGTACCTGTGCGAAAATATGATTCAATATTGAAAGCTCTTTCGTCACTGGAAAACGCGAACATATTTTTGGAACGTACTATACCCAGTAACTCAGTACTGCTTACTATCTGCGGTCTTGGTCCTGCGTGGAGTTGGAACTTCCTTAGTAGAAGGGGTGGGAGTGAAGTACATTCAAAAACTCGGGTACAATAAAAATTGAAGTAAAAATAAAATGATGTTCCTGTATTTCTTATTTTACTTCTAGATCCAAAAAGTGGTTAATAAACAGCAGGAGGGAAGATCTAATGACAAAGGATGAAGCATATCTTCATAATAATATAAAGTTTTGCTCTCTTCATTTCGAAAACACACAATTTATGAATGAAAACAAAAATAAATTAATCTGGAATTCAGTTCGAACTTTATTTGATGTTTCAAATAAACCTGTTCTGTTATTACCTGCAGCTGAGAAACAAAAGCTTTGCACTAATTCTACGTCTGTATCAGCTGATTCCTTGAATAATTGTACATTTTCAGACAACTTAGGCCTACTTTTTTTTCAAAGGATATGTTTTTAATTATAGCTGTTAATTTTGTTGCTATATTTATTTGTTACTTTACTAGAGACGTAGAAAAAGTAAGCCTGTTACAATAAAATTTATTGATCACGTTTTATTTCCAATTCTGGTGTGATTATTATTGCTTAACATCATCCCACTTTGTTAACTACGTAAACATATACTACAAGTACCGGTACACGTAAGTTACTCCCATTAATTCATATTTCCATTATTATTGTTGTAAAGGGAAATGCAAATTAATATTTACTGGTTTCATAGTTCATTATCGCTATAATCTTGAATGAGTGAAGCGATTATAGTAAATTTCAGTTCGTTTTGCACAAACAAAATAATATTAACCTATTTCTTGCAGGTATCTTCGAGTTTATGGCGGAATTTAATATACTTAATTAAAATAATAAATGAACTTTATCCGTTTAATATTTCAATAATGGAAGGAAGGTGTTAATTTTTCCAAAAGAACTGTAACATATTTTGTCGTCTGCTAGGAGAGATCTGTGATGATGAGGCGATAGTAGCGATCCTAGTGGTGGGCAACTACCCATGTTTGCATTTTTACTACATATTGAGCTTCGCGACTGTATATAGTAGACTGTGTTTTAATCGAGTCGAAAATTGTTGGGACATGGTGCGTGTGCAGTGGTGCCAACTTTTTAAAAACATTGGATGGACTCAAACACTTGCTAGACGATAATAGAAAACCAACGAGCTAGATACTATAGAGAGGCTGAAGACCTCTGAAAGTTGAAGACAATTGAACATTGGTCCGCCATATTTTGGTTAGTAAAAACAAAGGGGCGTGGCTCGGATGTTGTAGGAAATGACTGTGATGAAGTTAGTATTTTTGTGAATTGAGTTACATATTAAGACTATGTTAATAAGTAAAAAGTAAAATACACACAAAACTTTACGTTTTATAACAGCTGTAGGCCTATGTTTTTATTACTTTCACTAAATATAGCCCAGATATTAAATGACAAGCTATACTCAATGCAACCAAAGGAAAGCACCTAAAGACGGAATGTATGTATTAGGCAGAAGAGAAATAAATAATTTTTTGACTTCGTCACAAATTTAATAACCTTACAGCTAGTCTAACCTAATATGAAATCATGTAATTCAGTGCTCACCAGGTGATTTCAAGAGAGACGACGTATGTTACTAATAGGAGTAAAATATAGGAAAGGTAGTGGCGAAAATTAAAAAAAAAATATCCAGTAATTAAGTTATTGAGAAAAATTCATTTGAAATTGGAATTAATACAGAGAATTTTTGAAAACTGAAATTATTAGAACTACAAATAACCTCTTAGCATGCAACATAATAATTAAAGAATGACACTAATAGAAAGTTACTCATGATCATAACTCACCACATTTATTGAAACGATTAGATACTTACGATTAACATTGTTATCACAAACAACAGGAGCCACAGATAGCTACACTTCTTTTCGCGTGATGGAGACATCGTGTAGTCTAATATAATTTGAAACAAATATTGTCGCGTGATGGAGACATCGTGTAGTCTAATATAATTTTAAACAAACATTGATCTCACACGTGTCTCGCAACTAAGCAGAGGCTTTTGCAGAATAAAACTGTTCTTACATTATTTTGAACAATAATGACAAATTCTGTGTGATGCAAGTGCTAACTTTCCTCTTTGTTAACAAAAAGAGCCCTACGCATTAATAAAAAGAAAATTGGAATAGGCCTTAAAACACAATAAATACTAAACTCTTGATGGTACAAACATATTAATACAGATATTTCGCTTATGCTCAGTCCGTCTTATCTTATAATTCTCTGGGGCAATGGTACCTGTATTGAGAGGGTTTAATTATCCAGCAACGAATATTATGATTTACGGTACATTTCATTTAAATCAGAGGGAATGAGACATTTTTGGAAATTTTAAAGTCTTAATTATTACTTTTTCATTTATAAATTAGCTTTGTACAAAACCTATAGCGAAATGTTTAAATTAAATATTGATGTATCCGAAAAATATAATAATTTATTTTATTTTAGTCAGAGTTAAGGCCTGCTCTTCCACTGACCCAAGTCTACAATTAATACAAATACATAATAATAATAATAATAATAATAATAATAATAATAATAATAATAATAATAATAATAATAATAATAGATATGTTGTGAAATATTATTATTGAAAGTATATCATACAAGAATATGAAATAAAGTATTCATTCGAAACTACGGGATACCTTATTATTCAAAGTCTCTCGTTGTTTCCGTTTGCCACATTATAACCAAATTACTACTTGACATAATTTCAAACTTGTAATAAGTTTAAGGTGGTTTTAAAGGACTATTTGTTTTCATACTATTTATTCGTATCAAGTATCTAACTCGTTGCAGTGTACCTTTGATAAGCACTCCTTGCGGAGGCTGGCGGTACTATAGACCGCCAAGTTTTGTAGGAAACGATCCATAGTACTGTTGGCCTCCGCAAAGAGCGCTTATCAGAGGTCTTCAGCCTCTCTATAGTATCTAACTCGTTGTAGAAAACAAAAGATGCGAAAACAAATGAATGATGTGTATAAACAATTGAATGCACTTTCATATTGAAGTACAAAAATATGGGGGTGGGGTGAAATATAAAATGCAATTAAGTCTGGTTTCAAGCTTAGCCCTGAATATCTAAATCGACGTGCTTTTGTTTAAATTGAATTCAACTTAAATATTTAGTTATTTAGAGTGGGAAGTTTTGAAATGAAAGCCCTGTATAGGCCTATTATTCCATGACAATCTGACATCTAAGTTTAAATTTACAAATTACAGAAAATCTGAAAAGGAAGACACTGTAAATAATAATAAAAAGCGTAATACAATATTTTTTTCAGTATATTAACCTAACCTTCGTATGATATACGTAAGAGTAAAATATTTTGAGAGAAATTGGTATTCAAAGAAACAAGATAGAAGTCTAATGCACATAAGTCTCAAAATTGATAGGGATTGTGTAGCTGGTGTTGTAAGAACAACATATCTTATGAAGTGAGCTCTTTGTTAGTTTTCATTGCAGTGTAGTGAACAAAAGAGTAAAGAAGCAGATGCGACGTACGCTACCCGAAAAGAAACGAGCAAAGAGCTTTTATTCAAATAAATATATGCTGTTGTTACGATACCAGTTTTCACAGTTGTTGTTCAATCAATGATATTATTTTTTCTTCTTTTTATGAACACTACTTCCTCTCAAAACATTAGACTCTTCTTTCTTAACACTCTGCATACTTTAATTCACTTCACTAGCTGCACTTAGACACTTCCTCTTTGAACACTTGACACACTCGTAAATCCAGTTCCACAGAAACTGGGTCGTTGTAACTTCCTTTTGTATATAGGCTATATACCCGTAAAGTACCATGGTTCATGTTTCTTGGTAATATAGTTTCTTACGTACGGCATTTATTACTCGAAAGTCATTCAAACAAATCATTATCTTGACTTTTCTAACGAAAATACATTAATAGCCATAGTAAAGCAGTGAATGTTATTTCACCACAGAGAAACTGTGCAATATTTCTTGACGGAAGTCTTTGCGTCTTTCGAAAGTGTACGTGCTTATATGTATGCCATAAATTTTGTCCGCTTATCTTTGAAAAGCATTTTACTGGGCCGTTTAAGTAACTATAATTCGTCAAATTAAAGAAACACAACGCCATGCCAGTTCTATATTCCTTAATAATAATATAAAACGAAAATAATGTACTTTCTTCATATTTTATTGGCATGATATCCAGCTAATAACAGTAATTCTGCTATAATCCATGTTGAATTTTTCGTACACTACTTTTAACACTTGAATATAAATAATTGTTAATTATGTAAGCATGTGCGGCTTACAGCTGTTTCGGTGCTACCTGACACTATCCTCAGAGCCTTCTATGTCTCGGCGCAATCTCAACTTCGCTGCCTGTTGTGTGGGTGCGTTCGTGTGATGAAGAGTTGTGTCAAATAGTGTGTGTGTTCTGCAATTTATCTGTGTGTTGAGAATTTGATTAGGGTGTGTTTTAGTGTGTCCGTATATTTCATATTGTTCTAGTGTGTTGAAAACAGAAATACAACATAGCATACAGAACAGTAAACACACTACAAAGACATCTCAACACTTAAACAACACAAACAAATAAATACAACCACACAGGCGTATACAAACTCACATGCAATAGTTGCGACACTTTCTACATTGGACAGACAGGCAGATCATTCCAACTCGATACAAAGAAGACAGTAAAGCAACAACCAGAGGACACAATACATCTACATATGGCGAACACATAACTAATACTAACCACACATACAATAACATAAATACCGACATGGAAATCCTACACATACAACCCAAAAACCAAAAACTCAACACACTAGAACAATATGAAATATACAGACTTAAAACACGCCCTAATCAAATTCTTAACACACAGATCAATTTCAGAACAAACACACTATTTGACACAACTCTTCATCACACGAACGCATCCACACAACAGGCAGCGAAGTTGAGATGGCGCCGAGAGTCAGAAGGCTCTGAGGATGGTGTCAAGTAGCACCGAAACAGCTGTAAGCCGCACGTGCTTAAATAATTAACACGAGTAAGAACGCCATTTAATCAATTATTTATCGAAAAATTAGTGGGCCTACTTGTAAGAATTCCACACAGCCATGCATTCCACACATTTTGTGGAATTTCACACATTTTGGCAAAGCTATTTAGGAGAAAATCCAAAATCAGAAAAAAGAAATGGCAATTGAGAAAAATACGAGGGTTATACTGAAAGTCATGAGCAACCCATTGTTAGAAATCCTTAATTTTTACGTATGTTTTAGGCAAACCAGGTACATCATCTTAATCTACAGACTTTTCTGTCACTTTTCAACATAGTCTCCATTTCTTTGCACACATTTTTCCCGCCGCCGTTCTGTAAGTTTGCAAAATCCCTTGCTGTAGAAGTCCGTTTCATCTACCCTAAGACACTGACGCACTGCTTTCCGGATGTCCTCCAACGACTCGTAGCCTTGGCCTCGAAAAGATAGTAGTCGGAGGGTGCCAAGTCAGGACTGTAGGGAGATTACGGAAGAGATTCCGACCCAAATGTTCTGATTTTCTCCACGGTGACACGATCAGTGTGAGGCCACGTGTTATCGTGTTCCAGGATGATCTTTCCAGGGCGTTTCTCTCGCAATGCACGACGGAGCTTAAAAACTGCCTGAATATAGCGGACAGCATTTATGGTCTGTCTAGGTTCACGAAATTCGATCAGAATGCATCCCAGAACTCATATCAACTTTTTCCTTGTTGCGTTCCGTGGAGGCAGTTCGAGGGCGACCGCTACGAGGCTCATCTTGGATGCTCGTGTTACCGTCTTCGAAATGTTTCACCCATCTCCTAACACTGCTGGCGCCCATGCACACATCTCCGTATGCACGCTGAAGTCTGAGGTGAATTCCAGCAGCAGATTTTTCTTTTTTAACAAGGAATTTAATGACAGTACGCTGCCGAAACGAACCATCGTTGTCGACCATTTTGCAAACATTGCCTATGGTCACATGATAGAAGTTAATGACGTCACAGTATGTCAATATATACTGTAAAGTCTGTAAATTATGATCATATAATCGTTTTTGTTACAGTGTTGAAATTGAAGTTATCGCAATGTGTTGCTTATGAAATTGTACCAGAACAATGGAAGGAGTCTATAATCGTACCTATCTTTAAAAAGGGGGACAAGACTAACTGTGGTAACTTTCGAGGAATATCACTTTTGTTGACGTCGTACAAAATTTTGTCCAATATTCTTTTGAGAAGATTAACTTCATATGTAGATGAAATTATTGAGCATCATCAGTGTCGTTTTAGGCGTAATAGATCGACTATTGATAAGATATTTTGTATTCGACAGATAATGGAGAAAAAATGGGAGTATAAGGGTAGAGTGCATCAGTTATACATAGATTTCAAAAAGGCATAGGGCTCGGTTAAGAGAGAAGTTTTATATGATATTCTTATTGAATTTGGTATTCCCAAGAAACTAGTTCGATTAATTAAAATTTGTCTCAGTGAAACGTACAGCAGAGTCCGTATAGGTCAGTTTCTGTCACATGCGTTTCCAATTCACTGTGGGCTAAAGCAAGGAGATGCACTATCACATTTACTTTTTAACTTTGCTCTAGAGTATGCCATTAGGCAAGTCCAGGATAACAGAGAGGGTTTGGAATTGAACGGGTCACATCAGCTGCTTGTCTATGCGGATGACGTGAATATGTTAGGAGAAAATCCACAAACGATAAGGGAAAATACGGGAATTTTAGTTGAAGCAAGTAAAGAAATAGGTGTGGAAGTACAGTAAATCCCGAAAAGACAAAGTATATTATGATTATGTCTCGTGACGAGAATATTGTACGAAATGGAAATATAAAAATTGGATATTTATGCTTTGAAGAGGTGGAAAAATTGAAATACCTGGGAGCAACAGTAACAAATATAAATGATACTCGGGAGGAAATTAAACACAGAATAAATATGGGAAATGACTGTTATTATTCGGATGAGAAGCTTTTATCGTCCAGTCTGTAGTCAAAAAATCTGAAAGTTAGAATTTATAAAACAGTTATATTACCGGTTTTTCTATATGGTTGTGAAATTTTGGACTCTCACTCTGAGAGATGAACATAGGTTAAGGGTGTTTGAGAATAAGGTGGTTAGGAAAATATTTGGGGCTAAGAGGGATGAAGTTACAGGAGAATGGAGAAAGTTACACAACGCAGAACTGCACGCATTGTATTCTTCACTTGACATAATTAGGAATATTAAATCCAGACGTTTGAGATGGGCATGGCATGTAGCACGTATGAGCGAATCGAGAAATGCATATAGAGTGTTAGTTGGGAGGCCGGCGGGAAAAAGACCTTTGGGGAGGCGGAGACGTAGATTGGAGGATAATATTAAAATGGATTTGAGGGAAGTGGGATATGATGATAGAGACTGGATTCATCTTGCTCAGGATAGGGAGCAATGGCGGGCTTATGCGAGGGCGGCAATGAACTTCCGGGTTCCTTAAAAGCCAGTAAGTAAGTGTTGCTCATGACTTTTAGTACGGCCCTCTGTATACGCGGAAAAGACGAAGAAAAAATGTAACTGTTGAAAGAGAAAAATGGATATGTTGGGAAAGGTAATGTATATGGGAAGGTGAGGCAGAGATTTCGAACGTTACAGAGAATATAAACGGAGAGGGAAAACTAAGGAAACCGGTTATAGGGGGACAGGAATACAAGGAAATAAATTCTTATGATATCTCGCACTTGTGGTTTTTTGCATCTGGATTAGAGCGCTATCTCCCTATTTATATAAAATACAGGGACATAATTTTATTTTTACTAACATTTTTAATATTAACTTGCCTATACCTCTGGATCAACGCCGTTTGCTACCCCCTTCCACGACTGGAGTTCGATGATACTGGCGTAATATACAAACAAATCACTTTACTAGGTATAGGAGGGAAGAAAAGTAGTTCATCCATTTACGTAAACTAGGAAATGCTGCGCTTTTGAGTTTGATCATTTTCATTAGGTTTTTCTTTAATAAAAATACAGTACCGTATTAATAATGATTATTTTTACTCACGAACTGAGCTGTCCATGTGGACGTATTCATTATGCAGTGTATATTATACTGCATACAGCACATTAGCGTACAATATAGGGAATGAAGTTAAATTGAAAAATAATCATAATATGGACATTTAAATACTTTTTTTTTTTTAAATGGTGGCCGTTCATTTCGATACAGGCTTTAGTTCTAATGTGCATATTATCGCACTATAGACTATTGTACCTAATCCCAATTACCAGTTTCGTTCTTCGTACTAGTAACTCATGTTGAAATAATTATGTACCTATTCTATAAAAGAGACCTTACGTATTGTAAATTCAATCTTCACTTCTGCGCGATCCGAAAAGATAAAATTACTCAGTCATACTATCTACTGTCCGTCCAAGTGGTTATGTGGCAGGATCGTAGAAAGAGGGGAGGGAAATCACGTGACAGTTAATTACTTAACGAGGCCCTTTTATTAAGTTATTTTAAACAGTTGTATGCTATTATGTAGATGTCCAATTCCTAACAGCATATGTTTCCAGAGAAGAGCTAAAACAGCCCAGCCACTAGTCTTTACAGAGAGGCGAGTAGAAGAGGGCGGGGGAAACCGGGATTTGACGTAAGCAAACGGCAGACAGTACCTGTGCGAAAATGATTCAATATTGAAAGCCCTTTCTTCACTGAAAAACGCGACCATATTCTGGAACATACTATACTCACTAACTCAGTACTGTTTACTATGACTGTAAGGCGACTTTGACAGCTTATGCGGCCTTGGTTCTGTGTGGAGGACAGTTGGAACTTTGTTAGTGAAAGGGGTGGGAGTGAAGTACAATAAATTAAATAATTCAGGTACAATAAAAATTGAAGTAAAAATAAAATGATGTCCCTGTATATGCGGAAAGGAGGACGAAAAAATGTAATTGTTGAAAGAGAGAAATGATATGTTGGGAAAGGTAATGTATATGGAAAGGTGAGAGAAAGATTTCGAACGTTACATAGAAATAAACGGAGAGAGAAATCTTAGGAAACCGGTTATAGGGGGACAGGAATACAAGGAAATAAATTCTTGTGAAATCTCGCACTTGTGGTTTTTTGCATCTGGATTATAGCGTTATCTCCGTATTTATATAAAATACAGGGACATCATTTTATTTTTACCAACATTTTTAACATTAACCTGCCTATACTCGGAAACACTGTTGCCCCCTTCCATTACAGGAGTTTGATGTTACTAGTGCAATATGTAAACAAATCATTTTACTGGGTATAGGAGGAGAGAAAAGTAGTGTATCCATTTATGTTGTAGGGAAATACGATATTACGATTTTCAGTTTGATCATCACTTTTACGGAATTTATCAAAATACAGTAGAGTATTAACATTTTTTTTTTTCAAAAACTCAACTTTCCAGGCGGCTATGTTCGTTATATAATGTCTACTTTATTTAGTATATTAATTATTGGTGTTAACATACAATATAGAGAGTGCATTTAAATTGAGGGGCTCATAAGTAAAGGGGTGTAAGTGCACTTAAGTTACTTTCGAGAAAATGGGGTTTAAATGTTTAAGCTTTCGTAAAATCGGTGAAATTTTTATTTAAATTTTAATGTGTGATGCGATTAAAATATCCCTTTGCCACTAAAATTTTAGATACTTTAGCTTACACTGGATGCACTTAACTCATGTTATTACAAATGTCACTAGCATTCCTTTGCTTCTATCCACCTCAATTCAAAAAAAGCTAATCTGAATTTTTAAACAAGTTGCTGAAAATGGTTGCCGTTCATTACAATACAGGCTTCAATTCAGTACGTATATTATTAAAAACATTTTGAAGCATATTCTATGAAATTGAATTTATCGTTTCTTGAATATAATTTTTTAGTACGATATTATTAATATAGGTTCTTTCTTCTACAGAAAACGCAATCATATTCATGAAACACACTATACACTGCAGTGTTTACTCCACTGCTTGAAGACTTCGAATGCAACAGCGGCCGTAAGTTTGTGTGTTTGACGGGAGCAAGGACATTAGTGAAGGGGTGAGAGTGAAGTACATTCAGAAATGCAGGTACAATAAAAATGCAAGTAAAAATAAAATGATGTCCCTGTATATGAAGCCGAAGTTAAGCGAATAATAAAGTGCTCAGAGTGGAGAGGGAATCTTGTCAGTGACTATTGGCGCATAGCGGGAACAAGTTGACTGCAACCTTGTGATGAGAAGGTTTGCGGCAGGGACTGCAGAGAGCCATGCGGACGGGGTGGGCAGCAGGTACGGCCTAGCACCTCGTCCCAGCGCTCCCTGGAACAGTGAGATATGTAGCACACTAAACTGGTGTTACGTGCAGTTATCGCCGCTACCACATGCAGCGGGAGGCGTTATCGTAAGTACAAGGTGTTGTTACAGTACAGCAATCGGTGCTAATATACTCCCCTTTGTGCATTCGGAATAATTACTTTATCTTATTTTGGAACAAGACTTAAAAAATATAACTAGAAACACAAATATGCATTACTTTACGACTGAAAATATACTCTGTCGTCCGTGCAAAGCAAATACTCCTATAGATACTGCACCGATCTTAATTGAACACGGATTTAAAATATAAATTTAACCTTTTAGACTACATAAGCTTTCATATAACATTTCGAAAAATGATCAAGTGTAAAGACTTTATTGATGTAGTAATATATTATTTCTATTGCAAATGTAATGCGAATACAGATTCATTCAAAATTATTAAATTTGTCTTACAATACAAATCATATAAACAAATTTGTAGTTATTTAAGACTCTTTTCGTGTAGCCTATCTTCCGTCAACGCATTGTCTTCAAATTTTTATCTCTGTATACAATGTATGTGTGTATGTACATGTATATGTATGCCATGAATCAGGATATGTATTAAAGTGTGTATGTGTTTATATATTTGTATTATCTAACAGTCTTACTAATAAACCGTGTACAGTTTTTATACGAGACTTATGCAGAGTTGATACAGAAAACGTTACTAATAAACCGTGAATAAGCTATGGACTTGCAGTAGTTATATACACGAAACCCCTTTTTTAAGCGTTGTATATAGGGAAAAAATGGCCGCCCCTCTAACAGCTGTTCGTATCGACTGTCATTTTATGATGATGTTTACCTTGTAACCACAGAAGAACAAACAAAAGATCATAGAATTATTAGAATAATATTGCTGTAGCTTGTACTCTTTGACCAAAATTTACTGTGATAATCGATTAGGCAGAGTTGTACTATCGATATTTAACACGCCACACTAGAGCGCTCTACCGGATCCAGTAGAGAACCTCAGATATTCTATTACCTTTCGTAACGAAGTAATGACGAAACTATGACGTAGCTGTGTATCAGTTATACTGTTATACACGACGTATGTAGTGATTATTAGCAAGGAATTTACACACGACTTATAAACGAGCTACTCATTGTATAGGTATAAGGCAGTTAAACGTCTGTATATAGAGTTTTTATTAGTAAGACCGTTAGTGTATATTGCGTCCTAGTATGTATGCGCATGCTTATATATACCCATATATATATATATATATATATATGCGCATGGGTATAGCCTATCTCTATGCATGTGCGTGACTATGTCTGCGCATGTATATATGTGTATATGCGTTTAATTTTTTTTTTCGAATGTATTAGGATTTATTTATGAGTAACTTACGTGTTACGAAACATATATTCATAATTTAAAGTTTAATATGATTTCAAATTTGAAATATTTTAGAATTGAAGCTTTTAAAGAAGAAATTTGTAAAATTATCCATGATATATAATATTAACAAATGTATTTTTTTTATCTTTTATTTCTGTCGACTATATTCATGTTTTTATTGAATATCACTGGCTTCTGTCGGATTGTCAATTTATATTAAATGTGTATTTTTCTCTCTTCTTCTCTTTCTTCTTTATTCTTGCTCTTCTGTGTTGTATTTATTGGTTTGAATTAAGATGCTTACTGTATTTAGTAAACTGTCCTTGTAAATTTTATATTCGACACAACACTAGCCTATCATGTAGAGTGTGTGGCGAGCTTGTAGGGGAAAAGTGGAAAGGGATCGTGGGCGGAGCTTAGCGTTCGACGTATTACGTTTTTACCATTGACTATGACCACACCGTACACGAGCCTGGCTCTTACGGTAGTGGCTAGAAACATTTTTGTTTCATGAATGTAATTTTTACTCACTAGCTAGCTAGTTAAGTAATTAAATAAATAAATAAATACTCCTGAGTACAACATATTCTTGAAATATGACTTTACAGATACTATTCTATGCCGTTAAAATTTATTTAAATAATAATTGTTAACTCTATGATATAATTCAGTGAGAAATAATACAATTTACTAGGTAAAGTAAATTTTAAAATCGAATTTTAAAAAATCTAAACCTTTTCTGATGTTTGTAGTGCAATAAATTATTAAGAAGTTATTAGTGCTTTCAGAATTAGTCTATTAGTAAAACACAGCTTGTATTTCGAAAATGAAATTTTTACGTGAACCAAAATTTGGTAGTATTTTGAGTGTACATTGTTCTGTAGTCTGCATTTTTATCCTATAAAAGAGGATGTTCCTAGTAGTGTTCACACAAGCGGTCGTCAGCACACTGTACCCTCGGGCTAGCGTCTCTTACTCGCCTTACTCGCGGATAAGATATTGCACTAGCGTGCATCCGTGGTTGCTGGCGGGTATGCTTTCTGCCTCGTCCTTCTGCACGACGGAGCATATTGCGATACACTCGTTACTCTTTACCCATTCCAGCGAGTACTGATGACCATTGGTTTACACCTTGTCAAAGTGTTTAATGGATTGCCGTTTTCTATCGGGAGCTACAGTTTTTTGTTTCCTCATGTTTTGGCGTTTTATATATAGTAGAACATTAAAAATAATTCAATTTTTAATTGAAACGTTTACGTTTGAGCGAAAGAAAAACATTGTAACATTTTCACATGAAAGATTTAATCTAATGTCATTCGTGGTACCATGGGAGTAAGTGTAAGATGAACTTCGTACCTTGTTTTCCACATCTTCCATTAATGTGCCTCGATATTTTTCACATCATCCTGCCTGTGGTTTTCCTAAGGCACGAAGACAAATTTCGGGATGAGCCCTAAAAGAACCACGGTCTGTATGTCCACTCCCACACAAATTTCACCATTTTCCAATTTAAATTCTTCTGAAATAATTAAACCTTAACGTTATGTACATGCTTCGATTTCAGTAAAATAATACGTAGAACATTTATTTCAGAAACTTGTGTAAGCTGAATATTGGGCAGTGAATATAATACTTACTAGATTATATAAGAATGATAATTTTCTTATGAATTACTAAATATTGTTTTATATTTCATCATGTGATGTTACAATATTTTATCTGTAATTAGATCATTCAAAACTATTTTCTCAGGTTCTTCAGATAAAATCAGAGTTCTCATATCTTGAGATAAAGTAAAATATGTTCTTAACATTGTTCTCTGTATTTCGTAGAGTTTGTCATTCTAGAAGAACAAAATGGATTTAGATAAAACTGACGTTTATAGATAGTATTTCAAGCAGGTTTTCCAGACATACATGGATTTCCCAGGATTGTTCTGGATTTTAATGGTGTGCATTGGATTGAGTTGCATTTGTCCCGGAATGCCAAAGGAATTGGAAAAATACAATTTTTTGCTCATTTCTATAAAATTATGTTTAAAATTCCTCATTCATTTTTTTCAATATCCTGTCCAGTCTATGTTCAACATCGTCAATGCCATCTGACGCCTTCTGTCAGGTTGTATTGAAATAAAGACGACAATACTATAGTATGTATTACGGGTAGATATTAAACAATATCTTTATTATTTAGTATCTTTGGGACTTGATTGGTTTTATTTGTAGGATTTAAACATTATCACGCATTTTTTTTTTCTGTACAGATCAAGCTGTAATATATTATTATTGTTCCAGACTCTATCAGTAATTCAAAGGAAATTTCATGATCTAGAAAAAATGTAACAAAATCAAAAGCTTAGGCCCTGTATAATTAATTGAAATACTTAAAATGAATAAAATCAGTTGTATTGCAAATTGAATTAATTCAAATTTGTAGTCATCTTAAGGTAGGAACGTAGTACCATCATTTGTCCTGGATTCCTAGAATCTGGCAACCCTTATTTCAAGGATATCTCAAAACAGATATTTAACATTCCGATGTTTATCGCTTTAATTTATTGTGTGGAGGCTTTCAATAAAGTAGACAGATAACTTATAAAACTCTGGAAAATAATGACTGATAGAGGAATTCCGTAATATATTTACTATTTGAGTAACACAAAATTTATATAGGTCTATGGATATTAATAAAAATGAATTTAACAATATAAAGGTCTCATATTTTTGTACTTTGTATGTATAATAATTTATTTTGACTTACAGGTAGTGTTCACATTGTACTATGCCTTTTCATTTCTACTGACTTGTTTACATTGTATTGAAATTATCTACTTCAGTAGTTTTTGTGTGTGCTGTATTTTGTAAATTTGTAGTGTTTTTTTTTTTCTATCGCAGTTTTACTCCTGGTTGAGTGTTAGAGATGTCCGTATGGCCTTAACTCTGTGAGCTTAAATATGCCATTATTATTATTATTATTATTATTATTATTATTATTATCATCATTATCGTTATTATCATCATTATCATTATCATTATTATTATTATTATTATTATTATTATTATTATTATTATTGGTTAGAAAGATCGCACAAGGTTATTCACTCTCACCCACTTTATCTACTATGTTACATGTGAATGACAGAAGGCTTTAACATAACTTCACTTAATGAATTAAACATCTAAAGGGACATCATTTTATTTTTACTTGCATTTTTATTGTACCTGCATTTCTGAATGTACTTCACTCTCACCCCTTCACTAATGTCCTTGCTCCCGTCAGACACACAAACTTACTGCCGCTGTTGCATTCGAAGTCTTCAAGCAGTGAAGTAAACACTGTAGTGTATAGTGTGTTTCAGAAATATGGTTGCGTTTTCTATAGAAGAAAGAACCTATATTAACAATATCGTACTAAAAAATTATATTCAAGAAACGATGAATTCAATTTCAGAGAATATGCTTCAAAATGTTTTTAATAATATGCATAAAAGAATTGAAGCCTGCATTGTAATGAACGGCAACCATTTTCAGCAACTTGTTTAAAAATTCAGATTAGCTTTTTTTGAATTGAGGTGGCTAGAAGCAAAGGAATGCTAGTGACATTTGTAATAACATGAGTTAAGTGCGTCCAGTGTAAGCAAAAGTATCTAAAATTTTAGTGGCAAAGGGATATTTTAATGGCATCACACATTAAAATTTAAATAAAAATTTCACCGGTTTTACGAAAGCTTAAATATGTAAACCCCATTTTATTTTTTTTATGACCCCGTCAATTTAAATGCTCTCTCTATATTGTATGTTAACACCAATAATTAATATGCTAAGTAAAGTAGACATTACATAACGAACATAGCCGCCTGAAAAGTTGAGTTTAAAAAAAAAAAATGTTACTACTCTACTGTATTTTGATAAATTCCGTAAAAGTGATGATCAAACTGAAAATCGTAATATCGTATTTCCCTACAACATAAATGGATACACTACTTTTCTCTCCTCCTATACCTAGTAAAATGATTTGTTTACATATGGCACTAGTAACATCAAACTCCTGTAATGGAAGGGGGCAACAGTGTTTCCGAGTATAGCCAGGTTAATGTTAAAAATGTTGGTAAAAATAAAGTGATGTCCCTGTATGAACCTTTAGCTTCGACTGTAGAAGATACTTGAAGTTGACGTTTTGTATGCATAAACCTGATACTACTACTGCAATGTATGTACTACGCGGCGGTAGTATAAACTATCAAGACTATTCGATTATATCGATTATAGAGAGTACTTCGGGTTTATCCGTTAAGATTCGTTACTTTTCGCCTTCCATGCATTCATGTTAATTTCTTTGTGGAAAAATTGATTGTTGTCCTCAATATCTGGTTAGTATAACAAGAAAAGGGACAATTACGACGAAGTGAGAAGTGTAAAAGAGAAAGCATAAGAATAACTGCTGTTTGTTAATATACTATAAAAATACCGAACATTATTAAACAAGTCGCAAACTCCGTCGCAAGAAATGATAAAGAAAAAACCATCCAGGCTATGAAAGTTGATGTGGAAGTTTACAGCAAGGAAAAAATGGACGAAAAGCTAATTATGAAGAAAATAAATAACAAGTAAAGTAAAGATTAGACATAAATCAGACAGGCCCAAAATGTTAGTCATTAAATTTACATGTAATATAAAATATTGTACGCACACGGAGTTTTTTCACGTAAATTAAATATATTACAAATACATCATAGAATAATTTTGCTAAAAATATATTATTTTAAATAATAATAAAAAAAATTAACTGACAGATAAAATTCCGGTTATCTCAGTCAACATTTGAGTAATCCATTACAAAAATTGACCATATAAACTTTTTTATTTATGAAACCTATATAACTTCTTATAATCACGTCCTGATGATTCTCGTCTTACCTTGTAAGATTTTCTATCGCGAATTTGCAGAAACGCTTATGCAGAGCCAACAAAGTCTCAAACAGGCCTGACTACGATTTTTCATAGTTTACACTTATGAGTAGAAGTATATACTTCCTGTTATGCATATAAATAATGGTTTATACTACGAATTCTAGCATAAACTAAACACGGCCTTCCCGATCAACTTTCTACTATGCAGCAAAGACTTTAGTATAGGTTTTTATACATGAAGATCGTAGTATATATTACAAAAACCTTACAATAGCATTTACTTCAACTTTATGCATACCAGCCACAATCTTATTCGCTGATGAACAAGTCATTTTTGCCAGATCAGAGCATAATTTTCATATAGATTTTTTTTTTCCTACGGAGGAGGGATTCGAAAGCTTACACTGCAGCCTGAGGTTTATTGTGCTTACCACTTCTGTTTTATGAATGATACTTGTAGACGAACGGCCGTGTCGTGAACATAACCCGGGCTATTGTATGGATGATGATGTTGATGATGATGATGATGATGATGATGATGGATTTTTCTAACATCTGATATTAAGTCGTTAATTACAGACCATCCTATTCTTCTCCTCTTCATAAACTCATTATAGAGAAAGCCACATTAAACAAAGAAATCAAAGGCTGAAGATTTAATGGTTTACTTGCATACAATAGTTGTGGCGGCACAACTTCCTGTGTTATAAACTTACAGACCATGTTTCTGGAAACTTTCTAGCATGCCATTGCGTGCCTTAATCTTGCGAGGGGAAGTGGGAGGAGGCGAAGTAAGAAGGATGTGTTGAATAAATAGTCACAAACTACAGAGAAAGGGAGCGGTCCTTTACTTGAGAATTGGACGAGATCTCGGGGAGACTTCTGGTAACATTATCATTCCACAAGAACCTGTCATTCAAAACTGCGCAGATATAGTTTGAAGCATATTGACAATTAAAGCCATGTTTGAGTTGTGATTAAAAATTATTTCACTTCTTCTTCAACTACTTTTTATTGCTTTCATTCTTTCGAATTGTTTGCCAATTTCTCTTTATCTTTTTCTGTCTCTCATTTTTTACATTTCTCTCGTTTAGTCGCTGTATTTTGTATCTTAAAGTATCACCCTGTGCCTTTCGTTCTTCATTTCTAGAATTCTTCTCTTCAATCGTTATCTTCTTTTGATCTTTTCTCCTTATCTCTCAATATTTCTTTCTCTTCTGTATCTCTCAATCTTACCCTTTTCTCACGATTTCTCACTCATGCCTTTTTCTCAGATATCTCACTATTTCTCTTTTTATCTTTAACTTTCAATCTATCTCAATTTCTATCTCTTTCTTTGGTTCTTTCTCTGTTTCTAATTTTCTCTCGATCTTCAACTCTTTCCTTCTGTCTATATATGGATCATATGAGAAGACTGAGAGGAAGGCAGATGTCAATTTTTTTCTCTTCATCTGTATCTCTCACTCATTCTCTTTTTTCTCTATCTCTTACACTTTTCTCGATCTCTCACTCTTTCCCCTTTTCTCTCGATCTCTCAATAATCCTTTATTTCGATCTGTCGCTATTTTTTCTCTCAATTTCTATGTATATTGGGCACTAGTGAGTGATTGTCGATATTATGTCGAGTTTCCCTTTAGTGGCCAACCCCCATGCACTGTGTCACAGATGTGTGACAGTGGCACAATGTCCAACACACTATGTGCAGAGGTGCACTCAATACGAGTGACTAAGTGGTCGGGATCCGACGGAATGAGCGCCGTCTTAAATCACTAAGTGATTATTTACGCATATCGTAATAATATTACCTAATTAGTTTCGTAATAGAAGTATCATTTCCTAACTAGTTGCGTAATGAATCTGTTTACAACATATTAGAATAACTAAATAAATAATGCAATTTTAAATTGTTACCAGTATTATTTTATATATTGAAATATTTTAGAGATATAGAAATACATGCTTATTGCTTTATGATTGAGTTCTAATTCTTTATTTTGCTTTAGAGGTCAATACCAATTTCAATTGTTGGTTCCCTTTGGTGTAAAGCTATGTCAGATGAGTGTACGATAATAGTATAACGTATTGAGAACTGGAGAAACTATTTCAAAGTTAGCCTATTTATAATCTTAGGTTTAGACTAATCCAGTGGTTAGAAAGTTCGCTTACAAAATAAGAAATTTCTAGGCCAGGGATCTTTGAGCGACAGTATATGCTATCCTCGTGATTTGTAACGGGTTTATAATATTTCCTCTTTTCACAAAGCTATCTCAGTAGTAGTAGTACAATTCTTTGTGTTCTTTAAGGCTTGTGTTATTTTCGCAAATAGTGGAGTTGCTAAGGTATAGGAAATAGAGTTGTATTTCAAATTTCTTGATAAAATGGGGACGGAAATTTAATTTTCATTCCATTTATTTTATTCCGTTGACCTTATATCTACTTCAAGGCGACGAAAAACCAGTCTCACTGCATTGTTTAAGGCACAAATGGGACACAAATCATGGACCGATATCAATGCTAGATTAGCAACACCATCATACTTAGGAAGGACTGATCATATTAGGAAATTTAAATGTAGAAAACAAAGAACGGACGTGGTAAAATTTTCCTTTGTTAACCGCACAATAGTAGACTGGAACAGCTTACCTGCGGCAATCTTTCAGGGTGGTCCTCTTAAAATCAATACATTTAAGGAAAGGTTGAGAAGATTAGACTGAAAATGTAATTGGAGGTGCAGTGTAATTATTTAAGTTGTGTCATGTAACTAATAGAATTGATACATAATTAATTAAGTTCATATGTAATTGAATCCCACTTTTTAGAAAGGAATTAAGTCAAAATTTGTCATTTTTATTTCTTCTGATGAAATGATTAATACTTCCAAGACGCAAAGATAAACAAAGGCAGAAACTTAAACAAACCTTTCTCTGTATCTCTAACATCAAGTTCATGTTTATATTACGGCACTGGTACACTGGTATTTATTCATGAAAGTAAGTTCTTTTGCTCTCCTGAAAAATAGAACATTTTGACTTAGTTCCTTTCTAATAAGTGTGATTCAGTTAATTAAGATGATATGTAATTTAGTTGTTATGTAAATAAATTAGGGTGATATGTAATTAATTAAGATGATATGTAATTAAGTTGGTATGTAATTAATTAAGGTGATATGTAATTATTTAAATTGGTAATGGTTGGATGAAATAGAAGTACTTATAAGTTAGATTTTTATTTTGCTTATCGTAGGCGTTATTATAGAATGGTTTTTATTTATAGTCCTAGGTTTATTGCATCTAATATTTATAGATTTACGTTTATTTTATTTTATTTCAAGTAATTGTAATTATTGTATATTATATATCACTGCCACCGGGTGTATACCCAATTGTAGTGTTAATAAATACATACATACATTGTAAAAAAGTAGCCTATACAAAAATATAATTCGTGGTTAGCAGAGAATTCAATTTACAAGGATAAACAATACAGTTTCATCAATTCAGTAGAAATAATGAATATGGAAGAAAAATTGTTCACTCCTTTATTATTATTATTATTATTATTATTATTATTATTATTATTATTATTATTGTTATTATTATTAATATTTTATTATTAACTTATTATTATTATTATTATTAACTTATTATTATTATTATTATTATTATTATTATTATTGTTGTACTAAATTTATATGAAATGAAATGCATGTGAAACCTAGGAACTAGAAAGCGTTAATTCTGACCGCGAGTAAACAACAGAAGTGTTAACGATGGCCAAAATTAATGAATGCGAAAGTCATAAACTTCTCGTGGACGCTATAGGTTTAATTTTCTAAGTTTCATTAAAAGGAAACGAGCGGACTGACAAAAGTTATACCTGTGGAATATATTAAAATGAAATTGTGTTCTGCTGCAGAGCGAGGCAAGAGTTGAAGTGAAAATAGCATTTTACCTCGGAAACAGCTGACAGTCACGCTTGGGGCCATGGACATACAAGCGTACATCACGCTCATACAAATCAAAATTTATTTTACGCTCGACCATGCCGAAATGTAGTAATTATACACCTGGCAGCAGCCCTTTAATGGACCTCATTAAAATACACCTATTCATTAAAGTTCAGGTGTTCCCCCAATCAGAAAACACCATTGTAGCAATATGAAAGCGCAAGTATCGATTATTCTCGGACATGCAATCGAAAGACAACTAGCGAAACGTCACGGAGGCTGGAAATCAAATACTGTCGCAGAAGGTTATGTTCTGTTACTATAATAATTAGCGTTAATTGTAAATAATATTGAAATAAATGCAATTTGTCATCTCGTTTTTCAATATGTAAATCAATTTCAAGGTTATATCAAGATTAATGTTTATTTTAGTCTCTAGATTATATCAAGGTCAATGACATTTGTTTCTCGAAAAAATCAATACTTCCTCGTCTGCGCACATCTCACAATTTACGAGATATTGCACAAGGTCAGTTCCACTCCCCGGTCAGATAAGAATAACATGAATACTTACGAATAATTTCAAGTTAGAAATATGGTCGAGCGTAAAAAGTCGTTGCATAATGTACTATTAAAAGCATAGTATTTGTACAGAGTGAGCCGTAAGTAATATTATTACTTTCAGGGGGTTATTCCGTGCCATATTTCAAACAAAAATTTTAATACAATTTTGTTTCCCTTTTGCTTCCTTTTCGGGATAAAAATTGTTTCATATGAAACATTTCGTTGGGAAAGTCATTGATATAATTCCCACTATGCTCAGTCATTTTAAGAGAGCAGTTTATTATGATAATAAATGATTGAAAGAATTTTAGATTTGTTCTTTAAATGTGCAGATTTTCAAACCTTACAAACTGCTAATATGCCTTAATAAACCTCTTGATTATCCTTCAGAACTTTTGTATTCAGAATTTAAAGTATTTGACTTCCATCAAATTTATAACAATGTATTATTGGATTTCGTATATAAAAACCGAAATATATTTAATTTATATTCACATAAATATAAAATCAAAAGATCAGACAGCATATGCTTGACAGTACCCAAATCTACCACAACTGTAGCATATAATCACAGTAGCAACTTCGGTCCAAGGTTTTATAGCATGATAATAGCTAAATTCCCAAGCATACAATTTGCTAATGCCCCTTATTCCAAAAAAATCAATTAAAAATTGCTGATTAGAGAGAAAAATTATAGTTCAATTATTGTGATATCTGTGTTTTTCTTCTTTTTTGTTTTTTGTTTTGTTTTGTTTTTTTTTTTTTTACTTTTTACTTTGTTACTCAATAAAATGTCTTAACATTATGTGGAATCCCCCCCTGAGCACGAGTATGTAACTTTCCTAGAATGTTTTATATAAAAAAAGAAGTATGTATCTTTGTTCTGGCAATAAAGTATTATTATTATTATTATTATTATTATTATTATTATTCACAAAGAAAGTATTTTTTTACAAATGTTTGACCTTCATTGATTTAAAGAGTAATATATCCTACATTATCCAGCAACAGTTGAGAATCAAGCACCAATTAGGTACTCGTCCATTTTCAACTTTAATATAGAAAATTAAAGATTTTTATTTTGTTGAAAAAAACTTATAAATTCTCTGTAAGGACTAACAGTCACCATATAAATACCGAAATTGCACTAAAACTTAGTATTTGCGATTGTTAATTAACAATTAAAAGCATTGTTAGTTTCTCTAATAATTTAAGTTCAGAACAGCATTTTATATGAATTGAGGGCTTCGGAAGTAAAACATGGTAACTGACGTGTTATGTTAATATTTTATTATGTAATTTTATTGTAGCTGTAATTTTAAGTTTTAGTTCCTACTTTATTTTATTTTCTATATTCCTCTTATATTAATATATTATATTATATTTTAATTTATTTCCTGTTTTACTTTATTTTATTTTGTATATTCTCTTATAGGCCTGTTAATAATATATGTGAACTGCGACCGAACACGAGCGCTGCTCGTTCGGTTCTCAAATTTTGTTAATATTATTGTACCTTCTTTTTGTATTGATTGTATTATTTTATTTCTATTTCTGTTTTGTTGTAATTATATTCTGTATTATGTATATTTAAATTTAAATGATAAATACAAAAAGACGTTGTAGTATTTTGAAGTTTAAAATCCAATACTTCTGCCATCTGTTGAGTCGTTGAAAAACTAACTACTGCATTAGACGCAGAAAAGATACCATATTATACGCAACATATCTCATTTTTTACCAAAATGTCAGTTACCATATTTTACGCCCGAGCCCCTCAATTCTAAGGTATCCCTAAACTTTATAGCAACAAGGTAAATATCAGCTAGGACTTTAGTCAGGGCTACAAAAGACATCATATTTACAAGGAAAAAAACCCCTTACACTATTCGAAATCCGAACCAGTGACCTTGATTCCACATTATATTAAAGCTGCTCGTCCGGCGTGAATAGGCTACACCGTATTTTTCTAAATAATTATTACAAGTGTATGTGGCATTGAAAATTTATAGCAGCAATGAAATCCACTTGTACTGGTTTAATTTAGTATACATGGCAGCGATATCGATTAACTGGGCCGTTTCCTGGGTTCTAATTGCTAGTAATGTATCTTCACTGCCCCTTGAAAGCCTTAGGGCTGTTAGTGGAGCGTAGATTGGAGCTATAGAGCGGCGTGGTAAGTGGAGCAAACTAATGGCTGCATGTAATCGGCTTTGCAGTCGAATCGCTTTGATAAGTATTTTCTTACGTTATCACAATTCAATTGTATGGCAACACCACGCCTCACAAGACGACGTCTTCATGACGTCATCCATTATGTGTGCTTCTGTACAGGACACTCGATAAGCTTTTCAACCTGCTTCAGTTTCAGAAGGAAGGTGAATCATTATAGCAGAAATGCTTTAGTGTACACTGTATTCAGTATTCATTTTCATTTAGTGTTCTGCCCAAGGGCAGGTCTTTCAATGCAAACCCAGCTTTCTCCAATCTTTCCTATTTTCTGCCTTCCTCTTTGTCTTCTCACATGATATATATATCTTAAGGGGAGAGGATGGTATTTTTTAAAAACATTTTTCCTATTTGGTGTAAAATATACATTTTTTATGTAGAGAGGTCATAGATGTGGCAACTCAACCAAATAAAAATATTTTGAAAAAAAAAAAGTTATTTGGTGGCAAAAATTTGAAAAAAAATATACCCAATGCAGGATTATACTAAAACCGATATATCTAAACCGTTTTCAAAGATAGATTCAAACAGTTTTTGACAGTGTATTTGGAAAAGCATGTTATACAAACTGTCTGTAACAGAATTTTGATATTAGTCCCTACGTTTGTAAAATAAACAATTAAAATTTAATAACAATTTTCTGATTTTCTTTCTTGCAAACAAACAGACGTATTTTTAAAATCAATTAACAAAATTCTGTTATAGAGAAAAGTTTCCTAATAGTCTAAAGTATGTGTGTTCTAAATTTCATGCATATATCTTTAATAGATCAGAAATTATATCCATTTTTTGCCTGGCAATATAGCAAAAAAAATTGAAGTTACTGGAAACCGATAAAAGCGGGCGTGTGATTTAAAAATCCATAGCACAGGAAGTTTAAAAACGACGTCTCAACATCCGCTAAGGGCACAAATTCCCACAAAATGTTATGCAATGCATTCCACACATATCAAAAGGTATTTTAAAGAAAAAAAAATTGAAAATTTAATATACCGGAAACAACAATAAAAGTGGGCGAGTGATTTAAAAATCCATAACGCAGGAAGTTTAAAAATTGCGACTCAACATCCGATAAGGGTACAAATACCCACAAAATATTATGCTATGCATTCCACACATATCATAGGGTATTTTAAAGATTTTTTTTTAATTTACTCATTTTTCACCAAAAAATACTATCCTCTCCCCTTAATGTCGTCTATCATCTGATATCTTCTTCTGCCCCGAACTCTCCTCCCGTTCACCATTCCTTCCAGTGCATCCTTCAGTAGGCAGTTTCTTCTCAGCCATGACTCAACCAATTCCTTTTCCTCTTCCTGATTAGTTTCAGCATCATTCTTTCTTCACCCACTCTTTCCAGCATATCTTAATTTCTTATTCTGTCTGTCCACTTCACACGTTGCATTCTTCTCCAAATCCACATTTCAAATGCTTCTATTCGCTTCTCTCCACTTCGTCGTAATGTCCACGTTTCTGCCCCATACAATGCCACACTCTATACAAAGCACTTCACTAGAAGGAAAATAAAGTTATAGGGGATTCATAGGATCCCTGAAATTGAGTGCAGAGTTTATGCTGCCAGTTGGATGTTATTGTGATATTTAGATTTTTAACGAGTTCGTTCTTATTTACAAGGATCGTGAATGTGTTAGAAAGTGAAATAAATTAAATACAATTCAAATGTTGGTATTATTAATACGAATGGGGCACAATGTGTAGATAATTTTGCCTAATTTTAACATTTATCTTAAGAAAATGTAAAAATGTAAAATAAATATTTCAATATTAAAATATTTATTTATTTATTGGTATTTATTTATTCATTTAAAGATATATATTTATTCATTTATCTATTTATCTGTTTATTTGTTTGTTTATCTATCTATTTATACGGGGACATAATTTTATTTTTCCTTGCATTTTTATTGCACCTGCATTTCTGAATGTACTTCACTCCCACCCCTTCATTAATGTCCTTGCTCCCGTCAGACACACAAACTTACGGCCGCTGTTGCATTCGAAGTCTTCAAGCAGTGAAGTAAACACTGCAGTGTTTAGTGTGTTTCATAAATATGATTGCGTTTTCTATAGAAGAAAGAACCTATATTAATAATATCGTACTAAAAAATTATATTCAAGAAACGATAAATTCAATTTCAGAGAATATGCTTCAAAATGTTTTAATAATATGCGTACTGAATTGAAGCCTGCATTGTAATGAACGGCAACCATTTTCAGCAACTTGTTTAAAAATTCAGATTAACTTTTTTTGAATTGAGGTGGCTAGAAGCAAAGGAATGCTAGTGACATTTGTAATAACATGAGTTAAGTGCATCCAGTGTAAGCAAAAGTATCTAAAATTATAGTGGCAAAGGGATATTTTAATCGCATCACACATTAAAATTTAAATAAATAATTTCACCGATTTTACGAAAGCTTAAATACTTAATGAAAGAGTGATGGAACGGAGAAAAATTCTCTCCCGCGCCGGGAATTGAACCCGGGTTTTCAGCTCTACGTGCTGATGCTTTATCCACTAAGCCACGCCGGATACAATCCCGACGCCGTTTAGAATCGTCTCAGATTAAGCTCCATCTCTTGGGTTCCCTCTGGTGGCCGCCCTCTGCACTACGTCATAGATGTCTATGAACGCAGGACCGAAGTCCATACATGTGTTGAGGTGCACTCAGATGAGTGACTGATTGGCCGGGATCTAACGGTATGGGCGCCGTCTTAAATCACAAAGTGATTTATTACGCATATCATATTTTTTTATTTATGATAGCACGTAGAGCTAAAAACCCGGGTTCAAATTCCGGCGCCGGAGAGAATTTTTCTCCGTTCCATCACTCTTTCATAATGTGATGACGCAGAAAATCTGCATGGAAATATCATATGTACTTCGGTACATCAAAATAAATTAAATACTTAAACCCCATTTTATCAAAAGTAACTTAAGTGCACTTACAGCCCTTTACTTATGACTCCCTCAATTTAAAGACACTCTCTATATTGTATGATAACTTACTTACAAATGGCTTTTAAGGAACCCGAAGGCTCAACGCCGCACTCACATAAGCCCGCCAGTGCTCCCTATCCTGTGCAAGATTAATCCAGTCTCTATCATCATACCCCACCTCCCTCAAATCCATTTTAAAATTATCCTCCCATCTACGTCTCGGCCTCCCTAAAGGTCTTTTTCCCTCCGGTCTCCCAACTAACACTCTATATGCATTTCTGGATTCGCCCATACGTGCTACATGCCCTGCCCATCTCAAACGTCTGGATTTAATGTTCCTAATTATGCCAGGTGAAGAATACAATGCGTGCAGTTCTGTGTTGTGTAACTTTCTCCATTCTCCTGTAACTTCATCCCGCTTAGCCCCAAATATTTTCCTAAGCACCTTATTCTCAAACACCCTGAACCTATGTTCCTCTCTCAGAGTGAGAGTCCCAGTTTCACAACCATACAGAAGAACCGGTAATATAACTGTTTTATAAATTCTAACTTTCAGATTTTTGGACAGCAGACTGGATGATAAGAGCTTCTCAACCGAATAATAACACGCATTTTCCATATTTATTCTGCGTTTAATTTCCTCCCGAGTGTCATTTATATTTGTTACTGTTGCTCCAAGATATTTGAATTTTTCCACCACTTCGAAGGATAAATCTCCAATTTTTATATTTCCATTTCGTACAATATTCTGGTCACGAGACATAATCATATACTTTGTCTTTTCGGGATTTACTTCCAAACCGATCGCTCTACTTGCTTCAAGTAAAATTTCCGTGTTTTCCCTAATCGTTTGTGTATTTTCTCCTAACATATTCACGTCATCCGCATAGACAAGAAGCTGATGTAACCCGTTCAATTCCAAACCCTGCCTGTTATCCTGAACTTTCCTAATGGCATATTCTAGCGCGAAGTTAAAAAGTAAAGGTGATAGTGCATCTCCCTGCTTTAGCCCGCAGTGAATTGGAAAAGCATCAGGTAGAAACTGATCTATTCGGACTCTGCTGTATGTTTCACTGAGACACATTTTAATTAATCGAACTAGTTTCCTGGGAATACCAAATTCAATAAGAATATCATATAATACTTCCCTCTTAACCGAGTCATATCCCTTTTTGAAATCTATGAATAACTGATGTACTGTACCCTTATACTCCCATTTTTCTCCATTATCTGTCGAATACAAAAAATCTGATCAATAGTCGATCTATTGCGCCGAAAACCGCACTGATGATCCCCAATAATTTCATCTACGTACGGAGTTAATCTTCTCAAAAGAATATTGGACAGAATTTTGTACGACGTCAACAAAAGTGATATTCCTCGAAAGTTACCACAGTTGGTTTTGTCCCTCTTTTTAAAAATAGGTACAATTATGGACTCCTTCCATTGTTCTGGTACAATTTCTTTTTCCCAAATAGCAAGTACAAGTTTATAAATTTCGCTATATAATGCACTTCCACCCTCTTGTATTAATTCTGCTGGAATTTGATCGATACCTGGAGACTTGTACTTTTTCAGATTTTCTATGGCAATTTCGACTTTTGAAAGCGTGGGTTCGGGTATAAATGGCTCAGCAGTTTGTATTTCAATTTCGTCCCGATCATTTCTATTTGGCCTATGTACATTTAGTAGTTGCGCAAAATAGTTTTTCCATCTGTTTAGGATTGATGGAGAGTCTGCAAGCAAGTCACCATTCTCATCCTTGATCACGTTTACCCTTGGCTGATATCCGTTCTTAAAATTCCTTTATACCCTTATATAAATCTCGAATTTTTTTATTCTTACTATTTGTTTCTACCTCATTCAGTTTTTCCTTCAAGTAACCTCTCTTTTTATTCCTAAGTGTACGACTTGCTTCCCGTCTTTCATTGAAATAATTATCTCTCTTCTCCTCAACTGGATCCTGTAAGAATTTCAATTTTGCCTGTTTCCTTCTTTCTACTACCATGCAACAATCTTCATCAAACCACGGTTCCTTTTTCTTAGTTTCATAATAACCTATGCTCTGCTCAGCTGCAATTTTGATACTATCTCTGATATTTTCCCACACAACATCAATAATTAATATGCTAAATAAAGTAGACATTACATAACGAACATAGCCGCCTGAAAAGTTGAGTTTTTGAAAAAAAAAAATGTTACTACTCTACTGTATTTTGATAAATTCCGTAAAAGTGATGATCAAACTGAAAATCGTAATATCGTATTTCCCTACAACATAAATGGATACAATACTTTTCTCTCCTCCTATACCTAGTAAAATGATTTGTTTACATATTGCACTAGTAATATCAAACTCCTGTAATGAAAGGGGGAAACAGAGTTTCCGAGTATAGCCAGGTTAATGTTAAAAATGTTGGTAAAAATAAAGTGATGTCCCTGTATATGTGTTTATTTATTTACGTATTTATTTACATATTTATTTATTTATTTATTTATTTATTTATGTACTTTTTACTTGGTTATTTAACGATGCTCTACCAATGCGGAGTTATTTTGTGTCAATGGAATTAGTGTTAGCGAGATGGTGTTTGGCAAGATGAGGCCGAAGATTCACCATAGATTACCTAACATTCGACCTTACGGTTGGAAAAAGTCTCGAAAAAAAAAAACCAACCAGGTGATCAGCAATCAGCCCAAGGGGGAATCGAATATCCACGCCCGAGCACAAGTTCGGATCAGCATGTATCTATTCATTTATTCATTTATTGTCTATTTATTTATTTTCCTATTTATTTATTTATTTATTTATTCATTAGTTTGTTCGTTTTTACGTTCTCTTTTCATTCGTTCGTTTATTGTTTTGTTCGTCATTTCATTGGTTCATTCTTTTGTTTCCTCTAATTGAATTAAGGCTATCAGGTCTTCTCTTTCATATTGGTTCCTAAACCATTTGGAACAAGTATAGATCGTTATCTATACTAATAATAAATCTGTAGCCGAAATTTTTCTGGTAATTTTCGATTTTCCAAAAATAATAGGTCCTAACATATATAATTAACTACCCTGAAACCGAACATTGCTTTTTTGAAATTTTTGTTTGTATGTCTGTCTGTCTGTCTGTATGTTTGTTACCATTTCACGCGATAATGGATGAACGGATTTCGATGAAAATTGGAATATGAATTAAGTTCGTTGTAACTTAGATTTTAGGCTATATGGCATTCAAAATACATTATTTAAAAGAGGGGTTATAAGGGGGCCTGAATTAAATAAATGGAAATATCTCGCTTATTATTGATTTTTGTGAAAAATATTAAATATCAAAAGTTTCTTTAAAAACAATTTGCGATACGTTTTATTCCTTGAACCATTTTGATAGGACTGATATTTAATGAGATAAATGAGTTTTAAAATTAAAATAACTGCCATCTAAGGCCGTGTAATGAATTAAAAAAAAAATGACTTCGTCTATAAGGAGCCTTGGACAGCAACAATCGAAAGCTATGAAAGATAGCCTACAGATAATGTTTCTGTGTTTGTATGAAGTAATATCGGAAGCTAAATTAACCGATTTGTATAATTAATTATTATTTCACCATTGGAAAGTGTAGTTTTTCTAGATGAACATAATGCTGTAATGTTATTACAGTAACTTCTGATATAATATAATATAATATAACATAATATGTAATGTTATATAATATAATTTAAGTTATTTGAAGGGTTCAAAACCATAGTGGGCCAAGCGCCATTTACTGAATACGTAGAAAACAAGGGTTAAAATTAAGTTATTAGGCCTACCATAATTGAATGGAAACCTATAACAAGTAAAATAAAATATACACATTAAATCTAAATGATGTCAATCTTTATTAATGTATGGTTGCATGTAATAAAAATTAAGAAACATGTTAAAGGAATTGTCATTGCACCAAATGAGTGTCTCTGGACCAAAATGATCGCATTTTAATTATTTGGATGCAATTTAAATTAAGTAACATATTAAACGTTTTATCCTTCTATCAAACACGAATGTTCCCTGGATCAAATGTCCCTATTTTAACTATGTAATTACTTTATATTTATTTCTAACCGGTGCAGCGGAGCGCACGGTTACGGCTAGTTTACAAAATAAACCTTTAGAAATTAATCTTCTTGTCCATTTTTATTATGCTACGAAATAAATTACAATATCAAATTCTTATGTAAATTGCAAGAATGAGGTAGGTAACTCAGTTATTTAAATTGAAGAGTTGTTATTTATTCAACTCTCTGGAGACATGTTTGAACTTCACAAATGACACCAATAAGTCATCACTCTTGTGGCAACTAAACCAGGAGATAATGGCTTACGTGACTAGTTCCTTTCTCCCTCTATCATATAAGAAAACAAAGAACAATTATTTCTTACATTTTGAAACTAGAATCTCAAGTAATGGGACATGTCAATCCAGTACCATTATATGGATGCTAGATATAACGTTCCACAGAAAGGAGTCCACGTCCACCTTTTATTATAGGTGTGTAAATACAGGGACATCATTTTATTTTTACTAACATTTTTAATATTAACTTGCCTATACCTTTAGAGAACCGGAAACACCGCTTGCTCCCCCCTCCAAGACTGGAGTTCGATGATACTGGCGTAAAACACAAATCACTCTACTAGGTATAGGAAGGAAGAAAAGTAGTTCATCCATTTACGTAAACTAGGAAATATCGCGATTTTGAGTTTGATAATTTTCATTAGGTTTTTCTTTAATCAAAGTACAGTACTGTATTAAGAAAAAGTGTTTTTACTCACGAAGTGAGTTATCAATGCGAACGTATTCATTATGCAGTGTATATTATACTGTCTACAGCACATTAGCGTACAATATAGAGAAAGAAGTTAAATTGAAAAATAATCATAATATGAATAGTTAAACACAGTTTTGAAAATAGTGGCCGTTCATTTCGATACAGGCTTCAGTTCTTTTGTGCATATTATCGCACTATAGACTATTGCATCTAATTCCAATTGCCAGTTTCGTCCTTCGTACTAGTAACTCATGTTGAAATAATTCTGTACCTACTCTACGTACTGTAAATTCAATCTTCACATCTGCCCGACCCGAAAATATAAAATTACTCAGACATGCTATCTACTGTCCGTCCAAGTGGTTATGCCGCAGGATTGTAGAAAGGGAGGAAATCACGTGACAGTTAATTACTTAACGAGGCCCTTTTATTTAAGTTAAATTAAACAGCTGTATAATATTACGTAAACTTCCAATTCCTAAGAGAAATTAATGTTTTCCGAAAAGAGTTAACACAGCACAGCTATTACAAAGGGGCGAGCAGAAGCAGGTGGGGGAAATCGGGATGCGACGTAGGCAAACGTACAGTACCTGTGCGAAAATATGATTCAATATTGAAAGCTCTTTCGTCACTGGAAAACGCGAACATATTTCTGGAACGTACTATACTCAGTAACTCAGTACTGCTTACTATCTGCGGTCTTGGTTCTGTGTGGAGTTGGAACTTCCTTAGTAGAAGGGTGGGAATGAAGTACATTCAAAAACTCAGGTACAATAAAAATTGAAGTAAAAATAAAATGATGTCCCTGTATTAAAAATAGCGAATTCCATTGCACAGTGTAAATAATGGTAATTGGAAATATTATTGTAATTCGTAAAGTGGTCCATGTTTTGTCCTGCCAAACTTTACGAAACAAGAGTCACGCGAACAGTCAATCATCAATGCATACAGGGAATTGCATCGGGAGTAGATTCACTATTGTCCATATGTAAGAGGAAGCCACGTGTCCCGACTTAGTGTTGTCCGCAAGCCCTTAAATGTTATCACGTCAAATCTAATCTTGTTATCTATCTAGCGGTGTGTAAATCATCTGTCTTGGGCCCATTAGTTCCTCGGCCGTTCTTCCATACAGCGTGAGAATTGACCAATTATATCGCGGCACAGCGGTGTCCGTGATAAAGCGAGGGTCTGAATGCACGGCGTCCCGAACTGCCAGGAGTCCGTACGTCAAGCCTGTCCGTCCATCCGTGGAGAATTAATGCTGCATGTGAGCACGAATCTCCACCATCAATCATGACCAGACAGACGAGTCAGGACTGTATCGCTTTGAATATCAGGCCAGCACAGCTGTACGCCTTCTCAGAGTACACACGTCTTCATGCTTTGTCATACGTTTTCTCTAAATTAAATAGTTTTCTTGTCCATAAAATGGCAGTGCAGGTCGCTGTAAATATAGTTTTCTGCGTCTGAATATCAATGAGAAATCTGACAGTTTGTTTCAATATATAATTTATTTCAACAAATAGTCTGCCCAGGCATCCTGGGTTGCCAAAAACACAGAATAACACACATATAAGAATAGTAATGATTACAGTAAGATAGATGAGTCAAATTCAAATGTGAACTAGGAGCTTAAGTTTAAGAAATAATAAATTTGTACATGTATATGTAACAATCTTATTGAATTTGGTATTCCCAAGAAGCTGGTTCGATTAATTAAAATGTGTCTCAGTGAAACATACAGCAGAGTGTCTGTAGGTCAGTTTCTGTCTGACGCTTTTCCAATTCACTGCGGGCTAAAGCAGGGAGATGCACTATCACCTTTACTTTTTAACTTCGCGCTAGAATATGCCATTAGGAAAGTTCAGGATAACAGGCAGGGTTTGGAATTGAACGGGTTACATCAGCTTCTTGTCTATGCGGATGACGTGAATATGTTAGGAGAAAATACACAAACGATTAGGGAAAACACGGAAATTTTACTTGAAGCAAGTAGAGCGATCGGTTTGGAAGTAAATCCCGAAAAGACAAAGTATATGATTATGTCTCGTGACCAGAATATTGTACAAAATGGAAATATAAAAATTGGAGATTTATCCTTCGAAGAGGTGGAAAAATTCAAATATCTTGGAGCAACAGTAACAAATATAAATGACACTCGGGAGGAAATTAAACGCAGAATAAATATGGGAAATACGTGTTATTATTCGGTTGAGAAGCTCTTATCATCCAGTCTGCTGTCCAAAAATCTGAAAGTTAGAATTTATAAAACAGTTATATAACCGGTTCTTCTGTATGGTTGTGAAACTTGGACTCTCACTCTGAGAGAGGAACATAGGTTAAGGGTGTTTGAGAATAAGGTGCTTAGGAAAATATTTGGGGCTAAGCGGGATGAAGTTACAGGAGAATGGAGAAAGTTACACAACACAGAACTGCACGCATTGTATTCTTCACCTGACATAATTAGGAACATTAAATCCAGACGTTTGAGATGGGCAGGGGATGTAGCACGTATTTGCGAATCCAGAAATGCATATAGAGTGTTAGTTGGGAGACCGGAGGGAAAAAGACCTTTTGGGAGGCCGAGACGTAGATGGGAGGATAATATTAAAATGGATTTGAGGGAGGTGTGGTATGATGATGGAGACTGGATTAATCTTGCACAGGATAGGGACCGAAGGCGGGCTTATGTGAGGGCGGCAATGAACCTTCGGGTTCCTTAAAAGCCATTTGTAAGTAAGTATATATATATATATATATATATATATATATATATATGTGTGTGTGTGTGTGTGTGTGTGTGTGTGTGTGTGTGTGTGTAACAATCACACACTAAGGAATAGAAAAGGGGGGGGATTATGATATTCTGTATAAATGATTTTTCAGAATTGCCACAGATCCTTCAATGGTTGAAGTAATTATTTTTGTAATGATGTCGTGGATTCCAAATGTTTTTATAGTGTTTACAGTTGATCGTGGGATGGTGCCCCTCGCTCCGATCATTAAACCATGTACTTCCCAGGTGCCTTCCATCTGATATTTTTCTCGAAAATACGGAATAGTAGGCTCATAAATTTGTTGTTTCTCTTTGTTGACCTCGGATGGTTGGGTCTGGCTCATCTCAAATCTAACAGTTTGGGTCCAGTATAAAGCCTTTACTATTAGTCTTGTCTAGAGCCACGATGTCCGCTCTTCTAATTCCGCCGCCTTCAGACGCAACGCAGTGCACCTCTTCATGGACCTCGAAGGATTTGTTTCTAAGGACTTGTACTATTAGTTTTCGGATGTTATGATGGCGTGAATTTCTCAGGAGTTCTCCATGCTGACAAGATCCTAGGACGTGTGCAAAGGTTTCAATCTCGTTGCAGAATGTGCAACGGAAACCGTCCAAGGATCTCCCATGAAGACTTCTCACTGGTGCTACGTTAGCATTCATCTTAATTGCGGCCCGCCATTCAGAGGAAGACAGACCCTCCTTAGAAAAAATCAATTTATTTCCGGGAGTATATTCTTGAAATAAAATAACACCTTTCCCCTTATGTGGAAGCGCACACCATTTGTCGTACTCTTGTTTCCTAAGATTTTGTCGTAGATTATGGACATTGATGTTACTTATATCCAGATCTTCAGGTGGAATTTTTAACTTCCTGGAACATACTTTCTTTTCTGCTGCTATGTTCCTTGTAGAAACGACAAGAGGATTCGAGGTTCTCAATAATGTGTTGCAAATATTGAGATTCTGTAAATACAGGGTGATTCACGATGATTTACCGCCATTTACGGAGCTTATTTCCGAAGACATTCTGAGCAAAAAATGTCATATAAACATTTGTCCTAATCTCAATATTTTCAGAATTACACTAATTTGAAGTTGTTCATAAAATACCATTATTCTTGAGTTTTAAGGGGAGAGGATGGTATTTTTTGGTGAAAAATGAGTAAATTAAAAAAAGTTCTTTATAATACTCTATGATATGTGTGGAATGCATAGCATAACATTTTGTGGCTATTTGTACCCTTATCGGATGTTGAGTCGTCATTTTTAAACTTCTTGCGTTTTGGATTTTTAAATCATTCGCCCACTTTTATTGTTGTTTCCGGTAAATTAAATTTTCAAAATTTTTTTTTTCTTTAAAATACCCTTTGATATGTGTGGAATGCATAGCATAACATTTTGTGGGTATTTGTACCCTTATCGGATGTTGAGTCATCATTTTTAAACTTCCTGCGTTATGGATTTTTAAATCATTCGCCCACTTTTATTGTTGTTTCCGGTAAATTAAATTTTCAATTTTTTTTTCTTTAAATTACTCTTTGATATGCGTGGGATACATAGCATAACATTTTGTGGGTATTTGTGCCCTTATCGGATGTGAGTCGTCATTTTTAAACTTCCTGCGTTATGGATTTTTAAATCATTCGTCCACTTTTATTGTTGTTTCCGGTAAATTAAATTGTCAATTTTTTTTTCTTTAAAATACCCTTTGATATGTGTGGAATGCATTGCATAACATTTTCTGGGTATTTGTGCCCTTATCGATGTTGAGACATCATTTTTAAACTTCCTACCCTGCGGACTTTTAAATCACACGCCCGCTTTTATCGGTTTCCAGTAACTTCATTTTTTTTTTTGCTACATTGCCACACAAAAATGGATATAATTTCTGAATTGTTAAAGATTCATGCATGAAATTTAGAACACACATTCTTTAGACTATTAGGAAACTTTTCTCTATAACAGAATTTTGTTAATTGATTTCATTTTAAAAATACGTCCGTTTGTTTGCAAGAAAGGAAATCACAAAATTCTTATTAAATTTTAATTGTTTATTTTACAAACGTAGGGACTAATATTAAAATTCTGTTACAGACAGTTTGTAGAACATGCTTTTGCAAATACATTGCAAAAAACTGTTTTAAATCTATCTTTAAATACGGTTTAGATATATCGGTTTTAGCACAATCCTGCATTGGGTATATCTTTTTCAAATTTGGGGCCCCAAGTAATTGTTTTTTTTTTTCAAAATATTTTTATTTATTTGAGTTGCCACAGCTATGAGCTCTCTACATACAAAAAATTGATATTTGCACCAAATAGGAAACAGGTTTTAAAAAATACCATCCTCCCCCCTTAAAGATAAAATAATATTATAGACAGAGAATGAACTATTCAGAAGTATCATTTCTTTAATTAGCTAGTATTCTGAAACTAAAAATGTGTTGTGAATTCCTTAGTACCTTCGTACAGAATTTTTTTTTCCGATTTTTATTTAAAAAATCACATTTTCTTACGCATTTATCACAGCAATTGTTACAAATCGCACCACTCTTGTAAATTCTTTAAGACTGTACATTAGGAAAATTAAAGTATAAAGAATCTAGTTTCAAAATTCTTACAATTTGCAACAATTTTTGTGGTAAGTGCGTAAGAATGATGTCACTTAAGTTAAAAATTGGAAAACAAAATCTGTGCAAAGCAACTCACAACACATTTTTAGCCTCAGAACGCTAGCCAATTAAAGAAATGATACTTCTAAATAGTTCATTCTCTATTTGTAATATTTTTTTTTACACTTAAAACAAAATAAAAAAGGTATTTTACTAACAACTTCAAATTAGTGTAACTCTGAAAATATTGAAATTAGGACAAATGTTTATATGACTTTTTTGCTCAGAATGTCATCGAAAATAAGCTCCGTAAGTGGCGGTAAATCCTCGTGAATCACCCTGTATGTGTACACACACACACACACACACACACACACACACACACACACACACATATATATATATATATCATCGTTGTTCCTGCAATAACTTCTATGTGACATGTTTATCGATTTTCAGATATTTCTCTATTGAATAATGTAAATAGTGATACAGCAAATAATAAAATCTCCTGTATGTAATTATATTTCTTGGTTTCCAATATGCAAGAATACACAGTCTCCTATATACGGCTGCCATAGGATGAATAATTTTTTTTTTCTCTTCCTACTGAAAAATTTTACTTTTTGCACTTAGGAGTTAATGCATGAACAACGAAGAGATACACACACACACACACACACACACACACACACACACACACATATATATATATATATATATATATATATATATATATATATATATATAAAACATGTATTTATGGTAAGTCAGGAGGAAAGTTACATGGTTTGAGGGTTGATGATACTGGTGATTCCGAACAAAAAAGTATATATGAGCATATGTCCTGTTCCTAACGGTTTTGAAGAAAACTAATTAAGAACAATGAGGAACATCAATAGTACAGATAATAGTAAATTAAAACATTGTTAGCTTATGTTCTGTTTAATTGTGTACTTCCTTTACAGAACATGTTCAAAAGTCCACCATCAATTTCAGTGCACTTTGCGATTCTTGTAGACAGCCGCTATGTTGCTGATCTGAGCTGATTCGGACATTCCTTTACTTGAGCACAAGCCTGTAAAATGCAAGCGAGAAATTTCGACTTTGCGCTTGTAGATTTCGCTCTTAAGCCAACTTCACGTATAGTAATCCAATGTAGTAATGTCGGGTGACCTCGGTGGCCAAGAAATGACTCCACCGCGACCGATCCAATGTCTAGAATACGTTTCATTGATCCTACTGCAGCCTAATGTCGTATTTTTTGTGTCCACATATGAGTGGTGATGAAGGACATGAGACTGACGCCCGTGATTTTCAAAGAGCTGTATGTCAGATTCTATTAAGAACAGGGTATGTTTTAATAGAAACTTTTTGTTCAAAGTCACCAATATTATCATCTCTCCTTCTGACTCACTCTGATATATTCAATCTAAGATTAGATTTAGCTACTGAATTGGATATTGTTTATTTTATAACCATTAATCAACAACTTAATCTTCATGCTTTGCCACACGTTTTCTCTAAATTAAATACTTCTCTTGTTTAACATTGGTAGCGCATGTTGCTGTAAATACAATATTCGTCGTCTAAATGTGAGTGAGAAATTTAAAATGTTGTTTAAAAAACTAATAAAATAATACCGTCATCTATATGAGTGAAACAGTTCTAAATGTAAAAAGGTATGTGAGCACTTCTTTATTGGTGAATATTAATTTTTAAGATGTTATTTATTGTAATTATCATGTATTGGAGAATTTATAATAATAATAATAATAATAATAATAATAATAATAATAATAATAATAATAATATAATAATAATAATAATAATCTATACTAATAATAAATCTGTAGCCGAAATGTTTCTGGTAATTTTCGATTTTCCAAAAATAATTGGTCCTAACATATATAATTAACCACCCTGAAACCGAAAATCGCTTTTTTGAAATTTTTGTTTGTATGTCTGTCTGTCTGTCTGGATGTTTGTTACCTTTTCACGCGATAATGGCTGAACCGATTTATATGAAAATTGGAATATGAATTAAGTTCGTTGTAACTTAGATTTTAGGCTATATGATATTCAAAATACTTTATTTGAAAGGGGAGTTATAAGGGTGTTTGAATTAAATAAATCAAAATATCTCCCTTATTATTAATTATCGTGAAAAATATTACACAACAAACGTTTTTCTAATTATTTCCGATAAGTTTTATCGTATGCAAAATTTTCATAGGACTGATATTTAATGAGATAAATGAGTTTTAAAATTAAAATAACGCCATCTGAGGGGGTGCAATGCAATAAGAAATAATGACTTCGTCTATAAGGGGCCTTGGACAACAACAATCGAAAGATATTAAACATGGCCTACAGATAATATTTCTGTGTTCGTATTAAGTAATATCGGATGCTAAATTAACCGATTTGTATATTTAATTGTTATTTCACCATTGGAAAGTGTAGTTTCTCTAGATGGACATAATGCTATAATTTTATTACAGTAACTTCTGAGTGAATCGAGGACAGAAAACTTAATAGGCTATTTTGTACATTCATTAAACTATGGTTGCATGTAATAAGAAATTAGAAACATGTTAAAGGAATTGTGATTGCACCAAATGATTGTTCTCTGGACTAAAATGATCGCAGTTTAATAATTTAAATACAATTTAAATTAAGTAACGTATTAAACAATTTATAGTTCTATCAAACACGAATGTTCCCTGGATCAAACATCCTATTTTAATTATGCAATTACTTTATAATTATTCCCAACAGGTGCAGCGGAGCGCACGGGTACGGCTAGTAATAATAATAATAATAATAATAATAATAACAATAATATGATATCTGACATTCGTGTAATTAAATGGTACATTCCATCTAAGCTCTCTGATTGAATTTCTCTCTGATTTGACATTTATTATCAGACAGTACATCTCACTTGACGTTATGTGTCAGAGGAAAAATAGTTGTTTTATTATACATCTAAAGTCTGGTTAGTGTAATATGTATCTATTAAAAGGAGCATCTTGGAAAAATAACTACGGAAGAGACTAGTGAATTGCTTTGTGTGGAGTGTGGCATTGTATGGAATAGAAACATGGATATTACGACGAAGTGAAGAGAAACGACTAGAAGCATTTGAAATGTGAATATGGAGAAGAATGAAGCATGTGAAAAGAACAAAGAGAATAATAACTGCAGCTGTGCTAGAAAAGTACATGAAGAAAGAATGATGCCGAAACTGTTCAGGAAGAGAAAAAGAAATTGACTGGATCACTGGCTAAGAAGAGACTGCCTACTGAAGGATACCCTGGTAGAAAAGATGAACGGAAAAAAAAGTTCAGGGCAGAAAAAATAGCAGACGATAGACAACATTAAGAAACATGAATCGTATGCGGAGACAAAGAGGAAGGGAAAAAAATTAGAACGATTGGATAATGCAGGGTTTGCAGTGCAAGATCTGTCCTTGGCTATAACACTGTGAATGAATATGCAGTCTGTTTGTTTATTAAAATTAATAACTTTGGATTTCACGAATAGGAATTTATGCTCCAACCTAAAACAATGTTTGAAATAAATAATAGGCTTATATTTCAAAATATAACACTACTACAAAAGATTCCAATGAATGTTAAATACCGTTATGGATCGGTGAAGAATAAACTCTACTCCAATGTTATGAAATATAACAGCGTTATGAAAATTGTTCTGCGTATTATTTACAGTGACAGAATTGGCCGCATGCAAAAGAAGCATTTTCTTTACACGAACGTTTTATAAAAGTTGAGTTAGGTTAGGTTAGCGAAGGCCGTGCAGTTACGTTGATGTTTATTATACTGTAAATTTTGAATGATGAGTCGTAGAAAGACACGCTACACTTTTTTAATGTCGACCTAGAAACCGAGGGCATGTATATAAAAAACTTTATTAAAGGGAAAGGAAATAGCATTGCAGTCTTTTGTTATATACATGAGAGGGCATTTTTAATGGATGTTGTGCCTTTAACGACTCTGTGATGGAAAGCTGAAGTTATGACCGTAAAATACTCTTTATGCATGATCATATAAAAATATTAACACACTAGGAGTGACTTATAACGGGTTTCCTACCGTGTTACGTGGGAGTAACGTGGAATATGCCCTTATGCTATAATCCCCTGTTTAAATTTCATAAATGTTTTATATACTTTAAAACGAGTAAAGCTGCATGAAGGTCTGGTTAAAGTAATAGCATGGGCTGTAAATGGACACAAATGGGATTCGAGTCAGAAATACGAATTTTACTTGTACAGGGACATCATTTTATTTTTACTTGCATTTTTATTGTACCTGCATTTCTGAATGTACTTCACTCCCACCCCTTCAATAATGTCCTTGCTCCCGTCAGACACACAAACTTACGGCCGCTGTTGCATTCGAAGTCTTCAAGCAGTGAAGTAAACACTGCAGTGTATAGTGTGTTTCAGAAATATGGTTGCGTTTTCTATAGAAGAGAGAAGCTATATTAATAATATCGTACTAAAAAATTATATTCAAGAAACGATAAATTCAATTTCAGAGAATATGCTTCAAAATGTTTTAATAATATGCGTACTGAATTCAAGCCTGCATTGTAATGAACGGCAACCATTTTCAGCAACTTGTTTAAAAATTCAAATTAGCTTTTTTTGAATTGAGGTGGCTAGAAGCAAAGGAATGCTAGTGACATCAGTTAAGTGCATCCAGTGTAAGCAAAAGTATTTAAAATTTTAGTGGCAAAGGGATATTTTAATCGCATCACACATTAAAATTTAAATAACAATTTTACGAAAGCTTAAATATTTAAACCCCATTTTCTCAAAAGTAACTTAAGTGCACTTACAGCCCTTTACTTATGATCCCCTCAATTTAAATGCACTCTCTATATTGCATGTTAACACCAAAAATTAATATGCTAAATAAAGTAGACATTACATAACGAACATAGCCGCCTGAAAAGTTGAGTTTTTGAAAAAAAAAAAAAGTTACTACTCTACTGTATTTTGATAAATTCCGTAAAAGTAATAATCAAACTGAAAATCGTAATATCGTATTTCCCTACGACATAAATGGATACACTACTTTTCTCTCCTCCTATACCTAGTAAAATGATTTGTTTACATATTGCACTACTGGGTGTTCATTTCAAAGTGTGTCATGACGTCACTGTTGTTGGGTCACCGATTTGAAGCGAGTTTCAGCTTATATGTCAGAGAAGTTGCCTATTATTTAAGGCGTTCTTCAATCTGAACTTGAGAACGTGTACGGTATAACCTGAACGTCGTAGCAACAGATGGCGGTCTGTACGGTCTGTGTGCTACCATAACCTCTTTCGAACTGTGTTTTGCGCCGGCAAGTCGTACGCAGGGTATTTGTTATCATCGGTTGCATACGGTAACATTCCACAACACAAATCAAATACTCCGTGTCCATGTTGACCGTCGAAGTTAATGTCAACAAATACGTAAGTAATCGTCTTAAGCCTCTCCCCATATCCCGACAGTACGTATTTCCAAACAGTTCACATTCCTGCCACTAGCGGCGTTAGCGTACGTATCGGTAAGTACTCTTCAGAATGAACGCCGTACTTGCTAGGCAACTTCTCTCGCATTTAGGTAATACGCCTCTGCGGAAGTGTAGGAAGATTGAATTCTCTAGGCTCATCGACTAGCCACATGACGGCATACAGCGAGCCATGACACATTTTGAACTGAACACCCAGTAGTAACATCAAACTCCTGTAATGGAAGGGGGCAACAGTGTTTCCGAGTATAGAAAGGTTAATGTTAAAAATGTTGGTAAAAATAAAGTGATGTCTCTGTATTTTCGTGTTTTACTTGCAGTGTAATGATGCATCTTCTCCTTTTATGCTGTTGGTTACTGTTAAATTTACCTCAATTTTGTTTCACATGGCGTCATTTTGGTGCGAAATATTATGCAGTAATTTTATATTATTTAATGATGTTTATATTTATTCCGCATCTAATTAAGACTAATTGACTTCTAAATAATTATTTTATAACCTTAATCATAAACTTACATTTGTTGTCCATAAAGTCTTTTGACTGCTGGTGGCACCACTGCTGCACTGCCTCAATTACGTCACCGTCCGTCGCAAACCGGGCTAACAGGCTAGTGGCCGTGTGCACCATTCTTGATCATCTAGCCCGTTTATCAGTAATCACGGAAACATGGCTAATTGTTGACAATGATCAAGTTACAGATGCGGTGCACCGACATTTTCCCTCGATCAACTCAGTATCGTCAGCTGACGGTACGCTCGCTTGAGAAGAATCATCTGAGCGCTAGGTTATCGCTTCGTTTTTGTTTGTCGGACTGTTTCAAACATCCTCGCAGTTTTCAAATAACAAGTTTCAATAACCATAGAAGAAAAAAAGAAAAGAGCACCGAACTTCTCACAGTTCGAAGTGGGAATTCTTTTAGAACTCGTCAGCAATTCTGCATCCATATTAGAGAATAAAAGTACTGACGAAAGATTTCTAAGAGAAAAGCAGGCTACCTGGTTGGATTTAACCTCACAATTCAACATGAGTCATACGTGTTTATATAGTTCCACATAATTTTTAACGTAATTATACAGTGGTTATTTCATGTTATTGATAATAATTGGGAAAATTTCAGTATACGGATACCTCACTGACAATTATCTTGAAATAGGCTACTAAAAAGAGCTGATTTGTATGTGTTTGTCGAATGCTCATCATCTTGCTTACGAAAAGACACATTTCAGTGCCAATAATTTATTTGGGAAAATTTCAATATACGGACATCTCGCTAACAATTATTTAAAATGTTCACAAGGTTGGAATTTTGGAGTCAGAGGGAAAGGCAGGTATCTGTGTAATTTCTCTTAATTCAAGCGTAAATAGCCTAATTGTCCAAAACGTCGTGTAGGTTCTAATAGTTTCAAACGGCAAATCTATAGCTAATAAGTGATAATCTCGCTTTCTACAAAATGGTCATTTAGTTTTACTATATAATTACCGGCATAGAATAACTACTTTATTATTATGTTAAGAAAACTGGACAGTTAGGCCTAAATAATATTTTGTCCTCAAGTAAAGTCCCGATCTTCCAAAGCAGAAACATATACAAAACATTAGTCTATTTTGAGAAACAAACATTTTTATTATTCATCTACAAACTTACTTATTCTACAATAACACCAATTCTGTTATTTCCGCAGTGATTTGCGTGTTCAAGATACATAATTTCATTTTCAATTCCATCAAATATGTCAAATCGTGCCACCATTTTGGTTTTCTCGACTTGACCATGTTCAATTCAAGTTAATCTGTCCCACACCCGTGATCAAATTTGATCATCATCAACTCGCTTGTTTAACTTTGATCGAGATTGATACTCCGCAAATTGGAGTTGAAGATGGTCAAGTGCCGATTTAACCATGGTCAAATTTTAATCGAGAATGGTGCACATGGGCATAGGTAGCATTCGACCGAACTGTCCCCGTCTTGCAAGCTTCCATTGCGTAACGTTCAGGCATTCCTTCCGACTAGGTTATAAGCCAGGCTACCAACTACCAACCAGGCTCGTCTTGCACGTACCTTTGAGGTTCTTTGTACATTTCAACAATATTCAGTTTTCTATCAGCATTTACTTGTTGTGTAGGGAAATTTGTGTAGTAGCCTCCCTTCCTATGTGTGAAAAACATTAATTAATAGGTACCACAGAATATTCAGGCTATTTCTGCTTTATAGTTAAAAATAAAGTCACTCGAAATCCGGTTTGAATATTAGATTCAAAATTCTCTATTGAAATAGAGTTTGAATGTTACATTTAAAACTTTGTACATGAATAATAATCTTGTGGCATTTTAAAGTCATATTTCGTAAAGGAAACAGAACTTCTCATTGAAAACATTAATCTCAAATAAATTCGCGCTGAAATAAAAAAAATCGCATATACGCAACATTTCGCGATATTTCGCAAGTTTAAACTTGTTAGATATTTTGACCTGAAAGAGCTCTAAACATATAATTAGGCTTCGTATTCCAGCTACCTAAAGACTGAAGTTAAGGACTCATTGGGTATATAGTACGCCGAGCACAGATAATGCAACGGATAAGGATATAAACAAACAGGTCTTCGCTGCGTGTTCATGGAGTACAGTCAACTCCCGACATTCTGAAGCTATACTAGTAAACACATGCTTGAATCGTGATGTTAATTTTCGTCGTGATCTTTGCAGTGAATAATAACGTGCATTCGTATCTTATGGAACTTGAAATGATTTTGTATTGTAATAAATTCTTTCAATAGCACATGACGTTATTGATGCATGATACAGTACAAGAGATTCCTATTGTGTGATATTTTTTCGTGTTTCATTAGGATATTGCATGTCGCTGATCACTGAAAACCCACTAATTTTTTTATGTACTTCTCTAGAAATTCCCTAAAATGTAGATTATTTAATTTATTAATTGGGATATTGTCACTGAACATCATAGTAGCTACACAAATCCATGGTAACATCGAGTTATTATCTCCATAATTTTCAGATTTTGAAGGTATTGGTTCTTTTGATTACGTTCAACACACATTCTGTGCTTTTTGGTATTGCCGTATTTTTCTACTTTTGTTACGTTTACGTTTATTTTACACAATTTATATATAATGTCTATATTGACAGTAAAAATATTAGTTCAAATATCCTCAACTATGCGTCCCGATTTTGACTTTCTAGGGCACACCTGCACAAACAGCGCTCAACGAGCGCGCGTGCTCCTTCGGAGCGGGAGAGTTTTGTTTACCGCTCGTCGAAACGAAGAGGAAGATAGCCTACGTCAGAACGACATAGACTTGCTGTAGGTAGAGGAGAGGGAAACGACCTCTCAGTTATCTAGTGGAGTGCAGTGTGTAGGCCTATTCTCAGTAACTGTTTCACGTTGCTTACCTACTGCTACAGTACAGTATGGAGGAATCTAAAAGACGGAACATAACATTTAACATTTAACGATTTACAGCTCGAACTTATTGATCTTCAGTGTGACCTAAGGGCTAAAGATCGTTTGAATAATACTACAAGCCTGGTTGAGTTTTACAAGACTAAACCTTAGCAATAATATCCACGACTACACAGGCTGGCTGTGAAAATGATTGCTATGTTTGGCTCAACATTTATAATTGTGAGCAACTGTTTTCTATTATCAACTTTAATAAAGACAGACATCGAACATCTGTAACTGAAGTTTCATTACGATCAGTAGGCTACTGTTCCTTTCAGCTGCCAATAGCCTAAAACCTCGTTTTGATGTACTGATAAATAAAAATATAACAAAATGATATTGTACATTTAAGTAGCTATAGAATTTCTATTATTTCTGTAAAATAAATATTTCTTTATTAATTAATAATAGTCCAAGATAGTTTTGCAAACACTGAACGGGAATTTATTTTATAAACACTTTTAATAGTATTGCATTTCCTTTTGTGTATATTTTGTACGAGATCACCCCTTCTTCCAGTCCACCCTTACACAGAGCGGAGATAATATCTGCATTCCGCTCATGAGCTGTGAGCCGCCTCGGAGAGAGCAAACCTTGTGCAGGCCTGTTCTAGAGGAAGAGGGCAGAGGATGCATAACTACTTTTGTATACGAACGTACCTGTACCTGCGCTGTGACGTCACATATACTTCCAATCAGGCAACTTATTTCCAGTTTATAGGTAGCTGAAATACGGTGCCTACATACAGGGCATATCAAAAGTCCGGTAACACTTTCAATATTTTATTACACAAAAACTACTAATGTTAGCACTTTCAAACACACGTCAGTTTAAAGTCAAACTCTCAAAGTTCTGTTTATACCTTACAGAGATTCAATGTGTGAACCACGAGTGACTCGGCAGATGTTCAAACGATAATCAAACTCTTCCCATACCCTTTTCAACATATCCTCTGTGACCGTGGCGGCAGCTTCTCGAATTCTGGTTTTTAGTTCCTCTAAAACACGTGGCAAAGGCGGTACAAACACACGGTCCTTTAGTTATCCCCATACAAAAAAGTCACATGCAGTCCTATCGGGTGACCTTGGTGGCCATGTCATGAAACATCTGTCCCTTACTCCAGCACGTCCTATCCAACGATCAGACATCTCAGACGAGTTTTCTTGCCAGCTACAACAACAGGCAGCAGACGACGATGACTTAAGCAGCCGCTTAATTTTCAGCGACGAAGCGACATTCCATACGAGTGGGAAAATTAACAATCACAACTGTCTTGTTTGGGGTACACAGAAACCTCACAGAATCATTGAACATGAGCGTGATTCACCAAAGGTGAATGTTTTCTGCGCGTTGTCACAACGAAAACTGTACTGACCTTTCTTCTTCATTGAGGCTACTGTGACTGGACATTCATATCTGGACATGTTGCAGCAATGGTTGGTGCCTCAACTTAGACAAGATCTCGATGACGATTTCATCTTTCAGCAAGATGGGGCTCCGCCACATTTACGCAATGCAGTTCGTGCTTACCTGAATACGGAGATGTCTGATCGTTGGATAGGACGCCCTGGAGTAAGGGATAGATGTTTCATGACATGGCCACCAAGGTCACCCGATATGACTGCATTTGACTTTTTTCTATGGGGTTATATAAAGGACCGTGTGTTTGTACCGCCTTTGCCACGTGATTTATAGGAACTAAAAACCAGAATTCGAGAAGCTGCCGCCACGGTCACAGAGGATATGTTGAAAAGGATATGGGAAGAGTTTGATTATCATTTGGACATCTGCCGAGTCACTCGTGGTTCACACATTGAATCTCTGTAATGTGTAAACAGAACTTTGAGAGTTTGACTTTAAACTGACGTGTGTTTGAAAGTGCTATCATTAGTAGTTTTTGTGTAATAAAATATTGAAAGTGTTACCGGACTTTTGATATGCCTTGTATAATGTTTGCTTTTTATCCTGTAAAAACCCGTATGTCGCATGTGGTTAGCGAAAACTCGGTATCTCTACAAATCATGAATTACAATAAAAACAATAAACTGTAGTGTAAGAATAAATTAATAGAAGTTTTGTTCTGTAGATGATTTCTGTTTCTAGTTATCGTTACAGTGCTGCACCCTGTCGGACATGTCCGTCACAATCTTTCTGGTTGTTACCATTCGCATTACGATTTTCCGTGGATAAACAGTCTTTCGTGTTAGATTTATATAAACCATCGGCTGCTGCTGTCGGATTTGTGCTTTCAATTAATGCCATTAGAAGAGAGAGGGCTTAATTTTGAAGGTGATAACTGCCGCAGGTAGTCATGGTAACCTCAAAATAGCAGTCAAGCTGTAATATTGTAGTCCAACACTCCTTTCTTTTTTTTTTTTTCTGAGGGGCTTATAGATACGATTAACAATGTAATGATGGCAGCGCAATGGTGCGGGAGTTCTGACAACTACGATTATGATCTCCTTGTTAGGATTAGTAATGGAGACTTGCTGTGATTTAGCGAACAGTTTCATCCTTTAGTAATTCAGCGAGTAGTCATCCTTATATGGAACGTAAAGCCTAATGCATTGGGAGTATTATCGGTTAATTAAGCTATTGTTTAGACCCATGATCCTCCCTGCAGCTGATTCCAAAGTGACGGGGAGTGAGAACAGACGTGTGTGGCTGACTGGCTAGGGGAAGTGTGTGCGAGTGATTAACGAATGAACTTGCGGGATTTTCAATGTGTGACTGACTGAATAGATATAGATAGCGGCACTTGCTCGGAAGGCGACGGATGGCAAGCAAGCGATGGTGCCGACCAATGCGTGGATGAGCGAATCATTTCCATTAGAGTTCTTCATAATTAATATAACTACAGTAGCGTGCAAATTAATCCGAACAAACGTAATTACTAGTCTTCGTGGAATTGCCACGAGAATCGTAAGGTTTACTATGCACGCAGTATAGACTGTATGAGAAGAGGGCGTGGAAAGGATATGTATGCCTCTAATGTAAACACTGAGCAGTATAGTCCGGTTACAATAAAACCTGTATCCTACATTCAAGAAATATAATGAATGATCATTGAAGTAGGAAATGTCCAAACATACAGTATAAATAAACAATTATTTTGTAGTGAGATATATTAACTCTTAAAATTTAGTGTAATATACTCACATCATCCTTGAATATGTGCATTGCAGTTAAGAGTTACGTACATTTTGAGAGACTGCAAAGTGAACCTCCTCCGATGGTAACTCAAACAGTTTTTATATTGGGAAAATGTACGTTCAACATCACACGATGTAATAGGTGCATATTTGAACGGAAAGTCACTACTTTTTAGTACACCAACTTCAGACGTCTTGTCGTGACCTGATAGTACATCATTTATAATACGAAGTTGTGAATAGGCAGAATTTTTAGCAATAATGTTTCTCAACTTACATTTCACTTTTTCTGAAATTAATGTATTGTTATTTTGGATAACGGTTTGTGATACTTTATCCACTATATTAAGAGCTTCTGAGAGTTGTAGTTTAGAAGATTCTAACAGGGTGATGCTTTTGGACACGATTTTAAAATTAGAATCAATGAACAGAATATCTTCCAATAGCTGTTAAGAAGGCAACGATTTTACCGCTGCAACAGCGGAACTGTCTGTGCTATCCAATACATCAATTACCTCCATTATTTTGCCGTAATGTTCTGCATAATAATTAACAGCATCCAACTACGTTTCCCAACGGGTCAGACTGGCTGCGGGGGTAAGGGTATTCCAGGGGCAATTATTTGGAACAGCAACACTCTCATTGTAGCATGTTTGCTTAAATTCTTGTCTGCACTGAGCAAATGTTAAGCTTTGACTATTCCAACCACAGTAATGCAAAAACAAAACAAGTGCTTACTTATGTATATATTAACTGTAGCTGCTCTATTTGGACCGGTTACAACTGTTAACATGAACTGCTCATACTACGAGACCGGGAGGTCGCCCACCTCCTCTATACTACCGTACATCGGCAATCTGATTGCATGGTGCGTGTGGCAATTCAACAAAGTCTAGTAATTACTTATGCAAAAACACTCAAACGGGATAAAAAAAAAAGGATCTAAGACATACCTCAGTAATCTATGTGGCCTCCCTTGTTGCTAATAACAGCTCTGAGACGATTTGGCATGGATTCCACTAATTTCTCACAAATATTCTTCATTTCTTCATCGCGAAACCATACACCAATGAGGGTAGAAATCATTTTCTCCTTTGTAAAGCAATCCCTTTTTTGCATTCTTCTTTTGCAAATTGACCACAAGTTCTCAATGGGGTTGATGTCGGGTGAGTTGCCTGGCCAGGGGAGTACCTGAATATTTTTCTTGTTGAAGAATTCTGTATTTTTTCGAGACGTATGACATGGTGCCAGGTCTTGTTGGAACACACCTCTGCCATCCGGAAATGATTTTTGCAGCTGGGGTACGATTCTGGTTTCCAGTAAGTGAATATATTTGTCAGAATTCATCATTCCCTTGATAGATATTAATGCTCCAGGCCCTTCATGTGTAAAACAACCCCAAAACATTACTTTAGGAGGTTATTTGGGTGGTTGTTGGAGATGAGCTGCTGTTACTTTTTCGGATACTTTCCGTACGTAAGAAACACGGTCGCCGTGGACCTCGAAATGAGACTCATCGGAAAAAAGTACATTCTTCCAGTCATTCACTGTCCAGTGTTGATGCAATTTGCCCCCATTAAGCGTTTTTTGCACATAACAGGGGTTAGCAGTTGCTTCTTAATAGGCTTACGAGCCCTTCGTCCAGCTTCCAAAAGCCTACGGCGCTGCACTGTTGTGACGTGAATATTCGCCCCAGTGGTAGCCATTAACTCGCGGGTTAAGTCGACAGCAGTTAGTCTAGGATTTAATTCACTTTTTCTGACAATTAAACGATCATCTGCAGGTGAAGTTATCCTTTTCCGGCCACAGTTTCCTTTCTCCTGGGGTATGATGGATCCAGTCTCCCTGTATCGTTTTATGATCGAATTAACAGTAACCAAACCGATGTGACATTCTGCAGCAATTTGCCTCTGTGTCATAGAAGAATGCTCTGCTAATGTTATAATTTTAGACCGTTTTCGTGGAGTTGTATCCATTTGTGAAGACGACAGAATGTACACAGGATTGCAGGATTAAGTCTTCAACACAAATAAAATGCTTATAAGTACAAAACGACAGGCAAAATGTCACATATTATAAAAAAATAATAACGACAGACCTTAACAATGGAATTACACGTACTACAGATGTCAATTAAAGCGGTATGAGCAGCTGTGAGACCAACAATGACAGAAAATGTAAAAATATGTCGTGTTCGGAATAATTTGGACGCTATTGTATACAGACTATTCAGAAACACGTGTTTCCATTTCAGTAAATTATACCATAAATATTGTATTTAGTATTCCCGATGACATAAGCAGAATTGTCAAAGTATACCATTTAAATTATTGGCATTTTAAATTAAGTGCATTATTATTATTATTATTATTATTATTATTATTATTATTATTATTATTATTATTATTATTATTATTATGTTCTTGTAAAACTTGGACTCTCACTTTGAGAAAATAAGAGAGAAAAATTTACAGGAGAATGGAGAAAGTTATAAAACACAGAACTGCACACATTGTATTCTTCATCTGATATAATTGGAAACGTTAAATCCAGATGTTTGAGATGGGCAGGGCATGTAGCACGTATGAGCGAAACCAGAAATGCATATAGAATATTAGTTGGGAAGCCGGAGGGGAAAAAGACCTTTGGGGAAGCCTAGATGTAGATGAGAGGCTAATATTAAGATGGATTTGAAGGAGGTGGGATATGACGATACAAACTGGATTAGGCCTAATCTTGCACAGGATAGAGACCGATGGCGAGATTATGTGAGGAACGCTATGAACTTCCGCGTTCCTTAGCGATAAATAAGTATTATTATTATTATTATTATTATTATTATTATTATTATTATTATTATTATTATTATTATTTAAAAATTGGAGATTTATCCTTCGAAGAGGTGGAAAAATTCAAATATCTTGGAGCAACAGTAACAAATGTAAATGACACTCGGGAGGAAATTAAACGCAGAATAAATATGAGAAATGCCTGTTATAATTCAGTTGAGAAGCTTTTGTCATCTAGTCTGCTGTCAAAAAGTCTTAAAGTTAGAACTTATAAAACAGTTATATTACCGGTTGTTCTGGATGGTTGTGAAACTTGGACTCTCACTTTGAGAGAGGAACAGAGATTAAGGGTGTTTGAGAATAACGTTCTTAGGAAAATATTTGGGGCTAAGAGGGATGAAGTTACAGGAGAATGGAGAAAGTTACACAACACAGAACTGCACGCATTGTATTCTTCACCTAACATAATTAGGAACATTAAATCCAGATGTTTGAGATGGGCAGGGCATGTAGCACGTATGGGCGAATCCAGAAATGCATGTAGATTGTTAGTTGGGAGACTGGAGAGAAAAAGACCTTTGGGGAGGCCGAGACGTAGATGGGAGGATATTAAAATGGATTTGAGGGAGGTGGGATATGATGATATTGACTGGATTAATCTTGCTCAGGATAGGTACCGATTGCGAGATTATGGGAGGGCGGCAATGAACTTCCGGATTTCTAAAAAGCTATAAGTAACTATTATTATTATTTTTATTATTGTTATTATTATTATTATTATTATTAATATTATTGTGTTACGGTATATTTATTAATATTATGTTATGTTCTAATAAAACACATTCATGAATATCCTTATAAAATCTTTGAAACATAATTTTTCCAGAGCCATCCAATTTTTAACAAATTTTAACTTGTGTTTAATTTTGTACAATAAAAGTGTTTGCGGTTATTATTACACTTACACAATAATTACATACTGTATATATACGTTTATATACAATATATAGGGTGATTCAGAATTTATTACGAAATAATATGGTAGATATATGGTACTAAAACAAACATCTTTCATTAAGCAATGTGTGTCCTATCTCGAATCGATACGGGGCTGCACTTGTTTTAGTATCGTGATTATTTGGCATGTTGTGATTGTTTGTTGTTGCTATGCGCATTGATTCGGTATTGTCTGTTGTTTTTTATTTACTTTCATTGAAAGCTCAGCCTGAGTGAACATTAAAAAAATTACGCGTTGCAACCTGAGTGAACTAGCCGACATGAATTTGTTTTATGCATGAAAGCCCAGTATGTTGTTCATTGACGTAGCGACTTTCACACAGGATGGTATTTTTAACACACATAACCAGCACATTTTGGAGCAGTTAAATTCATATTCCATTGCAGTCAGATCCTCATCAGGTGCGATTTAGTGTCGATGTGTGGTGTGGCATCATTAGCAACACACTACTGGATCCATATATTATGCCAAATAGCATTAGGGTAGAAAATTATTTCCCCTTAACTCCTCACTCCATCTTCCCTGGCTGATACGAGTAGACAGGAAGGTAAGAAGTGCTCGGTGACGGATTGTATAAAACAGGCATCATAGCTTTTACGAATTTTCGGCTCTAGCTGGTCGCCTGAAATTCATCACTAGGCTTCGTATTCCAGCTACCTAAAGACTGAAGTTAAAGACACATTGGATATATAGTACGCCGAACACAGATTTGCAACGGATAAGGATATAAACAAACACATCGTCGTTGCATGTTCGTGGAGTACAGTCAACTCCCGACAATCTGAATCTATACTAGTAAACACATGCTTCAGCCGTGATGTTCATTTTCGTCGTGATCTTTGCAGTGAATAATAACGTGTATTCGTAAGTTACGGAACTTGAACATATGCGGATGTCACTTGAAATGATTTTATATTGCAAATAATTCTTTCAATAGCACATGACGTTATTTGTGCATGATATAGTAGAAGATATTCCTATTGTGTGAAATTTTTTCGTGTTTCATTAGGATATTGGATCTCCATCGTCACTGAAAACCCACTAATTTTCTATGTACTTTTCTAGAAATTCCCTAAAATGTAGATTATTTAATTTATTAATTGGGATGTTGGCATTGAACATCATGGTAGGCTACACAAATCCATGCTAAACGTCGAGTTAATATCTTCATAATTTTCAGATTTTTATGGTACTGGTTCTTTTGGATTAAGTTCAGCACACTTTCTGTACCTTTTGGTATTTCAGTGTCTTTCAGTGCTGGATTGAGCAAAAGAGCAAAAAAGGTTTGTTTGTGATGTTTATGCTTAGTATTTTTTTCCTAGAATAAACCTATTAAGCTTATACCACTTACATGAAATCTTCATTTCTGAACCATCCCTATGTCATTTTACCCGGACGTCTGTCTAAAATGACATATTATATAGATTTTCAAATTTATCTAAATGTCATGAGTTATATTAATCTTTGGCAGCACAAATTAATTTTTTATGTTTTTCATATCATGGATCATAACAAAGTTCCGATCTGTTGTTTTCCACATTTTAACTCTGCATGCAATTTCAAAACACAGATGACACCTCTATGTACACTCAAGAGGTGATTCCGTGGTGGAATATCTGTGCATTAAATTTAGAAAGAAAGAAAACGATGGTACTTCTACACAACCACTATGCTGCAAAGGATTCGTAAAAATATGAACATAAGAACAGGAGATAAATAACTAGATGAGACAAATGTTTCACATAAAATAATCTAAGAATCATCATTCAGGCCATGATTACAGACCAAAAACAAAATGGTATGTCATTTTAGGCTGATTTCCTCTACTTGTACATGCGCTGTGACGTCACATATACTTCGAATCAGGCAACCTCATTTCAGTTTATAGGTACCTGAATTACGAAGTCCATTTGAAGGGTTCAGAGCCATAGTGGCCAAGCGCCATTTATTAAAAACGAAGAAAGCAAGGGTTAAAGTTAATTAATGAAAATTCTCATATCATTTAGTTTTAATGTGTACACTTTACATTACTTGCTGTATGTTTCCATTGAATTATGGTAATAACTTCATTTTAACCCTTGTTTTCTACGGTTTTAGTAAATGGCGCTTGGCCCACCATGGTTCTGAATCCTTCATTTACAGCAGAGGTCTCCAAAAAACGTATCGTCATTAGTGTTCTCGATGCTGCCCGCCTAACACAGTGTGCTGTAAGGCTAGAGAAGGGGAAGAGACTAGTACCGCAAAAGATGGAAGCGATCAGTGGGGGATCGCGGCAACGGTCTGCTTAAATTTACAAATAATAACATCAAAAGAATAAGAAATATCATACGTTTGTATATTATTTTAACATACTGTACTATGACGCTCGAGCCCTGCTATTGACAGAAGCCATTGCAAATTCAACCTCTTCTGTTCTATGGTGCCTTTCAGTGCCTGGAAAAGATCTTCTCCAGTTATATTTTGTAATTACATCTAGAAGACATTCAGACACAGTAAAATGTTCATTAACTCCTCGGATGAAAATGGCTGGGTGAGCTTTGTCATTTCTATCTGTGCTTTCGTCCATTGCAAATGAATAAGCTACAAACTGGTTAAATGTGGTTTCGACTTCAGATTCAATTGCATTTACAATCTTGAAATTCCTTCTCTGAACTGTAATTGAAAACATTTTAATTTTATTAAACTTTGACTTTGTTCTGGACACAGTATTTCAGTAACATCCTGTATGCACGATTTTATAAATGATGTTTCTATCAAGGGCTTCATTGATTTTGAAATATTCTAAGCTAAAACATAGCTAGCAGAAAGCTTGTTTTAGTTTATGACTGAGGACACGTGTGTGATTTGTGTTTGTATTTTCTTGTTTTATATTTATCAAAATATTTGTAGGCCTACGCATTTCACCTAAAATTAAACGAAAAACTATATGTTTGTCATGCGGGACTGAGTGTAAACATATTGTAATATACTGATTATTATGTATAACCAACAGTCATACAGATAGCCCCAAAATAAATTATTTTCACATATCCAATATGGCTGTAATTGTATGATATTCTTTGTGAAGAGTCGAGTATTATCGTCGCATGTTGAATTTTAACACACCATTAAGAATTTTCGAACAAATTAAGCATTTCACATTCTTCCCACTAACTCAAAAAAATTCTCTTCCTATTCATCCTTGAATATACTACGTCCATGATTAGAAGGCATTGTGAAACGGTGGAACACGCCGACCAGAACAATGATAGTGGCAGTCCGCCACTGCTCTTCGTTTGCGCATAAACATTGAGTACAGTACAGGTGGGGATGTGTGAGGCGGAGCGCGCTCGTTGTGTACTGGCTTCGGTTCCGTTCAGGGGCTTACTCGCGAGTACGCTTTTGGAAACGTCTGATTTACAATATAAGGTACTGATTTTTTTTCGTAAAAACGAAATTCATTAAGTTGAAATATTTTAACATTAAATTATATGGAGGAAAAGGCAAATTACAGAAAATAATTTCGTAATATTGAATATTTCGTTCGTTATACTGGAGTTCGTTATAATGATATTTTCCTGTATTTAGGAAGCAGTGAGATGTAGTTCTTTTTTTTCTTCTACAGTATATGGAAAAGTTCGTGTATTGAACATCCTTTCAGTTCGTTCTAATAAAAGTTCAGTGTCCTACCTCAAAAGGACATTCTCAGCCGTGGTTGTAGCTGGCACATTGGCTCTGCGCTCTATCCCCACTTCGTGCTCCGTTTGCTTCCACATTCAGCTACCACGAATTCCGGGCTGCATCAACACAAGTGTTCAATGACTCCCTTGTTTCCCCCAAGTTTCCGTCTTGCACCTCCCCTCACTTTATTCTCTTCCTCAAACTTGTCTTTTTTGTCGCTCCATCTACGTACGTACGGTTTGCTGCAGGCGACAAAGCTGCTGCAGGCTCAACTTTTCTCAGTGCTTAAGTTTTGAGTGACGTGACGTAACACTTTTTCAAGACGAGAAAAGAGGGGATTTTGCAGACGAGAGTAAAAAACACGGGGAATAAAAATACCACAGTCACTTCTTGCACTTAAGACGTGCGGAGTGTCCAAACGATTCATTCGTGAACTTTTCAGCAGCAAGATATTTTCGTTTCTGAAGATGTCGAAGGCGTTTGAGTCAAATACAGTTATTTTCTCCCTGCATCGTGCCCATTAAGGTTTCAATCCTCTGCCAATACATATTGCACGCCAGTAGTACTTTGTTCCAACCACGAGAAAGTCTCTGCCGGATGAAACGGAGCGGGGTAATGCTGTGAATGAATGTTGATGTCATAAGATGTCATAAGGTATGGTCACACGTCGCTACTTTTGCAGCGCTACTTTTATACTGCAGCTGCAAAAGTTGCGTGTCGTGTTCACACTTAAGCCAAAAGTAGCGCGCTGCACGCTACTTTTCGTGCTGCGCAACCCGAGTGCAGCAAAAGTTGCAACTGGAGGTTGCGAGTCTGTTCACATACAAGGCGCTACTTTTGCAGCCGCAGTCATGCTGCAGGTTTCCATCTCCGTGTTGACTGCTCAATATACATTTTGTGGTTATGTTCGCATTATTAAGAAACACATGCGAAAGCTTCCTTATCTATTATTTGCTTTTCTGTCGTATCTAGTATTCAGAAATTGACATTATTTTTACTATAAAGCTTTTAAAAACGCCTATATACTTAAATGATAACCAACAGTATGTTCACGTAATCAATGTTGGCAACTCTCCTGTTTGGAACTACGCTACGGAAAATTTAAAAAATGAATTATACCGTCACCAATTATGCTCAGACTGTGTTGTGTATTTAATAACTGTTATAAATAATTTATTTTCATCACATTTAACATTAAAATATATCCAAGCAATAAAAGTATCATTGGCACATTTGGGTGGTAACACTGGTCGCAACAGCAGCAAAAGTTTCAACAAAACCGATATCAAAAATGCTGCGGCTGCAACCCTGAGAACCCTGTTCACACGTCGCTACTTTTAAGCTGCGCGCAGCATGGAAAAGTAGCGAGCAGCAGGTTCGGCAGGCGCTACTTTTCGGGTTGCACCGTTGTGCACACGTCGCAGTACAAGAGTTGCGCAGTTTTTTGTACTGCATCGCTGCAAAAGTAGCGACGTGTGATCGTACCTATAAGGTCACACACATGGGTACTCTTATCTCTATTGGCTAGCTCTCACAGCACAAACAATAACATTGATACAAACATATTGATATACCCTAGTTACAAAATTAGATCACAGTTAATCTCCTAGTCTTTTAATCTCTTCATACAGGAAATAACATATGCAGGAGAGCGCATGGTTTTTAAACTGGCGTTATAACGGTAATATTATCTATCTACTTCGTTCCAATAGATGAGGCAATAGTAAGCAGATTCCTTTCACGGTTGATCTCCTGGTTGGAGAACAGTATGACTTCTTCTTTACCCGCGAATTATATGAACACTTCGTGAGATTTTTTTTTATTGGAGCCATAAAAAGCCGGTCATTTAAGACTTACAGAAAGAGAGTGCATCCGACTTTGGCTTGGGTTGACTTTTCGAGAGCTGGACTCGGGTAGGTCCACACACTTAGACATTCTTTGGTCCATTGTGCGTCTTATGCAGAGTGGAAGTAATACAACTAATACCCTATTGTTGTTGTTATTTAGTCAATTGTCAGAAGACAGATCTGAACCTCACAAGTGATACCAAATGAGGCACCACTTATGAGGCAACTAGGCCAGGAGATAATAGGGTAGTGTGGCCAATTTAATTCCAAGTAAATAATAATATTCTCAGAAAACATCCTATGTATATGTAACACTGTTCTACTCGACAAATACTATCCTTACGATTCTGATTTTCACTCTTATCATTGGGAAACTGATAAGAAATGATGTATTCTTTACAGTGTTTTAATAATATTGACGATTTTCTTACAAATTAAATAAAAATATTAACACATATTGTTAAACTACGACAAAATCTTAGGAAACAAGAGTACGACAAATGGTGTGCGCTTCCACATAAAGGAAAAGGTGTTATTTTATTTCAAGAATATACTCCCGGAAATAAATGGATTTTTTCTAAGGAGGGTCTATCTTCCTCTGAATGGCGGGACGCAATTAAGATGAATGCTAACGTAGCACCAGTGAGAAGTCTTCATGGGAGATCCTTGGACGGTTTCCGTTGCAGATACTGCAACGAGATTGAAACCTTAGCACACGTCCTAGGATCCTGTCAGCATGGAGAACTCCTGAGAAATTCACGCCATCATAACATCCGAACACTAATAGCACAAGCCCTTAGAAACAAATCCTTCGAGGTCCATGAAGAGGTGCACTGCGTTGCGTCTGAAGGCGGCGGAATTAGAAGAGCGGACATCGTGGCTCTAGACAAGACTAATAGTAAAGGCTTTATACTGGACCCAACTGTTAGATTTGAGATGAGCCAGACCCAACCATCCGAGGTCAACAAAGAAAAACAACAAATTTATGAGCCTACTATTCCGTATTTTCGAGAAAAATATCAGATGGAAGGCACCTGGGAAGTACATGGTTTAATGATCGGAGCGAGGGGCACCATCCCACGATCAACTGTAAACACTATCAAAACATTTGGAATCTATGACATCATTCCAAAAATAATTACTTCAACCATTAAAGGGTCTGTGGCAATTCTGAAAAATCATTTATACGGAATATCATAATACCCCCCCCCTTTTCTATTCGTTAGTGTGTGATTGTTACAAATATATGTACAAATTTATTATTTCTTAAACTTAAGCTCCTAGTTCACATTTAAATTTGGCTCATCTATCTTACTGTAATCATTACTATTCTTATATGTGTGTTATTCTGTGTTTTTGGCAACGTACTGTAGGACTAAGGGATGGAATGCTGCTATTGAGACCTGAGTTCATGTGTACAGGCCAGCATGCGCTGTATATAATGTATAATATATCTAATGTCAGAAAATTGTAGGCAAGTGTAATCATTCATTCATAGTGTTATGCCCAAGTACTGGTCTTTCACTGCAAACCCAGCTTTTCCCAATCTTTCTTATTTTCTGCATTCCTCTTTGTCTCTTCATGTGACCCATAGGCCTATATCTTAAAGTCGTCTATCTTCTGATATCTTCTTCTGCCCCGAACTCTTCTCAGCCAGTGACCCAACCAATTCCTTTTCCTCTTCCTTATCAGTTTCAGCATCATTCTTTCTTCACCCACTCTTTCCAATACAGCTTCACTTCTTATTCTGTCTGTCCACTTCACACGATCCATTATTCTACAGGGACATCACTTTATTTTTACCAACATTTTTAACATTAACCTGCCTATACTCGGAAACACTGTTTCCCCCTTCCATTATAGGAGTTTGATGTTACTAGTGTAATATGTAAACAAATCATTTTACTAGGTATAGGAGGAGAGAAAAGTAGTGTATCCATTTATGTTGTAGGGAAATACGATATTACGATTTTCAGTTTGATCATCACTTTTACGGAATTTATCAAAATACAGTAGAGTAGTAACATTTTTTTTAAAAAACTCAACTTTCCAGGCGGCTATGTTCGTTATGTAATGTCTACTTTATTTAGCATATTAATTATTGATGTTATCATACAATATAGAGAGTGCATTTAAATTCAGGGGGTCATAAGTAAAGGGCTGTAAGCGCACTTAAGTTACTTTTGAGAAAATGGGGTTTAAATATTTAAGCTTTCGTAAAATCGGTGAAATTTTTTATTTAAATTTTAATGTGTGATGCGATTAAAATATCCCTTTGCCACTAAAATTTTTGATACTTTTGCTTACACTGGATGCACTTAACTCATGTTATTACAAATGTCACTAGCATTCCTTTGCTTCTAGCCACCTCAATTAAAAAAAAAAGCTAATCTGAATTTTTAAACAGGTTGCTGAAAATGGTTGCCGTTCATTACAATGCAGGCTTCAATTCAGTACGCATATTATTAAAAACATTTTGAAGCACATTCTTTGAAATTGAATTTATCGTTTCTTGAATATAATTTTTAGTACGATATTATTAATATAGGTTCTTTCTTCTATAGAAAACGCAATCATATTCATGAAACACACTATACGTTGCAGTGTTTACTTCAGTGCTTGAAGACTTCGAATGCAAAAGCGGCCGTAAGTTTGTGTGTCTGAAGGGAGCAAGGACATTAGTGAAGGGGTGGGAGTGAAGTACATTCAGAAATGCAGGTACAATAAAAATGCAAGTAAAAATAAAATGATGTCCCTGTACATATCCACATTTCAAATGCTTCTCTTCAGTTCGTCGAAATGTCCATGTTTCTGCTCCCATATAATGACACACTCCTTACAAAGCACTTCACACTAGTCTCTTCCTTACTTCTTTCTCCAGAGGAGTGCAGAAGATGTTCCTTTTTCTATTAAAAGCTTCCTTTGCCATTGCTATTCTCCTTTTGACTTCTTGGCAGCAGCTCATGTTACTGCTTATAGTACACCCCAAGTATGTGAAGCTGTCCACTTGCCTAATTTAGAATTCTCAAGTTTGCCTTCTTTATTTTTCTTCCTATCACATGCTCTTCGTCTTATTTACATTTATTTTCATCCCGTACTCCCCACAGCTGTAATTTATAGTTCTTTAATTCTGTAACACAATTTTACACTTGTCCCATTGCTTATAAACATGTTTTTTATTCTAAAAAATAAGTGGCGTTATTACCTTCACTGCAGTTAAAAGCGCCAGTATACTTTTATACCACAGCAAAGAAATAAGGTTATGAGATTTGGTACTTGGAATGTTACAAGTCAATATAGAACAGGAGGGGTAACATTAGTAGCAAAAGAACTACCTAGATACAGCATAGACTTTGTGGGAGTACAGGAGGTTAGGTTAGATGGGAACGGCATAACACGAATAGGAGATTATTTGTTGTATTATGGGGGAAGGAAACGATAATCACCAATTAGAAACAGGATTCTTTATTCATAAAAGAATAAAAAATGCGGATGACGTGAATATGTTAGGAGAAAATCCACAAACGATTACGGAAAACACGGAAATTTTACTGGAAGCAAGTAAAGAGATAAATTTGGAAGTAAATCCCGAAAAGACGAAGTATATGATTATGTCTCGTGACGAGAATATTGTTCGAAATGGAAATATGAAAATTGGAAATTTATCTTTTGAAGAGGTGGAGAAGTTCAAATATCTTGGAGCAACAGTAACAAATATAAATGATACTCGGGAGGAAATTAAACACAGAATAAATATGGGAAATGCCTGTTATTATTCGGTTGAGAAGCTTTTATCATCCAGTCTGCTATCAAAAAATCTGAAAGTTAAAATTTATAAAACAGTTATATTACCGGTTGTTCTTTATGGTTGTGAAACTTGGACTCTCACTTTGAGAGAGGAACATAGGTTAAGGGTGTTTGAGAATAAGACTCTTAGGAAAATATTTGGGGCTAAGAGGGATGAAGTTACAGGAGAATGGAGAAAGTTACACAACACAGAATTGCACGCATTGTATTCTTCACCTGACATAATTAGGAACATTAATTCCAGACGTTTGAGATGGGCAGGGCATGTAGCACGTATGGGCGAATCCTGAAATGCATATAGAGTGTTAGTTGGGAGGCCGGAGGGAAAAAGACCTTTAGGGAGGCCGAGACGTAGATGGGACGTTAATATTAAAATGGATTTGAGGGAGGTGGGATATGATGATAGAGAATGGATTAATCTTGCTCAGGATAGGAACCCATGGTGGGCTTCTGTGAGGGCGGCAATAAACCTCCGGGTTCCTTAAAAGCCTGTAAGTAAGTATACTTTTATTTACTTGTATTGTTGTAAAACCTGTCACAATTACAGCTTTTGAAACGACATTCCACAGGAAAGGCTACAAATTATCAATATCTAAAAATTCAGCATTATTTTCCGCATTTCTGGTTAGTTGTAACCCATTTTTTGAATTGATGGCGTTAATACCTTCACTTACCCTAAATTAAATATGTACCGTACTTGAAATGAAAGAAAATGTAGGGGTATCAAAAGATGAATAATTCCTTGTGGTGATTTCCCGACTTTTTGGTTCAGAAAATAGGGATTTGTTATACTTCTTGCAAAATTGTGAAATTCAGCTGGCAACCCTACTAGTTAAAGGCTCAAAACTGAAGCATGAAATAGATCCAAACCTGAAAATGAAACCTTTAAGTCCAATTGTATAAAACTCTCTGACTAAAGTTCAGATACTTCTTATATTGTATAAAACTTTCCTGCGATCAAATTACCTAGGTTCAAATGCAATCTAAGTTCACGTGAAAAGGATTTGGCAACATCGCATAAACAGGCGAAGTATGTGATGCGCGGGCCATGTTCTACAGGTTTGTTCAGTGTCGCCAATTTAGCGACTTTAACTCTTTTTCAACGACAATTTCTTTTAACTGTTATATGGCTTAAATGGGGATTTAGCGATCTTTTTAGCACCCCATAGTGACAAAATTGAGTTTTTCTTTGTTGATAATAAGAAATGTAGCGACTTTCCGCACACTCTGTTGGAGACACTGGTTTGTTTTGTGCATTGTAAATAATGGCGGACAATAAGAAGAAGATTGACCGTTCTCCAAATTGTTATGTTATTGTGTTTGATACTGCTAAACATAATAAAGCTTTATATAATGACAATTTTCGTTTAGTAATACAGTTAATTGAAAATTTATGAATGTAGCTTTAATATCCATGAATAATAAGGTTGTTACAAACATAATATAATTATTGGTTATGTTATTGGTACTGCTGAACACGATAAAGCCTTATAAAATATAACCCTAATATACTATATGTAAAATAGGGTTTATAAATATGGAATAAATACTACTACTACTATAAAATATAAGAATGTTTGTATATTAAGGCAAAAAATTGAAGAAAATATATATAAATGTATCTACCATATATATTAATAATAATGGTTATTCTTTTTGCACAATCTACCACTCGTTTACTTCAAACTGAAAAGAAATAACTGAACTTGTATCTTCTAACTTAATCGGAGAAATTTCTTCAGTCAAAGTTGACTTTAGTTTAAGGCAAATTAATCTCAGATTAGACTTTATACAACACAAAATTCCAAGTTAAGCTAGAATGAGGATCAATTTAACCTCTGATTTAAGATTAAATGGTTTATACAGGGACATCACTTTATTTTTACCAACATTTTAACATTAACTTGGCTATACTCGGAAACACTGTTGCCCCCTTCCATTACAGGAGTTTTATGTTACTAGTGCAATATGTAAACAAATCATTTTAGTAGGTATAGGTGGAGAGAAAAGTAGTGTATTCATTTATGTTGTAGGGAAATACGATATTACGATTTTCAGTTTGATCATCACTTTTACGAAATTTATCAAAATACAGTAGAGTAGTAACATTTATTTTTTTCAAAAACTCAACTTTTCAGGCGGCTATGTTCGTTATGTAATGTCTGCTTTATTTAGCATATTAATTATTGATGTTAACATACAATATAGAGAGTGCATTTAAATTGAGGGGGTCATACGTAAAGGGCTGTAAGTGCAATTAAGTTACTTTTGAGAAAATGGGGTTGAAATATTTAAGCTTTCGTAAAATCGGTGAAATTTTTATTTAAATTTTAATGTGTGATGCGATTAAAATATCCCTTTGCCATACTTTTGCTTACACTGGATGCACTTAACTCATGTTATTACAAATGTCACTAGCATTCCTTTGCTTCTAGCCACCTCAATTCAAAAAAAGCTAATCTGAATTTTTAAACAAGTTGCTGAAAATGGTTGCTGTTCATTACAATGCAGGCTTCAATTCAGTACGCATATTATTAAAAACATTTTGAAGCATATTGTCTGAAATTGAATTTATCGTTTCTTGAATATAATTTTTTAGTACGATATTATTAATATAGGTTCTTTCTTCTGTAGAAAACGCAACCATATTTCTGAAACACACTATACACTGCAGTGTTTACTTCACTGCTTGAAGACTTCGAATGCAACAGCGGCCGTAAGTTTGTGTCTCTGACGTGAGCAAGGACATTAGTGAAGGGGTGAGAATGAAGTACATTCAGAAATGCAGGTACAATAGAAATGCAAGTAAAAATAAAATGATGTCCCTGTATATTAAGGCAAGAAATTGAAAAAAATATATATATATAAATGTATCTATAATATATATTAATAATAATGGTTATTCGCTTTGCACAATCTGCCACTCGTATACTTCAAACAGAAAAGAAATAACTGAACTTGGATCGTCTAACTTAATCGGAGAAATTTCTTTAGTCAAAGTTGACTTTAGTTTAAGACAAATTAATCTCAGATTAGACTTTATACATCACAAAATTCCAAGTTCACCTAGAATGAGGATCAATTTAACCTCTGATCTAAGATTAAATTGTTTATACAATCGGCCCTTGAAGTCTCAGAATATTACTTGAAGAGTAATATTTTCATTCAGTGCCTGGGTAGTAGAGAAATGCTGAGAAACTTTGCAAGAATACGATAATTGTTGCATTCGACAGCGTTGCAATGATCACAATGATTTTTGTTCTGCCTCTAGACCAGTATGTCCACATCTGTGGTGTAACGGTCAGTGCGTCTGGCCGCGAAACCAGGTGGCTCCGGTTCGAATCCCGGTCGGAGCAAGTTACCTAGTTGAGGTTTTCTCCGGGGTTTTCCCTCAACCCGATACGAGCAAATGCTGGGTAACTTTCGGTGCTGGACCCCGGACTCATTTTACCGGCATTATCACCTTCATTTCATTCAGACGCTAAATAACCTAGATGTTGATACAGCGTCGTAAAATAACCCAATAAGATAAAAAAAATCTAGACCAGTGGTTCGCAATTAGCAAAGGATAATGCCCGGTATTACGCTCTTGTATCTAAATGTGCAGTAGTTACGACGTAAATCTCTTTACTTGATAATCAATTTCACCTATAATCCTACTATGGGGAGAAATACATTTCGTCTTAAAAAGTTCCTCTACAAGCAACAGCAAAAAACGACTAGCAACAAGACCAAATACCTCAGTTGTGTTAGATCACAACAATTCTTCTCGCATTATCAGCTTAGATGTCCTATGTTGGATGGAGCGAGGTGTAAATGCCTTGGGAACTGCTCATTGACTCTTGAGGGCTTAAAGGGGATTAAACCAGTCACACATGCCTCTGAGGTGCCTGGTTAGCCCCTGTTGTTGGGGCGCACAATGGACTAATTAATGGGTGTAAATGTTGAGAACTTTACGGTCACTATAAGTGAAAGAAATAGCACTGACCATAAAAGCTAGCCATAATACAGACGTGGACAAATTATTAACAAAATTGACGATTTTTATGATAATTTTGTTTACAAAATTTGACTTTTCAATTTAGACGACAGTTGACAATTTTGCATATTTCTATCATTACAATAGATAGAAATATGCAAAAATATCAACTGTAGTTTAAATTGAAGAGTCAAATTTTGTAAAAATATATAATAAAATCTTAATATTTTGCTAATAATTTGTAAATATGCAAAAATGTCAACTGCAGTTTAAATTGAAGAGTCAAATTTTCTAAAAATATATAATAAAAATCTTCAGTTTTCGTAATAATTTGGAAATATCCAAAATGTAAACTGTAGTCCAAATTGAAGAGTCAAATTTTGTAAAAATATATAATAAAAATCTTCAGTTTTCCTAATAATTTGTAAATATGCAAAAATATCAAATGTAGTCCAAATTGAAGAGTCAAATTTTATAAAAAAAAATATACAATACAAATCTTCAATTTTGCTAATAATTTCGAAATACGCAAAAATGTCAACTGCAATCTAAGCTAAAGAATCATATTTTGTAAAAATATGTAATAAAAATCTTCAATTTTGCTAATAATTTGTCCACGTCTGTAGTATGTACGGTGTAGGGGAGAGTGGGGCAATATAGTACTCAAACGTTCGGAGATAATAAAACAATTAGGTTGTAATAATATTTACAAATTACAAAATGTATTTCTAAATATTTTTTTTTCATTGATGATATATGAAAAAGTTGTAATGCGTGCTATTACCCTACCAAGTGGAAAATGGGACGCAAACAATTAGGAGAGCGGTATGTAGATACAACTTATTGCAATAATTGGAATATGTTTTAAGAGTATAGAATAAAATGTGCGATGCTAGTTCACACAAAGAATATTGACTTAAATTAAATTTGACTCATGGACGATTGACACACCGGAGAATGCACCAAAATAAATTGACCCAAGAGAAAATTATAACAAAGAAAATTCACATATATTAATTTTTTAGTTTATAATGCAATAATTTAGGTGGAACGAAGTTTTTATTGGTTTCCATATCTCCTGAAAACCTTCAGAACTATTTTATTGCAGAAACCGAGTCTTGGAGAATTGTAATACCATATAGTGTTACTCCAAATCAATAATTTTGTCAAAAAAATTCCCCTAAATATTAGAACTATGCGTAAGATTCTGAAATTTACCCGTATCACTAGAGACACTATAAGGAATAATTTATCTCTTCATACTTTTATTTAACTAGCTAGCTAGTGAGTACGAATTAAAATTATAAAACAAAATGTTTCTAGCCCCTACCGTAAGAGCCAGGCTCCTGTACGGTGTGGTCTTTTCAAATAAAATTCATTGTTTTCTTACAAATTAAATAAAAAGATTAACATGCATCGATATTTTCTGCCATTAGGAGGTCTGATAATAGAGGAGACGGCCTCCAGATATGGAGGGTAGCTGCGAATATATTGAATAAGCAGTCGTGGACAGCCGATAAGGGGTGGACCTCCAGTTTTGGGGTTGGACGAAGGGCTAACAACCCATCGCCGTAAGAAACAGCTTGTTAGAAATCCATGCATTAAGCTTCGGAATGGGTCTGATTCTCTGGCACGACCACAGCAAAGGAATAAGGTTAAGAGATTTGGTACTTGGAACGTAACTAGTCTTTATAGAACAGGAGGGGTAACATTAGTAGCAAAATAGATATAGAATAGACTTCGTGGGAGTACAAGAGGTTAGGTTAGATCAGTGGTTGCCAAACACCACGAAATTGTGACGTAATAGAAATGCAACCCGCACACCACTATCTCAGGGAGAGGGATGGAGTGGGTATCTCCTCAGGTAATGCAGTGAATAACAGTGCAGAGACGGACTGTGACCAAAAAACGAAAGCAATATAATATTCTTCTACTTATTAACTATACACACTTTTTTCCATGTTAATTTTTATCCTCCTATTAATTATTTTTTTTATTATTAATAAAATAACATAAATTAATTTTCTTATTTGACATAGAAAGAGCGTGTACTTTACATCAGCAGTAATTTGAAGTTAGAAAAACATACCAGGCTGGTCACAAAGTTGTAAATTACACTACATACTTAAAAAAAAACGTTGAAGTATTTTACTCTGATTAAGACATAGAAGCCGATATTTTTTATTGTTTATTTATTAATGAAATATTCAAATTACACTCATACGTAGAAAAAAAAACGTGGAAGTATTTTACACCGATTAAAACATAGAAGCCGGTATTTTTATTGTTTATTAATGAAATATACAAATTACACTACATACGTCGAAAAAAACGTCGAAGTATTTTACCCCGATTAAGATATAGAAACCGTTACTTTTTATTGTTCTTTTTTATTCAATTACTGGTAAGGGCGTGGTAGTCTTCATAACAAGAAAAATAATGACAACGTACATTGTTCTTTTGTACTTCATTTAAAATTTTACAACAAATTAAGTATCTCATATTTTTGCCATCTGCACAAAATAAATACTTTTCCTTCCATGCTCCTTAAAATTAAGTTTTTACTTACTATCTGTTTTGGAAAAGACATCGAAGGATATTATCCTACACACTTGTAACTTTACATGCGTGCGTCCGCTGCTGATAAATGTCTTTACTTATATCGAAGTGATGGCTGTAAACAGCGGGTGGGATATGATGTCATGGTTACGCTTGAGTGGAGACAGGGGCATGTGTCGCGACACAGCTTTTGGCGATCACTGGGTTAGATAGTAATGCATATCACAAATAGAGGATTACTTGTTGTATTATGTGGAAGGAAAGAGTAGTCACTAGACAGTGTATGCGGGATGATTTAAGGAAAAGTGAAGTTGTTTCGTATCGGAGTATATGGCACGTGCCGCGTCGCCCGTCTTTTGTTTACCTGGCGAGTATAGCAACGTACAGAACCCCGGTCAGTTCATAGTAATATTGCAAAGCAATGCGTGCCGTTGTGTTATCCTGCTCAAGTATTTTGTACGTGTTGAATAGTGTAGTGCTGATCCATTCATAATGTCGAAGGCAAAACGTTCAATTCGCTCAGAGATACGAAATGTAATTAAGAAGTATGAGAGTGACATTTTATGTATTAACGAAGACAGTATCGTGTGTAATGTATGTAAAATTTAAATGAAAACCAGAACAACTCAGGCTATAGAGAAACATTTCAACAATACATCGCACAGGAAATGCGTTGAAATGAAATCTGAGGAACCATCATCATCATCATCATTTAGTTGTGCGGGTCTAAACGAAACGTTTTGCAAAGATATGTGCAACATGATACTCAGTGCAAATATTCTTCTAAAGAAAATTGAGTGATCCCCATTTTAGAAGTTTTCTTCAGAAATTCTCTCGATACAAAAACTGTTTAAGCGATAGGCGAAGACGATTCAGCTTCGACAACTTACGAGAATATATCGTCGTTTATTGCAACGCTAGTAATTCCATCAATGATGAGGAGGTACAGTACGTCCTTTTTTTTTTTTTTCCTTCTGACTGTACGGATATACAGTAACACAGCGGTGGCGAAAATGCTATCGTGCGCCGAGCCACTGTGTAAGCTGCAACGTGCATAGCACCTATGGAAGGAGGCGGACACCCGAAGGGGAATTGAAGCAACTGTCTGACATTAACGGTTTTTCATTTTCCTTACGTCAACCACTTAAATAAAATTATATACAGTACAAGGTTACAAACTAATGTTTAGTACGTGTAACGAAGAAAGAAATGAACAAAAAAACATAGGACACATCATCACAACCTAAAATTAATTGTCTTCAGAATGTCTCTGCGGCAGAGTTTCAAAATCAGGAATTATGTCACTTACTGCCAGTCGTAATTGATCACGAAGATATTTGTCTGTCAGTCGTGATCTAAATTTGATTTTTACTATTTTCATTGTTGAAAATAATTTTTCACAAACGTAAGTTGTAGCGAACATGGCTTCAACAGAGCAAGCGAAAGAACGAAGCTTCAAATATTTATTTTTTGCCAAAGATTTGAAAAGTTCAACATTTGTCAAGTCCTTACATCTAGCTTTCATTTAACATCACATTGTAAATATGTGAATTTTAATTGAAGATCTAACCGCATTATTCGTACATCTGCTGAAAAAGGATCGACGTACAGCGATGATGATGATGGTAATAATAATAATAATAATAATAATAATAATAATAACAACAACAACACTTAACCTTTTAATGTTTCATCAGTAACATGTAGTAACTTATAATGCCGTTTTATGTTATACAACCGTTTTCCTAGTAATATTTGTGAACAAATCATACATTTAATATTCTCATCATATTGACAGCAAAAAAATGCGTCCTCTCATCCTATTTGAATCTTTCGTTTTTGTAAAGTTACATGGTTTCGAGAGAGACATTGCGACGATACGCCACTCGCAGGTCAGAGACAAATACACATGGAACGGAGTTTGACTCCAGTGAGTGAGAGGGTGGGGGTTGTAGGTAGGAAGCAAGGGAAATGCACTGCGAGCCACAATGTGCTCGTGAGTCGCATTTTCGCCGCGGCTGCAGTAGCATGTTGACATCGTCTGTTTACGTTTAAAACCTGTTGAGCCAATGGTCTCATGAAAAAAAATATATAACATACAGTATAGTAAATGTGCACCTACATTCAACGATAGGTCATCCCGCATCCACTGTCTAGTGATAACCAACTAGGAACAGGATTCTTTGTTCATAAGAGAATAAAATCAGCAATAAAAAAGGTCGAATTTATCTGTGACAGGTTATCGTATTTAGTACGTAAGGGTAGATGGTGCGATATCATAGTTATAAATGCTCACGCCCCTACAGAAGAGAAGCGAATCCAGAAATGCATATAGAGTGTTAGTTGGGAGGCCGAAGTGAAAAAGACCTTTGGGGAGGCCGAGACGTAGATGGGAGGATAATATTAAAATGGATTTGAAGGAGGTGGAATATGATGATAGAGACTGGATTAATCTTAATAATATATTAAAAATATATGTTTAACATCAGGTGGGCTTATGTGAGGGCGGCAATGAACCTCCGGGTTCCTTAAAAGCCAGTAAGTAAGTAAGTAAGTATTACTATTAATATTACATCTTATTATTATTTATATTACTTACTTACTTACAAATGGCTTTTAAGGAACCCGAAGGTTCATTGCCGCCCTCACATAAGCCCGCCATCGGTCCCTATCCTGTGCAAGATTAATCCAGTCTCTATCATCATACCCCACCTCCCTCAAATCCATTTTAATATTATCCTCCCATCTACGTCTCCGCCTCCCCAAAGGTCTTTTTCCCTCCGGTCTCCCAACTAACATTCTATATGCATTTCTGGATTCGCGCATACGTGCTACATGCCCTGCCCATCTCAAACGTCTGGATTTTAAGTTCCTAATTATGTCAGGTGAAGAATACAATGCGTGCAGTTCTGTGTTGTGCAACTTTCTCCATTCTCCTGTAATTCCATCCCGCTTAGCCCCAAATATTTTCCTAAGCACCTTATTCTCAAACACCCTTAACCTATGTTCCTCTCTCAGAGTGAGAGTCCAAGTTTCACAACAATACAGAAGAACCGGTAATATAACTGTTTTATAAATTCTAACTTTCAGATTTTTGGACAGCAGATTTTTGGACCGAATAATAACAGGCATTTTTCCCATATTTATTCTGCGTTTAATTTCCTCCCGAGTGTCATTTATATTTGTTACTGTTGTTCCAAGATATTTGAATTTTTCCACCTCTTCGAAGGATAAATCGATTATTATTATTATTATTATTATTTTATTATTATTATTATTATTATTATTATTATTATTATTATTATTATATTAATTTACTTATTACTGTTATTCATACCTTATTTTATTCCTTCTGAAGACACATTTACAGCAACTGTATTTATTTATCCTATTTCTCCCTAAATCAATTCATTTTGTTATTCTTTATTTTCAAGTAAATTGTCTGCAACTTTTTTTTTCTTTTCTATTATTTAAATAATCGTCTGCGTATGTTGAAGCATAGAGCGATTAATTTATATTATGTGCCTTCATCTGGCTCGCATTGGCTCTCTCATTATTTAAACGGTTAAGTGGTTTTCAATGTCTAGTTCCGATAAACGTCACTTGTAGGCTTCAAAGACCTTGTGGCAATACAACTCAAATACAGCTTCACGCAGTTCCGTGGTCCATTCGCTGCCGATCTGACGTCCCTAGCCATTACGTTAATGAGTCGTTTTAGTCTCTGCTGCTGCTTACAACTCCTGTGTGTACAGAAGTCCACATGACTCTCTTACTTTGTGAGATGAAAATAACTTCCCGTCCCTTCACTCCAAGACACTTCGCGCTGTTCATCCAGCAGTGGGATACATTCGCGGATATTACGTAGAAGAACGGAGGGACAGAGACAGAAAACGAAGAAGTTCAGTTCCAGATTCGTGTACATAAGATCCTTCTTTGATTTACGCGACAAAACATCACTAGACTGGGTCTTTGTATAGCCTACAGAATGGAAGTGATTGAAGGAGGCAATTGAATACGTTAAAATTAATAAATAATGATAATTAATGAATATATGGGAAATGCGTGTTATTATTCGGTTGAGAAGCTTTTATCATCTAATCTAAAGGTAAAAAGGTAAAGGTATCCCCGTAACATGCCATGAAGGCACTTGGGGGGCATGGAGGTAGAGCCCCATGCTTTCCATGACCTCGGCAATAGAATGAGGTGGTGTGGTCGGCACCACGCTCTGACCGCCTTTGTTAAGTTTTATTTAACGACGCTCGCAACTGCAGAGGTTATATCAGCGTCGCCGGATGTGCCGGAATTTTGTCCCGCAGGAGTTCTTTTACATGCCAGTAAATCTACTGACATGAGCCTGTCACATTTAAGCACACTTAAATGCCATCGACCTGGCCCGGGATCGAACCCGCAACCTTGGGTATAGAAGGCCAGCGCTATACCAACTTGCCAACCAGGGCGACTCTGACCGCCTTTTACCCCCGGGAAAGACCCGGTACTCAATTATATAGGAGGTTGAGTGAACCTTGGGGCCGTTCTGAAAGTTTGGCAACGAGAAAAAATCCTGTCACCACCGGGGATCGAACCCCGGACCTTTCAGTCCGTAGCCAGCTGCTCTACCAACTGAGCTACCCGGCCGCCCTTTATCATCTAGTCTGCTGTCAAAAAATCTGAAAGATAGAATTTATAAAACAGTTATATTACCGGTTGTTCTGTATGGTTATGAAACTTGGACTCTCACTCTGAGAGAGGAACATAGGTTAAGGGTGTTTGAGAATAAGGTGCTTAGGAAAATATTTGGGGCTAAGCGGGATGATGTTACAGGAGAATGGAGAAAGTTACACAACGCAGAACTGCACGCATTGTATTCCTCACCTGACATAATTAGGAACATTAAATCCAGACGTTTGAGATGGGCAGGACATGGAGCACGTATGGGCGAATGCAGAAATGCATATAGAGTGTTAGTTGGGAGACCGGAGGGAAAAAGACCTTCGGGGAGGCCGAGACGTAGATGGGAGGATAATATTAAAATGGATATAAGGGAGGTGGGATATGATGATAGAGACTGGATTAATCTTGCACAGGATAGGGACGTATGGTGGGCTTATGTGAGGGCGGCAATGAACCTTCGGGTTCCTTAAAAGACATTTGTATTTGTAGGGCTATAGTGAATTTTGTTAGTTTGTAACAGCGCATCGCCGACATCATCTACCAATACACACTATTTAACGTCTGAATAGCAGCCTTCCGTCCCTTAGTCACTGTAGCAGAGTTGCCAGACCTCCTTACTAACTTACAAATGTCTTTAAAGGAACCTGCAGGTTCATTGCCTCCATGGGTCCCTACCCTGAGCAAGATCAATCCAGTCTCTATCATCATATCCCACCTCCCTCAAATCCATTTTAATATTATCTTCCCATCTACGTGTCTTTTTCCCTCCGGCCTCCCAACTAACACTCTATATGCATTTCTGGATTCGCCCATACGTGCTACATGTCCTGCCCATCTCAAACGTCTGGATTTAACGTTCCTAATTATGTCAGGTGAAGAATACAATGCGAGCAGTTCTGTGTTGTGTAACTTTCTCCATTCTCCTGTAACTTCATCCCTCTTAGCCCCAAATATTTTCGTAAGAATCTTATTCTCGAACACTTTTAATCTCTGTTCCTCTCTCAAAGTGAGAGTCCAAGTTTCACAACCATACAGAACAACCGGTAATATAAATTCTAACCTTCAGATTTTTTGACAGCAGACTAGATGACAAAAACTTTTCAACCGAATAATAATTATTATAAATGCATAGGTAATAATAATAATAATAATAATAATAATAATAATAATAATAATAATAATAATAATAATACAGGGACATCATTTTATTTTTACTTCAACTTTTATTGTACCTGAGTTTTTGAACGTACTTCACTCCCACCCCTTCTACTAACGAAGTTCCAACTGTCCTCCACACAGAACCAACGCCGCAGTACTGAGTTAGTGATTATAGTACGTTTCAGAAATATGTTCGCGTTTTCCAGTGACGAAAACTTCCAATATTGAAACATATTTTCGCACAGGTACTCTCTTCCGTTTGCCTACGTCGCATCCCTATTTCCCCCACCTGCTTCTGCTCGCTCCACTGTAAAGACTAGTGGCTGGGCTTTCTTAGCTCCTTTCTGAAAACATGAATTTCTGTTAGGAATTAATTGGACGTCTACGTAATATTATGCAACTGTTTAAAATAACTTAAATAAAAGTAATTAACTATCACGTGATTTCCCCCCTTTCTACGATCCTGCGACATAACCACTTGGACGGATAGTAGATAGCATGTCTGAGTAATTTTATCTGTGCGGGTCGGGCAGAAGTGGAGACTGAATTTACAGTACGTAAGGTACTCTTTTATAGAGTAGGTACAGAATTATTTCAAAATGAGTTACTAAGTATGAAGGCCGAAACTGGTAATTGGAATTAGATGCAATAGTCTATAGTGCGATAATAGGCAAAAAAAAAAAAGACCTGTATCGAAATGAACGGCCACCATTTTCAAAAATGTGTTTAAATATCCATATTACGATTATTTTTCATTTTAACTTCATTATCTATATCGTATGCTAATGTGCTGTAGACAGTATAATATACACTGCATAATGAATACGTTCGCATGGATAACTCAGTTCGTGAGTAAAAACACTTATAGTTAATACTGTACTGCATTTTGATTAAACAAAACCTAGGGAAAATTATCACACTCAAAATTGCGATATTTCCTAGTTTACGTAAATGGATGAACTACTTTTTTTTCCCCTCCTGTACCTAGTAAAGTGATTTGTTTGTATTTTACGCCAGTATCATCGAACTCCAGTCGTGGAAGGAGGTAGCAAACGGTGTTTCCGTGTCTCAATCATTAATCCAAAGGTATAGCCAGGTTAATATTAAAAATGTTAGTAAAAATAAAATGATGTCCCTGTAGTTTCTTGTTGAGACCGGGTATGAAAGCTGTGAAGAGATGAGAGATTCTGAAACCTACATGATAGGTAAGATGGACAAAAAGAGTGCACGATTTGATACAGCAGCGAGAGTGCGTGTAGTTTTCTGGGTTTCTGAAGTCGATGAAAGAATGACATTTTGCTGTATATTGCGACCTGAATAAGGACTAGTTCTGCCAGTTTATATAGCTAATGAAGCGAGCCTATATTGAAGCCCACAATGCTGCTGTAGTGAATGCTTGTATGGCTGAAAGCGCTTAGTCCCGCATTATTTGAACGGCAAGAGCGTACCTACTGAATAATGTGAGTTAAATGCAGTATATTACTTCCCTCTCTCCGTCTCCCCTCCCCTACCCTTCCTCACAACCTCTCTCGTATTCCTCATTTTCCCTCTTACAGGCCCAAAAGTATGTTGTTCAAATTTGTTGACGGTTTCTTGGCAAAAAATCCCAGATTTTACACGATAAGTTCTATTATAATTCTTACTTAAATTCATTGAACCCTCTAGCATCTCTTAGTGCTTTGTAGTAGTAGTAGTAGTAGTAGTAGTAGTAGTAGTAGTAGTAGTAGTAGTATTTATTAGTAGTATTTATATATTTAACATTGTAGAGATAAGGCCGTTAGGCCTTCTCTGCCCCTCTACCAGGAGAGTACAACTATAATATGAAGAATAAAATTACAATTAGTATTAAATTTACAATTACAATTACAATACAAATTAAAATACGAAAAGATTACCTGACTAATTAAAGCTAGATAATTTATCATAGAAAAACAAAGAATATTTTATGTTTACTGAATTAAAAATTAAACATAGAATAACAAAATTGTATAGTGATGAAATTACTGGATATTGAAATATTTTGTGATAGATTAAGGAAACTATTTACAAGAAATCAATTACTACCAAGTGCCTAGTAAGTTTGCGTTTGAATTCAATTTTATTTCGACAGTCCCTGATGCTAGCAGGTAGCGAATTCCATAGTCTTGGCAGGGCTATTGTGAAAGAAGATGAGTATGAGGAGGTGCGATGGGATGGTGTTGTTAGTATTGTTTCATGACGAGAGCGTGTGTTCAGATAATGGTGGGAAGAAAGGTAAGTGAAGCGAGACGATAGGTACGAAGGAATTGAAGAGTTCAAGATTTCGAAGAGAAAGAGAAGTTAATGTAAATTTCTTTTCTTATCTAGTTTAAGCCAATCTATTGCTTCCAGAGATGGGGTAATATGATCATATTTACGAACATTGCTTACAAAACGTACACACAAGTTATGAGCACGTTGAAGTTTCGTTTTGTTGTCGCTGGAAAGGTCAGTCAGTAAAATGTCAGCATAATCAAAATAGGGAAATACAAGCGTCTGCACAAGGGACTTGTGGTTATTTTCATTGGTGACGTTACTTGTCACTAATGGAATGACGCGGAAACGTGGATGATTAGATTGTATTTCACATATTCAAATATAAAATGTTGGTGCGTGATGGAAACCAAAAACTTGTTCATTAAACTATGTGAAGAGTAGTCTATTATTTGTAGTCTATAGGTCAGAGCTGGGCACATTACGTGATTCTGAGAAATGAGCGCTGTGTGCTTTAAAGAGCGGGTCTCGCGAGCGGTGTGACGTATGCATACTGTACGTCATTCAGTGTCGGTGCAGTGGTGACTCTGCTGTATGATGGCGAACTTTGATGACGGAGCTTCCGTTCATATATTAAAGCGTCCCGCTATACCCAATGCTTTTAATGTATCATGGGAGGAGGAGTTCTTTTTCGTAGAGAGAAGTGGATTAGCAAAGTGCTTAATTTGTCATAAAACACTCCAACAGATTAAGAAGTTCAATATCCAACGACATTGTTCTTTACAACATGCTACTGAATATGACATATGTTGGTAATGAACGCCATAAATTAATACAAGTTAAAGAAAATGTTTCTCAGGTACATTATGTTAAAGTATCTATTTGATATTTACATTGCATTATATGTTTTTATACATTTAGTAATATATAAATTCAAAATAATACAAGTATTATGATATATAATATATCACATTATATATCATGAACTGTAATATACTATACTATGATATATCATGATATTTGTATAATTTAAAATTATATATTACTAAATGTACTATAATAACTTATAATGTAATATAAATATCGAATAGATACTCTAATATAATGTATCTGAGAAACATTTTCTGTAAGTTGTATTAATTTATGGTCATATCATATCTTATATCATATCAAATATCATATATCACATCATATTATATTATATTATATTATATTATATTATATTATATTATATTATATTATATATTAACAGGATGACAATAATGCACTTGGTGAATCGGCCATGAGAATTAGCTACAAAATTTGCCACGAATTTGCAAAGGAATTGAAAACATTCAACGAAGGTAACTTTATCAAGCGATGTTTAATTATATTGGCAGATGAACTCTGTCCACAGCAAGTAGGGGAAGTGGAAGCCATACGCCTGTCTCGTAGAACCGTGGTGAGGAGATTGCAGTATATGCGTATGGGTTATGTAAATAAGCCTAATGATTTGTGTGTGAGCATAGAGCGAAGTTTATTTCATTAAATTAATAAGAGTGTTGTAAATTCTGTACTGTACAATGGATTGATGTAATATCCTTATAAACTATTATGTACTGACAGACTGAATGACTAGAACAACCGTGGCTCTTGTTACATTAATGCAGGGAAGGTAGCTGTAATGCGAGTCCGCCACTGCGTAAGTGTTCTGCTCTGGCTTGGAATTGAAGTGCCTTGCGGAGCGAGAGCAGCTCTGGGCGACTAGACTGAGCCGCTCTCATGCCCGGCCCTGCTATAGGTGAAATCTAAGAATAAAGTGGTCAGCGATTGTACTAAGCTGTACTGTATAAAACGGTCCATCACAGGCTATCAAATTATTATTACTAAACCCTCGCTGTTGCTGACATCTTTCCATGGGTGCAACTTATTGAGTAATCGACAAGCTGTAATTAAGATTTTGTTATCGTATCCAGACTCATTAACGAATGCCGCCTGGGGATTTAAAAGCTTGGATGGGAGATTTAATCACCACATAAAAGATTTTAAAACTATACTTTGGCGTCAGGAAAGAGGAAGCGGTATAAATGGAAACCGAGCTCGTGTGAGGCCAACTTCTTCAAAAATAATTTCGCTGTTTAAAAGGTAAATAAAACCTTACATTCACAGGTTATGGTAAGGATTAACAGTCCTGTGCAGTGCTTCGTACTTCACTAACGTCCGTTGCAGACATCCAATCTTTTTTATGTAGGTTATCGTTAACTAGTGTGCCCTGGTTGAAAATGAAGTAGTTACATAAACATTTGTGCCGCTTACACAGGATATGCTACTGGAGCTAAATGACAGCTGTGAGCAGTATGGGATGGAGATAAATGCAAGTAAGACGAAGAGCATAGTCATAGGAAGAAAAATACAGAAAATCAACTTGCGAATTCTAAATGAGGCAGTAGAGCAAGTGGACAGCTTCAAATATAATGAGGGTCACATAAGAACAGTTCCTAAACAGCAAATATTGCCGTCTTGTCAGTGTTGCCAACTGTTACCAGATATCACACGATCCTACGTACTAAATGACTTATGTACTTACCGCACTTTATGTTGGAAGGTTATTCTAAATAATTCAATACATTGTAACATATTTTCATAGGCAACCTATACGGGAAAGGACGCAGCATGTCAAGTATTTTGTCTGGAAAATATGAAATTCATTGAATAATTTCGAGGGGAAAATTGTTCCGGGGCCGGGTATCGAACCCGGGGCCTTTGGTTAAACGTACCAACGCTCTCCCACTGAGCTACCCGGGAACTCTATCCGACACCGATCCAATTCTTCCCTCTATATCAGGAACAATTTTTCCCTCGAAATTATTCAAATTAACTTTACAGGGAGTTATTCCTGAAAGCTTAATTTGCATAATACACGTCACTGTACGTAACAGAAAACCACAATTTAAAGTCACACAGAGTTAGTGTACACTCAAATGTTGGTTGGTTGACGGTTGTCAGCCCACTTTGAGGTCTGTGGATATAGAGGGAAGAATTGGATCGGTGTCGGATAGAGTTCCCGGGTAGCTCATGGGAGAGCGTTGGTACGTTTAACGAAAGGTCCCGGGTTCGATACCCGGCCCCGGAACAATTTTTCCCTCGAAATTATTCAAATTAACTTTACAGGGAGTTATTCCTGAAAGCTTAATTTGCATGAAATTCATTGGTTTGACTAAACAATTGGCTCACGAGACCTAACCTAAAAATGTATTTTGTTTGACCACATGAAATTATTAGTACTAACTTCGAAAACTCACCTGACTATAATCTTGAATTAAAACCACAACGCAACACATAAAATAACTAATAGCCTATACAGTATATTAATATAAATACTGATATTAATTAATTATTAGTATGTTCAAATTTCACTAGCTTCCAGTAACCGGCTCAGAAATCTAGTACACTTTTAATTTCATGGAACTCCAGTACCGAGAAATATTGTCGATATTTATCTCAGCTGCCAACATACCAGTTACAAAATCACTACCATTTGTAGTATTTGTTAGTATCCAAATTCGAAACGAAGTTGGCAAAAGAAAATTCAACCTGCAAACTAGAAAATCACCACAATCCACTAGCATATGTAGTAATGGGGGAAAAATGGTTAGGTTTCACCCTGAGGGTATGAAGTAAGCTGATCCGGACTATACTTGGGGTGTACTGTAAGCAGTAACATGAGCTGCTGCCATGAAGTTAAAAGGAGGATAGCAATGGCCAAGGAAGCTTTTAATAGAAAAAGGAGTATCTTCTGCGGACCTCTGGAAAAATAACTAGTGAAGTGCTTTGTATGGAGCGTGGCATTGTATGCGGCAGAAAAATGGACATTACGACGAAGTGAAGAGAAGCGAATAGAAGTATTTGAAATGTGAATATGGAGAAGAATGGAACGTGTGAAGTGGACAGACAGAATAAGAAATGAAGCTGTGTTGAAAAGAGTGGGTGAAGAAAGAATGATGCTGAATCTGGTCAGGAAGAGGAAAAGGAATTGGTTGGGTCACTGGCTGAGAAGAAACTGCCTACTGAAGGATGTACTAGAAGGAATGGCTAACGGAAGAAGAGTTCGGGGCAGAAGAAGATATCAGATGATAGACGACATTAAGATATATGATCATATGAGGAAACAAAGAGGAAGACAGAAAATAGAGAAGACTGGAGAAAGTTGGGTTTTCAATGAAGGACCTGCCCTTGGGCAGAACACTAAATGAATGAATGAACACATACCATGAGTGTTTGGTATATTGCTTTACTGAACCAGTATTCTCGTAAAACGTGAAAACTGATCCAAAGTAAATATTGTTTAAATTAAAAAAAGAGATCTCAACGTTTTGTAGTCATACACAATAAACATAGACCTGTGCACAATTAAATGTTACCTTTTGCTCGACCATACTATAATACGCACATTACATGTGACGTAACTGTACCTTAATTAAGGCTCATTCACAATGAAAATTAAACATAACGTAAGCGTTAAAGGGAGGCAGAGGTGAAATTTTCGAACAAAACTGAAGAAAAAATGAAAATTTGTTTTTTTTTTTTTTTTTTTTTTTTCATTTTTATTATCTTTATTTTGATATTCCGATGTTAGTTTTTGATTTTGTGCCCTTAAAAGTATGAAATTAAAACCAAGATAACTGTATTATTATATTATTCCCATAATAAACTGATACTTATCATTATTTATATACCTTCTCTGAACATATAAATGAAAAGAAATATTGAAAATTTCTTACAATATGGTGCATGGAGCATTTTATATCAAACGATATAAAGTTTTATAAAATTATTAATATTTACAGAACTATTGTACTTAGAAAGTTGAAACTTGGTATGTCCATTACTAATAACATACTTAGTATCCATGATCAATTTCAAACAAATAGGATAAATTTTGTGGGTTTTGAAATATTCACCTCTGCCTCCCCTTAACTTAACTTTACAGTAAAATCAAGAAGTCATACCATCATTCACCATGGGAACATAAACATAACAGCAAACATACTTGGTAACCATGGAAACCTAACAACGACGCCATTTCCTCATATTCTGTCGTATACTTCAGCGCTCCACGACTGTGTTCTGTTTGCAAATCACGTAAGCATAAGCATGAAAGTTTGGAGTTTGCACATTTTCATGTTAACGTCTTACGGTAATGTTTATGTCAATGCTTATATGAATCATTGTGAATGATCCCATTTGGTAGCCTGGGCGCAAACTTCTGTGTTTATGTTACGGTTATGTTTAATTTTCATTGTGAATGGGCCTTTACTTACATTAAAGTACTGCTATTCATTTTATGTTATTCCAACTATCGATTTTCAACTAAGGATATTATTTGTTATCGATTAATATCGTACAAGCAACTACCCGCAAGCCATGAAATGCAAAATGGCAGGCACAAACTGCAGAGTCAACCTCTATTTAAAATAAAATAAATTCTGTTCATGCTAGTTTTAATATTCTAATAAACTGAGTTCGTTTCCTGTGTTTTAATGTGAGATGCTTTGAGGTCAGAATCTTCAAATGAAGGCTCTACAAAAAAAAAAAAAAATTAATAAATACGGCGTACACGCAAAAGTTTCCCGTGTCTGCCATCTGTTGTACTACTCGGGAACAGGCTGAAAAGACACTCAAGTAAGGTAGCTATATGTAAAAACTCAAAATTTAGACATTTAATTGTGGTCGAACAAAAACAGTCGTTTGCATCTTGTCTATAACGGTAATTAAAACGCTCATATGAAAATTATGAAACTCCCTTACGCGCGTTTAATAAACATGTTCGTGTTTTAATTACTACCATTAAAGGCTCGTTGCATAATATAATTACTATTATAATGTATTTCTTTGGGAAAATATTTCTTAAAGTGGCTGCATGAAAAGTGCGGAAGGCTAAATTGAATAGAAATAAAGATTAGGAAGTAAACTACAAGGTTTACAAAATAACCTAATTAAACGAAATATAGTTTAGAAAACCTTTATACAGGGACATCATTTTATTTTTACTTCAATTTTTATTGTACCTGAGTTTTTGAATGTACTTCACTCCCATCCCTTCTACTAAGGAAGTTCCAACTCCACACAGAACCAAGACCGCAGATAGTAAGCAGTACTGAGTTACTGAGTATAGTACGTTCCAGAAATATGTTCGCGTTTTCCAGTGACGAAAGAGCTTTCAATATTGAATCATATTTTCGCACAGGTACTGTCCGTTTGCCTACGTCGCATCCCGATTTCCCCCACCTGCTTCTGCTCGCCCCTCTGTAATAGCTGGGCTGTCTTAGCTCTTTTCTGAAAACATTAATTTCTCTTAGGAATTGGACGTTTACGTAATATTATACAGCTGTTTAATTTAACTTAAATAAAAGGGCCTCGTTAAGTAATTAACTGTCACGTGATTTCCTCCCTTTCTACAATCCTGCGGCATAACCACTTGGACGGACAGTAGATAGCATGTCTGAGTAATTTTATATTTTCGGGTCGGGCAGAAGTGAAGATTGAATTTACAGTACGTAGAGTAGGTACAGAATTATTTCAACATGAGTTACTAATACGAAGGACGAAACTGACAATTGGAATTAGATGCAATAGTCTATAGTGCGATAATATGCACAAAAGAACTGAAGCCTGTATCGAAATGAACGGCCACCATTTTCAAAATTGTGTTTAAATATTCATATTATGATTATTTTTCAATTTAACTTCTTTCTCTATATTGTACGCTAATGTGCTGTAGACAGTATAATATACACTGCATAATGAATACGTTCGCATGGATAACTCACTTCGTGAGTAAAAACACTTATTCTGAATACAGTACTGTACTTTGATTAAAGAAAAACCTAATGAAAATTATCAAACTCAAAATCGCGATATTTCCTAGTTTACGTAAATGGATGAACTACTTTTCTTCCTTCCTATTCCTAGTAGAATGATTTGTGTTTTACGCCAGTATCATCGAACTCCAGTCTTGGAGGGGGGAGCAAGCGGTGTTTCCGGTTCTCTAAAGGTATAGACAGGTTAATATTAAAAATGTTAGTAAAAATAAAATGATGTCCCTGTACAACATTCTTTCATTAATTTGGTATTCTGCCCAAGGGCAGGTCTTTCACTGCAAACTCAGCTTTCTCCAATCTTGCACCGTCTTCTGTACTGTACCTGAATAAATTGAAGTTTGTGAAGGGATAATTATGTTTAGGAAATAGTGTTGTCACTTGAGATCAATATACTGTAGTTATGTTAATTCGGCCACAGAAGACGGTGATATTATGTTAGTCACAGAAAATGAAATTCATGACTGTAAAAAAAATGTTGCTTGAAAGCAACATCATATACGAAGTTCAATTTGATTTGTTATATTGAATTGTTTCAACGTTACAATTGCTTGTTTGTTAAAATGTGTATATGGTAACGCTATGCAATTTGAGTTCCTTCGTTTTGTGTGATTTTGGAAAGTATAATTTCAATTAATGCTCCGCCATAAGTGTTGTAACTAAAACCTTGTACATCCCTCGTGTTTATCGTACGGCTCGTCCTCCCCCCTGCATTTTGTTTACGTTTTCACTGTGCCTAAACGAGACGCTCTACTGTACATAACTTTTTCTTTCTGCATACCGTATTCATTTCATTTTTCTGTACAATTATTTAGAATATTGCACAAGCTTTTAGCAATTTGCACAAATATAATTTTTTGTTTGTGCATTTGTGCAACAATTATTTATTTTCTAGCGTAAACCCTGATTAAGTCCATAATCCTATAAACAGTAATCAGAAGAGTGAAAATCGTGAATATGTAAGCATAAATATGAAATATTAAATGGGATGTAATTGCGACGTGTCTGAAGATAATAATAATAATCGTCATCATCATCATCATCATCCTTCACGAATTAGGGTTCTGTAGACCTGTTTCGGCCCCATCTAGCAGTCTTCTAAAAGATCTTCCTGGTCGACGATGTCCTCTAGGTTTATACTGCATCATAATTTTTGGGATTCTTGAATTTTCCATTCTTCTTACATGATCTAGCCAATTGAATTTGTATCTGCTGATTTTTTTCTTCTACTGACTCTACTTCTAATTATTCTAAAATTTCTTCATTCCTTTTTCGGTCTAAAAGAGTATATCCTGCTGTCCCAGTGAAAAATTTCATTTCCGTTGCTTTGATTCTGTTCATGTCTTTTTTCTTTAATGTCCAAATCTCGCTTCCGTATAAAAGGGAGGGTAATGCTAGTGTATTATATATTTTTATTCTTGTAGATTTTTGTACTAATTTAGCTTTTAATGTATTGTTTATTATTCCTAGAATTTGTGTAAATTTGGTAATTTTCTTGTTCACATCTTTTTCATTTTGATGAGATATTTCACAACCCAGATAACTGAAATTTTGTACTTGTTCTAGGCATTGGTTATTGCATATTATCTTACTTCTGACTCGGCCTTGTCCTAAAAATGCCATTACTTTTGATATTTGTGCTGAAATTTCCATCCCAAAATCTTTTAATATTTTATTTAATGCATATAATCCTCTTTGTAAATTATCCTCTGAATTGGAAATTATGACTTGATCATGAGCATAGAGTAAGATATTTAATGTTAGAGCACTGGTTATTTTGATTCCTGATGTGTAGATTTGGTTCCATTTTAAAATAATTTCATTTATATAAATATTAAATAAAGTTGGTGATAGTGGACAACCTTGTCGAACTCCATTACTAACTAATTTTCTTTCGGATATACAGTTATTTATTTTAACACTTATTTTGCTGTCTGTGTAGATTTCTAATATATTTTGTAATAGGAAATTTGGAATATTTTTATCTTGTAATATGTCGAATAAAACGTCTCTTCGGACTTTATCAAAAGCTTTCACAAAATCAATAAAAGCTATATGGGTTTCTAAATTAAATTCTCCTTTTCTAACAATAGTTTGATACTAAATAATGGATCTACACATGACCTTCCTTTTCTAAAGCCATTTTGACACTCCAGAGGAAAGTTTCAGCATGTTGTTTTTTTTTTTAATTTTTCATTTAAAATCCTACTAAATATCTTATAACATGTGTTGAGGATACTAATCCCTCTATGGTTTTCAACATTTTGTTTATCTCCTGTTTTATACAGGGACATCATTTTATTTTTACTAACATTTTTAATATCAACCTGGTTATACCTTTGGATTAATGATTGAGACCCGGAAACACCGTTTGCTACCTCCTTCCACGACTGGAGTTCGATGATACTGGCGTAAAATACAAACAAATCACTTTACTAGGTATAGGAGGGAAGAAAATAGTTCATACATTTGCGTAAAGTAGGAAATATCGCGATTTTGATTGTGATAATTTTCATTAGGTTTTGTTTAATCAAAATACAGTACAGTATTAACAATAAGTGTTTTTACTCACGAAATGAGTTATCCATGCGAACGTATTTATTATGCAGTGGTTATTATACTGGTCCACACCTGTGGAGTAACGGTCAGCGCGTCTGGCTGCGAAACCAGATGGCCCGGGTTCGATTCCCGGTCGGGGCAAGTTACCTGGTTGAGGTTTTTCCGGGGTTTTCTTTCAACCCAATATGAGCAAATGCTGGGTAACTTTCGGTGCTGGATCCCGGACTCATTTCACCGGCATTATCACCTTCACCACATTCAGACGCTAAATAACCTTAGATGTTGATAAAGCGTCGTAAAATAACGTACTAAAAATATATATTATACTGTCTACAGCACATTAGCGTACGATATATAGAATGAAGCTAAAATGAAAAATAATCATAACATGGATATTTAAACACATTATTTAAAATGGTGGCCGTTCATTTCGATACAGGCTTCAGTTCTAATATGCATATTATCGCACTATAGACTACTGTACCTAATCCCAATTATCAGTTTCGTCCTTCGTATTAGTAACTCATGTTGCAATAATTCTGTACCTACTCTATAAAAGAGTACCTTACGTACTGTAAATTCAATCTTCACTTCTGCCCGACCCGCACAGATAAAGTTACTCAGACATGCTATCTACTGTTCGTCCAAGTGGTTATGTCGCAGGATCGAAGAAAGGGGGGGGGATCACGTGATAGTGAATTACTTAACGAGGCCCTTTTATTTAAATTATTTTAAACAGTTGCATAATATTACGTAGACGTCCAATTAATTCCTAACAGAAATTAATGTTTTCAGAAAAAAGCTAAGAAAGCTCAGCTACTAATCTTTACAGTGGACCGAGCAGAAGCAGGATGCGACGTAGGCAAACGGACGACAGTACCTGTGCGAAAATGTGATTCAATATTGGAAGTTTTCGTCACTGGAAAACGCGAACATATTTCTGAAACGTACTACAATCACTAACTCAGTAATGCGGTCTTGGTTCTGTGTGGCCAGTTTGGGTTGGAATTCCGTTAGTAGAAGGGGTGGGAGTGAAGTGCATTCTAAAACTCGGGTACAATAAAAGTTGAAGTAAAAATTAAATGATGTCCCTGTATATGGGAATGATTCAGCAAATTTTCTTACGGCACCGTGGAAGACCAGGTAAAGTATTGTCCTGGGAATCGAATTCCACAGCTTGGGGATGCGGGCGGGCGGCAGTGTGATCCATTACACCTTGACTCTCGGTGGGGGATCTAGGGATTACTGATGCGGATGCAAATGCGAGGAACATCGCATTGGTAGGGAAGGACCGGTCTCAGTAAATGCAGCGCGCCGTAATGCAGTATTGGGCGAGGAAGAAGGGCGCCCCTCCGTATCCAATGAATTGGGGAGGCGGCAGAACGGAAGCATGCGAGGTAAAGAAATGGACGTTTTTAAGTAATATTTACTCCGACATTATAAGCCTACATGTTAGGGAAGCAATTAAATATTCTTCTGGACATTTCCACGCTTCTAAATTCTGAAAAATCTGTTTACATGATGTCCTTTTATGCACACCAGCCATTATTCCTATTGCTTTGTTTTCTAAAACAAAAACTATTCTTAACTTCAGACGAGTTGCCCCAGAATATTAACCCATATTTTATTACAGAATGAAAATATGCAACGTATGACATTTTAAGTAGACCGTGTTTATATAGGGACATCATTTCATTTTTACTTCAATTTTTATTGTACCTGAGTTTTTGAATGTACTTCACTCCCACCTCTTCTACTAATGAAGTTCAACCGTCTTCCACACAGATCCAAGACCGCATATACAGTCATAGTAGCCTTACCGTCACAGTACGTTCGAAAAATATGTTCTCGTAGATACAGAATTATTTCAACATGAGTTACTAGTACGAAGGACGAAACTGGTAATTGGAATTACATAGATTAGAACTGAAGCCAGTATCGAAATGAACAGTCACCATTTTGAAAAGTGTGTTTAAATATCCATATTATGGTTATTTTTCAATTTAACTTCATTCTCTATTTGTACGCTAAAGTGCTCTAGATAGTATAATATACACTGCATAATGAATACGTCCATATGGACAGCTCAGTTCGTAAGTAAAAAAAAACTCATTTTTAATACTGTACTGTATTTTGATTAAACAAAAACCTAATGAAAATTATCAAACTCAAAAGCGTGATATTTCATAGTTTACGTAAATGGATGAATTACTTTTCTTCCCTCCTATAACTAGTAAAGTGATTTGTTTATATATTACGGCATCGAACTCCAGTCGTGGAAGGGGATAGTAACCGTTAATTCAATACAGGGACATCATTTTATTTTTACTAACATTTCTAATATTAACCTGGCTATACCTTTGGATTAACGGTTTGCTACCACCTTCCACGACTGGAGTAAAATGCAAACAAATCACTTTACTAGTTATAGGAGGGAAGAAAAGTAGTCGATCCATTTACGTAAAATAGGAAATATCGAAATTTTGAGTTTGATAATTTTCATTAGGTTTTTGTTTAATCAAAATACAGTACAGTATTAACAATAAGTGTTTTTACTCACAAACTGAGTTATCCATGCGAACGTATTTATCATGCAGTGTATATAATACTATCTACAGCACATTGGAAAACAGACGTAGGAAAACTAGAATAACATCATTGTATAGAGCACATGTAGGTCAGAAAGCATGGGTAGACATAACGGCTCGGTTAGAAAAGCCAACGTACTATGGTAGGAACGATCATAATTTTAAAATCAAATGTAGGAAACAGAAAACGGATGTAGGAAAATTCTCATTTTTAAATAGAACTATAAATGATTGGAATGACCTACCTGCAGCGGTCTTTGAGGGCTGTCCTTCCTTAAGGAGATTCAAGAATAATTTAAAAAGTTGTATATAAAGTGAAAATTAAAATTAAGGTGACATTCAACATTTAATTTTTTTTAAGGTGACATGTATTTATCTAGGCTGACGAGTTTACTTCCTTGGTTTGAATTGTAAATTATTTAAAACTATCGTGTAAGAGGGCCTTAGACTAGAAATGTTTAGTTTAAATGTAGTTCTGTTTATAAGTTTGCATAAGGATGTAATTATTTGACTTATTTGAACTGTTGTATCAGTGAAGCGAGGTGAGTCAGTGAAGTTATGGTTTTACAGTGTAGTGAACAGTTCCGATCAGTGATAATTTATAGCGTCAATGAAATGTGTTCTATAGTGTCAGTGAAATGTGTTACAGAGTGTCAGTGAAATGTGTGATAAAGTGTCAGTGAAATGCGTCATAGTGCCACTACAGGGAATGAGATGAGAGTAAAGTGAAAGACTATTGAAACTTATGTAGGACCTATAGATAATTATGTAGGTTGTATTGTAAAATTAGGTATTTATTTTATGTTTTATTATTATTGTTTTAAATTGTATTGTGTATTATTATTGTATTGTTGTGCAATTGTATATGTGTTGTAAAATTGTATTGTGTATTGTAAATTTTATTGTGTATTGGTTATCATTTTATTGTGTATTGTTAATATTGTATATACTACTGCCACCGGGTGCTTGCCCACTTGCAGTGTAAATAAATACATACATACACATACATTAGCGTACAAATAGAGAATGAAGTTAAATTGAAAAATAATCATAATGTGGATATTTAAACACATTTTTGAAAATGGTAGCCGTTCATTTCGATACGGGCTTCAGTTCTTTTGTGCATATTATCACACTATAGACTATTGTCCCTAATTCAAATTACCAGTTTCGTCCTTCGTACTAGTAACTCGTGTTGAAATAATTTTGTACCTACTCTAAAAAAGAGTACCTTACGTACTGTAAATTAAATCTTCACTTCTGCCCGGGCTGAAAAAATGAAATTACTCAGATTGCTATCTACTTTCCGTCCAAATGGTTTTGTCGCAGGATCGTAGAAAGGGAGAAAATCACATGGCAGTTAATTAATAAGGTCCTTTTATTTAAGTTATTTTAAACAGTTGTATAACATTACGTAGACGTCCAATTAATTCCTAACAGAAGTTAATGTTTTTAGAAAAGATTTAAGACAGCCCAGCCACTAGTCTTTACAGAGAGGCGAATAGAAGCGAGTGGGAGAAACCGAGATACGACGTAGGCAAATGGACGGCAGTACCTGTGCGAAAATGATTCCATATTGAAAGCTCTTTCGTCACTGGAAAACGCGAACATATTTTTGGAACGTACTGTTTACTATGATCGTAAGGCTACTACAGTATGACTGTATATGCGGCCCCTGGTTCTGTGTGGAGGACGGTTGAACTTCATTAGTAGAAGGGGTGGGAGTGAAGTACATTAAAAAACTCAGGTACAATAAAAATTGAAGTAAAAATAAAATGATATCCCTGTATGACAAATTTTGCTCGGAATGTCTTCTGAAATAAGCTCCGTAAGTGACGGTAAATCCTCGTGAATCAGCTTGTATATCACAAACTCCAATAACAACTACAGGAACATAGACACCGATATGAAAATAATACACATGTAGCCAAAAAATAAAAAACTGGACACTCTAGTTCTAAAAGAATGTGAAATTTTTAAACATACAAAAACACACCCACAGTACATCCTGACCACTCAACTGAATTTCAAAACACACACCCTTTTTGATACAATCATGAACACACTCCACCACAACAGGAAACAAGATAGCGCGGGACCTTCACTAGGCTTCAGACAATGAACAACACCACTTGGAAACTAGCTAGCCAGGTAATTTTCTAATGTTAACACAGTAAAGTATTTATAAAGTTAATTAGTAAATTTATCACTTGCAGCCTTCAGTGTGAGTTCTGAATATTGAAATACGGTTGTAATTATTTCTCGATTTAAGTCTTGTTAACAGTACAGCTAGTAATACTGTTTATACCATACAAATATGTTTGTTAAATCATGTGTTAGCATAACGAGATTGAGAGAGAGAGGGAGAGAGCAGCTATATTAAATAAATACCTACAGTAAAACAATGAATAAAGTATACAGTCGGTTAGTCACAATACTCAATGTCGAAAGTAAATTGTGAAGCCGTGGAATGGAAATGTTTGTTCGATAATATTGACGGGAATAAATTAGTTGACCAGCTACATTTATTACTTATTGCGCTCATATTCGAACGACGTGTTTTGACTCGATTACTTTCCCAAAATATATCATATTGTTGGTCCTATAACAGGACATGGAAACGGGCCAATAAGTGGAAATATTGAAAACCGTTATTCCATAGGCATATCGATAATGGCGCCATATTGTGAATACGTCATTGGACAATAATTGGGTTTTCGCGTAGAATGGTAATAGACACTATAAATTTGACATTACTGACAAAGTGCTGAAAGCTATGTTTACAGTTTTAAATATTACTTACTTACTCACTTACTTACTCACTTACTTACTTACTTACTTACTTACTTACTTACTTACTGGCTTTTAAGGAACCCGGAGGTTCATTGCCGCCCTCACATAAGCCCGCCATTGGTCCCAATCCTGAGCAAGATTAATCCAGTCTCTATCATCATATCCCACCTCCCTCAAATCCATTTTAATATTATCTTCCCATCTACGTCTCGGCCTCCCCAAAGGTCTTTTTCCCTCCGGCCTCCCAACTAACACTCTATATGCATTTCTGGATTCGCCCATACGTGCTACATGCCCTGCCCATCTCAAACGTCTGGATTTAATGTTCCTAATTATGTCATGTGAAGAATATAATGCGTGCAGTTCTGTGTTGTGTAACTTTGTCCATTCTCCTGTTACTTCATCCCTCTTAGCCCCAAATATTTTCCTAAGCACCTTATTCTCAAACACCCTTAACCTATGTTCCTCTCTCAAAATGACAGTCCAAGTTTCATAACCATACACAACAATCGGTAATATAACTGTTTTATAAATTCTAACTTTCAGATTTTTCGACAGCAGACTGGATGATAAGAGCTTCTCAACCGAATAATAACAGGCATTTCCCATATTTATTCTGTGTTTAATTTCCTCCCGAGTATCATTTATATTTGTTACTGTTGCTCCCAGATATTTGAACTTCTCCACCTCTTCAAAAGATAAATTTCCAGTTTTTATATTTCCATTTCGTACAATATTCTCGTCACGAGACATAATCATATACTTTGTCTCTTCGGAATTTACTTCCAAACCTATCTCTTTACTTGCTTCCAGTAAAATTCCCGTGTTTTCCTAATCGTTTGAGAATTTTCTCCTAACATATTCACGTCATCCGCATAGACAAGCAGCTGATGTAACCCGTTCAATTCCAAACACTTCTGTTATCCTGCACTTTCCTAATAGAATACTCTACAGCAGCCGCGGCGAAAATGCGACTCACGAGCACATTGTGGCTCGCAGTGCATTTCCCTTGCTTCCTACCTACAAACCCCACCCTCTCACTCACTGGAGTCAAACTCCGTTCCATGTATATTTGTCTCTGACCTGCGAGTGGCGTATCGTCGCAATGTCTCTCTCGAAACCATGTACCTCTATAAAAACGTAAGTTTCAAGTAGGATGGGAGGATGCATTTTTTTGCTGACAATATGATGAGAATATTAAATGTATAATTTATTCACAAATATTACTAGGAAAACGGTTGTATAACATAAAACGGCATTATAAGTTACTACATGTTACTGATTAAACATTAAAAGGTTAAGTGTTGTTATTATTATTATTATTATTATTATCATCATCATCATCATCGCTGTACGTCGATCCTTTTTCAGCGGATGTACGAATAATGCCGTTAGATCCTCAATTTAAATTCACATATTTACAATGTGATGTTAAATGAAAGCTAGATGTAAGGACTTGACAAATGTTGAAATTTTCAAATCTTTGGCAAAAAAATAGATATTTGAAGCTTCGTTCTTTCGCTTGCTCTGTTGAAGCCATGTTCACTACAACTTACGTTCGTGAAAAATTATTTTCAACAACGAAAATAGTAAAAACCAAATTTAGATCACGACTGACAGACAAATACCTTCGTGATCAACTACGACTGGCAGTAAGTGACATAATTCCTGATTTTGAAACTCTGCCGCAGACACATTCTGAAGACAGTTAATTTTAGGTTGTGATAATGTGTCCTATGTTTTTTTGTTCATTTCTTTCTTCGTTACACGTACTAAACATTAGTTTGTAACCTTGTACTGTATATAATTTTATTTAAGTGCTTGACGTAAGGAAAATTGAAATCCGTTAATGTCAGACAGTTGCTTCAATTCCCCTTCGGGTGTCCGCCTCCCTCCATAGGTGCTATGCACGCTGCAGATTACACAGTGGCTCGGCGCACGATATCATTTTCGCCACCGCTGCTCTAGAGCAAAGTTAAAAAGTAAAGGTGATAGTGCATCCCCTTGCTTTAACCCACAGTGAATTGGAAACGCATCTGACAGAAACTCGTATTTATTATAATGTAAGACAATAAATTACATCTTTAATATAATGTGTATGTCTCGAGATATTACTGTAGGTAAGAGACATAGTCAATTACGGAGCAGACTGTCACTTGTCCGTATCACTTTCCGCAAGGTGTCGCACTAAGCGAGTCTTGTTGCCCTGCGTATACCACAGTTATACTGTATAGCAGTGATGTCAAAGCAAACACATTTTTCTGACCTTGACGTCGTGCGCAGGCAGCAAGCGTAAGTATGGAAAGAGGAAGGGTTGTGTATATGAATAAGCAACCTGTTGGATTAAGAAAACAGTGGTGCACAAACTTCAAATGGAACGTGAAATTTTATGCCGTTATTTTCATATGGCTTGTTCTGTTTAATATGATCTATATTTTCTGTAAAACAAAAGTACTGACTTCTTAATATTGCTTAATAACATAATAGAGAGTTAAGAAGAGATATTCACTTAAATTCCATAGTAGTATAATATTATACTGTATTAAGTGGATGAAACACATCATTCATAAAGAAAGTGATATTCCAAAGAAAGAGATTGAGCATGACATGATAAGTTGGAATTTATATTGATGGTATCTTTAACCTTACAAAAGTATTCAATAAACTAATCAAAACAATATTATAGTACAAAACAAAGTTACCCAGGTACTATATCTCTTTTAAGTGTAACTAATATTACATAACAAAACTCTTATCGCATTATGCTTTTAAGGTGATATTTGTGAGCAATTTCCTATCATCAGAATATTAAATTATTTTCTCGAAATCGCTGAAGCTATAGAGTTGACATTTTTACAACACATGGGCACGTATCTTTTGCTTATGATGTAACAGTAGTTGCTTTGTTAATTCATTTCCTTACAAACAATTTCCATGCGAATATTTTCAAAATTTTCAATCCACTATCTTCAGTAATACGTACGAGTAAATACGGTATATTAGATTTACGAAAACATTCTGTAAGGCTACTAAATAAATAGGCCTATATCTGAAAACTTCACTTTTCTATACGAAAAGTTGAGAAAATATTTCTTTTGAATAAAAAAATCAAACTTGTGAAAAATGAGCATTAAAATTAAAACTTACATTCTTATAATGCACTTATACTTCTCAGGCAAATATAAAAATTAACATGGATACAGTTTCAATAAGTTCTCTTCTCTTTTTATATTGAATCAGTGCTGGCCATTCCTGAATATAGCTCAACCAAGCGGCATATACCACTTCTTTCGTCTGTCTCTTTCCTTTCCGCTGTAAAGCGCTCAGGCTCTCCTGGGCTCTAAAGCGCGCGCTTGCTCCTGTGGGTATCAATTAACATGCCTGCTGTATAGTAACTATTTTCATTTCAGTAGCTGAATGTAATAAAAGTGACTGTAATCATTTCCTCTCAAAATATTAGAATATTTGGCTCGTTATGTCTTCCATTGTTGGATGTTTTGTGCCAAATTCAAACATTTAGAATTAGCGATAACATTAAAGACACAAGACGGAATAAAAGTTATACATTAGGTTTTCACTTATTGTTTTGAAGTTTAAGGCGTTTGCCTTTGAAGCGTCTTAGGAAATTATATATTTGCCAATCTATAATAATAATAAATCTGTAGCCGAAATTTTTCTGGTAATTTTCGATTTTCCAAAAATAATTGGTCCTAACATATATAATTAACCACCCTGAAACCGAAAATCGCTTTTTTGAAATTTTTGTTTGTATGTCTGTCTGTCTGTTTGTTACCTTTTCACGCGATAATGGCTGAACGGATTTCGATGAAAATTGTAATATAAATTAAGTTCGTTGTAACTTAGATTTAAGCTATATGGCTTTCAAAATACATTATTTAAAAGGGCGGGGGTTATAAGGGGGTCTGATTTAAATAAATCTAAATATCTCGCTTATTATTGATTTTTGTGAAAAATGTTACATAACAAAGGTTTCTTTAAAAATTTCCAATAAGTTTTATTCCTTGAAAAATTTTGATAGGACTGATATTTAATGAGATAAATGAGTTTTAAAATTAAAATAACTGCCATCTAAGGCCTTGTAATGAATTGAAAAACAAATGACTTCGTCTATAAGGGACCTTGGACAGCAACAATCGAAAGCTATGAAAGATAACCTGCAGAGAATGTTCTGTGTTTGTATGAAGTAATAACGGAAGCTAAATTAACAGATTTGTATAATTAATTATTATTTCACCATTGGAACGTGTAGTTTCTCTAGATGGACATAATGCTATAATGTTATTACAGTAACTTCTGTTATAATATAATATAATATAATATAATATAATATAATATAATATAATATGTAATATTATATAATATAATTTAAGTTATTTGAAGGGTTCAGAACCATAGTGGGCCAAACGCCATTTACTGAATACGTAGAAAACAAGGGTTAAAATTAAGTTATTACCATAATTCAATGGAAACCTATAACAAGTAAAATAAAATATACACATTAAATCTAAATGATGTCAATCTTCATTAAACTATGGTTGCATGTAATAAAAATTAGAAACATGTTAAAGGAATTGTCATTGCACCAAATGGGTGTCTCTGGACCAAAATGATCGCATTTTAATTATTTGGATGCAATTTAAATTTAGTAACATATTAAACGATTTATCCTTCTATCAAACACGAATGTTCCCTGGATCAAATGTCCTATTTTAATTATGTAATTACTTTATATTTATTTCTAACGGGTGCAGCGGAGCGCACGGGTACGGCTAGTATACAATATGTTCCCCATTTTATTTGTGTATGATAGCCAATTTTGGAATATGGAAGGCCTCTGATCTTTGTATATGGTGGAAACAATGTGTTCTCTGTAACTGAACTTCGGTTAAATTAAAATACACTAAATATAGCTATCTTCAGTTTCCTGCAAGTAAAAATACAGTGTTCTCTGAATTCGCAAGCGAACAGCATGTTCACAGTGAAGAAATTCTATTCTTGTATGTTAATAAAAATATAAGTATACTTATTCTTCTCCCTTTTATGACGCAGGCGTTCGTTTAATCCGACCTCTCAGGAGATTGTGTTCGTCTCACTTTTATATTTTCCGTTCTCTCACCTCCCTGTTGCTTTGTATTTTATAGAAGCCAAGTTTAGAATGCGAGAGGCTTATCTTATTTTTATATACGGTAGAATTATTGTTTTTTATATAGTTGAGTTTTTTCGTTGAAATATCAGTGGGTATGGATCACGTAGTAGGATGGCCTATCGTCACGAGGAAGAATATATACTCTCATTCTTTAATAAGCACGTACGGTAAGAAAACCCGTGCATTGGATTTTAGAGAAAAGTATGATAATATAAAAATCTTCAAGCTCGACCATGCCAAAATGTAGTAATTATACACCTGGTAGCAACCCTTTAAAGAACCTCATTAATGTACACCTATTCATTAAAGTTCAGCCGTTCCACCAATCAGAAAATAGTATTGTAGCAATATGAAAGCGCAAGTATCGATTATTCTCGGATATGCAATCGAAAGACAACTAGCGAAACGTCACGGAGGCTGGAAATCCAATACTGTCGCAGAAGGTTATGTTGAAGAATCGATCCAAAATAAAATTGAAATCTCAAATGCAATATTAAACTCAGTCGAAAAAAAAAACAACACAAATTAACATCAAGTCACCGTCATCTTCCAGCCTTTCGCAAAGCACATTCCCGCAAATTAATTTCACTAATTGCACAATAAATCACCTACATTTGAAATAAAGTCAGTTCTGTTACTATAATAATTAGCGTTAATTGTAAATAATATTCAAATAAATTCAATTTGTCATCTCGTTTTTCAATGTCTAATTTAATTTCAATGTTATATCAAGATTAATGTTTATTTTACTCTCTAGATTATATCAAGGTCAATGTGGACATTGGTTTCTCGGAAAAAAAGTTAATACTTTCGCGTCTACGCACGTCTCACAATTTACGAGCTATTGCACAAGGTCAGTTCCGCTCCTCATTCAGATAAGAATAAAATGAATACTTCTGAATAATTTCAAGTTAGAAATATGGTCGAGCATAAAAAGTCGTATGAAACTTGCCTATAATGGTAATTAAGACGCTCGTATGAAAATTATGAAACTCGCTAGCTCTCGTTCCATAAACATACTCGCGTCTTAATTACTACCATTATAGGCTCGTTCCATAATGTATTATTAGTTCATCTACAGAATGAGGATTTTTCCTATAAACCCTACCTTTTAGTGTTCTCCATAAATAAAAGTCACAGGCTTCGTGGCGGAGCATGAATTGAAATTATTTTTTCCAAAATCACACAAGACAAAAGAACACAAACTGCATAACGTTATCATATACACATTTTAAAAAACAAGTAATTGAAGGGTTGAGAGCCATAGTGGGCCAAGCGCCATATATTAAAAGCGGAGAAAACAAGGGTTAAAATTAAGTACTTACCATAACACGCTCTCGTCATGAAACAATACTAACAATACCATCCCATCGCACCTCCTCATACTCATCTTCTTTCACAATAGCCCTGCCAAGACTCTGGAATTCGCTACCTGCTAGCATCAGGGACTGTCGAAATAAAATTGAATTCAAACGAAAACTTACTAGGCACTTGGTCAGTAATTGATTACTTGTAAATAGTTTCTTTAATCTATGACAAAATATTTCAATATTCAGTAATTTCATCACTGTACAATTTTGTTATTCTAGATTTAATTTGTAATTCAGTAAATATAAAATATTCTTTGTTTCTCTATGATAAATTATCTAGCTTTAATTATTCAGGTAATCTTTTCGTACTTTGAATTTATTGTAATTGTAAATTTAATACTAACTGTAATATTATTTGTAATTGTAATTGTAAATTTAATACTAATTGTAATTTTATTGTTGATATTGTAGTTGGAATGTCCTGGTAGAGGGGCAGAGAAGGCCTGACGGCCTTATCTCTACCAGATTAAATAAATAAATACTAAATACTAAATAATTCAATGAAACAAGTAGGCCTAGCAAGTACTATAAAGTATGCACATTAAAACTAAATGCTATGTCAGTCTTCACTAAACTATGGTACTCACTTAATTTTAACCTTTACTTTCTCCGTTTTTAATAAAAGGCGCTTGGCCCACTATGGCTCTGAAAACTTCAATTGTAATACTGAAATAAATCAATATACAGTAACAAATCAAATTTTGCTACTTATATGATCTTGCTTTCAAGCAGCATCTTTTACGGCCATGAATTTCGTTCTCTGTAATTATGTTTAGGAAATAGTGTTATCACTTCAGACCAATATAATATAGTTTTGTTAATTCGGCTACAGAAGACAATGATATTATGTTATTCATACAGAGAATGAAATTCATGACCGTAAAGAATGTTGCTTTAAAGCAACATCATATAAGTAGCAAACTTTGATTTGTTATATTCAATATTTCAACGTTACAATTGCTTGTTTGTTAAAATGTGTATATGATAACGTTATGCAATTTGTGTTCTTTTGTTTTGTGTGTTTTTGGAAAATACAGGGACATCATTTTATTTTTACTTGCATTTTTATTGTACCTGCATTTCTGAATGTACTTCACTCTCACCCCTTCACTAATGTCCTTGCTCTCGTTAGACACAAAAACTTGGCCGCTGTTGCATTCGAAGTCTTCAAGCAGTGAAGTAAACACTGCAGTGTATAGTGTGTTTCATAAATATGATCGCGTTTTCTATAGAATAAAGAACCTATATTAATAATATCGTACTAAAAAATTATATTCAAGAAACGATAAATTCAATTTCAGAGAATATGCTTCAAAATGTTTTTAATAATATTCGTACTGAATTGAAGCCTGCATTGTAATGAACGGCAACCATTTTCAGCAACTTGTTTAAAAAATCAGATTAGCTTTTTTTGAATTGAGGTGGCTAGAAGCAAAGGAATGCTAGTGACATTTGTAATAACATGAGTTAAGTGCATCCAGTGTAAGCAAAAGTATCTAAAATTTTAGTGGCAAAGGGATATTTTAATCGCATCACACATTAAAATTTAAATAAAACATTTCACCGATTTTACGAAAGCTTCAATATTTAAACCCCATTTTCTCAAAAATAACTTAAATGCACTTACAGCCTTTTACTTATGACCCCCTCAATTTAAATGCACTCTCTATATTGTATGATAACATCAATAATTAATATGCTAAATAAAGTAGACATTACATAACGAGCATAGCCGCCTGAAAAGTTGAGTTTTTGAAAAAAAAATGTTACTACTCTACTGTATTTTGATAAATTCCGTAAAAGTGATGATCAAACTGAAAATCTTAATATCGTATTTCCCTACAACATAAATGGATACACTACTTTTCTCTCCTCCTATACCTAGTAAAATGATTTGTTTACATATTGCACTAGCAACATCAAACTCCTGTAATGGAAGGGGGCAACAGTGTTTCCGAGTATAGCCAGGTTAATGTTAAAAATGTTGGTAAAAATAAAGTGATGTTCCTGTATAATTTCAAATAATGCTACGCCATAAATGTGTAACTAAAACCTTGTGCATTCCGTAAGGCTCGTTCTCCCCCCACACGCTACCTGCACTTTATGTTTTTATTGTGCCTAAATGAGACGCTCTACTGTAACAACTAAAGAAGCCACACATGCACGAAGAAACTATCGTTTAGTAGGAGTCAGGTATCTTTCAATACCAGTGTACATATCTCTGCTGGTGTGGAAGAGATTGTCTTAACTCTAGCCAAATAAATAAATAGTTAATAAGTAGACAGTGGGTGCGGGATGACTTATTGTTGAATGTAGGTGCACATTTACTATGTTACATTTTTTTTCATTCTGACCATTGGCCCAACAGGTTTTAAACGTAAACAGACGACGTCAACATGCTACTATATCTCCGTACGTCAGAAGGAAAAGAAAAATGAAGTACTGTAACACATACCTCGTCAACATTGATGGAATTACCAGCGTTGCAGTAAACGACGATATATTCTCGTAAGTTGTCGAAGCTAAATCGTCTTCGCCTATCGCTTAAAAAGTTTCTGTATGGAGAGAATTTCTGAAGAAAACTTCTAAAATGGGGATCACTCAATTTCTTTAGAGGAATATTTGCACTGAGCATCATGTTGCACATATATTTGCAAAACGTTTCCTTCCCGCACAACTAGATGATGATGATGATGATGATGATGATGATGTAGATGGTTTCTCAGATTTCATTTCAACGCATTTTCTGTGTGATGTACTGTTGCAATGTTTCTCTATAGCCTGAGTTGTTATGGTTTTTATTTCAATTTTACATATACATTACACGCGATATTGTCTTCGTTAATACATTAAATGTTACTCCCATACTTCTTAATTGCATTTCGTATCTCTGAGCGAATTGAACGTTTTGCCTTCGACATTATGAATGAATCAGCACACTATTCAACGCTTACTAAATACTTGAGCAGGATCACACAACTGCACGCATTGCGTTGCAATATTACTATGAACGCTGCTGTACTCGCCAATTACACAAAAGAAGGACGACGCGGCACGTGCCATATACTCCGATACGAAACAACTTCACTTTTCCTTAAGTAATCCCGCATACACTGTCTATTAATAAGTAAGTTAATTAATCAATACATCTAAATTAATAATAAATCTGTAGCCGAAATTTTTCTGGTAATTTTCGATTTTCCAAAAATAATTGGTCCTAACGTATATAATTAACCACCCTGAAACCGAAAATCGCTTTTTTGAAATTTTTGTTCGTATGTCTGTCTGTCTGTATGTTTGTTACCTTTTCACGCGATAATGGCTGAACAGATTTTGATCAAAATTGGAATATAAATTAAGTTCGTTATAACTTAGATTTTAGTCTATATGACATTCAAAATACATTATTTAAAAGGGGGGTTATAAGGGGCCCTGAATTAAATAAATCGAAATATCTCGCTTAATATTGCTTTTTGTGAAAAATGTTGCATAACAAAAGTATCTTTAAAAATAATTTTCGATAAGTTTTGTTCATTGAAAAATTTTGATAGGACTGATATTTTATGAGATAAATGAGTTTTAAAATTAAAATAACTGCCATCTAATGCCGTGTAATGAATTAAAAAACAAATGACTTCGTCTATAAGGGGCCTTGGACAGCAACAAACGAAAGCTATGAAAGTTAGCCTACAGGGAATGTTTCTGTGTCTGTATGAAGTAATATCGGAAGCTAAATTAACCGATTTGTATAATTAATTATTATTTCACCATTGGAAAGTGTAGTTTTTCTAGATGGACATAATGCTATAATGTTATTACAGTAACTTATAATATAATTTAAGTTATTTGAAGGGTTCAGAACCATAGTGTGCCAAATGCCATTTACTGAATACGTAGAAAACAATGGTTAAAATTAAGTTATTACCATAATTCAATGGAAACCTATAACAAGTAAAATGAAATATACACATTAAATCTAAATGATGTCAATCTTCATTAAACTATGGTTGCATGTAATAAAAATTAAGAAACATGTTAAAGGAATTGTCATTGCACCAAATGAATGCTCTCTGGACCAAAATGGTCGCATTTTAATTATTTGGATGCAATTTATATTAAGTAACATATTAAATGATTTATCCTTCTATCAAACACGAATGTTCCCTGGACCAAACGTCCTATTTTAATTATGTAATTACTTTATATTTATTTCTAACGGGTGCAGCGGAGCGCACGGGTACGGCTAGTACATAAATAAGTTAATTAAAAGTGGATAATTACATAAATTAATTAATAAGTAAATTTAATTAAACATTATCATCACCATCATAATAATATAACACCAAGCTCTATATCGATGGTTGAATGATGCAGGCAGTGCAGTTTGTAATGAGTACACACTTAGCGTGGAGCATGTAGGAACAGAGTCCCAGCGAGTGTGTATAATTTATTCCCTGTGTAAGGAAGCTTCCCTCAACAGATTTACGGCGCGGCATGCATGCAATTCAACGCAGCAGTATTATCCAATGCGTACTTCATTGCATCATTGAGGGACTGGTCTCAGGTGGTTCTTGTCTTTATGATGACGTCTCAGCAGTACAAAACTTTTGTTCTGGAAGCATTATCGGGAGAAACTTGCAGATACGTACGAACTAACTCGTTGCGTTAGGACTGCCTCATTTAAATAACAATAAGGATTAGCTTGGCCGATATTGGAACCAGACTACACGAGGGCGAATTGTTTATCATTTTTAAAGGTTTTTCCACTACTACTGTGCCAGTAAATAGGAAATGAAACAACGTTTTTCATCTTGGATTTCCTTCCAATTTAGTTTCTCCTTCGACATGTATACAAATGAAGTTCTTGCGTATCTAATTTACATCGCTTGAAAATAAAAATTGTGTCCTGACTATCTTTGCATTTGAGACGCAGTAAATCGCATTACATTTTTACGTACATTTCAATTCATTTCTGGATAAAAGTTTTTTGGAAACAAAAAAAATACTATCATTATCAGAAAGCGATATTTAATAAAAAGAAATCGGGAGCTGGAAGTTTCATGCATGACTACGTCGCTGATAGAATTGCTGTTGAGGTAAACTTCTATTACTTCCAGATACCTCCCTGAAAACCTCCTATCTATCTATCTATCTATCTATCTATCTATCTATCTATCTATCTATCTATCTATCTATCTATCTATCTATCTATCTATCTATCTATCTATCTATCTATCTATCTATCTATCTATCTATCTATCTATCTATCTATCTATCTATCTATCTATCTATCTATCTATCTATCTATCTATCTATCTATCTATCTATCTATCTATCTATCTATCTATCTCTATATCTATATCTATATCTATCTATCTATCTATCTATCTATCTATCTATCTATCTATCTATCTATCTATCTATCTATCTATCTATCTATCTATCTATCTATCTATCTATCTATCTATCTATCTATCTATCTATCTATCTATCTATATCTATCTATCTATCTATCTATCTATCTATCTATCTATCTATCTATCTATCTATCTATCTATCTATCTATCTATCTATCTATCTATCTATCTACCTACCTACCTACCTACCTACCTACCTATCTATCTATCTATCTATCTATCTATCTATCTATCTATCTATATCTAAATCTATCTATCTATCTATCTAAATCTAAATCTATCTATCTAAATCTAAATCTATCTATCTAAATCTATCTATCTATCTATCTATCTATCTATCTATCTATCTATCTATCTATCTATCTATCTATCTATCTATCTATCCATCTATCCCAATTAATAAATTAAATCATCTACATTTTAGAGAATTTCTGGAAAAATAGTGGGGTTTCAGTGATGACTCATTCTTCCCCATATCCACATTTTAAATGTTTCTAGTCGTTTCTCTTCAGTACTTCTTTTTTTTTATTGGGTTATTTTACGACGCTGTATCAACATCTAAGTTATTTAGCGTCTGAATGATATGAAGGTGATAATACCGGTGAAATGAGTCCGAGTTCCAGCACCGAAAGTTACCCAGCATTTTCTCGTATTGGGTTGAGGGAAAACCCCGGAAAAAACCTCAACTAGGTAACTTGCCCCGACCGGGATTCGAACCCGGGCCACCTGGTTTCGCAGCCAGACGAGCTGACAGTTACTCCACAGGTGTGGACAGTACGTCGTTTTATTAGTAGGTTATTTTACGACGCTTTATCAACATCTCAGGTTATTTAGCGTCTGAATAAGATGAAGGTGATAATGCCGGTGAAATGAGTGTGGGGTCCAGCACCGAACGTTACCCAACATTTGCTCATATTGGGTTAAGGGAAAACCCCGGAAAAACCTCAATCAAGTAACTTGCCCCGAATGGAAATCGAACCCGAGCCACATGGTTTCGCGGCCAGACGCGCTGACCGTTACTCCACAGGTGTGGACTTCACTACGTAGTAATGACCATGTTTCAGCCCCATACAGTGCCACACTTCACACAAAGCACTTCATTAGTATTTTTCTTAGTTATTTTTTGAGAGGAGTCCACAGAAGAACAGAAGATACACCTCTTCGTATTAAAAGCTTTCTTTGCCATTGCTTTCATCCTTTTGACTTCCTGGCAGCAGCTCATATTACTACTTGCAGAACACCCAAAATATTTGAAGCTGTCCACTTGTTCTACTGCCTCTTTTATAATTCGCACATTTACCTATTTTTTTCTTTCGATACCAATGACCTTCATCTTATTTGCATTTATCTTTATCCCATACTACTTACTTTATCTTCTGTAGCACCTCTTTTAACATCATCTCCTTTTCTGCTAACGACGTAGGCCTATATGTATATTAATTTCTTCCTCTAGTAGGCTAAACGTGTACGAGAAGAGTCAGACAAATTTTGCCTTAAGCGCTAACAGAAACAGGATTATTTTAGATGCCGTAAAAATACGAAACCGGCGTCCCATCGTTACTTCAATCAAAGCCCATCGACCTCGGCTGGGTTTTGAAACCTGAAACCTCGAATTCAACGCTTATTACTAGAGCAGTGCAAAGAGAGCAGTTATTCGACACACCGGCAACAGGGTAAGGGTTGTAAATTCACCTTGTGTACCGCAGAGGTCTGACTCTGCGGTACACAGGATAGCTGCAAGCAGTAGGTACAGCGTAGTAAAGCTAACGTCAGTACTGAAGAAAGATAAGAATAATTCGGTTCTAGTGTTACGATGCCTAAGGGGGAGAAAATTCGTCTGGCAAAGTTTAAGGGTGCTATTCATAGACATTTCGGTAGCCCGCGCTACGAACGTGCTAAACAGGATTCATATCATATCATATCGCTGACACTGATTTATGAATAAGAAAAACGTTAGTTCGCTGATCATCCACCGAAAGCCCGCGCTAAGAATGTCTATGAATACGGTCCTAAGAGATTTCTTTCCGAATATGGTGATATTTTTTGTTGCAACGAAGATAAACTATTCTGTAAATTGTGTAAAATGTCAGTTTCAGTAACTAGAGCATATAATGTTCGAAGACATGTAAATAGGTATGTACAAAAACGTGTTCTCATGAAGTTGAAAAAAAAAAAGGCGAAACATGTGAGCAGGGTCACAGTTCTTCATCCGTGTTCCATGAAGACATGTGTGATGCGTTTTGTTAAGCATTCAAGAAGATATGTCCTGGTGTATCTCTTCCTCCTTCTCCTATACTTACTCGATGGGGTTCCTGATTGAAGGCCTGCATTTATTACTGTAAATATTTCGACCAGGTCCAGAATGTTATTCAATCATTTGATGTGAAAGATGCATTTGCAATACCAATAGCCCAACGTCTGTTGGTTGATTCAAGCATAAAACAACTATTGGATTACAATGAATCGAATTACGGATTTATTCCTGATTGTGTAACAGCTTTAGAAAAATCTAGTACAGAACTGGTTGATCAGATTTCCCTATTGCGAAATATCTGGAAGAAAGTGACTCAAGTAGACGATAAAATTTCTGAAATAATATCTGCGAAAATAACAAATATGTTGAAAAAATGGTGGATATTATAAATTTTGCAAGATTAGTGACAGTATTTCTGGAGATAAGGATTCCTTTGAAGAACTAACAGAAATTGAAAAAAAATGTTGTACAGGATTTTACGTATGCCCCAGTTGTTTCAACAGACGTAGAAAGAAGCTTCTCCACATATAAGGCCATGCTATCAGATAGACGATAATCGTTTTCTGTTAATAACGTACAAATGTCATTTGTTGTGCATTGTAACAATATTTGGAAGATAAGTGATAACGTATAACATGTGCGTTAATAAATCACACTCATTGTAAAGAAAAGAAAAAGACAAAAAACAATAGTTCAAGTGCTTTTGCGAATAGAATATCATGAACCCGTTACAAATAACAGTGATTTTGTTTGCGTTCTGTATGAAATCATACATGTAAAATATATATTATTTGTTTAGGATGAAATGGTTAATTAGTTTTGTAATTTTGAAATCTTATTAAAGTATCTGTAGAAAATTAATTGCAGAAACGTTAGGGAACTGTGTCATTTCTATTGTGTCGTCTGTACGTCAACACATCGTGTACATGACCGTCGCTTGTACACAGGGAACACGCCGAGTAACGTCCAAAGCTCGGATCTTGGGGACTTGTGTGTCGTGTGCTTGAGTAAGGTTACAGGCATAACGTACACAAAGCTCACGCTGCAAGTGCTCAGGGACAGTCGTTTGTACTAAGAAAGTGGTCACATCGAATGGCAAGAAGACGAACGAATAAACTGTGTCACGTCGAAGCCAATGACATTAAGAGAATTACAGGTAAACGGTCTGTTTGAGGAATTAGAAAATACGTGTTATTCGAATGGGTGTTATGGAAGTTTGAAAATGCATTTCTTAAATTTTAGGTACAGAATTTCGTGGAGGAATTCTGAGGAGATACATTATTTTCTTCTAATGCAGAGTTTATATCTTGTAAGTTGTACCACACATAAACTAGAGCTGGAAACGGGCATTCATTGAAAGACATTGCTGTCCTTTAAATTGATGGAGAATTTGTCCATAGCCATGGATCAAGTCGTAGAGGGACCTTCCCTAGTAGTGATACACTAATTGAAAACTATTTGCGAGAAAAATTTAGGATATACTTATCTTTCTCAGATACGAGATCTGCTGAAAATCGAACAGGAAACAGTGACAGTGAAATATTCAGTATTTTATTTAGGCCCAAGACTTTATAATAAAATTTCAAACCATTTTCCAAATTTGAAATTTTTTAAAATTGAAACTTTTAAAAAAGAATTTTGTAAAATTATCCATGATATATAATAGTAACAAATGTACTTTTTTTACCTTTTATTTCTGTCGACTATATTCATGTTTTTATTGAATATCACTGGCTTCTGTCGGATTGTCAATTTATATTAAATGTGTATTTTTCTCTCGTTTTCCCTTTCTTCTTTATTCTTGCTCTTGTGTTGTATTTATTGGTTTGAATTAAGTTAATTACTGTATTTAGTAAACTGTCCTTGTAAATTTTATGTTATATTATTCACTAAGACCACACCGTACACGAGCCTGACTCTTACGGTAGTGGCTAGAAACATTTTTATTTTATAAATGCAATTTGTACTCACTAGATAGCTAGTTAAAATAAATAAAATAAAAAAATTAAAGTTTGCTCCCGTCACTTCATGTGGCGTGGAAATAAGTTTCCTTCGTTTCAAATCATGTTTAACTTACAGACGAAGAATTTATGGGTTCGAAAATCTTCGAATGCATGTAGTCATACACTGTAATGAAATGTACAGAGCAGAACTGTAAATTTGATGTATTTTGCATGTTTATTTATATATATGCTATAAAATTAGATGTTTCAACCTATCATAATATTATCATTATGTTGTTCCAGCCAGGAACCACTTTTATAGCAGACCTGACAGTACCTCCGTGCTGGAAGCGGGAGTTTGTTGACATTGAAGTCCGGTCGCTTAGCCACGTTCAAAGACACAAGTCCCCAACTTCCGAGCTTTGGTAACGTCAGTCAGAACCTTTCCTATGATGCCATTCCGTCTGTCATGTGCTCCGTCTGCACCGCTCTACTTATTACTAATCCAAGACGAAAATATTTACTACTGACACTCAATGAATAGCAAGATATGCGGAAATCTTGTGCCACAAAACTGATTATAACTGAGTGAGATGGAAGATGTATATATTGTATATTACCACAGTGTAGAACAGTGATGCCAATTGATACCCATAGGAGCAAGCGCGCGCTTTAGAGCTCAGGAGAGCCTGAGCGCTTCACAGCGGAAAGGAAAGAGACAGACGAAAGAGGTATTCTATGCCGCTTGGTCGAGCTATATTCAGGGATGGCCAGCACTGATTCAAACTGTATCCATGTTAATTTTTAGATTTGTCTGAGAAGTATAAGTGCCTTATAAGAATGTAAGTTTTCATTTTTATGCTCATTTTTCACAAGTTTGATTTTTTTATTCAAAAGAAATATTTTCTCAAATTTTCGTATAGAAAAGTGAAATTTTCAGGTATAGGCCTATTTATTTAGTAGCCTTACAGAATGTTTTCGTAAATGTAATATACCGTATATACGTATTACTGAAGATAGTGTATTGAAAATTTTGAAAATATTCGCATGGACATTGTTTGTAAGGAAATGAATTAACAAAGCAACTACTGTTACATCATAAGCGAAATATACGTGCCCATGTGTTGTAAAAATGTCAGCTCTATAGCTTCAGCGATTTCGAGAAAATAATTTAATATTCTGATTATAGGAAATTGCTCACAAATATCACCTTAAAAGCATAAGTTAATGCGATAAGAGTTTTGTTATGTAATATTAGTTACACTTAAAACAGATACAGAACCTAGGTAACTTTGCTTTGTACTGTAATATTGTTTTGATTAGTTTATTAATTACTTTTGTAAGGCTGAAGATACCATCAATATAAATTCCAACTTATCATGTCATACTCAATTTCTTTCTTTGGAATATCACTTTCTTTATGAATGATGTGTTTCATCTACTTAATACAGTATAATATTATACTACTATGCAATTTAAATGAATATTCCTTCATAACTCTTTATTATGTTATTAATATTTAAAACACAAGTGCAATATTAAGAAATCAGTGTTAGTACTTTTGTTTTACAGACAATATAGATAATATTAAACAGAAAGAAGCCATATAGAAATAACGACATATAATTTCACGTTCCGTTTGAAGTTTGTGCACCGCTGTTTTCTTAATCCAACAGGTTGCTTATTCATATAGACAACCCTTCTTCTTTCCATACCTAGCGCTTGCTGCCCCCTCGCACGACGTCAAGGTCAGAAAAATGCGCTTGCTTTGACATCACTGGTCTAGAATATACAGTCACGAAGCTTGAGTTGTGAGGGTGCTAGGAACAATTGACTGTGACGTTACTGTTTCGCATTGTCTGTAACGAGGCGATATTAGCGATCTTAGTGGTTAGCAACTATCTATGGATGCATATTTACTACGTATTGAGCTTCGTGACTGTATATACTAGACTGTGGTATTACTTTGTTTCAAAGAACGAATTTTACTGTAAAAGTGTTTTAGCACTTTGTTTTTGTAGTCATGGCCGCCTATCTCAAGGAACAGCTAAAGTGACTGTTTGTCTTTTGAATGTGCCCTTCAGTAACGCTGACAAACTACTTGGCAGTTGTATATGGGTTGCCGTAGAATTGGTGACACTAGATTGTTATTGCGACACCTGCACACATAAAGTATACCAAACTGCGTTTCCTTCTAGTGCAGGATCAACTCCGTGTAGTTTATTGGAATAGCTCTTCTTAACGCTATTAAAACAGCCTTCTGATGGCAACAATAAAAGTGCTTTTACGATAAAATTAAAGAAGGGATACAATGAGGACTTAATTTTTCGTTTTAAGAAATATATTTAGTTTATTCTCAAGATAAAACCTCCTTGGAACGAAACATAGGCAAAAAATAGAACATCATCTTTGAAAATGAAATATTATTGCTAAAAGTTATACAATTTTTAATCGCAGTGAAATAATAGAGTAGAAAATGAAATCTACATAACAATTCTTAGTACATCCACGATTCCGAGAGAGTCTTTCATGAATACGTTCACTAAATTTAAATAATTGATTGATCTAGTAGGCTCTGAAGATGGTGTCAAGTAGCACCGAAACAGCTGTAAGCCACACATACTTACATAATTAACACGAGTAAGATCGCCATTTAATCAATTATTTATATTCAAGTGTTAAAAGTAGTGTACGAAAGATTCAACATGGACTAAATTTAAGTTGGTTTCAAGAATATAAAAGAAATAGATGTATATTTCATAGAATATATATATATATATATATATATATATATACCGGAGAATGCGCTGTGTAATAGAGATTACCCTTATAACATAGCCACACATTATTTTAACCCGCCGGAGCTCATACATATTTTCCTAGCATAAATGCTCGCTCCGGGCCTGTCAGACCCAATCTTTATGTTTAAAAAAGAATGTTGATCTTAAGGGGACACTTCACTAAAAATGACAACTTTTTCCGTTTCATTTTTATTCAAATAAATTTTGAGAGCATGTTTACTATGTAAATACATAGGCCAAATAGAAATAATCGGAACGAAATTCAAATACAAACCGCTGAGCCATTTATACCGGATCCCACACTTTCTTAAGTCGAAATTGCGATAGAAAATCTGAAAAAAATTCAAGTCTCAAGGTACTGATCAAATTCCAGCAGAATTAATACAAGAGGGTGGAAGCGCATTATCTAGCGAAATTTATAAACTTGTACTTGCAATTTGGGAAAAGGAAATTATGCCAGAACAATGGAAGGAGTCCATAATTGTACCTATTTTTAAGAAGGGGGACAAGACGAACTGTATTAACTTTCGAGGAATCTCACTTTTGTTGACGTCGTACAAAATTTTGACCAATATCCTTTTGAGAAGATTAACTCCATATGTAGATGAAATTATTTGGGATCATCAGTGTGGTTTTAGGCGTAATAGATCGACTATTGATCAGAGTTTTTGTATTCGACAGATATTGGAGAAAAAATGGGAGTATAAGGGTACAGTACATCAGTTATTCATAGATTTCAAAAAGGCGTTTGACTCGGTTAAGAGAGAAGTTTTATATAATATTCTTATTGAATTTGGTATTCTCAAGAAACTAGTTCGATTAATTAAAATGTGTCTTAGTGAAACTTACAGCAGAGTCCGTACAGGCCAGTTTCTATCTGATGCTTTTCCAATTCACTGCGGGCTAAAGCAGGGAGATGCACTATCACTTTTACTTTTTAACTTCGCTCTAGACTATGTCATTAGGAAAGTTCAGGATAACCGACAGGGTTTGGAATTGAACGGGTTACATCAGCTTCTTGTCTATGCGGATGACGTGAATATGTTAGGAGAAAATCGACAAACGATTAGGGAAAACACGGAAATCCAACCAGGTAATCAGTCCAAGCTGGATTCGAACTTGAGTCCGAGCGCAAACCCTGATTGGTTGGCAAGCTCCTTAGCCGGCTGAGCTACACCAGTGGCTTCTGAGATTTTTAATGCGAATAATGATAACTTATTGTATCGTCGTTTATGTTGTTTTTTAAAAACTCTGGATACGAACAGAAATTCTATATTATGTAATAAAAATAAATTCTTTTTATGAGTATTAAGAACTCTGTATGATAACAGGATAACATTAAAAGTTCAGTAACATCAACCAACATGGATTTAAACCAATTGAATAGAATACCTCATATTACTACAATATGGGGAGGTCTACTTTAATGGGAGATGAAAGGAGTCTCTACTTTAGGTAATGTTTTGTTCCACATTAAAGAATGTTATTTATTCATCATCACCAGCATCATGGATCATGCTTTGCAGTCTGTTCTTTTTTATGAGAGCTTGTACTGCTAAATTTGGCCATTCCATTTGCTTTAGATAATTTATATAGTATTTTCCCTTTTTGTTTGTATGATTTTTTTTTTCAATTCTGTTTCTGGGAACTTCCAAATATCCCGTAGCTCTTTTTCCTGGTATTGCTTTGTTTCATGCATTGTTTCTCTCACATATAATTCCTTTGTAATATTCTCACTTTGTGTACTATACATATCGTATTGCATTTCTGCAGCACCTTTTCCTTTGTCTTGAGTTTTTGTCAATGCCAGTTTTTCTTAACACGTATAAGCATTGGTACAGTCGAAAGTTACCATCCGTCTTATTTTTTGAGGACTTAATAATTCCCTTGTTTTTCTATCCTCCATCCTTTCCAGAATTTCATAAAATTAGGAACAGCAACACGTAACTATGGTTTAAAATTTTCTACTTCTAAATAGAAATCAATAGCTTTCAAAGGAAAGGTTCATAGTTTTGGGCTCAAAGGCACGTATTTCACTGCAAATCCAGAATCCCCCTATCTTCACGCTTTTCTCTTAGTCTCCGCATACAATTCATATATCTTAATGTTGTCTATCATTTGATATCTTCTTCTAGCCGGTACAGCCGTGGCGAAATGTGACTCACGAGCACATTGTGGCTCCCAATGATAATTGTGCATTTCTCTTGTTTCCTACCTTCCCAACCCCCACCCTCTCACTCACTAGAGTCAAACTCCGTTCCATTTGTATTTGTCTATGACCTGCGAGTGGCGTATCGTCGCAATGTCTCTCTCGAAACCATGTAACTTTACAAAAACGAAAGAATCAAATAGGATGAGAGGACGCATTTTTTTGCTGTCAATATGATGAGAATATTAAATGTATGATTTGTTCACAAGTATTACGAGGAAACGGTTTTATAACATAAAACGGCATTATACTACATGTTACTCATGAAACATTAAAAGGTTGTGTTATTATTATTATTATTATTATTATTATTGTTATTATTATTATTATTATTATTATCTGTGTACGTCGATCCTTTTATAGCAGATGTACGAATAATGCGGTTAGATCTTCAATTTAAACTCACAGATTTACAATGTGATGTTAAATAAAAGCTAGATGTAAGGACTTGACAGATGTTGAACTTTTCAAATCTTTGCCAGAAAATAAATATCCGAAGCTTCGTTCTTTAGCTTGCTCTGTTGAAGCCATGTTCGCTACAACGTACGTTTGTGAAAAATTATTTTCAACAATGAAAATAGTAAAAGCCAAATTTAGATCACGACTGACAGACAAATACCTTCGTGATCAACTACGACTGGCAGTAAGTGACATAATTCCTGATTTTGAAACTTTGTTGCAGACACATTCTGAAGACAGTTAATTTAGGTTGTGATAATGTGTCCTATGTTTTCTTGCTCATTTCTTTCTTCGGTACACGTACTAAACATTAGTTTGTAACCTTATACTGTATAAAATTATATTTAAGTGTTTGACGTAAAGAAAATGAAATCCGTTAATAAGTCAGTTGCTTCACTTCCCCTTTGGGTGTTCGCCTGCCTCCATAGGTTCTATGCATGTTGCAGGTTACACATAGGCTCGGTGCACGATCGTATTTTCGCCACGGCTGTTCTACCCTTAACATTCCTCCCGTTCACCATTTCTTCCAATGCATCATTCAGTGGACAGTTTCTTCTCAGCCAGTGGCAATTATCACATTTATAATATTGTAAATTTAATTCCTGTAATATTTCGTCACTTCTTTCGTATACATTTAAAGTATGATATAATAAAGCACAGGTTTAAGAAATATCTCCCCTATATTTTGTTCTAAATATTTCTTTACCGGAATTCAAATTTACGAGCTGTAGTGGAGTCAAATTTTGTGCAGTTTCTATAATCTGACTACGAAGTTTTTAAAAGGAATTCATTTTTATTGTCTCTATTATCATATTTATGTATGTATTATATTAGGGTGGTCCTTATTTTTCAAGTTCTAAAATACCTCCCTTCCAACCCTCCAATCGGCTCTCCCTGGCTTAAAACTAATGCGGGTTAAATTCTGGTCAATTCACTCGTTCATTCATTCATTGATAGTGTTCATAGGGCAGGTATTTCACTGCTAACCCAGTATTCTCCTGTCTTTCCTATTTTCTGCTTCCTCTTTGTATCCGCATATGATCCATATATCTTAATTTCGTCTATCATCTGATATCTGATATCTTCTTCTCCTGTTCACCATTCCTTCCAGTGCATCCTTCAGTAGGCAGTTTCTTCTCAACCAGTGACCCAACCGATTCCTTTTCCTCTTTCTGATCAGTTTCAGCATCATTCTTTCTTCATCCACTCCTTCCAACACAGCTTCATTTCTTATGCTGTCTGTTCATTTCACACGCTCCATCCTTCTCCATATCCACATTTCAAATGATTCTATTCGCTTCTCTTCACTTCGTCGTAATGTCTATGTTTCTGCCCCATGCAATGCTACACTCCACACAAAGCACTCCACTAGTCTCATCCTTAGTTCTTTCTCCAGAGGTCCGCAGAAGATGCTCCTTTTTCTATTAAAACTTCCTTTGCCACTGCTGTTCTCCTTTTGACTTCTTCGCAGAGCTCATGTTACTGCTTATAGTAGCCTACATCCCAAGTATTTGAAGCTGTCCACTTGCTCTACTGCCTCACCTTAATATATATATAGATATGATTTATAAAATAAAACCATCTGCCCTTCAATGAGAGTGACCACAAGGATCCAGAAAACAAATACATATAGGCCTATAGAAGTTTACAATGAACAATGAAAATACCTAAAATAAATTTCACAAGAAAATTAAATTGAAGGTGAAATCATATTACTTGAAGTAGAGACGAAATGAATTCTCCAGCATTTTTCAAAGGATTTTCTCAAAATTGTAAAATGTGAATCCCTTTGATTTTAAAAGGTTATAGCCGTATTTGGGGATGGTACCACGAACTCCAAAAAGAAGTCCGTGCACTGACCAACGATTAGCAGTGATGTTACACTGCTTGCTAAATAAGGAATCCAAGGTTTATAGAACATTCTCATTTCAACATCAGTTAAGTAATATGCTGTTATTCATCTCTTTGAAACCTGATAGTCGGGTCTAGTATTATTCCTGTGTTGTTTTTTCTATCAATGACAACAATATCTGCTCGTCCTGTTGAATCATCTTCCGAGATACAATGCACTTCTTAATGGACTTCTAATCCTTGTTGTCTTAGGATATCAGCAAGCATTGTCCTTACTCTGTGATGGCTGTTGTTTTTTCTATCAATGACAACAATATCTGCTCGTCCTGTTGAATCATCTTCCGAGATACAATGCACTTCTTCATGGACTTTTAATCCTTGTTGTCTTAGGATATCAGCAAGCATTGTCCTTAATCTGTGATGGCTGTTGTTTTTTCTGTCAATGACAACAATATCTGCTCGTCCTGTTGAATCATCTTCCGAGATACAATGCACTTCTTCATGGGACAACAATATCTGCTCGTCTTGTTGAATCATCTTCCGAGATACAATGCACTTCTTCATGGACTTCTAATCCCTGTTGTCTTAGGATGTCAGCAAGCATTGTCCTTACTCTGTGATGGCTGTTGTTTTTTCTATCAATGACAACAATATCTGCTCGTCCTGTTGAATCATCTTCCGAGATACAATGCACTTCTTCATGGACTTCTAATCCTTGTTGTCTTAGGATGTCAGCAAGCATTGTCCTTACTCTGTGATGGCGGTTGTTCCGCAGTAACTCAGTTCTTCGGCAGAAACCCAACACATGTCCTATGTAGTATATATAATTAAAGTGAACCGTAAGTGATATCGTTAATTTCAAGGGGTTATTCTTTGAAATATTTCAAACAATAATTTAATAAAATTACGCTCTTTTTTGCTTTCTTCCAGAGGTAAAAATTGTTCTATATGATACATTTCATAATTTGTTTTGGGAAAGCCATGAATTTACTTCCCAATATGCTCACTCAATTTAAGAGAGCGGGTTATAATGATAATAAATTATTGAAAGAATTTTAGGTCCACACCTGTGGAGTAACGGTTAGCGCGTCTGGCCGCGAAGCCAGGTGGCCCGGGTTCGATTCCCGGTCGGGGCAATTTACCTGGTTGAGGTGTTTCCCGGGGTTTTTCCTCAACCCAATACGAGCAAATGCTGGGTAACTTTCGGTGTTGGACCTCGGACTCATTTCACCAGCATTATCACTTTCATCTCATTCAGACGCTACATAACCTAAGATGTTGATAAAGCGTCGTAAAATAACCTATTGAAATAAATAAAACAAGAAATTTAGTTTTGCCCTTTAAGTATAGTACAGAAATTGAATCCGAACAAATGTAATATTTTAAAATCCCTTTTCAAAACGGAAAATTACATTTTATCTCAAAATTCATTAATCTAAGTACATTCATTCTGGAGTAATTGATTTTTTCTTACAAAAAATGTAATTTTTCAATATGTTTTGATAACAGAAAAATTGTTACGTAATTCACAATTTGAAAGATAGATTGAGTTTGCACTAAAAAACTTTATTTTTTCTTAGGATTTCGGCTCTGTATAAACATCAGGGGTTTTCACACAAGTATGGCAGCAGTGAAACATCTCTTTTCAAGGGGTGGTCTTAAACTTTCGGTAGAAACTGTAACATAAATAATTGGTTTGGTGAATACCATTTTGTTCTTAAGAAAGATTAATGTATGATTTTGTTTTAATTACCAATTTCATTACTGCGTAATGTGAAGAACACTGGCAAGTAGACGCTAAAGTAGGCCTAAGTAAACATTTAGTAGGAACTGGATTTAAAAATCGTTAAGGAAACATTAGCGATCAATTAATTATTAAAAGACACAGAAAACACTGCATCCCTCGCAAAGTTCTCTGAATGTGGAGCTTATCTTTAAGACTTTTCGGGACGACAGGTCTCTGACGTTTCACTTTAGCTTCAGCTGCTTTCTCCCTGTGGTATTACTTTCCACTTGGGAGTAGACTCTCCAAGTAAATAAATAAAACCTAAGAGCCTAATCAAATTAATAAAGGAACGTCCTAAAGGAAACCTCTTGCAGAGAGGTTTAACTTCGTCATTGCCTTCAAGCTGTAACGAAAATACTCAGCGTGTTGACTTTGCCTCATCGTTTGATTTATGTTTTGATTTTCATCTAAGTCTTTTTTCAGTACCCTATATCGGATATTATGGAGTGGTAAGACAACAGCTGAGATAGCTTCCGGAGACAGTTTTTACGCACGATATTAGTATACTGTGCAAGCAGACCTAGGGTTAAGAGAATATGGTTGTTGCAGTATATGAAAAATCAGAAAAAAAAATGCCTGAAATAAATTGTCATACATTAGGCTCTAATGATCGTGTTTTCTGGATTTTTTTCTCTCTGAATGAGGGAACGTTTGGCTATTGAATTAACATAGAATGGTTATAATCTACTGGATTATGTGGTAGAAATTAATTTTGATTTCTTTCTCTCTAGTTCCTGTAATTTTCATTTTATTGATATATGCTTAAAAAATTATTTAACTTAGAGTTACAAAATTTCCACAGCAGGTTATGCATACAGGGCTTTAATTTCAAACCTTCACAGTCTAAATACCTAATTATTTAAATTGAATTAAATTTAAACAAAAAACTGTTGGCACTGCAATAATTATAGTAGCTGATGTAAAATATACTCGTGTATGAACGTCTATTCCTACAGTAAATATATGATGTGCTCATACCACAAAACCTAGTAAACCAATTGCTAATATAGCAAAGATTATAATTTAGATATGGAGGAGGAATTCTGAAACCAGGCTTAATTGCATTTTAGAATTCACCCCCACCCCCACCATCCCCACTTTGAAATTTCAAATGGCACCCCTATATTTATATACTTAAATATGAAAGAGAATTGAATAAAATTGTTTATATACCTCATTCATTTGTTTTCGCATCTTTTGTTTTCTATCGTTGTCTGACAACCTGGATTGTTGTTATTGTTGATTAGAACTGAAGAGAATAAAGCTACAAAAATGTATTGAGCATTTCATGTAATAGTTGTGTTTGTGTACTAAATTATTTTAAAATGATGTAGGCTCATACCCTTTAAGAGAGAGCATAAAACATCCTATTGATTAAATTTAGGAAATTACACAAAATAAACTGTGTTTTCATCCTACAATCAACTGATAATAACGAAAGTACGGGTTGCCAGGTGACGATAGAAAACAAATGAATGAGGTGTATAAACAATTGAATGCTCTTTCATATCTATAATAATAATAAATCTGTAGCCGAAATTTTTCTGGTAATTTTCGATTTTCCAAAATTAATTGGTCCTAACATATATAATTAGCCATCCTGAAACCGAAAATCGCTTTTTTGAAATTTTTGTTTCCATGTCTGTCTGTCTGTCTGTATGTATATTTGTTACCTTTTCATGCGATAATGGATGAACGGATTTGGATGAAAATTGAATATAAATTAAGTTCGTTGTAACTTAGATTTTAGGCTATATGGCATTCAAAATACATTATTTAAAAGGGGGGTTATAAGGGGGCCTGAATTAAATAAATGGAAATATCTCTCTTATTATTGATTTTTGTGAAAAATGTTACATAACAAATGTTTCTTTAAGAATAATTTCCAATACGTTTTATTCCTTGAAATATTTTGATAGGACTGATATTTAATGAGATAAATGAGTTTTGAAATTAAAATAACTGCCATCTAAGGCCGTGTAATGCATTAAAAAACAAATGACTTCGTCTATATGGAGCCTTGCATAGCAACAATCGCAAGCTATGAAAGATAGCCTACAGCGAATGTTTCTGTGTTTGTATGAAGTAATATCGGAAGCTAAATTAACCGATTTGTATAATTAATTATTATTTCACCATTGGAAAGTGTAGTTTCTCTATATGGACATAATGCTATAATGTTATTACAGTAACTTCGGAGTGAATTGAGGACAGGTAAGATTAAAATAGCTTCTTATGCACAGAAAACTTGATAGGCTATTCTGTGTATTCGTTTCCTGTATTTCTTAAAATAATGTTTATCTCAGAGAATTAACAAACCACGAGAGTGTATTGATTTAGTATGCAGTAATAATATGTTAGCTTAGCATTTCATTATTTTACAATCCAAATTTTAACCGTGCTCAATTGAATCGTGTTAAAATACATAAAATACATATGCATTAAATGCAATGCAAAAAAATTGGGTAATGAGCCAAGCAGATTATGTTGCGCTGTTGTAAAATAAAATTTGTTCTTCCTGAGATTCAAGAGCCCCCATAACAAATTAAAAACTTACTTATTGGTGTACATCCGTTATCAACGCATTTTATATATATAATATAATATAATATAATATAATGTTATTTAAGTTATTTGAAGGATTCAGAACCATAGTGGCCCAAGCGCCATTTACTGAATACGTAGAAAACAAGGGTTAAAATTAAGTTATTATCATAATTCAATGGAAACATATAGCAAGTAAAATAAAGCATACACATTAAATCTAAATGTCAGTCTTCATTAAAGTAGGGATGCATTTAATAAAAATTAAGTAACATGTTAAAGAAATTGTCATTGCACCAAATGAGTGTCTCTGCACCAGAATGATCGCATTTTAATTATTTAAATACAATTTAAATTAAGTAACATATTAAACGATTTATCCTTCTATCAAACACGAATCTTCCCTGGATCAAATGTCCTATTTTAATTATGTAGTTACTTTATATTTATTTCTAACGGGTGCAGCGGAGCGTACGGGTACGGCTAGTTTAAATATAAAAATATAAGGATGCCATTTGAAATTTCAAAGTGGGGATGGCCGGGGTTGGGGGTGAAATCTAAAATGCAATTAAGCCTGGTTTCAGTTTTCCCCCACAACATGTAAATTGACGTGTCTTTTTGTAAATTGAATTAGATTTAAATAATTAGTTATTTATACTTCGAAGTTTTGAAATGAAAGCTCTATATGTATGTGGCAATATTAGTAATAGTTATTTTAAAATAACTATCTTTCTCTTACTTACTTACTTACTTACTTACTTACTTACAAATGGCATTTAAGGAACAAGGATGTTTATTGCCCCTCTCACATAATCCCGTCATCGGTCTCTTTTCTGAGCAAGGTTAATCCAGTTCCTACCACCATATCCCACCTCTCTCAAATCTATTTTAATATTATTCTCCCATCTACGCCTCGGTCTCCCCAAAGGTCTTTTCCCTTCAGGTCTTCCAATTAACACACTATATGCGTTTCTAGATTCAACCATACATGCTATATGTCCTGCCCATCTCAAACGTCTGGATTTAAGATTTCTGATTATGTTAGGTGAAGAATACAAGGCGTGCAGTTCTCCATTCTCCTGTAACTTCATCTCTCTTAATTCCAAATATTTTCCTAAGCACCTTATTTGCAAACATCCTTAAACTCTATTCCTCTCTCAAAGTGAGAGTCCAAGTTTCACAACCATACAGAACAACCGGGAATATAACTTATAATAAATTCTACCTTTCATTTTTTCGAGAGCAGTTTGGATGATAAAAGCTTCTGAACCGAAAAATAACAGACATTCTCGTATTTATTCTGAGTTTAATTTCCTCTCGAGTGTCATTTATATTTGTTACTGTTGCCCCAAGGTACTTGAATTTTTCCACCTTTTCAAAGCCATTGCCACACCATTATCAACACGGCTATAGCGTCGGCTTTCCACGGTAGTAACCTGGTTTCGAATTTCGGTGGGTCCGACTGATTTGTGTGATACGTTTTTGCGGGGTATTCAACAATGAGGCACACTATGGAAGATTCTCAAGAATATTACGTTATTCACTGTGTACTCTGTTTTTAAGTAATTATATTATACACTTTTTACTACCCCAACATCCTTTTACTAGTCATGTTATTACATTTTATAATATAGATTCTGTTATTTCCTTCAAATTCTACTGATATTATATATGTAACCTACATTTTTAATAATCATACATGTTACAGTTTATCAACATTTTATTATTATTCTATTAATCCTTGTCTACATGTATATTTAAGGATAGTATATTAAATAACCAGATTTGGAAAGTGTTCATTACGTGATACTCACTATTACGAGACCTGATGATGCCATTTCATGGCGAAAACTTTCGTCTCTTTTTAAGTTCAACAATATATTCCATTTTTATGTCATAATTTAAAGATTTGAAAGTTTATAATAAAAGATATGTAATTTGACGGAAATAAAAAGATATACAGGATGTTTCCGGGCTAGTGTTACAAACTTTCAGGGATAATGGGGAAGGGCACATGTATCAATTTGAGATAAGGAACCATGGTCCGTAAATGACCGAGTCGAAAGTTATAAACAAAAATAGTTATGTGGAAATGAAATAATTTTATTCCTCTGTACACCTTATTTATGTGTATTTATCTGTACATCTTACACATACTGTATTCATCTGACGTTGTTTACGTTGTCTACTTACAGTATTCCATTCAGTGCGCTGTCTGAGGGGTGGGGACAGGAAACTAAACTAAAGCAATGCAGATAGCGTAATGTGTAACGGACATGGTCGGTCCTGATATGCACGTCTGTGGACAGCAGTGTATGTGTACAAGTTGCAGTGTCCAGTCGATCAGTCCTAGTGAAATGGAGGAGTACACGAGAGCGGAATAAGCAGACCTGATTTTCGAATACGGATGAGCCAATGGGAACAGTAGACAGGCTCACAGGTTGTATCGGGGCAAGTACCCACGTAGGAGACATCCGGCCCATACCATCTTTCCACGACTGTTCCAAAGGTTAAAGGAAGGAGGGCACGTGGTGCCAAATTACAATTCCATTTCCACACAACTATTTTTGCTTATAACTTTCGACTTAGTCATTTCCGGATCATGGTTCCTGATCTCAAATTGATACATGTGTCCTTCCCCATCATCCCTGAAAGTTTGTAACACCAACTCTTAAACTTTCTGTAGATACATTAATTTTGAATGGTGGAAGTCAAGTATCCGCCATTATTAAACAAATATTTGAAAATCGCTCTGAAAATTATACTGTTACTGTAAACATGAATAGAGTGCATAAGACTTGAATAAGAGACATATATGTAATACTGTTATTTAGGATTGCATTCTAAGTTTATTTCGTTATTTAAGAATATATTATATTGTACTTTTACAATTACTATTACACTCTTACTACGTCATACTACTTTTGACCAATAGAACGGTACGAAAGGACGTATTTCAACCAATCATGGCTGCTTATCGCACAATTTTATCGCGTCCCTAGCATTTGTTTAATTTTATCGCGTCCCTAGTATTTGTTTCTTTGTTTGCCAACATTTGAAACTGCTCTGGTCTGGACGTCAAATATATATATATATATATATATATATATATATATATATATATATATATATAATTACAAACCACTCCAGTTGATGCACAGCAGTTTCAAATATGACTCGCATTGGCATTCAAGAACAAGAATTAATAAAAATCACTGATCATACCTATGCATCTTCTGAAATCCGATTTACAAATAAATGAAGAGCACCATTCGGAAATCCTGAATAAGTTTAATACACCATGTAGGCCTAAATCAACGAGTTCCACTTCTATTACGCACACGTCCAATATAACATCAATTGAACCACCAACCACATTCAAATTTGAAGACTGTACACTCAATAATTATTCCTTTTAAAATTATTCATTCGGAAATTCTGAATGAGTTGAATACACCATGTAGGCCTAAATCAACGAGTTCCATTTCTATTACGCACACGTCCAATATAACATCAATTGAACCTCCAACCACATTCAAATTTGAAAATTGTACATTCAATAATTATTCCTTTTAAAATTATTCATGTTTATTATTTATGTCATTGTCGTTAATTAAAACTTTTCTAACACTTGTGTATATTAGTTAGGTTATGTTATAGCTTCTGCTATATGATATTATGGATAGTCACGTATGAGAGATTGTTTAATATTAAGATTTATTGAAAATCATCTGTCAAGTGACGTTGATTACTGGGATTCGGATAATTGAAGTGGAATGTTGCATTTTAATAAAAATGAAACTAAATCAACAAAGCCTTCTTGACTAGTAACATTGCCATCGTGTATAATAGATCGAGAACTTCTCGACGAGAAGGCATTGCTCACTACATCTAGTGTAGCATGCATCTAGCGTAATATTTGTAATGTTGAGATGGTACAATAATAGATTTGAAGACAGTTGTATTTTCGTAAGTAAATTAATATTTTATTGTATTGGAGTACTTCGTTACTTCTAATCTTTATATACTTTCTTCTAATCGTGTAATAGTCAATTAAATCCCACTCGAGTTTTGATTTTCTCTAGATAAATCAAAACGTCTAGTGAGATTACTGTTGATAAATAAATACGTAAACTTTAAACATCTCTACAAATATGCCTGGTTGCAATTAAAAGAAATCATAATTTTATTGTACTGGTATGTATCTTACTATGGTAGTAGTAAACTTAGTGACATTATGGTCTCCTACCGTTGACATCGGTGACATGTACCGCTTTTGCGCCTTGTGACGCACATGAACCGACAGAAGCAGGAGTAACTTGGCAGTTTTGAGAGGGAGGTAGGCGAGGTGGAAGGAATGTTCCGAACATTCATCGTGCGGCGCAGCTATTCGGAATGGGATGCCATTCCAACCATCTCCACTACACAACAACACAATACAGAACCACGTGTACACACACAACACCTTGGAGAGTCAGGGGTTAGCAACGACCACGTGCCATCCTGACGAATACTTCATTCGCTAGCGTTAGTAGAATTGTTAACCAATCCTAGCACATAGTTTGAATCCAAGTTTTACGATGCATATCAGAACAATTTCAAGTTCGTGATTATTGGCAAGAGACAGGATACTAATTAGTATGTAATGCAGACTCTACATAGCTTGTGTATCTGACGGCCACAGAAGAAAACCGCGTTGGATTAACGGTTCATTGCATTTATGCCTACCGTTCCGTATATTCTTCGTCTTCTACAGTAGACACTCTCCGTTCTTGGAATTTATTACGTACAGATGTTAGGGGCTGCCCGACCTTAAACGCTTTCAAGTCTAAAGTGAACCGTCTAATTTTAGAACGCACAGTATCCCAGGGTATACAGGGTGTTAAAAAATAACGTTTACAACGTTTCAGGGATGATAGAGGAGGTAAAAACAAACATCTTTTTTAAGTGACTATTACACTTTTACTACGTCACACTACTTTTGACCAATAAAACGGTACGAAAGGACGTCTTTCAACCAATCATGGCTGCTTATCGCACAATTTTATGGCAACCCTAGCATTTGTTTAATTTTATCGCGTCCCTAGCATTTGTTTATTTTTATCACTACCCTAGCATTTGTTTCTTTGTTTGCCAACATTTCAAACTGCATTGGTCTGGACGTCAAAAAACAGAAAATTACAAACCACTCCAGTCGATGCACAGCACTTTCAAATATGACTCGGATTGGCATTCAAGAACAAGAATTAATAAAGATCACTGATCATAGCTATGCATCTTCCCTGAAACCCTATTTACAAATAAATGAAGAGCACCATTTCTGAATTCCTGAATACGTTGAGGGATACACCATGTACATCAACGAGTTCCACTTCTTTTACGCACAAGTCCAATATAACATCAACTGAACCACCAACCACTAAAACATTCAAATTTGAAAATTATACTTTCAATAATTGTTTCTTTTAAAATGATTCATGTTTGTTTTTTATTTCATCATCGTTAATTAAAACGTTTCTTGTTTATTTCATCATCCCTAATTAAAACTTTTCTGAAACTCGTTTATATTATTTAGGTTATGTTATAGCTTCTGCTATATGATATTATGAATAGTCACGTATCACAGACTGTTTAATACTAAGATTTATTGAAAATCATCTGTCAAGTGACGTTGATTACTGGGATTCGGATAATTGAAGTGGAATGTTGCATTTTAATAAAAATGAAACTGAATCAACAAAGCCTTCTTGATCAGTAATCTTCCACAGAGTTCAATGAAGATTCCATAGTTGGCACAACTGATAACAAGAAAATAACTAATAGTAACACACTACTGCCATCTATTGGCGTAATATTTATAATATTGAGATGGTACAAATTTGAAGACAGTTTTGTATTTTCGTAAGTCAATTAATATTTTATTGTATTGGAGTACTTCGTTACTTCTAATCTTTATATATTTTCTTCTAATCGTGCAATAGTCAATTAAATCCCACTCGAGTTTTGATTTTCTCTAGATAAATCAAAACCTCTAGTGAGATTACTGTTGACAAAACTTTAGCAGATGCGCCGTTTTGCCGAAAGATGGCCTGAAGGGTAGATGGCTTGACTTCCGTCACATCACACACTGGTTAGTTCTGTTTGTACTGCTGTGCCTGCAACAAGTTAAAAGGGTCCCTAACAGTCTCCGTGGTGGTAATTATTTTGTTTTTTGTTTTTCTACGCGACGTCCTACCAAAACTTTTAGAAAATATCCCATTGAACATCAGAGAACGAATATGGTTTCAGCATGATGACGCCCCTCCACACTTCGATCATAGTGTCAGGAAGCACCTAAATGCTACATTCCCCGATCGTAGGATTGGCAGGGGTGGGCCGGTACCGTGGCCACTTCGATCACCGGACCTAACCCACTGGATTTCTTTTTGTGGGGAGACATGAAACGTCTTGTGCATGAGACACCAATCGATACGGCAGAAGACTTAGTTGCTCGCGTTGTTGAAGCTGTACATGTTATTCGAGACAATGTTGGCCTTCTTGAGCGTTGCAGACACTCCATAGTACGAAGGTACCAGTTCTGCAATGCCTTCAATGGGCGGCAGTTTGAACACCGCCTCTAAAATGACAATTGGTCTCGTTCTTTATGGCTTACACTAACACTTAAGTACACAATAAACGGCGCATCTGCCAGATTTTTGTCTCTTAAAAAAGATGTTTGTTTTTACCGTCTCCATCATCCCTGAAACGTTTTAAACGTTATTTTTTAACACCCTGTATATTAAAATTCACAATTGAGGCGGTTAGAAGCAAAGGGGTGTAAGTGAAATTAAAAAAATATATATTTAAGTGCATCCAGGGTAAACTAAATCATTTAAAATTTCAGTGGTAAAGGGATATACGAGGGTGGATCGGAAAATAATGCACAATGATTTAAAAAAAAAACGTTTTAATAGGTAAGCAAAAATAAAAAATACACTAATGATCTCACATATTTTAGCTACTTATTCTACATAGGCGCCAAGTTTCTCAACACATTTCTCCCATCGTGGTACCAGTTTCAATATACCCTGTCCATAGAAGTCCGTTGGGTTGAAGTATAGCCATCTGCATAGATCGTAAAGCGATGGTCGGCCAGGAATTTCTTCATAGGGCCAAACAGATGGAAGTCCGACGGTGCAAGATCTGGACTGTACGGTAAATGCTGGAGCACCTTCCAACCATATGTGTTGATTTTCTCACGAACACAACCGCAATATTGGGGCGAACATTGCCATGAAGAAATTTGACATCGTCAGCATTAATGTTACGGCGTTTGTCACGAGGAGCACGATACAACTTTACCAGAGTTTGAATTTAGGCTGCAGCATTCACAGTGGTCTCGTGTTTAGCAAAGTCCACCAACAAAACACCATCCATATCCCAGAACACTGGCACAAGCACTTTCTTTGCAGATTGCGTCACTTTGAATTTTTTCTTTGCTGGGGAAGCAAAGAGGCCTGCTTTGTTTAGGGCAGCCATGAGGAAAAATGGCTCCGAAGGGCCACTGCACTCAAAGCCTCCTTACCTCACTCCACCGACCCTCTCCTCCGCTTGGTGCTTCGTAGACACGCTTCATTCAGTGGCGGGTATGGCTTCGATCTCGGGACGTCAGTTTCAGGAAGAGTGGCAGGAAGAATTTTTTGTTACTTACAAAAAGAAGAAAGTCTGTAGGTTTTAAATTGCGCATATAAAACGCTTCAATATTAAACGCCACTTTGATCGGAAGCATAAAGCGGACTTCGGTGATCTTACAAGTATTTATTTACAGTTTTAAAAGCTGTTTTCGTAATATTTGTGAAAAGATACAAAACAAGATATGTTTATGGTATTTTCAGGAATTTATATACTTATTATTTTATTAATTATCTGGAACTGAAGTTATTTAAAACTTTGAGTGTATATTAGGCCTACTTGATGCGTTCTCTTTCTAAGAAATATTTTCAGAAGTAACTGTAATGGACATGGAGATGTGTCTGTTCAATAATCCAATTGTATTTGATGTTACCCAAGCATCAGAGCCACTATAGAGATGCAAAAGAGCACGCCACTAAAGTGTTTAGGAAAAAATGGATTAGATCTCTTTAAATACCTACCAGAGGAGCAATTCCCTAATCTGCGATCATTTGCAATGCGTATGGTATCTATGTTTGGCTCAACGTACTGTTGTGAGCTGTTTTTCTTTTCAAAATGAATATGACCAAAAGTATCTCCAGGTCTAGGATCACAGACATGCATTTAGTTTCAGTATTACGGTTGAGTTGTTCTATTTTAGAGTCAAATATATCCTTTTTAGTCAATAACAAGAAATTTCGAGAGCAATTAACAACAACAAAATGAAAACCAGCAGTATATGCCTACAGTAGTATTTCGTTTCATTCATATCTCACATATTTTGTTTAATATGTTTTAAAGTTAAGTGACAGTGGAGCTTAGTTTTACTTTCTTTCGTATTTATAAAAAGAAACAATTGATTTTGTTGATCATTATATTGTGTTTAATATGTTTTCAAGTTAAATGACAATGGAGCTTAGTTACTTTTATTGGTTTTAAAAAGAAACAATTTATTATGTTGAGCATTGTATCTTTTAATATATTGTGCAGTTAAATGACAATGGAGCTTTGTTTTTTTCTTTATGGTTTATAAAAAAGAAATACTTTATTATGTCGATCACAAGGCAGTTCAAGAATTTTTTGCGCATATGATAAAGGAATAGTTATACAATTGAAAAATATATAATTTGCCTAATGACAGTAGGTGGCCGTCATAATTATTGTATGACTAGCCGTACCCGTGCGCTCCGCTGCACCCGTTAGAAATAAATATAAAGTAATCATATAATTAAAATAGGACATTTGATCCAGGGAACATTCGTGTTTGATAGAAGGATAAATCGTTTATTATGTTACTTAATTTAAATTTAATTAAAAAATTAAAATGCGATCATTTTGATCCAGAGACCACTCATTTGGTCATAAAAATTAGTTTAGGAAATACAGGAAACGAATATACAGAATAGCCTATCAAGTTTTCTGTGCATAAGAATCTATTTTAATCTTACCTGTCCTCGATTCACTGAGGAGTTACTGTAGTAACATTATAGCATTATGTCCATCTAGAGAAACTACATTTTCCAATGGTGAAATAATAATTAATTATACAAATCGGTTAATTTAGCTTCCGATATTGCCTCATACAAACACAGAAACATTGTCTGTAGGCTATGATTCATAGCTTTTGATTGCTGTTGACCAAGGCCCCTTATAGACGAAGTCATTTGTTTATTTCAGTACACGGCCTTAGATGGCAGTTATTTTAATTTTAAAACTCATTTATCTCATTAAATATCAGTCCTATCAAAATTTTTCAAAGAATAAAACTTATCGGAAATGAGTTTTGAAGAAAGTTTTATTATGTAACATTTTTCATAAAAATCAATAATAAGCGAGATATTTCGATTTATTTAATTCAGGCCCCCTTATAACCCCCCTTTTAAATAATGTATTTTGAATGCCATATAGCCTATAATCTAAGTTACGACGAACTTAATTCATATTCCAATTTTCATCGAAATCCGTTCAGCTATTATCGCGTGAAAAGGTAACAAATATACAGACAGACAGACAGACATACAAACAAAAATTTCAAAAAAGCGATTTTCGGTTTCAGGGTGGTTAATTATATATGTTAGGACCAATTATTTTTGGAAAATCGAGAATTACCAGAAAAATTTCGGCTACAGATTTATTATTACTATAGATAAGTGTACTTACTATAAACAAGATACTGTAAAGATTTTGAAACAAGAAATAAGAGCGGAGAAATTACTGATGCGCAATGTGTTTCGAATCCACCACTGCACTTGACTTAGCAAAACATCTGCATTACCCCTCGCCTGTCAATCAAACGAATGTGGGGTGAGTAGGAACGTTCCCTCCCTACTTTGCTTATAGCCCCCATAGTTGGTTTAGGGCGTGTAGTGGCATCACCAATGACAATTGCTTCCAGAAAGTCATGCCTTTCTGCAGCGTAACGCCTTAAGTGGTATAAGCATGTCATAATTTGCTGATCCTTGAGGTCGTCTGTCAGGTTCTTAGGCACCCAGCGGGCACTAACTTTATGAAATTTCAATGTATCATGCACAATATTCTACACCACATCGTATGAAATGTTGAATTGCTGAGATAAGGTTCGCAGTTAGATCCGCCTTTCGTTCAAAATTGCCACCTCAATGCCTGTGACATTCCGCTGGGTTGCAGTTGTTACCGGCAACCCGGAACGTGGCGAATCACAAAGGTTCTCACGGCCGTCTGCGAAGATTGCACACCACCTGGAGATATTGCTACAGTCCATACAGTCTTCCCCGTACAGCCACACTCGGGTTATGTCCTTTAGCCCACAAAAATCGTACAACAATTCGCTGCTCTTCACAAGTTGACGATAGTAACATGCGCGCCATCTTTGTTGCGCAGTCCACGCTTCTCTCGCTAGAGCTGCACATGCAAAACAAATTGTGTCTGTAGTGAAAACTTCAAACTATATCTCGGTGAAATGTCAATATCCCAGCCTCAATACCAACGCAGAAAAAAATTATTTTGCGTTACTTTCCGATCCACCCTCGTATTAAACAAATGGAAGAGTTGGGATTTGACTTGACGGTTCAATTATGACAGTGGCACACTAGATGGCCTGGAGTGTCGGGCGAGAATATTTGTTGAATGCAGATAGCGATAGTGCCTGGTAATGATAGTGGTTTAATTTTAAACAGAGATACAATTTCACAATAAGGGCTCCTAAAAAATCTTGCTGCCAAGAACTCACAAGAGTCGTAAATGTGTTTATGTTTCATGTTTTGTTCTTTGTTTAATGTTTTTAATTTTATTAGCCCTGAGATGTTTCAGAGACAGTTGTCCGTACGATTTCTTATTTCTATATCAACAGTCCCTTTAAAAATGTTCAAATTAATCAAAATAGGCCTCTCTCTACATAACGGTCATAAAAGTGTTTATTTTTTCATATTTTATTCTTTGTTTCATGTGTTGTTCTTTATTGACCCTGATATATTTCAAAGGCAGTAGTCTAGAATTTGTTCATGATCAATCCTATGAACTGTTAAAACTGATGAAATATTTTATATCATTAAGGAGCGGATTCCTATGTAATTAAATATTTTTCTTGCGTGTGATAAAACACAATTAACAAAGTTGAAAATTCCGAATGTCAAGTTTCAAGCTTAAAACCCGAATTTTATTTCACATAAAAACATATATTTTCACAAAAAAATTATGTAAATACATATTTTCAGGAAATCTATTATAAACACATAAATCTTGGAGTTTTTTAATTAAATAATTTTTTAATTTTTTACAAGAACTTTTAAATATTTTAAAACTATATCAATTATATCACTCAGAAATACGTCATCTTTTTAAAAATTCTTGGTTGCTTCGTGTTTCTAAGCGCTGTGTGGTGTATCCGTGATCCATTTTCGTAATAGTATCGCCTCAAGTTCCGAGAACTACTAGGTAGCATATCAGTGTTATTATTAGAGAATAAATTAACATGGACACGAAGGAGAGATTTTGCAACACAAAATTAGGAATGTTTATTGTTGCTGAAGATGATTTAATTCCGCGCTTTGTTTGTAAAACACAACGGATAAAAGTTCGGGTATAAACATTATTTAATTTAAACAAATCTCTCGCCTCTCGTTTATGCCTATGAAGTGAGGAAATACATATTGTTGTGATTTCCCGTTATCGGACCATAAGCATAAGCTGCATAGTGTAGACGTGGTGGCGTCGCTATAGAAAGCTTTTCTCCGACATTGTCAGTCAGTAGCTAGAAACATTTTTTTACTTTAAGATGTATGTATATTAACCTTTTAAGATGCCTAAAATCAAATCGAGTTTAAGATCGCGTCTACAGCAATATGTAGATGAATAGTTGACTTTAAAAACATTTTTACTACCGACGGAAAAGTGTTCTTTTGCCAACCATGTGGTAAATCAGTAAGTGCAGATCAGAGCTCTCAGGTAACCCAACATTTGTCTGGAAACAAGCACATTGCCGCTGCTTCACTTGTGCATTCACGGCAAAACAGTGGATTTAAAAAAAATGTGTAAAGTTGCTCAAGTATTGGAGGGTGTGCCTGTAGGTGAAATTGACGGTGTAGGTGTTTGTGACATTCCTCTCTTTAAATATGCACGTCTGACGTCCTGTGATGTGGAAAGATCGTTTTCACAGTATAAGTCGTTGTTCAGAGATAATGGGCATGCATTTGTGATGGATAATTTGGAAATGACCTTTGTTGTTCACTGCAATTCTCGGACTACTAGCTCAAGTGTGATTGGTGAGTACCTAGTAACATTTTTTTTTTTCAAGCTAGGTAAGGTATTTTTGTCATATTTAAAAAAATGTTTTCTTTTTATGTTTAGCAAATATTTTCGTACTTTTTAGCATATAAAAAATAAATATATTTAAATTTTTTAGCACATAAAAATCCGCTCCCTATATATCATTGAAATAAATTTATAGGCTTGCATAAATAAGAGGTCATCAAATAGTTTAGTGTTTATACAAATATACATTAGGCCTAATATGAAATAACTATGTATTCTTATCATTCACGAAATTTCCTTACCATTATCACGAAACTAAATACCCCTATCACGAAATTACCTACCAAACACGCACATTTTCAATACTATTTCCTATTAATAATTAAAAAAAAAATAGAAATTACACCTCTCTGTTATATATTTTGTTACAATAATGCCATAGAAATAGAAAAATATAGTATCATTCCCAAAATGGGGAAAAACTAGCCATAATATTACAAATATCACGAAAATGCCTTTCCTTACCCTAAATTGACAAAGTCTTCATATGAATAATTTCGAGGGAAAAATTGTTCCGGAGCCGGGTATCGAACCCGGGACCTTTGGTTTAACGTACCAACGCTCTACCACTGAGCTACCCGGGAACTCTAATCGACACCGATCCAATTTTTCCCCTCTATATCCACAGACCTCAAAGTGGGCTGACAACCGTCAAGCAACCAACTTCGAGTGCACACTAACTCCGTGTGACTTAAATTGTGGTTTTCTGTTAACGAACAGTGACGTGTATTATGCAAATCAAGATTTCAGGTATAACTCCCTGTAAAGTTGATTTGAATAATTTCGAGGGAAAAATTGTTCCGGAGCCGGGTATCGAACCCGGGACCTTTGGTTTAACGTACCAACGCTCTACCACTGAGCTACCCGGGAAATTATTCAAATCAACTTTACAGGGAGTTATACCTGAAATCTTGATTTGCAAAGTCTTCATATGTTTGTATCGATTAGTTGCGCCTGGCATTGGCATTGAATAAAGAGAAATGGATGACCTTGAAGGTATTACAAACTCTAATTATACATTAGGTATCAAATTTCATGTTACAAATGTTCCTTATTTTGTTGAAATAGTTTCTCTGAATCACAGAACTGTTTTATGCGATATTACAAAAGTGATACAAAATTGTTAAAGATTGGAAATAAATTATACGTTAAGTACCTTCTGTCCTGCATTTCATTTCATGTTACGCAGTGCGTAGAAACGGTAAGCAAGGTACCCAGACGAGTTGCACGAATTCCCATCCAAGCGTTCCGGTATTACGTCATAGCGAAAACATCATTGCTGTTATTTACACGCGTGCCATAACAACCCGTTTACGCACGACATTGGATGTAGTAACAACCTGTTTATAATGCTAGGTTGGCGTAAAGGTAATTTTTAGGCCCGCAAAGCTATAATGGGCTGTACTACATTATATCTCATCCATGGAGAAAATTAACAATTATGGACCAATGCGCCACAAAATAACATATTTTGGAAACAACCACTTTATTTCAAACCTCGACTCCTAGTTTTACCCGTCGTTTACCCACATTGCAAGATACCAGAGGGACTATGACATTTTCAGTGTTATTACTCCGTTTATAATTAACACGAAATTGGCACTTCTGAGAGTCTATATGTGTTAGTAAGGGAAGCACTTGTTGCAATTAACAGTTGAAGAACCCAGGTGACTGTCTCTGGTGCAGAGAATATGTCCACGTCTCGTGCAGAGCGCTGCCATCTCGTCCGACGTCTAATAGCTCCATAACGCTTCGAAGATGGCCCACGTTATTGGCTGGTACGCGTGTGATAGCACGAAAGAAACGATATTACACTCATCCGTGTACAGACATCATTTGACCCTATATGTCGCATGCCCCAGGCGTGGATCGTTCTCTCAGGAAGCCTGGTGTAATTCCGATAGTTGTGATGCAGTGGTTATAAATCACAAGCAAAGAAAACAAATATCATAAAAAGGAGCAGACCCGGGGTATGAGATGTTGTGTGTGCTGCAGTCACAGTGGAATACATACATTATGTGTAATTAAGCTGCACTATATGGGTACAAAGCAGCTCAAAGGACTTGCAAGAAGCAGAACAAAGCAAACATGGGAATGAAATGCATGCATTGCAGGGATTAATGTTGTATACAGACCGCAGTATGAGAGGTTTGCCTTAATGGATATCATATGAAGCGTGTGGAATGGCATGGATTGGAGATACAGGGTGAGACTAAGGCTCGTATACATAGTCAATGCCAAGTTATTCACAAGACCTTCCCAAGTTAAGACCGGTCTCAATTTTCGTATGCACAGTCACGTACTTCGCCCTGCCTTGGTCTTGAGGGGAGAGGATGATATTTTTTTTTTACTTTTTTTCCTATTTGGTATAAAATATTAATTTTTTGTATTTAGAAAGCTCATAGCTGTAGCAACTCAACCAAATATAAATATTTTGAAAAAAAAAATTATTTGGGGGCCCAGATTTAAAATAATATATATATGCAATGTAGGATTTTACTAAAACCGATATATCTAAACCATTTTTAAAGTTAGATTCAAACAATTTTTTGTAATGTACTTGCAAAAGCATGCTCTACAATCTGTCTGTAAAAGAATTTTGATATTAGTCCCTACGTTTGTAAAATAAACAATTAAATTATAATAACACTTTTTTTATTTTCTTTTTCGCAAACAAACGGGCATATTTTAAAAATGAAACCTATTAAAAAATACAGAGAAAGGTTTCCTAATAGTCTAAAGAATGTGTGTTCTAAATTTCATGCATGTATCTTTAATAGTTCAGAAATTATATCCATTTTTATCTGGCAATGTAGCAAAAAAAAAAAATGAAGTTACCGGAAACAACGATAAAGGGATCTTGTGACTTAAAAATCCATAGCGAAAGAAGTTTAAAAATGGCGTCTGAACATCTGATAAGGCCACAAATACCCATAAAATGTTATGCAATGCATTCTACACATATTAAAGTGTATTTTAAAGACTTTTTTTTAAATTTAATTTACTGGAAACAACAATGAAAAGGGACGTGTGATTTAAAAATCTATAGTGCAGGTAATTTAAAAATGGCGTCTCAACATCCGTTAAGGGCACAAATACCCACAAAATGATATGCAATGCATTCCACACATATCACAGAGTATTCTAAAGAAATTTTTTTTTTTAATATTTACTCATTTTTCACCAAAAAATATCGTCCTCTCCCCTTGAGACAATCCTGAGATTATCGCTTTGAAGGAGAATGTTTTCATACATTTATGTCGTCATTGCTGATCACGTGATTAATGTCCGCGAATTAGTATTTCTTACAATCTTGCATTGTTTCATGTTATTAAAAATACTCAAATTGTAACAAACTATAGTCTCGACGCTGTTATTTCCGGCCTGACTCCGCCTCTTTGCTTACGTCTTAAGAAGTGAAGGCTCTATAAAGTCTAGATAGGTAGTATCGGCCGCCATTTTTGTTCTTTCGTTTCCGAGCTACCATACGAGGAATCTATTTGCCACACCGTTAAACATTATCATGTCGTTGCTCATATGATAATAAATCAAACGCAATGTAATTCAGCAAATAATTGAGCAGCAAATAACGTCTTCGTGTGCTTTCTGCGAACGCCAACGAAAGAGCCAAAATGGCAGGCGATTATATTAAGTATTTATCGAGCCTTAAAAAATGAATAACGTCTTCATAAGCGAATCACAAGGCGCACACGTTTAAATGTAGCCGACCTGCAACGCGATTGGCTGCCGGAAATTAGAGCGACAGGACTATAATTTGGCTATTATAACCTAAGGAACACACTACACAGTGATCCGGAAGTGAAAAGTTCTTCTTAAAATTCAAATTTTCTATCACAAATTTAAACATAATTATTTATGCATTTCGTTTGATAAATAATTGGAGTAATTTATCTTCACATTTTTATATCTTTAACGTCGTTTTTATTCTTGTTTTTAGTATTCGAAATAAGGAAGTTCTAATTTGTACGATTTTTATGATAGGAAAATAAAGTTTCTGAATTTGCCAATAAACTACAATTTTGAATTACAATATAAATTTACGGTTTTCGTTTATTACTTTAATCGTAGTAACATATTTTATTCTGTGGCTGGTTACTCCTATCGGACGGGGATAGTCACCTCACAATATGAATGTTGCATATGTTCGGATGAAATTTCTGCATATTTAAAGGACAAAAGTAAAATTATTTCAATAATTTATTTTCATAATACATTGTTATCTTATATTGACTGAGCTTATTGTGGAATGAAATGTTTTATATAAAACAATTTTCATCTCGAGAAGAAAAAAAAATAAGCAAAGTTGTATTGAATTCTTTTGTTTGAAATATCTCAAAGAATAGCCCCCTTTCATTAATGATATTACTTACGGTTCACTCTGATTAATGTAATTTTAAAATAAAATCCGAGTTAAAAATGATTCTGTAAAAATAAAAACACCAATTTGTTCGTAAAGAAATGGGAGTTCATTACAACAAGGTAGAATAAAAAACGATGAAATTAAATATGACCACCAACGTGTTGTTCATTTCCATTTCATTTCCTTTATCCTATTTCATAGATTTTACGTGAGCATTGAAGCTCTAAGATTGGGAAAAAGTCAAAATTTTACAAGATTACAATTTTGTGGCGAGATGAAGTATTCATGGTGTTCAACAGTTCAAATACAAAACATTTCATGCTGTGAAATAAACACCTTGCATATCAGAAATCACTTTCGGAATGGGAAGTGGTAGAAGGGTATATCATCATAATATACCATTAAAAAATTGCGCCATCTACCCGTTCCGAGGGTAAACTCGATCAGTCCATCTTGTTTTTAGGGCGTCCAATGCCTTTTCGTCCGCTTGGCTGGTGGTCCAAAACTCGACGTCGGGATTTTCAGCCTTCAGAGTTACATAAAGGGCCTCGAGGACCATAGATTGAGAACCACTGGTATAAATCATTGAATCAGCGCAGAAACGAGATGGACTGTTATATGATTGGGGAATATTTGTTTATGAACAGTGTTTCTCCCTCTGTATCACCAGTTTTTCTTGAATATTCAACTACTGCTAATTGGAATATGTATGATAAGACTTTCTTGTGTTAAATTCTAACGTACCTTGTTTACATGTTTCAACCTTTTATGTGTCATCCTCAGAACTGGTCGTTGTTGGTCTTGGCGCCTCTTGTTTTGTTTCCTGTGAGGGTGTGTTCGTGTGGTGTAATGTAGAGTCAAAGAGTGTGTGTGTTCTGAAATTGAGTTGTGTGTTGAGAATTTCGTTGGGGTGTGTTTTCGTGTGTCTGTATATTTCATATTGTTCTAGTGTGTTTAGTTTCTGGCTTTTTGGTTGGATGTGTAGTATTTCCATGTCTGTGTTGATGTCTCTGTGAATGTGGTTAGCATTTTGTGATGTGTTCTGCATATGTAGAAGTGTTTTGTAATTTTGTTATGGCTGTGATGTGTTCTTTGTAACGTGTTTGAAATGATCTGTCTGTCTGTCTGTCTGTCATATGTAGAATTTGTTGCATTCGTTATATTTGAGTTTGTATACGCCTGTGTGGTTGTATTTGTTTGTTTGTGTTGTTTGTGTGTTGAGATATTTTTGTAGAGTGTTATTTGTTCTGTATGCTTGACACAAGAAAGTCTTATCATACATATTCCAAAGTGATACAGTGTTAAAAAATTGTGTAATCAAGATGTATACCGCTAATTCTCTTAATTATCCATCTCCTATAACCTTCGCCATATTTTCTCGCTGTCACTCTAATATGGAATTTTGAGTCTTCCCTAGGATTCAAACATGAAATAAGTCACATTTATACACAAGGTAAGGTACATGTACGCCCACAAAACGCAAAAAATGATGAAAAATTATAATTTTCAAAATATAACTATTTTAATAGAGAATTTTCTCCCCTTTAATTTGATATAAGAATTTTCGATTTATGCCTTACGATTTTTCATATAAGTCGCATTTTCCAAAATTCTGAGTCATCAGCCACGGTCACTTCTACGAAGATCAATCCAAAAGTAATGCAGAGCATTTTTTAAATTTTATTTTTTATTCTAAACCTTTGCAATTTATGGAGGTCATAGATACATCCTTCCCCCTTGTATTCAAATTTATTTTAAATCGTTCCCGTGAGTGGAGCCAGAGAGTAGCTCAGACGTGTTGGTCCAGACTTTTATCGTGCAGATATACAGGCCCTCATTCCAAGGTGGCGCAAGGCAATTGAATGGTGCTGGGATTATGTGAAAAAGTGACGTATTGTTCCTGAAGGATATAACTACATTCTAGGAAATTATCAAAGCTGTAGGATAAAAATGTAATTTTTAAATAAATATTGTGGATTACTTTTGGAGTGATCCTCGTAGCTGCCAATCCCCTCTTCCAGCATTGCTTGTAAAATAAACTTCTTTCTAGTCCCAAAATAGTTGCATAGATATCAGGGCATGATCATTAGGTTGAAAACACGTTTTTACATAATGACGTAATTTATAATATTTTACTGTTAGTCACAAAACTGTAAATTTGTGTGTCAATGATGTTGTACGTCATTTTAATAAGAGTCCAAAAGTAGAAATTAAAATTCTGAGGAGGATGGACATAAACCCTGGGACAAACACCATTGCAGGATTTGTTGCATCAATGAAAAATAGAGACAAAATGCCAAAAAAAAAAACATTTACCACCAGAAGTTAAAACAAGGCGGAGGTATTTGAGAGGCAGAAAGAAGCTGAATCTGGATCGACATGAAGGTGCTTAAGGGGTGACATATGATGATGGAGTCTTCTAGGTTGTGAAAGTTTGTGGCTCATTTCCTGTAAATAGTAATTTTAGAATATTTAATTCTTTTAAACATGATATCGCAGTCAAATATGGTGATACCAAGAAGATATTGATGTCATTTTGAAACTTGAGCTGTCTCCTAGTACCTGACAATGAGTAAAATAACATTAATATAGTGTTAATTATATATGAATTTTTACATGATTTATGCAACATAAAATATTAGTGTAAATTACATATATGGTGATATTTAATTAATGTAAATGAAAATTAAAAATAGCTCTATGTCAGGCACTAAAGGATAGTTCTAACTATAAAACAGTGAAAAAAATGTGGCTCTATCTTAAAAACTGCATGAGCTATCATGTTTCAAGTTGTATGTCAAAATTATAAAAAAAAAATAATAATTTTTATGAACAATTTAGATATAATTTCAAGGGATCTGTTCACTTCATTCTCTTTCTGGTACCATTCTCAATTGCATAAAACTTTACAGAGCAAAATTATGCAAAACAAATTTTTTTGTATGTAAAGGTGTACAAATACCTTAAGATGATTTTCCTCTTGAAGCAATGCAAATAGAGGGTTACGAAACCGTTAATTCGAATATAACTCTCAAAATGCCATACTAATATCTCTCAATTTATTGTTCCCAAATTAGATTTTCATACAAAACTGTAACAATGGACATTGCCCAGATCTCTATGTTAAATGTATTACATTCCAATTGTTCTTTCACAATGACAATTAATTCATTTCGGTATTGGCCGCAGAGAGCTCTAGTTGGATTGTTAGTGGACGCTTTGTGTCTCATTGTATTCCATACAATTCACTATGAAAACCTTCATTAATTTGTATAAAATTGTAAATATTGAATTATCTGATAAATGTAATCATTGTAATAGCACAAACGAGCTAGCGGGATACGAAATGTTATTCAAATCTGCATAGTTTTGCTGATACATTACGTATTAACGTCAAATATTATGTATGAATACGTGAAAAAGTTCTCATTGACCATTTATAAATAATTACGCCTGAAGTTACAACAGTACAAGGGCCTTGTCAATGTAATCATATGAAATAACTATGATACTATTTTGTTTCCTTTTTATAAGTTAAACATCTCTAATGTTATTTATTTCTATTATGTATGTTACTTAAAGTTACGAAATCTTTCCACGCCGTCCAAATGCTATTTCGAGAATGATGAGCAGGCTTCGAGACTTCGGACCGGATAGAGCATTTCAGTGGGAAATCCGCATAACGGCGTACTGAGTATAGTGGTAAAACGTACAGTGGGTGGGGGTACTGTAGAATGAATGCCAACAAATACGCAAAGGAAAACGCTTTGGATTTGAAGGTTCTGACGAATAATTTGGTTTTCATACAAACTGTGTCTGAAACTATTACACGGTTAGAAAAGTCAGAGCAAGAGATGCCGGAAGCCCTTAGATTAACTCAGAAAATGATGCAGAGAATTAATGAGACATCAAGTACATCGGTTACTGAACGTGTAAAACAGAAGTGGAAATCAATTTTATGTAAAAATAACGAATATGGAACATTGTTTAACATAAACAGTAAATTAGTGGGCATAGAGTCACCCGAGAATAAAGGACTGTCTCTTAGAGACTGCAATGATGTTAGGTTTTTTCGTTTTGCTCCTATCACGTCATGCGACGTAGAGCGCAGCATTCTACAGTACAAACTTTGGCAGATAACCGAAAAAAATTACGTTTGAGACACTGAGAATGTATCTTGTAGTAGGTATATTGCAATTCGATACTGTAACTGCACTTCCTAAAGACGACGAATAGGATAAATGAAAAAAAAAATTAAAATGGCTACATGCTTATTTCCACCATTAACACTGTGTATAATTAAATACAAATGCTTATAAAAGACGGGAGAATAAATGCTTTTCATATTCTTTTGACATTATCATTGTGTAATGTATATTTACTTTCAGAATGTACATATGTGTATTTCCCCATACTACCGTACTCTACTCTAAAAAGCAACGTTGTTACCTCTCAACACATCTCTATCTATTTGCAGCGAGTCAACAACCTATAGTGCATGCACAGTAAACGTATTGTATCGGGTCCCAAGTCTCGAAGCCTGATGATGAGCAAGACTCGAAGCGCACGAGAGTTACGAGACGAGATTCGAAAGACAAATGCAACGAATAAAGCGAGCGAGAGCGGCAGTTAGATTTGTTCACCTCTAATGCACACAGTGCAGGAATCTACCCATCACTGGTGTAAACCGTCACTCTGACGTATAAATTGTGTCTCTACCATTGGAACTAGCACTTCTAATCCTACCCCAGAGATATGATTCACACTGTCGTTTCACGTCTCACGCGAGAATGTCAGCCTTCTAAAGTTTCGTTATTACCTTCCAAATTGTGTGCGCCTCACGGGCTCTGATGTGTCTATTCTATTTTTAGGCATCACGAATTTTATACATCAATCGTAGAAATCGCATTAGGAGTCTCGTTTCCTGTCAAAACGCTGCAGTCTGTACCACCACAACATTCATATTATTAAAATATCTGTGCTTAAATCAGTGCTATTCATTTCACAGGAAACCCTTCTCCTTCTGGTTGCTGTGTCACGCTTGTATAAACGATTGTGTTTAAAAATACAGACAGCAATAGTTTTTATAATGGTTTTGCCTTTACGAGTTCGTGTTGTCCTCGTTCAGTGCAATAGACCAGGACCGGCAAGGAATACTCCCCGCTTTGGCATTACAGAACTGGAGCGAGCCCGTGTGGGAACACAGCTGAGTAGCTGAGGTAGCTGCAGTACTGAGTGGTGACGTGCACTAGGGTTGTACAGTTGTGCAGTACATTAGCGGCGCGGCGGTGGAAGGTCATGCTTATATCATCACTAGGCCTGTGACATTGGAGCATGTTTACAGTGAAAGAAAGCCAACACAGAGTATATGCAAATGTATGTGTGTAGGGAGAGACACAGCCAGTTTTGCCAATTCAGCGGTTTTCCCGCTAAATCTAGCTTTTTTGGATAACCGTCTCGCGGGTAAAATTATATTATTCCGCTTAGCGGGAATACTAGCGGTTTTTACTCTTTAAAGTTTCTGAAATGAAATTCATATTAGCATTATTGACGGCTTTCATAATTACATTTAATTCGTTCAGTGTGTGTTTTGTGAAATAATGGATGTGTTAATGTATCGAAAAATCGAAAAATCAAAAGAGAATTGGGAGGACAAATTTAAAAGGTACGCAAAACGCGTCCTTGCAAGGGGTTGGGGGCTGTACAAAACTAAGTATGTGAGAGCTCCAAGCCTGTTGGCCACTAGTCTCACTCCAGTTTACGCTGCTCCACTGAAGGAGCTCTAGAAAATTTTGAAGGGGATGCCGAAATTGGACGTAACCTCTTAGGTACCACATACGCGAGGGGGACTGAGATTTGATCAATTGATCACGGAACGGGGCGAGGAGGGGATGGCTGGTGTTGGCCGTTAGGGTGGCGAGACGCTGTCATCTGTTGTTCGATGACAAAGCATGTGAAGGCCGTCGGAAGAAGCGCCGTGAAATCTAAATCTGCAATTTGAGAGGTCCCTGTCCTTTCAAATTGCGACTAATTGAGTGACCTCGTATATTTAATAGACAATTTATAGGTTCTGAACTAGGGCATACGTCGTTTATAATAAAGGGGAATATATATGGGGAAGGGCATATAGGTCCGTGGCCCATTTCTTATAGGGCTCATCCCGACATTTGTCTTACGCCTTAGGAAAACCTCAGAATACCTTAGGCAGGATGAGTTGTCTCATATATAAGAGACTAGCCAATTTGGCTGTTATGTAGGAGGTGATTGTTGTCATGAGCCTTGTTGAATCGTCTCAATTTTGAGACCAGCCATTTGGCTATATGATGGCTCAATTACGAAGAGGGGGGAGAGATGTAATTGTTAATTAATTTAGAGTAAATAGGGAGATTCATGGGGATATGAGTGCAGGTCCGTGGCCCATTTCTTTTAGGGCTCATCCCGACATTTGTCTTAGCGCCTTAGGAAAACATGTTTAGCCCAGTTAAGACAAGGTCATTTTAAAGCGGTTGCACTATCCAAGGAGTCTCATGGAGTTGAGTCGTGGCTACCAAAACCTGGGAGTAACGCCAGCCTCCCTGTCCTCCTGTCTCAATAATATAGCTAATGGACCTGTCTGGTGTCTACGCCGTAACCTAGGATCATACTGGCCGAGGCCAGATATGAGCGGGTTAATGTAGTGGTAATTCCATATTATATATGTCACCGTTAAAACCCGAAATCCGTCAAAACCATTTTCAACTAGTAAAAACTAGTTTAAGCAAATATAGATAGGTTTTTGGTTGCTAAAAGTCTAAAGAGCCCTAAGCAATCCAAACCTAACTTGTTATTGATTTTAGATCTTAAGAAAATTCGCTTTCTATCTGCATTCTTAAAAGTAGTATTTACTAGTTGAAACTGGTTTTGTCGGATTTCGGGTTTTAACGGTAACATATACGCTATAATGCAATAAGGATGATTGAAATATGTTGTGGCTGGATAAAAGTGTTCAAAATTGTTTTATAACGCCATATTGGGAATGATAAAAGTGTGCAATATTCGTTATATTGGAGGGCGGATATCGTTATATTGGCAGGTGGATGCTCTATATTGACCGTTATTGTTATATTATTATTATTATTATTATTATTATTATTATTATTATTATTATTACTATTGAATAATAATAAGTACACATTGAAATCTAGAGATATTTGTTAGAAAATCGCGGGTTTTCGAAAGCCATCTAGCGGGATTATATAAACAACTGTTGGTAACACTGGACACAACGTCCGCGGTACAGTTCATTCAAGTACAGACTGTCGTGAAGTAGTGCGCTCCACAGTATGGCTCAGAAGGAAAGAAACACGTCCTGGAAATTAGAATATTTAGTTTCACAGTATGGTGCAGAAATATTCTGCATTCTAAATAACAATCTCCATTGTAAACTTGCAATGTCAGCATTAAGTCTGCTATAAACAAGGAATATAACATTCAAAGACACGTAAGTACAATGAAACATAAACGGCTAGAACAAGGAAAAATGCAGAAGTACCCTGTATCGAATTCAACATTTTATGAAGACATGTGTAAGGCATTTATATCTGCCGACATACCATTTAACAAACTCGCAAATACGCCGTTCCGCGAGTTTTTACAGAAATACACTGGAAGCAAAATTCCACACCAGGCTACGTTACGAACGTACTAAGTTGAGAAAATTTACAACACAGGCATTACTGTCGTTTCGACAGATGTTGAACGCAGCTTTTCTGGATTCAAGTCCATACTAGACAGTTGTAGACACTCATTCGCTTTTGAAACTTTGAAAATGCATCTTGTTGTTCACTGTAACCAAAAAATAAATATTTGTAGTAGGCAATACATCGAAGCCTACGTTGAATTAAAATTTCTAATGACTGAAATGAATTTAAATAAAGTTAGAAAGCAATTCAGAAGGATGTGTGTATTAATCTCTTTGCAGACTGTACTGCACAGGACCAATTGGTGCTATGTACTCTATGTATGTTCTGTGTTGAGTTGGCTTCCTTTCACTGTAAACATGCTCCAATGTCACAGGCCTAATCATCACAATTGTACTACTGCTTGTGTGATTGCAAATAATCAAATCCCCAGTAGTATTTCTGTGGAGTTAAAAATGTTACAGACTTCTATGATGTGTAATATGACTTTAAATAACATACAGGGACATCTTTTTTTTTTACTAACATTTTTAATATTAACCTGACTATACCTTTAGAGAACCGGAAACACCGCTTGCTCCCCCCTCCAAGACTGGAGTTCGATGATACTGGCGTAAAACACAAATCACTCTACCAGGTATAGGAAGGAAGAAAAGTAGTTCATCCATTTACGTAAACTAGGAAATATCGCGATTTTGAGTATGATAATTTTCATTTGGTTTTTCTTTAATCAAAGTACAGTACTGTGTTAAGAATAAGTGTTTTTACTCACGAAGTGAGTTATCCATGCGAACGTATTCATTATGCGGTGTATATTATACTATCTACACCACATTAGCGTACAATATAGAGAAAGAAGTTAAATTGAAAAATAATCATAATATGAATATTTAAACACAATTTTGAAAATGGTGGCCGTTCATTTCGATACAGGCTTCAGTTCTTTTGTGCATATTATCGCACTATAGACTATTGCATCTAATTCCAATTGCCAGTTTCGTCCTTCGTACTAGTAACTCATGTTGAAATAATTCAATACCTACTCTACGTACTGTAAATTCAATCTTCACTTCTGCCCGACCCGAAAATATAAAATTACTCAGACATGCCATCTACTGTCCGTCCAAGTGGTTATGCCGCATGATTGTAGAAAGGGAGGAAATCACGTGACAGTTAATTACTTAACGAGGCCCTTTTATTTAAGTTAAATTAAACAGCTGTATAATATTACGTAAACGTCCAATTCCTAAGAGAAATTAATGTTTTCAGAAAAGAGCTAAGACAGCCCAGCTTTCACAGAGGGGCGAGCAGAAGCAGGTGGGGGAAATCGGGATGCGACGTAGGCAAACGGACAGTACCTGTGCGAAAATATGATTCAATATTGAAAGCTCTTTCGTCACTGGAAAACGCGAACATATTTCTGGAATGTACTATACTCAGTAACCCAGTACTGCTTACTATCTGCTGTCTTGGCTCTTTGTGGAGTTGGAACTTCATTATTAGAAGTAGTGGGAGTGAAGTACATTCAAAAACTGAGGTACAATAAAAATTGAAGTAAAAATAAAATGATGTCCCTGTACAATCGTATACTTCGCTTAGTTTACAAAACATATTGATGGAATAACTCTAGCTCCCCGTCCGGTAGTAAATTAATGAGCGGAATTACGTTGCAACATTTTTGTTCCTCCTGCACAGTTAGCAGATTGTAACATAGACCCTTATTCGGCCCAACGCTTCAATTGTTAATATTTGTTACTTCTTTTTGTGCCACTGCCTTATTCTATTAAGTTACAGCCGAATAGCTTCTCAATCTTCGGTTTAACTCAGCTGGTTACGGGAGTCTGTTGCACTAATCAAATCAAATATGTAGTTCGCAATTCTCTCACGAGTTTGATATGGGGAAGGTATGCATCAGTAATGCTGTCTATCGATCCATCAAACTTCAATTCCGAAAACCCTGCACACAGACTCGCGGGGAAAGGAAGGGGGCTGGAGGAACTAAATGATACAAATTGCTTCCTCGTGCAGTTGTTAATGTCCATTCTCTGCTGTTGTATTGCAAGTGTACAGTCGTGGCCAATCACGCTCGACCCCACCCATTAACGGGATCGATTCCAAGTTTTCATAACCTTCTGATTGGATTATATTGTAAGAACGCTTGTGAAATTGGGTCTCGGTTGCTAAACAGAGAACGGATCTCAGTTCATGGCGCTTTCGTGTTGCACCTTTTAATAGGTCAAGTAACTGTCTAGAAGATTAATTATTTTATGGCAAATTACAAATCACCTGCAGTGGAATTTCTGCGCCAAAACTTAGCAGTAAGAGCACGATACGGTGCGGAAAGTTTAAGTAGCAAACTTTCCGTGTAACTACTCTGTCCTAATGCGAAATATATTGCGGTATATGTATAATTCCAAGAACTGGTCGATACAGACAGAGGGAGTATCAAAGATTTAATCTTATAGGAGCTTCTTCAAAGTCACGCGTTTATGTAATTTAGTTGAAATAGGAATATTTTTACTTTATTCCATTTATAGTAACTTAATATAATTAATGACCCTCCAGAAATAGTCTCGATTGAGAATTTATGTTATGTCGCTTCCACAGTTGTGATGGTCGTGTAGGTAATTGCTAATATCCCTAGATAAAATCGGCCTTTCTAGATTTTGCTAGTCTGGCAGTATAAATGAAGGGTTCAGAACTATAGTGGACCAAGCAGCTGAACAAATTGGATAAAGAAATAGTGTGCGAGCTTGTATATATATAAAGGAGTCTCAATGGGGAGAGGACTTTCGGTGATAAGTCGTAGGTTCTCCTTCTCTTCCCTGCGTGATGTTTTTCTAAATATGCATGCCACTGTCTTGCAAAAAAAAATTCAAACATTTTACTAAAAAAATTGAGCGATATATTTCATTTTGAAATATGCAAATTATTCATAATAATTTTGTCAATAACTCAGAATCTAATTGATTCATAGAAATGAAACTTCACCACATCAGGCAGGAATCACTCAAGGATCTGTACTAGGGCCTCTACTTTTCGCTATTTACATTAACGACATCTCTACTGCCCTTAAACATTGTTAGCATCATCTCTATGCAGATGATCTTCAGATATATATATATATATATATATATATATATATATACATTCACTACCAAACTCACTTAATGATAGCCTATCAAAATTAAAACATGATCTTACGTTAATCAGCAGCTGGGCTAGAAAATGCGGGCTAAACCTTAATCCCGGGAAAACGCAAGTAATTCTACTAGGACATCAAAGATTACTATCTTCCATCAGCATTCATACACTTTTGCCAGTGACTTTAAATAATACTATAATACCATTCAGTACTACGGTTAAAAACTTAGGTTTCCATTTCGACTCGAATCTCAGCTGGAATGCACAGGCAAAATATGTCTGTAAGAAAACTTTCTCAATCTTGCATTCACTGAAAAGACTGAAAAATTTATTTCCTTCTAAACTGAAACAGATCTTGATACAGACACTGGTGATGCCTTACTTTGACTATTGCGACGTTTTGTATAATGATCTTAGTGTTGAATTGTCATTGAGGCTTCAGCGTGTTCATAACGCTTGTGTTCGTTTCATTTTTAACAGCCGTCGCTATGATCATGTCTCCGAGTATTTCTTTCAATTATCTTGGCTTCGTTTACGAGATAGACGTTCAGTTCATTCACTCTGTTTGCTGTATCAGATTTTAAATAATTCCACACCTATTTACCTAGTTCCTCGCTTCACACTTTTAGCATCCCACCACAACCGTGATACACGTTCACAGCATAAGCTTGTTCTATCAATTCCATTCCATCAAACATCTCTCTCTACTCTGCTTCCTTCACAATACACACAGCACGTTCCTGGAATTCCTTGTCACAGGAAATCAGGAGCAGTCGGAGTCTAAAATCTTTTAAGCACACTCTACTTAAAAATGTTTTTAATGAACACAACTAGACTCTTCCGGAAGTTTCTAAATAGTCTTAAATGACCAAGTTGTTATTTTTTTTCTCCTCTCTCTTCTTCTTTTTTTTCTTTTCTTTTTTTATTATCTTGATATATTATTTAATCATTTGTATTTGTATGCCATTTAGTACGACTTTGCTAATCAACATTTTATGTCTTGTAACCCACATGTATTCTCCTATTAGTATAGTAACTGTATAATATATCTCAAGTGAATTAATCGTCGAATTTATCACGAGCATTTTAGGTCTTATAAATTGTGTGTGTGTGTGTGTGTGTGTGTGTGAGTGTATATTCCCCTTATGATATGTAACTGATTTTGATTATGCGTAATTTTCTACTTTATTTTATATATTATGTAACCGATCTTGACTATTTGTAATTTTATATTATGTAACAGATCTTGACTATTGTAATTTTCTACTCTATTTTATGTAATTTTTAAGGTATTTTCTTTTGCGTTCTTTTATAATCTAATTTTGTATTTCATGTATATTATTGAAACCTGGTTGAGTGGAAGAGAAGGCCTCATGGCCTGAACTCTGCCAGGCAAAATAAACCTACTACTACTACTACTACTACTACTACTACTACTACTACTACTACTACTACTACTACTACATCATTATCTGTCACACTGTGATTATGTGTACAAAATATCAAAGACGTAGCTCGAAAATGTAGAAAATAGAAATTTCACCCATCATCTCCCTTAAGGAAAGAAGTACACCAACAACAATTCCACTTGCTGATTGTTAAGACCGTAATCTTATCATTCCCATTGGTTCACATAGGTGGAAAGAATGTTGTCGTAAGTCCTATTCTTTTGAAAGCAATGGTTAATAAAATGGAAGCCATGCCTTGTGATCTCACTGTTATCAAACAAGAACGTTTGCAATGCCTTACCATAATAACGCTTTAAAGTACAAGGCAGAGTGCTTGGGGAACAAACAAATAGAAGCAAGAAAGTCGGCGACATCTTGAGCTCAAAAGAAAGAAGAAATTTGACCGTTGAAATGCAATTGCACGTAAGCATGGGGAACATTCTCACTCGATTGCTCTGTATTTTGCTTCCCCGATCGTCGGCCTTGACGTGACTGCCACACAAAGTGCTTCGGGGCTTAGGGAAAAAAAAGTCTGCTCCAGATATGACAACGGATTTAACTGCCTGGCATTATGGAGGCATGTAAGATCTCTGTCAAAAGTGCATGGCCTGAAGCTCCTCTTACTCTGATGTAATTGCCTTCCATTTTACTATCGTCAATGTTAGGATTTCAGAAGTCTCCACGCAGTTCGAAGCTACGAATTGTCTGAATGAAAAATGAAACTTTTTTGTGGTGAAAATTTCTTTTCTTAATGAGATCTGGTTTCCGGTCAGAAAGTTGCAATAGTCTTTTGTACGAGTCTGTGAATTGGCACAATATCCTATGGAATTCACGTATAATTTTTATTACATATCTTGCAAAAGGGAGGAATGGCATTTCTTTCAGTGTCAGTGGTGCGTAGAAAACGTGTAACGACTAAAGGAACAATGAAAGTTCAAACACAGGGCAAGTAAAGTGTATGAGCTCTTCCATCTCAGATCGACCGAAATATAGAGAAATTTGACCTTACAATTTCTAAATACAATGAAACCTTTTTCGTACATAGAGAACTGTGATGCAATGCTTTGTGCAAAGTTTGAGGCATCTGAACTTCATAGTGTTTAAATTAAAAATATTTAAATGTATAGTATTTTCATAAAATTCATCATCATCATCATCCTTAGCTCGACAACCGATCATGGGTCCTGGCTGTCCATAGGAGTTTCCGCCATTCATCCCTATTTTTAGCAATACTCATTTTCATAAAATTAGCAACTTTAAACTGTTATAGCTCCGAAGCCCTTTCACCTAATAATCAAAATCATGGTTTATTTTGATGCTGAGAAATTAAAGTTTATATTGACATATAAACAGATTTTCTTACTTTTTATGGAAATGGAGAAATTTAGATTATTCCTCATTAAGACGGCTTTGCCACCGAAAAAATATTTTAAAAATATATAGTTAGATTCCGCATTTAAAGTACAAATAAACACATATGTTTTACTGATGGCACGTTGCTAAGAAAGTATTGAAAATATCAAATAAAGAAAATAAATAGTACACACGTGAACTAACCAGCTGACTGTGAGATGGGAGCTAACCGAGACAAGCAAGGCCAGGAGACATAAACACGTGATGTGTCGTCTAGCAGCGCATGGCTGTGCTAGCTTTATGACAAGTTTTCATAAACACAGGAGTAAAACGACGCCCAACGCTCGCTTATCTTCAGCTCTCGGCCAGTGCTTGTGAAAATAATCTATTTAATACCCTCGAAACTTATTGCCATACCACTAAGCAAACAATGCCGAATCCCTCTTAATAATGCATGGTTTTTTCTCAGTATTTTTTTACATTTTTACAGATTGTCGAAAAGCCTAAAAGTAAGTAAAATCAGATTATCTCTCTCTCTCTCTGTGTACAATAAAAATAAGGATTACTTCTCAACATAACCTACCAAATGTCAGCTTCAAAATGAGCTCCCGTTCAATGTTCTGCAGTAAATGGTTCCAGAGTTCTGAGCGCTGAAAGAGGCTTGTTTTTATAAAATATGCTAAATTTGTCACTCAATAATACGAAAACCGTTTGACTTTCGATAGTATATTTTTGAAAATGCACTCTCCTCAGCACCTTGTATAAATAGGGAAAAAATTAGAATACAAAAAAAATGCGAGGTTTTTTACTGATCGATTTCATATGGAATACCCGTATGGTCCAGACTTGGTTATATTTACTAAATCGATAGTAAAGTGGACTGTAACTAGAGATGGGTGATAGTCACGATAGTATCGATAGTACTATCGACTGTTGTTCCTACAATCGATAATCCTATCGATAGTTATAATCAAAGCTATAGTCATTACAAACTTTCTTGTTAATTGGTTATAAACTGAATATATTGTTAAATTATTATTAATTTAATTATATATAGTGAATTGAATCAGAATTACTACTAATAATACACAATATTATAATCTGTTCCTAAAGTCCCAACATTAGCCATCATTATAATGTTTTCTTAAGCATGTGGCGACATCCTACTCAAAAGGTTAACGTCGGAAACTGGTAGATACTGAAGCCATGCAATCGCTAGATTCGTCTACAAATGATTCACTTAATCATTCCTAAACATTCTTGGGAGAACATACGCTCCTACACACAACCATAACACAGCTCGGAGCTGTGATTTTGGAACTGTAGTCACAGTCTGAACCAGTGACAGATGTATCACAGCGCCAAAATCACAGGTCTTTAAGTCACATATCACCACTAATTGATACGCGATATTTTTGGGTTAGGGATTATTTTAAGTTATGACTTGAGACTTCAGATTTACTCTTAGAAATTTCTCTTGTACATTTTGAAAAATTTACAACACACAAGCCGGATGGTCCATGGCGAGTCCTCACCCTCACTTCATTTCACCCCCTATGGTCTAATTACCTGGTTGGGTTTTTACAGAGGTTTTCCCCAACCATAAGGCAAATGCCGGGTAATCTTTTGGCGAATCCTCGGGCCTCACATCATCTCACTATAGCTCCCCAAAATATTAAAAAAAAAATTGTAGAAAATTACAAAATTTATTGTAAACTGTAAATATTGTAAAAATTTTTAAAACTTGTAAAAATTGTAATTGTAATTTGTAAAATTTTGACTTGTTCCACATCTTAAAGCTTCATTGCTCATGTAAGATCTATGGAATATAATAAATTAAATGAAATGAAATAATCTAACTACAGTGAAATAAATCGTTCTGTTAATTATGCATCCTGCAACAATGGAAAGTCATTGTAGCGGTTGTTTTCAACTGAACTAATTTCTGTTGCAACCATGATAGAGTCATGTTTTCTTTTTAAATTGATGGGCTCAGTTACTGCATGGTCTGTAGTAAAATATCTCATGTGTATAAAGTTACGTACTATACTTATTGTTGAAAAAGATTTGCATTTTATTTTTCATTCATTCATTTAGTGTTCTTCCTAAGGGCAGGTCTTTCACTGCAAACCCAGCTTTCTCCAGTCCTTCCTATTATCTGTCTTCCTCTTTGTCTCCACATATCATCCATGTATCTTAATGTCGTCTATCATCTGATATCTTCTTCTGCCCCGAACTCTTCTCCCGTTCACCATTCCTTCCAATGCATCCTTCAGTAGGCAGTGACCCAACCAATTTCTTTTCCTCTTCCTGATCAATTTCAGCATCATTCTCTCTTCACCCACTATGTCCAACACAGCTTCATTTCTTATTCTTTTCACTTCACAGGTTCCATTCTTCTCCATATCCTCATTTCAAATGCTTCTAGTCGCTTCTCTTCACTTCGTCGTAATGTCCATGTTTCTGCCCCATACAATGCCACACTCCATACAAAGCACTTCACTAGTCTCTTCCCTAATTATTTTTCCAAAGATCCGTAGAAGAGGCTCCTTTTTCTATTAAAAGCTTCCTTTGCCATTGCTATTCTCCTTTTGACTTCCTGGCAACAGCTCATGTTACTGTTTATAGTTCATTCAAGTATTTGAAGCTGTCCACTTCCTCTACTGCCTCATTTAGAATTCGCAAGTTTATCTTCTGTATTTTTCTTCCTATGACTATGCTTTTCGTCTTATTTGCATGTATCTTCATCCCATACTGCTCACGGCTGCCATTTAGCTCCAGTAGCATTATTATTATTATTATTATTATTATTATTATTATTATTATATTGTTATTAATACTTGCGTATTAATTTTATAGAAAGTTAAGATTATGTCCTGCGACGTTCAAGTTCCGGTCTGTTAAATAAGGTTTCATTTGAAAGAATGACTACAGTCCATAAGTTGCTTAACATTTAGAAAAGAAGAGATGTTTTTGATAGGTTAAATAGTTTTATAGATATCACTGTTTAAATTTTGTAATGCATCGTAAAATAAATACTCTAGGAAATGGCGGATGGAGATTGATTCAAGAAATATGCAACTTCACATTGCTTGTCTTTAGTCTTTCGAATTCTGCACACCTCATCACCAAATTATCTTTTATCTCGTCTCTCTTATCTACACTCTAACTACTAGGGCTGGATAAAAAGTAATGGCAACAGTTCGATATTTCTGACATGGCTTTATTCACAGGGGTACAACATTTACGTATCTTCAATATAGTCGCCCCCCTTATTTATCACATTTTGTCAAATGTTTGGAAGGCGTTGTACCTTCAGCGCGTCCATCTTTGTTGATGTTCCACATTGATAGCCCTATAGCACGGATAAGTTCATCTCTGGTATTGTACCGGGTCCCTCGCAGTGGTTCTTTCTCTTTGGTGAAAAGATCGTAATCGCATTGACTCATCGGGTGAGTACGGTGGATGTTCCAGAATCTCCCATTGCCAGCGGCGCAAGAGGTCCTTGACAGCAGCAGCGGCGTGACTCTTTGCATTATCATGAAGAATGATGGGATTCTGTACCACCAAGTGTCGTCGTTTTCTCCTGAGGGCTGGACGAAGGTGGTGCTGTAGGAACCTGCAGTAGTAGTCCGCGTTTGCCGTCTGCCTTGGAGGTACAGCGTGGTGCAGTGTTACCCCATCAATGTCATACACCACAATGAACATCACCTTCATAGCACTTTGTGTAGGGCGAAGAACCTGGATGCTTCCATTAATTTGATTGACGTTTCAAGTTTGGTTGGTTCGTATGAGCTAGCCCAGGTTTCGTCCATAACGACGATTCGTCCAAAAAAGTTTTCATGTTTCCTTTGGTACCGGTCCAACAAGGCTGTGCGACTGCATAGCGGTGCCATTGTTAAACCTCTGAAATTTCATAGGGTATCCAACGCCCTGTAATTTTGCGGTAACCCAGAATGTCTTGCAGAATGTGGAGCACAGATTTGTGACATACTCCGACTTCCGCTGCTAACTCACGCGCAGTCCATCGGTGATCAGCATCCAACAGGGAAGCAAGGAGTTGAACTGTGTTGTCCTCCACGCGGGGTCGTCCTGTACGGAGGTTGTCCTGAACGGGATCCCTGCCTTCCCGGAACGCTTTAACCCATCGTGCCGCTGTGCGATATGGCAACGCTGCATCGGCACATGCTTCACGCAGTCCCTGAAAACATTCTTGTGCTCTACGACCTCGTGTCACTTCAATTTTGATCCAGGAACGTTGCTCTAGTTTTGTAAACGTAGTCTTAGGGCGCTCGCACTATCCCTATGAAAGTCAACGTTCTACTCACTGCAGAGATTGACAGAGTGTTGTCGCCGCTGGCTGCACTAACTCATATAACAGTCCTTGTTCATGTCCACACAGCTGGCAGCTCTCGAAGGCATCATCGTCACGTGACAGCAGTATTGCCATAACTTTTTATCCAACCTATGTAAATACCAGACCACTTATCAGTGATATGCTTTCCTTCGTAGACCATAATGTTATTCTTCATTTTTAACAGTCTACATTTGAAGTCAGTGGAATTTCTTCTCGAAGAATATCATAAATACTCTTGTGTTAAACTGAACACTGTATAACAGAGACTGTACTGTATCTTAAATAACATAATCGAATCATGTAATATTGGAGATTACAAATAAATTGTAATTAAAATGCAGCAAAAATATTTCAGTATGCATCAGTAAGTTATTGTTGTAACATTTGCATTCTTTCTTTCCAGATCCGAGTGAAACAGAAGCCGGACCAATGACGGTTTCGGTAGTCAGCTACTGTCATTGGATTTGAGGCCTACAGAACCCGTGACCCCTAGCATGCGCTCCCCCATCACACACTGTTGACACCACGTGAGTAATACAGCCATCAGTTTTATTAGTAAAAGTTGCAGTTAATTTGATATCTCATAAATGTGAAAGTGTTTTCTGTTGCTGATCGTATTCGTCTTTTATCTCGAAATCTTTATTGTACGCCAGGAATAATATTATTTTATGTAATCACAAACAAATATAAGTATCCCGACACTGAAAATCAGAGTTACATCTACGAGAGAGATGAACTAAAACAACAAATTTGAGAATTTCTGCCAAATTTTCATGCTCATTTCCATTTCAGATTGAAGTCATTGATTGTCATTTAGAATCACCAAGATTTAACCAAATATTCCATTTCGCTAGTCATCTGTTTCGATCTACTCAAATGTCTACAAAGAATCAGCTGATGGGTTTCAGTAGTATTTGTATAAATAAGACGTATACCTTAATTATAATTTGCTTTTTAGAATCATATTTTTATAATGGAATACATGGTCAGGAATTGTTAACGAACTATTCGTTATGAATGTGCGTAAAAGAATATTTTGTCCAGGTTTCGTGGCATCGTCGCTGCGTGGACTAAGGTACACGTACCAAATAACGCCACCTTAACACTTCAGTCACTTTTGCTCTGGAAATAAGTTATGTACAAACACGAAAATTATTAAAGAGAACCGTAATCTTATCTTTACAAAATAGCACAATGAAAATGGATATATTATATACCGAACAAGAATTAGAACTCAAATAGGAAAACTTTGTAAACTGGCGTTATTAGTAACAGGTTGTCCAATTAAAGCCACCTATTTTCTAGTAACCTATACACTTATATTGTTAATTAATTATTTTTTCTAAGCAACACAAATTGAACTAAGCGACAAAATTTGAGTTTCTGTTAATAAAAGATACAAAATCACTCAATATTAATGAAAGATTCTTGATCTGAAACTGAAACACCAGATGGATTAGGAAAATATGTTTTCCAGTGACTCCTTACTTAAAAAAAGAGACAATGAGACACAGTAGAAAGTTATTAAACACAAAAGCATTTACCTTAGTTTAATATGAATGTTTTACAATAAGTAAAACAAAAAATTAAGTTATGTAAAATAAAAAAAAATAAGAGTTCGTTAAGCAATTAAACCAATATCATCACTACACACTGTGAACATTTGTAAGTTGAATCTTAGTGATTTTCCTGATGTTTTCACACTGATGCTGTACTGTCAGCCTTAGTACTAACATAACCTAAAATTTTGTCTCTAAACCTTTAACGCCACATGGCGTTAAATCGATACTGAGTACTTGATAACATGACATGCCTGTTTCTCTAACATTTTCAAATTTTATAGATAGCAAATACTTTCTATACATAGAAGAATGTTTAAGGATCACGAAAATATATAGTTTAATATAGTTATTATTTGCTCAACACACAAAATAAAATATTGCCTCTTACCTTGATATAAGAACAGCCATTCACTATCAACACACAACAGGAAAATGATGGAATATAATGTCACTCGTAAATGTCAGCGGACAGCTAGTAACTCATTTCATCACTAGATTGCAAGCGAATGCAGGCTACAGTAGTGCACTACCGAAAACTTGTGTCATTAACAAATTTTAATAGGGTGGCGTTAAAGGTATGCATGGCGGTATTTGGCTCAGGGACCTTATTTTCTTTCCATATATTTATATGATGCTTTTCGTTCAGTGAAACGATAATTTCCTATCTTTCTAGTATTATGGATTTCTTGAAGGTCATACTTTATTTTGGCTGACCCGCAAAATGTTTTCTGTAATTTAGGCTGGTAATCAATTTCTACTCATGAAATATTTGCATAATGTAGTGGCTTAAACACTCTTAATGAATTGACAGTGATGTTACATTTCGATTTTAACTTTTCAATATACCTAGTAATCTAAAATACACTAATAGAAAATCACTTTACGTTATGCCATATCGTATCTCTTCTGTGAAAAAAATGAAACCAGATTTTTATTCTTACCATAAGGTTTTCAGTGCAATTGTTTATATCCTTGTTGTGAAAAATTAAACCTGTACTTTATTCTTATAAAAATGGTTGACGTCTTTGCCGGAAAAAAGTTAATCCAGTTTTTACAATTATCATAAGGATTTTAGAGGAATGGCTGGTGTATTTGAATTAAAAATGAAACCAGTATTTTACAATTAACATACGACATTTTCAACGACATTTATCCAGAATACATTATTAATCATGAAGTTTATAGTTTCATTTTGTAAACAACTAAATCACAGAAAAATTGTTTAGTTTATGTCTATATTTTCAGACTGTAATAAAAATGTTACGTTTGTTACACTGCCTAAATTGAATATTGTATATATAGAGTTTACATTAAAAACTTTACTTTAATTCCACCAATAGAGCTTTATGTACTAAATAATATAATACTAATATAAAGATACAGCATTTATTATGTTTCATGTACGTATCCACAATTTATATGTATATGATTGTTACGTTAATTTTGAAATTCTTATTATTAATTTATTTATTTAAATCCACCACCACCAGAATCGGGCTTCCAATTACAGGTGGCTTACACAGATACATACACAAAATACATAATAAGAAAAAAACAAAACAAACAACACAAACGAAAGAAAGAAAATACATAATGATAATAGATGTTAATATAGTGCCAAATGTCAATATAATGATACAAAATTATTTTAGAACTAGAGTAAAAACATTATAATACACTTCTTCATAATTTAAATATCTAAGGAAATACAATTCCTTTTAATATTGTATGAAATTTTTCAACTGTTAAACTGAAATCTAATTGAGAATCACAGTTTAAAGACAGAGAGTTGTAAGTATTACACGTAACAAACAATGGAGAGTTCTGGAAGAAAACAGTTCTAGGAATGGGAATAACAAAAGATTGCCTATGACGTAATTCTGTTTTTTTTTTACATTGAACTGTTATTCAATATACCGTTAACAGTCGTATACAGTAAAATTTGACTATTTATTAATCGTCGATATTTTAAAGTTTTATAACAAAATTAAAAAAGCAACTGATTATATGAAATTTGCTTGTCATAAGACGACACGTGATGTTTTTTAAAATATAAATAACATAAAAATCGTTTCTGTATCCTTTCTATTTGCATCTGATGGGACTGGAACTGAGGTGACCATATTACAGACGCATACTCTAGCTTACTCCTAACTAGAGTTTTATATAGAGTATCAATAGTATTTATATTTTTTAATTCTTTTGTATTTCTGATTATAAATCCTAATTTTCTATATCCCTCAATTACCACGTGATTTAAGTGCATATTAAAACATAAGTTGTATGTAAAATAAATACCCAAATCCTTAAATGATTCTACTCTATGTAACTTCACACCATTAATTTCATACGAATTTTGAGCAACTGTCTTATTTTTAGAATACATCATAAAGCAACATTTATAACGTTAACGTTAATTTATGTCATTGTGAAGAAAGCGTGGAGAAAATTTTCCATTGTCCTTACAGAACTTATTGTCTGTTGATAAGAGACTGTTTTAAATCATATTTTTAGAGTGTTAAAAAATTCTAGTTTGTTCTGTCTTTGTATCAGCACATCTCTGTTCAATATGCGTTCTTGATGTGTGTGTCACATTGCAGAGCCGTGTCTCTTACTTTGCGAACACACGTCTATGACCCGGAGGAGACATTTTGCACTTTGTGCTCGGAGCGTAAGCTCCTTACACCGCAAGACCGCGGGGACTGACAAACTGTAGTACGCCGTGTTTCACTGCCGCCCGCACACACTATCTAATATTCTGTTTGAGTGGGCTCTGCCCCCTCCTCGAATTTTCTCCTCTTTGACAGAAAATCACGTTCGCGGCAAGATTGTCGTTAAAACAATATTCCGTAATGGATATCTTAATTAGTTTCGAAAGTGTGTACTCAAGATTGCTGTCTTACTCTCGTTTCTCTAATCATGATTTCGTTTTGTATGTATGTATGTATTTATTCACACTGCAATGGGTATATACCCGGTGGCAGTGGTAACTAATTACACTCAGTAAAGACAATAATAAACACAATTAATAAAATATACAATTACTAATAATAGTAATAATTAATATTAACAATAATTAATAATAATAATAATAATAATAATAATAATAATAACAAAAGGGAACATCCTAAATTAAATGAAGCACGATCGGTTAAAATAACATTTAAAGTAAATCTAATTTGTACCTTAAACCTATGTTCGAACTAAAACCCACGAGTATGATATGTTCATATCTGCACAAGTACCTTTCAACACTACACTCATTTCGCTGTCAACTCACTCACTGCACTGGAACTACGACACATTTCACTGATTCTATCCTGATTTCACTAACACTTCAAAAACATTTCACTGTTCAAATACTTTGCACTGCCACTATAAACTGACAGGAACACGTTTCACTTACTCAACACATTTCACTCACACAACACACTTCACTGACACAACATGATTCTTCACTGATGGAACACTTCAATAACAAAATATCAATTATACCCTTTAAATGCTGTGTATAATTATCGTCTATTAGTAAAGTCCTTAAGCCTATTTTTAAATACATTTTTGGTTGTTGGTAAAGCCTTTAGTAAGTCTGCAGGTAAAGCATTCCAGTCCCTGATAGTATGATTTATAAGAGTAGTCGTTCCTTGAAGAGTAATTTGGCGGCTGCAACCTATTTTTTATTTCTCTCCAGGCAGGCTCACCTCTGTATGTTTTGAAAAGTGCGCATAATCGAATTCGCGTTCTCCTGTCCTTGAGTGTGTCCCATTTTAATGGTGAATTTTTCCGACAATACCTGAGAGCCCGTTTTTTAATCTTTTCCAGTGTCTTAGTCATGTATACACTGTTGTTTAGTGGTGCTCACTTACCTCCGGTTACCTCCGATTGATGCCGCGCAGGTTGTATATGTGCTGTGGCGCAGACATACACTTTCCGCTGAGCATTCCTTTAATCGGATCAGGTAGTGATTCGAGTCCGCTGACGTCCGCGTATCTTTTAAAATAAGTTGTAATTTGTTGTTGTATATTCTCTCCTTTATGCTAATCTCTCTCTGTTTCTTCGGCTCTTTTTTGTGTTGCTTAAAGTGCTACGTTAGCTCACAGATTTTTTTTTTTCTAGTTTTGGAATTCATAGTAAAAGGTAAAAGGTATCCCCGTAACATGCCATGAAAGCACTTGGGGGGCATGGAGGTAGAGCCCCATGCTTTCCATGACCTCGGCACTAAAATGAGGTGGTGTGGTCGGCACCACGCTCTGACCGCCTTTTACCCCCGGGAAAGACCCGGTACTCAATTTTATAGGAGGCTGAGTGAACCTCGGGCCGTTCTGAAAGTTTGGCAACGAGAAAAAATCCTGTTACCACCTGGGATCGAACCCCGGACCTTTCAATCCGTAGCCAGCTGCTCTACCAACTGAGCTACCCATGGTAAATGTGGAAAGACGTATTAGTTTTATGTCATTGATCAATCTAACTGCAAAACTAACGCAGAAATAAAGATTTTCAGTAGGTAATGTAAACATTTATACTTTAATTCTCCTAGAAACTCTCGTTTAATCGCAAACAGGGTTTGTCAATTATTATTCTAATCGGTTTAGTTTAACGTAAAATATATTAAAGGAGCTTCAGAATGGAACAAAAGAAACGTGGGCTATCAGTGGGTTAAAGTTTACTGTCCAACATAATTTATTCAGATTCTTCACCGGACAGGATTGTGATTATTGTGTTAAAGGGTGTCAGTATTTGAACTGCCTCTTCTAAAACGCGCCACTCTTTCTCTGTAATAAAAATATAAGCGGATATCAACTTAAGAATAATTGTAATTATATTATTACCACATGTTTCTTTAGTTTCATTCAGAAGTATTTTAATCCAAACAGTAAAATATAATTCAAGTTGTCTAAACAACAAAATATAACTCAAGTCGTCATGTAAATATTTCATATGTTTTTTATTGGCTCGAAAGTTAAGTTTTAGAGAAATTTCAAGACTTTCCTAGACTGTGAACCTTTGGGAACAATAGCACTAAAACAATTTAAAAATAAATCGTATGAAATGTTTTGCGTAATTGTTTTCATCAAGTTCGCGATTGTGCGATCGCTTCAAATGGTCTAACAAATTCGAAGTTCCACCACCCTTACAGTAAATTCGTCCACAAAGTTTACAGTGTGCGACTTTATTATTACCTTCAACTAAATTAAAGAATTTCCATGCGACGGATATCCGATTTGGTGCCATTTTATTCCACTCATAACTACCGTCAGTCCGTACGCGCCGGTCGTCCTTGAGCTAACTGTCGCTTCGCTCCGAACCACCGCATCCCTCCGTATGTCCCCTGTTCCACCTACGGTAGTATCGGAGATCACCGGTGGAGAGCTTTATTCGCAATCTTCGATTCCTCCGCGGTAGTAGTCACTCCGATGAGCAGCACTGCTGCTGTTGCTATCAGACACAACAGAGAGTAGGGGAGAGTTGAGTAGTATCGGACATCGGGTAATATCGGATAGTGAGTTTCTTTCATCTACCACACGATGATAGTACCCGATTGACATGGTTACGTTTCTGTGACGTCGCATACAGAAACGTAACCATGTCATTCAGGTACTACCATATGGTGGTAGATGAAAGAAACGCACTGTCCGATATTACCCGATGTCCGATACTACCCAACTCTCCCCTTCTCTCTGTCAACAAAAAGGTAAATATCACTGGTCAACAAAATTAAACATATTTTTTTTAAGTCAAGTAATTGGTTATTCTTACAGAATTTTTCGTGCTGAATTCAAATCTGTTTTCAAAATTTGTCTATCACACAAGGTTTTTTGAGTGATTATATGAAATATAATTCAAACTCTTCTAGTCTTAGTATAGGTCTCGCACCGACGGAAGGAATGCAAATGAAGCAACGCGATAAGGAAGAGCTGGCGACAGGAAAGGTCACGAGATAGCTTGAATGATATTAAAGGGTACATTCGGAAGAGAAGGGTTCAAAGCCATAGTTGTCCAAGCGCCATTAATTTAAAAACAGAGAAAGTAATGATTAAAGTTAAGGGGAGAGGATGGTATTTTTTAAAACGATTTTCCTATTTCGTGTAAATTATTAATTTTTTGTATGTAGAGAGCTCATAGCTGTGGCAACTCAACCAAATAAAAATATTTTGAAAAAAAAAATATTTGGGGGCCCAAATTTGAAAAAAAATATACCCAATACCGGATTGTACTAAAACTGATATATCTAACCCGTTTTTTAAGATAGATTCAAACAGTTTTTGCAATGTATTTGCAAAAGTATGTTCTACAAACTGTCGTCAACAGAATTTTGGTATTAGTCCCTACGTTTGTAAAATAAACAATTAAAATTTAGTAACAATTTTCTGATTTCCTTTCTTGCAAACAAACGGACGTATTTTTAAAATGAAATCAATTAAAAATATTCTGTTACAGAGAAAAGTTTCCTAGTAGTCTAAAGAATGTGTTCTAAATTTCATGGATGTATCTTTAATAGTTCAGAAATTATATTCATTTTGTCTGGCAATGTAGCAAAAACAATGAAGTTACTGGAAACCTATAAAAGCGGGCGTGTGATTTAAAAATCCATAGGGCAGGAAGTATAAAAATGACGTCTCAACATCCGATAAGGGCACAAATACCCACAAAATATTATGAAATGCATTTCAGACATATCAAAGGGCATTTTAAAGAAAAAAAATTGAAAATTTATTTTACCGGAAACAACAATAAAAGTGGGCGAGTGATTTAAAAATCCATAATGCAGGGAGTTTAAAAATGGCGATCCACACATATCACAGAGTACTTCAAAGAATTTTTTTTTTTTAGAAAATATAGTCATTTTTCATAAAAAATACCATCCTCTCCCCTTAAGTGAATATCATAGTTTAATGAAGATTGACATATAATTTACTTTCAATGTGTATACTTTGTATAACTTCCTATATGTTTCCATTGAATTATGGTAATAACTTCAGTTTAACCCTTGTTTTCTACGGTTTTAGCAAATGGCGCTTGGACCACTATGGTTCTGAACCCTTCAAATGACATCGATAGAATCAGTCTTGCGTTGTGATAGATACATTACGACTTTAGTTTGTTCCATTGCATGTGGACACGTGTCTTGTATCGCACGGTATTATTATTTCATTCGTAAACATATGTTGCGCGTTTAATTAACTTCGATTTTTTCTCTTGCAACGTTCTTTATTTCCACAGCGATGTCCCCATTTATTCATTTTCTTGGAAGAGACAGTACTTCCATCGGTCCGCAAGGGTGATCCTTCAGCTTGGGGATTGGGAGATGGGCTAACAACACACCACCGTAAAAAGAGCTTGTTACGAAACACCAAAATAATCATGGTAATATTCATTTGAAGCGAGTAAGGAGTTATTTTTGGAAGTAAATCACGAAAAGACAAAGTATATGATTATGTCTCGTGACCAAAACATAGTAAGAAATGGAAATACAAAAATTGTAAACTTACCTTTTGAAGAGATGGAAAGTTTCAAATATCTTGGATCTACATTAACAAATATAAATGACACTCGTGAGGAAATTAAACTCAGAATAAATATGGGAAATGCTTGCTATTATTCGGTTGAGAAGCTTTTGTCATCTAGTCTGCTTTCAAAAAAAGTGAAAGTTAGAAATTATAAAACAGTTATATTACCGGTTGTTCTTTATGGTTGTGAACCTTGGACTCTCACTTTGATGGAGGAACAGATGCTAAACGTGTTTGAGTATAAGGTGCTTAAGAAAATATTTATTTATTTATTTATTTATTTATTTATTTATTTATTTATTCTGGTGTAGTTAAGGCCATCAGGCCTTCTGTTCCACAACACCAGGAATACAAATACAATAATAGAAATAAACAGAAAAAAATACACTATATACAAAATAAAGCTACACAAAAAATAAAGAGAGAGGGAAAAACACTATAAACAAAGTAAAGCCACACAAAAATATACACAGGTTGCAGTCACACAAACTTTAAATGAGTGATTAAGTATCATAATTAATTTTATCCTAACTAATTAACTAACATAAACAAGAAACTTGCAATTTTAATCTAGATTAAAAGAGAAAAAGAAAAAAAACACAAATCAATACTTCTAGCAATACCTAAAAACATTAACTAATACAATATTTTCCAATTTAATTTTGAATTGTGATAACGTCCGGCAGTCCCTGACGTCATTAGGTAACGAATTCCAGAGGCGAGGTATTTCTACAGTATAGGAAGATGACTATAAAGACGTTCTATGATGAGGGATCGAAAGAAGTGCTTGATGTCGGTTTCGAAGAGTTGTAAGAAATTGAAAGCGCGATAACAGATAGTTCGGAGTAGAAGTATGCATGATTGGAGCTAAGAGAGATGAAGTTACAGAAGAATGGAGAAAGTTACACAATGCGGAACTGCACTTCACAAAACATAATTAGGAACATTAAATCAAGACCTTTAAGATGGGCATGGGCAGGATATATAGCACGCATGGGTAAATCCACAAATGCATATAGTGTCAGCAGGGAGGCCGGAGGAAAAAAGACCTTTGGGAAGATAATATTAAAATAAATTTGAGCGAGGTGGGATATGATTGTAGGGACTGGATTAATTTTGCTCAGGATAGGGACCGATGGCGGGCGGCAATGAACCTCCGGGTTCCCTAAAAGCCATTTGTAAGTATATTGGAAATAGTATGTGGAACAATTTTGTGCCTCTGTACAACCTACATGGCCACACCTGTGGAATAACGGTTATCGTGTCTGGCCGCAAAAACCTGGTGGCCCGGGTTCGAATCCCGGTCGGGGCAATTACCGGGTTGAGGTTTTTTCCAGTGTTTTCCCTCAACCCAATTTGAGCAAATGCTGGGTAACTTTCGGTGCTGGAAACGGGACTCATTTCACCGGCATTATCACCTTCATCTCTATCAGACGCTAAATAACATAAGATATAGCGTCGTAAAATAGCCTACTTAAAAAAAAACCTATAATGTGGAGGGGAATGTAAAACTTCAAAGATTCCGCTTTTCTCTTGGCCGAAGAAGAATACAGTTTCCTATTTCCCTGCCTCCTTTTATGATAGAGCCTTCTCATAGCCGTCAGACAAGAGACATTTCTATACTATTGTATGATGTGGTGCAAGAAAAATTCTTCACTACGTTGAATACAGAGAAAATCTTAAACCGTACAGAAACCGTACTTTTCCACACCCCTTTGAACTCAGTGACCACGCACACTTTGTTGACCCCATGAAATTGCTTCCGTTATTTCCTTCCAGAATGATTATAACTGTCAGCGCAAAATGATGGCTCCCCAGCGTATCTCTAACCTATCACATGGACTGCCCCTCTATCCGGTGTGTAAGGTAGAAAGGCAACTTCAGAGCAACGTTTGGTTCCGTATCTAATGCCACAGCTTTAATGGAAGAGTGGCATAAGAACAAAAGTGCAATGTACTCCAATTTTTTATGCTCGACCATGCCGAAATATAGTAATTATACACCTGGTAGCAGGCCTTTAATGTATGTCATTAAAGTACACCTACTCATTAAAGGTCAGGTCTTTCAGCCAATGACGACTCAGGTTACAACTGTTCAGCCAATGACAGGTCAGCTTTCTACCGTTATAAAACCGCAAGTATCGATTATTCTCGGATATGCAATCGAAAGAGAATTAGCGAAAAGTCACGGAGGCTGGAAATCCAATACTGTCGCAGAAGGTTATGTTCTGTTACTATAATAATTAGCGTTAATTGTAAATAATATTGTCCACACCTGTGGAGTAACGGTCAGCGCGTCTGGCCGCGAAACCAGGTGGCCCGGGTTCGATTCCCGGTTGGGCCAAGTTACCTGGTTGAGGTTTTTTCCGGGGTTTTCCCTCAACCCAAGATGAGCAAATGCTGGGTAATTTTCGGTGCTGGACCCCGGACTCATTTCACCGGCATTATCACCTTCATCTCATTCAGACGCTAAATAAACTAAGCTGTTGATAAAGCGTCGTAAAATAACCTACTAAAATAAAATAAAAATAAAAAGGAAATAATATTCAAATAAATTCAATTTGTCATCTCGTTTTTCAATGTCTAATTTAATTTTAATGTTATTTCTGTAGGTTCTTATGGCCTAGCAAGGTCAATGTGAACATCTGTTCCTCGGAAAAAATCAATACTTTCGCGTCTGCGCACATCTCACAACATACGGGAAATTGGCCAAGGTCAGATACAAAGAAAATTAATAATATCAAGTTAGAAATATGGTCGAGCATAAAAAGTCGTATGAAACTCGCCTATAATGGTAATTAAGAAACTCGTATGAAAATTATGAAACTCGCTTGCGCTCGTTTCATAAATATCCATACTCGCTTCTTAATTACCTTCATTATAGGCTCGTTCCATAATGTACTATTATAGAAATTAGTCATTCCTTCGGGTATTATAATGAAATAAACCATCTCTATTGTTGGTGCATGACTTTCCATACTTTATTCTCAGAACTAAGAGAAAGCAATGCGATGAGTATTGGGTTCAATATTCTGAGAGGTGGTAGTGTTTATCAAAACAAAAGAAGTGTGACAAATATGTTCCTAAAAATAAATTTTGTACGAAACGAGGGTTTTAAGTTGGTATTATAAGAACAGTATATCTTCTAATATGAGCACTTTGCTTGTTTCCTATTGGATATACAGTATCATATCGAAAATGCAGTAAACAAAAGGTTAACAAGGCATGTGACCCTAAAGGCTGGTTCACAATAAACCGGGAACGGAAACGACAAAAGGTTAACAAGGCATGTGACCCTAAAGGCTGGTTCACAATAAACCGGGAACGGAAACGACAAAAGGTTAACAAGGCATGTGACCCTAAAGGCTGGTTCACAATAAACCGGGAACGGAAACGACAAAAGGTTAACAAGGCATGTGACCCTAAAGGCTGGTTCACAATAAACCGGGAACGGAAACGACAACGAGAACGAGAACGGAAATGTTTTTAAAATAAATGTATTTAAATGTGAGCATTCACAATCAACTATTGTGAATGCTCACATTTAGATACATTTATTTTAACATTATTTCCGTTCTCGTTCTCGTTGTCGTTTCCGTTCCCGGTTTATTGTGAACCAGCCTTAAGACGTAGGGCAGAAGGATGCATTAAAATGAATGGAAATCACATTGTGTATCTCCTATGGTCTTGATGAACAAGTACTGATATCTTGTAAGATATTAATTTTAGTACCCATGTTTGTTCATTAGACTTTTTTCTTGTTTTCTTAAATACTACCACCCCTCAAATATTGACTTTTTAAAATGGAAATCATATTGGGAATTTCTTATGATATTGATGAACAAGTACTGATATCTCGGAAGATATTAATTTTAAGACCCATGTTTATTAGACGTTCTTTTTTCTTGTTTTAATGAATGCTATCATCTCTCAAAGTACTCAATTTTTATATGGAAATCACATTGGGCATCACCAATGTTGTTGATGAACAAGTACTGATATCTCGGAAGATATTAATTTTAGAACCCATATTTATTAGACTTCTTTCCTTATTTTGATCAACACTTTCACATCTCATAATATTGAATATTTTAACACCCTATATAGGCCTATTATAGATACCGTAGCCGATGATTCTACCGTGGTTTTATGAGAAAATATGAAACTTGGAAATTGTACCTCTAATTCCAGAGCAAGTGGGAAATTTCCAGCGAAAGGTAAAGTCTTCCCAAATTGGAGTGTAGATCACGAACATGAAATACCACTGGGGGTACGAACAGGGGTGGAAGCTAATCTTCCTGTGTACGCAACCCCATGCACCTAGCACACGTGTACAGCCCACCGCTTTCGATCGCATCGTAACCCCAGATCAACGGAGGAAACGTTAAGACAAGATTGGTCTCTGGGCAATACTAACTCCAGTACGGGTAGCGGAATAAAATTCCTTTTCTGCGTACAATGAAAACCCCGTTACCATTCAAGCTGCATTCATAAGAAAGCGTTTCACTTTATACAGTAGATCCACACAGTTGTGCTGCACCAGAATTATATTTTTGCATATAAATTCTACCGCATTCTTTGGATATAAGATTTCAATTCTGTCCTTTCCGAGTTCTGTAATATAATTCTGATAACGCTTCTTAACAATATACAGTAGTGGTAAAAAAGCCGGACCGACCTTTGCAGCTGATTTCAGAACCTTGTTCACAGTGACAGCACGATAGACTGGTAACTAAGACTTTCATGGTTCGAATCCTGCCTGGGAATGAAACGTTTTTGTTCCTTATTCAAATTTATTCCCAATACTTTTCGATTGCAGCGATATTTTACTACTTAATTAACTTATTATTCCCAGGACATAAATTTTACCAACTTATTTTCTAATGGCTTTCGAAATGGGCTACGTCAGCAGTCGAAACTACAACAATTTCAATTGATTACTAGCTATCTATGTCAAACAAACTATCTTGAACATTGCCGACCTCTTTTCAAACAATCACAGATATTAACTGTCATAAATTTATATATATATATATATATATATATATATATATATATATATATATATATACGACCTAGTCCTTTACACTCGACAAAATATAGACAATTACTCATTAATAGCCAATATACATGATCATGAAATTAGAAATAGTGAACAAATTAATATTTCATACTGTAGATTACATAAAACTAGTACAAATTTTTCTGTCATGGGGATGAAATTATATAATAAGCTTCCCAGTCAATATCATAAGTTACCAACCAATAGTTTCAAAGCTAGATTTTATAATTGGCTTTTAATTAATCCTTTCTACTCTGTAGATGAGTTTCTTAACATAAATTCACACGAAATTGTTTTTTTAATAAATAAAGTTATTTAGATTAGATTAGTTACAATAATTTTTCTGTTGCTGAGTTTTTCTACACAAATGTGTATGAAATTGTATTTTAATAAATAAGTTTAATTGCAATTTAGTTAGTTCTTTTTCAATTTAAAAGTTTCAAATAATTTCATGTTTTCATTGTATTACTTAAATTTTACTGTTTCTATTATTAGTGTTTTTTTTAAATATATTTATATGTTTTTCAGTATATTCTGACGAAGCTTAAAACTGTATGTCTAATGGCCAAATAAATTGAATTGAATTGAATTGAATATCTTGTGAAAGCGGGCGTGGCATGCGCAGTGGTTCATTTCGGGGACTTTGATTATTCCGTCGGTCCGGTTTTTTTGTCACTACTGTACATCCTAAATCATAAATAATGATAAGGCCTACACATTTCATTAAATAGAAATGTATTACTAAACATTCGTATGTGTCCAGTACCTTGATACGAAGTCAAAATGAATTTCTTTCTTCTTCATAAAAAACTGTGAGTATTCTTAAGGGTTGTGGCTCAAGGGAACTTTGTAAACCCTTAGTTAGTGAAATTGTAATTCTGACTCTCTCTTCATTGTATGGTTTTGCTACTATACAGGGTGTTTCAGAAATACTTTGACAAAACTTGGTGGCATGTTCCTCATACCAAAACAAGAAAAAAAGTTCATATAAACATATGTCCGAAAATCCTTTAGTTTTTTTTTAGTTATTAATGAAAGAACATAATGAAACATCTGTTAGATTTTATCAGCTTGGTAGCAAGTATTGCAACATTGATCAATTCAGAAACTCATAACAAATGTTCAAAATGTTCTCCTCTTGCTTCCACACACGCATGTACTCTTCGGATCATGGACGCTTTGGCAACACATAGCCATTTAGGATACAATGGGTGCATCAGCAGACTTTTATCGATGTCATCATTCGATTATTATCGGTTACAAACTTAAGTTAAATTGTTGGATTGTACAGGGACATCATTTTATTTTTACTAACATATTTAATATTAACCTGTCTATACCTTTAGAGAACCGGAAACACCGCTTGCTTCCCCCTCCAAGACTGGAGTTCGATGATACTGGCGTAAAACACAAATCTCTCCACTAGGTATAGGAAGGAAGAAAAGGAGTTCATCCATTTACGTAAACTGGGAAATATCGCGATTTTGAGTTTGATAATTTTCATTAGGTTTTTCTTTAATCAAAGTACAGTACTGTATTAAGAATAAGTGTTTTTACTCCATGCGAACGTATTCATTATGCAGTGTATACTGTCTACAGCACATTAGCGTACAATATAGAGAAAGAAGTTAAATTGAAAAACAATGATAATATGAATATTTAAACACAATTTTGAAAATGGTGGCCGTTCATTTCGATACAGGCTTCAGTTCTTTTGCGCATATTATCGCACTATAGACTATTGCATCTAATTCCAATTGCCAGTTTCGTCCTTCGTACTAGTAACTCATGTTACTACTGTGAATTCAATCTTCACTTCTGCCCGACCCGAAAATATAAAATTACTCAGACATGCTATCTACTGTCCGTCTAAGTGGTTATGCCGCAGGATTGTAGAAAGGGAGGAAATCACGTGACAGTTAATTACTTAACGAGGCCCTTTTATTTAAGTTAAATTAAACTGCTGTATAATATTACGTAAACGTCCAATTCCTAAGAGAAATTAATGTTTTCAGAAAAGAGCTAAGACTGCCCAGCTATTACAGAGGGGCGAGCAGAAGCAGGTGGGGGAAATCGGGATGCGACGTAGGCAAACGGACAGTACCTGTGCGAAAATGTGATTCAATATTGAAAGCTCTTTCGTCACTGGAAAACGCGAACATATTTCTGGAACGTACTATACTCAGTAACTCAGTACTGCTTACTATCTGCGGTCTTGGTCTGTGTGGAGTTGGAACTTCCTTAGTAGAAGGGGTGGGAGTGAAGTACATTCAAAAACTCAGGGTACAATAAAAATTGAAGTAAAAATAAAATGATGTCCCTGTACCTCGAAACGCGTTGATCGTAAACTTTCATTGATTAAAGTTGCAACACTTGCTACCAAGCTGACAATATCTAACAAATGTTTCATTATGTTCTTTCGTTAGTAACTAAGAAAACGAAGGATTTTCGGATATATGTTTATATGAAGTTTTTTTCTTGTTTTGGTGTGAGGAACATGCCCCCAAGGTTTGTCAAAGTATTTCTGAAACACCCTGTATGTTCATATATGAACACTTACATGAATATGATTTTGGTAAATGGTACATTCTCATGAGACTAGAAATAACCATAACATAAATTTTCCTAAATGTAGATTAGCTAAGGTTTTTAATAATCATTTTGATAATTTAATTTATTGGTCTGACCCAGTATTTTGGGTTTGCCCTGCGACACAGAATACCTCACAATAAAATTTAAAATGAAAAATTATATAAACAGGTTTCAAACAAAAGAGATTAAGACAAAAAAAAAAGAACTTAGTGTAATTTAAATTGAATGTACACCATAAAGTAGCTGACGAAATATCGCTACAAAAAATGTTATAATAGTGGTGACGATGGCATCTTGAAGATCCCTCTTCAGCTTGTATTTTTTCCCTCCACTTTACAAAGGTTTTGGGATGGTGCCTCTCGCTCCGAAGAAGAGATCGGTAACTGTGATTTTTTTCAATGTTATATTTCGCCGATAGGTACTGAATCGTGGGCTCGTAGATTTTCTTTTTCTCTTCGTTCACTTCAGATGGTTGAGTGGTGAGATTTCAAATCTGAGATTTTAAAACCGAACTAAAAGATATATTTTTAGTAAAAACTTTTACAATGTACAGATATATTTCGAATGTAATTTAAACTAATTTTTATGTAAATAGTTTTAACCTTGATGAAGTCTATTGTAATTTTATATTATTTAATGGCAGTTAAGTAAGCTCAACTAGACTATACGTAATAAGTAATATTAAGTATTAAGGTATATGTACACCTTTACATACAAATAATTTTGTTTTGTATAATATTGCTCTGTAAAATTTTTATACAATTGGGAATGGTACCAGAAAGAGAATGAAGTGAACAGATCCCTTGAAATTATATCTAAAGTGTTTATAAAAATTATTTTGTTTATAATTTTGATATGTAACTTGAAACATGATAGCTCTTGCAGTTTTTAAGATAGAGCCACAGTTTTTTCACTGTTTTATAGCTAAAACTATTCTTTAGTGCCTGACATAGAGCTTTTTTATTTTTATTTACATTAATTAAATATTACCATATATGTAACTTACAATAATATTTTATGTTGCATAAATCATGTAAAAATCCATAGATAATTATTAATTATATTAATGTTATTTGACTCATTGTCAGGCACTGGGAGACATTTCAAGCTTCAAAATGACACCAATATCTTCTTGGTATCACCATATTTGGCTGAGATATCATGTTTGAAAGAATTAAATATTCTAAAATTACTATTTACATGAAATGAGCCACAAACTTTCAGAGCCTAGAAGACTCCATCATCATATCTCACCCCTTAAGCAGCTTCATGTCGGTCCAGTTTCAGATTCTTTCTGCCTCTCAAATACCTCCGCCTTGTTTTAACTTCAGGTGTTGAATGTTTTTTTTTTGGCATTTTTGCCCCTATTTCCATTGATGCAACAAATCCTGCGATGGTGTTTGTCCCAGGGTTTATGCCCATCCTCCTCAGAATTTTAATTTCTACTTTTGGACTCTTATTAAAATGACATACAACATCACTGACACACAAATTTACAGTTTTATGACTAACAGTAAAAGATTATAAATTACTTCATTATGTAAAAAAGTTTTTTCAATCTAATGATCATGCCAAGATATCTATGCATCTATTTCGGGACTAGAAAGAAGTTTATTTTACAAGCAGTGCTGGACGAGGGGATTGACTGCTACGAAGATCACTCCAAAAGTAATGCACTCCAAAAAAGTAAGTGACCATGGCTGATGACGCAGCATTTTGGAAAATGGGACTTATCTGAAAAACCATAAGGCATAAATCGAAAATTCTTGTATCAAATTAAAGGGGAGAAAATTCTCTATTAAAATAGTTATATTTTGAAAATTCTAATTTTTCGTCATTTTTTGCGTTTTGTGGGTGTACATATACCTTAAGTAATATGTATACACTAAAATCTTCTGAAATAGTATATTATTTTATGGAGTCCATACTAAATGAATAAAAGTGGAACCATTCGCAGATATTCAGAAGGCCTTTGTCTGTTAGAAAAATGTTCTCTCTTTATTCCTTAGTAAAATGTTTTACATGGGATTATTTTACAACACCTGTGTCGACTCAAATGTAGGAAGTAAACTCAATTGTTAGTCAGTAATTGGGATATCCACGCAATAATAGAGTTATTAAATTACCAGAATAATAACGTTCTCTTGTACGCCATGTTTAGTTCAAGGCATGCACCTCACTGTTCCAGGTGTGGCAGTAAATTCATCGACATCAGCTTGCTAATTTATCTTCATCATTGCCGATGCAGATATCGCCCTTACATTTGCTTAGTAATTCGCAACACGACTGTGAGTGCTCGGCTTCAAAGGAGAGCCTCTAATGGAACTGAAATGAGAGATTAATGTGAGCTTAAGAAGGCTGAATGTTTTAACAAATCATCTACTAGGATGATAACTTCTGGTGTCATGAAATGTACAAAAAATTGTCTTTGTCAGACAGGTAGTCTAATAGTCATAAATAGGTTTATTTTCTTAAGGTGATGTGCTACTGAAAGTAGACGAATGTTTTTAAATTTTATCCTTTTCTTATTTTCGCTCTAAAAACTGCACGGTTTCATTAGGAGTAATTTCTTGAAAACTGAATGGCATAATAGGGATATCTTATGCGAAGTTTTACCGCTAGATGGCAGGAGCGTTCCATGCGGCACAACATGTTGTAGGGCTATGTTATGTCATATGCTACAGTTGATTACGTTTTCCCGCTTGTTGGTTTTCTGTGCTTGTCAAAATTATATTTACAATTATTTTATATAACCTAGTAAAATTTAACATAATTCAATATTTTCTTACCTCATAATTTAATTTAATTTACAATAAATAATAACGTAATCCTGTATAATATTGAGCGATTCCCCGAGATGGGTGGGAAAATCTGCAGTATGCAGAATATAGATACGAGTAAATTGAATGTTTATGAACCTAAACGAGAACTTTGAGAACGAGGTGCACGAATAAAAAATTGGAACTATGTCGAAGGTGAATATTGCCCTGTTTAATCATTAGTATTTAAGAACCGTACGCTAAAAACAGGATATGGAGCCACCAATGTGGTATTTTATAGGGAAGGGACTATCGAGATAGAATTCCTTGTATTTTTTTCTGTTGTTGCAGAAAGATCAAATGAAATTTTTAATAGGAAGATATAATATGATCGCAGTAGTATCACGATTAGTCGTGCGTTTTGTAGGTTAAGGACATGCAGTTTTGAATACTATGTAGGATGATTTTGAAAATTTGAAGTTAAAACACGGTTTTTATAATTAGGGTACAGTACATTAAAAACAATATTCACGAAATGGATTTCACTACGCATGGTCCTGGATAATAAACATCCCAAATTATCGAGAGTTTACTGCAGGCGTAAACTTCGGAGACTCCTACAACTACTGCATATAGGCCTAATCTAAGCTAACATAGCTCACTGTCGAGGTTGCGTATGTTTTTATTAATTTTTCTTTTTCGTCCTCCAAAATGAAACTGTAGTCAACAATTCCTTACCTACTTGAAGTAAGTTAGTTAATTTTATTTAATAGCTAGCACTTTCGAGGCGCAATTTAATTACTTATATTTTTAAGGTTTAAAACATATATTCAGAATATTTCGGGACCTGATTGAAGACAAAAAGCTTTCCCTGGTTTTTACATAACAAAAATTTGCCATTTTTAGTTGCTTTAAGAGTATTTAATATACTAATACACTACGTATATTCTCAGTATTTACATACCGAAAAACAAATGCACACGCAAAGCGCAACCCTCTAAGTACACTTGCGCTATCTGTTGGTGCTAGTTCAGGATATCCCTATATCAGTGTATTAAACTTACAAATTAGTTTGTTAGGAGTTTTGTTAAAGCACGAGTTGTCCACCGTTGTGGAGTAACGGTTAGCTTTCCTGACCGTGAAATGAGCGCGCCCGAGTTCAAATTCTGGTCGGGACAAGTTATCTGGCTGGTATTTTCCCGAGGTTTTCCCTCAACCACTCGAAGCGGAATTGCTGGGTAACTTTCCGGGTTGGACCTCGGACTCACTTCGCCTTCATTACTATCATTTCATTAATCATCTTAATAGTTATAGAGTGACCAGGAGGATATGGCGGACGTGGTTCTAGATCCGCCTACAGATGGCGTCTGTCTGCGGGAGCTGCACGTATCCTAAGAAGCCGCAGGGGTTTTAATAAAGCGGACTGCGGTTGACCGGGGTAGTGTAGCTCCCTTCGATGGATGGCGGCTTTATGAGTCGTGGAATCGACGGCGGCATGGACTTCTGGTTGAAGATGCAGCAGATTCAGGCACATGAATTGCAAACAAAGGCTATCTGCCTGAGGAGACTGCAGAATAACTTCATGCCATCATCAAATTTTTCATGTTAACAAAGCGGAGTACGTTACATGGCGATAAAAATTATCATTGCTCTTCCTGAAGACATTAAGAATCATAATCAAAACCCTGCATTATTCAAGGTAAACCTGACAAATTACGTAATATCTCACACTTCCTATTCTGTAGATGAATTTTTGAAATCTCACAGTACTGCGTAAATATTTTAATACTATTAAATTGCAAACATATTACATTGTAATTATAATAATATTATACAATGTAATATGTATATATTTTAATAACAAAAACATATTATGTTTTTGTTATTAAGGTATTAATTCTCATATTCGCATTTTTGTATGTTAAACGTAAGAATTGGACATGTTCTTTATTCTGTACTATAAAGCAAATATACGAATATTATGGAACGAATAAATCTATCTGTCTGTCTGTCTGTCTCTATCTATCTACCTCTCTGTCTGTCTATCTATCTATCTATCTATCTATCTATCTATCTATCTATCTATCTATCTATCTATCTATCTATCTATCTATCTATCTATCTATCTATCTATCTATCTATCTATCTATCTATCTATCTATCTATCTATCTATCTATCTATCTATCTATCTATCTATCTATCTATCTATCTATCTATCTATCTATCTATCTATCTATCTATCCATCCATCCATCCATCCATCCATCCATCCATCCATCCATCCATCCATCCACCCACCCACCCACCCACCCACCCAGCCAGCCAGCCAGCCATCCATCCATCCATCCATCCATCCATCCATCCATCCATCCATCCATCTATCTATCTATCTATCTATCTATCTATCTATCTATCTATCTATCTATCTATCTATCTATCTATCCATCCATCCAGGCATCTATCCATCTACCCATCTACCTATCTACCTATCCATCTATCCATCTACCCATCTATCTATCTATCTATCTATCTATCTATCTATCTATCTATCTATCTATCTATCTATCTATCTATCTATCTATCTATCTATCTATCTATCTATCTATCTATCTATCTATCTATCTATCTATCTATCTATCTATCTATCTATCTATCCATCCGTGTCTGTCTGTCTGTCCGTCCGTCCGTCCATTCATCCATCCATCAACGAATAATAGTCGTAATATATCTTACGTCAGCCAATTCGAGCAAACTGGGAATTCTAATAACAATGTATTTTTTCAGAAATATTTGGTTATTGTTAGTGTAAGACATAGATAAGACTCCAAATTTAAATATTCTAATGTTATATTTTCAAAAGGAAAATATCTTACAAGTTTTATGGGCATTGAATGTAAGTGGTCTTGGCTGGTTAATAGGTGCTGTTCTTTCCCTGAAGTTTGCAGCACTTCCTGGTGGAGAGATCGGCTGTTAATATATCTGCAGTGCTCGGGAAAAGTGACATAAGTCAGTTTCCACAAACCTTTTTTGATAATTTATTGACAACTTGTACTGGTTTATGTCGATTTTATTTTTTTCTGTATGAATTATTGTAATGGAAGAAATATTTATGTTTCTTTTTCCAAGCGAGCAGATGTTCCGTAAGTTGTCACTAAATTATCAAAAAAGGTTTGTGGAAACTGACTTGTGTCACTTTTCCCGAGCACTGCAGATATATGTTTCGAGGAGGTATTGTTGAAAAAAATTTTAAGAGTCTGCACTTTAATTGTAGAGCTGTGGGATCAAGAAACGTTTTACCTGTACTTAATTGTATCTGCATCTTATTTTCAGTAAATAACAATTGATCTTATAGTTTAAGTGAATACTTTGACTTAGAAATTTTACAGTTATTTTGAAACTGGAAAAATGAAGGACAACTCATCTGAAAGATCCGTGATATGCAAGAAACAGCAATAAATAAATTATTTACCGATTATGTTTTTGTAAACTAATTGGCTGCTATGAGATTTGCATAGCTTTCACATGGACACTATGAGAATGAATTTCTTTTTGCGTGAGGCAGAGTCCTGAGTTCACAAATCTTGTAAAATCGGTGACGGAACCTTTTCTTTTATTTTCTGCAATAATAATACATTTTATTCAACAACTTTTTTCTATACTGATACAGTACTGGTACTGAACTTCTGAATTGATTCTAATAATAAACGTTGACAATAGTAATATACGTTACAAGAGCGGTATGTTGACGTTTTCATGTTCGAAGAAAAGATTGAAAAAGCGAAACGTAGTTGAGCTTTTTTAATTTCCGAGAACATGAAAACAAACATATCGCTTGTGTATCGTACATTATTTTGTGCGAAGATCGTTTATTTCATACCTGAAAGACGAATTTCTAATTAGTTGCAATGAAATCTCCATCTTGGTTTCTGTTTAATGACGGCAACTTTAGAAAACAAAAATATCTATACTCCAGCAGGCCGTGATATACGTCTGTCTTTTTTTCCCCCAGTCTATAAACGCGCACTTAAAACAAACGGTAAGGTTATGTAATGATTTATTTTTCATTTTAATATTTTAACAATATTATTTATATAACATATTGCAGTAATAACATCGGAATCTGGAGTCTTGTTGATTTTTTCACGGCTTCCTTAATGTTACTTGTATCAGGAATACAATAGCTTTCGTGGAGTAGTAGAATTTACTTAATGTTTGCAAATGTTTAAAAACAATAATTAACATTGCAATTTATGTGAAATTGCAGTGGTAAGTTTCCAATTTATAATTATTACTATGTTAAACGTTTCTAAAAATAATATGTTAAAAGCCTAAAGCAGTAAAATGAATGTTGCGCTTAAGCGGTAAGAAGAGGGAAATTGTTATGTGTGTTACGTTGGGAATACTGAATATGGTATTTCACACTTACCGCGTATTGGTTCTGTGCGGAAAACAAGCAAATATGCACGATCTCGCACAAAAATAATTTCATTATCAGTAAATAGAGTTTGAAAATAGTAAAAATGTAAGATTCGTGACAACTGGAAAGGCTAATGCCTGATCAGAACTCGAGCGCGGACCGCCCAGACAACGCGGTGGACTATGACGATTAAGTTAACATGATAGTAAGTTTCACCAAGCATTCGAAGCCACAGGAATTGCTACTAGATTGAGCAGTGAACGTGTCTGGTCGCTAAGAATGAGTGAGATTGATGAAGATGGAGAGGAGCGATTACAGCTGCGAGCGCCGAAATCTCTTAAACTCGTGGCATCTCCTCTGCTTTGTTTCTTAGCCAAGATGTGTGACGCTCAGTCGGTGGAAATTACTGCCGGGACATATATTTCAGTTTTAATTGCACTTGGCTTTAGAGATGTGTTGGGGGAAAGACATCTGATAGGAAGCAGGTGAGGGCCAAAAAAAGAACTCGCTGTTACGTCTCGTTAGCATTGTTTTCTACGCACTCACGCTCTTTCCCATTTCTATTTCTGTCTCGTTCTCTTCTCTTCTAACTTTGGGTATTTTTATCTGGCATCAAATCCATTTTCGTGTTCTCGTTGTTGTACCGAAACCCATAGAAAAACCTTACACTCTTAATGCAAGAATGTACTACATCTACCATCCGGCGTGATACAGCCCAGAGCAGTGTATATTGGAGAGTACCGCATTCTTTTGATCCGATAAATGCCGACGCGGCAGCCATATTTAGGCCTACTCCTGCGGAGACTCAGTACACCGCAAGACTTGCATAGGAACACAGGTTTCTAATGTGATATTCCATCGTTATCTCGAAGAATGCCGTGTTGTTGTGCAGTTAATCAATGTGTAATCAATTGCCGTTGTACAAAATTAGTATTAAGTCACAAACAAGAGAAGGAATATACTTCAATAATTAATTTTCTCAACAACAATATTTTCACTGCGGGCTAAAGCAAGGAGATCCACTATAATCTTTACTTATTAAGTTTGCTCTAGAATATCCCATTAAGAAAGTTCAGGATAACAGAGAGGGTTTGGAATTGAACGGGTTACAGCTTAGGCCTATTGTCTATGCGGTTGACATGAATATATTAGGAGAAAATACACAAACTATTAGAGAAAAATCTGGAGCTTTACTAGAAGCAAGTAAAGCGATAGGTTTGGAAGTAAATCCCGAAAAGACAAAGTATAAGATTATGTTTCGTGACCAGAATATTATATGAAATGGAAATATAAAAATTAGAGATTTATCCTTCAAAGAGGTAGAAAAATTAATATATCTTGGAGGAACAGTAACAAATATAAATGATACTCGGGAGGAAATTAAACGCAGAATAAATATGGGAAATACCTTGTTATTATTCGGTTCAGAAGATTTTGTCATCTGGTCTATCAAAAAACCTGAAAATTAGAATTTATAAAACAGTTATATTACCGGTTGTTCTGTATGGTTGTGAAACTTGGACTCTCACTTTGAGAGAGAAACAGAGGTTAAGGCTGTTTGAGAGTAAGGTTTTTAGGAAAATTTTTCGGGCTAAGAGGGATGAAGTTACAGGAGAATGGAGAAAGTTACACAACGCAGAATTGCACGCATTATATTCTTCATTTGACATAATTAGGAACATTAAATGCAGACGTTTGAGATGGGCAGGGCATGTAGCACGTATGGGCGAATCCAGAAATACATATAGAGTGTTGTTGGGAAGCCGGAGGGAAAAAGACCTTTTGGGAAGGCCGAGACGTAGATGGGAGGATAATATTAAAATGGATTTGAGGTAAGTGGAATATAATGGTAGAGACTGGATTAATCTTACTCAAGATAGGGACCGATGGCGAGCTTATGTGAGGGCGGTAATGAACCTCCGGGTTCCTTAAAAACCTTAAGTATAATGATATAATATTTATAATTGAAAATATCAAGATGGGCAAAAGCGGACGTTGAAAACCATTCCAAACTGGTATAATACTGGTAATAAAAACAGTTCTTGATTTTCAGGAAAGTTGTCTTAATAAAGGGAACTTCAAATATCTTATGCTAGATAGATGCACTCAGAATGTGTTAGAAAATTTATTTTCTACTGTCCGTTCCTTAAATCCAATCCCGGATGCAATAGAATTCAAACACTGCATTACGATTTATCAGTTTTTCTTTAAAAAAAACATGGAAATTACGCAGTTTGCAATTCTTAACAATTAGTTGAGTTTCTAGATACAGACGTAAGTAAACCCGGAACAGAAAGGCCTAGAAGATGATTATGAGCAAAAAAAAAAATTATATAGGCTAAATTCTAATTTAACTGTGAAAATAAAGATATTTACTTGAGTGAACAACAAGCTCATTACTATTTGTTGGGATCAGTTTTGTTCAAAATAAAACAAAATAAGTTATATAGTATTTGTGAAAACTGTTTTTCATCTCTAATAATTGATAAGAGGGATGAATCTATAAATTTTATTAGCACATTAGTGACTCAAGTCGTACAAGGAAATGTCACTTGTGTACCCTTGTAAATTCGTGTTTGGTATAATTATAATGCAGGAAAATGTGTAACGTTGGTAGAAAATGAGTTGACACTAAAGGATTTGAAGGCTTTAATCATTAACACTTGAACTCCCAACTTGTTATATTATTTTTGAAAAAGTCTTATCACTGTATTTTAGGACTAGAGTGTGTTTATTGTTAAGAAAATTGTCTGTTATAGCAAATGCACTACAACAACCTGCTAAATGTGGCAGTCGAAGTGTTGATTAGAAAATTGCTGATGGTATCCCTATTGAAATGGACATAATATAAATAATAAAGTGTTATCTCTAATCAGTCATTTCACTATGACAATAATGTTTATTAATTCTTGTCTCCTGTGTTCAGTAAACCACAACAACATGTATGATATCGCCTTTAATCACCATCGTTCTAGCATTACTGCTTAGGCTTCTGTGCCGAGCAAGGAGTAAATATGGCCGCCGCCGTCGAGAATGCGGTACTCTCTGATACAGCCAAAGCTGTATTCTAGGGATGGGTTTGGTGGGAACGACAAATACGAATGTTTCGGTGGGTTTAGAAAAGGTGTGAAAATTTTCCCGATATTAGAAAGAGAAAGGAAGGATATAAGTTGGGATAGTAAGGGTGACGTCACAGCATGACTGGCCCATAACAGAAAACACGGGAAATTACGGTAGTATTGAAACCATAACATTTCAGAATAAGGCCCAGTTTTCATTAGTGGAGTAAGCAGTAGAGAATACTTTTTAGCGATTATTCTACTCTACTTTAACAGATCGACTATTGATCAGTTATTTTGTATTCGAAAGATATTGGAGAAAGAATGTCAGTAAAATGGTAGAGTACATCAGTTATTCATAGATTTCAAAAATGCATATGACTCTGTTAAGAGAGAAGTTTTATATAGATCCTTATTGAATTTGATAGTCCCAAAAAAACTAGTTCGATTAGTTCTACAGTGCTCGGGAAAAGTGACACAAGTCAGTTTCCACAAACCTTTTTTGATAATTTATTGACAACTTACACTGGTTTATGTCGATTTAATTTTTTTTTCTGTATGAATTACTGTAATGGGAGAAATACTTTCCAAGCAAGCAGATGTTCCGTAAGATGTCAAGAAATTATCAAAAAAGGTTTCTGCAAACTGACTTGTGTCACTTTTCCCGAGCACTGCAGAGTTAATATGTGTCTCGGTGAAATGTACACCAGAGTCCGTATAGGCCAGTTTATATCTGGTGTTTTTCCAATTCACTGCGGGCTAAAGCAAGGAGATGCACTATCACCTTTACCTTTTAACTTCGCTCTAGAATATGCCATTAGGAAAGTTTAGAATAACAGAGAGGGTTTGGAATTGAACGGGTTACATCAGCTTCTTGTCTATGCGGATGACGTGAATATGCTAGGAGAAAATCCACAAACGATTAGGGAAAACGCAGAAATTCTAATTGAAGCAAGTACAGCAATAGGGTTTGAAGTAAATCCCGAAAAGACAAAGTATATGATTATGTCTCGTGACAGAATATTGTACGAAATGGAAATATAAAAATTGGAAATTTATCCTTCGAAGAGGTGGAAAAATTCAAATATCTGGAGCAACATTAACAAATATAAATTACACTCGGAAGGAAATTAAACGGAGAATAAAATATGGGAAATGCCTGTTATTATTCGGTTGAGAAGCTTTTGTCATCTAGTCTGCTGTCAAAAAATCTGAAAATTAGAATTTATAAAACAGTTATATTACCGGTTGCTCTGTATGGTTGTGAAACTTTGACTCACACTTTGATAGAAGAACATAGGTTAAGAGTGTTTGAGATAAGGTGATTAGGAAAATATTTGGGGCTAAGAGGGATGAAGTTACAGAAGAATGGAGAAAGTTACACAACACAGAACTGCACGCATTTTATTCTTCACCTGACGTAATTAGGAACATTAAATCCAGACGTTTGAGATAGACAGGGCATATAGCACGTATGGGCGAATCCAGAGATGCAAATAGTGTGTTAGTTGGGAGGCCGGAGGGAAAAAGATCTTTGGGGAGGCCGAGACGTAGATGGGAGGATAATATAAAAAATGGATTTGAGGGAGTTGGGATATGATGATAGAGACTGGATTAATCTTGCATAGGATAGGGACCGATGGCGGGCTTATGTGAGGGCGGGAATGAATCTGCGGCGGGTTCGTTAAAAGTTATTTGTAAGTATTATTATTATTATTATTATTATTATTATTATTATTATTATTATTATTATTACTAAAAATATCTCCCATTAAATTCGTATTTCCTCATTTTCATCTCTCGTAGATAGCAGGTCCGATATTAGATGCGATGTGCAGTTGTCAAGAATGACGTAAAACGTTTAGTTATTGGTCTGACTACAGCTTTCAAGAGAGAGAGAGAGAAATTACGAAGCGAGCCAACATTTTTTATGCTCAGACAGGATTATAGATTCTTCGAAAAACTTATTAAAATTAAGATCCCTTGAATATTGGTTCTGTGCTCTGTATTGAATTCTAATGACGCCCGAATTCCTTTCAAGCCATAATTATTGCTAATGAAATTGAAGTGCGCGCAGTAAGAATTTTAATAATAGCGAAAATATTGATTTCTTTCAATTAGTTCAATAACGCTGTAATTACAAATTATAAATAAATTTATACAATTTTTGTGTTCAACCTGCAGATCTTCTTTTCTGTCTTCCTTTCTCTCTTTGTCTACATATTTCTTTCTACTCTACTCAGAAACGTTTCCCCTTCTTGTTATACAGTCCCTAATTACTCCAATTTTAATTATCTCCTTCCTATGCCTTCCTTCTAACTCATTTCTTCTAAGATTCTAGTATGCCTTACCTCTAGAGCCCTGCGTTTGGGTACCTAAAACCTCCTAGCAACGCACAACAGTGTAGGTATGTACGGAGTATAGCTCACACACTTGAGGTCTGCTGATGTTTATTTATATACTTATATATTTACTTATTTACCTAATTTATTTATGTCCTGTATTTTATTATTATTATTTATTTATTTAATTATTCATTCACTAGCCGTACCCGTGCGCTCCGCTGCACCCGTTAGAAATAAATATAAAGTAATTACCAGGCTTCGAGACTTCGGACCCGATAGAGCAGTTCAGTGGGAAATCCGCATAACGGCGTACTGAGTATAGTGGTAAAGCGTACAGTGGGTGGGGGTACTGTAGAATGAATGCCAACAAATACGCAAAGGAAAACACTCCGGATTTGAAGGTTCTGACGAATAATTATTTGGTTTTCATACAAACCTATTTTCAAACTGTGTCTGAAACAATTATTACACGGTTAGAAAAGTCAGAGCAAGAGATGCCGGAAGCCCTCAAATTAGTTGAGGAAATGACACAGAGAATTAATGAGGCACCAAGTGCACCGGTTATTGATCGTGTAAAACAGAAGTGGAAATCAATTTTATATAAAAATAACGGATATGGAATATTGTGTAATATAAACAGCAAATTAGTGGACATAGAGCCACCCGAGAATAAAGGACTGTCTCTTAGAGACTGCAATGATGTTAGGTTTTATTTTTGTTTTCCTCCTATCAAGTCATGCGACGTAGAGCGCAGCTTTTCACAGCACAAACTGTGTTTGGCAAATAACCGAAAAAGATATACGTTTGAAACACTGAGAATGTATCTTGTAGTACGTTGCAATTCGGTACTGTAACTGCACTTCCTAAAGACGACCAATAGGATAAATGAAGAAATTGAAACTGCTACATGTTTATTTCCACCATTAACACTGTCTATAATTAAACACAAATGCTTATAAAACAAAGGAGAATAAATGCTTTTCACATTCTTTTGACATTGTCATTGTGTAATGTATATTTACTTTCAGAATGTTGTGTTTCCCCATACTACCGTACTCTACTCTAAACAGCAACGTTGTTACCTCAACGCATCTCTACCTTTCACTACCTGCAGCGAGTCAACAACCTATAGTACATGCACAGTAAACTTATTGTATCGGGTCCAAAGTCTCGAAGCCTGGTAATTACATAATTAAAATAGGACGTTTGATCCAGGGAACATTCGTGTTTCATAGAAGGATAAATCGTTTAACATGTTACTTAATTTATATTGTATTTAAATAATTAAAATGCGATCATTTTGGTCCAGAGACCATTCATTTGGTGCAATGATATTTCCTTTAATATGTTTCTTAATTGTTATTACATGCAACCATAGTTCAATGAAGATTGACATTTAGATTCAATGTGTATATTTTATATTACTTGCTATATGGTTCCATTGAATTAAGGTAATAACTTAATTTTAACCCTTGTTTTCTACGTCTTCAGTAAATGGCGCTTGGCCCGCTATGGTTCTGAACCCTTCAAATAACTTAAATAGTGATACAGCATATATAGTGATATGTAATCATATTTCTTTCTTTCGAAAATGTAAGAATTCACTATCTCCTATGTACCATTGCCATGGAATGAATAAATGTGTTTTTTCTTCCTACTCAAAAATTTTATATTTTGCACATAGGAGTTATTGCAGGAACAACAACGCTATAATCTGAGGCGGCGGTGAAAATGTATTATACTGCTATTTTAAAAGCCTTATATATCCTTAAATATCAGTCCTATCAATATTTTGCATGGAATAAAACTTACCGGAAATCATTTTTAAAGAAATTTTCATGTAACATTTTTCATGAAAAGCAATAATAAGCGAGATATTTCGATTTATTTAATTCAGTCCCCTTTGAATAAAGTATTTTGAATGCCACATAGCCTAAAATCTAAGTTACAACGAACTTAATTTATATTTTAATTTTCATCGAAATCCATTCAGCCAGAGATTGAGGTTTTTTGAGAATAAGGTTCTTAGGAAAATATTTGGGGCTAAGAGGGATGAAGTTACAGGAGAATGGAGAAAGTTACACAACGCAGAACTGCACGCATTGTATCCTTCACCTGTCATAATTAGGAACATTAAATCCAGACGTTTGAGATGGGCAGGGCATGTAGCACGTATGGGCGAATCCAAAAATGCATATAGAGTGTTAGTTGGGAGGCCAGAGGGGAAAATACCATTGGGGATGCCTAGACGTAGATGGGAAGATAATATTAAAATTGATTTGAGGGAGGTGGGATATGATGGTAGGGACTGGATTAATCTTGCTCAGGATAGGGACCAATAGTGGACTTATGTGAGGGCGGAAATGAACCTCCGGGTTCCTTAAAAACCAGTAAGTAAGTTATCCGTTCAGCCATTATCGAGTGAAAAGGTAACAAACATCCAGACATTCAGACAGACAGATATAGAAACAAAGATTTCAAAAAAGCGATTTTCGGTCTCAGGATGAATAATCAATATATATGTTAACACCAATTATTTTTGAGAAAACGACAATTACCACAAAAATTTCGGTTACAGATTTATTATTAGTATAGATTTTTTGATTCATTTGTTCATTTATTTACTTGTTTATTATTATTTGTTTGATCATGTATTTATTTAATTTATTTATTATTATTATTATTATTATTATTATTATTATTGCCCTGTGTTCTTATAGATTTTTACAAAATTCCGATTATAACTATGAGACTAATTGCGAATATTTCAATTGCGGTAGTTTGTTTACCAGACGTCAGGATCTTGATTATTTATTTTTTTGTAAAGTCATTAAGGGTGATATTGATTGTGAATCCTTCATAAGCAATATCAGTCTTCGTATTCCTGCTAAGGGTTTAAGATTTCATAAAATGTTTTATAATAGGAATTCTAAATCTCTGTCTCCGGTCTGCAGATGTATTAAATATGCTAAATTGCATGGATTGAACTTGGATCCATTTAATGTGTAGTATATACTTTTCGAGTTTTATGTCAGTTTTATTATTTATGCCATTGTTAGATATGTATCATACTATTCTCGTCATTTGCATAACCTTACAATATTAATTATATGATTCCTGTCTTCATTTATATGATTTCATTAATTCATTTGTAATACATTTCATTTAATTGCCATTATTTTAATTATCTCACTGAACTAATTTTAATAATATTATTTGTGCTATTTATTTTGTTGCATTTTGGTCAATTGAGTAATGTAGCCTATTATATTGATTGTATTTTCATCTCACTGCCATTTTCTATCATTCATTCTCATCATCATTTGTTGTTTTGTTTCGTTTTGTACCTGTGCTAAACTGTAATTGGCCTTGTGCTGTTGTTACGCACATTAATATTCTAAATAAATAAATAAATAAATGATTATTATTATTATTATTATTATTATTATTATTATTATTATGATTATTATTATTATGATTATTATTATGATTATTATTATTATTAAGATTATTATTATTATTATGGTTATTATTATTATTATTATTATTATTATTATTATTATTATTATTATTATTATGTACATTCATTCATTCATTCATTAATATTGCACTTTTTTGCTAGACGAGCACAGGAGACGTAGAATACTTTTATTCTCACAAGAAGGAAACGCCCTGTAATAATCTGTACGCAGCACAGTACATAAACCCCTTACAATTTGCATTAGCATATTCTCTCTACCGGTTAATAACGACGGCTTTCTTTCTCAGCCTTGTGTGACGTCACATCAGACTGGCGTGGTGTCTTCATTGCGATTCAGGATCGGTAGTCACTAATCTGCATCGTCCACGTTTATGCAAATTCTAGGAAGTTATTATGTCTTGGTGGCTGGCGTGCTCATCAAACGCGCAATGAAGTGACAGCATACAATAAAGCAGCATGTCGCAGTTTACAAGTAGAGTGACAGTCTCGGATATAATTAGATCGGATGGCCATGTTTCGACATTGTCCCGTCTTCTACTACCGATCCTCTTCATTACGGCTGATGTCAAGACGAGGACACACAATGGCGGTTGAGGGAGCCATATTCAACAATAACCACGAACCACGAGCTGGATTACCAAAAACGACGAGCTGATGTCCCTCTCTCATCACTTCATCAGGTTGTCCCTGAAAATAATTTAAACACACGCTTTATCTCATTATATCCAACCAGAATAATGATTATAAAAGTTAGAACGCTCCTGTTGCCACATTTACGTTGTGTGTTTAACAAGCGTGAGTAAAGAAGGAATAATGCCCTAATTGATTAGGAAGAGAAAAATAATTTTCTGGACCACTGGCTAAGAAGAAACTGCCTACTGAAAAATGCATTGGAAGGAATTTATCTATCTATCTATCTATCTATCTATCTATCTATCTATCTATCTATCTATCTATCTATCTATCTATCTATCTATCTGTCTGTCTGTCTGTCTGTCTGTCTGTCTGTCTATATGTCTGTCTATCTATCTATCTATCTATCTATCTATCTATCTATCTATCTATCTATCTATCTATCTATCTATCTATCTATCTATCTATCTATCTATCTGCCTGCCTGCCTGCCTGCCTGCCTGCCTGCCTGCCTGCCTGCCTGCCTATCTATCTATCTATCTATCTATCTCTCTATCTATCTATCTATCTATCTATCTATCTATCTATCTATCTACCTACCTACCTATACATCAATGCAATTTAATCTACAGTAATAACGAGTAACAGAATGAATATGACATAAAAAACAACTGAACATACTAACAGAAGTTGAAAATAATAAAAATCAGTCTAACATATTGAATGATACAAAAAAAAACAAACAAAAAGTAAAAACATATACAACAAATACGGACACAAAATAACAGTATCATTCAGCATCATTGTTATTAACCAAGGGACACTAAGCTGTTCTAGTATCCTGGCACAAAGACAAGAGAAAGGATTACTCTAACAAAAGAAAATTATTTCCATAATACTAAAGATAAAAACTTCGGCATAAATCTAGCAATTTCTCAGAAACGGAATGGTGAACGGGAGAAAAGTTCGAGGAAGAAGAAAATAGTATAAGATGATAGATAACATTAAGATATATGTATCGTATGTGAGGAAGGCGGAAAATGGGAAGATTGGAGAATGTAGGATTTGCAGTGAAAGACTTTACAGAAAACTGTGAATGAATTTAATAAGTTTTCTGTTATAGGTATCCTACAAGCAAAACTCAGCTCGGACTCCTCGCGGCGCGTATGCTATACCCCTCTTACTCTCCTGTAGTAGGAGTGAGAGCATGCTGGAAACGGGAGAATACGTCATTTGCGCGAGACAGTCACGCCCGCTGGTTTCTGCGCACTGAGTTTTCCTTGTTGGATGCCTATAGTATTGGAGTCGTTACATGGCACTATTTTTTCACGTTGGTATTGCTTGTCTAGTGAATAAAATGTGACACTACTGTTTTTGTTAAGAGAATATTTCCCTTCATTTAACTACCCTCTAGTAACGGCTAGCATGTACGACTGTAAAACGTGCGGACCGAGGTTCAAATCGTGATTGGGACAATTACCCTGGTTGGGGTTCTCTTCCGAGATTTCCCCTTCCCCCACAATCAGTTGAAACAAAATTACTTGTTAACTTTCGATGTTGCACCTTGGACTCATTTGTGCGTTCACACGTCCGCTTTTGGCATCATAAAACACCGTTTTCAATGAGGATCTATTATTTATTTATTTATTTATTTATTTATTTAACTAGCTAGCTAGTGAGTACAAATTACATTTATAAAATAAAATGTTTCTAGCCACTACCGTAAGAGCCAGTCTCGTGTACGGTGTGGTCTTAGCCAATAATATAACATAAAATTTACAAGGTCAGTTTACTAAATACAGTAAGTAACTTAATTCAAACCAATAAATACAACACAGGAGCAAGAATAAAGAAGAAAGATAAAAAGAGAGAAAAATACACATTTAATATAAACTGACAATCCGACAGAAGCCAGTGATGTTCAATAAAAACATGAATATAGTAGACAGAAATAAAATATTATTCGTATGTAATTAAAGGAAATGGATAGTGCAGATGATCAAAAATCACATAATCAGTTTTCGAATCTTTAAAAAATGCATAATATTTTGTAGATCAAAATATGTGTTTTTAATAAAGAATATGTTAGTCCATTAAATTGTCATTTCAGTATGTTTCACTACTTCTTAATTGCCATGTTAGGAGTTTGAATTTTTTTCTTCACTTTACTAATTCGATATTAAAAAACTTTCTGCATGGAGAACAGTCACAACTCCAGAAAATGTCGCTGTAATTGGGAATGCTACTGTTATGTACAGTCTTAGAAGAACGTTTTGTCACGCATATAGGCCTACAGTACTTTACAAATCCCAGAAAGGAAGCAGTGCGCATGATAGAGGACGAGCTACCTGGTTCACAAGAGAAGCACTAGTCGAGGTAATACAATTAGTTTTGTTTCGTTGTACAGTATGTCCAATCATTCGTACTACCTCCTTTCTGGGACTTGTAGCTGTGCGACAAAACTTTTTTGTAATACTGTACGCCTAAGACTACGCGCCGTCTGACTTGGAGATCCGGCAACTTCTTCTACTTAGCTGTTGTCCCGGTTGCAGACCCATCAGGCTATTCTAATTTAGCCATTGCAAAAGAGCGGTAGGCTATACAGTATCTTGTAACGTTTAATTATTCCACGTCTTAAAGCTTCATTACTAATGTAAGATGTATAAAATACAATAAAATAAGTAAACAAACTGGAAAATATTATGAGAAAAACAGGATCCTATATGATCAATTCTTTGTTTTTCTTTCCTTATTAAATATTTTTCCAAAACACGTATCAAACCACTTAAAAAAAATTGTAAGGTTAATTTTTCTGCTCTTTGAGAACAATTACACGGAATTAAGGCCTACATCAAACACATTCAACGTTTTGCGATATGAAAAGAATTGTGAGACACATTTTAAAATACATTCGAATCATTCTTTTATACAGAAGATCAAGATGACATTAAAACAAAAGTATGTTTCAAGAAGAAATTTTCATAAAAGTTACTGCCAGATGCAAAAATGCGACTAAGGATTCGTTAGCGGAAAAAAAATACAGATAACTTTTAACAGTATATGATATACTTTATATCTGATTTTACCAGAAGAGGGGAGGCATACACACAGTAAGTGATTAATGATAACTAAACTTCGTGGAATTGCCACGAGAATCGTAAGATTTACTGCGCACGCGGTATAGACTGTATGAGAAGGGACCGTGCAACGGATGGAATATGCCTCTAATGTAAACACTGAGCAGTATACTACGGTTACAATAAAACCTGTATCCTGCATTCAAGAAATATAATCAATGATCATTGAAGTAGGAAATGTCTAAACATGTAAATACACAAATATTTTGTAGTGAGATATATTAACTCTTAAAATTTAATGTAATATACTCACATCATACTTGAATATGTGCATTGCAGTGAAGAGTTAGGTACATTTTGAGAGACTGCAAAGTGAACCTCCTCCGATGGTCACTCAAACAGTTTTTATATTGGGAAAATGTACATTCAACAACACACGATGTAATAGGTGCATATTTGAAGAACGGGAAGTCACTACTTTTTAGTACACCAACTTCAGACGTTTGTCGTGACCTGATAGTACATCATGTATAATACGAAGTTGTGAATAGGCAGAAACTTTAGCAATAATATTTCTTAACTTACCTTTCACTTTTTCTGAAATTAGTGAATTATTATTTTGGATAATGGGTTTTTGGTACTTTATACACTATATTAAGGGCGTCTGAGCGTTGTAGTTTAGACGATTCTAACAGGGTGATGCTTTTGGACACGATTTTAAAATTAGAATCAATGAACAGAGTATCTTCCAATAGCTGTTCAGAAGGCAATGATTTTACAGCTGCAACAGCAGAACTGTCTGTGTTATCCAATGCATCAATTACCTCCATTATTTTGCCGTAATGTTATGCATAATAATTAACAGCATTCAACCACATTTTCCAACGGGTCAAAACTCGCTGCGGGGGTAAGGGTATTCCAGGGCCAATTATTTCGAACAGCAACACACTCATTGTAGTATGTTTGATTGAATTCCTGTCTGCACTGAACAAATGTTAAGCTTTGACTATTCCAACCACAGTAATGCAAAAAAGTGCTTACATAGATAAACATTAGCTGTAGCTGTTGTATCTATTTGGACCGGTCACAACTCTTAACATGAACTGCTTATACTACGAGACCGGGCGGTCGCTCACCTCTTCTATACTACCGTACATCGGCAACCTGATTGTATGCTGCGTGTGGCAATTCAACGAAGTCTACTGATAACTAAAGTAAGAATTTATACGACAACATGGGGATATTAGGTTAGTATTGTGCTTAGACTGTCGTTACGTCATGAATGACGTGAAGCCTGAGGTATAGCCAGGTTACAACTTAAATGTGTTGTGTATGCAGCAATTGAATGGGGATACGTTTCTTGTGCGTAGGGTTCAGCTTTGTGCTCCAACAATTGGTTTATTTATACTGCACTGTGATTCGTTGATTGGTTAACCATATAAAGCTACAATCTCACTCTGGTTATACCCGGCAGAATTCCCTAACATGCACCTGTATTACTAGCTACGCTCAATCTCTTTTTAAACAACGAGCACTCTATGCATACCTAACCTTGTAGTTTCTGTGGGGGTAAATTCCTATCTTTACTGATAACCAATTGAAAAGCTAGCATCGCTACATCACGATCTGGCCGAGTATCGAACCCAGCCCATGGATGGAAGAAAAATGCATCGGCGTTGAATCACACAAGCGGCATCTTAAATACTTTAATCCTTACTTAATTTACATCATTGCTCGGATGACAGGAACATAGCCGTTGTCACCAATTCGGTGTTTTCTATCCTCATAATGCTAACTTAATGGAGATAATAGAATAAATTTGTGACGTCAAAAAACATTTCAATGGGAAATAATTGTTCGTAATAATCAGTAATTCTTACACAGGGCTATTCATAAGTCCGTGAAAAAAATTTTAAATACATAACTACTAAACTACACAACGGATGACAAATTATTTTACACTAGAATAAAGAGAAACTCTCCAAGTTTTGTTACATACCTCACAGATGCTCAATGTGTCCACCTTTGCCAATGCGCCATACATCCATGTGGTAATCCATCTCGCCTCATACACGCTCCAGCATGTCACGGTTCACCAGAGCCACGGCAGCTGTAATCCGGTGGCGAAGTTCCTGGAGATCAGCTGTGAGCGGAGGCACATAGACAATACCCTTCACAAACCCCACAAGAAAAAGTCACACGGCGTTAAGTCCGGTGATCGTGGTGGTCACTTCATTAACGCCTCATCTTCTCGTCCCATCCATCTCTGTACTCGCACGTTATTGTGATAGTGACAGGGAGATCCATCTTCCTGATAGATATAAACATATCTGTCTTCATTCAGATGAGCATCAGCCAGTTTTGTAACATGTCCAAATAAATCATTCCAGTGACGGTGGACTCTACAAAGAAAAATGGCCCATACATCTTCTCTTTCGAAATCACACAGAAGACATTCACCTCAGGTGAGTCTCGCACATGCTCTACGACTGCGCGGGAAATTTCAGTTCCCCATATGCGCACATTATGCCGATTCACTTTTCCGGAGAGATGAAAAGTTACTTCGTCGCGATGAGCAAATGAGCGAAACCATCTACTTCAAATCTTTGACGAGGTCCTTGCATATTCCAACATACAAAATGGTTGCTTACGTTTAGTAAACGTCATTTTGCCATTATTAATAACTCCTGCCACCTAGCGATAAATCATGGCAAGTAAGAGCGGGCTTTTCTTATTAAAAAAAAACTTGGAGACTTTCTCTGTCTATCGGCATGTCAATTACCATGATATGTTGCGTACTTTATTTCTTATTAAACTTTAAAATGTTTCACGGAATTATGAATAACCCCGTATTTCTCCTAGACGTGATCACTATTTTTCATTAAGCTTATTGAGACAGCAGATTCTTCTTCAAGATTACCATAACAAAATAACCCCCCGTAATTTCATGACATGGACCTGGAAGATGATCAACGTTGACCTGTGATGGTGTTCATCTGATTGATACTTGAGCTATTCTCGGTGTAGTCCTGAAATTATGGCAATGAGAAAAATCCTTTGCCTTTGCCATGGGTTACACCCGCCCTATTCCCAACTAAGCTAATTCGAGTGCTTAATTACTGATAATCTCTGTGTATAATGAAAGGGAATATGTGCCTTTGATGAGCATAGATACGGATATGCGCCCCAGAGTCAAATATCGGAAACCATTAAAGCTTTCTAGGCCAGAAATATTGCTTGCACCCCGACGGATCGCTCATTGCTAGTTAATCCGCGGAGTATGAGTTCAAACTGCGTCGAAATTCCCAGAAGCCAAGATCAGCTCATGAAATTCTGCTTTTGGACATGGATGTCTATTCTTCAGAATGGGATAACATACATTACTCGGATGGATCATTGCCATCGTTCTAAATCCATTGAGTGTTCACCTGTTTGTGTCAAGGAAAATTATAGTTACGCCCTTAGGCTAACGATCAGTGTGAGAGGCACAATCAAGAATGAAAAGGAAGAAATATAAAATTGCTCCGTACGACATTGAAAGATCTCTGGGAGTAAGAGTAAAAACAGATATATTCATTAACTCAGTCATAGTTTTCTACCCAAGGGCAGGTCTTTCATTGCAAATCCAGCATTCTCCAATATTTCATATTTTCTGCTTTCCTCTTAGTCTCTGCATATGATCCACATATCTTAATGTCTCCTATCATCTGATATCTTCTTCTACCACGAACTTTTCTTCCGTTCACAATTCCTTCCAGTGCATCCCTCAGAAGGCAGTTTTTTCTCAGCCAATGACCCAGCCAATTCCTTTTCCTATTCCTGATCAATTCCAGCATCGTTCTTTCTTCACCCGCTCTTTTCAACTCAACTTCATTTCTATTCTGTCTATCCATTTCACACGAACTTTTAGCTCTACTTACAATATAGGGTGATTCACGAGGATTTACCGTTACTTGCGGAGCTTATTTCCGAAGACATTCTGAGCAAATATGTCATAAACCTTTGTTCTGATCGCAATATTTTCAAAGTTACATTAATTTGAAGTTGTTAGTAAAATACCTTTTTTCTTTAGTTTTACGGGTAAAAAAATATTATAAATAGAGAACAAACTATTCAGAAGTGTCATTTCTTTAATTGGCTAGTGTTCTGAAACTAAAAATTTGTTGTTAATTGCTTTGTGCAGATTTTATTTTTCAATTTTTAACTAAAAATTACATAATTGTCACGCACTTATCACAAAAATTGTTACAAATCATACGACTTTAGAAACTTGATTCTTTACAGTTCATTATGCATTCTAATGTACAGTCCTAAAGCATTTACAAGAGTAGAGTGGTTTATAACAATTGTTGCGATAAATACGCAAGAAAATGTAAGTTCGTAGTTAATAATCGAAAAAAAAAACATTCTGTACGAAGCAACTATAGAATTCACAACACTTGTTAATTGAAGAACATTCATTGTATTCTTCACCTGACATAATTAGGAACATTAAATCCAGACGTTTGAGATGGACAGGGCATATAGCACGTATGGTCGAATCCAGAAATGCATATAGAGTATTAGTTGGGAGGCCGGAGGGAAAAAGACCATTGGGGAGGCCGAGACGTACATGGGAGGATATTATTAAAATGGATTTCAGCGAGGTGGGATATGATGATGGTCTAGAGACTGGATTAATCTTGCTCAGGAAGGGACCGATGGCGGGCTTATGTGAGGGCGGCAATGAACCTCCGAGTTTCTCTAAAAGCAATGTGTAAGTAAGTAAGTTAATTAAAGAAATGATACTCCTGAATAGTTCATTCTTTATCTGTAATATTCTTTTACCACTAAAACTCAAGAATAAAGGTATTTTACAAACAACTTCAAGTCAGTGTAATTCTGAAAATATTGAGATTAGGACAAATGCTTATATAATATTTTTGCTCAAAATGTCTTCGGAAATAAAGTCCGTAAAGAACGGTAAATCCTCGTGAATCACCCTGTACACATACAGTAACTTCTCTCTCATCCGAACAGTAGGGTAGGTAATTATTATTGGCTACTCACAGTACAGTACGTTCCTTCTTCCTCCCCGCCATGTACTTTTTCCCTTCCCTTATTTGCAACTCCGTCGTGCTTTCAGTAAATCACAGGTTGTGTGTAGACGAAGTTCACCATGCAAATCAAGATTTCAGGTATAACTCCCTGTAAAGTTGATTTGAATAATTTCGAGGAAAAATTGTTCCGGAGCCGGGTATCGAACCCGGGACCTTTGGTTTAACGTACCAACGTACGTTAAACCAAAGGTCCCGGGTTCGATACCCGGCTCCGGAACAATTTTTCCTCGAAATTATTCGAAGTTCACCATGCTTTCTAAGACATTTACTGATAAACGCTCGAAGTTTAGTTATTTTTTAAAAGACAAATTGGATATTTTGAGCGGCTGGATGAAGAGGAAACTATTTCTGGTATCCCGAGAAGTACAATTCATGACTGGAAGCGCAATCGGGCTGCATTGGAAGAATATTGTGCATCCACGAGCTCTAATGACAAGCGCCGTACATTGAAGCAGCCTAGTGTTTTCAAATACGATAAGGAACTGTTTCTATTGTTTCAACAAGGAAAGGTACTCCAATATCTGGTCCGATTCTGAAAGAGAAAGCGCTTGATATGCTTAAGAAATATGGAGGCGATAATTTCTCTGCTAGTGATGGGTGGTTGTCAATGTGGAGGGAAAAGTATGGTGTTCGTCCGCTTGCAATTTGTGGAGAGAGGATGTCAGCTGATACCGTTGCAGCTGAAGAATATAAAACTAATTCCGAGATTTGGTGAATAAACTAGAATTATCTCTCCAGCAGATATACAATTGTGATGAAACGGGTTTAAATATCAAATGTTTACCGAAAAGAACTTTAAAATCTACATCATACAAAACTGCGCCTGGTTTCAAAATCCAAAAGGAACGTGTGACTGTATTAGCTTGCTACAATGCATCAGGGGAAAATAAGCTTCCCTTGATGTTAATTCGAATAAATTAAAAAATATATTGATTGTAACTATTATAATCGGTGACTTAATTACTGTATTATTCAAATGTTCACAAATATTTTCTTATCATCTTTACTCATATCAATTATGCAGACGATGGAGGGATAGTTAACTAATTTCCGTACCGTCTTGCAGTAAGGCGTGGCCTATGAAATCACGTGAATGCCGGACGACGAAGCGGACGGACGACATACCAACGGATCACAGAGAATTTACACTTCAAATATTCGTATGATTAATAAACTCATAGATCTAAAGGGAGTCAAGGACTGCAATCTGCACATTCGGTGGCAAAAATACTTGCTGTTTTTAATTGGTTATTTTACGACGCTTTATCAACTATTATGGTTATCTAGCGTCTGAGTGAGATGAAGGTGATAATATCGGCGAAATGAGTCCAGGATCCACTGCGTTTCCTCTTAACGGATTGGGAGAAAAATCCCGGAAAAACCTTAACCAGGTAACTTGTCCCAACCAGGATTTGAAACCGGGCCCGCTTATTTTACGGTCAGGCTTGCTAACCGTTACTCCATAGCCGTGTTGCTGAAGATGTACTGTTGTTATTTGTCTTAGGCACTTTTTGCGCTGTGGCACAACGTTCTTCATGGCTCTGAAATGAAAGCAGTGACCTGCCTGTTGTTAGTTTTATGTTGGAAAAAAAAATACGTGTAAGGAATGGCTTTTGTCAAGAAAGAAAGCAATACGTTCATAAAATAGCTGTTCCCAGGATCGTAAAACTGGCATAATTCCCGAATAAACTGCTCTCTTAAGTGAGGGCGGGAGGCGAGGACCCAACTGCAGATTTAATTTCAGATACACCTCTCCCCTCTCTTTTTCTCTGCTAAGGGATAATTAGTTCCCTCACGTGAGGGAAATTTGTTACTGACTGAAATAAATACCCAGTAGTGATAAAAAGCAGAAAGAGCAATACGGCCCGCATGGTTCAACACCTTTCTGCATTAACACCAGAAAAAGCTGGAGGAAGGGGTTTGATTTCAAGTGTTGTTTCCTGAAGAAAGATTGTTCCTGCACAGAGAAGAACGAAATGGATTTAAAAGTCTGCCTTCGAAATGCAGTTTATAGAAATCCTTAAATTATTCAGGAACCTGATGTTATTAGTGATCACACTTAAGTTATGGCCCAGCACCAAGGTACGCCACCGAAATATTATCTGTAGTAATGTCACGAGAGGTCTGAGATCTGCCGATAAATCCACGAGCAAAGCGAGTGGATTTATCAGTAATAATCTCACTAGATGTTTTGATTTATCTAGAGAAAATCAAAACTCGAGTGAGATTTAATTGACTATTACACGATTAGAAGAAAGTATATAAAGATTAGAAGTAACAAAGTACTCCAATACAATAAAATATTAATTGGCTTACGAAAATACAACTGTCTTCAAATGTATTATTGTACCATATCAACAATACGCTAGATGGCAGTAGTGTTTTATGATTATGTTTTCTTGTTACCGGTATCAGTTGTGTCAACTATGGAATCATCATTGAACTCTGTGGACTGTTACTAGTCAAGAAGGCTTTCTTGAGTCCGTTTCATTTTTATTAAAACATTTGCATCCCAGTAATTAACGTCATTTGACAGATTATTTTCAATAAATCTTAGTATTAAACAATCTCTGATACGTGACTATCCATAATATCATATAGCAGAAGCTATAACAAACATAACCTAAATAATAGAAACAAGTGTTAGAAAAGTTTTAATTAGGGATGATGAAATAAAAAGACGTTTTAATTAAAGACGATGAAATAAAAAATAAACATGAATAATTTTAAAAGAAACAATTATTGAAAGTACAATTTTCAAATTTGAATGTTTTAGTGGTAGGTGGTTCAGTTGATGTTATATTGGACGTGTGCGTAAAAGAAGTGAACTCGTTAATGTACATGGTGTATCCCTCAACTTATTCAGGATTTTCGAATGGTGCTCTTCATATATGACCAGTGACCTTTATTAATTCTTGTTCTTGAATGCCAATGCGAGTCATATTTGAAAGTGCTGTGCATCGACTGGAATAGTTTGTAATTTTCTGTTTTTTGACGTCCAGACCAGTGCAGTTTGAAATGTTGGCAAACAAAGAAACAAATGCTAGGGTAGTAATAAAAATAAACAAATGCTAGGGACGCGATAAAATTGTGCGATAAGCAGCCATGATTAGTTGAAAGACGTCCTTTCGTACCGTTTTATTGGTCGAAAGTCACTGATACACGAAAGTCACTGACGTAGTAAAAGTGTAATAGTCTGAGAAATCTCAGACCTCGAGTGACATTTATTAGGACTATTTCGTGAATAAAATAAAAATGTAAATAACATAACCCTAAAATTCGATCACAAAATGTTAATAATTGTATATTAACAAATACTTAACCTATTCAGACATTGTGAAGTTGAAATACTCGTAGATGAATATCGATTACTGCAATAAAGAAATTCGATGTTATTATTCAGTAATGCCAATTGCGAAAAGCGAAATACAGGTTTAACAATGTTAATTACATGTACTGCACTTTTCTCTTATTATTATAACCAGGGAAAGGATTTATATGTAAATACATATTTACTTATAAAGCTAATATAATTTATATTTTGCATTATCTTTATGTTTCACAATGTGTAGGGTTGAAAAATCCTACTTTTATTTTCCATATTTTTCCATATTTTAGAGTTTAGTACATATTTTCGTTAATTTCCATATATTTTCCATATTTCATATAAAACAGTCCATATTATATTAGGTTTAACAATAAAACAAAACAAAATTCCATTAACTTTTAAAAATACATTTCAACAATAGAGATTTAAACACATGTTCAGTAATCCCTTTAACATCAGAGTTATTTGAAAATTAGCAGTCCTATCAACAATGGGAAAGTAAGTTACAAAACTGTATTAATTTAATTTAAAATTTTTAACAGACTTCAGTTGTGCAGCTCAACAGTTAAATGCCAGTCAGAGTACACATAGGTTCAGTTTTGTAAATCATACTATAAAGACGGTAAATATGCCAAAAGTACGTCATTCAGTCAATTTAAAATCAAAACTAACAAGTTACATTTCAGAATTTAAAGAAGATGGTTTATCAACTGACAATAAAATATTATTTTGTAATTTGTGTCAGTGTGCAGTATCATCTACACAAAAGTTCCTGGTGCAACAACACATTACAACTAGTAAACATCAGGCCAACAAACAACTAAATTCCAAGCAGAGACAATTGTTTTTAACACAACCAACAACATCGAATGTAAGATCTGAGTTTAACATCGACCTGTGCCGTTCTCTCATCTCTGCTGATATTCCTCTCTACAAACTAAAGAATAAGGTCTTCAGGGAATTCCTTGAAAAAATATACTCAACATACAATCCCGGATGAGTCAACACTTAGGAAGACGTATGCTCCATCCATCTACGATGAGACAATACAGAAGATAAGAGATGAAATTAAAGATAGTTCAATTTGGGTTTCCATTGATGAGACTCCCGACAAAGAAGGTAGACTTGTTGGTAATGTAGTTATCGGTTTGTTAAGTGAACAATATTCTGAACGAATTCTTTTACATTGTGATGTTCTAGAAAAGTGCAATAACAAAACTATAGTTAAACTGTTCAACGAAGCTATGGGTATCCTGTGGCCAAAGGGTATTATGTACGATAATGTGTTATTCTTTATTAGCGATGCTGCCCCTTATATGGTCAAAGCTGGACAAGCATTATCTGTTGTATATCCTAAATTGACTCATTTTACTTGTGTGGCGCATGCATTTCATCGTGTGGCAGAAGTGGTCAGAGACAATTTCCCTAAAGTAGATTTGTTGATTTCATCAGTGAAAAAAGTATTTCTCAAAGCTCCCAGTAGAGTTAACGTGTTGAAAGAAATGTACCCTGAAATTCCATTGCCACCAAAGCCAATTTTAACTAGATGGGGTACATGGCTAGAAGCAGTTGAATATTATGCCGAACATATAGACTCTATTAACAATGTTCTCCTTGCATTGGACTCTGAAGATGCAGTCTCAATTGATACTGCGAAAACAGTTACCTGTGACATAAGTGTGAAGAATGACTTAGCTCACATTCAGCATACATTTTCATGCATCATAAAAACGCTCAAAAGTCTCCAAAATAGGCACCTTTCACTATCTGAAAGTTTTGAAATTATAAATAGTACTGTGGAACAACTGAATCGTGGTAGAGGTAAAGTTGCAGATGCAGTAAGAGCTAAGGTGGACACTGTACTTTCAAAAAACCCTGGATATGAAGAACTACAAAAGGTTGTTGCTGTGATGAGTGGTGAATCAACAGTGAAGATTAACTTGGACTTATCCCCAGCAGACATTGTGAAATTGAATTATGTACCAGTTACTTCTTGTGACGTCGAACGCTCTTTTAGTCAGTATAAATCTATCCTCAGAGACAATAGAAGAAGATTCACTTTTCAGCACTTGAAAGAAATGTTTGTAACCTATTGTTATGGTAACAGACAATAAAAATTGTGTTTTGTTGAAACTACATTGGAAGATAAGGTACGTCCATTATATTTTTTGTTTAGTTTGATTAAAATGTACCAATATTTAACGTACATAGTCATTTTTTTATAATTTTAAGTCCATATTTAATTCCATATTTTGGTAAAAATCCATATTTAATTCCATATTTTGGTAAAAATAACTACATATATATTTACATATTTCATATATTTTTAGTCCATATAAATCCGTTCCCTGATTATAACATAAATACATTTTCATTATCTGCTGAAATCATAATTCCATTTAACAGTAACAGTGGGGACGCTATATACCAATGATTATGTATTCACAGCGAGACATGTTGCTATACAGTGAAGCCATCCTGTACAGATAATTAAAACACGAATTTTATTACGCCATACGGAAGGCAGTTTGATCATAGACTTTATTATTACTATACAAGGTCTTTGGGTTTGATATGCGATGATGTTACATAAATTTGAACATCTGGCTTTCTATCAGTTGTTTAATTTCATTCACAAAATACAAATTTTATAGATTAAGTCACCCGTGGAAGCAGGACCAATATCAACTGTGCCTTATTTCGACCGTTTCTCACAATCAGTGATACACGAAAGCATTTTTATAGCTCGACAAACGCATTCTCGCTGTAGTGTGTAACGGAACTAAAGCTGCATCTACACAGTTCAATATTCCAATCGCGTATGCGTGCAACCTGGGAAGAATATTGAAAGAATCAAGTTTAAAAGGTACATTCAATTAAGATCCATGGAGATTTTGTGTCTACATGGTGCGCCGTTTTGAACGTCTTCTTCACTGCGTAAATATATTAATTAATATTAAATATCAATCTTGCATTGATTGCTTTAAAGTTGAAAGAATAGTTGAACCGTGTAGTTGCATCTTAATGTATTCGTGATCATCAATTTACGGGGAAACAGTTGGCGACAACGACTAAACAAAAGAACGACCATGCGATAAATTGATGGCGATAAATCTAGCAGAAAAAATTATTTATCGCAAAGTGTGTTTGTGATTGCTTTGAATTCAAAATTTTGTTACACTTCATTGGTCGAAAATGGAATGACGTCATATAAACGAAATAGTCAGCAATAATCTCACTAGAGGCTTTGATTTATTTAGAGAAAATCAAAACTCGAGTGGGATTTAATTGACTGTTATACAATACAAGAAACTATGTATAGACTAGAAGAAATAAAGTATTCTAAAACAATAAAATATTAATTGACTTACTGAAATTATATTTCACTAATGTTACCTTCACTAAAATGTTTGAACGGAGCCGCCATTTTCAGTCGACTGTCTTTGCGGGAAACAAATTACGATCACAAATCATGTTTTATAGTAGTACCGTAAAGAATTTGTAGTTTGAAATGTTGGCAAACAAAGAAACAAATACTTAGTATAGTGATAAAAACAAATGCTAGAGAAGCGATAAAATTAAACAAATGCTAGGGAAGCGATAAAATTGTGCGATAAGCAGTTGTGATTGGTTGAAAGACGTTCTTACTTGTTATGTCATTAGTACATTCTGTTTAATGTGTTATTATTGTTGTTATAATTAACTTATTATTATTATTATTGTTTTGTGATGATATTGTCATGTGCTGAACTGTTATTGGCCCCTGGCTGTTGTACAGCACATTAAATATTAGTAAATAAATAAATTATCATTAATATCATTCTTTGTTATTATTATTATTATTATTATTATTATTATTATTATTATTATTATTATTATTATTATTATTATTATTATTATTATTATTATTATATTGTAATAATATTGTCTTATGCTGAACTGTTATTGGTCCCTGGCTGTTGTACAGCACATTAAATATTAGTATATAAATAATTTATCATTAATATCATTGTTTGTTATTATTATTATTATTATTATTATTATTACCTTGTAATGATATTATCATATGATGAACTGTTATTGGCCCCTGGCTGTTCTACAGCATATTAAATATTAGTAAGGTAAAAGGTAAAGATATCCCCGTAACATGCCATGAAGGTACTTGATTAAATATTAGTAAATAAATAAATTATTAACACTGTTGTTTGTTATTGTTATTATTATTATTATTATTATTATTATTATTATTATCTTGTAATGATATTGTCATATGATGAACTGTTATTGGCCCCTGGCTGTTCTACAGCATATTAAATATTAGTAAATAAATAAAATATTATTAACATTATTTGTTGTTATTATTATTATTATTATTATTATTATTATTATTATTATTATTATTACTGACGGTACAGATGGACTTGCTGCTTCTGACTCATAGACAAAAACAATGGAAGCAATCTGTCACAATCATACACATGAAAGCCAACTATCGAAGTGTAGCGCGGACATTAGGGACAGCCCTATGAAATCTGCATTAGTAGCGAATGCGGGTGTCTCGTTACTTCTGCCCGCTGGACTCGGATGAGCCGATTACTAAACCAGACGGACACTGCTGAGGGACTCTTGGGAAAATTCGCCATTATTGTACGGTAACTAGAATCCACCTTCCATCTGATCCCCACCCACTACGGTAGGGGGATGCGCGTCAATGCCAGCGTGCACCCACTCTCACACCCACACCCGCACCCTTGTTACTAGAGAAGCTTGTCCGAAATGGTCAAGCTTCCAACAGAACTTTCAGGTCCCGTCTCAGCAACTTAAAAAGGTGTGCTTGCTCTCTAGAGAAACGGTTCCAGTATTCTTTGAGAGCTACGAACATGTTTAGTAATGGTACAGTCGCTACAGATTCTCAGAATGCTAGTTTTTATGCTTATCCGGACCTTTCGTCACATCCAAGGCGTACCGCGAACGTTTTGTCACACTTTGACAATATCACAATGACAATTCGTCACTAAAATTGTATGCTTGATCGGATGTTTTGTCACACTAACCGCACTATTTGTCACAGCCAAGACATCGTGGACATTTTGTCACACTTCGACAGTGTCACAATGACAATTCGTCACTAAAATTGTACGCTTGATTTGATGTTTTGTCACACTAACCGCACTATTTGTCACAGCCAAGACATCGTGGATATTTTGCCACACTTCGAAAATGTCACAATGACAATTCGTCACTAAAATTGTATACTTGATCGGATGTTTTGTCACACTAACCGCATTATTTGTCACAGCCTAGACATCGTGAACATTTTGCCACACTTCGACAATGTCACAATGACAATTCGTCACTAAAATTGTATGCTTGATCGGATGTTTTGTCACACTAATCGCACTATTTGTAACAGCCAAGACATCGTGGACATTTTGTCACACTTTGACAATGTCACAATGACAATTCGTCACTAAAATTGTATGCTTGATTAGATGTTTTGTCACACTAATCGCACTATTTGTCACAGCCAAGACATCGTGGACATTTTGTCACACTTCGAAAATGTCACAATGACAATTCGTCACTAAAATTGTATGCTTGATCGGATGTTTTGTCACACTAACCGCACTATTTGTCACAGCCAAGACATCGTGATCATTTTGTCACACTTTAACAATGTCACAATGACAATTCGTCACTAAAATTGTATGCTTGATCGGATGTTTTGTCACACTAACCGCACTATTTCCCACAGCCAAGACATCGTGGAATTTTGCCACACTTCGACAATGTCACAATGACAATTCGTCACTAAAATTGTATGCTTGATCGGATGTTTTGTCACACTAACCGCACTGTCACAGCCAAGACATCGTCGACATTTTGCAACACTTCGACAGTGTCACAATGACAATTCGTCACTAAAATTGTATGCTTGATCGGATGTTTTGTCACACTAACCGCACTGTCACAGCCAAGACATCGTCGACATTTTGCCACACTTCGACAATGTCACAATGACAATTCGTCACTAAAATTGTATGCTTGATCGGATGTTTTGTCAACAGTAATCTCACTAGAGGTTTTGATTTATCTAGAGAAAATCAAAACTCGAGTGGGATTTAATTGACTTTTACACGATTAGGAGAAAGTATATAAAGATTAGAAGTAACGAAGTACTCCAAAACAATAAAATATTAATTGATTTGCCTTCAAATGTATCATTGTACCATCTCAACATTACAAATATTACGCTAGATGCATGCTAGATGGCAGTAGTGAGTTATGATTACTAGCAATGCCTTCTCGTCGAGAAGTTCTCGATCTATATCACGATGGCAGTGTTACTAGTCAAGAAGGCTTTGTTTATTCAGTTTCATTTTTATTAAAACAGTTGCATTCCACTTCAATTATCCGAATCCCAGTAATCAACGTCACTTGACAGATGATTTTCAATAAATCTTAATATTAAACAATCTCTGATACGTGACTGACTATCCATAATATCATATAGTAGAAGCTATAACATAACCTAAATAATATACATAAGTGTTAGAAAAGTTTTAATGAACGACGATGACATAAAAAATAAACATGAATAATTTTAAAAGGAATAATTATTGAATGTACAATTTTCAAATTTGAATGTGGTTGGTGGTTCAATTGATGTTGTTTTGGAAGTGTGCGTAATAGAAGTGGAACTCGTTGATGTAGGCCTACATGGTGTATTCAACTTATTCAGTATTTCCGAATGGTGCTCTTCATTTATTTGTAATAGGATTTCAGAAGATGCATAGGTATGATCAGTGTTTTTTATTAATTCTTGTTCTTGAATGCCAATGCGAGTCATATTTGAAACTGCTGTGCATCGACTGGAGTGATTTGTAATTTTCTATTTTTTCTTTTTTTGACGTCCAGACCAGCGCAGTTTCAAATGTTGGCAAACAAAGAAACAAATGCTAGCGACGCGATAAAATTAAACAAATTCTAAGGACGCTATAAAATTGTGCGATAAGCAGCCATGATTGGTTTGAAATACGTCCTTTCGTACCGTTTTATTGGTCAAAAGTAGTATGACGTAGTAAGAGTGTAATAGTCACACTAACCGCACTATTTGTCACAGCCAAGACATCGTGCACATTTTGCCACACTTCGACAATGTCACAATGACAATTCGTCACTAAAATTGTATGCTTGATCGGATGTTTTGTCACACTAACCGCACTATTTGTAACAGCCAAGACATCGTGGACATTTTGCCAAATTTCGACAATGTCACAATAATTCGTCACTAAAATTTTATGCTTGATCGGATGTTTTGTCACACTTTACCGGATTATTTGTCACAGTCAAGACGTACCACTGACAACAATGTGAATTGCTCCCATGATCAGATCCATGTTTCTGAAGGGGCCGGTGCAAGGCTGCGGAATGTAGAGGAAATCAAGAGATTAACTACCAGCTAGGTACATTCTACATCTTCTATTATGTATAATGTGATAGCAGGAGTATCCCGCGAGACAAGTATAAAACTTCCTAAGAAGGAATCATTCAAAAGAACAGGATTGTGGAGTAGTATCTTCCAGCACTCGGACATAACTTCGCTGGAGAATTCTAAACAGCATCACAGAGCTTCTCTTTCTTTGTCGTAACATAGAACTTCTTTCTCCATTTCTAGAGTTCGCTATTCCTTATTTCCTTTTTTTCATTTCTTCTTTCTTGCTCCATTTCTTAATTTCTTTTTTATATTTTCTTGTTTCCTTTCTCACTAGATTTCTTGACAGCTGTATTTCTTTCTTTTCTTTCAGTTTTTCTTTTCTATTTATCTATTTATTTTGTATGTTTTGGTGTTTCTTTTCTCACTAGATTTCTCGACTGCTGTGTTTCTTTCTTTTCTCCATTTCTGTATTTATTTTTTTATGTTTTGGTGTTCCCGTTCTTTTTAGTTTCTTGACTGCTATATTTCTTTTTTTCTTTTTTAAATGCGTTATTTTAACATTTTTTATTTCTACAGCATATTTCTTCTTTTCTTTTTCGACATTTCCCTTCTTCGTCCGTTTCTTGATTTCTTTATTTATTTTTTATGTTTTGGTGTTTCCTTTCTTACTAAATTTCTGATTGCTCTATTATTTTCTTTTCTCGTCTCTTTTTCAATTTTTCTTTTTTTCTCTCCAGTTCTATATTTATTTTCTATGTTCTGATGCAACGATTGACGCCAGAGGATCTATGTATTAAAGCATCCTTAGCTATAATTAGCAATCATTTATATTCAAGAAACTTTTATTGTATTTTATTTCCTATGTTTTCTCATTAATAATTATCTTATAATGTGTTTTTTTCAAATTGTTGTACTCTTTTATTTTGTCACATAATTGTTTTTAATCATTGTTCATTGTGAATGGTTTAGTAGACCGATCTATGAACCCTTATTTAAGGCGGCTTTTGTTGTTAAGGGAACGAACAAGTGAAAAATGTGGAAAAATGGAAAAAAATACAAATTTTTGTTTTTATGTTCATAATTTTATTTAAACCTTCTACTTTCATAATATGGCCTCATTTTTTATTTGGGAGCCCTTTAAACCGTGTCACATGACGTTTAAATGTCTGCTTGCACGTGCTTCGTTGCCCTTTAAACGAGCTGTCAGCTCTAAAGTTTATGTTGAGCTTTGTAATTTGAATAAAGCGGGCTAGTTTTTTTTCTGGTGTGTATCTAGTGAAATTAAGTTTGTTGTCACTCCTGAATATACTATCAGCTTGCCTGTCAGCCCTGCAAATACTTCGTTTTGAAACTGAACGGCAAAATATTGTTTGTGGACCGTTTCTTCTCGAGTTTGTGCGTTTGTACGTGAATATTCATACTTGTTTTGCTGATTTCGTGTTATTTAGGATGTTATTAAAGTTTTACACTAATTTTGTATTCAATTAGGTGTATATATTAGTGTGAATAAGTTAGTATAAGTGCATTAGGTTAGGAATCGTCACAATAACATTCAAGACCACGTGTATAACTCAACATTTAGCATTTTAGGCATAGTTTTAGTTTTCTAAACATGAATAGACTAAGTGACATTCATAATAAGGGCAAGAAACGATCATAATATGCTAATAGGGCTAAAAATTTAGCAAATATAAGGTGGAAGAATGCCAAAACTATTGTGGAATGTGTGCAACAAGAAAATGTGTTAGGCCTAGTTGGTGATAATGAAGATCAAGTGTCAAAAGAAACAAATAGTAAACAAAGTGCTAGTGAGATAAAGTTGATAAAATATGGCAACTTGCAGGAGAATTCAAATATAAGTGCCCCCCAGTGTAGTGAAGACTACACATTAGTGCATGTAAGTTTGTGGAGTGAACTGTATAAAGGAGTAAAATGTGGTGAATGTGGAATGGATAGTGCAAAAGCTGAGCTTACTGAACCATCAGGCTTTGCATTTAAAGTGATAGTGAAGTGTTATAATTGCAACACAGTGTTGAATGAAATGTATACAAGCCCTAAGGTAGGTAACACTGAGTCAACTCGACCTCCCTTCGATGTAAATAGGAGAATGGTCAACGCCTTTGTTACCATGGGAAAAGGACACTCTGCTATGGAACAACATTGTATGGCTATGGGTATGGCAGGTTTGAGCTCACCATCCTTCAACTCTCACCTGATAAAACTGACGGAAGAAAACAAACTTGTTAGACAACATGTGTTGAGAAATGCTCACTCTGCAGTTAGACGAGCTCACATGGAAGTGGACAGTTCTATTAGTGATAGTGATGTTATAAATATTGGAGTGTCATACGATGGCACATGGATGAAGCGTGGACATACATCAAAGTATGGTTTAGGTTTAGTCATAGATATTTTAACAGGGCTAGTGTTAGATTTTGAAATAATGTCAAAATATTGCAGTACTTGTGAAAAGACAGAAAAAAAAAAATGGATGTTGCAAGTGACGAATATAAACAGTGGTATCAAAGTCACAAAGATGCTGGTGTTTGTGAGAAAAATTTTGATGGATCTTCAAATGCCATGGAGATGAAAGCTGCAGAAATTCTCTGGACCCGGTCCATTAGGTTGTGTAATATGAGGTACACAACCTTATTGTCTGACGGGGATGCAAAAACACACCATCACCTTCAGGAGCTTCAAGTTTATGGTGAAGGCATTGACATTAGAAAAGAAGAATGTGTGAACCACGTTGCTAAGAGAGTAGGTAAAGGTCTACAGAATATTGTTAGGGAATGGAGAGGGACAGATTCCTCAATCGGAGGCAAAAAAAAGGGAAGTCTGACTGCAGAAATGATACCTCGACTGCAAAATTACTACAGAAAGGCCATTATTGATAATATCCCCGATGTAAACAAGATGAAGAAAGCCATCTATGCAACTCTTGACCATGCAATGTCCACGGATGACAAGCCCCTGCATTCAAGATGCCCTAGTGGTGAAAAGTCATGGTGCTTCTTCAACCGGGCCATTGCGAAGCAAGAAGCTGTTCCGAAGCATGACTTGAAAACCATGAAGACAGTGTTGCGACCTGATGTTGTGGCTAAAATCATGCCAGTGTACTGTAGACTAGCTAGTGATGAACTTCTTAGCAAGTGCACTGCAGGAAAAACTCAAAATGTGAATGAAAGTGTTCATAGTGTGATATGGCGGAAGTGCCCAAAAGAAATTTTTGTATCAAAAAAAAAACTTGAAGTGGCTGTTACTTCTGCTGTGACTGAATTTAACATGGGTTGTACAGCAAACATTTCCATGAGAGATTTAGTGTCAACAGTGAAATTATCTCCTGCAGCATACAAAATTGGCAATAGGAGAGACAAGCGTCGACTGCAGCAAGCGGCTACTTCAACCAGTGAGAACTTCAAAACAAGCAGGAAGAAGCTACGTTTGTCAAAAAGTGTCACTGAAAGTAGGAAAAAGCAGCAGGAGGGGTCAACATATCAGGCAGGAGGGTTTTAAGCAATTTCCATAATGTGTAAGTACTCAAACATAGTGTTGTACTTTAAAACTTGATTTTCTCCCTTTTAAATTGTATTACATTTTAACATGTTCAAATTGCTCCATATGATGCATTTCTTAACCAATAGTGATGAAATTTTTACCACAAGCCCACATTACCTAAAGGAAAAAGACTGTCACATGGATTTTTAAAATATTTATTATTTGCCAAGATATAAATTGATTAAGATGCATGAAATTAATTTTTTTCTTTAAATTGGCACTCACCCAGTTTTGAATTTTTTTCTCAGTAACTAAGAAGTGCTAACTAAAAATCATGTGTTAGATGTTTTATTATTGTTAGAGGAACTGTTCTATATTTTTTTTAAATTCATAATGTTAAGCGTTCATCATGCAGCATTTTTTAAATATTAATTAGTATTAATTGGTAAATAATTAATTTCTTCAAAACTAATTAAGATACATTGATGAAATTTATAGGGATGTTTTAAATACATATCAGCACTCTGTGGTAAAAATTTCAGTCCATTAGCATCACAAATGCATAATTTGAATATTTCACTTGTTCATTCCCTTAATAAACAAATTTCTCTCTTGGTTCTTCTTTTCCGTCTGCGTTTCATGATTGCTATATTTCTTGTTTTCTTTTTTCATGTTTTTTTTTTTACATTTCAAATTTTTATATTTTCTTATTTCCTTCATTTGCTTTTCCCTTCTCCCTCCATTTCTTGATTTCTCTATTTATTCGTTTCTTATTTGGTTTTCTGTTTCTGTCTACATTTCTTGATTACTCTATTTCTTCTTATCTCTTCATTTTTTCTATTTCCAGACATTTCTAGATTCCTCCATTTCTTCTTTTGTGTTTTCTTTCAATTTTTCCTTTCTTTCTCAGTTTCTTAATTTATCGATTTATAACTTATTTTGAAAGAGAAAGTGTTCTGCACGAATCCGCTCACATTAGAAAGAAGAATTTCAGCTGATGAGCTTAGACAAGTGAGTGACAACATATTCCCGCGATGTCAAGGTTGTATACGAGTGGAAGGACGACAGGCAGATTTCATACTACGGCAGCCATTTAAGTTACTCGTATTTTAAGAACCTTGTAGAAGCAGATGTGGAAATCCGACACATTCTAGGTTAATTCTGTAGACCAACGTTACCTTATTCAGAACAACGAAATCTGACAGCTACCATAATTAAGTAATACGAAATATTTATTTTCAGTCAATGACTTTACTTTCTATATATGTGACGTGCGAATCCTTACATTACATGATTTTAATATTGTATGAACGCTTTCGTCGGTTTCATACCAACATCATCATGTACAAAATTTTATACAGCAATATCATCTCTAATAAGTACATATGTCTCTACAACCGGAATACAATATATATTAATGAGCATACAACATGATAAAAACAACATAATTTAAGACATTGATATATCTCTTTTCTTGTGTGACTACACCCTACTGTCAATTGATTAAAAAGCACACATGTGATTACAATACATTTACATATATAAAATTGCAGGTCTTCACTGATAAAATAATAAAAATAGAAAGTATATACCATATTATGTGAAGAGATGCATTACAGTCTTTGATCTATAAGTTACTAGCTGATTTGTTTGTGCCAATGTTCTTGTTTTCACTACTACACCTTTTCACCGTCCAAAGATACGTCATAATGTATAAATTGAGGTTATGCCTTGAGACCTAATTATTCAAAGTTGTTGTGAATGTCATTTGTAACAGACGATATGTTTCAATATTAGGTTGTCTTTTGATATTGATTGGCGGCATATGCCTGAACGTGCATTATGACAGGTGATACTCTTCAATGTATGTATGTATTTACTAACACTACAATTGGGTATACACCCGGTGGCAGTGATATATAATATACAATAATTACAATTACATTAAATAAAATAAATAAACGTAAATGAAATAAAATAAAATAAACATAAATCTTTAAATAGTAAATGCAATAAACCTAGGACTATAAATAAAAACTATTCTATAATAACGCCTACGATAAGCAAAAGTAAATCTAACTTATAAGTACTTCTATTTCACCCAACTATTACCAATTTAAATAATTACATATCACCTTAATTAATTACATATCATATTAATTAATTACGTATCATCTTAATTTATTTATATATCAACTAAATTACATATCGTCTTAATTAATTACATATCAACTTAATTAATTATATATCAACTCAATTAATTACACGACACAACTTAAATAATTACATTGCACCTCCAATTACATTTTCAGTCTAATCTTCTCAACCTTTCCTTAAATGTTTTGATTTTAAGAGGACCGCCCTGAAAGATTGCCGCAGGTAAGCTGTTCCAGTCTACTATTGTGCGATTAACAAAGGAAAATTTTGCCACGTCCGTTCTTTGTTTTCTACATTTAAACTTCCTAATATGATTAGTCCTTCCTAAGTATGATGGTGTTGCTAATCTAGCATTGATATCGGTCCATGCTTTGTGTCCCATTTGTGCCTAAAACAATGCGGTGAGTCTGGTTTTTCGTCGCCTTGACTTGAGAAGTTCCTACCCTAGGTCTTTCACTATCTCCTCACCATGTCCCTTCCCCATTTTGACATATTTTGCTGCCTTGCGTTGGACCTTTTCTATTGAATCGATTTGGGTTTGTCTGTACGGATCCCAACCTACTGCTCCATATTCCATAATTGAGCGGACAAGGGTTTTATACGCTAATTCTTTTGACTTTCGGTTAGACTTCTTCAGAATACGCATAGAGAAATGTAGTGCTTTCCAGGCTTTCCTTGTGGTATTAGTGACTTTTTCCTCCCAACTCAGTTTGTTACTTAAATATATACCTAGGTATTTACAAGTGTTCACTTGTGGCACCGATGTACCATTCAGCTGATATCCGAAACAAATTTCTTTATGCGTTCTACATAAGGATATTGACTTACTTTTACTGACATTGATTTTCATTTTATTTTCTGTCGTCCAGGTTTCAATAACGTTAAGATCGTTTTGCAAGGCGGTGATATCGGATTCATAATTAATTTGTCTATATATTATACAGTCGTCCGCGAATAACCTTATCTGAGACGTAGTATTTCTATTTATATATATATATATATATATATATGAAACAATAGAGGTGCAAGGACCGCCCCTTGAGGTACGCCTGATGTTGCATTTCCTAGTTCCGATATTTCTTTTCCTAGTCTGACCTTTTGGGTTCTGCTCTCTAAGAATTTATTTATCCATCTTACTACACGATTATCTATTGGAAGCCTGCTTAGTTTCCCTAAAAGTTTTTCGTGAGGCACTACGTCGAAAGCTTTAGCGAAATCGATCACAACTCCGTCTATTCTTCCCCCCTATCAATTTCATCGGATAAATCTTGTATTAAGGATGTGATTTTGACTCTCGCAAGGGTATCCTGGACTGAAGCCGTGTTGATTTTTGTTCAGCCATTCGTTATTTTCTAAAATGTTGCGAATGTGTTGTGTTATTAGACGTTCCATTATTTTGCAGATAACTGATGTGAGACTGACAGGTCTGTAATTGTTCGCATCGCATTTGTCTCCTCCTTTATATATGGGGATTATGATAGCCGATTTCCAGTCGTCTGGGATACTACAATTATTTATTGATATTGTGACAGCGACGTGAGATTCGAACTCACGACCAGCGTCCCGCAAGAGAGCAGATCGCGCGTGAGCCGACACGGCTCCACGGAGCACTGTGGGACGGCGCGCGGCGGAGAGAAGAGAGGGGAAAGGGCCTACGCGCGAGGGGAGGCTGCGGCCGCAGCTGCTGCTTACGGAGTGAAGGGGGAACGGACCTTCCCGACTCTTCCAGAAGCCCGTCGAAGTGGAAAAATCGCGAATTCGAAGTTTCTCGGTTACTTTGCTGTGGTTATAAATTACGGACGCGAAGGAGTGTGTGTGTCATTCATGATTAGTTCAGTCAGTAAGCCAGTGAACAGAGCAAGCCAGTCTTGTGTACCGGAGTTCGACTCGAGTGTGCATCCGCAAGTGCGTCAGCATCCGAAGGCCTGAGTTCGAGTGCAGTGGACCGCAGTTGGAGGGACCTGAGTTCGAGTACAGTGAACTGTCTCTGAAGGTCTGTGGTTCGAGATACTGTGAACTCGAGTGACTGAGATAGAAGAACTGTGAACTGATAGTTCTGATTTGTAAATAGTGCTTTGTAAATATTAGTTTAGATTAACAGTTCATTGTTGTTCGTAATAGTCCAAGTAAATTGTCATTGCCGTCAGTGGAGTGCTATAACGAATACTGTGTTGAGTGAAAATCCTATTGTTGACGAGAGCGTTTAAGGTGAATTTTAGAAAGGAATTATTGTTGGAAGAATAAAATCCTATTGTTGAGTTGAAATAAAGTCACAATATATTAAAAATTCGCATTAAGTACGGGATCATGGCTTCACCTCCTAACTTTATAATTTTTGTGGGAATATCGTGAATCTAAGATAGAAGTAATAAAGTTAGGTAATTAAATTAAATAAACTAGAATCAAAATTCATTGTCAAATACGTGTTTGTTAAAGATGAAAATCATGACATTGTGACTAAATCCCATTAAGAAGATATGACATTGAATAAGTATATTAGTGGATCTATTTAAGTACATATTATATATTATTTTTAAATGAATTGCAAAATACCATAATTAATATCAAATCTATAGCAATCTGATTTCAGGTTTTTTTTCTAATATTTCATACAACATAACAATAATCTTCCATTATAAACTCATTCTTTTGCAAAAACGTAGTCCCTAAAGAGCGTAATGTTTAAAGTCGAGAAGCTGCCCGTCCGTATGCATCACAGTCAAGCATATAAATTAATGGAGTAGTCGAGTTCCGGGTTAGAAGCGTAGAAGAGGGTCATGTTTGTGTTGTCTACGTAAGGTTCCTTTTTTCGCTGTATTATCCAACTGTGTATGCACTACGCCTCGTAAACAAACAAGCGGGCTGGGGGGGGGGGGGGGAGTTGCCGAGTTAGTTGGCAGTAGGAGAGTTTCACTTCTAAATGGTCGAACATCGCTCTAACAACACAAAACATGGCGCGGGTGGGAGAGCTCCGTCTAGAACTTTGTTGTCTACACCACAGACTGTACACAAACCTGTGAGTGCACCGTGTTTTATGTGGGACTAAATATCGCCGTCATTTGTTACTCGTGCAGCCAACTCTCCTGCACCATCGTCATTCGTCATTGTTCTTAAACTTTCACACTCTACGCCACAGGAAGGGGATCACCTCGTTACTTAATTCGTGTCACGTGACATTCCCGAGGAAAGTAAGAGCGGTTACTTTTTAACGCTCTGTTAATCAATGGTTAACGTTCACTTAGGACAACCGTGGCGAAAATACGATCGTGCGCCGAGCCACTGTGTATCCTGCAACGTGCATAGCACCTATGGAGGGAGGCGGACACCCGAAGGGGAAGTGAAGGAACTGTCTGATTTATTAACGGATTTTCATTTTCCTTACGTCAAGCACTTAAATATAATTTTATATAGTACAAAGCTACAAACTAATGTTTAGTACGTGTAACAAAGAAAGAAATGAACAATAAAGCATAGGACACATTATCACAACCTAAAATTAACTGTCTTCAGAATGTTTTTGCGACAGAGTTTCAAAATCAGGAATTATGTCACTTACTGCCAGTCATAGTTGATTACGAAGGTATTTGTCTGTCAGTCGTGATCTGAATTTGGTTTTTACTATTTTCATTCTTGAAAATAATTTTTCACAAACGTAAGTTGTAGCGAACATGGCTTCCAAAGAGCAAGCGAAAGAACGAATCTTCGGATATTTATTTTTTGGCAAAGATTTGAAAAGTTCAACATTTGTCAAGTCCTTACATCTAGCTTTAATTTAACATCACATTGCAAATCTATGAGTTTAAATTGAAGATCTAACCGCATTATTCGTACATCTGCTGAAAAAGGATCGACGTACAATGATGATGATGATGATGATGATGATGATGATGATGATGATGATAACACTTAACCTTTTAATGTTTCATCAGTAACATGTAGTATAATGCCGTTTTATGTTATACAACCGTTTTCCTCGTAATACTTGTGAACAAATCATACATTTAATATTCTCCTCATACTGGCAGCAAAAAAATGCGTCCTGCCATCCTACTTGAAACTTTCGTTTTTGTAGAGATACATGGTTTCGAGAGAGACATTGCGACGATACGCCACTCGCAGGTCAGAGACAAATACAAACGGAACTGAGTTTGACTTCAGTGAGTGAGAGAGTGGGGGTTGTGGGAGGTAGGAAGCGCATAGCTATCATTGCGAGCCACAATGTGCTCGTGAGTCACATTTTCGCCACGGCTGACTTAGGAGAGTGTTCAGATACTGTGAATGGCATTGGGTCAACGAACACGACAGACGAAATATAACTACATTGTAGTTTTCTTTCAAACACAAACGTTACAGGCATTGAATATTATAGGCTATCCCAGCAAAATTAGGGGAGACTGTTGTACCTTGAATCATTTCTTGTTTCTGATTTTTGCTGCTACCTAGCCGACACAAACTGAAGTAGATTGTAGAGAAAGCCACTAGGTAAGGCCTGCAGAACCCGTAAATAGGGGAAATATGGTGCCTGCCTCACTCCACTTCTATTGGGGATGATCGACTTCTGCGTAGAGTTGTTTACATTCTCTGCCTGTAGCGGCACTGTAATTTTAAAAAAGGATTGTAATAAATCCATTGTATTTATAATGCGTTATCTCGTTTCCTGGTTTACAGTTATGCTAGATTTCCTGTCGGTAGTTCTTTTTTAGATTTCTTTCCACCTAACCTGCTTTGGATTTTCGAAAATTTTCCTCCTATCATCACCTACGGAAACATAAATTTATAACATTTAAGTAATGAACCTTGAAAGTCACTATTAATTTCAATTAAAAATGAACACAACGAGTGACGTCCTTAATTTAACAGTATATAAATAAATAATCAATATACAGTTCGTAATAATGAACTTACCCGAAAGTTTGTGCATTCCATAATTCTTAATATGGGCTTTGTTGAAATGTGGTTTAATATTGAAATGACGAGTAGAAATAAATTGGATGGGACACAGTAAACAAGCAATCTTCGGTCTTCTTTAACAACAGAATAGTAATATGCGTTACAAGAGCGGTATGTTGACGTTTTCATGGTCGAGGAAAAGATTGAAAAAGCGAAACGTAGTTGAGCTTTTTTAATTTCCGAGAACATGAAAACAAACATACCGCTCGTGTATCGTACATTATTTTGTGCGAAGATCGTTTATTACATACATGAAAGACGAATTTCTCATTTGTTGCAATGAAATCTCCATGTTGGTGTCTGTTTAATGACGCCAACTTCGGAAAACAAAAATATCTTTGTTACACATTGTTGCTATAAAATGTTTTGTGTGTTTACTAGGTATATTCCAGCAGGCCGTGATATACGTCTGTCTTTTTTTCCCCCAGTCTATAAATGAGAACTTAAAACAAACGGTAAGGTTATGTAATGATTTATTTTTCATTTTAATATTTTAACAATATTATTTATATAACATATTGCAGTAATAACATCGGCATCTGGAATCTTGTTGATTTTTTCACAGCTTCCTTAATGTTACTTGCCTCAGGAATGCAATAAGTTTCGTGGAGTAGTAGACTTTACTTAATTTTTGCAAATATTTAAAAACAATAATTAACATTGCAATTTAGGTGAAATTGCAGTGGTAAGTTTCCAATTTATAATTATTACTATGTTAAACGTCTCTAAAAATAATATGTTAAAAGCCTAAAGCAGTAAAATGAATGTGGCGCTTAAGCGGTAAGAAGAGGGAAATTGTTATGTGTGTTACGTTGGGAATACTGAATGTGGTATTTCACACTTACCGCGTATTGGTTCTGTGCGGAAAACAAGCAAATACGCACGATTTCGCACAATAATCATATTCCCATATCCTTTGGAAGTAGTATTTCTTCACGGGTTTAGATTTTGCCATGTTCCAGTTCTCTTTAAACTGCAGTACGCGTGTTGTGTATTTATAGCATTCTTCACATAACTTAATTAGGAACATTATATCCAAACGGTTTAGATGGGTAGAGCATGTAGAACGTATGGGTGAATCCATGAATGCATACGGATTGTTACTTGGAACACTTGAGGGAAATAGACCTGTGGGGAGGCCGAGACATTGATGGGAGGATAATATTAAAATGGATTTGAGGAAGTTGGGATATAATGGTAGAGAGTGGATTAATCTTGCTCAGGATAGGGACTAATGGCGGACTTATGTGAGGGCGGCAATGAACCTCCGGGTTTTCTAAAAGCCATTTGTAAATAAGTATCTACCTTCATTCTTTCTATTTGATCTTTTCAGTTTTGTCGATATGTTTCTAACTGTAACTAACTGTAGTAACTTTCGAGGAATGTCACTTTTGTTGACGTCGTACAAAATTTTGTCGAATATCCTTTTGAGAAGATTAACTCCATATGTAGATGAAATTATTGGGGACTATCAGTGTGGTTTTAGACGTAATAGATCGACTATTGATCAGATTTTTTGTATTCGACAGATACTGGAGAAAAAACTGGAGTATAAGGGTACAGTGCATCAGTTATTCATAGATTTCAAAAAGGCGTATGACTCGGTTAAGAGACAAGTTTTATATAATATTCTTATTGAATTTGGTATTCCCAAGAAACTAGTTCGATTAATTAAAATGTGTCTTAGTGAAACTTACAGCAGAGTCCGTATAGGCCATTTTCTATCTGATGCTTTTCCAATTCACTGCGGGCTAAAGCAGGGAGTTGCACTATCACCTTTACTTTTTAACTTCGCTCTAGAATATGCTATTAGGAAAGTTCAGGATAACACAGAGGGTTTGGAATTGAACGGGTTACATCAGCTTCTTGTCTATGCGGATGACGTGAATATGTTAGGAGAAAATCCACAAACGATTAAGGAAAACGCGGAAATTCTTATTGAAGCAAGTAGAGCGATAGGGTTGGAAGTAAATCCCGAAAAGACTAAGTATATGATTATGTCTCGTGACCAGATTATTGTACGAAATGGAATTATACAAATTGGAGATTTATCCTTCGAAGAGGTGGAAAAATTCAAATATCTTGGAGCAATAGTAACAAATATAAATGACACTCGGGAGGAAATTAAACGCAGAATAAATATGGGAAATGCCTGTTATTATGCGGTTGAGAAGCTTTTGTCATCTAGTCTTCTATCAAAAAGTCTGAAAGTTATAATTTATAAAACAGTTATATTACCGGTTATTCTGTATGGTTGTGAAACTTGGACTCTCATTTTGAGAGAGGAACAGAGATTAAGGGTGTTTGAGAATAAGGTTCTTAGGAAAATATATGGGGCTAAAAGGGATGAAGTTACAGGGGAATGGAGAAAGTTACACAACGCAGAGCTGCACGCATTGTATACTTCACCTGACATAATTAAGAACATAAAATCCAGACGTTTGAGATGGGCAGGACATGTAGCACGTATGGGCGAATCCAGAAATGCATATAGAGTGTTAGTTGGGAGGCCGGAGGGAAAAAGATCTTTGGGGAGACCGAGACGTAGATGGGAAGATAATATTAAAATGGATTTGAGGGAGGTAGGATATGATGGTAGAGACTGGATTAATCTTGCTCAGAATAGGGACCAATGGCGGGCTTATGTGAGGGCGGCAATGAACCTATGGGTTCCTTAAAAGCCAGTAAGTAAGTAACTTTCTTTTGTATAAAACATTTTTTCTGTAAAATTAAAATGTAAAAATTTATGAGTAATATTCCATATACTTTTTGAACATTATGTACATATATATATATATATATATATATATATATATATATATATATACATACGCGCATACATACATGCATGCACACATACGACTACACGCATTTATATAACTGTACAGATATTGAAGATTCTAATTTGCCTCCACGTAACGTATTTCGTGGGTATAATATAAGAGAAAACTGAAGCATGACTGAGTACACAAAGTCTGAGCCATTTCGATTTTATATTCTCCCCGGGAAATATTATGGCATTCATTAGGTCTCCGCTTTTCCCTCCCGACTGATTGAAAATGGTTCTATTAAAATGTCATGATCTCTATTTCCGATGCTGGGTCACGATCCAATCGGTCGCTTCGTCGGTTGAAGGATTGTTACGCTTGTACAGGTTCGTAAAATGTTGAATTGAGTTACGTATCAATGTTATGAAAATAGTTACAACGACAATATTAGTGTGTCTCGTGCACTGGTTTCATGGGCTGAAGCGTCATGCATTAGCATAGCGATACGAAATGGGCGCTGGTTCGAATCCTCATAGACATAGATCAGTCTTGCGATGGTGACTAATACTTGCGGGCGAGAGCTATTTTCTACCCGCAGCGCGCGCGGAGCTCTTTTACCTGTAAACATTGCTAAAGGATGTACAGATCTTATAACACAGCGCATCATGACGGAACGGAAGCGCTCATACAATAAAGTTTCAAGGAAGAGTGGAAGATACAATATTTATGCTTCGAACATGGTGATGAAATCCAGTGTTTGTGTAAAAAAAATATCATTTGCAAAAAAAAAAAAGCAACATAAAACGGCATTATGAGACGCAACATTAAAAAAAATATATAGGCATTATTCAGGAGAAGAGAGAAATAAATTGATTTCCGAATTGACATCGAAGATAAATTAATTTACATTTGGGTCAGTAGATTGTATCTAGATTCCTTTTATTTCTTTATTGTAAGTGTATTGTTGATGTTTTATTTGTTGCTTGTTTCTGGATATTTACTTTTATTAGACTACGTGTTTCTTTAATTTAGAAATAATATTTTATCTTTGATTGCACTTTAACTTATACTATTACTAAGGTCAAAAAGCCAATTTACTTTTATTCCAATAACTATTTTCAAGATTATGAGCAAATATGAACTAAATATTTTGAAAACTTTGATGCAAGGAGCTTATTTTAGTAACGTCAATATAAAATATACTTAAAAATATAATTTCAAAACTATTAGACCTAATTGCACCAAATGTTGTATAGATATTATTATAGATCTGTTTATATAGTTTAAATTTCACAAATTTTTGGCTGAAAAGTGTGGAAGTTTTAAAAGTCATACATATCCCCTTAAATGATTGACCCCAAAAATTACGATGGCTCTCAATATCTTAATTTAATCAATTTTCTTTTCTGTGTTACGTGCATCTCACAAATCACTAAGAAAACTCATTATATAATCACGACTGGAGAGTAAGGACTACATTTTCACAATCACACAATCAAAATTGTCGTTATTATTTTTTCAACAGATACTCAAAAGTACTTAGAGAACACACACGTCGAGCAGGTAGACCCTATTAGTTTCTCCTAACCAATGAAGTGAAGTATTTACATAATAAATAATTGCTTTTAACAAAAAAAAATTATTTACATACAATTAACTTCTCCTATTTCTCTTTTTGTTCCTAAAACACCCTTCCCATTGCGATTTGTTTATATATATGTACATGTATATTAAATAACTGAGTAAATAAAGTATTATTTCCCAAAAGATTGCAGGGAAATGTGAATAAAATGACAGACAGATAAAAAAAAGATTGAAATGCGGTTCGCGGTCTCCTAGTGACGGACAGAAAGACGTGACCTCGCAACTAACCCGGAGAGACGCGTCTGAATCCCGATCTCATCTGTTACGTGCCCTTCTTTGTGTGTCCCTCTGCGGAAGTCACAGGTAGTCATTTGGACCAAGCGAGCCCAGCAGCTGAGTTGCACTATCTGAACAATTGCAGCGGTGCCCTGACGATGTAGAAAGTCTTCCTTTGTTCCCTTGTAAATTTTGTTAACCGAGCTGCTGCTGTATTTAATAGCGACTTTCTAATTGCATATCCTGTCTGTCGCCTCAAGCGTTCAAGTAGTCCATTTTGTATATACGAAATGCTGTAGCCGACTTAGAATAAAATGTAGAATAAAATTCTGTTGCTGACTGTAATTGGACTCAGACTAAATCCAGACAAATCACAAGCTATAATAATGGGCCACCAACGAGCGTTAATCAAAATACACTCAGGGACAAAAAAAAAACCGGACACTTCTATATTTGCTTGTATTTTGTTGCCAATTATTTCAAAATGAAACAAAACCCATTTAAACAAAATAATGTTTCATTTAGCACCTTATACGACAACATTTGAAAAAAAAAATGTCTGATGAGAAAATTTACAAAAAAATTACAAAGGGCGTATAACTATGGCATCGTTTGCTCTAACTGTTTTTTTTTCTTTCATTTTATGGTGCCTTAAACATTAAAAACTCTTTTTAGTAACGGGTATTACCCCCTCTGGCTTGAATAACTGCATCCATACGTCTTAGCATGCTCTCAATTTGGTTAGCAATGTCTTCTTGAGGAATAAGTTCCCATTCTTCGCCAAGTGCTCGCCTCAACTCTTGTAACGATTCTGGTCTCGGTCGTCTATTCTTAACACGCCGTCCCAGCATGTCTCACACGTGTTCAATTGGGTTCATGTCTGGACTCCTTGCTGGCCATGGAAGAACATGGATTCCCACTTCTTGGAGATAATCTCCGACCGCATGGGCAATATGCGGCCGTGAATTATCATGCATTCAAACAAAATTATCGCCTACAAATTGGCCAAATGGCACAACATGATCAGCCAAACATTCATTTATATACCTATCAGCTGTTAGTCTTCCATTTTCAACAAAAACCAACTCTGTACGAGCATCCGTACACACTCCTCCCCAAACCATCACTCCACCACCTCCATATGGCACATTTTCGGAAATGCAACAATGTGAAAATCGTTCTCCCCTCCTTCTCCAAACTCTTCCATGTCCATCAGGTGAGCACAGATTGAAACGGGACTCATCGGTAACAGAACACAGCTCCACTGTCCATTTCTCCAATCCCTGTGATCATTTGCAAAACGCAGTCGTTCAACTCGATGCATCCTGAGAAGTCTGGGACCAGTTGCAGGTCTACTTGATATCAGTCCACTTACTTTCAACCTCCTTCTAACTGTTTTGGCCGAAATTGGACGTCCATGCATGTTAACAAATTGCTGGGCTACATTAGTAGCTGGCAGGTTGCACTCCCTAAGAACTCTTAACACCATATACCTGTCTTCATTTGGATTTGTAGCTCTTGGACGACCCGAACCTGGTCTTCTGGTATATTCTAGGGTCTCTCTATACCGTTTTATGGCATCATGGGTTGTGCTTCTAGCCATATTCATAACATTTGCAATGTAACGTACATTGCGTCCATCATCGTAAAGGGCTACAGCTCGAGCCACATCTTCAGGTCGCATCGTGTTTTAAGACAAATGTTACAACCCCACTTAAACTCAGAAAATTTAAAAATAAAGAAATAACGAATGATAACGATAATGAAACACAAAATGGTTGAGACAAAATTGTTATAGCTGAGACTCCGAAAGCAAAATTGGAATATTTGGTTGTAATGGCTTGTTTATAAAACAAAAAACAATCAACAATGTATACACGTGTCCATAACAACAGATGGCTACCATAATATTGTATGAGAAGATAATGTTTTGCAAAATACCAGCAAATATTAAAGTGTCCGGTTTTTTTTGTCCCTGAGTGTAGATCTAGGGCGGAATTCATAGTCGTCACTTATAAATGAGTGAACCCTTAAGTGGTTACTTATACTCATTTCTAATTCATAGTTGTCCCTCATTCGCACAATGAGTGATTACTTAAGTGAGCTGATCTGTACCCTTAAGTGACCACTCATTTCCAAAATGGATACTGAGAATGATTTTGAGGATTTTGTGGAGTTTGTTGAACGAAATGAGGAAAACATACGTGTCCCAAAAAGGTATATTAGAGACATGGAGAATCCTCTGGATATGTTTAGTGAACTGGAATTTAAGAAGCGATATCGTTTTCAGATCAATTCGAAGTTGTTGCTCTAGCCAAATTGATCGTTATTTATTTATTTATTTCTGTGTTTGTTCGTTCATTTATTTATGTATTTATTTATTTATTCATTTATTGATTTATTGATTTATTTATTTATTTTTTATTTATTTATTTTTTATTTATTTATTTATTTTATTTATTTATTTTTTCATGTTTATTTATTTATTTATTTCATGTTTATTTATTTATTTATATAACAGGGCAAAGCCCCAATTACAATAGTCAGTACAGATATTTGTTTGAAAAACATAGAATTGCATATAACATGAAAAAAGAGATAAAACAGATACAAGTGTAATTACAAATTAAAATTAAAAAAAAAAACAAATAGATACTACCTAAATAAAAAACAAAAATCTAGATATAAATGAAAAATGCCAAATGAAAATAAATTAAAAAGAGTTAAGTATAGATATCATAGCCAAAAATGTAAAATGTAGCTATAATTGGCAAATTACAGAATTAATATAACACTATGTTAATAAATTCAATATACAATATTATACAGTAGGCCTTTTATATAATAGGCTTAATTAATTTATTTAAGAAATTCACTATACGGAACATGTGTTCCAGTTAGTAGGATATCTGATTATAACTACATGCAACTAGAATCCAACATATCATGAAACTATTGCTGTATATAACTTTATCAGTACAATAATATTGATAACTCGTTGTTATAGCAACCCCCACATGAGAGCTGCTTTCGATTAATTCAATGAGAGTCAGCTTTTGTTATGACGTCATGTCCGGCAGCTGTAAGTGAGCACCCATTACGTGAAAATAAGTGTTGTCTATGAATTCAGAATTGACTTAAGGGTTCTCTTATTATACCCAAGCAAACACTTATTACTTAAGGGTTCACTCATTTTATAAGTGACGACTATGAATTCCACCCCTAGCCACTGTATCAAATACAAAAATAAATAATACCGCAATAGGGACATCCTGAACTAGCACCAACAGATAGCGCACGTGTACTATGAGGGATGCGCTTTGCGTGTGCATTTGTTTTTCGGTATATAAACATTGAGGATTTACGTAGTGTATTAGTATATTAAATACTCTTAAAAACAACTAAAAATGGCAAATTTTTGTTATGTTCCTATATGTAAAAACCAGGGAAAGCTTTCTGTCTTCAATCAGGTCCCGAAAAATTCTGAACATATGCTTTAAACCTTAAAAAATATAAGTAATAAAATTGGGCCTCGAAAGTGCTAGCTATTAAATAAAAGTAACTACTTCAAGTAAGGAATTGTTGACTATAGTTTCATTTTGGAAGAGGAAAAAGAAAAATTAATAAAAACATATGCAACCTCGACAGCGAGCTATGTTAGCTTAGATTATATGCAGTAGTTGTAGGAGTCTCCGAATTTTACGCCTGCAGTAAACTCTTGAGAAACAGGAATGTTTATTATCCAGGACGATCCCTAGTGAAATCCATTTCGTGAATAATGTTTTTAATGTATTGTACCCTAATTATTAAAGCCATGTTTTAAGTTCAAATTTTCTAAATCATCCCACACAGTATTCAAGACTGCATGTCCTTAACCTACAAAACACACGAATAATTGTGATACTACTGCGATCATATTATATCGTCCTACTAAAAATTGCATTTGATCTTTCTGAAACTACAGAAAAAATACAAGGAATTCAATCTCGATAGTCTCTTCCCTATAAAAAAACACATTGGTAGCTGCATATCCTGTTTTTAGCGTACGGTTCTTAAATATTTCCGAAAAAATTTCCTATTTTTTATTCGTGCATATTGTTCTCAAAGTTCTCGTTTAGATTCATGAACATTCAATTTATATTCTGCATACTGCAGATTTCCCCACCCATCTCGGGGAATCGCTCAATATTATACAGGTTTACGTTATTATTTATTGTAAATTACATTAAATTATGAGGTAACTAAATATTAAATTATATTAAATTACACTAGGTTATACAAAATAACTGTAAATATAATTTTGACAAGCACAGAAAACCAACAAGCGGGAAAATGTAATCAACAGTAGCTTACGACATAACATAGCCCTACAACATGTTGCGCCGCATGGAACGCTCCTGCCATCTGACGGTAAAACTTCGCATAAGATATCCCTATTATATAAAATAATAAAAAATAATCTTAGTAATGACAGACCCATTTCACTATTACCCAGTCTCTCTAAAGTATTTGAAAAATGTATAAAAACACGGTTAATGCAATTTTTAGAAAAAAAAAATAAACTACTAAATCATAATCAATTTGATTTCAGAAAAAATTTGTGCACTGATGATCCTATTATGGCAGTTACTTCAAGAATAATTCAACAATTAGATGTAGGAAATAAATGCCTAGGAATATTTCTAGACTTACAAAAAGCCTTCGATACAGTCAATCACAATATACTTTTGAATAAAATGGATAGATTGGGAATTAATGGAAAGGCTTTAAAATTATTTAAATCTTACTTAAGTAACAGAACTCAAGATACTAAAATAAATGATCACCTTAGTGAATAAGGTAACATTGATATAGGTGTACCTCAGGGGACGATTTTAGGTCCTGTTTTGTTTTTAATATATATCAACGATTTACTTAAAATTGACATTGAGAAATATTCTGGTACTCTGTATTCTTATGCTGATGATACTGTGGTTATATTTAGCGGTTCGAGTTGGAATGAAACTTATCAAAATTCTAACAGTGGTATTAAAATTATTAAAGAATGGCTGGTTGCTAACTTACTTTCTTTGAACGTTTCTAAAACAAAATTAATACCATTTTCATTAACATCACATGGGCTTGAGCAACTAAAAATGAATAATAACAGAAGTATAACAATACATGATTATAACCTACCTACTTGCTCATGTAACGCTTTGAGTATATCCTCACAAGTTAAATATTTAGGCATTATTATTGACCAACATTTAAAATGGGACAAGCATATCTCCTTCCTGTGTAACAGATTGCGTAAAACAATCCACAAATGTTCCATTCTACGCTCTTATTTACCTGTTTATGTTCTGCGTACTGTGTACTTAGCTCTGTTTCAATCAATAATTCAGTATGGTATTTTAGGTTGGGGAGGAATGGCAAAATCGACTCTCCATCCTTTAAATTTGCTCCAAAAAAGAATTATAAAAATTTGTCTATATAAACCTTTTGATTACCCAACAAAATTAATTTTTCAGGAATTTGGTGTATCAAATCTAGAAGAAATTTATAAACAAACATTGCTCATTTACTTCCATAAAAACCACAATAAATTTAAATTTGATCCTCACGAATACCATACGAGACAAAATTACAGTTTCTTTCTAAATACTCATAAATGCCACACGACTGCTGGATTAAAACACAGCAGAAATTTTGGACCCAAAATATATAATGCATTAATTAAAGCTTACCCTGAGCTAAGTACACTTAACACACATAGATTTAAGAAACAAATCAGATTAATTATTTAATTGTTTAAGCTAATTGGATTAAAAATTGATACTCTAATATTTATGTACTTTTGTATTTTCTATTTGTATATAGACCCTATTATTACATGCTGTATGTATTAATGTTATTGTGCTCAATGAACTATCTTAATTTTGTGATATATTTTGTATAAGTGATCTGAACTGCTCCCGAGCACGAGCTTCTGCTCTTTCGGGCTGCAATGCCTAATGTAGCTCAAGTGTGAAGTATTAAATAAATAAATAAATAAATAAATATAGTAAGACAGGAAAAAATTTAGGGGTATATTTAGATTCAAATTTAAATTTTCGAAGTCAAGTGACCTACATAAGTAAGCAAACTTTTTCCATAATTCATTCCCTCAGACATTTAACCAACGTTTTACCTCTCATCTTTAAAAATAACCTGATCCAAACTTTAGTGATGCCCCACTTCGATTATTGCGATTCTCTATTCACGAATCTAAATACTGATCTTGCCCAAGGACTACAGTGTGTTCACAATATCTGCGTTCGTTTCGTTTGTAACATTAGAAAATTCGATCGTGTAACACCGTCACTAGAATTGTTGTCTTGGAGTCCACTTAAAGAAAGAAGATTCTTCAACTCTCTCTTATTACTATTTAAAATCATCCACACCCTCTTACCTAGCATCTCGTTTTGTTTACCTTTCACTACCTCGAACCCGGAACATGTACCTTCTCTCTATTCCTCTGCACAGAACATGCTTCTACTCATCATCTCTCAGCATATCTATTCCACGCCTCTGGAACTCTCTCCCTGACCATGTCAGAGACTGTCGGACAATATCAAAATTCAAATTTAAATTAAAAAACCACATTCTAGTTCATTGAATTGCTTGTTGAACACCTGTCAGGTTGCGCAACTTCGGCTTAACTCATGACATATAGTAAATATTGTAACTATGCTGTTGTAAAATTGACAATTAATATGTAATGTATTTATTATTATTATTATTATTATTATTATTATTATTATTATTGTTATTATTATTATTATTGTCATTTATCAGTTATCACTATCATCATTGCTATCTCTGTTTTTCTTTCTTTTTTTTTTTTTGTATTAGCTCGATGAGAGCTCTATAGTGTTCTTTTGAACCTGTTGACCCTCTATAGGGCTTTAATTTAATTTTTATTATTTTCACCAGCGTCTATTGCTTTTTTATATTTATATGTGCTATCTAGTGGATGGAAGAGAGGGCCTTATGACCTTAATCCTGTCAGATTAAATAAATAAATAATAATAATAATAATAATAATAATAATAATAATAATCTTCATTTAATTTCATTTAGTGTTCTGTCCAAGGACAGCTTTCTCCAGTCTTTCCTATTTTTTGCCTTCCTCTTTGTCGCCGCATATGATCCATATATCTTAATGTCGTCTATCATCTGATACCTTCTTCTACCTCCAACCCTTCTCCCGTTCACCATTCCTTCCAGTATATCCTTTAGAAGGAAGTTTCTTCTCAACCAGTGGTCCACCCAATTCTTTATCCTTTCCTGATCAGTTTCAGCATTATTGTTTCTTCACCAACTCTTTCCAACACAGCTTCGTTTCTTATTCTGTCTGTTCATTTCACACGCTCCATCCTTCTCCAAATCCACATTTCAAATGCTTCTAGTCGCTTCTCTTCACTCCGTCGTAATGTCCATGTTTCTGCCCCATACAGTGCTACACTCCACACAAAGCACTTCACTAGTCTCTTCCTTAGTTCTTTCACCAGAGGTCCGCAGAAGATGCTCCTTTTTCTGTTAAAAGCTTCCTTTGTCATTGCTATCCTCCTTTTGACTTCCTGGCAGCAGCTCATGTTACTGCTTATAGTACACCCCAAGTAGGCCTATTTGAAGCTGTTCACTTGTTCTACTGGCTCATTTAGAATTCGCATGTTTACCATCTTTACTTTTCTTCGTCTTGTTTATATTTATCTTCATCCCATACTACTCACAGCTGTCATTTAGCTCCAGTAGCATATCCCTTAGTACCATCTCTTCTGATTTCCGCACACCACTCCCTCTTTCCCATCTTAAAAGATTCCAGAGGGCCACAGCGTGGAGGTGAGGAGAGTGGATTTGACTAATTAGGCCCTTCGGTCTTTCACCGATATTCACCGCAAGGATTAAATGTACCTATCATTTCTATCAGGGTTTTTGACCCGATCAAAGACCGGGAAATCTCAATTTGCCTTTGCCCCCCATAGTATAATTGTGTAAGTTTATTTAACAGACTTTCCTAAGTCTTGACTTAGGGCCGTATTCATAAACGAGACTTTGGATGAAGACTTCCCAAAGTCGACTTTCGTAGTAAAGTTTAACTTTGTTACAAGTCCTATTCATAGACAATACTTCTGAGAATTTAACTTTCACTTTGGTAAGTCGAGATTTGACGATCTTTTTCTAATGTTGGCAATAACAATCATGGCCTTCTAAACGAATTACATTAATGAATAGCTGAAGTAGAGTAGGCATTGCCACAATCAAAGCCATCTTTTGAGTCTCAAATCAGTGAAACAATTTAACATCGGTAGAGGTTAAGTGATTGTTGCAGCATTTTTTAATTATTTCAGTGTAAAATAATTGTGAAAACGTGAAAGATAAGAAGATGCCACCAGTGAGTGGATTATGAAAGAGACATGCTACTAGAAACGGTGAAGACGTATAAAGAATACAATTATATACAAAATCAATAGTAAACCATTAATCCTTATACCCATAGAGCATTTCTTTCTTTAATTTGTATCGAAGTGAAATAAGAGTATTATTAATGGAACAGGTAATCCTTTTTTATTGTTCTGTTATTCATCAGTGCATGTTGAAACATGTGAATATTATTCAATACGGTCTATTTTTAAAATTTGTATCTTGTTTTTAATTCATTATCTCTCTAAAATTCAATAGAGTTTTGCACATGCCTAATAAGACGCCGACAAACATGAGGAGCTTCAATAATTTCCTGGATGTTATCAATCTTCTCGGCAAATATAATAATTTCCCAAATATCAGCCATTATTCTTATGTCCACGAACGAAAGTCAAAGTCTAGATTTTCGGCGACTTCGAAGTAAAGTCACGATTGAAGTTTACTTTCGTCAAAGTGTCGACTGTGAATAGGAAAATGGCGACTTTGTACTCTCCAAAGTCAACTTTGGTCAAAAGTATCGTCTATGAATACGACCCTTAGTGTCCTTACATGTTTTTTTCAAAAGGATCTAAGGGCGTCAAATTTATTTTATCAGTTTCTCATGGCTTGTCATTTGGACTTAGGCCAGTTTGGAATCCACTTCTTCATATTATGGGAACTGCCAATCTGATAATATACGCGATCAGGGCTTAAAGTCTAAATATGTTTCCTGTTTATATTTAGGGGACCTTGTGTTTCTAATTTGTACTTCTTTTTCTGGACATCCTCTTCGCCTTCCGTTCCCACTTTGCACTCTAAACTCGGCACTTGTTACACGCTTTCAGATTTCCAGCTAACTTAAGTCGTTCCATCTCGATTGTGCTCTTACAAGTTTCTGTACTTGCTAGTTGTTCATCCGCTCGTTCTTGTAAATTATTTTTGTGTTTCCGCGCGAATTCTGTATTCTTTCTACTTTCTCCGTCTTTCATGCTTTTCTTATTGAGATCAATAGCCCATTTCTTTCTACTATTAGAGCTTTAACTTTGTCTTTCAATGGTATCTGCATAATTATTTTGATGTTAATAATTTTAATTATAATATACTGTAGTAAACAGTCATGTTGGTATTTTAACAAGGTGCATAGGGAAAAAAGTATTAAGGTGAAACTAAGGTGAAATAATAGTGAAAAATTAAGAAAGAACCCTTTTTTGTTTTCATGTTCGTAATTAATATCAACTTGTTGCTCTACTCGCTTGGCTATTGATAGTCTTTCTCTTACTTCTCTAATTACCAAATAATGGTCAGAATTATAGTCTGCCCCCCTGAAGGTTCGAATGTCTACTTTACTAGTATGTCTTCTTTTATCCATCAAGATGTGATCTACTGTATCTGGTTATGTGTCAATTAGGAAAATTAAATCCAGACGTTTGAGATGGGCAGGGCATGTAGCACATATGGGCGAATTCAGAAATGCATATAGAGTGTTAGTTGGGAGGCCGGAGGGAAAAGACCTTCAGGCAGGCCAAGACGTAGATGGGAAGATAATATTAAAATGGATTTGAGGGAGGTGGGATATGATGATAGAGAATGGATTAATCTTGCTCAGGATAGGAACCAATGGCGGGCTTATGTGAGGGCGGCAATGAACCGCCGGGTTCCTTAAAAGCCAGTAAGTAAGAAAGTAATTAAGTATGTTCGTAATTAATATTTGAAACTTCAAGTTTCATAATATGACTTCATTTCCTATTTGAGATCTCTCAAAACTCTGTCAAGTGACTTCTATATATTGCAATAGAGAAAAAAGAAATTGCAAAAAATTACAGAATCATACTTGTGGCTATACAGACGAACTCCGACTAATACAAAAAACTTCACCGTTCAAAAGTACCATTCCACAGAATCAATTGTGGCCAAACATACGTTGCTTGAGTGAGTTGAGAAAAATGTTTTTATTAATGCTGTTTTCTCGATTTTTTATTTTAAGCAGTTTCTTGAATAAAAAAAAGCTCCTTACACAATACTTCTGCAGTGCTTGGAAAAAATGACATACGTCAGTTTTTACAAACCTTTTTTGATAATTTATTGACAATTTACACTGGTTTATGTCGATTTGATTTTTTTCTGTATGAATTATTATATTGGGAGGAATACTATGCATTTTTTTTTCCAAGCGAACAGATGTTCCGTATATCGTCAATAAATTATCAAAAAAGGTTAGTGGAAACTGACTTGTGTCACTTTTCCCGAGCGCTACAGAGTTAATGTCAGATTGGTCTGAAACTTCTCACAGAAGTCTATTAAATGTTTATGAAAAAAATTTAATTAGCATTTGTATGAAATATTAAATTCCTTCGGGGGGATATTCATATTGCACTTAGATTAAAATATGCTGTAATATTAAATTCATGAACTTTAAAAATTTATTGTGGCTCTCTATTTAGACTGAGCTCAAAAAGCTATTAATTTTTATTCCCGTGACTACTTTCAAGCTTTTGAGCCAATATGAACTAAAAATTTGAAAACTTTGTCGCAAGGAGCCTTTTCATGACGTCAATTTAAAATATACTAGTGGCTTCTGCAGCAAACGCTGCAAACTAAGTTCATTAGACGTTCAAATAAAAATTTGTCAGATTTATTTTCAATGAAGAATACCAGATATTCGAAAAAGTTATTTGCTTCCATAACAATGAAATATATTCTCTCGAGCCAATACTCAAGAAAACCACGCATATAAATATCTACACCACACCGCCATTAAATATATAAAAAAGACCCAACCCCACTTGATTAATAATTATAAAAATATTTGATTTTTAATAATATTATTATCTTACGGAAGTTTTATAGCTTTCAGTAACATATACTATATAGCCGCCACTCAGTAAAATATAGAAATCAAAATCTAATTTAAGTTATTCTCTACATCTACTTATATAACCCCAAAACGTTTCACTTTCATTTCATAAATATATAGCATTAATAGTCACATCATGGCATTAACTACAATAATATTTCATTTCTAATGGTAATAATGTCATCAAACCACCTCAACTTTTGTAGTTTTTAATATCCAATACACAGCTATACCCAGAAAATTACACACCACAGAATCGAACCTGTAAATTATTTTTAGTAAGTTAAGTTTTTAATAACCAATTTAATTTGAGCTCTAAATATGTCAGCATTCTTGCAGATCATGACCCTCGTGTAATATTGTTTACTGTAGTATGTGTTTTGTTTCATTCTGAAATGCAACACGGGCGACTTGATGCTCGCTTCGCTTCTCCTTTACAAAAAAGCGAAGGTTATATCAAGTCGGCCGTGAATGCTATTAGCTAGTTCTCAAAACTGATGACAGATGGATTTTGGAAAATAGAAAAATTATGTTTAAAAATTGCCATTTCACTGAAAATCTCTATTTTTCCGAAAATCTTTGAGTTCCAAGCTTTGAAAATGAGGGGGCATTTATTAAAATCCGTCCAGCCGTTTTCCCTTAATTTCCATTACGAGTTCAAATTATATATATATATATATATATATATATATATATATATGGATGGATCGATGGATAGATGGATAGATAGACAGACAGACAGACAGACAGATAGATAGATAGATAGATAGATAGATAGATAGATAGATAGATAGATAGATAGATAGATAGATAGATAGATAGATAGATAGATAGATAGATAGATAGATAGATAGATAGATAGATAGATAGATAGATAGATAGATAGATAGATAGATAGATAGATAGATTGATTTAAAAAATATAGCTTCAGAATTATTAGCCCTAATAGCACGAAATTTTGTACAGATGATAGTCTGGTAGGCATGTTTATGTAGTTTAAAATTCATAAATTTTGGATGAAAATTGTAGAGGTTTTAAAAATCAAATAAACGTCCCCTTAATGATGCTTTGTTGGAAAGAGTAAATTGCTTTCATTACTTAGTTTATACATTATCAGTAATTATAGATCACACTGACATATTAGACAAAATTGGAATAGAATGGAATTTCAGGATTGGAGCACTATGACCCAACACTGCGAAATTTCACGATATATTGCGCTAACCTTTAAGCTACACGCATTCCCAAACCCACACCGGCTGACTACGCTAATGTTCGCTGCGTACCCAGGCAACTCCCTCTTCCCTAGGCCAGCCCCCTACGTCCGTCGCCAGCCAGAATTCTGGGAATGCCATGGAATGATGACGAAATGGAGAAATATTGACGGAATGTTGTAGATGCCTAATATGGAGAAACGGGAGAATCCCGAGAAAAACCCCAACTGCGACCTTCTCCACCACAAGTGCCACTATGAATTTTTCAATGAATAATTCCAGGCCTGACTGGGACTCGAATCCGGACCCTCTGCGTGACAAGTTGAAGATTTGACCACTTAATCACCGCAGAGGATAAACAAAATTACTTACATTTGTCGAATTAATTTATATTCATCTTGTATAGAATTTGATAAATTGCTTTTCGACATAAGCCGGTCAGAGATTGATTTTAAAATAACTATGTTACAGGTTGTCGTCTCAAAGTCATGAGCAACCCATTACTATAGGCCTAATTCCAATTTCAACAATGTAACAAAAACAATTATACGATCATAATCTACAGACTTTACACTCATTGACATATTGTCATGTCATTAGCTTTTAACATGTGATCACAGGCAATGATTGCAAAATGGTCGACAACGACGATTCGTTTGGACAGAGAGCTGTCATTAAATTTCTTTTTAAAGAAAACAATCTTCTGCTGAAATTCACCTCAGGCATACGGAGATGTGTGCATGGGTGAAACATTTCAAAGACGGGAACAAGAGCATCCAAGATGAGCCTCGAACTGCCTTCACGGAACACAAGGAAAGAGTTGTTGAGTTCTGGGATGCATTCTGGTTGAATTTCCTGAACCTGGAGAGACCATAAATGCTGTCCGCTATATTCAGACACTTTTGAATCTCCGTCGTGCATTGCGCGAGAAACGACCTGAAAAGAAGAAAATCCTGCAACACGATAACGCGCGGCCTCACATTCCTCGTGTCACCATGGAGAAAATCAGGACAGTTGGGTGGGAAACTATAATCCCGACTTGGCACCCTCCGACTACCATCTTTTCGGTTCTCTGAAGTAACAGCTGCGAAGCCAACGTTACGTCAATGTCTTCAGGAAACTGGAACGGACTTCTACCGGAAGGAAATTTTCGAACTTACAGAACGGTGGGGAAAATGTGTGCAAAAAAATGGAGGCTGTGTTGAAAAGTGACAGAAAAATCTGTAGATTAAGGCGATACACCTGGTTTGTCTAAAAAAAAAAATAAAAATTAAGATTTATGATAATGGGTTGCTGATGACTTTCAATATGACCCTCGTATTTTCTGTTAGACACTTCTCTTTAAATTATTCACTCTGTTAATTTTGGTTTTGTGAATCAGTGATGAGTACACGTCGGATTTTTAGGATCGAATAGGATAGGTTGCAAACATTTTATGTAAAAATCCCTGATTGTATGCAACACGAGGAACTCTCGAGCGATGTTGTTGCCTAAAACTAGGTGTATTAAAGAACGTATGTTTCAGCCTACGCGAAACAAGCCTCATTGTCCGAGGTCTAGTGATGACAGTCAAATTCTGCAGCTTTACTGTGTAAATTCTGGGTTAATGGGTTTGAATCCCGCTTCATACTTCTGGCCGGATTACTGTGTTTGTCACGTGACAGTCAGCTGCCCTATTGCGGGTTAACCACGCAACCCGGGGAGTCCCGGCACCTGTGACATGTGGGTCAGAGAGGAGGTACACACACGGCGCGACCAGCTGGTACGGAGTCGGAGTGGGTCACCCAGCGATATGACGCATCGATCAATCAGTTCAAGATATACGGCCTACTCAGAAATTTCTATAAATGCGAGAGAAATTTAAGTAAACTACTTTTAAAATGAGGTTTGGAAGTGGATCCTGAAAAGACAAAGTATATGATTATGTCTCGTGACGGAAATATTGTGCGAAATGGCAATATAAAAATTGGAAATTTATCTTTCGAAGAGGTGGAGAAGTTCAAATATCTTGGAGCAACATTAACAAATATAAATGATACTCGGGAGGAAATTAAACACACAATAAATATGGGAAATGCCTGTTATTATTCGGTTGAGAAGCTTTTATCATCCAGTCTGCTGTAAAAAAATCTGAAAGTTAGAATTTATAAAACAGTTATATTACCGGTTGTTCTGTATGGTTGTGGAACTTGGTCTCCCACTTCGAGAGAGGAACAGAGATTAAGGGTGTTTGAGAATAAGGTGCTTAGGAAAATATTTGGGGCTAAGAGGGATGAAATTACAGGAGAATGAAGAAAGTTACACAACACAGAACTGCACGCATTGTATTCTTCACCTGACATAATTAGGAACATTAAATCCAGACGTTTGGGATGGGCAGGGCATGTAGCACGTATGGGCGAATCCAGAAATGCATATAGAGTGTCAGTTGGGAGGCCGGAGGGAAAAAGACCTTTAGGGAGGCCGAGACGTAGATGGGAAGATAATATTAAAATGGATTTGAGGGAGGTGGGATATGATGATAGAGAATGGATTCATTTTGCTCAGGACAGGGACCAATGGCGGGCTTATGTGGGGGCGGCAATGAACCTGCGGGTCTCCTTAAAAGCCAGTAAGCAAGTAAGTAATTTTAGACATAATTTCAAGGGACCTGTTCACTTCATTCTCTTTCTGGTACCGTTCTCAAATGCATTCTTTCTCCGAGCAAAATTATACAAAACAAAATTTTTTGTATGTAAAGGTGTACATACACCTCAAGGCTATGAACTTTTGAAACAAACCTCGTATAACAATAGCGGTACCTAAAGAAAAAAAGCAGCGAAGAAACTTCGAGTTATCACAAAGATTGTACTTCAATGAATAGTGACTGGCGCTACTCGATGAAAGCTGAGATAAAAACAACGCACTGATTGAAAGCGTTAGAACAACAATTAATCACCAGCTTATCTGGTGTCCCGTGACGTCAAAACACATAGTCCGCTCTTACACTGAAGCACGGTGGAGGCAAGAGGGAGAGCATCCCTCTCAAGTGTAGACACCCGAAACAGAATTGTACAAGACAGCGGCACTGTGTTGGTAATAAATTGATCGAACCATCACAACTTCTTGCCTGCTGCCCCCCCCCCTTCCACTTGAACAGTCTCAACGTGTTGTTTGGAAGGCTTCGACAAACTTTGAGCTTGGGATCGCACGATTACCCCCCACCCCCTGTAAGTTAATGTCTTGATATTTTCGTTACTCGCCATATAACTAATAAAGGGACATAATTTTATTTTTACTAACATTTCTAATATTAACCTGGCTGTACCCTTGGATCAACGATTAAGAACTGGAAACACTGTTTGCTACCCCCTTCCACGACTGGAGTTTGATGATACTGGCGTAATATACAAACAAATCACTTTACTAGGTATAGGAGGGAAGAAAAGTAGTTCATCCATTTACGTAAACTAGGAAATATCGCGATTTTGAGTTTGATAATTTTGATTAGGTTTTTGTTTAATCAAAATACAGTACAGTATTAACAATGAGTGTTTTTACTCACGAACTGAGCTCTCCATGCGGGAGTTTTCATTATAAAGTGTATATTATACTGTCTACAGCACATTTTCGTGCACTATAGAGAATGAAGTTAAATTGAAAAATAATCATAATATGGATATTTAAACTCTCTCACTCTGAGAGAGGAACCCAGGTTAAGGGTGTTTGAGAATAAGGTGCTTAGGAAAATATTTGGGGCTAAGCAGGATGAAGTTACAGGAGAATGGAGAAAGTTACACAACACAGAACTGCACGCATTGTATTCTTCACCTGACATAATTAGGAGCATTAAATCCAGACGTTTGAGATGGGCAGGGCATGTAGCACGTATGGGAGAATCCAGAAATGCATATAGGGTGTTAGTTGGGAGACCGGAGGGAAAAAGACCTTTGGGTAGGCCGAGATGTAGATGGGAGGATAATATTAAAATGGATTTGAGGGAGGTGGGATATGATGATAGAGACTGGATTAATCTTGCACAGGATAGGGACCGATGGCGGGCTTATGTGAGGGCGGCAATGAACCTTCGGGTTCCTTAAAAGCCATTTGTAAGTAAGTAAGTATGGATATTTAAACACATTTTTCAAAATGGTGGCCGTTCATTTCGATACAGGCTCAGTTCTAATGTGCATATTATTGCACTATAGACTATTGTACGTAATTCCAATTACCAGGTTCGTACTTCGTATCAGTAACTCATGTTGAAATAATTCTGTACCTACTCTATAAAAGAGTACCTTACGTACTCTATATTTAATCTTCACTTCTATCCGATCCGAAAAGATAAAATTACTCAGAAATGCTATCTACTGTCCGTCCAAGTGGTTACGTCGCAGCGTCGTAGAAAGGGATGAAATCACGTGACAGTTAATTACTTAACGAGGCCCTTTTATTTAAGTTATTTTAAACAGTTGTATGGGTATAATATTACGTAGACGTTCAATTCCTAACAGAAATTAATGTTCTTAGAAAAGAGCTAAGACAGCCCAGCCACTAGCATTTACAGAGAGGCGAATAGAAGCAGGTGGGAGAAACCGGGATGCGACGTAGATAAATGGAAAATGATTCAATATTGAAAGTTCTTTCGTCACTGGAAAACGCGAACATATTTTTGGAACGTACTGTTTACTATGACCGTAAGGCTACTATGATTGTATATGCGGTCTTAGATCTGTGTGGAGGACGTTTGAACTTCATTAGTAGAAGGGGTGGGAGTAAAGTACATTCAAAAACTCAGGTACAATAAAAATTGAAGTAAAAATAAAATTATGTCCCTGTATAATTTATTCATTTTCATACATCAAGATAGTCACATAACATACACACGGTTTGGACATATACAGGGGGGAACTTATTACATTAATTCACAGGGGTAATAGGTCAAGTCAATGAGAACAAGTTTTGTGAAACAAGTTTTTTGATACGTTGAATAGTTTTGAGAATACGAAATGTAACGGGTTGCAGCGCTGCAAAGACTATAGTGAGGTTCACAAAAGAACAATTCATAAACAGCAAATATTGCCGTCTTGTAAGTGTTGCCAACTGTTATCAGATATCACACGCTCCTACGTACTAAATGACTTATTTACTTACCGTACTTTACCTTTATGTTAGAAGGTTATTCTAAATAATTCAATAATTTGGTTTATATTTTCGTAGGCGAGCTATACGAGAAAGGGATCAACATGTCAAGTATTTTGTCTGGCAATACGAAATTCATTGGTTTGACTAAACAATTGACTCACGAGACCTAACCTAAAAATGTATTAAAATAATTAGTACTATCTCTCTATAGTCTTGAATTATAGCCGCAACGAAACACATAAAATAACTATTATGTATTAATATTAATACTGATATTAAATATTATTAGTAGGGCTAGGATTTTGATGACATTGCATCTTTTTTCTATTAAGCCAGAAACATTGCTGTTTTAGTATTTATATGTTATGTGATAAACTGAGTGTTTTAAGATATATTTGTTAGGGCATTTTTTTGCATTTTGTGCCTGTTTCAACTCGTGAGAGCATCTTTTGTTTTATTCGGTCATTTTTTAATCATTTTCATTTAATTCTGGCCACAAATCCCCATTATTAATCTAAAATTATGTTTATTTCCTTTTATATTTTCTTTACATATTTTGTCCATTAATATCCATTATTTTGTATGATATTTTAATCGTTTTTCTGCACAAATATTGCCATTTTAACGTAGTACACCCCTTGTAATGGATCAGTCCAACCACCCCTTCAATATAGACTCCTTTATACCTGCTAATTCCGGATAAGAGTGGCCTTGTGGTAGACTACATGGAAACTATAAGTAAAGTAAATCCATGGCGCTACAGCCCATGAAGGGCCAAGACAGACCAGCTGACTGCTGACCTCACGTCCACATGCCGACCCAGAGGTGAACGATCATACATGGAAACTACATCACGTAAAATAATTAATTAAAGTGTACTACTTAGAAAAAATTATGTAAAAATTAATTTAATTACTTGTCTAAATATTAAGTAATACAAAACCTCTTTTCCTACTAGGCCAATTATGCTAGATCAATTTTTAGGGCATTTTAGGGGCATTTTTGAAAGATTTTTAAGCATAGTTTTAGGACATTTTTTCATGATTTATAGGTCATCAAAATCCTAGCCCTAATTATATTAGTATGTTCAATTTTCACTAGCTTCCAGTAACCGGCTAAGAAATATAGTACAATTTTAATTTCATGGAACTCCAATACCGACAAATATTGTCGATATTTGTCTTAGCTGCGAACATACCAGTTACAAAATCACTACCATTTGTAGTATTTGTCAGTGTCGAAATTCGAAACGAAGTTGGCAAAAGAAAATTCAACCTGCAAACTATAAAATCACCACAATCCACTAGCATATGGGCTATTGCATATGAAATCCATCAGTAAAACACCTGGCATTTTTTTAATACTCTAATTTTTTCCCTATTTAGACAAAGTGCTGAGGACAGTGCATTGTCAAAAATATACTATCGAAAGTCAAACGGTTTTCGTACTATTGAGCTACAAATTTAGCGTATTTTTAGAAAAACAAGCCTCTTTCAGCGCTCAGAACTCTGGAACCATTTACTGCAGAACATTGAACGAGAGCTCATTTTGAAGCTGACATTTGATAGGTTATGTTAAGAAGTAATCCTTATTTTTATTGTACACAGGGAGACAGATAATCTCATTTTACTTACTTCTAGGCTTTTTGCCAATTTGTAAAAATGTAAAAAATATTGAGAAAAAATCTTGCATTATTAAGAGGGATTCGGAATTGTTTGCTTAGTGGCTCGGCAATAAGTTTCGAGGGTATTAAATAAATTATTTTCACACGCCTAGACTTGAACGGCGCAGTACCTCACGCACTGGCCGAGACCTGAAGATAAGCGAGCGTTGGGCGTCATTTTACTCCTGTGTTTATGAAAACTTGTGATAAAGCTAGCCCAGCTATGCGCTACTAGACGAAACATCACATGTTTGTCTTCTGGCCTTGCTTGTCTCGGCTAGCTCCCGCCTCACAGTCAGCTGCTTACTTCATGCGCGTAATATTTATTTTCTTTATTTGATATTTTCAATACTTTCTTATCAACGATGCACTAGTAAAAAATGTGTGTTTGTTTGTACTGTCAATGCGGAATCTAACCATATATTTTAAAAATATTTTTTTGTGGGCAAAGGCGTCTTAAGGGTATATGTACGTGAATGACCACAAATATTATCAGAAAATGCAGGTTCTAAATTTCTAAAATTTTACAAGAAAATGAACTCACAATTGGACAGAAATTACAAGGTACCACAACAAGACTTATTAGAACTTAAATATCTGATAAAAGTATAAAAAAGATTACTAATAATATTTTTCAAACCAGTTTTATCAGAGCATGAAAAAAAATAAAAAAAATTCTGCAGTTACATCATTTGGTAATCATAACATTGTTATGGTCTCTCTGACATCTTTAATATTTTTCCTGAATATAATAAACACTTATTTCTGAAAAGTAGACTACTCTCAGACATGTAGAGTCGTTTATTTTAATACAATTAATTTTTTATTTGTCCTATATAAAATATATTTAAATTTACATAATGTTTTGTGACCTGATTTGTCTATTTTCAAAGAAATGGGCATTATTGTAGTCTACGTTTTGAATAAATGCATGTTAAATCGGTGTACAAAATTTCAGAATTCTATCTCTAATGGTTGTGGAGTTACGAAATAATGTGTGTGAAAATGTTCAAATTTTGGAAAATTAAATTTAAAGAAAAAAGTGAATTCAAAAAAATATTATTAGTATCCTTTTTTGTACTTTTTATCAAATGTTTAAGTTCTAATAAGTCTTGTTGTGGTACCTTGTAAATTTTGTCCAATTGTCAGTTAATTTCCTTACAAAATTTTAGAAATTTAGAGCCTGCATTTTCTGATAATATTTGTGGTCGTTCACGTACATATACCCTTAATGAAGAGAAATCTAAATTTCTCAATTTCCATAAAAAGTAAGAAAAACTGTTTACATGTCAATATAAACTTTAATTTCTCAGTATCAAAATAAACCGTGATTTTGACCATTGGGTGAAAGGGTTTCGGAGTCATAGCAGTTTAAATTTGCTGATTTTATAAAAAAACAATAAATTTAAATATTTTTAATTTAAACACTATGAAGTTCTGATGCCTCAAACTTTGCACAAAGCATTATATCACAGTTGTCAACGGACAGAAAAAGTTTCATTGTATTTAAAAATTGCAAGGTCAATTTTCTCTATATTTCGGTCAATTTGAGATGGAATAGCCCATATGTAGTAATGGGGGAAAAAGATTAGGTTTCACCCTTACGTATGACGTAAGCTGACCCGGACTATAGCAGTGTTCCTTGACGACATCGCGTTAAAATTTCTACTTTCAGGAATAGGAATAACTTATTTCACATTATTTTAGCCATATCCACAGGATAGTGGCTGTAAGGATAATAGTAATTATAAGGCAGTTTAAAATAAGCAACAGTTGCGAAGAAATTAACAGAAAGTAGGACACATGTTTGCATACGTACAATGTATGAAATGCTACATTTTCCAGCATAATCTCTCATCAAATAAGTCCAATCCCTGTCATATATAGAGAACAAATAACTCAAAGTAGACTGTGCTAGCATTTCCGTACATACGGAAAGTTTTTTTACACGCTGAATAACTTATTCAAATCAGTAGAAACTTAAAAACACGCACCTAAATTTTTTTTATACTTTTCTTTTTTACTTGGAAGGTTTGCTCCGAGCTTCCCCCCCCCCCCAAACCTTTCTCTGTCTTTCTTGCTTTTAACTTTTGCATAATTTGCAGTTTCCTGCTTGGGTAGGGCTCTCTCACTCTCTGCGGGCTCTCTTTTTAACAAAGCTGCATGGACCCTTCAACTAACCGCCATATTTTTATATAAAGTTTTCCAACCTCCATCCTCTCTCTTCTCTTCTCTTCTCTTCTCTTCCTTTGACTAGCCACTTTCCCTGCAATGTGTAACAGCTGGCACGGATTGCATCCTCCTTTTCAATTTTTTTACTTTCCACTTCTTCATTCTCTTACATATTATTTTTTCGTCTTCCTAACAGCTGCTTCCCGCTTATATTCAAGTACTCCAGACGTCGTTGTCTTTGTCTTCTTACAGTCCCTCCCTGCAATTTTGAAATCATGACTGCAGTCATTTGTTGTTCCTATTTCCGTCTTGGCTTTTTATGAGTTTTGACTTCGTAAATTGTTCGGTGCTACTATAATACATGAAATATAATAGTTATTTACAATGCAAGTGTTAAAAATGACATTTTATTTTGTGTGCAGGGATTTTTGCGAAACGAGGCCGAGTGGAGTAATCCTGCGAACAAAATAAAATGATATTTAACATATGTGTCTTACACTATTTTTAGACAGCAGATCGTCCATGTTGATGTAGAGACAATTCCCTCTACTTTTCCTCCTCAATAGTGACGTTTTAACAACAGTAATCTCACTAGAGATTTTGATTTATCTAAGGAAATTCGAAACTGGAGTGAGATTTAATTGACTGTTAAACAATTAGCAGAAAGTACCATACAGATTAAAATAAATAAATTCCTCTAATACAATAAAATATTCATTGACTTACGGTAGGTAATAAAATACTAAATTGTCTTGAAAGTATATTATTGTACCATCTCATCATTACAAATATTCCTCTAGATGGCAGCAGTGTGTTATGATGAGCTGTTATCTTGTTACCAGTTGTGCCAACTATGCACTCTTCATTGAACTCAATGGGCGATTACTAGTGAAAAAGGCTTTGTTGATTCATATATATATATATATATATATATATATATATATATATATATATATATGTGTGTGTGTGTGTGTGTGTGTGGCTTAATGGATAAGGCTTATTGTAGGGATTCGTAACAAGCTGTTTTTTACGGTGATGGGTTGTTAGCCCTTCGCCCAACCTCCAAGCTGGAGGACCACCCCTTATCGGCTGTCCACGACTGCTTATTCAATATATTCGCAGCTACCCTCCATATCTGGAGGCAGTCTCCTCTATCCGCAACCTGAGAACGCGCCATGCCGTGGTGATAGGGACCCACCATACATGGGTAGATGGGCAGGGCATGTAGCACGTATGGGCGAATCCAGAAATGCATATAGAGTGTTAGTTGGGAGACCGGAGGGAAAAGGACCTTTAGGGAGGCCGAGACGTAGATGGGAGAATAATATTAAAGTGGATTTGAGGGAGGTGGGGTATGATGATAGAGACTGGATTAATCTTGCACAGGATAGGGACCGCTGGCGGGCTTATGTGAGGGCGGCAATGAACCTTCGGGTTCCTTAAAAGCCATTTGTAAGTAAGTAAGTAAGTAAGGCTTAGTGGATAAAGCATCAGCACGTAGAGCTGAAAACCCGAGTTCAAATCCCGGCGCCGGAGAGAATTTTTCTCCGTTCCATTACTCTTTCATCGTTTGTTGATTCAGTTTTATTTTGATTAAAACAATTGTATTTCACTTCAATTGCCGATATATATTAAACAATCTCATCATTACAAATATTCCGCTAGATGGTAGAAGTGTGTTATGAGCTGTTATCTTGTTACCAGTTGTGCCAACTATGCACTCTTCATTGAACTCTATGGGCGATTACTAGTGAAGAAGGCTTTGTTGATTCAGTTTTATTTTTATTAAAACAGACGTATTTCACTTAAATTACCCATATATATTTTATACAATCTCATCATTACAAATATTCCGCTAGATGGCAGAAGTGTGTTATGATCAGCTGTTATCATGTTACCAGTTGTACCAACTATACACCCTTCATTGAACTCTATGGGCGATTACTAGTGAAGAAGGCTTTGTTGATTCAGTTTTATTTTTATTAAAACAGTTGTATTTCACTTCAATTATCAATATATATATTAAACAGTCTCTGATACTTGACTATCCATAATCTCATACAGTAGAAGCTATGACATAATCTAAATAATATAAACAAGATAAATTATAGAAAACTTTTAATTAAGGAACATGAAATGAAAATGAATCATTTCAAAAGGTACAATTATTGAAAGTACAGTGTTGGCAAACAAAGAAACAAATCCTAGGGATGTAATAAAAAACCAATGCTAGGGAGGTGATAAAAATTGTAGGATAAGCAGCCGTGATTGGTTGAAACACGGTGATTGTTATTCCCCCTTGCTTACCATAACAAAAGCATTACGTGAGCTGGCATAGAGGCTGAAGCATTTCAGATTGTTCCGTTGAACGCCCATTCTTCAACACGCGTCCAACTCTGGCATATTTCATGGTGTGAGTCGAGTTCGCTCTGTGCGTCTGCCTCATTCAGAAGTCACGCATTGCGTGAACGAGCTTTAATTAGGAGCAGATAGCGAATCCATATCAAATGTGGCACGAAATGTGATGCTGTTACAATCTATAGGCTGCGACGTGATGGTCTAAATTAGTTTTCAAATGTTTTCTCGGAAAACAGGAGATGAAACGCACGATATGACCACCGGGGTTTATTAAGCCTGTCGCTGTTAACTTGTTTGCTTTAATCTCATATTTCCATGATGTAAAGTGCAGCAGATTTTGTACACTTTCGACTTTGCTTTTCACGCTTGATTGTTTGCACACGCGTTTCAAATAAATTGGAATGTGACTGAAGATCTGTGTAGTGTTTATTGAATCGGTGTAATTTTGGGTGACCTAGGGCATTATTGTTTAACTCTCTCAATTTGGAAGTTTCAATTATCTGTCAGTTTTCGCCATTTATAAGAGGGTCATTCCACCGCACTCACATTACAATGTAAAGGCCCATACACAATGAAAATTAAACATAACCGTAACATAAACACAGAAGTTTGCGCCCAGGCTACCAAATGGGATCATTCACAATGATTCACATAAGCATTGACATAAACATTACCGTAAGAAAGTTTGCAAACTCCAAACTTTCATGCTTATGCTTACGTGATTTGCAAACAGAACACAATCGTGGAGCGCTGAAGTATACGACAGAATATGAGGAAATGGCGTCGTTGTTATGTTTCCATGGTTACCAAGTATGTTTGCTGTTACGTTTATGTTCCCATCGGGAATGATGGTGACTTCGTGATTTTACTGTAACGTTAAGTTAACGCTTACGTTATGTTTAATTTTCATTGTGAATGAGCCTTAACAACTCTCACCACACATTCTTAATTATACAGTTCCTGATTTTCATTGTATATTTTCATTTGATGAAGTATTCCATTGTCCAGTAGAAAGAGTGAAAATTAGTGTACAGTTACTTGAGAAATCATAATTTATTAAAAAGGAAAAACAATGTTAAATGTACTGTCACTCATATTACAAGACAAGGACATACATACAGTATGCATACACAATACTGGCAAACTTTGCTCTTCTAGAAACTGGAAAGGGTTTTTTCTGTTGGACATCACGATATAATAGTGATAACTAGACAGTGTATGCGGGATGACTTAAGGAAAAGTGAAGTTGTTTCCTGTCGGAGTATATGGCACGTGCCGCGCCGTCCGTCTTTTGTGTACCTGGCGAGTACAGCAGCGTACATAACGAAGGAACCCCGGTCCGTTCATAGTAAAATTGCAACGCAATGTATGCAGTTGTGTTATCCTGCTCAAGTATTTAGTACGAGTTGAATAGTGTAGTGCTGATCCATTCATAATGTCGGAGTCAAAACGTTAAATTCGCTCAGAGATACGAAATGCAATTAAGAAGTATGAGAGCGACATTTTATGTATTAACGAAGACAATATCGTGTGTAATGTATGTAAAATTGAAATAAAAACCAGAACAACTCAGGCTATAGAGAAACATTGCAACAGTACATCGCACAGGAAATGCGGTGAAATGAAATCTGAAGAACCGTCATCATCATTTAGTTGTGCGGGTGTAACGACACGTGCAACATGATTCTCAGTACAAATATCCCTCTGAAGAAATTGAGTGATTCCCATTTTAGAGGTTTTCTTCAGAAATTCTCTCGATACAAAAACTGTTTAAGCGATAGGCGAAGACGATTCAGCTTCGACAACTTACGAGAATATATCGTCGTTTACTGCAACGCTGGTAATTGCATCAATGATGACGAGGACTGAACTTGCAAGGTATGTACTACAGTACGTTATTTTTTTATTTTCCTTCTGACTGTACGGAGATACAGTAGCAAGTTGACGTCGTCTGTTTACGTTTAAAACCTGTTGAGCCAATGGTCTGAATGAAAAAAATGTAACATATAGTAAATGTGCACCTACATTCAACGATATGTCATCCCACATCCACTGTCTAGTGATAACTGAGTGGATATAAAATTCCTGTAGAATATGTATAAATTATTAAAAATGTACTGTATTTGTGTCACTCACATTACAGTTCTCTGTCACTCATATTACTTGGTCAGAATTACCTAGTACTTACTTACTTACTTACTTACTGGCTTTTAAGGAACACGGAGGTTCATTGCCGCCCTCACATAAGCCCGCCATTGGTCCCTATCCTAGAATTACCTAGTAGAAAAATATTTTGAAATAGGCTACAATTTATGCTAAAAACACAATGAAATATGACATTAACACGTTATAAAATGAAATGCAAAGAAAAAGTCATATGATTTATAGTATTTAAAATAATATACAGGGTGTAACAACTTTAATGTTTAGAATTTCTGGAACATGTTCCCTGACACGTTCTACGTCGATTAAACCTAACATACCTATATCCAAAGTTCTATAGGTTTGGAGTATTTGTACCCCAAAGTTAAATTTTTTAGTTTAATTTTATCGCTGAATACAGAAAGAAGTAACACCAATTTCCGAAAGTGACATGTCTATGTCATTATTTTTATTAGTACCATATTACATTTTAATATCAACTACTTGTGAGTATGAAAGAAGCAGTGCAAAGTTGAAAAAAAAATGTCCTTAAGATTCCAAACACTGTAGTTCTTTAAATTTGCCAATAGGCACGTGAAAACACCTGTGCACTAGGAATCCTACGATTTGGGAACCGTGCTTGATATGCCAAAACAGCTGCTGTTGCATTGCCATCACACAGTCCATACACATAAACTATGTCGGCGTATTCCTGATGTGTGTACGCAAAAGGCATGTTTTAATGGTCAAATCTCAATAAAATGACTAGTCACAATACGGTTTACTTTTCTCACAACTGTTATTTTAAACTGTTGCCTGTTTCGTTTCCTTAGCAACCTAAACAATTTTAATTTAATTTCTCTTAAAAGTAAAATTTCCTTCATTCACTGCTTTTCAAATGTTTCTTATGTATCTCTACTTAGTAATGCCATAAAATAGGCCTTGTATAAACGGTATAATGCTTGGAGCTGCAAGAAGTTCTATTTTTTTCAGCTCTGTTATCTCTGTAACCTCTCAATTTCGGATATAGGTATGTTAGGTTTAATCAACGTAGAACGTGTCAGGGAACATGTTCCAGAAATTCTAAACATTAAAGTTGTTACACCCTGTATAATGCCCGTCTTACTTGCTAGTATAAAGTTACCAATTATATTGTATAACTCAGGCCTTTAGAGAAGCCAAATCTTAAAAGAGTTTACTTATATCATGATAAAATACAAGAAAATACTGATCTTAAAATCACTGAAATTTGCATGAAAAAACAGCAATTCATGATATCTTGAAGCCAAGTTTCATAAGGAAAACAGTTTCCCACCAAAAATATCCTTGTAAATAGGAAGTACACGGTGTAGGCAATAGTTACAGTAAAATTTCCACCTCTTCTCATAATTTTAAAATTTTTGATGAAATATTCCACTTCTCATGGAATGACCCAAGAGATATTAATCTTTTTCTTTTCTTCTTCTTCTTCTTCTTCTTCTTCTTCTTCTGTGCTACAGCCCTTGAGAGCAGTTGTTCATATTTATGCAGAATGAACGTAAGTAATGTCCGTTAGGAAGTTCGTACCAAAGCAGTAGATTTCAGTTGAGTACAGCGAGAAGTAGGCCTACAGCGCATGCATTATGTCCAGACACTCCCCCACTCTTCCAACAGATCTGCGCGCGAGATCTGATGAGTCTACTTACGAATTATAGGGGAATGGGTTAGCCTCTGCCTTGAACTCAGTAGACACACGCCCGACCTTCCTTTCTACTCCTACCCCCTCCACAGAAACGTTGTTCCCGTACTGCACATCGCGAGTGTCTTTACAAAATACATGAGCTTTAGTTACATATGGTACTGTTATTTTCAAGGAACTGGAACAGTTGGAACTTTTACGAGAAAATAATTTTTCCCCATCTCTAACAAGAACAAGTAGAGCTCTGATACAGAGGTGTGAAAATTATTAGAATAATCTTAATTTTAAAGGTTTTTTAATAGTTCCTTCACAAATATTAATTGAATTGATGAATATTGGTATATATTACTATACTGACGTACGATATATTTACTACTAACAGTGCCGGAAAGCATTGTTGTACATTGGTATTTTTCTTATTTTACAATTGTTATGGGAATTCAGAAATTATTATATTATGTTGGCGGAATTGGAAACATAAAAAATTATATGCACAAAATAGATGTATACATTCATTTGAACCTTCACAACAATGTAAACGCAAAGAACAATTTGTTTAAAGCATTTCTTAATTAATTTTTTATGTTTCCAATTCCGCCAACATAATATAATAATTTCTGAATTCCCATAACAATTATAAAATAAGAAAAATACCAATGTACAACAATGCTTTCCGGCATTGTTAGTAGTAAATATATCCTACATCAGTATAGTAATATTATATACCAATATTCATCAATTCAATGAATATTTGTGAAGGAACTATTAAAAAATCTTTAAAATTAAGATTATTCTAATAATTTTCACACCTCTGTATAGTGGCAAAGCGGGCACGTTATCTGCATACGTTAAAATTTAATGATTCTGATGAAAAATTACAAGTAGTTTATTTGGACGAAAGATGGCACGATACGGAAATGTTGGTTGGATGATGGTATTTTTAATAGGTTATTTTACGACGCCGTATCAACATCTCGGGTTATTTAGCGTCTGAATGAAATGAATTTGATCATTTCGGTGAAATGAGTCCGGGGTCCAGCACCGATAGTTACCCAACATTTGCTCTTATTAGGTTGAGGGATAACCCCGGAAAACCCTCAACCAGGTAACTTGCCCCGACCGGGATTCGAACCCGGGCCGCCTGGTTTCGCGGTCAGGCGCGCTAAGCGTTATTCCTCATGTGTAGACTATGTATTATTGAGTTTGTCTCATAAGTAACTATTAAACAGTTGTACAATATTACGAAGACTTTCAATTCCGAATAGCAAATATTTTCAGGAAAGGGTCTAACACCCAGCCACTAGCCTTTACAGGGGCGCCAGCAGAAACGAGTGGCAGAAATCGAGATGCGACGTATGGTATTATGTGTGTGCTTGATTTTAAAAGTGATTTGAAACGATTCCGTGTTTAATTTATAGCCTATTTTGTAACTAAGTTATCGAGTTCTGTTCTGTAAGATTCACTTTTACCGTACAATGCGTCAAATTGGAGGTAGTCAAGTTATAATCAATTCTATTCTCAAATCTTTATGGAAATGCATGAAATCTTGTAGCAAGTGTCTTACAATTCAGTAGCTGGACATATTTTATTCAATATATGTCGATGCCAAATAAAGGAAATATCCAAGAGAGTGTGCTATACCATGCATTCTCTTAACCCATTTAGAAACTTCCTCCCGCCAGAATTAAAACAGACTTTAGTGCAAACCCTCGTACTACCACTGTTTGACTATTGCACGTAATACTTACAGACTTGACAACTGAACTTTCGAAAAAGCTGCAGCGTGTGCACAATATGTGTGTCAGATTCATTAGTAATGCTCACAAATTTGACCACATTACACCCTCGTTCAAATCTTTATCCTGGCTGCGACTCAATAACCGTACAACACTTCATTCGCTCTCTTCTGTTTCGAGTTCTCCACACTTCTACTCCAAATTATCTTCGTTCCCGAACCCAAATCTGCCTAGCGGTACCGTATGGTACCACAGGTACATATATTACTTTCCAGTCGCTCTGTTGGCAACAATGATTATTTTTACAATTTCTCACTGTTTAGTTTACTCACTGACATTCCAGTCCTTGTTAGTAAAATAATATTTTGAAGTTATTTGGCTTTGAACAAATGTTGAAGAAATTACAAAAATCGCCACATGTCAGAAAACCAGGCAGATTAGGGTTTTAACTACTTCTCCTCTAAACACCAGGTCACAGGAGAGCCAAATCCTAACAATTCCTGCCCATAGAACATCCCACTATTCATCCTCTTTTACTGTCTCAGTCACCCGTGAATGGAATTCTCTACCTCAGAAGATTAGGGGCTGCCAGACAATAATCACTTTCAAGGAAAAACTAAACGATTTCTTACGGGCGCAGTCAAATTGAAGTTATAATTGTGATCGAGTTTAATAATTTAATTTAATTTAGGTATGACTATTACTTACTTACTTACTTACAAATGGCTTTTAAGAACCCGAAGGTTCATTGCCGCCCTCACATAAGCCCGCCATCGGTCCCTATCCTGTGCAAGATTAATCCAGTCTCTATCATCACACCCCACCTCCCTCAAATCCATTTTAATATTATCCTCCCATCTACGTCTCCGCCTCCCTAAAGGTTCTCAAAACCTTATTCTGCTGTGGTCGTGCCAGAGAATCAGTCCTATTCCGAGGATTGTAGGGATTCGTAACAAGCTGTTTTTTACGGTGATGGGTTGTTAGCCCTTCGCCCAACCTCCAAGCTGGAGGACCACACCTTATCGGCTGTCCACGACTGCTTATTCAATATATTCGCAGCTACCCTCCATATTTGGAGGCCGTCTCCTCTATCCGCAACCTGAGGACGCGCCATGCCGTGGTGGTAGGGACCCACCATACATGGTTAGGTATGACTATTATTATTATTATTATTATTATTATTATTATTATTACATAATTATTTTATTGGTGTTGTGAAGATAAAAAGAATTGTCTTTGTATTATATTAATTATATATTATATCGTCTTGTATTGTAGTATTGTATTGCTTTGAATTGTATTGTATTAATTACATGTTATATTCATAGCAATGTAGTAATTTTCTATCACACTGGTTGAGTGGAAGACAAGGCCGAATGGCCTTAACTCTGCCAGTTAAAATAAACCATTATTATTATTATTATTATTATTATTATTATTATTATTATTATTATTATTATTGTCCGTATAGGTCAGTTTCTATCTGATGCTTTTCTAATTCACTGCGGGCTAAAGCAGGGAGATGCACTATCACCTTTACTTTTTAACTTCGCTTTAGAATATGCCATTAGGAAAGTTCAGGATAACGGGCAGGGTTTGAAATTGTACGGGTTACATCAGCTTCTTGTCTATGCGGATGACGTGAATATGTTAGGAGAAAATCCACAAACAATTAGGGAAAACACGGAAATTTTACTTGAAGCAAGTAAAGAGATCGGTTTGGAAGTAAATCCCGAAAAGACAAAGTATATGATTATGTCTCGTGACCAGAATATTGTACGAAATGGAAATATAAAAATTGGAGATTTATCCTTCGAAGGGGTGGAAAAATTCATATATCTTCGAGCAACAGTAACAAATATAAATGACACTCGGGAGGAAATTAAACACAGAATAAATATGGGAAATGCGTGTTATTATTCGCTTGAGAAGCTTTTATCATCTAGTCTGCTGTCAAAAAATCTGAAAGTTAGAATTTATAAAACAATTATATTACCGGTTGTTCTGTATGGTTGTGAAACTTGGACTCTCACACTGAGAGAGGAACATAGGTTAAGGGTGTTTGAGAATAACGCGCATAAGAGGGATGAAGTTACAGGAGAATGGAGAAAGTTACACAACGTAGAACTGCACGCATTGTATTCTTCACTTGACATAATTAGGAACATTAAATCCAGACGTTTGCGATGGGCAGGGCATGTAGCACGTATGGGCGAATCCACGAATGCATATAGATTGTTAGTCGGGAGACGGAGGGAAAAAGACCTTTGGGGAGGCCGAGACGTAGATGGGAGGATAATATTAAAATGGATTTGAGGGAGGTGGGATATGATGATAGGGACTGGATTAATCTTGCACAGGATAGGGACCGTTGGCGGGCTTATGTGAGGGCGTCAATGAACCTTCGGGTTTCTTAAAAGCCATTTGTAAATAAGTATTATTATTATTATTATTATTATTATTATTATTATTATTATTATTAATATATAGCCATTGGAGCTTGAGATAACGACGCTAAATAAAACAAGCGTTAACATAATGTTGAAGATTCACCTTTAAACTCCTAGGCGTTCTCATGGCGCTTTATTCAGTAACTGCAGAGAAGTTCATTTTATGTGATACCCAACATTATTAGCTCCACAACTGTTGTGACACGTTAAACTGTCTTATGGCAGTACACGAGCAATTCAGAGGCTTCCTTTCTCTCTCTCTCTGATGCCCACACACACACACACAAACACATACACACACTGTCTGAACTTCGGAAAACATCTCCCCTGAAGTCTGACCTCTCGTCTTGAAGTCGTAACTCTGTTTGTGACCCTGATTCTGTAGGAGGTCAAGTTCCTTCCTTAAATTGCCTTTTTCCGCCACCCACTTGTCTGACTTAGTCTTACAAACACTGTCTGATTTGCATTTCTGGCTTGTTATATCTTACTATTGTTTGCAGAGTTCAGACGCTCGTGTGAGAAACAAGGTCCCCTTTAACATGGGAAATTATACTGTACCACGCAGAACAGCTCTCGCTGTTAGCATATTTATGGCACATAGTCGTACATACACGGACCTAGCTATCTTTTTATCTCTTGTCTATTTTATTGGTCTCTCGTCTGTTCACTTCTGTGAAACAAAATACAAATCTGTATTGAATAGTAAAGGCGTACGTATATTCCACCCAGTATAAATTGTGGGACTTTTATCTCTCTATTTAATAGCAGCTCTCTTCTTTCTAGATAGTGCATGTGCTATTAAACATGCCCCGTTACTTTAAACGATCTGTATATTGAGGGTTTTAATACTTCTATTGGATATATCCACGGTCATATTTTGAGCTCCTTTCTATCCACACCAGACGACGTACAGTCGCCTCCCGTAACATAGTGCCACCACGATGTCCATACTTCACATAATTGTTACAAAATATTTGGTTAATTCAAATTAAATTCTGCGGATATTTAACCCTTAAATTCGCACTGTAGCCTATAAGATACAACAGGTTAATAGGCTATATGCTATAATTTTAAAAGAACAATAGAAAAAAAATAGTAGGATAATAAAAATTTCACAATTCTATAATACTAGTGGCTTGTGCAGCAAATGCTGCTGCAAACTAAGTTCGTTAGACGTTCAAATAAATATTTTTCAGATTTATTTTCAATGAAGAATACTTGTCTTTTTGATAGTTATTTGATTCCATAATAATGAAACATACTCCCTCTGAATGGATTTTTTTAGGCCAAATACTTTTTCTTGAACCTATACAACTTCTGTTTTTGAGTTTCAACGCGAAAACGCAAGTATCAATGTCAGGACGATAGCAGTAGCTATTTCAGGTCATTGTGGATTGTAGGCAAAGGTAAAAAAATGTCAGGTTTGCTAAGCTTTCGAACAATAGCATTTTCGTAAAGCTGCGGCAAGTAGAACTTGAAATGTAGAGCGTAAAATCATTTTATCCTACTAAGAGATCTTGCTGAAATGATCTGGAGACTACAAAATTTTCTAGGCCTCTTATTTTATCAGTAAGTAATACCTTTTGATATTTTCTTAGGAACTGTAATTTTTGCGCTCTCTCGAGCCAATATTGAAAACAATGACACGTATCAATTGTCTGAGTCAACGTCTCAACTCTCATTATAAAGGAACTCTAGAGTCTAGACATTACAGTTAATGACGGATTTATTATTTTATGGATCCAATTTATTTTATATGAGTACATAATGTACCTAAATGTATTAATTATGTGTTATATTTCCGCTGTGTCGACTGCTAGCTGGTGTGATGTCAGCGCCAACTCTAGGGGGAAAGCAGAATCTCACGCTTTAGCCGGCTTGAAGGTCATTGAAATCAGGCCGGCTACATCAAAGATACCGACGCGAAGTGTCCATTCTTTATAATCCCTATTCGCTGTACTCCCTCTGTCCCATAATAATTGTCCGGTATGCCGAAATGGTATTACAGTAATTACACACGACGGGGCAAATGAGAAGTGCACGCATGAGGAGAAGCGCTGTAGATCAGTGCACAAGGTAATGCAGAGCAATAACGTGATCTTATTGAGACAAGCAACACACACCACCCAGAAGATCACCGAAAGTGGGTATTGGTTTTCAACTCACCGGTGTGTCACTCTATACAAACCAATGTAGAGCATACTCCTGCAGTGAGTACGTACGTTTGAACAGACATGGACATCCTGGGAACACAACTGGCGGTAGTGAGTGACAGGGATAGCAAGAATCTTACAGACAGTGAACGGCAGGCGGTATAGGAGTTTTTGTTGAAAAACACTACGGCTCACGTAGTGAAGAAAGGTGCCATAACAGGTGCGGCCGAGAAATTGCATAAAAGAACAGCAAGCTGCATTTGGCAACGGGGGCGGCAATCTTTGGAAAGTGGATCCATGCTCATCATCAAATTAATCCCAGCAATAAATGCAAAATGGCCTCCTGACCGCACAGGGAGAATTCAGGTGTCAGTTCAGCAGGACAATGCGCGTCCGCATATCGCTCCCAATGACCGCACCTGGATGGACGCTGCAGCAGTCAGTGGAATCACTTTGGGACGCGTGTGCCAACCGCCAAACAGTCTGGATATGAATGTTTTAGATCTGGGTTACTTCCGGGCAATTCAGTCTCTCCAGCATCAGTCAGCTCCACAAACTATTGATGAGTTGATCGCTGCCATTGAAATAGCTTTCTCTCAGCTGACACGCGACAAGCTCAACAACGTCTTCAACACTTTGGAGTCCAATCTCACTGAAATGATGAAAGTCAATAACGGGAACAACAACAAGCTTCCCCATATGCAAAAGGGGCACCTGGACCACCTCAACATCCTGCCATCTCGCTTGGAGTGTCCTCGGAACATTTACGACGAGGCTACAATAGCACTGCAGCAATAGGCTGTGGTTCTAGGCAAATTGTTAGAATGACAACCTTCCCGATCTAACAGGCAGTTTTTTTTCTTTACTCGTGGAGAATGTTTTTCTTTCTTTCACTTCTTGGTCAATTTGTACTACTCCTGCAGTTAATAAAGTTGCACTCCTAGGAGTATTTATTTTCGGCTCAAAGACTAGCCAATTTGTACTGATCCTGGAGTCATAAAGTTGTGCAAATAGTATTCATGTTCTTTTTTTGGCTCAATGATTGGCCAATTTATACAGATTCCGGATTAATAATTTTTTTCTTTTGCTAATTGAGTTACAATTTTGTACTGATTCGGGAGTAATACAGTTGCATTATTCATTCATGTGTTTCATTTTGCTCCTATGTAAACGCCAGTGTAAAATTACGGATATCGGACAATTATTATGGGACAAGAAATAAAAGCGTACCGGGCAATTATTATGGGACAGAGGGAGTAAGTAAGAGTCATAAGTATGTTTGAAAAAACGTGTGAGCGTGCTCCTGAATAAAAAATAAGAATAATTCCTGATATGAAAATTTGACGGAAAATGCTTATTTATTGGAGAAATGGTCATACTTTGTTTTTGTTCTTTTTTGTTGTGTCACAAGTACATATTTGGAAACTTGTCATTTAACGTTTACAAAAGGTGCTCAATGTGTCCTCTTCCCTTGTTTACACATCCCTGAGCACGACGTACACACGACTGGCGAGTTCGCTCAAACACCATGTTGTCATCACGGATCAATTGACATGCATTTTCAACACGTCGCAATAGCTCGTATGCATCATTCACTGGTGTTGCATAGACGACAGCCTCCAAGTGACCCCAAAGGTAAAAATCTAATGAGATGAGGTCTGGTGATCTGGGTGGCCAAGGCACTGGTCCACCGCGTCCAATCAAAAGAAAAACAATTAACTACTGTCTTGTCGCTGTGTTTTTTGTAAACAAACACCGGTACAAAATCAAAACAAAAATAACACAATAATATGATCAGATATTTATGAAAACAAAAGTCACTATTACTAATTCTTCCAATAAAATAGATTGATTTAATGCAATGTTACAAGATGTGCTAATATTAAATTCATAATACTAAATGCAAATATTTACACACAGATTACTTAATAAATTTTACAGAAGAAAAAGTTCTTCCAAAGGGCTGGATTCGGGAAGAGTACCTAAAACGCTCTTTGCATTTCCGCGTTAAATAGCAATACTTAAGCGTTGACGCAAATCAGCAGTGCAACGGCGATCACCAGTAATGGAGATCAAAATTTGGCCGATTTTAAATACTAAGGGTGTTATTCATAGACATTTCGCTATCCCGGGCTACGAGCGTGCTAAACAGGATTCATATCATATCATATCGCTGACACTGGTTTATGAATACGAAAAACGTTAGTTCGCTGATCATCCACCGAAAGCCCGCGCTAAGAATGTCTATGAATACGGCCCTAAAATTTTAGCATCATGACTCCAAGGACAGAAGATCTCCATAGCAAAGGGGATAAAGATATAATTGTCTAAAAGATGTGCGTATTTTTTTACTTTTTTCTTCACGGCTAATTCAGCAGGCGTCTGGAGGTATTCGGCAAGTGGGATGGAGCTAGAATGTCAACGCAAGTGGAGTCGCAAATTAAAGATTTTCCTCTAGACCAGCCGTGGCGAAAAGGCCATGGTGCGCCGAGCCACTGTGTAAGCTACAACATGCATAGCACCTATGGAGGGAGGCGGACAACCGAAGGGGGAGTTAATGTTTAGGACGTGTAACGAAGAAAGAAATGAACAAGAAAACATAGGACACATTATCACAACCTAAAATTAACTGTCTTCAGAATGTCTCTGCGACAAAGTTTCAAAATCAGGAATTATGTCACTTACTGCCAATCGTAGTTGATCACGAAGGTATTTGTCTGTCAGTCGTGATCTAAATTTGGTTTTTACTATTTTTATTGTTGAAAATAATTTTTCACAAACGTAAGTTTCAGCGAACATGGCTTCAACAGAGCAAGCGAAAGAACGAAGCTTCAAATATTTATTTTTTTCCAAAGATTTAAAAAGTTCAATATCTGTCAAGTCCTTACATCTAGCTTTCATTTAACGTCACATTGTAAATCTGTGAGTTTAAATTGAAAATCTAACCGCATTATTCGTACATCTGCTGTAAAAGAATCGACGTACAGAGATGATAATGATGATGATGATAATAATAATAATAATAATAATAATAATAATAACACTTAACCTTTTAATGTTTCATCAGTAACATGTAGCAACTTGTAATGCCGTTTTATGTTATACAACCGTTTTCCTAGTAATATTTGTGAACAAATCATACATTTAATATTTTCATCATATTGTAAGCAAAAGGATGTATCCTCCCATCCTACTTGAAACTTTCGTTTTTATAGAGGTACATGGTTTCGAGAGAGACATTGCGACGATACGCCACTCGCAGGTCCGAGACAAATACAAATAGAACGGAGTTTGACTCCAGTGAGTGAGAGGGTGGGGGTTGTAGGTAGGAAGCAAGGGAAATGCACTGCGAGCCACAATGTGCTCGTGAGTCGCATTTTCGCCGCGGCTGGTCTAAAAGATGTGCATATTTATTCATTTTTTTCTTCACGGCTAAGGCGTCTGGAGGTATTCGGCAAGTGAGATGGAGCTAGAGTGTCAAAGCAAGTGGAGTCCCAAATTAAAGATTTTCCTCTAGACCATGGAATTAAGGTCAGACCATCCAGTCGTTTACCATCCGCGCGAGTAATCCTTCCGTCAAATTTTCTTATAAGAAATTGTTCTTATTTTTTATCTAGGAGCACGCTCACGCGTTTTCCAGACATACTTATGACTCATTCTGTATATAGCCTACTGCAAATTATTTGATGTGAAATTCCACCATATTTCAAAATATCAGATAATATATTACGATTTATCCGATCATTAAAACTAAATATAATGTTTTTTTTTTTCATACTCTGTAACAGGGTTGGGAGAATTATGCACTCTGTGCTACGAGAGAAGTGTGCGTATAGAGTGCATGAAAACCGGTTTATCAAGTTGCGGTACGTACTGTATGTTTCAAAAGAAAATGTTATTCTACCAGACTAAATAAGAACACAAAGTAATGGAACAGTTCCTTAAACATAAAACAAACATATCTGTTGCACATTAATTCATATTACTCAATTTCTCAAGATTTAGAGAAACTGTATTAGTACAAGCCATGCGAAGAACTGCCGTTAAAAGCCCATCATATGAATCCTCTAGATTCCAAACCCCCTAAAGACCATTTTATTCACGACTGAGTTATGCTTACATACTGCTTGCTAAGAATGAATTCTAATGATTTATTATAGTTAGAATTCGAGAAGCCGCTAAACTTAAAGCGAAAGGTATGTTAAAAATCACTGTAAGGTTGAAAATTCCCTCTATTTGCCACCAGTTACTGTCAAAAACCTTTAATTTGTGAAACTGGATGTAGGGGATTTTGAATCTATAGGATTCATATCTTGTTTGAGATTTGTTTATTTTCGTAATAGGAAATAACTGTTCACATCTATAAGGTGGAACCAAATAAACACAAAACTTTCTCACACAGCTTAAGCAGATTGGGAAAGCGTCCTCTTGGGATTCCGTCATAAAACTGCATAAGACTCGACCTTGAATCAAATTTCGCTCGCATCTCTCGATCACATCGCAGGTCAATAAATTCACGCTATAATGAAGGGGGGACGTTATCAATAATCAGAACATGTAGCAAAAATACGCAAATCCATTTCCAGGCAATCCAAATCGTGGAACCTTGATGTAAATTCCTCTAATAAACCGGGTAGAATACATGCGTACATTTCGAAATTTTCATTGTTGAAAATTCTATGCGCTTAGATAAGGATGGGAAATGATATATTTCGCCCTTTTGCATTTGACGCATCCATAACAGCAATTTCTCCTTAAAAGCTGCAATTCTACCTGCAAATTGTGTATTAAGAATTTCTTTTCCCTGAAGTCCTAAATTCAGCTCATTTAAAAGCTGTAAGATCTGTTATAGCTGCTGGCAAACTAAAGGGCGCTGCTGCGCTCGCGCTTGGAATTCTCCGTGCGCACGGAGGGAAAATGCACTCAAATGCCCATCGCTGCTCTATAACAACCATCTTCCCTTAAATTTAAATCGTAGTGTTGAATAAAGAGCGGAGATTAACTAATTTTAAACAAAGATAACATAATTTATATACAATGGAAGATGTAGAAATAAGAATAACACTAATAACTTAATAACTGTATCCCGATTTTCTTCCTGTCAGCCAAGTCCTTTGCTTTATTGAAAGGTATAACCATCAGATATAACGGAAGTATTCCCTAAAGAGAGTCTCTCTTTCTTTTCTAGAGAGATGAAGATGAAAGCGAGTAAAATCGACAAAATGTGATCCCTGTACGTCATCAAGTCTTCTTCCAAAACCTTCATCAATCTATGGTATTGAGCCCGCAGAGTAAGAAATAAAAGAATTCAAACCGAAAGAGAATTTTGGAGAGCGGAGAGGGATTGTAGTGAAACGAAACGTTTATTCTTTTTCTCTACTTTTTCTGTTCCTTATAACTCCAATTCTTTTCAAACAGAAAGGAAATCCAGCTCTTGGGCAAATCTTTGCTGATTTTCCAATAAGATTGTTTAGAAGCTGTTCTGGACGTCGTCTTTTGCAAGGTGGCTGGACTAGGCACCCTATCGCCAGCTCGGCTAAAGGAACAACCGTCTGGGAACTGTGATGAAACATTGAAACAGTTGAAAGATTCATATTATATTGATACAATTATTTCGCAAGTCATGGTGGACATAATGGTTATGGAATAGACATGGAAGTCATGTCCAGGGACAGGTATTTATGGAGATTAATTTTATCATTTGTGTTTCTTAATATTGGTGTCTACGGAGACTGAATAATAAATGTATGTATGTATTTATTCACCCTGCAAATGGGTATATACCCGGTGGCAGTGGTAACTAATTATACTCAATAATGACAATTAATAATAAACACAACTAATTAATAATAATAATTATTATAATAATAATAATAATAATAATAGTAGTAGGGGAGAGTCGGGTAGTATCGGACAGTGCGTTTCTTTCATCTACCACCATATGGTAGTACCTGAATGACATGGTTACGTTTCTCTATGCGACATCACAGAAACGTAACCATGTCAATCAGGTACTATCATCGTGTGCTAAATGAAAGAAACTCACTGTCCGATATTACCCGATGTCCGATACTACCAGACTCTCCCCTAGTAATAGTAATAATAATTATTATAATAATAATAATAAAATAAGAATAATAACAAGGAGCATCCTAAATTAAATGAAGCATGGTCACTTAAAATAACATTTAAAGTAAATCTGATTTGTATCTTAACCCTAAGTTCGAACTAAGACCCACGAGTGCGACAGATTCATACCTACACAAGTACCTTTCGGCACTACACTTATTTCGCTGTCAACTCACTCACTGCACTGATTCTACCTGATTTCACTAACACTTGTAACCATTTCACTGTTCAAATACTTTGCACAGCCACTTCACTGAAACCAACACACTTCACTTACACAATAGACTTCACTGACACTACACACTTCATTGACACAACACACTTCCTCACTGATAGAACACTTCAAATAACAAGATATCAATTACACCCTTTAAATAGTTACTACCGTCTATTAGTAAAGTCCTTAAGCTTATTTTTAAATACATTTTTGGTTACTGGTAAAGCCTTTAGTAAGTCTGCAGGTAAAGCATTCCAGTCCCTGATAGTACGCTTGAGAAAAGAAAACTTTCCAGTGTCCGTCCTATGTCTTCTTTCCCTCAATTTATATGAGTGGTCGTTCCTTGAAGAGTAATTCGACGGCTGCAACCTATTTTTTATTTCTCTCCAGGCAGGCTCACCTCTGTATGTTTTGAACATTGCGCATAATCGAATTCGCGTTCTCCGGTCCGTAAGTGTGTCCCATTTTAATGGTGAATTATTACGACAATACTTGAGAGCCCGTTTTTGAATCTTTTCCAGTGTCTTTATATGTTCTAATCCGTAGATGACGAAAGAATCAGAAACAGAAATCGTTAACTATGATCTTTTTTGTGTTGCTTTTGGATAGAAAGTAATGCTCTGTAATATTTTAAGCTCTACAGAGATTTGTAAGATGAAAAATGCTTTATGGTAAATTAAAAAACTTATTATACGTAATGAATAAACTTTTTTTTCTGTTACGTGGCAGTTTTAGTGGATTAAATATGTTTGGTTTCTGTGCGTCTCTTTATGGCTGAGAGATTATGTTCGGAATTGTATCGATTTTCCGTCCATTTTGCAGCGAGAAGTCGCAGTTTTGTAACAAGTTATCTCCTACAAGAGCAGCTTAAAACGATGTAAAATTCTCTCAGAATCCCTCCAAGCGGTTGGATTAACTGTAGTAATTGGGAAAGTAAAAAGTTCGTCTCATTGTTACGAATTCAGACGAAAATAGAGCTTAAAAATTATGAACTTTCCTTTTACATACATATAAGAGAATACATCTGAAAAATAAATGTAGTATAGAACTTTATACATATTTAGTTTGAGAGCTTTAAAAGTCCGTTCAATTTTAAATAAATTTACATAGTTTAATGTGAACTTCTCTTCTCTTCTCTTCTCTTCTCTTCTCTTCTCTTCTCTTCTCTTCTCTTCTCTTCTCTTCTCTTATCCTTCCCTCCACTACCCTCTTCTCTTCTCTTCTCTTCTCTTCTCTTCTCTTCTCTTCTCTTCTCTTCTCTTCTCTTCTCTTCTCTTCTCTTCTCTTTTCTTCTCTTCTCCTTCCCTCCACTACCCTCTCCTCTTCTCTTCTCTTCTCTTCTCTTCTCTTCTCTTCTCTTCTCTTCTCTTCTCTTCTCTTACCCTTCCCTCCACTACCCTCTTCTCTTCTCTTCTCTTCTCTTCTCTTCTCTTCTCTTCTCTTCTCTTCTCTTCTCTTGCCCCATACAAATGTCGCGACAACTCACCTCTTCTATCGTTTTCTTTTTTTTTCCTCTCTTGTTCTTTCTATTTTTCATTACTCTCTTATCCCTTTCTTCTTCCTCTCTTCTCCCTCTTTCCTAACTCTTCTCTCTCCTTTCTTCTCCCTCTTTTTCAGTCTTTATCTCTCCTTTACCTGTCTTTCTCATCTTTTTTCCTTTCACTCTTCTTCCTCTTTTCTTCCTCGTTCCTCTCTCCACTCTCTTCCCTGCCTGTTCTCTTTCTTCCCCTTCTTTCTTACTTAATCTTCTCCCTTTATTTTCTCTTCTTTCGCTTTTCTCCTCTTTCATTTCTCTCATTCCTCTTTTCTCTTTTCTACCACTTTTCTTATTTCTGTTCTCTCTCTCCTTTCTTCTTCCTTCTTTGCCTCTTGTCTCTACTCTTCCCTTTTTTCTCTACATTTTCTTTCTTTTCTCTTCTGTGTCTTTTCTCCCTTTTCCTTTCTGTCTATTGTCGATTTTCTCTTTTTTCTTTTCTCTCTATTGCATCACTTTCTCTCTTCTTGTCCCTATTTTCCCTCTCGTTTCTCTTTTCTTGTTTTACTTTTCTCTCATCTTCCATGAGCTTTCTCTCCTCTTGGCTCACTTTTCCCTCTCGTTTCTCTCTTCTTGGCTCACTTTTCCCTCTTCTTGGCTCACTTTTCTCTCTTCTTGGCTCACTCTTCTCTCTTCTTGGTTCAATTTTCTCTCCTCTTGGCTCACTTTTCCCTCTTCTTGGCTCACTTTTCTCTCTCTTACCCCACTTTTCTCTCTTCTTGCCTCACTTTTCTCTCTTCTTGGCTCACTTTTCTCTCTTCTTGGCTCTCTTTTCCCTCTTCTTGTCTCACTTTTCTCTCTTCTTGGCTCACTTTTCCCTCTTCTTGGCTTACTTTTCCCTCTTCTTGGCTTACTTTTCCCTCTTCTTGTCTCACTTTTCTCTCTTCTTGCCTCACTTTTCCCTCTTCTTGGCTCACTTTTCTCTCTTCTTGCCTCACTTTTCTCTCTCTTGCCTCACTTTTCTCTCTTCTTGCCTCACTTTTCCCTCTTCTTGGCTCACTTTTCTCTCTTTTTGCCTCACTTTTCTCTCTTCTTGCCTCACTTTTCCCTCTTCTTGGCTCACTTTTCTCTCTTCTTGGCTCACTTTTCTTTCTTCTTGCCTCACTTTTCCCTCTTCTTGTCTCTCTTTTCTTTCCTTTCTCCTTTTCATTTTCCTTTCTTCTGTTTTCTGTCTTTTCTCTCTTTATCTGTCTTTTTATTTCTTATCATTATCGTCTTCTTTTCTCTCCCCTCTTTTCTCTTCTGTCTTCTCTATTTTCTCTCCTTCACTTTCTGTTAATAATTTTACTTAATTTATTTTCTTTTTACTAGCCTATAGCATTATTATTTTCGGAGTAACAAGACGTTTCATCTGGTCCTGATAATTTATTAACATAATAGAGCTACCAAATGATTGAGGAACAGAGGCGTTCGGGAGGACAAATAATGTGCTTTCGGATCTCGTAGCTCATAGTGTACTGTATAGGATAAGTTGTTTCCTTTCCTGCGGGTATTCAGGATGGCCGCGCTTGTAAACAGACTCCACACTGAGTGATTGAAGAAGTAAGGCAGTTGTTGAAACAAGGCCATTTGTAAACATTAAGAGTGGTATACACCATTTCGTTTACCCCGACTTCCATTTGTACAAATAAAGCAAACTCATGAAATTTAAATTCTCCGTCATTTCATACACTAGAACTCCTACATTCAGTTTAATTCAGTGACGTAAAAAACTGCCTGTAATACGGACACGTGCCATGCGATCCACGAACGCCTCACTCCGTGTGTGGTACAAATATGAACATTTCTCTTTAAATTGTTTCCTTTTGTACGTATCACTTCCTTGCAAATTCTCTAATATTGGGCCGCATTTATGGCTCAGCACTAGCGCGTTGTTCTTCTATCCAGGTGGCTCCGGTTCCATACCCGGCCAGGAATTATGGTGAACATAACAAACGTAGCAGAAGATTTTTCACGGGATGCTCTCATTTCCCTCCTTCATTCCACCAACATTCCCCACCTCCTTCTCTCTTAGTCAATCAAGTATGTTCTTGTAGACCTTGTTCTTTTTAACTGGTTATTTAACGACGATGTACGAACTACTAGGTTATTTAGCATCGATATTATTGGTGATAGCGAGATGATATTTGGCGAGATGAGGCCGAGGATTCGCCATAGATTACCTGGCATTCACCTTACGGTTGGGAAAAACCTCGGAAAAAACCCAACCAGGTAATCAGCCCAAGCGGGGATCGAACTCGCTCCCGAGCGCAACTTCACACCGGCAGGCAAGCGCCTTAATCGACTGAGCCACGCCGGTGGCCTGGTTATTGTTATTATTATTATTATTATTATTATTATTATTATTATTATTATTATTATCATCATCATCATCATCATCAAATAATGTGGCACGATATCGTGAGCGTTCAGTAAAGTGTGTCGTCAGTCAAAAAAAGGTTGGGAACCACTGTCTTAAGTTACAGCTTTTCTGTCCCTTACTTCTTCCCACTGACGTACCCCTATTCGGTGTCGCTAATGTTACTTCATCTCTTCAGTTCTTGGAAAATCTTGACTTCTTTTTTTAGTTTCTTCTTCTTCTATCGATCCCTTTTGTAATTGCTAACCCATATTTGTTCTTCCAGATAGATTCACTGAACTCTTTTTGCTATTCTCAGCTCCTGTATGCCGTCCTTCTATTCTCCAATGTCTACCTGATGCCGTCATCTTTATTTTAGCGCAGTCTCTTGTTTCTTCCTCAATCGCTTGTTGACATCCTCGTCTGCTGCTGTTGTTGTATTCAGTAATAAACTGGACGATACTCTACGTCAGCCGTGGCGAAAATGCGATCGTGCGCCAAGCCACTGTGTAACCTACAACGTGCATAGCACCTATGGAGGGGGGCGGACACCCGAAGGGGAAGTCAAGCAACTGTCTGACTTATTAACGGATTTTCATTTTCCTTACGTCAAGTACTTAAATATAATTTTATACAGTACAAGGCTACAAACTAATGTTTAATACGTGTAACGAAGAAAGAAATGAACAATAAATGAAAATATCACAACCTAAAATTAACTGTCTTCAGAACGTCTCTGCGACAGACTTTCAAAATCAGGAATTGTCACTTACTGCCAGTCGTAGTTGATCACGAAGGTATTTATCTGTCAGTCGTGATCTAAATTTGGTTTTTACTATTTTCATTCTTGAAAATAATTTTTCACAAACGTAAGTTGTAGCGAACATGGCTTCAAAAGAGCAAGCGAAAGAACGAAGCTTCAGATATTTATTTTTTTGGCAAAGATTTGAAAAGTTCAACATTTGTCAAGTCCTTACATCCAGCTTTCATTTAACATCACATTGTAAGTCTGTGAGTTTAAATTGAAGATCTAACCGCATTATTCTACAGCTGCTGAAAAAGGATCGACGTACAGAGATGATGATAATAATAATAATGATAATAATAATAATAATAATAATAATAATAATAATAATAATAATAATAATAACAATAACACTTAACCTTTTAGTGTTTCATCAGTAACATGTAGTATAATGTCGTTTTATATTATACAACCGTTTTCCTCGTATTACTTAGGAATAAATCATACATTTAGCTAATATTCTCATCATATTGGCAGCAAAAAAAAAAAAAATTCGTCCTCCCATCCTACTTGGAACTTTCGTTTTTGTATAGGTTCATGGTTTCGAGAGAGACATTGCGACGATACGCCATTCGCAGGTCAGAGACAAATACAAATGGAACGGAGTTTGACTCCAGTGAGTGAGAGAGTGGGGGTTGTGGAAGGTGGGAAGCGTGTAGCTATCATTGCGAGCCACAATGTGCTCGTGAGTCACATTTTCGCCACGGCTGCTCTACGTTCAGTATTCAAAACATATAGTTTCCAAAACGGAAAAACAAAATGATATGCCATATTTGTAATACTTCCTCTATATAAAACTACAGCATAGACTGAGAGTTCAGAAGATAGGGTAATACACGCAGCAGACTTTTAATCACACGGAAGGTTTTATTTTTGTTTATATAAAGCGCGTGAAGTCACTGTGTAATGGATTAATTGTCCCATCGGAGGAGGTATGTAATTGACTATTTCCAAACGGTCAGCCAGCGTTATGCTCAGTAATTAGAACTGTTAAATTGTGCACAAGTTAACAGCTTTGTTCGATCGTTAATACACCATCGGTAATGTTCTCCTATTGTTTGTCAGCTATGCAAATTTCTGTCAGCTCCTACGACTAACTCGTTGATGTAGTTTTGCTATTGTTGTCAACTGTATGCAAATTTGTAACAATATCTCCGAACTGTAGGCAATATTCCTATTAACACCACATAACAATTAAATTCGTTCACGTGAAATGGCACCTCACTGTAGTAGCAAGGGCTACATTAGGCAGGAAATTGTGGGAACTGTGGAACACAAAGTTGGTGACGTTGAACACTTCGAAGCGGTGGATTGTAGACAATTTTCCCTAAAAAGCAAATACCTCATCAACGTTAGAATGCGTCCTGCCAAATTTACTGACCATTGGATCCTTTCCACATGCATGACGCTGGATAGTGTCTGAATGAGTTAAATAAACTGCACAGGAGAGCATTTCACTATTTAATACGAAGAACCTGTTTCTGGTAATTGATCAGTCTCAGTGTTATGGAAACTTTGACCAACATTTGCTTTCAGCAATATTATTCTTTTGTATTGAGAAATAGTATTTCTAAAAATGATTCTACTTATTTTATTTATTATCCACATTAATGTGCTAACCAGCGGCGACTAGACAATGCATGTATGTATGTATGTATGTATGTATGTATTATAAATTTTACTGTGACGTCTATGGCTGTAAATTGCTGAATGACATTAAATTCATCTATCTATCTATCTATCTATCTATCTATCTATCTATCTATCTATCTATCTATCTATCTATCTGTCTGTCTGTCTGTCTGTCTGTCTGTCTACCTACGTAGCTACCTAGCTACCTATCTATCTACCTAATCTATCTATCTGTCTGTCTCTCTGTCTGTCTGTCTACCTATCTATCTGTCTGTCTGTCTATCTATCTATCTATCTATCTATCTATCTATCTATCTGTCTGTCTGTCTGTCTGTCTGTCTGTCTGTCTGTCTGTCTGTCTACCTACGTACCTACCTAGCTACCTATCTATCTACCTAATCTATCTATCTGTCTGTCTCTCTGTCTGTCTGTCTACCTACCTATCTGTCTGTCTGTCTTATCTATCTATCTATCTATCTATCTATCTATCTATCTATCTATCTATCTATCTATCTATCTATCTATCTATCTATCTATCTATCTATCTATTTATCTATCTATCTATCTGTCTGTCTGTCTGTCTGTCTACCTACGTAGCTACCTAGCTACCTATCTATCTACCTAATCTATCTATCTGTCTGTCTCTCTGTCTGTCTGTCTACCTATCTATCTGTCTGTCTGTCTATCTATCTATCTATCTATCTATCTATCTATCTATCTATCTGTCTGTCTGTCTGTCTGTCTGTCTGTCTGTCTGTCTGTCTGTCTGTCTACCTACGTACCTACCTAGCTACCTATCTATCTACCTAATCTATCTATCTGTCTGTCTCTCTGTCTGTCTGTCTACCTACCTATCTGTCTGTCTGTCCTATCTATCTATCTATCTATCTATCTATCTATCTATCTATCTATCTATCTATCTATCTATCTATCTATCTATCTATCTATCCATCTATCCACACTCCAAATGGGTAAATACCCGGTGCAGTGGTAACTTATTACAATGACAATGAATAATAAACACAATTAATAATAAATACCATTAATAATAAATTAACAATATTAATACTAATAATTAAATAATTTCAAAGACAGATTTATGCATTGTTTGGCAGTAAATGGGAGCCATTTTGAGTATCTATTGTAAATTGAATTCAACGCATGATACAACACAACAATGCTAATTTTTGTTTTAATCGGTTTTCTTGCTTTAAAATCCAGGTATTACATTACTATTGCAGTTAAATTTCAATGATGCTTATCCCACAATGTGTCTTTTTTAAATTATAAATTTAAATAATAGTAATATTGTTATTCAATTGTTTTTATTAGCTTTATTCACTTGTTTCTATTAGCTTTTATCTACAATTGTTTTATCCAAAGCCTCCTCAAATTGATGTATTGAAGCATTAAAATTTATCTTTATTTAGTACACATACATTTTCAACAAAAGAGGTAAATTTTAAAAGACAGTAGTTTATAAATGGCAAAAAATATATATGATTTTGTACGTAATGACACCTGAAGAATCCAAAAATGGGGAAATAAGTACATGGTGCCATAAAAAACAGACTCCTCGGCACGCTCTTTGTAAATGAAAGGATAGTATTTGAAAATATGTTCAAAATATTTCTTCTTTGATACCTTACAACTTTCGTATAAATAGCTTCTTCATAAAATCTATACTAATAATAAATCTGTAGCCGAAATTTTTCCGGTAATTTTTGATTTTCCAAAAATAATTGGTTCTAACATATATAATTAACCGCTCTGAAACCGAAAATCGCTTTTTTTTTATTTTTGTTTGTATGCCGGTCTGTCTGTCTGTCTGTCTGTCTGTATCGATGTTTGTTAGCTTTTCACGCGATAATGGCTGAACCGATTTATATGAAAAGTGGAATATAAATTAAGTTCGTTGTAACTTAGAATTTAGGATATATGGCATTCAAAATGTTTTATTAAAAAAGGGTTATAAGGGGGATTGAATTAAATAAATCGAAATATCTCCCTTATTATTAATTTTCATGAAAAATATTACATAACAAAAGTTTCTTTACAAATAATTTCCGATAAATTATCTTCTACGCAAAATTTTGATAGGACTGATATTTATTGAGATAAATGAGTTTTAAACTTAAAATAACTGCCATCTAAGGCCGTGTAATGAATTAAAAAACAAATGACTTCGTCTATAAGGGGCCTTGGACAGCAACAATCGAAAGCTATGAAAGATGGCCTACAGCTAATGTTTCTGTGTAATATCGGATGCTAAATTAACCGATTTGTATAATTAATTATTAATTCACCATTGGAAAGTGTAGTTTCTCTAGATGGACATAATGCTATAATGTTATTACAGTAACTTCTGGGTGAATCGAGGACAGTTAAGATTTAAATAGATTCTTATGCACAGAAAACTTAATAGGCTATTCTGTACGTCGTTTCCTGTATTTCCTAAAACAATTTTTATAACCAAATGAGTGGCCTCTGGATCAAAATAATAGCATTTTAATTTTTTACTACAATTGAAATTAAGTAACATAATAAACGATTTATCCTTCTATCAAACACGAATGTTCCCTGGATCAAATGTCCTATTTTAAATATGTAATTACTTTATATTTATTTCTAACGAGTGCAGCGGAGCGCACGGGTACGGCTAGTTAGAAATAAGATGGTTACAAGCATTGTTCCATACTTTTTACTCACCCTGTATACTATAAACAGACCACTGAGTAGTGGATAATCGTCCTCGAAATAGATAAAAATCAACGATAACGTTATCAAAGAGTATGAATGCAGCTCAACCCTTTTCAGCAACAGGAAAACAAATGTATCTGGCAGTTTGTTAGGACTCTTCACATGGGATTCCGTGAACTGTATATGAGCCATTTTTAAACGCTTCCCAACGAGAACCATCGATCAGAGACTACGTACATATACATCTATATATGTGAAAAAAAGACGGAGATATTAGTGAGTGAGAGAGACGAGGTTTTGATTTTTTTGACAGGTCAATTTCCTCTCGTTCTTTCCGCCACATTGACCGCATTGTTCTGCGTGTGGCAAGCCTGCAGAGACGCATCAGCACTCCGATAACGGTGATTCTGCGATCATCCCCGACTTGACCGGCTCCCACGTACGCTCTCTGCAATCAAATAAGCATTGTTCAGATACTTAAAAAGCTGCTGACAAGACCGGCTAGACAATGGGTCTTGGAGAACTCATCATCACGTCTCCAGTGTACGGTGGAATTAGAGGTTATTGACAATGGTTTCAGTGATGAAAGTTCCTTTATGGAGTTCTTCTTTTGTCTGCCCGCCCTTTTCTCTTGTTAGGAAGAAAGGGAGAAAATGACAAAGCTATCACTGGCTAACAATTGACTTATGTTAACAGCTACTTTCTTTGGAGCATTTTAACATCGGTAGCCATTACTTTTTTCTTAAGGATATAACGTACTACAATACATTTTTATAAAAAATGACGAACCTAACGTATATAAAGCTTATGCCCACGCAGTGTTGCCACGATCTTACTTACTTACAAATGGCTTTTAAGGAACCCGAAGGTTCATTGCCGCCCTCACATAACCCCGCCTTCGGTCCCTATCCTGTGCAAGATTAATCCAGTCTCTATCATCATATCCCACCTCCCTCAAATCCATTTTAATATTATCCTCCCATCTACGTCTCGGCCTCCCCAAAGATCTTTTTCCCTCCAGTCTCCCAACTAACACTCTATATGCATTTCTGGATTCGGCCATACGTGCTACATGCCCTGCCCATCTCAAACATCTGGATTTAATGTTCCTAATTATGTCAGGTGAAGAATACAATGCGTGCAGTTTGTTCTTTGGCGTCCTATTCTGGTTCACATTCCGCTGCAACTTGAACTCGTCCCCCCATCTGGTTCTCGCTCGTCCACGGTTTCTCCAGCCAATTCTCGGATCCCACAGTGTCGCCGTGTGTGCCCATCTGGTAGGTTGCATTCGTACCACGTGTCCTCCCCAGCGCCATTTCGTCCTATTAGCGACCACGTCCTCTATGCCGCTTCGTCGCCGTACTTCTTCGTTTCTGATTCTGTCCTTCAGGCTTATTCCGGGTATTTTCCTTTCCATTCTTCTTTGGCATCTTCCTAATTTTAATGCCTGTTTCTTAGTGAGTGACCAGGATTGCGCCCCATACAGAAGTACAGGTGTAATGCAGCTGTTGAAGATCTGCCTCTTGTTCTGCAATTTCTGGCTCTTGTCCATTAGGATGAAGGACAGACTCCAAAACTTTCTCCATGCCGACTGCTATTCGTCTTTCAATTTCTTTATCCATGCTGTTCTGAAATGATATGGTCTGGCCAAGGTAAATGTATTGTGTGACAAATTCGATGTTCGCATTGTTGACGATCATCTGCCCTTCTGCGTCATTTGTCAGTAAAGCGGGAATACTAGCGGTTTTTAATGTTTAAAGTTTCTGAAATGAAATTCATATTACCGTTATAAGCGGCTTTCATAATTACATTTAATTAGTTCAGTGTGTGTGTTTTTTTAAATAATGGATGCGTTAATGTAGTGATAATTCCATATATGTTACCGTTAAAACCCGAAATCCGTCAAAACCAGTTTCAACTAGTAAAAACTAGTTTAAGCAAATAAAGGTAGATAGAAAGTGAGTTTTCTTATGATCTAGAATCAATGTCAGGTTAGATTTGGTTTGTTTAGGTTTTTGTTTGGTAAAAGCCTAAAAAAACCTAAACAAACCAATTCTGACCTGTCATTCATTCTAGATCTTACGAAAATTCACTTTCTACCTATCTATATTTTAAAACTAGTCTTTACTAGTTGAAAATGGTTTTGCCGAATTTTCGGTTTTAACGGTAACATATTATATCGTGCAATAAGAATTTAAATATGTTGTGTATGTGATAAAAGTGTTCAAAATTGCTTTATAGCGCCACATTGGCAATAATAATAGTTTATAATATTAGTTGCATTGGTTGGTGGATGCTCTATCTTCACCGTTATTATTATTATTATTATTATTATTATTATTATTATTATTATTATTATTATTGAATAATAAGTAGACTTCGTGGAATTGCCACGAGAATCGTAAGGTTTACTACGCACACGGTATAGACTGCATGAGAAGGGGGCGTGCAACGGGTGAAGTATGCCTCTAATGTAAACACTGAGCAGTATACTGCGGTTACAATAAAACCTGTATTCTGCATTCAAGAAATATAATGAATGATCTTTGAAATAGGAAATATCTAAACATGTAAATACACAATTATTTTATAGTGAGATATATTAACTCTTAAAATTTAATGTAATATACTCACATCATCCTTCAATATGTGCATTGCAGTGAAGAGTTACATACATTTTGAGCGATTGCAAAGTGAACCTCCTACGATGGTCACTTAAACAGTTTTTATATTGGGAAAATGTACATTCGACATCATACGATGTAATAGGTGCATATTTGAAGAACGGAAAGTCACTACTTTTTAGTACATCAACTTCAGACGTCTCATCGTGACCTGATAGTACATAATTTATAATACGAAATTGTGAATAGGCAGAATTTTTAGCAATAATATTTTTCAACTTACATTTCACTTTTTCTGAAATTAATGAATTGTTATTTTGGATAACGGTTTGTGACACTTAATCCGCTATATTAAGGGCTTCTGAGAATTGAAGTTTTAGACGATTCTAACAGGATGATGCTTTTGGACACGATTTTAAAATTAGAATCAATGAACAGAATATCTTCCAATAGGAGTAGTGTGGATTCCTGGCCATGTAGGGATTGCAGGAAATGAGGCCGCGGATGCTGCAGCCAGGGCTGGCGCACTGGATGGCTCTCTGGTATATTGGCGCGAGAGGTGGCAGGACATTCGAAACTACTTGAAATATAAAATTTGGTGGCAATGGGAAGGAGAATGGTCTGCACAAGAGGGAAACAGATTACGAAATATAAAGAATACTGTTAGAGTTTGGGATTCGTCTACAAGAGCGTCGCGACACGAGGAGGTTTTACTCACCCGGTTGAGGATTGGCCATTGTCATCTGACACACGGCCATCTCCTACGTGGCGAACCTCAGCCGGAGTGCGATATGTGCCATGTTCCACTTACGGTGTAACACTTTTTATTGCGTTGCAGGAAATATGACCATGCATGGAGGCAATATGGAATTCGGCCGACATTACGTGACGCTCTTGGAAATGATTTTAATTGTGCAAATGCAGTTCTGAGATTTTTATCAAATACAGATTTGGATAAGGTGATTTAGTTTTTTATTGATCCGTTTTACTCATCCTCCGGACCCTTTACATCCGGAGGTTACATTGTTGTTTTATATTTTATTTTACATTGTTGACATTTCGGACTTTATACATCCGAATATTTTATAAAATTTTATGGTTTTAAAATATGATTGACAAGTTATCTCTGGTGGCCTTAGTTTTATTGTTTTATTTGTTCGTCTTGAATACCACCTAGTGTGGTAGAATTGCTCACTTTTATGATTCTGTAGAAATCACCTTATGTATACTGCATTTGTGTGCCTCGTTTTACCGTGACAACGCTTTTTAGTTCTTTTAGCACTCTGATTATTATATTATTTATGTATTTGTTACATTAAGAATTTTAGATAAGGGCGCAAATAGCCATAGTAGCTGACGCGCCCTTCTTAAACCCTACTACTACTACTCTTCCAATAGCTGTTCAGAAGGCAATGATTTTACAGCTGCAACAGCGGAACTGTGCTATCCAATGTATTAATTACCTCCATTATTTTGCCGTAATGTTCTGCATAATAATTAACAGCATCCAACCACGTTTCCCAACGGGTCAAGACTGGCTGCGGGAGTAAGGGTATTCCAGGGGCAATTGTTTGGAACAGCAACACTCTCATTGTAATATGTTTGATTGAATTCTTATCTGCACTGAACAAATATTAAGCTTTGACTATTCCAACCACAGTAATGCAAAAACAAGTGCTTACATAGGTATACATTAGCTGTAGTTGCTCTATCTATTTGGGCCGGTCACAACTCTTAACATGAACTGCTTATACTACGAGACCGGGCGGTCGCTCACCTCCTCTATACTACCGTACATCGGCAACCTGATTGCATGCTGCGTGTGGCAATTCAACGAAGTCTAATAATAAGTAAACATTAAAATCTAGATATATTTATTAGAAAATCGCGGGTTTTCGAAAGCCATCTAGCGGGATTATACGAACAACTGTTGACAACACTGATGCTTAGACTATCGAGGGGATTGGAGAGACCCATAACTCTGAGCCATGTGTATAAAACATTGTCTTTATCTGCTGTGTGCTGATATCATAATCCGCCGCTGGACTCCAGGCGAAAGCCGACTCCTTGCTTCTTGTAAGCATCATTGTAGCGACGCATTTTTAACAGGGAGACAAAATGAAAACATTGACTTGTGTATAAGACAGTGCTGTTCATCGGAGTGACTACTAGCTCGGAGGAATCGGAGATTACGAATAAAGCTCTCCACCGGTGATCTCCGGTGCTATCGTAGGTGGAACAGGGGACATACGGAGGGATGCGGTGGTTCGGAGCGAAGCGACAGTTAGCTCAAGGACGACCGGAGCGTACAGACTGACGGTAGTTATGAGTGGAATAAAATGGCACCAAATCGGATATCCGTCGCATGGAAATTCTTTAATTTAGTTGAAGGTAATAATAAAGTCGCACACTGTAAACTTTGTGGGCGAATTTACTCTAAGGGTGGTGGAACTTCGAATTTGTTAGACCATTTGAAGCGATCGCACAATCGCGAACTTGATGAAAACAATTACGCAAAACATTTGATACGATTTCTTTTTAAATTGTTTTAGTGGTATTGTTCCCAAAGGCTCACAGTCTAGGAAAGTCTTGAAATTTCTCTAAAACTTAACTTTCGAGGCAATAAAAAACATATAAAATATTTATAAGACGACTTGAGTTATATTTTGTTGTTTAGACAACTTGAGTTATATTTTACTGTTTGGATTAAAATACTTCTGAATGAAACTAAAGAAACATGTGGTAATAATATAATTACAATTATTCTTAAGTTGATATCCGCTTATATTTTTATTACAGAGAAAGAGTGGCGCGTTTTAGAAGAGGCAGTTCAAATACTGACACCCTTTAACACAATGATCACAATCCCGTCCGGTGAAGAATCTGAATAAATTATGTTAGACTGTAAACTTTAACCCACTGATAGCCCACGTTTCTTTTGTTCCATTCTGAAGCTCCCTTAATATATTTTACGTTAAACTAAACCGATTAGAATAATAATTGACAAACCCTCTTTGCAATTAAACGAGAGCTTCTAGGAGAATATAAGTATAAACGTTTACATTACCTACTGAAAAGCTTTACTTCTGCGTTAGTTTTGCAGTTAGATTGAATGTTATTAATTTGATCAATGACATAAAACTAATACGTCTTTCCACATATACTATGAATTTCAAAACTAGAAAAAAAAAATCTGTCAGCTAACGTAGCACTTTAAGCAACACAAAAAAGAGCCGAAGAAACAGAGAGAGATTAACATAAAAGAGGGAATATGCAACAACAAATTACAACTTATTTTACAAGATACGCTGACGTCAGCGGAGTCGAATCACTACCTGATCCGATTAAAGGAATGCTCAGCGGAAAGTGTATGTCTGCGCCACAGCACATATACAACCTGCGCGGCATCAATCGGAGGTAACCGGAGGTCTCCGATTGAAAGCGCGCAAACAACCGCTCCGGAGAAAAACCTAATCATAAGCAGCACTAGTATAAAATGCAAAAATAAGACATGGTGACATAATATAGGTATTTGTGCTAAAGTAATGAGTTGAAAATCAGGGATAGAACTAGGTGACTAGAGCATGCCAGAAAGGCAGGAGAAATTCGGACTTTTGACAAGAAATCAGTAGAGCTGTAGATTCGCCCAGAGTTATGATTTAGGAGCAATTTTCATAGGAAAAGATGAGAATAAAAAGTGCTATAATAATAAGAAAGAGACAAAAATATGCTCATTCACCAAACTATTTCGGCAATACTCCTTCTGTTTTATATAATTCAAATAAACTGGGTACATCACTGTAATATAATATTATTATGATGTACCGAAGTATTAACTACAATACGTACCTGAATACGTATACCTACGACAGCTAGTTTCCTTCCACCAGAAGACAGAGAAGGAAATAAAACGAAGGATTTCTATCGCGTGGAAGGCATTCTGGAGTCTCAAGTTCATCGTACTGGAGAAAACACTCAGCAAGAAACTCAGAGTAGTAATATTGGAGACCTGCGTAACTCCTGTACTGTTATATGGGTGCCAGACATGGTCTCTTACTGCCAAACTTCGTAACAGTCTCCAAATATGCCAAAGAAAGATGCTGAGAAAGATACTAGGCTTATCACTGAGGGACAGAGTTCCAAACGAAGTGCTACAAAAGATGGCAGCAATTGACGATCCAGCACTGCAAGCCACCAACACCAAATGGAAGTGGGGAAGCCATGTTGCACGACTTAGAGACGGAAGATGGACGCAGAAAGTCACACTATGGGATCCCCCCATTGGCAAGAGATCGCGCGGAAGACCAAGAAGAAGATGGGCCGACCTCTTCAGTGAACGAGTAGGAAGCCATTGGTCAAGCAGAGCAAGACATAGGGAAGACTGGAAAAACCTAAGAAGACAAGTGAACAGTGACTAAAACCAGTGCGACAGAAACAAGCGAATAATACCAAACTGTGCAGAATGTGAACCAAGTGAACAATTCCACTCTTACGCGGAGTAGCTCACCGCGTGAGACAAATAGAGCGCTCCCTCTATAGGAGGAGGCCTTTGCCCTTAACGGGACATTTTTAGGCTAATCATTTCATCATTTCGTACCGAAGTATTATGAAATATCCTTACAGGAATTCTGCGTTATCTAATATGATTAAGGATGGGTGGAGCGGAGAAAAATTCTCTCGGGCACCGAGACTCGAACCCAGGTTTTCAACTCTACGCGCGTATCCACTAAGCCACACCGGATTCCTGTTTCGATCCCAGATTGAATCGATCTCAGTTTAAGTTCTACCTCTCAGTTTCCCTTTTGTGGCCAAAAGGGTATTATTCAATAATTTTAAATTACGTGTTCAATAACATTCATCCGTTGGCAATTTTTAGTATGCTCTCAGATGCCTATTGGGTTTGTATCAACGGCACTCAAAATAAGTTTTGTTAGTTTAATTTATTAGATATAAGATAGTTTATGTCTCTACCACTTCAATGCTTAATGGAGATCTATGAAACCTTCCGTTTATTTTCCTTTATAAAATGAACTCTCATTTATCTGCATGTGTTTCAGTATTTCTGTAAATAATTGCAACAACTACGCTAACACTCGCAGGTGTTTATCTCCTGTCCTTCTTACTAATGGGCATATGGAACATTTCTAGTGTATAATTCCTTTTTATAGTATAATTATTAGGTTTTTAATCTGGTAATGAGAAAGAACGGTTGCACGTGGGTTTTCATACGCCCATACATGCTGGATTGTGGAAATTTGTTATGCCATCTCGTGTGAACTGTGCTTCATCTGTAAATAATACTAAGGCAGGAAAGTTCGGTTTTACACCACACTGCTGCAAGAACCACTGACAGAACCTAACTCGTGCAGGGTAATCTGCTGGTGACAGGGCCTGTACACGTTGCAAATGATAAGGATGCAATTGATACTCTTTCAACAGTCTCCAGACAGTCGTATGAGGGACATTGACTTGCAACGCTACCCTTCGTGTGCTGATAGAAGGAGTCATGTACACAGCCTCCGGAATCTCCTCCTGTACTTCTGGAGTTGTAGATCTTGGTCGTCCCCTTCCCAAACCAGGAGAGTTAAATTTTCCATACTCGCACAGACGGTAATGGAGACGTACAAATGTCTTCCGATCAGGACATTGTCGCTGTGGGTACCTCTCCTGGTACAAACGACGAGCCAGCGCAGCATTGCCGTCCGCCTTACCGTACATGAAGTGTATCTCTGCCAGCTCTTGATTTGAATACATGTCGCACAGTCTAACGCCTACACAACACTGAATGTAACCATCGCCTCGGAATGTATTGTGAGAGTGCCCTCTTAATGCCTCCTTCGACGGCAACGACCTGCGGAAAGAAAAACGTTCTGGTGAATTTCAATGTTTGTGATGGCCATAACTCTGAAATAAAGCATTTCCGGACACATGTTGTAATGAACTATTTTGATTGTCTACATGTGGGAAATACATACCTGAAATTATGCCCCGTATTTTTTAAACATCCTGTATATCGCAGAAAATATATCGATATATCGAATAATTATCTATATATCGCTGTTCCGTAAGCAAATTGCATTTTCAGGCGTACATTTACTGTATTACAATAACATTACTTAACTTTTAATATTCCTTTTTAGCATTGAAATTAACATCATAACAGTCAAAAGCATAAATGTAAAATGTAACAATAAACAATACATTTTCAATACCATATGATGTAGGTCCTAACCTAAATCAAAGTTATGGTGGAGGCAAGGGAGCTTAAATGATATAGTGGGAAAGAGTTAAGTGAACTCTACATGGTTGAGTATTTGATATTTGAACATAATTAAATTATTCTAAAGTTATAAAGGATTCAAACCAGGCCACAGATATAATGCTCTTTTCTATCTACCGACGTAATCATTTTTAAATGTAAGTAAACAGAACTAAGTTTTTAAATGTCAGAAACGGTACTTAGAATGTTACAAGTTTTAACAAACTTCACAGTTGATTTGATACAATCCTTCTATAGTAAGGTCCCATTGCAAGATATTGTTACACTCCTACATTCCAAACAAAAATGGTGTTGATTATAGGGATAGAATTTTTATGCACTAAAAGATGTGATAAGAAAACATAATGTCAGCACTAGGTTGTGCATAGAAATCACAGACGTAAACAAATGTCACATAGGTATTAAATTCTTGTTTCTCTTTCAATTTCGGAATATAGAAATAAAAGTTTTGATACCCGTTTTGAGATCAGACGGTTCTCTTTCAGGGTGGGAGTTGCTCTCCTGCCTTGGAGAACATTAATAACAATATTAAAACAGTAGTAGATAAACCTCCTGTCTGTCTCACGTTCGTGCAATCTGCATTTTGAATTTGGTGCTGCATATTAAACATTTTGAATTCGAATTCCAGTCCAGCCAATTAGAACAAGATATTGAGCGAGATTGCACAATTATGTAACTGCCCACCTTCAATAGCGCCATCTCTCGGGAACTATCGGAGTTGTCTAGTGTTGATTTTGTTGTTGGTGATAATGATAATAATTCCACAGAAAATCGATAAATTTATGAGAACCGATATATTACACGCTTATATTGAATCAAAATTTCGATATTGATATATCGCTATATCGAAACGAAAATATCTGTATTTCGTAAAAACCTACATATCTTTCCCATCTCTATGGAAATACAATAGAAAAAATATTTCAAATAAAAATGTAATATTATTTATATAGTGAATTAAGATCTAGTTTTATTTTATTGAAACATAAAAAACATAATATAGAACACTTCCTAAGTTTTCTAAAGAACTTACATTAGTGTAGTCCAAGGCATTTTTATGTATTACTAGCCGTACCCGTGCGCTCTGCTGCACCCGTTAGAAATAAATATAAAGTAATTACATAATTAAAATAGGAAATTTGATCCAGGGAACATTCGTGTTTGATAGAAGGATAAATCGTTTAATATGTTACTTAATTTAAATTGTATCCAAATAATTAAAATTCGATCATTTTGGTCCAGAGACACTCATTTGGTGCAAAGACAATTCCTTTAACATGTTTCTTAATTTTTATTACATGCAACCATAGTTTAATAAAGATTGACATCATTTAGATTTAATGTGTATATTTTATTTTACTTGTTATAGGTTTCCATTGAATTATGGTAGACCTAATAACTTAATTTTAACCCTTGTTTTCTACGTATTCAGTAATTGGCGCTTGGCCCACTATGGTTCTGAACCCTTCAAATAACTTAAATTATATTACATATTATATTATATTATATTATATTATATTATATTATATTATATTATATTATATTATATTATATTATATTATATCAGAAGTTACTGTAATAACATTATAGCATTATGTCCACCTAGAGAAACTACACTTTCCAATGGTGAAATAATAATTAATTATACAAACGGTTAATTTAGCTTCCGATATTACTTCATACAAACTCACAAACATTCTCTGTAGGCTATCTTTCATAGCTTTCGATTGTTGGTGTCCAAGGCCCCTTATATACAAAGTCATTTGTTTTTTATTTCATTATACGGTCTTAGATGGCAGTTATTTTAATTTTAAAATTCATTTATCTCATTAAATATCAGTCCTGTCAAAATTTTTCAAGGAATAAAACTTATCGCACATTATGTTTAAAGAAACTTTTGTTATGTAACATTTTTCACAAAAATCAATAATAAGCGAGATATTTCGATTTATTTAATTCAGGCCCCCTTCTAACCCCCCTTTTAAATAATGTATTTTGAATGCCATATAGCCTAAAACCTAAGTTATAACGAACTTAATTTATATTCCAATTTTCATCGAAATCCGTTCATCTATTATCGCGTGAAAAGATAATAAACATACAGACAAACAGACATACAAACAAAAATGTCAAAAAAGCCATTTTCGGTTTCAGGGTGGTTAATTATATATGTTAGGACCAATTATTTTTGGAAAATCGAAAATTACCAGAAAAATTTCGGCTACAGATTTATTATTAGTATAGATTAATTGATTAATACATTTTGTTGTTTCATTTTGAGCTAGCAATTGCTATTTAATAAATATGTTGAATATTTTAAGTTTCTCGTAGTCTCAAGAGAAGAAGATTTGCATTTACTCCATTAATTACACAAGGGGTCTTAGGGAACCCCGTTATACATTATTGTATATTTCAACTGTCATGCATCTTAGGGTTTAAATTCCTGATTACTGCAACTTCGACATGACGAAAATATTGCATTTTAACGTTAAGCAACAAATTTACGTTCAGTAACTGGAGATTACTGATTCCAGTTAAATTAAAAAAGAGAGTTAATCATGAAAACGTTGTTGCTTCACAAATATATCTAGTGGAGGCAACTTCCTTGAACAGCGATCAGTGAGTAGAATTTTAAAATGTTGCAGTTGTTTTTTGTCTTCAGCCCCACTTTCATTGCCATTTTAACGTATTATAAATTACAGTGAAATGAAATTCAAAAGTCAATTTATTGTGGAAAATATTAAAAGTAGCAGCAAAGGGTACCTGGGAGCAACAGTAACAAATATAAATGATACTCGAGAGGAAATTAAACACAGAATAAATATGGGAAATGCCTGTTATTATTCGGTTGAGAAACCTTTATCATCCAGTCTGCTGTCAAAAATTTTGAAAGTTAGAATTTATAAAAGAGTTATATTACCGGTTGTTTTTTATGGTTGTGAAACTTGGACTCTCACTTTGAGTGAGGAACATAGGTTAAGGGTGTTTGAGAATAGGGTCCTTAGGAAAATATTTGGGGCTAAGAGGGATGAAGTTACAGGAGAATGGAGGAAATTACACAACACAGAACTGCACGCATTGTATTTTTCGCCTGACATAATTAGGAAAATTAAATCCAGACGTTTGAGATGGGCAGGGTATGTAGCACGTATGGGCGAATCCAGAAATGCATATAGAGTGTTAGTTGGGAGGCCGGAGGGAAAAAGACCTTTAGAGAGACCGGGACGTAGGTGGGAGGATAATATTAAAATGGATTTGAGGGAGGTGGGATATGATGATAGAGAATGGATTAATCTTGCTCAGGATAGGGACCAATGGCGGGCTTATGTGAGGGCGGCAATGAACCTCCGGGTTCCTTAAAAGCCAGTAACTAAGTAAGTGAGTAAGTAAGTAAGCAGCAAAGGGTAGAAAAGGGGATTGACAGAGTGAAACGAAAAATGAATAAAGGTCTCAAAAAGTGTGCAGGCTGCTGGAAAATTACCTCCATTCTCATCTGGAGATAACATTTCACACATGAAGGGTACACGGGAATAACGATCAAGGTCCATTTTAGAAAATTTCGAGAAAAACGAATTTTAAAGTTTAAGCACTTAATACTTTGTTATGTGTTTATTTAATAGAAATTGACGTAGTGGAATGTCAAGAACGATGATTTCTTATTACTAGCTAGACCACATGATAGTACTTCCTTTCCACTACAAGATAGCATTATTAACTCAGTTTCGATTTTTGATGGACCTTGATCGTTTTTCCCGTGTACCCTTCACATTAATTTCTTTTAGAAAGCTCTAATTTACCCTACAATAAAAGGTTCGCACCTAAAATTCTTAATCTTCCTATTATAATATCACACCCCTAGAATAATACTGTCGCAAAAATTGAATTTTGAGTTACAGGTAGTTTCATTATCTCTATTTAGTGCTCTATCAAACAGTAGAACTGTCGTATATGTAAGTTGAAGTGCAAAGTCTGCAGGGCTCATACAACAATTCTCACTTTTTATGATATTAAACTTTACGAATACAAAGACTGTCGTATGTCAGTTATTAAGTCTTTCTACACGCACAATATGCGAAAATTTTTACATCTGTTGTATGTAGTAACTGGAGTTACACTTTTATGATATAATGAATTTAAGGGTTTCCTTTACAGATATTTCCCACTTTTTCCCCAATATGATTTTCCATTCTGTGCATTCTTCAGTGCTCATATAATAATAACGTGTCGTGTAAAACTTGTAAACTTCCCTTGAAAATTACTAATATATAATTTTTACTGATTAACGATAAGTCCCTGACATGGATATGTGCCCTTAAAGAGACTAATAGACTAGAAGAAGGTTTTTCTGCAATACAATATTTGTGGAACTCTCATTTCTTATTTCGTTCGATTCTACTTTTTTCCCCTTCGTTCCATTCCTCGTTCTTTCCTTATTTACATTCCATGTTCTATACTTCTTTCAATCCCTCCCCTTTTTCCTTCGATACCTCTTTTTTCCTTCGTTCAATCCCTCCCTTTTACCTTCGTTCAATCACTCCCGTTTATCTTCGTTCAATAACCTCTTTTTTCCCTTCGTTCGAATCCTCCTTTTTTCTTCGTTTGATCCTTCCATGTTCCCTTCGTTCAGTTCCTTGTTTTTCCTTCATTCGATCCCTCCATTTTTCTTTCATTTCATACCTCTTTTTTCCTTGATTCGATCCCTCCTTTTTGCATTCGTTCAATCCCTACCTTTTACCATCATTCAATAACCTCTTTTTTCCTTCGTTCGATCACTCCTTTTTTCTTCGTTTGATCCCACCATGTTTCCTTCGTTCAATTCCTCCTTTTTACCTTCGTTCAATAACCTCTTTCTTCCTTAATTCGATTCCTCTTTTTTCCTTCGTTCGATCACTCCTTTTTTCTTCGTTTGATCCCTCTATGTTTCCTTAGTTCAATTCCTTGTTGTTTCCTTCGTTCGATCCCTCCATTTTTCTTTCGTTTGATACCTCTTTTTTCCCTCGTTCGATCAGGAGTTCGTTTGATCCCACCATGTTTCTTTCGTTCAATTCCTCGTTCAATTCCTCCTTTTTACCTTCGTTCAATAACCTCTTTTTTCCTTCGTTCGATTCCTCTTTTTTTCCTTCGTTCGATCACTCCTTTTTTCTTCGTTTGATCCCTCTATGTTTCCTTAGTTCAATTCCTTGTTTTTCCTTCGTTCGATCCCTCCTTTTTACTTCGTTCGATTCCTCTTTTTTTTCCTTCGTTCGATCACTCCCCTTTTCTTCGTTTGATCCCTCCATGTTTCCTCCGTTAAATTCCTTGTTTTTTCCTTCGTTCGATCTCTCTAATTTTCTTTCATTCGATCCTTTTTTTTCCTTCATTCGATCCCTCCTTTTTTACTTCGTTCGATTCCTTCTTTTTCCTACTTTCCACCACTCCTTTTTTCTTCGTTTTGATTCCTCCATGTTTCCATCGTTCAATTCCTTGTTTTTTCCTTCGTTCGTGCTCTCTATTTTTCTTTCGTTTGATACTTCTTTTTTTCCTTCACTCGATCCCTCCATGTTCCCTTTGTTCAATTCCTTGCTTTTTCCGTCGTTCGATTTCTCCATTTTTCTTTCATTTGATCCTTTCTTCCCTTCATTCGATTCCTCCTTTTTTACTTCTTTCGATTCCTTCTTTTTTCCTACGTTCCATCACTCTTTTTTTCTTCGTTCGATTCCTCCATGTTTCTATCGTTCAATTCCTTGTTTTTTCCTTCATTCAATCCCTCCTTTTTTTCGATTCCTTCTTTTCTTCAACGTTCCATCACTCCCTTTTTCTTCGTTTGATTCGTCCATCGTTCAACTCCTTCTTTTTCCTTCGTTCGATCTCTCCATTTTTCTTTCATTTGATCCTTTTTTTTTCTTCATTCGATCCCTCCTTTTTTACTTCGTTCGATTCCTTCTTTTTTTTAACGTTACATCACTCCCTTTTTCTTCATTTGATTCCTCCATGTTTCCATCGTTCAAAATCCTTGTTTTTCCGTCGTTCGAACTCTCCATTTTTCTTTCATTTGATGCTTTTTTTTCCTTCCTTCGATTCCTCTTTTTTTCCTTCGTTCCATCACTCCTTTTTTCTTCGTTTGATCCCTCCATGTTTACTCCGTTCAATTCCTTGTTTTTTTCCTTCGTTCGATCTCTCCATTTTTCTTTCGTTTGATACTCCTTTTTTTCCTTCGTTCGATCCCTCCTTTTTTACTTCGTTCGATTCCTCCTCTTTTTTCCTTCGTTCCATCACTCCTTTTTTCTTCGTTTTTATTCCTCTATGTTTCCATCGTTCAATTCCTTGTTTTTTCCTTCGTTCGGTATCTTCATTTTTCTTTCATTTGATCCTTTTTTCCTTCACTCGATCTCTTCTTTTTTACTTCTTTCGATTCCTCCTTTTTTTCCTTCGTTCCATCACTCCTTTTTTCTTCGTTTTGATTCCTCCATGTTTCCATCGTTAAATTCCTTGTTTTTTCCTTTGTTCGGTCTCTCCATTTTTCTTTCATTTGATCCTTTTTTTCCTTCACTCGATCCCTTCTTTTTTACTTCTTTCGATTCCTCCTTTTATTTTTTTCCTGCGTTCCATCACTCCTTTTTTCTTCGTTTTGATTCCTCCATGTTTCCATCGTTCAGTTCCTTGTTTTTTCCTTCGTTTGATCTCTCCATTTTTCTTTAATTTGATCCTTTTTTCCTTCACTCGATCCCTTCTTTTTTATTTCTTTCGATTCCTCCTTTTTTCCTTCGTTCCATCACTCCTTTTTTCTTCGTTTTGATTCCTCCATGTTTCCATCGTTAAATTCCTTGTTTTTTCCTTTGTTCGGTCTCTCCATTTTTCTTTCATTTGATCCTTTTTTTCCTTCACTCGATCCCTTCTTTTTTACTTCTTTCTATTCCTCCTTTTATTTTTTTCCTTCGTTCCATCACTCCTTTTTTCTTCGTTTTGATTCCTCCATGTTTCCATCGTTCAATTCCTTGTTTTTTCCTTCTTTCGATCTCTCCATTATTCTTTCATTTGATCCTTTTCTTTTCCTTCATTCGATCCCTCCTTTTTACTTCGTTCGATTCCTTCTTTTTTCCTGCGTTCCATCACTCCTTTTTTCTTCGTTTTGATTCCTCCATGTTTCCATCGTTCAGTTCCTTGTTTTTTCCTTCGTTCGATCTCTCCATTTTTCTTTCATTTGAACCTTTTGTTCCTTCACTCGATCCCTTCTTTTTTACATCTTTCGATTCCTTCTTTTTTTCCTTCGTTCCATCACTCCTTTTTTCTTCGTTTTGATTCCTCCATGTTTCCATCGTTCAATTCCTTGTTTATTTCCTTCGTTCGATCTCTCCATTTTTCTTTAATTTGATCCTTTTTTCCTTCACTCGATTCCTCCTTTTTTACTTCTTTCGATTCCTCCTTTTTCCTTCGTTCCATCACTCCTTTTTTCTTCGTTTGATCCCTCCATGTTTTCTTCGTTCAATTCTTTGTTTTTCCTTCGTTCCATTACTCGTTTTTCTTCGTTTGATACCTCCTTGTTTCCTTCGTTTAATTCTTTGTTTTTTCCTTCGTTAGTGCTCTCCATTTTTCTTTCATTTGATACCTCTGTTTACCTTCGTTCGATCCCTCCTTTTTTACTTCGTTCGATTCCTCCTTTTTTCCATCGTTCCATCACACCTTTTTTCTTCGTTTGATCCCTCCATGTTTTCTTCGTTCAATTCCTTATTTTTTCCTTTGTTCGATCCCTCCATTTTTCTTTCATTTGATACCTCCTGATTCCTTCCCTCAATCCCTCCTTTTTTATCTTCGTCCAATCCCTCATTTTTACCTTCCTTCAATCCCTACTTTTTCACCTTCGTCCAATCCCTCCTCTTTACCTTCTATCAATCCCACCTTTCTTACCTTCGTTCAATCCCCCTATTTACCTTCGTTCAAATACTCCTTTTTTTACCTTCGTTCGATCACTCTTTCTTAGCTTCAATCCCCGTTTCTTTCATTCGTTTGATCCCTCATTTTTTCTTACTCAATTCCTCGCTTTTTCTTTCGTTTTATCCTCCCTTTTTCTTGTTCAATCCCTCTTTTTTCCTCCGTTTGTTCCCTCATTCTTTGATTTGTTTGATTCCATTTTTTTGTGCGTTTCATCTTCCCTGCGTTCTTTCTTTCGCTTGTTTTATCCTTCTTTCTTTTATTTATCTTTCCTTAATTCCTTCGTGCGTTTGAATTTCCTTCATTCTTTCGCACCCGTGATAGCTTGCTTGCTCGCGCCTTTGAACTTTCCTTCGATCATTCGTTCGTTTGAACTTTCCTCTGTTCTTTCGTTTGTGATCCCTCGTTGTCTTCGTTTGAATTTTTCTTCATTGGTTGGATCCCTGCTTTCGTTTCTTTGCTTGTTCTATTCTTCCGTCAATTCTTAGATGGTTTATCACTCTTCGATCTGTATCGTTTATTGATGATTATTTCGTTCATTCTCCATCCATCGGTTTGCCTTTTCATGCCTTGTTACCCTCACTGAAGTATGCGCCACGGATTGGTGTTCTATTCACACTTTCGGCAGAAGTGAAGTTACAATTCTTGTTAAACAATGGTTCAGTTCGATATCCTTGTTACAGTTTCTCGAATAACGAACGTGCCGTGTTCACTCCCTGCCGCATTCCTGCATAAGCGGATGTGGACATAAAACTGGTGCAGCGGAAGCGAGGCTATTTACGATCCAGTGGCGTGACATGGTACCACGCAGCAAACAAGTTTACTCCTGAATTTCCAATTATACTAATAGTATACGAGTATGATTCCACAATAACTCTCTCGAGATTAGGTTAAATTCTATGGAACATAAAGCCTGCAAGAACGTAATATATGGTCTACAAATCTCATTGATACTGCAGTGTTAATACCCTTTACCCTGCTTAGCTCACAGCTATGAGTTTTATGATTAGAACTTTCGAGTGTCGTATTTTCTGCCCTGCAAGAAACAAGTTTCAGGCATTAAATAGTACTTCATAATGCAGTGTCCTATTTTTTAAATTCATATAAAAGTGTTTCTACAGATATATGTATTCGTATATTGTACAGTTAGGTTTGCCAACTTCCGTAAGTAAAAATTAGGGACACAAACGTTACTGACAATTTTAGTGCACTAATTTCCACCTATCAACCCACATATTCAACAGTAGTACTCTTATAACAGTAGGCCTATATGTATGTTTTAACAGAATCACCTCATTTCATTTATGAAAAGAATACAAAAACTTGTGAAAATGACCACAAAACAAGTTGAAAAACAGTATCAATTCTTTAATGTTAATTCGTTGGAAACTAGAAACCCATCTTATTGATATAATTACTAACCTAACGTAAATTGAACTACCCCAACCTACATACACAAAAGATTTCGGCCACTCTTCTCGGAAAAACAAGAGACGTTTACGTGATTTATCACCAGAGCTATCAGATCTTATCACACTTGGGGGGCTACAGTATTTTACAAGTCTTTTTTTCTGTTGTTCTCGTTGATATTTATATCTGTCGTAGAAGTGGTAGTAAAGATTTTTCTTTTCTTTTTCCACTTTTCCGTCGAAACCAATGAATGACGCATCAAGTGGAACAAAGTGGACATAATACTGAATGGCGCCAAACTTAAATTAAAGTGTACAAAATGATCACAGAGAATAGATAATTCAGTAAATATCCTGTTGGCTGTGACACAACCTGCTCTAACTTGTGTATTAGGCTATGATTATTGTCCTTGTCATTCTGTTGACACATCGAGAATTAAATTTCTGCCATGAACATACGTACTAGAGTAATTTCATCATTTCGTCACATATCGGTTTGCGACGGTTACCTGGTGCCACGAGTTGGTTGCGCCATTTGCGATGGTTGCCCTCTTCTTGTTCTGCCGCGTCGCCGACAGAGCGGAAGTCGGTTTTGCTCAGTTGGACGGATGCTGTCCCCCGGTAGAGGTGATCTCTTCTCATGGACCTTGTGGTTTTGTGGGTGTAGGATATAATGTGATGTTTGTCATTCACACGAAAAGAAACCAACGAGTAAAGTTCCACTAAGTATGTTTATTCGGATCACGTCCCTTACTTGAGTCCAAGCGACGGAATACTGGCTGTTGTCTTCCGTGTGATCTCGGCAACGTAATTATCTCGTCTAACGCCAGTTTAAAATCGCTGCTACCACTTTTTGAGTAATCACAAACTAAAAAGTGCGAAATCTACACTTTATCACTTCGATCGGCTTGATGGCCGTGAACTATATCAGAAACTCGATCGGCTCAAAATGCCGAGGACTTTACGATGTACGCGATCGGCTGGAAAACCTAGAATGGTATGATATACGCGATCGGCTCAAATGCCGGTAAGATTCAGAGTAAACACACGATCGGCTCAAGTGCCGGTAATCTTCTGACGCACACGATCGGCTCACGGCCGGTAGTATTCCGAGGACGCGTCTCGGTACGCCGTCCTTTTAAATACTAGCTATGGTGACGCGCTCACCAGACGCTACTATTGTTTGCTAGCTTCAAACAACGCTACAAGCGCGTTTCTAGACAAGGAAAAACCCCCGCTTCTGAAGCTAAAGTTCAGTTTTAAATGCGATAGGCGCCTGGCAGACGGCGTGAACAAAGTGCCTATTACACACTTCGCTGATCCCCGACGCGTAGGTTGAACATCTCAAAGAAATATAGAAATATCTCAAATGAAGCTATACTATGACTTATATAAAAGAAAAATATCTTCCTATAACTGGATCACCCGATTACACCTTCACGGTAGCATGTCTGTATGAGACTGTGCGAAAATATCTTCTAATCCAGACCAAATCCAACAATATGATAGGAACTAAAATTATGCCATGAAATCGGGACATTTTGATACGTATGCAAATTATTTCGGGACGCAATGGTCGAAATTGGGACAGCCTATGTACAGTGGAATATTTAGAGCAGCGGTCATCATAACACTGCACTCTCGGGCTAGCGTCTCTTACCCGCTGACAAGACAGTGCCCTAGCGTGCATTCGTGGCTGCTGGCGGGTATGCTGTCTCTCTATTCCTTGTGCACGACGGAGCAGAGTTCCTTACCCTCTATGCACTCTACCCATTTCAGCGAGTGCTAACGACCATTGATTTAGAGGCTCAGTTGTCACGATGTGTACATAGTACATAGATTGCAATGATGCAAGAAAAAAAAAGATTTTAGATACCGCCAATATAGGGCAGCTAAATTTGTTACAGGTAAAAGAGGACGCGTGAATGATACGATAAAATAACTTAACTTGTAACCGTTGGAAAACAGACGTAGGAAAATTAGAATAACATTATTGTATATAGAGTACATAAGTTATATGTTAAATAGCACGGGTAGACCTAGCGGCTCGGTTACATCTTTTACAAAATTTAAGAAAAAAGGTTGAGATGGTTTCACGAGCATCTAAAACCAAATCGATCACTGTAATATTACCATTAATTTTATAGTATCCACACCTGTGAAGTAACGGTTAGCGAGTCTGGCCATGAAACCAGGTGGCCCGGGTTCGATTCCCGGTCGGGGCAAGTTACCTGGTTGAGGTTTTTTCCTGGGTTTTCCCTCAACCCTATACGAGCAAATTCTGGGTAACTTTCGGTGCTGGACCCCGGACTCACTTCACCGGCATTATCACCTTCATCTCATTCAGACGCTAAATAACCTACGATGTTGATAAAGCGTCGTAAAATAACCTACTAAAAATTTATAGTTCTAGTTTTTCTTTTCTGTATTTACTTGTTGTGGTTGATCAACTTCAGTCTCAAATCGAAACGCTGGATCACACGTCGTGTACTACCATTTCCAGCAGTGTATAGTGCTTCTTGGTAGACTTCAGAGCATTGCGACAAACTCTTTGCAAGGAGCTCCCTTATACAGTAGTATGATGGCGAGTATTATGAAGGACCCCAAGACGTGAGGGAGAATTTCAGTCTCAGTGCAATATGTACACTGGGAACCGTCTTCTGAACGGCCTGACATTGCTCGTAGATTTAGGTACAGTTTGTCCAACCATTTTAATACCTAATCCTTCCCTACCACTTCTTCCCTTTGCTAATTTTTCTCCATTGTTTGGCTCCCTTTCTCAATCTTATCTCATCTTCCTTTATTCTTTTCTCTTTCGGTACTTTTTATTAATTTAATTCTATTCCTGCCCTTTTATTCGTTCTTATGTCCTTTACTACTACTGTCACTACTACCACCATTAGACTACCACTACCTTATTTCCACCACTTTTTTCATTATTGTTCCGCTTTCTTTTCCACCCTGCGCTTTATTTTTCATTCTTCCGCCTTCAATTTAATTCTTCCGCTTTTCTAAATCTTCCGCTTTCTTTTCGCTCTTCCGCTTTCTTTTAATTCATTCGTTTTATTTTTATGTTTCCGCTTTCTATTCATTCGCTCGCTTTCTTTTCATTCTTCCTCGGACTTTTCATTCTTCCGCATTCTTTTCATTCTTCCGCATTCTTCCGCTTTCTTTTCATTCTTCTGCTTTCTTTTCATTCTTCCGCTTTCTTTTCATTCTTCCGCATTCTTTTCATTCTTCTGCTTTCTTTTCATCCTTCCGCTTTCTTATCATTCTTTCGATTTTCTTTCATTTTCCCTCTTTCTTTTCATTTTTCCGCTTTCTTTCAATTCGTCGCTTTCTTTTCATTTTTCCACTTTTTTCATTCGTCCGCTTTCTTTTCATCCTTTTGCTTTATTTTCATTCTTCCACTTCCTGTTCAGTCTTTCTCTTTCTTTCTATTTCTGCTCTGCCTTTTCCATTATCTGCGTTCACCTCTCCTTTCGTTTTCTTTCTCCTGCACATGTTTCGCCTTTCATTTCTTTCCTATCCATTCTTTACATTTCTAATCCTCCTTTACTCCCCTACACTTTTGAAACATCCCCTTTGTCCCTTTGTCTTTATTTCTGTTCATGGTTATTCTTTAATTCTCTTTCTCTCCTCTTCCACTTTCTTCTTCCCTTCTCCTTCCTTGAGTTACCTATTACTTACCAGACGAGACTTCAAATGGAGCGTGTTTGGTTTGCGTCATTGATAGCTGTGTCATTACCTACCGCGTGCGTCAATAGGCCTACGCTTTTACGGAAGTTTATAGAGGAACAATAGATACCAGACAGAGCTGTGGAGCCAGCGGGCATCAAATTAAAAGGAAAGTGCACACCCTCTTCACCCCTTATACTAACAAAGAATATTTCTTGAGGCTATTTCCACTTACAATGGCACGGTGGATATTTCTGGATTTAAAGAAAAAACAAGCAGCCCCTGAAATAAAATAACATTGTTTCGTGGCTTCATAAAAAGGTTTTAATTAAAAAGTCTTGAAGGTTTCATCCAGGTCTCCTGGCGCCACTAACCTCTCGAATAACGAGATTCAACCGACACACAATTTGTGGGTAAACTTCAGCAGGGGCATCGTAGTGCTTCACACAGTCGTGCAAGAGTACATGGAGATATTCGTCTGTTTCACTGTCTCATTTCACTTCCAAAACTTATTTCTGCTACAACGAAATAAAATACTAATATATCTGTGGTGTTCGGGTAAAGGGGTATAAGTCATTTTTTTGTCCAGGTGGAATTTTGTTCCCCAGATGAACACACAAGTTAAATTATACAAGTGGGTGTGCAAAAATCAAAGAATACTAGCAGTTGATGTGATTTATTTGTGTAGAAAAGTATTTGTAATAAGGGTTGCAAGTTTAATTTTCATTTATCACCGAACTCATTTTTATGACTTATCTCTCTTTACCCGAACACCACAGATATAATAATAGTAATATGCGTTACAAGAGCTGTATGTTGAAGTTTTCATGTTCGAGGAAAATTTTGAAAAAGCAAAACGTAGTTGAGCTTTTTCAATTTCCGAGAATTGAAAGAAAACATACCGCTCATGTATCGTACATTACTTTGTGCGAAGATCGTTTATTACATACCTGAAAGAGAAATTTCTAATTAGTTGCAATGATATCTCCAACTTGGTTTCTGTTCAATGACGGCAAATTTGAAAAACAAAAATATCTATCTTCAATATTGTTGCTTTAAAATGTTTTCTGTGTTTACTGTACTCCAGCAGGCCGTGATATACGTCTGTCTTTTTTCCCACAGTCTACTATGATGAGTGTGGAATCTTGTTGATTTTTTCACGGCTTCCTTAATGTTACTTGCATCACGAATGCAGTAACTTTAATGGAGTTGTAGAGTTTACTTAATTTTTGCAAATATTTAAAAACAATAATTAACAGTGCAATTTAGGTTAAATTGCAGTGGTAAGTTTCCAATTTATAATTATTACTACATTGAACGTCTCTAGAAATAATATGTTAAAAGCCTAAAGAGTAAAATCAATATGTCACTTAAGAGGTAAGAAGAGGGAAATTGTTATGTGTGTTAGGTTGGGAATACTGAATGTGGAATTTTAGACTTTCCGCGGATTGGTTTTGTGCGGAAACCAAGCAAATAAGCACGATCTCGCACAAAATATAATAATACTCGCACTTTCCGAGAAATAACGCGGCCCGGGAAAAAAACATTCACAGCATACATCGAAATTCTTGCGATGTGGCTTGTTGCTCCGTCCTGTTGAAACAGTGTGTTTTCACTCTTTGGAAAATGGGCGAATTGTGGTGTAAAAAAGTTCTGTATCATTTCAACATATCGCACTGAATTAACAGTCACTGCATTTTCGGCCTCATTCTCAAAAATGAATGGCCGATTATTCCAGTTGATGAAACCGCGCACCATGCCGTTACCTTTTGGGCATAGAGAGGTTTCTCACGACCATTGGAATCAATTAATTGCAGTTGGCAGTAACCATGAGCACCATTTAACAAAACATGGTAGAGACAAACAATGTGGTTACTAGGGAACGCGGAGAGAGTGGTGTCACGGCCTAAGGAGTCATAAATTGTAACGTAAGTAAGAGACGGTTATATTCATTCTCACCCTCTCCATGTGAACAGTATATGCCAGTGATGTCAAAGCAAGCGCATTTTTCTGACCTTGACGTCGTGCGTGGGCAGCAAGCGCTAAGTATGGAAAGAGGAAGGGTTGTCTATATGAATAAGCAGCCTGTTGGATTAAGAAAACAGTGGTGCACAAACTTCAAACGGAACGTGAAATTTTATGTCGTTATTTTTATATGGCTTCTTTCTATTTAATATTATCTATATTGTCTGCAAAACAAAAGTACTAACACTGATTTCTTAATATTGTACTTGTGTTTTAAATCTTAATAACATAATGGAGAATTAAGAAGGAATATTCACTTAAATTCCATAGTAGTATAATTTTATACTGTATTAAGTGGATGAAACACATCATTCATAAAGAAAGTGATATTCCAAAGAAAGAGATTGAGTATGACATGATAAGTTGGAATTTATATTGGTGGTATCTTTAGCCTTATAAAAGTAAGCAATAAACTAATCAAAACAATATTACAGTACAAAGCAAAGTTACCTAGGTACTGTATCTGTTTTAAGTGTAACTAATATTACATAACAAAACTCTTATCCCATTATGCTTTTAAGGTGATATTTGTGAACAACTTCCTATCATCGGAATATTAAATTATTTTCTCGAAATCTGCTGAAGCTATAGAGCTGACATTTTTACAACTCATGGGCACGTATCTTTTGCTTATGATGTAACAGTAGTTGCTTTGTTAATTCATTCCTTACAAACAATTTCCATGCGAATATTTTCAAAATGTTCAATACACTATCTTCAGTAATACGTATATACGGTATATTAGGTGTTTATTTTACCGTCTTATAAGCCTACGAATATATAGAAGCACCTTTCACCATTGCATTAGATTTACGAAAACATTCTGTAAGGCTACTAAATAAATAGGCCTATACCTGAAAATTTAACTTTTCTATACGAAAAGTTGAGAAAATATTTCTTTTGAATAAAAAAATCAAACTTGTGAAAAATGAGCATTAAAATTAAAACTTACATTCTTAAAATGCACATATACTTCTCAGACAAATCTAAAAATTAACATGGATACAGTTTTAATAAGTTCTCTTCCCTTTATCTATTGAATCAGTGTTGGCCATCCCTGTATATAGCTCGACCAAGCGGCGTATACTATCTCTTTCGTCTGTCTCTTTCCTTTCCGCTGTAAAGCGCTCAGGTTCTCCTGGTCTCTAAAGCGCGCGCTTGCTCCTGTGGGCATCAATTGGCATGCCTGGTATACACCATCAAATCTTTCCTTTTGACTGGCCTACATTTTCTTAAACATATTACTAGTTTTAACACTGAGTTAGACCAAAATTCAGTAAGTTTATTTCGTATACTATCGGTACTTTTAGTTTGTGATGTCATATGACCGTAAGCAGATTACTTTGTAACGTTTGACGATAGGAATAGTGTATAAAATATTTATAATGAGAAATAGAGGTAGACTATTATTATTATTATTATTATTATTATTATTATTATTATTATTATTATTACTATTATGAGCTCAGCATAACAACACAAATACTTAAAAAAACCGTATAATTATGTCTCTTTGTAAAGCTTGGCTCGAAAAACTAAAGTATCATTTATTATGTCAGGCTTTCTTCTACCCAACACCGACCCTCGGGCACAGTAGACATATCCTGTTTTGTCACCATTTGCATGCGAGTGCATTCAAGGAGGGGTGGACGTCTCTCATTTTTCCATGGGGAAATACGCCACAGCTAACGTCATTAAATTATTCTTTGATGTTAATTTTTTCTGACGTTGTGTGTATTTTCCACCCTTTAACTTGCCTTTCCGCTGTTAATAATGCACAAGAACACAGGATAGTAGAGAAAATTCAAGGAATCCAGGACAGATTTTTTTATATAATTATAAGTATAAATACGAATTAGGAAACCAAATACGGTAGATGTGGTTTGTTCCAGTTACTTTCTCGGAAAATTTTTTTGTCTACCTCAACATCATACAAATTAAAAGTTGTTTGAAGATGGTATTTCTTCATATAACAAACAAAAATAATGTATTAGAACATCTTTATTTTATCCGATAAGCAAATAAATCTGTGGAAATAATTTCAAATACAGGGTGATTCATTATTACGTGTAAATACTTTGTCTGTGTAATGTAGAGGTGAAACTAAGACTAAAACGTTCTATACAACTTTTTCTCAAAACCTTTAATTCCAGAGTTAACGCCATTTTGCATATAACTTGCGCTCCCAAACAAAGAAAGGATAACACACCAAATGACTAAACCCATATCCTCGGCAGTCCACTTATGAGTCATTCCATGTCAAATCGAACACCTACGAAACATGACAACTTAGTATTTGCTCCAATTTTTTTAATATATTCTATTCATGAAATTAAATAACCCATGTGTAATTTTTTCGGGCTGACACAATTATTTAGTCATTTATTAAATGTTATGTTTTCCGTAAATTTGGATGCAACGTATTATAAAAATGGTTATACTGAATATTCTATAAATCGTAGACATTTCGTATTTATATCATTTTAAAGTGCAGTATTATATACTAATTTTTAGTGTTCAATCAAAATATAAAATGGTTCCCTTTTAGGGGGTTATATTTTTTAAATACGTTTTCATATATCAGGGACTTACTTCTAAAAAGGGGGTAAAATATCATTATATTCTTTGAAATGTTTTACGTAGAACTGCGTTGGTTTTAGAACTCTATTCGAATCAGAAGTTGCTGTGCAAATAATTTACTGATGGTGTGTTCGGGTCGGATTGAGTGAGACCGCGCGCCGGAGCATGCAGCTGTGACAGCAGCAGCGAGAGTGACTAATACATTATCAGTGGTGCGGTGTTACTTTACGTAAATAACAAATAACCTCTAGTTCTGAAAGCACGTAATGTCCCTTCAACACTTAGCAGTTTCCCTTTAATTTATCTAACAATAATTCCTAAGTCTGTCGAAGTAGGTATCATGTTGTGTTATGTGCATGTCAAATCAAACACCTGTATACGAAACGTGACCATTTAGTATTTGCTTAAATCTTCTAAAATATGTTGTGCAGATCAAAATAAGAGGTCTGTAATTTTTTCTGGGGTCATACTTTAAAATCTTACTATTTATACTCTTTTAATTATATGACAAATTCATCCACGACGCAGTATGAAAATGTTTATTGTTAAGATTCTATGCATCATAGACGTTGAGTGTTGGTGCCATCTGAAATGGGAAGAAATGAACTATTATATTAATTCTTTTAAGTATAAGTTCAAATACAAATGGGGTTGTTTTAGAGGGTCACTTTTTAAACATAACTTAATATTTTTTTATAACAGCTTACTTTAAAAACGCAAAAAATATACTTACAATCTATTATATTCTACATAGAACTACGTCGGTTTCAGATTGATTTCGAGTAAGAAATAACTTTAAAAATAAATGTCACCACGAAGATGAGTTTGGGATTTGTGCTGAGTGGCATTTTTTTGCTACATCACATGGAAAAGGGCCTTGTGATGGCATTGGCGGTACCGTTAAGCGTCTTGCTATGAAAGCTAGTATTCATCCTGGTATAGATCCTATTGTAACACCAAGGAAACTGTATAACTGGGCTGAGAAAAACATTTCTAATATTGCTTTTAAATTTTTTACCATTAGTGAACACAAAAAAACATAGCAATATCTTCTACTCAAGGTACCAACAAGCAAAAGTGGTGCTAGGTACCTTATAACTTCATTCTTTTGTTCCACTGACAAAATCTCAGGCCATGATAAAGAACTATTCCCTTCAAAGTGAGAGCAAAGTGGTGGACATTAAATAGAATTGATATTGGTTGTAGTTGATTAGTTTTAAAAGTCCAGTGTTGTGTAAGCTGTAGTTATTTTCAGAAGTGTATATTTTACAAAAACAATATTTAAATACAGTACTGTGTTATGTAAATTACGTAAAAGTGATATTCTGACCGTGGAACAGTGTAAAGTGGTCACACGACTCTAATCCGGAGCTGCACCTGCACATCATCTTGCAACAGTACTTATGCAGCCCGCGACCTCAAGACGCGCAGCTTGGTGAGTCATTTAATTATTCTTCAACAGCTCGAAGTAGAGTTCTGAATTTTTTTAAGGGCGGTTAAAATAATTTCAAGGTATTTAAGGATTTTTTTCTGTAATTTTAAAGTAAGTCGCTGCCATTAAAACATATTTTTATACATTTAATGTTTTTTAAAACAAAGTTAACAAACTTATATTTTTATATTATTATGCGAAGAATAAAGTGTGTACTGTCACCTTCAAATCGAGACAAAGAGCAAATCTCTGTGATAATTATTAATGGAGATAATCACGTTTAAGAATAATGATGCACGACCTATTTCAGAATCTTTGATAACACATATCTACTACAATAATCGATATAGACAACAATAATAAAACCCGTATTTATTTTTTCAATCCATAGAATGTGTAAAATTTGTTTTATCTAAATCGGAGACATGAAAGTCAATTCCAGGCTAAATTTGTGCGATTTGACGTGGAATGACTCTTATGCACGTTTTGTGAACTAAAACCAAACACATTAAAGATGTAAAGCAATTTCTTCTAGACTTTACATATTTGCACAATTCTTAGTGTAATGTATGTTCAAAGTGATGCCCCTCAAGTTGAAGACATACCTGTGCTCGCCGCCTCAGTGATCTCTGAACGCTACACAGCCAGTTCAACTCATTACGAACAATTCCACACGCATGTTCAATTCGCTGTTGTAGTACTTCTACGTTAGGTGCAGCAGAGGCATACACTAACGACTTCAGACGGCCCCAAAGGTAGACGTCCAGAGGGATCATGTCCGGTGATCTGGCTGGCCAAGGAGTTGGCCCTGCACGGCCTATCCATTGACCTGGATACGCAGCATTGAGATACGCCCTTACGTTGCGGCAGTAATGCGCAGGAGCACCATCGTGCATAAAACATAAGTTCACTCGCTTTGCAAGAGGGATATCATGTAGCAGACCATGCAATTCGCGTTCCAAGAATGCGCGGTAGATTTCCCCATTCAACCGCGGAGGTAGAACTCGAGGTCCGAGTAACTGATTCCCCACAATAGCACACCAAATGTGTGGGAGAACATCAATGCCTATGCAGTTGCTACGACGTAGATGCCATCTACTGGAACTCTGGAATTAAATGTTTTCCGAAAAAGTTGTATAGAACGTTTTAGTTTTAGTTTCACCTCTACAATACACACACAAAGTATTTACACGTAATAATGAATCACCTTGTATAGTTTCACGTACTGTTTTATAATTACAGGAGTTTTAAATATGGTGCATTAGGTGTACGGTACGTAAGAATGATAACACAAACGTGTAACGTCGCTATAAAGTCATGAGTGTCATGAGTGAGAGAGTGGAGGTTGTAGGAAGCGCGTAGCTATCATTGCGAGCCACAATGTGCTCGTTAGTCACATTTTCGCCACGGCTGATGTACAGATATCTTTATGGTTTGAAGATGCCCAAAATGGGCCAAAACGTTCACAAGTAAAATATTGAAATGTGTTAACAAATATACTTCTGGGTTAACATTAAAATAAGTCAAGACGGAAACAAAACTAAAATTATATTATGAAAGAGTAATGGAACGGAGAAAAATTCTCTCCGGCGCCGGGATTTGAACCCGGGTTTTCAGCTCTACGTGCTGATGCTTTATCCACTAAGCCACACCGGATACCCACCCCGGCGCCGGACAGAATCGTCTCAGTTTAAGTTCCAACTCTTGGGTTCCCTCTAGTGGCCGCCCTCTGCACTACGTCATAGATGTCTATGAACTTAGGACTGAAGTCCACACATGTGCTGAGGTGCACTCGTTGTGAGTGACTAGTTGGCCGGGATACGTTCCATTACTCTTTCATCGTATGATGACGCAGAATATCTGCATGGAAATATATGTACTTCGGTACATTAAAATAATATATGTGATATGCGTAAATCACTTCTGATTTAAGACGGCGCTTATTCCGTCGGATCCCGGCCAACTAGTCACTCACAACGAGTGCACCTCAGCACATGTGTGGACTTCAGTCCTAAGGTCATAGACATCTATGTCGTAGTACAGAGGGCGACCACTAGAGGGAACCCAAGAGTTGGAACTTAAACTGAGACGATTCTGTCCGGCGCCGGGGTGGGTATCCGGTGTGGCTTAGTGGATAAAGCATCAGCACGTAGAGCTGAAAACCCGGGTTCAAATCCCGGCGCCGGAGAGAATTTTTCTCCGTTCCATTACTCTTTCATCGTATGATGACGCAGAATATCTGCATGGAAATATCATATGTACTTCGTTACATTAAAGTAATATATAAAATTGTATTATTTCTTCATTATAATTCGACTTATTTGACAGATTTATCAAAATGAATTCAAAATTCAAAAAAATCTTTTTATAAATTATGTTCTACATTCTTCGTAATTGAAATATATTTTACGTTTAAAAACAATTGCCTAAAGTGTTCACCCCTACAACGTCTGAAGAAAGGCAAGAAACTTTCTCCCGTGTGCGCTAAAGTGTCGGAATTCGAAACTAACCGCCTGACAACGCCGCGTCTCATCTTACTTTCAGATGCTCTCTGTCGCAGAAAAGCGCGCTCAACTTCAGGGAAATTAGTAAAGCAGTTTTGCGGTCTCATTTTGGAACTGTTATGCCAAGTGAGTCTCTTTAATGCATTAGTAATTTTTCCGAAATCTCAATTTATATGCATCAGGTGTATGCCTTAAGCTACCTTACTAACGTTCCTGTAGCGGATTTACACAGCGTTAATGGAAAGTAAATATATACGTTTATATTGGAAATTATACATTGCTGTTCACTCCACGTCATGGGGGAAAACGTTTTAATGTGGATCTGGAATAGGGGAAAAAATAAGCCATGCATATAACTGGAGAAAAATGAAGTGTACAATCGCCTCGAGTCTGGAACAGTTCAACATTTACACTTCTCTTATTGTATGTTTATTTTATTCGAATGAATGGTGATGAAGTTTCCAGAAGCCCTTCCGAGGATTACGTATTATATAAATAAGAAAAATGTTACGGTCCAGTGTTTAACAGCCAGGCGTATCAGATGGTGTTTAAATTTTTAAGAGAAGAATTTATTCATCGTAAAGAATGTGCCCTGTATCTTTCGGAAAACTATGAGAACTGACTTCAGCTTTCTTTTTATTTATTCATTAGAGAAAATATTGCAATCCAGATATACTTACTTACTTACTTACTGGCTTTTAAGGAACCCGGAGGTTCATTGCCGCCCTCACATAAGCCCACCATCGGTCCCTATCCTGTGCAAGATTAATCCAGTCTCTACCATCATATCCCACCTCCCTCAAATCCATTTTAATATTATCTTCCCATCTACGTCCCGGCCTCCCCAAAGATCTTTTCCCCTCTGGCCTCCCAACTAACACTCTATATGCATTTCTGGATTCGCCCATACGTGCTACATGCCCTGCCCATCTCAAACGTCTGAATTTAATCTTCCTAATTATGTCAGGTGAAGAATACAATGCGTGCAGTTCTGTGTTGTGTAACTTTCTCCATCCTCCTGTAACTTCATCCCTCTTAGCCCCAAATATTTTCCTAAGCACCTTGTAGTTAATATAAATACTAGTGTGGCTAAAGCAAATGACTATTTTTCTAGATACGAAAGATCACTTTTTAGCCATCGATATATATATATATATATATATATATGTAGAAAATTCTTTCTCTAGAAGGAAGAGAAAGAGGTGGATTGTATAAACAAATGTATATATTAAAATGTACCACTTTTTATCCAAAAATATGTGTCTTGCCACTTTACGAAACGTTAATTATAGACATTAAATGAGTACATATTAAATTTGAAGCTTCCTTGCTTCTGATGTTGTGTAGTGTCCCAATTGCATTATATAGCTACAATGTATACAGCGTTGTCGAAACTAGAGTAGTAGACATACGTTTATTCCCATTACCTAAATTCCATTTGGATTATGTTAGAGCTGTGTATTTACGAACACTTAATTTGTAATCTGGGTATAAACAATGTTCTGAGGTAGTCGTCCAATGGATGTGTTTCAAATAGTATTTGGTTTTCCCCATTACATCGAGAACAGTACAATTGTCATAACCTCATTGTCAGAGTTCTAATAAACGTCCTCCATTTCTGTTTAGGATCGAAAGTGGCCTAAGTACATCTACAATTTAGGATATAGTTGATAGTATTATGCTTCTGTAATAACCTCCAGTACAAGTTTACAACTTGTAAATCATTCCAATTTATTATTAGGCTACAGTTACCTTGTATTTTAATTGTGTAAGCGTGTGAAATGGACAGACAAAATAAGAAATAAAACTATACTAGAGTAAGTGAAGAACTAACGCTGAATTTGATTGAGAAGAGAAAAAAAAGATTGACTGGTTTACTGGCTAAGAAGAAACTGCCTACTGAAAGATGCATTGATAGGGATGGCGAACGGGAATGGGCAGAAGAAGATATGAGATGATAGATGACATTAAGATATAAGGATCAAATGCGGAGACTAGAAGAAAGGCGGGAAATAGGGAAGACTGGAGAATGCTGGGATTGCAGTAGAGGCTCTGCCCTTGGGCAGAAAACTATGAATGAATGATAGTTCATAATAATAAGTGCATATAGGCCTAGAGTGTTATTTGGAAGACCTGAGGGATAAAGATATTTGGTGAGACCGGGACGTAGATGACAGAATAATATTAAAATAGATTTGAGGGAGGTGGGATATGATGCTGGGGAATGGATTAATCTTGTTCAGGAATGGGACAGATGATGGGCTTATGTGAGGGCAGCAATGAATGCCCGGGTTCCTTAAAAGCCATTTGTAAGTTAGTAATAATATCAATAATAGTAAAATTAAATGCATTTAATTACAGATTGATTGAAAGCTGCTTTTGACACAAATAGTCCCTCGTTAAATAGTAAGGGTGAGAGTTTCACAATATTGCAGGTACAGTTTGAACTTGAGGCAAAAGTATTTTCACTTCATAGATTATTTCGTAAAATCAATAAAGAAAAAACTAAAATTATGGTCTTCTGCGGAAAATACCCTGTGCCTAGCAAAATATGTTTAGATTAAAGTAATTAGAAAAATTAAATTATTTTATATATCTCGGATACACATTATCTTTTTTCGATGATGTAGGCATTTCACAGAAAATTTCTAAATACACTAAAATAATGGAAATAATTAACAACATTATGAAACCTTCCTTAGTGCAAAGGCATACTAGAAGTCGCTCATACAAGACCTTGGCGAGACTTGTACTTTGTTATGGCAGTGAGGCATTGACATTGAGGAAGCAAGACGAAAGCAGAATAACATAACAGCTAATGAAATGAAATTTATTAGACATACAGCGGAATATACGAAATGGGATCACAAACGCAATGAAGATGTAATGGAAGAATTACAACTAGAACCTGTAATTAATCACGTAAAACATTATCAGAAAAACTGGATAAATCATCTGCATCGCATGCATAGAGATAGAATCCCAAAAGTCATGCTCCACTATTGTCCAAACGGGAAGAGATCTCTCGGTCGTCCAAAGAAGCGCTGGATTGAAAATTCAACTGTAAGATCGTAACAGACCATATGACCTAATACTTGAAGGGAAGAAGAAGATAGTATTATCATTGCCATTACCGTAAAACCTGTCTAAAACAGTACACGAATAAACCGGAAACCTCCCTTGAACGTAGCTTTTTCTGGTATCCGAAAGTTATAAGGCATTTTACACTGTGTAAAACGGAAATCTGTCTAACGCGGAAACGGAACAATATTGTATTTATTGTATTATATTACCGTCTGCCGCTATGGATCCCCAACCAAGCGTTCCTTCGGTTCGATTCCCGGTGTAGCCTGATGGGTGTTCGTCTCTTATTCTGCATTTGTCTTATGACTAGGGCTAGAATTTTGATGACCTGTAAATCATGAAAAAATGTCCTAAAAACAATGCATTTATGACCTAAAAATCTTTCAAAAAATGCCCCTAAAATGCCCTAAAATTTGATCTTATATTCTAAAATTGGCTTAGTAGGAAAAGGAGTTTTGTGCTACTTAATATTTAGACTAGTAATTAAATTAAATTCTAGTACCAACATTTAAGTTTATTTAATTTTTCATAATTTTTTCTAAGTGGTACACTTTAATTAATTATTTTACCTGATGTAGTTCCCATGTAGCCCACCACAAGGCCACTCTTATGCGGAATTAGCAAGTATAGAGGAGTCTATATTGAAGAGATGGTTGGACTGATCCATTACATGGGATGTACTACGTAAAAAGGGCAATATTTGTGTAGAAAAACGATTAAAATATTATACAAAATAATGGGTATTTGCCCACCGGCGTAGCTCGGTCGGTAAAGGCGCTTGCCGGCCGATCCGGAGTTGCGCTCGGGCGCGGGTTCGATTCCCGCTTGGGCTGATTACCTGGTTGGGTTTTTCCCGACCGTAAGGCAAATGTCAGGTAATCTATGGCGAATCCTCGGCCTCATCTCGCCAAATATCATATCGCTATCACCAACACCATCGACGCTAAATAAACTCGTAGTTGATACAGCGACGTTAAATAACCAAGTAAAAAAGAATGGGTATTAATGGACAAAATACCAAAGGAAATAAACATTATTTTATATTAATAACTATCCGTACCCGTGCGCTCCGCTGCACCCGTTAGAAATAAATATAAAGTAATTACGTAATTAAAATAGGACATTTGATCCAGGGAACATTCGTGTTTGATAGAAGGATAAATCGTTTAATATGTTACTTAATTTAAATTGTATTTAAAATATTAAAATGCGATCATTGTGATCCAGAGACCACTCATTTGGTGCAATGACAATTCCTTTAACATGTTTCTTAATTGTTATTACCAATTATTTTTGGAAAAGCGAAAATTAACAGAAAAATTTTTGCTACAGATTTATTATTATGTTTATATTATATTATATTATATTATATTATATTATATTATATTATATTATATTATATTATATTACATTATGTAAAAAGTGTGTTGATAACGGATGTACTCGAATTAGAAAGTTTTTAATTTGTTGTGGGAGCTCTTGAATCTCAGGAGGAACAACTTTTACAACAGCGCAACATAATCTGCTTGGCCCATTACCCAATTTTTTTGCATTGCATTTATTGCATAGCCTATATATTTTATGTATTTTAACACGATTCAATTGAGCATAGTTAAAATTTGAATTATAAAATAATGCATTGCTAAGCTAACGTACTATTACTGCATACTAAATCAATACACTCTCGTTGTTCGTTAATTCTCTGAAATAAAAATGAATATGTTCATAAATATTATTTTAAGAAATACAGGAAATGAATATACAAAATAACCTATCAAGTTTTCTGTGCATAAGAAGCTATTTTAATCTTATCTGTCCTCAATTCACTCACAAGTTACTGTAATAACATTATAGCATTATGTCCAACCAGAGAAACTACACTTTCCAATGATGAAATAATAATTAATTATAAAAATCGGTTAATTTAGCTTCCGATATTACTTCATACAAACACAGAAACATTCTCTGTAGGCTATCTTTCATAGCTTTCGATTGTTGTGTCCAAGGCCCCTTATAGACGAAGTCATTTGTTTAATTCATTACACGGCCTTAGATGGCAGTTATTTTAATTTTAAAACTCATTTATCTCATTAAATATCAGTACTATCAAAATTTTGTAAAGAATAAAACTTATCGCAAATTAGTTTTAAAGAAACTTTTGGTATGTAACATTTTTTCATAAAAATCAATAATAAGCGAGATATTTCGATTTATTTAATTCAGGCCCCCTTATAACCCCCTTTTAAATAATGTATTTTGAATTCCATATAGCCTAAAATCTAAGTTACAACGAACTTAATTTATATTCCAATTTTCATCGAAATCGGTTCAGCCATTATGGCGTGAAAAGGTAACAAACATACAGACAGACATACAAACAAAAATTTCAAAAGAGCGATTTTCGGTTTCAGGGTGGTTAATTATATATGTTAGGACCAATTATTTTTGGAAAATCGAAAATTACCAAAAAATTTCGGCTACAGATTTATTATTAGTATAGATGGGGATTTGTTACCAAAATTAAATGAAAATGCCTCAAAAATGTCAGAATAACACAAAAGATGCTCTTATGAGTTGAAACAGGCAAAAAGTGCAAAAAAAACGCCCTAACAAATATGTCTTAAAACACTCGGTTTATCACATAACATATCAATACTAAAGCGGCTATGTTTCTGGCTTACTAGAAAAAAGATGCAATTTGATCAAAATCCTAGCTCTACTTATGACGATTGTACATTAGTTCTGCATTGTGAAGACCTCACAGTCAGAAGGTCCGCCATGCGAAAGAGTGTAGTGTTATCCAAAGAAATATCACATTACAACAGATGTCGTAATACCTCAAGCAGAATGTGTTATTATTATTATTATTATTATTATTATTATTATTATTATTATTATTATCATTAGCATATTTTTCTTTATTCCTCCTGTTACATTTTTGCAATCCATTGATAAATTTTGCAGCTAACGTGCTTCTATTTCTTCCTAATTAATCCAAAATCATTAACAATCCCATTGCCAAACAAGCAGAGATCAGGTAAGATCTTCACGAGCTATAGAGATGTTAGCTGCCAACCAATCGAGCTTTTCTCTTTGAGACATATGCCACTACAACACTCAGTAATCCATCACACTAATCTTGCAACAGACTCAAAAGCACCACAGGAGTCCTTTCACAAAACAAAACAGAACACAGCACTGTTCAATTACAACACTTGCAACCACATTTCGCATAATTTGATATTACAATATTTAGATGTGACAGTAGAAATGTTAATGTCTTTTAACGTCTGTAGTTATTACACAGTTCAGAATTTAATATTATATCGACTGACCAGTTAAAAATGAAAGAACTCTACGTCTTTTAAAGTTTTGAGAATATTGCATTTCAAAGTTTCATGTTTGTGTGAAAAATCCAATTTACATCACTCTAATTTGAAACTTATAAAACATCATTAACAGAATTTCGAGTAATTTCGATGTTCGTTGGGGTTTTCAGAGCAACATTAAACTTTAAAATGCAGTTTTATCAAAACTTAAAATTTTCAGTTGTGTTCCTTTTCAACTGACTTGTCGATATTAAATCATAGTATTATTGATGTTATTAGGTTATTACAGATTTATTAATATTGTTACGATGTTAATAATATAGTAGGTGTATATTGCAATATAAGGGTGTTAAGTGCATTTCAGCAGAATAGGGGTACAGTTAGAAAAAACTTTCAACAGCAAATATATCTGGATCTGGACATATTGGTAGTTAGCCTACGTACGTTAGAAATGGGGTATTTAAAGAAATATAATTATTTTTAACCATCTCTTACGATTTAGGAGTTAGGACCATTCTTTGTGTCGCATACGCAACTGCACCAAACTAAATTACTACGACTATTTCGTTTATATGACGTCATTCCATTTTGACCAGTGAAGTGTAATGAAATTTTGAATTCCAACCGATCACAGTCACACTTTGCGATAATTTTTGCAGCTAGATTTATCGCTATCAATTTATCGCATGGTCGTTCTTGTGTTTAGTCGTTGTCGCCAACTGTTTCCACGTAAATTGATGATCATGAATACATTAAGATGCAACTACACGGTTACACGTTTCTTTCAACTTTAAAAGCAATGAATGCAAGATTGATGTTTAATATTAATTAATATATTTACGCAGTGAAGACGACGTTCAAAACGGCGCACCATGTAGACACAAAATCTTCATGCTTCATGCTTTAGTTCCTTTACACACTACAGCGAGAATGCGTTCGTCGGACTGTAAAACATGCTTTCCTGTAGCACGAGTAAAGGTCGAAATAATGCACAGCTGACATTGGTCTTGCTCCCACAGGTAACTTAATCTATAATTGTAGCCTATAAAATTTGTATTTTGTGAATGAAATTAAACAATTAATAGAAAGTCAGATGTTCAAATGTATGTAACATCATCGCATATCAAACCCAAAGACCTTGCATAGTAATAATAAGGTCTTCGATCAAACTGCCTTCCGAATGGCGTAATAAAATTCGTGTTTTAATTAGGCCTATCTATACAGAGATGGCTTCACTGTGTAGTAACATGTCTCGCTGTGAATACATAAGCATTGGTATATAGCTGTCCCCACTGTTACTGTTAAATTAAATTATGACTTCAGCAGATAATGAAAATGTATTTATGTTATAATAATAAGAGAAAAGTGCAGTACATATAATTAACATTGTTAAACCTGTATTTCGCTTTTCGTAATTACCATTACTGAATAATAACATTATTTAGGTTTCAGGCTGGATCCGAAACCACGATTGTGCTTTCATATGGCATAAAAGCTTTGCCTTAACCGCTGCGTACGCACCTCTCCTGACTTCGTTTCTTATGTACACGCCATGAATTATTCTTCCTTAAACTCATTTTAAAAGTCACTCGAAATATCTGACGCGTAAATTGAGAAAGATTGGTGCGTTGTCAACACAATTAACACAAGGAGTCAAGTCAAATATTAATATAGGCTACTAGACAGTATATTCTTTTTTCTCTTATGAAATGGACTTCATGTGTAAAATCTCACAGAAGGTCCCCATGCAGTAGTCATAACCGGGTCGGCTCCAGAGAGCGTTTCTGTACTTTCAGGTCGAGCAGCTACCTTTGAGCGAGCAGCTGGCAACATTTGTAATCATTATGCATAGACTAAAGCACGTATTGCGAAGCATGTATGTGTAAAGAGACGCTTCCATAGTGCTCCTCCAAATAGAATCCAACACAAGGGAGGGTGAGAGGCGCATTGGACGCAGTGCTAAGTCGTAAACGATTTGGAGCAATAGCGGTACATGACTAACCTGATGTCAGGACTGTTGGAGGGTTACCGGGTGGAATTTATTGAACAGAGAACACCTCAAGCTAAAAACTAAGACAAACTAAAGCTCCTACAGCAGCGGTGACCAAAACTCGAGCTGCAGTGATTACATGCGACAGACAGCCTATGAAGTAAGAAGACGGAGGAAAGGTACTTGGCATGAAAACTACAACCAGTGGTGGTTCCTGTACTGACATCTTGATCAATCCCGCGGATAAAAATCTCAAGCCTTGCTGTATTAGTAATGTCACCGCTGTCATCAAGAGCCAGTGAATAATATACGATTCTTCTTGCTTCTTTTTTTTAACCTTCCTCTTGAATATAATCAGGAATTTTCTAAATTCTTCTCTCGATACTTGGTCGAGAAATCCGTAATTTTTCAAAATTAAAAACTTCTTATGGCAAGTTATTTAAGCTATAGGCCTATTAATCATTACTCTTTTGAGAAATTCTGTTGTATTAAAAGGCTTTAGAGCACGAGATATTTCAAACCTCATTTGGTAGCTGATTTTCTTACATTTATTTAACTCATCTTTCTCTTCCTGGCTATGATTTAAGAGATGTCAATTCCTGGCGTATAACAGTTCGTTGGCACATAATACTGAATTAAGTTTTTTTCTACAATATTATTATTAAATGAATAACTAATAAATAGTTACCCTCAACTAAAGTTTAAGAAGATTAAAATTGAGATAAAACCTAATAATTTTATCCTTCTAGGGAGAAGATCTAAAAATATCAATATTCATGCACGTAAAGAAGAATTATAGAAAAACATACTTAGTGGTCAATAATAATAATAATAATAATAATAATAATAATAATATTATTATTATTATTAATAATAAATTATTCAGTGTCGCAATTAATGTATCTATATACTCCTAATTGAACCGATACCATAATAACAATACTTCCAATTAATTTAATAAATTCATAACTAAAAAAAAAACAAAACAAAAAATGTTCACACCTGTGGAGTAACGGTCAGCGCGTCTGGCCGCGAAACCAGGTGGCCCGGGTTCGAATCCCGGTCGGGGCAAGTTACTTGGTTGAGGTTTTTTCTGGGGTTTTCACTCAACCCAATACGAGCAAATGCTGGGTAAATTTCGGTGCTGGACCCCGGACTCATTTCACCGGCATTATCATTTTCATATCATTCAGACGCTAAATAACCTAGATGTTGATACAGCGTCGTAAAATAGCCCAATAAAAAAACGATTTGATGGTGCAGTGTCTGCTAGATGTCAGATCTTTTTTTATGGAAGAGAAGGCTTTATGGCTTTAACTTTGCCAGTAGAAACAAATCTATTAAATATAATAATAATAATAATAATAATAATAATAATAATAATATGACTTCATTTATTTCGTTTAACTGTAGTAAGTAAATTGTTTAAGGCACATTGAGTTAATTATAATGGTTTTCAAATAATAATAATAATAATAATAATAATAATAATAATAATAATAATAATAATAATAATAATTTACACCATTATTTTTTTACTTGTTTATTTAACAACGCTAAAAAAAAGAAAAAGAAAAAGAACCGTTGAGCGAGCAAAGTAAACATATTACATTTTGTCCGACAGAACAACAAAAAAGTTCTCATTCTTTACAAAACCACCTCTTACTGCTTGTAGAGACACAGTTTGTAGAGCGACATGATACCGCCACTACTTGCCTTCAGTACGTGAATGAAACACACAGCAATGTACAGGAAACTCCTCGTATCCGTTTGAATGTCTGTGATTACACGATGTAATCGCGACACCCGCTTTGGTCACCGCTGTTCTACAGGGAGAAAGCAACTTTTTACAGCTCCGGAACTTCTGTCCTCTTCCTGAATCCCTCAGCCAATGAGAACAGGATAACCCACTCGCATTTCTGGCGCCACACAAGAAGTGGATACGACGTACCCATATAGAAACTTGTATATTCCCGAACTTTTCTTCCGCGCTTATCTTCCCGCCCTTCGAATGTCTGCCATCGGAGTGAGACAAGGGGAATGCTGTTACTTGCAACGTCGCGCCTTTGCTCTGTATATTCCATGTGCTTTACTACAGACGTCAGAAGTTGCATCTTTCTCAGCGACCATTACACAGGGTGCGCCAATTAATGTTTCCCATTTTCAAAATATCATAACTGATTTAACGTTTAAAGAAATTACAAACCATGGACACTGTTAAGCACGTTATAGTCTTGGATTTACAATTATTACCTTATTTTTTAAAAAACTGCATCTTTAAGGGGTTAGGTACAGCTTACAGCAATACAATTTTTTAAAATATTCAATATTTTTTCCCTCTATTACTGTATCTTGTACAATAATGAAAACTGGTATGTGTATAACACTGTCCTTTTGCTATGTGAAAAAAATATTTTTACGATTTAAAAAATTATATATATAGTTTTTTCAAAATTCAAAATGGTGGCAGTTCACTGTGCATTGATGAAGCGTTTCCCTCATAACTCATAAACTTGTTACCTTTTTCATGTTCTCTGTCTTTTATTTTATTGCTGAAACTCATGTTTACAATATCATGCTCTTTCAACTACATTCCTTAATAAATAATATTTTTTTTTTTATTTGTGTTAGAAGAAAATACTCATATTTGGCCATTTTTTTAAATTAATTTATTTTCTATCAGACAATCTATCAAAGGTAGAGACGTGATTTTGCATCATATTGTAGATATGACATCCGTAAATTCACACAAAAAATTTCATTACAGAATGTTGGATACTTTTTGTGTTATGAGGGAAACAATTCATCACTGCACAGTGAACTGCCACCAATTTTAATTTTGAAAAAACAATATTAATAATTTTTTAATTGTAAAGAAACATTTTCATAGAGGAGGACAGCGTTTTACACATACTAATTTTCTTTATTATACAAGATGCAGTAATATAATAATCCGTGGCGCTACAGCCTATGAAGGGCCAAGACCTACCAGCCGGCTGCTAGCCTCACGGCCACATGCCAAAGCAGAGGTGGACGATCATCCAACCAGAATGGAGGTATCGTGTGGTTAGCACTATGAGCCCCCCAGCCGTTATAGCTGGTTTGCGTAACCGGATTTCGCTACCTATCGTAGCTCCCCAAGTGTATTACGATGCTGGGTGGGCCCGGTCCCATACACTGGCCGAAATTTCATGAGAAAATTTCTTCTCCCATGAGGACTCGAACCAGCGCGCATTCCGTAACGCGAGTCCTAGGCAGGATGCCTTAGAACACGACTCCACGGCGCGGGACACAAGATACAGTAATGGAGGAAAAATATGTTGAATATTTCCGAACTTTTACTGCTGTAAGCTGTACCTAACCCCTTAAGTAAAATAACACAAGATAAGTTCTTATCACATTTTGAATGGGAACAATCTTGTGCCTAATTTTCGAATATAATTGGTGCGACTAATAAGACTTCTCCTTAACAGCCACGTACACTGTTGCCCGCAATCAGTGTGTATTATGTGGATAAAGGAATATTTAAAAAAAAAATAGGCTAACTTCCAAGAGATTTACGTAGCATCGAATTTGACAGTTTCATCAATTGACAGAAACATCATTTTATTTTTACTAACATTTCTAATATTAACCTGGCTATACCTTTGCTACCCCTTCCACGACTGGAGTTCGATGATACTGACGTAAAATACAAACAAATCACTTTACTAGGTATAGGAGGGAAGAAAAGTAGTTCACCCATTTACGTAAACTAGGAATTATCGCGATTTTGAGTTTGATAATTTTCATTAGGTTTCCCTTTAATCAAAATACAGTACTGTATTAAAATAAGTGTTTTTACTCATGAACTGAGCTATCCATTCGGACGTATTCATTATGCAGTGTATATCATACTGTCTACAGCACATTAGCGTACAATATAGAGAATGAAGTTAAATTGAAAAATAATCATATGGATATTTAAACACATTTTTTAAAATGGTGGCCGTTCATTTCGATACAGGCTTCAGTTCTAATGTGCATATTATCGCACTACAGACTACTGTACCTAATTCCACTTACCACTTTCGTCCTTCGTATTAGCAACTCATGTGGAAATAATTCTGTACTTAATCTATAAAAGATTACCTGACGTACTGTAAATTCAATCTTCACTTCTGCTCGGTCCGAAAAGGTAAAATTACTTAGATATCCTATCTACTTTCCATCCAAGTAGTTACGTCGCAGGGTCGTAGAAAGGAAGGAGGTCCTTTTATTTAAGTTATTTTAAACAGTTGTATAATATTACGTAGATACCCAATTCCTAACAGAAATTAATGATTTCAGAAAAGAGTTAAGACAGCCCAGCCATTAGCCTTTACAGAGAGGCGAGCAGAAGTAGGTGGGGAAAATCGGGATGAGACGTAGGCAAACGGAAGACAGTACCTGTACAAAAATATGATTCAATATTGAAAAGTCTTTCGTCACTGAAAAACGCGAATATATTTCTGAAACGTACTATACTCACTAACTCAGTACTGTTTAGTATCACCGTAAGGCACTTTGACTGCATACGCACTTTGACTGGTTCTGTATGGAGGACGATTCGAAGTTTAGTAGTAGAAGGGGTGGGAGTGAAGTACATTCAAAAACTCAGGTACAATAAAAATTGAAGTAAAAATAAAATGATGTCTCTCTATATGAATTAACGAAAAGTTTTTACACCCCTGCACGGCTTATCGGAAGTGCTGTTGGACGTGAAAATCCAATAGCTATATATATTCACTATTAATTAATAGTTTTGCGTCTCAGCTGGTGCCAAATAAGCTGTGTTATTCAATCAGGGTAGCGAGCCGTTGAACCGTTGCAGTATTATTTCAGCCGATCGTTTTGAAAGTAAATTAATTTTGCTTGGACCGCGGAGGTATTACAGGAGACTATTTATACCAACCACCTAGATATTAAATTAATTCCACTCTTCTGTGTAGTTTATCAGGCTCTCAGCATTAGTCCTCACTGGGGAAATTAAAAATTGTAACGTAATATCTCAATTGAAAATGTATCCTTTAAGCCAGCGTTTCTCAAACTTTTTTGACGTGGGGACCACTTTTTTAAGTCAGAACAGTTCCGCGGACCACCTTACTCTTGTTCCCTTAGAAAGCAAATTTATCATCTTTGTAGCATATTTTAATACCAGTATACTTATATTTCAAAGTAAAATTAATTAATTATAATACTTTTCTAATTGTATTTTTGTAGCCAATCACAAGTACAGGGACATCATTTTATTTTTACTTCAATTTTTATTGTACCTGAGTTTTTTAATGTACTTCACTCCCACCCTTTCTAATAATGAAGTTCAACCGTCCTCCATTCAGATCCAAAACCGTATATACAGTCAAAGTAGCCTTACGGTCATAGTAAACAGCGCGTTCCAAAAATATGTTCACGTTTTCCAGTGACGAAAGAGCTTTCAATATTGCATCATTTTCCATTTGCCTACGTCGCATCCCGGTTTCCCCCACCTGCTTCTATTCGCCTCTCTGTAAATGCTAGTGGCTGGTCTGTCTTAGCTCTTTTCTGAGAACATTAATTTCTGTTAGGAATTGGACGTCTACGGAATATTATACCCATTGTTTAAAATAACTTAAATAAAAGGGCCTCGTTAAGTAATTAACTGTCATGTGATTTCCTCTCTTTCTACGACGCTGCGAAGTAATCACTTGGACGGACAGTAGATAGCATGTCTGAGTAATTTTATTTTTTCGGATCGGGCAGAAGTGAAGATTGAATTTACAGTACGTAAGGTACTCTTTTACAGCGTAGGTACAGAATTCTTTCAACATGAGTTACTAATACGAAGTACGAACCTGGTAATTGGAATTACATACAATAGTCTATAGTGCGATAATATGCACAAAATAACTGAAGCCTGTATCGAAATGAACGGCCACTATTTTCAAAACTGTGTTTAAATACCCATATTATGATTATTTTTCAATTTAACTTCATTATCTATAGTGTATGCTGATGTGCTGTAGACAGTAAGTATAATATACACTGCATAATGAATACGTCCACATGGAAAGTCAGTTCGTGAGTAATAACTCTCATTGTTAATACTGTACTGTATTTTGATTAAACAAAAACCTAATGAAAATCATCAAACTTAAAATCGCGATGTTTCCTAGTTTAAGTAAATGGATGAAGTACTTTTCTTCCCTCCTATGCCTAGTAAAGTGATTGTTTTTATATTACGCCAGTATCATCGAACTCCAGTCGGGAAGGGGGTAGCAAACGTTGTTTCCGGTTCTTAATCGTTGAACCAAAGGTATGGCCAGGTTAATATTAAAAATATTAGTAAAAATAAAATGATGTCCCTGTATAACAAATTCTGTGCTTTGTTGATTCATCGCTTGCCTGTTACCAGTTAGTTGTTTGAAATCCGTCTTATGTGGTACGTGCTAGAACAGCTATGGGGACTATCAGCAAAGTAGAGAGGGAACGTTCCTACTCACCCCACATTCGTTTGATTGATAGGCGAGGGGTAACGCAGTTGTTTTGCTAAGTCAATTGCAGTGGTGGATTCGACACACCTTGCGCATCAGTAATTTCTCCGCTCTTATTTCTTGTTTCAAAATCTTTACAGTATTTTGTTTATAGGAACTACACGTATCATACAATAATTATGACGGCCACCTACTGTCATTAGGCAAATTATATATTTTTCAATTTTATAACTATTCCTTTATCATATGCACAAAAAATTCTTGAACTGCCTTGTGATCGACATAATAAAGTATTTCTTTTTTAAAAACAATAAAGAAAAAAGCAAAGCTCCATTGTCATTTAACTGCACAATATATTAAAAGATACAATGCTCAACATAATAAATTGTTTACTTTTTAAAACCAATAAAGTAACTAAGCTCCATTGTCATTTAACTTGTAAACACATTAAGCATAATATAATGATCAACAAAATCAATTGTTTCTTTTTATAAATACTAAAGAAAGTAAAGCTAAGCTCCACTTTCATTTAATTTTAAAACATATTAAACAAAATATATGAGATATGAATGAAACGAAATACTACTGTAGGCCTATACTGCTGGTTTTTAGTTTTTGTTGTTGATTGCCCTCGAAATTTCTTGTTATTAACTAAAAAGGATATATTTGGCTCTAAAATAGAACAACTCAACCGTAATACTGAAACTAAATGCATGTCTGTGATCCTAGACCTGGAGATACTTTTGGTCATATACATTTTGAAAAGAAAAACAGCTCACAACGGTAAGTTGAGCCAAACATAGATACCATACGCATTGCAAATGTGCGCAGATTAGGGAATTGCTCCTCTGGTAGGTATTTAAAGAGATCTAATCCATTTTTTCCTGAACACTTTAGTGGCGTGCTCTTTTGCATCTCTATATTGGGTCTGATGCTTGGGTAACATCAAATACAAATGGATTATTGAACAGACACATCTTCTTGTCCATTACAGTTACTTCTGAAAATCTTTCTCGGAAAGAGAACGCATCAAGTAGGCCTAATATGCACTCAAAGTTTTAAATAAGTTCAGTTCCAGATACTTAATAAAATAATAATCATCTAAATCCTGAAAATACCACAAACACATCTTGTTTTGTATCTTTTCACAAATATTAAGAAAGTAGCTTTTTAAATTGTAAATAAATACTTGTAAGATCACCGAAGTCCGCTTTATGCTTCCGATCAAAGTGGCGTTTAATATTGAAGCGTTTTATATGCGCAATTTAAAACCTACATATTAAGCAACAGACTTTCTTCTTTTTGTAAGAACAAAAAATTCTTTCTGCCACTCTTCCTGACACTGACGTCCCGAGATCGAAGCCATACCCGCCACTGAATGAAGCGTGTCTAGAGAAGCACCAGGCGGAGGAGAGGGTCGGTGGAGTGAGGTAAGGCGGCTTTGAGTGCAGTGGCCCTTCGGAGCCATTTTTCATCATGATTGTGCTAGTAGTTGTCCATGTCTCTGTTAAATAGTGCCCATTATAAATAATGGAAAACTGGCTTCGAACTGGATCTTTGAAAAGAAAGGAACATGATGATATGCTTCATTAAGCAGTGCTAATAGTTCAGAAGCTGTGTGTGAAGAAATATATTAATATCAGTGATTATAGTGCCATTAAAGAAATATCTAGCCCTAGTGGTAACTATTCAAAGAAAAAATACTTTCGTAAATATGACAAGAGTTATTTGGAACTTGGATTTACTGGTGTGGCAATTAGAGTGAACCAAAACCTCGGTGCATTATTACGAAGTGCTTTCAAATGAGTGTATGTAACCCGCGAAATTGAAACGGCACTTAGACACGAAATACACAAGTTTAAAAAGTAAATCTGTTGGATTTTAAAATAGGCGGACTCAAAAATTTCTTATATCGTCATCTGGAAAAAGAGATGAAAACAATAATGCAGAAACATGCCCAATTTTCAACTAGTAAAAATGAAATTTGGCACGTTCTATTATTGGTGTACGACGTATAGTTAATTGCCCGTTTCAATGTGCAGACTAGATGTCGGCAAAACTATTGAGAAAGTCATCATTACATCAAAAGGTTCGGTCCTCTGTTATGAATTTGGGTGGTTCCTGGCTGGGTTACAGGCTCGGCGCCAGATGTGGAGGGAAACGCTACGTATTATGTTGTCTATTAGAACTAAAGAACTAAACACAATCAAATACATAGCACAAGAAAACGGATACAACCCTAACATAATAGACAACATAATACGTAAGACAAAACAAAACCACAGAAAACAGAAGAATATAACACAAACACAAGAACACAAAAAATACATCACACTAACATACGAAAACAAAAAAACACATAAAATTGCAACCTCATTCAAGAAATTAAACTACAACATCGCATACAGAACAAATAACACTCTACAAAAACATCTGAACACACAAAAAAACAAACAAATACACTCACACAGGCGTATACAAACTCAAATGTAATACCTGCAACAACTTCTACATAGGACAGACAGACAGATCATTTCAAACACGTTACAAAGAACACATCACAGCCATAACAAAATTACAAAACACCTCCAAATATGCAGAACACATCACAAATGCCAACCACACCTACAGAGACATCAACACAGACATGGAAATACTGCACATCCAACCAAAAAGCCAGAAACTCAACACGCTAGAACAATATTATGAAATATACAGACACATGAAAACACACCCCAACGATATTCTCAACATACAACTCAATTTCAAGACACATACACTCTTTGACTCTACACTACGAACGCACCCTCACAGGAAACAAGAGGCGCCAAGACCAACATCGGCCAGTTCCGAAGATGACCGAAAATAGGTCGAAACATGTTAACAAGGTACGTTAAAATTTAACACAAGAAAGTTCTTATCATACATATTCCGAAAGTAAATTAATTAGGCGTAGCGGTAAGAAAGAACTTGATTTAGAGATATCTATGGGATTATTGAAGAGTCAAGAAAGTTTTGTTTAGTTTTCTAAAGAAGTGTGCTTTGTTCATAAAAGCACTCCAGAAGATTTCATACTGAGTCTCCAAGGCATCGACAGTTGGGCTGTGCGCCAGCAATATATTATAATACAGGCTTCGAGACTTTGGACCCGATACAATAAGTTTACTTTGCATACACTATAGGTTGTTGACTCGCTGCAGGTAGATAGAGATGTGTTGAGGTAACAACGTTGCTATTTAGAGTAGAGTACGGTAGTATGGGGAAACACACATATGTACATTCTGAAAGTAAATATACATTGCACAATGATAATGTCAAAAGAATGTGAAAAACATTTATTCTCCTGTCTTTTATAAGCATTTGTGTTTAATTATACACAGTGTTAATGGTGGAAATAAGTATGTAGCAATTTTAATTTTTTTTATTTATTCTATTGGTCGTCTTTAGGAAGTGCAGTTACAGTACCGAATTGCAATGTACTACAAGATACATTCTCAGTGTCTCAAACGTAAATCTTTTTCGGTTATCTGCCAAACTTTGTACTGTAGAAAGCTGCGTTCTACGTCCCATGACATGATAGAAGCAAAACGAAAAAACCTGACATCATTGCAGTCTCTAAGAGACAGTCCTTTATTCTCGGGTTACTCTATGTCCACTACTTTGTTACACAATGTTCCATATCCGTTATTTTCACATACAATTTATTCCCACTTCTGTTTTACAAGTTCAGTAACCGGTGTGCTTGATGTCTCATTAATTCTCTGCATCATTTTCTATATTAATTTGAGGGCTTCCGGCATCTCTTGCTCTGACTTTTCTAACCGTGTAATAGTTTCAGACACAGTTTGTATGAAAACCAAATTATTCGTCAGAACCTTCAAATCCAGAGCGTTTTCCTTTGTGTATTTGTTGGCATCCATTCTACAGTACCCCAACCCACTGTACGCTTTACCACTATACTCAGTACGCCGTTATGCGGATTTCCCACTGAACTGCTCTATCGGGTTCGAAGTCTCGAAGCCTGGAATAACTATAAAGGCATCAGAAAGGAGACTTTTCATATACATGTGTAGAATTTAAGGATAAGGCGTTGAACACTGTTATTACTTTGTGCTGCGCTTTCTCTTCAGTTAGAATGTCTGTTTTTTTTTATGGTAGCGAATTGTGCGTGTGCGTGCATGCAGATATTTATTGTGCGGGCTGCTAACTCCTCGAGCACTCAAGGGTGAAATGGAACAGTATTCTGATCCTACGCTCTTCCATTTTATCTTCATCTTTATCCTCAACTTACGAAAAAGAAGGAATAAAAAAATACAATCCTCTATAAAACTCATCTCATGTCTGAAGAGCCCAATTTATATAATACTGTTATAAGTTTGGATAGCCAATTTATAGCTCAGACTTACAGACAAGGCTGTTGAGACGGGGCAGAGGGGGGTTAAGAGGTTGTTACCAGTTCGAATGATGCCAAGTCTCTGTTGAAAAGGGATCCAAAAATACATTAGAGTATAAGTTACAAGACTGTTTGGGTATGTTACAACACTGGACGATGGGTGGGGTTATTTTAAATTTTGTAGGTATCCAATGATCGATTTTAGCTTTATCCATTAGCCTACATCACTGGTGATCTATCTGATGCTGACGAAATACAATGCACATACAGTGAAATAATGTTTACGTATTCATAAAACTTGTTAGGCACAATAAATATCTTCATGAATAATATGCAACAACAGATCAATCAACGAAATCGCTTTTTTTTAGACATACTGAAGTATTTAGTTCAATTTAGGTATAAATTCATCAGTTTCTTCAGGAAGAAAGCAAGTGTAGGATTTTTTTTGGAAAAAAACAGTCCTAGTCTAAAACATAATATAATAATTTATTACATTAAACTGTTATATTATAGGTTCAAGTAAAAATACAATTTTATATACATTGAAATCTCACTTTACGGAGCAGCTGAGTTATGTTCACTTATCAGCTGAGTTTCCTTATACGGGCAGCTATGGAGGGGTTACATGGAAGGTGAGTTGTCCCCGAAGCAGTAGTGGCTGTGTCCATGAAATAGGGTGGCAGTGGTAACTGAATTGCCTACAACAATTACAATTAATAATAATAAAACAATTAATACGGTAATACTTATGATCAGAGACCTGAAGTTTAGGTATTATGAATCATTAAAATAGGCAGGCAAAAAGGCATTATAAATAGCTAAAATACGCAATAAAAGGCAATTACAAAAACCTTTCACTTTCCACAAAGGGATTTCGGCAGCAAGAAAAGCTTTACATAAGTCGAATGCAAATTGAGATTTTCGACTCGATGTTGCAATTACTGTTGAAAGCAAAGAAATCTTCTTCCCAGTAGCCTTGGAAAATGTATTTTTGAGTTTGGTTGTACTGATATGTTGCGATATGAAATAATATTTAGCTAGCTATTATCGCCGCGGTCTGATGCTTAACATTCGGCAGGTCTTTGAGCGGCCTCGTGCGTAACATTCGGTAGGTCTTTGAAATTTAATTGTATTATTGTTTTCAATTTCTTATGTCGCCGCTCCAATCACTCGCCTCAATTTCAATGTTGCAACCAATAAGCTGCTTCCATTATTAAATGACACCTACTTGTCTAATCCATGTGGACCAAAACCGAGGTTGCAATATCTTGTGCTGAGGACGAACATTAAGGTATGTGATTAAAATTATAATTAAAGAGTTATTATGAATTAGATTTCGGTTGAAAATGTAGATTTATTTATTTTTTTCAATACATTATTTGGTTTCCTCTCTCTAGAATGGTACATCACACATGATCATATTGGAATTGTAATCAATTTAATTTTTCGATTTTCTGAAACTAATAAGTAAATATGTAAATACATAAATAAGTAAATAAATAAGTAAATAAATAAATAAATAAAGGAAGAAGTAAATAGGTAAAGGAATAAATAATAAATAAGTAAAGAAATAAATAAAGGAAGAAAGAAGGAGAGGATGATAGAAAGAAAGAAAGACAGAAAGGTAGAAAGAAGGAAGGAAGAAAGAAAGAAGGAAAGGAAGAAAGAAGGAAAGGAAGAAAGGAAGGAAGAAAGAAGGAAGGAAAGAAAGAAGGGAAGAAAGAAAGGAAGAAAGAAAGAAGGAAGGAAAGAAAGGAAGAAACAAGGAAAGAAAGGAAGAAACAAGGAAGGAAAGGAATAAAAGAAAGAAAGGAAGGAATAAAGAAGGATGGGAAGAAAGAAAGAAAGGAAGGGAAGAAAGAAAGAAAGGAAGGAAGAAAGAAAGAAAGGAAAGGAAGAAAGGAAGAAAGAAGGAAGGAAAGAAAGGAAGCAAGAAAGAAAGGCAGAAAGAAGGAAGGAAAGAAAGGAAGAATCAAGGAAGGAAAGGAAGAAAGAAAGAAAGGAAGGACAGAAAGGAAGAAAGAAATGAAGGAAAGGAAGATAGAAAGAAAAAAGGAAGAATGAAAGAAACAAAGAAAGGAAGAAAGAAGGAAGGGAGAAAAGAAGGAAAGGAAGATAGAAAGAAAGAAAGAAAGAAAGAAAGAAAGAAAGAAAGACAGGAAGAAATAAAGAATCAAGGAAAGGAAGAAAGAAAGAAACAAAGAAAGGAAGAAAGAAGGTAGGGAAGAAAGAAAGAAAGAAAGAAGGGAAGAAAGAAAGGAAGGAAGAAAGAAGGAAAGGAAGAAAGAAAGAAAGAAATGAAGAAAGAAAGAAGGAAGGAAAGAAAGATAGAAAGAAAGGTAGGAAAGGAAGATAGAAAGAAAGTAAGAAGGAAGGAAGCAAAGGAAGATAGAAAAAAAGAGAGAAGGAAAGAAAGAAGGAAAGGAAAATAGAAAGTAAGAAGGAAGGAAAGGAAGATAGAAAGAAAAGAAAGGAAGAAAGACGGAAGGAAAGAAAGAAGGGAGGAAGGTAGGAAGGAAAGAAAGAAAGAAAGAAAGAAAGGAGGAAAGAAAAATATATTAAAGATGTTAAACTCTCCAGCAATATCTGTAATATTTTCGCCGTTTTCGAGACGTTGAATAATATTTACTTTATGAGAAATACTCAGACGTGAACGTGTTTGTGACATGAAGCCTTACCGGTATGCGGGGACTAGGATTCACGTTTTACTGTTTTCTGCTTTCTTTAGACTCAAACGCATTCTACTAAATCGACGGAGCAGCGTACTTTCCGTCAAGTTTGAAGACATACGCCATTCACATATTAACACCAAAACAGGGAAATGAACAGTTCTGACTGCGCAAAGAGGAAGCGACTGGGAAGTACACACACACACAAACACACACACGGGCAGAAGAGAAAGGAGCCATTAGTCGCGCCGCGTCAGAGGGAGCGGTCCAACAGACTAATTTGCAAGTGTCCAATATTACCGCACTCACCGCAGGATATAAAGTCAGCGCACCGCTACTTTATGGACTTGAATCCTTCTTCTATATCGCTAAGTTAATTCTAACGAGTCCCTCCTCCCTGTGGCTGAAACATAATTAGTAAAAATGTGGCCCCAAATGAGAGAGACCTTGCGTGGCGGGCTGCCTAAATCCAGCATTAAATATTCAGCTCTCACTTATGCGCACTCGAGTGCCACAGAAAAGACATTAATTTCTTTTCAACAGTTTAATCTTAACCTGTTTATACTTCTGGCCATGAGCTTAAGAAAGTCGAGCTTAATAAGGACGGATGAGAGCTAAAAGTGAAGCTGAGCGCGCGGGAAATGGCAAAATGCGGGAGGCAGAGTCGCATGAAAAATGTAAAGTGCTCCGCCAGGAGAAAAGGATTACGGACAGAAAAAGCGAAATATGCAGAAAAATTGCTCCTGTATTATTATTCCATGAACTGAATATACCAACGCGTGTGATAAATATCAGCATAGGATTAATTAAATAAACACAAACAAGTAATACTCAATTAATATTTGAGGAGAAAAATTCGCTCCGGCGCCGGGGATCGAACCCGGGTCCTTGGTTCTACGTACCAAGCGCTCTGACCACTGAGCTACGCCGAATTCAATCCACAGCACCGGATCGAATCTTCCTCCTTCAGTGTTTCCCTTTGTGGCCTGACTCCAAGTTAGGCATATATGTTGACGTATATGTCTAGTGTCAACTGCCATTATACTAGGAGCGCACTCGGTTGAGTGACTTATATGGCCGGGATTCCGCAGTTATGATGCACTGCTAGCTATGAGAATATTAAGGATTTATTAATTTGTCCTACAGAATAATCTCTGTAATGTTGACAATTAATATTTGAGGAGAGAGATTATTCTGTAGGACAAATTAATAAATCCATAAATAATATTGTCATAATTATCAGGGTAAGGTTGCTTATATCGCATACGTTTTCACATAAAGGCTAATAAGTACGTTTATACTCGCTTATTTTTTTAGTTGGTTATTTAACGATGCTGTATCAACTACTATGTTATTTATCGTCGATGAGATTGGTGATAGCGAGATGGTATTTGGCGAGATGAGGCCGAGGATTCGCCATAGAGTACCTGGCATTCACCTTACAGTTGAGGAAAACCTCGGAAAAAACCCAACCAGTTAATCAGCCCAAGCGGGAATCGAACCCGCGCCCGAGCGCAATTTCAGATCGGCAGGCAAGCGCCTTAACCGACTGAGCCACGCAAGTGGCTCGCTTATTAGATAGATAGATAGATAGATAGATAGATAGATAGATAGATAGATAGATAGATAGATAGATAGATAGATAGATAGATAGATAGATAGATAGATGGATGGATGGATGGATGGATGGATGGATGGATGGATGGATGGATGGATGGATGGATGGATGGATGGATGGATGGATGGATGGGTAGGTAGGTAGGCAGGCAGACAGACAGACAGACAGACAGACGGGAGGGCGAGCGGACAGGTAGACAGGTACGTACGTAGGTAGGTAGGTAGATATGTAGGTAAGTTAGACAGATACACAGGTACGCAGATAGATAGATATAGGCCTATAGGTAGGTAGAAGATAGACAGAAAATTTAATGTCAGACAGCACAAATACAGCCCATAGACAACGCCTAAATATATACAAATATATGAACCGTTCAGAGCGTAAGTGGTGTAAGTCAAAAATGGGTAATGAGGGTTAAAGTAAACATTCTGTAAAATACAGAGCAAAGTAACAATTAATATTCAATTTATTTAAACTATTAGTAGTCAGTGGATAGCACGAAGTTCATATTAATTGCTACTTTGCGCTTTATTTTACAGAATTTTTACTTTAAACCTCATTACCCAATTTTGACTTACACCACTTCTCCTCTGAAAGGCTCATATAATACGTTATACTTACTTACTTACTTACTTACTTACTTACTTACTTACTTACTTACTTACTTACTTACTTACAAATGGCTTTTAAGGAACCCGAAGGTTCATTGCCGCCCTCACATAAGCCCGCCATCGGTCCCTATCCTGTGCAAGATTAATCCAGTCTCTATCATCATATCCCACCTCCCTCAAATCCATTTTAATATTATCCTACCATCTACGTATCGGCCTCCCTAAAGGTCTTTTTCCCTCCGGTCTCCCAACTAACACTCTATATGCATTTCTGGATTCGCCCATACGTGCTACATGCCCTGCCCATCTCAAACGTCTGGATTTTAAGTTCCTAATTATGTCAGGTGAAGAATAAAATGCGTGCAGTTCTGTGTTGTGTAACTTTCTCCATTCTCCTGTAACTTCATCCCTCTTAGCCCCAAATATTTTCCTAAGCACCTTATTCTCAAACACCCTTAACCTATGTTCCTCTCTCAGAGTGAGAGTCCAAGTTTCACAACCATACAGAAGAACCGGTAATATAACTGTTTTATAAATTCTAACTTTCAGATTTCTGGACAGCAGACTGGATGATAAGAGCTTCTCAACCGATTAATAACACGCATTTCCCATATTTATTCTGCGTTTAATTTCCTCCCGAGTGTCATTTATATTTGTTACTGTTGCTCCACGATATTTGAATTTTTCCACCTCTTCGAAGGGTAAATCTCCAATTTTTATATTTCCATTTCGTACAATATTCTGGTCACGAGACATAATCATATACTTTGTATTTTCGGGATTTACTTCCAAACCGATCGCTCTACTTGCTTCAAGTAAAATTTCCGTGTTTTCCCTAATCGTTTGTGTATTTTCTCCTAACATATTCATGTCATCCGCATAGACAAGAAGGTGATGTAACCCGTTCAATTCCAAACACTGCCTGTTATCCTGAACTTTCCTAATGGCATATTCTAGCGCGAAGTTAAAAAGTAAAGGTGATAGTGCATCTCCCTGCTTTAGCCCACAGTGAATTGGAAAAGCATCAGATAGAAACTGACCTATACGGACTCTGCTGTATGTTTCATAATAATAATAATAATAATAATAATAATAATAATAATAATAATAATAATAATAATAATACTCGTAATAATAATAATAATAAATAATAATAATATGTTGTTGTTTAGTAAATTATCTGAAGACAAGTCTGAACCTCACAAGTGATACCAAAAAAGCATCACTTACGAGACAACTAGGTGAGGAGATATTGGAGTAGGGTAGCCAGTTCCTTTTCCCCTCCATTGTGTATATCGCAGACTTTACATTAGTTAGACTTCAGATGTATACAAACAATTTTTCATCCTCTGACACTTATCGTCAAGTGAGATGTATTGTCTGATAATAGATGTGGGCCTACATATCAGCCAGAACCTCAATCAGAGAACTATATAATATGTACAATGCAATTGAATGGAATTGAGGCGGAAGACAGTCCTAACACTGCGACTTTAAAGATCTATTGCGCTTTCCCGTCGTAATATAGATTAATTTAATAACATTGTGCGCGACCACTTTTGATTAAACTAACACTCGAAAACGCAGCGCATTCACAGAACGCCTATGTAGCGTAATGTATCATTGTTAAGGTGAGGCTAGCCACGATATAGCGAATCGATACAACCTCACGGAATCCCCCTCAATCTTGCGAGTCAAGGTCGTAGCTCTGCCTTTAGAGGCTTCTGCCACAAGCTTCGTATTGAATTCTCCATCCTGGAATGATTGCCAACTGTGAACTTAAAATATGAAAGGATCGGAGTGAAAGTGTTACGATACATCGTTATTACGAACTTGTAATCCTAATATTTCAATTGACGGAACAACGCTACCATATGCAACGGAATACACATACCTAGGCCAACTAGTTTCCTTTACAGACAAGACTGGAAAAGAAACAAGAAAAAGAATATTCTTAGCTTGGAAATCCTTCTGGTCCCTCCAGTTCATACTCCTGGACAAGACAATCAACAGAAGACTCAAATTCGAAGTACTACAAACCTGCGTCTACCCTACACTACTTTATGGATGCCAAACATGGTCGACAACAAACAGACAGATGAATGCGCTAGAAATATGCCAAAGGAAAACGGAACGAAAGATATTGGGAATAACTATGAGAGACAGAATTTCCAATGATTCGCTGTCCCAAATGGCATCAACAACAAACGTCACACAAAGAGCAAACAAATTGAAGTGGAAGTGGGGAGGCCACATCGCGCGGATGAAAGACGAAAGATGGACATACAGAGCCACCATGTGGGACCCGCGCACAGGAGACTGGCACAGAGGCAGACCAAGGAAGAGGTGGGCAGACTTCTACACAACACAAGCAGGCCAGCAATGGTTTTTTATTTTATTGGGTTATTTTACGACGCTGTATCAACATCTAGGTTATTTAGCGTCTGAATGATATGAAGGTGATAATGCCGATGAAATGAGTCCGGGGTCCAGCACCGAAAGTTACCCAGCATTTGCTCGTATTGGGTTAAGGGAAAACCCCGGAAAAAAACCTCAATCAGGTAACTTGCCCCGACCGGGATTCGAACCCGGGCCACCTGGTTTCGCAGCCAGACGCGCTGACCGTTACTCCACAAGTGTGGACTCAGCAATGGTCCAGAATAGCAAGAAGCAGGGGAACATGGAGAACAATTGGAAGTCGACTACAAATGAAGACAGTGCCAGCCACAAACAACATCCCAAGTTGACTCAGTGAAAGTGTATTCAATATAATCAAAGTGACAGCGAAATCAACTCCAACCAGACAAAGAAACACTAGACACAACCTGACGCGGAGTAGCTCACCGCGTTAGTGAAACAGAGCTACCCTCTAGCACAGGTATGCTCAAAATTATAAAAGCCCCGATTACACGGATGATGCTGCACTGCATAACACACACAGTGTACGGACTGGGCTCAGCAACTACATTGCATTGTGGATTGCAGCACCGCCCGTAGCATAGTTCTTACCGAGCCCCTACAGCCCAGGCTGCGCAGACGTTTAGAGTCGGGACAAATTGAAGCTTGCGCCCGCCGCCATGTTTGGGGAGAGCGCCGGCTAGCAGACATCCGCATATGCAATGTTTAAGGTTTAAAATAATACGTTTTTTTATATTTTATAAACCAATCGGAGTAACTAAATGAAACAAAATCCTGTTGAGATTTAAAGCGACTACGTTGTGGACATAATTCAAGTTACCGTTAGTATGACGTGAAACGAAAGATGACGGAAACAATTTGATAATTATCAAAGACGTTGTAATTATTTGACATCATTTTAGAGCGAATAAAAAATACAAATGCATATTGTAAGCCAGTTCGGGTGAAAATAAAGTTATGTATTAGTAGTCTATTACCTGTTATTCGTAAAACACTGCCAGCTATGTATTGTACATTACATAAAACAATATATAAGTTATCCTACTATGTACATATGTTTCCTTTGATGTAGAGGAGAAACGAACAATTTGATCTACTTTCATATTGTATAGTATAATACATCTGTAAAATAAAAACATGTACACTAATGTTCTAGTTTTAAGATATAAATACCATTCATTAGCTTATTATCATAGTAATATAAAATAAACTTTACATGCAGGAATTACTCCGTCAAATATAGGTACTTGAACACTTAGAGGCTATATGAATTTTAGGCCTAGTGTACAGAATAATAGCTTACCTATTGATTCTTAATTAATAAGATGGACTTCCTTAAATTTCTTACAAATTTATGTAAATTCATGTTAGAACTTTTAGGTGTATGGTGATATCTGATCTTTATGTATATAAGGTCATTATGGCCAATTTAACACGTCTAAAAATATTAATATCTCTGCTTCCATACCTGTAAAAAAATATGTAAGCATATTGTTTTATTTTGAAAATATTGGCGTAAGTACCATTCATTAGCTTATTATCATAGCAGTAGTAGGACTATAAAATATACTTAACAGGCATTAATTACTCTGTGAAACCAATTTTGAATTAGTAATTACTAGCACTAAGTTATAAGTTTAAACAAGTTTATTAGCGGTATTTTGAAAACCTAATATTCAGAACAACGCTTTTTTGTGTTAGATATTCGCCTTCGTCTGTAGCTATTATCTCGGTACATGTCCAACTAGGCTAAGCAAGCAAGAAATAAATTGTACGGTAATTATATTACTGTATTTACTTGTGCAGAGAAATTCTAGATCCTTTCTTGTACGTGTATGTACAATTAAACGCTGCACACGAATTCACCATAGTGAACGGCACACTCAAATTTACTACTTAGGCGTAGAACTTATTAAACAATAACAAACCTACACGTTAGCAACGTGTATCTCTAACTTGTAGGAACACATTCACACTTCGAAGATATTACGCATTTTTAAAATACACTAATTGTTAGAAACGACTATTAATGTACTCCATCACTGACTAAAAAACTGAACTTCCTATTAACTTTAACTTTAATGCACTATAAAAAATAACACAAATTAACACACTATTGAAAGTAAACAACACAAATGAACACGTGAATCTCCATGTGTTGATGCTTGATAAAGTGCTTCTACTCCCAAGACATGGCGTCGCGCGAACCTGCGCGAGAGGTTTCAAATTTGTACACGACATCAGCGCCAATTGTGTGTCTAGATATATAACTACAACGTCTTTGGTTCTTACACTCTTACAAATAGGGATAATAAACTGAATTTGAAAAAGGAAAGAGTATACACTGCAATATTCAGTTATTACATTATTTATTATGTTTAATATAGTTATGATGTAATAATATCATAGATAACATCATTTTCATATTTCACCATAAAGTCTACATTGCGGTCTATTCAACATATGCATTCTTTTCTGCAAGTAATCGCGAATCTATTTGCAACGAATTCACTGCAATGCGCAAAGATGCTCATCTGTTAATCGAACCTATGTTTGGATTTAGCAACCTTCATTCTCGAAAATAATTGTTCGCTTACATATGTCCAGGCGAAGGTAGCTAATATAGTGGCAGCGAATAAGCTCATCTTGAAATATTTCGTCGTGTTCATTTTTTAAATAGTTCAATGCTTGTCGAGTCATATTCTCTGCATTTAGTTCTGAATTCTACGTTACTTAGTAAATCAATTAACTCGTCCTGGAACTGCACTCTCACGGATTATACTGAATTTACTATGAAAAGATTACAAAAAGACTAATATCACTCTACATACGTCTAAAATCACTAAATCTATGTTCTGTGAATTCACATTTGAGCTGTTGCAGTACAGAGACATTATTAACTATATTTTGTTCAGGCACCATACATCTCTTTACAAGTTCACCATCCGTGAAGGGTTTTAGTGCCTTAGCTAATTCCCAACATCCTAAATAGGCTAACTTGCTCCAAAATATAGACCCTGAATTGTTCGACTCTCTTCAATGTTTGGCCTTTCATGAAGTGCTTTCAATTCTTGAAGCTGTAGTGCACATTGCACCCCTGAAAAATTATTTTATCAAAATATATATTTCTGTTGGAATAAAATCACCACAATAACAATAATAATAGTAATAATAATAGGTCTAATAATAATAATAATAATAATAATAATAATAACGTTGGTATATGAAAATAGGTTATATTACAGAAAACAGCTTTTCTGTCACTTCGGCATGTTCTGGGTGGCAGAGCCTATAATGTCATTTTACATTGCTCGGTAGTATTCCTGACAGTACCTTACAACATAATAAACAATTTATGTTTTCACCGAACGTACAACAAAAATATTCTTCCTCCCACACTGTACGGAATGATCGTTTGCTTACAGAAGGTTTTGACTGTGTCATTGTCCCGCACTGTTCGTGCGTTTAATAAGTACTTGAACTGCCTTCTGCAGTCATCCGTCGAGCTTCGAACGAGGAACAGCACGCTCTACATTCGAAGGTTATGATTACAGAACGTAATCGGGAGTCAGAGAATGAGCATACCTGCTCTAGCAGGAGGCCTTTGCCCTTCAAGGGACACATTAGGCTATTATTATTATTATTATTATTATTATTATTATTATTATTATTATTATTATTATTATTATTATCCTAATATTGTTACTAGGTATAACTTAAATTTTTTTGGTAGGCTAAGGCTCAGAAGTCTCTTAAAGAGTTTCGCCATTGTAATCAACCTGAACTTTGTACGTGTTGTACTGTACCTTTGAGTTAGCAGCCCCTTACAAAGACAAAACTAAGAACGTAGCTAATCAAGACGAAGATCCGCAGCGTTGTGCGGGCATGTCGCTATTGCAGGAGTGATGAATATATTCTGCGGATCTCCACCACGGACCACACTTGATTATATACATCATTCATGCATTCAAAACAGAGTTAGGTCAGAAGTTATCACAGAGATAACCAAACGTCACCGGGAAAGAGATGGCGATGCCACACACAAGTGGTGCGAATGGGATGGAAAACGACATTATTAGTCAGCGGGGCCGAGGTGATGTAGTTAGTGGCGCCTGGCACATCATTTGTCTGCTGCCTGTTTGATGCTGTTCCATTTCACACAAAGGGATGGCCAACGCCGCAATTTCGTCATATCGCATCGGCATCATTTCACGCACAATTGAATACAAAGGATTTTTAGGACGAAATGTACAACGCCTTTCTGTTCTTGTTGTTTCTTGAGGGTAGGAATAGAACACCGGATTAAGTTCTTCTCTACGTTCAATTGTCCTCCTTTATTACACGAATTACAGAGAAAAGTTCAGGGACAAAATAAAATATATCTGAATTTTCACAGACATACGTGTCCGTTATATCTCATAGAATATTTTCACCCTAATCTCATCTCATCTTATTTCATCTAAATAATAATAATAATAATTACTGGCTTTTAAGGAACCCGGAGGTTCATTGCCGCCCACACATACGCCCGCCATTGGTCCCTATCCTGAGCAAGATTAATCCACTCTCTATCATCATATCCCACCTCCCTCAAATCCATTTTAATATTATCTTCCCATCTACGTCTCGGCCTTCCCAAAGGTCTTTTTCCCTCCGGCCTCCCAACTAATACTCTATATGCATTTCTGGATTCACCCATACGTGCTACATGCCCTGCCCGTCTCAAACGTCTGGATTTCATGTTCCTAATAATTTCAGGTGAAGAATACAATGCGTGCAGATCTGTGTTGTGTAACTTTCTCCATTCTCCTGTAACTTCATCCCTCTTAGCCCCAAATATTTTCCTAAGCACCTTATTCTCAAACATCCTTAACCTATGTTCCTCTCTCAAAGTGAGAGTACAAGTTTCACAACCATACAGAACAACCGGTAATATAACTGTTTTATAAATTCTAACTTTCAGAGTTTTTGACAGCAGACTGGATGATAAAAGCTCCTCAACCGAATAATAACAGGCATTTCCCATATTTATTCTATGTTTAATTTCCTCCCGTGTATCATTTATATTTGCTACTGTTGCTATCAGGTATTTGAATTTTTCCACCTCTTCAAAGGATAGATTTCCAATTTTTATATTTCCATTTCGTACAATATTCCCGTCACGAGACATAATCTTATACTTTGCCTTTTCGGGATTTACTTCCAAACATATCACTTTACTTGCTTCAAGTAAAATTCCCGTGTTTTCCCTAATCGTTTGTGGATTTTCTCCCAACATATTCACGTCATCCGCATAGACAAGAAGCTGAGGTAACCCGTTCAATTCCAAACGATCTCTGTTATCCTGGACTTTCCTAATGACATATTTTAGAGCAAAGTTAAAAAGTAAAGGTGATAGTGCATCTCCTTGCTTTAGCCCACAGTGAATTGGAAAAGCATCTGACAGAAACTGAGCTATACAGACTTTGCTGCACGTTTCACTGAGACACATAATTAATCGAACTAGTTTCTTGGGAATACCAAATTCAATAAGTATATCATATAAAACTTCTCTCTTAACCGAGTCATATGCCTGTACCCTTATACTCCCTTTTTCTCCATTTTCTGTTGAATACAAAATATCTGATGAATAGTTTATCTATTACGCCTAAAACTACACTGATAATCTCCAATAATTTCATCTACATATGGAGTTAATCTTCTCAAAAGAATCCTGGAGAAAATTTTGTACGACGTCAACAAAAGTAATATTCCTCGGAAGTTTTTTCTTTCAGATTACATATTAGAGAACGAGTAGCCGCCGCTGTAAGAAGTAGCTACGAAATTACAGCCCCCACAAGACTCTCATTGACGACAGCTATGAAGCTGTTCAAAGTAAAAGTACTGCCGGTAATCACATATGGCTTGGATCTAACCTGGGAACACCTCAAGATAGCAGACCTAAAAGCAATAGGAAGTACAAAGGCAAGATATCTCAAGAGAACGCTGGAATATCAAAATAGACACCTTCCCGCCTAGCTTACGAGTTCCTACCTTGTTGAGGACATCCGAGTAACTATGCAACTACCATTCACACCCCAAGGGCAAGAACTGGTACGAAGAAGAAGAGAGAAGAGAAATTTTATGTAGCTGATGCAATGGTTAATAGAAACTGAACAGGGTCCAATCGGAAATTAAGAAGCACGATCACTCGACTAGCAGTACATGGCTACCACCATAAATTCTGCAAAAAGAAATATTTACGTAATCCAAGTGAAAGTTGTGTGTGAACTATGTGGGAAACTATGTGGAAGATATCATTATGACTATTACACTCTTACTACGTCATACTACTTTTGACCAATAAAACGGTACGAAAGGACGTATTTCAACCAATCATGGCTGCTTATCGCACAATTTTATCGCGTCCCTAGCATTTGTTTAATTTTATCGCGTCCCTAGCAACTGTTTAATTTTATCGCGTCCCTAGCATTTGTTTCTTTGTTTGCCAACATTTGAAACTGCGCTGCTCTGGACGTCAAAAATATATATAAAATTACAAACCACTCCAGTCGATGCACAGCAGTTTCAAATATGACTCGCATTGGCATTCAAGGACAAGAATTAATAAACATCACTGATCATACCTATGCATCTTCTGAAATCCGATTTACAAATAAATGAAGAGCACCATTCGGAAATCCTGAATAGGTTGAATACACCATGTAGGCCTAAATCAACGAGTTCCACTTCTATTATGCACACGTCCAATATAACATCAATTGAACCACAAACCACATTCAAATTTGAAAATTGTACATTCAATAATTATTCCTTTTAAAATTATTCATGCGGAAATTCTGAATAAGTTGAATACACCATGTAGGCCTAAATCAACGAGTTCAACTTCTATTACGCACACGTCCAATGTAACATCAATTGAACCACCAACCACATTCAAATTTGAAAATTGTACATTCAATAATTATTCCTTTTAAAATTATTCATGTTTATTTTTTATGTCATCATCGTTAATTAAAACTTTTCTAACATTTGTGTACATTAGTTAGGTTATGTTATAGCTTCTGCTCTGAGAGGATAAAAAGAACTTCTGCTATATGATATTATGGATAGTCACGTATCAGAGATTGTTTAATATTAAGATTTATTGAATAGTAATCATTACAGTGTCTGTATAAAGACACTACTGCCATCTAGCATGCATCTAGCGTAATATTTGTAATGTTGAGATGGTACAATAATACATTTGAAGACAGTTGTATTTTCGTAAGTCAATTAATATTTTATTGTATTGGAGTACTTCGTTACTTCTAATCTTTATATACTTTCTTCTAATCGTGTAATAGTCAATTAAATCCCACTCGAGTTTTGATTTTCTCTAGATAAATCAAAACGTGTAGTGAGATTACTGTTGATAAATGCTTAAAACGCAAAAAGACTTGAAGTGAATAGAGCAGGGCCGGGCATGAGAGCGGCTCCGTATAGCCGGCCAGAGCTGCTCTCGCTCCGCAAGGCACTTCAATTCCAAGCTAGAGCAGATCGCTCACGCAGTGGCGGACTCGCATTACAGCTACCTTCCCTGCATTAATACATATAACAAGAGCCACGGTTGTTCTAGTCATTCAGTCTGCCAGTACATAATAGTTTATAAGAATATTACATCAATCCTTTGTACATTACAGACTTTATAACACTCTTATTAATTTAATGAAATAAACTTCGCTCTATGCACACACACAAATCATTAGGCTTATTCACATAACCCATACGCACAGACTAGAATCTCCTCACCACGGTTCTACGAGACAGGCGTATGGCTTCCACTTCCCCTACTTGCTGTGGACAGAGTTCATCTCCCGATGTAATTAAACATCGCTTGATGAATTCACCTTCGTTGAATGTTTTCAATTCCTTTGCAATTTCGTGGCAAATTTTGTAGCTAATTCTCATAGCTGATTCACTAAGTGTATTATTATCATCCTGTTAATATATAATATAATATATATGGTATGATATGATGTGATATATGAGATATGATATGATATGATATGATATGATATGATATGATATGATATGATATGATATGACCATAAATTAATACAACTTAAAAAACATGTTTCTCAGGTACATTATATTAGAGTATCTATTCGATATTTATTTTGCATTATAAGTTATTATAGTACATTTAGTAATAAGTATTATGATATATCATAGTATAGTATATTACAGTTCATGATATATAATATGATATATGATATATCATGAACTGTAATATACTATACTATGATATATCACAATTACTTACTTACTTACAAATGGCTTTTAAGGAACCCGAAGGTTCATTGCCGCCCTCACATAAGCCCGCCATCGGTCCCTATCCTGTGCAAGATTAAGCCAGTCTCTATCATCATACCCCACCTCCCTCAAATCCATTTTAATATTATCCTCCCATCTACGTCTCGGCCTCCCTAAAGGTCTTTTTCCCTCCGGTCTCCCAACTAACACTCTATATGCATTTCTGGATTCGCCCATACGTGCTACATGCCCTGCCCATCTCAAACGTCTGGATTTAATGTTCCTAATTATGTCAGGTGAAGAATATAATGCGTGCAGTTCTGTGTTGTGTAACTTTCTCCATTCTCCTGTAACTTCATCCCGCTTAGCCCCAAATATTTTCCTAAGCACCTTATTCTCAAACACCCTTAACCTATGTTCCTCTCTCAGAGTGAGAGTCCAAGTTTCACAGCCATATAGAAGAACCGGTAATATAACTGTTTTATAAATTCTAACTTTCAGATTTTTGGACAGCAGACTGGATGATAAGAGCTTCTCAACCGAATAATAACACGCATTTCCCATATTTATTCTGTGTTTAATTTCCTCCCGAGTGTCATTTACATTTGTTACTGTTGCTCCAAGATATTTGAATTTTTCCACCTCTTCGAAGGACAAATCTCCAACATTCACATTTCTATTTCGTACAATATTCCCGTCACGAGACATAATCATATACTTTGTCTTTTCGGGATTTACTTCCAAACCGATCGCTTTACTTGCTTCAAGTAAAATTTCCGTGTTTTCCCTAACCGTTTGTGTATTTTCTCCTAACATATTCACGTCATCTGCATAGACAAGAAGCTGATGTAGCCCGTTCAATTCCAAACCCTGCCTGTTATCCTGAACTTTCCTAATGGCATATTCTAAAGCGAAGTTAAAAAGTAAAGGTGATAGTGCATCTCCCTGCTTTAGCCCGCAGTGAATTGGAAAAGGATCAGATAGAAACTGACCTATACGGACTCTGCTGTATGTTTCACTGAGACACATTTTAATTAATCGAACTAGTATTCTTGGGAATACCAAATTCAATAAGAATATCATATAATACTTCCCTCTTAACCGAGCCATATGCCTTTTTGAAATCTATGAATAACTGATGTACTGTACCCTTATACTCCCATTTTTTCTCCATTATCTGCCGAATACAAAAAATCTGATCAATAGTCGATCTATTACGCCGAACACCGCACTGATGATCCCCAATAATTTCAACTACGTACGGAGTTAATCTCCTCAAAAGAATATTGGACAAAATTTTGTACGACGTCAACAAAAGTGATATTCCTCGGAAGTTACCACAGTTGGTTTTGTCCCCCTTTTTAAAAATAGGTACAATTATGGACTCCTTCCATTGTTCTGGTACAATTTCCTTTTCCCAAATAGCAAGTACAAGTTTATAAATTTCGCTATATAATGCACTTCCACCCTCTTGTATTAATTCTGCTGGAATTTGATCGATACCTGGAGACTTGTACTTTTTCAGATTTTCTATCGCAATTTCGACTTCTGAAATCGTGGGTTCGGGTATAAATGGCTCAGCAGTTTGTATTTCAATATCGTCCCGATCATTTCTATTTGGCCTATGTACATTTAGTAGTTGCGCAAAATAGTTTTTCCATCTGTTTAGGATTGATGAAGAGTCTGCAAGCAAGTCACCATTCTCATCCTTGATCACGTTTACCCTTGACTGATATCCGTTCTTAAATTCCTTTATACCCTTATATAAATCTCGAATGTTTTTATTCTTACTATTTGTTTCTACCTCATTCAGTTTTTCCTTCAAGTAACCTCTCTTTTTATTCCTAAGTGTACGACTTGCTTCCCGTCTTTCATTGAAATAATTATCTCTATTCTCCTCAACTGGATCCTGTAAGAATTTCAATTTTGCCTGTTTCCTTCTTTCTACTACCATGCAACAATTTTCATCAAACCACGGTTTCTTTTTCTTAGTTTCATAATAACCTATGCTCTGCTCAGCTGCAATTTTGATACTATCTCTGATATTTTCCCACACGCTATTAACATCTAATTCTTTCTCAACTTCGTCGGAACTTTCTAAAGTGGCAAACCTATTTGAAATTTCGACCTGATAATTTTGCTTAGCTTCCTCGTCCTTTAATTTCAAAATATTGAATTTAGTAATATTAACTTGTTGCTCTACTCGCTTGGCTACTGATAATCTTTCTCTTAATTCTCCAATCACCAAATAATGGTCAGAATTACAGTCTGCACCTCTGAAAGTTCGGATATCTACTATACTAGTATGTCTCCGTTTATCTATCAAGATGTGATCTATTTGGTTGTGTGTCAATCCATCTGGAGAAGTCCAAGTATATTTATGTATATCCTTATGGGGGAATGTTGTACTTTTGACAATTAAATTTTTCGATGTGGCAAAGTTGACTAATCTAACTCCATTGTCACTACTAATTGCGTGTAGGCTCTCTTTTCCAATAGTTGGTCTAAAAATATCCTCCCGTCCTACTTTAGCGTTGAAATCCCCCAATAAAATTTTCATATGATATCTAGGAAACTGATCAAAAGTATGTTCCAATTCCTCATAGAAGCTATCCTTTATATAGTCGTCTTTCTCTTCTGTAGGGGCGTGAGCATTTATAACTATGATGTCGCACCATCTACCCTTAAATACTAAATATGATAACCTGTCACTGATAAATTCGACCTTTTTTACTGCTGATTTTATTCTTTTATGTACAAAGAATCCTGTTCCTAATTGATGATTATTGTTTCCTTCCCCATAATACAACAAGTAATCTCCTATTTGTGATATGCCATTCCCATCTAACCTAACCTCTTGTACTCCCACAAAGTCTATTCTATATCTAGCTAGTTCTTTTGCTACTAATGTTACCCCTCCTGTTCTATAAAGACTAGTTACGTTCCAAGTGCCAAATCTCAAAACCTTATTCCTTTGCTGTGGTCGTGCCAGAGAATCAGTCCTATTCCGAGGCTTACTGTAGGAATTCGTAACAAGCTGTTTTTTACGGTGATGGGTTGTTAGCCCTTCGCCCAACCCCCAAGCTGGAGGACCACCCCTTATCGGCTGTCCACGACTGCTTATTCAATATATTCGCAGCTACCCTCCATATCTGGAGGCCGTCTCCTCTATCCGCAACCTGAGGACGAGCCATGCCGTGGTGATAGGGACCCACCATACATGGATGATATATCACAATACTTGTATAATTTAAAATTATATATTACGAAATGTATAATAACTTATAATGCAATATAAATATCAAATAGATACTCTAATATAATGTACCTGAGTAATATTTTCTTTAAGTTGTATTAATTTATGGCGTTCATTACCAACATATTTGTCACATTCAGTAGCATGTTGTAAAGAATAATGTCGTTGGATATTGAACCTCTTAATCAGTTGGAGTGTTTTATGACAAATTAAACACTCTGCTAATCCACTTCTCTCTACGAAAAAGAACTCCTCCTCCCATGATACATTAAAAGCATTGGGAGTAGCGGGACGCTTTAGTGTATGAGCGGAAGCTCCATCTTCAAAGTTCGTCTCATACTGCAGAGTCACCACTGCACCGACACTGAATGACGTACAGTATGCTTACGTCACAGCGCTCGCAAGACACGCTCTTTAAAGCACACAGCGCTCATTTCTCATAATCACGTAATGTGCTCAGCCCTGGAATAGAGCAAGAAAAAATGTTAAACTATTATACTATCTTCATGTACATTCATGCAGTTTACCTTTTATATAAATTACAATGAACCTCTCATAGGCAGCCGACATCACGAATCAGGTTGTCTCTCAGCGAGCAACATTTTTTTTGTCTCACCGCATGTTGCATTTTTTGCAGCAATAGGAAGAGAGACCGTCTTACGACGGACGTCCGGAAGAAATAGTAGCGGACGGTCAGCGGAAAGATGGAAGAAAAGAGAAGTGGTCGATATATGCGACCTCTTTGTTGCGGCTACCAATGTGTAAACGTGTCGTAGCAATATCATACAGGCATAGAGCTTTGTCGGAAACAAAATTAGGTACTCAATATGTATTCCAACGCTTGTTCTTCTTCCCTCAGTTCGAAGATACTGATAGGATGCATTTTCTTTCCACGAATAATAATATGTTTATTTAGATCTCCTCGTCTCGGAGACCTATCTCCTGCCGTAATTGTTCTTTCACGTCGAAGGGGCTTAAGCCGGTCAGAATGCAAATCTAATAATAATTATTTATTTATTTATTTATTTAATTATTTATTTATTTAGAATATTAACGTGCAAAAACAACAGCACAAGGCCAATTACAGTTTAGCACGATACAAAACAGAACAAAACAACAAGTGATGATGAGAATGAATGATAGAAAATGGCAATGAGATGAAATACAAACAATATAATAGTCTACATCAATCATTGATCAAATAATAATTATAAAATTAGTACAATGAGATAATTGAAATAATGGAATAGTCTACATTAATCAATTGACCAAATTCAAGAAATAAAATGGACAAATAATTATAAAATTAGATCAGTGAGTTAAAAACTCAAAGATATACTACACATTAAATGGATCCAAGTTGAATCCATGCAAATTAGCATATTTAATGCATCTGCAGACCAGAGAGAGAGATTTAGGATTCTTATTATGAAACAATTTATGAAATCTTAAACCATTAGCAGGAATACGAAGACTGATATTGCTTATGAAAGATTCACAATCAATATCACCCTTAATGACTTTACAAAAAAATAAATAATCAAGATCCTGACGTCTGGTGAACAAACTACCGCAATTGAAATAATTGCTTTAATCTCATAGTTATAATCGGAATTTGGTAAAAATCTATAAGAACACAAGGAAATAAATTTTCTTTGAATATTCTCCAATTTAGCCGAGTCAGTGGAAGTAATGGAGTTCCATACAACAGATGCATATTCAAGCTTGGATCTAACCAAAGTATAGTATAAAATTAATAAACACATAGGAGTGGAAAAAGAATAAGTTATAGACCTAATTAGACCAAGCATTCTTAACGAATGGGTATAAATATATTGCACATGATCATGGAAATATAATTTTGAATCAAGTAGGACACCAAGATCTCTAATACAATCTTTCTTAGTAATTACGACATTACTGAGAGAATAGTTAAATTTTAGGGAAGTAGTTTTACGTGAGAAGGAAAGAACAAAAGTTTTGGATTGATTAATTTTCATTCCATTTTCAACAGACCATTGTGAAATTGAATTAATGTCATTTTGAAGAATTTGACAATCGACCAAACTGTTAATTTTGCGAAAGATTTTGAGATCATCCGCAAATAAAAGGCAGCTAGAACTTATTCTTTTACTTATATCATTTATAAATAATAAAAATAAGAGAGGTCCCAATGTACACCCTTGAGGAACACCGCATAAACTATTAAATGGAACCGAGAGAGAATTACCTAGTCGAACACAAGACTGTCTATCTGTTAAATAATTTTCAAACCAATTAACATAATTAGTGGAGAGACCAAAATTACTTAATTTATTTAATAAAATTTTGTGAGGAACAACATCAAATGCTTTGCTAAAATCAAAATAAATTGAGTCAATTTGATCTTGATTTTCAATAATAATAATAATAATAATAATAATAATTAGTATAATAATAATAATAATGATCCGTGGCGCTACAGCCACATGCCGAAGCAGAGGTGAACGATCATCCAATCAGAATGGAGGTATCGTGTGGTTAGCACGATGAGGCCCCCCCAGTCGTCAGAATGCAAATCTAGCGGGACGAAATTAATAAATTATTTCCTTTATAACAGAATTTTATGAAAATATGTACAGCAATAGACTTTACAGTACCTTCTTTTTAGTGACGAAACAATTGAGACGGTAGCCGAAAAATGGGTCCATAGGTCTATAGGCCTTTTTCGGGAGAATGTTTAATTCGATTCTCCGTGTTAAAATCTACTTGCTTACGTAGTTCCGTTTCAATATCTTGTATACAGGTAAACGTTTTTGTTTCGTTTGAATAAACGTTATTAATTTGTATTTTTTTCTGAATGTATACATACTTCTGGTGGCGTGGAAGAGAAGACCTGATGGCCTTAATACCACCAGAGTAAATTTATTATTATTATTATTATTATTATTATCATCATCATCATCATCATTTATTTCCTTGTGTTCTTATAGATTTTTACCTAATTCCGATGATTATAAATATGAGGTTAATTGCTGTTGTTTATTTGCCAGACGTCAAGATCTTGATTATTTATTTTTTTGTAAAGTCCTTAAGGGTGATATTGATTGTGAATCCTTCCTAAGCGATATCAGTCTTCATATTCCTGCTAAGGGTTTAAGATTTCAACAAAAAAAAAATTACAATAATTCTAAATCTCTCTCTCCGGTCTGCAGATGTATAAAATATGCTAATTTGCATGGATTGAACTTGGATCCATTTAATGTGCAGTATATCGTTTTGGAGTTTTATGTCAGTTATTAATTTATGTCTTTTGTTGAAATATGTATTATAATATGATTCTCGTTATCTCTTATATAATTTTGTAGTTTATTCATTTATATAATACCATCCCTTCATTTTCAATTACAATTATTTTTAATTGTCATCATTTTATGTATTTTAGTCGTCTATTTTATTCCGTCCATTCATTGTCATTATTGTCGTTAATAGTAATTATTGCCTTTATGTGTAATAATTATTTTATGCTCGACCATGCCGAACTGTACTAATTATACATCTGGTAGCAGTCCTTTAATGCATGTCATTAAAGTACACCTACTCATTAAAGTACAAGTCTTCAGCCAATGATAACTCAGCTTACATGTGTTCACCCAATGACAAATCAGCTTTGTACCGTTATAAAACCGCTAGTATCGATTATTCTAGGATATGCAATCGAAAGAGAATTAGCGAAAAGTCACGGAGGCTGGAAATCCAATACTGTCGCAGAAGGTTATGTTCTGTTACTATAATAATTAGCGTTAATTGTAAATAATATTCAAATAAATTCAATTTGTCATCTCGTTTTTCAATGTCGAATTCAATAATCAAGGTTATAATATTATAATATTATCAAGTTTAACGGGACTACGTCAAGGTCAATGACATTATTGTTCCTCGGAAAAAATCAATACTTTCGCGTCTGCGCACATCTCACAATTCACGACCTAGAACAAGGTCTATCTTGTCAGATACAAATAAAATGTATACATCTGAATACCGGTAATTTCAAGTTAGAAATATGGTCGAGCATAAAAAGTCGTATGAAACTCACATATAATGGTAATTAAGAAGCTCGTATGAAAATTATGAAACTCGCTTGCGCTCGTTTCATAAATATCCATACTCGATTCTTAATTACTATCATTATAGGCTCGTTGCATAATGTACCATTATGCACTTTTATTGTGGTTTTGTCATTTTCTAATTATGCTTTGTGCTGAACTGTAATTCGACTCTGGCTGTTGTACAGCACAATAAATAAATAAATAAATAAATAAATAAATAAATAAATAAATAAATAAATAAATAAATAAATAATTGTTATGTGAGTGACGTAATCCTTGAAACTGTGGAGGTGTCTAGATTTCCTTACGCCGCGCCATTACCTTTATAACCATTACTTTTGAATTTAAGTTCGTTGAATTATATCAATGTTAAATGAACCGAAAACGACGCCTTTCATTTCCTAAACATTAAATTCCGGAAATATATTTTAATTTACATACATAGGACTATATGTCGCAACCTGTCAAAATAACTTATTTTGAAGCCTTTCTTCTAGAACTAGATTATATTAATTTTATTGTTTGGTGTCGGACAAATAATAGTTAAGTTATAAGGAGATATTTCTAGAGCAAACATGGGCACAATTTTCGGTTACGTGAGGCACTCGATTTGAAATAGTTTGTTTACTAGGAGAGGAGACTGCACAGTAGGATGGGAAATATAAACTGCTGTGACCTGCGTCACCTTATCGTAATCGCTAAAGCGGTCAGTGGCGAATTATTAGGAAAGCGCTTGGTTAACGTGAGAGACTCGAAAACTTTTATTCAATTTGGCAATTTAATTTTTGCAGCTTTAATCATAAACCTCTTTACTATTTCTCCATCATTGAATTCATTTAAATTACAGGCGAGAAATTGCGTAACTAGCCAATAATATTCCATCACGTTGTCTACTTTTATTTTCTTGAATATTCTGGCGTTTATCAAGATTACTTAATAGATTTGCACGGTCTCGACCTAAAATAATTTCGGAAAATCATATTTCGTTTTCTACGCACATTTGATATTTCTTTTATAAATTTCTGTTGTAAAGAATACGTACAAACAACATTCAATTCCTCGTACCTTTTAATGCAGCGTGTTTAAGGTACCTAGAATGTCGTATTTAGTATACTATGCAAATGTTAAGATCATAAATTTTCTTCGGAATAGTACGAAAAAATAACATTTAATTTGTCTTACCTTCTAATTCAGCATATTCTTTATGACATAAGGAGTAATGTCGTTGTATATTAAATGTATTAATGCCTAATAGGATTTTCGAGCATAACATACATCGTATGTTCTCCCCTTCTAAACAGCAAAGAAACTCTTCCTCCCATTTCTCATGAAATAATCGTTTTCTAACGCGTACACACTGCTTTCATAATGCCATTATGCCACCGCTGATATTGCTTATGAAACTGATATAGAACCTGCCCACGCCTAGGAGCTACGTGAGGGAGACACGGGGACTATGAATATGATGTCACTTAGAGCGATAAGCTCTGTGAAGGTCATGAGACACTAATTCTCAAGTGAGGCACGATGCCCATGTATGTTCTAGAGCAACCTCTGCATCATATCTCGCTCTTGCTCATCAATAACAATGTAATGCCAGTCTCTGAAATGAGGGAAATACTCTACTGGTGATATTGCATTTTTGGCGCGCTTGTTTTCCTAGTCCGATGCGAATATTGGCTGTTGTCTAACAAGAGTTCTATACCTCTCTGTCCGATGTAATGCTTCTGTTAATTACAGGTTCGGAGCACAAGCCAAACTAGCGTCAGCCCCCAGCAGCCCCCATTCAATTAAATGTATAATTTATAAGTTTATTGTCGTGTTTTTGCAGTCCATAATAATGTACCAGCAACAATAATTATTGATAGATTTTGCTAATTCAGGACTGCACGAACTAATTACATATTTATAACAACATGTTAATTTTCTTCCTGGATCTCTGGTAATAGACCTATGTTCGTGTTAATTATGTTATTTATGTAAACAAAGTTTCATTAAAGTTGTTATAGAAAATTCAGTACTACAGGCAATGGACGCTAGAATTAGAAAATGTCAGAATAATAAAGGCAATTAGGTTGCATCGACGATAACTTAAATGTCACTAGAGCTCTCTAAGTCTACGTAACGAAACTGCGACATAGTCATGTTATAAGCTGTGTATAAGCAGTAAGACATTTCATACTAGAGTTGGGCAACACGATTCTTTTTCAGAAGTCGATTCCAAAGGACTCTATCATATATTACGAATCGATTCTAACGATTCGTTCACGATTCTTCCCAGTCTGTCATTCCAACGTTTCTTTTGAATCGTCAACGAATGACTCACAGGACACTTTCCTTTCCAAACCACGGGTAGAATAAAAACGTTCTTAATTGATTAAATGTCGATCTTACTCGTGTTAATTATGTAAGCATGTGCGGCTTACAGCTGTTTCGGTGCTACTTCACACCATCCTCAGAGCCTTCTGTGTCTCGGCGTCATCTCAACTTCGCTGCCTGTTGTGTGGGTGCGTTCGTGTGATGAAGAGTTGTGTCAAATAGTGTGTGTGTGTTCTGAAATTGATCTGTGTGTTGGGTATTTGATTAGGGTGTGTTTTAGTGTGTCTGTATAGTTCATATTGTTTTAAAACTCAACACACTAAAACACACCCTAATCAAATACTCAACACACAGATCAATTTCAGAACACACACACTATTTGACACAACTCTTCATCACACGAACGCACCCACACAACAGGCAGCGAAGTTGAGATAGCGCCTAGATCTAGTAGGCTCTGAGGATGGTGTGAAGTAGCACCGAAACAGCTGTAAGTCGCACATGCTTACATAATTAACACGAGTAAGATCGCCATTTAATCAATTATTTATATTCAAGTGTTAAAAGTAGTGTACGAAAAATTCAACATGGAAAAACGTTCTACATCTCTCGCATAGATGACATTGGATTGTCTGTGTCTCATTGGCTGGAACCATTCATCATGACCTCTATTAGTCTACAAAATTACCCGAGATAGTGTTTCTTAATTATAATTTATCAACTGATCCTTATTATCTAGTAAATATTTTGCATTACATCTCTATTTAACCATGCAAATTTCAGGTTCCTGTTCATTATTTTTCACATTAACAAATTCAGTGTTTTGATTTCACTCTCGCTCGGAAACATTCGGCACGGTTCGGAAATGACCGCTGACAGATTGCATCAAACAAGTAAATAGAATCGTGGGTTACGACACCATGCTGATTCGTTATTCTTATGAACGACGATTAATTGATACCACAAATCGATTCTTACGATTCTTTATTATTATTTTATTTATTTATTTATTTGTTTATTTATTTATTTCACCTGGTAGAGATAAGGCCATCAGACCTTCTCTTCCCCTCTATCAGGGGATTACAATTACAATAATTAATACTAATTTACAAATACAATAAAAATCAAAGTACTACGAGGCGCATCCAGAAAGTAAGTTTCCCTATTTAAAAAAAAAGAACACACACTTTCAGGAAAACATTTATTGGCAACAGGTACAGCAATGTTTCAGATATTTTTCAACATAGCCACCATCAGAATTGAGACACTTGTATCGTGGGATCAACTTTTGTATCCCTCTGTCGTAGAACTCTGCCGCCTGTGAATGGAACCAGCGTGTGACAGAGGTCTTCAGCTCTTCGTCGTTGCCAAAACGCTCACCGGAGGACAGGAATTTCTTGAGGTGCAAGAAAACGTGAAAATCGCTGGGAGCAAAATCAGGACTGTAGGGTGGATGATCAAACAACTCCCAGCCAAATTCCGTCAAAACAGCTGCTGTGCGCCGAGCCGTATGTGGACGAGCATTGTCATGGAGGAGCACAACACCTGCAGTAAGCATTCCACGCCTCTTGTTTTGAATGGCACGTCGCAATTTTCGCAGTGTTTCACAGTAACGGTCAGCGTTCACTGTTTCACCTCTTGGAAGGAAGTCAATGAGCAGAATGCCCTTCCTGTCCCAGAACACCGTGCACATCACTTTCCGTACCGACAGCGTCTGTTTGAATTTCGTCCTGACCGGAGATCCACTATGCCGCCAATGCATTGACTGCTGCTTGGTTTCCGGGGTGAAGTGCGAAATCCAAGTCTCATCGCCCGTGACGATCCTGTCGAGGAACTCGTCGCCGGCATCGTGATACCGTTGCAGAAATGTCAGTGCTTCTCCTAAACGTTGCATTTTGTGTCCGGGTGTCAGGTTTTTCGGCACCCACCTGGCACACTTTTTTGAACAGCGGGTGCTTAGTGACAATCTCATGCAACAAGGATCGCGATATCTGCGGAAAATGGCTGCTCAGCTTCGTAATCGTAAAGCGACGGTTCTCCATGATGCACTGCCGCACCAGCTCAACACGATCATCATTGATGAGGGACGGTCGCCCACTGCGCTCTTCATCATGGACACTTTGACGACCTTCGGAAAACTACCTACACCAGCGACGCACTATCTGCTTACTCATGATGTTCGGCCCATAGACCTGACAGAGCTGCCGATGAATTTCAATTGGCGCAATGCATTGTGCATTAAAGAACTTTATCACCGACCGAACCTCGCAGGCGGCGGGGGAAGGAATAAGAGCTTCCATTTCGGACCACTGCTGCCACGCTACTGGCACCAGGCGGGACCTGTCCGGCTGGCATATGATTGATACGTCATAGATCTGTTACGCATGCGCAATTGACACGGCTAATTACGTTTACTTTCAAGGGGAAAAAATCGGGAAACTTACTTTCTAGATGCGCCTTGTAAAAGATTAAATGATTAATAAAATCTAGACAGTTTATTGTAAAAGTTAAGACGAGGAAAACATTTTTTTTTATTAATTAAGTAAAAATTAAACCTACTCTACGCAGTAAGAAAATGCTTAATAAGTTTGCTTTTGAACGCTACTAAATTCTGACAGTCTCTGATGTCACTGGGTAGGGTATTCCACAAGCGCGAGAGAGATTGTGTATGATGATGAATACGATGATGTCTTATGTGTTGGTATGGCTAGTGTGCGGCTATTTTGCGTGCGTTTCCGTTATTATTAGTCGTTCGAATGAACGATTCGTTCACGAATCGACACAACTCTATTTCATACTGGGCACCTGTGTGATGGAACAGCAAGATAAGTGTGTTTGCTTTATATTTCTATTGCTGGCGACTATACCGAGATATGTGTACATACTTTGTTATTGCAGAGCAACCCTCAATTATGTTTAGAGTTTGTATTGGACGTCAATTCTGATATTAATCGTTAATTTACTCAAATGTGCAAGTTAAACGCTGTAATTTATCTCTTAATTGATAAAGTTTCAATGACTGATTACAGAAAGAACATTAGCAAGGACATAACTTTCCTGTTAGCAGCTTCACAGTCATTGCCATTTGTGGAAATTCCACGTCGATAGCGACTGGGCGATTACGGTCATTAATGCAAATGAAATATCTAAGTCGGATATTCCGGCTTGGCACGAACAACTTTCTATACGTTATTAACTTCTGTTCATTTCACCTCATGGTCACTACACGCTTAATTATTACTAGATAGAGAAAATTACCTTCAATTGTGGTTATTTCTGCAGATAATAACTTTGAAAACGCATAACGTCATAAGTCACATAATATTAGGTCGACAAGAAAATTATCTAGCAAATTAATCTTGTGCACTCTCCACTGTGGTTCAGTTGTAGGGTTTCCTGATATGTAGACTATTAAAAGACCCAGTCGTCATGCCTATTTCGTAGTAAATCATATCGATCTTTCCTACCTAGTGATTAGCTACCTGACCATATATAAAACAGAAATAATAACTATTGGGTCATTCCATGCAAAAAAGTTTGTTTCTGAACCATGATGTCTCAAAAATTAAAAATATTGTAGTAGGTTATTTTGTATGTTCTAAATATGAATTTCAAGCAATACTATATTTATACAGAGACATCATTTTATTTTTACTTGCATTTTTATTGTACCTGCATTTCTGAATGTACTTCACTCTCACCCCTTCACAAATGTCCTTGCTCCCGTCAGACACACAAACTTACGGCCGCTGTTGCGTTCGAAGTCTTCAAGCAGTGAAGTAAACACTGCAGTGTATAGTGTGTTTCAGAAATATGGTTGCGTTTTCTACAGAAGAAAGAACCTATATTAATAATATCGTACTAAAAATTTATATTCAAGAAACGATAAATTCAATTTCAGAGGATATGATTCAAAATGTTTTTAATAATATGCGTAAAAGAATTGAAGCCTGCATTATAATGAACGGCAACCATTTTTCAGCAACTTGTTTAAAAATTCATATTAGCTTATTTTGAATTGAGTTGGCTAGAAGCAAAGGAATGCAAGTGACATTTGTAATAACATGAGTTAAGTGCATCCAGTGTAAGCTAAAGTATCTAAAATTTTAGTGGAAAAGGGATATTTTAATCGCATCACACATTAAAATTTAAATAAAAATTTCACCGATTTTACGAAAGCTTAAATATTTAATCCCCATTTTCTCAAAAGTAACTTAAGTGCACTTACAGCCCTTTACTTATGACCCCCTCAATTTAAATGCACTCTCTATATTGTATGTTAACATCAATAATTAATATGCTAAATAAAGTAGACATTACATAACGAACATAGCCGCCTGAAAAGTTGAGTTTTTAGAAAAAAAATGTTACTACTCTACTGTATTTTGATAAATTCCGTAAAAGTGATAATCAAACTGAAAATCGTAATATCGTATTTCCCTACATCATAAATAGATACACTACTTTTCTCTCCTCCTATAGCTAGTAAAATGATTTGTTTTCATATTGCACTAGTAACATCAAATTCCTGTAATGGAAGAGGGCAACAGTGTTTCCGAGTATAGCCAGGTTAATGTTAAAAATATTGGTAAAATAAAGTGATGTCCCTGTATCTTTCATAGTTTGGCACCAATCAGAATTTAAAATATTGGTTTAACAAACAACACGGTTTCATTCATTGAAGTTTTCTTACTATGTAAAGGAAGATTGAAAAATGATTTCAATGCAATTCGAAAAAGGAGAGCCTTGTTTATAAATGCCCGTAAAATAGTTTAAAAAAATATAGAACACAAAATGCCATTCATTTTTACAGACGAAAAGCATGTGTTTAATTCTTTATATTATATTGATTCCCCTGTGAAAATTTCAGAATGCTGACTTAAATATCACGTCAGTTTTTAATAAAAATAACTCACCGGAACAAAGGAGCTCAGCAGGTAGGCTCTCCCGTCGTACAGAATGTTGCGCGATCAAGGTCAGGAGACGGACGTTTGAGATTACTCATCGTTATGAAATCTCGCGAACGCTGCGACCGCCACACATAGCAAGCGATTTTTATCCGTCGGAACAAAAATTAATAATTTTATTAATTTAACTATTCACAGGTTTTTTTAGATAAAGTCATAAAACTTGGGAGATGGATTAGGAATAAGATCTTCTTTAATACGAATGAAATTCGCATGAATTTAATTTGTTGCATACGAATATAAAACTGTTCCTTTTCTTCAATGAGGTGTTTTTATGAGCATGCCTTAATATTATTCAGATTAATCTTGAAGGTATTAAATATTGTTATTCGGGTTTACAATGGTGTCTGTTTAGTTTCGATGACACTTCATATAGGGTAACTGCCACCCATATTAAGTGTTTAGTAATGTGAATAACTCTTCGTGTGACAATATATTTTGTTTTATTTTTTGTTTTCTTCTACTTAGTGACAGTGGCGTAGTGATTGGATATCATCAAAATATTCAAACATATTTTTGATATTGATCTTCTATCTAGAAGGAATGTAATAGAATAGTGTGTTGCCAGAAGTTTTCTACAGTAATATTTTATGTTTCTCATTAAAATTATCTTCTATCTAGAGGTAGTGTAGAATATTATACTACGTTGCCATTGGTTTTCGACAAACTTATTATTCCAAGTATATGTTTGCTGTATGAGAACTGGGAAGTGACAGTTACTTATGTTAATTATGTAATATAAAGGAATTGTACCTTGTATAATAATATTAATAATAATAATAATAATAATAATGATTTATTTAACTGGAAGAGTTAAGGCCATAAGGCCTTCTCTTCCACTCAACCAGCAAAAAGAGTATATACATATGCATGAACTTACAAAGAATTCAACAATTGATTTAGATTAGAGTTACATCTATACAAGAGTTATTTACGAATTAAACAACAAAATACTATGAACTATTAATTAAACACTGAAATAAACTGTGTAGCAGAATTGAGCTAAAATACATAGAATGTTAATATATTTCAAATAATATTAGATAATAGAAAGATATTGGAGCTGCAGGTAAGCCCGGTCAGTTGGGAATGCCGGTCACCTCTTTATCTCCAAAACAATAATTAGATTTTGTCTTCCGACTGGTGCTGCACTTTTGGAAGGATGACATTAACTATGTGCAAGACTCTTTTTGTAGTAGTTGAAGCCTAGCTGTTACGAGGAGTGCTTGTATGTTTTCATCGATATTCTTGTAAATCAAAAGGAACTTCAGGCTGCTGCTGTAAATAATTAATCTTGTTTTATTTAATACTTTCACACTAGGAATATACCCTTACATGTTGCTAGTCAATGAGTAGCAGTTTGATATTGGTACCTACATTCATTAATTTATGGTTGGATTTTTACAAACTGTCTGCAATGAAGGCAGTACCGGTCAACTGACCACCATTACCTTCACTATACCGGCATTACCTTCGTGTGAATATAACATTTCGAAATGCATCTAATGCATTATGTCAAGTGATATAGTTTCATTCCTAATAGTTCATACATTTAATATTACTTATTTATTTTTATTAATTATTTATTCATTAGTTAATTAATTGATTATGTATCTGTGTATCTAGTTATCTATTCATTTATTTTTGCATTTCCTTGAGATGGTTAGCAAATACAGGCGTAAGACAAATAGAAGCAGCTTGACAGTAGAAGATCTTCAGAGAGCCCTAAGAGCTATGCAGGCTGGAAAGTCCATCAGGTCAGTGTCGAAGTCTGCTGGAATCTCCTTCAGTACACTTTAGGAGAGGATAAGTAAACAGAACTATAATGATCCTAAATTAGGAAAAAAGGTGAATTTTTACTCCTGACCAAGAAGCAGAGATGTGCAACCAGTTTAAAAAAGTTTTGCCAAATTCCTTCTATAGTCTTACGCCAAAGGATGTAAAGCGTGCAGCCTTTGAGTTTGCTAAGGGAATAAAATAGAACATGAACATACTGTACATTCTCCAAAGAAACAAAAATGGCAGAACGTTATTGGCTTGAAGGTTTCCTGAAGCGAAACCTTTCTTTGTCTTTGAGAAAATCAGAGGCAGTAAGTATTAACCGCATTAAAGGTTTCAATAAGGAAGAAATTCGAAATTTGACACTATTCTTGATGTTTTTCTAATATATGGATTCTCGCCATCACATGTCTACAATGTAGACGAAAGAGGGAATGGAACCTAAAACTATTTTGGCACCCAAGGGCCAAAAACGAGTAGGAGCATCTACAAGTGCAGATCGTGGCACAAACGCCACTGTGATGTGTGCCATGAGTGCTGCTGGGAACTATATTTGCCCGATGTTTATATTTGGTCGGAAAGGAATGTGTCCGACTCTTGAAAAAGGCGGACCTCCTGATGCACTGTACAGCTGTTCCAAAAATGGATGGTCCAATGAATTTTCTTGAAGTGGTTGGAACATTTTGCTCACCACTCCCGTCCTACTCCAGAAAACCCTAACCTTCTGATCCTTGACAACCATTGCACCTTAGAGGCATATGAATTCTGCAAGGTAAAAAGTACTGTTATGGTTTCGTTGTCACCCCACACTTCTCAGAGAACCCAGTCACTTGATGTGACATTCTTTGGAGCTCTCAAGACGGCATTTAATAAGGAGTGTGACATCTATATGAAAATGAACAAGTAAAAATGTATCAGAGCTGATGATCTTGCCAGAGTTGCAAACATAGCAAATGTTTTTGTCAGATTTTGAAGCAACAGGAATTTTCGCTTTAATTCCCAATTTGTCTCCAGATTCTGCTTATTATGACCCTGATCTTCACCCAGCCACATCACAGAGTAATCCCTCTAATCAGTCAAATATCTGCTCATCTGATCCTGTTTCTGCTCCACCTGAGTGCAATGTTGCAGTCAACCGTTTCTATAGCTGTAAGTGAAACACCAGGAGAAAAGAAAAAACGCAATTACAAATCAGTATTTCCGAAATTTTGAAAGCGGTACCAGCTGGACCTATTACATCAAACAGTAGAAGATCAGGAGGAACAAAAAAGCAGCACTCTGAAGTACTCACGTCTACACCTAACGTTTGAGACTAAAAAACAGAAGAAACTGTCGCAGAAAGAAGAAAAGAAATACGATCCTAAAAGGTTTGCTGCGAAGAGATCTGATGCAAAGAAAAAACTCCCAAAGAAGTTTTTTGAAACTTCATCAGAGGATAATGATCTAGTCATGTGTGATAACAGTGATGATGAACTGAGACTGACAGAAAGAAGTGCTCTCTGTGCAATGATTATGGTATCAAGCTGCTGAAAGTGGTTACCTGCAGAGTGTAGTGGTTGTGATAGTGCCAAGGGGTATGAATGTGACTAGTGTCTTAACATGACTGATTAAATTCCGTTCAGAGACCTAAGAAAAACTTATTAACTATATCTGTAACTGAAAAAATATAAGACTGTGTTTCATGTAACTTCCTTAGGCGGATTTGTAGCTAATAAAATATTGTATGCAGTTATTTTGTTTTTTTAAATATAATTTCTAACTGTTTTGAAGAAAGACAGATATAAACATAAGATTTTTAATTTACATATTCATTATAACATCGTTTTTGTGTAATTCCATTGATTGGTACACACATTATAAAGTATAAAATATTAAATAAATCATATAATAGGTTGTTCCATTTAAATTCAATTGTAAATTTCATGACCGTTATTACGTTCATGTGCTGGGAATGCCGGTCAATGCAGTGGTCTTTAATTAAGGAATTTATATAAAAATTAGCAACTGTTTATGAACTGTAAATAGATGCGGTTGAAAGTGGATAGTTCAACAGTTCTAATGCCTTCACTAAAATTCAAATTGGATTACTAGTTGTCTGATACAGTCACATTTTGCTTAGGTGACCGCCATTGCCTGCTTCTCCCCTATTATTATGAGACAATTTTGAAAATACAGCACAATCAGGATGCTGTCTAAAAGAAATAAGTAACAATGTAGTCAGTGATAGTTTAAATCAGTATGATTGGAGTGAAATGCTAATAAGGTTATCTTTTAAGCTGTTCTTAAAGGTGTTTATTGTCTTGCAGCCCCTAATACTTTGTGACAAGGAATTCCCTTGACGCGAGGTGGACACTGTAAAAGATGATGAATAACAAGATGTTCTATGAAGAGGTATACTTAGCGTGCCACAGATAAGTGATCTAGTATTTACGTCGTGGTTAGAGTATAGATAAGAGAAACGAGACGAAAGGTAATTTGGTGTTAAGGTGTGCAGAATTCGAAAGAGTAAAGACATGGCATGTTAAGTCACTGACGGAAAAAAAATAATAATAAATCCACTTAATTGAAATATATTTCAAATTTTAAAATTACTTTCTAGCTTACAGTGGTGTTCATAACAACCATTCTAGGTTAATTAAACAGTCAAAAGTTTCTTTATTCGGCACAAAAAATTTTTAAATCTACAGTTATTATGACGAAATTGATGGCAATATGATTGCAGGCAGCTCTTTATAACTTTTACACACCATAACCATCTTTCAATAAATAAAATCATTCAAAATTTGACATTTGAAATTGCAATTTTCAGAGTAGTATTTAGTGTAGTTTTAGGCTGTATACAGAGCTGTGTCTGTAGGATATTTTGTTCTCTGTACAGCGCCCTCTGCAGATAAAAGTGCTCTTCAATTCAACCAGTGACGAATACAATCAATCAGTAATTCACATTCTGAAATTGCTGTTTCTGCTCCGCATTGAATGCGCCGCTGTAATTGAAACGGTCCTGTTTGCCATTGTCAAATACAATGTAACACGAAATTACTGTTTGTAGAGATTTTGCGTAAAATTATCTATTCATCCATTCAACTGTCTCTGAATCATGTGCATATTTTATACTCAATACCAAATCAAATTGCAACCTCTTTCTCTCCAGCTTATGTTCTCACTCTGTGGTCCACGAGCTGTGTGAGGCCCCAAAGTACATAGTTTCACTGGATTTAACGACTCTAAAATTACTTCGGAATATGTATGATAAGACTTTCTTATGTTAAGGGGAATTGGACGTTATCGCATGCAAAGTAATGGTACAAATAGCCTATCTTCAAGCAGTCATAAATGTAATACTATTTATCACAGCTATTTCATTTTTTTTAGTGATGTATGTATACACATTAAACTTTAAAATGATAAAAGAATGGTTAATCTAGTGTAAATCTTACCCTTAAATTAATTTTTGAATTTAAACATATGTTTTATATAAATTCACTACATATCTGTGATTAGGTACACTCTATTCACTTATCATAGCACACATTGAATTAAAATTTTGGTCACTTACTGCTAACAGATATTAAAACATACCCTACTAAAATTATTAAAATATCTGTAATATTATGGGCATAGGGCTTATACTAATCTCCAATTTTTTTTTTAAATTTATTGACGGTGATGGTTACTATAAGCCCTATACCCATAATATTACACATATATGAATAATTGTAGTAGGGTATGTTTTGGTATCTATTAGAAGTAAGTGGTCAAATTTTCAATTCAATATGTGTTATAATAAGTGAATAGAGTGTACCTAATCACAGACATGTAGTGAATTTATAAAAAAAATTGTGCTTAATTAAAAAAATTAATTTAAGGATACAGATTTACTGTAGAGTCGCCATTCTTTTTCATTTTAAAGCTTAATATGTATACACACATAGCTAACAAAAATGAAAGACCACTGATAAATAGTAGACTATTATATTTATGACTGCTAGAAGATAGGCTATTTTTACCATTATTTTGCATGCGATAATGACCAACTCCCCTTAAAGTCTAACGTACCATCTTTACATGTTTCGACCTTTTATGGCTCATCCTCGGAACTGGTCGTTGTTGGTCTTGGCGCCTCTTGTTTTGTTTCCTGCGAGGGTGTGTTCGTGTGGTATAATGTAGAGTTAAAAAGTGTGTGTGTTCTCAAATTGAGTTCTATGTTGATAATTTCGTTGGGGGTGTGTTTTCGTGTGTCTGTATATTTCATATTGTTCTAGTGTGTTTAATTTCTGGCTTTTACAGACACACGAAAACACACCCCAACGAAATTCTCAACACACAACTCAATTTCAGAACACACACACTCTTTGACTCTACGTTATACCACATGAACACACACTCGCAGGAAACAAAACAAGAGGCGCCAAGACCAACAACGACCAGTTCTGAGGATGGCCCATAAATAGGTCGAGACATGTAAACAAGGTACGTTAGAATTTAACACAAGAAAGTCTTATCATACATATTCCGAAGTGATACAGTGTTAAAAGTTGTGTAATCAAGATGTATCTAAAATTACATAATTCATTAGATACTGTATTTATGAATTTTATTTCTTCAGATCATCCTTTCAATGTATCTCGTCTGTTTTCAGGGATATATTAAATTGGAAGATTTAAGTTGCAGGAACTTTCGAAATGTATTTTCACTAATCCACTAGTTAACGTGTTTTCCATGAAAAATATTTTAGTACAAATACTCATGCCTCACTTCGATTACTGTGATATTCTGTTTACTGGCCTAAGCGTTACTTTGGCGCAGAGACTGCAAAGTGTTCATACGGTCCTTTCGCAATATCCGCCAGGCTGATCATGTAACAGCATCCCTCGAAATGTTGTCCAGCTCAATCTAGAAGCTCGTAGAAAAATACATCGTCTTTCTCTACTTTGTTATATACTTCATTTCTCCATTCCTGTCTGTTTCGCGCATTATATTCAAAATTTATCCACGCACCATAATATGGGCCAGACGTGCTCACGGGGGGCATTTTGCACTTTGGGCGCCCGGTGCACTATGCGTGCATTCGCTGAAAACCTGTTGTACATGCAAACAGACACTGCCGTGCGCTCTAACCTAGCGTAACAAAGCAGTAACATTGCTAGCGGTTTGTAAAATAAATAGATCTATTGATTCATTTAGTTATTCATTCATTCATTACTCAGAGACTTCTTTCGTTACCGAAATTATCTATCTATCTATCTATCTATCTATCTATCTATCTATCTATCTATCTATCTATCTATCTATCTATCTATCTATCTATCTATCTATCTATCTATCTATCTATCTATCTATCTATCTATCTATCTATCTATCTATCTATCTATCTATCTATCTATCTACCTACCTACCTACCTACCTACCTACCTATCTATCTATCTATCTATCTATCTATCTATCTATCTATCTATCTATCTAACTATCTATCCACCCACCTACCTACCTACCTATCTACCTATCTATCTATCTATCTATCTATCTATCTATCTATCTATCTATCTATCTATCTATCTATCTATCTATCTATCTATCTATCTATCTATCTATCTATCTATCTATCTATCTATCTATCTATCTATCTATCTATCCACCCACCCACCCACCTATCTACCTACCTACCTATCTACCTATCTACTGTATCTATCTATCTATCTATCTATCTATCTATCTATCTATCTATCTACCTACCTACCTATCTATCTATCTATCTATCTATCTATCTATCTATCTATCTATCTATCTATCTATCTATCTATCTATCTATCTATCTATCTATCTATCTATCTATCAATCCACCCACCCACCCACCCACCTACCTACCTATCTATCTACCTACCTACCTACCTACCTATCTATCTATCCACCCACCTACCTACCTACCTATCTATCTACCTACCTACCTATCTATCTATCTATCTATCTATCTATCTATCTATCTATCTATCTATCTATCTATCTATCTATCTATCTATTCACCCACCCACCTACCTACCTACCTACCTACCTATCTACCTATCTACTGTATCTATCTATCGTCACCAAAATCATATACAATGTTTGTATCATTTGTTAATTGTGATCCTGTTACATTTCTGTTCTCAGGAAACCACCCCTAGCTACATTTTACTCTTCATTATTTATTTATTTATTTATTTATTTATTTATTTATTTATTTATTTATTTATTCATTTATTTATTTGCAGTTAACAGAAAGGTTGTTGTTATTGTTTAGTCAACTGTCCGAAGACAGGTTAGAATCTCATAAGTGGCACCAATAAGGCATCACTCATGAGGCAACTAAGCCAGGAGATAATGGGTAGGGGTGACCAGGTCCTTTTCCCTTCCATTGCATACATCCCTGACATATTACATTAATCAGAATAAGGTGTAAACGAACAATATTGTTCTTCCTCTGATAAATATCGTTGAGTGAGATGTACAGCCTGGTAATTAAAGCTAGGACATGTAAGACGTTTGTCGTTAAGTTACGTGCACCACAACTATAGCATAGCAAGTAGAGAGAGCAGGGAAGGTCAGTGTACAGACTCTGAACGCTCTCCTGCAGAGTAAACAACAGAGAATAAGGTGTATACTCACATGAAAAATATTTAGTTACAGCTTAGAGCAGTAAAATTTTGGAAATATTCAACATTTTTTTTCTCCATTACGTATCTTGTAGAATAATGAAAATTAGTATGTATAAAACACTGTCCTTCTGCTATATGAAAACAAATTATTTACATTTTTGTTTTCAAAATTCAGTTCACTGTGCAGTGATGAAGCGTTTCCCACATAACTCAAAAACTATCCAACATTCTGTGATGAAATATTTTTGTGTATTTATGCTTGTCATATCTACAATATGACTCAAGATCACTTCTCTACCTTTGATAGATTGTCTAATAAAAAATAAATTCATTTAAAAATGGTCAAATATCAGTACTTTCTTCTAACACAAAATAAAAAAATATTATTTATTTAGGAATGTAGTTAAGAGAGCATGATATTGTAAACATGAGTTTCAGCAATAAACTAAGAGAGAGATCGTGAAAAAGTTAACGAGTTTATGAGTTATGGGGGAAACGCTTCATCACTGCACAGTAAACTGCCACCATTTGGAGTTTTGAAAAAAATATATATAAATAATTGTTTTAAATATTAAAAATATTTTTTTTCATATAGCGGAAGGTTAGTGTTTTACACATACCAATTTTCCTTATTGTACAAGATACAGAAATGGAGGAAAAAAATGTTGAGTATTTCCAACAAATTTACTGTTGTAGGCTGTACCTAACCCCTTAAAGTGGAGCTCAGGTCACGTAGTTATTACTGGATTGTCGAGTCTATTGCAGTATAACAGTCTTCAATGCACTGCCTAATTATCTTAAAGATTTGAAGAACAACGAGAAAAGGTTCAGAAAAGAATTAACCAAATTTCTACATACTCATACCTTCTACACAATTGATGAATTGTTTATGCTTGTGAATTGAATTATTCTACTTAAATGACATGTACAATTTTATATAGCTCAACTAAAATATGTTTTTATATTGACTTACTCTGTTTACTATGTATTGTATTTTTTGTTTAGCATAACTGATGAATTGTATGTACTGTAAATTGAATAGTATACTGTATAGGTCAACTGATGAATTGTTTAAGCTTGTAAATTGAATTAATCTACTTCATATGAATTGTATAGCTTAACGAAAATAAGTTTGTAAATTGAACTAATTTGATTGTATATGTTTGTATAGTTTGGCGGATGAATTGTATATGTTCTTAAAATGATTACTAGTCTGTGTAGCTCTACTGATGAATTGTATATAGACCTACTGTAAATTGAATGGCAATATGTATAGCTCAACTGATGAATTGTTTATGATTATAAATTGAATTAATCTACTTGATATTAATTGCACAAATTTGTATAGCTTAATGAAAGTATGCTACTTTGTATTGTATATATTTGTATAATTTTGGCCGATGAATTGTATATGCTTTAAATTGAATAGTAATCTAAATAGCTCTACTGATAAATTGTTTGTGTTTGTAATTTGAAGTAGTTTGCGTGATATGTATTATCAATTTCTGTATATCACAACTGGTTGAATTGTTTATGCCTTAAATTTAATTAAATTGTTTTGTATTATAATATAGCTCAACTTATGAATGATCGTTTGCGTTTGTAAATTTAATAATCTGATTGGCTATGTATTGTATACTTTTAGTAGAGCTATCGATGTAGATCAGTCGACAGACTCGCTGGGCTGCTGATCCGGAGCTGCGTTCGGGCTTGGGTTGGATCCCCCTTTGGACTTTGGTTTCTTCGGAGGTTTTCCCCAGCCGTGGGACTGAAGCCGGATGGTCTATGGCGAGTCCTTGGCATCAACCCCTTTGATTTGATTACTCCCTTTGATTTGATTACCTGGTTGGGTTTTTCCGAGGTTTCCCCCACCGAAAAGGCAAATGCCGGGTAATATTTTGGCGAATCCTCGGACCTCATCTCATCTCACTACATCTCGCCAAAATGTAAAAAAATGTAAAAAAAATTGTACAAAATTGTAAAAATTGTAGAAAATTACTAAATTGTAAAACTATAAAAATTTGTAAAAATTCTAATTGTAATATTGTAAAATGTTGACATGTTCCACATCTTAAAGCTTCATTGCTCATGTAAGATTTATGGAATAAAATAAATGAATGAATGAAAAACAACAATATATTTCTTGGATCGTCGCAAGGGAAGCTTTTCCGTCCGTCACTTAAGCAATGTTTGTTTATATTCTGAGGAGCTCCTTTCAACATGACAGGCGCAAATATAAAATGTTGTAGTCCTAAATGATGTTGTGTAATGAGATATTCCTTTATGGACACCTTGTAAAATATTGTTTATATTTACCATTGCAGTATATCCAGAATTTTTTTTCGAGAACAGTTTTCAGTTTACACTGTATTTTATTTGTAACTGGTCCAGGAGCTGCGTTGTTGATTTTGTTACACATTTCTTCTACAAGTGTGAGGGCATCAGGCAGTTTACCGTTTTTTCGCCTCTAACTCTTTTATTGGTTCTGATACGTAAGCGAAATTGTTTTTAATAAACGACAACACATAGCAGAACAATCTTCACTACCATACGTTTTGATTATGCCTACAACCCTTTTATAATGTGTAGCATAACAAGACTGCAGCATACATTCATGTCCACCAACTCGTTACAATGGGTTGCGACGATATGACTGCAGGAGCCATTTCTCTGAAGACTCGGTTAAGAGAAAAGTTTTATATAATATTCTTGTTGAATTTGGTATTCTCAAGAAACTCGTTCGATTAATTAAAATATGTCTCAGTGAAACTTACAGCAGAGTTCATATAGGCCAGGTTCTATCTGATGCTTTTCCAATTCACTGCGGGCTAAAGCAGGGAGATGCACTATCACCTTTACTTTTTCAATTTGCTCTAGAATATGCCATTAGGAAAGTTCAGGATAACAGAGAGGGTTTGGAATTGAACGGGTTACATCAGCTACTTGTCTATGCGGATGACGTGAATATGTTAGGAGAAAATCCACAAACGATTAGGGAAAACACGGTAATTTTACTTGAAGGAAGTAAAGCGATAGGTTTGGAAGTAAATCCCGAAAATACAAAATAGGCCTATATGATTATGCCTCGTGACCAGAATATTGTACGAAATGGAAACATAAAAATTAGAGATTTATTCTTCGAAGAAGTAGAAAAATTCAAATACCTTGAAGCAAAAGTAACAAATATAAATGACACTCGGGAGGAAATTCCTGTTATTATTCGGTTCAGAAGTTTTTGTCATCAAGTCTGCTGTCAAAGAATCTGAAAGTTAGAATGTATAAAAAAGTTATATTACCGGTTGTTCTGTATGGATGTGAAACTTGGACTCTCACTTTGAGAGAACAACATAGATTAAGAGTGTTTGAGAATAAGGTGCTTAGGAAAATATTTGGGGCTAAGAGGGATGAAGTTACAGGAGAATGGAGAAAGTTACACAACGCAGAACTGTACTCATTGTATTCTTCACCTGACATAATTAGGAACATTAAATCGAGACGTTTGAGATGGGCAGGGCATGTAGCACGTATGGGCGAATCCAGAAATGCATATAGAGTGTTAGTTGGGAGACCGGAGGGAATATGACTTTTGGGGAGGCGGAGACATAGATGGGAGAATAATATTAAACAGGATTTGAGGAAGATGGGATATGATGGTAGGGACTGGAGTAATCTTGCTCAGGATAGGGACCGATGTCGGGCTTATGTGAGGGCGGCAATGAACCTACGGGTTCCTTAAAAGCCATTTGTAAGTATTAAGGATTATTTTAACTTGTCCAAAAGTGTTTTAATCAACAGAAAGAGACTGATATTTAATATAAATGCACTACATAATTTAATATGAAATTTCTTCTTCAAACATGAACTCAGACTTTCAAATAAGTTTATTATTATTATTATTATTATTATTATTATTATTATTATTATTATTATTATTATTATTATTAGTATTAGTATATTTGAAATATTCATTATAAACTTCTTACAAGTTCAAATGTTGTTTTGTTGAGAATTTCCTTAACTTAGTTTATAAATATTTGTCTTCTAGCGAGTAACTCTTCCTTTTATCGCCACACATGATTGCTAGACATGTAACTGTTTTCAAATGTTTGGAACATGTTCCACGAGAAAAGAAACACGCAAAACGGAGCATGTCGCTTCTCTATTCGCCTGGGCTCTATGCGATCTTCACTGTCACATGGTTTATATTTTTCCCATATCCCGCAGCTAACCTTGAGAATTGTGCGAAATGATTACAATGTATTCTAACTAAAACAAATCATGTGAAGTTAAAATTAAATTTTATTACATATCAAAAGGAACAAAAATAATTGACAACTGAAAGTCGATTTAAAAAAAATCACTGGCCTACTTGCAAAAGCGAATTGTGTAAAAACCAATTATGTATAATTCAGAATTAATTCATATGTAATTAAGTATGACTTTACAATGACCTATAAATTATTACGTAAAAAACAGAAATGCTTATAACTGGTTCTATTGCATTTAGCTACAGGGATATCATTTTATTTTTACTAACATTTCTATTATTAACCTGGCTATATCTTTTGATTAATAGTTGAGAACCGAAAGTACCGTTTGCTACCCCCTTCCACGACTGGCGTTCGAGGATACTTGCGTAAAATACAAACAATTCACTCTACTATGTATAGGGGGGAAGAAAAGTAGTTCATCCATTTACGTAAACTAGGCAATGTCGCGATTTTGAGTTCGTTAAATTCCATTAGGTTTTTGTTTAAACAAAATACAGTACTGTATTAAGAATAAGTGTTTTTACTCACGAAATGAGCTATCCATGTGGACGTATTCATTATGCAGTGTATATTATACTGTCTACAGCACATTAGCGTACAATATATAGAATGAAGTTGAATTGAAAAATAATCATAATATGAATATTTAAACACATTTTTTAAAATGGTGGCCGTTCATTACGATACAGGCTTCAGTTCTTTTGTGCATATTATCGCACTATAAACTATTGCATCTAATTCAAATTATCAATTTCTTCCTTCGTACTAGTAACTCATGTTGAAATAATTCTGTACCTACTCTTTTATAGAGTACCTTACGTACTGTAAATTCAATCTTCACTTCTGTCCGACCCGCACAGATAAAATTACTCAAACATGCTATCTACTGTCCATCCAATTGGTTTTGTCACAGGGTCGTAGAAACGGGGGAAATCACGTGACAGTTAATTACTTAACGAGGCCCTCTTACTTAAGTTATTTTAAACAGTTGTATGATATTACATAGACGTCCTATTCCTAACAGAAATTAATGTTTTCAGAAAAGATCTAAGACAGCCCAGCCACTAGCCTTTACAGAGGGGCGAGCAGAAGCAGGTGGGGGAAATCGGGATGTGACGTAGGCAAACGTACGACAGTACCTGTGCGAAAATATGATTCAATATTGAAAACTCTTTTGTCACTGGAAAACGCGAACATATTTCTGCAACGCACTATACTCACTGGCGACTTTGACTGCATACGCTGCCTTGGTTCTGTGTGGAGGACGATTGGAAGTTTACTAGTAGAGGAGGTGGGAGTGAAGTACATTAAGAAACTCAGGTACAATAAAAATTGAAGTAAAAATAAAATGATGTCCCTGTATTTATTTCTCAGTTAAACTACTTACGTCTAAGAGGTTCGTGTGATTAAATATCTTTCGCTTAAGAACTTTGAAGAAAAGACAAGAAGCAAGATATATCACTAAGATATCTTTATACAGGGACATCATTTTATTTTTACTAACATTTTTAATATTAACTTGCCTATACCTCTGGATCAACGCCGTTTGCTTCCCCCTTCCACGACTGGAGTTCGATGATACTGGCGTAATATACAAACAAATCAGGGAGGGAGGAAAAGTAGTTCATCCATTTACGTAAACTAGGAAATATTGCGCTTTTGAGTTTAATAATTTTCATTAAGTTTTTGTTTAATCAAAATACAGTACAGTATTAACAATGAGTGTTTTTACTCACGAACTGAGCTGTCCATGTGGACGTATTCATTATGCAGTGTATATTATACTGTCTACAGCACATTAGCGTACAATATGGAGAATGAAGTTAAATTGAAAAATAATCATAACATGGATATTTAAACACATTTTTTTAAAATGGTGGCCGTTCATTTCGATACAGGCTTCAGTTCTAATGTGCATATTATCGCACTATAGATTATTGTACTTAATTCCAATTACCAGTTTCGTTCTTCGTACTAGTTATTCATGTTGAAATAATTCTGTACCTACTCCATAAAAGAGTACCTCACGTACTGTAAATTCAATCTTCACTTCTGCCCGATCCGAAAAGATAAAATTACTCAGACATACTATCTACTGTCCGTCCAAGTGGGAAATCACGTGACAGTTAATTACTTAACGAAGCTCTTTTAATTAAGTTATTTTAAACAGTTGTATAATATTACGTAGACGTCCAATTCCTAATAGAAATTCATGTTCTCAAAAAAGAGTTAAGACAACCCAGCCACTAGCTGGCGAATAAAAGCTGGTGAGGAAAATCGGGGTACGACGTAGGCAAATGGACGACAGTACCTGTGCGAAAATGATTCAATTTTGAAAGCTCTTTCGTCACTGGAAAACGCGAACATATTTTTGGAACGTACTGTTTACTATGACCGTAAGGCTACTATGACTATATATGCGGTGTGGAGGACGGCTGATCTTCGTTAGAAGAAGGGGTGGGAGTGAAGTACATTCAAAAACTCAGGTACAATAAGAAATGGAGTAAAAATAAAATGATGTCCCTGTATAAAGATTACTTTAATTTTCAACTTCAGACTTTATGAAAACGATTCGATTATAGTTTCCCGGCGGGTGTGATATAGGTTGAGTGCGGGGTGGAGGGAAATGGCCGTGTACGCGAAGCAACAAAGCTTTCCCAGAACACATGCACCTCTACCCGGCTGGAACTGGTTTCCGTAGATACGGCGTGGATTCACAGACCCAACTGTGTGGTATCGCTTTCCTCTTTCCCTCTTTTTTATTTCAATTTGCCGGCTTCTTGTAATGGCACCGGCAAGAGTTTCGCTCCCTTTATAAACCATTTCCAACATTACGGTTTTTTTCCCTATATTAAACAAACTTGAATGGGTTCCCTTGCATACAAAGTAGCGAAGGAGGAATCCTTCTATTCTCTGATCGATAGCTCTTATCCTGCCGTGCATAAACGACGTTAGTCGCTATACGAAATTATGCATATTAAAGTGTTTAGTTTGATCAAATGTTTGCGAACTCTCTCTTTCAAGTAGACTGCACGCAAATGTTTGTTCTTGGTAAAGTGTAGAAGTTTTTTTTCTGCGTATTCCAGTCGGAGAAAAGATAATTTAGAGATTCTTAACGAAAAATATTATTCTTGTTTTTCTCTCACTTTCTGTCCATAGTAAATTAGTAGATTATGCAACGAGCCTATAATGGTAGTAATTAAGACGCGAGTATGTTTGTTTATGAAACGAGCGCAAGCTCGTTTCATAATTTTCATACGAGCGTCTCAATTACCATTATAGGCAAGTTTCATACGACTTTTTATGCTCGATCATATTTCTAACTTGAAATTATTCAGAAGTATTCATGTTATAAGTGAGGAGTGGAACTGACCTGAATTGTGAGATGTGCGCAGACGCGAAAGTATTGATTTTTTTCCGAAACACGAATGACATTGACCTTGATATAATCTAGAGAATAACATGAAAATTAGGCTTGATATAACCTGGAAATTGATTTAGAATTGAAAAACGAGATGACAAATTGAATTTATTTGAATATTATTTACAAATAACGCTAATTATTATAGTAACAGAACATAACCTTCTGCGACAGTATTGGATTTCCAGCCTTCGTGACTTCGCTAATTGTCTTTCGATTGCATATCCGAGAATAATCGATACTTGCGGTTTTATAATGGTACAAAGGTGATTTCTCATTGACTGAACAACTGAATTATAATGAATAGGTGTACTTTAATGAGGTGCATTAAAGGGCCACTACCAGGTGTATAATTACTACATTTAGGCATGGTCGAGCATAAAAAACTAACCCTTCTTGGCAGTAACCATAGAAGTGTAATAATTAGAGTGACCAAAATTTCCTTTTTTATGTCATTTATATTACAATACATACTGTAGATCATTCGAACATTAATGGCAACATTCCAAGTATTCAACCAGCCTACTACTGACCAGGGTTGACAGACGTCCTGGATTTCGCAGGATTGTTCTAAATTTTAATGGTATGTCCTATGTCCTACGTTGAGTTATATTTGTCCTGGAATGTACAAAATGTGAATAAAAAAAAAAGAAAAGAATTCAATCTTTTTCCCGTTTCTACAGGGACATCATTTTATTTTTACTAACATTTTTAATATTAACCTGGCTATACCTTTGGATTAACGGTTGAGAACCGGAAACACCATTTGCTTCCCCCTTCCACGACTAGAATTCGATGGTATTGGCGTAAAATACAAACAAATCATTTTACTAGGTATAAAAGGGAAGAAAAGTAGTTCATCCATTTACGTAAACTAGGAAAAATCGCGATTTTCAGTTTGATAATTTTCATTATAGGTTTTTGTTTAATCAAAATACAGTACAGTATTAACAATGAGTGTTTTTGCTCACGAACTGAGTTATCCATGCGAACGTATTCATTATGCGGTGTATATTATACTCTCTACAGCACATTAGCGTACAATATAGAGAATGAAGTTAAATTGAAAAATAATCATAATATGAATATTTAAACACATTTTTGAAAATGATGACCGTTCATTTCGCTACAGGATTAATTTCTTTTGTGCATATTGTCGCACTATAAATTATTGCTTCTAATTCCAATTATCAGTTTCTTCCTTCGTACTAGTAACCCATGTTGAAATAATTCTGTACCTACTCTTTTATAGAGTACCTTACGTGCTGTAAATTCAATCTTCACTTCTGTCCGACCCGCACAGATAAAATTACTCAAACATGCTGTCTACTGTCCGCCCAAGTGGTTATGCCGCAGGGTAGTAGAAAGGGATGAAATCATGTGACAGTTAAATACTAAACGAGGCCCTTTTGTTTAAGTTATTTTAAACAGTTGTGTAATATTACGTAGACGTCCAATTCCTAACAGAAATTAATGTTTTCAGAAAATAGCGAAGACGCCCAGCCACTAGCCTTTACAGAGGGGCGAGCAGAATCAGGTGGGGGAAATCGGGATGCGACGTAGGCAAACGGATGACAGTACCTGTGCGAAACTATGATTCAATATTGAAAGCTCTTTCGTCACTAACTCAGTACTGTTTACTATATGCGGCCTTGGTTCTTTGTGGAGGACAGTTGGAACTTCATTAGTAGAAGAAGTGGGAGTGAAGTGCATTCTAAAACTGAGATACAATAAAAATTGAAATAAAAATAAAATGATGTCCCTGTATAAAACTGTTTTTAAAATTCCTTACCGTTACTGATTTTTTCAAGATCCTGTCTAACCTACTATAGTATATATTGGGTGTTATAAAGTATATTTATTCTTCAAACTCCCCAAAGTGTGTGACGTAAGAGCACTCTAAGGTCGACTGAGAACATGAACAGAGACATGGTGCTTTGGTATTTGGGGATTGTAAGAGGTGGTTGAATGTGATAGATTGCACGTAAACAATTAACTAGTTTGTAATATGACAGATCTAACAGGTCATTTAAACGACTGGATACATTCCGCCAGGTTAAAGGTATCATAATTACCGGTACCTAAATGTACAACAAAATTATAGTATTAAAACAAACGCTATATACAGTGTCTTCAAAAATCAATCGAGCAACAGATTAATACTTTTCATTTTCTAAAGTGAACAACGGCGTTTGAGTATTCTCTTTCTTCTGCAAATATTGTTGAGTAAATACAGATATTAGTAATTTTGCTTGGAATATTTGAATCAAACTTTGAGTCAGATTTCCAGATATTTGTTCCAACATATTTACGATGTATATAACATTGTTTCAGAGCTGCAATTAGAACTTACTGAGCCAAAATGTGATAGAGAATGTAGAGAATGTATTTACAAATAACAGCAGTTTGTGTGGGTTTCACTTTTCTCCTATATACGTAGATATGCAGGGAAGATGCTGAATATATTTGGCTCCACATAGCGAACAACTTCCTTCACAAACTAAAATAAATTTTGTAAAGGGATCAGCTAACGGATTATAATTTACAGTGTGCTCTTCGACTTAGTGTTGCTTAGACAATAGTTCCAAAAATAGAAGTACTGGTGAAAGGAAAACGCATTAAAAATAAGGAAGAACCAGCACAAGTACCAGTGAGATACAACAAATAGCTAATAAATTCTTCATTTTTAAATATACTGTAAGTAGTCTAAACGTTTCAATTATTTAAATATAAAGACATTAGACAAAATAAGCACATTATGTTTGCTGGAAGTAGATTTCTTTCAGCATTCAACATGAGCACGAGTATGTACTCTTTCTGAGAGTGCTAGAGTGATTGTTATATAAAAAATATGTATATATAATTGATTAAATGGCGATCTTACTCGTGTTAATTATGTAAGCATGTGTGGCTTACATCTGTTTCGGTGTTACTTGACACCATCCTCAGAGCCTACTAGATCTTGGCGCTATCTCAACTTCGCTGCCTGTTGTGTGGGTGCGTTCGTGTGATGAAGAGTTGTGTCAAATAGAGTGTGTGTTCTGAAATTGATGTGTGTGTTGAGAATTTGATTAGGGTGTGTTTTAGTGTGTCTGTATATTTCATATTGTTCTAGTGCGTTGAGTTTTTGGTTTTTGTGTTGTATGCTTACATAATTAACACGAATAAGATCGCCATTTAATCAATTATTTATATTCAAGTGTTAAAAGTAGTGTACGAAAGATTCAACATGGATGAAAAAATATGTATATTTGTTCTAGAAATAAATTATTATTATTATTATTATTATTATTATTATTATTATTATTATTATTATTCGAGCAAATGCTGGGTAACTTTCGGTGCCGGACTCCGGACTCATTTCACCGGCATTATCACCTTCATATCATTCAGACGCTAAATAACCTAGATGTTGATACAGCGTCGTAAAATAACCCAATAATAATAATAATAATAATTATTATTATTATTATTGTTATTATTATTATTATTGTTATTGTTATCATTATTATTATTATTATTATTATTATTATTATTATTATTATACGCCTACGTAATTTTTATAATTAAACTGTTTAATTTTTATTTGTAATTGAGGAATTTAAAACTTTTATTGTTAATTGATAGTAGGCCTATGGTGAATGAAAGTAACGTAGAGTGGGAAAGGAAATTTATCGCATAAATTAAATGATGTTATTTTGCGCCTTCAATAAATACAATTAATCTGAAATCAATTCTGTAATTTGAAATTTAAAAATTAGCAAATCACCAAAACAATTCCGCCAGTTTAATAAATCAGGAAGTGCTGTTCTTAAATCCGCCACAATATAAAAATCTCCATCCCTTCCACTGCTACTCCCCCTACGTTGCTTCTTTATCTGTGCTTCCCCTCTCAAGGAGCGCCGGAGCAGAAACGTGTGAAGTCTCAGTGTTAAGGCCCATTCACAATGAAAATTAAACATAACCATAACATAAACACAGAAGTTTGCGCCCATGCTACCAAATGGGATCATTCATAATGATTCACATAAGCATTGACATAAACATTACCGTAAGACGATAACATGAAAGTTTGCAAACTCCAAATTTTCATTCTTATGCTTACGTGATTTGCAAACAGAACACAATCGTGGAGCGCTGAAGTATACGACAGAATATAAGGAAATGGCGTCGTTGTTATGTTTCCATGGTTACCAAGTACCTTTGCTGTTATGTTTATGTCCCCATCGTGAATGATGGTATGATTTCTTGACTTTACCGTAACGTTTACAATCTTAAGTTAACGTTTACGTTATGTTTAATTTTCATTGTGAATGAGCCTTTAGCGTTTGGGAGTGGCTTGACAGGGACATCATTTTATTTTTACTAACATTTTTAATATTAACCTGGCTATACTTTTGGATCCACGCCATTTGCTACTCCCATCCACGACTGGAGTTCGATGCTACTGACGTAATATACAAACAAATCACTTTACTAAGTATAGGAGGGAAGAAAAGTAGTTCATCCATTTACGTAAGCTAGGAAATATCGCGCTTTTGAGTTTGATCATTTTCATTAGGTTTTTGTTTAATCAAAATACAGTACAGTATTAACAATGAGTGTTTTCACTCACGAACTGAGCTGTCCATGTGGAGGTACTCATTATGCAGTGTATATTATACTGTCTACAGCATATTAGCGTACAATATAGAGAATGACGTTAAATTGAAAAGTAAATAGGCTAAATATGGATATTTAAACACATTTTTGAAAATGGTGGCCGTTCATTTCGATACATACTTCAGTTCTAATGTGGATATTGTACCTAATCAGAATTACCAGTTTCGTCCTTCGTAACTAGTAACTCATGCTGAAATAACTCTGTACCTACTCTATAAAGAGTACCATACGTACTGTAAATTCAATCTTCACTTCTGCCCGATCCGAAAAGATAAAATTATTCAGACATACTATTTACTATCCATCCAACTGGTTATGTCGTAGGGTCGTAAAAAGGGAGGAAATCACGTGACGGTTACTTAACGAGGCCCTTTTATTTAAGTTACTTTAAACAGTTGTATAATATTACGTAGACGTCCAATTCCTAACAGAAATTAATGTTCTCACAAAAGAGCTAAGACAGCCCAGCCACTAGCTGGCGAATAAAAGCTGGTGGGGAAACCGGAATACGACGTAGGCAAATGGACGACAGTATCTGTGCGCAAATGATTCAATATTGAAAGCTCTTTCGTCACTGGAAAATGCGAACATATATTTTTGGAACGTACTGTTTACTATGACCGAAAGACGGTGTTGGATCTGTGTGGAAGACGGTTGAACTTCATTAGTAGAAAGGGTGGGAGTGAAGTATATTAAAAAACTCAGGTGCAATAAAAATTGAAGTAAAAATAAAATGATGTCCCTGCATAATTCTTTTATAGACTATATTCAGCCTTTTGTATTTTTCAGGCGCACTAAATATATCATACATATAATATTCTCTCTCTCTCTCTCCTCTCCTCTCTCTTTCTCATTGGCTTGTTTTGTGACTTAAGTACTTTATGCTCCCTGCCTTGCTACATTTATTCGAGATTAAAAAGTGCCTTACCTTTTGCACTGCCCTCTTTTAGTGTAATAATTGTATGATGAAAACTATTGCACAAAGATAATTCTGTGGTTGATTAAAGACTTTACAAGCGCTAGAATTTTGGTGGAACGCCTTAAGAGCCAGGGTGCGGAATTACAGACCTGCAAGTAATGTGTGAGGGACATTATCGCGTTAATGTCAGGGTTAATCTTACGGCCATCATGGATTTCTTTCGTAAAGCAAGTTTTATGATTTACGAGTCTGCAGGGAACCACCCCATTTGGCGGAAAGGGACCGGTTGGCAGTGTTAATTCTTCAAGATTCTATACTTACGATATCTTCACATATAATTATTTAGGAGTTTACATGTACAACCGCTTTCTGTGGTACATACTTCTGCGATTTGTTACAACGAATAAAGAACTGGTTAGCACGACAAATAACACAAACAGACCTCCAACTCAATGTATACGTTCGAGAGTATTGAAATTTATAAACGAATGTCAAAGTCAATGGTAGTAAAAACCGGAACTACATCTCATGTTATACAACCCGATCGGTATTACAAGTAAGACTTATTCATCATACAAGCAATATCATTAATATTTTTATGCTCGACCATGCCGAAATGTAGTAATTATACACCTGGTAGCAGACCTTTAATGCATGTCATTAAAGTACACCTACTCATTAAAGGTCAGGTCTTTCAGCCAATGACGACTCAGGTTACAACTGTTCAGCCAATGACAGGTCAGCTTTCTACCGTTATAAAACCGCAAGTATCGATTATTCTCGGATATGCAATCGAAAGAGAATTAGCGAAAAGTCACGGAGGCTGGAAATCCAATACTGTCGCAGAAGGTTATGTTCTGTTACTATAATAATTAGCGTTAAATGTAAATAATATTCAAATAAATTCAATTTGTCATCTCGTTTTTCAATATCTAATTTTATTTCAATGTTATCTCTGTAGGCTCTTATGGCCTAGCAAGGTCACTGTGGACAACTGTTCCTCGTAAAAAATCAATACTTTCGCGTCTGCGCACATCTCAGAACATACGGGACATTGCTCCAGGTCAGATACAATAAAATTAATAATATCAAGTTAGAAATATGCTCGAGCAAAAAAAGTCGTATGAAACTCGCCTAAAATGGTAATTAAGAAGCTCGTATGAAAATTATGAAACTCGCTTGCGCTCGTTTCATAAATATCCATACTCGCTTCTTAATTGCCTTCATTATAGGCTCGTTGCATAATGTACTGTTCATATTACTTCCCAAAGGAGCAAATGGTGATCAAAAATTTTACCACATTTTGTGTAGTTCATTATGTAATTCAAATTTACTCTCTCTTTTCCTGATTATCATGCAAATTAGACCTACACTTAAGAAAGAAAAGATACATTTGTGGCCGGTTGTCTAGGAACGAACTAATCTCAAGGTAGTAAACACAACCAAATACATAGCACAAGAAAACGGATACAATCCCAACATAATAGACAACATAATACGAAAGACAAAACATAATCACAAAAAAACATAAGAATACAACACAAACACAAGAACACAAAAAAATACATCACGCTAACATACGAAAACAAAAACACACACAAGATTGCAACCTCATTCAAGAAATTAAATTACAACATCGCATACGGGACAAATAATACTGTACAAAAACATCTCAACACACAAACAAACAAATACAACTACATAGGCGTATAAAAACTCAAATGTAACACCTGCAACAACTTCTACATAGGACAGACAGGCAGATCATTTCAAACACGTTACAAAGAACACATCACAGCCATAACAAAATGACAAAACACTTCCACATATGCAGAACACATCACAAATGCTAACCACACATAAAAAGACATTAACACAGACATGGAAATTCTATACATCCAACCAAAAAGCCAGAAACTAAACACACTAGAACAATACGAAATATACAAACACACAAAAACACATCCAAAAGAAATTCTCAACACACAACTCAATTTCAGAACACACACAATCTTTGACTCCACATTACACTACATATACACACCCCCACAGGAAACAAAACAAAATTCACCAAGACCAGCAACAACCAGTTCTGATGATGGCCAATAGCAGGCCGAAACATGTTAACAAGGTAAAATAATAGTAATATGCGTTACAAGAGCGGTATGTTTAAGTTTTCATGTTCGAGGAAAAGTTTGAAAAAGCGAAACGTAGTTGAGCTTTTTTAATTTCCGAGAATTTAAAGAAAACATACCGCTCGTGTATCGTACATTATTTTGTGCGAAGATAGTTTATTACATACCTGAAAGAGGAATTTATAATTAGTTGCAATGAAATCCCCATCTTGGTTTCTATTCAATGACGGCAAATTTGCAAAACAAAAATATCTATCTTCAACATTGTTGCTTTAAAATGTTTTCTGTGTTTACTATACTCCAGCAGGCCGTGATATACGTCTGTCTTTTTTCCCCCCAGTCTATGATGAGTCTGGAATCTTGTTGATTTTTTCACTGCTTCCTTGATGTTACTTGCATCACGAATGCAGTAACTTTAGTGGAGTTGTAGAGTTTACTTAATTTTTGCAAATATTTAAAAACAATAATTAACAGTGCAATTTAGGTGAAATTGCAGTGGTATGTTTCCAGTTTATAATTATTAGTATATTGAACGTGTCTAAAAATAATATGTTAAAAGCCTAAAGCAGTAAAATCATTATGTCACTTAAGCGGTAAGAAGAGGGAAATTGTTATGTGTGTTAGGTTGGGAATACTGAATGTGTAATTTTAGACTTACCGCGGATTGGTTTTGTGTGGAAACCAACCAAATACGCATGATCTCGCACAAAGTTTAACACGTGAAAGACATAGAATACGTTTTCGAAAGTAATAATTTATTTTCATTGAGTGAATTTAATTACATTTTTGTATTCTTTAGTATGTTACTTACCTGAGAACAGACTAATTAAAAGATTGCCTGAGTTTGTTTAAAATATAAACAATGCTAATTCCTATTAATCAAGGATGCTGTGAATCACAAGGTTTATTTTTATTTCGGGCCTTGCGCAAAACATATGAGAACGCTCCAAAATGCCCCAGGACATGGAAACAAATTTAGTTCCACAATATTATTTTACGAGAAGCAGAATTCTCCGAACACGTGCTGGATATTGATTTTCCCGCCAAGCGAAAGCTTCATAATTCAAATTCGTTCGTAAAATACCAGAATTCGCCGTGAATGAAAAAGTTAGACATGGTTTTTGAGCGTACAGGCAAATGTAGTCTGTCTCCGCATATTTTTTGATTGCACTAAAATATTTTGTTCAGAATTTTTTCGATACTACACGTTGCTAACACATAAAACTCCACAAAAGAGCGGATAATATTTCACAGGAGTTTTAGAATTCTGTACAAAAACTCGGAGGGGTAGTTGTGGAGGCCGGAACAAACAGTTTTTTATTAGGCAACATAAAGTCAACGACTGGTTCTTATTCCGTTAAGCGACGACCAAGTTGTGAACTTTATTCATGAAAATGAGCAGCCAATATTTTCTCTGGTCAGTCATCAGTTGGTATGCTTGTGTCTGTAACAGAGTGCTGCAGAACAGCGCCTACAACCGGTTTATATGCGACGGGTTGCAGATCAACCGGCGAGGTTGTACATTAGTTCGAATATCCGGCCTTGAAGCGGTTGCGCCTGGCTAGACAGAACCACAGATATAGAGGACAGAATACCAAGCGCATTTCACCATACAGGAACTCTGATGACATTTTGTAACTACACAAATTGAGTAATTGAAGGAAATTTACTTTTCCTAATTAAAAAAAAAAGGGTTAGCTTGAAATTCTCAGGAAAATATTTGAGGCTAAGAGGGATGAAGTTACAGGAGAATGGAGATAGTTACACAACGCAGATGTACGTATTGTATTCTTCACCTGACATAATTAGGAACATTAAATCCAGACGTTTGAGATGGGCAGAGCATGTAGCACGTATGTGCGAATCCAGAAATACATATAGAGTGTTAGTTGGGAGGCTGGAGGGAAAAAGACCTTTGAGAAGGCCAACACGTATATGGGAGGATAATATTAAATTGGATTTGAGGGAAGTGAGATATGATGATAGAGATTGGATTAATCTTGCACAGGACAGGGACCAATGGCGGGCTTATGTGAGGGTGGCAATGAACCCGCGGGTTCCTTAAAAGCCTTAAGTAAGTAAGATAGCTTGAAATAGGGTTATAATTGATTGGACACTTTGGTACATTTATATAAATCTAGTAATGGACACCAGTAACAACAAAGGAAATAAGCATAATGCATAGGCCTAGACGAAATGTGACATGTAAACAAATACAAGAATAAAATAAATTACAATTACTTATAAAAGAGAAGAGCAAATGACACACTTACTATTGTAACGTTCATACTTTAAACTCAAAATACATAGGCTACCTTTGAAAGAGTAGTTGTTAATATAGCCTAAGTCTTTTAATTATTCCAAGTCAGGTATGCTCATTCTTTGACTCCCGATTACGTTCTGTAATCGCAACCTTCGAATGTAGAGCGTGCTGTTCCTCGTTCGAAGCTCGACGGATGACTGCGGAAGGCAGTTCAAGTACTTAGTAAACGTACGAACAGTGAGGGACAATGACACAGTCAAAACCTTTAGTAAGTAAACGATCATTCCGTACAGTGTGGGAGGAAGAATATTTTTGTTGTGAAAGCGTAAAGTGTTTACTATGTTGTAAGGTATTGTCAGGAATACTACTGAGCAACATAAAACATTACTTATTATTATTATTATTACTACTACTACTACTACTACTACTACTACTACTACTACTACTACTACTAGTACAATTATTGTTACTGTGGTGATTTTATTCCAACAGAAATACATGTTATGATAAAATAATTTTTCAGGGGTGCAACATGCACTATAGTTTCAAGAATTGAAAGCACTTCATGATACGCTAAACATTGCAGAGAGTCGAACAATTCAGAGTCTACGTTTAGGAGCAAGTTATGTAGTATGTTGGGAATTAGCTAAGGCACTAAAAACCCTTGTGAACTTGTAAAGAATTCTATGGTGCCTGAACAAAATATAGTTAATTACATCTCACTACTGGAACAGCTCAAATGTGAATTCACAGAACATGGATTTAATGATTTTAGACGTATGGAAAGTGATATTAATCTTTTTGTTAATCCTTTCATAGTAAATTGAGTATAATCCGTGAGAGTGCAGTTCCAGGACGAGTTAATTGATTTACAAAGTCGCGTAGAATTCAGAACTAAATGTGGAGAATATGACTTGCCAAGCATAGAAATATTCAAAAATGAACAAAACGCAATATCCCAAGATGAGCTTATTCGCTGTCACTCGAAATATGTGTGAGAATGAAGGTTGCTAAATCCAAAAATCCAAACATATATCCCGATTAACAGATGAGAATCTTTTGTGCATTGCAGTAAATTCGTTGGAAATAGATTTTCAATTACTTGCGGAAAAGAATAGGCCTACACATGTTGAATGTGGAATACGAAAATAACATTATCTATGATATTATAGTATCATAACTGTATAAAATATAATAAATAATGTAATAACTTAATATTTCCTTTTTCAAATTCAGTTTATTATCCGTTATCCATGTAATCGGCGCTTTTACAATTTTGAGCATACCTATTCTAAGTGGATGTGTTATTATTTCTCTAATAAATCGTTTTAGGGAGATAACAAGTTATTAACAAAAATAAAAACCCCCCTCTCAATTCTAATGATTGTAGTTTCATGATGCGTGCTTCAATCGATGAGGAGAGAGGAGGAAATAACATTTGAAAGGTACACGATGATAATCGCGTCCTTGCAACGATTCTTGGAACTCCTGGATGGCTCAATATTATCTGTCGTTCATGATCCAGAGCCGTTCAACCGAGTGAGACTCGGACATTCGTTGGACTACTCCACGAGACGGAAGAGCTATAAGCCAGGCGTTTAATAGAAATCTGTCTGTTCTATCTTTCGTAACCGGTTATGCAGGACTCTAGCACAGTCTACTATATACAGTCGCGAAGCTTGAGGTGATTTTTTGCAAATCTCGTGATAAAGCGCTCCAAGCGGTTAGCAACTAGAAACAATAGACTGTCCACGGTCGACTTTGGACTGAATCGTATTTCCATCGAGTGCTAGCTCGTTGCGTATTTCACATTGATGCTTGTGAAATGTTCGTTATTAGTTGTAATGAAAATGTTAATGGCTAAAATACAATAATTGGAATAATAATATTTTACTAGTGACGTAGAAAAATTAAGTTTGTTTTAATGAAATTTATTGATCACGTTTTATTTTCAATTCTGGTAGGATTATTATTGCTTAGGCCTACTTTTTTTTCAAAGGATATGTTTTTAATTATAGCTTTTAATTTTGTTGTTATTTTTATTTGTTACTTTACTAGACGTAGAAAAAGTCTGTTACAATAAAATTTATTAATCACGTTTTATTTCCAATTCTGGTGTGATTATTATTGCTTAACCTCATCCCACTTTGTTAACTACGTAAGCCTACACTACAAGTATCGGTACACGTAAGTTAATCCATTAATTCATATTTCCATTATTATTGTTGTAAAGGGAAATGAAAATTAATATTTATTGGTTTCATAGTTAATTATCGCTATATTCTTGAATGAGTGAAGCGATTATAGTAAATTTCAGTTCGTTTTGCACAAAGAAAAATAATATTAACCTATTTCTTGCAGGTATCTTCAAGTTCATGGTGGAATTTAATATACTTTATTAAAATAATAAATTAACTTTATGCATGTAATATTTCAATAATGGAAGGAAGGTGTTAATTTTTCCAAAAGAACACGATAACGAAAGTGTAACATATTTTGTCGGCTGCTAGGAGAGAGATCTGCGATGATGAGGCGATAGTAGCGATCCTAGTGGTGGGCAACTATCCATGTTTGCATTTTTACTACATATTGAGCTTCGCGACTGTATATAGTAGACTGTGACTCTAGCCTGTATAAGTAGTTCCCTCCATCTTCCTACCACCGCGCCTTAAAACTGACATTCACCTCCACTTTTTTCAAGAAGCACTTCCTCCTTTCCTTGAGGATGTGTCATTGGCGGCGAGATCACACAATGTTTTCATTATTGTCCGTTATTTTCTAAGCTAGACTGCTTAGGCTGTGAGATTTCCTAAAATATAATTTGTTCTAATTATATGATTTTAATTTTATACAGGGTGTTTCCAGGCTGGTGTTATAAACTTTCAGGGATGATGGGGAAGGCACATGTATCAATTTGAGATCCGGAACCCTGGTTCGGAAATGACTGAGTCGAAAGTTATAAGCAAAAATAGTTGTGTGGAAATGGAATTGTAATTTCGCACCACGTGCCTCCTTCCCTTAACCTTTAGAACAGTCGTGTAAAGATGGTATGGGCCGGATGTCTCCTACGTGGGTACTAGGCCCGATACAATCTGTGAGCTTGCCTACTGTTCCCATTGGCTCATCCGTATTCGAAAATCAGGTGTGCTTATTCCGCTCTCGTGTACTCCTCCATTTCACTAGGACTGATCGACTGGACACTGCAACTTGTACACATACACTGCTGTCTACAGACGTGCATATCAGGACCGACCATGTCCGGTACACATTACATTATCTGCATTGCTTTAGTGTAGTTTCCTGTTCCCATCCCTTAGACAGCGCACTCAATGAAATACTGTAAGTAGACAACGTAAACAACGTCAGATGAATACAGTATGTGTAAGATGTACAGATAAATACACATTAATAAGGTGTACAGAGGATTAATATTATTTCATTTCCACACAACTATTTTGGCTTTTAACTTCCGGCTCAATCATTTCCGGACCAGGGTTCCTTATCTCAAATTGATACATGTGCCCTTCCCCATCATCCCTAAAAATTTGTAATACTAGTCCGGAAACAATCTGTATATAAATTTTCTTTATGCTCGACCATGCCGAAATGTAGTATACACCTGGTAGCAGTCCTTTAATGCGTGTCATTAAAGTACACCTATTCATTAAAGTTCAGGTTTTCGATTATTCTCGGGTACGCAATGGAAAGACAACGAGGGAAACGTCACGGAGGCTGGAAATCCAATACTGTCGCAGAAGTTTATGTTCTGTTACTATAATAATTAGCGTTAATTGTAAATAATATTGAAATAAATTCAATTTGTCATCTCGTTTTTCAATCCTAAATCAATTTCCAGGTTATATCAAAATTAGTTCATGTTATTCCTTAAATTATATCAAGGTCAATGACATTATTGTTCCTCGGAAAAAAATCAATACTTTCGCTTCTGCGCACATCTCACAATTAACGAGCTATGCACAAATTCACTTCCGCTCTTCAGTCAGATGCGAATAAAATTAATACTTCTGAATAATTTCGAGTTAGAAATATGGTCGAGCATAAAAAGTCGTATGAAACTTCCCTATAATGGTAATTAAGACGCTCGTATGAACATTATGAAACTCGCTTGCGCTCGTTTCATAAACAAACATACTCGCCTCTTAATTACTATCATTATAGGCTCGTTGCATAATGTACTATTATCATTTTAACAATTACTTCGATTCACATTACTGTAATTATTTGATTGTTAGAATTACATGCAACTAACTTGATTTAATTTTCTTCTTCTTCTTATTATTATTATCATTATTATTATTATTATTATTATTATTATTATTATTATTATTATTATTACTACTACTACTACTATTATTATCATTATTATTACCATTATTATTATTATTATTATTATTATTATTATTAATTGCATATTATTCCTGTATTTCTCCCGTTTTTATATTTGCTATTGTTTTTAACTGGTTCAGTGGAAGAAAGTGCTTTATCGCCTTAACTCTGCCAGCAGAATAAATCTATTAAATAAAAACTAAATAAATATATACATAAATCTAAATTATCCCCACGCTACGGTGCACTAAGAATGGTCTGCCTTTATATACAAAGAAATAACCGAATATCTCTATTGATATGTGCAAAAATGTTATCAAAAGTACAGAAGTTGCTTACCTGAGAGCTGAAAAGGAATTTTCTTCTGCCTCAACTAAATTGCTTACGTTTGTAGCCTTGCGTCTACACGCAGCACAGAATTCTTATCTGTGAACAGCACGTTACTTGCGGGAGGTATTGAAAAAAATTATAAAGCGCCCTAACAACTTACATAAATTCACGTTATGGAAAAATTGAAATACTGGACGTGGAGGAAAGTAGAGGAAAACGAAGCGGAGCAGACAGAAGCATTAATGGGCCTCGAAGATTATGAACGGTGTAGAGACGGTGAATGTGAAACAGAGCGGAGATGTGTACATAGATACGAGTTGTTCTCAAATGAATTTCGCTTTTTTCTCTCATCAATGCTGAGAAAAATTAGTTTATGCTCGACCATGCCGACATGTAGTAATTATACACCTGATAGTAGCCCTTTAATGCATCTCATTAAAGTACACCTATTCAATATAGTTCAGTTGTTCAGCCAATGAGAAATCACCATTGTACCATTATAAAACCGTAAGTATCGATTATTCTCGGATATGCAATCGAAAGACAATTAGCAAAACGTCACGGAGGCTGGAAACTGTCGCAGAAGGTTATGTTCTGTTACTATAATAATTAGCGTTAATTGGAAATAATATTCAAATAAATTCAATTTGTCATCTCGTTTTTCTATTCTAAATCAATTGCAAGGTTATATCAAGATTAATGTTTATTTTACTCTCTAGATTATATCAAGGTCAATGACATTTGTTTCTCGGAAAAAATCAATATTTTCGCGTCTGCGCACATCTCACAATTTAGAAGGTCAGTTCCGCACCCCAGTCAGATAAGAATAACATGAATACTTAAGAATAATTTCAAGTTAGAAATATGATCGAGCATAAAAAGTCGTATGAAACTTGCCTATAATGGTAATTAAGACGCTCGTATGAAAATTATGAAACTCGCTTGCTCTCGTTTCATAAACAAACATACTCGCGTCTTAATTACTACCATTATAGGCTCGTTGCATAATGTACTGTTATTTTTGTCTTAAGAAGAGCTGACTGTTAAAATGAGGAAAACAACGGACACCCCGGACCTACCAGTAATCAACAACAACACAACTTATTATTTATTTATTTTTTGCAGTCGCAGGGCTCGAAATCTTGTCCACTTACTCTAAGCTTCGAGCATGCTTTCATTCATTCATAGTTTTCATTGTAAATATTAGATTGTAAGGTTTACCTAGTGTATAATTCATTTTGTGCGAGATCGTGCGTATTTACTTGTTTTTAAAAAAGCTCAACTAAGTTTCGCTTTTTCAATCTTTTCCTCGAACATGAAAACGTCAACATACCGCTCTTGTAACGTATATTACTATTATACCAGCGTGTCCAACGTACTGCTACTGTTTAGTTCGGGTTTCTCAAATAGGATCAAGTACGACTATTCATTCATTCATAGTATTCTGCTCAAGAGCAGGTCTCTCACTGCAAACCCAGCATTCTCCAGTCTCTTCCATTTTCTGCTTTCCTCTTTGTCGCCGCATATGATCCATATATCTTAATATCGCCTATCATCTGATATCTTCTTCTGCCACGAACTCTTCTCCCGTCCACCACTCCTTCCAGTGCATCCTTCAGTAGGCAGTTTCTTCTCAACCGTGACCCAACCAATTCCTTTTCCTCTTCCTGATCAGTTTCAGGATCATTCTTTCTTCATCCACTCTTTCCAACACAGCTTCATTTCTTATTCTCTCCATTTCACACACTCCATTTTTCTCCATATCCACATTTCAAATGCTTCTATTCGTTTCTCTTCACTTTGTCGTAATCTCCATGTTTCTGCCCCATGCAATACTACACTCCATACAAAGCACTTCACTAGTCTCTTCCTTAGTTCTTTCTCCACAGGTCCGCAGAAAATGCTCCTTTTTTATTAAAAGCTTCCTTTGCCATTGCTATCCTCCTTTTGACTTTCTGGCAGCAGCTCATGTTACTGCTGATAGTACACCCAAAGTATTTGAAGCTGTCCACTTGTTGTACTGCCTCATTTAGAATTTGCAAGTTTACCGTCTTTACTTTTCTTCCTATGACCATGGTCTTCGTCTTGTTGGTATATAATTTCATCTCATACTGTTCACAGCTGTCATTTAGCTCCAGTAACATCCCTTAGTATCATCTCCTCTTCTGCTAACAACGCCATATTATGAGCAAATCTTACACACCCAAAGTATTTGAAGCTGTCCACTTGTTGTACTGCCTCATTTAGAATTTGCAAGTTTACCGTCTTTACTTTTCTTCCTATGACCATGGTCTTCGTCTTGTTGGTATATAATTTCATCTCATACTGTTCACAGCTGTCATTTAGCTCCAGTAACATCCCTTAGTATCATCTCCTCTTCTGCTAACAACGCCATATTATGAGCAAATCTTACACACCCAAAGTATTTGAAGCTGTCCACTTGTTGTACTGCCTCATTTAGAATTCGCAAGTTTACCGTCTTTACTTTTCTTCCTATGACCATGGTCTTCGTCTTGTTTGTATTTATTTTCATCTCATACTGTTCACAGCTGTCATTTAGCTCCAGTAACATCCCTTAGTATCATCTCCTCTTCTGCTAACAACGCCATATTATGAGCAAATCTTACACACTTTATTCTTATTTATTCTACTATCACTCCTCCTATGTTCTGAAAACAGTTCTTCACTAAATCCTCCAAGTAGGATAGATTAATATTAGAGGAGAAAAATTCGCTCCGGCGCCGGAAATCGAACCCGGGTCCTTCGTTCTACGTACTAAGCCCTCTCACCATTGAGCTACACCGAAGTCCAATCCACAACACCGGATCGAACGAAATAACCCTCAAGAGGCAATCAATTACTTTAAAGTTAGAAAATGTATAAACTTGTTCAATTTCTTTAATTTTAAATATATTATGTAATAGCTCATCTGGAGTATAATAATAGCCTTAAAATGTGTATCATAATAGCCCTCTCATTAACATATTAATTGCTGCTAGACTTCTCAACATTCACAGATTTTGTTCGGAGAAAAACGAAGATGACAATATTCTGAGTAAAAGGGAAATTAAAAAAATTATCCTATCTTTATTCATTCAAGAGTAACAACAAAAGTAACCGAGTACGACATCAATTTTTTTTTTCTTGTAATAAAATTGCATTTTCTTTTAATACATCTACGAGGCTGATAAAATGGTTTTTTTTTTTTTTGCTCATTATTGCTCCTTAAAGAGCATAAATATATTTATGCTCGACCATGCCGAAATATAGTAATTATACACCTGGTAGCAGTCCTTTAATGGTCCTCATTAAAGTATACCTATTCATTAAAGTTCAGGTGTTCTACCAATCAGAAAATACCATTGTAGCAATATGAAAGCGCAAGTATCGATTATTCTCGGATATGCAATCGAAAGACAAGTAGTTATGTTACTATAATAATTAGCGTTGATTGTAAATAATATCCAAATAAATTCAACTTGTCATCTCGTTTTTCAATGTCTAATTCAATTTCAAGGTTATATCAAGATTAATGTTTATTTTACTCTCTAGATTATATCAAGGTCAATGTCGACATTTGTTTCTCGGAAAAAATCAATACTTTCGCGTCTGCGCACATCTCACAATTTACGAGGTATTGCACAAGGTCAGCTCCGCTCCTCAGTCAGATAAGAATAACATGAATACTTATGAATAATTTCAAATTAGAAATATGGTCGAGCATAAAAAGTCGTATGAAACTTGACTATAATGGTAATTAGGACGCTCGTATAGGCTCGTTGCATAATTTACTATTCCATAAACGCAGTTTTAAACATTTTCAAACTCATATTTTGTACATCTTGATTACACAACTTTTAACACTATATCACTTCGGAAACGAAACAAAAGACGCCAAGATCAGCAACAACCAGTTCTGAAGAAGGCCAGTAACAGGCCGAAACCTGGTAACCAGGTACGGTAAAATTTAACACGATATAATACATATTCCGAACTCATATTTTGATTAATTTTAAAGTCTGTATAAAAATAGCCCGAATTTTTTACTATATCATATTACCCCTATTTATGGAAATGCATTCAATTTGCACACAATCTAATATTTACAGTTTAATAGCTATTTCTATGCTCTTCATCTATATTTTTGTTTTCGAACTCGCTAGTTCACCTCATTCTTTTAAGTTGTGTCTATTAAGTTCCTCTATTACATTAATTAGTCCGCTGACGTGACCATTAGCATAATGTCGTCCGCAAATCACATATTAATATACATCTATATTGGTGCCGCAGTCATGCCCCTGTCTTGCGGTCGCTAGGCTGACCACTGGTTCAGACCCTGCCGCGAGTGATGGGATTTAAAGGGCGATAGGATCCTTGGCATCGCTTTCTACAGGAGGGAGTAACGCTGTGGGTCTAGTGTCCTACATTTACGGCACGCAAAATAATCCAACGTACGATTCAGCGTAACCTATAAGCGATATTATTTTTTCAGCCCTACTTATTATACGCCCATTTATAAAGTTATTTTTTTTTTTGTTATAATATTTTCCAATCAGCATTCAAAGAGTAAATTAATATTTCACATACTAAATACAGGGACATCATTTTATTTTTACTAAAATGTCTAATATTAACCTGACTATACCTTTGGATTAATGGTTGAGAACCGGAAACACCGTTTGCTACCCCCTTCCAAGACCGGAGTTTGATGATGATGCTACTATAAAATAAAACAAATCACATAACAACTGTACGTATAGGAGGTAAGAAAAGTAGTTAATCCATTACGTAAACTAGGAAATATCCCGATTTTGAATTTGACAATTTTCATTAGGTTTTTATTTACTCAAAATACAGTACAGTATTAACAGTAAGTGTTTTTACTCACGAACTGACGTATTCATTATGCAGTGTATATTATACTGTCTACAGCACATTAACGTACAATATAGAGAATGAAGTTACATTGAAAAATAATCATAATATGGATATTTTAACACATTTTTGAAAATGGTGGCCGTTCATTTCGAAACACCCTTTACTTCTTTTGTGCATATTATCGCACTATAGACTATTGCACCCAATTCCAATTACCAGTTTCGTCTTCCGTACTATTAACTCATGTTGAAATAATTCTGTACCTAGTCTATAAAAGAGTACCTTACGTAAGTTACTGTAAATTCAATCTTCATTTCTGCCCGATCCGAAAAGATAAAATGTCTGTCCGTCCAAGTGGTTTTGTCGCTGGGTCGTAGAAAGGGGAGAAATCACGTGACAGTTAATTACTTAACGAGGCCCTTTTATTTAAGTTATTTTAAACAGTTATATAATATTATGCAGACGTCCAATTCCTAACAGAAATTAATATTTTCAGAAAAGAGCTAAGGCACCCCAGCCACTAGCCTTTACAGAGGGGCGGGCAGAAGCGCGTGGGGGAAACCGGGATGCGACGTAGGCAAACATTCGACAGTACCTATGCGAAAATATGATTCAATATTGAAAGCTCTTTCGTCACTGGAAAACGCGAACATATTTCTGGAACGTACTATACTCACTACCTCAGTAGAGTTTACTATGACCGTAAGGCGACTTTGACTCCACACGCGGCCTTGGTTCTGTATGGAGGACGATTGGAAGTTTATTAGTAGAGGGGATGGGAGTAAAGAACATTGAAAAACTCAGGTACAATGAAAATTGAAGTAAAAATAAAATTATGTCCCTGTATTTGAAATAATACTTTTGCTTAGTTATATAATTATTTATCAAAATGTTTACTCTTCATTATGTTATTTTCATGGTCATAACCTCACTCATTCACGTATCTTTGCAGCATCATATTTAATTTTGTCACAATTTTTTAGTGGTGAACTTATGATTTATCATCTCTGCTAATAGAACTTAATTGTCTGTGAATATAACGGTTTTTATTTGTTCATTATTTACGTATTTCATTTACGTCCATTTCTATATGTTTCTGTTCATGTAGTGTAGATAATAAAAGAGGATAGGCAGTTATATGTACTTACTTACTGGCTTTTAAGGAACCCGGAGGTTCATTGCCGTCCACACATAAGCCCGCCATTCGTCCCTATCTTGAGCAAAATGAATCCATTCTCTATCATGATATCCCACCTCCTTCAAATCCATTTTAATATTATCTTCCCATCTACGCCTCGGCCTCCCTAAAGGTCTTTTTCCCTCCGGTCTCCCAACTAACACTCTATATGCATTTCTGAATTCGCCCATACGTGCTACATGCCCTGCCCATTTCAAACATCTGGATTTAATGTTCCTGATTATGTCAGGTGAAGAATACAATGCGTGCAGTTCTGTGTTGTGTAACTTTCTCCATTCTCCTGTAATTTCATCCCTCGTACCCCCAAATATTTTCCTAAGCACCTTATTCTCAAACACCCTTAACCTATGTTCCTCTCTCAAAGTGAGAGTCCAAGTTTCACAACCGTACAGAACAACCGGTAATATAACTGTTTTATAAATTCTAACTTTCTGATTTTTCGACAGCAGACTGGATGATAAAAGTTTCTCAACCGAATAATAACAGGCATTTCCCATATTTATTCTGTGATTAATTTCCTCCCGAGTATCATTTATATTTTTTACTGTTGCTTCCAGATATTTGATCTTCTCCATCTCTTCAAAAGATAAATCTCCAATTTTTATATTTACATTTCGTACAATATTCTGGTCACGAGACATAATCATATACCTTGTTTTTTCGGGATGTACCTCCAAACCTATCTCTTTACTTGCTTCCAGTAAAATTCCCGTTTTTTCCCTAATCATTTGTGATTTTCTCCTAACATATTCACGTCATCCGCATAGACAAGCAGCTGATATAATCCGTTCAATTCCAAACCCTCTTTGTTATCCTGGACTTTCCTAATAGCATACCCTAGAGCAAAGTTAAAAGTAAAGGTGATAGTGCATCTCCTTGCTTTAGCCCACAGTGAATTGGAAACGCATCTGACAGAAACTGACCTATACGTACTCTGCTGTACGTTTCACTGAGACACATTTTAATTAATCGAACTAGTTTCTTGGGAATACCAAATTCAATAAGCATATCATATTAAACTTCTCTCTTAACCGAGTCATAAGCCTTTTTGAAATTTATGAATAACTGTACTCTTATACTCCCATTTTTTCTCCATTATCTGTCGAATACAAAATATCTGATCAATAGTTGATCTATTACGCCTAAACCCACCCTGATGATCCTCAATAATTTCATCTACATATGGCGTTAATCTTCTCAAAAGAATAATTGACAAAATTTTGTACGACGTCGACAAACGTGATATTCCTCGAAAGTTACTATACTTAGTCTTGTCCCCCTTCTTAAAAATAGGTACGATTATGGACTCCTTCCATTGTTCTGGTACAATCTCCTTTTCTCAAATAGCAAGTACAAGTTTATAAATTTCGTTAGAAATATATATATATAATAGTTAATTAAATTCTCATCTCTTCCGCTACTTGACTATAAATATCGCTTTTATACGAGATCTCCATATTGCTCTGTAATTTAGATTTAATTATAGATACTTAAGATGTATCGGGGAATTTTGAATTGTCTTCCAGCCTCGAACAATATCGTCACGAAGACTCCCGACATCTTGCACTGGGAAAACATATTCAAACTATTTTAAATTCATCCCAAAATTAGCATCTAGTGGATTTAGATCAGTTGTACGTGGAGGCCAAGAAATTGGTCCACCTTGTCGGACCATCGGATCTGTGCCCCTTCAGCGCTGTCGTCGTTCTTGGAAAAGTTAACGCCTGTACTCACTCCATTCCACCCGCTTTCCTCCCACCACGTTAAACAGCAGGCCACGAACCTTGCCGAATAGGGATGTTGCCAAACTTCCGTCAAACGGTGTTATAAATAACTGGTCCTCCATGCTACAATATTATTTCTTTCAATCAGGATACATCTTGTATTTCTACATTTTTTTAAACCTAAACCCCATGTCTCGAATCACTTTCCGTAGTTTTTCTCTCCAACCTTGGAAATTATTGCTTCTCTCGCAACCTTCAGTAATTTCTTCAATGTTGAAACTTCTTTCTGAACGGTATAATATTATTGTATCTTTCTTCTTAAAATACATCGGTTCATATAATCTAAAATAATTAAAAGATCCCTTGGTCTGTTCTTCTCTGGTGATTCTAGCTTTTCATCTCCTGCACAGACTCCCTCTCTCCTGATTTTCTTTATTAGGAGTTCTGACCTGTCTGTATAAATTACATAAAATGTTGTATTATTAGTATTAGTTAAGTAAGTAATTTTAATACATAATCAATTGGAATAGAATAAGCCTCACCTGTGATATCAGTTGCTCTTTTTGCTGCCTGATTTATAGGAAACGGATATTGACCTGTTTGTTTCTCTTCATCGCAAAATGGTATTACGTACTTGCTTAATAATATTTCTTTCGCCACTCCTTGCTACAATATTCATGTTGAGTTGACAACACTGGATTGCAAGTGCAAATAAACTGTCCTGCAAGAAGGCTCAAAATTGTGAGTAGTGGGAGAGAGATAGAAAAGAGAGAGATAGGAATGCAGGGAGAGAAATGAATTACCGAGGCTGAGAAGGAATTAGTGTTCAGTTCGCATATCTTACGGGGGCACAGATCCGATGGTCCGACTATACCTATCCAGCAGCTACAAAACTTTCGACTGAGAACCGACGGAAACAGACCCTGAATAGAGCAGGAATTCCATCGTGCATGAAGTACACGTTTCGTTTGCTTGTTTTCCGCACAGAACCAATACGCGGTAAGTGTGAAATACCACATTCAGTATTCCCAACGTAACACACATAACAATTTCCCTCTTCTTACCGCTTAAGTGGCATATTGATTTTACTGCTTTAGGCTTTTAACATATTATTTTTTGAGACGTTTAACGTAGTAATAATTATAAATTGTAAACTTACCACTGCAATTTCACCTAAATTGCAATGTTATTGTTTTTAAATATTTGCAAAAATTAAGTAAACTCTACTACTCCACGAAACTTATTGCATACCTGATACAAGTAACATTAAGGAAGCCATGAAAAAATGAACAAGATTCCAGATGCGGATGTTATTACTGCAATATGTTATATAAATAATATTGTTAAAATATTAAAATGAAAAATAAATCATTACATAACCTTACCGTTTGTTTTAAGTTCGCATTTATAGACTGGGGAGGGGTGGAAAGACAGACGTATATCACGGCCTGCTGGAGTATAGTAAACACAGAAAACATTTTATAGCAACAATGTTGAAGAAAGATATTTTGGTTTTCCGAAGTTGCCGTCATTAAACAGAAACCAAGATGGAGATTTCATTGCAACTAATTAGAAATTCGTCTTTCAGGTATGTAATAAACGATCTTCGCACAAAATAATGTACGATATACGAGCGGTATGTTTGTTTTCATGTTCGAGGAAAAGATTGAAAAAGCGAAACGTAGTTGAGCTTTTTTAATTTGCGAGAACATGAAAACGTCAACATACCGCTCTTGTTAATTATATTACTATTCCGTATCTTCGTCCATATAACATTTTCATCCTCTACATGTGAAGAATGTTTATCCAGAGTTTTAACGTACCTTTTAGTTACACCCTGTATAGAAAATAGCTACCTGAAGCTTCTAGTTTGACGCAGACCGATATTTCATTGTACTTGAACCACTTTTGTTCTCTGCCCTTTCGAAAGAATGTAGGAATAGTAGAATAGACTAAAAAGAGGGAGGAAGGGTGGTACAAAAATATGAAACGAAAACTTCCTTCCGAGCGAATGAGCGAACCTAGTTCGAACGAACGAAAAGGAGAGAAGAAAACGTTATCCAATTGTTGTGGCTGCAGAGATGGGTGGAAGCCTTCAATACGCAAACAATACTTGTGTAATGTAATGCGGGGCGGGTTGGGGGGGGGGGAGATGCGCTCTCGTATCTACATGGCGGCAAGCAGCACTTTCTTGCGTTGCTGCTTCTCTCTTCTTTTTCTTCTCCTCCTCCCCATTCCTGATAAATTGAACAGAACGAGCATACGGCAAAGCGCCGATCGTGAGAGCAACAGGAAACGTGAGGTAAAACACTGAAAACAAATTGACGAAAAAAAAAAAAAGAAAGCTATCAGTAAATAAAAGTTCTCAGAATTTTATACAAGCGAGAAGAAGTTATAAGAAGGTACAAATCAAGGAGCGCTTCCATCTTGACAGCTAGAATTTGCTTACATAAATATCCTTTTAAGCGTCTTTTGTACATCACGTCGTATGTAATGCAGGACGGCTGTTTAAATCGTAGTGTTTCCATTAAGCTGTTTTCTTCCTATAGGCTAATGTGGTTCACGTTCACATAGTAAAGAGTTAATATGGCCGTCTTTTCAGTGTTGCCAACTGTTACCAGATATCACCAAATTAGATAAAATCACAATTCTGGATACGATAATAATAATAATAATAATAATAGTAATAATAATAATAATAACTTATTTATTTATATATATATATTTATTTACTTCTATATATATTTATATATATATTTATTTATATATTTACATATACATATTTATTTATATATATATATATTTATTTATATATACATATTTATTTATGTATTTATATATATATTTATTTATTGATCTATTTATTTATTTACTTATATTTATTTATTTATTTATCTATTTATGTATATATATATTTATATATTTATTTATATATTTATTTATTTATCTATTTACTTATTTATATTTGTGTGCTGAACAACAGCCAGATTATTGTTCAGCACAATACACAGACAGAAGATACAAAGGTGCAAAAATAAATAAATAATATCTTAAATCAAGAAAAACATACATAAATAAAATTGAGAACAAGGACAGTAAATACTAATAATCAAAACGAAACTATATTTTAAAAGGATCTAATTTGTGCCCATGCAATTTGGCATATTTTATGCTTCTACAGACTGGAGAAAGTCATTTTGAATTTCTGTTGTAAATTTTTTTTTTTTTTTTGAAATCTTGAACACTTTATAGGAATACGAAGGCTGATATTGTTTATGATTGACTCACAATCAATATCACCCTTGATAACTTTGCAAAAAAATTGATAATCAAGATTTTAACGTCTAGAATAAAGGCTACAACAGTTAAAGTATTTACATGTAATCTCTTGTGAGGATGATGATAATTATAATAATAATAATAATAATAATAATAATAATAATAATAATAATAATTAATGGCAGCGATTGATCTGATATGAAAATGTATTTTGACTGGCAACATGAAATTCATTGGTTTGACTGAACAGTCTCTGATTCATAATACGTAAATTAAAAGTTTATTTTCTTTGACTACATGAAATGATCAGTATGAACTTCGAAATCCGAATACCACTTTAAAATATATACTGTTTATTTATTAATAAAATTGTTGCTGTACTATTTATTATTATTATTATTATTATTATTATTATTATTATTATTATTATTATTATTATTAAATATCAATCATTTTCAAATTTCAAATAATACTCAATAGTAACTTTCCATTCCTGAAGGTTGGCAGTTTTTTTAAGCCAAACAACAGATAGAAAGTAACTACTAGTTGTATTTATCAATACCGAAATTCAAAACAAGGTTGGTAAAAGATAATTCAACCTGACAAATAGAAAAACCTTTATAATCCACTAGCATAAAAAGTACGTTTGACCGTGAAACGAGCGGATCCGGGTTCAAATCCTGGTTGGCACAAGTTACTTGGATGGGGTATTTTTACGGGGTTTTTCCTCAACCAGTTGAAGCAGAATTGCTGGGCAACTGTCGGCAATGGACCTCGGACTCATTTCGCTATCATTAATTCACATATCATCATGATCATCATCATCATCATCATCATCATCAACCATACCGTAGCCCGGGTTAAGTTCACTGTGCGGCGTGCTATACTTGTACAAGAGCGTGACCGTTCGGCTACCCAATCATTCACAGAATAAGACTGGTAAGCACAATAAGCCTCAGGCTGCAGTGTAAGCCTTCGGGTCCCTCCACCGTACAAGAGAAAAAAATCATATGCACTAATATAATACACTATAATAAATAATGTAGGCCTTACAAACTTACTTACTTACAAATGGCTTTTAAGGAACCCGAAGGTTCATTGCCGCCCTCACATAAGCCCGCCATCGGTCCCTATCCTGTGCAAGATTAAGCCAGTCTCTATCATCATACCCCACCTCCCTCAAATCCATTTTAATATTATCCTCCCATCTACGTCTCGGCCTCCCTAAAGGTCTTTTTCCCTCCGGTCTCCCAACTAACACTCTATATGCATTTCTGGATTCGCCCATACGTGCTACATGCCCTGCCCATCTCAAACGTCTGGATTTCAAGTTCCTAATTATGTCAGGTGAAGAATACAATGCGTGCAGTTCTGTGTTGTGTAACTTTCTCCATTCTCCTGTAACTTCATCCCGCTTAGCCCCAAATATTTTCCTAAGCACCTTATTCTCAAACACCCTTAACCTATGTTCCTCTCTCAGAGTGAGAGTCCAAGTTTCACAGCCATATAGAAGAACCGGTAATATAACTGTTTTATAAATTCTAACTTTCAGATTTTTGGACAGCAGACTGGATGATAAGAGCTTCTCAACCGAATAATAACACGCATTTCCCATATTTATTCTGCGTTTAATTTCCTCCCGAGTGTCATTCATATTTGTTACTGTTGCTCCAAGATATTTGAATTTTTCCACCTCTTCGAAAGATAAATCTCCAATATTTATATTTCCATTTCGTACAATATTCCCGTCACGAGACATAATCATATACTTTGTCTTTTCGGGATTTACTTCCAAACCGATCGCTTTACTTGCTTCAAGTAAAATTTCCGTGTTTTCCCTAACCGTTTGTGTATTTTCTCCTAACATATTCACGTCATCTGCATAGACAAGAAGCTGATGTAGCCCGTTCAATTCCAAACCCTGCCTGTTATCCTGAACTTTCCTAATGGCATATTCTAAAGCGAAGTTAAAAAGTAAAGGTGATAGTGCATCTCCCTGCTTTAGCCCGCAGTGAATTGGAAAAGGATCAGATAGAAACTGACCTATACGGACTCTGCTGTATGTTTCACTGAGACACATTTTAATTAATCGAACTAGTTTCTTGGGAATACCAAATTCAATAAGAATATCATATAATACTTCCCTCTTAACCGAGTCATATGCCTTTTTGAAATCTATGAATAACTGATGTACTGTACCCTTATACTCCCATTTTTTCTCCATTATCTGCCGAATACAAAAAATCTGATCAATAGTCGATCTATTACGCCGAAAACCGCACTGATGATCCCCAATAATTTCATCTACGTACGGAGTTAATCTCCTCAAAAGAATATTGGACAAAATTTTGTACGACGTCAACAAAAGTGATATTCCTCGAAAGTTACCACAGTTGGTTTTGTCCCCCTTTTTAAAAATAGGTACAATTATGGACTCCTTCCATTGTTCTGGTACAATTTCCTTTTCCCAAATAGCAAGTACAAGTTTATAAATTTCGCTATATAATGCACTTCCACCCTCTTGTATTAATTCTGCTGGAATTTGATCGATACCTGGAGACTTGTACTTTTTCAGATTTTCTATCGCAATTTCGACTTCTGAAAGGGTGGGTTCGGGTATAAATGGCTCAGCAGTTTGTATTTCAATATCGTCCCGATCATTTCTATTTGGCCTATGTACATTTAGTAGTTGCGCAAAATAGTTTTTCCATCTGTTTAGGATTGATGGAGGGTCTGCAAGCAAGTCACCATTCTCATCCTTGATCACGTTTACCCTTGACTGATATCCGTTCTTAAATTCCTTTATACCCTTATATAAATCTCGAATGTTTTTATTCTTACTATTTGTTTCTACCTCATTCAGTTTTTCCTTCAAGTAACCTCTCTTTTTATTCCTAAGTGTACGACTTGCTTCCCGTCTTTCATTGAAATAATTATCTCTCTTCTCCTCAACTGGATCCTGTAAGAATTTCAATTTTGCCTGTTTCCTTCTTTCTACTACCATGCAACAATCTTCATCAAACCACGGTTTCTTTTTCTTAGTTTCATAATAACCTATGCTCTGCTCAGCTGCAATTTTGATACTATCTCTGATATTTTCCCACACGCTATTAACATCTAATTCTTTCTCAACTTCGTCGGAACTTTCTAAAGTGGCAAACCTATTCGAAATTTCGACCTGATAATTTTGCTTAGCTTCCTCGTCCTTTAATTTCAAAATATTGAATTTAGTAATATTAACTTGTTGCTCTACTCGCTTGGCTACTGATAATCTTTCTCTTAATTCTCCAATCACCAAATAATGGTCAGAATTACAGTCTGCACCCCTGAAAGTTCGAATATCTACTATACTAGTATGTCTCCGTTTATCTATCAAGATGTGATCTATTTGGTTGTGTGTCAATCCATCTGGAGAAGTCCAAGTATATTTATGTATATCCTTATGGGGGAATGTTGTACTTTTGACAATTAAATTTTTCGATGTGGCAAAGTTGACTAATCTAACTCCATTGTCACTACTAATTGCGTGTAGGCTCTCTTTTCCAATAGTTGGTCTAAAAATATCCTCCCGTCCTACTTTAGCGTTGAAATCCCCCAATAAAATTTTCATGTGATACCTAGGGAACTGATCAAAAGTATGTTCCAATTCCTCATAGAAGCTATCCTTTATATAGTCGTCTTTCTCTTCTGTAGGGGCGTGAGCATTTATAACTATGATGTCGCACCATCTACCCTTAAGTACTAAATATGATAACCTGTCACTGATAAATTCGACCTTTTTTACTGCTGATTTTATTCTTTTATGTACAAAGAATCCTGTTCCTAATTGGTGATTATTGTTTCCTTCCCCATAATACAACAAGTAATCTCCTATTTGTGATATGCCATTCCCATCTAACCTAACCTCTTGTACTCCCACAAAGTCTATTCTATATCTAGCTAGTTCTTTTGCTACTAATGTTACCCCTCCTGTTCTATAAAGACTAGTTACGTTCCAAGTGCCAAATCTCAAAACCTTATTCCTTTGCTGTGGTCGTGCCAGAGAATCAGTCCTATTCCGAGGCTTACTGTAGGAATTCGTAACAAGCTGTTTTTTACGGTGATGGGTTGTTAGCCCTTCGCCCAACCCCCAAGCTGGAGGACCACCCCTTATCGGCTGTCCACGACTGCTTATTCAATATATTCGCAGCTACCCTCCATATCTGGAGGCCGTCTCCTCTATCCGCAACCTGAGGACGCGCCATGCTGTGGTGATAGGGACCCACCATACATGGAAATAATGTAGGCCTATATTGAACAAACATTATTTATAATATTAAGCTTATGTATAGTGTTGTGTATTGTGATGCAATGTATTTTGTGCGAGATCTTGCGTATTCGCTTGGTTTCCGCACAAAACCAATCCGCGGAAAGTGTAAAATTCCACATTCAGTATTCCCAACCTAACACACTTAACAATTTTCCTCTTCTTACCGCTTAAGTGGCATATTGATTTTACTGCTTTAGGCTTTTAACATATTATTTTTAGAGACGTTCAATATAGTAATAATTATAAATTGGAAACTTACTACTGCAATTTCACTTAAATTGCACTGTTAATTATTGTTTTTAAATATTTGCAAAAATTAAGTAAACTCTACAACTTTACTAAAGTTACTGCATTCGTGATGCAAGTAACATTAAGGAAGCCGTGAAAAAATCAACAAGATTCCAGATGCCGATGTTATTACTGCAATATGTTATATAAATAATATTGTTAAAATATTAAAATGAAAAATAAATCATTACATAACTTTACCGTTTGTTTTAAGTTCGTATTTATAGACTGGGGAAAAAAAAAGACAGACGTATATCACGGCCTGCTGGAGTATAGTAAACACAGAAAACATTTTAAAGCAACAATGTTGAAGATAGATATTTTTGTTTTGCAAATTTTCCGTCATTGAACAGAAACCAAGATGGAAATTTCATTGCAACTAATTAGAAATTCCTCTTTCAGGTATGTAATAAACGATCTTCGCACAAAATAGTGTACGATACACGAGCGGTATGTTTTCTTTCAATTCTCGGAAATTAAAAAAGCTCAACTACGTTTCCCTTTTTCAAACTTTTCCTCGAACATGAAAACTTCAACATTCCGCTCTTGTAATGCATATTACTATTATTTCATACATCTATTGTTAGGCAGTACATCTTGATATGTGTCAGAGGAAGAACAATTGTTTACATACATGTGAAATCTGATTAGTGTAATATGTATCTAGTCCGCGATGTGTGCAATGGAGAGGGAAAGGAACTCGACACCTTTATCTTCTGACCTAGTTGCCTCATGAGTGATGCCTTGTTGGTGCTGAACATGTTGCCACGTCTCTCACGCCAGAATATTAACAAATTTAAGCATGCATTATTTAATTTCACGAAAACGTAAGAGAAGACAAAAAAATAGTATATTATGCAACGAGCCTATAATGGTAGTAATTAAGACGCGAGGATGTTTATGAAAGGAGCGCAAGCGAGTTTTATAATTTTCATACGAGCGCCTTAATTACCATTATAGGCAAGTTTCATACGACTTTTTATGCTCGATCATATTTCTAACTTGAAATTATTCATAAGTAATCATGTTATTGTTATGTGAGTGAGTGCAATAGCCTACCTCATGAATTGTGAGATGTGCGCAGACGCGAAAGTATTGATTTTTTCCGGGAAACGAATGTCGACGACCTTGATATAATCTAGAGAGTAAGATAAAAATTAATCTTGAAATAACCTTGAAATTGAATTCGACATTGAAGAACGAGATGGCAAATTGAATTTATTTGAATATTATTTACAATTAACACTAATTATTATAGTAACAGAACATAACCTTCTGCGACAGTATTGGATTTCCACCCTGCGTGACGTTTCCCTAGTTGTCTTTCGATTGCATATCCGAGAATAATCGAAAACCTGAACTTTAATGAATAGGTGTACTTTAATGACAGGCATTAAAAGACTGCTACCAGGTGTATACATTTCGGCATGGTCGAGCATAAAATTTTTAAACTAACATTAACTCTTTGCTAGATATACTTACGGATGTAATTGTTTTCGTAATTTTACTAACGATATAAGCAATATAACGCAAATAAAATAAGGAAAGAAAAATTTTTTCTGGGAAAACTATAAAGTTTCAACTGTATGTTGTAAGGACATGTTTTGATCCTGTAGACCAGTGGTCGTTAGCACTCGCTGAAATGGGTAAAGGGTAAGCGGAGCCGTCCTGTTTGCCCCGTCGTGCAGCAGGAAGAAGTAGAGAGCATACCTGCTAGCAGCTACAAATGCACCTTAGTGCAGTGTGTTCTCCGCGGGTAAGAGACGCTAGCTCCAGGGTGCTCTGTGCTGATGACCGCTGCTGTAGGCAGTCCCCGAAGACTGTGAAAAGGACGCCACTTATACATCTTACATCCTGTATAAACAGTAACATGAGCTGCTGCCAGGAAGTCAAAAGGAGGATAGCAATAGCCAGGGAAGCTTTTAATAGAAAAAGTAGCTTCTTCATTTAGTTTATATTTCGCGCTGTTATGTAGGAAAAAATGTGTGTGGTAGACCTGCATAGGAAGGAAGGATGAAATGAAATGATTAGTTTAAAAATGTCCCGTTAAGGGCAAAGGCCTCCTCCTATAGAGGGAGAGCTCTATTTGTCTCATGCGGTGAGTTACTCCGCGTAAGAGATGTTTACAATCTTGGAATTGTTCACTTGGCTCACATTTTGTACTGTTGGATATTGTTCGCTTGTTTCTGTCGCACTGGTTTTAGTCATTGTTCACTTGTCTTCTTAGGTTTTTCCAGTCTTCCCTATGTCTTGCTCTGCTTGTCCAATGGCTTCGTACACGTTCACTGAAGAGGTCGGCCCATCTTCTTCTTGGTCTTCCGGGTGATCTCTTGCCAATGCGGGGATCCCATAGTGTGACATTCTGCGTCCATCTTCCGTCTCTATGTCTTGCAACATGGCCTCACCACTTACATTACTTACATTTGGTGTTGGTGGCTTGCAGTGCTGGATCTTTAATTGCTGACATCTTTTGTAGCACTTCGTTTGGAACTCTGTCCCTCAGTGATAAGCCTAGTATCCTTCTCAGCATCTTCCTTTGACATATTTGGACTGTTACAAAGTTTGGCAGTGAGAGACCATGTCTGACACCCATGTAATTCCAGGAGTTACGCAGGTCTCCAATATTTCTATTCTGAGTTTTTTGCTGTGTTCTCTCCGGTATCGATAGTATAATACACTGGTGGCCATAATTCTGGAAACTTTTTGTTTTTGCACTGAATTATTATAACATTTGTATTGATTCACAGATTTATACAATTGAAAATGTTATTCGTGACTGACCCGTTAATTATGGGGTTATAATAAAGGTATTATATTAAATCCTAAATATTTTAATAATAAATAATTACCAATTATGTTCTTGTCGTTTAAGATCTAAATATTAATTTCAGATTTCATTATAATTTCCCATTATTTACTGTAATAAAAACTAATCCATTGTCGAGTTTAAGATTATTGTATCTCTTTAGAAGATTTCCTTCGATCTTTCAGCGCTAATCGACAAATCTGCCTCACATCTCTTGGACTTACTTTAGGTTTTCTACTAGTCCTAAGTGTTGTTTTACGAGATTTTGTGGCTTTGTACTTCTGCCATACCTTCTGGATGCCAGACACTGTAGCACCATTACCAAGTTTTCTTGCAATTTCCTTGATTGTGTAGCCTTCTTCTCGAAGTGTGACTGCCCTAGAAGGTGTTCAGTCCTTTCGTGAATCCATTGTGATAAAATGATCAATAAAGTTTGTTGTAAAACAATCAGGTGTTCACCTAACGAAATCTTAAGTCAGACAACTGGTAGAAACACACAAATAATGTCCACATTTTATGCTAACATTGCTCAACAATGCTTCTACCGATCAACAATAATCTTAAAATCAACACTGGACTAGTTTTTATTGCAGTAAATAATGGGAAATTATAATGAAATCTGAAATTAATATTTAGATCTTAAACGACAAGAACATAATTTCCCACATAGTAATGATTATTTATTGTTAAAATATTCAGGATTTAATATAATACCTTTATTATAACCCCATAATTAACGAATCAGTCACGAGTAACATTTTGAATTGTATAAATCTGTGAATCGATGAAGATGTTTTAATAATTCAGTACAAAAACAAAACGTTTCCAGAATTATGGCCACCAGTGTATATGAGTGTATATATATATTTGTCTTCAAGCAATATACCTTTTGGCGAGGCGGCACTTCACATTATTAGTATACAGTGCCGTCTCACCGTTTTACACGCCTCTCTTACAAGTCAATTGGAACATTACTTTGTTTAAATTTATAATTGCAATTCTTCCACTAGTCTTTTCTTGTCTTTGATCAATTCTTCCTCTACATCACTCCTAACCCATCACTATACCAAAAATACTGTAACCCCCTCACTCTACATCTCTAATTATTTGCACTTTTCACTACTCCCTTTTCCACATAGCTACGTTTTAGTTCTTTGTTTTCTTCTCTCACGATTTATTTCCCCTCCACACCATTTCCTTAAGTCATACTGTTTTTTCACCTTGTTTTCCCATCTTCCTTCATCACTGCTCCCTGAACTATCTCCTACTTACGTTACTCTACTTCTAGTCAGCCTCGATTTACATCTTAGTTCCTTCACCCGCTTCGGAATTGCTCCCATCTGATGTCCACTATTTCCATTCGCTTGCATTGAGGTCTTGTTCTGCTGAGCTTGCTGAACTTGCTGAATACCAGTTCGCGTCACTCCTGTTTTTTCTTCAGTTGACGTCACTGCCTGCTTTCCGGAAATTTTCGCTGAGTTTAACACGTTTACATTTGCCTCACGTACACTCACCACACTTGTGTCGCTAACCTCGCCTTTAGATACAATATTCTTGACTTTTTCTTTCAAAAATTTTCTGTTCCTTTCCTTTTCTTCTGAGTCTACGATCGGTTCCGTTAACGTTACTAAGCATTCCTCTACACTAAAAACCAAATTGTTAATCTTAATTTTGTCCTTGATGAGTTTCGCGAATTGTCCATTTTTTTCGTGCTGCTTTAAGAAAAGGGATTAAAACTCGTCTTCTACTTCTCACTTCGTAGCTCCAGTCATCATCTATTCTGATCGTTGTGTTCACTAGCATCCTCCTATTCTTCATAATCCTCTCCTTCGTAACCACACTCTTAAATTTTTACTAATATTGGCCTAACTTGTATTTTGTATTTGCTTCTTTCCTACTCTAAATGCATCTTGTACTTGTCCATCGTTCTCGTCCACACCAAAACACTCCCAACACACTCCTAATATCTTCTCGTATGTATCGATACTCTGTTCTCTATCTATTTCTTCTATCCCGAAAAATAACAAGTTTTTCCTCCTCAAATTGATTCCATTTGCTTTTCAGAATTTCGTTCTCCAGTTGAATTTCTTCCATCTTCTTCCTTAGCTCTGCCAGGCTCTCCTTCATTTCCATTATGTCTTGTTCCACTGTACTGTCCTCCATTTCACTATTACGCACACTTATTCACTGGTTTAACACAGGTCAACGCCTCTACTACACGTTACTAACCCCTGACTTGCACAAAGCGAACCGACTTCCTCTGCAACTTGCTTAAGACTGAGTATGATATATATCATATACTTGGTGTACTTTGATACTCGTTTTCTCCATTTTCCAATTTTCAATATTTTGTAACATTCGAAATACTCTAATGAATGCAGTTTTTCTCAAATCTCAGTGAAATTTTGCACAAAGTCCACAAAAGCATGTGAAGTAAACGGACACATGTGTTTTCTTATTCAAATCAACATGTATTAAAGATGTGATAAGTCTTAAAAACTTGAAAAATTAACAACTAAAAGAGTAAACATTTTTTTCTCAAATAGTAACTGCAAAAATACGAAAATCATGTGATATATTTCACATACATCTATCAGGAATAAATTACACGAGTGGCTTGTGCAGCAAATGCTGCTGCAAACTAAGTTCGTTAGACTTTCAAATAAAAATCTTTCAGACTTATTTTCAATGAAGAATATTTGTCTTTTTGATAGTTATTTGCTTCCATAATAATGATACATACTCCCTCTGAATGGATTTTTTTAGGCCAAATACTTTTTCTTGAACCTATCCAAGTTCAGTTTTTGAGTTTCAACGCGAAAACGCAAGTATCAATGTCAGGACGATAGCAGTAGCTATTTCAGGTCATTGTGGATTGTAGGCAAAAGTTAAAAAAATGTCAGGTTTGCTAAGCTTTCGAACAATAGCATTTTCGTATAGGTGCTGCATGTAGAACTTGAACTGTAGAGCGTAAAATCATTTTATCCCACTAAGAAATCTTGCTGAAATGATCTGGAGACTACAAAATTTTCTAGGCCTCTTATTTTATCAGTAAGTAATACCTTTTGATCTTTTCTTAGGAACTGTAATTTTTGCGCTCTCTCGAGCCAATACTGAAGACAATGACACATATCAATATCTACACTACACCATCATTAAGTATATGAAAAAGACCCAACCCGACTAGGTTAATAAGTACTATATAATAATATTTGATTTTTAATAACAATATTATTATCTTACTTAAGTTTTGTAGTTATATATAGCAGCCACTCAGTAAATTATAGAAATGAAGATCTAAATTAAGATAGTCTCTACGTTTACTTACATAACCTCAAAACGTTTCACTTTCATGTCATCTATATAGCATCAATATTATGTACAATTAATGAAAAATAGATGTATCTTGATATTAACTATAATAATATTTAATTTCTAATGGTAATAATGTCATCAAACCACCTCAAGTTTCATAGATTTGAATATCCAATACACAGCTGTACTCAGAAAATTATACACTGCACAATCAGTTTTTAATAACAAATTTAATTGAGCTTTAAATATATCGGCAATCCTGCAGGTCATGGCCTTCGTGTAATAGCCTATTGTTTATTGTAGTGTGTGTTTTGTTCTGAAATTCAATCAAGTCGGCCGTGATTCAATAAAATTAGTTCTCAAAACTGACAACAGATGGATTTTGGAAAATAGGAAAATTATGTAGGAAAATTGACATTTCACTGAAAACTACTAATTTTCCGAAAAACTTTGGATGCCAGGCATGAAAATGAGGGGTCACTCATTAAAATCCGTTCAGCCGTTTTCCCGTAATTTCCATTACCAGTTCAAATAATATATATATAGATATACATTTAAAGAAAAATTATGTGAACTTTGAAAATTGAGACAATTATAATTCAGTACTAAAAACAACAAAAATTAATTATAAGTAAACTAATTGGAATATCAATGTGAAAATGTCACAGATTCATAGCCTTAATGACTGTTTCCTTCGTGCAGATATCTAGCGTCAAAGTAATCTTTCACAGCGTTAGTCGCTTGGACTTAGATCCTTCTTGCTGTTCTGTAAGAACCGTCTCATCGCTACATCTGGTGCCACTACACATTGAATGAACAACATTTAATTACAGTTCATTGTGCAGCTAAGCTCTTTCATATCTATCTGAATAACTAATTATTAGGCAGTCTCGTCTATATATTACAGCATAATGGGCTGCTATTATGACGTGTTTCGTTGCTTTTCAGGCAGCACTCGTTCAAGCTTTTGATTAATGCTACATCTTTTTAAATCCCACATTCATTATCTCCTTTTTAACATGATTAAATATAGATTCCCCTTCCTCCTAAATCTTTTTTTTAACTTCAGAGCTGTTTTAAAAATCATACTTAGAGTATATTACGACACAATTATTTATTAATACATCCGCCTGCCATAACAATGACCATATAGTCCGGAAAACAATGTCAAAAAATACTTATATGGAATAGAGAGAAATAAGAAATATATCAAGACAATAGGTAGAAATCATAGTACAATATGAAATATAGAAAGTTTAAAAATTAAACATTATATAAATGATTATGTAAAATATCTATGGATTTCTTTAAGATGTTTAAACAAATATATTATTTTAAAATGTCAGTAGTATATTTATAGTCTACTTCAGAGAGCCCGGATGTTAGGAAAAATGGCTTTTTTTTAACTGAGTGTATATATGAAAGACCTATTAGAGATAAACTTGTTCCCACACATTTGGGGACGATAGGCCCAATTTTTATTTTGTCTTTTTAGCTCCCGTTGCCTATTTTAAGATTAAATGCCTTTTTTTAGCCTTTTTTACATTGCTGGTAAAATTCATGTTACAGTGAAACCTGTCTAAAGCGGCCATCTGAAGTTACCTTGTAAAATGGCCGTTTTATCAGGTGGCCGCTTGGTTAAGGTTGCCGTTTTTTATGAATCAGCATGAAAGTACTGACTTTCATTGACTTTTTAGTAGTGTGCGCGTACAACAATCGTGCATATTAATGTCAGCCTCTTCCATTCTTGCAACTAGCTTTTTCAAAACTCAATTTCTTCGCCCTCGCACACTTGAACCATTCGTAAACGAAATCATTCACATTACTAAACACAGATTCTCTCTTCTTTTTTTGGCCACCATACATATATTCCTCCCATTCTTTTCAATATTTCATCTTAATTGTACGGTGTATTTGTGTCCTTCCACATTTGAATATTTCTGCAATTTTTCTCGCAGATGTTCCTTTCTCACTTTCTTAAATCATTTTTCGCCTCACCTCTAAACTTAATACCACTCTACATTTATTGTTAGACATGATTTCTCTCTAAAACTAACGTCACAGTTCCTCAGAATCAACTGAATGAAAAGAAGAAAAATTCGTAAAAGCTGGTCCAAATAGAAAAAGAGGAGGAAAACAATTAAAAAAAATTCGAATGGTTAACTACTGACCTAAAACATACTGTGACATTTTCGATAGAAAACGTCCGTGTTCCACTCCTTTAAAAACGAGTAAGAATTTATAGCTATGCAGGGTCGGAGTGGAAAGTGACAAAAGAGTCATAAAATAGTAACCAACTAACCCCAAGATATGGAGGGTGTACTGTTGTACACTTAGCTATTGTCCACTGTCCTCTAACCATCCAAAAAATAAGTCAGACAGTATCCGTGAAAAAAAATTTTGTTGGACAGTGACTGTTATAGTCAGGTTCCAATCCAAACAGACCCCGGCCGCTGGCCGAAGCATAAGGTGGCCGCTAAATAAAGAGACAATTTGTATTGATCTTATGGAAAATCCAATTGGTTCCAGAGAAAATTGGCCTTTTGGCCAGGTGGCCGTTTAAATGAAGTGACCGCAAAGGCAGGTTTCTCTGTAAATAAATAAATAATGTTATGTTTTATTTAACGACGCTCGCAACTGCAGAGGTTATATCAGCGTCGCCGGATGTGCCGGAATTTTGTCCCGCAGGAGTTCTTTTACATGCCAGTAAATGTACTGACATGAGCCCGTCGCATTTAAGCACACCTAAATGCCATCGACCTGGCCCGGGATCGAGCCCTCAACCTTGGGGATAGAAGGCCAGCGCTATACCAACTCGCCAACCAGGTCGACAAAATGCATGTTCTGGGAATAATAAGTTAATTAAGTAGTAAAATATCGCTGCAATCGAAAAGTATTGGGAATAAATTTGAATAAGGCACGAAAAAAAGTTTCCTTCCCGGGCAGGATTCGATCCACGAAAGTCTAAGTTACCAGTCTATCGTGCTCTGGAGTGAACAAGGCTCTGAAATCAGCTACAAGGGTCGGTCCGATTTTTTTTTTTTTGCCACTACTGCTCATATCAGCCAGAACCTCATCCAGAGGTAGGGTTTAATTATGGCTATTACTATTTCTTAATGCAAATTAGAAATAAATTTGAATTAATTGATTTAGTAACCGTACATGTAAAGTATATTGCTTCTCCAAAATTGAGCTGCTTCACTTACTGTTAATAAATAAGTTGGTTTCTTAGTTTTATTCTTCTTCTGTTATTATTATTATTATTATTATTATTATTATTATTATTATTATTATTATTATAGTAAAACCTGAGTTTTATGTAAAATTTTAACATTCCTTTCTAGAACGAAAAGTTACATTTGTTCGGATCAAATTTCTGCACTTTTAAAGGAAAAAACTAAGATTATTTCAATCACGTATCTTCATAATACACTGCTTTCTTAAATTAATTGAGCATTACATGGGCACAATTTTCGGTTACGTGAGGCACTGGATTTGAAATATTTTGTTTACTAGGAGAGGAGACTGCAGAGTAGGATGGGAAATATAAACCGCTGTGACCTGCGTCACCTTATCGTAATCGCTAAGGCGGTCAGTGGCGAATTATTAGGAAAGCGCTTGGTTAACGTGAGAGACTCGAAAACTTTTATTCAATTTGCCAAATTAATTCGGCAGCTTTAATCATAAACCTCTTTACTATTTCTCCATCATTGAATTGATTTAAATCACAGGCGAGAAATTGCGTAACTAGCCAATAATATTCCATCACTTTGTCTACGTTTATTTTCTTGAATATTCTGGCGTTTATCAAGATTACTCAATAGATTTGCACGTTCTCGACCTAAAATAATTTCAGAAAATCATATTTCGTTTTCTACACACATTTGATATTTTTTTATAAATTTCTTTTGGAAATAATACGTACAAACAACATTCAATTCCTCGTACCTTTTAATGCAGCGTGTTTAAGGTATAATGTCGTATTTAGTATACTATGCATAAATTTTCCTCGGAATAGTACGAAAAATAACATTTAATTTGTCTTACCTTCTAATTCAGCATGTTCTTTGTGACATAAGTAATAACGTCGCTGTATATTAAATTTATTAATGCCTAATAGGATTTTCGAGCATAACATACATCGTATGTTCTCCCCTTCTAAACAGCAAAAAACTCTTCCTCCCATTTCTCATGAAATAATCGTTTTCTAACGCGTACACACTGCTTTGATAATGCCATTATGCCACTACTGATATTGCTTATGAAACTGATATAGAACCTGCCCACGCCTAGGAGCTAAGTGAGGGAGGAACGGGAACTGTGAAGATGATGTCACTCAGAGCGATAAGGTCTGTGAAGTTCAGTAAGACACTATTTCGCAAGTGAGGCACGATGCCCATGTATGATATAGGGAGTTAAATCAATAACGTTCTCAAAACACGCTATGAAGTATTTCATAATTCTTATCTCGAAAAGGAAGCAAAAATGAGCAAAATTGTATTAAACTTTTGTGTTTGAAATATCTAAAAAATAATAATAATAACCCCCTCAAATTAATGACACTATTTTCGGCTCACTCTGTATATAGCTGCCTCCTTTCTGCAACGAAACGATTGGGAGCTCAGCTCCATTTCCACTGTAACTTACTACAAAATGCTCGGAGTCACACCGTTCTTGCACTGAAAGGTCACGCATAATTTTTAACGTATGAAACAAGCAAAGCATTATTTTGACCAAAAAGTGGAGCCATCTCGTTTTTGCAGGGAGCCCTTCAATTTATAGAAGAGAGCTACTTTTTGACGTTGTTGGAGTGAAATATGCTTAATATCGCCACGTGCCCCATATATTGGAATTCATTGCATGATATTCTTCTTTTTATGGGTTCTCAACCAGCGAGGAGATGTGAAATGTTACCGAACTTTGACATAAGAGTTCCCATTCTCAAAGTTGGTGGCTGCTGTGACAAAGGGCCCTCGAAGTACAATGCCATTACATAGATATACCGCGCGCAAGAACGCAGCGCCACGCCGCCTCTATCGGCACTTGTGGAAAGCTCTATGCAGTGGCGCACTTGAAAGGAAACGTGACACGGGTAAGAGACGGAATAGATGTGGATTGTGGAGATGAATAGCAGCGGCACCTTTTAACCCTTCGATGCCTCCCTCCTTGTTCCATGCTTGCAATATGGCGGCAGTATATTTGATTCCGTGCTGATTGCGAATGTGTGAATATCGCAGAAGAGACCCGACCGGCTGACAGGTGTGGAGGTAGAACCAGGGAATGCTCTTAACATCACTTCTCATCGTCCCTGGCTTTCCTTGGGTTGACGCTACCCCGTCTGACACAGACAAACAGCGGGATCCTCTCGCCTTGGCAGTTAGTTACGAGGATAGATTGTTATGGATACAAACAATACCATGCAGGGCGTCAGTAGGTAAACACAATGACCATATAAGGTGCATTGCTGGCAAATGTCGGGAGATAAGCTTACCAAGTTTGAGACCTCACTTCATATACCGGAGAGACAAAGTTGAAAGAAACTTGGTTGAATGATCGTTATGTCTGTCTCATGTATGTATGTATGTATGTATGTATGTATGTACTGTCCGTTACTCAGGAGAAGACGAGCGGAAAGAATGTGACCTTCTTGACTATCGCTCAGTGTTGCCAATAGTTGTTCGTATAATCCCGCTAGATGGCTTTGGAAAACCCGCGATTTTCTAACAAATATCTCTAGATTTTAATGTATACTTATTATTCAATAATAATAATAATAATAATAATAATAATAATAATAACAATAATAACGGTCAAGATAGAGCATCCACCCGACAATGTAACGAATATTACACACTATTATTATTGCCAATGTGGCGCTATAAAGCAATTTTGAACACTTTTATCACAGACACAACATATTTAAATTCTTATTGCACGATATATGTTGCCCAAAATTCGACAAAACCAGTTTCAACTAGTAAAAACTAGTTTTAAAAAGATAGACAGACAGACAGACAGACAGAAAGCGAATTTTCGTAAGATCTAGAATCAATGACAGGTCAGGTTTGGTTTGTTTAGGTTTTTTTAGGCTTTTACCAAACAAAAACCTAAACAAACCAAACCTAACCTGACACTGATTGTAGATCATACGAAAACTCATTTTCTATCTATCTTCATTTGCTTAAACTAGTTTTTACTAGTTGAAACTGGTTTTGACGGATTTCGGGTTTTAACGGTAACATATATAATATGGAATTATCACTACATTAACACATCCATTATTTCACAAAAAACACACTGAACGAATTAAATGTAATTATGAAAGCCGCTTATAATGCTAATATGAATTTCATTTCAGAAACTTTAAAGATTAAAAACCGCTAGTATTCCCTCTAAGCGGGATAATATAATTTTACCCGCGAGACGGTGATCCAAAAAAAGCTAGATTTAGCGGGAAAACCGCTGAATTGGCCACACTGTTATCGCTGTTGATTATTATAAGCATCGTTCAGATAAGCATCCCAGTAGCCAGGTTATTATTCGTGCAGGAAACATGAGTAACAATGCGTATGGAAATTAAAGCTAAGTTGAACGGAAGGAGACCTAATGTTTCCGCTTACTGCAGTACAAATATTGCACGTGTTGTACTTTATCTGTTCAAATCCCTTCCTACTCTGTCCTCTCTCGTCTTCTCCTGAGTCACCGACAGTATGTATGTATGTATGTATGTATGTATGTATGTATGTATGTATGTATGTATGTATTTTTTATATTAGTTGAACGGCATGTCCCATTACAATAAAAGTAATACTACATGCCTTGCTACCTGTAAGTTTACAATATAACACATGTCTCGTTTCTGTCACTCTCTAGGCGTATGTAGGTCTGTTATTCTGTTGTAAAAATTTGAGTATTTCATTATATCTATTGCCTACTCTTATCTATCCTAGATTAAATTATCCTACGTTTACTCGTCTAAATTTATAACATTGACATAGTTTGTGAAAGTATGCACATGTTCTTGCATTATTTTAAGCTTTGTGAAAGTCCACTTGCCAGTTTTCCTTAACATTTCCCGCTGGAACGCTTGTCTTTCTTTGTCCATTCTCGGGCACTCGAAAAGGAGGTGGTCGACGGTCTGTTCCTCTGCTCCACACGCACACGACGGGTTGTCCCTCAGCTTGAATCTGTATAAGCAAGCACCGGTTTTTCCACGTCCAGTTAGAAAAGTTGTCACCTTTCCATTAAGTGCAATGTTAACGCGTAACCTCTCTTTTACACTGGGGAAAAACGATTTTGTCACTGCACCATTTATCGTGTTTTGCCACTCACTTTCCCACTTAACCACACTTTCTTCTTGAAGTTCCCGCATGATGTCGCTGACTGGTATTCTGTCGAAGCTCACTGGTAACTCGTTTTATGTACTATGTATGTATGTATGTATGTTAGGGTGGCCCTTAGCTATAGATAATTTTTCGAAAGTTAAAATTGTGCTGCTCCCACCCCTTATCTTGTTCCAATCAACAAAAAATGATTTGTGCAAATTTACAGCTCAATCGGACAACTCCTTGGCGACCCTCAAACGCTTTGAAGTTGGAACATAGTAGCCTATACGCAATGATTAATTCCATACAAAAACGATATTCTCCTCCCTATCTCGACCATTTCTTTTTTCTTCTTCTTGGAGAAATTTACGTGGACATCCTGGAAACCCCAGCAATTGTTTAAAAATATTCTGAACAAAATTTCCCAAAAGTTAATTCCAAAATTCCTGAAATAAAATTAAACATTTAAGAAATATTAGGTTTTTTTTAGTAACGGACACAACTTCTATAAGAAAAACACAATTTTATTTACAATAATAATTTCTATAGAATCAAAGCATTATGTAAACGAACGAACATTGAACATTACTTTTTCCTAAGGGATGATTTTAGTACCAGTTGGATATTTTTTACAGTCTCTGATAACAATCTGTAAAACAAATTGTTTGTCAGTTCCAACTTTCGTGAGCATATTATTGTAATCCTGAATGAGTTTGACTTCTCTTTCTGCAACGTCATTCACCACAACTATCTTCTAAAGTGTTTCAATTCCACTTTTGTAAACAGGATCATCCTTCCAAGTTAAGAGTCTTTGTCGAGGAAATCGGTGCTGATAGAAAATCTTGTGATGAAAATTTTAGTACTAGGAGTAACAAAAGACGAAAACTCAATATTTGTAAAGGTAGAAAAATCATTTTAGTGCAGACTGTAACTCTTTAGTTGATTTTCTTTTTCTTTTTCTTCTTCACCTTCGTTTGCTTTCAGTATAACTAGAGCCATATTTGCTTTAACAGCTGTTGGAACATTGTCATCAAATAAGGATAGAGCCACAGTTCCGGGAACTAAGTACCAGAGATGGTTGGAAAATTTATTTGCAGCAGTCTTACTGATTTCTGGATCACTATCCTGATATTTTATCAGTTCACGCATGAATAAGAAATCATGATAAGGTACTTTAGTTGCTTCTGATGACAGAAACCAAGCTCGAACGTAGCCTACACTCGAGCAAGAAAAATACATATTCTTCTTAAAGAGTTCTTCTCCTTATGAGATAACTGAAATTGATCTTGAAACAATTATATCTTGAATGCAAAAATTGCTTTTGTCATTTACCTAGCATGACTTACAGCTCCTAGTATATGAAACTATATCCCGTTCTTTGGAATGCTGCCAAGAAAAATCATCGTTAAAAATTCGTATTCTCTTCATTTTTCATCTGTCCCAAAGCATCTGAATGAGTTATGTCAAGGAGATTGTCCATAATTTCCACAAAAATATCTCTTTTTTCTTTTTCCTTGAATGCAGTTTACTCAAATATTTCTATAAAGCCTTCCATTCATCATAGAGTTTGAATAACTTATAAACACAGTGGTCACTTTTTGTAGTAGGGATTCGTGCTTTTTGCCAAAAAAAAATTAAAACTTCTTGAATCACCAATGCTACACTTTCCTTTGTTGTAAGATTTACAACTTTTACATTGTAGAAGAAAATGCTTAAAACTTGCCGGTTTGAAGATAGTTTTGCTCTGATGATTTGATTGGAGATGTAGCCAACAAGAGAGAGATAAAAGTATTGTCTTAACTTGTGTGACGAACTACGTGAAGAGGTTGATGGCATTTTACAACTCTAGGAAAAAAAAGTCTTGAAAGTCACTTTACATCAGCAGTCAGCAGGTGAGCACAGACAGGTCTGAATCTTCTTTTTTTTCTTCTTCTTCTTCTTCTTCTTCTTATTTTCTATAGGCCTAAGCCTGTTTGTTTACACACACTACGTCAATGATGGTTACGTCTCATTCCATCTCTTGAGAGGTCTGCCCACTTCTCTTTTTCCTCTAGGGCGTAGGTTCTTTGCTGCCTTAATAAGTCTCGTGTTGTCAGTTCTATCCACATGGGAGCTCCATTCCCTTCTCCTCGTTGTGATGAAAGTCTCAACATCTATAATATTACATTCCTTCCTAACATCCTGGTTCCTAACTCTGTCAAATCTTGTTTTGCTTACTATGGTTCTTAAAGTGTTCATTTCTGCTGTTCTCATGAGCTGTTTCGTTTGGCTAGTATCTGCTCTTGTATCCGCTCCATATGTCATTATTGGTCATACACATGTTTTTGGCTAGTATAGGTCTGAATCAATAAGTGAAAAATTATTCATCAAAGACAAGATCATGTTTAGTTATAAAATAAGTGAAATAATAATAATAATAATAATAATAATAGTAATAATAGTAATAATAATAATATTATTATTATTATTAGTAGTATTATTATTATTATTATTATTATTATTATTATTATTATTATTATTATTATAGGTTTATCTAATAATATTAGAAAAAAAATATTTTCCGGGCTAAAATTTCAAAACTTCATGGTCGATGAGGGTCACCTTGCAGTTGTCCGATTGAGCTGAAAATTTGCACAGATCGCTTTTTTGTTGATTGGAACAAGTTAGAGGGGTGGGAGCTAAACGTTTAGAAAGTTGAAAAATAAGGGCCACCCTAATGTATGTATGTATGTATCATATTTGAAGCCACAGTCGCATTTTGATACTCGACTTCTAAAAATGCTACAAACTTTGAAGTAAATGTGCAAAAATGCGACAACCACATTGGACTTCAGAAACGAAGACGGTAATGAAGAAAATGAAATCAGAGATGTGTTTGAACTAATCTGAATTTAAATGAAATGCTAATGGCATGGGCAATTTTAAAAAAAGTTATTGAGCAATAGATGTTCGGAAATTGATTTCAAAGAGTTGGTGCAATCATTCATGTAAGTTTAGTGAACAATTTCTTCTAATTGACTTATACAATTCCATCGCAGACTGTAAATTGTGAGCGAGGATTTAGTTGCATGAATCTTGTAAAAACTGGAATTAGAAACCGCCTTCCAGTAAAAGAAGTTATCACTCTAACAGTATATCTTGAAGGGCCTACTAGTAAAGAATTTCAATGTTTAGAGTGCACATCTATACTAATAATAAATATGTGGCCGAAATTTTTCTGGTAATTTTCGATTTTCCAAAAATAATTGGTCCTAACATATATAATTAACCACCCTGAAACCGAAAATCGCTTTTTTGAAATTTTTGTTTGTACAGTATGTCTGTCTGTGTCTGTCTGGATGTTTGTTACCTTTTCACGTGCTAATGGCTGAACCGATTTATTTGAAAATTGGAATACAAATTAAGTTCGCTGTATCTTAGATTTTAAGCTATATGACATTCAAAATACGTTATTTAAAAGCGGAGTTATAAGGGGGCCTGAATTAAATGAATCGAAATATCTCGCTTATTATTGATTTTTGTGAAATATGTTACATAACAAAAGTTTCTTTAAAAATGATTTCCGATAAGTTTTATTTTTGGAAAAATTTTGATGGGACTGATATTTAATGACATAAATCAGTTTTAAAATTAAAATACAATGCCATCTAAGGCGGTGTAATGAAATGAAAACAAATGACTACATCTATAAGGAGCCATGGACAACAAGGCGGTGTAATGAAATGAAAACAAATGACTACGTCTATAAGGGGCCTTGGACAACAACAATCGAAAGATATTAAACATAGCCTACAGAGAATGTTTGTGTTTGTATGAAGTAATATCGAAAGCTCAATTAACTGATTTTTATAATTAATTATTATTTCACCATTGGAAAGTGTAGTTTATCTAGATGGACATAATGCTATAATATTATTACAGTAACTTCTGAGTTATCTCTGGACCAAAATGACCGCATTTTAATTATTTAAATACAATTTAAATTAAGTAACATATTAAACGAATTATCCTTCTATCAAACACGAATTTCTCTGGATCAAACGTCCTATTTTAATTATGTAATTACTTTATATTTATTTCTAACAGGTGCAGCGGAGCGCACGGGTACGGCTAGTAAAATAATATATTTTAATGTGATATAAATTCAGCAGTAATTGATTCTAAACACACCTACGACTAATGATTTACTTACATAAGTATATCATAGTTTATTAATTTTATCTTTCTGCATAATTATTAATAATATTACACAAGCATTTCGCAATTTGCACAAATATAATTTTTCATTTGTGCATTTTAAGCGAGAAGTTGCTCCCTTGCTTCCACTTTACTCTTATAGATTTCGCTCTTAAGCTAACCTCTCACACAGTAATCCAATGGATTAAGGTCGGGTGACTTCGGCGGCCAAGAAATTATTCCACCGCGACCGATCCAACGCCCAGGATACTTTCATTGATCCTATTACAACCTAACGTCGTGTTGGTTGCATCCACATGTGAGTGCTGATGGACATGGGACTGACACCCGTGATTTTCGAACAGCTGTATGTCAGATACTGTTAAGAACAGGTCATATGGCATAAACGTTTTTATGTACCTTTCCTCCTGACTCACGCTGTATGTAGGCTACCACCAGAGGTACGGAGTACGGATTCGAAGACTGGAGAGGATTGCGTAGCATGTTGGATGCAGCATAGTCGGTACTCAACTCATTACATCACGGGTGCACGAAAATCCTCTTTGATGTAAAACAGCCGTGTCGAAAATGCTATCGTGCGCCGAGCCACTGTGTAACCTTCAACGTGCATAGCACCTATGGAGGGAGGCGAACACCCGAAGGGGAAGTGAAGCAACTGTCTGACTTATTAACGGATTTTCATTTTCCTTACGTCAACCACTTAAATATAATTTTATACAGTACAAGGCTACAAACTAATGTTTAGTACGCGTAACGAAGAAAGAAATGAACAAGAAAACATAGGCCACATTATCACAAACTAAAATTAATTGTCTTCAGAATGTCTCTGCGACAAGGTTTCAAAATCAGGAATTATGTCACTTACTGCCAGTCGTAATTGATCACGAAGGTATTTGTCTGTCAGTCGTGATCTAAATTTGGTTTTTAGTTTTTTTAATTGTTGAAAATAATTTTTCACAAACGTAAGTTGTAGCGAACATGGTTTCAACAGAGCAAGCGAAAGAACGAAGCTTCGGTTATTTATTTTTTGGCAAAGCTTTGAAAAGTTTAACATGTCAAGTCCTTACTTCTAGTTTTCATTTAACATTACATTGTAAATCTGTGAGTTTAAATTGAAGATCTAACAGCATTATTCGTACATCTGCTGAAAAAGGGTCGACGTACTGTACAGAGATGAAGACGATGATGACGATGATGATGATGATGATGATGATGATGATGATGATAATAACACTTAACCTTTCAATGTTTCATGAGTGACATGTAGTTTAATGCCGTTTTATGTTATACAACCGTTTTCCTCGTAATACTTGTGAACAAATCATACATTTAATATTCTCATCATATTGTCAGCAAAAAAAAAAAAAAAATGCGTCCTACTTGAAAATTTCGTTTTTATAGAGGTAGTCCTACATGGTTTGGAGGGAGACATTGCGACGATACGCCACTCGCAGGTCAGAGACAAATACAAATGGAACTGAGTTTGACTCCAGTGAGTGAGAGGGTGGGGGTTGTGGGAGGTAAGAAGCAAGGGAAATGCACAGCTATCATTGCGAGCCACAATGTACTCGTGAGACGCATTTTCGCACGGCTGATGTAAAGTGTTTAGAAATGTTTCATTTCCCACCAGATAAGCATTTCTCTTCATAACAAATAACTGAGATGTTTGGTCATCATTTTATACGAGCAACTAAGTGTCGTTTTAACATAAGCAAATTTTGTTCGTAATGAGACTGAATAAAATACGGCCCGAATGATTACAAAATACATTTTCAGCAATGTACGGAATGCAGAAATAACGGTAATATGCTCTCTTCTGGCGAGAGGAAAATGTCTATGAAAGTAAGCTAGGATCGTGCGTCGTAAGTTCAGAACCCTTGCGGCGTAAGGGTTCTAGGACTTGATTACGCATCTTCGGCAATGTTCTTATGCAATTTTACGCTAAGGCTGCATTACATTCCCGCCTTCTCTCTGGCTATATGGCGTCATATGACGCTTGCTTATTCCCCCGAGCGGCAAAGGAAATGAAAGGTGTTACTTCACGAATAAGAATGCAACCTACTGTATATGCATACTTGTGAACTTATGACATGGAACAGGCAAATGTTTGCGCGGCTAAGGACGGAAGAAAGAGAATTTTTATACTTCAACACCCGGAGCAACACATACAATATTTATAATATTAATATAAAACAAAAGAACGTTGCGCATAATTATCAAATTAGACTCGTTTAGTGTCGTTCGGTTTCTGTGTCAATTTTATAACTTGAAAGGGTTTAAACCAAAGTCACATTTGTTGCATTTTGCTTCTCGACTTCTAAAAATGCAACAAACTTTCAATGTAAATGTGCAAAAATGCGACAACCAAATTGGACTTCAGAAACGAAGATGGTAATGGAGAAAATGAAACCAGAGATATGTTAAAACTGATATGATGATAGAGACTGGATTAATCTTGCTCAGGATAGGGACCAATGGCGGGCTTATGTAAGGGCGCCAATGAACCTCCGGGTTCCTTAAAAGCCAGTAAGTAAGTAAGTATTCATTTGGAAATGACCTTTTTGTCGTACTTTATCTAACTAATAACCTGTTAAAATCTACATAGTTTTATTTTTTTCAGTGTGTGTATGTTTTCAGATTACGATATTCAAACGCCAGAACTAACATTTAATATTACAACTATTAATTTTTACGGATGTTTAATTCACTCCATTATGCAAATGTTTAATGGATGAAGTATGTGTACAGGCTTCAATTATGCAAAACATTTTAGTGGATCCTCCAAAATCAAGTATTAGCACAGTCTACTATATACAGTCGCAAAGCTCAATATGTAGTAAAAATGCAAACATGGGTAGTTGCCCACCACTAGGATCGCTACTATCGCCTCATCATCGCAGATCTCTCTTCTAGTAGACGACAAAATATGTTACACTTTCGTTGTCGTGTTCTTTTGGAAAAATTAACACCTTCCTTCCATCATTGAAATATTAAACGCATAAAGTTAATTTATTATTTTAATGAAGTATATTAAATTCCACCATAAACTCGAAGATACCTGCAAGAAATAGGTTAATATTATTTTTGTTTGTGGAAAACGAACTGAAATTTACAATAATCGCTTCACTCATTCAAGATTATAGCGATAATTAACTATGAAACCAATAAATATTAATTTGCATTTCCCTTTACAACAATAATAATGGAAATATGAATTAATGGAGTAACTTATGTGTACCGGTACTTGTAGTGTAGGCTTACGTAGTTAACAAAGTGGGATGAGGTTAAGCAATAATAATCACACCAGAATTGGAAATAAAACGTGATCAATAAATTTTATTGTAACAGACTTTTTCTACGTCTCTAATAATAAAGTAACAAATAAAAATAACAACAAAATTAACAGCTATAATTAAAAACACATCCTTTGAAAAAAAATAGGCCTAAGCAATAATAATCCCACCAGAATTGAAAATAAAACGTGATCAATAAATTTCACTAAAACAAACTTAATTTTTCTACGTCTCTAGTAAAATATTATTATTCCAATTATTGTATTTTAGCCATTAACATTTTCATTACAACCAATAACGAACATTTCACAAGCATCAATGTGAAATACTCAACGAGCTAGCACTCGATGGAAATACGACACAGTCCAAGGTCGACCGTGTACAGTCTATTGTTTCTAGTTGCTAACCGCTTGGAGCGCTTTATCACGAGATTTGCAAAAAATCACCTCAAGCTTCGCGACTGTATATAGTAGACTGTGGTATTAGCTTCAAGTTGTGACACTCAAAAGGTTGCGAATCTCTTTGTCTGATTTTTACCATTTGCTTCAATACTTATTAAACCACGTGTAGAACGGAGGAGAAGGCTTCATGATGTCTCAACAGATAGGTTTCAGTACTGCGCAGGCGCAGACTATGTCTGTCTCTTTCTTTTACTTTCTATCTCCTTCTCACACGGTCCCCTTCGTCGCAGTTCAGCGCACAATGTCTGGACCTGTGTCTTATTCGAAACTCTTTACCATGTGGAGTCTTGGCGGAAATACTGTAATATTGCAAGTTTATGAATATTGAGATTTGTGTTGTGTGTAAAGTGGAATAAAGTTAATGTCATATTACAGGTGTGGTCCTTGTCTGTAAGTAAAACATTAAGTGGAACTAATTCAGCTTACAACTGGTTAAAAATTCGTATACTGCACATATATGCAAACGAAAACATATAAATTGATTGAGCGTGTGTTCCGAACAAGCATGTTAGGCACAAGATGCGATTTTGGTATGCAGATTCTTGTTAACATCATAAGTTTTCGGATTCTTTTTGGTTTCAGATTGTGAATCTTCTATATTAACTATTAAAATCCACGACTCTCGCAGCTCCATTTAGTTGTTGTGTCCAGCACTTTCTACACCAGTAAATAACAGAAAAATCAATACATTATCCAAATGAAAGAAAAATAAAAATAAATTCAAATAAATAGGCCTAAAATTTACATATGATCGGAAATAGTTACTAATTTACTATGAACTAAAATAAGAGACAAACACTTGCTTTCAACCAATGGCGATTCAAACTGTAATGGACCTATTCCTAGCAAAGTATTACTTCCCAAGTATCGAAATTAAATTCTAAAGAACAGTCCACAGTTTCCTTCTTAATTATTCGAATAGTAACATTTTCTTCGGATATTTTCGTTGATCGATTCTCTGTTCTTGTTCTCGGCAGCAACTTCTGTATTATTTTTTCTCCTGTAAACAGTCAGTATTGAGTGAGTTCCTTAAGTATTTATTTTAAGCGTGAGTTATTTGTAGACATTTGCAGCGATTTTTTTTATCTGTATCAGTAATAATAATAATAATAATAATAATAATAATACTTAAAGCTCTACGAAAATTTCGAGAAAATACGTCACTCTACTATAACAGTGGTTACTTTCCAATTCTTAACTGTCATTCAATCTTACCAACTGATTTCAACGCAATCCTTGTTCAGTTCGTGCAGTGGAGTTAACGTAAGGTTAGTTCCCAAAAAGCTAACATGGCCTTCTTTTCACTGCTGCCAACTGATATTTTTGCCAAAACGGGTAGAATCACTTCGCTATGTACTGAAACATAAATAATAATAATAATAATAATAATAATAATAATAATAATAGTAATCATCATCATCCTTTTGTTACTTGTTTATTTATTGATATAATTAATTAATTAATTCATTCATTCATTCATCCATCCATTCGAGTTATTCATTACTATATTCATTTTTTCATTATTTATTTATTTATTCATTCACTTATTTATTTACTTTTTATTTGTTATTTATTTATTTATTTAATTATTTATTATTTTATTTATTCATTCATTCACTTGTTTATTTATTTATTTATTTATTTATTTATTCACTATTTATTTATTCATTCATTCACTTATTTATTTATTCATTCACTTGTTTAAGTATTACTTTATTTATTCATTCATTCATTCACTTATTTATTTATTTATTCACTTGTTTATTTATTATTTATTTATTCATTCCCTTGTTTATTTATTTAGTATTTATTTATTCCTTTACTCACTTATAAATATATTTATTTATTTATTTACTACCCACCCACTCATTTATTTATTATTTTATCTAATAATAAAATGTCTTTTGTCTGGCAACTTCAAATTCATTGGTTTGACTAAACAGTTTGATTCGTAAGCTCTAACCTAAAAATTTATTTATTTATTTATTTATTTATTTATTTATTTATTTATTTATATCACATGAAACGAATAGTATGTACTCCGAAAAACGAATATCACTTTAAAATATATACCGTTTATATATATATTTATTTATTTATTTAAAGTTGGTAGTAGTTATTAATAGTTGTATTAATTATTAATTACTTTCAAATTTTAAATAGAATTCGCTAGTGACTTTCGTTGCATGACGGTTGCAAAGTATTGAAAGTCGGACGATGCTGTCAACATAGAGAAAGTACCCAGAAGATTCTCCATTTAAAAGCTTCATTTCCCATGCTATCCTCCTTTTGACTTCCTGGCTGCAGCTCATGTTACAGCTTATAGTAGGTATATCCCAAGTATTTGAAGCTGTCCACTTGGTCTACTGCCTCATTTAGAATTCGCAAGTTTACCTTCTTTATTTTTCTTCCGACAACCGTGGTCTTCGTTTTATTTACATTTGTCTTCATCCCATACTGCTCACATCTGGCATTTAGCTCCAGTAGCTTATCCCTTAATATCGTCTCCTCTTCTGCTAACAACCATTGAATCCTCTCGATTCAAAACCCTCTAAAGACCATTTTGTTCGTTACGCCCACATGTTGCTTGCTAAGAATGAATTCGAATAATTTATACAATTTGAATTCAAAAAGTCACTAAATTTGAAGCAAAAGGTTTGTTAAAAGTGACTGTTAGGTTGAAAATTCCCTCTATTTGCCACTAGTTGAAGTCCTTCAATTTGTGAAAGTGGATATAGGAGATTTTGAATCTATAGGATTCATATCTTCAGAAAATCTTACACACTTTATTCTTCTTCCTCCTATTATCATCTCTCCCTTGTTTTGAAAAGAATTCTTCACTTATTCTCGAAGTAGATGTTGAACAGGGTAGGTGATAAAGGACATACTTAACGTACTCCTTTCCCTATTTCACTTCCTTCTGACATTTCTCCATAGTCTATAAATTAATAAGATGTGTTTTTACATTATATTCACTTACTTACTTACATACTTTTCTTACTTAATTACTTACTTATTTACTTACTTACTTACTTACTTACTTACTTACTTACTTACTTACTTACTTACTTACTTACTTACTTACTTACTTACTGGCTTTTAAAGAACCCAGAGGTTCATTGCCGCCCTCACATAAACCCGCCATTGGTCCCTATCCTGAGCAAGATTAAACCTGACTCTACATCATATCCCACCTCCCTCAAATCCATTTTAATATTATCTTCCCATCTACGTCTCGGCCTCCCTAAAGGTCTTTTTCCCTCCGACCTCCCAACCAACACTATATGCATTTCTGGATTCGCCCATACGCGCTACATGCCCTGCCCATCTCAAACGTCTGGATTTAATGTTCCTAATTATGTCAGGTGAAGAATACAATGCGTGTAGTTCTGTGTTGTGTAACTTTCTCCATTCTCCTGTAACTTCATCCCTCTTAGCCCCAAATATTTTCCTAATTACCTTATTCTCAAACACCCTTAACCTACATTCCTCTCTCAAAGTGAGGGTCCAAGTTTCATAACTATAAAGGACAACCGGTAATATAACTGTTTTATAAATTCTAAATTTCAGATTTTTTGGCAACAGACTGGATGATAAAAGCTTCTCAAGCGAATATTAACAGGCATTTCCCATATTTATTCTGTGTTTAATTCCCTCCCGAGTATCATTTATATTTGTTACTGCTGCTCACAAGTATTTTAATTTTTCCACCTCTTCAAAGGATAAATTTCCAATTTTTGTATTTCTATTTCGTACAACATTCTCGTACGAGACATAATCATATACTTTGTCTTTTCGGGATTTACTTCGAAATCTACCAAATCTCAAAACCTTATTCCTTTGCTGTGGTCGTGCCAGAGAATCAATCCCATTCCGAGGCTTATTTGAAGGTTTCGTAACAAGCTGTTTTTTACGGTGATGGGTTGATAGTCCTTCGCCCAACTCCCAAGCTGGAGGACCACCCCACATTATACAGAGTGTTTCGAAATTACGGGGCATATTTCAGGTATGTATTTCTCACATGTAGACAATCAAAATAGTTCATTACAACATGTGTCCGGAAATGCTTCATTTCCGAGTTATGGCTTCACAATATTGAAATTCACTGGAACGTTTTTCTTTCCGCAGGTCGTTGTCATTACAAAAAAATGTTCAAAATGTCCACCTCCTGCTTGAATACAGACCTCACATCGATGTCTCATTGACCTGCGAACACGATCCCAAACTCCAGGAGTATTGCGTATGTCCTCAGAACATGCCACAATTCGATTCCGAAGGGATTCCAAATCAGGCACCGGAGACGAATAAACCAATGATTTTAAATGGCCCCACAAGTAGAAATCGAGATGGTTCAGATCAGGTGAGCGTGGAGGCCAAGCAATTGGGCCACCTCTACCTATCCATCGATCAGGAAACCTTCGATCCAAGTACATGTCTCACAGTCTAACGCCTACACAACACTGAATGTAACCTTCACCTCGGAATGAACTGTCAGAGTGCCCTCTTAATCTCTCCTTTGACGTCAACGACCTGCGGAAAGAAAAGCGTTCCGATGAATTTCAATGTTGTGAAGGCCATAACTCGGAAATAAAGCATTTCCGGACACATGTTGTAACGAACTATTTTGATTGTCTACATGTGGAAAATACATACCTGAAATTATGCCCCGTATTTTTGAAACACCCTGTATTCTCTACGTTTCCGAATTATATGTTGGATTATGAACACACAGTCTGATCATGACAGTGGTGTTTTTCGCCTCAGATCTATCGCTGCTTTCAGAGATAATGATCATTGTTATAACTCGATCACCGAGGATGTCTCATTCTGTGTATTGGTCTCGCTGTTGCAGATCCCTTGCACGAGGATGGCGCCATCTCGGCATCACCTCTACCTTCCATACCCAGCCTTGGGTCTCATCGCCTGGAAACTACCGCACTTCCTGCTGCTGCTACTTGTCGGCAGCAGACACGTGATCCTGTGCGCGCCCCAGCAACAGAACCACCACGGCCGTCACCATGGCAACGCCGCGTCTCCGGACTACAACATGGGCGACAACAGCATGAGCTTCGCGCAAGAAACGTTATACGCGGGCCACGGTGACTCCGGGGGAAGGAGTCCCGCCAGCCACAGCGCAGACCTTCTGGGCGGTAGCAACGGGCTGGCGGGTCGAAGCAGTGAAACCAAGAGTTTCAACGTGGACCTAGATGAATCCTTGTACGTAGGGCATGGGCAGAGTTCGGGTTTGGTGAATCATAGTGATAAGGACAGAGGCGAGTCCTTGGTGAGCCACGAGGAAGACCTGCTGAAGGCTCGGCAGGACTCCGACCTCAGTGATACTTTGTATGTGGGTCCCGGGGACACGGAGATGCGGGGTGACTCCGGTATGAACCGAGGAATCGTACACAGTGACGCTAAGGGTCGGGTTGAGAATATGGACGTCGGTGATCTGGTCGGGAGTTTGAGTGTCGGGAGTGGAGATGCGGACCCCATGAGAGATAGTCGGCTCAGAGAGCACGTTAGCAAGGACTATCCGCATTCCCATCACGGCAGTGGCGGCGGGGACCCCATGTTCATGAACCGAGGTGATCCCAGCATCGTAGGACGAGGTGAACCTATGGATATCGGTAGGAGGGATCCCCCGGTGGATTTCGGAAGTAGACATTCGATAGATTTGGATCGTATTGGGCATGGTGCTGATCCGCTGGATCTGGCGCACGAGTCCAGGATGAGTGAAGAAGGAAGTGGACATGGACCTCAGGAAGATCCTCTCATCATCGACACGAAGAAGGGCAAAGTTCGAGGCATCACGTTGACTGCGGCCACCGGGAAGCTGGTCGACGCATGGCTGGGGATTCCTTACGCCCAGAAACCTTTAGGTGAGTTTCACCCCTCATCACATACATAACAGACTTGCCATCCCCATGTTAAAAGCGATAACATAAGAAAGAGAACAACCAGTAGGATCGCCATTGTCGATTGGTAACGATTGCTAGATCGCAATAGAGTTGCTCCATGCAATTTAAGGGAAGACTCCACTGAAAATCATGAAAATTTTTCCAAATTCTTTTAGCTATTTCACTTATTCAGAATTTATATTTTCATACCCCAAATGGATTCAGCTCAATTCTGATTAAAAATACTCGTATGTTTACACTTTTTAAATTAAGGCTGGAAGGGGGCGTGGAATTTAAAGAGCTGTCAAAATTGTTTTTCATCGAAGAATTATTTTTTAAAATTTCTGATTACAAATCTAGTAACTTTTTGTTGGCTCCCTGAAGTTACTAGATGAATGTAGCGGAGGAGAATATTAATTTACATAAATATTCATTTTATTTTCAAATCTATTTTTCTGTGTTCATTTTTGTTGATTCAACACCAACTTTCTTATGCCAAATATTAATCAATCTGGATGAAAATTTTACTGCAAGTATTTATGAGGTAGCTGCATGTTTCTATGCATTTATTTTGTGAGAAATGCTGCTAGTTTATTTTATTAATATTTTTCTTAATGCTGCTAGTTTATATTATTAATATTTTTCTTAATAAAAATATTAATAAAATAAACTAGCAGCATTTCTCACAAAATACATGCATAGAAACATGCACCTACCCCATAAATAATTGCAGTAAAAATTTCATCCAGATTGATTAATATTTAGCATAAGAAAGTTGGTGTCGAATCAACAAAAATGGACACAGAAAAATAGATTTGAAAATAAAATGAATATTTATGTAAATTACTACTCTCCTCCGCTACATTCATCTAGTAACTTCAGGGAGCCAACAAAAAGTTACTAGATTTGTAATCAGAAATTTTAAAAAAGAATTCTTCGATGAAAAACAATTTTGACAGCTCTTTAAATTCCACGCCCCCTTCCAGCCTTAATTTAAAAAGTGTAAACGTACGAGTATTTGTAATCAGAATTGAGCTGAATCCACTTGGGGTATGAAAATATAAACTCTGAATAAGCGAAATAGCTAAAAAAAATTTGGAAAAATTTTCATGTTTTTCAGTGGAGTCTTCCCTTAAATGAGCGTTACGACCAGAGGTCTGCATCGGACGTTTTCGCCCGAGCGCCAAGTAGTTCATAGCATAATCCGATAGGTAGCTCACATGCATGATGGGTAAAATTGTCACGAGCAATAAATCCTCGAACGGTATAAGCCGAGCGTTAGACATTCGTTCTTGTTACAGTGATGAACTGTGTTGTAACATCATAGATGTTTATCAACGGTAATCTCACTAGAGGTTTTGATTTATCTAGAGAAAATCAAAACTCGAGTGGGATTTAATTGACTATTACACGATTAGAAGAAAGTAGGCTATATAAAGATTAGAAGTAACAAAGTGTACAATAAAATATTAATTGGCTTACGAAAATATAACTGTCTTCAAATGTGTTATTGTACCATCTCAACATTACGCTAGATGGCAGTAGTGTTTTATGATGATATTTCTTGTTACCGGTATCAGTTGTGCCAACTATGGAATCATCATTGAACTCTGTGGACTGTTACTAGTCAAGAAGGCTTTGTTGATTGTTTCATTTTTATTAAGACAGTTTCATTCCACTTCAATTATCCGAATCCCAGTAATCAACGTCACTTGACAGATGATTTTCAATAAATCTTAATATTAAACAATCTCTGATACGTGACTATCCATAATATCATATAGCAGAAGCTATAACATAACCTAACTAATATACACAAGTGTTAGAAAAGTTTTAATTAACGACGATGACATAAAAAATAAACATCAATAATTTTAAAAGGAATAATTATTGAATGTACAATTTTCAAATTTGAATGTGGTTGTTGGTTCAATTGATATTATATTGGACGTGTGCGTAATAGAAGTGGAACTCGTTGATTTAGGCCTACATGGTGTATTCAACTTATTCAGAAATTCCGAATGAATAATTTTAAAAGGAATAATTATTGAGTGTACAATTTTCAAATTTGAATGTGGTTGGTGGTTCAATTGATGTTATATTGGACGTGTGCGTAATAGAAGTGGAACTCGTTGATTTAGGCCTACATGGTGTATTCAACTTATTCAGGATTTCCGAATAGTGCTCTTCATTTATTTGTAAATCGGATTTCAGAAGATGCATAGGTATGATCAGTGATTTTTATTAATTCTTGTTCTTGAATGCCAATGCGAGTCATATTTGAAACTGCTGTGCATCGACTGGAGTGGTTTGTAATTTTATATATATTTTTGACGTCCAGACCAGCACAGTTTCAAATGTTGGCAAACAAAGAAACAAATGCTAGGGACGCGATAAAATTAAACAAATGCTAGGGACGCGATAAAATTAAACAAATGCTAGGGACGCGATAAAATTGTGCGATAAGCAGCCATGATTGGTTGAAATACGTCCTTTCGGACCGTTTTATTGGTCAAAAGTAGTATGACGTAGTAAGAGTGTAATAGTCATTAAAAACTTTGCAGTGTTTAACTAACCTCTCCATAGTACAACTATAAAACTTGCTTTAAAATGTAATATAAATGTTATAGGTAAATGTTTTTTTTTTCTACACAGGAGTGATTTTGTTTTTGCCACATCTGATAGATGTTATTGGATGTAAATGTAGGCCTAAACTACAATAAGATAAGAACTGAAACTTTATGTTCGGAATTTTTAACTTTGTTAATTGTGTTTTATCACACGTGAAAAGAATATTTAATTACATAGAAATCCGCTCCTTACTAATAATACTTCTAATACTGATATAGTCTGCCGTGAGTAAATCTGGTAATATTTATAAACTCATATAGGTTCTCATTGTTATTTATAGTAATATCTCTACTATTTACATAGCCTGACAGGACTATTTCTAGTAATGTTCCTATCACTGATATAACTTGTCATTTCTACTTCTAATAGTATTTCTAATAATTATGTGGCTTGCCATGACTATTTCTGATAATATTCCAATGATATTTGGATAACTTGTTAGGCTATCACTATTTCTGGTAATAATCCTAACATTGTTATATCTTATCTTGACTATTTCTGATAAAAGGCTGTTCCTAATATTGATATGGCTATCATGAGTACAGTACTTCCTGTATGAGTCAAATTTCTAACTTCTACCTAGATACTTTATTTCTTTAACACATGCTCCTCTTGGAATGCGTGTACATGCTGCAAAATTTTAGTCATGTCGCTTAAGTAGGCCTAGTTTTTGAGCTGTGCATTTTTTAAATGTACCTACAACAACTATTTTCAAAATCTGCCTTCCAGCATAAATAATTATTGTAAGTATATCGTCCACAAATTTGCGTGTAGTGCCTCCAATATATTTAAAATGATATTAAATATCCATACTCTGATTTAAAATGATTTTATTGCGAGCAAAAATTAAATACAATAACAAATATTTTACAATATTATTGTAATACTCGTCTATGAACATTCTTCAAAATTGGAAATTGATTATCACTCTCATAGTAAAATAGCCTACATATTACAAATTATTATATAAATACAGTGTAACTGGGTCACACCCGGAAAAGCAAGATGCTTATCGAAACATAATAATAATAATAATAATAATAATAATAATAACAATAATAATAATAATAATAATAATACTAATAATAATAATAATAATAATAATTAGGGTTTTGTGCCAATTCTATAGATATTAACTTTTATTTTTAAAATTACTAAATTATAAAAAATCCGATACTGTATTTAATTAATCATACTTTATAGCGCATGCAAAAAAATAATTCAGCTTGATAACTTTGAAAATTGTGAGAACTCTTTAGATTTTTTGGAAATGTAGAAATATATTAAATTGGAAGTGTCGAAAAATCACTTTCAAAGTATTCAACGAAATAGATATTTAAATAACGCAGCCATTTAAATATGACTATGATGTCATTACTGATAGTTTGACAGCTCCATGTGTGGTAGAGTCCTAAAACTTTGGTGACACATAGATTAAGGTCTGTAGATTTATCTTTTTCAATAAAACGAACAAGTATTTTTTTGACCATACATGAATGATCGAGATTTCACCCGTCTCCCCCTTAAATAAGATTCCAGAAAATACAATAATTTATCTCTAATCTCAATGCTTCTAGTTTAACATCAATATTTTAATATCCAAAGAGTCAAACTCTTTAGAAAGAACAAGTGGAGAATTTTAAATTGTTGTTGTTTTCTAATGCAAGGCGTTTGACAATAAAGTCATTTGACCTCTTGCACTCCAATATTTTTCAAAGATATTGTCATAGTTAGCCACTGAAGTACAGATTTTGAGGTGTTCCGAATCCATATCTTGATTTGAATTGCACAATGGGCAGTTAGGGGACTGATATATTCCAATTCTATGCAGGTGCTTTCCCAAACAGTCATGACCTGTTGCCAATCTTAATGAAGCTGCAAACGATTTGCGTGGTAAGTCGGGAATTAACTGTGGATTATGATGCAGAGAGTTCCATTTTTTCCCTTGAGATTGTGTTATCAAATTTTGTTTGTTGAAGTCTAAGTGTGTAGATTTAAGGGGAGAGGATGGTATTTTTTAAAACTTTTTTCCTATTTGGTGTAAATTATTAATTTTTTGTATGTAGAGAGCTCATAGCTGTGGCAACTCAACCAAATAAAAATATTTTGAAAAAAAAATTATTTGGGGGCCCAAATTTGAAAAAAAAAATATACCCAATGCAGGATTGTACTAAAACCGATATATCTAAACCGTTTTTAAAGATAGATTCAAACAGTTTTTGCAATGTATTTGCAAAAGTATGTTCTACAAACTGTCTGTAACAGAATTTTGATATTAATCCCTACGTTTGTAAAATAAACAATTAAAATTTAGTAAACATTTTCTGATTTCCTTTCTTGCAAAAAAACGGACGTATTTTTAAAATGAAATCATTTAACAAAATTCTGTTACAGAGAAAAGTTTCCTAATAGTCTAAAGAATGTGTGTTCTAAATTTCATGCATGTATCTTTAATAGTTCAGAAATTATATTCATTTTGTCTGGAAATGTAGCAAAAAAAATGAAGTTACTGGAAACCGATAAAAGCGGGCGTGTGATTTAAAAATCAATAGCGCAGGAAGTTTAAAAATGACGTCTCAACATCCGATAAGGGCACGAATACCCACAAAATGTTATGCAATGCATTCCACATATATCAAAGGGTATATTAAAGAAAAATACGTTTTTTGAAAATTTAATTTACCGGAAACAACAATAAAAGTGGGGGAGTGATTTAAAAATCCATAATGCGGGATGTTTAAAAATGGCGATCCACACATATCACAGAGTATTTTAAAGAATATTTTTTTTTGAAAATCTAGTCATTTTTCATAAAAAATACCATCCCCTCCCCTTAATAAATCTTTTCACAGAGCACTACGAATTTTAAATTTTGAAAACCTCTCAACAGTAGATGGAAGAATGTATTGCTAGCTTTGTTTTCTGCTAGGTCCACAAATTTGCGTATAACGACTCCGATATATTTAGAAGGACATTAAATATCCATAATTAAAAAATGTTTCCTGCGAACTGAAAAAGTCTATACTTGTCCCAAACTTAATATTTATTATGCTTTTTGTGCCAATTCTATAGATATTAATTTTTACTTCAAAAGTTGATAATTTATAAAAAAAATCTGTACTATATTTAATTAACCATACTTTATAGGGCAAGCAAAAAATTAAAATTGTAAAACTCTTTAGATTTCTTGGAAATGTAGAAATATATTAAAATGAAAGTGTCGAAAAACAGCTTTCAAAGTACAAAACGAAATGGATATTTAAATAGCGCAGTCATTTATCATCATTACTGATAGTTTGACAGTTCCATGTGTGGTAAAGTCCTAAAACTTTGATGACACATAGATTAAGGTCAGTAGATTTACCTTTCTCAGTAAAACGAACTAGTATTTTTTGACCATACACAAATGATCGAGATTTCACCCGTGTCCCCCTTAAATAAGATTCCAGAAACCGCAATAATTTATCTCTAATCTCAGTGCTTCTATTAGTTTCATTTTGTGATAATACCGATAAGCTTATATTATTTAGCAATTTTTATTTTCCACCTTTGCTTATCTTAATGTTATTAATTTACATGAACGTTTTCGATACTTTTATTGTATCATCCAGTGGCGGCTTCTCAAGGGGGTTGCAGGTTTGTACACGCCCCAGTAATGTTCCTAATCTCCCGGCTTTGTTACGATTTTATATATATATATATATATTTTACAATTTTCATTCATGACTATCTGCAGCTGGCGTCTGGATCCTTCGAGCCTCTTGGTTTGCAAAGATGTTGAAAACCTAGGGAAGGTAGTTTATAGAGATGTTCGGCTAATGCGGGGACAGGGGGTTAGAGGCGTGGTCTACTGCTTTCTCATTGAGAACGGTTTGTCGCACTCCCTGGCATGGACACCAACGTCAGTGCAGAAGAAACTAAATTCACCGGGAAAGTATCTGTTTCAACTAGACATTTGTCCGAAGTAATAAACATGAAAAATGTATTCATTCAACTTGTGCAACGAACAGTCGCATATTTCGCACATTCCTTTCTCAATCTGCATCCACACAAACGGCACAATACATAAAGGAGCTTGTATTTTGCTTTAAAGTTGTAAGAGTTGTCGTTCTGACAATAAGTGCTGCTATCTCCCGACAGCCTACGAAAGCTGCATTTGAATTTTATGAACGAAGACGTTGGACTTGGTACTTGGTAGCATTCTGATGACGATTCTGTCCTCAAATGTTTTTCATGGGGTTAAATCGTAATATAGAGAGCTCCATCCACGACCCCGTCCACTTTTGGACTTTCTGTATAAATAGGTATGCTTGTATTTAGTAATTTTACTTATTAATTGCATATAAATAAGCTTTATATGTATACGCCCTCAGGTATACATGGTTTTAAACTTTAAAGTAAAGTATGTTTAACTCCTCTCCGATATCCATTGTGCACCACCATATTTTCAAACCACCAGCCGCCACTGGTATCATCTTCAGATGTTAGGATATTATGTCAACATGTGTGGTGAAAACCTAGCCTCGTATTGTGTTGTGGGTTGTTTCAAATGCATAGAACCTCTCATGATTTCCTAGTCTACTAGAGTTGATCATTGCTATCAATTAACCTAATTCAGTGTCTTTAGTTACTTGTTAAGATTCTGTTAAAATTCACTATAAAAGCCCTTGTCGGACAGTGTAAAATTATGTGAGAGCAATAATATAACATATAAATATAAAACAAATGAAGTATACACTATAAAAACACTATAAGACACTATAAAATGCTTTGAACACATGAATGGTTGGCCGTGTTAGCCAGTTGTTACGGCATTGAATTGGGCTGCTTCTGCTGATCTTAGTTAAAATCACTGTCTTAAATGACGCACTTTTTGTTCACTGATTTATCTGTGGTTTTTGGCACTATGTGTTATTAGAGCCTTTGTAGACTTTTCACTTTTTTTTTAAATTATATTGCTCATACTGACTAACGTGAAAATCATTGACACAGTTAATATGTGTCGGTAATTAGACGTATGTGGTACAAGATGGTTTTCTGTTGAGTCCGTGAATCTAGTACAGCCGTGCGTGTAATTTTAGCTGTTGTCGAACTGTTCTTGTTTGGTGCTTGGCTGGGACTAGACTCAGTGCTTCTAGTTTAAAATCAGTATTTTAATATCGAAAGAGTAAAATTCTTTAGAAAGAACAAGTAGAGAATTTTAAGGGGTGGTTGTAAGCCCTATCCTCGCCGTGTTAAATTTAGCAACTTCAGGTACACTTATCTCAGAAACTATTCAATCTACATCTATGAGTCCACACCTTTGGAGTAACGGTCAGCGCGTCTGGCCGCGAAACCAGGTGGCCCGGGTTCGATTCCCGGTCGGGGCAAGTTACCTGGTTGAGGTTTTTTCCGGGGTTTTTCCTCAACCCAATATGAGCAAATGCTGGGTAACTTTCGGTGCTGGACCCCGGACTCATTTCACCGGCATTATCACCATCTCATTCAGACGCTAAATAACCTAAGATGTTGATAAAGCGTCGTAAAATAACATACTAAAATAAAAAATATATACATCTATGAAAATTTGCACATCTGTAGTTGTGATCTTCCTTAACTACCGACTTTTTCTTAATTTATTAGTTCAGCAAAAAACCAAAAAATGTTAATTTTGATCCAAATCAGCTTACAACCTCCCCTTAAATTGTGTGAGGTTCTCTCAACAGTAGATGGAGAAATGTATTGCTGGCTTTGTTTCCCGCCAGGTCCTCTACGATTCAGACACCCTCGCCCCGTCGACCGTTGGGACCAGAACGGCGAGATCTACAACGCCACCAAGATGCCGAACAGCTGCGTGCAGATCATCGACACTGTGTTTGGTGACTTCCCCGGCGCGCTGATCTGGAACCCCAACACCCCGCTGTCCGAGGACTGTCTCTACATCAACGTGGTGGCGCCAAAGCCGCGGCCGCGGAACGCCGCCGTCATGGTCTGGATCTTCGGCGGAGGCTTCTATTCGGGATCGGCAACGCTGGACGTGTACGACCACAAGACTCTGGTCTCGGAGGAGAACGTGATCATCGTGTCGATGCAGTACCGCGTCGCCTCTCTCGGCTTCCTTTTCTTCGACACGGGCGATGTGCCCGGAAACGCCGGCCTTTTCGATCAACTCATGGCACTACAATGGATACACGATAACATCCAGGCCTTCGGTGGGAACCCCAATAACGTGACGCTCTTCGGTGAATCAGCCGGGGCTGTGTCTGTTAGTTTGCACCTGCTGTCACCGCTGAGCAGGAACCTCTTCAGTCAGGCGATCATGGAGTCTGGGTCTCCGACCGCACCATGGGCTATTATTAGTCGCGAGGAGAGCATCCTCCGTGGTTTGCGTCTAGCTGAAGCTGTCGGGTGTCCCAGCAGCCGTTCGGATATACGTGCCGTTATCGACTGTCTTAGGAAAAAGAACGCCACCGACCTCGTCAACAACGAATGGGGTACTCTTGGGATTTGCGAATTCCCGTTCGTGCCCATCATTGACGGGGCGATCCTGGACGGACCGCCGCAAAGGTCGCTAGCCGAGAAGAACTTCAAGAAGACCAACATCCTCATGGGCAGCAACACGGAGGAGGGCTACTACTTCATAATCTACTACCTGACTGAGCTCTTCCGCAAAGAGGAGAACGTGTACGTGAACCGCGAAGAGTTCCTGCGTTCGGTGCGGGAGTTGAACCCCTACGTGAACAACGTCGCCCGTCAGGCCATTGTGTTCGAATACACCGACTGGTTGAACCCTGACGATCCCATCAGGAATCGCGACGCCCTGGACAAGATGGTGGGCGACTATCAGTTTACCTGCAACGTGAACGAGTTTGCCCACCGCTACGCCGAGACGGGGAATAATGTGTACATGTATTACTTCAAGCACCGCTCTGCCGGCAACCCGTGGCCGTCCTGGACAGGTGTCATGCACGGCGACGAAATCAACTACGTTTTCGGTGAACCCCTGAATCCGGCCAAGAACTACCAGCCCCACGAGATTGAGCTGAGCAAGAGGATGATGCGGTACTGGGCCAACTTCGCCAAGACCGGGTGAGTACTTGCACAACTTCATTATTATATCATTATACAGAGCAGATAGGAGTGTGATAGTATGAAAGTATTCTGGTTAATCAATGGTCGAATGGTTACCATATTCGTTAAAGAATTTTAACTTCAGAGGGTGTTCAATTTTGTAGTCATTCACACGGTCCATAAAACCTTACTTCACTTTTCGTTTACCAGACATCCAGTACATACACCTCTTCAATACTGAAAGACGAGTGACTAAGTAATCAGTAAAACAATATTTTTAACGCAAGAATCATACTCACAATCTCATAATTATATCGTTGATTTCAAAAATCTACAATAGTGTATAGTTTAAATCAATTGTTAACAACCTTTTGAATGTCACAATACATTGAATTAAACTTTCCTAAGAAATTAATAGCGATATTAAATTTCAGTTTTAGCTTTTGAATGTATTCTGGAAAAACTTAAATACAAAGTTATTTTACATTATATTAGGTTTTTGCTGTGGAAAATTAAACCAGGTTTTCAGTCTCGCCATAAAGTTATTAGTGGGATGATAGATATCTCTTGCTGTGGAAAATTAAACCAGTTTTAAGACTTACCATAAAGTTATCAGTGGAATGGTTGATGTCTTTTGCTGTGAAAATTGAAACCAGCTTTTTAGACTTACAATAAGGTTATTAGTTGAATGGTTGATGTTACTTTGCCAAGTCTGGCTCTGTTGTGGATGGATACCTTAAGTCGCAAGTCTATCTCAACATTAAGTCTACTTCTGTATTTGTTGTTAAAGACGTCTAGAGGGGAAAATTTACTGCCACTTAAGTGTGCTTATTCAAATGGTAATAAGTGTTATAATGATTTTTCGAGTTGTCAATCGATAATTCGATTTATTTCCTACTTTCAGTTACTTTCTAGCAACATATGATGATGAACTCTCTTCCGATAATTTTGGAAGAACTAAATAGAAATCCTCATTAGTAGACATTAAAATTAAGAGAATATATGTCCTTTCTACAATGGTAAAAAGCAACTGTAAGAGTAATCCTTTTTGCCCGAGAAAAAAAAAGAAAAGATGCTGTTATAATGTTATAATTTTTTCTGATTTAAGCTTTGAAAACTTTATTTGCTACAATATCCTTTTTGCAAACTTGCTTACATGCACCACCTATATACTGTATTGATCTCCTACACCGTCTGCATTGTTGATACGATATTAAAAACAATCTCCATGGCTCCATGGCAGTGATCTCTTACACATCTTTGTTGTATTGATCTCCCACAACATATGTATTTTTTATTGCTGTATTCATCTCCTACACCATCTGTATTGTTGTTACGACACTGAAAACAATCTACATGCCAATGATCTCCCACACCATCTTTGCTGTATTGATCTTCCACACCACCTGTATTCTTCATTATCATATTGATCTTTCCAAACCATCTGGAATGTTGTTACAACATTTAAAACAATCTACATGCAATGATCTCCCACACCATCTTTGTTGTATTGATCTTCCACACCACTTGTATTGTTGATTGTCGTATTGATCTTCTCACACCATCTGTATTGTTGTTACGGCATTAAAAACAATCTATATGGCAATGATCTTCCACAACATCTTTGTTGTATTGATTTCCCATATAATCTGTACTTTTTATTTCTTATTGATCTCCTACACCACCTGTATCGTTGTTGCCACATTAAGAACTTGGCAATGATCTTCCACAACATCTTTGTTGTATTGTTTTTCCACATAATCTGTACTTTTTAGTTCTTATTGACCTCTTACACCATCTGTATTGTTGTTACGGCATTAAAAACAATCTACATGGCAATGATCTTCCACAACATCTTTGTTGTATTGATTTTCCACATAATCTGTACTTTTTAGTTCTTATTGATCTCTTACACCATCTGTATAGTTGTTACGGCATTAAAAACAATCTACATGGCAATGATCTTCCACAACATCTTTGTTGTATTGATTTCCCACATAATCTGTACTTTCTATTTCTTATTGATCTCCTACACCATCTGTATCGTTGTTACCACATTAAAAACTGTCTACATGGCAATGATCTTCCACAATATCTTTGTTGTATTGTTTTCCCACATAATCTGTACTTTTTATTTCTTATTGATCTCCTATACCATCTGTACAGTATTTCGTTACGACATTGAAAACACTCTAAATGGCAATGATCTCCTACACCATCTTTGCTGCATTGATTTCCTACTTAATCTGTATTTTTTTTTCTGTGTTGATCTTTTACACCATCTGTATTGTTGTTACGACACTGAAAACAATATACATGACAATGATCTTCCACACCATCTGTTTTGTTGACTGTATTGTTCTTCCCATACCATCTGTAATGTTGTTGTGATATTCAAAGCAATGTGCATAGCAATGATCTCCCACTCCCCTCTTCAAAACACGTCAGGTGAAAGAGTTGTTTACCGAAATACAACAGACTACTTTGTATTCGACAGTTGCTTACAATGTTGCACGGTAACATAGTTTAGGCCTATATGTTTAAATTACACTTTTTTTTTCTGGAAAACTGTCCAACATGCAACAAAACGGTACTTGGCTTTTTTTTTTTTTTTTTTTGCTCTTTACTAAAAAAAATTACCCATGAAAATTAGTGACATACTTATGGTTCACCCTCTAGGTTTGATAACTTTAATGTTGAAAATTTTCACACAGATTTTGAAAATAGAAAATATCAACAATAGGTGTAGCTACTTTCTGGGTGCTTGGATTCTAATAGTAGATTTTACCGATAACATTTTTTCTTTGCAAAATGTCGTTTAGAATTCTTCATTGACCTCAAAAGTGGAATTTAAAACACTTTCTTTTTTTTAATGTAACTTATTATTAAAACGGTAAATAATTCTTGTTATAAGGGCATACTGCAGTCTATAGAAGTTTGATGTCTATGAGATTAGAGGAAAATATACTGCATAGGGGGAAGCAGAAATACCATTTATGGATTTTAAGTTAAGATCATAAAACTTTATCCGAAATTACTAAACGTACTTTGACGATGTTTAGAATTAGAACAGTAACAAGTAGCAAATTAGTTCACATTTTATTTAAAAAATTCGTATCATTATGTGGTCTGCATTCTATCTATGAGCAGAAGGCTGAAACTCGGAATAGTTATTGTACATGTAAATATGTTTCATATTATGCATTGAGCTTATCCAGTGGTTATTAATGCACATGGACATATTTATATTATTCTATTTATTTCATGGGAAATGCTATTAAATTGCGTACTAATGCAATTTAGCGTAATTAAGCTTAATGTATTTTGCATCTGCTTAATGTGGCAAAGCCGATTTATTTTGTAATGCGTGAAGTGAAGAAGGAAAAAAAAAGTACATAAATAAAGCGGATTAGTGTTTGCAGATTTACAATTTAGGCAAATTATATTATAATTTTATTTCGCGCTGTCGTCGCATATGACGCTCCTACTATCGCTCTTTCAGAGGGGGTAATAATTCGAATATTTTTCTTCGGTTTACTTCTTAAAAATTCTCTAAGGTTCTTTCAATGGAATGGCGAAACTCGGATTGAGACAAATGGGCAACAGGCTTGGAGCTCTGGTATTGTTTTTCTTATCCCCATATTCACTCGCAAGGACGCGTTTTGACATACCATTTAATTCAAATCTGGCAAAGGGAATATTGAGCCGAGGGCTCATAGAGTTCCTGGGTAGCTCAGTTGGTAGAGCGTTGGTGCGCTCAGCGGAAGGTCTCGGGTTCGATACCCAGCCTCGGAACAATTTTTCCCTTAAAATTCTTCCTGAAGCTGTTTCTGAAAAGTCAGATTCCTACAATACACGTCACTGTTCGTGAACAGAAAACCACAATTTAAGTAATAGGGTAGACGAGGGTAATTGTAAACACGGGGTAATTGTAAACAAATGCTGTGAGAAATACAAAACTGTCAAAATAAACATTTTAATTCGGGGGAATATTTAAATTAACATGTTGGCTAACCTACAAAGCAGTTTGGCGCCAAATAGGAGTAACTGCTTAGTTGTGAACGAATGTTTTGTAAGAGTCTACAAAAAAAGTTGAGAAAGAATTTTGCTTCACCTTCATTTTTGACATTGTAAATAAACGTACAGTGCTATTTTTTAAGAATATGTTGTTTTTATGAGTAATGTATAGTAGTTAACATTTATTATAATGGTTTTGAGATCTCCCATAACATCAGTTCATTACATGATGACGTGTTTAGATTTGCCCCATAGTTTTAATTGGTTGGTGGTAATTTTAAACATGTTTTACTATGGTTACATTTCGTAATTTTCAGTAATCAAAATGCCAAGAAATTATATTAGAAAGAGACTCCCACCCAACTACACTGTAGAGGATTTAGAGAGGGTTGTTACAGTTGTGAAAAAATAGTAACTACAGTTATCGTGAAGCTCAGGAGAAGTACTGAGTTCCTATATCGTCATATATCATATACTGTTTTCACTGTAAGAAAAATCCTAATGTAAACATAAGCACGTTGCTGTCATACCCGTGACTGGCTCCTAGTCGAAACACTCACATGACGCAGGAAAATATAGTTCGTATTTGGAAACCACAATCTTGTATTATTAGAAAATAAAAAATTGAATTCTAGTTATTAAATACGATGAAACATATAACTTCACTCATATGTAAAATGCTATGTAAAAGAAAAACTATTTTTATATATTATTATGTACAATGAACGCGGATGAATACCAACAGTAACACAGCGGTAGTCTGTTCTTGTAACAAGCTGTCGTCACTTGAGCTCGTAGTTGTCATAGTATGGCTTCTGTATCCTCGGTGTGTGTGGTTATTAAACATAAGAGTAGAAACCCTCTCAAAAGCGGAAAAACAAATAGTCTTAAAGGTATATAATAAGTTATGTGATAATTTAATTACAGTAATTATAAAGTAAACGTTTCCTAAGCAAACAACTGCATAGTAGTGAGGTTAGGCCTACTTGACGAGTAACGGGAAATGTTTAACACGAAACAGAATGTACAACAGTAGGCGGGAACACGTACTGAGAACCTATGGCTCCAAACAGCGGCCAATGAAGCCTCACTTCTGTCACGTGCTATTGTTTATATTAGGATTTTTCTTACAGCGAAAAGATTATAGGTTAAAGGGACAAAATGTACCAGTGATCAAAATTGGAGTTTGAAGGAGTACAGCTCTTTCTTCTGAAACAGAACAAAAATGTTCAGTGTGTGATAGCCCGTGCGAAAATTGATGTTTACAATTACCCTCTCTCAAAGGGGTAAATGTAAACAGGGATAAATGTAAATTAGCAATTAAAAGATAAAAAAAGTCAACCTTGTTATTTTAAACCCATTTTCAGGAAAAAGAAAGATCTAAAAATAACACAATGTTTCTTTGTCACGCTTACCTTTACTGAGGGTTGTGTAATGTTGAAATATACTTGAAATCAGTGAAAAGTGTTTACAATTACCCTGGTCTACACTATACAAAAAAACGTGCGCTCAATTGGGTCTTTGACGTCTTGTCAACCCACTTGATATATGTAGGTTTAAAAGAGGGAATAATTGAGCCGAAGTCTCGTAGAGTTCCTGGGTAGCTCAGTCGGTAGGCTTTGGCCCCGGAACAACTTTTCCCCTTGAAATTATTCATACCATTTAATTGTTTCTTCTCCCATTTCACCATTGACATTGTTCTTCCTTTCTAGTTTTCTTTCTTAGAATTTGTTTTGTGGTAGTACGTTTGCTTACAAGCAAAAATTCTCATGGAGGCAGATAAAAAAGTTATTTTTTTCTTCCACCATGTTAATAATGTCAAAACAAGTACTTGTACAAATTTTGACAACTTGAGTGCAATTACAAGGGTCGTCCAGAAAATAAATCTCCTGGGTCCGTTATGGAAAGGAAACACAATTTCATGGAAAGATTTATTGGAAAAGATATAGCAATTGTTGAGCTACTATTTCTCATCATATTCCCCACCGGAATTGAGACATTTTTCATGCCATGGTATCAACTTTTGTATCCCTGTATCGTAGAACTCTATCGTCTGGGATCGGAAACCAGTGTTTGACAGCTGTCTGCACATCTCTGTTGATCCCACGGTATGACAAATGTCTCAGTTCCGGTGGCGAATACGTTCAAAAATACCTCAACAATTTCTATATCTGTTCCAGTAATTATTTCCATGAAATTGTGTTTTCTTTCTATAAACGGCTCCAGGAAAACTTACATTCGGGACGGCCCTTGTAATCGCGCTCGAGTGGCCAAAATTTGTGTAATTAACATTGTGGGGGGGGCGACTTTTTATCTGCCCCCATGAGAATATTTGTTAGATTTGAATACCGCTTGAATTTTTTTACTCTGTTGGTCTTTTTCCGAAGTTTTCTCCAACTGTAAGGCGAGTCTCAGGTGATCCGTTGGCAAATATGAGTCACTTCGCCAATACATTCTGGCTGTCGTTGGCACTAGATAGCGTCGTAGTTGGCACAGCGTCATTAAATAATCGATTATGAAACAATGGTCGAGAATACTTACTTCGGTGTAAAGTCTAGCTTCGTGTATTATTAATCAAAACGTCTCTAATTATCTCCCAGTAATACCCGCCAGTGAATAAACTCTCTCTTCCGCTTGAAAGCTTAAGCCAGTGTCTGTAATTTATTTGGGTCCGCTGTGATTGGCCTCCTTTCGGCTAACGTAACTCGAAAAGTTCAGCTTTAATATAAAAACGTTTAAAAATAGATCACAGGATTACAAACTTCTTCACGAGAACAGGACAAAAAATTTGAAATGACATCCAAACCGCACAAGTTTCGAAACACGATGGATGGTGCAATGGAAAGGGGGTTTTCTTCTATCTTTTCTTTTGAATTTAACATGAAGCACCTTCATCCCCAGAAAACCAAGCCATTAGTTAGTGCTTGGGAGCAGCTAATCTTCTTACTGCGGCCTGTCTTGCAAAATAGCCCCAGCCCTCAGCAGCAATTGCCGCTCCTCTCTCTCTCTCTCTTGGAATCCTCGAGAAGCAGAATCAAGTCGGAATCAGACCTGTCTTACAATCCGCTACTGGCAGCTGGATCTTACGTGAAATGTACTTTCACCAGTTGTGGGCACATTTTACCCTACCACAGCAGGTTTAAGCGGCTGAATTTATAATAGTCGCCATTCCGAGGACAATGAAAATTTTATGTTACACTTTAAACATTTCTTACTGCTCGTTATCTCTTCTTCATTTTCTCGTGAATAAAAACGAGATTTCGCCTGAATACAGTCTGATCCGTTTCGGTATGGATAATATTAATTTATTATTATAAAGCTATTACGATTTTTATTTTTTTATTTTAGTAGGTTATTTTCTTATTCCTTTGCTGTGGTCGTGCCAGAGAATGTCTGAAAAAGTACATGTCTCCAGGTATCGATCAAACTCCAGCAGAATTAATACAAGATGGTGGAAGTGCATTATATAGCGACATTTATAAACTTGTACTTGCTATTTGGGAAAAGGAAATTGTACCAGAACAATGGAAGAAGTCCATAATTGTACCTATTTTTAAAAAGGAGGACAAAACCAACTGTGGTAACTTTCGAGGAATATCACTTTTGTTGACGTACAAAATTTTGTTCAATATTCTTTTGAGAAGATTAACTCCGTACGTAGATGAAATTATTGGGGATCATCAGTGCGGTTTTCGGCGTAATAGATCGACTATTTATCAGATTTTTTGTATTCGAAAGATAATGGAGAAAAATGGGAGTATAAGGGTACAGTACATCAGTTATTCATAGATTTCAAAAAGGCATATGACTCGGTTAAGAGGGAAGTATTATATGATATTCTTATTGAATTTGGTATTCCCAAGAAACTAGTTCGATTAATTAAAATGTGTCTCAGTGAAACGTACATCAGAGTCCGTAAAGGTCAGTTTCTATCTAATGCTTTTCCAATTTACTGCGGGCTGAAGCAGGGAGATGCATTGTCACCAATACTTTTAACTTCGCTCTAGAATATGCCATTAGGAAAGTTCAGGATAACAGAGTGGGTTTGGAATTGAACGGGTTACATCAGCTTCTTGTCTATGCGGATGACGTGAATATGTTAGCAGAATATTCACAAACGATTAGGGAAAACACGGAAATTCCACTTGAAGCAAGTAAAGCGATAGGGTTGGAAGTACATCCCGAAAAGACAAAGTATATGATTATGTCTCGTGACCAGAATATTGTACGAAATGGAACTATATAAAAATTGGAGATTTATCCTTCGAAGAGGTGGAAAAATTCAAATATCTTGGAGCAACAGTAACAAATATAAATGACACTCGGGAGGAAATTAAATGCAGAATAAATATGGGAAATGCCTGTTATTATTCGGTTGAGAAGCTTTTCTCATCTAGTCTGCTACTGGCAGCTGGATCTTACGTGAAATGTACTTTCACCAGTTGTGGGCACATTTTACCCTACCACAGTAGGTTTAAGCAGCTGAATTTATAATAGTCGCCATTCCGAGGACAATGAAAATTTTATGTTACACTTTAAACATTTCTCAATGCTCGTTATCTCTCCTTCATTTTCTCGTGAATAAAAACGAGATTTCGTCTGAATACAGTCTTATCCGTTTCGGTATGGATAATATTAATTCATTATTATAAAGCTATTATGATTTTTATTATTTTCTTTTAGTAGGTTATTTTACGACGCTGTATCAACATCTCAGATTATTTAGCGTGTGAATGAAATGAAGGTGATTATGCCGGTGAAATGACCCCAGGGTCCAACACCGAAAGTTACCCAGCATTTGCCGTACTGGGTTGAGGGAAAACCCCGGAAAAAACCTCAACCAGGTAACTTGTCCCGAACGGGATTCGAACCCGTAAAATGTACAGGGACATCATTTTATTTTCACTAACATTTTTAATGTTAACCTCGCTATACCTTTGGTTTAAAAACTGAGAACCGGAAACACCGTTTGTTACTCCCTTCCACGACTGCGTAAAATACAAACAAATCACTTTACTAGGTATAGGAGGGAAGAAAAGTAGTTCATCCATTTACGTAAACTAGGAAATATCGCGATTATGAGTTTGATAATTTTTATTAGGTTTTTCTTTAATCTAAATACAGTACTGTATTAACATAAGTGTTTCTACTCACAAACTGAGCTATCCATTCGGACGTATTCATTATGCAGTGTATATTATACTGTTTACAGCACATTAGCGTACAATATAGAGAATGAAGTTAAATTGAAAAATAATCATAATATGAATATTTAATAATACATTATGCAACGAGCCTATAATGGTAGTAATTAAGACGCGAGTATGTTTATGAAACGAGCAAGTTTCATACGACTTTTAATGCTCGACCATATTTCTAACTTGAAATTATTCAAAAGTATTCATGTTATTCTTATCTGACTGGGGAGCGGAACTGACCTTGTGCAATATCTCGTAAATTGTGAGATGTGCGGAGACGCGAAAGTATTGATTTTTTCCGAGAAACAAATGTCATTGACCTTGTTATAATCTAGAGAGTAAAATAAACATTAATCTTGATAGAACCTTGAAATTGATTTAGACATTGAAAACCTAGATGATAAATTGAATTTATTTGAATATTATGTACAATTAACGCTCATTATTATAGTAACAGAACATAACCTTCTGCGACAGTATTGGATTTCCAGCCTCCGTGACGTTTCGCTAATTGTCTTTCGATTGCACAGCCGAGAATAATCGATACTTGCGGTTTTATAATAGTGAAATGGTGATTTCTCATTGGCTGAACAACTGAACTATAATGAATAGGTGCACTTTAATGAGGTCTATTAAAGGGCTGCTACCAGGTGTATAATTACTACATTTCGGCATGGTCGACCATAAACACTTTTTAAAAAATGGTGGCCGTTCATTTCAATACAGGCTTCAGTTCTTTCGTGCATATTATCGCATTATAGACTATTGTACCTAATTCCAATTACCAGTTTCGTCCTTCGTACTAGTAATTCAGGTTGAAATAATTCTGTACCTATTCTATAAAAGAGTACTTTAAGCACTGTAAATTCAATCTTCACTTCTGCCCGATCCGAAAAGATAAAATTACTTAGACATGCTATCTACATGCTTTAATCTAGATTAAAATTACAAGTTTCTTGTATATGTTAGTTAATTAGTTAGGATACAATTAATCATGATACTTAATCACTCATTTAAAGGTTGTGTGACTGCAACCTGTGTATATTTTTGTGTGGCTTTACTTTGTTTATAGTGTCTTTCTCTCTCTCTTTATTTCTTGTGTACATAGCTTTATTTTGTATATAGTGTATTTTTTCTGTTTATTGCTATTATTATATTTGTATTCCTGGTGTTGTGGAAGAGAAGGCCTGATGGTCTTAACTACACCAGAATAAATTTATAAATAAATAAATAAATAAATAAATAAATAAATAAATAAGTAAATAAATCTACTGTCCGTCCAAGTGGTTTTGTCGCAGGATCGTAGAAATGGGGAAATCACGTGACAATTACTTAACGAGGCCCTTTGATTTAAGTTATTTTAAACAGCTGTGAGTCCACACCTGTGGAGTAACGGTCAGCGCGTCTGACCGCGAAACCAGGTGGCCCGGGTTCGAATCCCGGTCGGGGCAAGTTACCTGGTTGAGGTTTTTTCCGGGGTTTTCCTTCAACCCAATATGAGCAAATGCTGCGTAACTTTCGGTACTGGACCCCGGACTCATTTCACCGGCATTATCACCTTCATTTCATTCAGACGCTAAATAACCTGAGATGTTGATACAGCGTCGTAAAATAACCCAATAAAATAAATAAAAACAGCTGTATAATATTACGTAGACGTTCAGTTCCTAACAGAAACTAATGTTTTCAGAAAAGAGCTAAGACAGCCCAGCCACTAGTCTTTATATAGGGGCGAGCAGAAGCGGGTGGGAGAAACCGGGATGCGACATAGACAAACGGACGACATTACCTGTGCGAAGATTGAGAGCTCTTTCGTCACTGGAAAAAGTGAACATATTTCTGGAACGTACTATACTCACTGAGTACAGTTTGACTGCATACGCGGCCTTGGTTCTGTGTGGAGGATGGTTGGAAGTTTATTAGTAGAGGGGGTGCGAGTGAAGTACATTCAAAAACTCAGGTACAATAAAAATTGAAGTAAAAATAAAATGATGTCCCTGTACTTTGTTGACCAGAAATCTCACAAGCATGTGACAGAGTTCGAATCGTGGTTCTTGACATTCTGTTTGCTCATCGAGCTACGACTTGGAAGAAGATAACCTTTCCATCTCCCTCGCTAAGTCCTTTATTGAACAATCTCCGAAGAAACATACTTTACTATCAATGATATTAGTACAAAATACTCTTTTATGATAACCTTAATGGATGTGTAACTTCCAGGCGTTTCAGATTACGTCAGTTGCAGGAGTTAAATTCGCATTCAAGTTCATTTTAGCTTTAGTATAATATGTGTATTATAGTAACTCAATATAGCTGAAAATAAAATAGACTCGAGAAGTTTTAATGCTCCTTGACAAAAGTTTTAACAAATTCTGGCAAAGTTTTAAGAGACAAGAAAAGACAGATACGCTGTACCCCCCAGGCGCTGCTTCTAAAATTCTCCTTCGAGAAGCCTTTAAAATTCATATTGAGATGGGCGAAGTTCCCAGATTGTGGAAGGTACAGATTATTACGCTCGTGTTCACAAGACCGGATGATACTGGGTGACGACTAGAACTTCATTGGTGATATACTTCAGCCTAATTGGGAATTAATTATCCCGGAATGTGATCTCATATCAGCTTCCCAGCCATTGGTAAAACAGCAGCCAATATAATGGAATAGAATGACAGGTTTTGATGCTAATTAGAGAGAAATTTGCTGTCGCATTTTTTGTTATAAATTTGTATTTATTTATTTAATCTGAAAGGATTAAGGCCATAAGGCCTTCTCTTCTATCCTACCAGATAGCACATATAAATACAAAAAACAAATACAGACGCTGATGAAAATAATACAAATTAAATTAAAGCCTTATAGAGGGTCAACAGGGTCAAAAGAACACTATAGAGCATACATGGGCACAATTTTAGGTTACGTGAGGCACTCGATTTGAAATAGTTTGTTTACTAGGAGAGGAGACTGCAGAGTAGGATGGGAAATATAAACTGCTGTGACCTGCGTCACCTTATCGTAATCGCTAAGGCGGTCAGTGGCGAATTATTAGGAAAGCGCTTGGTTAACGTGAGAGACTCGAAAACTTTTATTCAATTTGGCAAATTAATTCGGCAGCTTTAATCATAAACCTCTTTACTATTTCTCCATCACTGAATTGATTTAAATCACAGGCGAGAAATTGCGTAACTAGCCAATAATATTCCACCACGTTGTCTACGTTTATTGTCTTGAATATTCTGGCGTTTATCAAGATTACTTAATAGATTTGCACGTTCTCGACCTAAAATAATTTCAGAAAATCATATTTCGTTTTCTACGCACATTTAATATTTTTTTATAAATTTATTTTGGAAATAATACGTACAAACAACATAACTTTTAATACAGCGTGTTTAAGATATAATGTCGTATTTAGTATAGCCTACTATGCAAATATTAAGATCATAATTTTTCTTCGGAATATTACGAAAAAATAACATTTAATTTGTCTTACCTTCTAATTCAGCATGTTCTTTATGACATAACGAGTAATGTCCTTGTATATTAAATTCATTAATGCCTAATAGGATTTTCGAGCATAACATACATCGTATGTTCTCCCCTTCTAAACAGCAAAAAACTCTTCCTTCCATTTCTCATGAAATAATCGTTTTCTAACGCGTACACACTGCTTTGATAATGCCATTATGCCGCCACTGATATTGCTTATGAAACTGATATAGAACCTGCCCACTCCTAGGAGCTACGTAAGGGAGGAACGGGGACTGTGAAGATGATGTCACTCAGAGCGATAAGCTCTGTGAATGTCATGAGACACTAATTCTCAAGAGAGGCACGATGCCCATCCTTAGTATAGAGCTCTAATCGAGCTAGTACAAGAACAAAAAAAAAAAAGAAAGAAAAACAGATATAGCAATGATGATAGTGATAACTGACAATAATAATAATAATAATAGTAATAATAATAATAATAATAATAATAATAATACATGCATTACATATTACTTGTCAATTTTACAACAGCATAGTTACAATATTTACTATATGTCATGGGTTAAGACGAAGTTGCGCAACCTGACAGGTGTTCAACAAGCAATTCCATGAACTAGAATGTGATTTTTTAATTTAAATTTGAATTTTGATATTGTCCGACAGTCTCTGACATGGTCAGAGAGAGAATTCCAGAGGCGTGGAATAGATATGCTGAAAGATGATGAGTAGAAGGATGTTCTGTGCAGAGGAATAGAGAGAAGGTAAATGTTCCGGGTTCGAGATAGTGAAAGATAAACAAAACGAGATGCTAGGTAAGAGGGTGTGGAGGTGTGGATGATTTTAAATACTAGGAAGAGGGGATTGAAGAATATTCTTTGTTTAAGTTGACTCCAAGACAACAATTGTAGTGACGGTGTTACATGATCGAAATTTCTAATGTTACAAACGAAACGAACGCAGATATTGTGAACACTCTGTAGTCCTTGGGCAAGATCAGTATTTAGATTCGTGAATAGAGAATCGCAATAATCGAAGTGGGGTATCACTAAAGTTTGAATCAGATTCTTTTTAAGGCTGTGAGGTAAAACGTTGGTTAAGTGTCCGAGGGAATTTTTCTCACATATTCAACAGTTTCTTGTCTAAGAGAATATTCTTGTAAAATTCACTATAGTTTTCTCCATTGTTCAAGTATAGGACGACACAAATTGATTGTTATAACATTTGCAGTACAATGATGACATAATCGTAATTCAGTAATACCACATTTATTTTGCATTACGAATCTTGTTATTATTATTATTATTATTATTATTATTATTATTATTATTATTATTATTATTATTATTATTATTATTATACAGGACTTTCATTTCAATACTTCCCAGTCTAAATAACTAATTATTTAAATTCAATTCAATTTAAACAAAAAAAAAAACACGTCAATTTAGATATTGAAAAGTAAGTCTGAAACAAGGCTTAATTGTATTTTATATTTCACTTCCACCCCCAGCCACCAATACTTTGAAATTTCAAATGGCACCCCTATATTTTTATACTTAAATATGACAGAGCATTCAATTGTTTATACACCTCATTCATTTGTTTTCGAATCTTTTGTTTTCTATCGTCGCCTGGCAGCCTGTATTTTTGTTATCAGTTGATTGTAGGATGAAAACACAGCTTATCTATCTATATATATAATTTGAACTGGTAATGGAAATTACGGGAAAACGGCTGAACGGATTTTAATAAATGACCCCTCATTTTGAAGCTTGGAAACCAAAGTTTTTCGGAAAAATAGTAGCTTTCAGTGAAACGTCAATTTTCCTACATAATTTTCCTATTTTCCAAAATCCATCTGTCGTCAGTTTTGAGAACTAGCTAATTGCATTCAGGAGAAGCGAAGCGAGCATCAAGTCGGCCGTGTTGCATTTCAGAATAAAACAAAAAACACACTACAGTGAACAATATTACACGAAGGCCATGATCTGCAAGAATGCTGACATATTTAGAGCTCAAATTAAATTGGTTATTAAAAACTTTACTTACTAAAAATAATTTACAGGTTCGATTCTGTGGTGTGTAATTTTCTGGGTACAGCTGTGTATTGGATATTAAAAACTGCAAAACTTGAGGTGGTTTGATGACATTATTATTATTATTATTATTATTATCATTATCATTATTATTATTATTATTATTATTATTATTATTAGAAATGAAATATTATTGTAGTTAATGCCGTGATGTGACTATTTTTCATTAATTATACATATTAATGATATATTGATGATATGAAAGTGAAACGTTTTGAGATTATATAAGTAGATGTAGAGAATTACTTAAATTAGATTTTGATTTCTATATTTTACTGAGTGGCGGCTATATAGTATATATAGTATATGTTACTGAAAGCTATAAAACTTACGTAAGATAATAATAATATTAAAATCAAACATTTTTATAGTTATTAATCAAGTGGGGTTGGGTCTTTTTCATGGCGGTGTGGTGTAGATATTTATATGCGTGGCTCTCTTCAGTATTGGGTCGAGAGAGAGTATCTTTCATTATTATGGAAGCAAATAACTTTCAGAACGTCTGGTATTCTTCATTGAAAATAAATGTGAAAAATGTTTATTTGAACGTCTAATGAACTTAGTTTGCAGCATTTGCTGCACAAGCCACTAGTTTTATGTAATTTCCTAAATTTGACCAATAAGAATTATTCATGTTCTCTCTTGGAGGGTATACACCATTTTAAAATAATTTAATACACAAACACAACTATTACATGAAATGCTCAATAAGTTTTTGTAGCTTTATTCTCTTCAACAATAACACCAATCCAGGTTACCAGGCGACGACAGAAAACAAAAGATTCGAAAACGAATGAAATGTATAAACAATTGAATACTCTTTCATATTTAAATATAAAAATATAGGGGTACCATTTGAAATTTCATAGTGGGAGTGGCTGTGGGTGGGAGGTGAAATATAAAATGCAATCAAGCCTTGTTTAAGACTTCCCTCTTGATATCTAAATTGACATAGTTTTGCTTAAATTGAATTTAATTTAAATAATTATTTATTTAGACTGGGAAGTTCTGAAATGAAAGCCTCATGTATCTCTTATAGCTCACGAAAGCACTCCTTTCTTCGCTATGGTCCAAGATAAATCTCTCTACATCTATACAAAGCGTATGTCCAAGGCAAACGAAAAGCTTGAACAAACCTAACCTAACCTAACCTGATCCTCATCCTTTTATCTTTCCAGATATCGGCAGCACTGCGATCCTACATTCCAAGAGGTACCTACAGGCTGTAGTCTCAGCTGTTTACGTGTAACAGAGAATTTCGTGTGCAGTGAAATGTTTGTTTCTTGATAGGAATTTTGTTTGTCTCTTGAGTGGAATTTTGTGGAAATGCATTAGATGAAACGCAATGTACGTAATATCATTAATTTCAGGGGGTTATTTCTTCAGATATTTCGAACAAAAATGTTTGATATAATTTTGCTCGTTTTTAGTTCCTCTCCGAGAAAAAAAAAGTTTTATATATGAAACATTTCATAGCGTGCTTTGGGAAAGCCATTGATTGAATTTCCAATATGCTCACTCAATTTAAGAGAGAAGTGGATTATGATAATAAATGATCGAAAGAATTTTAGTTTTGTCTTTAAATATGCAAAAATTTGATCCGAACAAATGTAACATTTTAAAATTCCTTTTCAGAACGAAAAGTTTCATTTGTTCTGTTCTAGCACAACAGCCATTCCACTTCAAGCCTACCAATATTTCATATTCCTATCTCCAATTCTTCTCGGGCACTTTTAACCCTAAAATAAATTTTATCTGGGTTATAGAAATCTAATTTTGGCATATATTAAATTAAGAAATTTTCGAAAAAAAAAAAAAAAAAAAGCATTTGTTCCAATTACTTCGATCTATCATTATATTATTATTGGGAACAGATGAAAGGTAAAAATCCGTGTGAAAAATGAGATATTCTACATTTCAGGATTTCTTTCACTGGACGTCTCAATTTGAAAAGAGACGTATTTTTTAAATTATTGACATTATAAACGAATATGCTGAGTATTTATTTATACAGGGTGATTCACTAAGATTTATCGTCCTTTACGGAGCTTATTTCTGAAGACATTTTGAGCAAAAAAGTCATATGAACATAGTTCCTATTCTCAATATTTTCAGAGTTACACTAATATAAAGTTGTTTGTAAAATACGTTTTTTCTTTAGTTTGAAGGTAAAAGAATAATGCAAATAGAGAATGAACCATTCAGAAGTATCATTTCTTTAATTGGCAAGTATTATGAAGCTAAAAATGTGCTGTGAATTCCTTAGTTGCTTCGTACAGACGTCTTTTTCTATTTTTAACTAGAAAATTACATTATTCTTACGCACTTATCACAACACTTATTACAAATCACACCACTTCCACCGACTAAATTATTTGCAGTTCAATTTTGCATCCTAATTTACAATCTTGGAGAGTTTACAACACATTTTAAAAAATGTCGCTGTCCGCTTGAGTACACTTGGCCGCACGCTTGTGAACGGCACTCGTCGCTCTACGTAACTGCATACGGCTATCTTTGATTTCCGTAGCGCTCGCGCTGGCTGCTGACTGCACGCTGACCAAGATCACGCGTTCACAGCAATGCGTTCCAATAACGAAACGTAACTCTGTAAATATTGAGAATAGGACCCATGTTTATATGATATTTTTTGCTCAGAATGTCTTCGGAAATAAACTTCTTAAAGGACGGTAAATCCTCGTAAATAACCCTGTATAAAATATGCTTATTTTAATGTATACTAAACATTGTGTGCTTCATTAACCTATTATTGTTATATTCCCCTAACAAGTTACGCAATTTTTGCCACGAACGAAACTCCGCCACTGGAATACTGCATACCCGCCAGCAACCACGGATGCACTAGAATTCTTGTGGGCAGAGGTCTGCATCGGACGTTTTCGCTCGAGCGCCAAGTAGTTCATAGCATAATCCGATAGGTAGCGCACATGCATGATGGGTAAAATTGTCGCGAGCGATACATCCTCGAACGGTATAAGCCGAGCGTTAGACATTCGTTCTTGTTACAGTGATGAACTGTGTAGTAACATCATAGATGTTTATCATTTCAAAACTTTGCAGTGTTTAACTAACTTCTCCATAGTACAACTACAAAACTTGCTTTAAAATGTAATATAAATGTTGTAGGTAAATGCTTTTTTTTTCCATACAGGAGTGATTTTGTTTTTACCACATTTGATAGATGTTATTGGTTTTAAATATAATTATTATAAACGGAGAACACAATCACGATAATGCAAGAACCATATCAAGTTTTCTAGTAATAATAATAATAACAATAATAATAATAATAATAATAATAATAATAATAATAATAATAATCTAATAATTAGTGTATCAATCTTTGTATCTGTAACAGTTGTGCAGCATGATTATTCGTTTTATTATATTTTCTGTGACGTTATCTCTGTACTAATATTGTTATTAATCTACTGATATATCAATAATATTTTGTAAAACATTTCTACATTCCCGCAGTATATAGGCGGAACACTATGTATGGACCTATCATATTATATATGTGGTAAATCAAATATTGAATAAATATTAATTAGCAATCATAATTGTATATCGAAATTTTTCATACTATTTTATTTATAACTTCATGTTACTGTTTTTGTACGTTCCATTAGACCTGTTCTGTTAAACGTTTGTCATAAACTCAGAAAATAAAGCCTTATTTTTAGCGTGTGAGCAAAACATAGGCCTATGTGTATCTTCTCTGTCGCCTTTCATACAAGACAAGACATGTCGGTGAGATGACCTTGTACTGTGCTTCTATTTATTACGAGCGTATCACGACCGATCTTATCTCATTCAAGGGTGCGACACTCGACCGAGTTCAAGCGAGCGATTGAACTCCAATGCAGCACTTTGCTTGTGGGTAAGAGACTCTAGCCCGAGGGTGCACTGTGCTGATGACCGCTGACTTAGATGATAACGCCCTACAGAGAAACCAAGCATTTCCGGATCCATATTGATATCACCATATTTTCTTCTATAGCCTACATATGAGGAATTTATGACTGAAGTTTTGCCCACTTTTTTTCGTTGCACCCTGTAGATCAGATGATCGCAGTATAGTCGATAATGAGACTATAACATTAGGGTCTTCAGATAAACGACCACATTTCCACAAATTAAGGCTCTCTGGCGGCTAGTTCTTACCAGTTACCACCAAGGATAGCAAAACCAGACCTATCTGCTTGAAAATCTTCCGCTTGGCATACGTCAAAGCTTGCAGTCCATGCATAATGGAGTAATTGTGTTCAACTGCTACACAACACTTCACCATCTTCCCGAACAAACAGATTGGATGAGCTGGCCATGTACTTGTGTCAGACTGGATCACGTAGAGGACACTATTCTCTTGTTTGTGAATAAATTTGTATGTTAACATATACTTTCGTATATTAGACTAACACATTTTACGAACTATTAATTTTTACTTGCACAATAAAACATTTTCTAAACATCAGAGAACACTTCTATAATTTATTTAAATTTAAATATACAGAATAAAGAATATAATTACAAACAAACAAGAGAAATAGAAATAAAATAATACAAACAATATAAAAAAACGAGATACAGTAGTATTAACAAAATTTGAGACCGAATGAGCAGCGCTCGTGTTCGGTCGCAGTTCAGATATAATATTAATAGGCCTATAAGAGAATATAAAATAAAATAAAATAGGAAATAGAATTAAAATTACAGTTACAGAAATTATATAATACAATATTAATATAAGAGAAATATAGAAAATAAAAAAATAATAATAAAAATAAATAAGTAAAATAAAATTGGAACTAAAATTTAAATTACAATTTAAATTACAGCAGCAATGGAATTATATATTATAATATTAACACTAGAAAAGAATAATATCGCACGTGAAAAGAAGGACTATATATTTCAAAATTATAGAATACAAATATAATATAGGTTGATTAATTCATGCACATAGGCTATAAATGTATTTAATCAAATTGAAGATATTAACACGTTTCTAATTTTCTTGTTATTATGTTAGTGGGTTACATGTTAGAAGTTCTGGGTGTAATTTAGTTAAAGCATTCTACAACCGAGGGCCAAAATTATTGCTATGCTTTAGACCAGCAGATGTGAGACATTTAGGTTCTACTAATGTTAAATTAATATTTCGTCTTGTGTCATAATTGTGTCTCTGTAATACAAACTTATTACGATTTTTATGATAAAATTTTAACAGCGTATACTTATGAATTTGTTCCATATTAAATACATTAAATTTAGAATAAATTAATTTAGTTAGATAATCGAAACGTTTCTTCAAACAAATTTTAATTATTCGTTTTTGTAGTAAATTTAACGGACTAAGATTAATTTTTGTACTTCCACCCCAAACAGTTATACCATATTGAACGATAGACTTAATCTATATACTAATAATAAATCTGTAGCCGAAATTTTTCTGGTATTTTCGATTTTCCAAAAATAATTGGTCCCAACATATATAATTAACCACCCTGAAACCGAAAATCGATTTTTTGAAAATTTTGTTTGTATGTATGTATGTATGTCTGTCTGTCTGTCTGTCTGTATGTATGTATGTATGTATGTTTGTTTGTTACCTTTTCACGCGATAATGGCTGAACGGATTTCGATGAAAATTGGAATATAAATTAAGTTCGTTGTAACTTAGATTTTAGGCTATGTGGCATTCAAAATACATTATTTAAAAGCGAGGTTATAAGGGGGTCTCAATTAAATAAATCGAAATATCTCGCTTATTATTGATTTTTCTGAAAAATGTTACATAACAAACGTTTCTTTAAAAATAATTTCCGATAAGTTTTATTCCTTGAAACATTTTGATAGGACTGATATTTAATGAGATAAATGAGTTTTAAAATTAAAATAACTGCCATCTAAGGCCGTGTAATGAATTAAAAAACAAATGACTTCGTCTATAAGGGGCCTTGGACAGCAACAATCGAAAGCTATGAAAGATAGCCTACAGAGAATGTTTCTGTGTTTGTATGAAGTAATATCGGAAGCTAAATTAACCCATTTGTATAATTAATTATTATTTCACCATTGGATGGACATAATGCTATAATGTTATTACAGTAACTTCTGATATAATATAATATAATATAATAAAATATGTAATATTATATAATATAATATAATATAATAAGTTATTTGAAGGGTTCAGAACCATAGTGGGCCAAGCGCCATTTACTGAATACGTAGAAAACAAGGGTTAAAATTAAGTTATTACCATAATTCAATGGAAACCTATAACAAGTAAAATAAAATATACACATTAAATCTAAATGATGTCAATCTTCATTAAACTATGGTTCCATGTAATAAAAATTAAGAAACATGTTAAAGGAATTGTCATTGCACCAAATGAGTGTCTCTGGACAAAAATGATCGCATTTTAATTATTTGGATGCAAGTTAAATTAAGTAACATATTAAACGATTTATCCTTCTATCAAACACGAATGTTGCCTGGATCAAATGTCTATTTTAATTATGCAATTAATTTATATTTATTTCTAACGGGTGCAGCGGAGCGCACGGGTACGGCTAGTAATGAAATAAAACTTCTTGATTTTAACGTTTGAAATGGGTATATTCTTTTTAATAGCCCTGAGTTATAATAGCAGACGCGGCATAGGGTCACTCGCCCTCCCTTCCTGCCCTGCCATTAATTTAGAAGTAAATGCTTTGTATTTAGGAATGTTATTAATAGGGCTAGGATTTTGATGACCTATAAATCATGAAAAAATGTTCTAAAAACAATACATTTATGACCTGAAACTCTATAAAAAAATGCCCTTAAAATTTTCTTAAAATTGGTCTTACATAATTGACTTAGTAGAAAAAGAGGTTTTGTATTACTTAATATTTAGATTAGTAGGACTAATTAAATTAAATTTGCATTATTTTTATAAGTAGTACTTACTTACTGGCTTTTAAGGAACCCGGAGGTTCATTGCCGCCCTCACATATACCCGCCATTAGTCCCTATCCTGAGCAAGATTAATCCAGTCTCTACCGTCATATCCGACCTCCCTCAAATCCATTTTAACATTATCTTCCCACCTACGTCTCGGCCTCCCCAAAGGTTTTTTTCCCTCCGGCCTCCCAACTAACACTCTATTTATAAGTAGTACACTTTATTTAATTATTTTACCTGATGTAGTTTCCATGTATGATCGTTCACCTCTGCGTCGGTATGTGGACGTGAGGTCAGTAGTCATCTGGTCGGTCTTGGCCCTTCATGGGCTGTAGCGACATGGATTTACTTTACTTTTAGTTTCCATGTAGTCCATCACAAGGCCACTCTTATCCGGAACTAGCAGGAATAGAGGAGTCTATATTGAAGGGGTGGTTGGACTGATCCATTACATGGGGTGTACTACGTTAAAATGGCAATATTTGTGTAGAAAAACGATTAAAATATTATACAAAATAATTGGTATTAATGGACAAAAATATGTAAAGAAAATATCAAGGGAAATAAACATTATTTTACATTAATAATGGAGATTTATGGCCAAAATTAAATGAAAATGCCTAAAAAAAAAAAGACCGAATAAAACAAAAGATGCTCTTATGAGTTGAAACAGGCAAAAATGCAAAAAAAAAAAAAAATCCCTAACAAATGTGTCTTAAAACACTCAGTTTATCACATAACATATAAATACCAAAGCAGCTATGTTTCTGGCTTACTAGAAAAAAGATGCAATTTCATCAAAATCCTAGCCCTAGTTATTAAATTAGAATTTCCGTACTCGATAAGATTTTCTTTTCAAGTCACTTTCTACTTTCAATCGAATACCACTCTTTTTGAAGAAATTCGGTGGTCAGAAACGCTATCCCTTTATAGAGACTCAGTGGTCACGAGCACTAGAACCCAACGTCCTCGCTGCCAATATAGAGATACCTTTCTGTTACCGTATTAAAACCTTTTTAAGAAATTCAATGGGAAATGAAAGACTGAATGCATTAACTGTGCTCTCTCTGGAGAAGCAAGTGATTTGTGACATTCTTGAATTCAACAAGAAGGTTATTGAAGAATTGGCTACAGCTAAAGAAAGACGAGTTCGTTTGATATAAAAGCATTAAGTTTTTAGGTACATGTATATGATATGTTTGTGTTATTTTCTGCTTATACAGTGTGTTGCATGGGGCTTTTTTTCATTTATGTGCTTTTTACGGTCCAATATTATGCTACTCTCCAATTTCACTCTTCACGAGCCGCCACTGTTAATAATAGTTATCAGTAGAGTTGAACAACGATCGAGAAAGCAAGACTAACAGCGCCCGCAAAGCCGAAAACCCACATGACAATGTTGTATACGGCGCGTCGTTGACGTAAAGACTGCTTGTGAATGTTTCAAGACATCGGGACTTCCGGAGTGATCAACTCTCGAACGTCAAGCAGCCTTGAATCGCCACAGTTGTTTATACCAGGTTGAACTTTTATTTGTTTTGGCAACTGTTACATATATATATATATATATATATATATATATATATATATATATATATATAAACAATCAAGTAGCCTATTTGAAACATCATCTCTACCTTTCAGTGTATAATAATCCGTTCCCCAATTTTTATTTAATTACTAGGTCTTTATTAAAAGGCTAGGAATTTTCTTTTCGTATGTCCACACCTGTGAAGTAACGGCTAGTGCGTCTGGCCCGGGTTCGATTCTCGGTCGGGGCAAGTTACCTGGTTGAGGTTTTTTCCGGGGTTTTCCCTCAACCCAATATGAGCAAATGCTGGGTTACTTTCGGTGCTGGACCCCGGACTCATTTCACAGGCATTATCACCTTCATCTCATTCAGACGCTAAATAACCTAAGATGTTGATAAAGCGTCGTAAAATAACCTACTAAAATAAAATATCTTTTCGTATGTTTGAGATCAATTACTGTACAATCTCAAGTAAAAATATATTAACTCTTAGTTTAACGTTATGTTTTAGGTTTCTTAGAAATTCTAATTTATTTGAGAATGTTTTTTCTAAACCATTTATATAACCATAGGTAATATATAATAGAACCAGAACATTTTGATAACTAAGACACTGTTCTGTTTTGTCTTTTTGTCTCAATTAAACATTTATAATGCTATTTATTTCAATGATGTATGTTATTCAAAGTTACGAAATCTTTCCACGCCGACCAAATGCTATTTCGAGAATGATGAGCGAGACTCGAAGTGCACGAGAATGACGAGACGAGACTCGAAAGACAAATTCAGCGAACATAGCGAGCGAGAGCGGCAGTTAGTTTTGTTCATCTCTAGTTAGTACCCTTCTTAGGCCCGTAACACACTTGAAGAGTTTTCGCTAGCGAGAAATGTGTTGCGAGAAAGAGGCGAAGAGCCTTCCTCCACACACTTGGCGAGTTCTCGCTATCACAGATCACACCTCGCTATGATCATCTATGCACAGCCTTCATGCAGAATGCATTTTTCTGATTATAGTATTGACTCGTTGAGAGAAATATTATAGGTTATGTATTTACGTATATTGTCGTACTTAAATATATAACCTGTAAGTACGACGTCGTACTTTACAAATTATGTACGAACGCTATGTTGAATCTGAGTATTCAGATGATGAGGAAATGGAGTTACACGAACGTATTTTGTTATTGAAAAGAAAAATTAGGCCTAAAATTAAAGCCAGAAATATCTGAAAATCACCTTGTATCTTACGAAAATAAGGGCGAGTTTTGGACACTGGTTTCGATTTCAGTGATGATACGTTTTAGGCGTTATTTCAGGTTGAATAGACCTCGGTTTCTTGCCATTCATGATATGATAGAGGATTCTTTGCTATGTTCTGATTAAAATTATGTAAACTGTTAAGACATAGATACATTATTTCAAATGTTTAATTAATACTATTAAATCTCATCAAAATAAAATATAGCCCTATTTATTTTCAGATAATCTGATATTTATGTCCAGATTTCTTCTTTAAGTTTCGTTTTTCTATAGTTTTCATCCCGTGTATCCTATAAATAGGCCTACGGGTGACATCGTACAAGTTCGATAAGTTTCTGACTGCAATTATCAGCATCTTTCCTCGTTTTCAAATAAAAACAATACAATTCATCTCCACCTATGATATCTTTCTCTATATTCAATCGTCATAAAGAGTATACTCGTAAATGTCAAACATATTTGATAAATGTGTCAAGAAAATTCGCTGAGCTACCGATTCCAGCGAGAAACTCGCGCGAGGTTTTTGCCTCGAGCGAGAATCTCTTCCAGTGTGTGGACGTCCATTTGAATCCATGTTATCAATCTTTGAATTTTCTTGCAACACATTTCTCGCTAGCGAAAACTCTTCAAGTGTGTTACTGGCCTTATGTAGAAGTATTTGTTGTAGAAGTACGGGTTGTACACACATTTTTTTATAACTATGTACTGCATAGTGCGTACTGTTCCTGAAAGTTCTTCCCTATTGTACATTTTTATTTCATAAACTGGGAGTCAAAGCTTTCTTTTATGAGTGCCCGTTCGTGAGCGAGACATTTTTCCAAGTGCTTTTCGCGTTATAATGGTTTTTAGCAGTGGATTACGAAGCTGAGCTTTCATTTTCCAAAAATAACATCAAAATGCTGGAGAATCGCAAGTCTCCTGTCCTCTCCGTTCATACACTGGGAAGAAATGAACTGAAAAGAGATTTCAACTGTCTTAACGTTCCGCTTAGAGAGAACTCTCCTCATGAGATTACTGGCTTTCTGCGAAGGAGAAAAGACCACATCTGTTTCCATGGAAATAAATAAACAACAGCGGATTCTTGTTGCATTCTTTACGATCATATAGCTTCTTTTATTTCTACATTTGTCAGAGATTCTCTTGTTATTTCTTGGAAGTTATTTATCCTTCATGTGGTTGTACACTTGTTATCATTAACATATTTGTATTATCTCTTTTCTTGTTTACGTACATACTTCAGTATCTCTTTCCGAAATTGCTGAAAATAAACTACAGTTACCACGTCACCGCTTAGATCAGCCATCGGCAAATTTGTACTCACGATGACATCACTGGGCGCAATTTTTGTCCTCTGCAATAATGTTAAGTGGCTGCGTGGCATTTTATCAACAGTAATCTCACTAGAGGTTTTGATTTATCTAGAGAAAATCAAAACTCGAGTGGAATTTAGAAGAAAGTATATAAAGATTAGAAGTAACGAGTCCACACCTGTGGTGTAACGGTTAGCGGGTCTGGCCGCGAAACCAGGTGGCCCAGGTTCAATTCCCGGTCGGGACAAGTTACCTGGTTGAGGTTTTTTTCCGGGGTTTTCCCTCAACCCATCATGAGCAAATGCTGGGCAACTTTCGGTGCTGGACCCCGGACTCATTTCACCGGCATTATCACCTTCATCACATTCAGACGCTAAATAATCTTAGATGTTGATAAAGCGTCGTAAAATAACCTACTAAAATAAAAAAATTAGAAGTAACGAAGTACTCCAATACAATAAAATATTGACTTACGAAAATACAAAACTGTCTTCAAATTTGTACCATCTCAACATTATAAATATTACGCTAGTAGATGGCAGTAGTGTGTTATTATTAGCTCTTGTCTTGATATCAGTTGTGCCAACTATGGAATCTTCATTGAACTCTGTGGAAGGTTATTAGTCAGGAAGGCTTTGTTGATTCAGTTTCATTTTTATTAAAGCAGTTGCATTCCACTTCAATTATCCCGATCCTAGTAATCAACGTCACTTGACAGATGATTTTCAATAATTTCTTAGTATTAGGGAAAACAAGGAAATTTTACTTGAAGCAAGTAGAGCGATCAGTTTGGAAGTAAATCCCGAAAAGACAAAGTATATGATTATGTCTCGTGACCAGAATATTGTACGAAATGGAAATATAAAAATTGGAGATTTATCCTTCGAAGAGGTGGAAAAATTCAAATATCTTGGAGCAACAGTAACAAATAGAAATGACACTCGGGAGGAAATTAAACGCAGAATAAATATGGGAAACGCGTGTTATTATTCGGTTGAGAAGCTCTTATCATCCAGTCTGCTGTCAAAAAATCTGAAAGTTAGAATTTATAAAACAGTTATATTACCGGTTGTTCTGTATGGTTGTGAAACTTGGACTCTCACTCTGAGAGAGGAACATAGGTTCAGGGTGTTTGAGAATAAGGTGCTTAGGAAAATATTTGGGGCTAAGCGGGATGAAGTTACAGGAGAATGGAGAATGTTACACAACACAGGACTGCACGCATTGTATTCTTCACCTGACATAATTAGGAACATTAAATCCAGACGTTTGAGATGGGCAGGACATGTAGCACGTATGGGCGAATCCAGAAATGCATATAGAGTGTTAGCTGGGAGACCGGAGGGAAAAAGACCTTTAGGGAGGCCGAGACGTAGATGGGAGGATAATATTAAAATGGATTTGAGGGAGGTGGGTTATGATGATAGAGACTGGATTAATCTTGCACAGGATAGGGACCGCTGGCGGGCTTATGTGATGGCGGCGATGAGCCTTCGGGTTCCTTAAAAGCCATTTGTAAGTAAGTAAGTATTAAACAATCTCTGATACGTGACTATTCATAATATCATATAGCAGAAGCTGTAACAAACATAACCTAAATAATATAAACGAGTGTTAGAAAAGTTTTAATTAGGGATGATGAAATAAACAAGAAACATTTTAATTAACGATGATGAAATAAAAAATAAACATGAATAATTTTAAAAGACAATTATTGAAAGTGCAATTTTCAAATTTGAATGTTTTAGTGGTTGGTGGTTCAGTTGATGTTATATTGGACGTGTGCGTAAAAGAAGTGAACTGGTTGATGTACATGGTGTATCCCTCAACTTATACAGGATTTCTGAATGTTGCTCTTCATTTATTTATAAATGGGGTTTCAGGGAAGATGCATAGCTATGACCAGTGATCTTTATTAATTCTTGTTCTTGAGTGCCAATCCGAGTCATATTTGAAAGTGCTGTGCATCGACTGGAGTGATTTGTAATTTTCTGTTTTTGACGTCCAGACCAGTGCAGTTTGAAATGTTGGCAAACAAAGAAACAAATGCTAGGGTAGTGATAAAAATAAACAAATGCTAGGGACGCGATAAAATTAAACAAATGCTAGGGACGCGATAAAATTAAACAAATGCTAGGGACGCGATAAAATTGTGCGATAAGCAGCCATGATTGGTTGAAAGACGTCCTTTCGCACCGTTTTATTGGTCAAAAGTAGTGTGACGTAGTAAAAGTGTAATAGTCATTCCAATCTATCACAACAATGTGTATAGGCATGACCGTATGCCATTATCCTTTGCGTATAGAAGGCCATACTCCAGGTCATTTTAAGTCCTTGGCGTATAGAAGGCCATAATTTCAGATCATTTTCAGTTGGCATCAAATGCACATTACACATGGATAAGTAGCTTCTTCTGGCGGCGAGGGGTGGGTGTGTTTGTTTCCAAATCGACTGTACGGCATCGGAAGGAATTTTTTCTCGTGGGGATGAACATCATTTCAAAAAATTGTACGAAATAGTTGATTTTTCGATAGGTTCGTTACTTATGAAAGACTCTGTAGCCTACTATTACTATCATTATTTTTTACTTTTTTCAATTTATCGTGAGTTATTCAACAATACAGGAAGTGGTTACCTGTGAGGTCCGTTACGTATAGGATATATCCATTACTGAGATAAATGTCTTTCCTCCAATTCATTCATTCAATAGACAGTTGAAGTTGGCGTAGCGCTGGATCTTACACGTTTTCATGTTTTACATTCTTCTCTCAATAGATTATTCAGTAAAGGTGTGCAGTGAAAGCTCTTAAGTTCAATAGAAAACAAGTTCGACATCCTATAGTTCGACTGTTTACGTAGGAGAATTAGACACGCCCCTATACGGGCACTAAGAAATGAGTTTGCCATTTGAATGGGAATTGGTTCTGCGTCTTGTAGTGATACTTTTGTTAAAGGAAAACAGAATATTTTATTGATTAGGACATCCATATTTAATCACTGATTTTAAATTAATGAACTCTCCTATTTCTATTTGAGAATTGTGCCGTTTGTGAGACGGAACTGTCGAAACCCACTGTGGTACTAGAAGCGCATACACAAGTCTCGGGGCGGGCAGGAAATGCAAGTACAGTACTGTATTCGTTGATGGCTAACCAATAAGAATTTGTATTCATTTCACCTGCCACACCCACTACCCTTATTGGACTGAACTTTCAATTCTGTTCAGTCGAACTTAGGAGAGTCCACTGTATTTACATAAAAAATATACGTAAAGTTAGTCGTAAAATCCTGATTAAGAAGTACATAACCTAAAAGTAATAGAAAATGTCAATTATTAGGTATAACAACTTCAAGGATAGCTAGAATTATATGTTCTGTTTTTTTCTAAGACTACTAAATTCATAAATGCAATTAATTGCTTCTTATTTAAGATAGATTGAATAATCATTACTTTTTGAATGCAACCCAAATGTATAAAAATAATAATGAATGATATGCAATTATTATTGTTAATAATATTAAACATTTACATATAAATAATAGTACATAACCTAAAGATAAAAGGAATATCTATTAATAGGAATGTTAAAAAATCAAATTAATATTATGTTACAAAATAAATACAACCATTTAGTACAAAACACTGCACACAGGCTTAAAGACAGGTTATAATCAGAGCACGCATCGTTTTCAGAGTTCCTCAAAACGCTCGTTTCAGTGAAAGCTTTAAATGTCCTACTCACAATACCACAGAAACTGAATATTCTATATATCGAGAAAGTAACGGCAGGAATATTAATAATTATAAATTTGACTTCTTCCTTTAATCTCTTTGTTTACTTCTCAGGTTTTAAGGATGTGTGTTCAATTTCTTTTTCTTCCCTTTTTCCCCTCCAGTTCTTTCAAATTTACCCACAGCTTTTAGTCTCTTTATCAAGAATTCTTTATGACAAAGCGAAAAGGCTTAGGTATTAAAGCAGTCTAGACTCTCCTTTTATGTGTCTTAAAGAAAGAACATTCTTAATTCAAAAAAAATATATGAGGTTGAGAATAATAACCATGCCAAAGTCTCAGTTGCTATCTACAGATTATCACAAACGAATTTTAATGTTCAGAAGACATTTGTTCTTTCCTTTATTCTCAGTTAAGATCGTTGGCGTTTAAGAATTAAGATTAAATGCATTGTTCCAGTATTATCGCATTCTGATAAAGGATGTATTGTTCTGTGTGCTGGGATCGTGTTTAGTGATAGTTATTGGACACCGTTTAATGCCTTCTAGTGCAGTGCTAAGGGAACTAATTAGCACAGTAATTACAGATAGCTTCCCTTTCAAGGAACGTGAAAGTTTATTATGGCCCCCAGATGAACAGACATTGAAAGCCATCATCACTATCACGGATAAAATCATAAGAATCGCCAGGATTACCGTCAATTATGTGTTTATTTTATTTATTTTATGCATTTACTTATTATTTGTTTTATTTGTTTCTTTGCTTACTTTATTTTATGTATCTATTTATTTATTTACTTTATTTTATGTATTTATTTATTATTTCCGTTATTTGTTTCTTTGCTTACTTTATTTTATGTAATTTATTTATTTATTTACTTTATTTTATGTATTTATTTATTTCCTTTATTTGTTTCTTTGCTTATATTATTTTATTAATTAATTAATTTATTTATTATGTATTTATTTATTTGCCTCTTTCCTTACCTTATTTATTTATTTACTTATTTATTTATGTATTTATTTCCTTTATTTGTTTTTTTTTTTTTGCTTAGTTTAGTTTCTCTGTTTATTTCCTTTATTTGTTTCTTTGCTTACATTATTTTATTAATTAATTAATTTATTTATTTACTTATTTATTTATGTATTTATTTATTTTCTTTATTTTTTTTGCTTAGTTTAGTTTCTTTATTTATTTTCTTTATTTTTTTCTTTGCTTACATTATTTTATTAATTTATTTATTTATTTATTTATGTATTTATTTATTTTCTTTATTTTTTTCCTCAATTTAGTTTCTTTATTTATTTCCTTCTTGTTTCTTTGCTTACATTATTTTATTAATTAATTAATTAATTTATTTATTTATTTACTTATTTATGTATGTATTTATTTCCTTTATTTGTTTTTTTTTTTGCTTAGTTTAGTTTATTTATTTTCTTTATTTGTTTCTTTGCTTACATTATTTTATTAATTTATTTATTTATTTACTTATTTATTTATGTATTTATTTTCTTTATTTTTTGCTTAGTTTAGTTTATTTATTTCCTTTATTTTTTTCTTTGCTTACATTATTTTATTAATTAATTTATTTATTTACTTAGTTATGTATTTATTTATTTTCTTTATTTTTGTGCTTAATTTAGTTTCTTTATTTATTTCCTTTTTGTTTCTTCGCTTACATTATTTTATTAATTAATTTATTTATTTATTTACTTATTTATTTATGTATTTATTTATTTTCTTTATTTTTTTTGCTTAGTTTAGTTTCTTTATTTATTTTCTTTATTTTTTTCTTTGCTTGCATTATTTTATTAATTAATTTATTTATTTATTGATTTATTTATGTATTTATTTATTTGCTTTATTTTTTTCCTTAATTTAGTTTCTTTATTTATTTCCTTTTTGTTTCTTTGCTTACATTATTTTATTAATTAATTAATTAATTTATTTATTTACTTATTTATGTATGTATTTATTTCCTTTATTTGTTTTTTTTTGCTTAGTTTAGTTTATTTATTTTCTTTATTTGTTTCTTTGCTTACATTATTTTATTAATTAATTTATTTATTTACTTATTTATTTATGTATTTATTTTCTTTATTTTTTGCTTAGTTTAGTTTCTTTATTTATTTCCTTTATTTGTTTCTTTGCTTACTTTATTTTATGTATTTATTTATTCATTCATTCATTCATTCATTCATTCATTCATTCATTCATTTTTTCATTCCTTTTTTGCTGAGCTAAGGCCATCAGGTCTTCTCTCCCATTCAGCCAAAAACAAAAGAACAGAGTAATATAGGCTACAATGTGTTCCAGTAAAATGTGATGGTTTTCATAGCCTTTTTGTGGGACACTAAAATTAAATTAACAGACAACACTTTTACTGGAAACATTGTTGTAGAATGCAGTTTATTAATCTGTATTTATTTTTTAAAATTACATATAAGTGATCTCCATGACAACGAACACAATATTGCAATCTTCTCTGAAAGCTCATTACTCTCTGCAACAAGCCACGATCAATGGCTCTAATTTCATTATTTATGTTTTCTTTAAGTGCAATATGGTGTGTGGTCTGTTACAGTACACTTCAATTTTCAAATATCCCCATAAGAAGTCGGATGCCGTGAGAAGCGGAATTCTCGTCACCGGAACTCTCGTCACTGCAGTTTTGTCACCCGGTGTTTTCGTCACTTCGACATTTTGGTCACCAGTAGACATTTTCTTAAAAATAACAGTTTATGATTCACGAGACCTAACCTAAAAATGTATTTCGTTTGATCACGCGAAATGATTAGTACAAATTCCGAAAACCGAATGCCACTTTGATATTAATTAATTATGTTCAAATTTCACTAGCGTCCAGTAATCGGCTCAGAAATCTAGAACAATTTGAATTTTAAGAATTTGCACTACCGACAATTGTTGTCACTATTGCCAACATAAAAGTTAGAAAATCACTACGAGTTGTATTTCTCAGTACCGAAATTGGAAACGAAGTTGGCAAACTAAAATTCAATCTTCAAACTAGAAAATCACCAAAATCCACTAGCATTTGTAGTAATGGAGGAAATATGGTTATGTTTCATCCTTAGGGTATTAAGTAACCTGATCCGGATTATACAGGGACATCATTTTATTTTTACTTCAATTTTTATTGTACTTGAGTTTTTTTAATGTACTTCACTCCCACCTCTTCCACTAATGAAGTTCAACCGTCCTCCACACAGAACCAAGACCGCATATAGTGAACAGCACTGAGTTAGTGAGTATAGTACGTTCCAGAAATATGTCCGCGTTTTCCAGTGACGAAAGAGCTTTCAATATTGAAACATATTTTCGCACAGGTACTGTCGTCCGTTTGCCTACTTCGCATCCCAATTTCCCCGTGTAAAAGCTGGGCTGTCTTAGCTCTTTTCTGAAAACATTTGGTGTTAGGAATTGGACATCTACGTAATTTTATACAACTGTTTAAAATAACTTAAATAAAAGGGCCTCGTTAAGTAATTAACTGTCAAGTGATTTCCCCCCTTTCTACGAGCCTACGACATAACCACTTGGTCGGACAGTAGATAGCATGTCTGAGTAATTTTATCTGTGCGGGTCGGGCAGAAGTGAAGATTGAATTTACAGTACGTAAGGTACTCTTATATAGAGTAGGTACAGAATTATTTCGACATGAGTTACTAGTACGAAGGACGAAACTGCCAGTTGGAATTAGATGCAATAGTCTATAGTGCTATAATATGCACATTAAAACTGAAGCCTATATCGAAATGAGCGGCCACCATTTTAGATATCCATATTATGATTATTTTTCAATTTAACTTCATTCTCTATGTTGTACGCTAATGTGCTGTAGACAGTATAATATACACTGCATAATGAATACGTTGGCATAGATAACTCAGTCCGTGAGTAAAAACACTCATTCTTAATACAATGCTGTATTTTGATTAAACAAAAACCTAATGAAAATTATCAAAGTCAAAATCGCGATATTTCCTAGTTTATGTAAATGGATGAACTACTTTTCTTCCCTCCTATACCTAGTAAAGTGATTTGTTTGTGTTGTACGCCAGTATCATCGAACTACAGTAGTGGAAGGGGATAGCAAACTGTGTTTCCGGTTCTCTAAAGGTATATCCAGGTTAATATTAAAAATGTTAATAAAAATAAAATGATGTCCCTGTAGATAAAGTAACAGAGGAGATATTTCATCGCCTATGAAGGATTACCAAAGAATCAACAGGACATTTTCACAACTGTGTAGACCTACGATTTGCCTTGATTCCTTTTCTGGACTCCGGTATGATTGCAACTTTATGATTGCTACGTGCAAAGTGGCTCAATTCTAGAAAGATGACTGTGGTAATCCTGAGAATAAAAATAAAATGATGTCCCTGTATATAAAGTAACAGAGGAGATATTTCATCGCCTATGAAGGGTTACCAAAGAATCAACAGGACATTTTCACAACTGTGTAGACCTACGATTTGCCTTGATTCCTTTTCTGGACTCCGGTATGATTGCAACTTTATGATTGCTACGTGCAAAGTGGCTCAATTCTAGAAAGATGACTGTGGTAATCCTGAGAATAAAAATAAAATGATGTCCCTGTATATAAAGTAACAGAGGAGATATTTCATCGCCTATGAAGGGTTACCAAAGAATCAACAGGACATTTTCACAACTGTGTAGACCTACGATTTGCCTTGATTCCTTTTCTGGACTCCGGTATGATTGCAACTTTATGATTGCTACGTGCAAAGTGGCTCAATTCTAGAAAGATGACTGTGGTAATCCTGAGAATAAAAATAAAATGATGTCCCTGTAGATAAAGTAACAGAGGAGATATTTCATCGCCTATGAAGGGTTACCAAAGAATCAACAGGACATTTTCACAACTGTGTAGACCTACGATTTGCCTTGATTCCTTTTCTGGACTCCGGTATGATTGCAACTTTATGATTGCTACGTGCAAAGTGGCTCAATTCTAAAAAGATGACTGTGGTAATCCTGAGAATAAAAATAAAATGATGTCCCTGTAGATAAAGTAACAGAGGAGATATTTCATCGCCTATGAAGGGTTACCAAAGAATCAACAGGACATTTTCACAACTGTGTAGACCTACGATTTGCCTTGATTCCTTTTCTGGACTCCGGTATGATTGCAACTTTATGATTGCTACGTGCAAAGTGGCTCAATTCTAGAAAGATGACTGTGGTAATCCTGAGAATAAAAATAAAATGATGTCCCTGTAGATAAAGTAACAGAGGAGATATTTCATCGCCTATGAAGGGTTACCAAAGAATCAACAGGACATTTTCACAACTGTGTAGACCTACGATTTGCCTTGATTCCTTTTCTGGACTCCGGTATGATTGCAACTTTATGATTGCTACGTGCAAAGTGGCTCAATTCTAGAAAGATGACTGTGGTAATCCTGAGAAGAAAAAAAGAAAAAGTTTTTCTTTACAATAAGTAATAATTTTAAGTTCGCTACTGTGGGAAAGCCATGTGTAGGCGCATTATGTGAGGCCATTAGGAAGCTCGTCGAAATGCCATTTAAATGTTATGTCATGGGTCACGAGTTAAATATCGAGGGAGTGATTTATGTATGTATTGATCCGTCATTAGAGAACATTGAAGAGTAGGCTTGAGCATAACTCAATTAGGTTACGGCTTCTCATAAAAGAGGTCGAGGTTCGATTCCCAACAAATTCTGTGGGATTATTGTGGGTCAGATTTCCTCCTTAATTCTGGCCATTGTGCCATGAATACCTTGTAACTTCGTTGTAGACGTTTTCATTATTTTTATTGTTAAAAATAAACAATACACCTATGGAGTAAAGATTAGCGCGTCTAGCCGTGAAACCAGGTGGCCCGGATTCCATTCCCGGTCGGGGCAAGTTACCTGGTTGTGGTTTTTTCTGGGGTTTTCCCTCAACCCAATATGAACAAATGCTGGGTAACGTTCTGCGCTGGACCTCTGACTCATTTCACAGGCATTATCACCTTCATCTCATTCAGACGCTAGATAACCTAAGTTGTTGATAAAACGTCGTAAAATAACCTATTAAAATAAACCTAAAATGAAATAATTGAAGGGTACCCTGCAAAAACGAGTTGTAGGAAAAAAACATTAAAACAATTCAAATTTTAACTGTGCTTTTATCCTTTTTCGGAATATGTTATTAAAATCAGCAACATAGGGAGGTAAAATATGAACAAACAATGGAGCTATCTCATTTCTTCAATAAAATTTTGATATAATTAGCCACATTTTGCACTGAATACACATTTGCTGTGCTAATATCATAAATTACAACGCGAGACATAGCAGGTATATATGTTTTATATATATATATATATATATATATATATATATATATATATACAGATAATGGAGAAAAAATGGGAGTATAAGGGTACAGTGCATCAGTTATTAATAGATTTCAAAGAGGCATATGACTCGGTTAAGAGAGAAGTTTTACATGATATTCTTATTGAATTTGGTATTCCCAAGAAACTAGTTCGATTAATTGAAATGTGTCTCAGTGAAACGTACATCAGAGTTCGTATACGTCAGTTTCTGTCAGATGCGTTTCCAATTCACTGTGGGCTAAAGCAAGGAGATGCACTATCACCTTTACTTTTTAACTTTGCTCAAGAGTATGCCTTTAGGAAAGTCCAGGATAACAGAGAGGGTTTGGAAATGAACGGGTTACATCAGCTGCTTGTCTATGCGGATGACGTGAATATGTTAGGAGAAAATCCACAAACGATTAGGGAAAACACGGGAATTTTATTGCAAGCAAGTAAAGAGATAGGTTTGAAAGTAAATCCCGAAAAGACGAAGTATATGATTATGTCCTGTGACGAGAATATTATACGAAATGGAAATATAACAATTGAAAATTTATCTTTTGAAGAGATGGAGAAGTTCAAATATCTTGGAGCAACAGTAACAAATATAAATGATAATCGGAAGGAAAATAAACTCAGAATAAATATGGGAAATGCCTGTTATTATTCGCTTGAGAAAATTTTATCACCCAGTCTGCTGTCAAAAAATCTGAAAGTTCGAATTTATAAAACAGTTATATTACCGGTTGTTCTGTATGGTTGTGAAACTTAGACTCTCACTTTGAGAGAGGAACATAGGTGAAGGGTATTTGAGAATAAGGTGCTTAGGAAAATATTTGGGGCTAAGAGGGATGAAGTTACAGGAGAATGGAGAAAGTTACACAACACAGAACTGCACGCATTGTATTCTTCACCTGACATAATTAGGAACATTATATATAGACGTTTGGGATGGGCAGGGCATGTAGCACGTATGGGTGAATTCAGAAATGCATATAGAGTGTTAGTTGGGAAGCCGGAGGGAAAAAGACCTTTAGGGAGGCCGAGACGTAGATGGGAAGATAATATTAAAATGGATTTGAGGGAGGTGGGATATGATGAGAGAATGGACTAATCTTGCTAAGCATAGGGAACGATGGCGGGCATATGTGAGGGTGGCAATGAACATCCGGGTTCCTTAAAAGCCAGTAAGTATATATACATATATATATATATATATATATATATATACATTAAATGCGACAGGCTCATATCACTAGATTTAGTGGCATGTGAAAGAACTCTGCGGGAAAACATTCCGGGCACACCGGCGTCGTTGTTATAACCTCGGCAGTTGCGAGCGTCGTTAAATTAAACATCAAATTAATTAAATTTTATATATATATATATATGTTTCGAGAAAAAATGGTTGAAATGAAACATGTCATGGTATGTTTTGGGAAGCCATTTATTTAATTCCAAAGAAGGAAATTCGGGGCAGAAGAAGATCAGATAGACGACATTATTAAGTACACATAAGATGTCTTTCTTGGAAATAACGAAACCACGTGTTTTGCAGGCTTCTATGATTTTCACGTAACTGTAAATGGCATCGGAAAGAGTTGTTATGCATCCCTCCCAAACAGGCTCGATTTTCTTGGGCATTGCTACTGTGCACTCTTATTATGAAATCACTCACTACTAGTCTGTCACTTCTCGCCGCCATTCGCTGTTGATGTGATTCCTGATGCACATGACGTCATTGAAATTCATTATCAGAGATCGGAAACAACCCTGTAGATCAGCTGTGGCGAAAATGTAATCGTGCGCCGAGCCACTGTGTAACCTGCAACGTGCATAGCACCTATGGATGGAGGCGGACACCCGAAGGGGAAGTGAAGTAACTGTCTGACTTATTAACGGATTTTCATTTTCCTTACATCAAGCGCTTAAATATAATTTTATACAGTACAAGGCTACAAACTAATGTTTAGTACGTGTAACGAAGAAAGAAATGAACAATAAATGAACAATATCACAACCTAAAATTAACTATCTTCAGAATGTCTCTGCGACAAAGTTTCAAAATCAGGAGTTATGTCACTTACTGCCAGTCGTAATTTATCACGAAGGTATTTGTCTGTCAGTCGTGATCTAAATTTGGTTTTTACTATTTGAATTGTTGAAAATAATTTTTCACAAACGTAAGTTGTAGCGAACATGGCTTCAACAGAGCAAGCGAAAGAACAAAGCTTCGGATATTTATTTTTTGGCAAAGATTTGAAAGTTCAACATTTGTCAAGTCCTTACACCTAGCTTTCATTGATATCACATAGTAAATCAGTGAGTTCAAATTGAAGAGCTAACCGCATTATTCGTACATCTGCTGAAAAAGGGTCGACGTATAGAGATGATGATGATGATAACAACAACAATAACACTTAACCTTTTAATGTTTCATCAGTAACATGTAGTATAATGCCGTTTTATGTTATACAACCGTTTTCCTCGTAATACTTGTGAACAAATCATACATTTAATATTCTCATCATATTGACAGCAAAAAAATGCGTCCTCCCATCCTACTTGGAACTTTCGTACATGGTTTCGAGAGAGACATAAACCACTCGAAGGTCAGAGACAAATACAAATGGAACGGAGTTTGACTCCAGTGAGTGAGAGGGTGGGGGTTGGCGGAGGTTAGAAGCAAGCGAAATGCACAGCTGTCAATGCTAATGTTTACCTGAACAGCAATTCTATCAGCGATGCATTTACGCATAAATCTTGCCATTGTGTCTCCAGTATAGGTACCCCGATTTTTCATACCTCTTTAGATTTATGTAGCTAAATAAATATTCACCTTCCGAATGTTTTTGTACAGAAGTGACACTAGTTTCGTCACAGTGTCTTTACTGGGTACATTTTCATGATATTTATAATAATACCACTAACACTTTGGCTGATTTTGTGAGGGAAAATTGATGCACACAAAGTCAGATTCCGCTTATCTAATTTTTATTGCTTACCTGACAGAAAATTATTGAAACTCTGATGAAGGTAAGATCAGTCTGTATTTTAATTGAAAATTGTCGCTAAGAGAATGTGTTACGTCAAACAATTCCCTGCAAGTGTCGACAGTGATGGATCTGACATGCATCAAGGATTCGTTGTCTCAGATATAATTAATGTCCCCCGAAAATCAGTCAGCCACGCAATACATCAATCATATTACGAATAGCAAGCGCCGGATTTTCACGATAACAATCTGCCTTTCACACCGAAACCTTTGATCTCATTCACCGATCCCCACCAAACTACTGACAGACCTCATTAATGTTATCCTGTTATTACTTTTTAATAAGTATCGACTGTAAGCTATTCCAACCTGCACATTCCTCTCTCTGTCATTGTGGTAGCACAGGGAATTTCAGTATCCTGTGATACTAGATATGATTCCATGTGGGTGAGGTGCAAACTATGTATAACCCAGTGAGTTTTTTTTTTCTGCATGTCACCAATTAGGTGATACTTCTTTTATTTGTAATATTATATTTTATCTTCTAAAATCTTCATATACCTAATGTTGATATTCATCATTAAAGCCCGGATGCTTGGCAAAATGCCTTTTTTACTGGGTGGAAGTAAATCATTAATGTGATTTGGAGTAAATCAAAGTGAAAGAGTCAATTTTTATTTTGCCTATTTTCCTTTTCAATAATAATAATAATAATAATAATAATAATAATAATAATAATAATAATAATAATAATGATTTATTTAACCTGGCAGAGCTAAGGCCATACGGCCTTCTCTAACACTCAACCAGGAGTAAAACTGCGTTACAAAAACACTACAAATTTACAAAGTACACTACAATTTTACACACAAAACTGATTAAGATAATAATAATGATAATAATGTAAACAACAAGTAAAAAGAAATCAGACATAATATATAACATAGAGAAAGAAAGAAAGAAAAAAACATAATAAAATGTGAACAGCAGGTCAAAAATAAATGAGGCATACAAAGTAAAAAAAATAAGACAATTATTGATAATAATAATAATAATAATAATAAATAAGAATAGTAATAATAATAATAATAATGATAATAAAATAATAATAATAACAATAATAATAATAACAGGCATAATAGTAATAATAATAGTAATAGTAAGTTAGTAATAAAATAGTGCAGTACAAAGCATACAATGAATGCAATATTTTTAGGTACACACAGTAAGGAAAATTATGATTATATATAGCTCAACTTATCACATTATAGATATACCATTATCGGAAAATATGAAAACAAAAATATAAAATAAGTTAAATATCACTAGAACATAAAAAAATGTGAATACGTGGAAACATGCAATACAACACTTGTCATAATAGTAAGTTAGTTTGGCAACTCGTCATAAGATAATTTTCTAACTTGGATTTGAAAGATTTCAACGTTCGGCAGCCCTTGACTTCAGGCGGCAGAGAGTTCCAGTGACGAGAGGTAGCAACAGTGAAAGATGAGGAATACAGAGATGATGTGTGAAGTAGAATTTCTAGCGTGTTATCGCGTTGTGATCGAGTATTAATATTATGATAGCGAGAGAGAGTATGAAAACGAGCGAATAAATAATAGGGGGATAAAGTGTGCATAATTCGATATAGGAGAGAAAGTGAGTGCAGATTTCTCCTCTCATGTAACCTAAGTCATGATAACTTCTCGAAAGAAGGTGACATATGATAACGTGTTTCTTCCTAATAAATGCTTTTTTTTTTTGTCAGTTTAAAGCAATATTTCTTGTTTATTTGCAATTTTCTAATTAACTGTAATGTAATGTGTATGAAATTTAAATATTTGAAACAATGACTAACTTTACTAACAATAGTAAATAAAAGTAATTTATTTCCGTACTTAATCTGCTAATAATCGTGCTTTAATACTTTTGGTGTAATATGACTAATGATCGACAATCCATAGCTACAAATGTATAGTCGCGACGCTGTTATTCCCGGCGTGACTCCTCCTCTTTGCTTACGTCTTAGGAAGTGAAGGCTCTCTAAAGTCTAGGTAGGTAGTATCGTTCGCCATTTTTTGTTCTTTCGTTGCCGAGCTACCAGACGAGGAATCTATTTGCCACACCGTTAAACATTATCATATCGTAGCTCCTATGATAATAAATCAAACGCACTGTAATTCAGCAAATAATTGAGCGGCATGTGCTTTCTGCGAACGCCAACGAAAGAGCCAAAATGGCGGGCGATTATATTAAGTATTTATCGAGCCTCAAGAAATGAATAACGTCTTCCTCAGCGAATCACAAGACACACACGTTTAAATGTAGCCGACCTGCAACGCGATTGGCTGCCGGAAATTGAGCGACGGGACTATAATATTGTCATGTTTTCACGATACCAACAATCAGCTTTATAATTTAAAAATATTTTGTGCTACACGTGTTTATTATTGTAGGAGAAAGAAATTTGAGTCAGGAACAGTCAGTTATTGTCGGGTGACAGAAAGTATAAGATCGGTTAGCTAGAATGCCTAAATTCAGTAAACCATTGAAAAGTAAACTTGTCATTGCTATCCTCCTTTCGACTTCCTGGCAGTAGCTCATGTTACTGATTATAGTCAGTGTTGCCAATTGAGCGGTTTTCCCGCTAGTTCTAGCGTTTTTCAGTGTTAGTATAGCGGGTAAAATTTATGAAATTTCTATTGCTCATATTGGGATTTAGCGGTCTTTATTAACAAGCACAACGGTAAAATCTTATTTTACATTGACAATATAGCAATTTAGCAAGTTCTGCTCTGTACCTTAGCGGATTTTTAAGAATCGCGTTGGCAATTCTACTTATAGTACATCCCAAGCATTTGAAATTGTCCACTTCGTATACTGCATCATTTAGAATTCGCAAGTTTACCTTTATTTTTCTTCCTATGACCATGGTCTTCGTCTTGTTTGCATGTATTTTCATTCTATATTATAGCCCCAATAGCACATAATAATAATAATAATAATAATAATAATAATAATAATAATAATAATAATAATAATAATAATAATATCATGAGGTATTTTAAATATTTAAAACATTGTTATATTCATAAACATTGAAAATAATTGAAACATTGAAATAATTACTATCGGTAAGGAGAATTAATTGATAAATGCTTCTTAATTTATCTTTAAATTCGTTTAATGTCTGACAGTATCTGACATTATTTATAATAAATAAAAATAATGTGTTTAAAAGGAACATGCAGGCATAGCCAATAGGATTCAGAATCTGTATTGAATGGAGAGGATCACACTTCGAACAAAATTTGCACTAATTTGTGATTTTAGATTATTGCAATTGTGCGTCATCTATTTATTTATTATGTTTTGTATGTAACATACTACGTTTATTTTGATTTTCTGTAAATTATATTGGTTTTAAGTCCATATGTACAGGGTTAAAGTGCAAATAGCTTTCAAATAAGAATATTGGAACCGTGTTTTCTTATAAACAATTGATTTCTGTCGATTATTTTCCCATTTTATGTAATTTGCATACTCTATAACCAGTAGATGTTCGTTGGTAGATTTCGGTCAATATATATATATATATATATATATATATATATATATATTACTAGTGGCTTGTGCAGCAAATGCTGCAAACTAAGTTCATTAGACGTTCAAATAAACTTTTTCAGATTTATTTTCAACGAAGAATACCAGACATTCTGAAAGTTATTTTCTTCCACAATAATGAAAGACACTCTCTGTCGAGCCAATACTGAAGAGAACCACGCATATAAATATCTACACAACACTGCCATTAAATATATGAAAAAGACCCAACCCCACTTGATTAATAACTATAAAAATATTTGATTTTTAATAGTATTATCTTACGTAAGTTTTATATCTTTCAGTAACATATACTATATATACTATATAGCCGCCACTCAGCAAAATATAGAAATCAAAATCTACATCTATAACCCCAAAACGTTTCACTTTCATAGCATTAATATGTATAATTAATGAAAAATAGTCACATCATGACATTAATTACAATAATATTTCATTTCTAATGGCAATAATGTCATCAACCACCTCAAGTTTTGTAGTTTTTAATATCCAAAACACAGCTGTACCCAGAAAATTACACACCACAGAATCGAACATGTAAATTATTTTTAGTAAGTTAAGTTTTCAATAACCAATTTAATTTGAGCTCTAATGTATGTCAGTATTCTTGCAGATCATGGCCTTCGTGTAATATTGTTTACTGTAGGGTGTGTTTTGTTTTATTCTGAAATGCAATTAGCTAGTTCTCAAAACTGACGACAGATGGATTTTGAAAAATAGGAAAATTATGTTGAAAAATTGACATTTCACTGAAAACTACTATTTTTCTGAAAAACTTTGGGTTCCAAGCTTCAAAATGAGGCGTCATTTATTAAAATCCGTTCAGCCAGTTTTCCCGTAATTTCCATTACCAGTTTAAATTATATAGATTTGTGGCGCAAGAAATTACAGACTTACGTAAAAATACTATTTTGTTGCTGCTAATGTTTCCATCTCTGTCAACGACTTTCAGAACAATGCCACATATACCGTAACTGCAATTAAGTACTTGCTCTAAAATGAGGTAATGAATTAATATCGGATTTTGAACCGTGTGGATTTTCTATTCTTTTGATATACCTAATAAAGCCAATTTTATCCATCAGGAAGCGGTTGATTTATTGGATTATCGACGGCATATTCACTTTTATACCTCTAATGTAATTCGTGCCAAATTCCGATGAAGAGTTTTAATATGAGAAAAAAGTAACTACACATCTATAAATTTGTGTCAGTCCGTAAAACCGTGTAATCTCTGATCACAAAAATTGATATCTCCACAGAAAAGATCAAATAAACTACACTTAACGAAATTTTGTTTCTGGTGGTTATATGGCTATAGTATACCGCATTATAGAAGCTGCAATGATTGTATCTTAACGATAACACAACTTATGGAGAAACGACGAGAATATAACCTACCAACTCTAATAGCTTTTATAGATTATGTAAAGGCTTTTGATAAAGTTAAAAGAAATTTGCTATGGGAAATAATGATTAAAAACGGTTTTCCTCAACATCTTATAAGAGTAATACAAAGTATGTATACAAATACAAAGTTTAAATTGGAGAAATCCATAGAAGAGGATAATTTAGTAGAGATTAATTTAGGAGTTCGACAGGGGTGTCCATTATCGCCTATCCTATTTAATATATATATATATATATATATATATATATATATATATATATATATATTAATGACACAGTTGTACGATGGCAGACTATGCTTAAAACACATTTTAAAATAAAAGGGAGAAACATTGATACACTGTTGTTTGCTGACGACCAGATCTTAATTGCAGATTCGGAAGATAATTTACGAAGAGCCATACATGAATTAAATAATATTACAAGTGAATATAATCTTCAAATCTCATATGAAAAAACGAAAATAATGGCTCTTAAAGGAAGAGATCTGTTAAGGGCAAAAATTTGCATAAATAATAAGCCCATCCAACAACAAAGTGATTTTAATTATCTTGGTTACATTGTGTCATATACCGACAATAGAGATGTGCAAAATAAATTAAACAAATTCCAAATACTATGTGGTACAATAAAAAGAACTTTTAAAAATTGTAATAGAGCAACACTGTTAAAACTTTACAAAGTAATGGCGATCCCAACCTTGCTTTATGGTTGTGAAAGTTGGGTCTTGACTGTCTCACAACAGAAGAAAATAGAGGCTGCTGAGATGAAATTTTTGAGACAGGAGGCAGGTTATAAACTCATAGACAAAAAGAGAAATGAAGATATTAGAAAAGAATTGGAAATTCAGAGTCTAAATGAAAGAATCATTGAATACAGACAAAGATGGCGAGATCATATACAAAGAATGGATGAAGATCGTATACCACAAATAATAAGTATAAACCTGTAGGTAGAAGAAATGTCGGCAGGCCACGGATGAGATGGTCGGATCAGTTTTCTTGGAGACGGAACGAGCCACAAGGCTTATGCCGTGATGAAGATGATGATGATGATGATGATGATGATAGAAGCTTAATACAGGGACATCACTTCATTTTTACCAACATTTTTAACATTAACCTGCCTATACTCGGAAACACTGTTGCCCCCTTCCATTACAGGAGTTTGATGTTACTAGTGCAATATGTAAACAAGTCATTTTACTAGTTATAGGAGGAGAGAAAAGTAGTGTATCCATTTATGTTGTAGGGAAATACGATATTACGATTTTCAGTTTGATTATCACTTTTACGGAATTTATCAAAATACAGTAGAGTAGTAACTTTTTTTTTTTTTTTTTTCAAAAACACAACTTTTCAGGCGGCTATGTTCGTTATGTAATGTCTACTTTATTTAGCATATTAATTCTTGGTGTTAACATACAATATAGAGAGTGCATTTAAATTGAGGGGGTCATAAGTAAAGGGCTGTAAGTGCACTTAAGTTACTTTTGAGAAAATGGGGTTTAAATATTTAAGCTTTCGTAAAATCGGTGAAATTTTTTATTTACATTTTAATGTGTGATGCGATTAAAATATCCCTTTGCCACTAAAATTTTAGATACTTTAGCTTACACTGGATGCACTTAACTCATGTTATTACAAATGTCACTAGCATTCCTTTGCTTCTAGCCACCTCAATTCAAAATAAGCTAATCTGAATTTTTAAACAAGTTGCTGATAATGTTTGCAGTTCATTACAATGCAGGCTTCAATTCTTTTATGCATATTATTAAAAACATTTTGAAGCATATTCTCTGAAATAGAATTTATCATTTCTTGAATATAATTTTTAGTACGATATTATTAATATAGGTTCTTTCTTCGATAGAAAACGCAACCATATTTCTGAAACACACTATACACTGCAGTGTTTACTTCAGTGCCTGAAGACTTCGAATGCAACAGCGGCCGTAAGTTTGTGTGTCTGACGGGAGCAAGGACATTAGTGAAGGGGTGGGAGAAGTACATTAAAAAATGCAGGTACAATAAAAATGCAAGTAAAAATAAAATGATGTCCCTGTAGATTGTAGCAAAAGTGACACATCTCAAAATATGGGTCTCAGCTAGACTTTGAAGTTCAGGCACCGGCTGGGAAGATGCAGGTTAACTGATAGCGGAGTGTTGTGCGGAGATGGGGGGGGGGGAAGGCTTGGGCTTGTTTGTTTTTCCGTCGTGGTTAGAAGTTTCGTACGCATTACTCGACCAAGGCGACTGAAACCGCGGACGTTATGTGAACTATAGCGATGACACTCTTGACACTCTAGAACAGAGGTCTCCCGATGCTGCCCGCCGAACACAATGTGCTGTAGAGAAGGGGGAGAAACTCGTACCTCAACAAATGGGAGCGGTCAGTGAGGGATTGCGGCAACGATTTCCCTTGTGTTTACAAATAATAACATCGAAAGGATAAGAAATATCATACGTTTGTGTATTATTTTGACATACTAAGAAGCTTCTACTTTTGATTGCGGAATATTCAATAATGGAATAATTCATTTCGCATTACATCTAGAATACATTCTATATGCACGATTTACAAATGCTCATTCTGTAAAGGGCTTCATTGATTTTCCAATATTCCAAGTTAGAACATAGCTAACAAGAAGTTTTTTTGTTTAAGACTGTGATTTGTGTTTGTATTTTCTTGTTTCATATTTATCAAAACCTATTTTTATGTATTTCACCTAAAATGAAACGAAAACTATAAGTATATCTTTCGAAACTGAGTGTAAACGTATCGTAATATAGCCTACTTATTATTATTATTATTATTATTATTATTATTATTATTATTATTATTATTATTATTATGTATAACCAACAGTTATACAGACGTCCCAAAATAAATTATTTTCACATGTTGAATTTTAACACACTCTTAAGATTTTTCGAACAAATTAAACATTTCATATTCTTTCCACTAGCACGAAAATATATTTCTCCTCCCTTTCATCCTTGAATGTACTACGTCCATGATTATCTAGAAGACGTTGTGAAACGGTGGAACACTCCGACCAACACACTGATAATGGCAGTCCGCCACTGCTCTTCGTTTGCGCATAAACATTGAGTACAGTACAGGTGGGGATGGGTGAGGCGGAGCGCGATCATTATGTATTGGCTTCGGTTCCGTTCAGGGGCTTACTTGCGAGTACGCTTTTGGAGACGTCTGCTCTATAACAACCATGGGGAAAAATGGCTCCGAAGGGCCACTGCACTCAAAGCCGCCTTACCTCACTCCACCGACCCTCACCTCCGCCTGGTGCTTCTCTAGACATGCTTCATTCAGTGGCGGGTATGGCTTCGATCTTGGGACGTCAGTTTCAGGAAGAGCAGCAGAAAGAATTTTTTGTTACTTACAAAAAGAAGAAAGTCTGTTGCTTAATATGTAGGTTTAAAATTCCTCATATAAAACGCTGCAATATTAAACGCCACTTTGATAGGAAGCATAAAGCGGATTTCGGTGATCTTACAAGTATTTATTTACAATTTTAAAGGCTATTTTCGTAATATTTGTGAAAAGATACAAAACAAGATATGTTTATGGTATTTTCAAGATTTAGATACTTATTATTTTATTAAGTACTTATCTGAAACCGAACTTTGAGTGCATATTAGGCCTACGTGATGCGTTCTCTTTCCAAGAAAGATTTTCGGAAGTAATTGCAATGGATATGGAGATGTGTCTGTTCAATAATCCATTTGTATTTGATGTTACCCAAGCATCAGAGCCACTATAGACATAGAAAAGAGCACGCCACTAAATTGTTTAGGAAAAAATGGATTTGATCTCTTTAAATACCTACAAGAGGAGCAATTCCCTAATCTACGTTCATTTGCAATGAATATGCTATCTATGTTTGGCTCAACTTACTGTTGTGAGCTGTTTTTCTTTTCAAAATGAATATGACCGAAAGTATCTCCAGGTCTAGGATCACAGACATGCATTTAGTTTCAGTATTACGATTGAGTTGTTCTATTTTAGAGCCAAATATATCCTTTTTAGTTAATAACAACAAATTTCGAGGGCAATAAACAACAAAAAAAATGAAAACCAGCAGTATAGGCCTACAGTAGTATTTCGTTTCATTCATATATCACATATTTTGTTTAATATGTTTTAAAGTTAAATGACAGTGGAGCTTAGTTTTACTTTCTTTAGTATTTATAAAAAGAAATAATTGATTTTGTTGATCATTATATTGTGTTTAATATGTTTTCAAGTTAAATGACAATGGAACTTAGTTACTTTATTAGTTTTAAAAAGAAACAATTTTTTATGTTGAGCATTGTATGTTTTACGAGTAATATATTGTGCAGTTAAATGACAATGGAGCTTTGCTTTTTTATTTATTGTTTTTAAAAAAATACTTTATTATGTCGATCACAAGGCAGTTCAAGAATTTTTCGTGTACGTGATAAAGGAATGCTTATACAATTGAAGAATATATAATTTGCCTAATCACAGTAGGTGGCCGTCATAATTATTGTATGATACGTGTACTTCCTATAAACAAAATATTGTAAAGATTTTGAAACAAGCAATAACAGCCGAGAAATTACTGATGCGCAAGGTGTGTCGAATCCACCACTGCACTTGACTTAGCAAAACAACTGCGTTACCCCTCGCCTGTCAATCAAACGAATGTGGGGTGAGGAGGAATGTTCCCTCCCTACTTTGCTGATAGTCCCCATAGCTGCTCTAGAACAATATGAAATTTACAGACATTCAAAAACACATCCAAAGCACATTCTGAACACTCAACTGAATTAAAAAAAACACACTCTTTTCGATACAATCATGAAGACACCCCACCACAACAGGAAACCAGAAGATAGTGCTAGGCTTCGGACAATGATGGACACCACGTTGAAACTAGTGTAGACGGCATTTCAGAAGACGTCGGCTGCTATATGCGCTGTAGTATTTCTGGCATGTGACGCCACAAGCTTGTACAGCAGAACCGATCGGAATCAGTCTGTAACAAGCACTTCCCGAGTTCGTTTTTTCACGTGTGAGTGTTTCAATACATTGAATAAGTAACTAGAATTTACTGTGTGTATTTGTAAGATAAATAAATGGAAGAAGAGACTGTAAAAAGACAAGTATTCCACAGACAGGCGCGGAAAATAGTGTTTAAGGTGTATAATTATTTTTAAAATGTTGACGAGCAACGTTGCCAACGTGCAAGAAAGGACTGCAGAAGCATGTGGTGTGGGATTGAGAACCGTGCAAATAATATTGTTAGTGAAGGAAACAGGGTTTGTTTGGTGTCATGTTTACAGTAATCAATGGATAAGGTCATTATTGTATTTTGATAATTGAAATTCTCTCCTGCGCTGACTCTAGTCAGCCAGGTAATTTTTATATTAGTAGAGTCGACGGCAATTCGGAAGGCTGTAGTCTGCTAGCGTTTGTGTCGAGGGAGACAGATAGAGAGAGCAAGGCAGCGTACAACATTGCCACATCGTACTTCACGAGCACGTGCGATACAAATAGCGCAGGAGAGAATTTAAATTATCAAAAGACAATAATGACCTTATCCGTTGATTACTGTAAACATGACACCAAACAAACCCTCTTTCCTTATCTAACAATATTCTTTGCACGGTCCTCAATCCCACACCACATGCTTCTGCAATCGTTTCTTGCACGTTGGCAACGTTGCTTGTCAACATTTTAAAGTAATTATACACCTTAAACACTATTTTCCGCGCCTGTCTGTGCAATACTTGTCTTTTTACAGCCTCTTCTTCCATTTATTTATCTTACACACACACACAGTAAATGCTAGTTACTTATTCAATGTATTGAAACACTCACACGTGAAAAAACGAACTAGAGAAGTACTTGTTATAGACTGATTCTGATTAGTTCTACTGTACATTCTTGTGACGTCACATATCAGAAATGATACGGCGCATATAGCAGCCAACCGCCTTCCGAACTGCCGTCTAGTCTAACACAGTAAAGAAGTTATTGTTCATGAGTGATTATACTGGGTGTTCATTTCAAAGTGTGTCATGACGTCACTGTTGTTGGGTCACCGATTTGAAGCGAGTTTCAGCTTATATGTCAGAGAAGTTTCCTATTATTTAAGGCGTTCTTCAATCTGAACTTGAGACCGTGTACGGTATAACTTGAACGTCGTAGCAACAGATGGCGGTCTGTACGGTCTGTGTGCTACCATAACCTCTTTCGAACTGTGTTTTGCGCCGGCAAGTCGTACGCAGGGTATTTGTTATCATCGGTTGCGTACGGCAACATTCCACAACACAAATCAAATGCTCCGTGTCCATGTTGACCGTCGAAGTTAATGTCAACAAATACGTAAGTAATCGTCTTAACCCTCTCCCCATATCCCGACAGTACGTATTTCCAAACAGTTCACATTCCTGCCACTACCGGCGTTACCGTACGTATCGGTACGTACTCTTCAGAATGAACGCCGTACTTGCTAGGCAACTTCTCTGCCTCACAGGTTATACACCTCTGCGGAAGATTGAATTCTCTAGGCTCATCGGCTAGCCACATGACGGCATACAGCGAGCTATGACACATTTTGAACTGAACACTCAGTACAGAGGTAAAGATATCCCCGTAACATGCCATGAAGGCACTTTGGGGGCATAGAGGTAGAGCCCCATGCTTTCCATGACCTCGGCACTAGAATGAGGTGGTGTGGTCGGCACCACGCTCTGACCGCCTTTTACCCCCGAGAAAGACCCGGTACTCAATTTTATAGGAGGCTGAGTGAACCTCGGGGCCGTTCTGAAAGTTTTGCAACGAGAAAAAATCCTGTCACCACCTGGGATCGAACCAGTCCGTAGCCAGCTGCTCTACCAACTGAGCTACCCGGCCGCCGTTAATGAGTGATTATACAAGTGTTAAATGGGGTGCACCAAATAATGAAGCTCGTTTTCATTTTTGTTTCATCAACTTAATCATTTTAATCCAGACGTGTTCATGACGTCCACACCTGTGGAGTAACGGCTAGCGCGTCTGGCCGCGAAACCAGGTGGCCCGGGTTCGATTCTCTGTAGGGACAAGTTACCTGGTTGAGGTTTTTTCCGGGGTTTTTCCTCAACTCAATATGAGCAAATGCTGGGTAACTTTCGGTGCTGGACCCCGAACTCATTTCACCAGCATTATCACCTTCATTTCATTCAGACGCTAAATAACCTAAGCTGTTGATAAAGCGTCGTAAAATAACCTACTAAAATAAAAAAAAAAGTCTTCATGACAATATACAGGAACATCACTTTATTTTTACTAACATTTTTAACATTAACTTGGCTATACTCGGAAACACTGTTTCCATTAGAGGAGTTTGGAGTTGCTAGTGCAATATGTAAACAAATCATTTTACTAGCTATAGGAGGAGAGAAAAGTAGTGTATCCATTTATGTTACACGGAAATATAGTATTACGATTTTCAGTTTGGTCATTACTTTACAGTATTTTATCAAAAAACAGTAGAATAGTAACAACTTTTTTTTCACTAACTCAAGCCTTCAGGCAGTTATATATATTATGTAATGTCTACTTTATTCAGCATATTACTAACCTAATTTATTCCCGAGAATTTTGTGAGCACTTCCATAAGAAACCCCAATTTCTACAGCTAAACTTCTTGACTGACTTATTAGGACCTCGCTGCATCCTTTCTCTAGCATCTTCTACAGCATCTTCTGTCACCTTTGTTGGCCATCTTACACTTTTCTTCCTTTCTGTACACTCTGTTGCTCTAAATTTATCTACCAGATTAATGACATTTCTACGAAAATATTCCGTAATGATATAATCAGGAAATTGTGAAAAAAAAACTGTTATTCACATTCGGTTATATTGTAATTCCAGTTTCCATCATCGTCCTTCATACCTACAAACAGTAAAACAAAACTCTTGTTGAAATAAATACCGTACCATATTATAGGGTACCGTACTTTCGGTAACTCTAATCTTCACTTGTGCTCAGTCCACACAGATCAATTCAGTTATGCTACACACCATACTTGTGTGAAAATAAACTTCAATAATATAAATTCTTTCTTCTATAGAAAACGCAACATATTTCTGAAACACACTGTACTCTGTACTGTTTATTTCACTGCTAGCAACAGCGGCCATAAGTTTGTGTGACTGACGTTAGCAAGGACATTAGTGAAAGGGGTGGGAGTCAAGTACATTTAGGAACGCACGTACAATAAAAATTGAAGTAAAATTAAATGATGTCCCTGAATTTTGAGAAAGGAGAAATGAAGTCAATGTATTGAGATTGAAGCAGTAATTAGGAGAGGGAGAGACCGATTTATTAGCGAAGTGATATCTCCATATTTCTATTACATGTATTCGCGGGGATGTTCTGGCGACTTCGTTAGAATTAGCTTCCCACACAAATGTTTCGCATCTTTTCGTCACCTGTCAGCATCGGACAGATTTAGGGCCACCTTGGGCAGGGTCTTGCATAGACACCCTTTCAAGCGTAAAATCCTAAAGTCGGACTAGACCCGTGGGAAAGATACTGCCAAGCTTGGGTTTTCCAAAGAACGGGTATTCTTGTGAGATATACAAACTAATTAGATGTTATGGGAAATCCAAAGTCTAAATTTAGAGATGACGTATTTCGCGCCCAATAAGGAGAGATCTTGGTTTAGCTTATGAGGTCACTTTGGACCAATACAGAATAGATTTTAGGCTGGTTAAGTGACGTAGTTTTTAACCAATAGGATAGTTAGTTTTAGCGTAGGATAGGTTTTTATAAATAAGGGTGACGGGGAGCGGAGATCACCAAAACACAACTTTACATCGTGTCGGCGGCCCTACATACAGGGCACAATCACAACATCTCATCGTGTCGGCGGCCCTACATACAGGGCACGAACACAACATCTCATCGTGTCGGCGGCCCTACTTAATAGCCGTTCTTCCGGCGAAGACCCGATAGTTAGAACTTTGTCATCGGCGAGACCACTCGTCAACGTTTAGGAGCTCCGATCATAGTGTACTGGGCAGAGTATTAAATTTATAGTATCGGATAGAGCTTATTCAGAGCTGCCATAGAGTCGATGCCGAAGTGCGACCAACGATTGAATTATAAGTCAGCCGGAAATACATACTCTAGGGTTTACCAAGTGAATACGACAATAAACGTATAGTTTTGGAGTTTACACTGCCTTTTATATAAGTAGCCGGCTTGGTATTATTCCCGACATCATCCTATATCACAACAGTACCTCGGCTACCCTGAGTGAATCTCAAGCAACACCGAGACGCACCCACCCTCAAATGGTCTCCAACGTGGGGCAACAATAACGACCACTTCACCCTCAAGATGCTCTTCATTGGTACAATACGATATACAATTTAGTCAAAATCAGTTCATGAATATATAAACATACAAACACTTATTATCTCATTGGTGTTCTTTACTTTCCCAGAAGCAGCCTTGAATGTGTGCAGTAACCCTGAAATGACATGGATCTGGTCGGCTCTCCGTCTTCCCCATCCTGTGCAAACAGCATTCTTTTGTGGCGCACGCAGCTTTGTGCGGTGTGGTGCGGTTCGATGCGGGCAGAGTCAATTACTCGTGTACCGGTTTACTTTGAAATGCAAGCGCGCACTGATACACAAACGAGGCCTAATGCGCTCGTGGCTTAGCGGCTCAGAATTGCTACGAAATGCATTTTTGTTCCTCTACACGCGAGAAACTTACGTTCCTGCAGAAATATATTCAATGATTTAATATACAGTATGAATACACACTTGGGAATTCCTAATTCAGTAAATTCAGTTTTTATATAACAAAATTATTTAATGACAGCAATCGACGAATATTACTTTTGTGCGAGATCGTGCGTATTTGCTTGGTTTCCGCACAAAACCAATCCGCGGTAAGTCTAAAATTCCACATTCAGTATTCCCAATCTAACACACATAACAATTTCCCTCTTCTTACCGCTTAAGTGACATATTGATTTTACTGCTTTAGGCTTCTAACATATTATTTTTAGAGACGTTCAATATAGTAATATTTATAAATTGGAAAATTACCACTGCAATTTCACCTGAATTGCACTGTTAATTATTGTTTTTAAATATTTGAAAAAAATTAAGTAAACTTTACAACTCCACTAAAGTTACTGGATTCGTGATGCAAGTAACATTAAGGAAACCGTGAAAAAATCAACAAGATTCCAAATGCCGATGTTATTACTGCAATATGTTATATAAATAATATTATTAAAATATTGAAATGAAAAATAAATCATTACATAACCTTACCGTTTGTTTTAACTTCGCATTTGTGGACAGGGGGAAAAAAAGACAGACATATATCACGGCTTGCTGGAGTATAGTAAACACAAAATATTTTAAAGCAACAAAATTGAAGATAGATATTTTTTTTTTACAAATTTGCCGTCATTGAACAGAAACCAAGATGGAGATTTCATTGCAACTAATTAGAAATTCCTCTTTCAGGTATGTAATAAACGATTTTCGCACAAAATAATGTACGTTACACGAACGGTATGTTTTCTTTCAATTCTCGGAAATTAAAAAAGCTCAACTACGTTTCGCTTTTTCAAACTTTTCCTCGAACATGAAAACTTCAACATACCGCTCTTGTAACGCATATTACTATTGTTGACGTCGTACAAAATTTTGTCCAGTATTCTTTAGAGAAGATTAACTCCATATGTAGATGAAATTATTGGTGATCATCAGTGTGGTTTTAGGCGTAATAGATCGACTATTGACCAGATATTTGTATTCGACAGATAATGGAGAAAAATATGAGAATAAGGGTATAGTGCATCAGTTATTCATAGATTTCAAAAAGGCATATGACTCGATTAAGAGAGAAGTTTTATATGTTATTCTTATTGAATTTGGTATTCCCAAGAAACTAGTTCAATTAATTAAAATGTATCTCAGTGAAACGTACAGCAGAGTTTGTATAGGTCAGTTTCTATCAGATGCGTTTCCAATTCACTGTGGGCTAAAGCAAGGAGATGCACTATCACCTTTACTTTTTAACTTGCTCTAGAGTATGCCATTAGGAAAGTCCAGGATAACAGAGAGGGTTTGGAATTGAAAGGGTTACATCCGCTTCTTGTCTATGCGGATGATGTGAATATATTAGGAGAAAATCCACAAACGATTAGGGAAAATACGGGAATTTTACTTGAAGCAAGTAAAGGAATAGGTTTGGAAATAAATCTCGAAAATACAAAGTATATGATTATGTCTCGTGACGAGAATATTGTACGAAATGGAAATATAAAAATTGGAAATTTATCCTTTGAAGAGGTGGAAAATTTCAAATACCTGGGAGCAACAGTAACAAATATAAATGACACTCGGGAGGAAATTAAACATAGAATAAATATGGAAAATACCTGTTATTATTCGGTTGAGAAGCTTTTATCATCCAGTCTGTTGTCAAGAAATCTGAAAGTTAAAATTTATAAAACAGTTATATTACCGATTGTTCTGTATGGTTGTGAAACTTGGACTCTCACTTTGAGAGAGGAACATAGGTTAAGGGTGTTTGAGAATACGGTGCTTAGGAAAATATTTGGGACTAAGAGGGATAAGGTTACAGGAGAATGGAGAAAGTTACACAACGCAGAGCTGCACACATTTTATACTTCACCTGACATAATTAGGAACATAAAATCCAGACGTTTGAGATGGGCAGGGCATGTAGCACGTATGGGCGAATCCAGAAATGCATATAGAGTGTTAGTTGGGAGGCTGGAGGGAAAAAGACCTTTGGGGAGGCCGAGACGTAGATGGGAGGATAATATTAAAATGGATTTGAGGGAGGTGGGATATGATGGTAGAGACTGGATTAATCTTGTTCAGGATAGAAGACCTATGGCTGGCTTATGTGAGGGCGGCAATGAACCTCCGGGTTCCTTAAAAGCTAGTAAGTAAGTAAGTGTAGATAATATCTGATAATAGAACCAAAACATTTTTATAATTTTGATACTGTTTTCTTTGTCTTTTTTTTTGTATCAATTAAACATTTATAATGATATATATTTTAATGATGTATGTTATTCAAAGTTTCGAAATCTTTCCACGCCGACCAAATGCTGTTTCGAGAATGATGAGCGAGACTCGAAGTGCACGAGAATGACGAGACGAGACTAGAAAGACAAATGCAACGGTGCTTAAATGCGACAGGCTCATGTCAGTAGATTTACTGGCATGTAAAAGAACTCCTGCGGGACAAAATTCCGGCACACCGGCGACGCTGATATAACCTCTGCAGTTGCAAGCGTCGTTAAATAAAACATAACATCTATCATAACAAATGCAACGAACACAGCGAGCGAGAGCGGCAGTTAATTTTGTTCATCTCCAGTTACTCAATGTGGCTATCGACCCCCTACCTTATTAGAAATTACTATATTCATTCTACGCTTCAGGTCATTATGCGGAAATGATAATAATAATAATAATAATAATAATAATAATAATAATGGTTTATTTAACCTGGCAGAGTTAAGGCCATACGGCCTTCTCTAACACTCAACCAGGAGTAAAACTGCGTTACAAAGAAGACTACAAATTTACAAAGTACACTACAATTTTACACACAAAACTGAATAATATAATAATAATAAAATGTAAACAACAATTAAGTAGAAATCAGGCATAATATATAACATACAGGAAGAAAGGAAAAAGCATAATAAAATGTGAACAGCAGGTCAAAATAAATGAGACAAAGTATAAAAAATAAGACAATGATAATAACAATAATAATAATAAAAATAATCTTAATATATAAAATTGAATGTGTGTAATGTATGTATGTATGTATGTATGTATGTATGTATGTATGTATGTATGTATGTATGTATGTATGTATGTATGTATGTATGTGGGTGGGTGTATATGTTCTCTATACAAATCTACACGCTTTGACCAATATGTGCCAAAGTTTGCACATTTAACCTTCATAACCAGGAGAAGAACATAGGCTACATTAAAATTGTGCAAATGGAAGTTAAATTAATTAGAACTATAAAAAATAAAAATAAATAGATCAAATCTTCATGTATAATATTAAAATACAAAATCTTCTACAGTCAATTGTTCTTTTATTATTGTCTGTTGTATTCAACATCGACTTTCACGAGGCCTTGGAAATTTTAACATGAAATTAAACTACATTGTTGTTACAGATCGCGAAGGCTAAAACTAGATAATTCATGCAGTAAGTATCTTTACGCAATCCAGGATTGTATTATGAATTCCTCGATGCAGTTTTGTAGTGAGCAGACTGATACAACTGAATTCTAGAATTCTTTGAAACTACAAGGATTGCTACCACATAATTTACTTAATATTGAATAACCAATACTACTATTGCGAAATATTGACCCACCAAAATTATGCACGAATAAGAATTGGTGTGAAAACTCATACGAAACTTAAAATAATTGGCAATATTAACTGCAAAAATAAAAGGCGATGTTTTTATTCCACGTATTGCTAGGATACTCATTCAATTTTAAGCAACTGCAATTTCAATGCCACTAGCATTTGTAATGGCCATATTAAAATGAAGCTCAAGGACAGTCGCTCAAAGTTACAGACATTAACTTAAAAACTGAGTGTTTTTCATATCCTCAACTACATTTTATACAAAGAAGTGAAAAAAAAAAAAAAAAAGATTTCACACACATCAATAAGCAATTCAATGATACTTTTGTCATGTTGCTAATGTAGTATGTGAATGTACATAAGCCCACTGAAAATAACATTGTATTAATTCTCAAAATATTGTTGTTCACGTCCGAAAATGTGTTGCTGCGAAATTACTTCTGTATAATCACGTTGAAAATTTAGTATGTTAAGCGTTGTGCAAGTAAAAATCTCTTACTTTCTAAAATACCGGTAGACCTATACGTTTCTCAGAATATCAGTCTTTGTGTTAAAAAAATGACTTATTGCGAGTTTATATTGTATCTGTATTCTGTGTATAAAATTAGAATTAATATAATAGCCTATGTTCTTAATGTATGAGATATAGTTTCAAGTTATATTAAAAAAACTGGGAATGATATAAGTGGGTGTACAGCGGTCAAGAAGTAAAAAATTTTCCAATGTAAATTAAATTATATATGTATATTATATTGATTCGATGCTGAAACTGATCACAAAGAGGAAAAGGAATTATATTTTCGTTGGATTTTACTTTGTTTATAGTTTGATTTTTCTATTACTTTGTATTTCTGGAGGTGTGGAAGAGAAGACCTAATGGCCTTAACTACACCAGAATAAATAAATAAATAAATAAATAAAAACAAATAAATAAATCAATAAAAACAAATAAATATATAAATTTAAAACAGCAGTTTAACGTCAGGCACATGATGAAATGTTTTCTTTTCGGTGCCTAACTGTTTTAAATTGACTTAACCCTGGCAGGCATTTCGCTAAGGAGTTCATTAATTCATGTAAGTGACGTTAAGTAAAGATTAATCTTTATGGGCGAGGAAAGCTTAGTAAAGACAATTAGTTTTGGTTGTGTATAGTTAGGTTTCCGAGATTTCCGAAAATTTAATAACCAGTTTAATTAAAAATAGAAGCAGAAAGGAAAACCCGGGCAACGCCGGGTGCTATCAGCTAGTAATAATAATAATAATAATAATAATAATAATAATAATAATAATAATAATAATAGTAATAAAATAGTGAAGTGCAAAGCATACAATGAATACAATATTTTTAGGTACACACAGTAAGGAAAATTATGATTACATATAGCTCAAGTAATCACATTGTAATGCCCAAGGTTGCGGGTTCGATCCCGGGCCAGGTCGATGGCATTTAAGTGTGCTTAAATGCGACAGGCTCATGTCAATAGATTTACTGGCATGTAAAAGAACTCCGGCGGGACAAAATTCCGGCACATCCGGCGACGCTGATATAACCTCTGCAGTTGCGAGCGTCGTTAAATAAAACATAACATTTTTAACATCACATTGTAGATATACCATTATCGGGAAATATGAAAAAAAAAAAGACAAAATAAGTTAAATATCACTAGGATATTAAAAAAAATGTGAATACGTCGAAACATGCAATACAATACTTGTCATAATAGTAAGTTAGTTTAGCAACTCGTCATAAGATAATTCTCTAACTTGGATTTGAAAGATTTCAACGATCGGCAGCCTTTGACGCTAATCTGTTTCATCGGGCAACAAGTTTCGCTCCCTGGTTATGATAATTTTATTCTTATTATTTGTACAATTTGACGGCCTAGCGCGCGAATTTTCTTTCTAGTTTGCCTCGTAACTTCATTTTACGTATCGCAAGAGGAGCTTGGATGCTGTCACTCAGACGAGAGAAGACTACCAACGATTACATTCTCGTTGGAGCTTGCTTCCCAGGCAGGACGATGTCCCAACTCAATTTGTAATTCATGATAAGCTCGCCTTTGACACCATTACCACCAACAAACACTGAGAGTCGCTAAACAAAACAGAATCACGCCTCGAAATGAAACTGAGATTTGATATCTTGTTATTAAGAGACTAATACAGGTTGATATTACAGAGGCGTAGGGAGTTTGGGAACGAGTTACACTGCAGTAATGAGGAAGACCGGGGTGGAAAGACCCTAACCCTCTTTACTTTCACCCTCTCGACTTTACATGCCGTTAACAATCTCCTCCATCCCATTATTTGACTTCTAGGGAAGTGAATGTCACCGTCAACTCAGAGTCGAGGGGTTTTTTTGCTCGAGGACAAAACGAGGGTTCAAATGGGGAAGGTGTGTGTATGTGTGTCATCATCCCCCTTGCAGAGAATCCCTCCGGGATTAATTTACCATGCGTACAAGTCAGAAGGCCAACCTTACGGGCCTTGTAATTGACAGGAGTGTTCCGATTCTCCTTTTTATTTACGTCTTATGGAGTTCTCAAGTCGTTCTCCAAAATGACAATGACAGAACGGTTTACTGCGGTCAATTTGTTTTTCCATTTCATTCAATTATTCGTGATGTTTTTTGTCAGTTTTTTCACTTTCTTACATACAGGGTGCTAAAAAAAACCTTGAAAGAGAGAAAGACAGACGGAGCCAGCCGCAGCAGTTACAAGTTGTTTGTAGTTTCGCTGCAAAAGCAGTTCACTGCAACGGTGCGCTCTGGCGGCTCATGCAAGTGGTCGTGATATCTACTCCATGATTTGTATTTCAGAATGACTAATGGTACAATAATTATAGTAATTTTAGACAGGCTGTACCTAAACACACACAACAAAATTATATTACTTCCTAACTTTGTACATTAGTTTGGTACTAGAAACACAAACTAAATAAAATCTTTTCAAGATACAACAAATATAATAATAATAATAATAATAATAATAATAATAATAATAATAATGGTTTATTTTAACTGGCAGAGTTAAGGCCATTCGGCCTTCTCTTCCGCTCAACCAGTGCAATACAAAAATACAAAATTACTATATTGCTAAGGAGCAAAACATAATTAATACGATACAATACAATACATAACAATTCTTTTACCTTCCCAACACGCCAATGAAATAATTATGTACTAATAATAATAATCCGTGGCGCTACAGCCCGTGAAGGGCCTAGACCGACCAGCCGGCTGCTGGCCTCACGCCCACATGCCGAAGCAGATGTGGACGATCATCCAACCAGAATGGAGGTATCGTGTGGTTAGCACGATGATCCCCCCCAGCCGTTATAGCTGGTATTCGCAACCGGATTTCGCTACCTATCGTAGCTCCCCAAGTGCATCACGATGCTGGGTGGGCACCGGTCCCATACACTGGCCGAAATTTCATGAGAAAATTTCTTCCCCCATGAGGACTCGAACCAGCGCGCATTCCGTAACGCGAGTCCTAGGCAGGATGCCTTAGACCGCGACGCCACGGCGCGGGACATGTACTAATAATAACGTTAATAATAATAATAATAATAATAATAATAATAATAATAATAATAATAATCATACCTAAATATAATTATATCATTAAACTCGGTTATGATTATAATTACAACTTCAATTTGTCTGCGTCAGTAAGAAGTTGTTTAGCTTTGTCTTGAAGGTAGTTATTGTCTGGCAGCCCCTAATCTTCTGAGGTAGAGATTTCCATTCACGAGGGACGGAGACAGTGAAAGAGGATGAATAGTGGGATGTTCTATGCGGAGGAATTGCTAGGATTTCGCTCTCTTGTGACCTGGTGTTTAGATACGTGATTGCAGGATAAGTAGTTAAACCGGGAACGAAGATAATTTGGAGTAGAAGTGTGGAGAACTCGAAACAGAAGAGAAAGCGAATGAAATGATCTACGGTTATTGAGTCGCAGCCAGGATAAATATCTGAACGAAGGTGTAATATGGTCAAATTTGCGAGCAACACTTATTTATTATTACACTGTTTGTTAATGCAGGGACATCACTTTATTTTTACCAACATTTTTAACATTAACCTGACTATACTCGGAAACACTGTTGCCCCCTTCCATTACAGGAGTTTGATGTTACTAGTGCAATATGTAAACAAATCTTTTACTAGGTATAGGAGGAGCGAGAAGTAGTGTATCCATTTATGTTGTAGGGAAATACGATATTACGATTTTCAGTTTGATCATCACTTTTATGGAATTTATCAAAATACAGTAGAGTAGTAACATTTTTTTTTTTTCAAAAACTCAACTTTTCAGGCGGCTATGTTCATTATGTAATGTCTACTTTATTTAGCATATTAATTATTGATGTTAACATACAATATAGAGAGTGCATTTAAATTGAGGGGGTCGTAAGTAAACGGCTGCAAGTGCACTTAAGTTACTTTTGGGAAAATGGAGTTTAAATATTTAAGCTTTCGTAAAATCGGTGAAATTTTTATTTAAATTTTAATGTGTGATGAGATTAAAATACCCCTTTGCCACTAAAATTTTAGATACTTTGGCTTACATTGGATGCACTTAACTCATGTTATTACAAATGTCACTAGCATTCCTTTGCTTCTAGCCACCTCAATTCAAAATAAGCTAATCTGAATTTTTAAACAAGTTGCTGAAAATGGTTGCCGTTCATTACAATGCAGGCTTCAATTCTTTACGCATATTATTAAAAACATTTTGAAGCATATTCTCTGAAATTGAATTTATCGTTTCTTGAATATAATTTTTTAGTACGATATTATTAATATAGGTTCTTTCTTCTATAGAAAACGCAACCATATTTATGAAACACACTATACACTGCAGTGTTTACTTCACTGCTTGAAGACTTCGAATGCAACAGCGGCCGTAAGTTTGTGTGTCTGACGGGACATTAGTGAAGGAGCGGGAATGAAGTACATTCAGAAATGCAGGTACAATAAAAATGCAAGTAAAAATAAAATGATGTCCCTGTATTTCTTATTATATGTTTTATTTGAAACATAGACCGCGAGAATTTACAAGTCTTTATACATTAAAGAGTATTCCTCTTTTCTCACAAAGGTAATAGTCTGCATTCGCAAACAATCAAAAATTCAATTTTTTACATGTCACGGCAGATGAAATAAACATACTTCTGAGCTCTTTCTGTACATTGAGAGCTTTTACACTTCTTCCTGGCATTAAACTCTGCCTCAAGCACATACAGTATATATGGAAGCAAAGAGTATATTTGGAAATTCTGACTTAGGCTGCATTTCTGATTTCGCTGGAATGTGAGTGGCGTGCTATCCTGTAGATTTATCAATTCATTCAATTTATAAACGTTTAGGATTTTCTATCTGCTGTAAGCCAAAAAGATTTGAGAAAAATCTCGATTACTTGTCAATTGTCACTGTTTCTCCAAACTTACCAGTGAATTCTGCTGTAGGTCTTGAAGTAGGGTCTTATATTTGATAAGAAAATTTTCTTATCACTCTTCAAGATAGTTCATAGCCAAAGAAAGAGAAGTTGTCTATGTTCTACGTGATACTGCCACATTTCAAATTTATCCATTAATTCTCTTAGCTAGTCGTTCATATGTCGTGCAATTCTGTAATTTGCGCGCACAACGTACTAACGATATCAGTCTCACCTTGTTATCACATTTTTACTTTTAGCTGTTCTAAAGCAGATCTAAACAGTATTTCTTTACTAAAACTTTCACTGTGTTTATTTGTAACATAAAATTTTATGCGCAAGAAAGTGTAATAGAACATAATACAAGCTTTTCCCTCCTTCTTAATAAAAAAATTTTCTCTTTCGACTGATCACTAAAGGGAAATGATCTGGGGATTATATTGTTTTTCACTTAAAACGAGCCGCCACTTACTGCAGACGCGAGCGAACTTGCGTCTTGCAAGAACCGCATACAGACACTACAGTTGGTACAGAGTTCGTTCTACCTGCACTGAGGTTGTGTTGATACTTTGAGAGCAGGAGTTGGCCATCCATGAGGGTGCCTAACATATATTTTTTTCACTTCCTATAATATTTTAGTATTGTTGCTGTACACAGTATACAACAAATAAAAATTCAAATACAGTCAAATCTCTGTATAGCGATGTTTAGGGGAACATATAAAGATATAGTTATAAATAGATATATTGTCATAAGGAGGGTTTTAAAAATAAGATTTAAATTGGTAAGAGACTTTCTATTCAGCTTACTTGGTGTGTATATTATGGTACAATATGTTAAAATTATCATTGAAACCCTCTTAATATGCTACTAATTGTACTGTCCTACATTTTTTGAAAAATATCACTTATGTCAGTTTGGTTCAGAGTTTTCTTCACAGAAATTGACACACGTAAAGACTTTATTAAATCCAAAGACACTAAATACTCTTCTGGAACATCACTAACACTAGATAGGAATTATTGAAGTGATTCACACGCTGTTACTGCCACTCCTGGAGTTATAGTTGAAGTGACTTGTTCCTCCAGATCCAGGACAAGAAAGGATGTCCAAAGTAAATGCGCAGTGGTCAGTTAAACTAAGATTCCCCATCAAGTAAGATCACATACCTTACTGTATCGCATTTCATTTTACCGAGTTTTAGCCTAGTAAAGAGAGAAAATACTACACTGGGGACCATTAAAGTGTATCGTTCAATAGAGATATATCGCAATAGAGGATATCGCTATATCGAGAGAATTTTTACATTTAAAGAATAACTTACATTTTATGCCGGGAACTATATTTTATTCGCAATACAGGAGTTTATCGTTATAGCGATAATCGTTATACGGAGATTTGACTGTATATCAAAGGTGACCAAAGCGGATGTCGTGATTGCATCGTGTAATCACTGGAGGCAAGCAGGCGGTATCATGTCGCTCTACAAACTTTGCCTCTACAAGCAGTAAGAGGTGGTTTCGTAAAGAATGAGAAGGAGAACTTTTTTGTTGATCTGTCGGACAAAATGTAATATGTTTACTTTGCTCAACGGTTCAATTAGGAGTATATAGAAACATTAATTGCCATGCTGAGTAATATTATTATTATTATTATTATTATTATTATTATTATTATTATTATTACTGACCACTAAGTATGTGTTTCTATAATTCTTCTGTACGTGCAAGAATATTGATATTTTTAGATCTTCTCCCCAGAAGGATAAAATTATTAGGTTTTATTTCAATTTTAATCTTTAGATGAGGGTAACCATTTATTCTTTATTTAATAATAATATTGTAGAAAAACTGATTCAATATTTTGTGCCAACGAACTGTTAAACGCCAGGAATTGACATGTCTTAAGTCATAGCCAAGGAAGAGAAAGATGAGATAAATATAAGGAAGTCAACTACCTAATGGGGTTTGAAATATCTCGTGCTCTAAAGCCTTTAATAGAACAGAATTTCTCAAAAGAGTAATGATTAAAATAGCTTAAATAACTTGTTCATAAGAAGTTTTTAATTTTGAAAAACTAAGAATTTCTCGACCAATTATAGAGAGAAGAATTTAGAAAATTCCTGATTATATTCAAGAGGAAGGTTAAAAAAAGAAGCAAGAAAAATCGTATATTATTCACTGGTTCTTGATGACAGCAGTGACGTTACTGATACAGCAAGGCTTGAGATTTTTATCCCCAGGATTGATCAAGATGTTAGTACAGGAACCACCACTGGTTGTAGTTTTCATGCCAACTACCTTTCCTCCGTCTCCTTACTTCATAGGCTGTCTGTCGCATGTAATCACCGCAGCTCGAGTTTTGGTCACCGCTGCTGTATATGAAGGAGGCATCTGATGCAAGTAATGCAATTTTTGTATTTAAATAAATTTCAATACATAAAACTGAACACTTTTTTTTTAAATATCAATATATTAATAATTAGCTGCTATCTACTTCTTTCTTAACTGTATCGTTTCGAAACTCATAAAAGAAAACTAGATTCACATTTATAAAGAATGAATTTCTATATTATTTCCTGTTGTTTACAACACATTAACATTATCATTTTAAGTACCGAAGTCATTAAGGCTCAACATCCATGCTTTCCATATGCCTTCACTAAATTCAGAAAATATTGAAAATGACTGTATTAATTACTGTGTTCTCTTCATAGTTTTGTGACAACACATCACGGTTATAAAGAAAATTGTGCAATTCATATCGATCTTACTTACTTACTGGCTTTTAAGGAATCCGGAGGTTCATTGCCGCCCTCACATAATCCCGCCATTAGTCCCTATCCTGAGCAAGATTAATCCATTGTCTATCATCATATCCCACCACCCTCAAATCCATTTTAATATTATCTTCCCATCTACGTCTCGGCCTCCCTAAAGGTATTTTTCCCTCCGGCATCCCAACTAACACTCTATACGCATTTCTGAATTCGCCCATACGTGCTACATGCCCAGCCCATCTGAAACGTCTGGATTTAATGTTCCTAATGATGTCAGGTGAAGAATACAATGCGTGCAGTTCTGTGTTGTGTAACTTTCTCCATTCTCCTGTAACTTCATCCCTCTTAGCTCCAAATATTTTCCTAATCACCTTATTCTCAAACACCTTTAACCTATGTTCCTCTCTCAAAGTGAGAGTCCAAGTTTCACAACCTTATAGAACAATCGGTAATATAACTGTTTTATAAATTCTAACTTTCAGATTTTTGGACAAAAGACTGGATGATGAAAGCTCCTCAACCGAATAATAACACGCATTTCCCATATTCATTCTGTGTTTAATTTCCTCCCGAGTATCATTTATATTTGTTACTGTTGCTCCAAGATATTTGAACTTCTCCACCTCTTCAAAACACAAATTTCAAATTTTTATATTTTCATTTCGTACAATATTCTCGTCACGAGACATAATCATATACTTTGTCTTTTCGAGATTTACTTCCAAACCTATTCCTTTACTTGCTTCAAGTAAAATTTCCGTGTTTTTCTAATCGTTTGTGGATTTTCTCCTAACATATTCACGTCATCCGCATAGACAAGAAGCTGATGTAACCCGTTCAATTCCAAACCCTCTCTGTTATCCTGAACTTTCCTAATGGCATATTCTAGAACAAAGTTAAAAAGTAAAGGTGATAGTGCATCTCCTTGCTTTAGCCCACAGTGAATTGGAAACGCATCTGACAGAAACTGACCTATACGGACTCTACCGTACGTTTCACTGAGACACATTTTAATTAATCGAACTAGTTTCTTGGGAATACCAAATTCAATAAGAATATCATATAAAACTTCTCTCTTAACCGAGTCATACGCCTTTTTGAAATCTATGAATAACTGATGCACTGTACCCTTATACTGTAATCGATCTGTTTATTATTTTTTACATGCCTCAAACATGCTTCAAAGCAATTCGCTTAAGTGAAGGTCTATGGCCATTTTTATGTGCACACTGTGAAGTTGAAGGTATATTATTATTGACTTGGTAAATGGGACGGAGAAAACTTTGTTAATAGGCCTATCTCAAATTTCCTGCGGCAAGACGACGCTATGTCTGTGGTTCACGGAAGAGCAATTAAATACCTTCCATTCCGGATAGCAAAACCTGTACATCATTCAGGGCGTTGAGCTGAGGAACAAAGCCTCTCTCATCTGGATATTATGGCTTTTGAACCTTTGATCCCAACTGTTGTGGCTTGCTGATCCCAACTACTGTTTCATGTACCTACAGTATGTTGGAATATGTATCCCTGTCCATTATTATCAACCACATCCGTATTCCTAATGCACATTACTGTGGATTTTCGGTTCCAAGAGTGCCTTTGCGAAGGACTGCCGTTCAAAGCTTCTGTTATTGTCACGCAAAAATGCCTCTTTTTTTCTGTACTATTATTCATTGCCTTTTATTAATAAGCGAGGAATATAATCTATCTTCTGATGAAATATCTGTAAGTTTCTTCAGTGTCTAGTGTCTATTCAGACAGAAGTGAAACACAACCTATGTATTTGTCACATAAAAATTAGATTTAGTTCCAATTTAGAATTGAAGTTACTTGGTAATTTACTGTTCTTAAGGCGTTAGGTACAGCTTACAGAAGGAAAATTTTTGGAAATATTCAACATTTTTTTTTTCTCCTTCATTACTGTTTATTGTACAATAATGAAAATTGGTATGTGTAAAGTACTGTCCTTATACTACATACAAAAAATATTTTTACGATTTAAGAAAAATTATATATATATATATATATATTTATATAAACACATATATATATTTTTTTAATTCAAAATGGTGGTAGTTTACTGTGCAGTGATGAAGCGTTTCCCTCATAACTCATAACTTGTTAACTTTTTCATGTTCTCTCTCTTTTAATTTATTTCTGAAACTCATGTTTACAATAACATACTCTTTAAACTGCATTCCTTAACAAATAATATTTTTTTTTTTAGTGTTAGAAGGAATACTGATATTTGACCATTTTTAAACGAATTTATTTTTATCAGACAATCTATCAAAGATAGAAAAGTTATCTTGCATCATATTAGTAATATTTATTTATTTATTTATTTATTCGTTTATTTATTTATTTATTTATTTATCTATTTATTTATTTACTTACTTAATTATTTATTTATTTATTTATTTACTTATTTATTTATTTATTTACTTACTTGCTTACTTACTTATTATTTATTTATTTATTTATTTATTTATTTATTTATTTATTTATTTATTTATTTATTTATTTAACCTGGTAGAGATAAGGCCGTCAGGCCCTCTCTGCCCCTCTACCAGGAGATTCCAACTATAATATGAATGAAATTACAATTAGTATTAAATTTACAATTACAATAAAAATCAAAGTACGAAAAGATTACCTGACTAATGAAAACTAGATAATTTATCACAGAAAAACAAATAATATTTTATATTTACTGAATTACAAATGAAACCTAGAATAACAAAATTGCATAACGATGAAATTACCGAATAATGAAATATTTTGTGGTAGATTAAGGGAACTATTTACAAGAAACCATGTCTAAACGAGTTTCAATTACTGACCAAGTGCCTTGTAAGTTTGCGTTTGAATTCAATTTTATTTGGACAGTCCCTGATGCTAGCAGGTAGATATGACATGTATAAATACACACAACAAATTTCATCACAGAATATTGGATAATTTTTTAGTTATGGGGGAAACGCCTCATCACTGCACAGTGAACAGAATTTTGAAGAAAAAATGTAAATAATTTTTTTAATCGTAAAAATACTTTTTTTCATATAGCAGAAACACAGCGTTTTTACACATACTAATTTTCATTATTGTACAAGATACAGTAATGGAGGAAAAAAATGTTGAATATTTCCAAAATTTTACTTCTGTAAGCTATACCTAAACTCTTAAAATGAATTTCATTTAAATATTTTGTACATCATCCAGTCTTATAGTATTGTATGTTGTCACAAAGACAGTTTCCGAAAGAAAACTTCCACATAACTAGTTTGATATCTTAACTGAAAGTTTTACAGGATTATAAAATAATAATAATAATAATAATAATAATAATAATAATAATAATAATAATAATAATTCTTTATTTATACTGGCAGAGTTAAGACCATAGGGCCTTCTCTTACACTCTACCAGGTCACAAAGTATACAAGCAGTTAAAATTTAACAAAAAGTTAAAGAACAGAATACTAACATATTACAAAAAAAATAATAATAGCATAATAAAATCGACACTAAACAACATGAAAATAATACCATAATAGAAAAAAAGAAAGTAAAATACATTGGAATATAGTGAAAGCAACTCATTTAGTACCAATCGTTAATATGGGAAAACGTAAGGAAGAATATAACAAAATGGAATGTAATAAAATAATAATAAAAAAGAAAAGAAATACAAAAATTAAATAAAATTCACGATAAAAATGCTATGATAATAAATTCATCGGCTGATAAAGAGAACAAAAAGGGGAAAGGAAGGAAAAAGAAATATATAGCCTATATTTTTACAAAACTATGGCAGAGAAAAGGGCTTATAACTGAAAGGAATCTAATTCAAAAAGTGCAATTTTGAATTTATTTTTTAAACTAGACAATGTCCGACAATCTCTGACATGTTGTGGTAGAGAGTTCCAGAGATGAGCTGCAGAGACGGTGAAAGATGAAGAGTAGGGTGTAAACGATATAAACTGACAAAAAATACTGGTAGTAGAGCATAAATAGCTGAAGAAAAAAGTCAAATTTTGATTTTCTGTAACTGTCATGTTTTTCCCAGAATAAAATTGTTTGGGAGTTTAACTCTTTTGGAAAAGAGAATATTATAGAATACTTTGCCCGGTATGTACGCTGAAGCAGTCGTTTGTGTATTGATATGTGTTGGGTGCAAGGAAGTTGGCAGTAATATTTACGTTCAGCCGGAATGTGAACAAATAATTAAACTACTATCAATCTTAAAAACATCGTATTTTATAAATTAAAAATTAGATTATAAGCTATAATTAAATTTCACTAGAGATTTTGTTCATAGACCGATATGAACTGCCTATATAGGCCTAATTTTGGCAGTTCATACCGTCACAACTTTTTCTTTTGTTTTTTTTTTTATTAATGTGGTACAGCAGTGGTTCACCAAACGTTGGTAAAGGCACAAAACCAGTACCAAAACGGTACTGTCCGGTTGTGTTGTATTACACACATCAAAATTGTCTAAGGAACAACTAAAAAATTAGAAATATTAAGAAAATTGACCAAGTTACTCAAATGCAACTCCTGCAATAACTTCTACATAGGACAGACAGGCAGATTATTTCAAACACGTTACAAAGAACACATCACAGCCATAACAACACTCAACCAGTGGCGGCTGATTGAGGCAAGTGAGGCCGGGCCTCAGTCACTTGGCTTAACTGAAATCAAATTTTGTGTTTTTATATAATGTATTAGTTATTTGAATGAAGCATATATCGCTGTAGAAGCATTTGAAAACTTTGATGTATATAGACCTGTTTTGCAGTAAAATTTGTTCCTGAGGCCGGGATCGCTCGTGCCGGGTCTGGCTTGTGATGTATATAGACCTGTTTTGCAGTAAAATTTGTTCCTGAGGCCAGAATCGTTCGTACCGGATTTGGCTTAATGCATTTCATGTCCTTTCGCGGGCTTTGAGTTTACGTTTAAAACGTTGTAGCTGAGGCACAATTCGGCTGGCCTGGTCAGGTTTCACTCCTCCCATCCATGGGCCGGCCTCAAGGGTAGAGTGGGGTGGGAATAGCAGTGGTGACTTGTCTTCCTAACTAGGCCATAAATAACAAAATTCCAGCTCTTTGGCAGGCAGAAACCCACTCGAGATTCTCTCCCCTTATGTCTCAGTTTATGACATAAGCGAGGGTGTTCTACTATTGTACTTCGTAGTACAGTAGTGAATCTGGGCCAATGTTGTTATGAATTTCGGGAAAATATAAACAGAAACAAATGAGAGAAATAATGCTGGTGAAGTTAATTCATTGTTAGAGTGTCCTTTTTCGAGAAGAAATAATACTAAAAGAAAGGAAGTTTTAAATAAAGAGAGAGACTACCGAGATACCTACGGCATCGCTGATAATTTTTCTGACACATAATCTTAAAACGCGAGTTTCTATTGCATCCTGGTATGATCAACATAAATGGTTATGTGGTAATGTGATGCAAAATAAACTTCTCTTGGCCTTGTTTGTTGCTGTCAAAGGAAAAAAATAAAAAGGAAAGAAAGAAAGGGGAATTTCAACACATAATATGGGATGCTTCATCACACTGAAACAATCACTGAAACTCAGAGCATAACAGCTTATTTGGTGAGTGAAATTATTATTTTTCGTTGATAGTAATAACAATAGACTAATAATAGTAATAATAATAATAATACAGTAATAATGATATTAATAATATAATAACAATAATAATTAATATCTTAATCAAACATTTCCTATCGGAGGCACTTAAACTAGTTGCATCTGGCCTCACCGAAGATTTTGATCACCGGCCGCTACTGCACTCAACTCAATTTCAGAACACACACACTCTTTGATTCCGCATTACATTACACAAACACACCCCCACAGAAAACAAAACAAAAGGCGCCAAGACCAGCAACAACCAGTTCTGAAGAAGGTCAATAACAGACCGAAACATGTTAACCAGGTACGGTAAAATTGAACAAGAGAAAGACATATAATACATATTCCGAAGTGATATAGTGTTAAAAATTGTGTAATCAAGATGTATTACTGTTTTTTTTTTATAATTTTAAAAGTTTTGAAGCTTTTATGCAGTTTTACATTTTAATAACAAGTGTTAAAGTGAACCTTAAGAAGAATGAATAACGAAAGTATTTTCGTCTCTTTCTCTTTGTCTTATGTTACTTCCTCATTGTCAAAATGAAGTTTCATAGACATTAATTTATGGAAGTACTGCAAAGATGCTCTGTCGAACCTGAAGTGTTTCAATATTTGAAGCGAAGAGCGGTCGCCATTGATAACATTGAACGTTGTTGTATAGAGGCATTGTTTCCGTTGATACAGTTATATGTCCTATTGTTATAGTCTTACGCTTTGAATGGCAAGCCTTCTACAAAGTTCCTCTAAAGCTTCTTTCAAAATACGATACGTTATTATAGTCTTTTTCCTGACCTCTGAAACCTATTTATCATTGTTGGAGAAGGCCTGGTAGAAAAGAAAAAGAGAGAGAAGGAGACTGTGGGATGCAAGACGGGGGTGAGAGAGATGTGGAATGCAGTAACCTGATTTTTATGTATAGTCTTAACGCATCGTGGTAGAAATATTTCTTGCTTTAAATAAAAATCGTAGGCTATAGTTGAATGCATATTTTTAAACCATTTCTTGAGTTTATCTACCGGAAGTTTTATCCAGATAAAGCTGGAAATATTTTTATTTCTTGTTTCCGGATTGCTTCTGGAGAGTAAAGATAGCTCTATCGTCCTACTACAAACCTGATGAACCCTAGTTCAACCCTCGATGAATGAGGCATTTTCCACATCGCTATTAACTCCCAAGCATTTCACTTATCAACAGTAATCTCACTAGACGTTTTGATTTATCTAGAGAAAATCAAAACTCGAGTGGGATTTAATTGACTATTACACGATTAGAAGGAAGTATATAAAGATTAGAAGTAACGAAGTACTCCAATACAATAAAATATTAATTGACTTACGAAAATACAACTGTCTTCAAATGTATTATTGTACCTTCTCAACATTACAAATATTACGCTAGATGCATGCTAGATGGCAGTAGTGAGCAATGCCTTCTCGTCGAGAAGTTCTCGATCTGTTATACACGATGGCAATGTTACTAGTCAAGAAGGCTTTGTTGATTCAGTTTCATTTTTATTAAAATGCAACATTCCACTTCAATTATCCGAATCCCAGTAATCAACGTCACTTGACAGATGATTTTCAATAAATCTTAATATTAAACAATCTCTGATACGTGACTCTCCATAATATCACATAGCAGAAGCTATAACATAACCTAACTAATATACACAAGTGTTAGAAAAGTTTTAATTAACGACGATGATATAAAAAATAAACATAAATAATTTCAAAAGGAATAATTATTGAATGTACAATTTTCAAATTTTGAATGTGGTTGGTGGTTCAATTGATGTTATATTGGACGTGTGCGTAATAGAAGTTGGAACTCGTTGATTTAGGCCTACATGGTGTATTCAACTTATTCAGGATTTCCGAATGGTGCTCTTCATTTATTTGTAAATCGGATTTCAGAAGATGCATAGGTATGATCAGTGATTTTTATTAATTCTTTTTCTTGTATGCCAATGCGAGTCATATTTGAAACTGCTGTGCATCGACTGGAGTGGTATATATATATATATATATATATATATATATATATATATATATATATATATATATATATTGGCGTCCAGACCAGCGCAGTTTTAAATGTTGGCAAACAAAGAAACAAATGCTAGGGACGCGATAAAATTAAACAAATGCTAGGGACGCGACAAAATTGTGCGATAAGCAGCCATGATTAGTTGAAATACGCCCTTTCGTACCGTTTTATTGGTCAAAAGTAGTATGACGTAGTAAGAGTGTAATAGTCTCTATAAAATTTAACACCGAATCTTCTTCCATCTAGACCAGGGATGTCAAGGTTAGAGACGTGAAAGACTCTACGTGCTATAAAGCGCTCGCTGGTTCCAATGAATCTATTCTGCACGCAGTAGCGGTGAAAAAGAAGGGGTGAGCAAAATTAACTCTATTGGCCTACCACTGCAAGATGAATTAAATTGCTCTTCAGTAGTAGATAATGTGTTACGCTCTAATTTAGATCACGACTGACAGACAAATATCTTCGTGATAAACTACGACTAACAGTAAGTGACATAATTCCTGATTTGAAAGTCTTTCGCAGAGACATTCTGAAGACAGTTAATTTTAGGTTGTGATAATGTGTCCTTTGTTTTCTTATTCATTTCTTTCTTCGATACACGTACTAAACATTAGTTAGTGCTTGACGTAAAGAAAATGAAAATCCGTTAATAAGTCAGACAGTTGCTTCATTTCCCCTTCGGGTGTCCGCCTCCCTCCATAGGTGCTATGCACGTTGCAGGTTACACAGTGGCTCGGAGCACGATCATATTTTCGCCACGGCTGATCTAGACGGACCGGGTTTGATCCTCGTCCACGTTAAGTGTAATTCGTGGTAGAAAATTTAGAAGTTGAATAGGGCTTTTTTTTCTCGGGCTAGGTCCATTTCATTTTCCCTCTATCATTCCACAAACACACTTCACATTTCCTTCATTTTATATAATTATCTGCAACAGTTACAAATAGAGTAGGGTGAAATCTTGAGGTAGTAAGGGTTTCCGATACTAATATTAGACGAATTAGTGCTCCGGGGCTTAATAGGTACTCATCTGAAGATGGAACCTGACGCTGTCAGGGCTGAGGCAGGTTGGGCCATATGTCAACATCGGATTTACCCCTTTTTATATACAGGGTGATTCAGGAGGAATAGTAAAGATTTTAGAGGTGGTATTGTAGGCCATTCTGAGTGAAATACTTTATATAAACTTGCGTCCACTTTTCAGAGTGTGGAGATAGAGCTGTTTTTAATGTTACGTATAACAAGCCTTACAAATGATATGAAGGTAAACAAATTACAACGTACTGTTGACTACGTACAAAGGAATAAAATTAATACGTGACGCTTTTCTGAGAATTATCAGGGGAGCACTGTTCATAATGGGTGTAGAGAAACAGTTGTTTGTTCTCTTGGCTACAAGGATGAGCATGTCTTTCCAGCATGACGGAGCCCCTGTACACAATGATTTTTTTTAATTTATAAAAATATGTTTATGTGTGTTATAAGCAGGCTTCGAGACTTCGGACCCAATAGAGCAGTTCAGTGGGAAATCCGCATAACGGCGCACTGAGTATAGTGGTAAAGCGTACAGTGGGTGGGGGTACTGTAGATTGAATGCCAACAAATACGCAAAGGAAAACGTTCTGGATTTGAAGGTTCTGACGAATAATTTGGTTTTCATACAAACTGTGTCTCAAACTATTACACGGTTAGAAAAGTCAGAGCAAGAGATGCCGGAAGCCCTCAAATTAATTTAGAAAATGATGCAGAGAATTAATGAGACATCAAGTACACTGGTTACTGAATGTGTAAAACAGAAATGGACATCAATTTTATGTAAAAATAACGGATATGGAACATTGTGTAACATAAACAGCAAATTAGTGCACATAGAGTCACCCGAGAATAAAGGACTGTCTCTTAGAGACTGCAATGATGTTAGGTTTTTTTGTTTTGCTCCTATCACATCATGCGACGTAGAGCGCAGCTTTCTACAGTACAAACTTTGGCAGATAACCGAAAAACATTTACGTTTGAGACACTGAGAATGTATCTTGTAGTAGGTACATTGCAATTCGGTACTGTAACTGCACTCCCTAAATACGACCAATAGGATAAATAAAAATATTAAAATAGCTACATGCTTATTTCCACCATTAACATTGTGTATAATTAAACATAAATGCTTATAAAAGACAGGAGAATAAATGCTTTTCACACTCTTTTGACATTATCATTTTGTAATGTATACTTACTTTCAGAATGTACATATGTGCGTTTCCCCATACTACCGTACTCTACTCTAAATAGCAACTTTGTTACCTCAACACATCTCTATCTACCTGCAGCGAGTCTACAACCTACAGTGCATGCACAGTAAACTTATTGTATCGGGTCCAAAGTCTCGAAGCCTGGTTATAAGTTTTGATACCTGAAGAATTAACAATGGAAAAATAAGCATATGATGCCATTTAAAAAATGCTATTTGCACAGCCTTTATGAATAAAAATATATATTTCGAAAACATATTCAAAATGTTCATTTCTTCATCCTCGTTACGTTTGTTCATAGAGTTTCTTCATGAAATTAAAAATAGGAAAACTGCAAGCAGTGTTCTATACGTTTTACTTACCTTGTCTGTTTGTTATTTATTGGCTTAAGATATAGTTCGATAGTCACGGCGTTTCTTCCCATAGTGTTTATTGATTGAATGTGTATTCTATACATAACCATATACATGGATGTACGCATCAGATAATATAAATGACATTTAAATAAGAAACACAATAGGATTAAAAAACACTATGAATTAAAATACATTTAAACAAATAACATATCAAGTAGTATTACATACGAGGGTAATCCAGGAAGTAACGACCGTTTGGCTTTAATAAATTTAAAAAATATATATTTTATTAACCAAAACATGTCACTTACAAATTTCAAGCTTACTTTATTTCTCCATATAATCACCTCCGTTATTTAAGCATTTGTCAAATCTGTCCACGAGCTTTAGAATTTCCGTATTATAGTCATCTGCCGCCAATTCTTTAAGCCAGTTGTTCACTGAATTCTTCAACTCGTCATCACTTCCAAAACGTTTCCCGCCCAGAAATCTTTGAGCTTCGTGAAAAGGTGAAAATCTCCAGGAGCAAGGTCCGGACTGTAGAGTGAGTGATCAAAAAGTTCCCATCGAAATTGTTCCAGCAAATCTCTGGTTGCAGCAGCAATGTGACGGCAGGCATTGTCGTGAAGAAATGCAATATCGCGGAAAAGCATTCCACACCTACGATTTTGGATTGCTCGCCGTAGTAGTGGAATCTTTTCCACGATATTGTGCTTCTTCATGACAATGTCCGCCCTCACACTGCTGCTGCAACCAGAGGTTTGCTGGAACAAATTCGAAGGGAACTTTTTGATCACCCACCCTATAGTCCGGACCTTGCTTCTAGTGATTTTCATCTTTTCACGAAGCTCAAAGAGTTTCTGGACGGGAAACGTTTTGGAAGTGATGATGAGTTGAGGAATGCAGTGAACAAATGGCATAAAGGACTGGCGGCAGATGACTATAACACGGGAATTCCAAAGCTCGAGGACAGATATGACAAATGCTTAAATAATGGAGGTGATTATGTGGACAAATAAAGTAAGCTTCAAATTTGTAAGCGACATGTTTTTGGTTAATAAAGTATATTTTTTTAATTAGTTAAAGCCAAATGGTCATTACTTCCTGGATTACCCTCGTATTATAATTTAAGAATTATTTTACTGAATAAAAACATTGATCAGTTAAAATCTGTTTAACTTTCACTTTAAAATTTGCGTGAGATAAAGTTTGTACCTACAATGGTAATTTATTAAAGCACACAATGTCAGTTTAGGTAGGCGATTTTTTTCATAAGTGTATGATCTTTTTCAATTCCAATTGTTACTTCAGGAAGAGTCCCATTCGTGCTCCCCACAATGTTGTATTTATGGTATGAGTACGTCTTTGTTCTGTGCGAAAATTGAACACTTCTAGCGTAATACGAAGTTCAAGAAGTATCCACTAGATTGTGTAGATGGCAAATCGTACGCGTGCTGCCATCGCTCGAGTGTACTTGCAAGTAAATAAGCGATGAAGGTTATTTACTAGAGAGTGGTTTATATAGAACTGACACATTTCTTTCATTAATTGTTTCAAAACGAATTGTGCTAGCGACAACTTATTATACCTAAAATGTAGAGGAATTTTGGGAGATTATTTACCTCTATAGCAAATGTTGTCCGGCGTTGTCAAATCCGGAGATCTCGGTGGCTACAGGTTCCTGCAAATTATTCGGTCGTCACATAACCGGATAAATGGAACCATGCTTCATCTGTGAACCATGTGATGGACAATATGGCAGGATTTTGCACAATGAACGTCTGAAACCAACAGCAGAATGTTCTAGAGTTTCGATTCCTTGTCACTAGATGCCCAGATGTGTATGTTTTATTCCTGTTGTTGGCAGCTGTTTTCGGCATTTTGTGTCAACGTGAAAATGCAGTACACATTAAATCAACGACTCTTCCTTGTGAAGCAATACTGGATTACGAATTCAATTACAGCTACTCAAAGGGCATACCAGAGAGAATTTGGTGTTCGCAATCCTCCCAAAAGAAACACAATACTGGTACTGGTAAACAAATTGGAAACAACTGGATCTCTGGTGAGTGAAAAGGCAAGCATCGTTCATCTAGGCTTCCCACGGTTGTTGTTGACATAAGAGCACAACTGGAGCAGTCACCCAAAAAATCATTAAGACGTTTGTCGCAGGAGACAGGGTACACCTACTCAATGTGCTAGAGAGCCTAAAGCCATATAGGGTTACGGTTGTTCATCAGCTACAGGAACCAGATAAGGATAAAAGATTGAACTATTGTCGTTGGTTTCAGACGTTCATTGTGCAAAATCCTGCCATATTGTCCATCACATGGTTCACAGATGAAGCATGGTTCCATTTATCCGGTTATGTGACGACCGAATAATTTCCAGGAACCTGTGGCCACCGAGATCTCCGGATTTGACAACACCGGACAACATTTGCTATAGAGGTAAATAATCTCCCAAAATTCCTCTACATTTTAGGTATAATAAGTTGTCGCTAGCACAATTCGTTTTGAAACAATTAATGAAAGAAATGTGTCAGTTCTATATAAATCACTTGTATAATTAACTAGCGTTACCTGCATATCAGTAAATAAAAATCAAATGCAGTATCTTAAGGACGTGTGGTAGAGTTCGCAAGGTAATTTTATGATTAATCACTGTTGAAAAGAAAGTTACTTTTCTCTAGAACTGCATTACCTAGGATAACAATTTTTTCCCTACTCACTATGGAATGTTTTCTGAGTCCACTACTATAAAATATTTCTAGTTATTTATAGTTATTAATTTCTTTAGTTGTACAATTTTGTAATCTGTGTAATAATTAATATACAGGCTTAGTTAAAAGTTCCGCACCATCTAAATAACTTTTGAAGCATACGGTTCAGTGACATGAAACTTGGTAAGTGAGGATAACCATATACTAAGAACTCGATAATGGTATTACCGACTTTTTTCTACTTTCGGTTTAACCGGAAGTAACTCCAACTCTCTTATTTTAAATGGAACACCCAATATATATATATTTTTTTTGAATAGTGCTCATTAAGATATTTTCAAAAAGTACCCACACTCGATACTTCTGTACAAATTCAGTGTTGCTAAGTCAATAAAACAGAAAAGTGTATCGAATATTAAAATAATAAAATACTCCTTCCTTAACAAAAACAAAACAAAGCTAGCTCACCTTCTAAATTATGTGTTCAAATTGGTAGCCCTCAGCTGCTTTACAATGTGTCACTCGATCATAGAAAGCATTTAAGGAATGATTTAACCAGGCTTTAGGAATATCTTGCACCACTTCCATTTTTATTTAGCAACACTGAATTTGTACACAAGTATCAAGTATGGGTACTTTTTGAAAAGCTCTTAATGAGCTTTATTCAGAAATAAAAAAATATTTGAGTGTTCCATTTAAAATAAGAGAGTTGGAGTAGAAAAAACTCGGTAATACCATTATTGAGTTCTTAGCATATGGTTATCCTTACATACCAAGTTACATATCACTTAACCGTATGTTTCAAAAGTTATTTAGGTAGTGCATTTATTATTTTAATATTCGATACACTTTTCTGTTTTCTTGACTTAGCAACACTGAATTTGTACAGAAGTATCAAGTGTGGATAATTTTTGAAAAGCTCTTAATGAGCTTTATTCAAAACTAAAAAAATATATTTGGTGTTCCATTTAAAATAAGAGAGTTGGAGTTACTTCCGGTTAAACCGGAAGTGGAAAAAACTCGGTAATGCCATTATTGAGTTCTTAGTATATGGTTATCCCCACATACCAAGTTTCATGTCACTGAACCATATGCTTCAAAAGTTATTTAGGTGGTGCAGGACTTTTAATTAACCCTGTGTGTGTGCGTGCGTGCGTGTGTGTGTGACCTTCTTGACTATCGCTGCTGATTATTATAAACATCGCTCAGATAAGCATCCCAGTAGCCATGTTATTACTCGTGCAGGAAACATGAGTAACAATGCGTATCGAAATTAAAGCTAAGTTGAACAGGAGACCTAATGTTTCCGCTTACTGCAATACAAATATTGATCGGGTTGTCTTACGTTATCTGTTCACACCCCTTCCTCCTCAGTCCGCTCTCGTCTTCATCTGAGTCACCGACAGTACACTTTTCTCTGAAACCATATAACAGAACGCCACAAATTTTTCTATTAATGCTTTTTTATAAGTGTTTGATACAGTCAGTTAACCATTAGGGCACTTCAGGGCATAATTTGTGTTTTTAATTTATATTTCAGAGAAATTTTTGTCATTTCTTATATTTATAATTTTTATTTCCTTGGGAATGGTGTACTTTTGTATCCAAATCTGTGTATTGTATGTACAGGGACATCATTTAATTTTTACTTCAACTTTTATTGTACCTGAGTTTCTGAATGTGCTTCACTGCCATCCCTTCTACTAATGAATTTCAATCGTCCTCCACACAGAACCAAGACCGCATATACAGTCATAGTAGCCTTACGGTCACAGTAAACAGTACGTTCCAAAAATATGTTCGCGTTTTCCAGTGACGAAAGAGCTTTCAATATTGAATCATTTTCACACAGGTCCTGTCGTCCATTTGCCTACGTAGCATCCCGGTTTCCCCCACCTGCTTCTACTTGCCACTCTGTAAAGGCTAGTGGCTGGTCTGTCTTAGCATTTTTTGAGACATTAATTTCTGTTAGGAATTGGACATCTACCTAATATTATACCCATTCAATTCTTTAAAATAACTTAAATAAAAGGGCCTCGTTAAGTAATTAATTGTCACGTGATTTCTTCCCTTTCTACGACCCTGCGACATAACCACTTGGACGGATAGTAGATAGCATGGCTGAGTAAATTTATCTTTTCGGATCGGGCAGAAGAGAAGATTGAATTTACAGTACGGAAGGTACTCTTTTATAGAGTAGGTACAGAATTATTTCAACATGAGTTACTAGTACGAAGGCCGAACCTGGTAATTGGAATTAGGTACAATAGTCTATAGTGCGATAATTTGCACATTAGAACTGAAGCCTGTATCGAAATGAACGGGAACCATTTTCAAAAATATGTTTAAATATCCATATTATGATTACTTTTCAATTTAACATCATTAACTATAGTGTACGCTAATGTGCTGTAGATAATATAATATACACTGCATAATGAATATGGCCGCATGAACAGCTCAGTTCGTGAGTAAAAACACTCATTATTAATAATATACTGTATTTTGATTAAACAAAAATTTAATGAAAATTATCAAACTCCAAAGCGTGATATTTCTTAGTTTGCGTAATTGGATGAACTACTTTTCTTCCTTCCTATACCTAGTAAAGTGATTTGTTTGCATATTACGTCCGTATCATCGAACTCCAGTCTTGGAAGGGAATAGCAAACGTAGTTTCCGGTTCACAATCGTTGATCCAAAGGTATAGCCAGGTTAATATTAGAATAGTTAGTAAAAATAAAATGATGTCCCTGTAGTTAAACGTTCTGTACACCAACAAAAAATGTCAGAGTTCTAAGTTGAATAGTTTTGAGAAAAGTGCACCTGAAATGTAAAAATTCAAACTTTCAGGAAAATGGCAAAAAACAAAAAAATTGATATATATTTTTTAAATAGGCCTACTAGGTAGAAATCTTTGATAGCACTGGACTCAGAAAACATTTTATAATGGGCAGTGATAAAACGTTATTGTTATCCTAGGTAGAATAATGTATTTTTAGAGAAACGTAACTTTCTTTTTAACAGTGATTAATCACAAAATTGCCCTGCGAAGTCTAGGAGGTGTCGTACTGTATTGTATTGTATTTATTAACATTCCATGGTATTCATACATGCTTACAGCTAGAATACGGAACAAGTCAAAAAAAGTTAATATTATTATAAAATCTTAATTTATAGTCACAGTCTAGATGAAATATATACAGACGAGATTTACAATATAGTCTACTAGTACAACACAAAGTTTTAGTATCAATTTCATGAAGCGTTATTGAATGTCATGAATTCACCTACAGAATAGAAGGCGTGAGAAATTAGGTACTTCTTTAATTTGGCCCTAAATAATTTTATGTTTTGAGTTTCATTTTTTATATCGATAGGGAGGCTATTAAAAATTTTTACTGCCATATAACGCACTCCTTTTTGATACCACGATAGACTTGCCGATGGAGTATGAAAGTCATTTTTTGACGTGTATTTATGCTATGAACTGTTGAATTAGTTACAAAGTTTTCACGATTACATACGAGGAAGATTATTAATGAAAAGATATACTGACAAGCCATGGACATTATTTGTAGTTTTTTTTAAAATAGCCCTACACGATTCCCTAGATTTGGCACCTACTATTATTCTAATTGGGTGGCCGGGTAGCTCAGTTGGTAGAGCAGCTGGCTACGGACTGGAAGGCCCGGGGTTCGATCCCAGGTGGTGACAGGATTTTTTCTCGTTGCCAAACTTTCAGAACGGCCCCAAGGTTCACTCAGCCTTCTATAAAAATTGAGTACCGGGTCTTTCCCGGGGGTAAAAGTCGGTCAGAGCGTGGTGCCGACCACACCACCTCATTCTAGTGCCGAGGTCATGGAAAGCATGGGGCTCTACCTCCATGCCCCCCAAGTGCCTTCATGGCATGTTACGGGGATACCTTTACCTTTTTTTTATTATTCTAATTACTCTTTTTTGTAATAGAAATATACTGTTACTATCTGTGGAATTTCCACGGAATATTATTCCAAAACTCATTACCGAGTGGAAGTACGCAAAATATATTGTTTGTAAGGTATTGATATTTACTATCTTTTGCATAGATGTAATAGCAAAACAAGCTGAATTTAGTTTGGGGTTAATTTCTTTAATATGATTTTTCCAATTTAACACATTATCGATTTTTAAGCCAAGAAATTTGGTTGTTGTTGTTTCTAATAGGGATCTATTATTAATTATTGAGCTAGAAATTTGCGACGTTGAATTTCACAGTAATAAAACAGTAATAAACAGTAAAAAACCATAATTCTAACCTTAACAATAAAATACAAAACAAATAGGCATTCACCCATCGGATTCTGTGAACTCTTCACGAACAATGAGGAAAATCCAAGCAACACCTCTTCTGAATAATCCACCTCCTTTCATATTTCAAACCGAAGGCGTTTAGTTGACTTTTCCATTAAACCTTTAAACTTTATCCTCCCGACTGTTTTGTTCTTCTGCTTGGATAGGAAAAATGTAAGAACTGTGTGGGATGTAGCATTTATGCTGAATTTAATGCTTTTTATTCCCAGGATATTGAGTTGCAAAGGAAGGACTGAAAAAAAGCCTTTTGTTGTTTTCAAAGAGTTTCTCCCGTCTCGTTATTTTGCATGACAGAAATATACCTCCAGTGTTGGTTGACTCCAAATGATTACGCTGCATGAAACTTGATCTAATCATGAGGAAGCGCGATTCAGACTACTCCGGTAATCGGTAACACTGTGCAAACAACTGGATGTAAACTCTGTCAAGTGCTCAGAGTTGTTGACGTAAAATTTCGATATGTTAATGATCTACTTCAAATTCGCACACCGACAACAATTTTCTCTCAATTATTTTAGAATGAAATCTCATTCAAGTTCATTATGGTAGAAGTTTACTCACAGATCGTTAATGTGCACACAAATTAATTAAATAAGCCTCTTGTCTATTTTTTCGACTATAGAGGTGAGAAAATCAATTTAACTTCGTATCAGTTCTCAAATATCTATCAAGTTTAAATGCAAGTGTTAAATAATTATATTGGGTGTTCAGTTCAAAGTGTGTCATGGCTCGCTGTATGCCGTCATGTGACTAGTCGATGAGCCTAGAAAATTCAAATTTCCTACACTTCCGCCGAGGCGTATTACCTGTGTGCCAGAGAAGTTGCCTAGCAAGTACGGCGTTCAATCTGAAGATTACTTACCGATACGTACGGTAACGCCGGTAGTGGCAGGAATGTGAACTGTTTGGAAACACGTACTGAGGTGAGTTTTTTTCTTACTGTCGGGATATGGGGAGAGGGTTAAGACGATTACTTACGTACAGTATTTGTTGACACGACGGTCAACATGGACACGGAATATTTGATTTGTATTGTGGAATGTTGTCGTACGCAACCGATGATAACAAATACCCTGCGTCCACTCAAAACACAGTTCGAAAGAGGTTATGGTAGCACACAGACCGTACAGACCGCCATCTGTTGCTACGGCGTTCAAGTTATACCGTACACGTTCTCAAGTTCAGATTGAACGCCTTGATTAATAGGCAATTTCTCTGAAATAAAAACTGAAACTCGCTTCAAATCGCTGACTCAAAACAGTGACGTCATGACACACTTTGAAATGAACACCCAGTATAACTGTACATTTCCAAAATTACATCCTCTCTAAACATATCAAACTAGAAATGTCACATTTCCTCAAGTAAATAATAAGCTATAACCGTACATTTTGAAAATTATATCTGCTTTAAACATATAAACATTTCTTCAAATATCTGAACATATCAAACTATACAGTAAATGTCACATTTCTTCAATTAGATAATAAGCTATAACAATACATTTTCGAAGTTATAGGTGCTTTAAACATATAACCTCTACTTTCGAAATTAGCCTACTGTTCTCCAATCAGGAGATAAACCGTGAAAGGAATGTGCTTACTATTGCGTCACCTATTGGAGCGAAGTAGATAGATAATATTAGAGTTATAACGTCAGTTTAAAAATCATGCGCTCTCCTGCATATGTTATTTCCTGTATGGAGGGATTAAAAGACCGGGAGATTAACTGTGATCTAATTTTATAACTACGATAGTATAAAAAGGTGTTATGGTTTGTGCTTTGAGAGATAGCCAATAGAGATATGAGTACCCACGTGTGTGACCTTATGACATCTTATGACATCAACATTCATTCACAGCATCACCCCGCTTCCCTTCATTCCCTGGAGACTTTCTCGTGGTTGGAGTACAGTATATCTGTCTTAAACATATCAAACTACAAATGTCACATTTCTTCAACTAAATAATAAGCTATAACTCTACATTTAAAAAATTATATCCGCTTTAAACTCATTAAACTAGAAATGTCATATTTCTTCAACTAAATGATGCGCTATAACCCTACAGTTTTAAAATTATATCCGTCTTAAACGTATGGAACTAGAAATGTTACATTTCTTCAACTAAATAATAAGCTATAACCCTAATTTCGAAAATGGTGCAACCGTAGTTCTAGTACGATTCAACACAAGTACGTTGGAATCAAGCAAACTTTTAAACAATGTGATAACTATTATTTCCATTAAGGTAGGTATCATCCAAGTGTGGCTGAAAAAATAACTACTGTGCCATCCGCATACGAAAATATCTCGCCATTGAATTTTTCTAAATTAATTACCAGTAAATCATTAATATATAGCCTAATACAGGGTTGAGACGATATTAGCTCCCAATCACGGTAGAAGAGCTCGACCTTGATCACGAGCGCATAGCACATCCACTACATAGCGTCTTAACGTAGACACAGGGATGTACACGTACATGCAGCGAATAAAGGCACCAATTATTACAATAAATTGCGTTACTAAATTTCTGGCTATGTAATATGGCTAATTATTCAGTTGTTTAATATACATGTACATATATAAACAAATCGCAAAGGGAAGGGTTTTTAGGAACAAAAAGAGAAATAGGAAAAGTTAATTGTATGTAAAACATTTTCTTGTTCAAAGCAATTATTTATTATGTAAATACTTCAATTCCTTGGCTAGGAGAAACTAATAGGGTCTACCTGCTCGACGTGTATGATCTCTAAGTACTCTTGAGTATTTGTTGAAAAAATAATAATGACAATATTGATTGAAATGGAGTATATTGATTGTGTGATTGTGAAAATGTAGTCCTTACTCTCCAGTCGTGATTATGTAATGAGTTTTCTTAGAGTAATTTGTGAGATGCGCACGTAACACGAAAAAACAAATTGATTAAATTAAGATATTGAGACCCATCGTAATTTTTGGGGTCAATCATTTAAGGGAATATGTGTTATTTTTAAAACTTCCACAATTTTCGGCCAAAATTTGTGAAATGTAAACTATATAAACAGATCTATAATAATATCATCTGTACAAAATTTGGTGCAATTAGGTCTAATAGTTTTGAAATTATATTTTTAAGTATATTTTATATTGACGTTACCAAAAAAGCTCCTTGCATTAAAGTTTTCAAAATGTTTAGTTCATATTTGCTCACAATCTTGAAAATAGTTATTGGAATAAAAGTGAATTAGCTCGTTGAGCTTAGTAATTGTATAAGTTAAAGTGCAATCAAAGATAAAATATTATTTCTAAATTAAAGAAACACGTAGTCTAATAAAAGTAAATATCCAGAAACAAGCAACAAATAAAACATCAACGATACATTTAAAATAAAGAAATAAAAGGAATCTATATACAATCTACTGACCCAAATGTAAATTAATTTACCTTCGATGTCAATTCCGAAATCAATTTATTTTTCTCTTCTCCTGAATAATGCCTATATATTTTTTTTTCATGTTGCGTCTCATAATACCGTTTTATGTTGCTTTTTTTTTTTTTTTTTTTTTTTTCAAATGATATTTTTTACATAAAAACACTGGACTTCATCACCATGTTCGAAGCATAAATAATATTGTATCTTTCATTCTTCCTTGAAAGCTTTAAGCGCTTCCGTTCCGTCATGATGCGCTGTGTTCTAAGATCTGTACATCCTTTAGCAATGTTTACAGGTAAAAGAGCTCCGCGCGCGCAGCGGGCATAAAAGAGCTCTAGCTCTAAATTACTAGTCACCATCGCAAGACTGGCCCAATAGAAAGAAAATAGGACCGAGGACAGTCCCTTGTGGGACGCCGATATTAATATTTCGAGTGCTACTCTAGTCATTATATACAGGGACATCATTTATTTTTACTAACATTTTTAATATTAACCTGTCTATACCTTTAGAGAACCGGAAACACCGCTTGCTCCCCCCTCCAAGACTAGAGTTCGATGATACTGGCTTAAAACACAAATCACTCTACTAGGTATAGGATGAAAGAAAAGTAGTTCATCCATTTACGTAAACTAGGAAATATCGCGATTTTGAGTTTGATAATTTTCATTAGGTTTTTCTTTAATCAAAGTACAGTACTGTGTTAATAAGTGTTTTTACTCACGAAGTGAGTTATCCATGCAAACGTATTCATTATGCGGTGTATATTATACTGTCTACAGCACATTAGCGTACAATATAGAGAAAGAAGTTAAATTGAAAAATAACCATAATATGAATATTTAAACACAATTTTGAAAATGGTGGCCGTTCATTTCGATACAGGCTTCAGTTCTTTTGTGCATATTATCGCACTATAGACTATTGCATCTAATTCCAATTGCCAGTTTCGTCCTTCGTACTAGTAACTCATGTTGAAATAATTCTGTACCTACTCTACGTACTGTGAATTCAATCTTCACTTCTGCCCGACCCGAAAATATGAAATTACTCAGACATGCTATCTACTGTCCGTCCAAGTGGTTATGCCGTAGGATTGTAGAAAGGGAAGAAATCACGTGACATTTAATTACTTAACGAGGCCCTTTTATTTAATTTAAATTAAACAGCTGTATAATATTACGTAAACGTCCAATTCCTAAGAGAAATTAATGTTTTCAGAAAAGAGCTAAGACAACCCAGCTATTACAGAGGGGCGAGCAGAAGCAGGTGGGGGAAATCGGGATACGACGTAGGCAAACGGACAGTACCTGTGCGAAAATATGATTCAATATTGAAAGCTCTTTCGTCACTGGAAAACGCGAACATATTTCTGGAACGTACTATACTCAGTAACTCAGTACTGCTTACTATCTGCGGTCTTGGTTCTGTGTGGAGTTGGAACTTCCTTAGTAGAAGGGGTGGGAGTGAAGTACATTAAAAAACTCAGGTACAATAAAAATTGAAGTAAAAATAAAATGATGTCCCTGTATTTTGTTACTAAGGTAACAAGCAAACAAATTCAAAGCAATTCTATTAAGTCCTCTCTTATTTCATTTGTCTAATAATATAAGGTGATTCACAGTATCATAGGCGTTCCCAATGTCAGTAATGTGGTAGTTGTTATAGCTTCGTTAAAAAAGCGACTAAGATTTATAATTTAGGAAGATTCAGTTTTACTGAGACAGCAAATGAGGTCAGATCTGTTAAAACCGCTAAGTAATTATGTAAGGTCTGATAGTAAAGAGGAAGGGTAATGTGGAGGCTCATTTAGAGGGGTAATCAGCGCTGAAGAGGCTGCAGAAGTGGCATAAATGATAACGACTGACTGGTATAAAATGAATTCAAATTGGCCGACTACTCATCTTCGTGAAAGCTGTGTTTCCGGGGAACTGAAAGGACTCCCACTATGAATAACGGACTGCAAGAGATTAATGTTGTTGAATTAAAACTAACTGTTCAAAAATGTGCAGCTACCTAAGAAGATTGTTTCTTTTCAGTTCAGTTTATTAAGTAAGAACTCCTCAAAGTTTCCTTCCTTAATTTTTCCGTAGATATTTAACATAGAAAGGTGAACATTTGCTCCTGCATCTGGTGTAAAATAGATATATTTTTTGCTTTGTTTTCTAAATCAAACCTAAGCTTTAGCAGTAGATCAGAAGATAAAGGACTGGAAATGCGGAAGTTCAGGGTCACATAAGGCAGTGTTTTTTGAAGTGAACATATATATATAGTCTTACAGCGTATTCCGAATCTCACCGGACTGGTGGATAACAATGACGTCACGCTGCAGCGAAATAGGAACAAAACTGCTGGAAGGATCGATGGCTGTCATGGCGACTGTATAAGTTGTCTGTGCTACGCTAGCAAAATTTTGCGAAATTTCCGTACTGCCATCTGGTTCAAAGAAAAAAGGGCATAAACAATTTATTTCTTGAACCGGTAGTAATAACTGGTCCGTTGACATGTTCGCTCATAAGCCATTAACATATTGTTTTTACGTTGTGCTCATTACAATCAATACAGCAGAACTAAAGCAGAACACACCGCCATGACACAACAGTGCACGATGTAATTCGTCTGCTAATTCCCGCCCTATACAAGAACCAATCAGATTCACTGATGGATGCTGGTGGAGACTGCCACCACCTCTGCAAGCTGATGGCACCGGTGCGACACCGGCGGAGCATTAGTGAAGCCATCGGTGAAATTCGGAACACCGTGATGCCATCAGATTGCTCAGCGCTGAGATTCGGAATGCGCTCTAAGTTTCGGGTGACCAGACGTCCTCTTTTGTCCGGACATGTCCTCCTTTTTAGGCCTTTGTCCGGGATCTGGGCGGATTTAAAAAAATCAAGAAACGTCCTCCTTTTCGTAACTTGTAGGCCTGATATTTTGAAATTATCTGATTTGACGCCCTTTCAAGTAATTTGCCTGTAGGTGGCAGCAACATTGACAGAATATACTCTTTGCCAACGATCATAACTCTCTCTGCTTACAAAGTAATATTAAATTCACATTTTGTGCGGTCTTTTTATATATTTTGATAATTATAGTTCCTTTGGCTTTCATATGTAGTTAATTGTAAAATCATTTTATATTATTAAGTTTTATCATAAGTATACGGCAATAAAATACTTATTGACATAATTTTAAGTATAATATAGGCTAAGCCTAAATCTAAATTGGGTAGATATTTTCTGTCCTCTTTAATAATTATAGTTCCCTTGATTTTCATATGTAGCTAACTGTAAAAGCATTATTATTAAGTTTTATCATAGTTTTTTTTGTAATATTGATATAATTTTAAGTATGATATAAGCCTAAATCTGTACTGTAAATATTTGGTAATATAATAGATATTGACGTAACTTAAAGTATAATATAGACCTAAGACTAAATCTAAGTACGTATTTTCTGTCCTCATTTTTCGATCAATGTCCTCCTTTTTGAAGCTTTGTGTTCTATTTTCTATCGATGTGAATCTGATCACCCTATCTAAGTTCGATCTAGTGCTACAGAACGTTCGGAGTTTATTAAATAGCACTGGATAATCAGAGTGCAAGTGAAATAGCCTTGCAGATTTCCAGAGCTAATAGCTCATGTTGTATGTAACAAAAAAACTGTAATATCATAAGTTGGTAGTTTTTTTTTTTTTCAGGAAAAAGTTTTTTTCTCAAATATTTAACAAACTCTTACTCGTGATTTTGAAAAATATAATAAAGAAAATTTATCCCTCTGGCATATTTCAATAGCGTGAACGGTTTTCATGTAAATTTAATTTTAAAAACCTCTAATTTCAAGTCATTGCACGATGCGAGCAGGTTGCAACGTCGCGCCAGAGAACAGTTCACCTAGCGAGACACACAGAGTTTGTTGACCTCTTACATCTGTATTTCGAGAAGAAAGAGCAGTATGTTAGCGGCGATGTTGCCAGACTACTGAAACTTCCAACTTAATTTTCTAATTAACCGTGCATTTAATCACAAGACGTAATATAGGTTTTCTATTCATTTAAGTGTATCCTATCGTCCCTGTCAATCTGCAGGGTTACTTCACTTCCACCCTGTATAAGCGTCTTCATAGCGGACGTCCCCCCCCCCATTGTAATATAACTGAAATAAATTATTTACGTATTTCCTAACGTATATAAAATAACAGAAGTAAATCTATGAGAATCTTGGGAACGGCTAGCCCCAAATCGAGAGAAATAGCATACCTCACTTTAGTGCGACAGTTAATGGAATACGGAACAACATATTGGCATCCCTATAGATTATATCCGATAATTCCTTAGAAAAAAATCCAGTATAGAGCAGCTGAATTTGTTAAAAGTAAAAGAGGACACTATATGATTATGGCTCGTGATGAGAATATTGTACGAAATGAAAATATAAAAATTGGAAATTTATCCTTCGAAGAGGTGGAAAAATTCAAATACCTGGGAGCAACAGTAACAAATATAAATGATACTCGGGAGGAAATTAAACACACAATAAATATGGGAAATGCCTGTTATTATTCGATTGAGAAGCTTTTATCATCCAGTCTGCTGTCAGAAAATCTGAAAGTTAGAATTTATAAAACAGTTATATTACCGGTTGTTCTAAATGGTTGTGAAACTTGGACTCTCACTTTGAGAGAGGAACAGAGATTAAGGGTGTTTGAGAATAGGTGCTTAGGAAAATATTTGGGGCTAAGAGAGATGAAGTTACAGGAGAATGGTAAGCAAGCATTGTATTCTTCACCTGACATAATTAGGAACTTAAAATCCAGACGTTTGAGATGGGCAGGGCATGTAGCACGTATGGGCGAATCCAGATATGCATATAGAGTGTTAGTTGGGAGGCCGAAGGGAATAAGACCTTTGGGGAGACCGAGACGTAGATGGGAAGATAATATTAAAATGGATTTGAGGGAGGTGGGATATGATGATAGAGACTGGATTAATCTTGCTCAGGATAGGGACCAATGGCGGGCTTATGTGAGGGCGGCAATGAACCTCCGGGTTCCTTAAAAGCCAGTAAGTAAGTAAAAGAGGACACGGGAGTGATACGGTAAAAGATATTAAATGGGAAACTTTGGAAAATAGAAGTAGAAAAACTATAACATCATTGTATAGAGCATATATAAATCGAAAAGCATGGGTAGACATAACGGTTCGGTTAGAGAAGCCAACGTACTATGGAAGGAAAGATCATGATTAAAAATGAAATGTAGAATACAAAGAACGGACGGCGGTAAATTCTCTTTTTTTAAATCTAACTACAAACAATTGGAATGACTTACCTACAGCACCCTTTGAGGGCTGTTTTTTTAAGAAGGTTCTAAACTAATTTAAGAAGTTGTATGCCTCTTAATGTAAATGTAACATTGAAAAATTTCTTTGCAGAACGAAAAGTTAAATTTGTTCTGATCAAATTTCTGCACATTTAAAGGACAAAATTAAAATTCTTTCAATCATTTATTATCATAATACAATGATCTCTTTAATTGACTGAGCATATTGGGAATTAAGCCAATGGCTTTCCCAAAACAAGCTATGAAATTTTTCATTTAAAACAATTTTTATCTCGAAAAGAAAGAAAAACGAGCAAAATTGTATTAAGCTTTTTTATTTGAAATATCTCAAAGAATAATACTTTGAAATTAATTATATTACTCACAGTTCACTCTGTGTAAGTAAGCTTTACCTCTTCTTAAGAGGCCTAGGGCAGTGATGTCAAAGCAAGAGCATTTTTCTGAACTTGACGTCGTGCGCGGGCATCAAGCGCTAAGTATGGAAAGAGGCAGGGTTGTGTATATGAATAAGCAGCCTGTTCGATTGAGAAAACAGTGGTGCACAAACTTCAAACGGAACGTGAAATTTTATGTCGTAATTTTTGTAGCCCATGGCTTCTTTCTGTTTGATATTATCTATATTGTCTGTAAAACAAAAGTACTAACACCAATTTCTTAATACTGCAGTTGTGTTTTAAACGTTAATAACATAATAATGAGTTAAGAAGGAATGTTCACATAAATTCCATAGTAGTACAACTATACTGTAATAAATGGATGAAATAGGCTACATCATTCATAAAGAAAGTGATATCCCAAAAAAACAGAGATTGGGTATGACATGGAAAGTTAGAATTGATATTGATGGTATCTTTAGCCTTATAAAAGTAATCGATAAACTAATCAAAACAATATTACAGTACAAAGCAAAGTTACCTAGGTACTGTATATGTTTTAAGTGTAACTAATACTCCATAACAAAGCTCTTACCGCATTATGCTTTTAAGGTGATATTGGTGAGCAACTTCCTATCATCAGAAGATTAAATTATTTTCTCGAAATCTGCTGAAGCTATAGAGCTGACATTTTTACAACACATGGGCACGTATCTTTTGCTTATGATGTAACAGTAGTTGCTTTGTTAATTCATTTCCTTACAAACATTTTCCATGCGAATATTTTCAAAATTTTCAATACACTATCTTCAATAATCGGACGTATTTACCGTATATTAGATTTACGAAAACATTCTGTAAGGCTACTAAATAAATAGGCCTATATCTGAAAATTTAACTTTTCTATAAAACAAGTTGAGAATGTATTTCTTTTGAATAAAAAAATCAAACTTGTGAAAAATGAGCATTAAAATTAAAATTTACATTCTTATAATGCACTTATACTTCTCAGGCAAATCTAAAAATTAACATGGATACAATTTTAATAAGTTCTCTTCCCTTTATCTATTGAATCAGTGCTGGCCATTCCTGAATATAGCTCGACCAAGCGGCATATACTATCTCTTTCGTCTGCCTCTTTCCTTTCCGCTGTAAAACGCTGAGGCTCTCCTGAGCTCTAAAGCGCGCGCTTGCTCCTACGGGCATCAATTGACATGACTGCCCTAGCCCTTTATGGGACGCAAAGGGCTTAATTCACTCATTCTCAAATAGTATAAAGAAAACGTCATATGCAGGTATCTCCCCATCACTTACCTAAACCTAGGCGTCAATGGAAAAAAATTATTATGTACGTCATAATTTCACATGAATTTATGTGTACCCTGTCTGCTGCGAAAATAAAGAAATATAATGCACATTTCGCCCCTAGATTATTTCGCAGACTTGGAAAAAGTAAATAGAGGAAAGCTGCATTCCTCTGACAGATTAGTCTCTCTCACTTTACAAGCGAGTGGTCGTGCATTACTCTAAGGTGTCTGCTAATTGAACGCAGTTAATCTTCCTTAGCAAGCAGTGCTGCAAGACGAAATAGAAAAAAAGCACAAAGAAACTCGCTATTTGATTATCGTGTAAACTTATCGCTTAACTGGGTTTGGAAAGGGCTCTCTTCTCCTTATCTTCTTTTTCTAATATTCTTCCTCCTCGTAATTAATAGCTTAAATACTTTGCATTAAATTTCACTTGCTTCTACTACGTAATTCCACAATTTTATACAGAGTGTCTAATAATTATAGCTACAGGGACATAATTTTATTTTTACTAACATTTCTAATATTAACCTGGCTATACCTTTGGATTAACTTATCCCCTTCCAATACTGGAGTTCGATGATACTGGCGTAAAATACAAACAAATCACTTTACTAGGCATAGGAGGGAAGAAAAGTAGTTCATCCATTTACGTAAACTAGGAAATATCACGGTTTTGAGTTTGATAATTTTCATTAGTTTTTTGTTTAACCAAAATACAGTAAAGTATTAATTATAAGTGTTTTTACTGACGAACTGAGCTATTATTCCGACGTATTCATTATGCAGTGTATATTATACTGTCTACAGCACATTAGAGTACAATATATAGAATGAAGTTAAATTGAAGAATAATCATAATATGGATATTTAAACACATTTTTTAAAATGGTGGCCTTTCATTTCGATACAGGCTTCAGTTCTTTTGTGTATATTGTCGCACTATAGACTATTGTACCTAATTTCAATTACCAGTTTCGTCCTTCGTACTAGTAACTCATGTTGAAATAATTCTGTACCTATTGTATAAAAGAGTATGTACCTTACGTATTGTAAATTCAGTCTTCACTTCTGCTCGATTCGAAAAGATAAAATTACTCAGATATACGATCTACTGTCCGTCCATGTAGTTTTGTCGCAGGGTCGTAGAAAGGGGGGGGATCATGTAACATTTAATTACTTAACGAGGCCCTTTTATTTAAGTTAGATTAAACAGTTGTATACTATTACGTAGACGTCCAATTCCTAACAGAAATTAATGTTTTCAGAAAAGAGCTAAGACAGCCCAGGCACTAGCCTTTAAAAAGGGGCGAGCAGAAGCGGGTGGGGGAAATCGGGATGCGACGTAGGCAAACGGACGACAGTACCTGTGCGAAATTATGATTCAATATTGAAAGCTCTTTCGTCACTGGAAAACGCGAACATATTTCTGGAACGTACTATACTCAGTAACTCATATACGGCCTTAGTTCTGTGTGGAGAACGGTTGGAAGTTTACTAGTAGAGGGGGTGGGAGTGAAGTACATTCAGAAACTGAGGTGCAATAAAAACTGAAGTAGAAATAAAATGATGTCCCTGTACAAACACTAAGTGTGAGTAGAGGACAATGAAACAAGACAAAATCTTAATAAACATGGTCCTGGAAATCAGCCTTTTCTGAAATCTGTGTGGCTTTATTATACCTCGTCAGTACAGGTTTTGTAAGGTAACATAACATCCGATATGCACTGGGTGAAGAGAGGGTTAGAACATACGCTCAATATGACTACCGTTCATGATAATGCATTTTATCAGCACTTTAACCTACTTCGTATCCACTCGAGTATACTCGATGACATTTTTAACTTTTAGTACGTAGAAATCTGTTCCCTGGTAATAAGCAGCCCATAAAGGGATATTTACTGCCTAAATCGCCAATGTTTAAATTTGCTTATTTAATGAACCATTATATCAGAAACTACTGAAGATGTCGCATTAAAATTTCAGAGAATAAAGATACAAGAATTCTAAGCAAACTTATGTGGATTCATCAAGAAATACAAGTTGTAAAGAAAAGATTTGATATTTTAAAATAACACTGGTTTTGTTTTCTTTTTTTTAATCTGAAATATTTTTTTCTGATCGAGCTAATAGCCATACCATTTACAACTTAATCTGCGTACCTACATTTCATTAATTATTTTGTCAACATGTATTTAAAATTTCATTCTTCTATAATTTATACTTCCTGAAAAAATGAGGCATTTGCATTAAAATAACAAAATATCAACATTATTCTAAAAATTCCATTTTTACATCTTATGTTTACTGCTAAAATCTTCATCAGTTTGCTTAGATGTCTTGTACAGGGACATCATTTTATTTTTACTAACATTTTTAATATTAACTTGCCTATACCCCTTCCACAACGGGAGTTCGATGATACTGGCGTAATATACAAACAAATCACTTTACTAGGTACAGGAGGGAAGAAAAGTAGTTCATCCATTTACGTAAACTAGGAAATATTGCGCTTTTGAGTTTGATCATTTTCATTAGGTTTTTGTTTAATCAAAATGCAGTAAAGTATTAACAATGAGTGTTTTTACTCACGAAGTGAGCTGTCCATGTGGACGTATTCATTACGCAGTGTATATTATACTGTCTACAGCACATTAGCGTACAATATAGAGAATGAAGTTAAATAGAAAAATAATCATAATATGGATATTTAAACACATTTTTTAAAATGGTGGGAATTTTTTTAGATACAGTCTTCAGTTCTTTTGTGCATATTATCTCACTATAGACTATTGTACCTAATTTCAAGCAGCAGTTTCGTCCTTCGTACTAGTAACTCATATTGAAATAATTCTGTACCTACTATGGGTATAAAAGAGTACATTACGTACTGTAAATTCAATCTTCACTTCTGCCCGATCCGAAAAGATAAATTTTGCTCAGACATACTATCTACTGTCCGTCAAAGGGGTTTTGTCGTAGGGTCGTAGAAACGGAGGAAATCACGTGACAGTTAATTACTTAACGAGGCTGTTTCATTTAAATTATTTTAAATATTTTTATAATATTACGTAGACGTCCAACTCCTAACAGAAATTAATGTTTTCAGAAAAGAGCTAAGACAGCCCAGCCACTAGCTGGCGAATAAAAGCTGGCGAGGGAAACCGGAATGCGACGTAGGCAAATGGACGACAGTACCTGTCCGAAAATGATTCAATATTGAAAGCTCTTTCGTCACTGGAAAACGCGAACATATTTTTGGAACGTACTGTTTACTGTGACCGTAAGGCAACTATGACTGTATATGCGGTCTCGGATCTGTGTGTAGGACGGTTGAACTTCATTAGTAGAAGGAGTGGGAGTGAAGTACATTCAAAAACTCAGGTACAATAAAAATTGGAGTAAAAATAAAATGATGTCCCTGTCCTTTCATTCTGTAAAAATTTCAGTACGATACCTTCACTTGTTCCTAAGATAAAGGGTCATTACTAGGGGGCGGACGTTGATGAAAAGTAATCTTCTTATTTTTCACATTAGAACGATGCGTATTAATATATAAACCCTTTGTATGTTAATATCAACGTAAAAAATAATTTCTTATATTGCATTTTTTGACGTTTTTGAACTAATAGGTTATTTTTATATTTTTTTTCGTCATTTTTGGTCATTTTTAATACTTTGAAGAACTTTTAGATTATTTGGAATGCATTTTACTTTCTTCTTTACCGATAGATCTGTTAAATCATTTTCTAAAGTCCATCCCTCATTCCACTGAAGGCTTCACTTCACACAACGGAAGTAATATAAAATGCTTGACAGCAGCTTAGTTTAAGTGAGGCCTTCGACCGACCACCCCTGATTAAGACACATTGTAAACCCTCATTAAAATCTATAGTTTTTCCTTAAAACCTTCATTTTGTAGCATGTTCTTTTCCTTTATCTTAGCCAAATTCCAGGAAGTTGCCACCTCTCTCCGAGATTTGCAGGACAGTCATTGAAACAAGGTGACTAATTTTTAAGAAATTGTGATGCGAGTACGGTCAATAATATTTAAATATCATTCTCTTTTAATTTCATGTAATTTTTCCATTAGTTTAAGGGCATTTTAATGATCGTTTTAATTAGATCTTTAGGTCATCAACATCCGCCCCCTAGTCATTATATAAGCAAATTAAAAATTTCCGCCTTACAGGATAGGGCAGTTAAACTCATCATAAATTAAACACTGTGCCCCATTACCTACTTCCGAAAGTAAATAATCATTTTTCTGTAGAGAAATCAATCGAGACTCTAGCTAGCCATACTGTACCTGTCTCTCAAATACCCTTCTTATTTTTGTAGAACTGATTGATTACGTATTCTAGCTCACTTTTTAAGCGCTGTAATCGCTGTTTGTTGATCACTAACAAGGGAAGGAATTTTTGGTTAAAAATTAGTACAGAGACTTACCTCACAGTGGTGATGAAGACCGTAAAAGCATTAATTTGTGTAACTCTCCGTTTGGTTGGTATTGGTCAATACATTTCTTTAAAAATGTACATGAGGATTCTCTATAAAATGCATGATACAGCTTGGAGCAGAGCAATAAGCACAACACGCAGAAGCAACACCTGAACAATCTTCTGAACCACACTCCAGTGCTGAAAAATCAAATGCTACCTGAATTACATTTTTGAAGTCCGAGACTTGTTCACGATTGACGTAACCGGCTGACTGCCAGGAATACTGAAGCATAGGGCGGTATACTGGAGCAGACAACTGGTTATGAATAACAGAGTGCATTTTCATTATAAACACTCGATTTCGGAAGTTAAGTTCTGGATTTTCAGCAAGAGTCCTTGTGTAATCTGTTATCCTCCGAGCATATATTTTGTATTGTCTAAGGAAATATATATCCAGAGGCTAGATATATTTAGTTTTTTTAGGTGGAATAATCATACATTCCATGTCCTGGCCTTGGAACGATTTATTTATTAAGGTTGCGTCCTTGTGCGCATTCAATGACTCACACAACAGTGTACATTTTGATAGCTGCAATATTTTCAGACAGAACGTTGGAGAAAAAAGTTCTTAAATGGGCTTTAGACATTTTACCACTCGCACTAGTTTCTAGGCTAAGATAAGGGTAAGGTGTCCCAACCTCTTAACTTGTGCAGTGCTCTCCCCACCCCTCAACTTGTACAGTGCTCTAACAGACAAACCACACATTACACACACGAATGCTTTTGGGAGCTTTACAGAGATGTAAAGATGGGCCTGTATACAAATTTTGGATACGAAATTCCTGTTCGAGCCGAAACCCTTCCTTTGTAAGTTTAGCAGGACAAAGTCAGAAGCGTCTAAAAGATCAGACAATATTCAGAACAATCACATTCGGTGGAAATGCGCTCGAACCAAATCATTAATAAATTCCAATTGTGTGCTTATGAACTTCTGTGCCATAGAACACTAATTATACGTACATCTTTATCGCAATACAAACAAATTCTTCGCAGGTAATTGAGTAAAGAGTTGACTTAGGTACGGTAACCAAATTAGTTTACTGTACGTGAGGATGAAACCCCAGAAGAGTTCTACGTTTTGAGGTTCATATCTGGGCGACCTTCCCTCTCTTCCCTTCTGTTAATACGGTTTATTTGTGCTTGAAGTATTCTGTTATTGCATTCTAGCGCTACATGCTTTTACACTTTTGGGAGATTCATTTTGCATATACAACTGTGCTGCGTAGTTATAAATGAAATTAGTTTTGAATAAAAACAAAGCTTTTGGCAATTTTGGTACTCAGACTAACAGGAGGGCGAATTTAATTTTCCAAGTTATCGCAACACCAATGAAGCCATTTATTCGTTTTTAAAACAGTTATGCAATGAGTTTTAACACTAGAACGGACACACACCTTTTAGTAACAGCACTGGACTTACGGCGCACTTCATAAATTGCTCTGGTCAGCAGAATTTATTTCGGTTTAATAAACGTTTCTGGTATTACAGTCATCATTTTCATTAAGCACAAACAAAACAGATCTAATAGTTAAATATATTGCAATATGTTTCCTTTTACTATAAAATTTAGTTTAAATAGGAATAGTTTCAAAAATCCTGATTCTGTATTTAGCCTCTCGAAAGGCTTATAATTTTGTATTTATTTATTATATTTCATACCATAAGCATCGAAAATTTTATGGTGTTTGGGTAAAGAGGGTTGTTATTTTTGTACAAATGCACGATGGTTTTAAGTATGTTAAAATGTACAATACGTACATCAATTTATCAATTTATTTCTATACATAGCAACTGCAATAAAGCTACAATAATTAATATTTTATTTGCTCAGAATAACATTTAATTCAGAAAGAAAATAATATTACATCTCACACTCATCTGTCACTACTTAGTGTTGAGATTTGTTCTTAATTTGTATTAACGATTTACAACAGTTAAATTTTTTCGCTCTGATGAATAAGGGTCTGTAATGTGCATCATAAGAACTTGTCATATTTCGTACAGGTCTTTATAGAAGAATGATAACTTTGAATATAGCACTACTATCTCCCCATATTTGGATATCATAAGTCATTGCACTATTGAAAAGTACATATTATGAGTTTTTAAGATATGTTTGGGATATAAAAGGCTTTAAATGTCGTAATAAATAAATTACTCACATAAATAACTTATATTCGTATGATATTTCCAAATCAATTTGGAGTCCAATGCAATGCCTCTGTATTATATATTATAGATAACAATATATTCTATGATTTGTTTAAAACTTGACGAAACCGTTAGTCTGAAACCATTTTCAGCTTCGCAATATAAATTCTTCATTGTTCAATTAACGTATTTATATTTATTTGATGAATAAAGAGCAATAACATCTGAATTACTTATTATATTATCAGAAAAATACTTTTCCATGATCAAGAATGAATAGGAACACTTATAATGTTCATACACTATTAAAAACTGACAGTGTGAAATTCGTACATTTGCCCGCTAAGTGATAAAGGATCGTCAAAATGTGTACTGTGAATTCCTTACAATTAATTATTCTTAAGAGTATATATTTTTATAATCTGCTGTACGTGTTCCTAAATTTGTACTTTTTATGTTAGGGTTTAAATAAAATAAAATTTACATGTTATGTAAATTATACAGGGTTGCGAAATTAAATTTTGGTTCAAGACTTTTAATATCGAACATTGGTTTTGATGAATTGTTGGCTTCTACCTGCTGACAGAAACACACCACTTACACAACATTCACTGATATAACACACTTCACACTTCACTTACACGCCACACTTCACTGACACAACACACTTCTTCACTGATACAAGACTAGTAAGAAATATCAATTACACCCTTTAAATAGTGTGTATAATATACTACCGTCTATTAGTAAAGTCCTTAAGCCTATTTTTAAATACATTTTTGGTTATTGGTAAAGCCTTTTGTGCGAGATCGTGCGTATTTGCTGGTTTTCCGCACAGAACCAATACGCGGTAAGTGTGAAATACCACATTCAGTATTCCCAACGTAACACACACAACAATTTCCCTCTTCTTACCGCTTAAGCGCGACATTCATTTTACTGCTTTAGGCTTTTAACATATTATTTTTAGAGACGTTTAACATAGTAATAATTATAAATTGGAAACTTACCACTGCAATTTCACATAAATTGCATTGTTAATTATTGTTTTTAAATATTTGTAAAAATTAAGTAAAGTCTACTACTCCACGAAACTTACTGCATTCCTGATACAAGTAACATTAAGGAAGCCGTGAAAAAATCAACAAGATTCCAGATGCAGATGTTATTACTGCAATATGTTATATAAATAATATTGTTAAAATATTAAAATGAAAAATAAATCATTACATAACCTTACCGTTTGTTTTAAGTTCGCATTTATAGACTGAGGGGGGGGGGAAGACAGACGTATATCACGGCCTGTGGAGTATAGTAAACACAGAAAACATTTTATAGCAACAATGTTGAAGAAAGATATTTTGGTTTTCCGAAGTTGCCGTCATTAAACAGAAACCAAGATGGAGATTTCATTGCAACTAATTAGAAATTCGTCTTTCAGGTATGTAATAAACGATCTTCGCACAAAATAATGTACGATACACGAGCGGTATGCTTGTTTTCACGTTCTCGGAAATTAAAAAAGCTCAACTACCTTTCGCTTTTTCAATCTTTTCCTCGAACATGAAAACGTGAACGTACAGCTCTTGTAATGTACAGGGACATCACTTTATTTTTACCAACATTTTTAACATTAACCTGGCTATACTCGGAAACACTGTTACCCCCTTCCATTACAGGAGTTTGATGTTACTAGTGCAATATGTAAACAAATCATTTTACTAAGTATAGGTGGAGAGAAAAGTAGTGTATCCATTTATGTTGTAGGGAAATACGATATTACGATTTTCAGTTTGATCATCACTTTTACGAAATTTATCAAAATACAGTAGAGTAGTAACATTTTTTTTTTCAAAAACTCAACTTTTGAGGCGGCTATGTTCGCTATGTAATGTCTGATTTATTTAGCATATTAATTATTGATGTTAACATACAATATAGAGAGTGCATTTAAATTGAGGGGGTCATAAGTAAAGGGCTGTAAGTGCACTTAAGTTACTTTTGAGAAAATGGGGTTTAAATATTTAAGCTTTCGTAAAATCGGTGAAATTTTTATTTAAATTTTAATGTGTGATGCGATTAAAATATCCCTTTGCCACTAAAATTTTAGATACTTTTGCTTACACTGGATGCATTTAACTCATGTTATTACAAATGTCACTAGCATTCCTTTGCTTCTAGCCACCTCAATTCAAAAAAAAGCTAATCTGAATTTTGAAACAAGTTGCTGAAAATGGTTGCTGTTCATTACAATGCAGGCTTCAATGCCGTACGCATATTATTAAAAACATTTTGAAGCATTTTCTCTGAAATTGAATTTATCGTTTCTTGAATATAATTTTTAGTACGATATTATTAATATAGGTTCTTTCTTCTATAGAAAACGCAATCATATTTATGAAACGCACTATACACTGCAGTGTTTACTTCACTGCTTGAAGACTTCGAATGTAACAGCGGCCGTAAGTTTGTGTGTCTGGCGGGAGCAAGGACATTAGTGAAGGGGTGGGAGTGAAGTACATTCAGAAATGCAGGTACAATAAAAATGCAAGTAAAAATAAAATGATGACCCTGTATATTACTATAGAAAGTCTGCAGGTAGAGCATTCCAATCCCTGATAGTACGATTGAGAAAAGAAAACTTTTCAGTGTCCGTCCTCTGTCTTCTTTTCCTCAATTTATATGAGTGGTCGTACTTTGAAGAGTAATTTGGCGGCTGCAGCCTATATGTAGAACCCCGTAAATTTCTCGTGTGACGTCATAGGAATAGGTCAAAATCGCAGCACTCAGTTCGAGGTGAATGTTTCACGACATGGTTTCATGTATTCAATGTTTGCATTTCACTGCTTCCAAATTGTAGTGTATAAACAAGCGGCATGCGTGTGGTGCATCGTGTCCCGGTTATGTTTGTGCAAACATGCGATGAATAATACGCACTGCAGTCTGTCAAGGGACGGCACAGATACACGCCTCAATGTAGCCGGTTGTGAAATATTTGTTGTGGGAACGACCGGCCATTCAAACAATCTCACAGTTACATTTTGACACTAATATTTTTTAAAACGCGGAAATATGCGTTAAAATAGGTCGGATATCACTGCAATGAGCCGCAACGCACGTTTGACGGGCGTATAAATGTTATCTTACGATTTATTTCTGCTATATTCAACAGCGAAACGCGTCACACCTGTTAAAAAGTTTTATCACAAAAATATTACCTGCAAATATTTTCTGTTTATGAAACAGATGAAATTGTTTTAAATGACGAGCTGGAAACTAATATAAAATTTCAAAAAGAGCAGGAATTTTAATTAATACCAGTGCAGTTGTTTATTTTGTGGTGTTTCACTGAACAGCACGATTGTTTACAGCTGCACGAGGAATTCTGTATTGATTACTGTTGATGAATTTGTGTGGAAGAGAATTTAAGTTGTAGTTATCTGTTCCATTGCAAACATTTCAGAGTGAGGGAATGTGAACAAAAATTATTCCGTTTTAATATGAACTCAAATATTTGAAAATTAACTATCGGTTTTGATGTTCTGTTGTAACCTTGCTTCACCCTGGATTTGCAGGTTTACTGTTAAGTCCGCCCGATGGACTATTAAGGTAGGCAATCACTTACCGAAATGGATTCATTTGGCGCGTTCCGATTTTTATTCTTTACATTATTTTAAATGGAGCATCGCCCACTTGACCGTATCGTCTGTGTCCGCATAACCGGATTACGTCCAGAATTCTAAACGGGTTGCCTTACGGTCCAAGATCGAAATTAAGAATGTCATGGCAAATACAGGGACATCATTTTATTTTTACTTCAATTTTTATTGCACCTGAGTTTTTGCATGTACTTCACTCCTACTAATGAAGTTCAACCGTCCTCCACACAGATCCAAGACCGCATATACAGTCATAGTAGCCTTAAGGTCATAGTAAGCAGTACGTTACAAAAATATGTTCGCGTTTTCCAGTGACGAAAGAGCTTTCAATGTTGAATCATTTTCGCACAGGTACTGTCGTCCATTTGCCTACGTCGCATCCCGGTTTCCTCCACCAGCTTCTATTCGCCTCTATATAAAGGCTAATGGCTGGGCTGTCTTAGCTCTTTTCTGAGAACATTAATTTCTGTTAGGAATTGGACGTCTACATAATATTATACCCATACAACTGTTTAAAATAACTTAAAAGGGCCTCGTTAAGTAATTAACTGTCACGTGATTTCCTCCCTTTCTACGACCCTGCGACATAACCACTTGGACGGACAGTACATAGCATGTCTTGAGTAATTTTATCTTTTCGGATCGGGTAGAAGTGGAGATTGGATTTGCAATATGTAAGGTACGTACTCTTTTATAGAGTAGTACAGAATTATTTCAACATGAGTTACTGGTACGAAGGACGAAACTGGTAATTGGAATTACGTACAATAACCTATAGTACGATAATATGCACATTAGAACTGAAGCCTGTATCGAAATGAACGGCCACCATTTTCAAAAATGTGTTTAAATATCCATATTATGGTTATTTTTAAATTTAACTTCATTCTCCATATTGTACGCTGATGTGCTGTAGACAGTATAATATACACTGCATAATGAATACGTCCACATGGAAAGCTCAATTCGTGAGTAAAAACATTCATTGTTTATACTGTACTGTATTTTGATTAAAGAAAAACCTAATGAAAATTATCAAACTCAAAATCCCGATATTTCCTAGTTTACGTAAATGGATGAACTACTTTTCTTCCCTCCTGTACCTAGTAAAGTGATTTGTTTGTATTTTACGCCAGTGTCATCGAACTCCAGTCGTGGAAAGGGGTAGCAAACGGTGTTTCCGGTTCTCAACCGTTGATCCAAAGGTATAGCCAGGTTAATATTAGAAATGTTAGTAAAAATAAAATGATGTCCCTGTATATCTATTGCAAGGCCTCCAATTGCGGTAATAGTGAAGGTATTTTTATAATCCAACAGTATGTAAAGCTTTATAATTTATCAGATTAGAATTATAACAATTTAATATACAGAGAAAACAATTGGGATGAGATTGGGGTGCAGAAAGAGAGATAGAGAGAGATTTAAAGAAAAATAAATCGTCCAGCCTTAATTAAGGATCACCACGAGGATCCGAAAATTAATAGCAATAATGTAATGAATTAAATATGAACATTATAAAAATAAATTGTAATAATTAAGCACTGGCCACCCCGTTCCCCTGATCTCACAGCCTATGACTACAGGTTGTGGGGTTATTTGAAGGAGAAGGTTCATTCCTGGAAACCGCAAGATGTCGACATGCTGAAAATAGTAATTAAGGAAGAAATTCATGCTGTTCCAATGGACATGTATCATAAATCAATTAATGACTTCCCAAAGCGTTGCTTGGATGTGAATAGTGAACAGTTTGAGGCAATAAAGTGACCTGTTAGTATTGTTATAAGAGATTTGTTTAATTTTAAGAATTGTCTTTCCAACAGTAATGTCATGTTTCCTGTGCCAATACTGTCAACACACTACGCAATCAAACGTATAGTCATATTTCTGATACACTATCTATATAATTATCTGAAACTATTTGGTAATGTAGTTTTTGGTTTGGCATATTTTCTAGCTGAATGTTTGTTTCATAAGTTAGCGAAATTGTTGAAAACTTTAATATTTAGCTCATCTTATTCTAAGTTTTCATTACAAATTTATTGTCATATATTTTTGAAAATATAAGTTTTCCTAATATTTTTGTTGTAGCTCGTTTTTTCGAAAGTTAAATATTAACAACATACAATACTGTTAGAGACAAGAATTTTTACAGCTTATCTAAAGTATTACATTGATTGCTGAACTTTAGTTTCTGATCGTTTGAGTAAAACTTTGTTGTTCATTAATAGGCCTATTAATTTCTCTTAAAAAGTAGTGGCTTATGAAGAAAAATCAGAACTTATTAAATTCACAAAGTATTCTTTCTCAAGAAGAGCTCAGCACGTTTAAGGTAATAGAGAATGAACGGTAAAGTTTACATAGAAATATCTAGAATACTTTATGAGATAAAGCAACTTAAAAATAATTAATTTAGCATTGCTGATATAGGGAATCTAACGCCACCTTAATAATTACTTGGAAAATTATAGGGAATTTTCTGGAATTCACATTCGTCCGGTTATTCTTTCTTCTTTAAAATGGCAGCCATTGCTAGTCGCGTGTTGATCGAAACAGTTACCTCGTGTGCGTCAAGCAGTCAGTGTATGTGGTATGTGTGTTGTCCCCGCAACTGACAGAGTGCCACAAAATGCATCAGGGCAATGAAATTTTACGTGTGAATACAGCGCCGGCTGAACAGCAGTCATTGTGACTCTGACAGGGCAGATCATAATGAGATCAAAGACGAACGCGGGACACGTGTCACAAATTATTGCCAACGAGCGCTATCAGTTTGCTGTCGTAAAGCAAATAGTTCGATTTTTAATGCTATTTATCTTGTCCAAGATATTTTATGGTTTATGTGCTTTGTCAATTATTGCAGACCTGCGAAATAATAATAATAATAATAATAATAATAATAATAATAATAATATTATTATTATTATTATTATTATTATTATTATTATTATTATTATTAACAGAGACTGGAATGCTTTACCAGCTTACTAAAGGATTTACCAATAACCAAAAATGTATTTAAAAATAGGCTTAAGGACTTTATTAATAGACGGTAGACAAACTATTTAAAGATGTAGGGGAGACTCGTCTAATTTGGCAATATTTTGTATTTTGACACAGTTTGTAGTTACATTTTCTGAAATTAAATATTCCTCTATTATGGAATGTGTTTAAACATTAAATTCCAATAAACCTCTGAAAGAAAATTCTACAAATCTAAATTACTTTACACGTAACACACTAATAAATAACAAGTTGGCCTACATGTTTCCAGATTTGGTACTTCATCAGGATAATTTGGCAATAGTACAGGGGTAATTTGGCAATACGATTAAAAAATAAATTTTTCAAAATAAAACAATAGTACAAGGTTTATAAGACTTAATTTACTGGGACAAGAAATCACTAAATACCATAAACACAAAACAAAAGCAAGAAAAAAATTGAATGGATTTTTCCAACCACTCTTATTAATTATATTGAAGGGTTGTCTTCTAATTTCTGTTGTCAATAGCCAAAACCCAAGTTCTTGCATTTTGATTACACATGTCACCAGTTTTTGCTCTTCCTCAACGGTTAGAGCTAGGGGTCTTCCTTTTTTGGGAATGACAACGTCATCGGGTCCTGAGGATACATACAGAAACCTCTTTAAGTTGTTAAAGGACACATTGTACTTCTTAAAAGCCTTATATGTCGACCATCTAACTTTCAAAACACTCCCAACCGCAGCCCGCAAATCATCTTTGGAATATTTTTTCAGAAAAAAAATTGAATGGATTTTTCCAACCACTCTTATTAATTATATTGAAGGGTTGTCTTCTAATTTCTGTTGTCGATAGCCAAAACCCAAGTTCTTGCATTTTGATTACACATGTCACCAGTTTTTGCTCTTCCTCAACGGTTAGAGCTAGGGGTCTTCCTTTTTTGGGAATGACAACGTCATCGGGTCCTGAGGATACATACAGAAACCTCTTTAAGTTGTTAAAGGACACATTGTACTTCTTAAAAGCCTTATATGTCGACCATCTAACTTTCAAAACACTCCCAACCGCAGCCCGCAAATCATCTTTGGAATATTTTTTCAGAATAATGTCCTCGTTCCCTTGGCATATCTGCAACACACCGCACACAGTGCTGCATTGAAGACTGTAAAAATCCCTCACACGTCCCTACTCTTAAATTTTTACCATCGAGTACACATTCATGTTCAAAGAGAGCAGCAATATATCATTATAAAGGAAAATGGCTAATTCACACTACCCTGGAGAAGATATTTTTTGCTAAGAAGATCATAAAACGAGGTAAGGCCTGATGAGTTATTAACAGAAAATATTAATTATATAAATGGCTTACCTTATAATATGGAATCTCAGCTTTTGATATGTAATGCACAAACAAACATAGGTAATGAACAACACTTTTCTTCCGTCTTTGTATACACACGTCCACACAACCACCACGTCAACAGGAAGTATTCAGCACTTCTTTCTATTAGTAACAATATCTGCCACTAAAATGCGCGGATTCGAATGAAACAAAAACTAAAAGTACAGTCAGACGTTGCACTCTATGATCGTGTCATTGAACTTCATAAAACTCTGGAGGAAATTTGGCAATATAAGAAATACAAGAATATTACCAAATTTCCCATATTGCCAAATTTTCCGAGTTTCCCCTAATTGAAGTTTTCTTATTTGAAGTAGTGTCAGTAAAGTGTGTTGGTGTCAGTGAAGTTTTATAGTTTCTAATGGTAGAGCAAAGTATTTGAACAATGAAATGTTATTGGAGTGCCAGTGAAATCAGGTTAGTATCAGTGAAATGTGTCGTATTTCCAGTGCAGTGAGTGAGTTGACAGCGAAATGAGTGTAGTGCTGAAAGGTACTTGTGCATGCATGAACATTCATACTCGTGGGTTTCAGTTCGAACTTAGGGTGAAGATACAAATTAGATTTACTTTAAATGTTATTTTATTTGATCGTGCTTCATTTAATTTAGGATGCTCTTTGTTAATTTTATTATACTATTATTATTTATTAGTAGTAGTATTAATTATTATTAGCGTTATTATTAATTTATTATTAATTGTCATTGTTGAGTGTAATTACTTACCACTGCCACCGGCTATTTACCCTTTTTCAGCGTGAATACATAAATACATACATTATTATTATTATTATTATTATTATTATTATTATTATTACTACTACTACTACTTTTGAGCTACTGCTTTGAACACGACTCTAACTTAATTTTGATGTGCAGAATTGAATTCTGCTTACCAAATTTTCGTATCACATTTTTTTTTTCTTTTTTGCCGTGCGGGGAGAAATATCTTTCTAGCAATTTTTTATTTTAAGCAGGTACACTTTAAAATGCCCAAAACACATGATAAAATCTCAATTTTGAATCATGCCATATGGAAACACATTTTTTTCGATTTGCGGGCCCATGTTTACTGAAAATTTTTTGCGTCTGTTATTCTATACTTCCAACAGTTTCAGTATTCGCTATTAATTTTGATAGATCCTTTTAGGTATCATTATCTCAGAAACCACTATTTAAATGATGTTGAAAATAAAACTTAATTTTATAAGTTATTTGTAACACCTTATTTGACATCCTGTAAAGCTTTTTGGTACTCTTTATATTCAGATTAAGTATAAAAATATTATAATTTACATATAAATGTTATGCTGATTTTGTATTTAATATATTTTCATTGAACTCTCACTTTGAGAGAAAAACAGAGGTTAAGAGTGTTTTAGAATATGTTGCTTAGGAAAATATTTCAGGCTAAGAGGGATGAAGTTACAGGAGAATGGAAAAAGTTACACAATGCAGAACTGCACGCATTGTGTTTTTTACCTGACATAATTAGGAACATTAAATCCAGACATTTGAAGTAGGCAGGGCATGTAGCACATATGGGCGAATTCTGAAATGCATATAGAATGTTAGTTGGGAGGCCAGAGGGGAAAAAGACCTTTGGGGAGCCGAGAAATAGATGGGAGGATAATATTAAAGTGGATTTGAGGGACGTGTGATATGACGCTAGGAACTGGATTAATCTTGCTGAGGATGGGGACCAATGGCGGGCTTATGTGAGGGCAAAAACCATTTTTAAGTAAATATATATATTTTTAATTAAGTAATTTAAAAAATACTGTAATAAGTCTTCGGTTAAATAGAGCGCTATAAAATGTATGTGCATGGAAGAATTCATCTCTCTATCTTTAATAGTTTCTGAGGTAATGATATCTATATATGTTGAAATGTTTTCTGTGAACTTCATAATTCTGTCGTGTTCGGGTAAAGGGGGAGAAGTCATCTTTTTGTGCAGTTGGAATTTTGTTCCCCCAGATGAACACACAAGTTAAATTATACAAATGAGTGTGCAAAAATCAAAGAATACTAGCAGTTGTTGTGCTTTATTTGTGTAGAAAATTATTTGCAATAATGGTTCGAAATTTAATTTTCATTTTTCTTCAATCTCATTTTTATGACTTATCTCCCTTTACCCAAACACCACAGATTTAAAAAATCTGGTAATCATAAACAAACAGTCCATATTCTTATATTAAAAAGGTGTGTTTAATAAATGGTAAAATTGTCAGAGGGCATATCTTTAGTAGAAGTGAAAATATTAAGTATTAAATATGATAACATTAATAACGTCATTAGCCACAGACTGTAATAGAATTAGTAACTAGTGCCCCTTAACTTAGATGTTAAATTCAGTTTTAGAAAAAATTATTGATGAAATTATATTTCATTCATAAAGAAAATAAAATATAGGCCTAACTTTCCGGGAGAGATTAAACGGAGTAATGCGTTTCAGAATTCGGAAGGGGAAAATTTTGTCACCTGAGCACGAGTATGTATTCTTTTTGGGGGTGCTAGAGTGATTATTACATAAACCACAATAGACCTATGTATTTTATTCTAGCAATAAATTATTGTTATTATTATTATTATTATTATTATTATTATTATTATTATTACCTACCACTTTCTTTAAATAATGAAGGTAATAAATCAATTTCATCTATACAAAAAATTAAAATGCATAATTTTGACTGTTCCGACATAAATTGCAATTGTTCATTTATCAATGAAGTTAATGAGGTTAAATACTTAGAGATATAATTACTGATAATAATTTAAAATGGGATATTCATATTCATTATATTTGTAACAATTACGTAAAACAATATATTACTGTACTTTGTTTTTCTGAGAAATATTTTGTTAACTAACTGTTTACGTACAATTTATTTAGCTCTATTTGAATCTATACTTATTATTTTTATTTCAGTAGGTTATTTTGCGATCCTTTATCAACATCTTAGATTTTTTAGCGTCTGAATGAGATGAAGGTGATAATGCCGGTGAAATGAGTCCGGGGTCCAGCACCAAAAGTTACCCAGCATTTGCTCATATTGGGTCGAGGGAAAACCCCGGAAAAAAACTCAACCAGGTAATTTGCCCCAACCGGGATTCGAACCCGGGCCACCTGATTTCGCGGCCAGACGCGCTAACCTTTACTCCACAGGTGTGGATATCTATATTTATGTATGGTATTGTAGAATGAGGTGAAACTTATGAATTCAACCTTTATCCGTTAATTTTCTATAGAAAAAGTATTACAAATTTGTTTCAAAAAACAGAAATATTACTCAACTCAACTGTTTTTCAAACATTTCAAAGTTTTCAATATTAAACAAATGTATTATTTTATTTTATTAAAATATTTTCAAAAAATTTTAATAACTTTGAAAGGTATATAGGCTACATAAATATAGAACTAAAAATATGCATTCTTTGCGTTTATTGAACCTAATTGTAAAACCAATGCAGCTTTTTATCACAGCATGAGTCAAGGTCCTAGATTATTAAACAAATTTTATTCCAATAATATTAGTTTGAACACTAATCCTCTTCAAATTAATGAAAAAAAAAATTGTATTGGATTTATAGTTTGAGTTCAAAGATATTTAGGCCTAATACTTTTTAATTTGCATTTTATTCTCCACAATTTTATTTTTGTTTGTATTGGAATCCCCTCCTGAGCACGAATCTTACTCATTCAGGAGTGGGCTAGTTTATCTTATATTACTTTAACTTTTGTTCATTTGTAATTTACTAGCACAAAATAAATACATAAAATAAATTGATAATCATTTGTCTTTTAAGAACGCCTATCAAAGTGACCTAATATGTTACAAAGTAGGTAGGGTAAACTAGGTAGTTATTGACCAGTATACGGTGATTGACCGGTTCCTTTTTTCAAGTATATTGTGAATAAACCACGATCGTGATTTCACTTTTTGCTGCATATACCTCTAGTAACAACCCCTATTTGTGGTTAGTTGTCGCTGTTCATCCCACTGAGTTAGTGTCTGTTGTCTGAGAGGACTGAAATCGATTGGAGATGCAACTGAACGTAAACAAGTGTAAGTAACTAGAGAAATTGCTAAGAATAATGCACGCAATAATTTATTTATTCTGCAAAGGATACATAAATTCTGGTGCTCATTTTTACACTCACAGTGTGAGAAAAGGTATAAGGTTTCCGTCCACAGAATATTATTTTGTTAAAGTTTTTATATGACATAAAAATGCCCCGTGGTCAATCACTATAAAGTGTATGTCCGCAAACTACAGTGATTGGTCGTTCATAAATTATTTGTTAGAATAATGACCAATTTGCTCCAATTCTATATATGTTATTGGTTAAATGATGGGGATTTTTACAGGACTGATACTATATTATAATGCCTAAGCCAGGTAAAGTGCATTATACAGAGGAAGCTTTACGAAACGCTACAGAACCTGTCCGCAGTGGATTTGATTTAAATGAAGCTGCCAAGAAGCCTGGTGTCCTAAAAGCAACCTTAGCTTCCAGAAACAAATATCCCTTTGAAGGAAAAGTGTTCTTTGGTCCTCGTCTAGTGCTGGGTGAAGCTATTTGTAATAACATCAGAGAAATGACACACACTTGCTTCTGATAAGGCACAAAAGAGAAAAATGGAAGAAGAGGCAAGAGAACAAAGGAAGCGAATAAGAAATGAAAGAAAAGGCAGCGAGAAGAGTTCTTTTCTTATTTTTTTAACTTGGTTATTTAACGACACTGTATCAACTACGAGGTTATTTAGCGTCGATGGGATTGATGATAGCGAGATGGTATTTGGCGAGATGAGGCCGACGATTCGTCATAGATTACCTGAAATTTGCCTTACGGTTGGGCAAAACCTCGGAAAAACCCAACCAGGTAATCAGCCCAAGCGGGAATTGAACCCGCGCCCGAACGAAACTTCGGATCGGCAGGCAAACACCTTTGCCGACAGAGTTACGCCGGTGGCGAATAGTTCTTAATGAGAAAGATCAGAAGAAGAGAAACGAAACAGACAAGAAAAAAGTGAAAATTGTAAAAATGTATTGTTCAAACACTAATAAATGAGTATTCAATAACTGTGCAGTAGACGGTCAATCACTAATAAGCGTGTGGTCAATAACTGTGCAGTAGACGGTCAATCACTAATAAGCGTGTGGTCAATAACTGTACAGTAGACGGTCAATCACTAATAAGCGTGTGGTTAATAACTGTGCAGTAGACGGTCAATCACTAATAAGCGTGTGGTTAATAACTGTGCAGTAGACGGTCAATCACTAATAAGCGTGTGGTCAATAACTGTGCAGTAGACGGTCAATCACTAATAAGCGTGTGGTCAATAACTGTGCAGTAGACGGTCAATCACTAATAAGCGTGTGGTCAATAACTGTGCTGTAGACGGTCAATCACTAATAAGTGTGTGGTCAATAACTGTGCAGTAGACGGTCAATCACTAATAAGCGTGTGGTCAATAACTGTGCAGTAGACGGTCAATCACTAATAAGCGTGTGGTCAATAACTGTGCAGTAGACGGTCAATCACTAATAAGCGTGTGGTCAATAACTGTGCAGTAGACGGTCAATCACTAATAAGCGTGTGGTCAATAACTGTGCAGTAGACGGTCAATCACTAATAAGCGTGTGGTCAATAACTGTGCAGTAGACGGTCAATCACTAATAAGCGTGTGGTCAATAACTGTGCAGTAGACGGTCAATCACTAATAAGCGTGTGGTCAATAACTGTGCAGTAGACGGTCAATCACTAATAAGCGTGTGGTCAATAACTGTGCAGTAGACGGTCAATAACTGTAAAAGTGGACTTGTTGTGTTTATTTAATTTATCTTTGCATTAAAATTTTATTTTTTCTTTTGTTTATTGATTTTGATTTGTTTCTGAATCTTCACTTGACCCAATGCCTTTAAAATTCTCTCAATAAGTTACCACTGTTTTCCGCTATTTCATTGTTTTATTATTCATTAGCTTAAGTGGTCAATCACTATACAGTTTACCCTATGTGAATTACAGCATTAGGAATGAGAACGTATAAATACCGTCGCCATGCTAGAAGGACTCCGGGAATGAAACTGATTTACGAGCGTCCTGCCTTTGCCGAAAATGTTGGTATGGCAACAATGCCCTGGTGACAAGTAGCGCAGTCGGTGGACAGTGTCACAACAAGCTGCCTACAGTAGGAAGCAGATGTCATCCAAGCCCAGGATCTGCCTGCATATGTTGTGTCGTCATATGAGTGTTAATGAAATACCCATGAATTATTTAACAGCACACAAGGTGAAGGATAATAAACCGCATCAATTTATCACTTTCACGCTGTTTTAATTGCTCACCGTGCTCTCTGCATTGTACAGTTCATTCTGTATTTGGGATTCATAAATTATTTTTAAAAACAAATTGTGGAACTTTTCTTCTCTCATTGAATTAAATGTACATCATTATTATGAAAATTTAACATAAAATTTGTATATTTGACTATTTTACTGTGTGTTTTAACATGTGAGATATTGTAGTTGAAAATACATTTTTCTTAAAATGTTAGTTTGTTTAGAGTTTCTAATTTAGTTTCTCTTCTGCGTGATATGAAGTCAAATATATATATTATACTGCCTTTTCATTAGTATTAATTTACTTTTGTTTATATTCCATAGTTCATCTTTATATCAGTGGCACCAATAGCAAAATGCCCTTCAATTGAAGACCTCGGTGCAAAAATCGGTCGAGATTTTTCACTTTATAGCACATCTGCCTGCGAAGAAAGACAGGCAGAAGACAAAAGTCGTTGCAAGATCATAGGGTATTATAATATTATTATTATTATTATAATTATTATTATAAATAAAATATTAGTAAATAAATAAAAAAAGAAAAAAATATTATTAATAATAAAATATTAGTAAATAAATAAAAAAGAAAAAATTATTATTATTATTATTATTATTATTATTATTATTATTATTATTATTATTATTATTATTATTATTAAAATATTAGTAAGTAAATAAAAAAGAAAAATTCACCATCATCATCATCATCCTTCACGAATTAGGCCTCTGCAGACCTGTTTCGGCCCCATCTAGCAGTCTTCTTAAAGGTCTTCCTGGTCGACGATGTCCTCTAGGTTTATACTGCATCATAATTTTTGGGATTCTTGAATTTTCCTTTCTTCTTACATGATCTAGCCAATTGAATTTGTATCTGCTGATTTTTTCTTCTACTGACTCTACTTCTAATTGTTCTAAAATTTCTTCATTCCTTTTTCGGTCTAAAAGAGTATATCCTGCTGTCCTCCTCAAAAATTTCATTTCCGTTGCTTTGATTCTGTTCACGTCTTTTTTCTTTAATGACCAAATCTCGCTTCCGTATAAAATGGTGGGTAATGCTAGTGTATTATATATTTTTATTCTTGTAGATTTTTGTACTAATTTAGCTTTTAATGCAAAAAACCTATCTTAGGGAAAATTACATTACTTTCAAGTCTCAAACAAGCAGTATAAGGACAGAAAAAAGAAAAATTATTATTATTATTATTATTATTATTATTATTATTATTATTATTATTATTAAAATATTAGTTATTTAAAAAAGGAAAAATTATTATTATTATTATTATTATTATAATTAATATTATTATGAATAAAATATTAGTAAATTAATAAAAAAGAAAAAATTATTATTATTATTATTATTATTATTATTATTATTATTATTATTATCATTATTATAGGTTTGGAAGTAAATCCCGAAAAGACAAAGTATATGATTATATCTCGTAACGAGAATTTTGTATGAAATGGAAATATAAAAATTGGAAATTTATCTTTTGAAGAGGTGGAAAAATTCAAATACCTGGGAGCAACAGTAACAAATATAAATGATATTCGGGAGGAAATTAAACACAGAATAAATATGAGAAATGCCTGTTATTATTCGGTTGAGAAGCTTTTATCATCCAGTCTGCTGTCAAAAAATCTGAAAGTTAGAATTTATAAAACAATTATATTACCGGTTGTTCTTTATGGTTGTGAAACTTGGACTCTGATTTTGAGAGAGGAACATAGGTTAAGGATGTTTGAGAATAAGGTGCTTAGGAAAATATTTGGGGTCTAAGAGGGATGAAGTTACAGGAGAATGGAGAAAGTTACACACCACAGAACTGCACGCATTGTATTCTTCACCTGACACAATTAGGAACATTAAATCCAGACGTTTGAGATGGGCAGGGCATGTAGCACGTATGGGCGAATCCAAAAATGCATATAGAGTGTTAGTTGGGAGGCCGGAGAGAAAAAGACCTTTGGGGAGACCGAGACGAAGATGAGAAGATAATATTAAAATGAATTTGAGTGAGGTGGGATATGATGATAGGGACTGGATTAATTTTTCTCGGGATAAGGACCAATGGCGGGTTTATGTGAGGGCGGCAATGAACCTCCGGGTTCCTTAAAAGCCAGTAAGTATTATTATTAGTATTATTATTATTATTATTATTATTATTATTATTATTATTATTATTATTACATTTGTCGAATGCTACAGGCCACTAGTATAACAAGACAAGAATAATAATAATAATAATAATAATAATAATAATAATAATAATAATAATAATCACCATGAAATCTGAAAGTTGCCAAAATATTCGTTTTTCCGTGCTAGAACGAAATATTGAGTTGAATTTATCTCTTGTGTACATGATTTATAGAAATACGTCACATTTATTCATAATTATAACCTATAACTTTAATATCTCGGACAGTTGTGAACAGTTGTAATGTCATAAATTCCTCCTCCATGAAGAGAGAGAAACAGAGAAAGTGCACACTGCAAAAAAAATGACTCGTGAGCGGGAATAATGATGAATGCACCACAAGCCACAGGCTCGGTCATTGGGTGCAGCTGCAGCGAACCACAGAGCGTAGTTTTCGTAATTTCACGACCATTTACGAAGCGGTTGAAAAGAGCGTTAAATGAAATAATGCATCAGAAATAAGGGTGCCAGGAACGATACTACACTCACATAGTGTGCTGCATTGTGTTACTGATAATGTTAATTACGATGAAATTCTCTGTAGTAATGTCACGAGAGGTCTGAGATCTGCCGATAAATCCACGAGCGAACCGAGTGGATTTATCTGGGAAATCTCAGATCTCGAGTGACATTTATTAGGACTATTTCGTGAATAAAAAAAATTTAATAATATATCCCTAAAATTCGATCACAAAATGTTAATAATTGTATATTAAGGAATACTTAACCTATTCAGACATTGTGAAGTTGAAATACTCGTAGATGAATATCGATTATTGCAATAAAGAAATTCGATGTTATTATTCAGTAATGCCAATTGCGAAAAGCGAAATACAGGTTTAACAATGTTAATTACATGTACTGCACTTTTCTATTATTATTATTATTATTATTATTATTATTATTATTATTATTATTATTATTATAACAAATACATTTTCATTATCTGCTGAAATTCATAATTTAATTTAACAGTAACACTGGGGACAGCTATATACCAATGCATATGTAACTTATTCACAGCGAAACATGTTGCTACACAGTGAAGCCATCTCTTTATAGATAGGCCTAATTAAAATACGAATTTTATTACTCCATACGAAAGGCAGTTTGATCAAAGACATTATTACTATGCAAGGTCTTTGAGTTTGATATGCGATGATGTTACATAAATTTGAACGTCTATTAATTGTTTAATTTCAATACAAATGTTATAGGCTACAATTTTATAGGTTACGTTACCTGTGGAAGCAGGACCAATGTCAGCTGTGCCATGTTTCGACCGTTACTTACAATGAGTGCTACACAAAAGCATTCTTATAGCTCGACAAACGCATTCTCTCTGTAGTGTGTAACGGAACTAAAGCTGCATCTACACAATTAAATATTCCTTGCGATAAATTGATAGCGATAAATCTAGCTGTAGAAATTATCGCAAAGTCTGACTGTGATTGGTTGGAATTAAAATTTTCATTACACTTCATTGGTCGAAAATGGAATGACGTCATATAAACGAAATAGTCCAATTAATTTCATTTTGTATCCCTCCAGTTAAGTCAGAAGAAATTTATTTTATATTGAAAGAGTGAAAAACCTACGTATTTCATAAGAACTCGCCATTAACTAAAATGTTCAAGCATAATTAATTAAGCGAGGAAATTAATAAATTTTTGATACAGAAATTTTATCCACATTTATATAAAACAATGAAATCGATTACAAATTTTACAGCAGACGAAAAAAATCTATTTTATCGTTGTCCACCCGTAGTATTAAGAATCAAATTTGGACTTAAATGTGTCTGAAAGGATATTAAATGAATATGCCAAGTGCCCAGTTTCAGGAAATTACGCCTAAAAACTGTTATTTACGTTACAGTAAAATACGTGTAAATAATGTGTAATTAACGTAATAAACGTAAAATATATAGAAAACCTCCAAATAACTTTTATTTTCACTCTTTCTTTGTTCAGTTTGTGAAGAAAATTTACCCTTTGAATTGCCAACAAACCTAGCTTATAACTCGAGACTACCAATTAATGTTAAAAAAATGGAGACCTTAAGAAGATTTTGCAGTATATACTGAGTGAAGTGAAATGTTTATATACAGGACTGTACACATGGCCTACGACCAACAAAGATAGTAATACCAGTGGAAGCGAAGATTTAAAAAAATAAGTTTCTTAATGTTCTGACATACAAAAAGTCTATTGTATTGTATTGTAGTGTATTGTATTGTGTTGTATTGTATTGTATTTATTAACTTTTCATGGTATTCATACATTGCTTCACAGCTAGAATATGGAACAAGTCGAAAAACTTAATATTATTATAAAGTCTAAATTATAGTCACAGTCTAGATGAAATATATACAGACGAGATTTACAATATAGTCTACTAGTACAACACAAAGTTTTAGTATCAATTTCATGGTGTTATTGAGTGTCATGAATTCACCTACAGAATAGAAGGCGTGAGAAATTAGGTACTTCTTTAATTTGGCCCTAAATAATTTTATGTTTTTAGTTTCGTTTTTTATATCGATAGGGAGGCTATTAAAAATGTTTACTGCCACTCCTTTTTGATAGCACGATAGACTTGCCGATGGAGTATGAAAGTCATTTTTGACGTGTATTTATGCTATGAACTGTTGAATTAGTTACAAAGTTTTCACGATTACACACGAGGAAGATTATTAATGAAAACATATACTGACAAGCCATGGGCATTATTTGTAGTTTTTTTAAAGTAGTCCTACACGATTCTCTAGATTTGGCACCTACTATTATTCTAATTACTCTCTTTTGTAATATAAATATATTGTTACTATCTGTGGAATTTCCCAGAATATTATTCCAAAACTCATTACCGAGTGGAAGTATGTGAAGTATATTGTTTTTAAGGTATTGATATTTACTATCTTTTGCATAGATCTAATAGCAAAACAAGCTGAATTTAGTTTGGGGATAATTTCTTTAATATGATTTTTCCAATTTAACAAATTATCGATTTTTAACCCAAGAAATTTGGTTGTTGTTGTTTCTAATAGGGATCTATTATTAATTATTGTGCTAGAAATTTGCGACGTTGAATTTGGACAGGATTTAAATTGAATTATGTTAGTTTTGTTACAATTTAATACTAATTTATTGACTGAGAACCAGTCACATATTTTGAAGAGAATTTCCTCTGTTGAAGAATGGAATGTGTTGGAGTTATTGGCTGTAATTACTATACTTGTGTCATCTGCAAATAATATGGGATGACCTACATCTTTTATTAGGGGGGCAAGATCATTTATAAACACTAGAAAAAGTAGGGGACCTAATATTGATCCTTGAGGAATTCCATTATTAATAGTTCCCCATGTCGTTGCAGATTTCATAGTTGTATTGACTTCAACTTTCTGTTTCCTATCTATGAGATAGGAGTGAAACCATTGGTGTGCAACACCTTTAATTCCATGATAATCTAATTTATCTAGCAGCATTTTATGATTTATACAGTCAAATGCTTTGGATAAATCACAGAAAATCCCTCCAACTTGTAATTTTTATTAACTATTCAACCATGCTTCCCAACTCTTTGATGATTAGTCATTTACCACATAAAATTTGGAAAATTATTACATTTAATGAGTTATTATGTTCAAATTATAATAGCTACCTTAAATTGTTATACTACAGAAAGGCCTTTGTCACTAGAATCGTTTATTTAAAAAAAACCCCACAAGTGACAAGAACAAAACTTTCGGGAAATAAATAAAAACTGTTTAGTTCAATTAATTTTATTTTAATTGTCAAAATGTACTGGTATTTAACAAGTGATATTAGTTGCTAAATGTTAGATTTATTTAATATTAGTTGCTTATTATAATATGTATAAAGTCTCCCAAAAAATAAATTAGGATGTTATGGGGTTTTTCCAACAAGCAAACTGAAAGTATAAATGGCAATTAAAATTTATTATATGTGCCGTCTATGCTTATCCTTATTTAACAAATATATTGGTTATACAATATTTTGTTACATAATATATCTATTTAAACGTTTTCGGCTCTATAGAGCCATCATCTCTACACGAGATGTTCTGTAATAGATGCATGTGAATTATTAAGATCTTGGCATTAATAGCATTGAGATATGTATATACTTTGTTCTGGTAACGAGCATCATTGAAAACTTTGAGTATAGATATTACATTTGATACTTTCTTCCCCACAGCTGTCGCCCCAGCTCCTACCAAACATGGAAAGCTACATAACCATCAAACTGGACGACTATTAATTCTGATCTTAACAATTTTAAAGTATTTTAGTTAATTTTATCATCAACAATTGTAACATTTTATCACGGCCCATGAGCCGCTTTGTATTTATATTGTAATTCTGCCTTACAATTATTGATTTTACATAGAAACATGTCATTTTAAATTTTAATATTAATTGAGTTTACTTGTACGGCAACATATAGTGTACTCACACCATACATATGGGCTTACTTGTTTCTGATGATGGCTCCATAGAGCCGAAAACGTTTAAATAGATATATTATGTAACAAAATATTGTATAACCAATATATTTGTTAAATAAGGATAAGCATAGACGGCACATGTAATAAATTTTAATTGTCATTTATAGTAATTAGCTTATCGGCCCCATCATGCCTCTTAAATTTGTAAAAACTGAAAGTCGGTAAAGCACTGCTATTTTTATAAGTATTAGAGTGAATGGAAGTATCAACAATGTTATAATCTATATGAAAACTACAGTATAAAATCACAAAAAAGTAATAAATCTGCTGCAACAGACATTTTTCTTATCAGGACTTAATTTGTCTGGACTTTTTTTTTTTTTTTTTTGTTTAGATTTACTTAGCCGGTCAATATCTGCCGTAGAAATCGTCACTGTCTTGCAGTCGTCTATTTTACATAACAGATCAACCGAAACCTGACACACAGAGTTCAAGTACCCAGTATTAGTAAACGATGTAAACAACTGGATACGCTAGAAGTGACTAGTGACATAGACCGCTGTTCCAACAAAAAAATTCATGGTTGTAACTCGTGTAGAAGCGCCTCTGTTATGGATATTGAAAAACAGTTTTTGTTACAGCTGTGCAAGACTATACAGAGTATTATTCCATTAAAAACTCGATTTTGAAAAATTGTAACATAGACCGTTATTCGATTCAGCGCTTTAATGGAAGACATTTACTTTGAAGGTTTCAGCCACTAAAACAATATTTATGACTGTCAGGGGCCAAAATCACAATGATATGGGGTAGCTATAAATAATACAATAACTGATCAAATCTCTAATTTTGATATTATTTCCGTTGTAAGCTGTCATGTAATGTTAAAGATGATGTTAATATAAAATTCAATAAGCTTAGGCAAACTAATGTAATAACGGGCAGAAACTTAAGGAATAAGACATAAAAATCTACACAGAAATGTCTTGTAATGTAACCTTAGGTCAGTGATGTCAAAGTAAGCGCATTTTTCTGAACTTGACGTCGTGCGCGGGCATCAAGCGCTAAGTATGGAAAGAGGAAGGATTGTGTGTATGAATACGCAGTCTGTTGGATTAAGAAAACAGTGGTGCACAAACTTCAAACGGAAATTGAAATGTTATATCGTTATTTTTATATGGCTTCTTTCTGTTTGATATTATCTATATTGTCTGTAAAACAAAAGTACTAATACCAATTTCTTAATACTGCAGTAGTGTTTTAAATCTTAATAACATAATAAAGAGTTGAGAAGGAATATTTACATAAATTCCATAGTAGTACAACTATACTGTACTAAATGGATGAAACACATCATTCGTAAAGAAAGTGATATCCCAAAAAAAGAGATTGAGTATGACATGATAAGTTGGAATTTATATTGATGGTACCTTTAGCCTTATAAAGTAATCAATAAACTAATCAAAACAATATTGCAGTACAAAGCAAAGTTACCTAGGTGCTGTATATGTTTTAAATATAACCAATATTCCATAACAAAACTCTTATCGCATTACGCTTTTAAGGTGATATTGGTGAGCAACTTCCTATCATCAGAATATTAAATTATTTTCTCGAAATGTGCTGAAGCTATAGAGCTGACATTTTTACAACACATGGGCACGTATCTTTTGCTTATGATGTAACAGTAGTTGCTTTGTTAATTCATTTCCTTACAAACAATTTCCATGCGAATATTTTCAAAATTGTTAATACACTATCTTCAGTAATACGTATTTACGGTATATTAGATTTACGAAAACATTCTGTAAGACTACTAAATAAATAGGCCTATATCTGAAAATTTCACTTTTCTATAAACAAAAGCTGAGAAAATATTTCTTTTGAATAAAAAAAATCAAACTTGTGAAAAATGAGCATTAAAATTAAAACTTACATTCTTATAATGCACTTATACTCCTCAGACAAATCTAAAAATTAACATGGCTACAGTTTTAATAAGTTTTCTTCCCTTTATCCATTGAATCAATGCTGGCCATCCCTGAATATAGCTCGACCAAGCGGCATATACCACCTCTTTCGTCTGTCTCTTTTCTTTCCTCTGTAAAGCGCTCAGGCTCTCCTATGGGCATCAATTGACATGACTGCCTTAGGTTGAAGGAATACGTTCACCGATGACTTAAGATCCTTTCCGATGTTTTACGAAGATGAATATACGTCACCAAATATGTCACTACTGACGTCAACATATCGTTAGCTGTGTAGCGGGCAACGAGGTTGCGAAAACTCTCATAGTATCGGGACCGTAAATCCGCTATCACCAATTTCTGTGGACACTGTCAACTTTCGTAGTTAAATAAGCGAATAAAAATTCACTCTTTCTATTTTACATTACCCCTTTCTCTTGCTTTCCCCCCATTCCATTTTCCCTCTTTCATTTTCTATTTTTTCTTACTCCCAAGAGATTTTAATGTGTGCTGCCTTTGAAATCTGGATACACTTCTTTGTTCCTTTGATATAATGTAAGAAGCAGAATGTTAGTTGTCTGGGGACATGTGTGAAGCGATTATAAAGAGATTTGCTGTAACGGATGAATAAAGATGGAATGAGATTTGAGCTAGTCCCAACGCTCTCTCAATCCAGAATCGGAGAAGAACACGGGGAATATAATCTGGGAGGATATCATTCGTTGGCGGATTATCAAAAGGCACCATATCCTGCTCTGCGCACCAGCTTTGCGAGTCACAACTTTGAAAGCATAATATGAAAGTTGTGAATAGAGTGAAGCGCATAAGAACAGGTAATTCAGTTAAGAGGCGTCATAATACAAATTCATAGAGAGGAACCGAGAGTTTGTCTTCGTCTCCAACGGCTGGATTTCACCTTCCACCTGCTGCCCTCGTCACCTCTAGATAAAGGCAGATCAAGGATCTCACCTTAGGCGAGAACAAAGTCTGGTATTACAATACTGATTTATAAACATCTAATAATAATAACACAGCTGAACTAGGTTACAGCCTACAGGGTTAATTAAAAGTCCCGCACCACCTAAATAACTTTTGAAGCATATGGTTCAGTGACTTGAAATTCGGTGTGTGGAGATAGTCGTATTCTAAGGACTCAATGATGGTATTACCGAGTTTTTTATACTTCCGATTTAACCGGAAGTAACTCCAATTCTTTTATTTTGAATGGAGTACCCAATATATCTATATTTTTGCGAATAATTCTCATTAAGAGCTTTTCAAAAAATACCCACACTAGATACTTCTGTTAAAATTTAATTTTGCTAAATAAAGAAAATTGAAAAGTGTAGATCTAACGAATAATACGAGTGAAACGCTTCTTTTGTTTACCGTGATTTGATTGCCCTTTTTTATATCTATGGAATACGAGTAAAACGCTTCTTTTGTTTGCCGCGATTTGAGTGTTCTTTTTTATATCCATAGAATACGAATAAAACGCTTCTTTTATTTGCTGTGATTTGACTGTCCTTTGTTTATGTCCATAGAATACGAGTAAAACGCTGCTTTTATTTGCTGTGATTTGACTGTTCTTTTTTATATCCATTGAATACGAGTAAAACGCTTCTTTTATTTGGTGTGGTTTGACTGTTCTTTGTTTATGTCCATGAAATACGAGTAAAACGCTTCTTTTGTTTGCTGTGATTTGACTGTCCTTTGTTTATATCTATGGAATACGAGTAAAACGTTTCTTTTATTTGCTGTGATATGACTGTCCTTTAAATATGTTCATGGAATGCGAGTAAAATGTTTCTCTCGTTTGCTGTGATTTGACTGTCATTTGTTTATTTCTATGGAATACGAGTAATACGCTTCTTTTGTTTACTGTGATTTGAATATCCATGGAATGCGAGTAAAACTCTTCTTTTATTTGCTGTGATTTGACTGTCCTCTGTTTATATCCATGGAATGCGTGTAAAACGCTTCTTTTATTTGCTGTGATTTGACTATCCCTTGTTTATATTCATGGAATACGAGTAAAACGCTTCTTTTGTTTACTGTGATTTGACTGTTCTTTGTTTATGTCCATGGAATACGTGTAAAACGCTTCTTTTATTTGCTGTAATTTGACTATCCCTTGTTTATATTCATGGAATACGAGTAAAACGCTTCTTTTGTTTACTGTGATTTGACTGTTCCTTGTTTATGTCCATGGAATGCAAGTAAAAATCTTCTTTTGTTTGCTGTGATTTGACTGTCCTTTATTTATATCCATGGAATACGAGTAAAACGCTTCTTTTGTTTGCTGTGATTTGACTGTCCTTTATTTATATCCATGGAATACGAGTAAAACGCTTCTTTTGTTTGCTGTGATTTGACTGTCCTTTATTTATATCCATGGAATACGAGTAAAACGCTTCTTTTGTTTGCCGTGATTTGACTGTCCTTTATTTATATCCATGGAATACGAGTAAAACGCTTCTTTTGTTTGCTGTGATTTGACTGTCCTTTATTTATATCCATGGAATACGAGTAAAACGCTTCTTTTGTTTGCTGTGATTTGACTGTCCTTTATTTATATCCATGGAATACGAGTAAAACGCTTCTTTTGTTTGCTGTGATTTGACTGTCCTTTATTTATATCCATGGAATACGAGTAAAACGCTTCTTTTGTTTGCTGTGATTTGACTATCCTTTATTTATATCCATGGAATACGAGTAAAACGCTTCTTTTGTTTGCTGTGATTTGACTGTCCTTTATTTATATCCATGGAATACGAGTAAAACGCTTCTTTTGTTTGCCGTGATTTGACTGTCCTTTATTTATATCCATGGAATACGAATGAGTTTGTGTACGCCTGTGTGGTTGTATTTGTTTGTTTGTTTGTGTTGTTTTGTGTAGAGATGTTTTTTTAGAGTATTATTTGTTATTTATAGGCCTATTGTTTTTGTTACAACATCGCATACAACAGAAATGATACTCTACGAAAACATCTCAACACACAAACAAACAAATACAACCACACAGGAGTATATAAACTCAAATGCAACACCTGCAACAACTTGTACATAGGACAGACAGGCAGATATTTTCAAACACGTTACAAAGAACACATCACAGCCATAACAAAATTACAAAACACTTCCACGTATGCAGAACACATCACAAATGCTAACCACACATACAAAGACATAACACAGACATGGAAATTCTACACATCCAACCAAAAAGCCAGAAACTAAACACACTAGAAAAATACGAAATATACAAACACACAAAAACACATCCAAAAGAAATTCTCAACATACAACTCAATTTCAGAACACACAGTCTTTGACTCCACATTACACTACACAAACACACCCCCAAAGGAAATAAAACAAAAGGCGCCAAGACCAGCAACAACCAGTTCTGATTATGGCCAATAGCAGGTCGAAATATGTAACAAGATAACATAAAATTTAACACGTGGAAGACGCATAATACGATTTCCAAAGTAATATAGTGTTAAAAGTTGTGTAATCAAGATATTTAATATAATTTATTAAATATCATATGCAGGCAAACATGACACAAAATAAAACAATAATAGTGAGATTTATGTAACTAGGGTTCGAGACAAGTATGCGAGCTGTCACCCATATTCTTTTATTTATAAAAACAAATTAATTTTTCGTCCTGCAAAGGAATTTATAATAATACATTTGTTAGGATCAAATTTCTGCATATTTTAAGGACAAAACTAAAATTCTTTCAATCATTTATTATCATAATACACTGCTCTCTTAAATTGACTCAGCATATTGGGAATTAAATCAGTTGCTTTCCCCAAACACACTGTGAAGTGTTTCATATGCAATAATTTTTATCTCCAAAAGGAAGCAAAAACGAGAAAAATTGTATTTTTGTTTCAAATATCTCAATGAATAACCCCCTGAAATTAATGACTTTACTTACTGTTCACACTGTATAGACAGTATACATCAGTCTACCGTACAATATGTCTAGGGAAATGTACTTATTTCTTATAATCTTATTTTTAATTTGTAAAATATGTTTTTAAGATTGGTAGTAGTTTCATTATTTGTTTGTGCGAGATCGTGCGTATTTGCTTGGTTTCCGCACAAAACTAATCCGCGGAGAGTCTAAAATTCCACATTCAGTATTCCCAACCTAACACACATAACAATTTCCCTCTTCTTACCGCTTAAGTGACATATTGATTTTACTGCTTTAGCCTTTTAACATATTATTTTTAGAGACGTTCAATATAGTAATAATTATAAATTCGAAACTTACCACTGCTATTTCACCTAAATTGCACTGTTAATTATTGTTTTTAAATATTTGCAAAAATTAAGTAAACTCTACAACTCCACTAAAGTTACTGCATTCGTGATGCAAGTAACATTAAGGAAGCCGTGAAAAAATCAACAAGATTCCAGGCTCATCATAGACTGGGGGAAAAAAAAGACAGACGTATATCACGGCCTGCTGGAGTATAGTAAACACAGAAAACATTTTAAAGCAACAATGTTGAAGATAGATATTTTTGTTTTGCAAATTTGTCGTCATTCAACAGAAACTAAGATGGAGATTTCATTGCAACTAATTATAAATTCCTCTTTCAGGTATGTAATAAACGATCTTCGCACAAAATAATGTACGATACACGAGCGGTATGTTTTCTTTCAATTCTCGGAAATTAAAAAAGCTCAACTACGTTTCGCTTTTTGAAACTTTTCCTCGAACATGAAAACTTCAACATACCGCTCTTGTAACGCATATTACTATTACAAAACAGAGTAGCAAACGACTGCTTCAGCGTATGTATCGGACAATAGTACATTATGCAACGAGCCTATAATGGTAGTAATTAAGATGCAAGTACAATTGTTTATGAAACGAGCGCAAGCGAGTTTCATAATTTTCATACGAGCGTCATAATTACCATTATAGGCAAGTTTCATACGACTTTTTATGCTCGACTATATTTATAACTTGAAAGTATTGAAAATTAGGTCTTTTTATGGTTATGTGCGAATCACCTGAATTGTGAGATGTGCGCAGATGCGAAAGTGTTGATTTTTTCAGAGGCCGAATTTCATTGACCTTGGCACAGAATAATATTAACATTACTGTGATATAATCTGAAAATTGATTTAGAATTGAAAAACGAGATGACAAAATGAATTTATTTGAATATTATTTACAATTAACTCTAATTATTATAGTAACAGAGTATAACCTTCTGCGACAGTATTGGATTTCCAGCCTCCGTGACTTTTCGCTAATTCTCTTTCGATTGCATATCCGAGAATAATCGATACTTGCGGTTTTATAACGGTACAAAGCTGACTTGTAATTGGCTGAACACCTGTACTTTAACGAGTAGGTGTACTTTAATGGCATGCATTAAAGGACTGCTACCAGGTGTATAATTACTACATTTCGGCATGGTCGAGCATAAAGTAAATAATGACTGTCTATTCTCATTTTCAAAAACATCAGACTCACAAAATACTTTTTTCCCCGGCTAACCTTGACAGTTACAGGAAAACATTACTTGACTTTTTCTTCAGTTATTTATGCTCTACCACCAAACTTTTTTGGCAATTTATATCGCTTACATCCTGTATAGTAGATATGGCTATATTTTAATAAAACATACATTTTGTTTTTTTTAAGTTATCTGTAAATCTATAAAAATAAAATATAGTTTATTTCTACGACTGTACAGGCCGATTTCGGGTTGATTAGTCTATACAACTTGAGGCATTAATAGGCCAGGGTTACATTGAAGGATTAAAATGTGCATTGAAGGATATTGAAGTCGCAAATTTAATATTATCCCCACAATAAGCCTGCATACCGCCATGTAAAGGTCTGGCACGACCCAATCAGCTCTGTCTAGAATGATTCGGATATCGGATATTGGTGTAAGCTATGCATATTGGATATCGGATTTTGTACTCTGGACTCTATTTTTCATTTCGTTTTAGAGCCTCGGGCCTGCTATCGACCTATGCTGATTCAAAAAAAAAATATATGAATGGTCGTAAAAAATGAAAGACTTGTGAATGTATTTCATTGTCCTGCTGTATTTACGATGTTTGACATGAATTGAGAACTCAGTGCCGAGGAAAATATTTGAGTGTTGACGTCATTTATTGACTCATCTTTCAATCCTGGGTTCCTGGCTCCGTGCATAAAACGAAGTGACTTTCGCTACTAGGATGACTACTATTTAGATATCATATGTTCCGTAACACATTATAAACCCATTAACAGTTACAGGATAAAGGGAACAACCGTCATGGAGTATTCGCAGGAAGAATGAAAACCGGTTTTCTGCTGTCAGGGAGCAAGCGACAACTAAAGGTACGGTCACACGTCGCTACTTTTGCAGCGCTACTTTTGTACTGCAGCTCCAATAGTTGCGTGTCGTGTTCACACGTAAGCCAAAAGTAGCGCGCTGCACGCTACTTTTCGTGCTGCGCAACCCGAGCGCTGCAAAAGTTGCAACTGGAGGTTGCGAGCCTGTTCACACGCAATGCGCTACTTTTGCAGCCGCAGTCATGCTGCAGGTTTCCATCTCCGTGTTGACTTCTCAATATACATTTTGTGGTTATGTTCGCATTATTAAGAAACTCATGCGAAAGCTTCCTTATCTATTATTTTCTTTTCTGTCGTATCTAGTATTCAGAAATTGACATTATTTTTACTATAAGGCTTTTAAAAACGCCTATATACTTAAATTATAACCAACAGTATATTCACGTAATCAATGTTGGCAACCCTCCTGTTTGAAACTACGCTACGGAAAATTTAAAAAATGAATTATATCGTCAGCAATTATGCTCAGACTGTGTTGTGTATTTAATAACTGTTACAAATAATTTATTTTCATCACATTTAACATTAAAATATATCCAAACAATAAAAGTATCATTGACACATTTGGGTGGTAACACTGGTTGCAACCGCAGCAAAAGTTTCAACAAAACCGATATCAAAAATGCTGCGGCTGCAACCCTGAGAACCCTGTTCACACGTCGCTACTTTTAAGCTGCGCGCAGCATGAAAAAGTAGCGGGCAGCAGGTTCGGCAGGCGCTACTTTTCGGGTTGCACCGTTGTTCACACGTCGCAGTACAAGAGTTGCGCAGTTTTTTGTACTGCATCGCTGCAAAAGTAGCGACGTGTGATCGTACCTTAACTTGAGATCTGTTTACAGTAGTTGTTAGAAAACGAAATTATACACAATAAAAATAGATTCTGATTACTTTCGACTGCAAATCTCCTACATTCATTCAGTCATTATATTCTGCCCAAGGGCAGGTCTTTTAATACAAAACCAGCATTCTCCAGTCTTTCCTATTTTCTACCTTCCTCTTTGTCTCTTCATATGACTCATATCTCCTGCACATGACCTTGAAATTCTTAGTCCTCAGAGAATGAGAGCCGTGCAGCGTTGCCTTGTCGCGATTGCCACGTCTCTCGAAATTAATCGCTGCATTTGGGGTTCAACGCTAGCGCGTTGGACTTCCATCAAAGCGACCCGGGTTCGGTCCCCGGCCCAGCCGTGGTGGAATTTCTGGTAGACAAAGCAGGTGTTGTATAGTGATTTGCTTGGGGTACTTCCGTTTGCATGTATCATTCCACCAAAACTTTCCACCGTCCCCCTTTCATCAATAATAATAATAATAATAATAATAATAATATTAATAATAATAATAAAGTACCGGTAGTTTATTTTAGCTGTCAGGGTTAAGGTCATACAGCCTCCACTTCGACTTCACCAGCAAGAGAACATATAGATAAATGCAATAACTTGCATAATATTGAGGAACATAGGTTAAGGGTGTTTGAGAATAAGGTGCTTAGGAAAATATTTGGGTCTAAGAGGGATGAAGTTACAGGAGAATGGAGGAAGTTACACAACGGAGAACTGCACGCTTTGTATTCTTCACCTGACATAACTCCAGAAGTTTGAGATGGACAGGGCATGTAGCACGTATGGGCGAATCCAGAAATGCATATAGAGTGTTAGTTGGGGGGCCGGAAGGAAAAATACCTTTAGGAAGGCCGAGACCTAGATGGGAAGATAATATTAAAATGGATTTGAGGGAGGTGGGATATGATGATAGAGACTGGATTAATCTTGCTCAGGATAGGGACCAATGGCGGGCTTATGTGAGGGCGGCAATGAACCTCCGGGTTCCTTAAAACCCAGTAAGTAAGTAATATTGAGCTAGACGATTATCATATAAATTTATGTATATGATTTATGGAATAAACAGTAAAATACCATGAAGTATGAACTGGACAGTCTAATACACACTGAGTAGCAAATTTAAACTCGCATACATATAGTGTTAAGGGGACACTCAACTTAAAAATTGGAGAAGAAGTGTCATAGAAATGAAAAATAAAATTTCTACACTAATTTACGTGACAGAACTAAATCAATATGCAGAATTCTTCCCCTATTCATTGAGAAGTCACAGTCAAATGCACAAAGCCAAAAAATAAAAAATGATAATTAAAAGTGATATTTCAATTAATGATTGATTAAAAATTGAAATATTTTTTTATTGTGAAAAGTATTGGATCTAATGAGCTGAGAGTTTGCATGTTACTTTCCATGTGTATATTAAACTTTTTCTCCAAATTTGAAAAAGATTGGTCAAATATGAAAAAAATTCCAAAATATAGTTGAGTGTCCCCTTAAGGTATATAAAATAATTCTATATTCATTCATTCATAATGTTCTGCCCAAGGGCAGGTCTTTCATTGCAAACCTAGCTTTCTCCAATTTCTACTATTTTCACCGTTCTTCTTTGTCTCCGCATATGATCGAAATATCTTAATGTCGTCTAATCATCTGATAGCTTATTCTGCCCCAAGCACTCCCCCCGTTTACCATTTCTTCCGGTGCATCCTTCAGTAGGCAGTTTCTTCCCAGCCAGTGATTCCTTTTCCTCTTCCTGATCAGTTTCAGCATCATTCTTTCTTCATCCACTCTTTCCAACACAGCTTCATTTCTTATTCTGTCTGCCCATTTCACGTGTTCCATTCTTCTCCATACCCATATTTCAAATGCTTCTAGTCGCTTCTCTTCAATTCATTGTAATGACCATGTTTCTGCTCCATACAATGCCACACTCCACACAAAACACTTAACTAGTCTCTTACTTAGTTCTTTCTCCAGAGATCCGCAGAAGATGCTCCTTTTTCTATTAAAGGCTTCCTGTGTCATTCCTATCCTCTTTTTGACTTCCTGACAGCAGCCCATTTTACTGTATAATAGAAAATAATAGTCAGAAATTACAATGAATATTTAGTATTATCAACAGTAATCTCACTAGAGGCTTTGATTTATCTAGAGAAAATCTAAACTCGAGTGGGATTTAATTGACTATTACATGATTTGGAGAAAGTATATAAAGATTAGAAGAAATAAAGTACTCTGATACAATAAAATATTCACTTACTAAAATTTTTTTTCACTAATGTTAGCTTCACCAAAACGTTTGAACGGAGCCGCCATTTTCAGTTGACTGTCTATGCTGTAAACAAATGACGGTCGTAAAGCATTTTTATAGTGCCGTAAAGAATTTGCAGTTTGAAATGTTTGCAAAGAAAGAAACAAATTGTTGGGAGATGATAAAAACAGGAGAAAGTATATAAAGTTTGGAAGAAATAAAGTACTCTAATACAATAAAATCCATATTAATTGACTTGCTAAAATTCTATTTCACTAATGTTACCTTGAATAAAATGTTTGAACTGAGTCGCCATTTTCAGTCGACTATCTATGCGGGAAACAAATTACAATCGCAAAGCATGTTTTATAGTACCGTAGAGAATGTGCAGTTTGAAATGTTGGTAAACAAAGAAACAAATGCTAGGGAAGCAATAAAATTGTGCGATAAGGAGCCATGATTGGTTGAAAGACGTCCTTTCGTACCGTTTTATTGATCAAAAATAATATGACGTAGTAAAAGTGTAATAGTCAGAATAAATATCTAACAAAAAAAAAATCACCATATAAACAATGACATTTCAACGTCAGATAATTAGATTCAATTACTAATGAGGATATTCTTTAAACTTAAAAGTTTAAGAATTGTTGTCTTGCAGCCCCCATTGCTTTGTGACAAGCAGTTCCTATAATCTGGGGTACAACAGTACTGTTCGACTTTAGTTCGATGCAATCACAGCATTCTACCTGACACTAAGGATAGTATTCATAGTCGACACTTTCGATTAAAGTGTCCTTTGGAAGACGCAAAGTATCACTTTTCCATTGCACAGTCGACACTTTGGTGCAAAGGAACACTTTGGATGAAAGTGTAGTTCCGACCACACTTTGAGCCGAAAGTGGCACTTTGTAGAAAAATGGCGGACGTCTTGGAAGTTGTCGAATTATTAGAACGTGCGGAACAGATGGCACAATTAGTGGACAATGTACAAATTAGAGGTAGGCCTAAAGACAATCTCGTGGAATTTTATAATGATATAGAATTAAAAAAACGGTTCCGATTTGATAAAGAAACTTATTGAGATTGCTTATATTTTCGATGATTGGTTGACAAAAACGAATAATAGACGTTTGCCAGTGCCTCCAATAATACAGTTATTGACTGCATTAAAATTCTATGCTACAGATATGTACCATACATTAATATATATATAATATTATAGTTCAGGTATTTCTGTAGTAACATTCGTATATTTATAACCTCAATTCGATGAAGTGATATGTAGGTAGATATGCCTATATAACCCATTTTTTATTACTGAAACGAATTCTTTAATTTAATTAATATTAAACTAACTTCAATCTAATGTAGGCATAATTATTAGAGTCGGGCAGACTGCCTCATATTATCGCCCGTTCTCGGTTGCGCAATCATCGTAGTCTCGCTCGGTGCGCGAGTACCTAACGTAGCCAAATGACTCATTGATAGAGAACACGAGATTCTCTTGGTCCCGGGATTACCGATACTAGGTCATTCCCGACAGTCTCGGAGTCTAGGCGGGACTGTAGTACTGATAAGCAAGCGACATCGCTCGGGCCGTGCTCCTACAGGAAGCATTGGCTTATACACTTCCCGGTTCTTTAAATATATATCATGTCGTAGCTCCTATAATACTTAATCAATCGCGCTGTAATTTTTTGGATTGATAGCTCAATGTCTAAGGAAAACATAGGAAAAAAATCGAACTGAAAATATTTTTTGGAAAGCGAGAAAAAAAAATATTAACTTCGATGGAGATTGATGTGTTCAGAATAGACATTTGCAACTTCACCTTTGTAGGCTGAAAACTTTTTTGTTTTTCACGTCAGATGGGGGGTCAAAGCGAGAGAAATGTTGAGAAAGGATGGGAATTAATTTTAAAAGTGATGGCCACTCAAAATCTTTACTGTTCTCGAATAACGGCGAGTTAACCAAAGAGCTGTTTGCGAAAGACTCATGACTCAAACGTTTGTTCCGTAAAATTTGTACGGAATCCTTCAACGCATGAAAACCCGTTATTGTACGGATAGTATTAAATGATATTTTAATACAGGTAGTTGAAAATGAGGCTATATAGTCCAAGATGGTTTACACTTTACAGTAATTAGGCTATCTTTTATAGCAACTAAATAAAAAAATAGTTTGTAACACAATGATGTGAAACATGAAAATATTAAAAGCTGGTTCACAATAAACCGGGAACGGAAACGGCAACGAGAACTAGAACGGAAATATTGTTAAAATAAATGTATTTAAATGTAAGCATTCACAATTAACTATTCTGAATGCTCACATTTAAATACTGTAGGCTACATTTATTTTAACGTTATTTCCGTTCTCCTTTCTGTTCCCGGTTTATTGTGAACCAGCCTATACTATAGAAAACTACGCTTTCTACTGGTGTGCACGTTATAAAGTATTGTTACAGAACAATCCTTATTGTATTGCAGCCATGTTGCAATATAAAATGACATAGGCCTATATGGTTTACAATAATTATCCTATATGTTATAGGAACGAGAATAACAAATTAAGAATTAATAAGATTTCTAATTCGTTGTACCTAATGGTAACTTACAAGACAATAATAAATAATAACCATCATAATAATCCTGATAATCATAATCTTGGTCATCCTAATGATTACGATAATGATAATGATGATAACAGTGATACTAATAATAATAATAATAATAATAATAATAATAATAATAATATAATAATAATAATAATAATATAATTAATAACAATTAATAACAATAAGAAGAATAATAATAATCCATCGCTGTAGAGTAACGGTTAGCACACCTGACTGTGAAAGGATCGGGTTCCGGTTCGAATCTTGGTTGGGACAAGTTAACACTGGTTCACAATAAACCGGGAACGGAGACGACAACGATAACGGAAATATTCTTAAAATAAATGCATTTAAATGTGAGCATTCACAATTAACTTTCACGTTCCCGTTCCCGGGCTCCGGCAATCTTCTCGTTAATTGTGAATGCTCACATTTAAATGCATTTATTTTAACATTATTTCTCGTTGTCGTTTCCGTTCCCGGTTTATTGTGAACCGGCCTTTACCTGGCTGAATCTTCTCGCCTCAACCATTAAGAGCAAATGCTGGGTAACTTTCGGCGCTGGACCCTGGACTCATTTCACTGGCATTACCATCATCTCATTCAGATGCTAGATAGCGATAGCAGTTGATAAAGCGTCGTAAAGTAACTAATTTAATAATAATAATAATAATAATAATAATAATAATAATAATAATAATAATAATAATAACCGATCCCTCTTTTATTCTCTGTTATGATATAGCAAATATAAATGACACTCGGGAGGAAACGCAGAATAAATATGGGGAGAAATGCCTGTTATTATTCGGTCGAGAAGCTTTTGTCATCCACCCTGCTCTCAAAAAACTTGAAAGTTAGAATTTATAAAACAGTTATATTACCGATTGTTCTGTATGGTTGTGAAATTTGGACTCTCACTTTGAGAGAGGAACAGAGCTTAAGGCTGTTCGAGAATAAGATCCTTAGGAAGATATTTGGGGCTAAGAGGGATAGAGAATGTATGAAGTTGCACAACGTAGAACTACACGCATTGTAAAATGAATATGACGCTTAAGCGGTAAGAATAGGGAAATTGTTATGTGTGTTACGTTGGGAATGTGGTATTTCACACTTACCGCGTATTGGTTTTGTGCGGAAAGCAAGCAAATACGCACGATCTCGCACAAACTCTTTTTCTGATAGCTTATTCTCTCCCCTATCGCCAAGCTCACTTGCCAGGTCTTGCCTCCTCAGCTGTACATAGTACAGTGAAACCTGTCTAAAGCGGCCATCTGAAGTTACCTTGTAAAATGGCCGTTTTATCAGGTGGCCGCTTGATTAAGGTTGCGGTTTTTTATGAATCAGCATGAAAATACTGAATTTCACTGAATTTTTAGGACTGTGCGCGTACAACAATCATGCATATTAATGTCAGCCTCTTCCATTCTTGCAACTAGCCTTTTCAAAACTCGCTTGCGGTACCTCAGTTTAAATGATGGATAATATCTTGATCAAGGCACTGGAGGTGTGATGTATTTGGGGGAAGAAACACCAATTTCACGGACCACATTGCGATTTTGTCGTTTAATCTTAGAATTGAAATCGCATAACTAATTCTCAAACAATGATGATGTCATCCAAGCTTTATTGTTGGCAGTCCATTTCGCCTCCAATAAGCCCATGTCAATATTTCAAACATCTCGGTTTTAGTGATTTCCCTATCATTAAGAGTAGCCTAGTTATTTTTCTCCTGCAGCATTTAAACAAAAGAGCAGGGTTATTCTGTCTTTTGCCAACTTCCCCCCTTTATACTCTTTTTTCTTGAAACTTAAATTTTGTTAGGGAGGGCCCTGAAGAAAAAACTGTTTCGTCAACATTGTAAATGTCTCTGAGTTGATATTCCGCAAGAATTGAAGGCAGTCTATTTTTTCCATTCTTCAATAACATTGGTTGCAATGTCACCTCCTTCACCAGACACAGAACGAAATGCAATGTTATGCCGTTTTCTAAAGCACTCTAACCACCCATTACTAGCAACAAAATTTCTTACATTGAGTTCTTTGGCAATTTCAAGAGCTTTCTCTTGAATCATAAGCCCACTTAGTGCCAATTTCTTCGCCCTCACACACTTGAACCATTCGTAAACGAAATCATTCACATTGCTAAACACAGATTCTCTCTTCCTCTCATTCTTTTAATATTTCATCTTTATCCTTAATTATACCGTTTATTTGTGTCCTTCCACATTTGAATATTTCTGCAATTTTTCTCGTAGATGTTCCCTTCTCACTTTCTTCAATCATTTTTCGTCTCGCCTCTAAACTTAACACCACTCTACATTTAATGTTAGACATGATTTCTCTCTAAAAAACTAACTTCACAGTTCCTCTGAATCAACTGAATAAAAAGAAGAAACATTTGTAAAAGCTGGTCCATAGGCTATAGAGAAAGATAGAAAGAGGAGAAAAAAATTCTAATGGATAACTACCTGAAACATACTGTGACATTTTCTATAGAAAATGTCCGTGTATCAATTCTTAAAAAACGAGTAAGAATTTATAGCTGTGCAGGGTCGGAGTGGAAAGTGACAAAAGAGTCATAAAACAGTAACCAACTAACCCCAAGATATGGAGGGTGTACTGTTGTACACTTAGCTATTGCTTCCTATCCTCTAACCATCGAAAAAATAGGTCAGACACTATCCGTGAAAAGATTTTTTGTTGGACAGTGACCGTTATAGTCAGGTTCCAATCCAAATAGACCCCGGCCGCTGGCCGGCGCATGAGATGGCCGCTAAATAAAGAGAGAGTTTGTATTGATCTTATGGAAAATCCAATTGCTTCCAGAGAAAATTGGCCTTTTGGCCAGGTGGCCGTTTCAATGAAGTGACCGTAAAGGCAGGTTTCACTGTATGTCACTACGATTTTGTTTGGAATAGAACTTTTGAGTTTGACACATCTTGCATTTGAACTTAATATCTGCAAAGTTTCAAAACTACTTGCAATTGAATGTATGAACGTGTAAATACGAACATATGTTCACATGTATTTGGTATATGGATATGTACTTCTTTGGATTGTTTATTTATACACGCTTTGTGTGTTTTTTTAAGAATCTGTGAGTATACGTATTAGTAGGCCTTTTTTAATTACTATTATTGAGTTCCTGTTTCTATTGTATATTGTAGATGACTTGTATTCATGTAACTTATTTTTTTAGATTTTGATTAATTTTTATGATATTGATGATTGGGGCGGTGATGAATCATGGTGTACTTATCAAATATGGTTACTTATATAATTATGCTGTAAGTGTATGCATATATGCTGGTTTACATACATTTATTACATACTACCTACATACAAGGCGAAAGTGAAATAGTCTTGCAGATTTCCAGAGGGAATAGGTCATGTTGTATGTAACAAAAAACTATAATATCATATTAGTGGAAAGTTCATAGTTTTTTTTTTTTTTCAGAAAAAAAAAATGTTTTTCCCAAATGTTTAACAATCTCTTCTTATTCGGTAACTGTTGCGAGTAAGATCGTGATTTTTGCCCATATCGATAGGAAATCTAATAAAGAATAATTTATCCTTCTGGAATATTTCAATAGCGTGAACGGTTTTCGTATAAATTTAATTTTAAAAACTCCTAAATTCAGACCATTGCACGAAGCGAACGCGTGAAAACGTCTTGGCAGCTTACGCACAGATAGTCGCCGAGTTCGTTGCCCTCTTACATCTGTATACGAGTAGAGTGTTTAGCGACGATGTAGCCGGACTGCTGGAACTTCAAACTTAATTTTCTAATAAACCGTGCATTTAATCACAAAACGTAAGATAGGTTTCATACTTTATATTCATTTACGTGTACCCTATCGTCTCTTTCAATCTGCAAAATTATTTCACTTCCAACCTATATAGTAGTTACTTATGCATACATGTAACTTATTGAAAATGGACTTGTGTGTCCATATTTATGTACGTACCAGTATGTCTGTATGTATGTATGCATATGCAGTTTTGAACCCAACAATGGGAAGGTACTTACTTACTTATTTACTTACTTACTTACTTACTTACTTACTTACTTACTTACTTACTTACTGGCTTTTAAGGAACCCGGAGGTTCATTTCCGCCCTCACATAAGCCCGCCACTGGTCCCTATCCTGAGCAACATTAATCCAGTCTCTACCATCATACCTCACCTCCCTCAAATCCATTTTAATCCTCTTAGCCCCAAATATTTTCCTAAGCACCTTATTCTCAAACACCCTTAACCTATATTCCTCTCTCAAAGTGAGAGTCCAAGTTTCACAACCATAAAGAACAACCGGTAATATAACTGTTTTATAAATTCTAACTTTCAGATTTTTTGACAGCAGACTGGATGATAAAAGTTTCTGAACCGAATAATAAGAGGCATTTCCCATATTTATTCTGTGTTTAATTTCTTCCCCAGTATCATTTATATTTGTTACTGTTGCTCCCAGATATTTGAATTTCTCCACCTCTTCAAAAGATAAATTTCCAATTTTTATATTTCCATTTCGTACAATATTCTCGTCACGAGACATAATCATATACTTTGTCTTTTCGGGATTTACTTCCAAACCTATTGCTTTACTTGCTTCAACTAGAATTTCCGTGTTTTCCCTAATCGTTTGTGGATTTTCTCCTAACATATTCACGTCATCCGCATAGACAAGCAGGTGATGTAACCCGTTCAATTCCAAACCCCCTCTGTTATCTTGGACTTTCCTAATGGCATACTCTAGAGCAAAGTTAAAAAGTAAAGGAGATAGTGCATCTCCTTGCTTCAGCCCACAGTGAATTGGAAACGCTTCTGACAGAAACTGACCTATACGAACTCTGCTGTACGTTTCACTGAGACACATTTTAATTAATGGAACTAGTTTCTTGGTAATACGAAATTCCATAAGAATATCATATAAAACTTCTCTCTTAACCGAGTCATTTGCCTTTTTGAAATCTATGAATAACTGATACACTGTACCCTTATACTCCCATTTTTTCTCCATTATCTGTCGAATACAAAATTTCTGGTCAATAGTTGATCTGTTACGCCTAAAACCACACTGATGACCCCCGATAATTTCATCTACATATGGAGTTAACCTTCTCAAAAGAATATTGGACAAAATTTTGTACGACGTCAACAAAAGTGATATTCCTCGAAAGTTACTACAGTTAGTCTTGTCCCCCTTCTTAAAGATAGGTACGATTATGGACTCCTTCCATTGATCTGGAATAAGGTTTTGAAATTTGGTACTTGGAACAATAGAAAGGTAGAGATAATAATTAAGGAACACCCTTTTTCTCTTTTTATGGCACAACAATTTTATTTCATATATATTCTATAATTTTTGGGACCGGCGTAAGTGGCAACGCTGCTTATTTTGCGGCCCTGTAGAGCAAGAGCCTCGGCGGGGGCGGCGAAGTGGGCGACCTTGGCGGCAGCTACGTAGGGGGTGTCGAAGGGCACTCCAGCGTGAACAGCGGGGATGGCGTAGGCGGCGGCGTAGTGATCTGGAGGGGCCACGACGGCGGGGGCGGCGAAGTGGACTGTCTTGGCGGCAGCTATGTAGGGGGTGTCGAGGGGCACTCCAGCGTGAACAGCGGGGATGGCGTAGGCGGCGGCGTAGTGAGCTGGAGCGACCACGATGGCGAAGTGGGTGGTCTTGGCTGCAGCTACTTCGGGGGTGTCGAGGGGCACTCCAGCGTGAAGAGCAGGGATGGCGTAGGCGGCGTAGTGAGCTGGAGCGACCACGATGGCGAAGTGGGTGGTCTTGGCTGCAGCTACTTCGGGGGTGTCGAGGGGCACTCCAGCGTGAAGAGCAGGGATGGCGTAGGCGGCGTAGTGAGCTGGAGCGACCACGATGGCGAAGTGGGTGGTCTTGGCTGCAGCTACTTCGGGGGTGTCGAGGGGCACTCCAGCGTGAAGAGCAGGGATGGCGTAGGCGGCGTAGTGAGCTGGAGCGACCACGATGGCGAAGTGGGTGGTCTTGGCTGCAGCTACTTCGGGGGTGTCGAGGGGCACTCCAGCGTGAAGAGCAGGGATGGCGTAGGCGGCGTAGTGAGCTGGAGCGACCACGATGGCGAAGTGGGTGGTCTTGGCTGCAGCTACTTCGGGGGTGTCGAGGGGCACTCCAGCGTGAAGAGCAGGGATGGCGTAGGCGGCGTAGTGAGCTGGAGCGACCACGATGGCGAAGTGGGTGGTCTTGGCTGCAGCTACTTCGGGGGTGTCGAGGGGCACTCCAGCGTGAAGAGCAGGGATGGCGTAGGCGGCGTAGTGAGCTGGAGCGACCACGATGGCGAAGTGGGTGGTCTTGGCTGCAGCTACTTCGGGGGTGTCGAGGGGCACTCCAGCGTGAACAGCGGGGATGGCGTAGGCGGCGTAGTGAGCTGGAGCGACCACGATGGCGAAGTGGGTGGTCTTGGCTGCAGCTACTTCGGGGGTGTCGAGGGGCACTCCAGCGTGAACAGCGGGGATGGCGTAGGCGGCGGCATAGGACACGGCACCCAGAGCGGCAAGGCGGGAGACGATAACCTGTACAGAGAACAACCGCGAACGTCAAATCTAGCACCCTGGCACCTGGCCTTCCCGTGTACCAATCTTAGTTGGGGCAGTTTACTTTTCAGCAGAAAGATCGTGAAGATTTGCGGTGTGGTACAGTTTTCTTCAACGTATTATCTTGATACTTTCATTTTACTAAAGCACCGAATAAAAACATCTGCAGTACAAGTACATTGTTAAAGGTACTCTTTAACCCATTATATCCTAACGTATGAAATATACGAGAAATACGTAATTTTGTTTATTCAATTAATAATGTAAATATTGTTTGTTATGAGGGTTTTATCTGTTATTATTATACAAGAATGTTTGAATTTACTACACAGAACGTTTCACCGTTTGTGAAACTGTCTTTTGTCCTTTAGTACAGTAGACAACATCAAGATGTCTATCAATGGAAGCAAAAACGCACCAAGGTAAACAATTTTGGCTTTATTTTATATAATACTGCAATTTTCTTGCTTTCTTATGTAATGATATAAAGAATGATCTTTATTGCTTCTGTAATCCCATTATTGACAGATATCACCATTACATTATTGTAGTAGGACTAGTTGAATTGTTGTGTATGATAAATCATACATTGGGAATTAACGAGGTTCGTATTGTTTTAGGGTTCTGGAAATCAGTGAAGATTTTTTTTAAATTCTAGTAGGTTATTTTATGACGCTTTATCAACATTTCCGGTTATTTAGCTTCTGAATGATATGAAGGTGATAATGCCAGTGAAATAAGTCCGGGATCCAGCACCGAAAGTTACCCAGCATTTTGCTCATATTGGGTTGAGGGAAAACCCCGGACAAAACCTCAACCAGGTAACTTTCCCCGACCGGAAATCGATCCCGGGTCACCTGGTTTCACGGCTAGACGCGCTAATCGTTACTCCACAGGTGTGGACACCATTGAAGAGATATTTAGTGTATTAGAAGAATTTGGATGGGAATGATAAAGTAGCGCAAGACATAAGAAAAATATCTCAGAATAACTGGTTCTTGTACAGATAAAGAATATTCACTTTCAGGTCATAACGAAACATAAGGAACAAAAAGCAAAAGTAGTGTACACAAAAGACCTAATAAAGTAAAAGTAGGTGAAGTTCAGAGAAAATATACTGAAAAAAATTGGATTCTAATAATAGTACAATGAAACCTGCCTTTGCGGTCACTTCATTTGAACGGCCACCTGGCCAAAAGGCCAATTTTCTCTGGAACCAATTGGATTTACCATAAGATCAATACAAATTGTCTCTTTATTTAGCGGCCACCTCATGCTTCGGCCAGCGGCCGGGGTCTGTTTGGATTGGAACCTGACTATAACAGTCACTGTCCAACAAAAATTTTTTTCACGGATACTGTCTGACCTATTTTTTCGATGGTTAGAGGACAGAGAGCAATGTCACGAGTACAATAGCTAAGTGAAATGTACAACAGTACACCCTTCGTATCTTGGGGTTAGTTGGTTACTGTTTTATGACTCTTTTGTCACTTTCCACTCCGACCCTGCACAGATATAAATTCTTACTCGTTTTTAAAGGATTAAAACACCGGACGTTTTCTATCGAAAATGTCACAGTATGTTTTAGGTCAGTAATTAACCATTCGAATTTTTTTTCTCCTCTTTCCATCTTTTTCTATTTGGACCAGCTTTTACGAATTTTTCTTCTTTTCATTCAGTTGATTCAGAGGAACTGTGACATTAGTTTGAGAGAGAAATCATGTCTAACAATAAATCTAGAGTGGTATTAAGTTTAGAGGTGAGACGAAAAATGATTGAAGAAAGTGAGAAGGGAACATCTGCGAAAAAAATTGCAGAAATATTCAAATGTGGAAGGACACAAATACACTGTATAATTAAGATGAAATATTAAAAGAATGGGAGGAAAATATGCATGGTGGCCAAAAAAAAAGAGAGAATCTGTGTTTAGTAATGTGAATGATTTCGTTTACGAATGGTTCAAGTGTGCGAGGGAGAAGAAATTGAGTTTTGAAAAGGCTAGTTGCAAGAATGGAAGAGGCTGACATTAATATGCACGATTCTTGTACGCGCACAGTCCTAAAAAGTCAATGAAATTCAGTACTTTCATGCTGATTCATAAAAAACCGCAACCTTAATCAAGCGGCCACCTGATAAAACGGCCATTACGAGGTAACTTCAGATGGCCCTTTAGACAGGTTTCACTGTATTGCAAAAATACATGATTCCATTCCTACATACTGTATATAAGTAGTTTACACAACAAGGCCGCATCTATTGATATATTCAAACATATAATTGATGAAATTGTTGAACACATTGTTAGAGAAAGTGTAAAATATGCATCAAAAAAGGGTTTCATGATCCAGTTGTCCTCAGAAGATGTATACAAATACAAAGCTATTTTGATTTTATCTCGATACTGAAAATTATGCATAGTCGTATGTACCTACTGGTAGAGACTACCTGACACCAACAATGCTCTTGCGAGCAACGCAATGTAAAGATATTCCCTCGATCAGATACATAGAACTTGAACGGTAACAATACCAGAAGATAAAATATATAAGATCCGGCCACTTATTACACATCTCAATGATAAATTTGGAAGCCTCATTGTCCCACTAGGGAATAAATTCTCTCTGGACGGAGTAATGGAACCTTAGGCCTACTATGGGCATTACTCCATGAAACAATTTATTCGTACAAAGTCCATTAGGTATGGGTACAAGTTGGTATCTTGTTCATCCACGGGTTACCTCGTTAGTTTTCAACCCTAGACTGGTGCAAGTGATAGAGAAGAAATCAAAACACTTGGAACTGCTATTACCGAAAGACTATTATATTGAATTCCTTCCTCAGAAATGTATAGTTTATATTGACAATTACGTCAATTCTCTTCTTCTTCTCAAAACCTTGTCAGAAAATGGTATCAACTGCAAAGGAACTACACATAATGATCGAGTGGAGAAAGCTCCATTACACGATATGAAGAGAGATCCCAGAGGTTCATACCACGCACTACAAGATGACAGAAATTGGAGAACATTTATCAAGTGGCATGACAACAGTGTAGTTACTGTAGCTACCAACATATGCAATGACAATGTTCTGGGACTAGGAAAATGTTCTGGAGGGAGTAAAAATCAAAACAAGTGTGGAAAGTGTTCTAAGTTTCGATGTGTGAGATGTAATGTTGGTTTACATCCGAAGAACAGTTTCTTGCAATTCCAGTTGCGATAACAATGTTATTATATTTGCTAACACGAAACAGTGCCATTGTTTACCAAATGTATCAACTTATTATTGTTATTATTACATATGTAGTGTAAAACACATGAAACATCACGTGTACCAAATGCTTACTCATATGAACAGAAAATTTATTTGTACTACACACCAACGCCCAGCGTATGATTTTTCATACGGCTTAAAAAACACATGTAACATACATTATTCTCAAAATGAAACCATTATATGTCATAAGTGATCTAAGGGCATACTAGAACTCAAATTTACTACAAAAATTCAAAAATATTTTATTTCGGGATATAATGGGTAGAAAGGAGTAATTTGCAGGTTAGTATGATAACTCGTGACCAGAATATTGTACGAAATGGAAATATAAAAATTGGAGATTTATCCTTCGAAGGGGTTGAAAAATTCAAATATCTTGGAGCAACAGTAACAAATATAAATGACACTCGGGAGGAAAGTAAACGCAGAATAAATATGGGATATGCGTGTTATTATTCGGTTGAGAAGCTTTTATCATCTAGTCTGCTGTCAAAAAATCTGAAAGTTAGAATTTATAAAACAGTTATATTACCGGTTGTTCTGTATGGTTGTGAAACTTGGACTCTCACTCTGAGAGAGGAACATAGGTTAAGGGTGTTTGAAAATAAGGTGCTTAGGAAAATATTTGGGGCTAAGCGGGATGAAGTTACAGGAGAATGGAGAAAGTTACACAACGCAGAACTGCACGCATTGTATTGTTCACCTGACATAATTAGGAACATTAAATCCAGACGTTTGAGATGGGCAGGGCATGTAGCACGTATGGGCGAATCCAGAAATGCATATAGAGTGTTAGTTGGGAGACCTGAGGGAAAAAGACCTTTAGGGAGGCCGAGACGTAGATGGGAGGATAATATTAAAATTGATTTGAGGGAGGTGGGATATGATGATAGAGACTGGATTAATCTTGCACAGGATAGGGACCGATGGCGGGCTTATGTGAGGGCGGCAATGAACCTTCGGGTTCCTTAAAAGCCTTTTGTAAGTAAGTATGATAACTCTACGATCTGAATTTATGTTAATAAGAGAATTGTCATTAAATGATATATAATTCCCCACGTCGTTCTATCAGATTTCATAAGAGTTCATTTTTTTAGTCTCGAGGACAGGGAGATTCTGAGTATTTGCAGCGTGGGAATAGTTTTCTTTGAGTTTCATAATTTCAACGATTATTACCATTTGTAGTAAAATAGGAAACTACCTATGTAATTCTATCCCTAAGGAGAGGAAAAATAGCTTCACTTCAAAATAGGTGCACGTAACATGCCATATGACGGAAAATAGCTCTCAATCTCTATATACTTTCTAAGGCATAAAAGGTCGGAAATAGTTATTGACTCCAAAATTATTGAACAAGTTAGTAATTTTAAATATTTAGGATGCAACATTTCTCATGTGGAAAAAAGAGATATGGAAGAAAAGATGCATAGATTTCAAGGTATATGCGGAACAATTAGACGGAGCTTAGGAAAAAGAACAACGAAAGAAACACAGTTAAAACGCTACAAAACAGTAGCCCTTCCAGTACTACTTTACGGAGCAGAGACATGGACCTTAACAGAAAGAGACAAAAGACGACTAGAAGCCTCAGAAATGAAATTCCTAAGATCAGTGGCGGGATATTCTTTATTACAACACAAGAGGAATGAAGATATCAGAAAAGAATTAGGGATAGAGGGCATAACACAAAACTTAACAAATCAACGAAATAGGTGGATGGAACATCTAGAAAGGATGGAGGATCACCGAATTCCCAAGAAAGCTTTCCAGTATGCTCCAAGAAGTTTCGTTGGAGAGAACAATTCTAATGGGGACGGAACGGGCCTACCGGCTCAACCCGTGATGATGATGATGATGATGATGATGATGATGATAATGATGATGATAATATATATATATATAAAACTGATTAGTTATACTGTAAGTTGAAAGTGTAAACTCATACCTTATTGTTGAGGGGCTGGGGGAGGCGATGAGGACGGGTCGTCGTCCCCCTTCTTTGCATCTTGTCCCTGATCTTCGGGAATTTCGGGAGCTAGTTCTTCGGTGTAGACCCTTTTCAATTCGCCCCCCTCCACAACAACAAAGTGGCCGGTGTTTCTCCTGCTGTAAGGAATAAAGATTGGCGGTGGGGTTTCTTCTCCTGCCAACTGCCCGCCCTGACCACTCTGGCCTGGCTCTTGTCCTTCCTCTGGTTGTCGAGGTAGATATTTGGAATAGTCGGTGACCTTGATTTCTTCCTCAGATGGTGTATTCAGGTCCTCTTCGCGCAGTTTCGGGCGCCTGTGCCTGTCCTTGAATAGGATCTCTTTGGGATAGGGCCCCTGAGGACCAATCCGTTTCTCGCCGGTGATGATCTTATATATACCGTATCCTGTGCCTATCAGGGACCCTACGCCAATTGATGTAGCTCCAAACTCTAGTACTCTCCGATTCTGGGAAAAATATCTTACCGCTGTTCTGAGTGAGTTGAACATTTTTCTAATATTCAGAACGTATGTAACACAGCAACGGCATTGCTATTGTTGTCATGCATCGTCTCCATAGAGACCGCAGTTATTGTTTCATGTAGATCGGCGGTGAACAAACTGGGTATTGTGATTACATCGTGTAATCAAAGTCATTCATACTGGTAAGGGAAGTTTCCTGTACATTGCTCTCTGTCTCGCTCACGTACTGAAGGTATCAGTGTCGGTACCATGTCGCTCTACAAACCCTCTGTCTCTCTACGAGCAGGAAAGAACGTTTCGTACAGAATGAGAAGAGGAATTTATTCGATGTTCTGTCGGAGAAAATGTTAATGTTCAATTAGTAGTCGTATATAGAAGCGACATTACTGTTTTATTGCAACCCAACATCAATAACCTGTTCATTAATGCTCATGCGTGTGCACGTTGCACTCATCTTGTTCAAGTTTCATAGTAAAGGGTGAGAGAAATTTGGACTTTCATTTCTTTCATTTAACATAATGGTCATTCGCTGCGAAAAAAGTGAATGCCATTTTCATTGTTATGTAATTGTACGTCCTCGTCATCGTCATCATCAATCACTATCATAATTTGAACTCCGTTAATAGTTGTTGTTTTCTAATGCCAGGCGTTTGACAATAAAGTCATTTGACCTCTTGCACTCCAATATTTTTCAAAGATATTATCATGGCCAGCCACTGAAACACAGATTTTGAGGTGTTCCGAATCCATTTCTTGGTTTGAGTTGCACAATGGGCAGTTGAAGGACTGATATATTCCAATTCTATGCAGGTGTTTAGCCAAACAATCATGGCCTGTTGCCAATCTAAATGCACCTACAGACGATTTGCGTGGTAAATCGGGAATTAACTGTGGATTTTGATGCAGAGAGTTCCATTTTTTCCCTTGGGATTGTGTTATCAAATTTTGTTTGTTAAAGTCTAAGTATGTAGATTTAATAAATCTTTTCACAGAGTAATATGTAGATTTAGTAACAGGTCTGAAAGTAGCAGTGCTGCCCTTCTTTGCTAAAGCACCCACATTCTCGTTTCCCAGGATTCCACAATGGGATGGTATCCATTGGAATACAATTCTTTTATTGAGTGATATTAATTGAGAGAGCATTTTAGTTATTTCTCCTGTTTGAGATGAAGGTGTGTGTTTAGAGACGATTGATAGAATAGCTGCTTTGGAGTCTGACAATATAACTGCATTCTTAAATTTATTGATGTGGCATAGAAGATTCCTGAGACTTTCACTTATTGCAATGATTTCACCATCAAAACTTGTTGTTCCATATCCAAGAGATCTATAAAGTGAGAAGAGACAGCACGTAACACCTGCACCGGCACCTTTTTCTCTGGAGATCAAGGATCCGTCAGTGTATAAATGAAGCCAGTTTTGTGGAGGGTACCTAATAATAATTGTCTCTAAAGACAATTGTTTCAGTATTTCAGTGTATACTTCTGATTTCAGTATTTCTTCTGTTAAATTTAGATTATAATCTATATTTAATAGAGTTAAAGGGTTTAGCTGCAGAAGGGTATCTGTCGGATACTGGGGGGAGAGCCATTAATCCTTCCCATTGAAGGCTTTAAGGAACCAACCTGGACAAATACCCAATGTCCGATCCCTACCTTCCCGTGGTGCAGCTGTTAGTAAGCGTAATTTTACGAGCTGAACTAAAGGGAGGGGCTACTCATAAATTAGCACTAGTCAGCGTGATGAGTTACTGATTGAATTTGGTATAATTTTCCTCTATTTAATACCTAATTCCCTCTTTACCCTTTCCTATCCAGTCCTGTGACTGAACTCTTACTTTCTTCGACCCCGACGGCATTAGAGCATTCGAGGCCTAGGGGTTCATTTCCCTTTCCTTCCTCCTCTTTCTACTTTTCTGTTCCTAGTGCTGACCTGCTATGGCACTAAAATCGTCCTCCAGTGGCTTAAGGAGGGAAAGCTGGTGATCACCACGATCTCCCAGCTAGGTCCAATGGACCCGTCGACCAACAGCAGGTGTGGTCCTCCAGACATTCTGGGGGTTGTGTGTGAATGAAGTAGCCACCAAAACGTTAAAATATGATGTTCACTTAAATCGGCTACAACTTGCCATTTAACCACTCGAATATGAAATGAGTACCATTAAGGTAAAATTATCCGGAGGTAAAATAGTCCCCCAATCGGATCTCCGGGCGGGGACTACTTTAAGGGTATATGTACGTGAACGACCACAAATATTATCAGAAAATGCGGGCTCTAAATTTCTAAAATTTTATAAGAAAATGAACTCATAATTTAAAAAAAAAATACGAGGTACTACAACAAGACTTACTAGAACTTAAATATCTGATGAAAGTATAAAAAAGGTTATTAATAATGTTTTTCAAACCAGTTTTATCAGAGTATGAAAAAAAAATTCTGAAGTTACATCATTTGGTAACCATAACATTGTTATGGTCTCTTTGACATCTTTAATATTTTTTCTGCATGTAATAAACACTTATTTATGAAAAGTAGACTACTCTCAGACATGTAGAGTTGTTTATTTTAATACAATTAATTCTTTATTTGTTCTATATAAAATATATTAAAATTTACATAATGTTTTGTGACCTAATTTTTCTATTTTCAAAGAAATGGGCATTATTGTAGTCTACCTTTTGCATAAATGCGTGTTACATCAGTGTGCAAAATTTCAGAATTCTATCTCTAACGGTTGTGGAGTTATGAAATATGTGTGAAAATTTTCAAATTTTGAAAAATTTAATTTGAAGTAAAAAGTAAATTCTTAAAAATATTATTAGTAACCTTTTTATATCTTTATCAGATATTTGAGTTCTAATAAGTCTTGTTGTGGTACCTTGTATTTTTTGTCCAATTGTGGGTTCATTTCCTTATAAAATTTTAGGGATTTAGAACCTGTATTTTCTGAGAATATGTGTGGTCGTTCACGTACTTAGAAATGTTTTTAATGAACAGAACTAGACTCTTGCGGAAGTTTCTAAATAGTCTTAAATGACCAATTCGTTATTTTTTTCTCCTCTCTCTCTCTCTCTCCTTCCTTTTTTTTCTCTTTTTTTATTATCTTGATATATTACTTAATCATTTGTGTTTGCATGCCATTTAGTACAACTTTGCTAATCAATATTTTATGTCTTGTAACCCACATGTATTCTCCTATTAGTATATTAACTGTATAGTATATCTGAAGTGAATTAATCGTCGAATTTATCTCGAGCATTTTAGGTCTTATAAATTGTGTGTGTGCGTGCGTGTGTGTGTGTTTTTTCCCCCTTATGTTATGTAACTGATTTTGATTATGTGTAATTTTCTACTTTATTTTATATATTATGTAACCGATCTTGACTATTTGTAATTTTATATTATGTAATTGATCTTGTCTATTGTAATTTTCTACTATATTTTATGTAATTTCTAAGGTATTTTCTTTTTTGTTGTTTTGTAATCTAATTTTGTACTTCATGTATATTATTGTAACCTGGTTGAGTGGAAGAGAAGGCCTCATGGCCTTAACTCTGCCAGGCAAAATAAACCTACTACTACTACTACTACTACTACTACTACTACTACTACTACTACTACTACTACATATACCCTTAATGGTACAGAATCAACTAAACATCTTACAGTGGAATGCTGGTGGAATAACATCAGCCAAGAAGACTGAACTAGCCAATATACACTCCGTTAATAGTATACACACATTTGTTTAATAGACTTTAATTGCAGTGACTCAAATTATATGCACAAGACCGCGCTGAATCAGTCCGCATAGAAGAATACTGCAACAATAAGTCCATAGAGCCCTAATACTTCTGCGAAGATAAGGATGAGGATCATCCCTATGAAGAGTCTAGGCTGTTGGGCACTCCCGCGCACTCCACTGTCACCAACGATGCCGATAGCAAAGCCGGCAGCCAGTCCACTTAAACCCACAGCCAGTCCGCCCCCGAAGTGAAGGAAACCTCTGCAATTAGAGAAATGAACATCAGTAAAGTTCATTGTTCTTTGAATATGCATGTCAGTAGCGTATAAAATGTTATGTTTTATTTAACGACCCTCGCAACTGCAGAGGTCAGCGTCGCCGGATGTGCCGGAATTTTGTCCCGCAGGAGTTCTTTTACATGCCAGTAAATCTACTGACATGAGCCTGTCACATTTAAGCACACTTAAATGCCATCGACCTGGCCCGGGATCGAACCCGCAACCTTGGGCATAGAAGGCCAGCGCTATACCAACTTGCCAACCAGGTCGACTCAGTAGCGTATAATAAGATAGAGATAGAGATAGTTTATTTTGCAAAAACATGTGGAACATGTATGGCATCGTCATATACAATCTATACTAATAATAAATCTGTAGCCGAAATTTTTCTGATAACTTTCGATTTTCCAAAAATAATTGGTCCTAACATATTTTATAATTAACCACCCCGAAACCGAAAATAGCTTTTTTGAAATTTTTGTTTGTATGTCTGTCTGTCTGTCTGTCTGTCTGTCTATTTGTTACCTTTTCACGCGATAATGGCTGAACGGGTTTCGATGAAAATTGGAATATAAATTAAGTTCGTTGTAACTTACATTTTAGGCTATATGGCATTCAAAATACATTATTTAAAAGGGGAGTTATAAGGTGGCCTGAATTAAATAAATCGAAATATCTCGTTTATTATTGATTTTTATGAAAAATGTTACATAACAAAAGTTTCTTTAAAAATAATTTGCGATAAGGTTTATTCCTTGAAACATTTTGATAGGACTGATATTTAATGAGATAAATGAGTTTTAAAATTAAAATAACTGCCATCTAAGGCCGTGTAATGAATTAAAAAACAAATGACTTCGTCTGTAAGGGGCCTTGGACAACAACAATCGAAAGCTATGAAAGATAGCCTACAGAGAATGTTTTTGTGTTTGTATGAAGTAATATCGGAAGCTAAATTAACCGATTTGTATAATTAATTATTATTTCACCATTGGAAAGTGTAGTTTCTCTAGATGGACATAATGCTATAATGTTATTACAGTAACTTCTGATATAATATAATATAATATGTAATATTATATAATATAATTTAGGTTATTTGAAGGGTTCACAACCATAGTGGGCCACGCGCCATTTACTGAATACGTAGAAAATAAGGGTTAAAATTAAGTTATTACCATAATTCAATGGAAACCTATAACAAGTAAAATAAAATATACACATTAAATCTAAATGATGTCAATCTTCATTAAACTATGGTTGCATGTAATAAAAATTAAGAAACAGGTTAAAGGAATTGTCATTGCACAAATGAGTGTCTCTGGACCAAAATGATCGCATTTTAATTATTTGGATAAAATTTAAATTAAGTAACATATTAAACGATTTATCCTTCTATCAAACACGAATGTTCCCTGGATCAAACGTCCTATTTTAATTATGTAATTACTTTATATTTATTTCTAACGGGTGCAGCGGAGCGCACGGTTACGGCTAGTTTAAAATACATGATGTCATACAATGGAAACAAATTAAGATACATCATACTCATCGACATCATAATATAGTCCTAATTCGTGTCCTAAACACTCGGAATGGGAGATTCCTTACAGTATATCAACAGGTAGACTATTATAGTACATTATGCAACGAGCCTATAATAATAGTAATTAAGAAGCGAGTATGGATGTTTATGAAACAAGCGCAAGCGAGTTTCATAATTTTCATACGAGCTTCTTAATTACCATTATAGGCGAGTTTCATACGACTTTTTATGCTCGACCATATTTCTAACTTGAAATTATTCAGATGTATACATTTTATTTGTATCTGACAAGATCGGAAGTGACCTTGTTCTAGGTCGTGAATTGTGAGATGTGCGCAGACGCGAAAGTATTGATTTTTTCCGAGGAACAATAATGTCATTGACCTTGTGTAATCCCGTTAAACTTGGTATAACCTTGATTATTGAATTCGACATGGAAAAACGAGATGACAAATTGAATTTATTTGAATATTATTTACAATTAACGCTAATTATTATAGTAAGAGAACATAACCTTCTGCGACAGTATTGGATTTCCAGCCTCCGTGACTTTTCGCTAATTCTCTTTCGATAGCATATCTGAGAATAATCGATACTTGCGGTTTTATAACGGTACAAAGCTGACTTGTTATTGGCTGAACACCTGTAAGCTGAGTTGTCATTGGCTGAAAACACGTGTACTTTAATGAGTAGGTGTACTTTAATGATATGCATTAAAGGACTGCTACCAGGTGTATAATTACTACATTTCGGCATGGTCGAGCATAAAATAATTTAAAAGCAAAGAATAGAAAACTGTTGTGAGTAATACTGTATTTACATTTATCAATATATAAATTTGTATTATTTCTCGTAGAATATTTATGAACAGAAGTACATGCTATGTAATTATTAATGTTATTCCGAATGTAAAGGAGACAGGCCAGTACATACTTAGACGGCAATATATTGATCTTAAAGCTTTCTTTTGTAATATGGAAAGAGCTTGAGCAGAAGTATGGTGACCGCAAAGAATAATACCATGATTTAAATGACTTTGTATATGGCTATGAAATATTGTAAACAATACCTTGTTAGGTAAATTATTCCTTAACAACCTTAACATATATAGGCCTTTACTTATTTTTTTAGCAACATAGTCAACATGAGTTTTCCATCCCATTCCACGCTCAAGAAAGATGTCCTGAAACCTAACAGTAGTAAGACGATTAATAATAAGATAGATTGATTGTTATACTCGGACTTTTGATATTATGTAATATATATTTTAATGTGGGTGAGGTAAAAACGAAAAGGGTTTCGTAGCTAACTAATAAAAACAGCTCGTAAAGTTTATACTCACATTGAAGAATAACACTAATTGACAAAAGAAAAACACTATGAATTCTAACGACAGAAATTAATAGTGAGATTCAACAAGGGTGTCCCTTTTCACCAATACTTTTATCTTTAGTTAGTCGAATTCATCAGAAAATGGCTCATTGTTGTAAATAAAAACTGTATAATTAATAAAATAAATTTAAATTGCATTTTATTTACCGACGACTTTAACGTAATTATTGCAGATTCAAAAGACGACCTTCAAATGGCTACATACAAGGTGTGGCAAATAACAGAGGATTTTTAGCCTTAACATATTCATTCATTCATTCATTCATTCATAGTGTTCTGCCCAAAGGCCGATCTTTCATTGTAAACCCAACATTCTCCAGTCTTTCCTATTTTTTGATTTCCTCTTTGTCTCTTCATATGACCCATAACATAACTTATATGTGTAAATAAAACCTAAATTATACTTGTTATTGCTTTCAAGTCCTACAATATCCAAAGGGGTCAGCATGCTGGGCTCTTACGCAGAGGGCCCGGGTTCGATTCCCGGTCGGGTTGAATTTCCTGGTTGAGGTTTTTCAGGGTTTTCCCTCAACCGTAAGGCAAATTCCAGGAAATTCGGGCCACAACATCCCTGAATATCACCGGCCCCATTCATCACCGAAATCATATTCATAACAAATCAGTAATACATATACAATCGCCATCTAGTTCACAACAATAGAACCAGTCTCAACAATAGTACACAGGCCTTCGGATTTCACCTAATAGATTAACTCGCGATATGACCAAAGATGTTAAAGCGGGTATAAATAACAGCGAGTGAAAAAAAAAAAGATCCAAAATAGCTGTAGATAATAAAATCATTGAATAAGTTAATTTCACTACCTTCGATGCAATATATCTCACCTAAAATATATTATGGAAAATAGGCTTATGAAATATCAATGAATGTGTGAAACAGTGACGAGGAATTTAAATAAAGGGACAAGAAAACAAAATCAGATGAAGTTTTAAAATGATGATCATCTCTGTATTTATGTATGTTTCAAAGACGTGATCTTAACACAAAGGAAAGGGGAATTTAAATACAGAAATAAAAGATCGCAGAAGAAACTGAAAATAACACATTAATCCTATGATAGAAAATGGAATTCTATACATGAGCCGTTCAGAGCAGAAGTGGTGTAAGTCAGAAATGGATAATGAGGGTAAAAGTAAACATTCTGTAAAATACAGCGCAAGGTATCAATAATATTCAATTTCTTTAAACTATTAGTAGTCAGTGGATAGCAATAAGGCCATATTAATTGCTACTTTGCGCTGTACTTTACAGGATTTTTACTTTAAACCTCATTACCCAATTTTGACTTACACCACTTTTGCTCTGAGCGGCTCACAAACTGTTAAACTATGATGGTGGGATCAGTGCTAGACAGTAGGGACGGAACGGACCAAGTGACCCATATAACGATGATGGTGAACGGAATTACATTTTTTTTATCGGAAGATAAGTTATAATTCTTCCGACTTCAAAATTTTGCTGGTACAGAATCTCATTTACCACTTATGTAAGAAGCAAAATTAAAATAACGTCATATGCAGACCCATTGATTTTCACTAGAAATATTTAATGTCCACCGTCCCTGGTTCCTGAGAATATAGATTATGAACATTTTTCAAATAAAAAATTCGAGACGAAACCGGGATTCGATCCCGGTCATCTTGTTTGAAAGGCCAAAAGTGTGACCACTCTTAAGTTTCATGCCTAGTATAAGGTGTATGTGGTACTGTTCCCTTCTATCATAGACTTCTGGAATGCAGGCAGATTCCCCATCCCATTGTAACCTGCCCGAATTCATGCGGTATTAATGGTACCTGCATGCGTCAGTTTCGACAGGAAGTTTTCACTAAGTGCACGCATTTTAACGCAGCATGGCCACTAAAAGAAGTGAGTGACGCTTTAGAAGCCATTAGAATTACGAATATTTCTATGAAGCTAGAGGAGGGAGTATGAAGCTAGGAGAGGGAGCAGTGAAATTGCAACTGAAATAATGAACATAGAATTTAATTTAGAAAGTGTATATTGGGCAAGTAGGAGACAACAGAGTAAAATGACTGATTACTTCACTCCTCAGTAAATAAGTTTGGTGAGTAATGAACAAACTGTTTTAATACAGAATACTGTATTTATAATTGTACATGTATTTTATTGTGTTCATGGTATGCTAAAAAGTGAATACATAAATCTAAAATAAGCCTAATTATGTTTATTATTTTTCATTTTCCACCTCACTAGACTGATAATATGAATCTCGGTTACTACGACACTCGTTTATAACAACATAATTTTCAAGGTCCCTTGGATGTCGTTATAACCAAGTTCTACTGTATTTCATATTCGACTCTGTCCAAGCTGAATTTCCCATTGAAAAAAAAAACACAAGATGTTTTTATTTCTTTACCTATTTGGTATCTGTTGAACTACATTGAGTTCTTCATTGGCTTACTGCACCTATTTTGAAAGTGGGGCAACACGCAGGGTCACCGAGGACAGGAACCACACTTATCACAGTGGCACATTGTTAGTTATCTCTGGTTGAATGTCGTGACTTACTTGTACACTGTGTACCCGCTGATGTTCTTCTTGATGTCATTGGCGATGAGAACTGCGACGAGCCCGTAGATAGCCAGGATGCCCGCCATGATGATGGGGACGAGGGATTTCATGATGAGGTCGGGTCGCATTACAGAGATGGCTGCGACAGCTGTGCCGGCTTTCGCGGTTCCAAACGCTGCTCCCAGAGCTAGAAAACATCGTACATTTGACAGATTCGTTGGCGTATTTCTTCGTTTCTATATCTAGTGTTTTTCGTAGCCTATCCCTAGCTGGTTTAGCAATATATCCGTATTTTAATATAATACAGAGTGTAAGAGAACGTACTACATTTCTTCTCAGATATAATTGTTGTAATTACGTTGAACAAAAAAGTAGACCCACAATCTTTTGCGGCTTTCGAAATTAAAAGAAAATACATTTTGTGTTACAATTTTGATTGTGAATTTCATGACATTGTTTCTATTAGTCCTCCTTGAGGGGACGGACACGGGTACGGGCTTGGGACTTCCCTCGCACGTAGGCCGCTTGAGTGGGCCCATTGTACTACCCTAAATAGAATGATGTGCATGCCCCCGCTGCAAATTCCACTGCGTGCCGTCACCGAACTAGTAGTAGTAGTAGTAGTAGTAGTAGTAGTAGTAGTAGTATTAGTAGTAGTAGTAGTAGTAGTAGTAGTAGCAGCAGCAGCAGCAGTAGTTTCCCTGGCAGAGTTAAGGCCATCAGGCCTTCTCTTCCACTCAACCAGGATCAAATCACATACACAAAAATACATACCGGTATACAAATATTAATTTAAAAATAATAATAAACCTAATTAAGTAAAATAGAGAGATTGAATACATATGCACAATCAGTATTAACTTTAAAATAACAATTATATATATATATATATATATATATATATATATATATATATATATATATATATACATACAGTATAATAAAAAAGAGACTGAATATATAATCACAAAAAGGAAAATACATTCTAGTATACAAGTATTAACTTAAAAAAAAAAGAATTAATACATATGAATATAATCTCACAACTACAGGAATAGTAGAATTATTAGTATGATCAGCACAGCACGTGGTACATTGAGACAATGACAATTACCTAGATATAAGTGTTAATGGAAAAATAAAGTAATGACTGTGTAAAATAATAATGATAATAATAATAATAATAATAATAATAATAATAACAACAATAATACTTACTTACTGGCTTTTAAGGAACACGGAGGTTCATTGCCGCCCTCACATAAGCCCGCCATTGGTCCCTATCCTGAGCAAGATTAATCCAGTCTCTACCATAATATCCTACCTCCCTCAAATCCATTTTAATATTATCTTCCCATCTACGTCTCGGCCTCCCCAAAGGTCTTTTGCCCTCCGGCCTTCCAACTAACAATAAAAAAAATAATAATAAATAAAATTATACCTAAAAAAACTAGTTCTGTGCATTTAAAATATTTCTGAACAACCTAATTTTAAACAACTGAGGACTAAGACTACGTCTGATTTCCAGCGCCAGCGAATTCCATGAGCATTCGATACAGAATCCCTTTATCTTTCCGCATTGACATCACCGCGGTTCCTTAACCTTTGGTCCCACGAGCTACCATGGGCCCCAGCGGAATACATAGCACCACCACCACCAGCAACTAATGACCACATATCACAGGGTCCAAGTTCGGTGACATCCCGCAAGCTACTCTACATCGGAGTAAGCCCGAAATATGGGAAAGAAACGATGATAACAAAAGAGGAGAAGAGTAATTATCATGATGAAATGAGTTCGAGGTTTAACGCCGAAAGTTACTCTGCAAGTCAGTTGGTTCCATAATTGACCTTTCTAGAACATGTGAAAAAGACATCAATTGAGCGAATCAAGCAACTGAACCTATTAGATCTATGAATGGAGTCGCCTGCCGCATAGATTTATAAAAACAAGTACAAAAATATTACTCTACAAATAATAGTATAGTACATTATGCAACGAGCCTATAATGGTAGTAATTAAGACGCGAGGATGTTTATGAAACGAGCGCAAGCGAATTTCATAATTTTCATACGAGCGTCTTAATTACCATTATAGGCAAGTTCCATACGACTTTTTATGCTCGACCATATTTCTAACTTGAAATTATTCATAAGTATTCATGTTATTATGTGAGTGCAATAGCCTACATCATACATTGTGAGATGAGCGCAGACGCGAAAGTATTATAGGCAAGTTTCATACGACTTTTTATGCTCGACCATATTTCTAACTTGAAATTATTCATAAGGATTCATGTTATTGTTATGTGAGTGAGTGCAATAGCCTACATCATAAATTGTGAGATGTGCGCAGACGCGAAAGTATTGATTTTTTCCGGGAAACGAATGCCGACGACCTTGATATCATGTAGAGAGTAAGATAAACGTTAGTCTTGATATAACCTTGAAATTGAATTCGATATTGAAAAACGAGATGACAAATTGAATTTATTTGAATATTATTTACAATTAACGCTAATTATTATAGTAACAGAACATAACCTTCTGCGACAGTATTGGATTTCCAGCCTCCGTGACGTTTCGATACTTGTCTTTCGATTGCATATCCGAGAATAACCGAAAACCTGAACTTTAATGAATAGGTGTACTTTAATGACATGCATTAAAGGACTGCTACCAGGTGTATGATTACTACATTTCGGCATGGTCGAGCATAAAAAATATAAGTTATCTGCTTACATATGGCACAGAAAGTTGGATATTAAAAAGCGGGTCCGAGTACAAATCCTGTTTGGGACAAGTTACCTAGTTTTGTTAAAACTGAGAAATTGCTTAAAAATGAAAGCGGTTGAAATGGGTAGTCTTCGTAGAATCATGCGAGTAGGTTTGTCAAGAATGCAGCATATTAGAAATAAGGAATTCAGAGAAGGGATGGATTTAAGAGAAAGGACCATAGATCTGTTGGAAAAGAGAAGTCTACAATGGTGTGGGCACGTACAGAGAATGGTGGATGGAAGATTGCCAAAGCAAGTTATAAATTGGTCACCAGCAGGCAGTAGAAGAGGAAGAGTCAGTATAAAATGGCATAGAGGAAGTGCTAAAGCCTAGAGAGAATAGATTTAGAAGAGGGAAAATGACAAGACCGAAATTTGAAGGAAACGAATAAAAAGCAACCGCTGAAAAGGGGAACGCTTGTAAAAGAAGAAGAAAAAGAAGATACCCAGATGACCAAGAACATCATGGCCAAAGAATCTCAAACATTGATTTGGACAGTCCCCTGTGCAACTGTGAATCAATTTATGATCGCTAAAGCCAACTTATATGACAGCGATAGTAAAACATTCACAGCATTAGAATAATTAGTACGATCAATTATAGCCACTGCCCTTAAACATGCCGATTACAACACCTTTGAAGAAGTGCATGGTCTCTCCGTCACTGGCAGTACACGGCGCTTTCAAGGAATCTACAAGATCTGGATACATAATTGATCCCACTGTGCGTTTCGAAACGGATGAGAAACAGCCAGCAGAAGTGGATAATGAAAAAAAGAATATCTACAATCCTACCGTTCCATATTACCTCAAAAAATACCAGCTAAAAGAGCTTGAAGTAATCGGAGCAAGAAGGTACCGCTACTCTCTTCATGAAAGATGTGTTTAAGAGGCTTGGAATTCCTACATCTATTATTCCGATTGCAACCTTAGCTGCATTGAAAGGGTCAATTGCTCTCCTGAAGAATCACCTATATTCGAAATCAGACTAAGTTCAGTAGCATTCTTTACTTTTTTGTAACACTTAACTTTCTAAAAATAGGTATATTTTCACTAATCAAAAAAAAATATTTGCAGGAAATTATTTGTAGGAATTTCATTGTTAAAACAAAATCAAAGGTTTTTTCATGAACTTGTTAAAATTTCTATGGTTAAGTACTCTTTGTCCCTTGTGGTAGCTCACGAATGGTGAGAAGATATATAAATTAGAAATTAGAATAATAATAATAATAATAATAATAATAATAATAATAATAATATATTAATAATAATGCTCCTGATATAGGACTACAGGTAAGATTTGTTGGCCATTTCTCGACTACATTGAATTTCAGCTCTGAATCATTGCATTTGAAAACGTCGTTAATTTAACTACATAAATACTACTACTGCTAAAATACATTAAAGGTGATATGTTACAGTTGTATGAACACTAATAAATACATTAAGATTGTTAAAGATATTAGTTATAGTCAGATATGTTTCGGAGATGCTTCTCCATCTTCAGTGACTATTTACCACGACGGGTGGTTCAATTGATCGAACCGTGTTGTTGCTTGGCTTAAAGGAGACTAACCAGCTGAACCACCCGTCGTGGTAAATAGTCACTGAAGATGGAGAAGCATCTCCGAAACATGTCTGACTATAACTAATATCTTTAAACAATCTTATTGTATCTATTAGTGTTCATACAACCGTAACATATCACCTTTAATGTATTTTATCAAATCTATGAACACTGTATTATTGACCTAACATGTGTGTTTTAACTTTAAATACTACTACTGCTATTATTACTACAATTTCCGGGGATTTTCTGTTTTCGTCTCTTGCACTAAAAAGTGCAACTTACTTTATTGGTGAAATATGAATGCGAATTATTGAGTACAAAATCTTAAATTATAAATTAAAATCGTAGATTTATAAATGTAAAATGATAACTTACAATTTGAATACTTACAACAAAAAATATGGCAGAAACTGCGCCCATAACTCCAAAAAATAATGCATAAACTGGATTAGAATTCACCGGAGCGTTGTCTTTTATCTGAAACATGGTACCATCTGTCTTGCAGGCGAGGTAAATAAAACGGAAAATAAGCCTGTCTTCAACTCACAACATCTGAATATGCACAGCCAGTTAATTGTGTGGTACTGCAGTTTAGATGAAACAAATTGGTGAATTACTGTAACTTGTTCTGAACTTTATTGACATATTATACATGACTTTATATGTAGAGATAACATAACTACATTCCATCGTAAATGATCGAGCATATTATGCAATTATCTACATTATTGAGTTGCTGTCATGCGTACCAACTTATGAAATGCAGTTGTAACATTTTCGCGCTATACTGGAGAATTAGCACGGTTGCTTTGAACCGTGCCGTTACGTTTATCACCAAATTTAAGTAAATACACAATGTCACCAACATAAGAACATGACATTGGTGTGTGGTGTAGTTGGCGGGAGAAATTTTTTTCTCTCTCTGTCTACCTCCTTCGTTCTGAACATTATTGAGAGATAGCGCCACTGTTAGCGACAATGTGTATTTGCGTAAATATTGCGAGTAAATTATGACGAGTGCCTTAGAGGAGAGGCTCGGGACGTGATCCTTACTTGAATTTATTTTTGCGTGTACATTGCAGATTAAATGATTGAGATCCCTTCTTGCTCCGGTTACAGGCCTTGCATTTACGAAGGTTATGTTAGGTTAGATTAGCTTAGGTTAGCTTCGGTTAGGTTAGCTTAGCTTAGCTTTGGTTAGGTTAGATTAGCTTTGGTTAGGTTAGGCTAGCTTTGGTTAGGTTAGGTTAGGTTAGGTTAGCTTTGGTTAGGTTAGGTTAGCTTTGGTTAGGTTAGCTTGATTTCATTCGTCCATGTAGTAGTTAAAATTATATAATATGACAGTTTTTGATTCGTAATATTGATAAAAAAAAATAATAGGTCTATAATGAAAGCGGTGAATAATTTCATGGTCCCTACATTTTTTTTTCGTAAAAGGCTAGGTATTTTTCTTTAGGCCAGAAATAAAACAGCAACGCCGTCATAATTACGTACTTTACGCTTTGGCGAACATTAACCGGAAATTTACTTTCCGTCATTTTAATGGTATTCCGTGAAACACACCTTTTTTCCTGTTAATTTCCTTGTGATAACCTAGTTTATGATCTTATTACATCTTCATTTTCTTTTAATGCATTCAAAAAACCGCCGTTGTACTACATAAAACCTTGAACTTGACTAATGGAGTGAATTATTTAAGAATATAGTCGCGAATTTGACTACCACCATTTCGATTATATTTTGTTTGATACGGCTCGGTACGGCCCGGTGACTAGTGGCCAGCGAGTAGGGTCGACTATCGATATTGGTCTGCCGTGGGTATTATCCAGTTGTTCCCATTTTCGAAGTGTTACCACAGTTTAGTATATACAGTCACGAAGCTTGAGTTGTGAGGGTGCTAGGAACAATAGACTGTGCCGGTACTATTTCGCATTTTCTGTAATGAGGCGATATTAGCGATCCTAGTGGTTAGCAACAATCTATGGATGCATATTTACTAGGTATTGAGCTTCGTGACTGTACATACTAGACTGTGGTGTTACTCTTATATTGTTGACTGTTTTCTTTTGTCGAGAGGTTTTATTTGCATTTTATATTATTCTTGCTCAAACTTGAAAACATTAAATATTAACGAAGTGGCCTAGATATAATTTTTTATTCTTAAACATTGTTTTGCCTTGAAGATTCATGTTACTTTTCTGAGTTCATTCATTTAGTGTTCTGTCCAAGGATAGGTCTTTCGCTGCAAACCCAGTTTTCTGCAATCTTTCCTATTTTCTGCCTTCCTCTTTGTTTTCTCGTACGATCCATATATCTTAATGTCGTCTATGATCCGATATCTTCTTTTACCCCGAACTCTTCTCCCGTTCACCATTTCTTCTCAGCCAGTGACCCAACCAATATTCCTTATTCTCTTACTCATCAGTTTCAGCGTCATTCTTTCTTCACCCACTTAAAATTAAAATATTACATATTCAATTCAGTGGTTTCGGAAACGTTTTTGTTAATGAAATATAAGTAGGCCTTACTTACTTACTCACTTACTTATTGGCTTTTAAGGAACCCGGAAGTTCATTGCCACCCTCACATAAGCCCGCCATTGATCCCTATCCTGAGCAAGATTAATCCAGTCTCTACCATCATATCCCACCTCCCTCACATCCATTTTAATATTATCTTCCCATCTACGTCTCGGCCTCCGCAAAGGTCTTTTTCCCGCCGGCCTCCCAACTAACACTCTATATACATTTCTGAATTCGCCCATACGTGCTACATGCCCTGCCCATCTCAAACGTCTGGATTTAATGCTCCTAATTATGTCAGGTAAAGAATACAATGCGTGCATCTCTGCGTTGTGTAACTTTCTCAATTCTCCTGTAATTTCATCCCTCTTAGCCCCAAATATTTTCCTAAGAACCTCATTCTCAAACACACTTAATCTCTGTTCCTCTCTCAAAGTGAGAGTCCAAGCTTCACAACCATATAGAACAACCGGTAAAATAACTGTTTTATAAATTCTAACTCAGATTTTTTGACAGCAGACTAGATGACAAAAGCTTCTCAACCGAATAATAACAGGCATTTCTCATATTTATTCTGCGTTTAATTTCCTCCTGAGTGTAATTTATATTTGTTACTGTTGCTCTAAGATATTTGAATTTTTCCACCTCTTCGAAGGATAAATCTCCAATTTTTATATTTCCATTTCGTACAATATTCTGGTCACGAGACATAATCATATACTTAGTCTTTTCAGGATTTACTTCCAACCCTATCGCTTTACTTGCTAGAATTTCCGCGTTTTCCCTAATCATTTGTGGATTTTCTCCTAACATATTCATGTCATCCGCATAGACAAGAAGCTGATGTAACCCGTTCAATTCCAAACCCTCAGTGTTATCCTGAAATTTCCTAATGGCATATTCTAGAGCAAAGTTAAAAAGTAGAGGTGACAATGCATCTCCCTGCTTTAGCCCGCAGTGAATTGGAAAAGCATCAGATAGAAACTGGCCTATACGGACTCTGCTGTAAGTTTCACTAAGACACATTTTAATTAATTGAACTAGTTTCTTAGGAATACAAAATCCAATAAGAATATCATATAAAATTTCTCTCTTAACCGAGTCATACGCCTTTTTGAAATCTATGAATAACTGATGTACTGTACCCTTATACTCCCATTTTTTCTCCAATATCTGTCGAATACAAAAAATCTGATCAATAGTCGATCTATTACGCCTAAAACCACACTGATGATCCCCAATAATTTCATCTACATATGGAGTTAATCTTCTCAAAAGGATATTCGACAAAATTTTATACGATGTCAACAAAAGTGATAGTCCTCGAAAGTTACTACAGTTAGTCTTGTCCCCCTATAAGTAGGCCTATTGGTGTTAATTCTTAACGAGATGTTTCTCTTAATGTAAGTTTTTCATTCAGTCCGATACGACATTCATTTTCTGTGAATGTAGTTTTTAGAAATGTAGGCATAATTATATGGTCTGTAATTTCTGCTTTTTGAAGAAAGTAATGAAGTAATTTCTAAAATTAGATCTAAAATATTTTTTTCTGAATTTCCTATCTCCCTGTAGTGATTTTAAGACTTGGAGGAATTTTGCGCCAAATAAGCAAATGAAAGGCTCGTGTGAGTTCAATTCTGTATACTGCCTGTCTTAGGAGTTAAGTGTTCGATGGCAAGGTTAGAAAGCAGGTTTTTTGGCGGAATATTCCAGGTAATCTATTACTGAAATTCTGTTTAAGATAATTATGTGTATTACATAATCTGTAACAAATGTAAATGATACTCGGGAGGAAATTAAACACACAATAAATATGGGAAATGCCTGTTATTATTCGGTTGAGAAACTTTTATCATCCAGTCTGCTGTCAAAAAATCTGAAAGTCAGAATTTATGAAACAGTTATATTATCGGCTGTTCTGTATAGTTGTGAAACTTGGACTCTCACTCTGAGAGAGGAACATAGGTTAAGGGTGTTTGAGAATAAGGTGCTTAGGAAAATATTTGGGCCTATGCGACATGAAGTTACAGGAGAATGGAGAAAGTTACACAACGCAGAGCTGCACGCATTGTATTCTTCACCTGACATAATTAGGAACATTAAATCCAGACGTTTGAGATGGGCAGGGCATGTAGCACGTATGGGCGAATCCAGAAATGCATATAGAGTGTTAGTTGGGAGACCGGATAGAAAAAGACCTTTAGGGAGACCGAGACGTAGATGGGAAGATAATATTAAAATGGATTTGAGGGAGGTGGGATATGATGATAGAGACTGGATTAATCTTGCACTGGATAGGGACCGATAGCGGGCTTATGTGAGGGCGGCAATGAACCTTCGGGTTCCTTAAAAGCCATTTGTAAGTATTATTATTATTATTATTATTATTATTATTGTTATTATTATTATAATAATACTCTGTCTACATAGGCCTAAATTATTTCCATCGGAAACAGGGTTTGCAAAATCGATTATCGAAAAATCGTATCTTTTTTTTTTTTTTCCTTGTGCTGTCTCTATTTAACTTGAAAACTAGTGTATATAGGCTATGCGTTACCTTTTTTTGAAGATTGTTATTAATTAATTTTTTTCAATATAACCTATTTATATTTCGATTTGTATAATCTTTTTTTTTTGTAAAAGGCAAGAGTCCAAGAGTGTTAGTTGGAAGGCCGGAGGGAAAAAGACCTTTAGGGAGGCCGAGACGTAGATGGGAAGATAATATTAAAATGGATTTGAGGGAGGTGGGATATGATGATAGAGAATGGATTAATCTTGCTCAGGATAGGGACCAATGGCGGGCTTATGTGAGGGCGGCAATGAACCTCCGGGTTCCTTAAAAGCCAGTAAGTAAATAAGTATGGGTCCAAGAGACCTGGTACTTTTAACAAAATGTCTTAAATCTAAAAACAAAAAAAAATCAAGATTGTGTTGTTTTGGCGCATTGTCTACACTCTAACGAGAACTTTGAACCAAAATCTAGAGATTCACAAATATCGAGTTTACCTATTTATGTGGTACGTAACTGAAGACAACGCAAGATAAACACAAAACAAACACAATTTCAATGTAAAAGGTGCAACATTCAAATCTTCACTTCCAGAAAGTCAATCCTGTGTCGTCTGAACTTGTAGTAGCCAGAAAAAGTACCACATCAGCCACACCTAAAAAGTGGAAATATTGAAAGCGTTTAGCTTAATTAATTAATCTTTATTTCGTGTAAAAGTTGCATCCCAACATTGGCGTACAGTACGACACCCATTATGAGCCCATAGAGACCCAGGACCTCCGCGAAGAAGAGGATGAGGAGCATCGCCACGTACAGCGAGTTCTCCAAATGATTGCCGCGGATGCCTGTGTCGCCCACGATACCGATCGCAATGCCGAAGAAGAGGCCGCAGAAACCCACACTGGAGCCCGCAGCCAGGTGCACGAAACCACTGCGAAATGCACACGATGGAGATATGGGTTATTCCAGTGGGAACTTGCAAACAGTAGAAAGGTTCTTGTCGCTAAAAGTAAACCCGTAGTAAATGTCTTCAATTGCGTGATTATTGTACTCGCCAAACTTAGACGACCTCAGCTCAGAGGAAAGAAGTCAAGGAAGTCACATCAACATGCTCTCTATGTTCATGTTATGCAGTTGGCCGCGTCCGATAACTGAATTGCTTTATAACAGCGTTGCCAAACATAGAGGCCTCAGCCCGAGTAGAGAGGTCAGCTTATCTTGCCGCAAGAGATAACTATAGGTCTCGCAAGCACGGAATACCGACGGAAGGAATGCAAATCAAACACTGCGATAAGGAAGAGCGGGGGACAGGAAAGGCCACGAGATAACTTGAATGATATTCAAGAGTACAGTCGGAAGAGAAATGACATCGATAAAATCAGTTTTGCGTTGTGATAGTTACATTACGACTTTAGTTTGTTCCATTGCATGTGAATACGTGTCTTGTATCGCACGGTATTATTATTTTATTCGTAAACATATGTTGCGCGTTTAATTAGCTTCGAATTTTTCTCTTGCTACGTTCTGTATTTCCACAGCGATGTCCTCATTTGTTCATCTTCTTGGAAGAGACAGTACTTCCATCGGCTCGCACCTCTCCCCCCTCGGCGTGTCTACATACACACGTCAAAACAGACAGCAACGCCACCATTGCTTTTCGGTAATCGTTTCTTGCGCGAGCTATACTAACTTCTCTGTTAAAAAAAACATCGTACTTGCCTCAGCCCAGCGGCTGGGCTAATTCAGAGTCATAATCAAAGCTCGGAACTTGGGGACTTGTGTCTTGGAACGTGGCTAAGCGACCGGAATTCAATGTCAACAAACTCCCGCTTCCAGCACAGAGGTACTATCAGGTCTGCTACAAAGGTGGTTCCTGGCCGGAACAACATATTGATAATATTATGGTAGCTTGAAACACGTAATTTTAAAGACTACATATATAATATATATATATATATATATATATATATATATATATATATAAACATGCAAAATATATCAAATTTACAGTTCTGCTCTGTACATTTTATTACAGTATATGACTACATGGATTCGAAGATTTTCAAACCCATAACTTCTTCGTCTGTTAGTTAAACATGATTTGAAACGAAAGAAACTTATTTCCACGTCACATGAAGTGACGGGAGCAAACTTAAAATACTGAATGTTTTCACTGTCACTGTTTCCTGTTCGATTTTCAGCAGTTGCTAGCTGATCTCGTATCTGAGAAAGATAAGTATTCTAAATTTTTCTCGAAAATAGTTTTCAATTTCTATGTCACTGCAATGTCTTTCAATTAATGCCCGCGTCCAGTCTCTAGTTTGTGTGTGGCACAACTTACAAAATATAAACTCTTCATTCGAAGAAAATAATGTATCTCCTCAGAATTCCTCCACGAAAAATCTGTACCTAAAATTTAAGAAATATATTTTCAAACTTCTATAATACCCATTCGAATACCACGTATTTTCTCATTCCTCTAACAGATCGTTTACCTGTAATTCTCTGAATGTCATTTGCTTCGACATGACACAGTTTCTTCGTCCGTCTTCCTGTCATTCGATGTGACCACTTTCTTAATACACACGACTGTCCCTGAGCACTTGCAGGGTGAGCTTTGTATACGTTGTACCTGTAACCTTACTCATGCGCACGACACACAAGTCCCCAAGTTCCGAGCTTTGGTCATAATGTGACAACGCTGCATAACTAACAGGCATGCAACGTATGATGTATTATGTTTTGGGTAAGGCACGAGTTAGCAGAGTGGTGTGAGTGTGGTCGTCTAAGCTTGGCGAGAATAGTAGCTTCTATACCATACATGGGCACAATTTTCGGTTACGTGAGGCACTCTATTTGAAATAGTTTGTTTACTAGGAGAGGAGACTGCAGAGTTGGATGGAAGATATAAACTGCTGTGACCTGCGTCACCTTATCGTAATCGCTAAGGCGGTCAGTGGCGAATTATTAGGAAAGCGCTTGGTTAACGTGAGATACTCGAAAACTTTTATTCAATCTGGAAAATTAATTCGGCAGCTTTAATCATAAACCTCTTTACTATTTCTCCATCATTGAATTGATTTAAATCACAGGCGAGAAATTGCGTAACTAGCCAATAATATTCCATCACGTTGTCTACGTTTATTTTCTTGAATATTCTGGCGTTTATCAAGATTACTTAAGAGATTTGCACGTTTCAGAAAATCATATTTCGTTTTCTACACACATTTGATATTTTTTTATAAATTTCTTTTGGAAATAATACGTAGAAACGACAGTTAATTCCTCGTATCTTTTAATGCAGCGTGTTTAAGGTATAATGTCGTATTTAGTATACTATGAAAATGTTAATATCATACATTTTCTTCGGAATAGTACGAAAAATAACATTTAATTTGTCTTACCTTCTAATTCAGCATGTTCTTTATGACATAAGGACTAATGTCGTTGTATATTAAATTTATTAATGCCTAATAGGATTTTCGAGCATAACCTTCTAAACAGCAAAATAACTCTTCCTCCCATTTCTCATGAAATAATCGTTTTCTAACGCACACACACTGCTTTGATAATGCCATTATGCCACCACTGATATTGCTTATGAAATTGATATAGAACCTGCCCACGCCTAGGAGCTATGTGAGGGAGGAAAGGGGTCTGTGAGGATGATGTCACTCAGAGCGATAATCTATGTGAAGGTCAGTGAGGCAGAAATTCTCAATTGAGGCACGATGCCCAAGTATGTTCTATACTAATGGCTAACGAAATCGATGTCTGAACAGTTAAGTTTTGTTATTACGCAGGCGCGGTATGCGCCTCTTTCCTTATTTTCCATTACTTTCTCAATCTAACAGTCCACATCGCCACAGTTTTATGTGGCATGTATGTATGAATGTAGAAATGAAATGATCATTTTGGTCACTAAACTGAAGTAGGCTAAGTTCATATCGTATAAGTTTGCTACGGAACTTAGGCTCTTAGATCTGTTCTTTCTTTTTTACAATGATTTATGAAATTTTAAAATGTTGATGAATGTCCCTCAGCCGCTTTTTCGAGCGTGCAACATTTACGCGAAATTTATAACGATCTACAACAGTGATCGGCAAAGATTTCGTTATATAAAATGCAGCCCGCAATACACGGATACCAAAACTGCTTTAACATTGAATGAACAAGAGGAGGGACATCATGCCTTACACCTCTGTCCTGTTTGTGTATTAAGGGGTTGATACGTGAATCACGAAATGCCAATCACTGATTTACCAACATGCATGTTCAGCGCTGGCACTTATGTACAACAGTGACGTAGAATATCTTTTAAGCGTGGGCCTGTATGCGATTCTGAAATTGTACGTCACTTTTGCACCTGATTTAAACGGTAGAAATGTCCGCACTGGAAATGCCTGACCTACAAGAAGCCTACAATGTCTTGGTTAAGATCCAGATTTCTGGGTAGTATGTTGTTATGGAAATTTCCATAGTTTTGTGAAACTTGATGCATATGTTACGTTAAAGGAAATTAATATTGTGCAATACGAAGAAGACTGCAGAAAGATTTGTAATGCTCTAATCCAAATGATATACACATAAGCTTAGCATTGTTTAGAAAGATCCCAACTTCTTTGGCTTAATAGAGCGTTTATAAATGAAAATGCATTCTTACTGGTAATCTGTGTAATTATTTCCACGTTTCTTCATGTCGTTAATAATTATTACGGCAATGACAACTCCATATATTGCAATTATTCCAGCCATAATGACGGGAAGTATCGACTTCATGATGAGATCGGGTTTTGTCGGCGAAATGGCTGAAATTGCTACTGCAGATTTAGCAGTTCCATAAGCTGCACCAAATCCTAGAAGAGTCATAAATATATATTATTTATATGATACAGTTTATAACAATTATTTACATAAAGACTAAAAACATAAACTCTATTCATATTATAATGAGAAAATTTAACATGATTTCAGGTTAAAATTCTTAAAGATGATTAGTAATTTGTACCGTAGAACAGAGTAAACTTGACCACTTCTCACATATATTACAATTTACACGTTCAGAATGATCATAAAAATGAGATGAATACAGTGCTTAGATGCATGAATATGCAGGTGCAGATTTTAACAGCTTATTCCTTAGAGAAAGTACAGTAAATTCTAATACTATTTTAGTCCCAATTGAATACTTTCTCAGAAAAAAAAAAAACTTTCCCCTAAATTTTAACACCATTTTACTCGATAAGTATTATCTTACGATTCTGATTTTTACTTATCTTTAGGAAAACTGATAAGGAATAATTGATCCCTTTGCAATTGTTCAGTAAAATGGGCGGTTTTCTTGCAAATTAAATAAAAAAATTAATACATGTCGTTCCTCTGATTGAGGTTCTGGCTGATATGTACAGATATGGAAATAAAATTTGGAGCTCCCTTATTGTATGTTTCGCTTACAACAAATTGCGCATGTGCAGTAATCAAGTTTATTCACTATCATCGTGTGCAATTCGGAGACTCCTTCGAACGCGCACTTAACAGATTTACGACTTCCTACACTAATCCCTTTGACCATCCCATTCACGTGGATATGAAGAGAGTCTGTGAATTTTTTTAAACGAGGGTTGTGATTGGTTAATAACAGGCGAAGACAAGTAAGGAAGATTTAATGACAACCAATTAGTAGGGGGCAATAAAAGGTATGTTGGCAAAGTCCTTGGTGTGAAACTGCATTCCATGATATAAAATGAATTATACTTGTGGACAGTCGTGTGAAATTGTTGCCTACATACAGGTAGACTCCTATCAAGACTCGCTCCAAATTTAATTCCGTATCTGTACGTCTATTTTCAGGCAGTACGTCTCACTTGACGATATGTGTCAGAGGAAGAACAATTGTTTGTATATCTGAAGTCTGATTAGTGTATATGTAGGTACTCGGCGATGTATGCAATGGATAGGAAAAGTAACTGACCACCCTACCCCATTATCTTCTGGCCTAGTTGCCTCATAAGTTTTGCCTTCTTGGTGTCACTTGTGGGGTTCAGACCTGTCTTCGGACAGTTGACCAAACAAATAATACAAATCGTTATTTCCTGCCAATAAGTCTGACAACCCTACAGGAGTGACTGAGGGAGGGAACTCTGCTATTCAGACCGAGTGCGCGTGTGCTTTGAAATTATTAATTATGTTAAATTAGCATTGAGAGACCTCACGTGCCTGCCTTCTAAGCAGATTCCATAATTATATTGGGTTTAAAATGATTTTGAGTTTTGTTGACTACCTGTATTTTGAGATAAGATTTATCTTGATGTTGATATAATCATTACTGTTTTGATACCGGTAATATATATTTTCACGCTGGTAAGCAATACATCTACTGTCTCTAGTTCATGGGCTGTCATAACCTCACCATGAAAAGAAAAGAGATATACTATTAGGCCTATTTTGTTTTGCATTGTAGAAATATTTGGCATTCAAAATATTCCTGAAGAGCAGGCAATAATGGAAACGAGAGAGAGAAAACAGTAGCAGTAGTAATAATAATAATAATAATAATAATAGCAGTAGTAATGTTTATCTCATTCTTTTTTACTTCTATTCACTATTCACGAAAAAGACAAAAATGAAAATAACGGAAATAACACGATATATCAATGAAGCAGATACGTATAAAACCTAACCTAACGATATAAATTTAATGATTATATATATATGTGTATATATATATATGTATATATATATATATACACACACACACACACAACTTAACCTACTCAGTCCAACTTAACCTAACTATATAAACTAATAGAAGATATGTAGGCTACAAAATCTAACCGAACTGTATAAATCAGTGGAACGGATACATACAAAATCTAACTTAGCGACATAAATCAATGAAAAAGATAGGTACAGAACCTAATCTAACTATATAAATTAATGGATCAGTTATGTACTGTACAAAACCTAACCTAACTTCACCAGCAGTATCACTAACTATTTAATAAAATGTTATATATCTGAACTGACTGAAATAATCTAAACTATCGGCAACAAAAACTAGAAACTGAAATAAAACAACTTTAAATATATATTTTCTTCCTCGCCCAATCAATTGGCTCCCAATTGAAATCACAAGCATTTTAATTTGTAGGTTATACGTCATTAATTTGTTATTGTTTGTTCACTTGTTTTGAAAGGCATTGTGGGACGTCTATTACCAACCAAATTGTAACTCTACACTTTGCTGGAGTAAAGTGACACTTTGTGAAGTGCACTTCTTCAATCGTCTATGAATACCACTAATATGAAAGAGCCACTTTCGTCAAAAGTGTCACTTTGCAAAGTTGTGATATAAAGTGTCGACTATGAATACCAGTCTAAATTTATAAGCCTTCGGCTTGTTAGTCTTTACGCGCATGTTCAGGCTCAAAATACTTTTACATTAATTATTTTCAGTTAAATTTCGAAATAAATTATTCTTATAGTTAATACAATGACTGTGCCTTGCAAACTCTGGGTCGCAGCTTCAAATCCTGCCTGAGGCTGAAATGTGTAATCTCGTTTGACAATGTTAGCCCTGGGGAGATTCCCTGTTTCGTTTAGAGCACGACAAGATTAACAACACAATTCCGGAAGACGAGTTTAATTCCCGATATCAAATAAGGCTACTCCCATTACCAACATCAATAAATTAAAATACCTCCTTGCATAAATCCTCATAAAAACGTAACCGTGAGGTTTTATATTCAGTTTCTCTAAAATGGAGAATTAAATATACTTAATTAATAGACTACCTGTATGTTTTTAGGAACTTAGATTAGTTAACTAGTGCCAAATATCCGGTTCTCTCTTATCTAAGAGATTTTTATAAAATTTATACAAAAGTTACAGGTGGAATATATTTTTGTCTAACAAAGTCTGATTATCTAATATATAAAAGTGAATGTGGGTATGTATGTATGTTCTCTATACAAATCTACACGCTTTGACCGATATGTGCCAAAGTTTGCACATTTAACCTTCATAACCAGGAGAAAAACATAGGCTACATTAAAATTGTGCAAATGGACGATAAATTGATTAAACAATAAAAACATTAAAATAAGTACGATCAAACATTCATGTTTAGTACTAAATTGCAATTCTATAGTCAATTGTTTTTTATTATTGTCTGTTGTATTCAACATCGACTTTCACGAGGCCATGGAAATTATAACATGAAATTAAATAACATTATTGATACAGCATGAAGGGTAAAATCTAGGCAATTCATGCAATAAAATATCTTTACGCAGTCCAGAACCATATTATGAATTTCTCTATGTAATTGTAGATAGTGAGCAAGCTGTGTTTTATTCAACTGAATTCTTGAATTCTTTGAGACTACAAGGATTGCTACCATATATTGTTTTAATACTTGATATTGAATCACCAATAGTACTATTGCGAAATATTGACCCACCAAAATCATGCAATGGAACAAGAATTGGTGTGAAAAAACTCATTCAAAACGTAGCAATAGAAGTGACAATATTAACTGGGAAAACGAAAGGAGAAGATGTTTTTATCTCACGTATTCCTATGATGCCCACTAACATCCCTTTCGATTTTAACTAATTGCAGTTTCAGTGCGACTAGCATTTGTAATGGTATTTTATTTATAGTTTGGTTTCTTTATTATTTTATTTGTATTTCTGGTGATGTGGAAGAGAAGGCGTGATGGCCTTAATTACGTCAGAATAAATAAATAAACACATATATGTATACAGTATATATACATACAAATTAAAACACATTTGAAAGTAAGGCACGTGATGAATGTTTCCTTTCGTTGCCTGATGTGCAGTTGTTTTAAATTGACTTAATCCTTTCAAGCATTTGGCTAAGAAGTTCATTAATTCATGTAAGCGACGCTATGTAAAGATTCATCTTTATCGACGAGGAAAGCTTATTAAAGACAATTCGTTTTGGTTGTCTATAGTTGAGTTTCTGAGATTTCCGAAATGTCTAACAACCAGTTTAATTTAAAAAAAAAGAAGAAGCAAAAAGGACAACCCGGGCAAAGCCGGGTGCTTTCAGCTAGTGTTTTATAAAAGGAACTGCACATTTTTAGTGGTGAATTTAGATAAAATTAATAACTTCTCTCCTATATAATATATTTTTATAAAAATCTATACAACATTTAGGCTCACATATAGCATACAGATGTAATCAGCGTTTATACACAAAAGTATGTACTACCTGTAACTCCTGTACAAAGTTTCGTAAAAAATCTGTTATGTAGGAGAGAAGTTAATTTTGTGTAAATGCACCCCCTGTAAAGGGCTACTTTCTCTTATGGAACCGTAAATATAGTTTGTACACAAGAAATATATTCAACCCTACCTTCCGTAAAACATTTCATAAAATTTAGTTAGGAGAGAAATTATTATTTTTTCTAAAATCACCCCTCTAAAGGGATAGTTCTTTTAGTCAAAGTTTGTACATAAAACATATGTGCTACATATAGGGGTCGATTTATAAAACGAGGTCTAGACCACGACCATGGCTTTAAACCGCGTTTGGATTTATAAAACGAGGTATTTTTCATTTTCTGAGCCATGGCTCGAAGCCATGGTCTGAAGCAGAGACCACGGCTGGGGCAGGTTTAAAATCTCGGCTTCATGTATACAAGATGGAGGAAATAGATTAGCTGGATGATTATCAAAGGAAAATGTGTGCCTACGAGTATTAAATCCCCAGATTACAGTGATGAGAGATACTACTGGGTGTTCATTTCAAAGCGTGTCATGACGTCACTATTGATGAGTCAGCGATTTGAAGCGAGTTTCAGCTTTTGTGTCAGAGAAATTGCCTATTAATCAAGGCGTTCTTCAATCTGAACTTGAGAACGTGTACGGTATAACTTGAACGTCGTAGCAACAGATGGCGGTCTGTACGGTCCGTGTGCTACTATAACCTCTTTCGAATTGTGTTTTGCGCCGGAAATTCGTACGCAGGGTATTTGTTATCATCGGTTGCGTACGGCAACTTTCCACAATACAAATCAAATGCTCCGTGTCCATGTTCACCGTCGAAATTAATGTCAACAAATACGTAAGTAATCGTCTCCCAATATCCCGACAGTAAGAAAAAAACTCACCTCAGTACATGTTTCGAAACAGTTCACATTCCTGCCACTACCGGCTTTACCGTACGTATCGGTAAGTACTCTTTTGAATGAACGCGTACTTGCTAGGCAACTTCTCTAACACATGGGTAATACGCCTCTGCGGAAGTGTAGGAAGATTGAATTCTCTAGGCTCATCGGCTAGCCACATGACGGCATACAGCGAGCCACGACACACTTTGAACTGAACACGCAGTATATAACGACGATAATTTCAGGCGGACATTTCGATTTTCGAAGGAATCAACTCAAAATTTAACAAGAATGCTAAATAATAATCTGCAACGAAATGCATGAGGCGGCAGGTTGACCATTTTTTTACACCTTCTTGTTGCTTTGAGGGAAATAATATATTATATTTTATATTAATTATACCTTTATGTCAATAAAATGATAGGGCTTTAACCTAATTTTTAGTCTTTACAGTAGTTTTGGACATTCTATTTAATACTCGAAAATGATCTGGGCCTACAAGACATGAAACAAACGTGATTTTGTCTTCTTATTTTAACATATGGTGCTGGGGCCTATTATATGTGAAAATAGAACCATACTACATTTTAGTTTCAATTGAAATTTTATTCCAGTTTGTATTTAGGTTATTAATTCCTTGGAATCGGTTTTCAGGTAGTTGATGTTGGTAGTAGTTATGAACAAATTATAAATTACAACATAAACGCTCAACTTGTGCTAATGATTTGGTGAATATCTTTCTGGTACCTAAAAATCCGTTTCCTATGAAATACTAAGTAATGTTAGTATTTTAAATGCACATATATTCTGTAAATTAGTAAATATAACAATAACTTAGCTGAGAACAAAAGAATGTGACTTATGCAATTGAATAAAAATATTAATCTCGATGTTCATTTCTTACTAATATCGACTGTTTATCAGGAATAAAAATCGATTCTAAGCTGCGCTGCCATATATAAAATCCACGAACCTCGGTTTCTTCTCAAACCACATATCGACTTCGTTTTAGAAATCGCATAAGGATTCAGACCTCGATCGTGGTTTAAAAGCCGAGGTTTGGAACCACGATTTCGTCCGTGTTTTAGAAATCGACCCATAAGGTCTATACAAAGTTTCATAACAATCCGTTGGAATGCAGAGAAGTTATTAATTTTTTCCAGCTACATTTCCGTTATTGTGCGCCGTATGGACGTGTATTCCTTTATTTTTATGTCATAGTTCAGCTATCCGAAAGCGCAGGTATACAAAACGATTGTTCAAATATGAAAAGGAGACGATGGATGCTTGCATGAACGTTCATTAAATTATGATGGTTGAGCAAGCACTAACGCAGTATTCTCCATCGGACTAGGTACATCAGCAATTAGAGATGAATGTCTGCTTGCAGCAATTTGTCATACAAATGTGCAGACGGACGGGTTTAACCTGCTTGCTAATGGGCCAGGCGCCACTCGATTCTCTAATAATCTTAAGAGATTGCGTTTCGTTAGCCCATTTAGCGAACTGCCGGGCTATTAACTTGATTACTAATTAGTGCTAAGGTTTCTTAAAGTTTACGCCTTTAATAAACTTGGAAGGTCGTCACATAACCAACGACGAAATCGTCCTTCTCTTTTCTCTTATTTTTCTTCACTTCTTGGCTTCAATTACTCCTTCGTTCGAAACTCTGTTTAGTGTCATTTAATATCTGCTATAAATTAATGCTTCGAAAGTAATGTTTTAGAACATCACGTGACACATTTTTCGCCTACGTCACGTCATTTAATTGTCTTAACGACAGGCCTATAAATTGTATAATAATAATAATAATAATAATAATAATAATAATAATAATAATAATAATAATCAGACGGATCATCTAGCGTAAATCATTTTTATTACTTTTTTGTTACTATAGCAATTTAGCATTTCTTTTACTTCGTTTTTTATTGATTTGATTTATTTACTTTCTTACAAATGGCTTTTAGAGAACCCGCAGGTTCATTGCAGGCCTCACATAAGTCCGCCATTCGTCTCTATTCTCAGCAAGAGTAATGCAGTCTCAACAATCATATCCAACCTCCCTTAAAACCAATTTAATATTATTCCCCCATCTACTTCTCGGCATCCCTAAAGGTCTTTACCCCTCAGGTCTTCCAAATAATACTGTATATGCTTTTTCTGGATTCACCCATACATGCTACATGCCCTGCCCATCTCAAACGTCTGGATTTAATGTTCCTAACTATGTCAGGTGAAGAATAAATACATGCAGTTCTGCGTTGTGTAACTTCATTCTCTTGTAACTTCATCTCTCTTAGCCCCAGATGTTTTCGTAAGCACCTTATTCTCGAACATCCTTAACCTCTGTTTCTTTCTCAAATTGAGAGTCCAAGTATCGCAATCATACAGAACAATGAGTTGAAACGAGGATTCAGATATAGAAAATGCTACAAATTCTGGAATTTACTGCTTAGTACCATTGAAATCTCACGTCAACTGCAGGGATTAATATAATATATTGTGAATATATTGTTACTAATGTTTATAATTAGGGCTAGGCTTTTGATGAAATTGCATCTTTTTTCTAGTAATCCAGAAACATAGCTGCTTTAGTATTTATATGTTATGTGATAAACTGAGTGTTTTAAAACATATTTGTTAGGACACTTTTTTTTTTGCATTTTTTACCTCTTACAACTCATAAGAGCATTTTTTTGTTTTATTCGGTTATTTTTGGGGTATTTTCATTTAATTTTGCCCATAAATCTTCCTTATTAATGTAAAATATTGTTTATTTCCTTTGATATTTTTCAATTAATACCCATTAATTTGTATATTATTTTAATCCTTTTGTGCACAAATTTTGTCATTTTAACGAGTACACCTCCACGGAATGGATCAGTCCAACCATCCCTTAAATATAGAATTCTCTATACCTGCTAGTTCCGGATAAGAGTGACCTTGTGGTGGACTACATGTAACTACATCAGGTAAAATAATTCATTAAAGTGTACTACTTGGAAAATGTATGTAAAATTAAATAAACTTGAATATTGGTACTAGAATTTAATTTAATTACTAGTCTAAATATTAATATTCCTAATAAGCCAATTATGTAAGATCAATTTTTAGGGCATTTTTGAAAGATTTTTAGTTCATAAATGCATTGTTTTTAGGACATTTTTTCATGATTTAAATGTCATCAAAATCCTAGCCCTATTTATAATAAATGAAATCAATTCCATTTAATTTAATGTGTGGTTCACATTTTGCAACTACTTAGTTAATAGCTGTGTCATTATCTAACTAGTTGCGTAATGAATATGTTTGCAGTATTTTTGTTAGTGGCGTAAAGTTCACATTACATAATCAGAGTGGATGAACGTTTATTATTTCGAAATAATACATACAAGATGTAGCAATGTCAACGGATCAAAATTATTTCCGAGGCGACTTTCGAAACCATATTCGTAACCTCAAGCTATTATGTAAACCGTTCTATACCCTTAAGTACGAAGTGAGTGTTAGGTTGAATATAGGCCTACATACCGGTATATCGAAACACGTATAATTCAGATCATTCTCACTGGAAAATAATAGTGGGAACATTTCATCCTGCTATTCTTATAATAATAATAATAATAATAATAATAATAATAATAATAATAATAATAATCATAATAATAATAATAATAATAATAATAATGTTTTATTTTCGCTGGCAGAGTTAAGGCCGTAAGCCCTTCTCTTCCACTCAACCAGCCTTCATCAATACAATACATATTTATATTACAAATATTTATACTACACTTAAAAGGTTCTCCAGCTATATTCTTCAGTTAAGTTTCAAAGACTAGTAGACTACATATTTATTTAAATTTAGATAAACCTATAAGGCAAAGTAGTAACTTAATTTATGAGCTAATTTAATTCAATCAGTTATAATTAATTTAAGATTAGAGATAGCTAGTAAAATGATGAAAATTAATTTAATATGAGCTTACTAGGACTATGTTAGAATTTATAAAACAGTTATATTACCGGTTCTTCTGTATGGCTGTGAAACTTGGACTCTCACTCTGAGAGAGGAACATAGGTTAAGGGTGTTTCAGAATAAGGTGCTTAGGAAAATATTTGGGGCTAAGCGGGATGAAGTTACAGGAGAATGGAGAAAGTTACACAACACAGAACTGCACGCATTGTATTCTTCACCTGACATAATTAGGAACTTAAAATCCAGACGTTTGAGATGGGCAGGGCATGTAGCACGTATGGGCGAATCCAGAAATGCATATAGAGAGTTAGTTGGGAGACCGGAGGGAAAAAGACCTTTAGGGAGGCCGAGACGTAGATAGGAAGATAATATTAAAATGGATTCGAGGGAGGTGGGATATGATGATAGAGACTGGCTTAATCTTGCACAGGATAGGGACCGACGGCGGGCTTATGTGAGGGCGGCAATGAATCTTCGGGTTCCTTAAAAGCCATTTGTAAGTAAGTAAGAACTATGTTACAGGGAGAAAAAAATATATATATAAATCTAAAATATATTTCTATAATGAGAATATTAATGTAATTGCCATTAGAGGTTTTGTAAATCTATTTAGAGAAATTAACGATAATAATAATGTTAGTTTCATTATAAGTAACAAATATTAATCAGCAATTAATCTCTTAAGTAAGAATTTATGTAATTTTGACCTAATTGAAATTATTGTGCAACAAACCCTTACATCATTCGGAAGCGAGTTCCAATTTCTAGCAACTGAAACTGTAGTTAGCATAATGGAATAACACGATCGTGAACATGTGAATGGAATGATTGGACATAAACCCCTGAAAGAGATTGCGTACAGATGACTTGGTGCGTTCATATGCAACAAACGACACATTACCATTACATCGTGGATGATTTAACCCATTCTCGATGCCATACAGCCGCTGAACTAAATATACTTATTGAAAGAGAAGGAATCTATACGGTATTCGAAAAATATAATTTTAGTTCCATGTACAACGGTAGACAAAAAGATTTTCCGTTTTGAAATTAAGCTTCAACGCGTGGTTTACATGAGTTGCGGCAAATTACACGTCAGACGATGCTTTTTTTTTTCTTTATTCATAGTGTTCCGCCCAAGGGCAAGTCTATCACAGCAAACCCAGCATCTGGTTGGGACAAGTTACCTGGTTGAGGATATTTCCGGCGTTTTCCCTGAACTCATTTCGCCGGCATTATCACTTTCATATCATTCAGACGCTACATTGACAAAGCGTCATAAAATAACACAATAAAAAAAATAGAGTACAGGTATTTACCTCAAACTTTTCGGAATTAAGTTTCCACTGTCATATTTTAGTCTTCTGAAGAAAGTCACTTACTTACTTACTTACTTACTTACTTACTTACTTACTTACTTACTTACTTACTGGCTTTTAAGGAACCCGGAGGTTCATTGCCGCCCTCACATAAGCCAGCCATTGGTCCCTATCCTGAGCAAGATTAATCCAGTCTCTACCATCATATCCCACCTCCCTCAAATCCATTTTAATATTATTTTCCCATCTAGTCTCGGCCTCTCCAAAGGTCTTTTTCCCTCCGACCACCCAGCTAACACTCTATATGCATTTCTGGATTCGCCCATACGTGCTACATGCCCTGCCCATCTCAAACGTCTGGATTTTATGTTCCTAATTATGTCAGGTGAAGAATACAATGCGTGCAGCTCTGCGTTGTGTAACTTTCTCCATTCTCCTGTAACTTCATCCCTCTTAGCCCCAAATATTTTCCTAAGAACCTCATTCTCTGTTCCTCTCTTAAAGTGAGAGTCCAAGTTTCACAACCATACAGAACAACCGGTAATATAAATGTTTTATAAATTCTAACTTTCGGATTTTTTGGCACAGGACTAGATGACAAAAGCTTCTCAACCGAATAATAACACGCATTTCCCATATTTATTCTGGGTTTAATTTTCTCCCGAGTGTCATTTATATTTGTTACTGTTGCTCCAAGATATTTGAATTTCTCCACCTCTTCGAAACATAAATCTCCAATTTTTATAGTTCCATTTCGTACAATATTCTGGTCACGAGACATAATCATATACTTAGTCTTTTCAGGATTTACTTCCAACCCTATCGCTTTACTTGCTAGAATTTCCGCGTTTTCCCTAATCGTTTGTGGATTTTCTCCTAACATATTCATGTCATCCGCATAGACAAGCAGCTGATGTAACCCATTAAATTTCAAACCCTCTGTGTTATCCTGAACTGTTCTAATTCTAGAGCGAAGTTAAAAAGTAAAGGTGATAGTGCATCTCTCTGCTTTAGCTCGCAGTGAATTGGAAAAGCATCAGATAGAAACTGGCCTATACGGACTCTGCTGTAAGTTTCACTAAGACACATTTTAATTAATCGAACTAGTTTCTTGGGAATACCAAATTCAATAAGAATATTATATAAAACTTCTCTCTTAACCGAGTCATACGCCTTTTTTAAATCTATGAATAACTGCTGTACTGTACCCTTATACTCCAGTTTTTTCTCCAGTATCTGTCGAATACAAAAAATCTGATCAATAGTCGATCTATTACGTCTAAAACCACACTGATGATCCCCAATAATTTCATCTACATATGGAGTTAATCTTCTCAAAAGGATATTCGACAAAATTTTGTACGACGTCAACAAAAGTGATATTCCTCGAAAGTTACTACAGTTAGTCTTGCCCCCTTCCTAAAAATAGGTACGATTATGGACTCCTTCCAATGTTCTGGTACAATTTCCTTTTCCCAAATTGCAAGTACAAGTTTATAAATTTTGCTAGATAATGCACTTATACCCTCTTGTACAGGAACATCATTTTATTTTTACTAACATTTTTAATATTAACCTGTCTATACCTTTAGAGAACCGGAAAAACCGCTTGCTCCCCCCTCCAAGACTGGAGTTCGATGATACTGGCGTAAAACACAAATCACTCTACTAGGTATAGGAAGGAAGAAAAGTAGTTCATCCATTTACGTAAACTAGGAAATATCGCGATTTTGAGTTTGATAATTTTCATTAGGTTTTTCTTTAATCAAAGTACAGTACTGTATTAAGAATAAGTGTTTTTACTCACGAAGTGAGTTATCCATGCGAACGTATTCTTTATGCAGTGTATATTATACTGTCTACAGCACATTAACGTACAATATAGAGAAAGAAGTTAAATTGAAAAATAATCATAATATGAATATTTCTACACAATTTTGAAAATGGTGGCCGTTCATTTCGATACAGGCTTCAGTTCTTTTGTGCATATTATCGCACTATAGACTATTGCATCTAATTCCAATTGCCAGTTTCGTCCTTCGTACTAGTAACTCATGTTGAAATAATTCTGTACCTACTCTACGTACTGTGAATTCAATCTTCACTTCTGCCCGAACCGAAAATATAAAATTACTCAGACATGCTATCTACTGTCCGTCCAAGTGGTTATGCCGCAGGATTGTAGAAAGGGAGGAAATCACGTGACAGTTAATTACTTAACGAGGCCCTTTTATTTAAGTTAAATTAAACAGCTGTATAATATTACGTAAACTTCCAATTCCTAAGAGAAATTAATGTTTTCAGATAAGAGCTAAGACAGCCCAGCTATTACAGAGGGGCGAGCAGAAGCAGGTGGGGGAAATCGGGATGCGACGTAGGCAAACGGACAGTACCTGTGCGAAAATATGATTCAATATTGGAAGCTCTTTCGTCACTGGAAAACGCGAACATATTTCTGGAACGTACTATACTCAGTAACTCAGTACTGCTTACTATCTGCGGTCTTGGTTCTGTGTGGAGTTGGAACTTCCTTGTAGAAGGGGTGGGAGTGAAATACTTTCAAAAACTCAGGTACAATAAAAATTGAAGTAAAAATAAAATGATGTCCCTGTATTAATTCTGCTGGAATTTGATCAATACCTGGAGACTTGTACTTTTTCAGATTTTCTATCGTAATTTCAACTTCAGAAAGTGTGGGTTCCGGTATAAATGTCTCAGCAGTTTGTATTTGAATTTCGTCCTGATCATTTCTATTTGTCCTATGTATATTTAGTAGTTGCCCAAAATAAGTCACACTAAGAATATTTAATCGACGTTAAAAATCATTAATCTGGACCGAGATGAACAAACAAACATTTTATAGGGTGACTCAGATCACCCGTAACAGTAATTTATTTCGGAAACTAGTGCATGAACATTTCCCAGACAAAAATATTTATAACTAAACCACATGTGAACTTTCACTTGAGCTTGATTTCATCATTCAGCCTTAACAGGAAGTAGGGTCAGTGAGGTATCACTTTAAAATTTCAAATGGGAGTCGGGTCAAACAGAGTACCATTTGATAGAGCTCTTCAAAACAAACTACTTTCATAGGAAATGTTTTAATCAATTCCTACTCTTTCAATGAGAAAACGTACAAAAAGACAATATTGAGAAATGTTACAAGACGAAAATATAAACAAGATAATTATTAATGTTGACATGTTACTGAAAGGCTTGACAATTCCATTAATTTTTATAAATGTTCAAACTATCTGCCGTTCTGAGCAGCACACACCTGTACTCTTCTTCTAACACAGTCAGTGACTCCTAATACTTCGGCGTGGTCAAGTGACTGGCAGAGTAGGAATTAATAAAAGCGTTTCCTATGAAAGTTGTTTATTTTGAAAAGCTCTATGAAATGGTACTCTGTTTGACCCGACTCTCATTTGAAATTTAAAAATGATACGCCCTACTTCCTGTTAGAGCTGATTGATGAAATCAACTTCTAGTGAAAGTTCAAATGTGATTTATTTATAAATATTTTTGTGCGAGATCGTGCGTATTTGCTTGGTTTCCGCACAAAACCAATCCGCGGAAAGTCTAAAATTCCACATTCAGTATTCCCAACCTAACACACATAACAATTTCCCTCTTCTTACCGCTTAAGTGACATATTGATTTTACTGCTTTAGGCTTTTAACATATTATTTTTAGAGACGTTCAATATAGTAATAATTATAAATTGGAAACTTACCACTCCAATTTCACCTAAATTGCACTGTTAATTATTGTTTTTAAATATTTGCAAAAATTAAGTAAACTCTACAACTCCAGTAAAATTACTGCATTCGTGATGCAAGTAACATTAAGGAAGCCGTGAAAACATCAACAAGATTCCAGATGCTGATGTTATTACTGCAATATATTATATAAATAATATTGTTAGAATATTAAAATAAAAGATAAATCATTACATAACCTTACCGTTTGTTTTAAGTTCGCATTTATAGACTGCGGGGAAAAAAGACAGACGTATATCACGGCCTGCTGGAGTATAGTAAACACAGAAAATATTTTAAAGCAATAATGTTGAAGATAGATATTTTTGTTTTGCAAATTTCCCGTCATTGAACAGAAACCAAGATGGAGATTTCATTGCAACTAATTAGAAATTCCTCTTTCAGGTATGTAATAAACGATCTTCTCACAAAATAATGTACGATACACGAGCGGTATGTTTGTTTTCATGTTCTCGGAAATTAAAAAAGCTCAACTACGTTTCGCTTTTTGAAACTTTTCCTCGAACATGAAAGTTCAACATACCGCTCTTGTAACGCATATTACTATTGTCTGGAAAATTTTCATGCACTAGTTTCCGAAATAAATGACTTACGGGTGATCCGAATCACCCATTGCCTTTTCGTACTTCTTCTCATTGAAAGAGTCGGAATTAATAAAAACGTATCCTATGACAGTTGTTTGTTTTGAAGAGCTCTATCAAATGGTACCCTATTTGACCACAACTCACATTTGAAATTTTAAAGTGATACGCCACTGACCCTACTTCCTGTTAGAGCTGATTGATGAAATCAAGCTGAAGTGAAAGTTCACATGTGGTTTAGTTTTAAATATTTTTGTCTCGAAAATTTTCATATACTAGTTTCCTAAATAAATTACTGTTACGGATGGTCTGAATCACCCTGTAGGCTATATGACGTCACTGATAACCACGCAGTCACCGTGGACAACATTTCTATCAAAGGGAGTAGGAAATTATATTTTAATTTGAAGTTTGTTGCTATGGCAATATCTTTCTCTTAAAATAAAATGAACCAATATAATGGCTCTCCAATGTTATGTAAAAGATCTTCTGTACTTTGGCTATTGGATTAACAAAGAACCACAGGAAATTTGCTTCACAAATTTTCAATATAGCGTATCTGTTGAAAACATAGTGCCAAATGGTAAAAAGAAAATTATTGTTGCATCAGAACGAAACGGAGTTCTGAAATGAGGTCAGAAGCAAAGGGGTATAAGTACACTTTAGTTACTTTACAGAAAATGTGTTTTAGAGCCGGTATTATAAACGTTTAAACCTTACGTTCAGTTTAAACTGAAGTTTTTCGTTCTACTTCGTATTATAAGCCTTAACTACCAGTTAATCTTGAGTTAACTTAAATTTAATTTGATCGACAGTCCTTTGCCGTTTAAACTGCAGTTCAAGGCACAACGGTGCAAGATGGTGATTCCTGCAATACACATGGATATTGTAGGTGTTTTCCAAAAAGTTATGAGTGACGATATGTGAGTGATCAATATTACTGAACGACCACGGCGGCCAAGAATTTTTCGAAATGGAATGCATCATTTTGAAATATAAATGAACATGAATTTTAAAACAGATTGAAACTTTCGAATCAGACAGTCCCAACCTTCAAAATTAGACTTTATAGCCCTAACCTCGGATACAACATGCAACAAAAAGCAGCGAATGCTCAAAAATATGTTTTAGGTTTATAATTAAAAGATTATTTGAAACGATAAACGATTTTCTTGTTATTTTAAAAAGATTCTGATGAAACTCTGCATCAGTTAGGTCTACTTGTTGCGCTGCGTTTCCCCTTCCCGCTCTGGTAGTAGGTATGCTGAAAACGATGGAAGATTTCGGAGGTGTCCATAAATCTACAGTAAGCCTATTTCTCATTTATACTTTATGTGGCAGACAGTGTCCTGGTAAGATTTTGTATAGGGTCTGATTTATAAACACACTAACAATATTAGGGTACCTAATTTTACTAGTTTCATAAAAATAATTTTGTTTGACTGAATTGTGTTTCATAAACATTCTAGACAACTTATAAAATACGCACACTAATATTAGTTCATTAGTCAGCTGATTCTGTATGGAGTTCTGTCTTGGATGGTCATGCATGGTTTACTCTGATTGCATTGTGTTTGGGAGTATAACGTTGGTAGCCAGCGTTAAGAAACTATTTGAGGTTAAGTCTGACAAGCATACTGAGGTAGGCGGTATTAATCCTCTACAGGTTTTTATGATATTCTCTCTGTTATCTAAGAACAAAGAAGTTTCTTAATAAAGATTCTCCACGAGCATCGGTCAATAATATAATTAAACAGCTGCGATCGTCTTCTTTTCTTTCCCAGCAGTAATACCTATCGTATTCCGCTACGGTTTAACTTAACCGAGTACCTATAATATGGCGCGTTAGGCTCTCGGTTAAGTTTAATTTAGGCTTAACATAATCTTTAGATCAGCCGTGGCGAAAATGCGACTCACGGGCACATTGTGGCTCGCAATGATAGCTCTGCATTTCTCTTGCTTCCTAATTTCCCCAACCCCCACCCTCTCACTCACTGGAGTCAAACTCCGTTCCATTTGTATTTGTCTCTTACCTGCGAGTGGCGTATCGTCGCAATGTCTCTCTCGAAACCATGTAGGCTGCTTCTACAAAAACGAAAGTTTCAAGTAGGATGGGAGGACTCAATTTTTTGCTGCCAATGTATCACCTGTTCACAAGTATTACGAGGAAAACGGTTGTATAACATAAAACAGCATTATACTACATGTTACTCATGAAACTTTAAAAGGTTAAATGTTATTATTATTATTATTATTATTATTATTATTATTATTATTATTATTATTATTATTTCGATCCTTTTTCAGCAGATGTACGAATAATGCGGTTAGGTCTTCCATTTAAACTCACAGATTTACAATGTAGCCCTAATGTTACAATGAAAGCTAGTTGTAAGGACTTGACAAATGTTGAACTTTCAAATCTTTGCCAAAAAATAAATATCCGAAGCTTCGTTCTTTCGCTTGCTCTGTTGAAGCCATGTTCGCTACAACTTACGTTTGTGAAAAATTATTTTCAACAGTGAAAATAGTAAAAACATAATTTAGATTACGACAAATACCTTCGTGGTCAACTACGACTGGCAGTAAGCGACATAATTCCTGATTCTGAAACTGTCGCAGAGACATTCGGAAGACAATTTTAGGTTGTGATAATGTGTCCTATGTTTTCTTGTTCATTTCTTTCTTCGTTACACGTACTAAACATTAGTTTGTAGCCTTGTACTGTATAAAATTATATTTAAGTGCTTGACGTAAGGAAAATGAAAACCCGTTAATAAGTCAGACCGTTACTTCATTTCCCCTTCGGGTGTCCGCTTCCTTCCATAGGTTCTATGTACATTGCAGGTTACACAGTGGCTCGGCGCACGATTACATTTTCGCCACTGCTGCTTAGATTAATCATATTTATAAAACCGGGCCTGAAAGTTATTACAATTTCGTAAATTCCCTGAAGTTTTAATTTTAAATCTTAATGTGTGATGTAATTAAAATTATATCCCTTTGCGACTAAAATTGTACATCCTTTAATCTAACCAGAAAGCACTTCACTAATTTTTTTTAGAAATGTCACTTGTACCCTTTTCCTTCTAAGCCCTTCAAATTGTCTGCGGTATTTCCTATATTTCCGAGCCAAATTACGACATGTATCCAATTAGCCCAGAAATATGTTAGCCTTCTTCTATCTCACCTTTTCCCTTGTTAATTTTCTCCGATTCTGCGCCTCCGTATTGGTCTGAGTTATGGAGCCAGGGTGATGGGGTTAACGGCTCAACATCGATCATAAAATACGCTGTACATGCAGCATCGGTCATCAGGTCTCAGGAGTGAAAAGCACTTTAAAATTACAAAATACCTGTCTTTGAACCAGGCTGTGATATGCGACGTTATCATTCTGAAACTGAAATATACAGAGACCTCAATATATAACCCTCCACTCACACCACAAGTTGAGCGGCATTTTTTATAAGCCTCGAACGGTTAACCGTTTCTACGTTAGTTTCTGAAACCTGTTTAGCGTGGAAAATCTTTATATTAGGACAGGTATGCCAAACATGTGATTGCTAGAGCTGAAGATGGAAATAATCTTAATTGTTTAGCGTACTGTGTAAAATACCATCACATTGGTATTGTATGTTAATTTTAACCTTCTGAATACAATACGTTCTGAGAAATGTGCACACTTCTTAATAATTCTTAATACAAAAAATTATCTCTAGTAATGTCACGAGAGGTCTGAGATTTATCTGGGAAATCCACTAAGCCACACCGAATTCAAATTCAGATGCCGGATTGAATACTTCTCCCCTATTCTCTACCCAGCGAATAGGGATTATAAAGAATGGACACTGAGCGAATTTTCCTGTGTTTTGTTTCTCTGTGCGCCAGCGATTAGTTCCACTTTCAAGCGCTAGAGGTAGTGTAATCGAGCATACGCTGAGATAATAATTGAGAATAGAGTTGAGACACAGGATTCAAACATCGCCTACCTTATTGCATAATCCAGTAACGCTTTGCTTCAAATAAATTCAAGTTAACAGCTTTTCCTTATTTCTCAGTGACAAACTAGTTGTAATAATAATATTTTATATTTCAGATATAATACATTGTATTATAAAATAATATAATACATTATAAAATTAAGTATCGAATTCGTTTAATATTTGTATAATAATATAATATAGGTTATATGGTTTTACTTCTCGTAAGAGTTTTGTTTTTCCAATTTCAGCGCTATCAAATCATTACATATTTAAACTGTTGTTGGGGTTAACGTCTCAACTCTCATTATGAAGGAACTCTAGAGTCTAGACATTACAGTTAATGAAGGATTCATTATTTTATGGATCCAATTTATTTTATTTGAGTACATAATGTACTTAGATGTATTAATTGTATGTGTTATATTTCCGCTGAGTCGACTGCTAGCTGGTGTGATGTCAGCGCCAACTCTAGGGGGAAAGCAGAATCTCACGCTTTAGCTGGCTTGAAGGTTTGAAATCAGTCCGGCTACATCAAAGGTACCGACGCGAAGTGTCCATTCTTTGTAATCCCTATTCGCTGGCCTACCCTCATGTACTGTGTCACAGAATATGAGATAGTGACACATTATCCAACCTCAAGTAAAGAGGTGCACTCATTACAAGTGACTAAGCGGCCGGGGTCCGACGGAACATGGCGCCGTCTTGAATCACCGAAGTAATTACTTTCGATTATCGTATTACTGTGATGTACCGAAGTACATATGATATTTCCGTGCAGGAATTCTGCATTACCATTTGGTAAAGAATGGGAGAAAAATTCTCTCCGGCACCGGGATTCGAACCCGGGTTTTCAGCTCTACGTGCCGACCCTTTATCTACTAACAAGTCCACACCTGTGGAGCAACGGTCAGCGCGTCTGACCGCGAAACCAGGTGGCCCGGGTTCGAATCCCGGTCGGGGCAAGTTACCTGGTTGAGGTTTTTTCCGGGGTTTTCCCTCAACCCAATACGAGCAAATGCTGGGTAACTTTCGGTGCTGGACCCCGGACTCATTTCACCGGCATTATCATCTTCATTTCATGCAGACGCTAAATAACCTAGATGTTGATACAGCGTCGTAAAATAATCCAATAAAATAAAAATAAATCTACTAACAAGCAAACATTCTGATGGGGAAGATAAAGAAGTTAAATTCTTTTCTTCCACCATATTAATAATGTCAAAAGAAGTGCTTATACAAATTTTGGCCACTCGACCGCAATTACGAGGCCGTCCAGAAAGTGGTTTTCCCTGGTGCCATTTACAGAAAAAAAACACAATTGCATGGAAAGATTTATTGAAACAAATACATCAATTGTTGCGCTATTTGTCAACATATCCCCCACTGGAATTGAGACATTTGTCATACCATGGGATCAACTCTTGTATCCTTGTGCCATAGAAGTCAGCCGCCTGGGATCGGAACTAGCTTTTGACAGCATCTCTCTGTCGATTCCAGATATGACAAATGTCTCGATTCCGGTGGGGAATAGGTTGAAAAATAGCTCAACAATTGCTGTGTCTGTTCCAATAAATTTTTCCAATGAAATTGTGTTTTTTTTCTGTTAACGGCCACTGGCGAACTTATTTTTATGGCCCTCGTAATTGCAGTCGAGTGGCCAAAATTTGTGTAGCATTTCTTTTGACATTATTAACATGGTGGAAGAAAAGAAATTAACTTTTTTATCTGCCCCCATCAGAATGTTTGCTTGTTAGCCGGAGAGAATTTTTCTCCATTCTACCCATTCTTCACCTTTATGGCAGCCGTGGCGAGAATGCGACTCGCGAGGACATTGTGGCTCGCAGTAACAGCTATGCATTTCTCTTGCTTCTAACCTTCCCCAACCCCCACCCTCTCACTCACTGGAGTCAAACTCCGTTCCATTTGTATTTGTCTCTGACCTGCGAGTGGCATATGTCTCTCTCGAAACCATGTACCTCTACAAAAACGAAAGTTTCAAATAGGATGGGAGGACGCATTTTTTTGCTGTCAATATGATGAGAATATTAAATGTATGATTTGTTCACAAGTATTACGAGGAAAACGGTTGTATAACATAAAAAGGCATTATACTACATGTTATTCATGAAACATTAAAATTTAGGTGTTAATAATAATAATAATAATAATAATAATAATATCATCACCTCTGTACGTCGAACCTTTTTCAGCAGATATACGAATAATGCGGTTAGCTCTTCAATTTGAACTCACTGATTTACTATGTGATGTCAAATGAAAGCTAGATGTAAGGACTTGATAAATGTTGAACTTTCAAATCTTTGCCAAAAAATAAATATCCGAAGCTTCGTTCTTTCGCTTACTCTGTTGAAGCCATGTTCGCTACAACTTACGTTTGTGAAAAATTATTTTCAACAATGAAAATAGTAAAAACCAAATTTAGATCACGACTGACAGACAAATACCTTCGTAATCAACTATGACTGGCAGTAAGTGACATAATTCCTGATTTTGAAACTTTGTCGCAGAGACATTCTGAAAACAGTTAATTTTAGTTTGTGATATTGTTCATTTATTGTTCATTTCTTTCTTCGTTGCACGTATTAAACATTAGTTTGTAGCCTTGTACTGTATAAAATTATATTTAAGTGCTTGACGTAAGGAAAATGAAAATCCGTTAATAAGTCAGACAGTTGCTTCACTTCCCTTCGGGTGTCCGCCTCCCTCCATAGGTGCTATGCACGTTGCAGGTTACACAGTGGCTCGGCGCACAACCACATTTTCGCCACCGCTGCCATATGGTAATGCAGAATTCCTGCACGGAAATACCATATGTACTTCGGTACATCATAGCAATACAAAACACATAGCATTATCTGTAGTAATGTCACGAGAGGTCCGAGATCTGGGAAATCTCAGACCTCGAGTGACATTTGTTAGAACTATTTCGTGAATAAAATAAAAATTTAAATAATATATCCCTAAAATTCGATCACAAAATGTTAATAATTGTATATTAAGGAATACTTAACCTATTCAGACATTGTGAAGTTGAAATACTCGTAGATGAATATCGATTATTGCAATAAAGAAATTCGATGTTATTATTCAGTAATGCCGATTGCGAAAAGCGAAATATAGGTTTAACAATGTTAATTACATGTACTGCACTTTTCTCTTATTATTATAACATAAATACATTTTCATTATCTGCTGAAATCATAATTTAATTTAACAGTAACAGTGGGGACAGCTACATATATTATACCAATGCTTATGTATTCACAGCGAGATATGTTGCTACACAGTGAAGCCACCTCTGTATAGATAGACCTAATTAAAACACGAATTTTATTACGCCATACGAAAGGCAGTTTGATCGAACACATTATTACTATGCAAGGTATTTGAGTTTGATATGCGATGATGTTACATAAATTTGAACGTCTATCAGTTGTTTAATTTCAATACAAATGTTATAGGCTACAATTTTATAGGTTACGTTAGGCCTACCTGTGGAAGCAGGACCAATGTCAGCTGTGCCTTGTTTCGACCGTTACAATCAGTGCTACACGAAAGCATTTTTTATAGCTCGACAAACGCATTCTCGCTGTAGTGTGTAACGGAACTAAAGCTGCATCTACACAGTTCAATATTCCAATCGCGTATGCGTGCAATCTGGGAAGAATAGAATCAAGTTTAAAAGCTACGTTCAATTAAGATGCATAAAGATTTTGTGTCTACATGGTGCGCCGTTTTGAACGTGGTCTTCACTGCGTAAATATATTAATTAATATTAAATATCAACCTTGCATTCAATGCTTTAAAGTTGAAAGAAAAGTTTAACCGTGTAGTTGCATCTTAATGTATTCATGTTCTACAATTTACGGGGAAACAGTTGGCGACAACGACCAAACAAAAGAACGACCATGCGATAAATTGATAGCGATAAATCTAGCTGCAGAAATTATCGCAAAGTGTGACTGTGATTGGTTGGAATTCAAAATGTAATTACACTTCATTGGTCGAAAATGGAATGACGTCATATAAACGAAATAGTCTATCTAAATAAACTAAGGAAGAGATGAAAGATGTGGAAAGAAGAAATGGAACCAGAGGTAAAAAGAAAAAGAACATGGTTCTTATCCCCAAACTCAACTTCAAGTACGAGCCTGTCTTAAAATCTTTCACATTGTAAGAATGTTAAAAATTAGGAGTCAAAGAAATAGCAAGGAAAAATCGCTCTGCTTTTCAGAAGTACAACTTCTTACATCAGGCGTAATGCCACACAATCTGCACGATGCACTGCAAATGTAACTGGCTTTGACTATATCTGTATCCCCGGTAGTGACGTCTTAGGCTTCAGGCAGCGATTTAGTCCTCTTCTACCACCCCTCCCCTTAAAAATTGAGACGGTGTGCGGGTGGGTCATTAGTATTCTCCGCGTACAGTGGAAGCATTTCGACAGGGACCCATGGTTGGGGGGGGGGGAGGCGTAGCGACAGACAGACTCTGAGCACATCAGGCTCATTCCTCCCCCCCTCCCCCAGTCCTTCTCAACACAACATTGCGACTGACTAGCCATGAATAATACACGAAAAGGCAATTCGCAAAAGATACACACTGCATCTTGTCTGTAAAACACGGATCCCGGAGGAGCTCACTTCAGTGTGAGACTGCCCGTGCGCTGTAAGGTGAATGAATAAACAATCAGTCGGGGACATTCAGCATTCAGACTCATTATTCTCGCGATGAATTAACCCTTCTTATTAACCCAGATATGCCTACTGTCCAATTAAAAGGACAGTCGTCAATGTTTCAAATTACCCTCCCTACAGCTAACCCATTTGATTTTTCACAGGTGTCACTATTACTGGTCTTAATTAGAGGCTTGCTAGGTGTGTTAAGACTGGTAATGAGAGTTCTGGTCACCGTTGAGTTTGAGATGTGGACGTGAGAATTGTTCGTTTATTTCAGCTATGGCATCCGAGACGCAAATCAGATAAGAATGTTAAATATTTTTACAGTTCGGAATTATTTTACAAATTGTTGTAGATCAAATGACTCCTAATAAACATAAATATGATGTAAAACCACAGTGCGTTTGAAATATCTATTCATTGCGACATGACAATGACGAAAACTTATGTGTCCTTTTAAAAGGACAGTAGGCATATTCCCATATATTTTGAAATTGTTTCGCTATTTCAATTTTAGTGGATTTTCCCTGGATGAAATGCTATCTACATTTGAAAATTATGCTACAGGCGAAATTTCATCTCAAATACAGACATATAACTATAATGCAGCCTTCAAATGCCACACAGATTTCGTGTGCACTCAAAATTGGGTTTCTGGCGTCTTGTTATCCCACTGAGTTGTGTGGATATGAAGGGAAAAGTTGAGACAGTGTCGGGTGTAGTTGCTGGGTAGCTAGTCGGCAGAGCGTTGGTTCGCTAAGCCAAAGGTCTCGGGGTCGTTACGCGGCTCCGCAACAATTTTTTCTTTGAAATTATTCAAGTCTGCTTCACAGGGAGATATACCTGAAAGCCAGATTTGCACAGCAAGATCTGTTTACAAGTGGAGGACTGGTAGCGTTCTGAAGGGAGGTAGTGAACGGACATAAGTTTCTATTGTTTTTCATTTAATATTTTTGGAAGAGGTCTTATTTCCTATCTAAATTGTCATTGCCATAACAATGTAGATTTTAGAAAATGAACTGAAACCTGTCTTTCGACATTGCCACAGCAATTGCTTCATTATATGTATCGTCACTTCTCTCCCAATATAACCTCCTCCTCTAAACTTCAACACTCTTTTCGCCAATTACTTATTTTTTAAGTATCAATAGCAATACGGTACTGTTGAATGACGAAAGCATTCTAGAGTTAAAACGAATTTAGCTACAATGCATCATTCTTCAGAATAATATTAGTAATAATAATAAAGAAACTATAATAAAATAACAACGTAATAATTTGTTAATAATAATAAGAATAATAAGAATAAGAATAATTGTAAATTACAACAATTACATTGTTTCCTTTCATGTAAGCATAGTATACATTCCTCAAAATGTATGCTCATACTACTGTCCTTTTAAAAGGTCACCTGTTTCTAGCTTAACCAATTACAACTAGAATGTTTCGACACCATACAAATACTTCAGTTATACACTGCATTAAATGTGATTTGAAAAATACACAAAAATTTCAAAAAAATATTTCAGGCATATCAGGGTTAATGAGCCATCCAAATTTTATTTAAAGTATTGTAATAATAATTAGGAATCGGAAGTTTATTATTGTTTAGTAACTGTCCGAAGACAGGTCTGATACCAACAAGGCACCACTTATGAGGCAACTAGGCCAGGAGATAATGGGGTAGTTTATCCAATAGTTTAATTGTAAGTGAATCAAGGATTGCAGAAACTGCATAGTTAGTATTTGTGGCGAAATGAGTTTATTCGAGTTTCATGGACTGTTGATATAGGGCTATCATTCCATGCAGAAACCACATATGTCAGCATAGCCGTCTCACATTTGGAGACCTGTGAAATCCTGGAAGCGCGCAGAAGCAACTCATGTCAAAGACATGTGCCGACACATTGGTTCCGATTCCAGACGGCAGACATCCACGACACGAGGATACACAAATTGATCCCACGGAATGATAACTGTCTCAAATCTGGTGGTGAATACGTTGAAAAATAACTGAACAATTGCTATATCTGTTCCATGAAATGTTGTTATCTTTCTGTAAACGGCCCCAGGGAAACTTATTTTTACGGCCTTCGTAATTGCACTTCTTTTGCCATTATTAAAATGATGGAAGAAAAAATATTAATTTCTTTTTATCTGCCCCCCATGAGAATGTTTGCTTGTAAGTACAAAGGAGAATACCATATTTACCTTCTTCATTGGCATTTCGAGACAAAATTGTGCCAATTCAAAGAGAGAAGCTTGACAATATACGCAAACTAATGCGTTACATATCACATGAATATCAAGAAATATACAATAATATTCTTCAGTGGCTTGTTATGGAAAAATAAGTTCATTTATATGCCGAACTTATGTATTACGTACACAGTAGGTCTATGCATATATTATATTCCTAATTTGACAAACTTTAGTTGAACTGAAATTGTACTACAACTAGTGGCTTGTGCAGCAAATGCTGCAAACTAAGTTCATTAGACGTTCAAATAAACATTTTTCAGATTTATTTTCAATGAAGAATACCAGACATTCTGAAAGTTATTTGCTTCCATAACAATGAAAGATACACTCTCTCGAGCTATTGCTGAAGAGAACCACGCATATAAATATCTACACCACACCGCCATTAAATATATGAAAAAGACCCAACCCCACTTGATTAATAATTATAAAAATATTTGATTTTTAATAATACTATTATCTTACGTAAGTTTTATAGCTTTCAGTAACACATATACTATATAGCCGCCACTCAGTAAAATATAGAAATCAAAATCTAATTTAAGTTATTCTCTACATCTAGACCTACATATAACCCCAAAACGTTTCACTTTCATATCATCAATATAGCATTAATATGTATAATTAATGAAAAACAGTCACATCATGGCATTAACTACAATAATATTTCATTTCTAATGGTAATAATGTCATCAAACCACCTCAAGTTTTGTAGTTTTTAATATCCAATACACAGCTGTACCCAGAAAATTACACACCATAGAATCGAACCTGTAAATTATTTTTAGTAAGTTAAGTTTTTAATAACCAATTTAATTTGAGCTCTAAATATGTCAGCATTCTTGCAGATCATGGCCTTCGTGTAAAATTGTTTACTGTAGTTTGTGTTTTGTTTTATTCTGAAATGCAACACGGCCGACTTGATGCTCGCTTCGCTTCTCCTTTACTGGCCTTGACAATTCATTTTGATCCCTGTGTTAAAGCGAAGGGAACATCAAGTCGGCCGTGAATGCAATTAGCTAGTTCTCAAAACTGACGACAGATGGATTTTGGAAAATAGGAACATTATGTTGAAAAATTGAAATTTCACTGAAAACTACTATTTTTCCGAAAAACTTTGAGTTCCAAGCTTCAAAATGAGGGGTCATTTATTAAAATCCGTTCAGCCGTTTCCCCGTAATTTCCATTACCAGTTCGAATTATATATATAGATTTTGATTCCTTGCAGAAACAGCACATGTAAAGCTAATATATATTGATTTATTTCATTAACAATTTATTAGATTCCAATAAATTTGGTATAAAACGACTTATCCATAAGACTTGTCTGAAGAAGCCAGTACTATAACAAATGATGTGGTCTACCACCAGTAATACTGTTTTTTTTTTTTTTTTTTTTTTTTTTTTTTTTTTTTTTTTTTTTTTTTTTTTTTTTTTTTGTCTACTGAAAAATTTAGTTTTCATTACATGTGCTGTTTCTGCAATCCCCGATTCAAGTGTACTTTCATATAATTGGTAGACATTATGATAATGTACGAGTTATGTGTAACCTAAACTTTAAATTTAAGCATTTCAAATTTTCAACGTTTTTAACGACAAGTACTGATTTTATTTCTCAGTGGTTAAAGCTAGAGTGATGAAAGTTGGCACATATTTATTTATTAATATCTCTGTTGTGAAATGGAGCATTTGATTGGCTGTAGTTAAAATAATTTTATTGCTAGAGAATTATACCTAAAGCAGTATTATGTTTTATTAATTTTTTAACATTTAAGAAGTTATATATTTTTACAAATTAATAAATGAGAGTAGAGCATTAATAATGCTCCATTGCACAATATGCAGTTTTACCTTTCACAAAAGAATTAGATACAAAAATAACATTTTTTTTTTTTTAGAAATAAGATTTTCAGTAAGAAATTTAAAAAAAAATAATAAGTTTAATTTTTTAAGTGTTTATGAGAAAATATTGAAGTTTACATTGTATAATATGATATTGATATACATATTCAGTAAACTTTTCAAATCTCTAGCTAAAAAATTGTGGATTTTAGAAATTTCAGTACGCATCGCCTTAACGTCATTTTATAGGTAATTTTGTTATGCTTTTTGGTCATTTATTCATTAATATCTCTGTTGGGAAATGAAGGATTTGATTGGCTGTATTCAGCACAATTTTATTGCAAGAAAATTATATGTAAAGCAGTATTTCTTTTATTAATGCTTGAATATTGAAGATTTTTTATTTATTTTTTATTTATTTAATCATTTATTTGTTTATTTATTTATTTCATTTTTTATATTTTTACAAATGAACAAATTAGAATAGGTAATTCCTAATGCTCTATTTCACAAGGAAAAATTTGATAAAAAGATTAGAATTAGGATTTTAACTAAGAAAATTAAGAAACAAAAAAACACAACAAAAACAAAATAAGTTAATTTTTTCTTTAAGTGTTTATGAGAAAAGATAGAAATTTATACTGTGTGATTAGGCTATGATACTGATATGCATATTCAGTAAAAATTTGAACTCTCTAGCTAAAAAATTGTGGATTTTAGAAATTTCAGTAGCTCATCGCCTTAAGATCATTTTATAGGTAATTTTGCTATGATTTTTATGTCATAAACTTCCTAGTGCCTCTGATTGAGGTTCTGGCTGGTATTTACATCTATTACCAACGAGTACATTTCACTTGATGATATACAAGGTGTTTAAAAAGATCCAAAGATCCAATATTTTAGAAGGTGATAGTACTATATGTAACAAAACAAGAAAATAATGTCTAATAAACATGGGTCCTACAGCACACATTTTCTGAGATCTGAACACTTGTTCATAAGAGGTGCTCAATGTGACGTCCATTTATGGCAGTAGGGGAGAAGTGGGTACAGTAAGACAGGGAGAACAGTGTGACATTTTTATTAGATGGAAAGAATTTTGATGTTGAGATGTTGGTGACAGTGGAGTTGTATGTTGGATGAGTAAAGTAACAGTATTTTCATACTCGATTTGATTCTAGTTGTAAAGGTGAGTGATGAAGAAATAATTCGTAATTTTTCACTCTACTCTCTTTCCAGCTAAAGATTGAAGTAAATGTAAATAAATGCACGTGGCATAATGGTTCCTGATTGGCTATTGGACGCACAACGCCTCCAAACTCATGCTTGTCATCTTCTTCCTCATATTAAAATAGTTCCTTCTAAAATAATAAAATTTATAATATACATGGAATACGAGTGAATTAAACATGCTTATAAGGACACTTTCTTACGATTTAAACAACACGTTTATATTAGTAGTTTCAGACATTGCGTGTTAAATCATTGTAACGTGTATTATGGCAACGCGCATGCGTAATAGGCATTAAATCCCTCCCAAGGTGACTTGCAGCTTCACAGAGCACATCAGCACAGCTGGTATAACGCAGCGCTAGATTCAGTGTTGTCAACCTCAAATAAATTTCTGTAGAATTAAAGAAATTCTCCACTCTTCAAAGATTAACATTTAATTACGAATCTACAGAAAATGAAAATCCACTATTCCCTGTAGAGAAATAATAAACATTAACCCTCTGTGAGCAATTTACGGGTTAGTTCAATGAATGTGTTGAACTGTCTGCAATATATCAGACGGTGGCTGCCCTGCGTACTCACTTGCTGAAAATAATGCGCCCTGGTGGCTGCTTTGGTAGCTAGCTTGCTATTACGGAGTAATACATTTCGGTTTTGTTTACGTCTACTTCAATCTTTAGTTGTAAATAGTTTAGAAGTAAAATTTTGGCTTGTGTTTAATAAAGGTTATATTGGATATACAAATGAGATATAAATATGACTGTTTTGTTACCTAATACTATGGTATTTGAGATTATGTTTGGCAAAGTTTCGTCTTTCTTGTTTTAATTTTGAAGTGATGGCGTCATTTTTAAATGAACTATGCGTAAAGGGAACAGTGAGACATGCCATTGAAGGGTACACTGAGACGTCTCACTGTTCCCATGTACCAATGATTTACAAAAACAGACTGTAATTATATTACATTTAAAATCCATCCAGTCGATTAGGAGAACGTGTGGGCAGACATTATACCAAAAACCACTTTCCAAGGATGTTGAAAATGTCTGTTTCTATAGAAATCTCGAACTGGAGCAGAGAAGAGTAAAAAAAAAAAAAAAAATCAGGAATTTTTTTCTCACCCGTCGAACATTCCTGTGCACAGCATCATTTACTAGCTCACGTGGAATCATCCCCGAAAGTTGTTAAGCGAGAAGGAACGCAGCTTGTGCACAGAATACAGAACTCTCCATCCTCCATAAAACATGGCTCGTCGGAGTAATAATTGAAAGCGAGATGCTTAGAACATTTTTCATACTCGCGGGAACTTGGTTGCTTGCTGAAAGATGGATTAAGTTTGCACGCTTGGATATGCGACTCTGGTGCGGACAATGCAAATGTGGAGGAGTGTAATGCTTGTGGAGCTTCTGTTTCAACTGTGTGCAAAAAAAAAGTTTCATGTAGAGAGAAATTATTTTCTTAATGTTTTTCATTCATTTTAACGTGTGGTGTACATTCAAAATTCTCACAGTAGTCAGAATGAAATTTACCAAAGGATCTGGTAATTCTAATTCTTAATTTACGGCTCACTTTTGACAAAGAACTCATTTCACATACGACGGGATGACATCATAGACCAGAAATTGAAAAACTTTCTGAAAACTAATATCTGATTTTTGTTTTCATGATTGATCACCAGGGAAAGGAAGTTCATACCCTAAAAACGTGACGAATATGTATGCATTTATGCCGTAAAATAGATAAATATGCTACAAAATATGCATTATCAGTCTGAGATTATTTTAACAGAGTAATAAGGTACATATAACTTACGTTTAGTCTATGGATTTTGAAGTGCTTGCCTCATTGCTGAATGCTCCATTTACGCTGTTACAGTTCACAACTAAGCAGTGACGTATGTTTTCTGTTGTCATTCTTCGCCTGTTGTCTCTCAGCATAGCTTTGTAGCATGAAAAATTTCGTTCTACGTCACAAGAAGTAAGAGGGGCTTGCACAAAAGCTGTGAGCTTTTCTATAGAAAATGTTGTTGGTTTTTGGGGTGTTTTTCCTTCGAGAATATCTTGAATATGTTCAAGTTGATAATAGCCAAGGTTTTTGGAAAGAATATTCGCTGTTTTCTCGTTCACTTCATCTCCTACATTTCCTGGAACTGAAGTTAAACTGGATATTGTTCTATCGAAATCTGCTAAAGACTGCAGTAAAGGAATACCAATTGCTAACTTGAGAGGCTCCCTATGAGGGCGTCATCGTTACGTTCAAAATTCATAAACATCAATTAGTCGTGTTTACGAGGTTACACATTTTTAAAAATGAAGGAAAGATAAATAAACATACATAATATGCAGTTCTCCTGCATAAATGTTAAAATATGATGCTTTTACAAATGAAGGTAAAATATGTACTTTTATTCACAATAAAAGTAATATCATTGTATTCAGAAATGTGTGATTATTGTAGATAATCTTTCAGCATATTCACACAACGATAGAGAACAAATATGCAAATGCGTGAACTTCCTTTCCCTATTTATCACAGATTTCAGTTAAACAGTACAAAAGTTCCATCACTCACAATTTTTTTTTTCCCCAAACATAAAATTTCAGAATTTATATTTAAAATACTAAGTTACAGGATCGGTTGAATTTCAATTAATAGTACATTATGCAACGAGCCTATAGTGGTAGTAATTAAGACGCGAGTATGTTTGTTTATGAAATGAGCGCAAGCGAGTTTCATAATTTTCACACGAGCGTCTTAATTACCATTCATACGACTTTTTATGCTCGACCATATTTCTAACTTGAAATTATTCAGAAGTATTCATGTTAAGGTTATGTAAGTGAGGAGTGGAACTGACCTGACTTGTGAGATGTGCGCAGACGCGAAAGTATTGATTTTTTCCGAAACACGAATGTCATTGACCTTGATATAATCTAGAGAATAACATGAAGATTAGGCTTGATATAACCTGGAAATTGATTTAGAATTGAAAAACGAGATGACAAATTGAATTTATTTGAATATTATTTACAATTAACGCTAATTATTATAGTAACAGAACATAACCTTCTGCGTCAGTATTAGATTTCCAGCCTCCGTGACTTTTCGCTAATTGTCTTTCGATTGCATATCCGAGAATAATCGATATTTGCGGTTTTATAATGGTAAAATGGTGATTTCTCATTGGCTGAACAACTGAATTATAATGAATAGGTGTACTTTAATGAGGTGCATTAAAGGGCTACTACCAGATGTATAATTACTACATTTCGGCATGGTCGAGCATAAACACATATATTGCTAAAATGTTGCTCCAACTTCGACTCAGTTTCTACTAGATCTTTGTGGGAGATATACAGGATACAGGGTGGAAGTGAAATAACCTTGGAGATCGAAAGGGACGATAGGGTACGCTGAAATGAGTATAAAACCTATATTACGTTTTGTGCTTAAATGGACGGTTAATTAGAAAATTAAGTTTGAAGTTTCAGGAATCCGTTAACATCGTCTCTAGCACACTCTACTCATGTTATAGATGTAAAAGGTCAACGAACTCGGTGTGTCTCCCTAGATGAACTGTTCACTGGCGCTGTGTTGCAACCTACTCACACCGTGCAGTGACTCGAATTTAGAAGTTTTTAAAATTAAATTTGCACGAAAACCGTCCACGCTATTGAAATACGCCAGAGGGATAAATTATTCTTTACTAGTTTTCCTATCGATACGGACAAAAATCACTACCTATAGTTACCGAATGTGAGGTTGTTAAATATTTGAGAAAAAAAAACTTTTTCTTTTCTGAAAAAAAGAACTATTAACTTTCCACCTATAGAATATGAGCTATTCGCTCTGAAAATGTTCAAAGCTATTTCAGTTCAACCATGTATATTCGAAAAATCCGCGCTCTCGAATAATCCCCACATCTTAATTGTGTAGAAACAAATTAAAAAAATGTATAAATTTTTTTTTCACTTTTATTACAAAGAAAAATTGTTAAATGATGTATTTATTATATTGGTCATGTTACAATATAACACCTGCATTAAAAGAAAAATAATTTTAATTTTGCATCTTGCTTGAGTAAGAACAGCAAAATATTGATATAGAAATAACTCCATCATCACTTTCGTCGTTGCTGGCAAAAGAGCTGTTGGCGTCAGGATCGTCATCGTCGCCTTCTTGCTACAGCATATCGTCTTTTGTTCCATCCACACTTGTTAAAAGCTACATACGCTATCGCTTCAAGGTCAGGGTACCAACCTTGTCACAATTTATACTTGCACTCCAATTTTCAGCTGTCAATTGTAGCAAAAATATGCGGGGATTATAGAATTTTTAATGTGTAATTTCTTATTATTTATTTGGGCCTAGTGGTTGTTGTGTTGTGGTAATTCAGTTTGAATGAACTGAATGGCTACAAGGACGTGTCTTAATTCACCTGATGACTTTTGTTACATTTATGAGAAGTTTGTTAGACCAAAGCAGGAGAAATAATCACTTCCAATTACGGCATATATATTTATTTATTTGTTTGTTCGTTTATTTATTTATTTATTTATTTACTGGTTTGTTTTTTCTTTCTTTATTTCTTTCTTTATTTATTTGTTTATTTGTTTATTTATTTCTTTCTTTATTTATTTGTTTATTTATTTCTTTCTTTATTTATTTATTTGTTTGTTTGTTTATTTATCTATCTATCTATCTATCTATCTATCTATCTATCTATCTATCTATCTATCTATCTATCTATCTATCTATCTATCTATCTATCTGTCTATCTATCTATCTATCTATCTATCTATCTATCTATCTATTTACGTATTTATGTGTTTATTTATTTATTTGTTTATTTCTTTCTTTATTTATTTGTTTGTTTGTTTATTTATTTATTTATTTATCTATCTATCTATCTATCTATCTATCTATCTATCTATCTATCTATCTATCTATCTATCTATCTATCTATCTATCTATCTATTTGTTTATTCATTTATTTATTTATTTATTTATTTATTTATTTAAACATTTCAATAGGCTACTAATAAAGCAGGTCTACATGTATCTTCCTCTCTCTCTTTATCAATTTGTTTAGTTTCTCTTTCTTGCTTTTATGCTCCTTACTCATTCAAGAACGAGAATCGAATGCAATTTTGTTTCCACTTTCGGAAGTAACTTATTTTTAATTTTAGTATACTGCACATAGAATGACGTTCGAGAGGATTAAACTGTACCTCGTAGGTTACTACTAAAATACAAGAGACATGGCTTATTTATAATTCGGGGATCGAAATACAACTTTTAATAGCTTACATCGGAACTCTACAATTCTCTCCAGTCCCAGAATTATAATCTATACCCTTTGATCGTTAACGCCAAACTTTTACAACGCAATTCAGCTAAAAAATAAATCTCTTCTTTCCTGTTACCTCAGCATTATTATTTTGTCTACGTACGTAAGTTGATGAAATAATTCCCAAAACCATAATCAAATACTTTAGGGAACAGTCTATATAAAAAGTTGAAGGCGTAAAATTAACTGCAGGCATTAGAATATACAACAGAATTAAATTCACTCTGGTTCCATACAAAATAAAAAGTAACTGATTAATCTACAACTGTAATATTTAATTTTAGAATGGTAACGAGAACCATAAGCTGACTTTTCAATTATTCTTTCTTTATGACGTCATATTTGGATGTCATATAAATTTTAAATAATTTAATAATAATAATAATAATAATAATAATAATAATAATAATAATAATAATGTATTTTATTTTATCTAGCAGAATTAAGGCCTTAAGGTCTTCTCTTGTACTGAATCAGGTCAACAATTAATATAAATACATACGTAATAATAACAATTTATTTTTTTAGTTATTTTTATGTATTACAATATTAATATGCTGGTCAACAGACATAGGCCAATAATAGTCCAGCACAAGTGATACAGTAATAATATAAAATAAACAGAATTAAAATTTGAATGTAATAAAAGATTTACAATAATAATAATAATAATAATAATAATACTTACTTGCTTCCCCTGTAACTTCATCTCTCTTAGCCCCAAATATTTTCTTAAGAACCTTATTCTCAAACACTCTTAATCTCTGTTCCTCAAAGTGAAAGTCCAAGTTTCACAACCATACAGAACAACCGGTAATATAACTGTTTTATAAATTCTTACTTTCAGATTTTTTTACAGCAGACTAGATGACAAAAGCTTCTCAGTCGAATAATAACACGCATTTCCCATATTTATTCTGCATTTAATTTCCTCCCGAGTGCCATTTATATTTGTTACTTTGCTCCAAGATATTTCAAATTTTCCACGTCTTCGAAGGATAAATCTCCAATTTTTATATTTCCATTTCATAGAATATTCTGGTCACGAGACATAATCATATACTTTGTCTTTTCGGAATTTACTTCCAAACCTATGACTTTGTTTGCTTCAAGTAAAATTTCCGTGTTTTCCCTCATCGTTTGTGGATTTTCTCCTAACATATTCACGTCATCCTCATAGACAAGAAGCTGATGTAACCCGTTCAATTCCAAACCCTGAACTTTCCTAATGGCATATTCTAGAGCGAAGTTAAAAAGCAAAAGTGATAGTGCATCTTCTTGCTTTAGTCCGCAGTGAATTGGAAAATTATCAGTTAGAAACTGGCCTATACGAACTCTGCTGTAAGTTTCACTGAAACACATCTTAATTAATCGAACTAGTTTCTTGGGAATACCAAATTCAATAAGAATATTATATAACACTTCCCTATTAACCGAGTCATACGCCTTTTTTAAATCTATGAATAACTGATATACTGTACACTTATACGCCCCTTTTTTTCTCCAATATCTCTCGAATACAAAAAATCTGATCAATAGTCGATCTGTTATGCCTAAAACCGCACTGATGATCCCCCAATAATTTCATCTACATACGAAGTTAATCTTCTCAAAAGAATATTGGACAAAATTTTGTACTACGTCAACAAAAGTGATATTCCTCGAAAGTTACCACAGTTAGTCTTGTCGCCATTATTAAAAATAGGTACAATTATGGACTCCTTCCATTGTTCTGGTACAATTTCCTTTTCCCAAATAGCATATACAAGTTTATAAATTTCGCTAGATAATGCGCTTCCACCCTATTGTATTAATTCTGCTGGAATTTGATCGATACCTGAAGACTTGCACTTTTTCTGATTTTCTATCGCAATTTGTGAAAACGCGGGTTCGGATATAAATGGCGCGGCAGTTTGTATTTGAATTTCGTCCCGATCATTTCTTATTATTATTATTATTATTATTATTATTATTATTATTATTATTATTATTATTATTATTATTAGGCCTATTATTGTGTACATTTTACTCAATTGTCAGTTTCTGGTTTAATTATGTGAATTCTACATGCTTGTAATTTAATACCAATATGTATTCCACTGTGTTTATTTTTGTTTTATTAGGTGAATTTTTAATTAACTGTCTCTTTTGATATCATTATGTAAATCGTATCTGTATATAATTACTTAAATCCGATTCAGTGTATGTAAGTAAGTTTTAATCCTTGTTGAGTGTAAGAGAAGGGCATACGGCTTTAACTTTGCCAGGGTAAATAAAGCCGTCAAACTGGCTGCAACGAGACAGAAACTCTTGGCTACGTGTTGGGCTTTTGTCGGAAAGGAGAGTTATTGCGTAACAACAGGCATCATAGAGTCCGTGGAGTTATCGCCTGTCTTCTTCGGAACAAGGGTTGGGAAGTTCATGAAGAGGTCCACTGCATTTCTGAAGACGACTCTCACAGAAGAGCGGATATAATAGAAATAAACAGGCAACAACAAAAGGCTATTATCATAGATCCAACTATACGCATGGAGAGAGATCTAAACCAAGCTCATCAGGTTGATCATGAAAAGAGGGCCATTTATGAACCTTGTATTCCTTACCTTAGTGCCAAGTATAACATCCCTCTCTTCAATTGGTCAGTGACAGGTTTATTTTTTGGTGCTCGGAGTTCTTTACCAAGATTTACATATAATTTTTTATGCTCGACCATGCCGAAATGTACTAATTATACACCTGGTAGCAGTCCTTTAATGCATGTCATTAAAGTACACCTACTCATTAAAGTACAGGTCTTCAGCCAATGATAACTCAGCTTACATGTGTTCAGCCAATGACAGGTCAGCTTTGTACCGTTATAAAACCGCAAGTATCGATTATTCTCGGATATGCAATCGAAAGAGAATTAGCGAAAAGTCACGGAGGCTGGAAATCCAATACTGTCGCAGAAGGTTATGTTCTGTTACTATAATAATTAGCGTTAATTGTAAATAATATTCAATTAAATTCAATTTGTCATCTCGTTTTTCAATGTCAAATTCAATAATCAATGTTATACCAAGTTTAACGGGATTACACAAGGTCAATGACATTATTGTTCCTCGGAAAAAATCAATACATTCGCGTCTGCGCACATCTCACAATCCACGACCTAGAACAAGGTCACTTCCGATCTTGTCAGGTACAAATAAAATGTATACATCTGAATAATTTCAAGTTAGAAATATGGTCGAGCATAAAAAGTCGTTTGAAACTCGCCTATAATGGTAATTAAGAAGCTCGTATGAAAATTATGAAACTCGCTTGCGCTCGTTTCATAAACATCCATACTCGCTTTCTTAATTACTATCATTATAGGCTCGTTGCATAATGTACTATTAAAACAATTATCAATATTACCTTTTGAAATTCAAAAAATCATCTCGAAAATTCTTGAAGATTCCCTGCACATTATATAATTTCATTTCTACCACTCAGAAGGCCTTAATTAAGGATATGCTAATTTTAAATAACATCTTTTATTTATAAGTATATTTTTAAAGTCATTTTCTAAGATTTTATTTTATTATTTATAATCAGTGGTTCTAATTATTACATTTTATTTTTATAACAATACTCATATTTAATTAATTATATTTTCATTTGTTATTAATTTCCGGATCCTCGTGGTCATCCTTAATTTAAGGCCGGACGATTTATCTCTCTCTCTCTCTTATTATTGTTACTATTATTATTATTATCATTATTATTATTATTATTATCATTATTATTATTATTATTATTATTATTATTATTATTATTATTATTATTATTATTATTTCAGTTAATCTCGATTTTCGTTAAACCGGTCAACTTATCCCTCCAATTAGTCCGGATTAATGAGATTTTAGTATATGTCCCATATCCTAAAAATGGTTAAAAAAAAGTTGTTCGAGTTAGAATTTTCGCCTATCTCCTCCGTTAAAAGTAATAGTAATAACATGGAATGAAGCATACGACAGGACTATATCCCCATTTATGTCGCACATCCATGTCATGTTTGCCTCGCTTCTCAAGAATTGTGTTAATGTGGAGGTAAGCACCGTGACAATGTAGGCAGGACACACGTCACGCCCTTAACAGGGTGACATCAGTTATACATATGGATTGCGTATTAAGCGTGTCGGAGGGAATTGCAGGAGCCTGGCCGCTAACTCGGAATTTCTAGTACGATCAACCATGAAATGACTGGCTAATGTATCGCTTGCCACACTGACAAAAGCGACGTATCTTACATGATTAACACTGTCCAGATAGCTGACAACTTACGTCACCCAATAACAATTGAAGCGTTGGGCCGAATAACGGTCTATGTTACAATCTGGCAACTGTGCAGGTGGGGAAAAAAATGTTACATCATAATCCCGCTCATAAAGTTACTGTCGGACGGGCAACATAGACCGTTATTCCATCAATATGTTTTGTACAATAAGCGAAGTATACGATTGTACATGTATGTTATTGAAAGTCATATTACACATCATAGAAGTTTGTAACATTTTTAACTCCACGGAAATGCTACTGGGGAATATACAGATGTGGACAAATTAATAGACTAAAACTTTTTCTTGGAAGCATGATATAATTCGTCATATCAACTATCTGTAATAATGTCACGAGAGGTCTGAGATTTATATGGGAAATCCCAGAACTCGAGTGACATTTATTAGAACTATTTCGTGAATAAAATCAAAATTTAAATAATATATCCCTAAACTTCGATCACAAAATGTTAATAATTGTATGTTAACGAATACTTAACCTATTCAGACATTGTGATGTTGAAATACTCGTAGATGAAAATCGATTACTGCAATAAAGAAATTCGATGTTATTATTCATCAATGCCAATTGCGAAAAGCGAAATACGGGTTTAACCATATTAATTACATGCACTGCACTTTTCTCTTATTATTATAATATAAATACATTTTCATTATCTGCTGAAATCATAATTTAATTTAACAGTAACAGTGGGGAAAGCCATACATAACAATGCTTATGCATTCACAGCGAGACATGTTGCTACATAGTGAAGCCATCTCTGTATAGATAGGACTAATTAAAACACGAATTTTATTACGCCATACGGAAGGCAGTTTGATTATTATTACTATGCAAGGTCTTTGGGTTTGATATGCGATGATATTACGTACATTTGAACATCTGACTTTTTATTAATTGTTTCATTTCATTCACAAAATACAAATTTTATAGGCTACAATTATAGGTTAAGTTACCTATGGGTGCAGGACCAATGTCAGCTGTGCCTTATTTCGACCGTTACAATCAGTGCTACACGAAACCATTTTTCATAGCTCGACAAACGCATTCTTGTTGTAGTGTGTAACGGAACTAAAGCTGCATCTACACAGTTCAATATTCCAATTCGCGTATGCGTGCAATCTGGGAAGAATATTGAAAGAATCAAGCTTAAAAGGTACGTTCAATTAAGATGCATGAAGATTTTGTGTCTACATGGTGCGCCGTTTTGAATATCGTCTTCACTGCGGAAATATATTAATTAATATTAAATATCAATCTTGCATTCATCCCTATAAAGTTGAAAGAAAAGTTTAACCGTGTAGTTGCATCTTAATGTATTCATGATCAATTTACGGGGAAACAGTTGGCTACAACGACTAAACAAAAGAACGACCATGCGATAAATTGATAGCGATAAATCTAGCTGCAAAAATTATCGCAAAGTGTGACTGTGATTGGTTGAAATTCAAAATTTAATTACACTTCATTGGTCGAAAATGGAATGACGTCGTGTAAACGAAATAGTCAGTATAATTCCCAGAGTCTCTATTGTTGTAAATATGATTGTTTACATCTTCAGGTATATTTTTCTAATTGTTAAGTATACTTTGTCTGGCTGTGTTGGTACTACTGGTGTTTTAATTATATACTGCCGAAAATATTTCCTCATGGCCTGCAAAAACACCGGACATGAACGAAATTGAAAATCTGTGATTTATACTGAAGAAAAAAAGTGAACAAAAGAGGCTTACAACAAAACATGGGCACATTTTAGCACTGCCTGATATCTGGCTAAATGATGCTGATATTCAAAAAAAGTGTCAAACTTTGGTTTCCAGCATCCCTGACAAAATCAACGTGTTAATAAAGAATAAGGGAAAGTTCACAAAATATTAGTAACCTCCAGACTCAATTTTCTGTTTATTATTTCTGTGCAGAAAACATTTTTGTTCATTATTTCTGCCGATAAATACAGCTTTGATGCACATATAATTAATTTCGTCTAATATGTCCACATCTGTAGACAATAAACAGTTTTATACAATCAGAATATTATTAAATAGGCTGTACAAAATCAATGAAAAGCATAAATTATGAACAAAATGATTTTGACATTTATTTTTAAATGCTGTATATTAATATAATGATTAATGTAATTGATTAAAGTTACACCCAATGTTATATTATGAATAAACATACAATATTGATCAAATATTAATAGAAAATAACTGCAGTACTGGGATATAGGCTCACATTCATTGTTTAAACATAGTGAATAATTCTTGGTGCAATAAAAACTTTCAATTTGCTTATACTGTATAACAAATACTATATTATAAAAATGCAGCAAGCTATAAAATATCCTAATTAGTAACAAAAAATATCCTTGTGGTAAAAAAAAAAACAGATAAGTAACATGAAATTCGAGAGCAGCTAAGGGCCGGTTCACAATAAACCGGAAACTGAAACAACGAGAACGGAAATAATGTTAAAATACGTGTATTTAAATGTGAGCGTTCACAATAGTTAATTGTGAATGCTCATATTTAAATACATTTACGTTAACAATATTTCCGTTCTCGTTGTCGTTTTCATTCCCGGTTTATTGTGAACCAGCCTTAAGTTGCAAGGGTTAAAAGAGAAAACTAAACGAATTATTGTCCTTTTGCGAACCCTCTGGAGACACTTTCCCAGCGACGGCACGTTTGATGTTTACTAGACACTTCTACGTGGATTTTGTGATCATATTGTGATCCCATAGTCTAGTCTTATATTAATTCATATTACATACATGTACAGGGACATCATTTTATTTTTACTTCAATTTTTATTGTACCTGAGTTTTGAATGTACTTCACTCCCACCCCCTCTACTAGTAAACTTCCAACCGTTCTCCACACATAACCAAGCGTATACAGTCAAAGTCGCCTTACGGTCTCAGTAAACACAAACAGTACTGAGTTAGTGAGTGTAGTACGTTCCAGAAATATGTTCGCTTTCAGTATTGAATCATATTCTCGCACAGGTACTGTCGTCCGTTTGCCTATGTCGCATCCCGGTTTCCCCCACCCACTTCTGCCCGTCCCTTTGTGGCTGGGCTGTCTTAGCTCTTTTCTGAAAACATTAATTTCTGTTAGAAATTGGACGTCTACGTAAGATTATACAACTGTTTAAAATAACTTAAAAAGGCCTCGTTAAGTAATTAACTGTCACGTGATTTCCCTCCTTTCTACGACCCTCGACAAAACCACTTGAATGGACAATAAATACCATGTCTGAATAATTTTATCTTTTCGGATCGGGCAGAAGTGAAGACTGAATATACTGTACGTAAGGTACTCTTTTATAGAGTAGGTACAGAATTATTTCAACAGGAGTTAGTAGTACAAAAGACGAAGCTGGTAATTGGAATTAGATACAGTAGTACTGTATATAGTGCGATAATATACAAAAAAAAAAAAAGAACTGAAACCTGTATCGAAATGAACGGCCATCATTTTCAAATATGTGTTTAAATATCCATATTATGATTACTTTTTCAATTTAACTTCATTCTCTATATTGTACGCTAATGTGCTATAGACAGTATAATATGCGCTGCATAATTAATACGTCCGAACGGACAGTTCAGTTCGAGAGTAAAAACATTTATTGTTAATTAGTGTATTTTTATCAAAGAAAAACCTAATGAAAATTATCAAACTCAAAATCGCGATATTTCCTACTTTACGTAAATGGATGAACTACTTTTCATCCCTCCTATACCTAGTAAAGTGATTTGTTTGTATCTTACGCCAGTATCATCAACTCCAGTGGAAGGGGGTATCAAACGGTGTTTCCAGTTCACAACCTTTAAGTCAAAGGTATAGCCAGGTTTATATTAGAAATGTTAGTAAAAATAAAATGATGTCCCTGTACATGCAATCGAAATGTATTGGGAATAAATCTGAATAAGGAACAAAGAATAAGTTTCCTTCCCAGGCAGGATTCGAACCACGAAAGTCTTAGCTACCAGTCTATCGTGCTCTGGAGTGACCAAGGCTGAGAAATCAGCTACAAAGGTCGGTCCGGTTTTTTTGCCACTACTGTAAACACCCATTTAAAATTGGACACACGATTATATGAAACTTTTTACTCATTAATCAATACTACCAACCCCTAATATAAGAACTATTCCCACAGAATCGTACTATATGAAACATGTTTACATAAAAACCATATTTGTACACGTAACTTCGTTCTTAGCTTGTATAAACCTGTTTTTTTTTCTGTATGTATTCGTACGTAGCGAGTTTTTATCGATGTTTACTCACAAGTCTTTTCAAGGAAATGAGACAAAATGTGAGTTCCTAATTTATAAAAAAAAAAACTTCACTCTGACGCACTGGGAACACGACACACCAGTGACGTCGATATGACAAGCCATCTGCCGTCTCTTTCCCTCAAGCAGAGAATTTTGTACGCGTTTCGCATTTGCTGGAAGCAAGTTAAGTATAAAACAGAAAGGAAACTTAATCAAGGTAGTAGGGATTCAGCAGTAAAGGATTTTGCTTGCATAATACAACTCAATCTTGGTTTTCTCCCACTCCCCTTTGGCTGTCTCTATTCGCCAAGGTATGCTGCATTGCTGTAAAGCCTCATTTCCCTTAGGTCGGATCTAAAAATATGCATGGATTCATCAATTTCTTTGTTGGATGTCAACAAACTTTGATGCTACACTGAGATATATTTAATGTCCTATTTTAATTAATTAAATACATTCTTCTCGCACATCCCAACGGCTTTCATAAGAGAGACACGTGTGTTACTTAGTTATGATTCAGTGACGAGTCATATGGGATTACTTGGAGACAGAAGTGTGTGCCTTCATGTGCAGAACTCAGAATTAATGCAAAGAGATGTAGCTTGATAACAGCTCTTCCATTCCACAAGCAACATCCATTAGAACAGAAGCTTTGTAAAGAAAGGCTTTTGAGCTGCGATGTTGCGGAACAAAGATATAGTCCCTGCATTACCAGCTATGAAAATTTTGTATTTTATCCAAAACAACTTCATGAATATTATTATTTTTTGTGAGTTATTTTACGACGTTGTATCAACATCTCAGATTATAAGGTATCCTGTGTGCCAAAACAAACAGTACTGCTGGCCACGTTTCCCTAGCAACGAAATATTTATTTATTGTACACTGTAGGGCAAAAAAAAAAGCACAAAATTAGAAATGCTCTATTTTCGGAAATACATTATATTAATTTAAGATGGGTGCTCGTCTTATGGCCATGTTCCTGATATGGCCACCCCCCCTATTGTGAGTTACTTAACCAAAAAATCCGCTAAATTGCAGCAGCATCCAATGAAAGGGCATCCTGGTATGTCACTTGATCGTTTTCCATCCAGTCAGGTTGATCAATATGGCGTCAGTTTGCGGTTTTCATGTGAACTCTTCTAATTTTTCTCTGGTAAGTCTCCTTTGTTTTATGCATGTTTTTCAAAGACTTGTTTCATGAAAACCATCGTACTCCATTCAGTTTTTAATGTTCTGTTGATTGGTGTTGTAGTTGATGACGTATCTTTTACGAGTTGTTCATAATCAAACGATTTTCGTGAAAGCTTACCTGCTCCTGATATGGTCATATCAAGTTCATTTCACTTTTATTTTTTCACCTGACAAATTTACATGCCTTATAGCTGGGATTATGCAAAAATTTTGTATTTTAAGAAAAACAATTTATTTTTTTACGGAAAAATCTGTTTTGACTACAATTTTGAATTATAAAAAAGATTATTAAGCGTTATATTTATTCACTTTACACCAAAATTATTTAATTTTAACACAACTGCGCTATCAAACTGAAAACAATCATGATTTGTAGAACATGGAACAAGGGTGGCCATATCATGTGCACATGTTCCTGATATGGCCACTAGGTAGACTTTTGGAATTTGGGACTTTTTGGACAATTAAAGCTATTTTTATGGGAAAAGGAAATTGTTTTAAGAAAGTCCATTAGACTGAGAACGAGTAAGAAAAAAGTGGTTTACATTTTTTTCAAAATGGCGGCTAGACAAATTCTCAAACCTTAGCATGGCCATATCAGGGACACCTACCTTATAATGAATACATTCTTGGAAAGAGTAGACTTGAAAGATGAGCAGGACTTTTATTATGTTTTTTGAGGTTCAATTAAAATCTTTTGGAGGTCAATACACAATAATGCGAAAAATATGGTTTTTGAAGACAATTTATTACTTCAAAATGCAGAAACTGAAAGTGGTAAAATTAATAATAATTAATGATCTTTCAAATAATCAAAATTAAAAATAATGCTCTTTGTGACCACTATTTGCCCGCACAACCATTTGTAGGCGTCTTCTCCAATGTCCAGTAGCACTGGATATCTGTCTTTGATCAAGTCGGTCCCAATATTCAAGAAGGCTTTGTTTTAAATGTTCAATATTACGATTTTTTGTTTTGTAGTGAAGTGCTTCTTGTAGTTGACTCCATACAAAATAGTCCATAGGATTAAGATCTCGTTTGAAACTCCAGAGGAAACCATCAGAGAATCTGAGAAATGCGATCTTTCACGCAATAATCTCTCAGGAGGGATATCATGTCCTATCTTGCTAATCAATCGTTGTACACTTGAAACAGACCATTCTCGCTCAGCCTAGTACCTTACAATTTGACGGGCAGATGAATTATCATATTGGTGCAAATGTTTAATGAAAATCTTGTCTTCGTTCGTTAAGCGACCCATTATTCACAAAATGAGAACTCGAAACGGAAGAATGCTCATTTTTCACAAATTTTATTTTTTTATTCAAAAGAAATATTTTCTCAACTTTTCGTATAGAAAAGTGAAATTTTCAGGTATAGGCCTATTTATTTCGTAGCCTTACAGAATGTTTTCGTAAATCTAATATACCGTATATACGTATTACTGAAGATAGTGTACTGAAAATTTTGAAAATATTCGCATGGAAATTGTTTGTAAGGAAATGAATTAACAAAGCAACTACTGTTACATCATGAGCAAAAGATACGTGCCCATGTGTTGTAAAAATGTCAGCTCTATAGCTTCAGCAGATTTCGAGAAAATAATTTGATATTCTGATGGTAGGAAGTTGCTCACAAATATCACATTAAAAGCATAATGCGATAAGAGTTTTGTTATGTAATATTAGTTACACTTAAAACAGATACAGTACCTAGGTAACTTTGCTTTGTACTGTAATATTGTTTTGATTAGTTTATTGATTACTTTTGTAAGGCTAAAGATACCATCAATATAAATTCCAACTTATCATGTCATTCTCAATTTATGTTTTTTTGGGATATCACTTTCTTTATGAATGATGTGTTACCTAGGTAACTTTGCTTTGTACTGTAATATTGTTTGATTGGTTTATTGATTACTTTTGTAAGACTAAAGATACCATCAATATAAATTCCAACTTATCATGTCATACTCAATCTCTTTCTTTGGAATATCACTTTCTTTATTAATGATGTGTTTCATCCACTTAATACCGTATAATATTATACTACTATGGAATTTAAGTGAATATTCCTTCTTAACTCTCTATTATGTTATTAAGATTTAAAACACAAGTGCAATATTAAGAAATCAGTGTTAGTACTTTTGTTTTACAGACAATATAGATAATATTAAACAGAAAGAAGCCATATAAAAATAACGACATAAAATTTCACGTTCCGTTTGAAGTTTGTGCACCACTGTTTTCTTAATCCAACAGGTCGCTTATTCATATACACAACCCTTCCTCTTTCCATACTTAGCGCTTGCTACCCGCGCACGACGTCAAGGTCAGAAAAATGCGCTTGCTTTGACATCACTGGTCTAGGCCCTTCACGGGCTGTAGCGGCACGGACTATTATTATTGTTTGTGTTAGTGATGATGATGTGTTGTGAAGATGATGATGATGATGATGATCATGATCATGATAAGGATGAAAAATAAGAAATGACAGTTATTTCTTTACATGTCCAATATCCAATATTTGCCAGGTAGTAAATCAGAAGTTGTTCCAGCCCCCACGTTCTTTCTCATTCTCTCCACTTCTTACCCCCATCTCTCGATGGAATAAGACATCTTTCAAACTTACTTAACTTCCACTAACTTACAAACTGAGAAAACATAAGGGAGTTGTGAATCAGGGAACTGGGAGGCTGGGGGAGGATGCTAGTACCAAATCCCCACGCCTCTGTGCTTCATTTAAGGACGCGTTCATTTCTAGACACATTCAATGTCTGTGAGTTGAGACAATAAAGAGCCACATTTAGTTGGTATTTTTGTTGGTTCGAACAGTGGTACAAATATCAGAGACGTAAATGGTATTATTTAACTGCCGTTGAGTTTAACACGATAAAGGCTGGTTCACAATAAACCGGAAACGAGAATCGGAACGAAAACGAAAACGGTAAAATTGTTAAAATGTGTACATTTAAATGTGAGCAATCACAATTAACGGAAAGCTTGCCGGAGCCCGGGATCGGGAACGGAGAGTTGGCCAGTTTCAACTTTGGCGTTCACGTTTCCGATCAAAGACAACTAGATTCAGTCTATTGCCATCTAAAAGCTATTTTGTCGTCGTATATTTTGTAGCAAGAAGACCGTGACATAACCTATGCATTATTTTGTTCTGTGCTGTGCATCATGGAGCAGGTTTTATTTCATGAGATTCTAATATTGAAATCCTCACGTTTACGATAAGCGGCGCGCCTCATATAAAGATGAGAAAATGAAGGAGAATACGTGGCTTTCAATAGCTGCACATTTGAACACCGATCGTAAGTGAATCATATTTTATTACTGTATTGGTTGTATTATACACTACATACATATTCATGCTTCAATTCAATAACTACTGCTGCGTTCATTTTTATTCTATTGCAAATGTTTCTTCTCTAATTATTTTACGTTATGGTAGACTTAAATACAATAGGTTGTGATAATAAAGATGCATGGGCATATTTATAGTACCGTACCTAATAAAATGTTTCAGTTGAAATTTCGAAGTTGGTTAACCTGTGTTTATGTTGGCTGCCTTGTACTCATGAGAGAACGCCATTGGTCAATTATACACAAATAACATCAGAATCCGTAATATCGACTTTACATATCGTTATTGACATACATATCGATACCATGCATAGTCGTCTACGTTCTCGGTTTCTTGTGAATCAAACATTTTCACGTCCTCTGCTTCTCGTTTTCATTCTGGTTCTCGTTCCCGGTTTATTGTGAACCAGCCTTAAATAGAATTTTTTGCCACCATCTAAGGAAGTAGCATTTTCGAAAGCTAAAGCAAAAAGAAGCGTAGAAATAGTGACAGAGGATTCACAGTAGCCTACAGTAATTCTAAAACTGCGTGAAATATAATAGACTATTATGCTCTGGGTAAGGTGATATTGTGATATTTACATTTTTGAGGAATTGGTTCATATTTATAAGAATAATTTGTGAGAGTGCTAGAGAATGATATAAATGCAATTTATCTACTGTATTATTAACCATTACTTTTTTATGTCTTTACTGAATATATACTTACTTGCTGGCTTTTAAGGAACCCGGAGGTTCATTGTCGCCCTCACATAAGCCCGCCATCGGTCCCTATCCTGAGCAAGATTAATCCAGTCTCTATCATCATATACCACCTCCCTCAAATCCATTTTAATATTATCTTACCATCCACGTCTCGGTCTCCCCAAAGGTCCTTTTCCCTCCGGCCTCCCAACTAACACTCTATATGCATTTCTGGATTCGCCCATATGTGCTACATGCCCTGCCCATCTCAAACGTCTGGATTTAATGTTCCTAATTATGTCAGATGATTAATACAATGCGTGCAGTTCTGTGTTGTGTAACTTTCTCCATTCTCCTGTAACTTCATCCCTCTTAGCCCCAAAATATTTTTCTAAGCACCTTGTTCTCAAACGCCCTTAATCTATGTTCCTCTCTCAAAGTGAGAGTCAAAGTTTCACAACCATAAAAACAACAGGTATGTAACTGTTTTATAAATTCTAACTTTCAGATTTTTTGACAGCAGACTGGATGATTAAAGCTTCTCAACCGAATATTAACAGGCATTTCCCATATTTATTGTTACTGAATATATACAGAATTAAAAAAGAAAGAAAGTCAATATTCTGATATCTCTGATTGAGGTTCTAGCTGATATATACAAGGGATAATCATTAACGTTCCGGATTGCTCTGTAATAATAATAATAATAATAATAATAATAATAATAATAATAATAATAATTTATTTATTTATTTATACTGGCAGTGTTAAGGCCATAGAGCCTTCTCTTACACCCTACCAGGTGACAAAATATACAAAGAGTGAAAATTTAGCAAAAAGTTAAAGAAGAGAATACTAACATATTACAAACAAAATAATAGCATAACAAAATAGACACTAAACAACATGGAAATAATACCATAATAGAAAAAAGAACACAACACATCCAACCACCCAACACAACACAAACAAGCTGCATTTCGAACAATGGTACACAGACTACTCAACATACCAATGAACCAGAGACCTGCATCAGAGCGAGCGCGGGATATCGTTATCAGTCCAGGAAGGCACTGACGGAATGAATAGCGATCATCTACGAATATTTCCGATAAATCACGAAGTAAAGAAACACACCGAGCGATCGGGTCTGAGGACGAGCGCTCGGTGTTCAAAAGTGCTCTTCCTGTAGCAGTAGGTGAATTGTAGGCTTGTCTGATAGTACGTTTCATCAAAACGAATGTTGAAGATGATTCAATAGTATCGACGTCGATCTCAAGCAGAGGCTCGGACACCGTCTCTGTTGATGGTAAAAGATTACAAGACACGATGTCAAAAGTATATGCCGAAAATAAAGTTAAATCAGCAGAGTCAGAGTAGTGGAAAAAAAGAGAAAACAGTTACTAGCTCTGCTTGGACTAAATTCGGAGAAGTAAGGGATAAGATTACCTTAAAGTACATAGGATTGTCCACACCTGTGGAGTAACGGTCAGCGCGAAACCAGGTGGCATCGGGTTCGAATCCTGGTCGGGGCAAGTTACCTGGTTGACGTTTTTTCCGGAGTTTTCCCTCAACCCAATACGAGCAAATGCTGGGTAACTTTCGATGCTGGACTCATTTCACTGGCATTATCACCTTCATTTGATTCAGACGCTAAATAACCTAAGCGTCGTAAAATAACCTACTAAAATAAAAAATTAAAATATTCCCAAGTTAGTATGAGTAAAGTTCATATTACGTCCGAGATGAAACAAAATATATCGCTACTAATTTATTATTTGCATTTCATACATCGATAGACATTTTTAGTTATCACGTATTAAATGTAATTTGTTTGTTTTATATACGTTTTATAGAAATATAACCAAACATTTCATTTGAATTTACAGTAATTATCACGATTAATTGTTAAACTAAGTAGGAACGAAATATATTTATACAGAAAATCATTTCAGGCTATTTCAATCTAAACAAAGAAAAATGTGTAATTAATTAAATTTCCACTAAATATATAATTGTTGAGAACAATCGAATGATTTCTATAATGATTATTCCATTGTAGGATTAAATCATTCGAATGCATGGATGAATTGTTCAATAAAATTTCAGTATGTTGATTACTCTTTCTATACGTAGGTCTAGTCTATGAGCAGCGCTCTTTTTTCTTATCGCCATGTAGGTCAGGTGTTTAATTTAATGAAGATCAGGGTCAGATACTGGGGCTGTTAGAAGAGTCAGTACGCAACACCCACACAGAACATTCGAAGCTTATTATTCTATTGTTGCGTCATATGATTCTGAACTCGAAGCTCTTATCATTATCATAAAATGGAACATATTCTGTTTTGCGAGTACATATTTTGTATAACTTCATACGGCTTGTTGTGGTGGTAAGCAAAGCCAATGAATAATCGAGTGATATTGTGAATATTTCTATTATTTCGAATGGTTTTGATAATCAAATAATTCGAATGAATTCATTCTATTTTTACCAGTACTGTACTACGTAGTACTGTAGCATACTGCTTCGCTTACAGTGGTTGAAGCGAGCGCTTGTTCTGACAGGGAAGCGATCCCCCGGGCGAGCTCGAGAGAGCGGAGGCCAAACCCGAGCTCGAGCGATTACACACGAAGAGCATTCGGTAAAACCGATCTTAGATATCGTTAAGCATCGCTCTCTTGCAGGTCTCTGCAATGAAACAACATGATTACAAAGAAGAGCTAAACACAATCAAATACATATTACAAGAAAACGGGTACAACTCTAACATAACAGACAACATAATACGAAAGACAAAACATAATCATAAAAAACGCAAGAACACAGCACAAGCACAAGAACATAAAAAATACATCACACTAACATACGAAAACAAAAACACACACAAGATTGCAACCTCATTCAAGAAATGAAACTACAACATCGCATACAGAACAAATAACTACAAAAACATCTCAACACACAAACAACACAAACAAACAAATACACCACACAGGAGTATACAAACTCAAATGTAACACTTGCAACAACTTCTACATAGGACAGACAGGCAGATCATTTCAAACACGTTACAAAGAACACATCACAGCCATAACAAAATTACAGAACACCTCCACATATGCAGAACACATCACAAATGCTAACCACATCTACAGAGACATCAACACAGACATGGAAGTACTACACATCCAACCAAAAAGTCAGAAACTAAACACACTAGAACAATATGAAATATACAGACACACGAAAACACACCCCAATGAAATTTTCAACACACAACTCAATTTCAGAACACACACACACTTTGACTCCACTTTACATCACACGAACACATCCTCACAGGAAACAAAACAAGAGGCGCCAAGACCAGCAACGACCAGTTCTGAAGATGACCCATAATAGGTCGAAACATGTAAACAAGGTACGTTAGAATTTAACACAAGAAAGTCTTATCATACATATTCCGAAGTGATACAGTGTTAAAAGTTGTGTAATCAAGATGTATAGAAGAAAGTAAGTAAAATACAGATATAAAGATTGGAATATAATAAAAGCAACTCTGTACAAATAGTTAATAGGAAAAACGTATGGAAGACTACAAGAAATGGAATGTAATGAAATAATAATAAAAAGGAAAAAATACGAAAATTAATTAAAATCCACGATAAAAAGTGTTTGATAATAAAATCATCTGGTGATCAAGAGAATAAAAAAGGGGAAAGGAAGGAAAATAAATATACATTTTTTTTTTACAAAACTATCGCAGAGGAAAGGGCTTGTACTGTAATTGAAAGGAATCTGAATTCAAAAAGTGCAATTTTAGTTTATTTTTTAAACTAGATAATTACCGACAGTCTCTGACATGTTGTGGTAGAGTTCCAGAGATGAACTACAGAAACGGTGAAAAATGAAGAGTAGAAGGATGTTCTGTGTTTGGAATGGAGAGCGAGCATCTATTTCGTGATAGGAGGACAAATGTTGAAAACGAGAAGCTAAGTAGTTAGGGTTAGAGTTCTGAAGAATATTGAAGAGTAACGTGCGCTTGGGCGTGTAGATTTTTTCAAACTCTAAAGCGAATTTCAGGTAATCTCAATGGAAATCCTCGGCCTCGTGTGACCAAATACAGACTCATTCAATAGAAGCTAAGTAATCACAACTTAATTTTATCAAAATTAGAATTTTATGGTATTCGAGGGAATACACTAAATATTTTTAGAACCTATCTTCATTGCAGAAGGCAGTTAGTCTCAATAGGTGAAAATTGGTCAAATCTCTCCAATATACATTATGGTGTTCCACAAGGCTCAATAATTGGTCCACTGCTATTCTTAGTAGCAATAAATGACCTTCCTAAATTCATTAAAGCTATAACAATATTATGTTTTCTAATGACACTACATTCTTATGTTCTAGCTCTACTCTGAATGAATTACATGCTCTAACCAATGATATTCTATCACAGATGGCTTTATGGTTTGAATCTAATGGTTTTTTGCTTAATCAAGAAAAGACTATCAACATAACTTTTACCCTAAATCATGTAATAAAAAAGGACAACATACAAAACTGTACCAAATTTCTAGGACAATTTATACACTTCAGTTTAACATGGGATAAACATATCGAATATATATGCACAAAATTATCAAGAGTCATATATTTATTAAAGAAATTAGTGACTTACAAACTTAAACTGTTGGATTTCCATTTACTGCCAACAGCATTATTACAAGCTGGTATAGCAGGAGGGCACAAGAGGAGTACCGACAAAATTATGTAATTAATTATTAATTGGTAAGAACATTTTTGTAACTCACTACTCACTCTATCCACCATTTCACTGAATATTATTAGAGTAGAAATTAAACTTAATAAGGTTTAACAAGAGCTTAACCACACAAATAATAAATCAACATCGAACTGTTGGGGAATGCTGGGTAAAGCAGTCCCACAACCTTATTGGCAGAAAGGGACTTGGAGGTTTTTGAAACTAACAATGGCCAAAATTCAGTTGGATCTAGCGGATATTGAAACTAACCCTAACTTTTGTCCAGTATTTTCAGAGGAATCCAGCGGATATTGCAGAAAATAATTAGGTATGCCTTAATTTTCTGGGGAAATGGTAGCAAAATTGGGAGTGCCTTGATTTTGCAAAAGAAAGCCATTAGAATTCTATGTCAATCAAACTATCTTAAACATTGTCGACCTCTTTTCAAACAATCACAGATATTAACTGTCATAAATTTATATATATACGACCTAGTCCTTTACACTCGACAAAATATAGACAATTACTCATTAATAGCCAATATACATGATCATGAAATTAGAAATAGTGAACAAATTAATATTCCATACTGTAGATTATATAAAACTAGTACAGATTTTTCTGTTATGGGGATGAAATTATATAATAAGCTTCCCAGTCAATATTATAAGTTACCAACCAATAGTTTCAAAGCTTGATTTTATAATTGGATTTTAATTAATCCTTTCTACTCTGTAGATGAGTTTCTTAACATAAATTCGTACGAAATTGTTTTTTTAATAAATAAAGTTATTTACATTTAGTTACAATTATTACTTTAAGAATGAAGTGTTTTCATTAATTTTAGAGTTTCAAAATGTTTTGTTTTTGCATTCTAATTAAACTTTACTGTTTTCAATTATATGTGTATTTTCAAATGTATGTTTCCCCCCCCTCCTTCTTTATTGTGACGAAGCTTATCACTGTATGTTTAATGGCTTAATAAATTGAATTGAATCGTACAGTTGATGCAGCATTCTTAAATAACAATTTTAAAATTTGTGGTTCTTTTTTGCATTCTTTCGACTTCCATTGATCGTGCCTCTTCTTTACTCTGAGAGTGACTCTTGAGTACGTTACTTCTCTTGGGATCGACAGGTTATTCCAGTCGGATCGTTGCCCTCCGTTTTAATAACGTTACTATTGCGTAACAGCGACAAATCATCTGGTCGCGTTCCCCTGTGTGGCCAGTTCATTAATGAGTGGTCATGGCGACGGACAATGACGCATCGCAGCTGGTATAATCAGGTGTTCTCTGTGGACGCTCCGTGATGGTTGACCGTTGACCGCTGCTGACGTCATTATTTTCCGCCTATCAGAACCAATAATTCAGTGTCATGCTCCCTAAACAAGGCCTTTTGTCAGGTTGAATAATTTCCCACTATCGAATTTTGGTTTTTGGCAGATTTGCAGACATTTTTAGTATCTATAGTTGCCACATCCACTCATTTATCTACCCCCATTTCTGAAAATGCAAAAAAGAGGAATGCAACGATGATTTACTATTCGGGAGGTATTACTCTCTTCACTATTTTGTTTTTATAAATGTATATAACGGTAAATATCGAGATTTATTAGTAGGCCTAGGTGTATTTTATTTCCATAATCGGTTAAATAGACTCTTCACTCACAATAGCGAAGATGGATCTATCTAACTATGAGATTTCGTCTTTATCCCGTCTAGGCTGTTAGAATTTTATCTGGTAGTAATGATGCAGCACATTGCAAACCATTGTTTATTAGATATCACATTACGACACTTCCATCTTTGTATATTTATGCATGTTTGTTGTATGTTAAAAGAAATGAATCTCAACTTCCTGTGCGTAAACAGTATCATGGGTACGCTACTAGATATTGTAATGATATTCAGTTACCATTGCTTAGACTTGAAAAAAAAAAACAATTCTTCATTTATGAAACAAAGTATAAAGTTTTATAACATGTTGTCTAATGATGTTAAAATTTTGGATATGAGACATTTTAAGATTGTATTAAAAAACATATTACTATTCATCCATATTATGAAATAGGTGATTTTCGTGGTGCGTTTAAGAATGTGTTACTTTGACTTATGTTGATTGTCGTTTGACTTAATTTGATTGTCTATTGACACAAGCCAAACTTAATAAAGAATATCTATCTATCTATCTATCTATCTATCTATCTATCTATCTATCTATCTATCTATCTATCTATCTATCTATCTGTCTGTCTGTCTGTCTGTCTGTCTGTCTGTCTGTCTGTCTGTCTGTCTGTCTGTCTGTCTGTCTGTCTGTCTGTCTATCTATCTATCTATCTATCTATCTATCTATCTGTCTGTCTGTCTGTCTGTCTGTCTGTCTGTCTGTCTGTCTCTATCTATCTATCTATCTACTTACCTACCTACCTATCTATCTATCTATCTACTTACCTACCTACCTATCTATCTATATATCTATCTGTCTGTCTGTCTGTCGGTCCGTCCGACCATCCATCCATCCATCTATCTGTCTGTCTGTCTGTCTGTCTGATCATCCATCCATCCATCCATCCATCCATCCATCTATCTATCTATCTATCTATCTATCTATCTATCTATCTATCTATCTATCTATCTATCTATCTATCTATCTATCTATCTATCTATCTATCTATCTATCTATCTATCTATCTATCTATCTATCTATCTATCTATCTATCTACTTACCTATCTATATATCTATCTATCTACCTACTTACCTACCTACCTATCTATCTATCTATCTATCTATCTATCTATCTATCTATCTATCTATCTATCTGTCTGTCTGTCTGTCTGTCTGTCCGACCATCCATCCATCCATCCGTCTGTCTGTCTGTCTGTCGGTCCGTCCGACCATCCATCCATCCATCTATCTATCTATCTATCTATCTATCTATCTATCTATCTATCTATCTATCTATCTATCTATCTACTTACCTACTATCTATCTATCTATCTATCTATCTATCTATCTATCTATCTATCTATCTGTCTGTCTGTCTGTCTGTCTGTCTGTCTGTCGGTCCGTCCGACCATCCATCCATCCATCCATCCATCCATCCATCCATCTATCTATCTATATCTGTCTGTCTGTCTGTCGGTCCGTCCGACCATCCATCTATCCATCCATCCATCCATCCATCCATCTATCTATCTATCTATCTATCTATCTATCTATCTATCTATCTATCTATCTATCTATCTATCTATCTATCTATCTACCTGTCTGTCTGTATGTCTGTCTGTCGGTCCATCCATCCATCCATCCATCCATCCATCCATCCATCCATCTATCTATCTATCTATCTATCTATCTATCTATCTATCTATCTATCTATCTATCTATCTATCTATCTATCTATCTATCTATCTATCTATCTATCTATCTATCTATCTATCTATCTATCTATCTATCTATCTATCTATCTATCTATCTATCACTAGGGGGAAAAAATAACATAACGGTTATTTTGGAACAGTTTCTTGCCACAAATTTCCGTCATGTAAACAACGTATGAGATTTTGCCTCAACCTTTCGAAGATTTTCAGCAAATTTTGAATCCCATACCACGAGGCTATGATCCTAGCAACCAATTCCTCTATTGTGTCCAATAAGTTTTCATACACTACTGATTTTAAAATTCACTACAGGATACAGTAGACAGGACTCAGTTGAAGTGATCTCACAGGTCATGCCACATAATCAGAGCATTTTCTGACAGCTATAGTTTTCGTATTGGAATGTCAGATTTTGGAATAGTGATGACCCTTCTTCGAGGAGAGCTCAGAGTGTATCTAAGTAAAAGAATACATATATTTGCATGGATCCAACTCTCAGAGGGAATTCGAGAGATCAAAGCAACAGATGCTGTTTTTGCTCAGTCTCTAGCAGTCGGGCAAGGAAACCGTTTTCCTAGATTGTCTAATCTTACGTCTGGGTGATGGAAGACGTTACTGCCAGAACTCCTGGGGGAGGATGCGGAACATCGCGCAACACCGTGCAGGTTCTTGCAGGTAGGAAGATACTTCCTAAACTGCCTAATCCCTTCTAAACTCAAACGAAAAAATGCTAGCAAATATATGCGAATAGCTTCAACTCTTTTTCTTTCTCAACGACCTTTTCAATGAATGTGTAGTTTTAAGGAATTATAAAGACTATTTCGTTTATATGACGTCATTCCATTTTCGGCCAATGAAGTGTAATGAAATTTTGAATTTCAACCAATCACAGTCATACATTGCAATAATTTCTGCAGCTAGATTTATCGCTATCAATTTATCGCATGGCCGTTCTTTTTTTTAGTCGTTGTCGCCAACTGTTTCCCAGTAAACTGATGACCATGAATCCATTAAGATGCATTAAACCTATTGATTTTCCATCTCAAAATTTGTTTTTAGACTTTAATGTATTAAACCTATTGATTTTCCATCTCAAAATTTGTTTTTAGACTTTAATGTTCTTAAAATAATACAAATTAATTATATTATATTAATAAAATTCGTACATAAAAATCGAAATAATTTTGAATTGTATTCTCATAGTTATGAAACAAAAGGTATGAATTCTTTAAGATTGTTTGAACCAAAATGCAACACTGTTACAGTATTTAATCATAGTAGTAATTTAGGCCAAAGAATATATAACAAATTTATATTTAAATATCCTAATCTTGCAAATTCTAATAGTTCTAGTATTAAATTTAAAAAGTTATGTATGGATTTTATAAAAATTGAAAAATTGTAAATTTAAATTTATATACTATAATTGCATAGTAGACATAAGACAAATTGTATTGTATACTTATTAATTTCAATTCAGGAATCCGCCCCTGAGCACGAGTTCTCCTCTTTCAGGGGCGAGCTAAAGTTTTTTCTGTATATATTATATGTTATGTTATGTTATAATTATTAGCAAAATAATAAATAAATAAATATACTCGGTTAAATTGTTCTTTAAACTTTACGCATTCAAGCAATGAATGTAAAATTGATGGTTAATATTAATTCATATATTAACGCAGTGAAGATGATGTTCAAAACGGCGCACTATGTAGACACAAAATCTTCATGCATCTTATTTGAACGTGCGTCTTAACTTAATTATTTCAATATTCTTCCCAAACTGCATGTATACGCGCATTGAAAATTGAATTGTGTAGATGCAGCTTCATTCCCATTAGACACTACAGCGACAATGCCTTTGTCGATCTATGGAAAATGCTTTCCTGTAGCACGGAGTAACGGTCGAAATAAGGCACAACTGACACATGGCCCCGCGTCCACTGGTAACTAACGTAATAATCTATAAAATCTGTATTACGTGAATTAAATTAAAGAATTAATAGAAAGTCAGATGTTCAAATTTATGTAACATCAGCGCATATCAAACCCAAAGACTTGTATATTATGTACAAGATCTTTGATCAAACTGCTTTCCGTATGGCGTAATAAAATACGTGTTTTAATTATCACTGTTTAGCAACATATGCATGTCTCGCTGTAGTGTGAATACATAAGCATTGCTATATAGCTGTTTCCACACAATATTACATAGTTCTTAGTTCTCGGTGTAGTGTGTAATGTAACGACAAAGTACTAAATAAAGTGTGAAATTCTACTTCCACATCTTCATCTTCTAATTCCATGTCCATTATATGCTATTTGAAAAAAAAAATTACACTCCTTCATTCAGATTTGATAACTGCATTTTCAACAATTCTTCATTTAATTAATGTATTAATCAGGTTATTTGTAATTATAGTATAAAATGTTTAAATTGTATTATGATTTCAGCAGATAATGGAAACGTACGAGTATTTCTGCTTCGCTTATGGATTTATCGGAAAATCTCGCAGTGATACATTGCGATATTTTCTGCAGCTCGATTTATCACTATCAATTTATCGCATGGTCGTTCTTTTGTTTAGTCAGTGTCGCCAACAGCTTCCACGTAAATCGATGAGCATGAATCCATTGTACTAAATAAAGTGAGAAATCCTACTTCCACATCTACAACTTAGAATAAAGTATATTTTTAATTAATTGAATATTTTATTATGTAAATGCTTTACGGTTGTAAAAAAATTATGTAAATTTGGTATTATTTTAATATTCTGAATAGCGTTTTATAAAATGTAATGTGTGTATATTAAGCATGAAAAGTTTTGTTCATTTAGCTTTCATAGTAGCTGAGATATAAAAAAATGAATTTCACTAAATTTTTGCAGGCCAGTGATGTACCTCTCCCCTTAAGCTACTTGTAAAAGAACAATGCAGACTCAAGTGCTAGAGTTTAAGAGTGTGGATGGAACGAACTAATAATCCAGTTTTTGAAGAAATTTATGTATGTCAAGAATTCAGTATAGGTACAAAACTTTCCAGAATAATGAATGTAGAAATATCCAGTATCCAAAGACACTCTTAACATTGTGAAATTAGTTATTAGTCTATTTTATGCGTGGTGACCTTTAGCTATATACAAAACAAAGATCATCACAGAGTACTAAGAGTAAATCGATGAGATGAGTGCTAATTTGAGTAGCTCTGAAGCAGGTCGCTATGGTGTAATGTTCCATTAACGGATTACATAGAGGCTTTGTGAAATTAATAATGAATACATTAAAAGATACTCTGAAACGAAAATGGATTCGTGGTCGACATTTAATTTATTGTGAAATGTTGATTAAATTGTGGAGCGGGATTATATTCTATAGGCTGACCACTAGTGCATATGAGCGAATATACTTTCAATGTTTGGCTTCAGCCGGATGCATTTTTCATCTAGATTAACACAACGCCTTTGCCGTAAGGGAAGGCGAGGTGTAGGACATTACTGTTTTGATGAAGCTGTTGTTAATCTGACTTTTAGAAACAGATAAATTTAAACGTGAATAGCACAAAGCAAAATAATGACTGTAATGTACGTCAGAACTAAATAGTCCCTCTTGAAGATGCGATTAAATTGCACAAATTGTAAGAACTTGTAAGAATACTGTCAGATATTTGCAGTGTTTTCTAGCGCTGTATCCTTAGAACTGCTAGAAGAAGAACTGGGATAATCACTTTCTCTGTCCGCACTTTCATTTGATTCATGTTTATTAATATCACAAGAACTACCGGCTTCACATATAATTTCACCTCACCTATCCGGAAATTTATTGATTTTTACGGAAAGAATCACATATTTGCACATTCAAAGACTCCTTTCAATTGAGCTTTATCAATAAGTCGCGATTTACGCGTCTTAGTGTACTTTTCTTTTTAAAAGCGTGATTAGGAAGGTAAATGGATTTAAACACTTGTTATATATTACGCGATCTTTACCATCACTCATGTTGTATAGAAGTCACGTCACTCCGTGAAATTCAAACCCTAACCGATTATTTTTTTCTTCTATATTTTGTCTCCTGCCGTCTGTTTACTGCCATAAAGTTTACTACTCAGCCTTGCTATCATCAAATGCAGTGTTGCCAACTCAGAATTTTAGTTTTAAGTATAACTGTGTTACATAAACTACTACTAATGCGGACAAAAATAGATGAGAGTTTAACGAATGCGACAGACCTTTTGTACAACAACATTGGATGATGCACGAAATGGACATGGTTGCACCAAATAGAATTAACATATAAAACGTTGATACTTTATATTCGCACAATAAAAAAAATTGTGATAATACCTTCCTAACTCTGGTTTATGATTAACACTGTTGTCCGCAAGTACATATACGAACAATTATACAACTTTGCAGAAAAAAATATATATAATCTCTCTCTGTCGGAATCATCAAAAAACGTCAAATAAATAAATAAATAAAATAAAATAAATTAAGCCTGGTTTCAGACTTTCCCCTCAATATCTAAATTGAGGTTTTTTGAATAATTTCAAGGGAAAAATTGTTCCGGGGCCGGGTATCGGTCCCGGGACCTCTGGTTGAACGTACCAGCGCTCTACCACTGAGCTACCCGGGAACTCCACCCGACACCGTCTCAACTTTTCCCTTTATATCCACACAACTCGCGTGGGCTGACGAAACGCCAGAGACCCACAACGAGCGCACACAATCTCTGTGTGACTTGGAATTGTGGTTTTCTGTTAACGTACACAGTGACGTATATATTATGCAAATCTAGTCTTTCAGGTGAAGCTCCCTGTAAAGCAGATTTGAATAATTTCAAGGGAAAAATTGTTCCGGGGCCGGGTATCGAACCCGGGACCTCTGGTGGAACGTACCAGCGCTCTACCACTGAGCTACCCGGGAACTTCACCCGACACCGTCTCAACTTTTCCCTTTATATCCACACAACTCGCGTGGGCTGACGAAACGCCAGAGACCCACAACGAGTGCACACAATCTCTGTGTGACTTGGAATTGTGGTTTTCTGTTAACGTACACAGTGACGTATATATTATGCAAATCTAGTCTTTCAGGTGAAGCTCCCTGTAAAGCAGATTTGAATAAGTTCAAGGGAAAAATTGTTCCGGGGCCGGGTATTGAACCCGGGACCTCTGGTTGAAAGTGCCAGCGCTCTACCACTGACATTTTTTGTTTAAATTGAATTCAGTTTAAGTAATTAGTTATTTAGACTGGGAAGTTTTGAAATGAAAACCCTGTATAACTTTTTGTATAGAATAAAGCAAAAAACTGAAGTGACGGGAAAATGCAATCATAGTTTAGTGCCATTTAACAATTCTGTGCACCAGAGCTTTAAAAATGACGTTACGTCACCTTAAAGGCTATAAATGGCCGTTAAATTTCATGTATTTTTCACATATCAAAGATTATATTATATGAAAATAAATTGAAAATTTACTGGTTTGTCATCATATTTAACTATCATCTCCCCTTAAAATTACATAATAATAATTTATTTATTTATACTGGCAGAGTTCAGGCCATAGGGCCTTCTCTTACACTCTACCAGGTCACAAAGTATATGTTGTGCGACCGACACTTAGGTCGCACTGATTGCTAGCCGGATGGCTACTGCGTTCGTCTTCTGTTCATTCTCGTCAGGATTTCTGACACCACCATTTTGGAAAACTACTTTTCGGGAATAACAGGAGCTCTCAGGATACTATAGGAAACTACATGGCTACTAAACTAAGTCTGTAATGATTGCGTTATTGTATCACAACTTGATTTATTCTATATTTACAAAAAAATATACAAGTTACTTACAGGGTATTTCATCAGATGACGCCATGCCGCTCAGATTCACGCTCTCTTCCAGTCTTCCCCAACTAACTGACGCTTCTCCTCTCCAACACTTTTTATGTTTCGGTACCCGTTTCCCGCCCGGGGTACCAACCACGTCATCCACCAAGTGAGATGGTCTTGAAACACTTTTGACTTCACGTACTTACAAATATCGTCTTAATCATTTCTTACATTTAAATTTGATTTAGTGCATTATAGTGACAAGTCACTATAATTAAATTACGCGCAAGAAAAGAGTCCGAACAATGAGTGATATAATTTGACCAATTAAAATGCATGCTTTGTCCTACTGGACCAATGGGATTGGGCCAGCAACGATCTGAAGCGTAAGAATACTTTCGTTGTAGGCAGTGATTTTACCACACGCCCGACAAGACTGTCTATACCGCTGGCTAAGCATCTCAAGACCGTGTATTCCGCTGACACTGTTCCTGGTTCCAATTTAATACTCCACAGGAAATCATGCTACAGGGCGTTCTTTAGCCCTGGGGCATAACATATACAAGCAGTGAAAATTTAACTAAAAGTTAAAGAAGAGAATACTAACATATTACAAATAATAATAATAATAATAATAATAATAATAATAATAATAATAATAATAATAATAATAATAATAATAGCATAACATAATCGACACTAAACAACATGAAAATAATATCATAAATACAAAGAAGAAAGTAAAATATTTTGGAATATAGTAAAAGCAACTCATTTAGTAAAAATAGTTAATATGGAAAACGTAAGGAAGAATATAACAAAATGGAATGCAATAAAATAAAAATAAAAAAGAAAAGAAATACGAAAATTAAATAAAATTCGCAATAAAAATTGTATGATAATAAATTCGTCTGCTGATATGGAGAATAAAAAAGGGGAAAGGAAGAAAAAGATAAATACACACATAAAACTATCGCAGAGAAAAGGGCTTATAATTGAAAGGAATCTGAATTGAAAAAGTGCAATTTTAGTTTATTTTTGAACCTAGATAATGTCCGACAGTCTCTGATATGTTGTGGTAGGGAGTTCCAGAGATGAGCTGCAGAGACGGCGAAAGATGAAGAGTAGAAGGATGTTCTGTGTTTAGGAATGGAATCTTGCATTATTGAATAATCTGCCTTTCGTTGTGATAACTTCAAAGTTTTCTATTCGTGTGTCCTAAAACAGTCTAATATAAAATACTTTCAATTTACTGAATCATTTTCAGTTCTCTTTTAACCTGAATTAGAAATGATTTTTTTTATAAAAATAATCTGCCCTCAATGAGGGTGACCATAAAGATCCAGAATAAAAGCACTACAGAATAATTCAGAAAGACAAAAATTATTAATTAAGGAATTTAAAAAAAAATCCAAATATATGCAAATCCAGTAGAATCATTAATGGCCAAAATATAAATGGTAATGTAATATTTGTATTGAATCCTTAAGAATGTTCAATAATTTTTTTTAATTTAAAAAAATCGGAGACCGAGTGCTTTTAAAATATTACATGTGAATTTAGGAAGTGTGTCACGTATTTCAAGTATGTTTTTTACACCTAGCTGTTAATCGATTCGTAATGAAACCTATCTCAGTTGCATTTTCAGCCGAATACGCTATCACTTTAGCCATAGCGAAGACGTAAGGTATTGTAAAATACCAATTAGTGTTTCTGCTACGTCTCTGTTACTGTTAATCGAAATATTTTCCGAAATTCTGCGCTTTATAGCATCCCTTCATATCCTCCTGGCACTAAACTGTAAGATAAGACCCATCTCCAGCTGAATACCTGCTGTAATTGCAACTCTGTATTTCGTAAACTCATTTTCCTGTAAAAGAGATGAGAAAGTAAAATTGGATTATGCGACTATGTATATTCAAGAGAAGGTAAATGACGTTCAGTTTTAAAGGCTTTATTTCTTCTCCTTCATAGAAGCGTATAGAAGACAACAGACATTTCAAGCTCTTTCATATCTATCATATTTCGGGTAATTTGTACCTTCAAGTTTCAGAAATTAACCCTGTACTGTCTTAAATTTAGTATATAATACACATCATTTCGTAACACTAGAGAGGAAACAACTTTTAAATACATTGTTATTATTAATTATTATTATTAATCACTATTATTGTAATTAATATTTTTATGCTAATTATATCTTCTGTAGACTCTGAAGATTTATTTCTCTAGTGCGCGTTCTATCAGAGACCAGTTCTTTTTTTCAGTGAAATGTAGTAGGCCTACATTGGTTTGTGATATGATATGTATTTGAAGAGCTTGGTATCAAAGTTGGAAAACTCCACTTTTGCTTTCTTTACAGGAGAGCCGAAAAAATAGATCTTCGAAAACCAATGTCACCGTTATACGTACATTTTTTTTAACATCCTCATGGGTCATAGAAATATTTTTTCAGTCTCAAAATGTGATTAAAATTAATATTCAGGTCGAAATTTAAGTTTAAAAAGTGGAGTTGTCCATCTCTGTTCTAAATCACAGAGTTGTCTGTTTTTGAAATCAAACGAAGCCATATTTAAAGTGGGGTTGTCTGTTTTTGAAACCAATGAAGCCATATTTAAAGTGGGGTTGTCTGTTTTTGAAACCAAATGAAGCCATATTTAAAGTGGGGTTGTCTGTTTTTGAAACCAATCGAAGCCATATTTAAAGTGGAGTTGTCTGTTTTTGAAACCAATGAAGCCATATTTAAAGTGGGGTTGTCTGTTTTTGAAACCAAATGAAGCCATATTTAAAGTGGGGTTGTCTGTTTTTGAAACCAAATGAAGCCATATTTAAAGTGGAGTTGTCTGTTTTTGAAACCAATGAAGCCATATTTAAAGTGGGGTTGTCTGTTTTTGAAACCAAATGAAGCCATATTTAAAGTGGGGTTGTCTGTTTTTGAAACCAAATGAAGCCATATTTAAAGTGGGGTTGTCTGTTTTTGAAACCAATGAAGTCATATTTAAAGTGGAGTTGTCTGTTTTTGAAACCAATGAAGCCATATTTAAAGTGGAGTTGTCTGTTTTTGAAACCAAATGAAGCCATATTTAAAGTGGGGTTGTCTGTTTTTGAAACCAAATGAAGCCATATTTAAAGTGGGGTTGTCTGTTTTTGAAACCAATGAAGTCATATTTAAAGTGGAGTTGTCTGTTTTTGAAACCAATGAAGCCATATTTAAAGTGGAGTTGTCTGTTTTTGAAACCAATCGAAGTCATATTTAAAGTGGAGTTGTCTGTTTTTAAAACCAATGAAGCCATATTTAAAGTGGAGTTGTCTGTTTTTGAAACCAATCGAAGCCATATTTAAAGTGGAGTGTCTGTTTTTGAATCCAAATGAAGCCATATTTAAAGTGGAGTTGTCTGTTTTTGAAACCAATCGAAGCCATATTTAAAGTGGGGTTGTCTGTTTTTGAAACCAAATGAAGCCATATTTAAAGTGGGGTTGTCTGTTTTTGAAACCAAATGGAAGGCATATTTAAAGGTGATTTGTCTGTTTTTGAAACCAAATGAAGCCATATTTAAAGTGGAGTTGTCTGTTTTTGAAACCAATCGAAGCCATATTTAAAGTGGAGTTGTCTGTTTTTGAAACCAATCGAAGCCATATTTAAAGTGGGGTTGTCTGTTTTTGAAACCAAATGAAGGCATATTTAAAGTGAAGTTGTCTGTTTTTGAAACCAAATGAAGCCATATTTAAAGTGGAGTTGTCTGTTTTTGAAACCAATGAAGTCATATTTAAAGTGGAGTTGTCTGTTTTTGAAACCAATGAAGCCATATTTAAAGTGGAGTTGTCTGTTTTTGAAACCAATCGAAGTCATATTTAAAGTGAAGTTGTCTGTTTTTGAAACCAATGAAGCCATATTTAAAGTGGAGTTGTCTGTTTTTGAAACCAATCGAAGCCATATTTAAAGTGGGGTTGTCTGTTTTTGAAACCAAATGAAGGCATATTTAAAGTGAAGTTGTCTGTTTTTGAAACCAATGAAGCCATATTTAAAGTGGAGTTGTCTGTTTTTGAAACCAATCGAAGTCATATTTAAAGTGGAGTTGTCTGTTTTTGAAACCAAATGAAGGCATATTTAAAGTGGGGTTGTCTGTTTTTGAAACCAATCGAAGCCATATTTAAAGTGAAGTTGTCTGTTTTTGAAACCAATGAAGCCATATTTAAAGTGGAGTTGTCTGTTTTTGAAACCAATCGAAGCCATATTTAAAGTGGGGTTGTCTGTTTTTGAAACCAAATGAAGCCATATTTAAAGTGGGGTTGTCTGTTTTTGAAACCAATGAAGTCATATTTAAAGTGGAGTTGTCTGTTTTTGAAACCAATGAAGCCATATTTAAAGTGGAGTTGTCTGTTTTTGAAACCAATGAAGCCATATTTAAAGTGGAGTTGTCTGTTTTTGAAACCAATCGAAGTCATATTTAAAGTGGAGTTGTCTGTTTTTGAAACCAAATGAAGGCATATTTAAAGTGGGGTTGTCTGTTTTTGAAACCAATCGAAGCCATATTTAAAGTGAAGTTGTCTGTTTTTGAAACCAATGAAGCCATATTTAAAGTGGAGTTGTCTGTTTTTGAAACCAATCGAAGCCATATTTAAAGTGGGGTTGTCTGTTTTTGAAACCAAATGAAGCCATATTTAAAGTGGGGTTGTCTGTTTTTGAAACCAATGAAGTCATATTTAAAGTGGAGTTGTCTGTTTTTGAAACCAATCGAAGCCATATTTAAAGTGGGGTTGTCTGTTTTTGAAACCAAATGAAGGCATATTTAAAGTGGAGTTGTCTGTTTTTGAAACCAATCGAAGTCATATTTAAAGTGGAGTTGTCTGTTTTTGAAACCAATCGAAGTCATATTTAAAGTGGAGTTGTCTGTTTTTGAAACCAATGAAGCCATATTTAAAGTGGAGTTGTCTGTTTTTGAAACCAATCGAAGCCATATTTAAAGTGGGGTTGTCTGTTTTTGAAACCAAATGAAGGCATATTTAAAGTGGAGTTGTCTGTTTTTGAAACCAATCGAAGTCATATTTAAAGTGGAGTTGTCTGTTTTTGAAACCAAATGAAGGCATATTTAAAGTGGGGTTGTCTGTTTTTGAAACCAAATGAAGGCATATTTAAAGTGGAGTTGTCTGTTTTTGAAACCAATCGAAGTCATATTTAAAGTGGAGTTGTCTGTTTTTAAAACCAATGAAGCCATATTTAAAGTGGAGTTGTCTGTTTTTGAAACCAATCGAAGCCATATTTAAAGTGGAGTGTCTGTTTTTGAATCCAAATGAAGCCATATTTAAAGTGGAGTTGTCTGTTTTTGAAACCAATCGAAGCCATATTTAAAGTGGGGTTGTCTGTTTTTGAAACCAAATGAAGCCATATTTAAAGTGGGGTTGTCTGTTTTTGAAACCAATGAAGTCATATTTAAAGTGGGGTTGTCTGTTTTTGAAACCAATGAAGCCATATTTAAAGTGGAGTTGTCTGTTTTTGAAACCAATCGAAGTCATATTTAAAGTGGAGTTGTCTGTTTTTGAAACCAATCGAAGCCATATTTAAAGTGGAGTGTCTGTTTTTGAATCCAAATGAAGCCATATTTAAAGTGGGGTTGTCTGTTTTTGAAACCAAATGAAGCCATATTTAAAGTGGGGTTGTCTGTTTTTGAAACCAATGAAGTCATATTTAAAGTGGAGTTGTCTGTTTTTGAAACCAATGAAGCCATATTTAAAGTGGAGTTGTCTGTTTTTGAAACCAATCGAAGTCATATTTAAAGTGGAGTTGTCTGTTTTTGAAACCAATCGAAGCCATATTTAAAGTGGAGTGTCTGTTTTTGAATCCAAATGAAGCCATATTTAAAGTGGGGTTGTCTGTTTTTGAAACCAAATGAAGCCATATTTAAAGTGGGGTTGTCTGTTTTTGAAACCAATGAAGTCATATTTAAAGTGGAGTTGTCTGTTTTTGAAACCAATGAAGCCATATTTAAAGTGGAGTTGTCTGTTTTTGAAACCAATCGAAGTCATATTTAAAGTGGAGTTGTCTGTTTTTGAAACCAATGAAGCCATATTTAAAGTGGAGTTGTCTGTTTTTGAAACCAATCGAAGCCATATTTAAAGTGGAGTGTCTGTTTTTGAATCCAAATGAAGCCATATTTAAAGTGGAGTTGTCTGTTTTTGAAATCAACCGAAGCCATAATTTAGTCCTAAAGTGAAATTGTCTTTTCTAACTCGGTTTCAAAATAAATTTAGTCTACGTAAAATGGTATTTATTCATCCACAAACCGATTATATAAACAATCAGCCATGTTGGATTCGCGATGAGTGGTGGGAAATTGTGGTACGAATGTGAGCTTCTCATTGGTTACTGAAGGAATTGTCCTAATTTGAAACCAAGCCACAGTGGAGTTGTCTACATTTTGATTCTAAAGCGCACAATTAAGTGCTATTTTCTCTCTGTTCTGTCCGTTTTTGAACCTAAACGGTTCCAGAATCGCATTCAGCACACAAAATTTTATGAGAAACAATTAATATCTCGAAATCGCAAAAACAGACTTGTCTAAATTTGACAATATACTCTTCAAATAGTTTCTGAATTATTCAGATTCTAGTAAAAAATATGCATGTTTTCAAAATCTATCTCCTCTTACAGAGTTTGTTTCGTGCATAACTCTTTTTTTACAGAATCTCTGATATGGTTTTAAAATAAGTACGTATCCAGAATTTTAAATATACATCTATAAATGGGAAAAAAAATTAAATATGCAACTTCAAAATTTAAATTTTTAGTGTGCACTAAATATGTTTTATGTCTTAATTTCTAAAGTATTCATTTTATCAAAAAAGTGATAAATTATTTTCTTAACCACAGTATATAGAACATGCAGTAAAAATGTTATATTTCGAGCATCAAAATTGTAAGAGCCTTTATACTACGAACCTGACGAAATGTGCTGAAAAAAGTGTGAGAAAACATTTGGTGAAATAAGCATGGAATTAAAATTCAAGGGTGGCGCCATTTATATATTGCGGAATTTTTACGCTTTAGAGCAGTGATCGCCAAAAGCTGTGTCGCGACACATGCTCCTGTCTCCACTCAAGCGTAACCATGACATCATATCCCCACCCTCTGTTTACAGCCTTCACTTCGATATAAGTAAAGACATTTATCAGCAGCGGACGTACGCATGTAATGTTACAAGTGTGTAGGATAATATGCTTCGATCTTTTCCAAAACAGAAAACAGATAATATGTAAAAACTTAATTTTAAGGAGCATGGGAGGAAAGGTATTTCTTTTGAGCAGACGACAAAAATATGAGATACTTAATTTGTTGTAAAAATTTAAACGAAGTATAAAAGAACAATATATGACGTCATTATTCTTCTTGTTATAAAGACTACCACGCCCTTACCTGTAAATTGATTATTTCGTTAATAAACGAACAATAAAAAGTATCGGCTTCTATGTCTTAATCGGGGTAAAATACTTCGACGTTTTTTTAAGCAAGTAGTGTAATTTACAACTTCGTGACCAGGCTGGTACGTTTTTCTAATTTCAAATATCTGCTGATGTAAAGTACACGTTCTTTTTATGGTAAATAAGAAAATATATTTTATTTTATTAATAATACAAAAATAATGAATAGGATGATAAAAAGTTAACACGGAAAAAAGAGTGTGTAGTTAATAAGTAGAAGAATATTATATTGTTTTTGTTTTTTGGTCACAGTCCGCCTCTGCACTGTTATTCACTGCATTACCTGAGGAGATACCCACCCCACCCCTCTACCTGCGATAGTGGTGTGCGGGTTGCATTTCTATTACGTCACAATTTCGTGGTGTTTGGCAAAAACTGCTTTAGAGCGTCGCACAGCATTGAAACTTTCACAACATATAAATAAGATACAGTATTTCTGATTCATTTTCACAACAAAACGAAAATAAGATTTTCGATTGAAAATGACCAAACTTTCATCCGTGTCCCCTCTTAATGGAATTAAAAGTGAAAAATCTCATTTTCGATTGCTTCAGTCGTCACTTAAATTTCTTTCATGTGTTATAATTCTGCAGTGCCTGGGAAAAGTGGCATAAGTCAGTTTCCACAAACCTTTTTTGATAATTTATTGACAAATTACACTGGTTTATGTCGATCTGATTTTTTTTTTTCTGTATGAATTATTGTAATGGGAGAAATACTTATGTCTCTTTTTCCAAGCGAGCAGATGTTCCATAAGTTGTCAATAAATGATCAAAAAAGGTTTGTGGAAATTGACTTAGGTCACTTTTCCCAGGCACTGCAGAATTATAAAACTAAGAGTTCATATAAAAATTAATATAATAAAAAAGAAAACTCAATTTCTTTTATCCTCGAAGGTGTAAGTAACCCCTTAAGTTTATAAAAAAGTTAAATTGGACGGAGTTACGCAATAATAGACCGACAATTTGAAAAATAAAATATTTGCACAAATCTGTTGATACAGGCTAATTTAACTCAGAAAAAAATCAAGAATTCAAATATCTGAATTTTGCTGCTATTTATAAGCAAAAATTCGTTTATTGCATAAAATTTATTTATTTATTTATTTATTTATTTATTTATTTATTTATTTATTTATTTATTTATTTATTTATTTATTTATGTATTTATTATTAATTATTTATTTATTATTATTTATTTATTTATGTATTCATTTACGTATTTATTTATTTATGTATTTATTTATTTATGTATTTATTTATTTGTTTGTTTGTTTGTCTGTTTGTTTGTTTGTTTGTTTTTGTTCGTTTATTTGTTTGTTTATTTATTTATTTAGTTATTTATTTATTTAGTTATTTATGTATTTATTTAATTAATTAATTAATTTATTATTTATTTATTTCTTTGTTTGTTTCTTTGTTTATTTGTTTATTTATTTATTTATTTATGTATTTATTTATTTATGTATTTATTTATTTATGTATTTATGTATTTATTTATTTTATTTGTTTGTTTGTTTGTCTATCTGTCTGTCTGTCTGTTTGTTTGTTTGTTTGTTTGTTTGTTTGTTTGTCTGTTTGTTTTTTGTTTGTTTGTTTGTTTCTTTGTTTATTTATTTATTTATGTATTTATTTGTTTCTTTGTTTATTTATTTATTTATTTATGTATTTATTTATTTATATATTTATTTATATATTTGTTTGTTTTGTTTGTTTGTTCGTTCGTTCCTTCCTTCATTCATTCATTCATTTATTCATTCATTCATTCATTCATTCATTCATTCACTTATTTATTTATTTATTTATTTATTTATTTATTTATTTATTTATTTATTTATTTATTTATTTTGCTTTGAAATATTAATTCAACTGCTGGTCTCTTAATAAAAATTGGGTTAGCCTTTTATGGTATTATATTTCCTATATTTTTGTAATGGTATAAATGTTACAATAGTTCTTGCATAAAATGTTTTATAAAAACACAGATTTATTTCAATGGTCAATATCTCGAAACAGGTTTTTGGGCGCTTGGTCTATTATTGCGTAACTCCGTCCAATTGAAAAATACATAGATTCATTTTCATTTTTTTTTTTCAAGAGTTCGCATCGTGACACTGAGAACATAGTAAAGATTTCTTCCCATCAGTAGTAGAATACAGAGCAATTTTCGTCAAAACGAGGCAGTATACGGCGTTTCTACTTAAGGCTTAAGGAAAAATGAAGGGCACTGAGGGGAGGAATAATCTTCACAAGTTTCCTCGGCCGTCGTCCGTCCCTCAGTGTGTCCAGTTGTCTCTTGCCATCCTCTGGGAACAGTAACCTTATTTCCATTTCGTTGCACGTCCTCACATTCTTCCCCGATCAAGAAATACTGTCTGGCCGACATCCAACAGCGGGACAGAAAATTGTCACAAAGGACGAGAAACAAATACACGCAAGCGTCGTCAACATGCAACTTAGGCGAAATCCGTAGGAATGAGGATACATTCTGTTCCATGCCTTTTCCAAGTATCTCACTGTGAATTTATCTAATACTAGCCGTACCCGTGCGCTCCACTGCACCTGTTAGAAATAAATATAAAATAATTACATAATTAAAATAGGACGTTTGATCCAGGGAACATTCGTGTTTGATAGAAGGATAAATCGTTTAATATGTTACTTAATTTAAATTGTATATAAATAATTAAAATGCGGTCATTTTGGTCCAGAGAGCAATCATTTGGTGCAATGACAATTCCTTTAACAAGTTTCTTAATTGTTATTACATGCAACCATAGTTTAATGAAGATTGACATATGATTAAGTTTTAATGTGTATACTTTATATTACTTGCTATACGTTTCAGAAGTTACTGTAATAACATTGTAGAATTATGTCCATCTAGAGAAACTACACTTTCCAGTAGTGAAATAATAATTAAACAATTAATTAGCTTCCGATATTACTTCATACAAACACAGAAACTTTCTCTTAGGCTATGTTTAATAGCTTTCGATTGTTGTTGTCCAAGGCCCCTTATCGACGAAATCATTTGTTTTTATTTCAGTACAGCGCCTTAGATGGCGTTGTTATTGTAATTTTAAAACTCGTTTATCTCATTAAATATCAGTCCTATCAAAATTGTTCCTCCATTTACTGTTTGAGTCGCTTAAGAAACTTCTTGCCCCAGCAACTAAAACTTACCCTAGTACAAACCTTAGTAATGCCGCACTTCGATTATTGTGACGTTTTGTTAAGTGACCTAAGTTCTGAACTGTCAGTCAAGTTACAGCGAGCTCAGAATATGTGCGTCAGATACGAGTGCAACATCCGACGATATGATCACATATCACCGTCATTCGCAAGTCTTTCGTGGCTCCGACTTAAAGAACGCAGAACTTTACACCCTTTATCTTTACTCTATCGAATTCTGCACACTTCAACACCAAATTACCTTTCGTCTCGTTTCTACTATCTATACTCTAACCACGACGTAAATACCAAATCACTTATCTGTGGCACGTTAAGTATACCTCTTCATAGAACATCTTATTATTCATCATCTTTTACAGTATCCACCTCGCGTCAATGGAATTCCTTGTCACAAAGTATTAGGGGCTGCAAGACAATAAACACCTTCAAAAACAGCTTAAAAGATAACCTTATTAGCATTTCACTCCAATCTTACTGATTTAAACTATCACTGACTACATTGTTACTTCATTCTTTAGACATCCTCCTGATAGTGCTGTATTTTCAAAATTGTCTCATAATTATCTCTTTCTATTATCTAATATTATTTGAAATATATTAACATTCTATGTATTTTAGCTTAATTCTGCTACACAGTTTATTTCAGTGTCTAATTAATAGTTCATAGTATTTTGTTGTTTAATTCGTATATAACTCTTGTATGCATGTAACTCTCACTTAATCAAATTGTTGAATTCTTTGTAAGTTCATGCATATGTATATACCTGTACACGTTTTGCTGGTTGAGTGGAAGAGAAGGCCTTACGGCCTTAACTCTGCCAGCTAGAATAAATCATTATTATTATTATTATTATTATTATTATTATTATTATTATTATTATTATTATTATTATTAATAAAACTTATCGGAAATTATTTTTAAAGAAACTTTTGTTATGTAATATTTTTCATGAAAATCAATAGTAAGCGAGATATTTCGATTTATTTAATTCAAGCCCCCTTATAACCCCCCTTTTAAATAAAGTATTTTGAATGCCGTATAGCCTAAAATCTAAGTTACAACGAACTTAATTTATATTCCAATTTTTATATAAATCGGCTCAGCCATTATCGCGTGAAAAGGTAACAAACATCCAGACAGACAGACACAAACAAAAATTTCAAAAAAAGCGATTTTCGATTTCAGGATGGTTAATTATACATGTTAACACCAATTATTTGTGGAAAATCGAAAATTACCAGAAACATTTTGGCTACAGATTTATTATTAGTATAGATTATGTCCGTAAACCTTAAATTAAATTAAATGAGGTGAAGAAAATGCACATTCGTTATACACAAGTCTTTACTTTTTATAACCTGAAACATTAATTAGAACTCAAAATAAATTATAAAGTTGATCTTCTTTTGTCACATTTCAACGCCGCCGTCTCTGAAGATACAGGCCCTCTCCGACTAACTCGCAGGGATGTTAGGTCTTGCTTGGAGAACCATTTTTGTCAGATAACCCATTTTCTAAGACATATCGTTCAGGAGTATACAGGGTGATTCACGAGGATTTACCTTCACTTACGGAGCTTATTTCCGAAGACATTCTAAGCAGAAAATGTCATATAAACATTTGTCCTAATCTCAATATTTTCAAAGTTACACTAATTTGAAGTTCTTAATAAAATACCTTTTGTCTTTAGTTTTAAGGGTGAAAGAATATTACAAATAGAGAATAAACTATTAAGAAGTATCATTTCTTTAATTGGCTAGTGTTCTGAGGCTAAAAATGTGTTTGAGTTGCTTTGTACAGATTTTGTTGTTCAATTTTTAACTAAAAATTACATTATTCTTACGCACTTATCACAAAAAGTGTTACAAATCATACGACTTTAGGAACTTGATTCTTTACAGTTTAATTATTGCATGTACAGTCTTGAAGAATTTACAGGGGTGGCGTGATTTGTAACAATTGTTGTGATAAATGCGTAAGAAAATGTAATTTTGTAGTCAAAAATCGAAAAAAAAAAACTGTATAAAGCAACTATAGAATTCACAAACATTTTTAACTTCAGAGTACTAGCTAATTAAAGAAATGATACTCCTGAATAGTTCATTCTCTATTTGTAATGTTATTATACCCTTAAAACTAAAGACAAAAGGTATTTTACAAACAACTTCAAATTAATGTAACTTTGAAAATATTGAGATTAGGACAAATGTTTATATGACTTTTTTTTTGCTTAGAATGTCTTTCCGTCAACATTTCTCCATTTCGTCATGATTCCATAGAATTTTCCCGAACGCCGGCTAGCGACACATGGGAGGGACTGACCCATGGTCGAGTAGGGTTGCCTGCTTGAAACCTGGGTACGCAGCGAACCTTGGTGTAGTCAGCCGGTCGTAATAGGTCGCAGTGCTGAGTCGTAGTGTCCCCTACCGAAATTAAATTCCATTTAAATATTTGTATTTTCATAAATACTTTTCACTGTTCCTCTGCTATTATACTCCGTTGTAGGAAAACATTTTCTTAGCATCCTGTGCAGGTGAATAGACGTAAATCTTTGAAGATGTTTGGTGCTGGAAGTTCCTTAAGATGGCGCGTTACAGCACTACGGAGCCACATTTTGTGGAAAGTGACGCTACTGTTAGAGACGCCGGCACGATTTCTCCTCAAACCGACGTCGTAACTAAAACCGTGTCTCTCTCTTCGGAAAGTGATATCCGGAATTGAACCTCGTGCAGTGGAGTCGCACACAAGGGACCGAACAAGAACGAACTCTAAGAATGGGAGGAAGGGAGGGAAAACATAGGGTGACAAGTTGTACTCAGTCTTGAGTCGCTGTATTGACATTGTGGAAAATCTCATTTTTCAAATGCAATTTACCTGTACGATAGATGTTACAAAAAGCCCTTAGGGCCTTTTCTAGGGTCGACGAAGGATGGAATGAGAAGCGGAGATATGCCTAACAGAAAGGAAGAGGTAGAGAACTACCGGGTGCTTACTAGTTTACTTTTTCACACGAAGCATCACTGAGAAATGGTGAAGAATCGCTAGAACGGAGAAAATTCTCTCCGGCACCGGGACTCGAATCCGGGTTTCAAGCTTACGTGCTGGCACTTTATCCACTAAGCCATACCGGATTCAAGTTCCGATGCCGGATTGAATCCCTCTCATTTTTAAGTTTTACCTACAATGTTCCTCTTTGTTGGTCTAACCCAGTGGTTCCCAACGTTTTTGACTAACAACAGACTTTACCGAATGCTCACGATATCACGACATACTTATTTGCTTTTATTAATAATAATATAATAACAACCACCAGTGCTTTTCTTCTGGAGAAAAAGATGGTGGAACTCTGTGTAGAATATTTTATAGCGGCCGGGGAGATGATTAGGCCTACTATTCACCGCCGGGAATTTTGTCGTTTTTAACCTCCTTTTCGTCCAACTAAGACCTTCAAGGTCTAAGCGGAATTCAAAGAAAAATTTTGTGTTGTTTGAGTAAAGGGAGCTAAGTCACAAAAATGAGTTTGGACATAAATTAAAATTAAACTTCGAACCCTTATTACAAATAATTTTCTACATAAATAAAACACATCAACTGCTAGTATTCTTTTGATTTTTGCACAGTCACATATATAATTTAACTTGTGTGTTCATCTGTGGAGCGAAATTCCATCTGCATAAAAAATGACTTATCCCTCTTTACCCGAACACCACAGAATTATATTAAAAAAAACAGTTATTCATACATACTTCGGTTCGATGATGAATACAACAAAAAGTTGCGAAATGCAGTTCCAGCGCGTTCCGATAGAAAAAAACACTGGTAACAACTTGTATGTAGTGTCCGACATCCAGTGTTGTACATTTAATACGCAATCGAAAATTGTTTTAAAAAAGCAGCAACTTGAATGGCATTAGAAAAAAAACAAAGGTATGTTTCCAAAATCTCAACCTATCTACGCTGGATGTCCGATAAATGATCTTTATTATCGTTTTTGAAAATTAACCTATTTGAATTAATGTGAAGCCTGCGCTTTGTCGATTGCACAGAGTTTCTCTATAGGTGCCCTTATGGTTGACAGGCCAACACGTAAACCATCTTCAAGATGCAGCAGTCTGTTCCTTAGTTTAGATTTAATTATTTTTATGCTATAAAATGCTGATTCACGGACGTATGATGTTGAAAACAGCACTTCTAAATGTCTTTTTAGTTTATTCGGCACCATCGACTGATTTGACAAAACATTTTCGTATATAAGACACTTCGGATTTTGTTTATAGGCTATATTCATCTCCACGCCCCGTGAAACCATATTGCAAGTATACATCACTATATTAACCCTGAAGGGAATTTTCGCTCACATTATTTGAATTAGTACTGCTGTCATCTAACCCATAACTTGATTCAGATTGTTTTTTTTTTTCGAATTAAAAATTTGGCCATGATGAAATTTAAGTAAACCACTTTTGATTAAAAAAATAGTCGCACTATCACCCGCTCACGCGTCTATATACTAAAACTGACACACTGGTTGCGAACCACTGGCCTAATCTCGTGTACTGTGACACGGTAGACACAATGTCCAACCAAAAATACAGAGGTGCACTCATTACGAGTAACTAAGTGGCCGGGATCCGACGAAACATGCCGCCTTCTTAAATCACAAAGTGATTTCTTGCGCTATATCATATTACTTTGATGTACCGAAATAGAAATTAGCCTGGCGTATCGAGCCCAACAGAAAAGGCGAGATTGTGGTGCTATTTTCATGCACCTCACATTCATAGAACGTAAATTACATGCATTCGAAACCGGAAAAGTCTTTTGTAGGAGCCCTGTATATTAAACAGTGTTGCAAATATTCAAGAAACAAAATACCATACTTGGTTGACCGCTATTTCGGGTAAAGGGCTAATTCTGATCACAGTCACCGTAAAAGCATATAAACTCATATAAGATTTTATCGTTGTTCATATAGAAAAACAAACTATGTAAGAAAATAATCATAAACTGTCTTAGAGTACAATAATTTAACATTCTAATAGTACTCCTGTACTACTTTATATTAATAAAATTGTCACCGAAGAAGGAGAGCGCCTCTGTCCTTTGTGTGGGGAAAAAGACTCCTGGAGACACATGTTATCCTAGTGTGACGAAACGAAATATATCCAGAGAAAATATCTACCACCCTCGGCGCTAAGTCAAAATAGGAGTTCGCTTGCATGTCTTGACTTCATGGGGAATAGAGAATGCGAACAAAAGATTAGATTGTTCCTCTTGAAGGCGAGGAAGATTAGAACTTCAGCTGTTGAAGTTTATGATGCGAATTGACGAAGGGATAATGGTAACTATTCAATTATACACTTTTATGCCTGTTTGTATGTTAGGTTAGGATGTATTGTATAACGTGTTTTGCTTGTGTCATTTTCTGTGCGTTCTTTTGGAGAGTGGTTGTATCTAATCATAGGTCAGGGGGGTGAAACCTACAAAGTAGGACTTGTTTTTATACAGCACGCAACGATCAAATGACCCGTGCATTGGAATTAAGAGAAAATTACGATAGTGTAAAGCATCTGTACGTATAATATTTCTGAATAAATCCATCTATCTAATAATCACCATGAGGTATGTGTTTTAACTTTTGTACTTTTTATTTTGTATAGAGCGAGACTGACGAACTTTTGCGCTATTTCAAGAGTATTCCGCAATCTATCACTTATTTACTTACTTACTTACTTACTCACTCACTGGCTTTTAAGGAACCCGGAGTTCATTGCCGCCCTCACATAAGCCCGCCATTGCTCCCTATCCTGAGCAAGATTAATCCAGTCTCTACCATCATATACCACCTCCCTCAAATCCATTTTAATATTATCCTCCCATCTACGTCTCGGCCTCCCCAAAGGTCTTTTCCCCTCTGGCCTCCCAACTAACACCCTATATGCATTTCTGGATTCGCCCATACGTGCTACATGCCCTACCCATCTCAAACGTCTGGATTTTATGTTCCTAATTATGTCAGGTGAAGGATGCAATGCGTGCAGCTCTGCATTGTGTAACTTTCTCCATTCTCCTGTAACTTCATCCCTTTTAGCCCCAAATATTTTCCTAAGAACCGTATTCTCAAAAACCCTCAATCTCTGTTCCTCTCTCAAAGATAGAGTCCAAGTTTCACAGCCATACAGAAAAACCGGTAATATAACTGTTTTATAAATTCTAACTTCAGATTTTTTTGACAGCAGACTAGATGACAAAAGCTTCTCAACCGAATAATAACAGGCATTTCCCATATTTATTCTGCCTTTAATTTCCTCACGAGTGTCATTTATATTTGTTACTGTTGCTCCAAGATATTTTAATTTTTCCACCTCTTCGAAGGATAAATCTCCAACTTTTATAGTTCCATTTCGTACAATATTCTGATCACGCGACATAATCATATACTTAGTCTTTTCGGGATTTACTTCCAACCCTATCTCTTTACTTGCTTCAAGTAGAATTTCCGCGTTTTCCCTTACCGTTTGTGGATTTTCTCCTATCATATTCACGTCATCCGCATAGGCAAAGGCAAGAAGCTGATGTAACCCGTTCAATTCCAAACCCTCTCTGTTATCCTGAACTTTCCTAATGGCATATTCTAGAGCGAAGTTAAAAAAGTAAACGTGATAGTGCATCTCCCTGCTTTAGCCCGCAGTGAATTGGAAAAGCATCAGATAGAAACTGGCCTATATTCCGTAATCTATCACCAACAAGAAATCAATAATTTAAGAACAATGTATTTTGGGACTCCATTGTTTTCCTGAACGACGGTTCTAGTAGTAGGTCTATATTTCATAATATTGTTCAGTTCTAGTTCAGTAATAAATGTGTGCAAATCTTGATATTATCGGTATGCGATGAATTAAAATGACTCCCAAAGGCACGGCATTACCAGCCTTGAGTGGCTTTTACCTCTCTACAAAACATACACATTATTTGTTAGCCGGTTATTTCCGTATACTGTACTTTCAAAGCTTATAATATCCAGTTCCCAATACATTTCCAGGAACGTGCAGGCTATGTAATGTAGTAACCTAAGCTTTATATTAAACATCCAATGTTCGTTGAAGAACCGTACATTCAGTTCACGTTGTAATGACCCCTTTCTCTGAGCTAGCTAGTGTACTTGCGGGTATTTTGAACTTATTCGTATATAAAACGACTTCTCTCCTGCTTTATTGTTTAATATCTCCCTATACGAAGTATAGAAAATAATTATGATGCAAAAAATATATTTCTATACCTTCATAAAACTACACGCTACCTGATTCTTATTTGTCGATAATGTGGTTTCTAGAAAGAAAAAGGCCGAAATTCTATGTATTCAAACTCTGTTCGCTAATAGCACGTGAATAACATTTATTTATTTATTTATTTATTTATTTATTTATTTATTTATTTATTTATTTATTTATTTATTTATTTATTTATTTATTTATTTATTTATTTATTTATTTATTTATTTATTTATTTATTTATTTATTTGAACATAGGTTAAGGGTGTTTGAGAATAAGGTACTTAGGAAATTATTTGGGGCTAAGCGGGATGAAATTACAGGAGAATGGAGAAAGTTACACAACGCAGAATTGCACGCATTGTATTCTTCACCTGACATAATTAGGAACATTAAATCCAGACGTTTGAGATGGGCAGGGCATGTAGCACGTATGGGCGAATCCAGAAATGCATATAGAGTATTAGTTGGGAGACCGGAGGGAAAAAGACCTTTATGGAGGCCGAGACGTAGATGGGAAGATAATATTAAAATGGATTTGAGGGAGGTGGGATATGATGACAGAGATTGGATTAATCTTGCACAGGATAGGGACCGATGGCGGGCTTATGTGAGGGCGGCAATGAACCTTCGGGTTCCTTAAAAGCCATTTGTAAGTAAGTTGTAAGTATTTATTTATTTATTTATTTATTTATTTATTTATTTATTTATTTATTTATTTATTTATTTATTTATTTATTTATTTATTTATTTATTTATTCTGGTGGAGTTAAGGTCATCAGGCCTTCTCTTCCACACCACCAGAAATACAATACAAATACAAGAAAAAGTTATACATCAATGCAATTACGCGGGCTCAGAATGACAAGGTTCTATGTGACATTTTTAGCAAAATTGAGATTTCTGTTACATTGATTTCTGATACTTCACAGCTATCTACCATATAAATTATATGTTGATACCTCAATTATTTTTCCTGATGAAGTTAGTTTGAAAAGGTTCTTATCTGCATTGATTTTATTAACAACCAAACTTTTAAAATGCTCTCCTGTAAAATGTGCTAAACACTAGATAGAACTTTGTCATTCTGAACTCTCGATTAATCTACAGTAATAACGAGTTACAGAATGAATATGACATAAATTGAAAATAATAAAAATTTAAATGATGCAAAAAAAAAATAACAAACAAAAAGTAAAAATATATACAACATATACAGACACAAAATAACAGTGTCACTCAGCATCATTCTTATTAACCAAGGGACAATAAGCTGTTCTAGTATCCTGGCACAAACACAAGAGAAATGGTTAATCTAACAAAAGGAAATTATTGCCAAAATACTAAAGATAAAAACTTCGGCGTAAATCTAGCAACATATTCACCGCTGTCATAAAAATTCCATCAGTTCCGAGAATATTTGTAAGGACGAAATTAGGAGCTTACTGTTTAGACTTGTGCCCTATAACTTCTTTATTCATTCACATGAAGAAGTGCATCACTTTTTGTGGCTTGTACAGTTACAGCAATTTGAGTCCAAGTAGAGCTCATTTCGATGCAGGAAAACTGTGGGTGGGGACGAATATACACACACTTGATTTTTAACATCTTCAAAGAACTGATCTCCGTTTGTCGTTGACATTAATTTCAGAGTTGTATGACTGCTAGACAGGATTTTCACAAGTTGAAACACACGTCCTTTGAACTTTCGTCTCTCTCAGCTATAAACCATGTGAAAGCTACAGTATGCCGTAACTTCAGAGGAATAATATTACTTCTACTGAAGTATGAAGAGGGTTTACCAATATTAGTTCCTCCCTTAGGCTGTACTGTTACACGAAACTGCGTACTGAGTAGTTATTTTGAAAGATTCATGCAATTCACTTGAATCTGCTCGTCTAACCACATGAAACTGTAGTTTTCTTAAGCATTAATACCGAGTGGTCAGTCATATTTTTCCACCCAATTTTATTCAGAAGAAAAATTAGACTGCTGTCTTCTTCTCTCTTTACAATCCACGCCAGTTCTCTTTAGGATCCCCATCGGTATTTTAACCTGACAACACTGAAAAACAAAGAAACGCAACCCGCAAATATACCAGTGCCCAGAGGAAGAGAAATGCAACGCGAAAATCTATACTAATAATAAATCTGTAAGCGAAATTTTTCTGGTAATTTTCGATTTTCCAAAAATAATTGGTGTTAACATGTATAATTAATCATACTGAAACCGAAAATCGCTTTGTTAAAATTTTTGTCTGTCTGTCTGGATGTTTGTTACCTTTTCACGCGATAATAGCTGAACGGATTTCGATGAAATTTGGAACATATATTAAGTTCGTTGTAACTTAGATTTTAGCATTATGGCATTCAAAATACTTTATTTAAAAGGGGGTTATAAGGAGGCCTGAATTAAATAAACCTAAATATCTCGCTTATTATTGATTTTTGTGAAAAATGTTACGTAACAAAAGTTTCTTTAAAAATGATTGCCGATAAGTTCTATTCCAGGCAAAATTTTGATAGGACTGATATAAGTTTGTCTGTATGTTTGTTACCTTTTAACGCGATAATGGCTGAACGGATTTCGATGAAATTTGGAACATAAATTAAGTTCGTTGTAACTTAGACTTATATGGCATTCAAAATACTTTATTTAGAAGGAGGGTTATAAGGGGGCCTGAATTAAATAAATCGAAATATCTCGCTTATTATTGATTTTTGTGATTAATGTTACATAACAAAAGTTTCTTTAAACATTATTTCCGATAAGTTTTATCCCAGGCAAAATTTTGATAGGACTGATATTTAAGGATATACAAGAGTTTTAAAATAACAATACAATACATTTTCAACGCCGCCTCAGATTATAGCGTCGTTGTTCCGTAATTCCTATGTGCAAAATATATATAATTTTTCAGTAGGAAGAAAAAACAGATTCATTCATTCTATGGCAGTGTTACATAGGAGATCGTGGATTCTTACATTTTCGAAAGAAAGAAATATAATTACCTATAGGAGATTGTATTATTTGCTGTATAACTATTTAAGTTATTTAATAGAGCAAAAATCTGAAAATCGATATGTCACAAAAGAGTTATTGCAGGAACGACATCGATGGCTATAATGAAATTAAAACAAATTACTCCGTCTATTTAAGGCAGCTTGACGTTTATCAGTATTAATATACAGAGAATATTAAATTTGTCTGTTTGTATGAAGTAATCTCAGAAGCTGATTTGGATAATTCCTTCACTATTTGAAATTTGTAGTTTGTCTAGATGGATGTAATACTACATATAAGGAATGAGGTAAGATGAAAATAGATCTTTACACACAGAAAAATTATCTTCGTACACAATTTACTCTATTAATTTGGAGTGATTTATTAAAGATGCATTCAAGACTAATTTAGCAAAATGTTAAACGGATTATCGTTGCATCAAAAACGGGTGTTCTCTGAACCAAATGATCATATTTTAATTATTTGCATGTAATAACAAATAAGAAACATGTTAAAGGAATTATCATTGCACCAAGTGAGTGGTCTCTGGGCCAAAATGATCGCATTTCAATTACTTAAATACAATTTAAATTACGTAACATATTAAACTATTTATCCTTCTATCAAACACGAATGTTCCCTGGGGCAGATGTCCTATTTTAATTATGTAATTATTTTATATTTATTTCTAACGAGTGCAGCGGAGTGCACGGGTACGGCTAGTATAGAATACGTTCGTTTCGATATAGAACGGAATAAGCACGGTAGATTTTAGACGTTCACTATTATCTTTGCAGAGGTATGAATGCTTTTCTTTAGTCATTTTGTAGAAATAATGTACCATCATAAACTTTACCCTGGTTAATTAAGGTGTCAGCTAACCATGTTTAAGTGACCTAAGATTATGAATGGTGCACAGAAATTACATTTTAATCACAGTTACTGCATTTGTAACCGAGGTTGATGCACATCGCCATATATTTATTACAGATCTCGGATTATATCTCTGCCGGTCAGTTGCCGTTAAATTTAAAATGGCTTATCTTACTACGTGGGCTGCAGCGTATTGAAAACCATTACAACTTTCCTGCCATCCCCTCACTTTCCCACCTCAAAACTGACGTTGTACAAGGGCAGAGATAAAATCCGAGATCTGTAGAAATTATATATTTAGTTTTACTCCTTTAGTATTAGTATTAGTATTAGTATTTATTTATTTAACCTGGTAGAGATAAGGCCGTTAGGCCTTCTCTGCCCCTCTACCAGGAGATTCCAACTACAATATGAACAATAAAATTACAATTAGTATTAAATTTATAATTACAATTACAAATAACATTACAATTAGTATTAAATTTACAATTACAATTACAATAAAATCAAAGTACGAAAAGATTACCTGAATAATTAAAGCTAGATAATTTATCATAGAGAAACAAAGAATATTTTATATTTACTGAATTACAAATTAAATCTAGAATAACAAAATTGTATAGTGATGAAATTACTGAATATTGAAATATTTTGTGATAGATTAAAGAAAGTATTTACAAGTAATCAATTACTGACCAAGTGCCTAGTAAGTTTTCGTTTGAATTCAATTTTATTTCGACAGTCCCTGATGCTAGCAGGTAGCGAATTCCAGAGTCTTGGCAGGGCTATTGTGAAAGAAGATGAGTATGAGGAGGTGCGATGGGATGGTATTGTTAGTATTGTTTCATGACGAGAGCGTGTGTTCAGATTATGGTGGGAAGAAAGGTAAGTGAAGCGAGACGACAGGTACGAAGGAATAGAAGAGTTCAAGATTTCGAAGAGAAAGAGAAGTGAATGTAAATTTCTTTTCTTATCTAGTTTAAGCCAACCTATTGCTTCCAGGGATGGGGTAATATGATCATATTTACGAACGTTGCTTACAAAACGTACACACAAATTATGAGCACGTTGAGGTTTCGTTTTGTTGTCGCTGGAGAGGTCAGTCAGTAAAATGTCCGCATAGTCGAAATAGGGAAATACAAGTGTCTGCACAAGGGACTTTTTTAAGCAAGAGGGGAGATGAACATTTATTCTTTTTAGCACATGGATAATAGAATATACTTTTCTGCAGGTTTCTGTGATTTGCATGTCCCAGTTGAGATTATTATCCATGTGAATGCCAAGATTTTTTACTGAAGAACTGAAAGGGATATGCACTGTACTTACTTTAACGGGGGAAATGTCGAGGTGTTTTACAGCGTCGGTTTGCCGTTTGTATCCGTGTCTTCTAAGAAAGTACAAAATAGGTTTCTATGTATTTCTAAATATGAACCCACTCTCTTTGTTTGACGTTGTTTATTTATTTATTATTTAATTTATTTAAATTTAAGTATACAGAATACCAGAATATAATTACAACTATAGAAATAGAACTAAAATAATACAATCAATATAAAAAAGGAGATACAGCAATATTAACAAAATTTGAGACCGAATGAGCAGCGCTCGTGTTCGGTCGTAGTTCAGATATATAAGAGAATATACAAAATAAAATAAAATAGGAACTAAAAATTAAAATTACAGCTACAGTAAAATTATATAATATAATATAATAAAAAAAGGTAAAAGGTAAAGGTATCCCCGTAACATGCCATGAAGGCACTTGGGGTGCATGGAGGTAGAGCCCCATGCTTTCCATGACCTCGGCACTAGAATGAGGTGGTGTGGTCGGCACCACGCTCTGACCGCCTTTTACCCCCGGGATGCTTACTATCTGCGGTCTTGGTTCTGTGTGGAGTTGGAACTTCCTTAGTAGGAGGGGTGGGAGTGAAGTACATTAAAAAACTCAGGTACAATAAAAATTGAAGTAAAAATAAAATTATGTCCCTTTATATTTATATATATATATATGTTACTGTAAATGTACGAAGACCGGTAAATCTTAGAATTTACCGGTATAACCTAACATTTACCATTACAGTGCGGTAAAACCCCGAAATATCTTATTAGATGTATACATTCTGAACTTTTACCAAGAGATGTTGGTAAATCTCAGTAGTTTCCGATCAGCTGTGATAAAATCGTATTAAAGAAGGAAAACGGATATTTACTAAGATTTTCCGTTCTTCGCAATTTTACGTATCTATTTACAATTCATCATTTATTGTTGTTTTAGGATCTATTTAAAAACATAAATAAAAATCACCTCAGCAATGATTGAAATAATTTGTATTTATTTTTAATTTAAGTTATTTAAATATTCATACATTATAATGTGAGTATAATAAACAATATTCTATATTAAATATAGTGAAAAATATTATAATTTTAACCACTGTCTGTTATAGTATTTCATATAAAGATTAACAAAGCCTTTACATCTCCTCAAACCGTCTAGGTCCACAAATAAAGCAAAACAAACATTATGAAGCACTTTTTTGTTGAAGACTTTTTAAACATTTACACTTTTTGAACCCTTGTCCTCCAACGAAAGATATAATTCTTCAATGCTGACAGAATTTTCTTTACACAATATAAGGTGGTTCCTAGTGTACAATGACTTCAGTTTGCCAGCTTTGGTACCAAGTTGATAAAACTCATCTTAAATATTTATTATCACTGCTATTATTGATTTTGCGTCAATTTTTGCATCCGGTACTTTGATTCTCACATTCTATCCGACTAAAAATTTCGGAATTTTGTTACAAGTGTCTGCTTTCATTTTCTTCGCTTGCATGTCAAGACCTTCTTTGGTAGCCTCTCGGAACCGCTTCACCCCTGCAAACATGTCTGAATCTGCACAACAAAGGCGAGATTCTTCGTTCTGGATTCTTCGATCTAGCTTTTACCAGCTTGCATCGGTAAATCCTGAGATTTACCAACATTTCTTGGTAAAAGTTCAAAATGTATGCATCTAATGAGATATTTTTGGGTTTTACCGCACTATAACAGTAAATGTTAGGTTATACCGGTAAATTCTAAGATTTGCCAGTCTTCGCACATTTACAGTAACATATATATATATATATATATATATATATATATATATAAATTCCAAAATTATACAATACAAATATAATATACGCTGATTAATTCACACACATAGGCTATAAATTTATTTAATCAAATTGAAGACATTAACACTTTTCTAATTGTGGAACATACATATTACCAAAAAAAGTTCTTTCCATACTACATTCCTTAAACAGCATTCGAAAATTCCTTCCGCTATCACTCAAGAAAATACTAGTGGAAACACTAGTAATGACCCACTTCGATTATTGTGATTTTCTACTGACTGTCCTCAGTGTCAACCAGTCGCAAAAATTACAACGTGTTCATAATTCTTGTGTTCGCTTCGTCTGCGATGTCCGTCGCGCTGACCACATTACCCCATCCTTCCAAACTCTAAACTGGCTAAGGCTTAACGAACGTAGAAATTTTCATTCTCTTGTTCTCCTTTTCCAAGTCCTTTACACTTCTACACCTACCTACCTTGCCTCCCGTTTCAGTTACCTGTCATCATATCATAATCTCTTCACACGCACGCAAAATAGCCGCATACTAGCCATACCAACACATAAGACATCATCGTATTCATCATCATACACAATCTCGCTCTCGCGCTTGTGGAATACCCTACACAGTGACATCAGAGACTGTCGGAATTTAGTAGCGATCAAAAGCAAACTTATTAAGCATTTTCTTACTGCGTAGAGCAGGTTTAATTTTGACTTAATTAATAAGAAAAAAAATGTTTCTCTCTTCTTAACTTTTACAATAAACTGTTAGCTTTTATTAATCAGTTAATCTTTTAGTGCTTTGATTTTTGTTGTATTTGTAATTTTAATATTAATTGTAATTTTATTCTTAATATTGAGTTGTAATCCCCTGCTAGAGGAGAAGAGAAGGCCTGATGACCTTATCTCTACTAGGTTAAATAAATAAATAAATAAAATAAATAATAGTACATTATGCAACGAGCCTATAATGAAGGTAATTAAGAAGTGAGTATGGATATTTATGAAACGAGCGCAAGCGAGTTTCATAATTTTCATACGAGCTTCTTAATTACCATTATAGGCGAGTTTCATACGACTTTTTATGCTCGACCATATTTCTAACTTGATATTATTAATTTTATTTCTATTTGACATTGAGCAATGTTCCGTATGTTGTGAGATGTGCGCAGACGCGAAATTATTGATTTTTTCCGAGGAACAGATGTCCACATTGACCTTGCTAGGCCATAAGAACCTACAGAGATAACATTGAAATTAAATTAGACATTGAAAAACGAGATGACAAATTGAATTTATTTGAATATTATTTACAATTAACGCTTATTATTACAGTAACAGGTCATAACCTTCTGCGACAGTATTGGATTTCCAGCCTCCGTGACTTATCGCTAATTCTCTTTCGATTGCATATCCGAGAATAATCATACTTGCGGTTTTATAACTGTAGAAAGCTAACCTGTCATTGACTGAACAGTTATAACCTGAGTCGTCATTGGCTGAAAGACCTGTACTTTAATGAGTAGGTGTACTTTAATGACATGCATTAAAGGTCTGCTACCAGGTGTATAATTACTACATTTCGGCATGGTCGAGCATAAAAATAGTTTCAATAGCCTCTTTAGAGAAAATAACAAGTTTGTAGGAAAGCAAATTTTCCAGAATCTAGTAGTCTCCCATGAAATGAGAATCTAGCCTTTTTTGCCCCTAAAACAGATCTTATTTTAATTCGGGGTAATAAAAGTATAGGAACTGTACATCCCTGGCTTGTAGCGGGAGCGCTTTATATTATACACGTAAACACGGAGTTTATCTTGATTAAATCCCGGGTTCGAATAGAAGCGTGAATTGGGTTGAGCAGTAATACAAACGCTGTTTACTTTTAAGCACCAGAACTATTAGCTGTGCACCACTTAGAGATGCATTCAGGCCACGAATTAACCGCCTGCGCTGAGTCAAAACGAATTAGCTATGTTTCAGTTACCGTTTGGAAGTCCAGTGGACGATGAAGCCGATTTGTACACTAGTTTGCGGTTGGACAGGCGTGACGGTTTTCAGTTTGCACAACTTATGTTCCGGGTTCGTTACCGGGAATTGAAATGTGATCTGCACAGTGAAGTGATAAATATCAACTGTCAAGTAAACCAAAATCTCGTATTATTAATATCCCATAATCGTCGCTGCACTTCCAAAATCCGCTATGTGGATTTAGAAAGATTTTGTGGGAGAAAGAAAAAAGCATCGTCACTTTTAACTCACTTGGTTTTCAAAGCTACTTTCGGCATAATTGTATTTTAATTTATATTTTACCTAGTGTTAGGTCAGTGATGTCAAAACAAGCGCATTTTTCTGACCTTGACGTCGTGCGCGGGCATCAAGCGCTAAGTATAGAAAGAGGAAGGGTTGTGTATATGAATAAGCAGCCTGTTGGATTAAGAAAACAGTGATGCACAAACTTCAAACGGAACGTGAAATTTTATGTCGTTATTTTTATATGGCTTCTTTCTGTTTGATATTATCTATATTGTCTGTAAAACAAAAGTACTAACATAAATGTCTTAATATTGCAGTAGTGCTTTAAATGTTAATAACATAATAAAGAGTTAAGAAGGAATACTCACTTAAATTCCATAGTAGTACAACTATACTGTACTAAATGAATGAAACACATCATTCATAAAGAAAGTGATATCCTCCCCCCTCAAAAAAAGAAGACAGATTGAGTATGACATGATAATTTGGGACTGAAATTGATGGTATCTTTAGCCTTACAAAAGTAATCAATAAACTATTTAAAACAATTTTACAGTACAAAGCAATGTTACCTAGGTACTGTATCTGTTTTAAGTGTAACTAATATTTCATAACAAAACTCTTATCTCATTATGCTTTTAAGGTGATACTGGTGCGCAACTTCCTATCATTAGAATATTAAATTATTTTCTCGAAATCTGCTGAAGCTATAGAGCTGATATTTTTACAACACATGAACACATGTCTTCTGTTTATGATGTAACAATAGTTGCTTTGTTAATAAACTTCCTTACAAACACTTCCCATGCGAATATTTTCAAAATTTGTAATACACTATCTTCAGTAATACGTATTTACGACACATTAGGTTTACGAAAACATTCTTTCAGTACCTGTAAGGCTACTAAATAAATAGGCCTATATCTGAAAATTCCACTTTTCTATAAAAGAAGTTGAGAAAATATTTCTTTTGAATAAAAAAACAAACAAACTTGTGAAAAATGAGCATTAAAATTAAAATGTACGTTCTTATAATGCACTTACACTTCTCAGAAAAATCTAAAAATTAACATGGATACGATTTTAATAAGTTCTCTTTCCTTTATATATTGAATCAGTGCTGACCATCCCTGAATATACCTCGACCAAGCGGCATATACCACCTCTTTCGACTGTCTCTTTCCTTTCCGCTGTAAAGCGCTCAGGCTCTCCTGGGCTCTAAAGCGCGCGCTTGCTCCTGTGGGCATCAATTGACATGACTGTGTTAGGTGGTCTATGTTGTGTTTTGTCCAAATATCTTATAAAAAAAAGTGTGAATAAGAGGAAGGTAATAAATGTACTCGTATAAAGGAGCGAAAATGGAAAGAAATTAATAAAGAAGACAAGAGTATGAAAATAAATGGGAACAATGGGAGAAGAAGGGAGAAAGTAAACATAAAAGAAGACAGAAGAAGGATGTGACGAGAGAATAATGAAGTGGAATGAGGAAATAAATGAAGATAAAAGGTTAATAAAGTTATAACGAAAGAAATGAAAATGAATTGTAAAGAAAGAGAGAAGTGTACTGTAATTGTACTGATTCTTATAACAACGATGATGAATTTGTTACATTAACAAACTCTCTTAGTGAATAAAAGGTAAAAGAATGCTATAAATAGCCACGGAAACGTGAATAACAAATGGAGCGACTAACATCCAAGAGGAAGGACAAATATTTGCCGGAAATGGCTCCACAGGAGCAAACTAAACACAGTTGGAAGCCCTCTAATGGGTTTCTGCGAACTAAACATTTCCGGCGCTTAAAAGAGTAGCGAACGCCACAACATATGTCCGCTGTTTTTCATGATAATGATTTACGGAAAACTCTGTAATTGCAAGTAATGTTTGTTCTTAATTTTTTAATATTTAATAATAATAATAATAATAATAATAATAATAATAATAATAATAACAATTATTATTATTATAATTATTATTATTATTATTATTATTATTATTATTATTATTATTATTATTAATGCGCTTATTCCGTCGGATCCCGGCCAACTAGTCACTCATAACGAGTGCACCTCAGCACATGTGTGGACTTCAGTCCTACGTTCATAGACATCTATGACGTAGTGCAGAGGGCGGCCACTAGAGGGAACCCAATGGTTGCAACTTAATCTGAGACAATTCTGTCCGACGCCGGGGTGGGTATCCGGTGTGACTTAGTGGATAAAGCATCAGCACGTAGAGCTGAAAACCCGGGTACAAATCCCGGCGCCGGAGAGAATTTTTCTCCGTTTCATTACTCTTTCATCGTATGATGACGCAGAATGTCTGCATGGAAATATCATATGTACTTTGGTACATTAAAATAATATATATCACTACAAATATCTTATAAATGAGATTATTGTATTCAAATTCACAGATAACACACAACAGATTCTTTTCTTTCTCATTGTTAACAGCTTGTATCATTTACCGCCGATAGCGCCACATACAAACATTGTTACCACTATTTACTGAATGACCCATGTATTAAAACAAATTAATTACGACCACAACAAGCAAAAAAAGGTTTATACGATCGTTCATTCTGTCAGTATGATGGAGCTAGTTACATTGATATTTCTGAAAACCTTCTGTTATTCTATGTTAAACTTCTAATCTTTCCCTATGTCAGTGTTAACTTACTTACTTACTGGCTTTTAAGGAACCCGGAGGTTCATTGCCGCCCTCACATAAGCCCGCCATTGGTCCCTATCCTGAGCAAGTTTAATCCAGTCTCTATCATCATATCCCACCTCCCTCAAATCCATTTTAATATTATCCTCCCATCTACGTCTCGGCCTCCCCAAAGGTCTTTTTCCCCCCGGCCTTCCAACTAACACTCTATATGCATTTCTGAATTCGCCCATACGTGCTACATGCCCTGCCCATCTCAAACTTCTGGATTTAATGTTCCTAATTATGTCAGGTGAAGAATACAATGCGTGCAATTCTGTGTTGTGTAACTTTCTCCATTCTCCGGTAATTTATCCCTCTTAGCCCCAAATATGTTCCTAAGCACCTTATTCTCAAATACCCTTAAGCTATGTTCCTCTCTCAAAGTGAGAGTCCAAGTCTCACAACCATAAAGAACAACCGGTAATATAACTGTTTTATAAATTCTAACTTTCAGATTTTTGGACAACAGACTAGATGATAAAAGCTTCTCAACCGAATAATAACAGGCATTTCCCATATTTAGTCTATATTTAATTTCCTCCCGAGTATCATTTATATTTGTTACTGTTGCTCAAAGATATTTGAACTTCTCCATCTCTTCAAAAGATAAATTTCCAATTTTTATATTTCCATTTCGTACAATATTCTCGTCAGGAGGCATACTCATATACTTTATCTTTTCGGGATTTACTTCCAAACCTATTTCTTTACTTGCTTCAAGTAAAATTTCCGTGTTTTCCCTAATTATTTGTGGATTTTCTCCTAACATATTCACGTGATCCGCATAGACAAGAAGGTGATGTAACCCGTTGAATTCCAAACCCTCTGTGTTATCCTAGACTTTCCTAATGGCATACTCTAGAACAAAGTTAAAAAGTAAAGGTGATAGTGCATCTCCTTGCTTCAGTCCACAGTGAATTGGAAACGCATCTGACAGAAACCGACCCATACTAACTCTCCTGTACTTTTCACTGATACACGTCAGTATTAACTGCATGATCTAAATGTGAGTTTTATATTAATATTGTTTACTTTATCTATAGTTCAGTAGTAGTGCTATTCAATCTCCAATTTCTGAATGCTTACAAAATACAAGAATTTCATTCCGATTTTTCAACAGAATGTTGCTTGAGAAGTGTATAAATATTTTTATAAATTATACTCAATTTCGACCACGGGACGCTATAAATCTACATCACAATCATGATAGCGTACTCGAAGCTACAAAAACAAGGACTACCATCCCTCTACATAGCTAGAAACAATATCCTCGGTCCCAGTTTCCTTTTCCTGCTAGCCTTGAGTTCAGAAACGAGAAATGACAAGGAAAAAATGTGGTCTACGTGGCACAACCTGTTGCACTGTGCTGTATGGTGTGTTGCATAGTCAGCAGGGTTAAAATAATATATTATACGTGAAGGGAAGGAGTAGTAAGGGGTGGAGCCGGAGGCATAGCGGGTACGAAAATGGAAGTCGAGACTCTGCAAGAGGAAGGCTTAAAGGCAAACGCAAGGTCTTGTTTCTCCGGGCATGCAAGAAGGTCCAAGCGAGGGGGAAACTGCAAGTTTTGCAAAGCAAGTATTACCCACCCTCACCCCGTAACCAGCCGTACAAAAGCCCAACATTATGATTTATATTCAGCAGTCTAAGCTAACGTTCTAAATTAATGGCCTTCGAGTTCTAGGGTTGTTGCAAAATGATGGTGAATGGAATATGGAGACAAAAATTCCAGGCTACAATATGTTAGGTAATACTTTATGTCGACCGTTTGAAAATGACTAAGAAGGCAGTCTGGCGTTCTGGTAAACACGAAAATACAAAACTTCACGGACGTTAATTATCCAACTTAAAAATGACACAAAATGCGAAATACTGCTCGTTATGATTTACTGTGTGGTATACTCCGTGCTATTAAAACTGCCCTCAGAAATAACTTGACCTGCACCATTCTTCTTCTTATGAAACAGGATGTATACACTGTGCAGATGTTAGTTTAAACACACTTTTAGAGCTAGCATTTATATGCGAAATACATTATTCCGTATAGAATTCTAAATGCTTGAACAAATGATACGCTGCCAGAGTTTTGCATCTGTCTACTGTTAAATATTATATTTATGCATAATTGGAGCTTTAAAGTAGAAGGTTGCAAAGTGCCAAAATGAAACATTGGAGATAAGGTAAAAAAAATGTAGCTATAAGAATAATTGTACACATATTTGGGTCATGTTTTTTTTTTACTGATAGAAAACAGCAATAGTACAGTGTTTACTTATTAATAATAGTGGTATGTAAAGACATTATTTCTCCATATTTAATTATATAACACAGATTGTGGAAAGGGTTAAGTAATGGGTACAGTTGCATTACAATGGTGCAAAGTCCAATACCTATTTTTTCCTATTCTGGAGCAATTTTTACTCACAGATCTGCCTTTAGAACTGCCTATGCTCCTCATTTGGAAGATAGGGAGTCATTGCTAGTAATCCCTCTTCTTTTCTTCAGCAATTTACCTATTTTATGCTTTAACTTGAAATAATGCTGACTGCACATCTTTCATTTTTTTTTTTTTTTTTCTTTTTAAGAACTTTAATGGTATGCACTGCTTCATTATCATGGGACTGTTTCACAGAAACACTACCTGCTTTACTAACATCATACTGAATGCAACATGCCTTAGAAATATTAAAGTTCTTGATGGAAATTAGTTGACCAGCAACATCTTGCATATTAAGGAAATATGACTCTAGCATTGAAACGGTTTGAAATGGTTTTAAAACTTTAGAATCTTGTACGATTTTAAGCAGGTCACTCGGAATGAAGACTTTTGTCACTTTCTGTCGTTTTTCAATCAAAGCGAAATCAGAATCACATTGCGAGAAACTGTGGCCGCTGAGAAGGAAACCTTGTTCTATGTGCTCAAATAAACCAATGGCAACTAAAAAGAGACACATGAAAACCATTACACGATTTTTGTTTTCAGCTGCACAGTTATCAGATTCTTCTTGTTTGTTATGTCTATAGTCATCAGTGTTAGTACACACGAGGCAATCTCATTGGCACCTCTACTCGCGATGCTTTCATCCCACATACACATGTAAGACTGCATTGTATCACACACACAAACTCCAAAGTTATAACGTGAAAGCTGACATCTGTAAAACATTTCGCTGTGTGTAAGTTTGGGCACAAACATGACCTGTTGAAGATCCATTGCATTCTATGATGCAGCTCAAGAGGTCGCTTACGGTCTGAAACTGCATGGTGTTAGCAACGTAACATCTAAATATCTCGCTTATGAAACACAACTGGATGTAGCCTCTTTCATACATCATCCTCCTAGGCACATTGCACTTTTCTGCATAATAATTTCGTTTTCTATGATTTTGGCACTTTGCACCTTTCTACTTTAATGTATCTAATTACACTGGGATTTACAGATTTACTTTGGGCACATAGTGGTGCATAATCGTTAGGCCGAGAATTATCTAATCTTTACAAAAGCACGTAGACAAATTAATTACAGAAATTAATTTAAAGTAATAATTAATTATTGAATTAATTAATTTGTCAATGAATGAATGGGCGACTGAATGAGTAATTGGAGTACTGACTACTGAATTAATAATGAATCAATGAGCGACTGAATTAATAGTTGATAAATGGGCGAATGAATTAATAGTTGAATAATTTCAATGGAAAAATTGTTCCGGGATCGATACCCGGCCCGGAACAATTTTTCCCTTGAAATTATTCAAATCTGCTTTACAGGGAGCTTCACCTGAAAGACTAGATTTCCGAATTAATAGTTGTTGAATGAATGGCTGACTGAATGAGTAATTGGAGTACTGACTATTGAATTAATAATGAATCAATGAGCGACTGAATTAATAGTTGATAAATGGGCGAATGAATTAATAGTTGTTGAATGAATGGGCGACTGAATGAGTAATTGGAGTACTGACTAGTGAATTAATAATGAATCAATGAATTGAATTAATAGTTGGTGAATGAATAGGCTATTGAATTAATAGTTGATGAATGAATGTGCTATTGAATTAATAGTTGGTGAATGAATGGGCTATTGAATTAATAGTTGGAGAATGAATGGTCTATTGAATTAATAGTTGATGAATGAATGGCCTATTGAATTAATAGTTGATGAATGAATGGGCTATTGAATTAATAGTTGATGAATGAATGGGCTATTGAATTAATAGTTGATGAATGAATGGGCTATTGAGTTAATAGTTGATGAATGAATGGGCTATTGAAATAATAGTTGATGAATGAATGGGCTATTGAGTTAATAGTTAATGAATGATTGGACGACTGAATTAATAGTTGATGAATGAAATGGACGACTGACTTAATATTTGATGAATGAATGGACGACTGAATTAATAGTCGATGAATGAATGGACAACTGAATTAATAGTTAATGAATGATTGGACGACTGACTTAATAGTTGATGAATTAATGGGCGACTGAATTAATAGTTGATGAATGAATGGGCACTGAATTAATAGTTGATGAATGAAATGGGCTACTGTATTAATAGTTGATGAATGAATGGGCGACTGAATTACTAGTTGATGAATGAATGGGCGACTGAATTAATAGTTGATGAATAAATGGGCGACTGAATTAATAGTTGATGAATGAACTGGCGACTGAATTAATAGTTGATGAATGAAATGGGCGACTGAATTAATAGTTTATGAATGAAATGGGCGACTGAATTGATAGTTGATGAATAAATGGGCGACTGAATTAATAGTTGATGAATGAATGTTCGACTGAATTAATGAATTAGTTGTCAAATGAATGAATAATTGAATAAAAGAATGAACTCTAAACCTGATTCTTTCCCGTTGTGTTCATTCATTTTCCCATTGATTTAATTCTTATGGCCGTACTATTGCCGTGAGTTTTACTCAAAAAATAAATGAGTATGAGGACATTTTCTTTAGGGTAAATATGGCCAGAACGTATGCCTAACATCCCTACTGTTATTTAGTTCCGAATGCCCTATGGGGTAGGAGATTTGACATGAAACCAATCTAATATCCTTTTGGGCCTGTAATGGGTTAGCTTTCCTTATTATAACTTCATTTGTTACTTGTGTATTAATGCTTAGAATCTCGTTTCTCTTGTAACTTATGTATATTTATTAAATTTCCAAGTAAATAACATGGTAGGGATTCTTTGTGCTGTACATTGAATTGAAAGTTACAGCTTAATACAATTCAGGAGAACATGAAAATTGTTGAATAAAGATATATCAGTGCTCGATCTCGTGACTAATTGCCAAATGCGGCCGCTGTTAATGTCAGATACTTGAAATAAGACGATTAGATTCGGTACAGTTTTCCTTTATTCCTCGAGAACTAAGTATCGATAGATCTACTCCAGCACGCAAGTGCAAGATAACCTGACATGGCTGTAATCTTGCAGAGAGGGTCCTATGTAAGCAGCGAGATCAAATGTGAGAGAATAATTCATCGCATAGAAGCACACCTCCAAACACTAGAAGCTCTAAATTACTACCCGAGAAGATAGCAACCTGGAGAGCTAATGTATTTAATTGCAGGATAACCACTCCGCTGCTGTTATTTGTTGTCTTCCAATGCTCGAACACAGCACGATAATTAATATGATGAAGCAAGCAGAGCTTGGAATCTGTAGTGACCCTACCCAGTCCAAGAATTTAATGGCAATATACACGTTTTCATTGACAATAGATTTATAGCTTAGATTTAAATCTATATTACACCACAGTTTAGTATATACAGTTGCAAAGCTCAATACTTACTAAATATACAAACATACACAGTTGAAATATGCATCCATAGATAGTTGCTAGCCACCAGGATCGCTACTGTCGCCTCATCACAGACTCTTTCCCTAGCAGACGATAAAATGTATTGTACTTTTGATATCGTGTTCTTTTGAAAAATTAACACCTTCCTTCCATTATTGAAATACGAAATACATAAGGTTTATATATTATTTTCATAAAGTATATATTATATTTTATAAACTCACCTTCCTGGATCTTTCGGAAAAAGGATAACTCTGACCTCTTTTTCTTATAATTTAGTGCAACAAACGTCTCCTTGTCCCATATTATTACTCAAATCATTGTATTTTAGCCATTTACAGTTATTACAACCGATAACGAATATTTCACAGTTTACAGAACTTTTCACAACAAAGCGAAATACGGCACAGTCAATGCCTTTTCGACCTAGACAAGGCCGTAATATATGTTAGGGTTTTCTATTTCAGTGTATGGAGCTCAGTGAATTATTATATTATAACTTTATTGCGTATCATTGCTAAGTTTTACTTAGTGTAATGTGTTATAAGTTCCGTTTACTTCTTGTTGCATAATATGTTGCAGAAATAATTACAAAACTGTTATTTTAATGTGAAGACAATTTTACATCTTAACATAATCTTTTCGCATCAACATTTTGAGTTTAGAATGGAAGCTATTTTGAGGTTTAATAAAAGAGAATTTATATTGTGATTTTAATATAGCACATCTACTTTCCTTGATTAAGACAGAAAATTTATCATACCACTCTTATGAAATTAATGTACGTACGATTGTTACTTCGTCTCTTAGGTAGTAGATAAGTACAATAATTCAATACTCAATTGTAGTATTAAAATACAGGCAAATTGAATGTGCGGAGTATCATACATGACATTATGCTTAATTATAATGTATAATTGCGAATTTAGGAATATATAAGATATAGTAAACATAACCTATAATATTTCCATGTGAATGGCAGGGCATTGGAGACCACTAAAATTAGACAGAAAGGGGCAACTGGGACAGTAAACATAACCTATAATTTCAACATATCTAAATATTCGTGCAGTGCAACTGAAAATTATTGAATCGTGCATAAATGAATGTACAATAATTTCGCGATATTTAATCGAAATAAAGGCAGGTATTACACATACGAACAACGTAATTTTCACACCAAAAATAATATTACACCTTAACTCGCAAGGCATTATGTCTGAAGTGTCTCCTAATCATTGTTTTATATTTCATTAATGCAATTACACTACAGTTTAGAGAAATATATGTTACTTTTTATGCATTCCAATTAATTTATATGGTTGAAACGCCGCCCTTCGTGATCGGGTTAAGCGAGTCACATGGTCTGCCTTACGGCCTGTATTAGATCATGATGCCAGTGACACAGTCTATTGTTCCTAGTACACACAGCGCTCCAAGCGGCTAGCAACTATCGCGAGAAATGCAAAAAATGACCCCAACCTTCGCGATTGTATATACTAGACTGTGTTTACACTTTGTAGCCATAAATGTAGCGCATCTCTGTGTGTGTTCCCTCTCCTAGATTCTTACGCGAGAAATTTTTCCATTGGTTCGTTGATCGTCCAATATATCTTGTACATGTAGGTCTTAATTTTTACAGCATTATGATTATTTGTTCCGAGCCGATAAAATTTATAACAACTCTAAAATTTTGAATACATAAAATATCCAATAGTTAAGAGGAATTTTATTTATAAAACATTTTGAATTGTTATAAATTCCCTCTGTAAAATTATCAGCATGTGGTTTACCATTTTATTTTACAAAACCCATCACAAGTTAAGCATAATTTTAATAGCTCCGACAAACAGAAGTTGATGGATGCGAAACATTTTCGTTTAAAAAGTATGAGAACTAGTTGACGTATTAATTAATTGATTATGATATGAGACTTGTTTTAGTTTGTTCTTTGCTTTAACAATTTCCAAACACTCAGCGTTGATGCGATCCATCACTGAAGGCCGAAGCTTTTAGAAAAATTTGCGTCATCGTTACTTTTTCGAACACGAATCCCAGGGATTCATTCATAGGGCATCTGGAAATAAAATTTAATTTACTAAACATACCACCAGAGCGTCTTGGTTAACATGACAAATTATACCCAAAAAAGTAATAGTCAGTTACGCTGATAGTTAGTTAGTTAGTTAGTTAGTTAGTTAGTTAGTTAGTTAGTTAGTTAGTTAGTTAGTTAGTTAGTTAGTTAGTTACGCAGGTAGGTAGCCAGGTAGTTTAGTCAGTTACGCTGGTAGTTAGTTAGTTACGCAGGTAGGTAGCCAGGTAGTTTAGTCAGTTACGGTGGTAGTTAGTTAGTTACGCAGGTAGGTAGCCAGGTAGTTTAGTCAGTTACGCTTGTTAGTTAGTTAGTTAGTTAGTTAGTTAGTTAGTTAGTTAGTTAGTTAGTTAGTTAGTTAGTTAGTTAGTTAGTTAGTTAGTTAGTTAGTTAGTTACGCAGGTAGGTAGCCAGGTAGTTTAGTCAGTTACGCTGGTAGTTAGTTAGTTACGCAAGTAGGTAGCCAGGTAGTTTAGTCAGTTACGCTGGTAGTTAGTTAGGTAGTTAGTTAGTTACGCAGGTAGGTAGCCAGGTAGTTTAGTCAGTTACGCTGGTAGTTAGTTAGTTAGTTAGTTAGTTAGTTAGTTAGTTAGTTAGTTAGTTAGTTAGTTAGTTAGTTACGCAGGTAGGTAGCCAGGTAGTTTAGTCAGTTACGCTGGTAGTTAGTTAGTTACTTAGTTAGTTAGTTAGTTAGTTAGTTAGTTAGTTAGTTAGTTAGTTAATCAGTCAGTTACGCAGGTAGGAAGCCAGGTAGTTTAGTCAGTTACGCTGATAGTTAGTTAGTTAGTTAGTTAGTTAGTTAGTTAGTTAGTTAGTTAGTTAGTTAGTTAGTTAGTTAGTTAGTTAGTTAGTTAGTTAGTTAGTTAGTTAGTTAGTCAGTCAGTTAGTTACGCAGGTAGGAAGCCAGGTAGTTTAGTCAGTTACGCTGATAGTTAGTTAGTTAGTTAGTTAGTTAGTTAGTTAGTTAGTTAGTTAGTTAGTTAGTTAGTTAGTTAGTTAGTTAGTTAGTTAGTTAGTTAGTTAGTTAGTTAGTTAGTTAGTTAGGTCTATGTTTTCAGTCTCACTAAGAAGCGATAGATAGTTGTGTCCAGCTTTCTCACTAGAGACAAAATTGTTGCTTGATTAGAACATTGCGCACACCGAATTCTTTTCGCAATGCCAGTTGCGTTTTAACGAGGGAATTTGCCACCCAGTATGTTTTCAGCACAAAAACACGCTGTCGAAGTGAGATCTGCATGTTTGCGATATTACGGCAAATTAATTACTACATAAGTTCTGCAACAATAACCAATATTAACATCAACATTGGACGAGAATCGCGCCAGGGGTACCAATATAAATTCTCCCATAACTTAGGGTGGGAACTGCTCGAATCAAGGCGACGAAAAACCAGACAGCGCATTTTTTTAAAGCAAAAATGGGACACGAAGCATGGACCGACATCATTACTAGATTAGTGACACTTAGGCAGGGCTGATCATATTATGAAGTTCAAATGCAGAAAACAAAGAACAGACGTGGCAAAATTTTCTTTTGATAACCGCACAATAGTAGACTGGAACAGCTTACCTGCGGCTATTTTTCAGGGTGGTCCTCTCAAAACCAATATATTTAAGGAAAGGTTGAGAAGATTAGACTGAGATTTAATAGTAACGTAGGTGGAGTGTAATTATCTAAGTTGTCATGTAATTAACTAAGATGATATGTAATTAATTATGTTGATATGTAAATAATTAAGTAGATGTGTAATTTATTAAGTTGATATGTAATTAATTAAGTGGATGTGTAATTAATTAAGTTGATATGTAATTAATTAAGGTGACTTGTAATTATTTAATTTGATATTAGTAGGATTTAATAGAAATAGGTTTAATTGTAAGTTAGGTTTACTTCTGCTTTCGTATGCTTTATAGTGAGCGTTATTTATGGCATACTGTTTACTTATTGTTCTAGATTTGCTACATTTATTTATTTATTTATACTTGGAATGAATTGTGCGTTTATTTTACCTATGTTATTTTATTGCTGTATTTATCGTAATTTTATTTTTGAAATTGTAATGTTATTATATAACTGCCACCGGTAGTATACCTAATTACAGTGCAAATAAATACATATATATCTACTTACAGAACCAGAGAGGTTGTAATATTCAACTTCAGTTTATGTTCGACCATGCCGAAATGTAGTAATTATACACCTGGTAGCAGTCCTTTAATGCATGTCATTAAAGTACACCTATTCATTAAAGTTCAGGTTTTCGATTATTCTCGGATATGCAATCGAAAGACAACGAGGGAAAAGGCACGGAGGCTGGAAATCCAATACTGTCGCAGAAGGTTGTGTTCTGTTACTATAATAATTAGAGTTAATTGTAAATAATATTCAAATAAATTCAATTTGTCATCTCGTTTTTCAATTCTAAATCAATTTCAAGGTTATATCAAAATTAGTTCATGTTATTCTGTAGATTATAACAAGGTCAATGACATTATCGTTCCTCGGAAAAAATCAATACTTTCGCGTCTGCGCACATCTCACAATTTACAAGCTATGCACGAGGTCACTTCCACTCTTCAGTCAGATGCGAATAAAATGAATACTTCTGAATAATTTCAAGTTAGAAATATGGTCGAGCATAAAAAATCGTATGAAACTTGCGTATAATAGTAATTAAGACGCTCGTATGAAAATTATGAAACTCGCTTGCGCTCGTTTCATAAACGAACCTACTCGCGTCTTAATTACTATCATTATAGGCTCGTTGCATAATGTACTATTATACTAGTTCCGAAAGAGAAATTATAACTCATTAAAATGATAAAGGTTTAGGACTATATGGATTGCAGTGTGTTTAAAAAAAATTATTCTAGAAGGAAGTCTAATGATAAACATCGATAAAAAAAAAATCAGTGAAATTCAAGACAGGAATTTCCAATTTCTTAGAGTAAAGAAAGAAAAAAAAGTAACTAGAAATTCGCTTGCACACGATATTGCATTTTCTTTAGCAGGGTTTCGAAGCACGTACCTCCAAAAAGAAGTAAAGTTCTCTCCCAGGGACATCAGACGTCTTATCTTTCCTGTATGTAGAGCAAGGAGTATTGCATTAGAGGGGATAAAAGTAAACCGAACGAAACAGGCTTGCAAGTTGGGAAAGAGAAAAACTTTCATACGGAGATAATATTGAATTTAGTGTTATATTATGCATGAACGGCGGCCCCAAAGCTTCTTTGATCATTTGAAATGTCCTTCTCCCGGCATGGAGGTTACCTCGATACGATCTTGCCGATTGAAACAATGTTTATCCTTTCCAACCTCGTGAACTGAAAGGGAGGAGCAGATTGCGCACTCCAAAGACGTTCGTGGTGAAACAAATCGTAAATTTCAAAACATTTTTATTTTGTGAGCCACTGGCTGCAGACGGAAGAACGTGCATTCTAACCAGTAGAGAGACAAGAGGGTTTTCTCTTTGTGGTGTCATTCGGAATACCTGCAAGACTCAACCAGCTTCGAGCCGGATTGACATTAAAGCCTTCACAGGAAATATTGGGGACCAGAAAGTTAATTCCTACTTGGTTGTTGATTGTTTTGTACACATTTATTTTATTATTTATTTCCATTTCAGAAGCAGATCCCAACTGTTAACGAAATCACTAAAATATCGAATTTCTATACCAGGGTCCCAGGTTGAAATTCTGACGAGTCCAGATAGCCTATGTCAAATCCATTGTATACAATTTGTTGCTTCCCTTGTATAAAAAATGAATATAGAAATGTCGCTTGAATTTCATAAATAAATATTAATACAGAAATCTCGCTTCTCTTCTGTAACAATTTAAAAACAAATGTCGCTTGCATTTCATTATGAATATTAATACAGAAATCTCGATTCTTTTCTGTAACAATTAAATATATAAATGTCGCTTGCATTTCATAAATTAATATTAATACAGAAATCTCGCTTCTCTTTTGTAACAATTTAATATAGAAATGTCGTTTGCATTTCATAAATTAATATTTATACAGGAATCTCGCTTCTCTTCAGTAACAATCTATATATATAATTTAAACTGGTAATGGAAATTACGGGAAAACGGCTGAACAGATTTTAATGAATGACCCGTCATTTTGAAGCTTGGCATCCAAGGATTTTCAGAAAAATAGTAACTTTCAGTGAAGCGTTAGTTTTCCTACATAATTTTTCTATTTTCCAAAATCCATCTTTGGTCAATCTTGAGAACTAATTGCATTACAGTAAAAAACAAAACATACATTACAATAAACAATAGACTATTATACGAAGGGCATGACTTGCAGAATTGCTGACATATTTAGAGCTCATCAATTGGTTATTAAAAACTTCAAGACTTGCTAAAAATAATTTACAGATCTGATTTTGCGGTGTGTATTTTTTTGAGTACAGCTACAAAACTTGAAATGTTTTGATGACATTATTACCATTAGAAATGAAATATTATTATAGTTAATATCATGATGCCACTATTTTTAATTAATTATACAAATTAATGCTGTATTGATGATATGAAAGTGAAACACTTTGGAGTTATGTAAGTGCATGTAGAGAATATCTTAAATTAGATCTTCATTTCTATAATTTACTGAGTGGCGGCTCCTATAATAATAATAATAATAATAATAATAATAATAATAATAATAATAATAATAATAATTTATTTTAGCTGGCAGAGTTAAGGCCGTAAGGCCTTCTCTTCCACTCAACCAGCCAAAAGTGTATATACATATGCATGAAGTTACAAAGAATCCAACAATTTGATTTAGATGAGAGTTACATGTATACAAAAGTTATTTACAAATTAAACAACAAAATATATGAACTATTAATTAAACACTGAAATAAACTGTGTAGCAGAATTAAACTAAAATACATAGAATGTTAATGTATTTCAAATAATATTAGATAATAGAAAGAGATTATTACGAGACAATTAAAATACAGCACAATCAGGATGATGTCTAAAGAAAAAAGTAACAATGTAGTCAGTGATAGTTTAAATCAGTATGATTGGAGTGAAATGCTAATAAGGTTATCTTTTAAGCTTTTCTTAAAGGTGTTTATTGTCATGCAGCCCCTAATACTTTGTGACAAGGAATTCCATTAACGCGAGGTAGATATTGTAAAAGATGATGAATAACAAGATGTTCTATGAAGAGGTATACTTAGCGTGCCACAGATAAGTGATCTGGTATTTACGTCGTGGTTAGAGTATAGATAAGAGAAACGAGACGAAAGGTAATTTGGTGTTGAAGTGTGCAGAATTCGAAAGAGTAAAGACAAAGAGTGTAAAGTTCTACGTTCTTTAAGTCGGAGCCACGAGAGACTTGCGAAGGACGGTGATATGTGATCATATCGTCGGATGTTGCACACGTATCTGACGCACATATTCTGAGCTCGCTGTAACTTGACTGACAATTCAGAACTTAGGTCACTTAACAAAACGTCACAATAATCGAAGTGCGGCGTTACTAGGGTTTGCACTAGGGTAAGTTTTAGTTGCTGGGGCAAGAAGTTTCTCAAGCGACTCAAACAGTGAATGGAGGAACAGATTTTTTTTATCGTTTCTTTAACTTGAAAATTCCAACTTAGATTATTATCAAAAAAGAAGCCAAGATTTTTTACGACAGATGAATAAGGGATTAGCGTGTTGTTAAGGGTAACAACTGAAAGATTACTGTTATTAAGGGAGTTAACTAAACGCTTATGTCCAATAATTATGGCTTGAGTCTTACTTGGATTAAGTGCGAGTCCGAAATTGGCCGCCCAAGTGGAGACAGTGGCTAGGTCACAATTTAACTTGTCAATCGATTCATTGATCGTATTGGGTCTGGAATGTATGTAAAGTTGTAGGTCGTCGGCATAGAGGTGATATCGGCAATACTGTAAGTTCTTTGATACGTCATTAATGTAGATAGAGAAAAGTAGTGGTCCTAATACGGAGCCCTGCGGCACTCCCGCCTTTGTGCATCTCCTATAGTATAATTACAAAACTTACGTAAGATAATACTATTGTTATTATAAATCAAATATTTTTATAGTTATTAATCAAGTGGGTTTGGTCTTTTTCATATACTTAATGGCAGTGTGGTGTAGATATTTACAGTATTTGCGTCAACGCTTAAGTATTGCAATTCAACGTGGAAATGCAATGAGCGTTTTGGGTACTCTTCCAGAGTCCAGCCCTTTGGACGAACTCTTTCTCCTGTAAAATTTATTATGCTGTGTGTAAATATTTCTATGCGTCATTCTCTTCAGTATTGGCTCGAGAGAGCGCAAAAATTGCAGTTCCTAAGGAAAGACCAAAAGGTATTACTTACTGATAAAATAAAAAGCCTACAAAATTTTGTAGTCTCCCGTTCATTTCAGCAAGATCTCTTAGCAGGATAAAATGATTTTACCCTCTACATTTCAAGCTCTACATGCAGCAGCTATACCAAGATGCTATGTCTATTGTTCGAAAGCATAGCAAACCTGACATATTTTAACATTCACCTACAATCCACAATGACCTTAAATAGCTATTGTTTCACTCTCACATGAAAAACCCACTGATTGTCCTGCATTGCTACTTGCGTTTTCGCGTTGAAACTCGAAAACTGAAGGTAGTAAGGTTCAAGAAAAAGCATTTGGCATAAAAAAACATTCAGAGGGAGTATATTTCAGTATTACGCAAGCAAATAACTTTCAAAATGTCTATTAGGCTTATTCTTCATTGGAAATAAATGATAAAAATTTTATTTGAACGTCTAATGAACTTAGTCTGCAACATTTGCTGCACAAGCCACTAGTTCAATGTAGAAATGTCCCTGGCAATGCATAAATTAATATTAATACAGAAATCTCGCTTCTCTTGTGTAAAAATTTAATATATAAATTTAGCTCGCATTTTACAAAAATTAATACAGAAATCCCTCCTCTTGTTTAAAAATTAACATAAAAATTTCGCTTGCATTGCATACATTAATACGAGTATTAATACAGAAATGCTCCTTCTCTTGTATACAAATTTAATATAGAAATGTAGCTCGCATTTTACAAAAATTAATGCATAAATCCCTACTCTTGTTTAAAAATTAACATAGAAATGTCGCTTGCATCTCATAAATTAATATTAATGCAGAAATCTCGCTTCTCTTGTGTAAAAATTTAATATATAAATTTAGCTAGCATTTGACAAAAATTAATACAGAAATCTCTTCTCGTGTTTAAAAGTTAACATAAAAATTTCGCTTGCATTGCATTAATTAATATTAATACAGAAATGTCGATTCTCTTGTATAAAAATTTAATATAGAAATGTAGCTCGTATTTTACAATAATTAATATAGATATCCCTACTCTTGTTTAAAAATTAATATAGAAATGTTGCCTGCATTTCATAAATTAATATTAGGCTAATACAGAAATTTTGCTCCTCTTGTATAAAAATTTAATATAGAAATGTAGGTCGCATTTTACAAAAATTAATACAGAAATCCCTACTCTTGTTTAAAAATTAACATAGAAATGTCGCTTGTATTACATAAATTAATTTTAATACAGAAATGTCGTTTCTCTTGTGTAACAATTAATACAAATATGTCGCTTGCATTGTACAGAAATTAATACAGAAATACTTCTTCTGATGTGTAAAAATTAATAGAAAAATGTCTCTTAATGTCTCTTCCCTTCTTGTAAATTTAATACAAAAAATGTCTCTTCACATGTATAGGCTATAGTAAATAATTAATAGAGAAATGTTCACCTTCTTTCAAAATGAATACAGGAATTCGTCTGTCTTGTATAAAAATACCTATAGAAATGAAGCTTTCCATGTGTAGCAAGTAATTAATACAAAATAATACTTCCGTTGTTTAGAAATTCTTTGGATAAAAACAAGTTTCTTCTCGCAAATCAAGATTTCAGGTATAACTCCCTGTAAAGTTGATTTGAATAATTTCGAGGGAAAAATTGTTCCGGGGCCGGGCATCGAACCCGGAACCCTTGGATTAACGTACCAACGCTCTACCAACTGAGCTACACGGGAACTCTACCCGACACAAACACAATTTTTCCCTCTATATCCACAGACTTCAAAGTGGGCTGACAACCGTCAAGCAACCAACTTCGAGTGCACACTAACTCCGTGTGACTTAAATTGTGGTTTTCTGTTAACGAACAGTGATGTGTATTATGCAAATCAAGATTTCAGGTATAACTCCCTGTAAAGCTGTTCGTTAACAGAAAACCACAATTTAAGTCACACGGAGTTAGTGTGCACTCGAAGTTGGTTGCTTGACGGTTGTCAGCCCACTTTGAGGTCTGTGGATATAGAGGGAAAAAATTGTGTCGGTGTCGGGTAGAGTTCCCGGGTAGCTCAGTTGGTAGAGCGTTGGTACGTTAAACCAAGGGTCCCGGGTTCGATGCCCGGCCCCGGAACAATGTTTCCCTTGAAATTATTCAAGTTTCTTCTTGAGAGTTCCCCCAGAAATATCGCTTCCTTTTTAAAAATTCAAAGGGAAATATCGCATCCCTATTTTAAAAATATGTAAGGAAGTATCTTTCGTTTCTCTCTTTTTTAGAAATTCATATTTAATTTCCGATTTTCTCACTTAAAATTTCTAAGGAAATACCACTTATTTCGCATTGAAATTTGCAAGTACCGCTTCCCTCGCTTATAAACCCAAGGGAATTTTCGTGTATCTCACTCAGAAGTTCATGGGAAATTCCGCTTGTCTTGAGGCTTTGCCCCTGACAAGTAGATTTGCTAGCGATGCAGTGAATGTGAAGCTCTCCATCTGTAACCCGTCTCGCTGTATTACCCTGTACCTGTGTTTCGCGCCCAGTTCCAATTTTCCATCAAGCCGAATACATACGCGAATCACCTATGCGTTACGATGCAGGCAAGGGGTTGATTGATCACGTCTGGATCACGAGCAAACAGACCGAAGGCGATGGGTGCACCGCACTGTCTGCTGCGAGCTGGTACACGTCGCCCATCTAGTCTGTGGTTTTCCGATGCTAGATGGACTTAGGTCCCATATCCAAGAAAGTACTAACAATCTACGTGTCTCTACTGATTCCATTTACCACCATTTTGAAGTATTAGTAGAGCAATTAATTACATGCTCTAACCAGTGATATTCTATCACAGATGGCTTTATGGTTTGAATCTAATGGTTTTTTGCTTAATCAAGAAAAGACTATCAACATATCTTTTACCCTAAATCATGTAATAAAAAAGAACAACATACAAAACTATACCAAATTTCTAGGACTTTTTATAGACTCCAGTTTAACATGGGATAAACATATCGAATATGCAGAGTGATTTATATAGAACTGACACATTTCTTTCATTAATTGCTTCAAAACGAATTGCGCTAGCGACAACTTATTATACCTAAAATGTAGAGGAATTTTGGGAGATTATTTACCTCTATAGCAAATGTTGAAAATGTCCTCCATCCTGCATAAGGCACAACTCAACACGTCGTTCCATGTTACTGACCACTCGTTGGAGGACTCTGTTGTCAATAGCTTGAATCTCCTGTGTGATGTTGTGCTTCAGATCGTCCAATGTCTGGGGACGTGTGGCGTAAACCATGTCTTTTAAGTAACCCCATAGAAAGAAGTCCGGCGTTGTCAAATCCGGAGATCTCGGTGGCCACAGGTTCCTGGAAATTATTCGGTCGTCAAAGAAACAACCGTGACCCTATATGGCTTTAGGCCTGCACATTTCGCAGCTCTCTGACACATTGAGTAGGTGTACCCTGTCTTCTGCGACAAACGTCTTAATGATTTTTTGGGTGACTGCTCCAGTCGTGCTCTTACGTCAACAACAACCGTGGGAAGCCTAAATGAACGATGCTTGCCCTTTTCACTCACCAGAGATCCAGTTGTTTCCAATTTGTTTACCAGTCCCAGTATTGTGTTTCTTTTGGGATGATTGCGAACACCAAATTTTCTCTGGTATGCCCATTGAGTAGCTGTAATTGAATTCGTAATCCAGTATTGCTTCACAAGGAAGAGTCGTTGATTTAATGTGTACTGCATTTTCACGTTGACACAAAATGTCGAAAACAGCTGCCAACAATAGGAATAAAACATAAACATCTGCGCATCTAGTGCTGCCAACAATAGGAATAAAACATAAACATCTGCGCATCTAGTGACAAGGAATCGAAACTCCACAACATTCTGCTTAATTTGGTGCTAAAATTGGATCATTGAATGAATTTCCAACGGAATAATTAAAGAAAGAAATGTGTCGGTTCTATATAAATCACTCTGTATATGCACAAAATTATCAAGAGTTATATATTTATTAAAGAAATTAGTGACTTGTGTTTCTCAAAATTATTTAAGATGTGCCTACTTTTCGTTCTTTCAGTCGATAATTAGGTATGCCTTAATTTTCTGGGGAAATGGTAGCAAAATTGGTAGTGTCTTGATTTTGCAAAAGAAAGCCATTAGAATTCTATGTCAATCAAACTATCTTGAACATTGTCGGCCTCTTTTCAAAAATCACAGATATTAACTGTCATAAATTTATATATATATATACGACCTAGTCCTTTACACTCGACAAAATATAGACAATTACTCATTAATAGCCAATATACATGATCATGAAATTAGAAATAGTGAACAAATTAATATTCCATACTGTAGATTACATAAAACTAGTACAAATTTTTCTGTCATGGGGATGAAATTATATAATAAGCTTCCCAGTCAATATTATAAGTTACCAACCAATAGTTTCAAAGCTAGATTTTATATTTGGCTTTAATTAATCCTTTCTACTCTGTAGATGAGTTTCTTAACATAAATTCACACGAAATTGTTTTTTAATAAATAAAGTTATTTAGATTAATTACAATTATTACATAAGAGTGAAGCGTTTTCATTAATTTTAGAGTTTCAAAATGTTTTGTGTTTTCATTCTAATTACTGTTTTCAATCATATGTGTATTTTCAAATGTGTGTTTTTTTTTGTGACGAAGCCTATTACTGTATGTTTAATGGCTTAATAAATTGAATTGAATTGAATAAAGTTCAGAATAGAAGTATTATAACTCTGCAGATTTTAACACTTTACTCCTTGGTTAGAATACAAAAAAAACAAACAAACAAACAAAATCTAGTACAGATCGATCCATATAAATCTTCACAATTTTAAATAGTGCTGCTGATCTATCTAAATATTTAATCGATTAACTATTTGAATTTAATCGATTAACTGATACATTACTCGAGTTTTGAATGATTTGAAAAAAATGTTTTAATATAATGTAATACACAATTATTGTTAAATTTAACTTGTGTTCGGTGATAAGCATTTAAGTATTTAAGCTTGTATATCTGTATATATTATTGTATCGTTATATTACAAAACAAGTATTTTAATTACTTACTAGCATATTCATATGAGGCTTATAATTTATTGTGTCATTTTCTCCGGGAATTTTTGAGACAAACATAAATAACAAAAAGTATTGAAGACTCGCCTAGTTAATAGTGCTTCATTAATGACTTTAACCATGTGAGTGCATTCACATGCTCCGAATTAAGTGCTGCTTTACGTTTAGTAACAATGTTATCTGCATCACTAAACACGAAAAAAAACTTTTTTTCTCTCAAGTTCTCCTCCACGATCGTTCAATTTAAATCCAAACGTTTCACCGAGTTTACCTCTCAAATTCTCATATGGCATAATGGAATGTACACTTTTCACAAACCACAGAAAACTATTTTTTTTTTTTTCCTTATCAAACTAAACGCACCTTTTTCATATAATATAAACTCAGTACAAAAACTGAAACTGCAAAAGTACAGCGGTTTAACCAGAAGACTGGCCCATATTGTAATCAAATTACCAGATTTTGGAAAGAGAAGAAGGTATTTACGCTCTCACTTGCACACAGTGTAGACATGGTTATTTTATAAGGGATTAGGGGGACGAATCCCAGAAGTATTTCATATGCACCATCCCAACCAATCACAGCACAGGAGTTAACCACTGCAATTGTAAAACTAAAAAAGGACAAAGCAGCCGGTCCGGACGGAATCTTCAACGAATTCATAAAGGACACCAGCACAATACTGATAGACACTTGGGTAGAACTCTACAATAAATGTCTAAAAACCGGAGAAATTCCACACTCATGGAGACACGCCACCCTGAAAATGTTGTACAAAGGGAAAGGCCCGACAACAGACCCGAACTCCTACAGGGGGATAGCACTGGAAAATAACCCCCTTAAGCTGCTCACCAACATCCTAGCTACCAGGCTAACAAAAGTATTGGAACCACAAATCCCCGCGCAACAATTTGGTTTCCGGAAGGGGCGCTCGACCCTCCAAGCAGTGACGGCCCTCCTCGGAGATATCGAAGAGGCCCTGAGAGTACCGAAGCAGAAGTTCTACGTGGTCTTCGTAGACTACTGCAAAGCATTCGACAGTGTAAACAGGCAGCGGCTAATGGACAAGCTGAACAACATGCAAGGTCTGGACAAACACGTCCTCAACCTGGTCCACAATATATTAGCGCAAAACTTCATTCAAATAGACGATACAGTCCAGAAGTCCAAGGAAGTCTGCCAAACTAGAGGGGTACCACAGGGAGACCCTCTAAGCCCGCTCCTTTTCAACGTCATGACAGCGGACGTAATACAGACACAGGCTCCCTCAACAGTGATGTACATGTACGCAGACGACATGGTGCTCGGGTCTACCAACATAAGAGAGCTACAGGCCTCCATGAACAACCTTTCAGCTTGGGCTGACGAAAACGGTCTGCTCATAAACCAGTCGAAAACTGTCCAAATGGTATTCAGAAAGGGAGGAAGAATAGCAAAAAGTGACACAATCTGGATACAAAATCGACCCCTGCAAATTACAAATGCATTTAAATACCTTGGTGTAACGATACAGACGACAGCAAAATGCTTCAGAATCCACACTCAAGAACGAGCAACGGCCGCAGTAATAGCTATCCACGACATAACAGACATTACCCAACTAGCACTCTCAACAGCCATGCAGCTTTTCTATGCCAAGATACTCCCTATACTGTCATATGGACTGGACATCACATGGACCCGGCTAAACTACAATGACCTCAAGACCATGGAGAACGTCAAAGCAAGGTTCTTAAAAGCAGCACTGGGAATCTCAAAATATGCACCCTCCAGAATGGCGTACGAACTCGCGCGAGAACCCTTCCTGATAGAGGAACTACGAAGCAGACTCATGCTGCCATCTACCGCAGCAGAACTTCGACTACGCACGGTCATGCAAGAGAAGAAGGCGGAAATAGAAAGTGAATTCTATGGAACGGACGCGATGATCAACCGCAACTGGACAGGGCCGAACAACAAATTACGAAGCGCCATAACAAGGCTAGCAGTTCACGGTTTTCACCACAAACTGTGCAGAAGATCAGAGTACCACGAACCTTCCCCCGAATGCGTGTGCAAACTGTGCAACGAAGTGTGTCCAAAATATCATTTTAGTAAATGTGTGAATAGAACGAAGTCACTGGTGGAATATAGTAAAGAGAAGTAATCATACCAAACTAAATTGCACGTTTGTGCGCACTTCTTTCTTATATTTCACATGCTAGGAAGATGAGCTGACAACAAGGTGGAAGTTTTCTTGGAAAACCATAAAACTTAATAAGGGTTTCGCATTGTGTTTCAACTTTCAATAGAGGTAGACTAGGGCACTATCCTCTTATCTCCATCTCTTTCTAAAGTATTTGTGTAAAGATTTTCCCTACGGTACCTGGTTTACAGTTAGAAAATAACGGTACTATTGTGCTTTTAAGTAAGCAATTTCCGAGAGAGAAATATTGTTGGAATTTTTAGTATGAGTTTGTATTAACAAAATAATAATTAATATCAACTAATAATAATAATAATAATAATAATAATAATAATAATAATAATAATAATAATAATAAAGCCGTAAATCCCCAGTGGGGCAAGGCCTCCTGCTTGGGCAGGGATGGCTCAAGTCTTGACCATCAGAAGAGCCGACCTGATGGTCTATTTACATTCCTAGTTCTTTGTCCACAATTTCACTAGCACTGGTCGTTGCTGTCGCTCAAAGTTGGTTGACTGCGTCCCTCCACCTTGTTCTTTGGCGTCCTATTCTGGTCCACAGTCCTCCTAGCTGCAACTTGAACTCGTCCCCCCATCTTGTTCTCGGTCGTCCACGGTTTCTCCAGCCAATTCTTGGATCCCACAATCCCACAGTGTCGCCGTGTGTGCCCATCTGGTAGATTGCATTCGTACCACGTGTCCTCCCCAGCACCATTTCGTCCTATTAGCGAGTGTGACCACGTCCTCTGCGTCGCTTCGTCGCCGTACTTCTTCGTTTCTGATTCTGTCCTTCAGGCTTATTCCGAGTATTTTCCTTTCCATTCTTCTTTGGCATCTTTTTAATTTTAATGCCTGTTTCTTGGTGAGTGACCAGGATTGCGCCCCATACAGAAGTACAGGTGTAATGCAGCTGTTGAAGATCTGCATCTTGTTATGCAATTTCTGACTCTTGTCCATTAGGATGAAGGACAGACCCCAAAACTTTCTCCACGCCGATGCTATTCTTCTATCAATTTCTTTATCCATGCTGCTCTGAAATGATATAGTCTGGCCAAGGTAAATGTATTGCGTGACAAATTCGATGTTCGCATTGTTGACGATCATCTGCCCTTCTGCGTCATTTGTCAGTACTTTGGTTTTGCTGGTGTTGATTTTTAGGCCTACTGCCATGCTTTCTTTGCACAATTCGTTCAGCATCTCTTGCAATCGTTTAATATCAACTACAACCGATTAATTTTAATCGACTCGATTAAATAATTTTGAACGATTAATTTTGCAACAGAATTTGCTCGATTAATCAATTAGATTAATCGATTAAATCCCAAAACACTAATTTTAATAACATAACTTCTGAACCAATGTTAGCAAACGTGTGCATTATGTTCTGAATTGCAGAGTAACTGTAGAAGATTCCTCAGAAAACAATAGGTTTTCCATTAATCTTAATGTATTCTATTACCTCCTCCGCTCTACACAGTTATATACTTCCACTCTGTATATATCAAGCATAATAATAAAGACTGTTAGTATGAATTTTATTAATGGTTCGGCCAGTTGGTTCTGACGAATTTCAACATGCTCGCTAAAGTGACTATAAGGTAGAGAGATACAGAAATAACACAGGATATTGCTTGGACAATACAATTTATTGGCATGTGATTTTTTTAATGACACATTTAAAGTGATTTCCTCGTCATCTTATTGTTTGGTGCTGTCTTACCCTCAATTGTTCACGACACGTTGGTTCTCAAGAGTTTGGCAGAGCTGCAAAATGAAATGAGAGTAGTAACAATTAAACTGCATGAGAGGCCAATAGGCAGCGATGAGGTGATCGCATGGTGTGCTTCCCCTCCTTGCCTTTCTCTTTTCCTCCTTGCCTTCCTCTTGTTCTCCTAGCCTTTCTCTTCACCTTGCTTTTCTCTTGTTCTCCTTGTCTTTATCTTGTTCTCCTAGCCTTTCTCCTGTTCTCCTTGCCTTTCCCTTCTCTACCTTGCTTTTCTCTTGTTCTCCTAGCCTTTCTCTTGTTCTCCTTGCCTTTCTCTTCTCCACCTTGCTTTTCTCTTGTTCTCCTAGCCTTTCTCTTGTTCTCCTTGCCTTTCTCTTCTCCACCTTGCTTTTCTCTTGTTCTCCTTGCATTTATCTTGTTCTCCTAGCCTTTCTCTTCTCCTACTTGCTTTTCTCTTGTTCTCCTTGCCTTTATCTTGTTCTCCTAGCCTTTCTCTTCTCCTCGTTGCCTTCCTCTTGTTCTCCTAGCCTTTCTCTTCTCCTCGTTGTCTTCCTATTGTTCTCCTAGCCTTTCTCTTCTCCTCCTTGCTTTTCTCTTGTTCTCCTTGCCTTTCTCTCGTTCTCCTTGCCTTTATCTTGTTCTCCTAGCCTTTCTCTTCTCCTCCTTGCCTTTCTCTTGTTCTCCTAGCCTTTCTCTTCTCCTCCTTGCTTTTCTCTTGTTCTCCTTGCCTTTCTCTCGTTCTCCTTGCCTTTATCTTGTTCTCCTAGCCTTTCTCTTCTCCTCCTTGCCTTTCTCTTGTTCTCCTAGCCTTTCTCTTCTCCTACTTGCTTTTCTCTTGTTCTCCTTGCCTTTATCTTGTTCTCCTAGTCTTTCTCTTTTCCTCCTTGCTTTTCTCTTGTTCTCCTTGCCTTTCTCTCGTTCTCCTTGCCTTTATCTTGTTCTCCTAGCCTTTCTCTTCTCCTCCTTGCTTTTCTCTTGTTCTCCTAGCCTTTCTCTTCTCCTCCTTGCCTTTCTCTTGTTCTCCTAGCCTTTCTCTTCTCCTCCTTGCTTTTCTCTTGTTCTCCTAGCCTTTCTCTTCTCCTCCTTGCCTTTCTCTTGTTCTCCTAGCCTTTCTCTTCTCCTCCTTGCCTTTATCTTGTTCTCCTAGCCTTTCTCTTCTCCTCCTTGCCTTTCTCTTGTTCTCCTAGCTTTTCTCTTCTCCTCCTTGCTTTTCTCTTGTTCTCCTAGCCTTTCTCTTCTCCTCCTTGCCTTTCTCTTGTTCTCCTAGCCTTTCTCTTCTCCTCCTTGCCTTTATCTTGTTCACCTAGCCTTTCTCTTCTCCTCCTTGCCTTTCTCTTGTTCTCCTAGCCTTTCTCTTCTCCTCCTTGCTTTTCTCTTGTTCTCCTAGCCTTTTGTCCTCCTTGCATTTCTCTTCTCCTCCTTGCTTTTCTCTTGTTGTCCTTGCCTTCCTCTTGTTCGCCATGTAGTCCCGTTAACATTATGTCTCTCTGCTTCATTTCTCACACCATCCACGCGCAGTTCTAGATACAGATACAGAGTATATTAGAACTACGAGTGTGTACCTGTCAAAAATGTTGAATATTTTTTCGAGTTTTTAGACATGCAAAGAAGTTAGGCCCTAGTTATTGAAACATGTTTGGGTTTGAGAATGTCTCATTTAAATTTCAACCTGAATAATGTTGCCTTTAATTGTGGTATTGCTGCCCACAAAACCAACAGATACTGGTTCAATTCTGGGAAAAAAAAATATAGATATTTGTCTCCTGGCAGCAGGATTCGGTATGTGTGTCCTGTCTTTTGTTTCCCTGTGTTTTCTCACCTGCGGTCTCGCGCCATACTGGCCACATGACAAAGGATTCACGCTACTTGTGAACGTCTGTTATTCATAGTAGTAGGTCCCTACACAATGAGAACGAAGCCGGATGAAATTCTATTCCAATATCATTTGGATGTGATAATATTATTTTACACAGACATACAATGCAAGGGATATTCTGATTATAGGTAAAAACATTTACGGATTAATTCCATGCAGTAAACTCTCGCAAATGTTCACACTAATCTCATTAGAATTATGCCCAATTTAACATTTATTTAATATTTCTGAATGAAATACAGAATGTACAGTTAGCAAATCATATTAAATCGGCTTTGTAATTTCAGATGCTTCAGAATTACAAACGCAACATTTTATTTTTTCGGAATTTTAATGAATTTTAACGGGATGTAGCCTCTGGTAACACAGTTATGTAATTTAATCTTTATTTATAGCATATTATCCTAAATCTGTTTCAACGTTAACATTTTGTAAGAAATACCGGTACATAAAGTGTATTAATATCCTGAACCCTGGCCTTGGGTCCACCATAATAACTATTGCGCAACCCTCGCTTAGCTATATTCTCAACCATACCAGTTGACTGTGCTAATGGTCGCTGCGCATCGATATTTCATGTAGGCAACTCCATGTGTCCTTAGACCAGCTTTTTCCTGAGATCAGTAATCAGAGATCGGAGAGATTTAGTAAATTGTGTTATACCTAGGCCTATAAGATACAGTCGTTATAAACTTTCTAAAGTTCGCTCTACACCAATTTAATTGTAGAGAAACGAGTAAAACAATTGGAGACCTCGGTGGGAAAACAAGTCAAGTCCACAAATGAAAATTTTACAGGAGATAAAAAACTTTTCACAAAAATTGAATGTGCATTAATTGCAAACTGTTGTTTTACACGTTAATTTAGGAAATCAGTGTTTTAATGTGATTACCAATATTCTTGTTACCTCTATTTCGTTCATAGATTTTTTAAATAGTGGACTTAAATGTTTTCGTCTCGAAAATACAAGACATATATTTGTCTCGTTTGAACTTCATTTTTTTCTTGTTTGAAAACAAATCTACGAAATAGAATAACTCTTCTCGGGTTCTCAGCCAGGTGAGTTGGAGATTAGCTTCCAAGCTTTCGACGGCTAGCTCTGCCATCTTCTTCAGGGATGAAGAAGATGGCAGAGCTAGCCGTCGAAAGCTTGGAAGCTAATCTCCAACTCACCTGGCTGAGAACCCGAGAGGAGTTATTCTATATCCAACGCCGGGAAAGCCTCAAGTCATACAAATCTACGAAAGTTACTTCAATTTCAGGTGAGTTCCCTTTGAAATTAATGCATGGTATGTATATATATATATATATATATATATATATATATATATACTTACTGGCTTTTAAGGAACTCGGAGGTTCATTGCCGCCCTCACATAAGCCCGCCATTGGTCCCTATCCTGAGCAAGATTAATCCATTCTCTATCATCATATCCCATCTCCCTCAAATCCATTTTAATATTATCTTCCCATCTACGTCTCGGCCTCCCTAAAGGTCTTTTTCCCTCCGGCCTCCCAACTAACACTCTATATGCATTTCTGGATTCGCCCATACTTGCTATATGTCCTGCCCATGTTAAACGTCTGGATTTAATGTTCCTAATTATGTCAGGTGAAGAATACAATGCGTGCAGTTATGTGTTGTGTAACTTTCTCCATTCTCTTGTAACTTCATCCCCCTTAGCCCCAAATATTTTCCTAAGTACCTTATTCTTAAACACCCTTAACCTATGTTCCCCTCTCAAAGTGAGAGTCCAAGTTTCACAACCATACAGAACAACCGGTAATATAACTGTTTTATAAATTCTAACTTTAAGATTTTTTGACCGCAGACTGGATGATAAAAACTTCTCAACCGAATAATAACAGGCATTTCCCATATTTATTCTGTGTTTAATTTCCCTCCCGAGTATCATTTATATTTGTTACTGTTGCTATATAACATATGAATATATATACATATATATATTCATATGTAAATTTTTTTCAAACAATTGTTGTTGTTTAGTCAAATGTCCAAAGATAGGTCTGAACCTCACAAGTGATACCAAGAAGGCACCACTTATGAGTAAACTAGCCAGGAGATAATGAGTTTGGGTGGTTAGTTCCTTTCTTCTCCATTGCATACATCGCCGATTAGCTACATATTACACTAGTCAGACTTCAGATTATACAAACAATAATTATTGTACTATATTTTAAAAAGTGTTTAGTGCAGTCAATAAGAGTAAGCATATAATAGTTTTTAACTTGGTTATTTAACGACGTCGTATCAACTACTGGGTTATTTAGCGTTAATGAAATTGGTGATAGCGAGATGTGGCCCAGGATTCGCCACTGATTATCTGACATTCTTCTGACGGTTCGGGAAAACCTCAGAATTACCCAACCAGGGGAATCCACCCATGCGGGAATCGAACCCGCGCCCGAGTGCAACTCCGTATCACCAGGAAAATGTGTTACTAGTATCTGATCTTGGGGGACCAAAGCTGTAGTTAAAATAGGTGCTGAAATATAGAACTGTAGGGGAAGAATATTGATCTATCTTCCATCTAGCGGGAAGATCTGTCTTTGTTTTGCCGCAAATCAGTGAAACAGCCAAGACTTTTTCAACTGCAAAGATGTTACTAAAAGTTAGATTTGACGGGTTCTTGCACAAAAGTGTGCAGCATACATTTATCTATGCAGTGAATAATAAATGTCGATTAAAAAAGTGGACTTGATTGGTTTTTGCAACTAGGTATTGATATATGTTCGGAAGGAGTCCTCTTACATTCCATGGTATTCATACATTGCTTACAGCTAGAATATGGAACAAGTCAAAAAACTTAATAACTATTATAAAGTCTTAATTTATAGTCACAGTCTAGATCAAATATATACAGACGAGATTTACAATATAGTCTACTAGTACAACACATAGTTTTAGTATCAATTTCATGAAGTGTTATTGAATGTCATGAATTCACCTACTGAATGGAAGGCGTGAGAAATTAGGTACTTCTTTAATTTGGCCCTAAATAATTTTATGTTTTGAGTTTCTTTTTTTATATCGATAGGAAAGCTATTAAAAAATTTTACTGCCATATAACACACTCCTTTTTGATAGCACGATAGACTTGCCGATAGAGTATGAAAGTCATTTTTTACGTGTATTTATGCTATGAACTGTTGAATTAGTTACAAAGTTTTCACGATTACATACGAGGAAGATTATTAATGAGAAGATATACTGACAAGCCATGGGCATTATTTGTAGTTTTTTAAAATAGTCCTATACGATTCCCTAGATTTGGCACCTACTACTATTCTAATTACTCTTTTTTGTAATAGAAATATATTGTTACCATCTGTGGAATTTCCCCAGAATATTATTCCAAAACTCATTACTGAGTGGAAGTATGCAAAGTATATTGTTTTAAGGTATTGATATTTACTATCTTTTGCATAGATCTAATAGCAATTTAGTTTGGGAGTAATTTCTTTAGTATGATTTTTCCAGTTTAACACATTATCGATTTTTAAGCCAAATAATTTGGTTGTTGTTGTTTCTAATAGGGATCTAGTGTTAATTATTGCGCTAGAAATTTGCGACGTTGAATTTGGACAGGATTTAAATTGAATTATATTAGTTTTGTTACAATTTAATACCAATTTATTGACTGAGAACCAGTCACATATTTTGAAGAGAATTTCCTCTGTTGAAGATTGGAAAAACAAATAATTGAACAAGTGATGTGCTTTCAATATCTTGGCTTTCAGTTATCAAGCTCAGGCCTTTTACAAAACGAAATTTAAACCAAGTTACTAAAGCAAATAGAGTATCGGGATATTTGACAACATATGGAGAAATAAATATCTCCACATTGAATCTAAGGTTCGAATTTATAAGACCGTGGTGCGCCCTATTCTCACTTATGCAGTTGAAATAAGACCTGAAACAGCGGAAGCGAAACAGATGTTGGATACAACAGAAATGAAAACCTTAAGGAAAATTGTAGGAATCACAAGAAGGGACCATATACGGAATGATCAGATCAGAGAACAATGCAAAATACAACCAATCAGAGAATGGACGAAAATAAGAAGACAACAATGGAATGAGCATGTATCTCGAATGGAAGAGGATAGAATCGCGAGAATCGCCAGGGATAACTACCCATCCGGAAGAAGATCCCCAGGAAGACCATTAAGTAGATGAAGAAGATGAAGAAGAAGAAGATTGGAATGTGTTGGAGTTATTGGCTGTAATTACTATACTTGTGTCATCTGCAAATAATATGGGATGACCTACATCAACCACCTCGTCCACACCTGTGGAGTAACGGTTAGCGCGTATAACCGCGAAACCAGGTGGCGCGGGTTCGATTCCCGGTCGGGGCAAGTTACCTGGTTGAGGTTTTTTCCGGGGTTTTTCCTCAACCCAATATGAGCAAATGCTTGGTAACTTTCGGTGTTGGACCCCGGACTCATTTCACCGCCATTATCACCTTCATCTCATTCAGACGCTAAATAACCTAAGCTGTTGATAAAGCGTCGTAAAATAACCTACTAAAATAAAAAAAAATCAACCACCTCCACGAAACACCTCCATAATACCGATTTCCTAGTACCTTCCGGTGGTCCGCGGATTACACAGTGAGTTCCCCAACTTAAAAGTTTACCAATTGAGCCCATGTTTGTTACTTCACTTTGTGTTTCTTGATGATGCTGATGATGCTGCTGTAAAAGTTGTGTTTTGCCTTTTTGCGTCTTGATCTCCCCCTTATGTTGTTGGTGCTGGAATTGGCCGGGATACCGGGGTGACGCGGACCGTGAAATGGATTCCAGCAACATCCACTGCTGCCTCACTCCCTCACTTTGCTGGAGTGGTATAACTATCCACTGTGCACTAGATATCTAAGTACACTCTGGTTAACTTACGCTAACCCCCTTTTCCAGTATCGTTCTCTCCGCATTTCTAGAGCATTCTCCGACATCCTGTTAGTCACGAATTAACCCCTTAAGCGTCTGTGACGTCAACATTCCATTTTTAAGTAGAAATGCTTTTGTACTTTTAAAGATCCTCGTTTCACAACTAGACGATGAAGAAATAAAGTCAATTCGCTTTGTATCTTCATGTTTAATTACTGTACAACGTAGGCCCAGAGGATTTATAGACAGATAATTTATATGCACAAAAAATGCCGGAGTATTGCAATTTCCCCTAATTCAAAAAGTTTTGAAATTTCGTCAAAGTAAATTCCCCTAAAGACTGACAGGCGTATGTAAATTCCCCTAAAGACTGAACAGGCGTATGTAAATTTCCCTGAAGTCTGAAGAGACGTGTGTAAATTCTCCTAAACACTTAAGAGGCGTATATAAATTCCTCTAAAGACTCAACAGGCCTGTGTAAATTCCCCTAAAGACTCAACAGACATGTGTAAATTCCCCTAAAGACTCAACAGGAGTGTGTAAATTCCCCTAAAAAGGCTCATCAGGCCTGTGTAAATTCCCCTAAAGACTGAAGAGGCGTGTGTAAATTCCCCTAAAAAGACTCAACAGGCCTGTGTAAATTCCCCTAAAGACTCAACAGACGTGTGTAAATTCCCCTAAAGACTCAAGAGGCGTCTATAAATTCCCCTAAAGACTCAACAGGCGTGTGTAAATTCCCCTAAAGTCTCAACAGGCGTGTGTAAATTCCCCTAAAGACTGAAGAGGAGTGTGTAAATTCCCCTGAAGACTCAACAGGCGTGTATAAATTCCCCTAAGGAAACAACAGGCGTGTGTAAATTCCCCTAAAGACTCAACAGACGTGTGTAAATTCCCCTAAAGACTCAAGATGCGTGTGTAAATTCCCCTAAAGACTCAACAGGCGTGTGTAAATTCCCCTAAAGACTCAAAGACTCAACAGGCGTGTATAAATTCCCCTAAAGACTCAAGAGGCGTGTGTAAATTCCCCTAAAGACTCAAGAGGCGTGTGTAAATTCCCCTAAAGACTCAACAGCCGTGTATAAATTCCCCTAAAGACTCAACAGGCGTGTGTAAATTCCCCTAAAGACTGAAGAGGAGTGTGTAAATTCCCCTGAAGACTCAATAGGCGTGTATAAATTCCCCTACGGACACAACAGGCGTGTGTAAATTCCCCTAAAGACTCAACAGACGTGTGTAAATTCCCCTAAAGACTCAAGAGGCGTGTGTAAATTCCCCTAAAGACTCAACAGGCGTGTGTAAATTCCCGTAAAGACTCAACAGGCGTGTGTAGATTCCCCTAAAGACTCAACAGGCGTGTATAAATTCCCCTAAAGACTCAAGAGGCGTGTGTAAATTCCCCTAAAGACTCAAGAGGCGTGTGTAAATTCCCCTAAAGACTCAACAGGCGTGTATAAATTCCCCTAAAGACTCAACAGGCGTGTATAAATTCCCCTAAAGACTCAACAGACGTGTGTAAATTCCCCTAAAGACTCAAGAGGCGTGTGTAAATTCCCCTAAAGACTCAAGAGGCGTGTGTAAATTCCCCTAAAGACTCAAGAGGCGTGTGTAAATTCCCCTAAAGACTCAAGAAGCGTGTGTAAATTTCCCTGAAGTCTGAACAGGCGTGTGTAAATTCGTCTTAAGACTGAACAGGCGTGTGTAAATTCTCCTAAAGACTGAATACGCGTATGTAAATTTCCCTAAAGACTCAATAGACGTATGTAAATTCCCCAAAAGGCTGAACAGGCATATGTAAATATCCCTAAAGGCTGAACAGGCGTATGTAAATTCCCCTAAAGACTGAACAGGCGTGAGTAAATTCTCCTAAAGACTGAACACGCGTATGTAAATTTCCCTAAAGACTCAATAGACGTACGTAAATTCCCCAAAAGGCTGAACAGGCATACGTAAATAGCTCTAAAGATTGAACAGGCGTGTGTAAATTCTCCTAAAGACTGAACAGGCGATGTAAATTTCCCTAAAGCCTCAACAAACCTATGTAAATTCCCCTAAAGAATGAACAGGCGTGTGTAAATTCTCCTAAAGACTGAACAGGCGATGTAAATTTCCCTAAAGACTGAACAGGCTTATGTAAATTTCCCTAAAGACTCAACAGGCGTGTGTAATTTCTTCTAAAGACTGAACAGGCGTATGTAAATTCCCCTAAAGATCTACAGGCGTATGTAAATTCTCCTAAATACTCGACAGGAGTGTGTAAATTCCCCTAAAGACTCAAAAGTCGATGTAAATTCCCCTAAGACTCAATAGTCGATGTAAATTCCCCTAAAGACTCAACAGGAGTGTTTAATTCCCCTAAAAACTGAACAGGTATATTTAAATTCCCCTAAAATCTGAACAGGCATATGTAAATTCCCCTAAAAACTGAACAGGCATATGTAAATTCCTCTAAAAACTGAACAGGCATATGTAAATTTCCCTAAAATCTCAACAGGCATATGTAAATTTTCCTAAAATCTGAACAGGCATATGTAAATTTCCCTAAAATCTTCCCTAAAATCTGAACAGGCATATGTAAATTCCCCTAAAACTGAACAGGCATATGTAAATTCTCCTAAATCCAGAACCATTTGTAACACTACCGAAAGAACACATTGTGTGCATTGTTTTTCTTCAGGTATTGTAGGTCTGTAACTATCAATTTAGAAGTCGACTCTCCTTGAAGGCTTTCCCTTGGCTTCTTTTGTGCATTGTCATTTGCTTTTCATTTTCCCTCTCTAGTTATTTATCGACGCTAGAAGACATAGATATTTATGAAATATCTATGCTTTCTAACTAATGCCTTTGTTATGTTAATTTTTAATAATGTTGGTGGTAAAGAATATCCCTGTCGATGACCTTTGGTAACTTGGAATCCACGTGACAACTATCTTCCTATTTTAATTTTTTATATAGAATCGGAATATAAGCTTTGAATTGCACTTTTGAGAGTATTGCTGAAATTGAAGAACTTTAAAATTTTGCCATAATTTTTTTCCAAGGAACACTGTCGTAAGATTTTTGTAATAAAAATAAATAAATACCTAAATTAATGAAATGGAATGGAATGGAATTAATGAATACATCTTCTGTAGATATAATATTCTGAAAACCTCATTGATTTTTACAAAAAAAAAAAGTAATTCCATAATTTCCATATATACTTACTTACTTACTTGCTTACTTACTTACTTACTTACTTACTTACTTACTTACTTACTTACTTACTTACTTACTGGCTTTTAAGGAACCCGGAGGTTCATTGCCGCCCTCAAAGCCCGCCATTGGTCCCTATCCTGAGCAAGATTAATCCATTCTCTATCATCATATCCCACCTCCCTCAAATCCATTTTAATATTATCTTCCCATCTATGTCTCGGCCTCCCTAAAGGTCTTTTTCCCTCCGGCCTCCCAACTAACACTCTATATGTATTTCTGGATTCGCTCATACGTGCTACATGCCCTGCCCATCTCAAACGTCTGGATTTAATGTTCCTAATTATGTCAGGTGAAGAATACAATGCGTGCAGTTCTGTGTTGTGTAACTTTCTCCATTCTCCTGTAACTTCATCCCTCTTAGCCCCAAATATTTTCCTAAGCACCTTATTCTCACCCTCTCTCAATGTGAGAGTCCAGGTTGCACACCCATAAAGAATAACAGGGAATATAACTGTTTTATAAATTCTAACTTTCAGATTTTTTGACAGCAGACTGGATGATAAAAGCTTCTCAACAGAATAATAACAGGCATTTCCCATATTTATTCTGCGTTTAATTTCCTCCCGAGTATCATTTACATTTGTTACTGTTGCTCCCAGATATTTTAACTTCTCCACCTCTTCAAAAGATAAATTTCCAATTTTTATATTTCCATTTCGTACTATATTCTGGTCACGAAACATAATCATATACTTAGTCTTTTCGGGATTTACTTCCAAAAATATCTCTTTACTTGCTTCCAGTAAAATTCCCGTGTTTTCCCTAATAGTTTGTGGATTTTCTCCTAACATATTCACGTCATCCGCATAGACAAGCAGCTGATGTAACCCGTTCAATTCCAAATCATAATTTCCATATGATATAGAAAATATTAGTTAGGGTTCAAATAGAATCTTGATGACCAAACTTATTGGCGTCTATTTTATAAAATAAATACGACTTCGCTTGGAGCCTGATCTGCAAGCCATCAGACCGCTACCGCCTGGCGCTCCATCTCCTAACTCCACTTATCTCCGGTTGTGCACTTGGCGAAACACTTCCGTCCATTTCATCAATTCTTAATGACTTCCTGACCTCTCTCGTTACTACATCATTCTTTTCGCGTTTCTCCTATTTCCTCCCCTTCACTCAACTAGTAATCACCCTTACAATAGGGCGTCCACCCTAAAAGCGGAAGAGAAAAAATCGATCGGCACAAAAGTGACATTTTTAGCTTCCAGTTAACTCTCACCTCACAAATTACACCTTTCAGTGACAAAGGAGACATTACGTTCAATCTACCGGCCTCCCTGCATCCCATTCAGTCCTTATGATAGGCAAATTAATTGTAATTTAGTAACTGCTATCCGGCAGGCTTAACTTATCTATTGCCTCAAGCTTTGGGAAGCGATAAGTTCATATGTCATCTTTTACGGCTCAGAAGTCTTTCAACTGTGCTCCATGCATGGGACGACACTAACAGAAAATAAATTTTGAATTTAATAAGGTTTTCACGTCATGCGATGCAATGCATAAGTACGACCAAACGCACGTAACATCAGACCTGCCAACTACGAGAGATGAAATGCGGGAGATGGAAATATAGTTGAGAATATTCTTGTAATACAAGATTACAAGATTTTTATTACAAGCAAAAATTACATACAATAACAAAGATTTTACAATACTATTGTAATACTCCTATATGAATATTCTTCAAAATTCGAAATTGATTACTAATCCCATAGTCAAATAGTCTACATATTACAAATTATTGTATAAATATAAGGTAACTGGGTCACACCAGAAAAAGCAAGATGCTTGAGGTCGGGTGTGACCAATAATGAAAACTGAATAGAAGAAAAAATAATAATAATATAGTAATAATAATAATAATAATAATAATAATAATAATAATAATAATCTGATTAAAACTGATAATTGTAACCACACATAAAGTTTAAAAAGAATAAGAAAAAAACAAAAACAAACGAACAAAACAGTACCATAGCCTATACATGAACATACTAAGTTTAAGAATACAACATTGTTAAAGTGACAGAAAAAAATAAATAAAGAATAAGAATTTACACGATTATAATTTTAAAAACAGTTGAAGCAGTTGTTTTTTGAATAATGTATTGTTTAATAATTTTAGTTTAGGATTCCTCTTTATAAAATCATTATATAATCTTGGACCGTAATTAGAACTGTGCCTTAGACCTGCTTCAGTCTTACATTTTGGTTCAATGAGGGGGAGCGAAATATTGTATCTTCTGGTGTTGTGGCCGTGATCGGATGATATAAATTTAGCTCGATATTTATGGTAGTGATGCAAAATAGTGTACGTATAAATTTGCTTGATATTTAAAACATTCAATTCTTTATATATGAGATGAGTTGGATGATCAAGTTTTCTTCTTAAACATATTTTAATAATTCTTTTATGTAGTAATATTAATGGGCGAATAACAGTAATGATATTGACACTGATAATGATAATAATAATAATAATAATAATAATAATAATGATAATAATAATAATAATGAAAATATAATAATAATAATAATAATAATAATAATAATAATAATAATAATAAATATGCACAATAGTAATTCTCTTAATTTTTACGAAAATTCCCTGCATGTGTGTCAGAATGTTCAATATTGAACACTAAGTGCAATTTTACTAAAGAAATTCACAGCAAAACTCTGAAAGCTGTAAAGTTTACGAAAATGATATGGACTATTTCATTTTTCCTAAGGAAAGATCAAAAGGTATTACTTACTGATAAAATAAGAGGCCTACAAAATTTTGTAGTCTTTCGATCATTTCAGCAATATCTCTTAGCAGAATAAAATGATTTTACCCTCTACATTTCAAGCTATACCAAGATGCAGTGTCTATTGCTCGAAAGCATAGCAAACCTGGCTATTTTTTTAACTATCACCTACAATCCACAATGACCTGAAATAGCTGTTGCTTTACTCCCACATGAAAAACTCACTGATCGTCCTGACATTGTTACTTGCGTTTTCGCGTTGAAACTCAAAAACTGAAGGGGGATAAGTTCAAGAAAAAATATTTGGCATAAAAAAACATTCAGAGGGAGTATGTTTCATTATAATGGAAGCAAATAACTTTCAAAATGTCTGGTATTCTTCATTGCAAATAAATCTGAAAAATGTTTATTTGAACGTCTAATGAACTTAGTTTGTAGCATTTGCTGCACAAGCCACTAGTTGTGTATATTATACATAGTTTTCTGTCGAATGGCAGGTCTTTCATTCCAAAGTCAGCATTCTCCAGTCTTTCCTATTTTCTGCCTTCCTCTTAGTCTCTGCATATGATCCATGGTATATCTTAATGTCATCTATGATCTGATATCTTCTTCTACCCCGAACTCTTCTCCCGTTCACCATTCCTTCCAGTGCATCTTTCAGTAGGCAGTGTCTTCTCAGTCAGTGACCCAGCCAATTCCTTTTTCTCCTTCTGATCAGTTTCAGCATTATTCTTTCTTCACACACTCTTTCTTATTCTGTGTCTCCATTTCACACGCGCCATTTTTTTATATCTACATTTCAAGTGCTTCCAGTCGCGTGTCTCCACTTCATCATAATGTCCATGATTCTGCATCATACAATGCCACACTTCACATAAAACACTTACTAGTCACTTACAAGGAGAGGACACGCTCTGTATATCACCGAATTAAATCAGATTTTGTGACATGAAAGTACAAGACACACTGTTTAAAGTCATACCTGGTATGGGTGGCCAATGACCCCTCGTTTTGGAAATATTGGCAATTGTTTGTTACATACTTCCATTAGGTGCCTAATAAGGAAACATTAGAGTATGTAATGGCGTAGCTCATGTGGTTGGATGCTGAGTGGTCATCCAGACAACCCGAATTCAAATCCTAATGCCTTCTCATTTTTTAAAGCTTGATATTATTATTATTATTATTATTATTATTATTATTATTATTATTATTATTATTATTATTATTATTATTATTATTATTTTAATTCACTTTCAGTTGTCAGTTCCTATATTCAAAGCCATGTTGAAATATGCGTGGTATGCATCAAAATTGATAAACGAACGAGAAGTGTTTGTGAATGTGAAGGATATCTGTTTCACAGCAGAAGTGCGGAAAAATGTGTGTGACTGTGGACAACCTTCTTTCATTTGCTGTGCATGGTGCAGGAAATATGTATGTTTTGTGTGTTTTTATGACATCATAATGAATGGGGTACAAAATGAAATGGAATAGCTGCTACAGAAATAGAACAGACACCAGTGACACATCTTACCTTCCTACGTGAGCAGTATTTCATTGTTTATCCTTTGCAATACAGTGTTAGTTAATTAGTAATTTGTTTAAAAGATGATGAAGCATTCAATACATTGAGAAATATGATATAGGTATGTAAATAGGTAACTGTGAAAAAAATATAGGACCATTTAAGATTCGAATTCAGGTTGCCTGGATAACAACTCAGCATCCAACCATATGGGCTACGCTGTTACACAGGCTAATGCTTCCCTATTAAGCACCTGACGGAAGTATGTCACAAACAATAGCCAATATTTCCAAAACGAGGGGTTATTGGCCACCCATATCAGGTATGACTTTAAACAGTACGTCTTGTACTTTCATCTCACACAATCTTATTCCATTCGGTGCTATACAGAGCATGTCCTGTCCTTGTTAGTTATTTTTCCAGAGGTCCGCAGATAATGTTCCTTTTTCTATTAAAAGCTTCCTTTGCCATTGCTATCTTCCTTTTGACTTCCTTGCAGCATCTCATGTTACTGCTTATTGTACACCCCATGTAAGTTAGGTATTTGAATCTATCCATTTCGACGGCCGAGTTCAAAAGGAAAACAACTCAGAATTTATGGCTTTGAGAAACCTGAATTTTAAAGCTTAATGTTGATGTGAAAAATCCAATTAACACACTCTTATAGTGTAGGCCTATATAAAACTTCATTAACAGAATTTGGAGTAATTAAAAAAATTCTTTGATTTTTCACAGGAACATAAATCTTTAAAATGCAGGTTTCTCTAAACTTTAAATTTTGAGTTGTTTCCCTCTTTAGCTTGACCATCGACGTGTTCTACTGTCTCATATCGAATTCGTACATTTACCTTCTTTATTTTTCTTCCGGTAACCATGGTTCCTGTCTTGTACGGCATCGTATTCCACAAACATTGTCTTCTATTGAAAGTATTAAATACCAACTTTACGGATAAATCTCCATGTTCAGGACGAGAAACGAACCCGATATCTCATTATTTATAGTCAGGAATGCTGAATGCTAGGACTTGAAGTCGTATGTTATTGAATCTGCTTATTATGTCGTCATTTTTAATACAGGTTGATCCGTTTGGGTATGGATAAAATGAAAACTTAAAACATTTAGTACTAAACTTTATTTGTTGAAACTTCGGGCATACAACAATGAAAGATGGGAGATTCCTCAGAGCTCAACATGACCCCCATTGCGCACCTGCTCAACTCATAACGGTGATGCAGTTCAGCCCATAAGACGGGTGATTTGTTGAAAAGCTTGAATAATTTTTACTCTCAGGTCATCAATGTTCCTGGGTTTCTGTGAATAGACAATGTCTTTAACAAAACCCCACACGAAGAAGCCAGGAAGGGCTAGATCTGGGGAGTTTGGGGACCAAGTCAGGAGATAGCTGCTTCTCGTACTGGGTTTTGCCTGTGACCTCCTGCATGTTTTTTTTTAACACAGAACCTATTTCTACAAATGTTCGATACCACAACATTATGGAATCGTATTTAGGTACATTACGCACACCATACTCACATAGAAATTCCCTTGAACTCTTTTAACACTATCAAATTTAGCATACCAAAGAACACATTGTGCCCGCTGTTGATTTGTAGTAGCCATTTTAATCATGTACGATTTTCATTTGTCCTTTCAGATTATGCGTTGTTGATTGCCATATATGGAAACTTCCATCTTTTAATCATAATATAACCAGCAAGAAATTTTTCCTATTATCATAATAGCTTTATAATAATAAATTAATGTTATCCATACTCAAACGGATCAGGCTGTAGCATTGATAGATAACAACAACTTTTGTATATGCATGTAATATAACCATTATGTATCTAAAGTTCCATTGTATTCTACGAATACTACTAGTAAAACTGCCTTATTCTATACTGCAATTTCGTATTCTGTGGTAGTCTACCGAAGCTTTACTACTCTGAAATGAAATGAAATGATTAGCCTAAAAGTGTCCCGTTAAGGGCAAAGGCCTCCTCCTATAGAGGGAAAGCTCTATTTGTGTCACGCGGTGAGCTACTCCGCGTAAGAGGTGTTTACAACTTTGGAATTGTTCACTTGGTTCACATTTTGCATGTTGGATATTGTTCGCTTGTTTCTGTCGCACTGGTTTTATCGCTGTTCACTTGTCTTCTTAGGTTTTTCCAGTCTTCCCTATGTCTTGCTCTGCTTGACCAATGGCTTCCTACACGTTCACTGAAGAGGTCGTCCCATCTTCTTCTTGGACTTCCGCGTGATCTTTTGCCAATGCGGGGATCCCATAGTGTGACTGTCTGCGTCCATCTTCCGCCTCTATGTCGTGCAACATGGCTTCCCCACTTTCATTTGGTGTTGGTGGCTTGCAGTGCTGGATCTATAATTGCTAACGTATTTTGTAGTACTTCGTTTGGAACTCTGTCCCTCAGTGATAAGCCTAGTATCTTTCTTTGGCATATTTGGAGACTGTTACGAAGTTTGGCAGTGAGAGACCATGTCTGACACCCATATAACAGTACAGGAGTTACGCAGGACTCCAATATTTCTATTCTGAGTTTCTTGCTGAGTGTTCCCTCCAGTACGATGAACTTGAGAGTCCAGAATGCCTTCCACGCGAGAGAAATCCTTCGTTTTATTTCCTTCTCTGTCTTCTGGTGTAAGGAGACTAGCTGTCCTAGGTATACGTATTCAGATACGTATTGTAGTTCTGCACCATCAATTATTATGGGTGACTCCGGCCTGTTCGACATTACTTGTGTCTTGGTCATATTCATCAGGAGGCCTGCTGATCTGCTGGCGTCGCATAAATCTTGGAGCATTGACTGCAGTTCTCTGGGTGATTTGGCGAACAATACGACGTCATCAGCAAACCTAAGATTATTTAGTCTGCTGCCATTGATGTTTATTCCACAATTTCTGTTCCAGTTCAGTTTGCGAAAGATGTTTTCAAATACACTTGTGAATAATTTTGGGGAAATTGGGTCTCCTTGTCGCACTCCTCTTTTGAGCCTGAATGGTCGTCCTTCGATCTCGGTTTTCGCTTTGGCACAGCTTTGATTATACAGTTTATTTAGTATCGTGATGTATTTGTTGTCGACTCCCTGCGTATGTAGTGCTTGCATTACACTAGAATGTTCAACCGAGTCGAAAGCTTTGCTATAGTCTACAAAGGCCAGGTATACTGTTAAATGAAATTCTTCAGTTCTGGCATTACTCAACATTATTCCAGAGGTAGTAATGAACACTTTTTGGAAATATGCCACGGGAATTAAACAGAGTTTAGGTGTTTTACTCGCGGCTCTGACGTCATAAACATGAAATGTCCGTATATCACGTTTAAAACATTTAAACATATGAGTATATACTGCGTTTAATAATCCTTGGTCAGCGTTTTAGTCCAGGTCCACAGAAATATGATATATTTAATAACGTGTGCATATATTTGTAAGCAGCTTGAAAAATAATTGGCCTGCTTCTAAGCCCTGCAGTTATGTAAACATATGAAAAGCCGGGTAATTTCCTGAATTTTGTTGTTATTCCGGTGGTGGGAGAGAGATGAATCAGAACCCTTGCCATTTCTATAAAATAGTAATTTTTTTATTCCTCCACAAACGGAAACTTTATTTGTAAATGGAGGCGGGTTCATCCCGGCTGAAATGAACATTATGTTAGTCATTTAGCTGCCTCATCAGTTATGTAAATGTCGTCTCGCAGAGTAACTTCACGTGGAATGAGGTCACAATCTGCGAGATGCGCGTGTAATGTGTAATTGGACTCCACCAACATTGCTGACCTGCTCTCATGTGTGGAATAAATTGTACTGTTAAAATTGAGCCAGTCTGCTCCACAGCAAATATTCAGTTGCTGCTGTCACATTGTTGCGCGAGTTCATTTCTGTTTCACCCCTTTGGTTCAGTTAGAGACAGATCCGTGCACGCTTTGCCCGTACGAGCATGCTTTTGCCCCACTGGCAAGGTTCAATTCAATTCAATTCAATTTATTTGGCCATTAGACATACAGTTTTAGGCTTCGTCAGAATACATTTAAAAACATATAAATGTATTTAAAAAAAAACACTAATAGAAGAAACAGTAAAATTTAAATAATACAATGAAAACATGAAATAATTTGAAACTTTTAAATTAAAGAAAACTAATTAAATTGCAATTAAACTTATTTACAGTATTAAAGTACAATTTCATACAAATTTGTGTTGAAAAACTCAGCAACAGAATAAAAAGGATTATTTAATAACCAATTGCAAAATCTAGTTTTGAAGCTATTGATTGGTAATTTATAATATTGACTTGGGAGCTTATTATATAATTTCATCCCCATAATTAAAAAGTTTGTGTTGCTATTGTGCAATCTACAATATGGAATATTAATTTTTTCACTATTTCTAATTTCATGATCATGCATATTGGCCACTAATGAGTAATTGTCAATATTTTGTCGAGTGTAAAGTACTAGATCATATATATATATATATATATATATATATATATATATATATATATACACACACACAGTGAAACCTGTCTAAAGCGGCCATCTGAAGTTACCTTGTAAAATGGCCGTTTTATCAGGTGGCCACTTGATTAAGGTTGCGGTTTTTTATGAATCAGGATGAAAGTACTGAATTTCATTTACTTTTTAGTACTGTGCGCGTACAACAATCGTGCATATTAATGTCAGCCTCTTCCACTCTTGCAACTAGCCTTTTCAAAACTCAATTTCTTCGCCCTCGCACACTTGAACCATTCGTAAACGAAATCATTCACATTACTAAACACAGATTCTCTCTTCTTTTTTAGCTACCATTCTTTTAATATTTCATATTAATTATACCGTGTATTTGTGTCCTTTCACATTTGAATATCTCTGCAATTTTTCTCGCAGATGTTCCCTTCTCACTTCCTTCAATCATTTTTCGTCTTACCTCTAAACTTAATACCACTCCAGATTTATTGTTAGACATTATTTCTCTCTCAAACTAACGTCACAGTTCCTCCGAATCAACTGAATAAAAAGAAGAACAATTCGTAAAAGCTGGTCCAAATAGAAAAAGATGGAAAGAGGAGAAAAAAATTTAAAAAAATTCGAATGGTTAACTACTGACCTAAAACATATTGTGACATTTTCGATAGAAAAAGTCCGTGCTTCAATCCTTTAAAAACGAGTAATAATTTATAGCTGTGCAGGGTCGGTGTGGAAAGTGACAAAAGAGTCATAAAACAGTAACCAACTAACCCCAAGATATGGAAGGTGTACTGTTGTACACTTAGCTATTGTCCTCGTGATATTGCTCTCTGTCCTCTAACCATCGAAAAAATAGGTCAGACAGTATCCGTGAAAAGATTTTTTGTTGGACAGTGACTGTCATAGTCAGGTTCCAATCCAAACAGACCCTGGCCGCTGGCCGAAGCATGAGGTGGCCGCTAAATAAAGAGACAATTTGTATTGATCTTATGGCAAATTCAATTGGTTCCAGAGAAAATTGGCCTTTTGGCCAGGTGGCCGTTTAAATGAAGTGACCGCAAAGGCAGGTTTCACTGTATATATATATATATATATATATATATATATATATATATATATATATATATATATATACAAATTTATGATTGTTAAAATTCGTGATTGTATGAAAAGTGGCCGACAGTGTTCCAGATAGTTTGATTCACATAAAATTCTAATGGCTTTCTTTTGTAAAATCAAGACGCTTCCAATTTTGGATTCCATTTTCCCAGAAAATTAGGGCATATCGGATTATCGACTGAAAGAAAGAAAAGTAGGCTCATCTTAAATAATTTTGAGAAACGCAAGTCGTTAATTTCTTTAAAACTCTTGATAGATTTGTGCATATGTATTCGATGTGCTTATCCCATGTTAAACTGGAGTCTATAAAAAGTCCTAGAAACTTTGTGTAGTTGAGTCTGTTGTCCTTATTTATTAGATAATTTAGGCTGAGAGTTATGTTGATAGTTTTTTCTTGATTAAGTAAGAAACAATTAGATTCAAACCATAAAGCCATCTGTGATAGAGTGTCGTTGTTGAGAGCATGTAATTGATTTAGAGCAGAGGAAGAACATAGGAAAGTATCCCACTTCGCCGCATCATTGACGTGCATTGTAGAATTTTATGACACGGAATGTTTTAAAGTTCAAGAAATAAATGAAGGGTACAGGGGGAAAACAATGAATGTCACGTTTCTGTTAAGGGTGAAATAATGATCACCTTCAGTATAATACAGCAGTCTAGCATATACAGTCACGAAGCTCAATATGTAATCAATATGCATCCATAGATAGTTGCTAACCACTAAGATCGCTACTATCGTCTCATTACAGACAATGCGAAATAGTACCTGCACAGTCTATTGTTCCTAGCAACCTTAATAACTCAAGCTTCGTGACTATATACTAGACAGTGATAATACTGCAAAATTCATTGCTGTTCGTATTGAAATGAAGAAAAGTATGACTGTTTCCTTGGTGATAATCCTCCTTTTTTAAATTTTAATAAGAACAACACTAATGTTTATAGTAATCTCTTAAATTAGATAATATCATCACCCTTAACAGAATTGTGACATTCATCGTTTTCCCGTGTACTCTTCAAATGATATAGGCTAATACATGAACTACAATATTATCAGGAGATCACGGAACTTTATACACTAAAAACCTCTGAAGATATGTATGCAATTATGCAGTAAAAACTGTTTAAATATGCGCTAAAAATTGAAATATATACAGTAAAAGTACACTTTAGAGGTTTATTTGGTTTAATAATGAGATGTGAGTAAAATAGTATAAAGTAACAATCATAATAATTTATTAAAACTTTTTCTCTGTAAGTTAAATCCCAGATCACATATATAACAGATTGCTCATCCCTATGTTAAAATCGGTAGCACTTTGAAGAGAACAACCGCCAGGATCGCTACCAGTCCGTAGTAAACCAACACGAGATGGCAGTACAGTCGCTAATGCAATTCAAATGGGAGTTATGACGTGACTCCTTATGTAACAACTAGATGGCAGCATAGTAAACCTGACAAAAGTTGTTACCGTCAAAGCTTATAAGGTCGAGCAATATGGGTATATATGAAATTTGTTTGGGAATCATTTCATATCCAGAAATGGAGACATTCTCTGGCCTACACGATCCCCGATTTAAGTCCATGTGATTTCTTTTAATGGGGTATCTAAAAATTAAGGTATACGCAAACAAACCACGAAACATTGTACAACTGAAGATAGCAATTCGTGAAGAAATTTCAAACACCACAGTCGAAATGTTGCAAAGTGTAATGAGAAACTTCAAAGAGCGATTACAAGAATGTATGCACTTCGTGGAGGGCATTTGAAGAATGTCATTTTCAAGGAGTAGTGGTTACATGGTAATGGCATACTATATTTTATATTTTCAAATAATGAAAGTTAATTTAATACAATATCTGTACTTTCGTTTCATTATTTAAAAATCTTCCGTTTCCTTGGCCCACTTTGTATAACTCATCGTTCTAGCGAACTACCGTCCCGAAGAGAAGTCTTAAGAGTCAATTTTGAGAGAGAAACGGGTTCAGTGTTCCATTCTGTAGTAGGTCGATGCTCTTTTACTTCTACTGCAGCAGGACTATCTGTGAGTTTACGACGTATTAACCATTTTGTTTGAGTGCAGCTGTCAGAAATAAGTTTCTCTTTCACTTAGTGCCCTATCTTAATCGATTGGGACTTACACACAAAAACACTCCAACAGGAACAGTGTCCAGCTTTAGAACAGGTATCGAAAATCGATTAAAAGTATTGGATGAAGTAGAGCCTTTGATTCGAGTCACGTATTCAGGTGAGACATTCACTTTCTGCCGGAAAAATCGTGGAAAATACCATGCACCCTTTCTCAAAATTGTGGACGTGGTAGCAATAAATCAGTGGTCCCCAAACCGCCCACCATGTTCCGTCTGTCGAGGTCATTGGAAGTAGGTAATGACCAGGCAGTGCATTTTCGTTCCCAAACGTATAGCGGATCGAGTGGTTTCTTCTGGTAGCTACATCTGTTACGTCACGTGGATGCGTAAGCAAGGTCGAATTTCAAACAGGTACGCATGGGGTCATTAAATAATAATGATGTAATGTATTATAAATATGCCCTTGTAACGTCATATGACGTAGAAACAACATTCTCTTAGTTTAAACAAATTTTATGTGATGTTCGTAAAAGATTTGCATTTCAAAACTTCACACTATATGTTTTTGTCCACCGTAACGAAGTTGATTTCGTTAAATGAATTAATTGAATATATTTCATATAGAGTACTTACAGTTAATGTGTATCATGTTTACTATTACTTACTTACTTACTTACAAATGGCTTTTAAGGAACCCGGAGGTTCATTGCCACCCTGACATAAGCCCGCCAACGGTCCCTATCCTGAGCAAGATTAAACCAGTCCCTACCATCATATCCCACCTCCCTCAAATCCATTTTAATATTATCTTCCCATCTACGTCTCGGCCTCCCCAAAGGTCTTTTTCCCTTCGGTCTCCCAATTAACACTCTATATGCATTTCTGGATTCGCCCATACGTGCTACATACCCTGCCCATTGTTATGCCGTTCCCATCTAACCTAACCTCTTGTACTCCCACGAAGTCTATTCTATATCTAGCTAGTTCTTTTGCTACTTATGTTACCCTCCCTGTTCTATAAAGGCTAGTTACGTTCCAAGTGCCAAATCTTATAACCTTATTCCTTTGCTATGGTCGTGCCAGAGAAACAGTCCTATTCCGAGGCTTATTGTAGGGATTCATAACAAGCTGTCTTTTACGGTGATGGGTTGTTAGCCCTTTGCCCAGCCCCCTAAGCTGGAGGACCACTGTTTACTATTATGTTGTATAATATATATTGTATACTATGTATATATTGTGTGCTATTATATGCAATATATTGTATATGTATATATTGTATAGAACATAATAGTAAAAAAAACATAATACACATTAACTGTAAATACTCTATATGAAATATATTTAATTAATTCATCTAACTAAATCAACTCCATTACGGTGAACAAAAACATATACGAGTATATTCTGAGATTATGAAATTCATATCTTTAACTATAACTGCCAGTAAAAATTTGTTTAAGCTAAAACAAAAACGTTCTTCCTACCTCACATGACGTTACAGGGACAAAATAATTATAACAAAAATCCATATACAATATTTATATTTTACACAATATATACAAATAATTCGTTTATCAAAACCTATCCCGTTGCAGTGAACGAAAACATATACTCCGAGGTTATGAAATGCAGATATTTTACGAACATCACATAACATTTGTTTAAACTAAAAGAATGTTGTTTCTACGCCATATGACGTTACAGGGGCATATTAATAATACATTATATCATTATTATTTAATGACCCCATGCGTACCTGCTTGAAATTCGACCTTGCTTACGCATCCACGTGACGTAATAGATGTAGCTACCAGAAGAAACTGCTCGATCCGCTGTACGTTTGGGAACGAAAATGTGCTGCCTGGTAATGATATAGGTCTCATTTCTTATTTTTCCTAATCAGGATTTGGGAAATTAGTGTCCTTTTTGAATTCGAAACCGGTCTTCGTATGGTTCTAAGCCTCCTTTTCTCCGTAAGATGAACAGTAGGCCTATCTTCTAAGGCTAAATAAAAAATATTTTACTATATTATACAGTGTGTTTCAGAATCGAATACAAACTGTGAGCCATCATTTATCAGACAGCATGGGGTCGCCGGCTCATCTTTATCTCGCTACTCGATGATCAACTCTTCTTAGTAACAACTGTTAAAGAAAAAAGTAAAACTTTATTATTTCTTATAGTACAACAGTTGTTTAAAGTGTCTTCCATCCACCTGCAAAATTCACAGCGAAGCTCCATGGACTGTCTCTCTTTTTCAAAAATATATTAAGTATCACGGATTGTATTGCTATCATAAACTTTTGACCTAAGTCCTACTGGTCGTTGACTACAGCGACGTAAACCAAATTACTCATGTGATCCCACAAAAAAATAAGACCAGACAAGTAAAATCTGGTGACCTTGGTGGTCAAGTAATCTGTCCAACAAGACCAATCCATCGGTCGGGAAAGGTAGTATTGAGGAAATGACTTATACGCTGGAAAATATAGTGCCACCAGAAGCAAATTTATCAAACAAAATAGATTTAAAAGGCATAGTGAGGACCGATAAGCTAATACATAGAAATTAGGAATAGTCAGGGTGCGTATGTGCTTATCTGCTTAACAAATATTGGTTTTTATAATACTTGTCACATTAATTTATTCAGTTTAACGTTTTCGGCTTAAATAAGCCATCTTCAGAAAAAGTTTTATGCCTAATTACATGAATGGAGTTGGTACATGTGTGTGTAGTACAATATAAATAAATTAGTTAATTATAAGTCTCTGCCGTGACAATATTGAACATAAATTGATGAAAATGTTAAAACAAGGACTACAGTGAAACCTGTCTAAAGCGGCCATCTGAAGTTACCTTGTAAAATGGCCGTTTTATCAGGTGGCCGCTTGATTAAGATTGCGGTTTTTTTTATGAATCAGGATGAAAGTACTGAATTTCACTGACATTTTAGTACTGTGCGCGTACAACAATCGTGCATATTAATGTCAGCCTCTTCCATTCTTGCAACTAGCCTTTTCAAAACTCAATTTCTTCGCCCTCCCACACTTGAACCATTCGTAAACGAAATCATTCACATTACTAAACACAGATTCTCTCTTCTTTTTTGGCCACCATACATATTTTCCTCCCATTCTTTTAATATTTCATCTTAATTATACCGTGTATTTGTGTCCTTCCACATTTGAATATTTCTGCAATTTTCTCGCAGATGTTCCTTTCTCACTTTCTTCAATCATTTTTCGTCTCACCTCTAAACTTAATACCACTCTAGATTTATTGTTAGACTCAAACTAACGTTACAGTTCCTCTGAATCAACTGAATGAAAAGAAGAAAAATTCGTAAAAGCTGGTCCAATAGAAAAAGATGGAAAGAGGAGAAAAAAAAATAAAAAAAAATTGAAAAAAAATTCGAATGGTTAACTACTGACCTAAAACATACTGTGACATTTTCGACAGAAAACGTCTGTGTTTCAATCCCTTAAAAACGAGTAAAAATTTATAGCTGTGCAGGGTCGGAGTGGAAAGTGACAAAAGAGTCATAAAACAGTAACCAACTAACCCCAAGATATGGAGGGTTTACTGTTGTACACTTAGCTATTGTCCTCGTGATATTGCTCTCTGTCCTCTAACCGTCGAAAAAATAGGTCAGACAGTATCCGTGAAAAAAATTTTTGTTGGACAGTGACTGTTATAGTCAGGTTCCAATCCAAACAGACACCGGCCGCTGGCCGAAGCATGAGGTGGCCGCTAAATAAAGAGACAATTTGTATTGACCTTATGGCAAATCCAATTGGTTCCAGAGAAAATTGGCCTTTTGGCCAGGTGGCCGTTTAAATGAAGTGTCCGCAAAGGCAGGTTTCACTGTATATGAGCCATGGTCATAGATTATTAAAATACTAAAATGTTAAAACACGTGCAATATTGTTACAAATGGAATGTGTTGGACCATCTGTGGCATTTCCAATGCTGACTAGAGTGAAGATGATTCAACTGTAAAGCGGAAAGAATATGGGTATCAAAATGTGGCCAATATAACAAACATAATGAGGAGGTTACATACAAGAACATGTTTGTTAAGCAGATAAGCACAGACGGACCCTGACTATTCCTAATTTCTGAACAAAATAGAGTTTTCTGTAGAAAGTGGAGGTAATTGTTTTATGTTGCATTTATAATCGATATAAAATTAATTCGTATTTTCACAAATCTAATTTACTTTCAAAGATCGCTAACTGAACATAAAAATCCAATTCTGGAGGATCAGAAATTGAGTCGTTATCTCTAGGCTAAGGCCATATAAAGACTGCTGTAGCCACGGAAAACTGTTGTGTGCATTGAGTCTTATCGAAAAACGATATCCCGCACATTGCCGCAGTCCATTTATTATTGTATTTGTTCTCAAAATTCTGCTGCTATAATGTGGCATGAGCACGTTTGCTTTGCTCTTCAAATTTCTACTAAAGTCAGAGTGAAAATTTCCTCTGTACTGTTTTGAGAACACAATTTAAAGTCATAATTTTAATATTTATATCGAGAAACAACTTCATGAGTCTGAAGAAATAACCAGTAATTGAGGTGTCAGGTTCCAAAATCCTTCTTGTCCAGTTATTATGATTTTCCATAAGCAACAAAGCATTTGTGTAAAGTATTTTGGGCAAGATGCTGATTGGAACCGCACACTGATCTATGCAGGTTCTAAAATTGAAACGTAGGGATTTGAGGGTATTTGGAACCAAAACAAGTAATTGGCCTTCTCTCTTCAAAAGGAGCTACTTTTATGTCTATTTCACTCTGAGTTTTATAAAATACGAGTGTCATACTAAACGTCATGAGCTACCCATTGGAATAAATCTTAATTTTTATTTTTTAGACAAACCAGGTACTTCATCTTAATCTACAGACTTTTCTGTCACTTTTCAACATATTCCCCATTTCTTTGCGCGCATTTTTCCCGCCGTTCTGTAAGTTTGAAGATTCCCTTACTGTAGAAGTCCGTTTCATCTTCCCGAAGACACTGGCGCACTGCTTTCCGGATGTCCTCCAGAGTCTCGTAGCGTTGGCCTCGCAGCTGCTCCTTTACAGAACCGAAAAGATGGTAGGCGGAGGGTGTCAAGTCAGAACTGTAGGAAGCTTACGGAAGAGTTTCTCACCCAAATATTCTGATTTTCTCCACAGTGACACGATCAGTGTGAGGCCACGCGTTATCGTGTTACAGGATGATCTTTCCAGGGCGTTTTTCGCGCAATGCACGACGGAGCTTCAAAACTGTCTGAATATAGCGGACAGCATTTATGGTCTGTACAGGTTCAAGAAATTCAACCAGAATCCATCCCAGAACTCATATCAACTCTTTCCTTGTTGCGTTCCGTGGAGGCAGTTCGAGGGCGACCGCTACGAGGCTCATCTTGGATGCTCGTGTTCCCATCTTCGAAATGTTTCACCCATCTCCTAACACTACTGGCGCACATGCACACATCTCCGTATGCACCCTGAAGTCTGAGGTGAATTTCAGCAGCAGATTTTTCTTTTTTAACAAGGAATTTAATGACAGCACGCTGTCGAACAATGTTGCCAACTCAGAATTCCATTTACCGCTGAACAAGCTTAAAAAAAACCGCTAAACTGTAGTTAAAAAACTCCAGATTTTTCTTCATACATCACTTCCAAATTTGAAATACAAACTATACAGTTTTAGGACCTGAAGAATTTTACAAAAATGTAGACTAAATTATGGAAAGTGTTTATCACTTCGTAGGCTCTGTGTTCTATGCAAAATCGTATGGACGATTAAATCTGAATATTTTGCATTCAATATCACCTTACACCATTTACGTGGAGCTTTCCAACAATCACCGGCAACATCTTCCACCCAATCTTTCAACACATGTTTTTTCACAAATCTCTAACCTTTTATACGTAAGCGATATATTTCTTTAAAATTAAATGAAGTAGATCAAGAACAATATACCGGTACTGGACACTTCGGAAAGGATCACATTCACAATCAGACCAGTCCGTTTGAAATCTGATTTCACACTGACCTGGAGACCTGCCTGCTAACAATGAGTCTGGTTTTAATTTTTAAGTATATGTGTTACATAAACCATAATGCGGAATGATAAATTAAATAATATATAATATAAGACGACATTAAAATTATTGTATATGGATCATATGAGGAGACAAAGAGGAAGGCATAAAATGCTGGGTTTGTAGTGAAAGACCTGCCCATGGGCAGAACACTATGAATGAATGAATGAACCATAATATAAGTTCTCATAAATTAAAATAATAATTCAGTTCTTTATCTACTCTTTATGATTAAACATATCAATTCATTTACAAAAACATTGCATACTTGATTTGGCTAAGAATTTAAGGAATGTGGCATACCTTATTTGTACAACAACAATGGATAAGGCAGGAAATGGATATGGTTGTACCAAATCGAGTTTGCATAAAACATTGATATTTAATACTCGCACAATTAAAAATTGCGATAATACCATATTAATCTCTGGTTTATGATTAACTAATATTGTTGTCGGCAAGTACATATAAAAACAATTATAACATCTTTACAGAAATAAAACTTAAAAATATCGTCTCCCTCTGCCTGGATCATAAAAAAGCGCCAAATTAATAGCTAGCCGCTGACGGTAAAATTCTGTAGCTGACCATAGTCTTGAAAACACCAGATTTAGCTACAAAACCGATGATTTGGCAACACTGCTGTCGAAACGAACCATCATTGTCGACCATTTTGCAAACATTGCCTGTTGTCACATGATAAAGTTACTGACGTCATAATTTATCAATACATAGTGTAAAGTCTGTAGATTACGATCATATAATTGTTTTTGTTACATTGTTGAAATTGAAATAATAACAATGGGTTGATCATGACTTTCAGTACGACCCTCTGAATTAAGCTGAAAAATATTAGTTACATTATAGGTTGTAGGTTTCCGGGTTTTTTCCGCGTCGTCATTGGTTTCTAGAAGCTGACGTTTCGACCATGACTGTAGTTTTCTTCAGAGCTGCAGTGACTTTGATTTTTTTCTTTTTTTTTTTACATTGGGGAATTTAATTGAAGTGAATTTTATTATGGCAGGCAGAGTAACTATCTCATGCCCCCATGTTATATTGCTACCTATGCACTTCATTAGAACCAGGTACCCAGCTTCGAAGCCGTAGTGACTTTTGACCGCCAGCGAGGATGCTATATAGCTGTTTCTGTATTCCTGCCGATCGCTGGTTGGTAGGTTGGTTCTTCTCTCTCCTGTAATTGATCCGATGGTCGTCCATTCATTGTGCGCATTCTACATCGTTGCAGGCAAAAGCAAGGTGACGTTGACTACTAACATTCTGCTCTGGCCTTTCCTAAGGGCCGTCTATCGCGTTGCGGGAACATGAGGTAAGCAATCGTTGTTGTTGTTAGTTCTGTTGAGAAAGGAATTTTTTTAATTAGTCATGTTTAAATTATTTCAGAATTTTTATTTTTAAGGTAGATATGTAGACTTCGTTGAATTGCCACACGCAGCATGCCATCAGGTTGCCGGAATACGGTAGTATAGAGGAGGTGAGCGACCGCCCGGTCTCGTAGTATGAGCAGTTCATGTTAAGAGATATGACCGGTCCAAATAGATAGAGCAGCTACAGCTAATGTATACCTATGTAAGCACTTGTTTTTGCATTACTGTGGTTGGAATAGTCAAAGCTTAAAATTTGTTCAGTGCAGACAAGAATTCAATCAAACATACTACAATGAGAGTGTTGCTGTTCCAAACAATTGACCCTGGAATACCCTTACCTCCGCAGCCAGTCTTGACCCGTTGGGGAACGTGGTTGGATGCTGTTAATTATTATGCAGAACATTACAGCAAAATAATGAAGGTAATTGATGCATTGGATAGCACAGACAGTTTCGCTGTTGCAGCTGTAAAATCATTGCCTTCTGAACAGCCATTGTAAGATATTCTGTTCATTGATTCTAATTTTAAAATCGTGTCCAAAAGCATCATCCTGTTAAAATCGTCTAAACTACAACTCTCAGAAATCCTTAATATAGTGGATAAAGTATCACAAACCGTTATCCAGAATAATAATTCACTAATTTCAGAAAAAGTGAAATGTAAGTTGCGAAATATTATTGCTAAAAATTCTGCCTATTCACAACTTCGGATTATAAATGATGTACTATCAGGTCACGACAAGACGTCTGAAGTTGGTGTACTAAAAAGTAGTGACTTTCCGTTCTTCAAATATGCACGTATTACATCGTGTGATGTTGAACGTACATTTCCCAATATAGAAACTGTTTAAGTGACCATCGGAGGAGATTACTTTGCATTCGCTCAAAATGTACGTAACTCTTCACTCCAATGCACATATTCAAGGATAATGTATCTTATATTAAATTTTAAGAGATTATAGGCCTATATCTCACAATAAAATAATTGTGTATTTACATATTTAGACATTTCCTACTTCAATGATCATTCATTATATTTCTTGAATGCAGGATACAGGTTTTATTGTAACCGCAGTATACTGTTCAGTGTTTACATTAGAGGCATACTCAATTCTCTGCACGCCCTCTTCTCATTCAGTCTATACCGCGTGCGCAGTAAACCTTACGATTCCCGTAGCAATTCCACGAAGTCTATAGATATGTTTAAATTATTTCAAAACTATAATTTAATTATTTCTGTTAAAATCATTTCAAAACAGTAATTTCCAAGTTAATAATGTTTAAATGATTTTAAAACTATAGTTTTTAATAAGTTTGTAACAAAGACGCAGAATCACCGCTATACAATATCTAACTTATTACGTATTTCAATTCGCATTGTAAGCGCTGCAATTGACGTTTGATATTGATCATTGACATTTCAGCCAGACAAAGTCAAGAGCGCTTAGAGGTTAGGCAATCTTCTTAACAACGCACACGATTAAGGTCCAATTGTATAAAACTCCTTGACTAAAGATCAACTTGATCGAAGATCGGAAAGTAAACCGAGTTCAGACACTTCTTCTATTGTATAAAACTTTTCCGCGATCAAATTACCTTGGTTCAAATGCAATCTAAGTTCACGTGAAAAGGATTTGGCAACATCGCATAAACAAGTGAAGTATGTGATGCGCGGGCCATGTTGTACAGGTTTGTTCAGTTTTGCCAAAGTAGCAACTTTAACTCTTTTTCAACGACAATTTCTTTTAACTCTTATATGGCTTAAATAGGTATTTAGCGACCTTTTTAGCACCCCATAGTGACAAAATTTAATCTTTCTTTGTTGATAATGAGAAATCTAGCGACTTTCCAATTACTTTTTGGCGACTTTCCGTACACTCTGTTGGAGAGATTGGTTTGTTTTGTGCATTGTAAATAATGGCGGATAATAAGAAGAAGGTTGACCGTTCTCCAAATTGTTATCATGTTATGGTGTTTGATACTGTTAAACATAATAAAGCTTTATAAAACGACAGTTTTCTTTAGTAATACAGTTAATTGAAAATTAATGTACCTATCATATCCACTAATAGTTAATGGTTGTTATAAACATAATATAATTATAGGTTATGTTATTTGATACTGCTGAACACGATAAAGCCTTATAAAATATAAGAATGTTTGTGTATTAAGGCAAGAAATTGAAATAAATATATCTATTAATATTAATAATAATGGTTATTCTTTTTGCACAATCTGCCACTCGTATATTTCAAACAGAAAAGAAATAACTGAACTTGGATCATCTAACTTAATCGGAGAAATTTCTTCAGTCAAAGTTGACTTTAGTTTAAGACAAATTAATCTCAGATTAGACTTTATAGAACACAAAATTTCAAGTTCAGCTAGAAGGAGGATCAATTTAACCTTTGATCTAAGATTAAATGAATTATACAATCGGCCCTAAAAGCACTGAACTGTCAAAAGTAATATGACGTAGTAAAAGTGTAATAGTCATTTTATTATTGATTTATTTAATAGATTTATTTCTATTGACAGAGTTAAGGCCATAAGGCCCTCTGTTCCACTGAATCAGTATAAGAACAATAGCAAATATAAAAATGACAACAGTACAAAAACAATATAAAATTAAGAAGAAGAAGAAGAAGAAGAAGGAGAAGAAGAAGAAGAAGAAGAAGAAGAAGAAAATGTAGACAAACTTAGTTACATGTACTTCCAAAAGTCAAACAATTATAGCAATGTGAATCGAAGTAATTATTATTGAAATCGAAGTAATTAATATTGCAGAACTCGCGATTACAAATCAAACGAGTGCTTGTACAAATCTGTAACTGTTCTCGATGCCGAGATATTACTGAGAAGAGTCCGCGAGGCACGGCTAATTTTATACGCAAGTTTGGCGCCCTCATGCCCTGAACTACGGGAGGTAGCGTCATTGGGCGTGATCACACAAGTTACATTGGTTCATGACGTAACTACTAACAACATTAGCATTCGTGTGTGGCTCTCAAGCAAACATTCTGATGGGGGCAGATAAAAAAGTTAAATTTTTTTCTTCCACCGTGTTAATAATGTCAAAAGAAGTGCTTATACAAATTTTGGCCACTCGACTGCAGTTACGAGGGCCATAAAAAAATAAGTTCGCCAGGGGCCGTTAATAGAAAGAAAACACAATTTCATAGGACAAATTTACTGGAAAAGACACAGCAATTGTTGAGCTATTTTTCAACATATTTTCCATCGGAATTGAGACATTTCTCATGTCATGGGATCGACAGAGAGAGGTGCAGACGCAGTCAAACGCTGGTTCCGATCTGAGGCGGCTGACAAAAATTGAGCCCATGGTATGACAAATGTCTCAATTCCAGTGGGGGACATGCTGACAAATAGCGCAACAATTTCTGTATCTGTTTCAATAAATATTTCCATGCAATTGTGCTTTTCCCTATACACGGCCCTAGAGAAAATTACTTTGTGGACGGCCTCGTAATTGCGGTCGAGTGACCAAAATGAGTATAAGCAATTGTTTTGACATTATTAACATGGTAGAAGAAAAAAATTAACTTTTTTATCTGCCCCCATCAGAACGTTTGCTTGTCAGTGTTGTTACAGTATTTATGCTCGACCATGCCAAAATGTAGTAATTATACACCTGGTAGTAGTCCTTTAATGCATGCCATTAAAGTACATCTACTAATTAAAGTACAAGTGTTCAGCCCATGACAAGTCCGCTTTGTACCGTTATAAAACCGCAAGTATCGATTATTCTCGGATATGCAATCGAAAGAGATTTAGCGAAAAGTCATGGAGGCTGGAAATCCAATACTGTCGCAGAAGGTTATGTTCTGTTACTATAATAATTAGCGTTAATTGTAAATAATATTAAAATAAATTCAATATGTCATCTCGTTTTTCAATGTCTAATTTAATTTCAATGTTATATCAAAGTTAATATTTAGTTTACTCTGTAGGTTCTTATAGGCTATCAAGGTCAATGTGGGCATCTGTTCCTCGGAAAAAATCAATACTTTCGCTTCTGCGCACATCTCACAATTTACGAGGTATTGCTCAAGGTCAGTTAGATACAAATAAAATGAATAATTTCAAGTTAGAAATATGGTCGAGCATAAAAAGTGGTATGAAACTCGCCTATAATGGTAATTAAGAAGCTCGTTTCATAAACATCCATACTCGCTTCTTAAGTACTATCATTATAGGCTCGTTGCATAATGTACTATTTTGATTCACTACGGATCCCGAAACCGGTGTCCATACTAGGTGAGGGAAGGACGTATTCTACGTTTTTTATTTATTTTATTAGGTTATTTTACGACGCTGTATCAACATCTCAGGTTATGTAGCGTCTGAATGAGATGAAGATGATAATGCCGGTGAAATGAGTCTGGGGTCCAGCACCGAAAGTTACCCAGCATTTGCTCGTATTGGGTTGAGGGAAAACCCCGGAAAAACCTTAACCAGGTAACTTACACCGACCGGGATTCGAACCCGGGCCACCTGGTTTCGCGGCCAGACGCGCTGACCGTTACTCCACAGGTGTGGACCGTATTCTACGTCAAAAATAGTCTTGTAGATGAAACTTTTTCCACCATACAATAAATTGTACTCGAGAAATTGGTCTAAATGAAGGAGATCTTAAAAGGCGTTGAAGATAACAGAGTCTTTACCTCGGATGAGATTGTACAAGGACGTTCTGGTCGGTGGGAATATCAGCCCGACTACGACTACTAGCTATCTACTGCTAAAGCCACCCCTATCTGTACCCTTTAGCGCATTCTGAGGAGTTTTGTAGTATTAACAAAATAGTCGAGAGACATGTCTACGACTAACTAACCCCTTCTAGCTATATCTATTTCCTAACCCTTTTAAACACTGAAAGGATGAAATCTACCCTTAAGCTTTCACATGGTACACTAAGCAATTTGAGGCGATGTGTTGTCCAGATTAGAACAGTGGTAGTTTCGTAAGTTGTACGCGGTACCCAGAACTTAATATGCTATCTCCATTAATCGATGTGGAGAGATACCAGAACTGGGAGTCAATGATCCGTATCCTAAGAAGAACCTAGATTTCAAAACTCATTCTCTTTTCTTTAATTCTCTTTTTTATGGATCGTTTAATCCTTTTCTTTTAGAATCCCTACTGTATCAACTTCGCTGTCTTCTGTTGTGAATCAAGTGGTAAGGTTGAGTTACAAATTCAATCAATTTTTGTTTGATATTTCCGGTAGGAAGGTTGGAATTCACCTCTCTTCTTCAGGAAATCGATACGTGTACTAGCTTATCTCTTGTTTGTATAGTGTATTGTATTGTATTTATTAACATTCCATGGTATTCAAACATTGCTTCACAGCTAGAATATGGAACAAGCCAAAAAACTTAATACTATTATAAAGTCTTAATTTATAGTCACAGTCTAGTTGAAATATATACAGAAGTGGTTTACAATATAGTCTACTAGTACAACACATAGTTTTAGTATCAATTTCATAATCGCTGTTGAATATCATGAATTCACCTACAGAATAGAAAGTGTGAGAAATTAGGTACGTCTTTAATTTGTCCCTAAATAATGTTATGTTTTGAGTTTCATCTTTTATATCGATAGGGAGGCTATTAAAAATGTTTACTGCCATATAACGCACTCCTTTTTGATATCACGATAGACTTGCCAATGGAATATGAAAGTCATTTTTGACGCGTATTTATGCTATGAACTGTTGAATTAGTTACAAAATTTTCACAATTACATACGAGGAAGTATATTAATGAAAAAATATGACAAGCCATGGGCATTATTTTTACTTTTCTTAATACTTCTACACGATTCCCTACATTTGGGACCTTCTATCATTCTAATTACTCTTTTAGTAGTAGGAATATACTGTTACTATCTGTGAAATTTCCTCAGAATATTATTAAAAAATGCCGTAGACCTGGGCCAGTATCGAACCCGCAACCTCGAGCACAGAAGGCCAGCGCTATATAGAGTGTTAGTTGGAAAGCGCTGAGGGAGAAGAACCTTTGGGAATCCCGAGACGTAGATGGAAGGATAACACTAAAATGGATTTGAGGAAGATAGGATATGATGCTAGGAACTGGATTAATCTTGCTCAGGATAGGGACCGATGGCGGGCTTTCGTGAGGGCGGCAATGAATCTCCAGGTTCTTTAATAAAGTCATTTGTAAGTAAGTTGGGTTTTCACTCGGTGGTAGTTACAAAAAAAAAAATAAAGATATAACAGAAAATTAAATATATGATCTTCTTTCACGCATAGTGCTAAATGATGGTGGCACAACTACTGGGATATGTTACTACCTATGAAAAATCGCTTTTTATCTACGTACAAAGAGTCCACACCTGTGGAGTAACGGTCAGCGCATCTGGCCGCGAAACCAGGTGGCCCGGGTTCGAATCCCGGTCGGGACAAGTTACTTGGTTGAGGTTTTTTCCGGGGTTTTCCCTCAACCCAATACGAGCAAATGCTGGGTAACTTTCGGTGCTGGACCCCGGACTCATTTCACCGGCATTATCACCTTCATTTCATTCAGACGCTAAATAACCTATATGTTGATACAGCGTCATAAAATAACCCAATAAAAAAATTACGTACAAAGAAAACGTATATGCAAGGCATACTTAAAGCCTGAACAAACCGAACTTAACCGTCACTGATATCTTATTTAAACCGTTTTATCCCTAATTTGGTCCACTGTAAAATATTAATTTTTATTCCATTTGTACTGTATTTATGGTCCAAAGTAAAATTAATGGTTATTTACAAAAACTGTCATCTTTTATTCCCTGAGTTATAGTACAACAGGTCCCTAATAGGAACAACAACTAAATTCCTTGCCTTACAAATTGATAATAAGTTAAATTGGAAAAATCATATTAAAGAAATTACCCCCAAACTAAATTCAGAATGTTTTGCTATTAGATCTAATGCAAGAGACAGTAAATATCGATATATTAAAAACAATATACTTTGAATATTTTCACTCGATAATGAATTTTGGAATAATATTCTGGGGAAATTCTACAGATAGAGTTTATCGTACGACTCGTCCTCCCCCTACACGTTACCTGCACTTTGTTTACGTTTTCACTGTGCCTAAACGAGGCGCTCTACTGTTAAGGCTCATTAACAATGAAAATTAAACATAACGTAAGCGTTAACTTAAGAATATAAACGTTACGGTAAAATCAAGAAGTCATACCATCATTCACGATGGGAACATAAACATAACTGCAAACATACTTGGTAACCATGGAAACGTAACAACGACGCCATTTTACTCATATTCTGTCGTATACTTCAGCGCTCCACGATTGTGTTCTGTTTGCAAATCACGTAAGCATAAGCATGAAAGTTTGGAGTTTGCAAACTTTCATGTTAACGTCTTACGGTAATGTTTATGTCTATGCTTATGTGAATCATTGTGAATGATCTCATTTGGTAGCCTGGGCGCAAACTTCTGTGTTTATGTTACGGTTATGTTTAATTTTCATTTTGAATGGGCCTTTAATGTTTTCATTAATAAACTTCCTTGTACGCAGTCGTGAAAACTTTGCAACTAATTCAACAGTTCATAGAATAAATAGTCGTGAAAAAAATACTTTCACACTCCATCGGCAAATCTATCGCGCATTTTTCTGACCTTGACGTCGTGCGCGGGCATTAAGCGCTAGGTATGCTAATAGAAATAAGCAGCCTTTTGGATTAAGAAAACAGTGGTGTACAAACTTCAAACGGAACGTGAAATTTTATGTCGTTATTTTTATATGGCTTCTTTCTGTTTGTTATTTTCTATATTGTCTGTAAAACCAGAGTACTAGCAGCTATTTCTTAGCCTAATATTGCAGTTGTGTTTTAAACGTTAATAACATAATAAAGAGTAAAGAAGGAATATTCACTCACATTCCATATTAAGTACAACTATACTGTACTAAGTGAATTAAACACATCATTCATAAAGAAAGTGTTATCCCAAAGAAAGACACAGAATTTGACACGATAAGTTGAAATTGATATTGATGGTATCTTTAGCCTTATAAAAGTAATCAAAACAATATTATAGTACAAAGCAAAGTTGTCTAGGTATATGTTTTAACTGTAACTAATATTACATAATACAACTCTTATCTCATTATGCTTTTAGGTGATATTGGTGCGCAACTTTCTGTTATCAGAATATTAAATTATCTCTAAATCTTCTGAAGTCATAGAACTGACGTTTTACCAACACATAGGCACATTTCTTTTGTTTGTGATGTAACAGTATTTGCTTTGTTAATTCATTTCCTTACAAACATTTTTCATGCCAATATTTTCAGATTTTTAATACAATATCTTCAGTAATACGTATTTACGGAAACATTGTTTTAGTACCTGTAAGGCTACTAAACAAACATATCTGAAAATTTCACTTTTCTGTAAAATAGTTGAGGAAATATTCCTTTTGAATAAAAAAGCAAACTCGTGAAAAATGAACATGAAAATTAAAACTTACATTCTTATAATGCACTTATACTTCTCAGACAAATCTAAAAAATTAACATGGATTCAGTTTTAATAATTTCTCTTCCCTTTATTTATTGAATCAGTGCTGGCCATCCTTGTATATAGCTCGACCAAACGGCATATACTACCTTCTTCGTCTGTCTCTTTCCTTTCCGCTGTAAACCGCTCAGGCTCTCCTGGGCTCTAAAGCGCGCCCTTGCTCCTATTGGCATCAGTTGACATCACTGGTCTACAGGCTGAGTTTTAACTCGGGTGACAGTCTTTTGCATAATACAGCAGTGTTTTCTTACTATAAATATGATTAAAATCCAGAAATAAATAATAATTTTAAATATCCTTTAATCCTGATTACCAGGGAAAGGGATTTGGAGTATTATAAAGAATGGTGAGACGTAGTATAGATATTCGTAGCTCAGTGACTGTCAAGCGAGCTGCATGGATGAGTACAGTCCACTTCATACAAACTTACACGCAACATCTGTAAATATATATCAGAATAAACAAATGGAATAGTTTAATGACATATAGTGACCTACATACATAATCTGCATTTCTTTTTGAACTACATGTGCTTTTCTTCGCAACGCACAAGACACCAATAAACAACATTACAAATATACATAATTAAATATGAACCTCTGCATCTTCGCGTGTCAGTGGACATATTGATGTTGACAGACAGTTGTCTTCTGTATGGAACTCGCCTCTGAATATGTAGATCCAAACGAAATGGCATTTTCAATTAATGCTTTGCCTTGTTACGCCTTGTTATAATAAATTGTAAATATTATTTTCAAATTTTCAAAATACAACTTTGTTCTGTTGCAAGGAAGGAAATTTTGTAACATGGAAAAACTCCGCTCTCCATCTGCAGAGACAATTAGAGAGTACTTGAAACAAAATACGTCAATTAAATTCACATGTTGAATGACGTCATTGGGAAACGTCTTTGTTAGTACATCTGAAATCCGACTAAGAATATCGTATCCATCATTTTTAATCAAAACTTTGTTCATTTTTTCACCGACACGTTTTCCTATTTCACCTTCTACTGCACTCAGTTTATTTACAATAGTCCTCGTAATATTTATTTGCTCAACTAGTTCTACTCCTTCCTGACTTTCCTAATTGAATAATGGCATCCGGTAAATATCCAAAATTTGACTTAATATCCGTGACTTCTTTCTCGATTGTTTCATCATTTAGCAGTTCCTGGCGTATTTGAATCGCAGCCGCGTCATCGGTATCGAAAGACTGGACCACTTTCTTCACAGATTGGAGGTGACGTGCGTAATAATTGCAAGCTTCTAACCATGACCCCCAACTCGTAGGAACTGGACATGGGGGAAGCGACAATTTAGGGAATTGTTTCCTGAATTTTGATACTTGATCAGGAGGTTTTACAAATATAGTCTTTCAATACTGTATTGCTAGTTGGTTTCACTTTCGGCATTGCACCTGCACTTCACTACTCTGAACTGCAAACCTGCACGTTGAAGTTCTTATGCGACAACTGTCCCGTTCATCTGTTGTTGACGTGTAGAGACCTGCGAGTATGTCATGGAGGGGAGGACTTAGTATAAAGGGTTGTAAACAAATGACTGTGTAGATGCCAATACTAGCTTTTACTACTCCAAATTCCGTTCCCTACAAATTACACTATAGGCTCTTGCCAGGGTCATAAGCGAAATATGTCCAGTAGAATCACAGATTACATACAGTCTGCATAATAAACGTTGTTTGAATATAATCTCTTAAAAGCGCCCCTAGGTAAAAACGAATTATTTGGGTCCCAGAGGACGTAAATACGCGTTGGTTGTGACCCCGTACTGTGAACAGACTAGACCGGTGATATCCCACGTGGATTTAGCGGCGCTTCAGTTGGTCAGTTTTCTGTGGCTTCAAGTTATCCATTAGCAGTGTCGGTCCTCTTCTACTGACCCACCCCACCCAGACAGATATCTCCCATGTGGAGCCTCTTCAAACCACGCGGCCTAGCTGCATCATACAGTGGATTAGATTACACGGTCGTTTTAAGAGCAGATCCAATGCCTTATGAATTTACAGCACTTCCCTCTGGGATAGTTTTATCTATATAATTCCCTGTTATTGGATGCGACTCGGTTCAATTCGATCATTTCCAATAAATAGATAAAGCGTAAAGAACTGGAAGAGTCTGAACATTTTAGGCTTTACTATTACGTAGATAAACACTGATGTTCTGATGTTTTGAAATAAGAGACGTAAACAATAAACTGACACACGGATTGTTTCAGAAATACAGGGACATCATTTTGTTTTTACTTCAATTTTTATTGTACCTGAGTTTTTTAATGTACTTCACTCCCACCCCGTCTACTAATGAAGTTCCAACTGTCCTCCACGCAGAACCAAGGCCACATATAGTAAACAGTACCGAGTTAGTGAGTAAAATATGTTCGCGTTTTCCAGTGACGAAAGGGCTTTCAATATTGAATCATATTTTCGCAGAGGTAGTGTCGTCCGTTTTCCTACGTCGCATTCCGATTTCCTCCACCTGCTTCTGCTCGCCCCTCTGTAAAGGCTAGTGGCTGGGCTGTCTTAGCTCTTTTCTGAAAACATTAATTTCTGTTATGAATTGGACGTCTACGTAATAATAATAATAATAATATTATTATTATTATTATTATTATTATTATTATTATAATTCTTTATTTATACTAGCAGAGTTAAGGCCACAGGGCCTTCTCTTACACTCTACTAGGTCAAAAAGTATACAAGTAGTTAAAATTTAACAAAAAGTTAAAGAACAGAATACTAACATATTATAAAACAAAACAATAATAATAATAATAATAATAATAATAATAATAGCGTAATAAAATCGACACTAAACAACATGAAAATAATACAATAATAGAAAAAAGAAAGTAAAATACATTGGAATATAGTAAAAGCAACTCATTTGGTACAAAATGGTTAATATGGAAAACGTAAGGTAGAATGTAACAAAATGGAATGTAATAAAATAATAATAAAAAAGAAAAGAAATACGAATATTAAATAAAATTCACAATAAAAAGGCTGTGATAATAAATTCATCGGCTGATAAAGAGAACAAAAAGGGGAAAGGAAGGAAAGAAATATATAGCCTATATTATACAACTTTAAAATAACTTAAATAAAAGGGTCTCGTTAAGTAATTAACTGTCGCGTGATTTCCCTCCTTTCTACGATCCTGCGACATAACCACTTGGACGGATAGTAGATAGCATGTCTGAGTAATTTTATCTGTGCGGGTCGGGCAGAAGTGAAGATTGAATTTACAGTACATAAGCTATTCTTTTATAGAGTAGGTACATAATTATTTCAACTAGTATGAAGGACGAAACTGGTAATTGGAATTAGATGCACAGTCTATAGTGCGATAATATGCACAAAAGAACTGAAGCCTGTATCGAAATGAACGGTCACCATTTTCAAAAATGTCTTTAAATATCCATATTATGATTATTTTTATATTTAACTTCATTCTCTATATTGTACACTAATGTGCTGTAGGCAGTATAATATAAGTTAAACAGCATAATGAATACGTTCGCATGGATAACTCAGTTAGTGAGTAAAAACACTTATTGTTAATACTGGTTTTGGATTAAACAAAAACCTAATGAAAATTATGAAACTGAAAATTGCGATATTTCCTAGTTTACATAAATGGATGAACTACTTTTCTTCCCTCCTATACCTAGTATGTATGTATTTATTTACACTGAAAGTGGGCAAGCACCCGGTGGCAGTGGTATACACAATATAAACAATACATAATAAAATTACAATACACAATACAATTATACAATTAACAATACAATGATATACACAATACTATTTAACACAATAATTACAATTAATAATAATACATAAAATAACCTAATTAATAAGTGAACCTAATTGTACAATACAACCTACATATGTATAGGCCTTACATAAGTTTCACCTTAGTACTGATAATAATCTTTCACTTTACTCTCATCTCACTCACTGTAGTAGCACTATGACGCATTTCACTGATACTTTAGGACACATTTCACTGACACTATAGAACACATTTCATTTACGCTATAAATTATCACTGATCGGAACTATTCACTGCACTGTAAAACCATAACTTCACTGACTCACCACGCTTCACTGATACAACAGTTCAAATAAGACAAATACTTACACCCTTATGCATACTTATAAACAGAACTACATTTAAGCTAAACATTTCTAGTCTAAGACCCTCTTACATGCTATTTTTAAATAATTTACAATTGAAACCAAGGGAGTAAATCGTCAGGCTAAATAAATACATGTCACCTTAAAAAATTAAATGTTAAATGTCACCTTAATTTTAATTTACACTTTATACACAACTTTTTAAGTTATTCTTGATTTGTTTGCATTTTACGCCAGTGTCATCGAACTACAATCGGGGAAGGGGGTAGCAGACAGTGTTTCCGGTTCTCAACCGTTAATCCAAATGTATAGCCAGGTTGATATTAAAAATGTTAGTAAAAATAAAATGATATCCGTGTATGAAGGACTGTACTAATCGATAGTGATTGTTAATTTTGTTCGTGTAAGTGTGCCAGAATACATTCGGGTTTCGTAATAATCTTAGCACTAATGATGCTATCTTTAATGTAACCAAGAGTATGATCACTAGGGAGCGGATTTTTATGTACTAAAAAATTTAAATATATTTATTTTTTATGTACTAAGAAGTACAAAAATATTTCCTAAAATTAAAAAAAATATATATTTTTTTAATATGACAAAAATACCTTACTTTGCTTGAAAAAAAATGTTACTAGGTTCTCACCAACCACACTTGAGTGCTAGTAGTTGGCCGAGAATTGCAGTGAACAACAAAGGTCATTTCCAAATTCTCCATCACAAATGCATACCGATTATCTCTGAACAACGACTTATACTGTGAAAACGATCTTTCCACATCACACGACGTCAGACATGCATATTTAAAGAGAGGAATGTCACAAACACATACACCGTCAATTTCACCTACAGGCACATCCTCCAATACTTGAGCAACTTTACACATTTTTTTTAAATCCACTGCTTTTCCCAAACACATTCTGGAATTTGTCCGTTAGTAATTGTGCTTCTGAACCTGGTAGCGAGTCTAGTTTAATTTCCACGGTACGCACCTCCCTGTTTCAGACAACAGGTTTTTGGATATTTCGAGTTTTTTTTTTATGGTATCACACAAAAAGCTTAAATTTGTTAATAGGAAAGCCAAATCGTTTTTTAAATAACCATCTTTCAGTATATCGATTGACGAAGCCCGATAACGGGGAATCACAAGAAGATATATTGCCTTACTCGATAGACATGAGCGAGAGGCGAGAGATTTGTTTAAATTAAATAATGTTCATACCCGAGCTCTTATCTGTTGTGTTTCACAAACAAAGCGTGGAATGAAATCATCTTCAGCAACAATAAACATTCCTAATTATGTGTTGCAAGATCTCTCCTCCTTGTCCATGTTAATTTATTCTCTAATAATATTTAACACTGATATGCTGCCTAGCAGTTCTCAGAACTTGAGGCGATACTATTACGAAAATGGATCACGGATACACCACACAGCGCTTAGAAACACGAAGCAACCAAGAATTCTCAAAACGATAACGTACTTCTGAGTAATATAATTGATTTAGTTTTAAAATATTTAAAAGTTCTTGTAAAAGAATATTTAAGTAAAAAACTCCAAGATTTATGTGTTTATAATAGATTTCCTGAAAATATGTATTTACATATTTTTTTGTGAAAATATGTGTTTTTATGTGAAATAAAATTCGGGTTTTAAACTTGAAACTTCATGTTCGGAATTTTTAACTTTGTTAATTGTGTTTTATCACACGAAAAAAAGGAATCCGCTCCTTAATAATCACTAATTTGAACTGTATAAATAAATATTCCATTTTAAAGCAAATGCGAGCCACTTTTATCGTTTTTGAATAACCACAGTAATTAAAGCAGCATTAAATAAACTAATTACTGCTACACATAACCGCATAAGACTGGGTTTATCCGTTAATGAATAGGCGCCATGTATTTTATTAGTTCGTTACATCTTCTTGTGTGTCATTATGACACAGTAATTAAAGCTTCGATAGCTCTATTAACCCGAGCGTTGTTTCCGCCGGGCCGTCTCGCTGAAACGCTCTAATGACCTGTCAGCCAATTGGTTGCCTTGAGGGATGTCTTCAACTTGTACGACTTCTGTTGTCTTAACTTGTTGTCTATGAGAACTTTCGAGTTTAAACCACTTGTTGCGTTTAATGAATACCAATTACGTTACCACATCTTGCAGTAACAACACACTCCTGTTTATACAGGGCTTTCATTTCGAAAGTTCACACTCTAAATAGGTATTTGTTTCAATTAAATTTGATTTAAACAATAAAAGAACACCTCTATTTAGATATTGAGGGGGAAGTTTAAAATCAGTGTTAATTGCATTCTAGGTTTCCCTCTACCTCCATACCACCCCTTTGAAATTTCAAATGGCACCCCTATATTTTGATACTTAAGGGCGTACTGAACTAAAAATAATATTCAGGGACAATATACTCTGAACAACTTCTATATACAGAGTGATTCCGAGGTGGTGTTACAAACTTTCAGGGTGATGGCGAAGAGCACATGTATCAATTAGAGATCAGGAACCCTGGTCCGAAAATGACCGAGTCGAAAGTTACAAGCAAAAATAGTTGTTATTTCTCTACGGTTAAAATAATTATGAAATATTCTCCTAAGCTTCCACAATACTTACCTCAAGTCAAAAGAAAAAATAGTATACCAACTTTGCGAAATTGCGAAATGTAAAACACTAAAACACGTAGGTCTATGTGTGCGTTTGTGTTTTGTTTGTGGTTGTGTTGTGTTGTGTTGTGTTGACATTAGCTTAGATGAATTAATAAGAATATTTCTTACGACATTTTCTGATGTTTCTTCAATATGATAACCCCACTAAAAATCGGCTTGTCTATTTCCATAATAAATCGTCTTTAAGTGGCTGCGGTTCAATGCATTTGGAAACATCAATAGTCTGTATGTCTTAATGTTTCTATTTAACGTTCTCTTTAACAATCCAGACCACTGGAAGCTGAAGACAGGCTGTTGGTCTAGCGTTTGGCTAAAGTAAACTGTATATGGAACTATGATAAACCGAAAAGGGAAACTTTGAGAAGGAGGAGGAACAATTAGAACACAAATTCCAGTTATTAAACGTACATTAATACTACAAACGGCTAAAAAACAAAACGTGACTTGCGATAAAGTCAATAGAAATAGGTTTGTAAAAAAGATGACGTCACAACTGGCACTTCATACATGAGGTTACGGTAGGGAACGGAGTTCAAGGGTCATTTTATTTATAAATAGAATAAAATAGCAAAGCTAATAATATGAAACGGGAATTCGAAGGGAATTGCAATGGGAAAAGAATGTTTGTATAGTTTGAATAGAGTGGTTTCGAATATAATAAACAATTTATGAGCTGGGCAAAATAATGGATAATCAATGCATTGTGTGTGGCGGTAGAACAAAGAAGCTGGCTGCGCAGTTATACACGCTGTTGTCCGCGTTGTTTGTGACAACTATGTTGAGCAGTTTGTATAGTATAAGCTTTATTAGTATTGTAACAATTGTATAGCTGCTCTAATGTTTACAGAGTGTATTAGTGTCATAGAACAGCACTTTGGTAGTGATATTGCTGTCTCGACTTAGCCTGGAAACTGGTACAGGGACATCATTTTATTTTTAATAACATTTTTAATATTAACCTGTCTATACCTTTAGAGAACCGGAAACACCGCTTGCTCCCCCCTCCAAGACTGGAGTTCGATGATACTGGCGTAGAACACAAATCACTCTACTAGGTATAGGAAGGAAGAAAAGTAGTTCATCCATTTACGTAAACTAGGAAATATCGCGATTTTGAGTTTGATAATTTTCATTAGGTTTTTCTTTAATCAAAGTACAGTACTGTATAATAATAAGTGTTTTTATTCACGAAGTGAGTTATCCATGCGAACGTATTCATTATGTAGTGTATATTATACTGTCTACAGCACATTAGCGTACAATATAGAGAAAGAAGTTGAATTGAAAAATAATCATAATATGAATATTTAAACACAATTTTGAAAATGGTGGCCTTTCATTTCGATACACGGTTCAGTTCTTTTGTGCATATTATCGCACTATAGACTATTGCATCTAATTCCAATTGCCAGTTTCGTCCTTCGTACTAGTAACTCATGTTGAAATAATTCTGTACCTACCCTAAGTACTGTACATTCAATCTTCACTTCTGCCCGACCCGAAAATATAAAATTACTCAGACATGCTATCTACTGTCCGTCCAAGTGGTTATGTCGCAGGATTGTAGAAAGGGAGGAAATCACATGACAGTTAATTACTTAACGAGGCCCTTTTATTTAAGTTAAATTAAACAACTGTATAATATTACGTAAACGTCCAATTCCTAACAGAAATTAATGTTTTCAGAAAAGAGCTAAGACAGCCCAGCTTTTACAGAGGGGCGAGCAGAAGCAGGTGGGGGAAATCGGGATGCGACGTAGGCAAACGGACAGTACCTGTGCGAAAATATGATTCAATATTGAAAGCTCTTTCGTCACTGGAAAACGCGAACATATTTCTGGAACGTACTATACTCAGTAACTCAGTAGTGCTTACTATCTGCGGTCTTGGTTCTGTGTGGAGTTGGAACTTCATTAGTAGAAGGGGTGGGAGTGAAGTACATTAAAAAACTCAGGTAAAATAAAAATTGAAGTAAAAATAAAATGATGTCCCTGTATAAACGTAGCGTTGTGTACAGAAATACTCTATATTACGTTTCTTGCGTGATATCACTACAATATTCACGCTGCGCCCGAGTCGTAGTTCAGAGAGTTTAGGACGTTTTCTCACGAATGAATGTTGGCTTCATTTCACAGTATGCATATAGCGTGCTTGAGGCATATGTGCAAATATTTTCATATATGTGAAAAATGCATATAAAAAACGCCCTATATACTTTTCCCTTACTGTAATAGTTTTCTCCATAAATGTGTCACGTATTTAACGGTCCGATATTTTATGAATGATCATACTACGAAACGCCTGTCAATTTAGACCAGCCGTGGCGAAAATGCGACTCTCGAGCACATTATGGCTCGCAGTGCATTTCCCTTGCTTCCTACCTACAACCCCCACCCCCTCACTCACTGGAGTCAAACTCCGTTCCATTTGTATTTGTCTCGGATCTGCGAGTGGCGTATCGTCGCAATGTCTCTCTCGAAACCATGTGCCTCTATAAAAACGAAAGTTTCAAGTAGGATGGGAGGACGCATTTTTTTGCTGACAATATGATGAGAATATTAAATGTATGATTTGTTCACAAGTATTACTGGGAAAACGGTTGCATAACACAAAACGGCATTATAAGTTACTACATGTTCCTACTGATGAAAATATAGGGTGCGTCAGAAAGAACGGATGGATTTCACAGGGCAAGAAAATTGTAAGGATTCATCAAATCAAAAATGTATTGTTATCAACAGATTCACCAATATATGCAGTTTACTTATGGTATACAACATCATCCATATAATGTCCTTGGCTTTCAATACAGGCATCGAGGCGTTTTCTGAAGTTCGCCATCACTTTCACAGTCATAGTTGGTGGGATTGCCTCGATTTCTTCACGAATCGCCGTCTTCAGTTCATCCAGTGTATGGGGTTACGCCTTCAAATGGTCCCAAAGAAAGAACTCGCAGGGCGCGAGATCTTACCATAACCTCGGACAATCTCAGTGCAATAGCATGTTTACGGGCTGATCGTTGAGGTGGCCGGACAACCTACTGTCTGTCTCCACATTTGCATGTGTACACGAGCTCCGTGGTCGTCCAGGTGATTTCATCTTTAATGTTGAACCTGTGGTACGAAATGAAGCCACCCACCGCAAAATTGTATTCCGAGTTGGAATCCTATCCTAGCGTGACGTCCGATGTCGAAAAGAGTCCTAAGTGGCGATCACAGACTCTTCATTTTTCAAAAATGTCTCTGCGATGAAAGCACGTTGTACACCAGACCAACACCATGTTCTCAACTGAAACTGCATTCTCTCGCTGACCCAACAGTCGTGGTCCCCCTCACTCTATCCCTCCCCTCGCTGCGTATCGATAGTTTGAAATCCATCCGTTCTTTCTGACGCACCCTGTATTCTGTATTAAAAGGTTAAGTGTTGCTGTTTACGTCCATCCTTTTTCAACAGATGTACGAATAATGCGGTTAGATCTTCAATTTAAATTCACAGATTTACAATGTGATGTTAAAAGAAAGCTAGATGTAAGGACTTGACAAATGTTGAACTTTTCAAATCTTTGGCAAAAATGAATATCCGAAGCTACGTTCTTTCGCTTGCTCTGTTGAAGCCATGTTCGCTACAACTTACGTTTGTGAAAAATTATTTTCAACAATTAAACTAGTAAAAACCAAATTTATATCACGACTGACAGAAAAATACCTTCGTGATCAACTACGACTTGTAGTAAGTGACATAATTCCTGATTTTGAAACTCTGTCGCAGAGACATTCTGAAGACAATTAATTTTAGGTTGTGATATTTTGTCCCATGTTTTCTTGTTCATTTATTTCTTCGTTACACGTACTAAACATTAGTTTGTAGCCTTGTACTGTATATAATTTCATTTAAGTACTTGACGTAAGGAAAATGAAAAAGCGTTAATAAGTCAGTCAGTTGCTTCACTTCCCCTTCGGGTGTCCGCCTCCCTCCATAGGTGCTATGCACGTTGCAGGTTACACAGTGGCTCGGCGCACAATTGCATTTTCGCCACTGCTGATTTAGATTATCCGCACATTCTCTTTCACATGTACTCTAGTAATAACTAGACTTCGGATTTTAGGTAAAAACCTATTTTAATTCTTAAAAATACACTATCTACCAAAAAGTAATTGGACACTGTTTTTGCCCCTTTAGAACCTCGTGGTACCACCTCTTGTTGCTATAACAGAAGCCACCCTATCAGGCATGCTCTCCACTAGTTTGTGTAGGATATCCACTGGAATGCGTCGCCATTCCTCTTGCAACATGGCACTCAGTTGGACAAAGGAAGTTGGCCGCATCTCCCAAGACCTCAATCGCCGGTTCAATTCAACCCAAGGTCCTCAATGGGATTGAGATCAGGACTCTGTGGAGGTCAGTCCAACTGGGGAACATTATTATCTGCATACCATTGTATAGTAGCCGCCGAAACGTGGCACCTATAATCTTTTCGCTGTAAGAAAAATCCTAATCAGCGTATTCCGAATCTCACCGGTCCGGTGGCATCAATGACGTCACGTTGCAGCGAAATAAGGAACAAAACTGCTGGAAGAATCGATGCTGTCATGGCGACTGTACAAGTTGTTGTCTGTGCTACGCTAGCAAAATTTTGCGAAATTTTCGTACTCCCATCTCGGTCAAAGAAAAGATAGCATAAACAATTTATTTCTTGAACCGGTAGTAATAACTGGTCCGTTGACATGTTCGCTCATAAGCCATTAACGCATTGTTTTTACGTTGTGCTCATTACAAACAATACAGCAGAACTAAAGCAGAACACACCGCCATGACACAACAGTGCACGATGTTATTCGTCTGCTAATTCCCGCTCTATACAAGAACCAATCAGATTCACTGATGGCGGCTGATGGAGACTGCCACCACCTCTGCAAGTTGATGGCACCGGTGCGACACCGGTGGAGCATCAATGACGTCATCGGTGGAATTCGGAACACCGTGATGCCATCGGATTGCTCACCGGTGAGATTCGGAATACGCTCAATGTAAACAATAGCACGTGACTGAAGTGAGGCTTCATTGGCTGCTGTTTGGCGCCATAGATTCTCAGTACGTGTTCCCCCCTACTGTTGTACATTCTGTTTCATGTTAAACATTTCCCGTTACTCGTCAAGCAGGCCTAACCTCACTACTATGCATTCATTTGTTTAGGAAACATTTACTTTATAATTATTACTCTAATTAAAACTCACATAACTTATTATATACATTTAAGACTATTTGTTTTTCTCCGCTTTTGAGAGGGTTTTCACTCTTATGTTTAATAACAACACACACCGAGGATACAGAAGCCATACTTCAGTACCACGTGCTTACGTGAACATCTACGAGCTCAAGTGACGGCAGCTTGTTACAAGAACAGACTACCTCGGTATTACTGTTGGCGTTCATAGTACATAACAAAATATAAAAGTAGATTTTCTGTTACACATCGTTTTACATACGAGTGAAGTTATATGTTTCATTAATTTAACAACTAGAATTCAAATTTTTATTTTCAAATAATACAAGATGATAGTTTCCAAATACGAACTATATTTTCCTGCGTCATGTGAGTGTTTCGACTGTGAGCCAATCACGGGTATGACAGCCACGTGCTTGTGTTTACATTAGGATTTTTCCTACAGTGAAAACAGTATAGAATGGTCATTCTGGAAATGACAAGGATCCATTCCATAGAAACGGCACAGCGTTGGGAGCATTTCATTATCCAGAATTGTTTAGTATGCCTATGAGTTCATATGCCACGAACAACCACCAGTGGTCCCACACCGTAGTACGAGAAACATCCCATACCATCACTCCACCACCACCAAATTTCCTGGTAGGCACTATACGTTCTGGTTGAAACCGTGCCCATACACGTCCATCAGACCGAAATAATGTGAATCTCGATTCGTCACTCCATAGAATCGATTTCCACTGCTCCAGTGTCCAGTTGCGATGGTCCAAACACCACTTGAGTCTCTGAGCCTTATTCGTCTTCGTGATATGCGGCTTATCTTCCGGAATATCCGAGTTGGTGGGCCTCTGTTCGCAATGTTCCAATGGAAACAGACACGTTTGTCTCTGCTTGAAACTCCTGCCTGATGGTAGCCATTGGTTGTGCCCTGTTCTTTATAATCTCACGTTTTAGAGTTTTGCGATCTCTGTTGGTCAGAATTTTCGGTCGCCCTGAACGTTCACCATTGTCACAATGTCCATCGACCTTCCACTTACGCAGGACGAATGCTACTGTTGATTTGGGCCTGTTTACCTTAGCGGCTATTGCCCTGCTAGACGGTCCACTGAGGTGGCAGCCCACAATTATGCCCTTATCAAAGTCTGATAGCTCTCACCACGCGCCATCTCTTTCTCAACAGGTTCTCTTGCTCACTGCAACACATACCGGCCACAAGAGTCAAATGACATACTAATTTAACTAAAATCATGGGTGCCCAATTACTTTTTGGTAGACAGTGTATAAGTTCATAAAAACTTGCAAGTACACGTTTCATATAAAACTATGCCTAAAATTGGTATTTTAATAGCACAAAAAAATGTTTATTTTGACGACAAAGCCTATTTTGACCTATTAAGTATGTTTCATCTCTAACAGGTCAAAACACCCATTCTTATTTCAAAAATTTATATTTTAAATTACAAATGTGTTCCTGGTTCTGTTGGAAATAATGTACGGGATAAATTGGAGCAAGTTCTGCAGAGAAATGTAGAACTGAAGGACCTGCGTATTGCTTCAGATATCCTAGCAGGGAAGAACACGGATTTACAATGTAACATTCCTGTCCAACTAGTGTCAAAATTGAAATACACTCCTGTTACTTCAGTGGATGTGGAGCGTTCATTTGCATACGTGTTTAAGTGTTTGATCACTTTAAATTTATAATGCTAATGAAGACCATTTTATTTTCAGAAATCCAAGCATGTCTGAAGACGGGACTTGGACAGCCACGTACTGGCCAGTCCACACAGCGTACGGCAGGGAATATTTGACCCTGGACGTGAATTCTACAGAAACCGGAAGGGGGCCCCGCCTCAAACAGTGTGCCTTCTGGAAGAAGTACCTACCTCAACTCTTAGCCGTCACGTGTAAGTTGAAACCTGTTCTTAAAACTTGTTTTGTCAAATACAGTATGTTTTTTTCTACGTGGAGGCCACCTTTCAGCTGCGCAGCGACGTCGATATTGTAAACATTTGAGCCCCTTTGTCCATAAACTACTAGATGGTCTTGTGGACAGAAAAATCTTATCCTAGGTTACTTTAACGTCCAGAAAAATCTGACTATCGATCCCTTTTCTTGGCGTAGGTATGCTTCGCGTCTTGTAATTCATTTGTTCTCTTAGTGTTGGAATCGTCAACATGTATATTATCTTTTTATCTATTTATAGTATACAGATTTTTCCACATACAGTCTCACTTTCAATTTCATTCATAAAATACTACCTGTGAGGATGTAAAACTGGAGATCGATAAAATCACAATTTCTACGTAATAATCACTCGATAATACATTATCTTCTTTGTCTTGTTCATTAAAAAGATTTAAGGTGTACTCTTGCTTTGCCTTTATTGAAATAATCATTATTTTATCTTCTTTTGTGAGTTCACTGAAGAACAAAGTCGATACATAATTAAAATATCTTTGAGAATTCATTTTAAGGGGAGTCTGTACTGCCTATCCCAGCAATGTAAATTTCATCTATTTTAGGTGCACTTTTCTCAGGACTTACATAAGATACACACTGCCTATCCCAGCAATGTAAATTTCATCTATTTTAGGTGCACTTTTCTCAGGACTTACATAAGATACACATTTGAAATTTTTAGGGGTTATTCTTCAAGTATTATTGTATGTAACAGGCTAAAATTACTGTCTTCATCTTTTATTACTCTGTTTTACATTGATGGGATGGCAGTACAGACTCCTTAACCCGAGAAATAGCGGTCCTAGAAATATTTATCCTTTCCTCAAGTATTTACAATTATTCTACATGATTTGATAACATCTCAGACTTCTATTTTTACGTCTTGCAAGGGATCTTCTTGTCACTAACATAGATAAGGTGCTCTGGATTTCTCTTCATGTAGATTTTTAGGGTGGGTCATAAGAAATATTTAAATTGATGTGACTGAACTATTGTTTACAACTAGAAACGATATTACGACTGAAAAAGTAAAAATATCGGATTTCTAAAAAAAATGCTATGTGAAAAATGAACTAAAGGTAAAATAAGCCTGAAGAAATGTATCGCATAAGTTAGTCATCCTCGTATCAATTTTGAGTGGGTGGGAGAAATACGTCACGAATACGGCAACACGTGACTCGAACAGTCAACAATAGCCAATGATTAGTCTTTTCTTCATGATGGCGGACTAAGTGCATGTAGTATGAGCAGTTTTAGGTTAAGTACGACGAATTCAGAAAGCAGCCATAGAGAAATGCACTTGTCCATGGGAGTGAAAGCATTCAATGCGACCAAAATTATGCAACGTAACGTTTTCAAGATTTCGGATTAAATCATGTTGACTAAAGTGGTTGAACGTTATTAAAGATCGATTTTTATAATAATACAAAGTATGATGTTGATATCTTTCATATTCACTTAATTTAGTTCTTTATATTCGATACTTAGTTACAATTCTTTCGTTCTTACGTTTGTGAATTGGATGCTTTGGTATTGTCAAATATCGATAGCTAAGAAGTCATACCTCGAATCTTTGAATTTGTAGGTGAATCGAATAATTGTTTTAAAAATTAACAAACTTTTTATTTATGTTTCTGCTTTGCAAGATCTTCTACTCCAGGACAAAATGTTAGTTAACTGTCCATTATACATTCATTGACTCCTGGCTTAGTTTTCTCATGAATGATGCCTTATTGGTGTAAGTTATCAACAGGCTTCGAGACTTCGGACCCAATAGAGCATTTCAGTGGGAAATTCACATAACGGCGTACTGAGTATAGTGGTAAAGCGTACAGTGGGTGGGGGTACTGTAGAATGAATGCCAACGAATACGCAAAGGAAAACGCTCTGGATTTGAAGGTTCTGACGAATAATTTGGTTTTCATACAAATTGTGTCTGAAACTATTGCACGGTCAGAAAAGTCAGAGCAAGAGATGCCGGAAGCCCTCAAATTAATTTAGAAAATGATTCAGGGGAGTAATGAGGCATCAAGTACACCGGTTACTGAACGTGCAAAACAGAAGTGGAAATCAATTTTATGTAAAAAAAATAACGGATATGGAACATTGTGTAACATAAATAGAAAATTAGTGGACATAGAGTCACCCGAGAATAAAGGTCTGTCTCTTAGAGACTGCAATGATGTTAGGTTTTTTCGTTGCTCCTATTACGTCATGCGACGTAGAGCGCAGCTTTCTACAGTACAAACTTTGGCAGATAACCGAAAAAGATTTACGTTTGAGACACTGAGAATGTATCTTGTAGTAGGTACATTGCAATTCGGTACTGTAACTGCACTTCCTAAAGACGACCAATAGAATAAATGAAAAAATTTAAATTGCGACATTCCTATTTCCACCATTAAAACTGTTTATAATTAAACACAAATGCTTATAAAAGACAGGAGAATAAATGCTTTTCACATTCTTTTGACATTATCATTGTGTAATGTATATTTACTTTCAGAATGTACATATGTGTGTTTCCCCATACTACCGTACTCTTCTCTAAATAGCAACGTTGTTACCTCAACACATCTATATCTACCTGCAGCGAGTCAACAACCTATAGTGCATGCATAGTAAACTTATTGTGTCGGGTCCAAAGCCTCGAAGCCTGGTTATCAAGTTGAAACGTGCCTTCGGACTGTTCATTAAACAACATAAACGTTTTTCAATCATTTCAATTTATAAAATAAACATTTTTGAAGGCAGAATAATTTTTGAACAAAAAAACTTCGAAGTTATAAACATAGGCCTATACTGATTTTCCTGTCTAAGTCTTTATGTAATAACATACAAATGTTATTAGCCTATATTCTACTAGGTGTATGCGTCAATCATTAATTTAATTTGTATTGCAAAATGCACTACCACTGGCCTAACAACCAAGTATTAAAATATAAGAAATCGCGAAGGTAACTGTTTTCATACAATATTGCCTGAAATTATAGTCGCGACGCTGTTATTCCCGGCTTGACTCCTCCTCTTTGCTTACGTCTTAGGAAGTTAAGGCTCTATAAAGTCTAGGTAGGTAGTATCTTTCTCCATTTTTGTTCTTTCGTTGCCGAGCTACCACACGAGGAATCTATTTGCCACACCGTTAAACATTATCATGTCGTAGCTCCTATGATAATAAATCAAACGCACTGTAATTCAGCAAATAATTGAGCGGCAAATAACGTCTTCGTGTGCTTTCTGCGAACGCCAACGAAAGAGCCAAAATGGTGGGCGATTATATTAAGTATTTATCGAGCCTTAAGAAATTAATAACGCCTTCATCAGCGAATCACAAGACGCACACCTTTAAATGTACCCGACCTGCAACGCGATTGGCTGCCGGAAATTAGAGCGACGGGACTTATAGTAAATGAAAGGCGTTATAATATAACGATGTTGCGTGTTTTAGTTCTTCAAGATTACTATATGGTTAATAAAGAGAAATACTTTTAAAATTGTATTTTCGTATTTGTAAATAACAGCACATTTAAAAATAAGATCATAAAACACTATTAGTACTAATTCAACAGCAATTTCCCGTTTTCAAGCAAAAAAATGCCTTTTCCCTCTAGGAATATGAATTTCGCTCCACCTGACAACACTGCTTCTTTGTATAAATTCTTGCTCTTCGATATACGAACTCGCAAATAATTAAGTTCTGATATGTGTTCGATCATTTTTTCCTTCTTCAATAATTATTTGTTTAAAATTTCTTATATATCCTCACTGAAATGCGAACTACAGAATTATTTTCATCGTATGCGAACACAATAAGAGTTTTGAAGTCCATAATGAGTTGCATGCCAAGGAGGAAGCGTTAAGAAATTCGTAGAACTCGACACCTGTGACCGCTATAATTGAGACGGTTCGAATTCAGAGTGAACAATGGCGAGGAGTGGGCCGCGGCAACGACGGCGCTATTAATACGCCCCAGACTTCATCGCGTCGCCCAATATTTTTGATTGTATTGTCTGCTTGCCAGACACGAGGAATGTCGTGGGCCTGCAACACTCGAATGTCCAATCACAGGCTCGAAATGCGTCGTCCAAAGCGAGGAACCACAAGTTGAATTATAACCAGTGTTGCCAATCCTGGGGATTTATCCCTAGTTCTAGGGAATTTGAGTACCTTCTGGGGATATAGGGATAATTTATCCTAAATTCATCAATTCTTATGAATTTCTTTATTTTCCTCTTAAAACTGAATCTGTCCTTTCATTTCACGTGTTGGGCTTTTGTCGGAAAGGAGAGTTATTGCGTAACAACAGGCATCATAGAGTCCGTGGAGCTATCGCCTGTCTTCTTCGGAACAAGGGTTGGGAAGTTCATGAAGAGGTCCACTGCATTTCTGAAGACGACTCTCACAGAAGAGCGGATATAATAGCAATAAACAGGCAACAACAAAAGGCTATTATCATAGATCCAACTATACGCATGGAGAGAGATCTAAACCAAGCTCATCAGGTTGATCAGGAAAAGAGGGCCATTTACGAACCTTGTATTCCCTACCTTAGTGCCAAGTATAACATCCCTCTCTTCAATTGGTCAGTGACAGGTTTATTTTTTGGTGCTCGGAGTTCTTTACCAAAATTTACATATATATTTTTTTTTAAAACAATTATCAATATCATCTTTAGAAATTCAAAAAATTCATCTCGCAAATTCTTAAAGATTCCCTGCAGATTATACAGTTTTATTTATACCACTCAGAAGGCCTTAATTAAGGATGTGCTAATTTTAAATAAAATATTTTATTTATAAGTATAATTTAAAGTCATCTTCTAAGATTTTATTTTATAATTCATAATCAGTGGTGCTTAATTATTATATTTTATTTTTATAATAATATTCATATTTCATTAATTATATTTATTTGCTATTAATTTCCGGACCTTCGTGGTCCGGACGAATTATTTCTCTCTCTCTCTCTCTCTTAATGTTTATAAATTTAAAATTTGAGTTAAGTATTTTCTTAAAATTGTATTTCCTAAGTGTACACTCCACTAAAAATGACAACTTTTTTTCTAATCATTTTTTCAACCAAATTTTGAGAACATATTTACTATGTAAAGAACTAACAAAATCCAAATTTTGAACTCCAAAATGTTTTTGGCTTTTGATTTTTTATTTTTTTATTATATATATTTTTAGAAATATTTTCAAACCTAAGGTTGTAGTAGAAGATCTCAATTTTTAAGTTTATTTTTTTTTTTCATTGTATTCACAAGACATGAAGAAACATTCTTATACTGTATATCCATTTTATGAAATAATCATTTATTCACTTTCAAAATTTTTTGAAAATTTTAAAATATTATTTTTTTATTTCATAAAAAACATTAATAAAAGAAACTAGCAGCATTTCTTTCAAAAAGATGAATAGAAACGTGCAGCTACCTCATAAATACTTGCAGTAAAATTTTCATCCAGATTGTTTAATATTAGGCATAAAAAGCTGGTGTTGAATCTAGAAAAATAAACTTGAAAGTAAAGTGAATATTTATGTAAATTAAAATTCTCCTCCGCTAATCTAACAACTTCGGGGAGCCAACTTTAAAACAAGAATTTACTATATTTATAATCAGAAATTTGTAAAAAAAAAAAAAAAAAAAAAAAAAAAGAAGAAGAACTTCTTCTAAATCTTGGGTTTGAAAATATTTCTAAAAAAATAAAAATCAAACGCTAAAAATATTTAGAAGTTCAAAATTTGGATTTTGTTACTTCTTTACATAGTAAATAATTATGTTCTCAAAATTTGGTTGAAAAATAATTAGAAAAAAGTTGTTAAATTTTAGGTTTTATCTCAATTTTAATCTTTTTAATCTTTAGATGAGGGTAATTATTTATTAGTTATTCATTTAGAAAAACTGATTCAATATTCAATACTATGTGCCAACGAACTGTTAAACGCCAGGAATTGCCATGTCTTAAATCATAGCCAGGAAGAGAAAGATGAGATAAATAAATGTAAGGAAGTCAGCTATCTAATGGGGTTTTAAATATCTCGTGCTCTAAAGCCTTTTACTAGAACAGAATTTCTCAAAAGAGTTATGATTAAAATAGCTTAAATAACTTGTCCATAAGAAGATTTTCATTTTGAAAAAACTTCGAACTTCTCTACCAAGTATCGAGAGAAGAATTGAGGACCGTTTTTGCAAAACTTACTAACTGAAAAAAAACTAAATTTTACAGGAGAGACAAAACACTATAGTAAGCAAGTTTTGCTGTATCTCTCACTTATAGCATAAAGCAAATTAAAAAAAAAAAAAGATCACACTTTGACACACTACAATGAAGAGAAATAACCCAATTTTACTAAGACGCCTTGAACATCATGTAGAGGCCTGCCATATGATAACGAATCCATCAAAATCTCAATTTTTTTAATTTTTCAGTTAGCAAGTTTTGCAAAAACGGTCCTCAATTTAGAAAATTCCTGATTATATTCAAGAGGAAGGTTAAAAAAGAAGCAAGAAAAATCTTATATTATTCACTGGCTCTTGATGACAGCAGTGACATTACTGATACAGCAAAGCTTGAGATTTTTATCCGCGGGATTGATCAAGATGTCAGTACAGGAACCACCACTGGTTGTAGTTTTCATGCCAAGTACCTTTCCTTCGTCTCCTTACTTCATAGGCTGTCTGTCGCATGTAATCACTGCAGCTCGAGTTTTGGTCACCGCTGGCCTAAGGCTTCTCTCAGGTGCCGCAAATCTAAGATACGGACATACCATGTTAACTCTACGATCCAAGGAAGCCATAGTAAGGTTCATGTTGCCTTTTTTGTGTAATAAGTGTTCTGATGGTGCGGTAACTCCACCAGATGAAATAAATAAATGAACAAACGAATGAATGAATGAAACAAACAAATAAGTTAAGCAAATAAAACGAGTAAACAAATAAGCAAAAGGTAAATAAATAAATCAACATCGTCCTTGCAGATATTAGGCCTAGTGGCCTGTTACGGTCTCCGTCCATCTTTTCAGGGGGCGTCCCAAAGATCGTCTTCCATGTGGTATATCGAATTATGCACACTTCATTCCCCTATTATTTATTCGCTCGTTTTCATACTCTCTCTCTCGCTATCATAATATTAATACTCGATCACAACGCGATAACATGCTAGAAATTCCACTTCACACACCGTCTCTGTATTCCTCATCTTTCACTGTTGCTACCTCTCGTCACTGGAACTCTCTGCCGCCTGAAGTCAAGGGCTGCCGAACGTTGAAATCTTTCAAATCCAAGTTAGAAAATTATCTTATGACGAGTTGCCAAACTAACTTACTATTATGACAAGTGTTGTATTGCATGTTTTCCACGTATTCACATTCTTTTTAATGTTCTAGTGATATTCAACTTATTTTATATTTTTGTTTTCATATTTTCCGATAATGGTATATCTATAAAGTGATAAGTTGAGCTATATATAATCATAATTTTCCATACTGCGTGTACTTAAAAATATTGTATTCATTGTATGCTTTATACTGCACTATTTTATTACTACTATTAGTATTGTTATTATTATTATTATCATTATTATTATTATTATTATTATTATTATTATTATTATTATCAATAATTGTCTTATTTTTTATACTTTGTATGTCTCGTTTATTTTGACCTGCTGTTCGCATTTTATTATGCTTTTTTCTTTCTTTCTGTATGTTATATATTATGTCTGATTTCTACTTACTTGTTGTTTACATTTTATTATTATTATCTTATTCAGTTTTGTGTGTAAAATTGTAGTGTACTATGCAAATTTATAGTGTTTTTTGTAACGCAGTTTTATTCCTGGTTGAGTGTTAGAGAAGGCCATATGGCCTTAACCCTGCCAGATTAAATAAATCATTATTATTATTATTATTATTATTATTATTATTATTATTGTTATTGTTATTATTATTATTATTATTATTATTATTATTATTATTATTATTATTATTATTATTATTATTATTATTATATAGCGGAGAATTTGTCTTGGAAGTCTGGAAAGGTCCATTCTATTGACATGGTTAAGCCATTTTTGTCTATAGTGGTTGAGATGTTCATAAATAGGTGTAATTTTCAATTCTTTTGTAACTGGTTCATTCCTTTTGTGGTCAAGCAAGCTGTAGCCGGCAGTCCTCCTTAGAAATCTCATTTCCGCAGTTGTTAGGCGTTGAACATCTGAGTTTCAGACAGTCCAGGCCTCACTACCATACATGAGGACAGGTCTTGCTAGAACTTTATATGCTTTTAACCTGATATGTTTTTTGTATTGTATTGTATTGTATTGTATTGTATTGTATTTATTAACATTCCATGGTATTCATACATGCTTACAGCTAGAATATGGAACAAGTCAAAAAACTTAATACTATTATAAAATCTTAATTTATAGTCACAGTCTAGATGAAATATATACAGACGAGATTTACAATATAGTCTACTAGTACAACGCATAGTTTTAGTATCAATTTCATGAAGTGTTATTGAATGTCATGAATTCACCTACAGAATAGAAGGCATGAGAAATTAGGTACTTCTTTAATTTGGCCCTAAATAATTTTATGTTTTGAGTTTCATTTTTTATATCGATAGGAAGGCTATTAAAAATTTTCACTGCAATATAACGCACTCCTTTCTGATAGCACGATAGACTTGCCGATGGAGCATGAAAGTCATTTTTTGACGTGTATTTACGCTATGAACTGTTGAATTAGTTACAAAGTTTTCACGATTACATAAGAGGAAGATTATTAATGAAAAGATATACTGCCAAGCCATGGGCATTATTTGTAGTTTTTTTTTTAAATAGTCCTACACGATTCCCTAGATTTGGCACCTACTATTATTCTAATTACTCTTTTTTGTAATAGAAATATATTATTACTATCTGTGGAATTTCCCCAGAATATTATTCCAAAGCTCATTACCGAGTGGAAGTATGCGAAGTATATTGTTTTTAAGGTATTGATATTTACTGTTTTTTGCATAGATGTAATAGCAAAACAAGCTGAATTTAGTTTGGGGGTAATTTCTTTAATATGATTTTTCCAGTTTAACAAATTATCGATTTTTAAGCCAAGAAATTTGGTTGTTGTTGTTGTTTCTAATAGGGATCTATTATTAATTATTGCGCTAGAAATTTGCGACGTTGAATTTGGACAGGATTTAAATTGAATTGTTAGTTTAGTTACAATTTAATACTAATTTATTGACTCAGAACCAGTCACATATTTTGAAGAGAATTTCCTCTGTTGAAGATTGGAATGTGTTGGAGTTATTGGCTGTAATTACTATACTTGTGTTATCTGCAAATAATATGGGATGACCTACATCTTTTATTAGGGGGGGGGGGGCAAGATCATTTATAAACACTAGAAAAAGTAGGGTTGTGAAAACCTGGATGATGGGTCTTAAGGATCCATTAAAATGTTGAATATTTTCAGATATATCCGTAACAGGTAAATATGTCAAATTATAACCTAAATATTTAAATGAGTTTACCTGTTCTAACGTATGGGTTCCAATGCAAATTTTACTCCTAACTGGCTGTTTACCTTGGAACGCCATAATTGTTGTTTTGTTTGGGGAAATTTTCATATTGAAATTTTGTGCTATTATATTCAGGTGATGTATTGAGTATTGCAGCTCGTCTTCATTTGTAGCAAAAAGAACCTGATCGTCTGCATATAATAATGTATGTACAGTACAATTTCGGAAGAGCGGGATGTTTCCATGAATTGTTAGTCGCCAATGTCTGATGATGGAGTTGATGTATACATTGGAGGAAATTAATATAAAGGCAGTATGAGTTTTGTGGAAATCACCTTTATGTTGTTGATTTGTTTTACACTTCTGCCTTATCCTTGACAGATCTTTACTAACAACTTATAAAGAAACCATACCAAACTAAATTTATCATTTTTCTTTACACATAACACCTGAAGAGTGAAAACCCACTGTCTTAAGGGAGGAAATTAATATAAAGGCATCTTTCTGTTGTAGATAATAAAATAAAGAAACAATAACAACATAGAAATTGAACCCACTCTGCACGAATCGCATTCTTTAGTTGAGTCACAGTCTCAAACTGTCTTCCGTTGTGATACACACGCTTTCTATGATTCTTCATAGGTTTTCTATGGGATTTAAATCTGGACTTCTTGATGGCCAGTTCAGAAGTGTGATTCCGTTCTCGAGAAAACAATTCTTCGATTTGATAGAGACATGAATTGCAGCATTATGTTGCTGAAAAATCAGGTTTTCATCAAATTATTCATACATCCGAACCAACTCCGATTCCAGCATCTCTGTGTAGGTGTCAGAATTTATCCTGGTGTGCACCCATGCCAAGTTGGAGATACCTTGAGCACACTTCCGCCACCAAAATTTCTACTCATTCGAACTTGGTCCTCTGTGCGGAGGTCGTGCCAGTAATACTGAAATCCATCTAGTCCATCCAAATTAAGTTTATTCTCGTCGCTAAATATCACTTGACCCCACTGTGAGGTCCACGACATGTGTTCTTCAGCAAAAGACATTCTTGCCTTCTTATGGTCATCTTTTAGGGGTGTTTACTAAAATGTTTCTTAAAGACTAGGTTATAGTCTCCTGTCAGAATTTGTCTTACACGTCTGGCAGTGACCGGCAAACTTCAAATCAGCAACTATCTGAGAAGCAAACATGTTTTTTATCTTTGCTATGCGCAGGATAAGTCGTTTAATGCGCTCGGAGAGCTTCCATATCCGATCATACCTCCCATTTTATCCATAATGTGTGCCCAATTTCACAAAATTATCAATAACACAACTTGAACGTCATAATTTATTGGCGATTTACGGATCGGAGAGCTTCAACTCTTTGTAAGCATAATGCTTGCTTTTTCTTCATTTCATAGACGTTTTCCACGTGGCATTGTAGCTAGTGCCGGCGAAAGATGCTACGGTCACGTCTCTCCAATACAACTGCAGTGGTTTTTTACACCGAGTTTCACATTAGTGCCCGTCTGAGGTGGCAGCTCAAGTGCATTTATACCAATTTCCACCCCCACAACAGCGTTATGTTTGTTTGTATCCAATGTTTTCACATGAGGTGTGGGAACATAAGTGCAATGTGATATCCCTAAGTAAACTACATCATAGTTATCAGAAATTCGATATATGAATAAATACGTACGTGTTATACTGCAAAACTCAAGTGCCTAGTATTGAATAAAAGTGGTGAGAGGGGGCATCCTTGACGAACTCCACAGTTTATCGGTCTCCATTCGGTATGTCCTGATCCAATAGTAATTTTGATAATATTGTGGTTATATAATTCGTAAATTGTTCTTATAATTGCGTTTGGAACTGAATCATCTTCCAAATAAATAAATAAAAATGAATATTCGTTGGTTTTATTTTTCGAGTATAAAATTAAAGACGGCAACACTCTGTCCTGATGACAAGACTGAGAGCTGTAAAATAATTCAAACTTGTATATGCATGCAGCTCTATTTCAGGTATCAAAAATCATGATAACAATACTAATTGTAATTCCTCCTGTACAAACGGAGGCCAAATTAGATTGCCTCGCATTATTAGACTATAATGGTGTACCAGGTGCCTGTATGCGATGGAGGGAGAACATATTAAAACAGTCCATGATCATTTCAACACAATCATTGCCGTAAGCCCTGTAATCACATTTTCTCTGCCACATTACGCAAACTGAAATCACAGAATATCAAACAGAGATGTCACCTGTTCCATTTAGCTCGTATTACGCAGGTGTATGAGGGACGAAATGCAAGCGGGTCTGATCCTGGGATTAGGGAAGCCACAGGCGTGACACGTGGAAAAGAAGAGTATTCCCACTACTTTCTACGTGTTGTGTATTTTAGTGGGCAGAACATTGTATTAACCAGGCCTTATATGACGACATGAAGCTTTTTCAAGTGTGAAATTAAGGAGCATTCTAGTTTCACTGTTATTGCAATTATTATTATTACTATTATTATTATTATTATTATTATTATTATTATTATTATTATTATTATTATTACTACTACTACTACCACCACTACCACTAACACTACTACTACTACTACTACTACTACTACTACTACTACTACTACTACTACTACTACTACTACTACTACTACTATTGTTCATGTATGTATGTATGTATGTGAAGAATCCACTGCAAGAATGATGGATGTCACTTTCTTGTCGAAAATGAACCAAGACTGTCAATGCATAGCTTAAGACATATAGAATATACATACAGAGTTATATGGCATTAACACTGATAGTCATTTTCCAGTAATGATCGGAAAATCACAGTTAAGCTTTGAGCGCTAAGCATTTCAAACTTTCAATTGCTTCTCCTGCAAAATGTATTCCAAATGACATCCATCGTTCTTGCAGTGGACTTTTCATTTATGTATATATGTATGTATTTATTAACTCTACAATTTGGTATACACCCGGTGGCAGTGATATATAATACACAATAGTAACATTACAGTAATTATATTAATAAAATTTACAATAATTACAAATGTTTGTGTGACTGCAACCTGTGTATATTTTTGTATGGCTTTACTTTGTATATAGTGTTTTTTCTCTCTCTCTTTTCTTGTGTAGCTTTACTTTGTATATAGTGTATTTTTTTCTGTTTATTTCTATTATTGTATTTGTATTCCTGGTGTTGTGGAAGAGAAGGGCTGATGGCCTTAACTACACCAGAATAAATAAATAAATAAATAATTACTGCAGTAAAAAATAAAATAAACGTAGATTTAATTGTAACTATAAATAGATGCAATAAACCTAGGACTATAAATAAAAACTATATTATAATAACGCCTATTATAAGCAAAAGTAAACCTAACATAAGTACTTGTATTAAACCCAACTATTACCAACTTAAGTAATTACATATCACCTTAATTAATTACATATCACCTTAATTAATTATATATCACCTTAATTAATTACATATCACCTTAATTAATTACATATCACCTTAATTAATTACATATCAACTTAATTAATTACGTGACATAACTTAGATAATTACACTGCACCTAAAATTATGCGCCCACAATTTCGTTAGAGAAAAACGTTCTTACAGATTTCAATGTGGGTTCACAGAATTCATTATGTATAGATATCACACAGCTAATGTTTTCAATAGCAATGAGACATTACTCGAAATGAACGAAAATACTACAAGGTTCTATAAGGGATTAGCTAGACTTTATATAGTAGGATTTACTTGGTTAGATTGTCAGAGCAATATGGAAACCAGAAAGTCCTGTGTCTCCATTTTGAAGGACGATATAAAAATCCTACCAGAAAGAATGCAAAGATTACGTAATTAATATGGATGAGAACTAACAAGCAAAATATTAATCTTTGAATATAATCCTGATAACGAGGCACTGGTCGTCTAAGAAGCCGATGGAGAGCAACTGGGGCGCCATGTTGACTTCATGGGTCTAAGATTTAATCTAATATACAGGATGATCCACGAGGATTTACCACCACTTACGGAGTTTATTTTCGAAGACGTTCTGAGCAAAAAATGTCATATAAACATGTGTCGTAATCTCAATATTTTCAGAGTTACACTAATTTGAAGTTGTTTGTAAAATACCTTTAGTCTTTAGTTTTAAGAGTAAGAGAATACTACACATAAAGAATGAACTATGCAGAAGTATCATTTCTTTAATTAACTAGTATTCTGACGCTATAAATGTGTTGTGAATTCCATAGTTATTTTCGATTTTTAACTACAAAATTACATTTTCCTTAAGCACTTATCACAACAATTGTTACAAATCACGCCACTCTTGTAAATTCTTGAAGACTGTACATTACGATGAATAATTATACTGTAAAGAATCAAGTTTCTACAAATCGTATGATTTGTAACAATTTTTGTGACAAGTGCGTAAGATTAATGTAATTTTTATTTAAAAATTGAAAAACAAAATCTGTACAAAGCAATTAACAACACATTTTTAGCTTCAGAACACTTACTTACTTACTTACTTACTTACTTACTTACTTACTTACTTACTTACTTACTTACTTACTTACTTACTGGCTTTTAAGGAACCCGGAGGTTCATTGCCGCCCTCATATAAGCCCGCCATTGGTCCCTATCCTGAGCAAGATTAATCCAGTCCCTACCATCATATCCCACCTCCCTCAAATCCATTTTAATATTATCTTCCCATCTACGTCTCGGCCTCCACAAAGGTCTTTTCCCCTCTGGCCTCCCAACTAACACTCTGTATGCATTTCTGGATTCGCCCATACGTGCTACATGTCCTGCCCATCTCAAACGTCTGGATTTTATGTTCCTAATTATGTCGGGTGAAGAATACAATGCGTGAAGCTCTGCGTTGTGTAACTTTCTCCATTCTCCTGTAACTTCATCCCTCTTAGCCCCAAATATTTTCCTAAGAACCTTATTCTCAAACACCCTTAATCTCTGTTCCTGTCTCAGAGTGAGAGTCCAAGTTTCACAACCAGACAGAACAGCCGGTAATATAACTGTTTTATAAATTCTAACTTTCAGATTTTTTGACAGAAGACTAGATGACAAAAGCTTCTCAACCGAATAATAACACGCATTTCCCATATTTATTCTGTATTTAATTTCCTCCCGAGTGTTATTTATATTTGTTACTGTTGCTCCAAGATATTTGAATTTTTCCACCTCTTCGAAAGATAAATCTCCAATTTTTATAGTTCCATTTCGTACAATATTCTGGTCGCGAGACATAATCATATACTTAGTCTTTTCGGGATTTACTTCCAACCGTATCGCTTTACTTGCTTCAACTAGAATTTCCGTGTTTTCCCTAATCGTTTGTGGATTTTCTCCTAGCATATTCACGTAATCCGCATAGACAAGAAGCTGATGTAACCCGTTCAATTCCAAACCCTGTCTATTATCCTGAACTTTCGAACTTTCCTAATGGCATACTCTAGAGCGAAGTTATTCTAGAGCGAAATAAATGATACTATTGAATAGTTCATTCTCTATTTGTATTATTCTTTTACCCTTAAAACTAAAGAAAAAAAGTATTTTATTAACAACTTCAAATTAGTGTAACTTTGAAAATGTGGAGATTAGAACACATGTTTATATGACATTTTGTGCTCAGAATGTCTTCGGAAATAAGCTCAGTAAGTGACCCTAACTCTTCGTGAATCACCCTGTATGTCTAATGTAGATAAAATAAAAGAAAAATAAATAACCTTACGACAAACCTAAGTGTAATAAAACCTTGAAATACTAGTTGTCAGGTAGGATGCCACGAAACCATATTACCGGTACCTTCATTTATCTTTTTTCTCAATGAAGAAATAACGTGGAAATACCAGATTCTAAGAAGAAACAATCATAATGGACACTATTATGCAAGTTAATGTAATATATGAACTAAAGCCAGAAAAATGACTTAATATGTTGTATAAAATTCTAAATATATGATATTAAATTTAAAGTCTTCAAAATATGTATTGTGCTTGAATTTACTCTCATAAAAGGTCAAAACATGTAAACATGCACGGGAAAAGTACGGTTACATAGAATCGATGTCATAAAACAAATATTTGCAATTTGAGAAGTTTAACAAGTTTATAAAAACGGGTATTTGGATGGAAATCCGTTCCCTATTCATCATTATATGATAATAGTTTCATCTGTTGAGAAATAGTAAAATTATTTCAGAGTTTGTCCATTTATTATAATCTTTGGGTCGGACTTATCCTGTGATTATGAAGTTCGCTTACACGATCACAAAATTTTAGGTCACATATCTTTGAACGTCAGTATACGTCAGTGTCTTTACTCTTTCGAATTCTGCACACTTCAACACCAAATTATCTTTCGTCTCGTTTCTCTTATCTATACTCTAACCACGACGTAAATACCAGATCACTTATCTGTGACGCGTTAAGTATACCTCTTCATAGAACATCTCGTTATTCATCATCTTTTACAGTATCCACCTCGCGACAATGGAATTCCCTGTCACAAAGTATTAGGGGCTGCAAGACAATAAACACTTTTAAAAACAGCTTAAAAGATAACCTTCTTAGCATTTCACTCCAATCATACTGACTTAAACTATCACTGTCTACATTGTTACTCCTTCCTTTAGACATGCATCCTGATAGTGCTGTATTTACAAAATTGTCTCATAATAATCTCTTTCTATTATCTAACATTATTTAAAATATATTAAAATTCTATGTATTTTAGGTTAATTCTGCTACATAGTTTGTATTTCAGTGTTTAATTAATAGTTCATAGTATTTTGTTGTTTAATTCGTAAATAACTCTTGTATACATGTAGCTCTTATCTAAATCAAATTGTTGAATTCTTTGCAAGTTCATACATATGTACAGTATGTATACTTTTTGCTGGTTGAGTGGAAGAGAAGGCCTTATGGCCTTAACTCTGCGAGCTAAAATAATTTATTATTATTATTATTATTATTATTATTATTATTATTATTATTATTATTATTATTATTATTATTATTATTATTATACTATGTTGATCAATAACAGATTATCAAAGACAATGCTAAACTACACACGACTGACAGAGACATTTGGGAAGACCGTTAAAAAGATGGACAGACCAATTATTGGTACAAGTTTGGAGTAGGAACGGATCCAGAAAGTGCCGATCCTTGATATGGTGATTGTGCCGGTGGTGATTATGATGATTGGTGATGATGATGATGACGATGATGATGATGGTGATGATATATTATTACATCATATTATATCGGTAATTACATAACTTACATGATACATGGAACTGTTTCCATCGATATTAGGACATGTATTGTACTATATGAGATTAGGCAGTGTGATAAGCGCATCTGACAAGTTCAGGAAGAATGGGTTGAGGGCAGGATAAGATGGGACGGAATGCAACCATGTTCGACGTTACTACCAGTGTTTCGCTACGGTAAAAGCGACGCACCGCTTTATCCTCGTGTCTCTTGTACGTCAGAAACACTTTTCCCGTTTTCTCTGCCAACATCGTTTGTGCAGATGTCATCTTCATTGTTGCAGACAGTGATTGTTTTGATAATAAGCTCCCTGGTCGCCAAATCTCTCCCATCGATCAATACTGCGAATTCTTTGCAATAAATAGAAGTTCCAATTCTTACATTTGAACTACGTATATCAGGTTGTTACATCACTGCTAAACATACATGCTAAGTGTGTTGTGTTCTAATTTTTACCTTCATTCCTTTCCCCTTTCTTCATTTTTCTTCATTCCTTTCTTTCTTTAATTTCTCCTTCAATTTTGTTCAATACCCTACTTAATTGTTCAAATTCATTGTTTGTGCTCATATTTAATTCCATATTTTGATAGAAATAAATTCATATAGCCTATATTTACATATTTCATACATTTTTAGTTCATATAAATCCGTTCCCTATTGATAAGTTTATAGGAAATGGTTGGAGTATGTAGTTAAATTGTTAAAAAAAAAAGACCTGACACATTCTTCTGATGAAGAAATTTTCGATAAAAATTCCTAAGCAATTCTGGCGTCATGTGGTGAATGAGGTCGTGATATCCGAACGGGACCGAAAAATGTCTTTTTTTTTTTCTACTTCACCGAAACACCACCAGTCTTATTTTCTATTATATTCATGATGTCTTCTACTTTGTAAAAATTTTGCACCTCACGCTTTCAGTTCGGTTCATTTCTTTTATTTTATTTTGTAGTCTATGCAAATGGAATCCAGTTATTTTACTTCTACAACAATTTTTCTTGATCAACACTCACTCGATGTATTGTTTTTCCCCTCTTAAGGGTATATGTATGTGAACGACCCAAATATTATCAGAAAGTGCAGGCTCTATATTTCTAAAACTTTATAAGAAAATGAACTCACAATTGGAAAAAAATTACAAGGTACCACAACAAGAATTATTAGAACTTAAATATATGATAAAAGCATAAAAAATTACTAATAATATTTTTTATAATTCACTTTTTACTTTAAGTTAAATTTTCCAAAATTTGAAAATTTTCACACATATTATTTCATAAGTCCACAACCATTAGAGATAGAATTATGAAATTTTGTACACTGATTTAACATACATTTATGTAAAAGTTAGACTACAATAATGCCCATTTCTTTGAAAATAGAACAATTAGGTCACAAAACATTATGTAAACTTTAATATATTTTATATAGGACAAATAAAAAATTAATTGTATTAAAATGAACAACTTTACATGTCTGAGAGTAGTCTACTTTTCAGAAATAAATGTTTACTACATGTAGGAAAAATATGAAAGATGTCAGAGAGACCATAACAGTGTTATGGTTACCAAATGATGTAACTACAGCATTTTTTTTTCTTCCATACTTTAACAAAACTGGTTTGAAAAATATTATTAGTAACCTTTTTTATACTTTTATCAGATATTTAAGTTCTAGTAAGTTTTGTTCTAGTACCTTGCAATTTTTGTCCAATTGTGAATTCATTTTCTTATAAAATATTAGAAATTTAGAGCCTGCATTTTCTAATAATATTTGTGATCGTTCATGTACATATACCCTTAAAGCGCATAAAATTGGCCGTGGTTACAAATTAATAATAATAATAATAATAATAATAATAATAATAATAATTTATTTAACCTGGCAGAATTAAGGCCATACGGGCTTCTCTAACACTCAACCAGGAGTAAAACTGCCTTACAAAAAACATTATAAATTTACAAAGTACACTACAATTTTACACACAAAACTGAATAAGATAATAATAATATAATGTAAACAACAAGTAAGTAGAAATCAGACATAATATATAACATACAGAAAGAAAGCAAAAAGCATAATAAAATGTGAACAGCAGGTCAAAACAAATGAGACATACAAAGTGTAAAAAATAAGACAATTATTGATAATAGTAATAATAATAATAATAATAATAATAATAATAATAAATAAGAATACTAATAATAGTAATTGTAGTAATAAAATAGTGCAGTATAAAGCACACAATGAATACAATATTTTTAAGCACACACAGTAAGGAAAATTATCATTATATATAGCTCAACTTATCACATTATAGATATACCATTATCAGAAAATATGAAACATAAATATAAAATAAGTTAAATATCACTAGAACATAAAAAAAATGTGAATACGTCGAAACATGCAATACAACACTTGTCATAATAGTAAGTTAATTTGGCAACTCGTCATAAGATAATTTTCTAACTTGGATTTGAAAGATTTCAATGTTCGCCAGCCCTTGACTTCAGGCGGCAGAGAGTTCCAGTGACGAGAGGTAGCAACAGTGAAATATGAGGAATACAGAGATGATGTGTGAAGTGGAATTTCTAGCGTGTTATCGCGCAAAATAGCGCTGGTGCCAAATTCATTTCTTTCTCAAATCAACAATTAGTATATAGAGAAAAGTTGATTGCAGATTTACTTTCGTGCAACGCAATTAACAATCAAATAAATCAGAGATTAACTGATTGATGGATCAGGAACTGATTTAATTTGCATTTCTGCAACTGGGCCAAAGGATTTTATCGCTCCTTTAAGGGAAGAGGATTATATTTTTTTTTAACTTTTTTCCTATTTGGTGTAAAATATTATTATTTTTTGTATGTAGAGAGCTCATAGCTGTGACAACTCAACCAAATAAAATATTTTGAAAAAAAAATTATTTGGGGGCCCAAATTTGAAAAAAATATATACCCAATCCAGGATTGTACTAAAACCGATAAATCTAAACCGTTTTTAAAGATAGATTCAAGCAGTTGTTTGCAATGTATTTGCAAAAGATGTTCTACAAACTGTCTGTACCAGAATTTTGATATTAGTCCCTACGTTTGTAAAATAAACAATTAAAATTTAATAACAATTTTCTGATTTCCTTTCTTGCAAAAAAGGACGTATTTTTTAAATGAAATCAATTAACAAAATTCTGTTACAGAGAAAAGTTTCCTAATAGTCTAAAGAATGTGTGATCTAAATTTCATGCATGTATCTTTAACAGTTCAAAAATTATATCCATTTTTGTCTGGCAATGTAGCAAAAAAAAATGAAGTTACTGGAAACCGATAAAAGGGGGCGTGTGATTTAAAAATCCATAGCGCAGGAAGCTTATAAATGGCGTCTCAACATCCGATAAGGGCACAAATACCCACAAAATGTTATGCTATGCATTCCACACATATAAAAGGGTATTTTAAAGAAAAAACTATCACCTTTACTTTTTAACTTCGCTCTAGAATATGCCATTAGGAAAGTTCAGGATAACACAGATGGTTTGGAATTGAACGGGATACATCAGCTTCTTCTCTATGCGGATGATGTGAATATATTAGGAGAAAATCCGCAAACGATAAGGAAAAACGCGGAAATTCTACTTGAAGCAAGTAAATAGTTAGGGTTGGAAGTAAATCCCGAAAAGACTAAGTATATGATTATGTCGCTTGATCAGAATATTGTACGAAATGGAACTATAAAAGTTTGAGATTTTTCCTTCGAAGAGGTGGACAAATTCAAATATCTTGGAGCAACAGTAACAAATATAAATGACACTCGAGAGAAAATTAAACGCAGAATAAATATGGGAAATGCCTGTTATTATTCGGTTGAGAAACTTTTGTCATTTAGGGCAGAATTCATAGTCGTCACTTATAAATAAGTGAACCCTTAAGTGGTTACTTATACTCATTTCTAATTCATAGTTGTCCCTCATTCACATAATGAGTGATTGCTTAAGTGACCTGATCTGTGCCCTTAAGTGACCACTCATTTTCAAAATGAATAATGAGAATGATTTTGAGGATTTTGTGGAGTTTGTCGAACGAAATAAGGAAAATATGCGTGTCCCAAAAAGGTATATTAGAGACATGGAGAATCCTCTGGAAATGTATAGTGAACTAGAATTTAAGAAGCGGTATTGTTTTCGCAAGACCACCGTTGTTGATATTTTGGTGCCTTTAATAGACAATTGCCTGTTTTCTGAGATGTCTTTATGCCTTAAAACAAGCTCTCGAAGTTGTTGTAATTCAGAAAAATCCTTTCCTTTCGGCATACTTATTTTCAGCCAAATTGCTAGTTATTTTTTATTTATTTATGTCTATAACAGGGCAAGGCCCTAATTACAATAGACAGTTCAGATATTTGTTAAAAAAAAACATAGAATTGCATATAACATGAAAAAAGAGATAAAGCAGATACAAATGCAACATACAAGTGTAATTACAAATTAAAAATGAAAAAAAAAAAGCAATAGGTACTACCTAAATAAAAGACACAGATATAGACATAAATGAAAAATACCAAATAAAAATAAATTAAAAAGATTTAAATATAAATATCATAGCCAAAAATGTAAAATGTAGCTGTAATTGGCAAATTACAGAGTAAATATAACACTATGTTAATAAATTCAATATACAGTATTACCGTATATAGTAGGCCTAATAGGCTTAATTTATTTATTTAAGAAATTCACTACTAGAGAAAATGTGTTCCAATTAGTAGGATATCTGATTATAACTACCATGCAACTAGAATTTAACATATCATGAAACTATTGCTGTATATAACTTATTCAGTACAATAATATTGATAACTCGTTGTTATAGCAACTCCACACGCAGAGCTGCTTTCGATTAGTTCAATGAGTCAGCTTTTGTTATGACGTCATGTCCGGCAGCTGTAAGTGAGCACTCATTACGTGAAAATAAGTGTTGTCTATGAATTCGGAATTGACTTAAGGGTTCCCTTATTAACACTTATTACTTAAGGGTTCACTCATTTTATAAGTGACGACTATGAATTCCACCCTTAGTCTTCTGTCAAAAAATCTGAAAGTTAGAATTTATAAAACAGTTATATTACCGGTTGTTGTGTATGATTGTGAAACTTGGACTCTCACTTTGAGAGAGGAACAGAGATTAAGGGTGTTTGAGAATAAGGTTCTTAGGAAAATATCTGGGACTAAGAGGGATGAAGTTACAAGAGAATGGAGAAAGTTACACAACGCAGAACTGCACGCATTGTATTCTTCACCTGATATAATTGGGAACATTAAATCCAGGCGTTTGAAATGGGCAGGGCATGTAGCACGTATTGGCGAATCCAGAAATGCATATAGAGTGTTAGTTGGGAGGCCAGAGGGGAAAACACCTCTGGGGAGGTCGAGACGTAGATGGGAGGATAATATTAAAATGGATTTTAGGGAGGTGGGGTATGATGGTAGAGACTGGATTAATCTTGCTCAGGTAGGGACCAATGGCGGGCTTATGTGAGGGCGGCAATGAACCTCCGGGTTCCTTAAAAGCCAGTAAGTAAGTAAGTAAGTATTTTAAAGAAAAAAAAAATTTTTAATTTAATTTACCGGAAACAACAATAAAGAGGGTGAGTGATTTAAAAATCCATAATGCAGGAAGTTTAAAAATGGCGACTCAACATCCGATATGGGCACAAATACCCACAAAATGTCTGGCTATGCAATGCACACATATCACAGAGTATTTTTAAAGAACTTTTTCTTTTTTAAATTTACTCATTTTTCACCAAAAAATACCATCCTCTCCCCTTAAAATTCATCCTGCTGTTATCCAACGGACAGGCGACACCCAACTGTACAGGTTGCATTTCTAGAACAGTGGACATTTGCAATACTTAACAGAGCAATAGAAGCGGACTCCATTTGATAACAACGTGGAATGAATTAGCAGTGGATATCAATATTGTAATGACCTTAAATGCAACATGTCATTTGCGCTGTGTTCCCACGTCTCGTCCATAGAAGCACCTTCCACCATGAGTGCATTGCATTTAAATGAAGAGAATATTGTTAATGATCCGTGTTATATTGTAATCAACTGAAGCGGAAACAAGTGGAGTGTTCTCGCGGTGACGCTATTAATGCCGCCATGTTGCACACAGACTGATTCCGATATCGCTCAAAGCAGCAGGAGAGAACAATTTATCACTGTAGCCTCCTTAACATGTGATAAATTACAGTTATGAAGGAAATTTTTTTACGAAAATAAATTTTATCCTAGTGACTATCTTTGTAGAGATATTTTTTGAAAAGACTATTACACATTTACTACGTCATACTACTTTTGACCAATAAAACGGTACGAAAGGACGTGTTTCAACCAATCATGACTGTTTGTCGCAACAATTTTATCATTTTTCTAGCATTTGTTTTTATTACTTCCCTAGCATTTGTTTCTTTGTTTGCCAACATTTCAAAATGCAAATTCTTTACGGTACTATAAAACACGCTTTGCGATCATCATTTGTTTACCGCATAGTCAACTGAAAATGGCGGCTCCGTTCAAACGTTTTGGTGAAGCTAACATTAGTGAAATAGAATTTTAGAAAGTCAATTAGGCTAATATTTTACGATCTTACTAATAAAAACTCTATATACAGACGTTTAACTGTCTTATACTTATACAATGAGTAGCTCGTTTATAAGTCGTGTGTAAATTCCTTACTAATAATCACTACATACGTCGTGTATAACAGTACAACTGTTACACAGCTACGTCATAGTTTCGTCATTACTTCGTTACGAAAGATAATAGAATATCTGAGATTCTCTATTGCATCCGGTAGAGCGCTCTAGTGTGGCGTGTTAAGTATCGATAGTACAACTGGCTCTAATCGATTACCATACTATATTTTGGTCAAAGAGTACAAGCTACAGTAATATAATTATTCTAATTATTCTGTGCTCTTTGGTTACTAGGCAACCATCATCATAAAATGACAGTCGATACGAACAGCTTTAGAGGAGCGGCCATTTTTTCTCTATATACAACGCTTAAACAAGGGGTTTCGTGTATATAACTACTGCAAAGCAATTCCCATTGTATAGTTACAGCCTGTTTATACGTCCATAGCTTATTCACGGTTTATTAGTAAAGTTTTCTGTCTCAACTCTGCACAAGTCTGGTATAAAAACTATACACGGTTTATTAGTAAGACTGTTATTGTATTAGAGTAGTACCATATTTTTTCTAATCTTTAGCATTAGTTAGAGGCGTGTATCAATCCTCAAGCTTATCCTACTCATTTATTGTTATCACGTGAGTACTAACCTTGTTACAAAAGAACTATGGGCACGTATACCAGCAGCCTGGCAGGCCATTCCCCAGGAAGAGATCCAAGCCTCTTCGATTCACTGCCACGACGTATAACAGCTTTGATTGCAGCTCGTAGAGCTTTAATGTGTATTCATGTGTATTGGTCCGAAATGTTAATTATTGACATGGGAAGGTCACATTAATGACCTTTGTGTTTGATTGTCAAGAGTAATTAGTATTAGTAGTATTTATTTATTTAACCTGGTAGATCTTAAAAGTATTTATTTCAGTCACTGACTTCACAGCATATGTTTAAGGTGCTGCACCTTTACATTACATGCAAAATAACCTGGTAGAGATAAGGCCGTCAGGCCTTCTCTGCCCCTCTACCAGGAAATTCCAACTATAATATGAAGAATAAATTTACAATTAGTATTATATTTACAGTTACAATTACAAATAAAATTACAATATTAAATGTACAATTACAATTACAATAAAAATCAAAGTTCGAAAAGATTACCTGACTAATGAAAGCTAGATAATTTATCAACAGTAATCTCACTAGACGTTTTGATTTATCTAGAGAAAATCAAAACTCGAGTGGGATTTAATTGACTATACACGATTAGAAGAAAGTATATAAAGATTAGAACTAACGAAGTACTCCAATACAATAAAATATTAATTGACTTACGAAAATACAACTGTCTTCAAATGTATTATTGTACCATCTCAACATTACAAATATTATGCTAGATGCATTCTAGATGGTAGTAGTGAGCAATGCCTTCTCGTCGAGAAGTTCTCGATCTATTATACACGATGGCAATGTTACTAGTCAAGAAGCCTTTGTTGATTCAGTTTCATTTTTATTAAAATGCAACATTCCACTTCAATTACCCGAATCCCAGTAATCAACGTCACTTGACAGATGATTTTCAATAAATCTTAATATTAAACAATCTCTGATACGTGACTATCCATAATATCATATAGCAGAAGCTATAACATAACCTAACTAATATACACAAGTGTTAGAAAAGTTTTAATTAACGACGATGACATAAAAAATAAACATGAATAATTTTAAAAGGAATAATTATTGAATGTACAATTTTCAAATTTGAATGTGGTTGGTGGTTCAATTGATGTTATATTGGACGTGTGCGTAATAGAAGTGGAACTCGTTGATTTAGGCCTACATGGTGTATTCAACTTATTCAGGATTTCCGAATGGTGCTCTTCATTTATTTGTAAATCGGATTTCAGAAGATGCATAGGTATGATCAGTGATTTTTATTAATTCTTGTTCTTGAATGCCAATGCGAGTCATATTTGAAACTGCTGTGCATCGACTGGAGTGGTTTGTAATTTTATATATATTTTTGACGTCCAGACCAGCACAGTTTCAAATGTTGGCAAACAAAGAAACAAACGCTAGGAACGCGATAAATTAAACAAATGCTAGGGACGCGATAAAATTAAACAAATGCTAGGGACGCGATAAAATTGTGCGACAAGCAGCCATGATTGGTTGAAATACGTCCTTTCGTACTGTTTTATTGGTCAAAAGTAGTATGACGTAGTAAGAGTGTAATAGTCATAGAAAGACAAAGAATATTTTATATTTACTGAATTACAAATTAAACCTAGAATAACAAAATTGTATAGTGATGAAATTATCGGATATTGAAATATTTTGTTAAAGATTAAGGAAACTATTTACAAGAAATCAATTACTTACCAAGTGCCTAGTAAGTTTGCGTTTGAATTCAGTTTTATTTCGACAGTCACTGATGCTAGCAGGTAGCGAATTCTAGAGTCTTGGCAGGGCTATTTATTAAGGAGACTTAGATACCTTGTACCTAAAGAATTTCTTAAAACATCGTATTTTGCTTTTTTTTTTAATAGTATTATTACTTATGGTATTCATTTGTGAGGAAATTATCAGAAAATTGATCAAGTACTTCTTTTGCAAAAGAAGGCAATACGCATTTTGACTGATTCTCATTTTGATGCTCTCTGCAGACCTTTGTTTATTGCTGAAAGAATTTTACAGTAACTGTTGTGAATTTGTATATTTTCCATTGTTTGATTAAAATTAAGTCAAATTTAAACAGTTCTTATCCACATAGCGAGATTCATCATTATGGTACGAGACATAATTACCACCTTGTGTCCCCTAGGGTCAGATTAGCCAAGTCTAAACAATGGTTTACAACAATTGGATTGTCTATGTTTAATGAACTTGCTTACAGTGCACATATTGTTAATTTTAATAGATTTAGGTGTGTTATTAGCAGGGAACGGATTTATATGGACTAAAAATATATGAAATATGTAAATATATATGTAGTTATTTTTACCAAAATATGGAATTAAATATGGATTTTTACCAAAATATGGAATTAAATATGGACTTAAAATTATAAAAAAATGACTATGTACGTTAAATATTGGTACATTTTAATCAAACTAAACAAAAAATATAATGGACGTACCTTATCTTCCAATGTAGTTTCAACAAAACACAATTTTTATTGTCTGTTACCATAACAATAGGTTACAAACATTTCTTTCAAGTGCTGAAAAGTGAATCTTCTTCTATTGTCTCTGAGGATAGATTTATACTGACTAAAAGAGCGTTGTATGGTACATAATTCAATTTCACAATGTCTGCTGGGGATAAGTCCAAGTTAATCTTCACTGTTGATTCACCACTCATCACAGCAACAACCTTTTGTAGTTCTTCATATCCAGGGTTTTTTGAAAGTACAGTGTCCACCTTAGCTCTTACTGCATCTGCAACTTTACCTCTACCACGATTCAGTTGTTCCACAGTACTATTTATAATTTCAAAACTTTCAGATAGTGAAAGGTGCCTATTTTGGAGACTTTTGAGCGTTTTTATGATGCATGAAAATGTATGCTGAATGTGAGCTAAGTCATTCTTCACACTTATGTCACAGGTAACTGTTTTCGCAGTATCAATTGAGACTGCATCTTCAGAGTCCAATGCAAGGAGAACATTGTTAATAGAGTCTATATGTTCGGCATAATATTCAACTGCTTCTAGCCATGTACCCCATCTAGTTAAAATTGGCTTTGGTGGCAATGGAATTTCAGGGTACATTTCTTTCAACACGTTAACTCTACTGGGAGCTTTGAGAAATACTTTTTTCACTGATGAAATCAACAAATCTACTTTAGGGAAATTGTCTCTGACCACTTCTGCCACACGATGAAATGCATGCGCCACACAAGTAAAATGAGTCAATTTAGGATATACAACAGATAATGCTTGTCCAGCTTTGACCATATAAGGGGCAGCATCGCTAATAAAGAATAACACATTATCGTACATAATACCCTTTGGCCACAGGATACCCATAGCTTCGTTGAACAGTTTAACTATAGTTTTGTTATTGCACTTTTCTAGAACATCACAATGTAAAAGAATTCGTTCAGAATATTGTTCACTTAACAAACCGATAACTACATTACCAACAAGTCTACCTTCTTTGTCGGGAGTCTCATCAATGGAAACCCAAATTGAACTATCTTTAATTTCATCTCTTATCTTCTGTATTGTCTCATCGTAGATGGATGGAGCATACGTCTTCCTAAGTGTTGACTCATCCGGGATTGTATGTTGAGTATATTTTTCAAGGAATTCCCTGAAGACCTTATTCTTTAGTTTGTAGAGAGGAATATCAGCAGAGATGAGAGAACGGCACAGGTCGATGTTAAACTCAGATCTTACATTCGATGTTGTTGGTTGTGTTAAAAACAATTGTCTCTGCTTGGAATTTAGTTGTTTGTTGGCCTGATGTTTACTAGTTGTAATGTGTTGTTGCACCAGGAACTTTTGTGTAGATGATACTGCACACTGACACAAATTACAAAATAATATTTTATTGTCAGTTGATAAACCATCTTCTTTAAATTCTGAAATGTAACTTGTTAGTTTTGATTTTAAATTGACTGAATGACGTACTTTTGGCATATTTACCGTCTTTATAGTATGATTTACAAAACTGAACCTATGTGTACTCTGACTGGCATTTAACTATTGAGCTGCACAACTGAAGTCTGTTAAAAATTTTAAATTAAATTAATACAGTTTTGTAACTTACTTTCCCATTGTTGATAGGACTGCTAATTTTCAAATAACTCTGATGTTAAAGGGATTACTGAACATGTGTTTAAATCTCTATTGTTGAAATGTATTTTTAAAAGTTAATGGAATTTTGTTTTGTTTTATTGTTAAACCTAATATAATATGGACTGTTTTATATGAAATATGGAAAATATATGGAAATTAACGAAAATATGTACTAAACTCTAAAATATGGAAAAATATGGAAAATAAAAGTAGGATTTTTCAACCCTACACATTGTGAAACATAAAGATAATGCAAAATATAAATTATATTAGCTTTATAAGTAAATATGTATTTACATATAAATCCTTTCCCTGGTTATTAGTGACTGGCTAATAGAAAACCCATTTTATTATATAAATGAATTTATGGAAACTAGTGTTGATATAGTATTTTATTTTGTTTGTTTATCTTGTTTTTCTTTTGACTTTGTCTATGTATCTGTAATACCACGATTGTTTTTATCAATAAATCATTTGTGTACACCAATATTAGTAATATGTAAAATAAATTTGATTCAGTTCTCATGATTCCTTCATGGCGTTGCAGTTTTCACAGACTGTAGTGTATATAGCAATTTTATGTTAATATAGTTTATAAGTATGATTCTACGGAATAATAAGTTTATAATGTTTGTTTTATTTGAACTGTTGTATCAGTGAAGCGTGTTCTGTCAGTGGGTTATGTGGTTTACAGTGGCAGTGGATAGTTTCCATCAGTGTAAAGTTTATATTGCCAGTGAAATGTGTTGTGTGTGTGTGTGTGTTTTTGTAATACAAAATTAGGTTTACTTTATTAATTAGGCTAATTTAGCTATTGTTATTATTAATTATAATAATGTACGCAATTACGTAACCACTGCTACCGAATGTTTGCGCATTTGCAATGTAAATAATGTATATATTACTTAGTGTTATTTACGAAATGTGTAATAAATAATTAATATACAGGTGCTCAACTTAATATTCGGTCAGGCTTTATATTCAATATTTAAAAACTTTACTAAACCATTTGAAGCGAAATAAATATATTAATGCGTATAAAATAAAAAATATTTATACTTCATACAAAGTAAACAATATAATACATTTTTCCAAATTGACCATGACATTATAAAAATCAAAATATTTATTCTGTTATGAACAGTAATCTCACTAGACGTTTTGATTTATCTAGAGAAAATCAAAACTGGAGTGGGATTTAATTGACTATTACACGATTAGAAGAAAGTATATAAAGATTAGAAGTAACGAAGTACTCCAATACAATAAAATATTAATTGACTTACGAAAATACAACTGTCTTCAAATGTATTATTGTACCATCTCAACATTACAAATATTACGCTAGATGCATGCTAGATGGCAGTAGTGTCTTTATACAGACACTGTAATGATTACTATTCAATAAATCTTAATATTAAACAATCTCTGATACGTGACTATCCATAATATCATATAGCAGAAGTTCTTTTTATCCTCTCAGAGCAGAAGCTATAACATAACCTAACTAATATACACAAGTGTTAGAAAAGTTTTAATTAACGACGATGACATAAAAAATAAACATGAATAATTTTAAAAGGAATAATTATTGAATGTATTATTTTCAAATTTGAATGTGGTTGGTGGTTCAATTGATGTTATATTGGACGTGTGCGTAATAGAAGTGGAACTCGTTGATTTAGGCCTGCATGGTGTATTCAACTTATTCAGAATTTCCAAATGAATAATTTTAAAAGGGATAATTATTGAATGTACAATTTTCAAATTTGAATGTGGTTGGTGGTTCAATTGATGTTATATTGGACGTGTGCATAATAGAAGTGGAACTCGTTGATTTAGGCCTACATGGTGTATTCAACTTATTCATGATTTCCGAATGGTGCTCTTCATTTATTTGTAAATCGGATTTCAGAAGATGCATAGGTATGATCAGTGATTTTTATTAATTCTTGTTCTCGAATGCCAATGCGAGTCATATTTGAAACTGCTGTGCATCGACTGGAGTGGTTTGTAATTTTATATATATATTTTTGACGTCCAGACCAGCACAGTTTCAAATGTTGGCAAACAAAGAAACAAATGCTAGGGACGCGATAAAATTAAACAAATGCTAGGGACGCGATAAAATTGTGCGATAAGCAGCCATGATTGGTTGAAATACGTCCTTTCGTACCGTTTTATTGGTCAAAAGTAGAATGACGTAGTAAGAGTGTAATAGTCAACATAAACAGAAATATCATAGTCAATTTAATATTCGGTCAAAAGTTAGGAAATCAAAAATATACTTCTTCATAACAACAGCAACAGAAAATTAATCATTTTTTGGGTACCCGTTCTGCTGGATAACATGCTGCAATCGTCTGGGCATATTGGAAACGATCCTGCTTGTATATGCTCCATCAATACGACTCCTTTCCTGTTCCAATCGTCTTTTTAACTCTTCTTTTTAAGAAACTGGCACTTTTCTCAGTCTTCTGTTCAGTTCATTTCATAGATTCTCTATGGAGTTGCTGTCGGGAGATTGGGGAAAAGTATTGATAACTTTCGGACAGTTATACGTAACCAATTGCGCACAATATGCGACTTATGTTTGGGGTCGTTGTCTTGGTAAAATTTGAATGTATCATGTATTCCCAACTTTTCAGCACTCTTATGTAAATTTTCTTTCAGAATTTGAAGATACTATTCCTTGTTCATGTTACCATCAATGAAGACGAGCTCCCCTACTCCAGCAGCTGACATGCAGCCCCAAACCATAACCTTTCCAGCACCATTCTTCACAGCTGGTTGCAAGTTGTCGATTTCCATGTCTTCTTTCACCTTACGCCACAACATCACCCGACCAGCCTGACTAAAAACGCTAAATGGACTTTCGTCTTCGAAAATAACGTCATTCCACCATGCTTCAGCCTTGTCAATATTGTTGTTTGCAAACTCAAGTCTTTTCATTGTGTTAACTTCAGATACCAGAGGTATTTTCCTAGTCATTCTTCCATGGTAATCTCTGTTCCTTAACATTTTTCTAATTGTTTTATGGTGCACAGTCTTTGAAGGTTCTTTTGCTAGTTGTGGAGCACTTATTCGAGGGTTCTTATTAACTTTCCTGTTGATCGAACGTACATCTATGCCTGTTAACTTCCTTGGTTGCCCTCTCTGCGGCACATATTCAATCCTGTGTTCATTCTCATATCTTCTAATTATGTCCCCGACTGTACTCCTTCTCATATTCAACATTTCGGCGATCTCTCTAAGTGTACGTCCCTCCGCATGGTGAAAAATAATACGCTGTCATTTTTCAAAACCAATATTCTTGCCTTTGCGCCCCATTATTACAATGATCTTGCAAAATCGGACTACAGGACAGCAAGTGTTAACAGTAAGAAGACAACTGAGACATACCACTCCCACTCTTGCAGACGACATAGTAAACACAGTGAAAAAGGGATCATATCACACTGACCGAATATTAAAGTGTACACAATTTTTTGCTTTTTATATTGAAAACTACAAATTATATGGTATATATTAATTCTGAATCAATAAGTGTTTGTTCAATATTCTTCTATCGTGTGCTTCAATTTATTAATTATACTTTTTCAAGTTTTTTGCACTTACTACGTGACTCAAGATCGAAAATAATGAAATGTAAAGTCTGGCCGAATTTTAAGGTGAGTACCTGTACATACTGCGTGTTATATGCGAGAAGATTTGTAATTTTATTCCAGTTGTTACTGTCTTCAGTTTTAATATAATAAAGATTATCCTTCTAAAGGACTCTATACTACCGCATATACTTAACAAAATTAAATGTAAGTACAGTTTCTTCTTAACAAAAGAAAGTGCATTGTTGTTGTTTTTTAAATCCTCTTGTGTGTTTATGAGCTGAGCCTCTGTTGTGAAACTCGAGTTGACTTTGTGGCACGAAACTTCGTCACAAACGGGAGGTGCCGCAGCCATCACGCGGCGCCCGGGACCCCAAACTTTTCTTCTTTCAACCATTCCTTGTCTCCTGTTGTTTCTCCTTTACAACCACTAGACGCCTTCCTACAATATTCCGTCGGCTAACGATGAGCGAGTAAAAGTCATTGCAGCACTGAGCATTTTATGCAATTGCAAAGTTTAGGAAATGTTGTGTTATCTTACTTCTCTACTTTTCGAGAAAAGAGAACAGACTGGAGTTTGTTAGAGAGCTTCAAGAGTTTTCAAAGCACTTCCCTGTTTGTCGCAAGCGGATTCAAGACAAATAGTGAAAGAGACATCTTTAGCAGAGAGCTTTAGGCCATTATATTTCTTCTATTCGTCGAACAGAGAGCGTGAAAATGTTTTCTCGTCATGTCAATATGAAGCAACTAATGTGTTTTGTGAAAGAAAGGCTTATCACAGATTTTCTGAGTTGACAACTTGATGAAGAAGTGTGTTTAGAATAAAGTTCAGTTTAGACAGTGCTCCATATCCTTATTTCAGTTACATTATACAGCTTTATCTATCAGAGATATCACATATTACCAGAGACAGCATTTGGTGTACGTAAACCGTTGAGTTAACTGCTACATGCACTACTGGGTGTTCAGTTCAAAATGTGTCATTGCTCGCTGTATGCCGTCATGTGACTAGCCGATGAGCCTAGAGAATTCAATCTTCCTACACTTCCGCAGAGGTGCATAACCTAAGAGGCAGAAAAGTTGCCTAGCAAGTACGGCGTTCATTCTGAAGAGTACATACCGATACGTACGGTAACGCCGGTAGTGGCAGGAATGTGAACTGTTTGGAAATACGTACTGTCGGGATATGGGGAGAGGGTTAAGACGATTACTTACGTATTTGTTGACATTAACTTCGACGGTCAACATGGACACGGAGTATTTGATTTGTGTTGTGGAATGTTACCGTACGCAACCGATGATAACAAATACCCCGCGTACGACTTGCCGGTGCAAAACACAGTTCGAAAGAGGTTATGGTAGCACACAGACCGTACAGACCGCCATCTGTTGCTACGACGTTCAAGTTATACCGTACACGTTCTCAAGTTCAGATTGAAGAACGCCTTAAATAATAGGCAACTTCTCTAACATATAAGCTGAAACTCGCTTCAAATCGGTGACCCAACAACAGTGACGTCATGACACACTTTGAAATGAACACCCAGTATATCGTAATGTATCAGGGAGCAAGGAAGGGAGGGGGTGAATGTCACCGTGTCGCTACAATAACGATGACTGGAGTACAGTTCCTGCAGCAAATTATCTTTACTATTCAGTAATTTCACTTTATAATATTAAATAACCTATTGTTTATATTGTACAGTACATTTAATTACAACATACATAGTTCTGTGTTACATGATATTAATGTATCTGCATTAGAACAATATATTGTATATAAATACAACAACATAGAAAACATAGTATTTTACTTTGTACTACTTTGCTCTTCTTCATGACTGCATTTGTTACAGTGCACGACAATATACTTCATTAAGCTTTTCTGCTTCCATTTCGTCAGACCACAATAATCTCATTGATTTTTCAAACAGAGCTGCAATGTTAACAGGATTTACTTTCTCTAGCTCTTCGGATGTCAATAGAAACATTTTGCCCACACCTTCAGTTTGAAGTGCCCCAACAATAACATTAGCAACGGATCTGTTTGCAATATTTGTCGTTTCGTCTATAGATACCCACAATTTTTCATATTTTAAGATTTCTCTAATTTCACGTAAGACATCTTCATAACATTTTGCTAAATAACCCGTACGCAGAGTAGATTGTAGCGGTATATTTTTGCAAAAATGATCCGACACATGGGTGTTCCAGTTTTTTAATTGGAATATTTGCCCTAACGAACATGTGGCACAAGTCTTGGTAAAAATTACATTCCATATTTGAATTCGTGGGAATAGCTTCGACTTTCTTCGAATTCAACAACTTAAAACATTCCTTGTGTCTTTTAGATTTGTAGTGTTTTTATACATGGTGTCTCTTGTTCCCCAGTAGATCGACTTTACATACCATGCATGTAAGTTTTTCACCATCAGTGGGAAAGTCCTGCGACCCGAACTCCTCAACAAATCGCTGCAATTGTACATACCGAGGCTTCTTTTCTTTCAGCATATCGTAAACTGTGTTGTAATGTAAAGGCAAATAAGTGCTTTGCACTTACTAGAACTAATTAGAAGGACTGCGATAGGAAAAAAGTAAATACAGGAAATAGTGTAGAAGGATCGATAAAGAAGAATAAGAAGAAGACAGGAAATTCAAATACGCCAGGAAATGCACAGGTATTGAAAACTATCTAAGACAGCACGTGTAACATCAGAGAGCTCTGCGAATACAATGACTGTACCTTGTAGGTAAGACCCCTTCCCCCACCACATGACGTAATCAAAGCTCTCGGTATAGTAAACTTGTGTCCACTGTTAACGTACCCCATCTGCTCTCTTTGCATATTACAGTCGATACAAGTAATACCTTTCTTCAATATTAAACACTAAATTGCAGTTTAATAACTAAAATATCGTGACTAAAATAACGCTTTAATAATAAAGATGGATAATATTTCAATTTTTACAATATCTACAACATAAGTTAATCACTATCAACAAAATTTTGTTATAGTAAGTTGCAGTTAAAATAATTCATTTACTATTTCCCATGGCAACAGGGTTGTAATATTACGAGGTGAGCTGCAGACATAATTTTTAATTTTATTTTCTTTACTAGCCGTACCCGTGCGCTCCGCTGCATCTGTTAGAAATAAATATAAAGTTTTTCCATAATTAAAATAGGACGTTTGGTCTAGGGAACATTCGTGTTTGATAGAAGGATAAATCGTTTAATACGTTACTTAATTTAAATTGTATTTCAATTATTAAACTGCGATCATTTTCGTCCAGAGAGCAGTCATTTGATGCAATGACAATTCCTTTAACATGTTTCTTATTTGTTATTACATGCAACCATAGTTTAATGAATGTACAAAATAGCCTATTAAGTTTTCTGTGCATAAGAAGTTATTTTAATCTGACCTGTCCTCGATTCACTCAGAAGTTACTGTAATAACATTATAGCATTATGTCCATCTAGAGAAACTACACTTTCCAATGGTGAAATAATAATTAATTATACAAATCGGTTAATTTAGCTTCCGATATTACTTCATACAAACACAGAAACATTCTCTGTAGGCTATGTTTAATATCTTTCGATTGTTGTTGTCCAAGGCCCCTTATAGACGAAGTCATTTTTTCTTATTTCATTGCACCGCCTTAGATGGCGTTATTTTAATTTTAAAACTCATTTATCTCATTAAATATCTGCCCTATCAAAATTTTGCAAAGGGTAAAACTTATCGGAAATCATTTGTAAAGAGACATTTGTTATGTAACATTTTTCACAAAAATCAATAATAAGCGAGATGTTTCGATTTACTTAATTCAGGCCCCCTTATAACCCCCCTTTTAAATAAAGTATTTTCAATGCCATATAGCCTAAAATCTAAGTTACGACGAACTTAATTTATATTCCAATTTTCATCGAAATCCGTTCAGCCATTATCGCGTGAAAAGGTAACAAACATACAGACAGACAGACAGGCAGACAGATAGACAGACATACAAACAAAATTTTTTAAAAAGCGATTTTCGGTTTCAGGATGGTTAATTACGCATGTTAAAACCAATTATTTTTGGAAAATCGAGAATTACCAGAAGAATTTTGGCGACAGATTTATTATTAGTATAGATTTATTTAGAGAGGATTAAGACCATATTAGTGGTTAAGAAAAAAATTGTAATGTCTAGAAGTAGCTGACTGTGCAAATATAAAGCGGAACAAAACACTAACAATTTCGAAACATTTTCAATACATTCGAATACTCAAGTCTTTTGCTTAAGGGGGGTGATACACCATAGCCTGCAAAAATTTAGTGAAATTCATCTTTTTATAATATCTCAGGTACAATGAAAGCTAAATGGACAAAACTTTTCGTGCTTCATATATGCAGTACACTCTACAAGACACTATTCATAATATTAAAATAACTAACAATTACCTCTAAAAGGAATATAGAATTTGTATATTTTTACAACTGTAAAGCATTTACATAATATAATATACAATTACGAGTAATTAAATATATGCATGATTCTTTTACTGGAATGTTTTAAAGACATACATCAATAACATAGTCTAAGATATATTGTGCGAGATCGTGCGTATTTGCTTGGTTTCCGCACAAAACCAATCCGCGGAAAGTCTAAAATTCCACATTCAGTATTCCCAACCTAACGCACATAACAATTTCCCTCTGCTTAAGTGACATATTCATTTTACTGCTTTAGGCTTTTAACATATTATTTTTAGAGACGTTCAATATAGTAATAATTATAAATTGGAAACTTAGCACTGCAATTTCACCTAAATTGCACTGTTAATTATTGTTTTTAAATATTTGAAAAATTAAGTAAACTCTACAACGCCACTAAAGATACTGCATTCGTGATGCAAGTAACATTAAGGAAGCCGTGAAAAAATCAACAAGATTCCAGACTCATCATGGCGGCTACTTTGAACGAAGGAGACTGGGGAAAAAAAAGACAGACGTATATCACGGCCTGCTGGACTATAGTAAACACAGAAAACATTTTAAAGCAACAATGTTGAAGATAGATGTTTTTGTTTTGCAAATTTGCCGTCATTGAACAGAAACCAAGATGGAGATTTCATTGCAACTAATTAGAAATTCCTCTTTCAGGTATGTAATAAACGATCTTCGCACAAAATAATGTACGATACACGAGCGGTATGTTTTCTTTCAATTCTCGGATATTAAATAAGCTCAACTACGTTTCGCTTTTTGAAACTTTTCCTCGAACATGAAAACTTCAACATACCGCTCTTGTAACGTATATTACTATTACCTATTCCTTCAAGAAATACTTTTTTCTTAATAAACAGTTTGGAAAATTTAATAATATTGAAGGTAACAATTAAGAAAAAAATAATTATATATATATATATAATTATAATCTGTTGAAAGCTTTCTTGTCTGTGTAAGAGAAATGTCTGGTGAACAAGTCTGATCTTGGTGTATTTTTTTTAAGGTGAAATTTTCCACCAACACTTCAATATCAATATAATATGATAGGAATTGGAAATACTGTAATACATCCAGCTTATATTATGGACTTCAGGCACCCGAACCTCTTGAGCCAAAGGCATATTGAAGAAGAAAATCTAAGGGAAAGTTTATATTATGAATTACCATTTTTAATATGCAGAGCATTAAATGTCTTCAGGATTGTTGTTCAAAAGTTTTATCCCAGCTTTTTGTGCTGGAAGTTGTCGTAAACAGAGACAAGAAAGCTTATAGTTAGCCTTCCGGACGACGACGGTCTGGGAAGTATTGCAACTCCGTGGAAATAAATACAGCGGAACTTTCGGTTTAGTTGAACAAGTTCCCGGCCACTTCTCTCGTTCGGCAGATGAGCATCCAAGTGCTGCCAACTTTTTAAAGTGGTCCATACACATAGGCCATCAAATTGTAACTCATTTATTGTTTTAATAACCAATTAAAATTGAGATTTTGACGGTGGGTTTTTTTGTACTAAAGAGGAACATAAAAATTGAAGTTCCGATATTCCATTCTCATTATTTGATGCCTTCAATTTGTAATGATAGGAATTATAAAAAAAAATGACTGTGATGCTTTAAGAAACGATTTCGAAATTTTCTCTAACATGCATGTTTTCAGTACCGGTATCCTTGTTACGAAATAGTAATATGCGTTACAAGAGCGGTATGTTGAAGTTTCCATGTTCGAGGAAAAGTTTGAAAAAGCGAAACGTAGTTGAGCTTTTTTAATTTCCGAGAATTGAAAGAAAACATACCGCTCGTGTATCGTACATTATTTTGTGCGAAGATCGTTTATTACATACCTGAAAGAGGAATTTCTAATTACTTGCAATGATATCTCCATCTTGGTTTCTGTTCAATGACGGCAAATTTGCAAAACAAAAATATCTATCTTCAACATTGTTGCTTTAAAATGTTTTCTGTGTTTACTATACTCCAGGAGGCCGTGATATACGTCTGTCTTTTTTTTTCCTCTAGTCTATGATGAGTCTGGAATCTTGTTGATTTTTCACGGCTTCCTTAATGTTACTTGCATCACGAATGCAGTAACTTTAGTGGAGTTGTAAAGTTTACTTAATTTTTTCAAATATTTAAAAACAATAATTAACAGTGCAATTTAGGTGAAATAGCAGTGGTAAGTTTCGAATTTATAATTATTACTATATTGAACGTCTCTAAAAATAATATGTTAAAAGCCTAAAGCAGTAAAATCAATATGTCACTTAAGCGGTAAGAAGAGGGAAATTGTTATGTCTGTCAGGTTGGGAATACTGAATGTGGAATTTTAGACTTTCCGCGGATTGGTTTTGTGCGGAAACCAAGCAAATACACACGATCTCGCACAAAATATTTTATCAACAGTAATCTCACCAGAGGGTTTGATTTATCTAGAGAAGGTCAAAACTCGAGTGGGATTTAATAGACTATTACACGATTAGGATAGAGTATATAAAGATTAGAAGGAATAAAGTACTCTAAGAAATAAAATATTGACTTACTTAACTGCCTTGAAAATGTATTATAGTACCAGTTCATCATTACAAATACTCCGCTAGATGGCAGTAATGTGTTATGATGAACTGTTCTCTTGTTACCAGTTGTGCCAACTATACAATCTTCATTGAACTCTATGGACTAGTCAAGAAGGCTTTGTTGATTCAGTTTCATTTTTATCAGTTGCATACCACTTCAATTATCAATATATATTAAACAATTTCTGATACCTGACTATCCATAACCTAAATTTTTTTAAATTTTAGTAGGTTATTTTACGACGCTTTATCAACAGCTTTGGTTATTTAGCGTCTGAATGAGATGAAGGTGATAATGCCGGTGAAATGAGTCCGGGGTCCAACACCGTAAGTTACCCAGCATTTGCTCATATTGGGTTGAGGGAAAACCCCGGAAAAAACCCTCAACCAGGTAACTTGTCCCGACCGGGAATCGAACCCGGGTCACCTGGTTTCGCGGCTAGACGTGCTAACCGTTACTCCACAGGCGTGGACTCCATAACCTAAATAACATAAACAATATATATTATAGAAAAGTTCGTGACACCCTATAAACCTTAAGGCGACACCCAGTTTGGAAAGCTCTGCCGTACGGCTTGAATATTCACCACTGCTGTAAGGGAAGTTATACGTGATGTGTACTGTAAAGGTGACGTATTATGGCGATGCTAAATAGTAGTGCATTTTCATAACCATTCGAAATGGCATTCCCAAACTTGACAATTGATATCATTTGACATTTGAAAATGAGTTCCATGGTGTGTTTTTTATAAAAAAAAAAAGGCCCATAAATTTTTACTAACAATTATTGTACAGGGACATAATTTTATTTTTACTAACATTTCTAATATTAACCTGGCTATACCTTTGGATTAACGGTTGAGAACTGTTTGCTACCCCTTCCACGACCGGAGTTCGATGATACTGGTATAAAATACAAACAAATCACTTTACTAGGTATAGGAGGGAAGAAAAGTAGTTCATCCATTTACGTAAACTAGGAAATATCGCGATTTTCAGTTTGATAAGTTTTATTAGGTTTTTGTTTAATAAAAATACAGTACTGTATTAACAATAAATGTTTTTACTCAAAATTGAGCTATCCATTTGAACGTATTCATTATGCAGTGTATATTATACTGTTTACAGCACATCAGCGTACAATATATAGTTAAATTGAAAAATGATTATAATGTGGATATTTAATAGTACATTATGCAACGAGCCTATAATGGTAGTAATTAAGACGCGAGGATGTTTATGAAACTCGCTTGCGCTCGTTTCATAATTTTCATACGAGCGTCTTAATTACCATTATAGGCAAGTTTCATACGACATTTATACTCGACTATATTTCTAACTTGAAATTATTCATAAGTATTCATGTTATTGTTATGTGAGTCCAATAGCCTACCTCATAAATTGTGAGATGTGCGCAGACGCGAAAATATTGATTTTTTCCGGGAAACGAATGTCGACGACCTTGATATAATCTAGAGAGTAAGATAAACGTTAATCTTGATATAACCTTGAAATTGAATTCGACATTGAAAAACGAGATGACAAATTTAATTTATTTGAATATTATTTACAATTAAAGCTAATTATTATAGTAACAGAACATAACCTTCTGCGACAATATTGGATTTCCAGCCTCCATGACGTTTCGCTAGTTGTCTTTCGATTGCATATCCGAGAATAATCGAAAACCTGAACTTTAATGAATATATGTACTTTAATGACATCCATTAAAGGGCTGCTACCAGATGTTTAATTACTACGTTTCGGCATGGTCGAGCATATACGCATTTTTAAAAATGGTGGTCGTTCATTTCGATACAGACTTCAGTTCATTTGTGCATATTATCGCACTATAGACTATTGTACCTAATTCCAATTACCAGTTTCGTCCTTCGTACGAGTAACTCATGTTGAAATAATTCTGTACCTACTATATAAAAGAGTATCTTACGTACTGTAAATTCAATCTTCACTACTACCCGATCCGAAAAGACAAAATTACTCAGATATGCTATCTACTGTCCGTCCAAGTGGTTTTGTCGCAGGGTCGTAAATCACGTGACAGTTAATACCTTAACGGTCCTCTTTTATTTAAGTTATTTTAAACAGTTGTATAATATTACGTACACGTCTAATTCTTAACAGAAATTAATGTTTGAAGAAAAGAGCTAAGACAGCCCAGCTACTAGCCTTTACAGAGGGGCGAGCAGAAGCGGGTAGGGGAAACCGAGCTACGACGTAGGCAGACGGACCACAATACCTGCGCGAAAATATGATTCAATATTGAAAGCTCTTTCGTCACTAGAAAACGCGAACATATTTCTGGAACGTACTATACTCACTAACTCAGTACTGCTTGACTGCATGTACGCGGCCTTGGTTCTGTGTGGTGAACGGTTGGAAGTTTACTAGTAGAAGCGGTGGGAGTGAAGTACATTAAAAACTCAGGTACAATAAAAATTGAAGTAAAAATAAAATGATGTCCCTGTATTTCTTGTGCATGATTCCGAGACGAACTGACCCCCAGGTACTGAATATGAACAGAATCAGCTAAACTCTGGCAGAAAGTTAGGAGATTGGTGCTAGACCTCTTTTGTACGAGATCGTGCGTATTTGCTTGGTTTCCGCACAAAACCAACCCGCGGTAAGTCTAAAATTCCACATTCAGTATTCCCAACCTAACACACATAACAATTTCCCTGTTCTTACCGCTTAAGTGACATATTGATTTTACTGCTTTAGGCTTTTAACATATTATTTTTAGAGACGTTCAATATAGTAGTAATTATAAATTGGAAACTTGCCACTGCAATTTCACCTAAATTGCACTGTTAATTATTGTTTTTAAATATTTGAAAAAATTAAGTAAACTTTACAACTCCACTAAAGTTACTGCATTCGTGATGCAAGTAACATTAAGGAAGCCGTGAAAAATCAACAAGATTCCAGACTCATCATAGACTAGAGGAAAAAAAAAGACAGACTTATATCACGGCCTCCTGGAGTATAGTAAACACAGAAAACATTTTAAAGCAACAATGTTGAAGATAGATATTTTTGTTTTGCAAATTTGCCGTCATTGAGCAGAAACCAAGATGGAGATATCATTGCAAGTAATTAGAAATTCCTCTTTCAGGTATGTAATAAACGATCTTCGCACAAAATAATGTACGATACACGAGCGGTATGTTTTCTTTCAATTCTCGGAAATTAAAAAAGCTCAATTACGTTTCGCTTTTTCAAACTTTTCCTCGAACATGAAAACTTCAACATACCGCTCTTGTAACGCATATTACTATTATACAGTGTAATATACTCAAAATTCCTACCTTTTACTACAGATTTTTGACAAAATATTGTGTCATATTTTTTGTCACAGAACTTTGATAGTGCAATACCAGCCTCACGAGAAAATACAGTAATTCTATTTTAAACGAAATACTTGACCGTAATTTCGTGAATCAAAACTCTTTTCCTAGCAACGTCATATCGGCACAATCCGAGGTTTATTAAAGAACGAAGCGCACGAAAATATTTCGTCACATCTCCACTTTACTCAGATATCATAACATTTAATTCCACCGGATATGACGTTATTGAAGATTCAGAGATGAGTCCTTTATAAAACAGTGTCCAGAAGTATTATTGTACCACTATATTACAGCGCTTGTGATAATGATTCATGTTACCACTGCGGTGAATTGATGTCATTTTTCGTTGTATACATGTATGTTTGTATGTTAGGGGGATGGTTTCGATATTAGGTGAGAGAGAGTTTGTTGGGATAGGGCAGGGGTAAGGAGAGAAGGGGAGTTATTTGGTTTATGCACATGGGTTGTTTTCAAATTGGTCACTGCTATTTTCCTAACGCGTACTCATCTGGAAATGCAAACACACAGACCCATATATATATTATCCTCTCATTCTCCGCCTCTCCCACTCATCCCTCATTCCTGCACAATTCCACATGCATTCCCCTGCTCGACCCTTCCCCCAAGCCCCCCTTTCGCATGCACCCTTGTATTTTCCACATACATACGTATTTCAGATACGTAAAACCACTACCGTCCTATAATATACATGATGCCTGCTACTGTTTATGATGGAATGATATTTTACTGACTGAAATAACAAAAGGAAGTGTGTTGTTATTTTAGTCGCTGCAACAAGAGGGGGATATTATTTAAATTTAAGCAGTACAATGCGGAGTATCGTCCCTTGTTTATATTTGTAGGTAGGCTGAGTTTTTGCTTTGTGACGGATTCAGTAGTTGTTGCTGCTATTCCTATGAATAGATTTGCAATAAACTGCCGTGATGGAGGGCACCCGGGTTGGAGGCTACGATGTTTCGGTAATGAATAATGTTCACGCTGCTCTAGGCCAGGCGATACCCATTCATGTGTATCATCTTGTTCACTACGTAAACAACCAGAGGAACAATTGCTCTGGGATTTGGTTCCACTGCGCAGAATCTGGAATTTATTGTGTCCACCTTGTTATAAATATTATTTCGGAATATGTATGATAAGTATACCCCCGGAGAAAGTATTGCTTACAGGGAAACGCGCGATGTAGTATAGCTAATGTTTATGAACCGAGGACTCTCGCACGCATCACTGTGCAGGTAGGAGTAGTGCCGGCGTAGCTTAGTACAACGCAGTCAAAAGCAATCGACACGGGTCTTCAGAATGCAGAGACAAAAAGTACGCGAGATAGAAGCACTAAGGAAATATGTTCGTCAATAAAGTGTGTTTTCCATCCGTAGTAATGAACTTTTGTGAATTGTGTCACGTGCAATTGGCAGCCGACATGGCATGCAACGTTGAGAAGCATATAAATAGCAATAAGCATAAACTCGCATGTAACAGACAACAGAATTTAAGCAAGGTACAGCAGGAATCTCCTTCACAACTACTTGAACGAACATTTTACGAAGATATGTGTGACGCGTTTATTGCTTCAAATATTCCGTTAAACAAATTAGAAAACGCGAAACTCCGTGGCTTTTCAGAAAAGTACATTGGAAGACAAATTCCTAAAGAAGCAACACTGCGGAAGAAGTATGTGCAACATGCATATGAGAAATGTCTGCGTGAAGTGAAGTGTAAATTACAAAATGAGAAGATATGGGTTCCTTTCTATAGTTGAAAGCATGGACTCCGTTGGACGTCACGTTGCAAATGTGATTGTGAGTGCCCTTTGTGCAGGATGATGCTGTAGACCCTATCTCTTAATGAGTGAAGTGTTAGAGAGGGTTAATTATTCCATCATATGTGAACTTTTTGATAGTGCTATGGAGTTGCTATGGCCATCATGTGTGCAACTCGAAAATGTGTTACTATATGTTACAGATGCTGCAAGCTATATGAAGAAGTGTGCTAAGTTTCTTGAAACACGTTATCCGAGTATGATACACGTTACATGTCTTGCACATGCATATCATAGTTCATTGCAACGCATCAATATGTAAATAATATTATTACCAGTATGTCAAGTACAATTAAATATTTAAGTCTCTTAATGAGAATAAATTAGAATTGCACTTTGTAAGTTTCATAGCTAATCACTGGAAACTAGTCAAAAGGACGCACAAATAATGAGAATTTCATGTATTACTTCATTTCTCATGAACCAAACTGTACTACTGCCAACGTCACGCTGTCTATCGTTATTTACCCCATCCCTTTCAAAGCAGGTATGCTATGTTGCATACTAAGCTGATAGAAATACTTTTCCCGGGGCCTAATGATAAGACTTTCTTGTGTTAAATTCTAACGTACCTTGTTTACATGTTTCGACCTTATATAGGTCATCCTCAGTATCATATATATTTGTTACTGTTGCTCCGAGGAATTTGAATTTTTCCACCTCTTCAAAAGATAAATTTCCAATTTTTATATTTCCATTTCGTACAATATTCTCGTCACGAGACATAATCATATACTTTATCTTTTTGGGATTAACTTCCAAACCTATCTCTTTACTTGCCATATTTCTCTAGTATGTTTACTAATATTTGTTGACTTATGGATGCTATAAGTAATATTTCATGTCAAATTCTATGCAGAATACATCACAAATGCTAACCACACCCACAGAGACATCAACACAGACATGGAAATACTACACATCCAACCAAAAAGCCAGAAACTAAACACACTAGAACAATATGAAATATACAGACACACGAAAACACACCCCAACGAAATTCTCAACACACAACTCAATTTCAGAACACACACACTCTTTGACTCTATATCACACGAACACACCCTCACAGGAAACAAAACAAGAGGCGCCAAGACCAACAACGACCTGATTTATAAATGAAAAATTAATAACTAAGACTTTAAATTTTCCAAAAATGTTTCATTCCCTCGGATTTAAATGAAATGTACCGTAAATCGTAATATTCGTTTCTGGATAATTAAACGCTCTCAATACAGGTACCATTGCCCCAGAGAATTATAAGATAAGACGGACTGAGCATAAGCGAAATATCTGTATGAATAAGTTTGTACCATCAAGAGTTTAGTATTTATTGTGTTTATAGGGCTTACTCCAATTTTCTTTTTATTAATGCGTAGGGCTTTTTTTGTAAACAAAGAGGAAAGTTAGCACTTGCATCACACACAATTTGTCATTATTGCGTCAAATGTAAGAACAGTTTTATTCAGAAAAAGCCTCTGCCTAGTTGCGAGACACGTGTGAGATCAATATTTGTTTCAAATTATATTAGACTACACGATGTCTCCATCACGCGAAAAGAAGTGTAGCTAGCTGTGACTCCTGTTGTTTCTGATAACAATGTTAATCGTAAGTATCTTATCGTTTCAATAAATGTGGTGAGTTACGATCATGAGTACCGTTAACTTTCTATCCGTGTCATTGTTTAATTATTATACTCGTATTGCTTGCTAAGAGGTTATTTGTAGTTTTAATAATTGCAGTTTTCAAAAGTTCTCTGTGTTAGTTCCAATTTCAAATTAATTTTTCTAAATAATTATTGGATTTTTTTTTAATTTTCGCCACTACCTTTCCTAATAGTTACATACGTCATCTCTCTTGAAATCACCTGGTGAGCACTGAATTACATGATTTCATATTAGGTTATATTAGCTGTAAGGTAATTAAATTTGCGACGAAGCCAAAAATTTATTTTTCTTCTGCCGAATACATTCATCCGTCTTTAGGTGCTTTGCTTTGGTTGCATCGAGTATAGCTTGTCATTTAATATCTGGGCTATATTTAGTGAAACTAATAAAACATAGGCCTACAGCTGTTATAAAACGTAAAGTTTTGTGTGTATTTTACTTTTTACTTATTAACATAGTCTTAATATGTAACTCAATTCACAATAATACTAACTTCATCACAGTCATTTCCTACAACATCCGAGCCACGCCCTTTTGTTTTGACTAACCAAAACATGGCGGACCAATATTCAAGTATCTTCAACTTTCAGAGGTATTCTGCCTGTCTATAGTATCTAGCTCGATGCGATGCACAGACAACAATTTGTACAGCCGCCATGATACCATCGAATCTTCCAGCAGTTTTGTTCCTATTTCGCAGCAGCGTGACGTCATTGTTGTCAAACCGTCCGGTGAGATTCGGAATACGCAAAAGAACAGCTGTATCAGCTGGTGAGCAGTTTAGCCCTCGAACTGTGATCACTGTTTAAAGAGCTGTTTAAGGCTATATGTACGTGAACGACCAGAAATATCAGAAAATGCAGGCTCTAAATTTCTAAAATTTTACAAGGAAATGACTTCACAACTGGACAAAAATTACAAGGTACCACAACAAGACTTATTAGAACTTAAATATCTGATAGAAGCATAAAAAGGTTACTAATAATATTTTTAAGAATTCACTTTTTACTTTAACTTAAATTTTCCAAAATTTTAAAATTTTCACACACATTATTTCATAACTCCACAACCATTAGAGATAGAATTCTGAAATTTTGTACACTGATTTAACATGCATTTATGCAAAAGGTAGACTACAATAATGGTCATTTCTTTGAAAATAGAAAAATTAGGTCAGAAAACATTATGTAAATTTCAATATATTTTATATAGGACAAATTAAAAATTAATTGTATTAAAATGAACACCTCTACATGTGTGACAGTTGTCCACTTTTCAGAAATAAGTGTTTATTACATGCAGGAAAAATATTAAAGATGTCAGAGAGACCATGACAATGTTATGGTTACCAAATGACGTAACTGCAGAAATTTTTTGTTTTGTTTTTTTTTTTTTTTTTTCATACTCTGATAAAACTGGTTTGAAAAATATTGTTAGTAATATTTTTTATAATTTTATCGGATGTTTAAGTTCTAATAAGTCTTGTTGTGGTACCTTGTAATTTTTGTCCAATTGTGAGTTCATTTCCTTATAAAATTTTAGAAATATAGAGCCTGCATTTTCTGATAATATATGTGGTCGTTCACTTGCATATACGAGGCGTGTTCTTAAAGTAAGTTCCAAAAGGGTGTAGTAAGTAAACGGGAAGATATTTACAAACTATTTTTGTTGCATTGTATTCCCCACACTTCAATTACTTCTCAACATAATCTCCACCATTGTTGAGGCATTTATCGAGTCGTGGCACAAGTCTTTCTATCCCCTCATTGTAGAATTCGTCCGCCTGCAATGCGAACCACTCCCGCACTGCTGTTTTCACTTCTTCGCCATCAAAACGTTGACCACAGAGGAACTTCTTGAGCTGCAGGAAGAGATAAAAGTCACTCGGAGCCAAATCCGGGCTGTAGGGGGGATGGTCAATTTGTTCCCAGCCAAGTTTCGAGATGAGATTTTGGGTGTCGTCGCCATCAAAACGTTGACCACCGAGGAACTTCTTGAGGTGCAGGAAGAGATGAAAGTCACTCGGAACCAAATCCGGGCTGTAGGGGGGATGGTCAATTTGTTCCCAGCCAAATTTCGAGATGAGGTTTTGGGTGTCGTCACCATCAAAACGTTGACCACCGAGGAACTTATTGAGGTGCTGGAAGAGATTAAAGTCACTCGGAGCCAAATCCGGGCTGTAGGGGGGATGGTCAATTTGTTCCGAGCCAAATTTCGAGATGAGATTTTGGGTGTCGTCACCATCAAAACGTTGACCACCGAGGAACTTCTTGAGGTGCAGGAAGAGATGAAAGTCACTCGGAACCAAATCCGGGCTGTAGGGGGGATGGTCAATTTGTTCCGAGCCAAATTTCGAGATGAGATTTTGGGTGTCGTCACCATCAAAACGTTGACCACCGAGGAACATCTTCAGGTGCTGGAAGAGATGAAAGTCACTCGGAAACAAATCCGGGCTGTAGGAGGGATGGTCAATTTGTTCCTGTCCTCGTGATTTTTTTCATCGACAGCACGCACCAAATTGTCATTGACCAAAGATGGCCGACCGGTATGCTGCTCGTCATGCACAGAGACGCGGCCCTCTTTGAACTTCCTAACCCATCTCCTGACCATTCCATCACTAATGGCATCATCACCATACACCTCACAAAGTTGACGATGAATGTCAGCTGGTTTGATGTTTCTCGCATTCAATAAATGGATACATCTCACAGTCGGCGGGGTGCTCGATCACTTTAAACATTTCAACTGATCACAACTAACCACACACACGGACTGAAGCTCTGAAACTGCATGCACAGCTTGTCTGAAGATTGTAGAAGAAAATATGCATGCGCAAAATAACGATTGCAGCGATGTGACGGCTATAATTGAAAACGGAACTTACTTTAAGAACACGCCTCGTACCCTTAATCACAGGTGTGATCGTGATTTTTCGATCACCGTGATAAAATCACAGGTCAGTGATTTTTTGCTCATCACTAGTAAACACTGTTCTAATGTGTGTGTATATAATTTAAGAAATAATATGCCTCAACTTTGAAATCTAGTTATAAGAATGTCTCATCATAACACCGACTGAATAAACCGCATACCTGTAAGAATACTTATATGAAACGCTTTATTTTAAATGAAACTGAATTTTAAGAGACTTTCTTTTTTATTTCTGGTCCAGCACAGCCGTAATGATTCATCTCGATCTGGATAGAAAGTCTGAGTCGCTTAATGTACTCGACGATGTTATAAATCTGCACCCCTCCTGAAATACTTTACGTCGTCGCCAGGACTAGCGGTCCGGTCCAGCGCTCTTAAGAGCGTGATAAAGTATGTAGTATTGTGAAAGTGACTGGGGTTGCTAATTGCTTCATTTCTTGGAACGCGAGTCTGGTACATTAAGCCTTGTAAGTCTCCGCCAGTGGAACACTTCCTTACGTGAACTTAGTTCCTGTGGAGAGAATTGCTCATCATGACAGAAGTGGATAAAGTTGATAGTGTAGATTTCTGTACGCTCTGTGATACATGTTAAAGCAGTTCAAGGACGACTAAAATTAACCTACATCATCATCATCATCATCATCGTCGTTCTCATTGTTGTTATTACTAGACTCCTGGAAACAAATTAACTGCCGAGGCTTACTGTTAGGTTTCGTAACAAGCTGTTTTACAGTGATGGGTTGTTAGCCCTTCGCCCAACCCCCAAGCTGGAGGACCACCCCTTATCGGCTGTCCACGACTGCTTATTCAATTCTGATTATGTCTCGTGACCAGAATATTGTACGAAATGGAACTATAAAAATTGGAGATTTATCTTTCGAAGAGGTGGAAAAATTCAAATATCTTGGAGCAACAGTAACAAATATAAATGACACTCGGGAGGAAATTAAACATAGAATAAATATGGGAAATGCGTGTTATTATTCGGTTGAGAAGCTTTTGTCATCTAGTCTTCTGTCAAAAAATCTGAAAGTTAGAATTTATAAAACAGTTATATTACCGGTTGTTCTGCATGGCTGTGAAACTTGGACTCTCACTTTGAGAGAGGAATAGAGATTGAGGGTTTTTGAGAATAAGGTTCTTAGGAAAATATTAGGGGCTAAGAGGGATGAAGTTACAGGAGAATGGAGAAAGTTACACAACGCAGAGCTGCACGCATTGTATTCTTCACCTGACATAATTAGGAACATTAAATCCAGACGTTTGAGATGGGCAGGGCATGTAGCACGTATAGGCGAATCCAGAAATGCATATAGAGTGTTAGTTGGAAGGCCAGAGGGGAAAAGACCTTTGGGGAGGCCGAGACGTAGATGGAAAGATAATATTAAAATGGATTTGAGGGAGGTGGGATATGATGGTAGGGACTGGATTAATCTTGCTCAGGATAGGGACCAATGGCGGGCTTATGTGAGGGCGGCAATGAACCTCCGGGTTCCTTAAAAGCCAGTAAGTATAGAGCAGCCGTGGCTAAAATGTGATCGTGTGCCGAGCCACTGTGCAACCTGTAACGTGCATAGCACCTATGGAGGGAGGCGGACACCCGAAGGGGAAGTAAAGAAATTGTCTGACTTATTAACGGATTTTCATTTTCCTTAAATCAAGCACTCAAATATAATTCTATACAGTATAAGGTTACAAACTAGTTTACTACGTGTAACGAGAAAGAAATGAATAAGAAAACATAGGACACATTTTCATAACCTAAAATTAACTGTCTTCAGAATGTCTCTGCGACAGAGTTTCAAAATCAGGAATTATGTCATTTACTGGCAGCCGTAGCTGATCACGAAGATATTTGTCTGTCAGTCGTGATCTAAATTTGGTTTTTACTATTTTCATTGTTGAAAATAATTTTTCACAAACGTAAGTTGTAGCAAACATGGCATCAACAGAGCAAGCGAAAAACGAAGCTTCAGATATTTATTTTTTGGCAAATATTTGAAAAGTGCAACATATGTCAAGTCCTTATATCTAGCTTTCATTTAACATCACATTGTAAATCTGTGAGTTTAAATTGAAGATCTAACCGCATTATTCGTACATCTGCTGAAAAAGGATCGACGTACACAGATAATAATAGTAATAATAATAATAATAATAATAATAATAATAATAATAATAATAATAACAATAGCCTTTTAATGTTTCATGGGTGACATGGAGTATAATGCCGGTTTATGTTATACAAATGCGTCCTCCCATCCTACTTGAAACTTTCGTTTTTGTAGAGATACATGGTTTCGAGAGAGAGACATTGCGACGATACGCCACTCGCAGACCAGAGACAAATACAAATGGAACGGATTTTGACTCCAGTAAGTGAGATGGTGGAGATTGGGGAGGTAGGAAGCAAGAGAAATGCATAGCTATCATTGCGAGCCACGATGTGCTCGCGAGTCACATTTTCGCCACGGCTGGTATAGAGTATAGAGCACGACACGCTTTTGGGTCAGTGCATTCTGTTGTGATTAATACAGGGTGATTCACGACTAATGATCCGCGCTTTAGGAATCAGTTCTGTAGGTCATTTTGAGCGTAAAATGTCATATGAACATGTGTCCGATTATATTAGTTTGAAAGTTATTCGAAAACATCCAAACGTCTTACTGCGAATCAGACTTTGGAGTTGCTTCCATCTTACACTGTTCCGTCGATATGGGAGAAAGGCAATGTCTCTTGGTTAGATATAACACACGGAGCAAATCCCCTGCAATCGACAAGAATCATGTTTAGGTAGAGCATGAAAATCCCGATTTTTTTTACCAATGTCAGCAGGTTGCCATTTGATATTTCTGGTCTCTCCTGGCAGTGGCTAATTTGTGACCCACTTCTGAGATTGGGGCGCCTAGAAGGCGAAGTTACGTTGCCCCGATGATTTTATGACAGGATGATTATGAAGTGCCAGGAGAGATCTTAAAACTAAGCCTAACCTAATTTCCAGACCATGGGCGAACACAGGAACGTTCCCCTTTAAGGAAAAATTCCTGTGTTCTAACCGGGAATCAAACCCGGGACCTCATGAACTGTAGTTAGAAGCTCTGACCACTAGCCGATGAGGATGGTCATCCAGGAATATTATGGACAGTAAAAAATCGATCATACAGGAATGGGTATTTGAGATTTGTTAATTAATATAGAAAAAAATGAATCTGATACAACGATAATACAAATAAAATTTATTTTCTAGACTATATCTATAAAAAATTTATGGTTTATTTAACTACGCTCGCAACTGTAGAGGTTATATCAGCGTCGCCGGAGTGCCGAAATTTTGTTCCGCAGGAGTTCTTTTACATGCCAGTAAATCTGTTGACATGAGCCTGTCGCATTTAAGCACACTTAAATCCCATCGACCTGGACCAGAATCGAACCCGCAACCTCGAGCATAGAAGGACAGCGCTATACCGACTACGCTACCGAGACCGACCTATATCTATCAAATACTAATAAATAAATAAGTGAATGTATGAATAAGTAAATAAATAAAATGAATGAGTGAATGAGCAAGTTAAAAAATAATTAAATAAATATTACCTTAAACTCTCCAGCAATATTCTTAATATTTGTGCCCTTTTCAAGGCGTTGAATAATATTTGCGTTGTTAGAAATACTCAGACGTGAACGTGTTTGTGACATGATGCCTTACCGATATGGGAGGGGGTCTTGGATTCTCGCCACAACAGACTACGTTGTACCACAGTCTAGTATATACAGTCATGAAGCTCAATACGTAGGGAATATGCATCCATAGATAGTTGCTAACCACTAGGATCGCTACTATCGCCTCATCACAGACAATGCGAAATAGTACCAGCACAGTCTATTTTTCCTAGTATTCTGAACAACTCAAGCTTCGTGACTGTATATACTAGACTGTGGTTATACTGTTTCGCTGGTTTCTTTAGATTCAAACGCTTTCTACTAAATCGGCGGAGCAGTGTAATACTAGCATTGAAACATAAACGGCGGTCGGAAATAGGCTTAAGGCTGGTTCACAATAAACCGGAAACGAGAATCGGAACGAAAACGGTAAAATTGTTAAAATGTGTACATTTGAATGTGAGCATTCACAATTAACGAAAAGCTTGCCGGAGCCCGGGATCGGGAACGGAGAGTTGGCCAAGTTTCAACTTTGGTGTTCACGTTTCCGATCACAGCCCACAAGATTCATTCTATTGCCATCTATTTTGACGTCTTATATTTTGTAACAAGAAGACCGCGACATAACCTATTCATTATTTTGTTCTGTGCTTTGCATCATGGATCAAGTTTTATTTGATGAGATTCTAATATTGGGTGCTGAGGAAAATCCTCACGTTTACGATCAGCGGCGCGCCTCGTATAAAGATGAGAAAATGAAGGAGAATACGTGGCTTTCAATAGCTGCTCAGTAAACACCGATCGGAAGCGAATCATATTTTATTACTGTATTGGTTGTATTACACACTATATATTCATGCTTCAATTCAATAACTACTTTGTGTTCATTTTTGTTCTATTACAAATGTTTCTTCTCTAATTATTTTACGTCATAGTAGACTTAAAACAGGTTGTGATAATAAAGATGCATGGGCATATTTATAGTACCGTACCTAATGAAATGTTTCAGTTGAAATTTCGAAGTTGGTTAACCTGTGTTTATGTTGGCTGCCTTGTACTCATGAGAGAACTCCATTGGTCAATTATACACAAATAACATCAGAATGCGTAATATCGACTTTACATATCGTTATTGACATACATATCGATATGCATAGTCGTCTATGTTCTCTGTTTATTGTGAATCAAAAATTGTCATATTCACGTCCTCTGCTTCTCGTTTTCATTCTGGTTCTCGTTCCCGGTTTATTGTGAACCAGCCTTTAGTCGAACCCGCTGTGCGGAGTAATACATAATTTATGTTAAGAACGCTGCTTACATTGGATAAACTATAGACAACCTCTCTGGTATTCATATTTACATTCTTGTTTTAATGGTTCCCTTAATTGCGTGTTCGATTGAGTTTCATATCTGTTTCTGTGTTCTCAGATTCCTATTGTTTGTTCTTTCCCGTGATTAAAAGAGTAGGTATCTTTATACTTTTTTATTTCTGTGCGCCAGTATGACGTAAACTCTACCTTATGACAGCAAATTAAATTTACGGAAAAGGTAAACATTTAATTTATTGTTCTGTAGCCTTTGGGCAGGATTAAAGTACACAATCAGGATGTAAATGCAGTGAAACCCTGTGAATTTGTTTCATTAGACCACCATTATAACGGAAACAATGGATTTCCCCTATTCGGGGCACTAATTTCAACATTTTCACCTTCGGCGAAGTGAGTGATTGATTGGCAGCAGGAGCCAAATCCCATTTCAATGCCACTTTGTTCACTACAAACTCAACATGCTCTATCCCGGGATTGAACCGAAACCACTGCGGAACGAAAGTGTAATATGGTACTTTTAACAAATTCGTTCATTACAAACTACCAAATTAGTACATTTTTCTATTGTTAATATTCTGATACAACAGAAAACGTTTCTTCATTTTTCATATCTTTAACCTTACCCATATGTGAATAAATAAAATAGCATAGGCCTATATGATATATACAGGGACATCATTTTATTTTTACTTCAATTTTTATTCTACCTCAGTTTTTTCGCGTTTTCCAGTGACGAAAGAGCTTTCAATATTGAATCGTTTTCGGACAGGATACTGTTGTCCATTTGCCTACGTCGTATCCCGGTTTTCCCTGCCAGCTTTTATTCGCCAGCTAGTAGCTGGGCTGTCTTAGCTCTTTTCTGAAAACATTAATTTCTGTTAGGAATTGGACGTCTACGTAATATTATACAACTGTTTAAAATAACTTCAATAAAAGGGCCTCGTTAAGTAATTAACTGTCACGTGATTTCCTCCCTTTCTACTACCCTACGACATAACCACTTGGACGGACAGTAGATAGTATGTCTGAGTAATTTTATCTTTTCGAATCGGGCAGAAGTGAAGATTGAATTTACAGTACGTAAGGTACTCTTTTATAGAGTAGGTACAGAATTATTTCAACATGAGTTACTAGTACGAAGGACGAAACTGATAATTGGAATTAGGTACAATAGCCTATAGTGCGATAATATGCACATTAGAACTGAAGCCTGAATCGAAATGAACGGCCACCATTTTCAAAAATGTGTTTAAATATCCATATTATGATTATTTTTCAATTTAACTTCATTCTCTATATTGTACGCTAATGTGTTGTAGACAGTATAATATACACTGCATAATGAATACGTCCACATGGACAGCTCAGTTCGTGAATAAAAACACTCATTGTTACTACTGTACTGTATTTTGAATTAAACAAAAACCTAATGAAAATGATCAAACCCAAAATCGCGATATTTACTAGTTTACGTAAATGGATGAACTACTTTTCTTCCCTCCTATACCTAGTAAAGTGATTTGTTTGTATATTACGCCAGTATCATAGAACTCCAGTTGTGGAAGGAAGTAGCAAACGGCGTTGATCCAGAGGTATATGCAAGTTAATAGTAAAAATGTTAGTAAAAATAAAATGATGTCCCTGTATATATATCGTGAGGTTTCTGCGAAAACCCTATAACTCCAGTTTTGCTGCAAATGAAGTTATTGTTATCTGAATATGTAAAATGTTATGCTCCATCGTCTGGGAAAACCCACTTACTTCTGTGAGGTATAGTTTTGGAGTTATAGTCTTCGTTAGTTTTCAACAAGTCTTAAAATGACATTTTATTGCCTGGGAAAAGCATTTAAAATCACTTAGTGGATTTTTACAGAACTTTTACAGTTTCCTACAGCCTCTTATACAGGGAGAATCCTGAAAGTCCATCAACACTACTGATAATTAACATGATTAAGTTTTACTTTTAACAGAAATTGAAACGTGCCTTATGCATTTTTTGACCAATACAGTATTATTCCATATAAAGTCAAACAGGTTTCAATGTTTTCAGATACTTGTGTATATTAAACCATTTATATACAGATTAAATAAAATAATAAACTAATGAACAACAGTTAAGTTAATTATTGTTTTTAATTAATCACGCAAATAAATTAAATAAATTAATTAAAAGCAATAATTAACTCAATTGTTGTTTATTAGTTTATTATTTTATTTTATTTCTATATAAATGGTTTTATTATCTTTATTTTAAGATTGTTTATATATATATATATATATATATTTTTAATGTTTATTCCAGTCACTGTAAAATTAATGTACCACATGAGATAGTTTCAATATGTGCCTGAAAATGCCAAATAGGCGAAAACGTTAGCTTTAAATATTTTAACTTCAATGAATTATTTATATTTATAAATATTTGTTGTTGTTTTTAAATATTGATATGTCATTTCGACTGAACATATAAGATAAATATTCTTTATATTATATCTATATATATAATTTGAACTGGTAATGGAAATTACGGGAAAACGGCTGAACGGATTTTAATAAATGACCCCTCATTTTGAAGCTTGGAACCCAAAGTTTTTTTTCAGAAAAATAGTAATTTTTAGTGAAATGTCAATTTTTCTACATCATTTTCCTATTTTCCAAAATCCATCTGTCGTCAGTTTTGAGAAATAGGTAATGGCCCTTTCAGAATAAAATAAAACAAAACACAAACACAATACAATAAACAATATCACACGAAGGCTATGACCTGGAGGATTGCTGCCATATTTGGAGTTCAGATGAATGCCAGTATGTCGATCTTCATTTGTGTAACTTTTTCTGAACGTTTCTGTAATATTGGTTATTAAAAACTTCAAGACTTACTAAAAAGAAGATTTTCTGGTGTGTAATTTTCTGAGTACAGCTGTCTGCGTATTGGATATTAAAAACTACAAAACTTAAGAATGTTTGATGACATTATCATAAAAAATGAAATATTATTATAGTGACGTCATGACGTATTTGTCACCAATTATACAGATTAATGCTTTATTGATATGAAAGTGAAACCTTTTTGGGTTATATAAGGCCGTGTCTCAAAGCTCAAGTCCATACTACACACTAGTGACTAGCAACTAGGTGACTTGTAAACTACACACTAAGAAGCATTGGACATGTATGCTTGAATCATGGCCTTCTTCACAGACTATTTTTCTAAAAACCATGACATCACAGTGCAGCACTGAATTAAGAAGGCAGTGTCCTAATGCAGTTTCATTACGAGTTATGTGGAAAAGATGAGGGCTTAATATATTACAATAATGTTTAAAACATTGTACAGAAGGTACTAACAATGTCGGTGTTCAAAGTTAACGTGTTATTCTACATTATATTTATATTATTTCACTTCCAAAGCATTTTCAGATTTCATAACCCCAATTGTTGATGAGGTATCCATATTTGTTTAGTGAATAAGTCGTCAATCAAGCAAGAGTTTTCGTTTACTAGCTACTACGGACTTGATTGCTATGCACTATGTAGCTTTGGATCATAACTGCTGACGTCACATCCGGCTATTTAGTCAACAATCTAGTTCAGGGTTGCCAGAGTGGACTACAAGTAGCGAATTGGGCTACTTAAAATTTTAATTGGCTATTGATTTTTTACCATTGGGCTACTTGCGACATTTTGGGCTACTCAAAAATTTTCGGGGCTATTTTTGGGCTATTTTTTTCTGATTTGAATTTGTGGAAAATTATTAATAATAGGTGTAGTAACAGTCTTTCTCTCCATGAAAAAACCTGTTACAGTGTACGTCTCGCTTTATTCCACCACCACCTTAACCACGAGAAACGACGTACCTAAATATAATATATTTATTGTACATGTCACATGACCAAGCCAGTGTAAGGGGATTTTCTCGTTTCACCATGACCAGTGCCAGCAGAAATGCAGTGGCGAAATGCAGCCTGCAGGCACATAATAATCAATTGCTGTTTTTCCTCCAATTCAAGCGTTAGTATTTTTGTGAATCCCGATGTAGTTTATTACAATAATCTTAAATTAGGAACTAGGATCTTTTGTAAAAGTGATATACAGTTTTTAAGTTATATTAGAGAATTAATTTTTTTACTTTTTTGTATCCTAATTACAATGTAGGCTAATTATTCAATTCTGAGTCCTATAGTGAAATAATTTTAAGAGAACTGTGTTTGTTATAGAAGTGATATACAGTAACATTTTAAAAATTGTGATAGTGAATAACTTTTTATACATTTATTTTGTTTTGTGATTATACTGAAAATGGAAATATTTATTATCTCGTTCTGTAATTGCTGAAAATGGGAAAGTGGGAGAAGTATACCAAAACGTTTAATAGCCAATGGTTAAATGCTACTTCATTCTCAAACTGGCTTCAGGATGTGAAAGACGGCAGCAATAGAGCAGATTGTAAAGTTCATAAAGTTCAAATTAGGGCTCATAAAGGAGACTTGAAAAAAAAAACATTCCGATTCAGTTAAGTATATATAATCCGCGAAATGTAAATTTGCCATTTATATTGGGCTACTTTTCCTGAATTTTGGCTACTTTTCCAGCGAGCTTTTGCTACTTTTAGTTATACCAATCTGGCAACCCTGCTCTATCACTTCAGCTGAAAATGTAGCTTTGAGATACGGCCTAAGATAAATATTCCTTATGCTTTGTAAGATCGTTATTCTTCGTTCTTACCTCCCTATTAATATTTTAAGGTTTTATTTATCCTTGGTGCAATCTGTATAAGATTATGGTATTTTTGGTTGGGGCAGTGTTTCTAAATCCATAAGAAAGCCATTGGATTTACTACAAAAGAGAATAATCAAAATTTGTCTGAAAAAGTCTATCGATTACGCTACTAAATATCTTTATATGAAGTGTTTCTTCAATTATGATTTTAGCTTAGAAGTAAAGGCTCATTCACAATGAAAATTAAACATAACGTAAACATTAACATAAGCACATAAACATATGCCACAAACTTAAGTAGCCAAGGCCCATTCACAATGAAAATTAAACTTAACGTAAACATAACACGTGTGTGGAAACAAACATACCGAATCAACAAAACTACAGAATCTATTACATAAAAATGGAGAATTGCACAATGACTGACGATGTACCTATTCAATTTATGTTTCTAATAACTACAATGGCATCAGTATATGGCTTTCAATACTTGAAATCAAAGAAACGGAGATGTAAAATAATCAACTATTCGTCATATGATTCCATGTTGCGCGCCTAGCTATCATCACGGCCAATAGATCAAAATATTGCCTGTAGGCAAAGCCCATGAGATGTTAAACAAAAAGTGAAAACACGCTTTCCGCTTGTGTACTGTTTCCAAATCGCATAAACATAAGCATGAAAGTTTGGAGTTTGCAAACTTTCATGTTAACGTCTTATGATTAAGATTAAGTTTATGCTTATGTAATTCATTGTGAATGCTTTCATTAAATAACATGGACACAAGGTTTTATGCTTATGATATGTTTATGTTTAATTTTCATTGTGAATGGGCCTTAACAGTTAACTCACATTGGAGTTCATTTTTACGAATGTAAAATAAGCTATGTTACTGGTTGCGCTATGTAACGTGTATTGGAGCGCTTCCCCGAACTAACAAAAACCGTTGTGCCGAAATGATTTAATAGGGTTTGTATGACTTATACGTGGACAGAAACTGCATTGGCAGCCTCCCCTCCCCCTCCAACTGGACTGTCATGTGTTATAAATAAACTACCAGCTGAAAAGTGTAACAAAAAATCAAAAGTGCATCGGGAGTCTGTACAGCAATCAACTGAACGTTATTGTATGTAGCTATAAAACACGGTGTGCAAAAAGGAGCAATAACATACTGTCTGCAATTAATATAGATTTCATAGTTGAATTGTGACAGTTCACTGCCGAAATTGGTAGAACATCGCCAGTCCGTGTCCCATTCAGAATATGACTACTTCAACACGTGACCTCAGCGCATAAAATTTGTGATGTTAGCCTATATGTATATATGGTATATTCTGAGTTTTTCATCGGAGTTTATTCTCAGTCAATTTATTTTTGTAGATCGTACTCTTCTGAAGTACTTACCGATGCTGTTAACATGTCTCATAAGTTAACAATACTTGCACGTTGTCTGGCTGCTATACAAACAAAAGAAGACTGCTGTTATATACAGGATGATTCACGAGGATTTACCGTCACTTATGGAGCTTATTTCCGAAGACATTCTGAGCAAAAGATATCATATAAACATGTGTACTAATTTCAATATTTTCAGAGTTACATTAATTTGAAGTGGTTAGTAAAATACCTTTTTTCTTTAATTTTAAGGATAAAAGAATGAACAATTCAGAAGTGTCATTTCTTTAATTGGCTAGTGTTCTGAAGCTAAAATTGTGTTGTTAATTGCTTTGTACAGATTTTGTTTTTAAATGTTTAACTAAAAATTACATTATTCTTACGAACTTATCAAAAAATTGTTACAAATCATACGACTTTAGGAACTTTATTCTTTACACTTTAATTATGCATCCTAATGTACAACCTTGAAGAATTTACAAGAGTGGCGTGATTTGTAACAATTTTTGTAATAAATGCGTAAGAAAAGTGTAATTTTGTAGTTAAAATCGAAAAAAATTCTGTACAATATGAATACTGTCACATTCCAACAAGAGATGCAAGATACAGATAGTTTTTTTATCTCAAAAATGTGTTTTCTGAGTTACGCCCTTCTATCAGTTAACCCCTCAATTATCATTAATTCGACCATTGATTGTTAATACTTTAATCCAGCGGTGGCGAAAATGTAATCGTGCGCCGAGCCACTGTGTCACCTGGAACGTGCATAACACCTATGGAGGGAGGCGGACACCCGAAGGGGAAGTAAAGCAACTGTCTGACTTATTAACGGATTTTCATTTTCCTTAAATCAAGCACTCAAATATAATTCTATACAGTATAAGGTTACAAACTAGTTTACTACGTGTAACGAAGAAAGAAATGAACAATAAATGAACAATATCACAACCTAAAATTAACTGTCTTCAGAATGTCTCTGCGACAAAGTTTCAAAATCAGGAATTATGTCACTTACTGCCAGTAGTAGTTGATCACGAAGGTATTTGTCTGTCAGTCGTGATCTAAATTTGGTTTTTACTATTTTAATTGTTGGAAATAATTTTTCACAAAGTTGTAGCGAACATGGCTTCAACAGAGCAAGCGAAAGACCGAAGTTTCAGATATTTATTTTTTGGCAAAGATTTGAAAGCTCAACAATTGTCAAGTCCTTACATATAGCTTTCATTTAACATCACATAGTAAATCAGTGAGTTCAAATTGAAGAGCTAACCGCATTATTCGTACGTCTGATGAAAAAGCGTCGACGTACGTATAATGCCGTCTAATGTTATACAACCGTTTTCCTCGTAATACTTGTGAACAAATCATACATTTAATATTCTCATCATATTGACAGCAAAAAAATGCGTCCTCCCATCCTACTTGGAACTTTCGTACATGGTTTCGAGAGAGACATACGCCACTCGCAGGTCGGAGACAAATACAAATGGAACGGAGTTTGACTCCAGTGAGTGAGAGGGTGGGGGTTGGCGGAGGTTAGAAGCACAACTATTGGGTGTTCAGTTCAAAGTGTGTCATGGCTCGCTCTATGCAGTCATATGGCTAGTCGATGAGCCTAGAGAATTCAATCTTCCTACACTTCCGCAGAGGTGTATTACCTGTGCGTCAGAGAAGTTGCCTAGCAAGTACGGCGTTCATTCTGAAGAGTACTTACTGATATGTACGGTAACGCCGGTAGTGGCAGCAATGTGAACTGTTTGGAAACATATATTGAGGTGGGTTTTTTTCTTACTGTCGGGATATAGGGAGTGGGTTAAGCGGATGCGCTACTGAAAAATGACCGTTTTTGAAGGAATGTCGTTTTTTTTTTTTTATTTTACTCTTCATATGCTAAATTCCAATGCTCCATTACCACAACCTGTGTTTCAGCTATAATATGCACTATAAAAAACATAGAAAACTCTTGTTTTAGATTCCGAAAAACGGTTTCCAAAATAAACGTGTTATTTTCAAACTTTATTTTTAAAAGAGTTATTTCTTGAATTAGATCATTGAAATTTTCTTGATTAATTCATAATCATGATCATAATATGCTCTTTACATTATCTCTTAAAATGTAGAAATTAGAAAATTCAGTAGCGCATCCCCTTAAGACGATTTCTTACGTACTTGTAGACATTACCTTCGATTGTCAACATGGACACTGTGCATTTGATTTGTATTGTGGAATGTTGCCGTACGCAACCGATGATAACAAATACTCTGCGTACGACTTGGCCGCGCAAAACACAGTTCGAAAGAGGTTATGGTAGCACACAGACAGTACATACCGCCATCTGTTGCTACGACGTTCAAGTTATACCGTACACGTTCTCAAGTTCAGATTGAACGCCTTGATTAATAGGCAACTTCTCTTACATAAAAGCTGAAACTCGCTCCAAATCGCTGACTCACAACAGTGACGTCATGACATACTTTGAAATGAACACCCAGTATTACTGCGAGCCACAATGTCTCGCGAGTCACGTTCTCGCCACGGCTACTTTAGTCAAACATCGTAGTAGTGAAAATACAAAACAATAGTACATTATGCAACGATTCTATAATGATAGTAATTAAGAAGCGAGTATGGATGTTTATGAAAGGAGCGCAAGCGAGTTTCATAATTTTCATACGAGCTTCTTAATTACCATTATAGGCGAGTTTCATACGATTTTTTATGCTCGACCATATTTCTAACTGGAAATTATTCAGATGTATACATTTTATTTGTATCTGACAAGATCGGAAGTGACCTTGTTCTAGGTCGTGAATTGTGAGATGTGCGCAGACGCGAAAGTATTGATTTTTTCCGAGGAACAATAATGTCACTGACCTTGATGTAATCCCGTTAAACTTGGTATAACCTTGATTATTGAATTCGACATTGAAAAACGAGATGACAAATTGAATTTATTTGAATATTATTTAAAATTAACTCTAATCATTATAGTAACAGAACATAACCTTCTGCGACAGTATTGGATTTCCAGCCTCCGGGACTTTTCGCTAATTCTCTTTTGATTGCATATCCGAGAATAATCGATTCTTGCGGTTTTATAACGGTACAAAGCTGACTTGTCATTGGCTGAACACCTGTAAGCTGACTTGTCATTGGCTGAACACGTGTACTTTAATGAGTAGGTGTAGTTTAATGACATGCATTAAAGGACTGCTACCAGGTGTATAATTACTACATTTCGGCATGGTCGAGCATAAATATTATTACGAAATACATATTAAAAATTGTGGGTACCTGTTGAAAATAGGTTCACGTCGAATATACAGGATGTTTCTCAAATACGGGGCATAATTTCAGGTATGTATTTCCCACATGCAGACAATCAAAATACTTCATTACAACATGTGTACGGAAATGCTTTATTTCCGTGTTATGGCCTTCACAACATTGAAATTCACCGGAACGTTTTTCTTTCCGCAGGTCGTTGCCGTCAAAGGAGACATTAAGAGAGCACTCTGACAGTTCATTCCGAGGCGAAGGTTACATTCAGTGTTGTGTAGGTACTTGGATCGAAGGTTTCCTGATCGATGGATAGGTAGAGGTGGCCCAATTGCTTGGCCTCCACGCTCACCTGATCTGAACCCTCTCGATTTCTACTTGTGGGGCCGTTTAAATTCATTGGTTTATTCGTCTCCGGTGCCTGATTTGGAATCCCTTCGGAATCGAATTGTGGCATGTTCTGAGGACATACGCAATACTCCTGGAGTTTGGGATCGTGTTCGCAGGTCAATGAGACATCGATGTGAGGTCTGTATTCAAGCAGGAGGTGGACATTTTGAACATCTTCTGTAATGACAACGACCTGCGGAAAGAAAAACGTTCCGGTGAATTTCAATGTTGTGAAGGCCATAACTCGGAAATGAAGCATTTCCGGACACATGTTGTAATGAACTATTTTGATTGTCTACATGTGGGAAATACATACCTGAAATTATGCCCCGTATTTTTGAAACACTCTGTATAATTAAAATCAAGAAGAAACATTAATATTGGCAGACCTGAAAACTACCGCGGAGACCATTTTGAAATGAATCTGAACTTTGTGAATAGACCATTGGACCAAAAACATATTATGGGTATTGATGACTGTGTTGAAATAGTATAAATAAGTTATGAGGTTACATTTACTTGTGCGAAAATCGAGACCTACTGCGTTGAATGAAAATAATTACAATTCAAAATAGATTATATCCCATTATTAGTATTAACAAAATCCTGGTGCATGTTCAAATATTGGCGTTTAATTATTTACTTAATGCACAGTTTATGAATTGGTCAGCCATGCTGCGACGGTTTTCAAACGTGAAATGAACATGCGTTGGCGATTTTTCGCTCGCGTTTACTAAACGCCGGCTTTGACGGACAGAGGGCTGCGACACGAGCAGAATAATTCCACAATACATTTCACTGTGTTAAATTAGCAGTCCACATGGAACTAATGGCTTGCGTTATTTAGCGTTCAGACCATTTAATATCTTAATCAGTCAAGTCATTGATGCGGCTACCAAAAGGCCATAAAACTCAAACGGGAGTCCCATGCGTTACGAACCGTTGATTCAGTGTTTTCTAAAATTTTTCCGCTGTACAATGTTTTTTCTGGTATGTCCACGAATAATCACAACAAAAGGGGAAAATAAGCGTGATTCGCTTCGCAGAAAGAAAAATACAGCATTCATATGAAAAAAAAAAAAATCAGTTCTCTAATTCTCTAGAAATTCACATACAGGTGTTTCAAAAATACGGGGCATAATTTCAGGTATGTATTTCCCACATGTAGACAATCAAAATAGTTCATTACAACATGTGTCCGGAAATGCTTTATTTCCGAGTTGTGGCCTTCACAACATTGAAATTCACCGGAACGTTTTTCTTTCCGCAGGTCTTTGCCGTCGAAGGAGACATTAAGAGGGCACTCTGACAGTTCATTCCGAGGCGAAGGTTACATTCAGTGTTGTGTAGGCGTTAGACTGTGCGACATGTATTCAAATCAAGAGCTGGCACAGATACACTTCATGTACGGTAAGGCGGACGGCAATGCTGCGCTGGCTCGTCGTTTGTACCAGGAGAGGTACCCACAGCGACAATGTCCAGATCGGAAGACATTTGTACGTCTCCATTACCGTCTGTGCGAGTATGGAAAATTTAACTCTCCTAGTTTGGGAAGGGGACGACCAAGATCTACAACTCCAGAAGTACAGGAGGAGATTCTGGAGGCTGTGAACATGACTCCTTCTATCAGCACACGAAGGGTAGCGTTGCAAGTCGATGTTCCTCATACGACTGTCTGGACACTGTTGAAAGAGTATCAATTGTATCCTTATCATTTGCAACGTGTACAGGCCCTGTCACCAGCAGATTACCCTGCACGAGTTAGGTTCTGTCAGTGGTTCTTGCAGCAGTGTGGTGTAAATCAGAACTTTCCTGCCTTAGTATTATTTACAGATGAAGCACAGTTCACACGAGATGGCATAACAAATTTCCACAATCAGCATGTATGGGCGTATGAAAACCCACGTGCAACTGTTCCATCTCATCACCAGGTGCGGTTCTCCCTCAACATGTGGGCCGGTATCATTGGTGATCGATTACTTGGACCCCATGTACTTGTAAACAAACCTACGGGTCAGGCGTACACAAACTTCCTGGAAAACACCATACCTCATATTTTAGAAGACACTCCACTGATCAATCGTCAACACATTCACTTCTTGCATGATGGCGCTCCTGCACACTTCAGTCGTACGGCTCGCCGGTACTTGGATAGAAGGTTTCCTGATCGATGGATAGGTAGAGGTGGCCCAATTGCTTGGCCTCCACGCTCACCTGATGTGAACCCTCTCCATTTCATTGGTTTATTCGTCTCCGGTGCCTGATTTGGAATCCCTTCGGAATCGAATTGAGGACATACGCAATACTCCTGGTGATTGGGATCGTGTTCGCAGGTCAATGAGACATCGATGTGAGGTCTGTATTGAAGCAGGAGGTGGACATTTTGAACATCTTCTGTAATGACAACGACCTGCGGAAAGAAAAACGTTCCGGTGAATTTCAATGTTGTGAAGGCCATAACTCGGAAATGAAGCATTTCCGGACACATGTTGTAATGAACTATTTTGATTGTCTACATGTGAGAAATACATACCTGAAATGATGCCCCGTATTTTTTAAACACCCTGTATAATATTATGCACAATCAGCCATGAGTAGTTCCAGTATTTTCAGTAGGTCAAAGTTTGAGATATTTCAAACAGAAAGGTTTCTGGATCAAATCATAATGACTTACTTACTTACTTACTTACTTACTTACTTACTTACTTACTTACTTACTTACTTACTTACTTACTTACTTACTTACTTACTTACTTACTTACTGGCTATTAAGGAACACGGAGTTTCATTGCCGCCCTCATATAAGCCCGCATTGGTCCCTATCCTCAGCAAGATTAATCCACTCTCTATCATCATATCCCACCTCCCTCAAATCCATTTTAATATTACCTTCCCATCTACGTCTCAGTATCTCCAAAGGTCTTATTCCCTCCGGCCTCCCAATTAACACTTTATATGCATTTCTGGATTCGCCCATACGTGCCACATGCGCTGCCCATCTCAAACGTCTGGATTTAATTCCTAATCATGTCAAGTGAAGAATACAATGCGTGCAGTTCTGCGTTGTGTAACTTTCTCCATTCTCCTATAATTTCATCGCTCTTAGCCCCAAAAATTTTATATATTATTTTGATGTACCGAAGTACATATGATATTTCCATGCAGATATTCTGCGTCATCATACGATGAAAGAGTAATGGAACGGAGAAAAATTCTCTCCGTCGCCGGGATTTGAACCCGGGTTTTCAGCCCTACGTGCTGATGCTTAATCCACTAAGCGACACCGGATACAACTCCGACGCCGGTTAGAATCGTCTCAGATTAAGCTCCAACTCTTGGGTTCCCTCTAGTGGCCGCCCTCTGCACTACGTCATAGATGTCTATGAACGCAGGACCGAAGTCCACAAATGTGCTGAGGTGCACTCGATATGAGTGACTAGTTGGCCGGGATCCGACAGAATAAGCGCCGTCTTAAATCACGAAGTGATTTACGCATATCATATATATTATTTTGATGTACCGAAGTACATATGATATTTCCATGCAGATATTCTGCGTCATCATACGATGAAAGAGTAATGGAACGGAGAAAAATTCTCCCCGGCGCCGGGATTTGAACCCGGGTTTTCAGCACTACGTGCTGATGCTTAATCCACTAAGCCACACCGGATACAACTCCGACGCCGGTTAGAATCGTCTCAGATTAAGCTCCAACTCTTGGGTTCCCTCTAGTGGCCGCCCTCTGCACTACGTCATAGATGTCTATAAACGCAGGACCGAAGTCCACACATGTGCTGAGGTGCAATCGATATGAGTGACTAGTTGGCCGGGATCCGACGGAATAAGCGCCGTCTTAAATCACGAAGTGATTTACGCATATCATATATATTATTTTGATGTACCGAAATACATATGATATTTCCATGCAGATATTCTGCGTCATCATACGATGAAAGAGTAATGGAACGGAGAAAAATTCTCCCCGGCGCCGGGATTTGAACCCGGGTTTTCAACTGTACGTGCTGATGCTTAATCCACTAAGCCACACCGGATACAACTCCGACGCCGGTTAGAATCGTCTCAGATTAAGCTCCAACTCTTGGGTTCCCTCTAGTGGCCGCCCTCTGCACTACGTCACTCATATCGAGTGCACCTCAGCACATGTGTGGACTTCGGTCCTGCGCTCATAGACATCTATGACGTAGTGCAGAGGGCGGCCACTAGAGGGAACCCAAGAGTTGGAGCTTAATCTGAGACGATTATAACCGGCATCGGAGTTGTATCCGGTGTGGCTTAGTGGATTAAGCATCACCACGTAGAGCTGAAAACCCGGGTTCAAATCCCGGCGCCGGAGAGAATTTTTCTCCGTTCCATTACTCTTTCACCCAAATATTTTCCTAAGAACCTTATTCTCAAACACCCTTACTCTCTGTTCCTCTCTGAAAGTGAGAGTCCAAGTTTCACTACCATACAGAACAACCGGTAATATAATTGTTTTATAAATTCTAACTTTCAGATTTTTTGACAGAAGACTAGATGACAAAAGCTTCTCAACCGAACACGCATTTCCCATATTTATTCTCTGTTTAATTTCTTCCCGAGTGTCATTTATATTTGTTACTGTTGCTCCAAGATATTTGAATTTTTCCACCTCTTCGAAAGATAAATCTCCAATTTTTATAGTTCCATTTCAGAGAGATTACCCAACTGAATTGTTGTTTAAACATTTCAAAGTTTTCAACATTAAACAAATGTATCATTTTATTTTATTAAAATATTTTCATAGAAATTTTAATAACTTTGAAAGGTATATACATAAATATAGCACTAAAAAATATGAATTCTCTGCGTTTGTCTGAATCAAAATGTAAAACGAATGCAGCTTTTTATCATAGCATGAGTCAAGGTCCCAGATTATTAAACAAATTTTATTCCAATAATATTTCAACCACGAATTCTCTCCAAATTAATAAAAAAAAAATTTTTAAATGTATTGGATTTATAGTTTGGGTTTAAACATATTAAACACTATTTAATCTGTATTCACTCTCAATGTTAATTTTCTTTTTGTCTGTATTGGAATCCTCTCCTGAGCACGAGTCTTACTCATTCAGGAGTGAGCTAGTTTATCTTACATTGTATTTATTAATTTGTATTCATTTCAAACTTACTAGCAATAATAAATAAATAAAAAATAAAAAATGTGAAAAAAAATTCTCTAAATCGCTAGAAATTCATATATAAAATTATACAGGATCAGCCATAAGTGGTCCCATTATTTTCAGTAGGTAAATATTTGAGATATGTGAAACAGAAAGGTTTCTGAATCAAATCGTAATGATACGTACAAAGAAATCAATAAAGCAGTGATTCCCAAAGTGTGGGTTGTGAGTTGATTTATAAAAAAACAGCTTATTAACACAAATTTGTTTGAATTTAGAAATATAATCATAACAATCCTTGAATATAAATATAAAAAAGTGTTTCAGTATTTATACAGTATAAAATAATGCGATTAATTCAGAAAGTAGCTTCTCAAATCTACACACTGTATTCAATATATATACAGGATGTTTCCGAGGTGGTGTTACAAACTTTTAGGGATGATGGCGAAGGGCACATGTATCAATTTGAGATAAGGAACCCTGGTCCGGAAATGACCGAGTCGATAGTTATAAGCAAAAATAGTTGTGTGGAAATGGAATTGTAATTTGGCACCACGTGCTCTTCTTCCCTTAACCTTTGGAACGCTTGAGAGCCCGTTTTTGAATCTTTTCCAATGTCTTAATATGTTCTAATCTGTAAGGATCCCAACATGCAGCACCATATTCCATTACCGGACGAACTAGTAGTGTAATCTATGTTCTTCATTTTGTTGTTGTACCATAGTTGTTCATTTTATTGTATTAATTGTGTCACTGTGCTGGACTTTTATTGGCCAATGGCTGTTGTCCAGCACATAAATATCTATACTAATAATAAATCTGTAGCCGAAATGTTTCTGGTAATTTTCGATGTTCCAAAAATTATTGGTCCTAACATATATAATTAACACCCTGAAACCGAAAATCGCTTTTTTGAAATTTTTGTTTGTATGTCTGTCTGTCTGTCTGTCTGGGTGTTTGTTACCTTTTCACGCGATAATGGATGAACGGATTTCGATGAAAATTGGAATGTAAATTATGTTCGTTGTAACTTAGATTTTAGGCTATATGGCATTCAAAATACATTATTTAAAAAGGGGGTTATAAGGGAGCCTGAATTAAATAAATCGAAATATCTCGCTTATTATTGATTTTTGTGGAAAATATTACATAACAAACGTTTCTTTAAAAATCATTTCCGATATATTTTATTCCTTGAAAAATTTTGATAGGACTAATATTTGATGAGATAAATGAGTTTTAAAATTAAAATAACTGCCATCTAAGGCGGTGTAATGAAATAAACAACAAATGACTTCGTCTATAAGGGGCCTTGGACAACAACAATCGAAAGCTATGAAAGATAGCCTACAGAGAATGTTTCTGTGTTTGTATGAAGTAATATCGGAAGCTAAATTAACCGATTTGTATAATTAATTATTATTTCACCATTGGAAAGTGTAGTTTCTCTGGATGGACATAATGCTATAATGTTATTACAGTAACTTGTGACATAATATAATATAATATAATATAATATAATATAATATAATATAATATAATGTAATATTATATAATATAATTTAAGTTATTTGAAGGGTTCAGAACCATAGTGGGCCAAACGCCATTTACTGAATACGTAGAAAAGAAGGGTTAAAATTAAGTTATTACCATAATTCAATGGAAACTTATAACAAGTAAAATAAAATATACACATTAAATCTAAATGATGTCAATGTTCATTAAACTATGGTTGCATGTAATAAAAATTAAGAAACATGTTAAAGGAATTGTCATTGCACCAAATGAATGTCTCTGGACCAAAATGATCGCATTTTAATTATTTGGATGCAATTTAAATTAAGTAACATATTAAACGGTTTATCCTTCTATCAAACACGAATGTTCCCTGGATCAAATGTCCTATTTTAATTATGTAATTACCTTATATTTATTTCTAACGGGTGCAGGAGCGCACGGTTACGGCTAATAAATAAATAAATAAATAAATAAATAATAATTATTAAATAAGGCAGAAAATGGGATAAACTGGAGAATGCTGGATTTGCAGTGAAATACCAGCTCTTGGGCAGAACATTTTGAGTGAATGAATAATTTGCTGTGTAATTCGAATGTTAGATATTTTGAATATTTTGGAATTCGCCTTTGATTTCTAATTAAAAAGATTCTACTGTACTACAATATCTCGCTTCTAGTTCACGCGTTTTCTGAAGTATCAATTTAATTTGACATAGAACGCTTTCGCACTATGATAGCATACCTTGTAAATGGGTCCCGAGCGTTATATGCCTACCGCTGACCCTCCGTACAGAGAGAGAGGGAGAGAGGGAGAGAGAGAGAGCGGGGGTCACAGCTGACCGATCTCCGCCCGCTGGCAGCACTGCCATCATCATTTCGTCCATCCCAACTCGCTTGCTGCCGTCCGTCGATACGACGGACGAGGAAAAGAGGGGCAGGGGGTGGCTGGCCATCATGGGACATCCACCACCGGACAGTCCACTTTTTAATTGGTTCAGTTTACCAATTTACCAAACGATGACGTCACACTGGATCTGGTATCATTAGCTCCACTCACTGGGGGTCAGTTCAGCAGCTACATGTAACACTGCAGTGCACATGGATACGCCATGTAACACCCATTCTTTTTTTTTTGTTTTTTTTTACTAATTCGGCTCTGTTCGCTGGACCGATGACGTCACAGTGGTCCGAACACGGCCCGTGTACATTTACGTTATCACTATGCTAGCATTGGAATTACTTTAGTATTGATGTTTCTTGGAAGAGCGGGAGAGGGCGTGTATAAAGCTGACAGTGCGACGTGGAAGACTGGAATACTTTAATTTGACATTGTAGAAAACAAATGCATGGCCTACTAAGATCATCAGTGGCGGCCGGTGAGGCATCCTGGTGGCGGTGCCAAAAATGAAAAAAGATTGTACGCAAATTACCCTAGTGAAGTTGATAATCGCAGCTCACGTTCACATTATCTATACTAATAATAAATCTGTAGCCGAAATTTTTCTGGTAATTTTCGATTTTCCAAAAATAATTGGTCCTAACATATATAATTAACCACCCTGAAACCGAAAATCGGTTTTTTGAAATTTTTGTTTGTATGTTTGTTACCTTTTCACGCGATAATGGCTGAACCGATTTCGATGAAAATTGGAATATAAATTAAGTTCGTTATAACTTAGATTATACCCTAGGCTATATGACATTCAAAATACGTTATTTAAAAGGGGGGTTATAAGAGGGCCTGAATTAAATAAATCGAAATATCTCGCTTATTATTGATTTTTGTGAAATATCTTACATAACAAAAGATTCTTTAAAAATGATTTCTGATAAGTTTTATTCTCTGAAAAATTTTGATAGGACTGATATTTAATGAGATAAATGAGTTTTAAAATTAAAATAACTGCCATCTAAGGCGGTGTATTGAAATAAAAAACAAATGACTTCGTCTATAAGGGGCCTTGGACACAACAATCGAAAGCTATGAAACATAGCCTACAGAGAATGTTTCTGTGTTTGTATGAAGTAATATAGGAAGCTAAATTAACCGATTTGTATAATTAATTATTATTTCATCATTGGAAAGTGTAGTTTCTCTGGATGGACATAATGCTATAATGTTATTACAGTAACTTGTGAGTGAATTGAGGACAGGTGAGATTAAAATAGCTTCTTATGCACAGAAAACTTGATAGGTTATTCTGTATATTCATTTCCTGCATTTCTTATAATAATGTTTATGAACATATTCATTTTTATCTCAGAGAATTAACGAACAACGAGAGTGTATTGATTTAGTATGCAGTAATAGTACGTTAGCTTAGCAATGCATTATTTTATAATTCAAATTTTAACTATGCTCAATTGAATCGTGTTAAAATACATATGCAATAAATGCAATGCAAAAAAATTGGGTAATGAGCCAAGCAGATTATGTTGCGCTGTTGTAAAAGTTGTTCCTCCTGAGATTCAAGAGCTCCCATAACAAATTAAAAACTTTCTAATTCGAGTACATCCGTTATCAACACACTTTTTCATAATATAATATAATATAATATAATATAATATAATATAATGTAATATAATATAATGTAATATAATATAATAAAAAACATAATAATAAATCTGTAGCCAAAATTTTTCTGTTAATTTTCGCTTTTCCAAAAATAATTGGTAATAACAATTAAGAAACATGGTAAAGGAATTGTCATTGCACCAAATGAGTGGTCTCTGGATCAAAATGATCGCATGTTAATATTTTAAATACAATTTAAATTAAGTAACATATTAAACGATTTATCCTTCTATCAAATGTCCTATTTTAATTATGTAATTACTTTATATTTATTTCTAACGGGTGCAGCGGAGCGCACGGGTACGGCTAGTGTTAAATAAAAAATTAATTAAACCAGCTATTTTACCAGGTGTACAGTTAATGATGCGTCTAGTAACAGTTACAGTAACATTTCCGAAACTAATAACGAAATTTACAGATACAGATAATGCAAAACTTTCACAGTATTGTTAGTCAAATACAAATAACTTTTATAACTAGTAAAATTACTGGCAAAAACACACGAGAGAAACACTGATGTAGATAATAAACGAATACGTTGCACTTTATTTAAAAGGCCGATGAATCCAAGACAGCGGCCTGAATAACACATGTTCATGTCCTGCACAGATCTCATGTATCGTTAACAGAAGCATCAATACTATAGCAACAGTGTAGCGATATTTAGTTGCCGCAAAATAAAACAAATATTACACAACATTAACAAACAGTTTTACATAATATGAAAAAATATTTATCTTTCTGAAAAGAACCATGACTATCTCTGCATTTAATATAGTTAAATGGATAATACTTTACACATTCAAATCCAAGTTATGTGCTTTAGTTTTGAAATGGCAACATTACATTAACATTTGGCGCGAAACATTAACTTGTGTTTTCGTGCAAGTCTGCGGATGATGGTTCCTGCCTAAAGTCTCCAACAACCCTGCCATCTAGCGAAAATTCTGCATTACTGTGCTCTAGCGGGCGGAATATTAACTACTGATTCAAATAGAATTCGGCTCAGTGTCTGCCATGAGAAACGTATATAAACTAGAATCAGTAGCCTTTTGTACAGTGTTATACGGACGTAAGCAGTGCCACACTGAAGTGGCCCCAACGTTCGGAGAAACGCTGCAAAAGTGCGTCCGATCTGTGCGCGCGCTCGTTCAGATGAAATACGAATAAAATGTGTAGAAATAAACTATTACAACTGCTTTTTAGGATATTATTTTTTGTTTCTTTCATTGGCGGTGCCATGGCACACTGGCACTACCCCAAAAGCCGCCCCTGAAGATCATGATGGTGTATGAAAGATGTGATACTTTGGATTACTGCGAGACGTTTTATATTTTATTGCAGTACATTTTTATCTCTAGTATAGGCCTAGTGTATAAGAATTCGACAACCTGAAGTGTAGTTGTCTTGTGTTTACATTTCCATACTTGGCTTTTCTAAAGTTCGTAGCGTTGTTAGGAGATTGTTTATCGTTTGTCATTGTCATTTGTTATTTCGAGTGTTGTGATCACATTTCTAGCACAGTCTAGTATATACAGTCAAGAAGCTTGAGTTTATGAGAGTACTAGAAACAATAGACTGTGCAGGTACTGTTTCGCATTGTCTGTAATGAGGCGATAGTAGCGATCCTAGTGGTTAGCAACTATCTATGGATGCATATTTACTACGTATTGAGCTTCGCGACTGTATATATTATACTGTGGTTCTAGAATATAGTCACGAAGCTGAGATGATGAGAGTACTAGGAACAACAGACTGTGCAGGTACTATTTCGCATTGTCTGTAATGAGGCGATAGTAGCGATCCTAGTGGTTAGCAACTATCTATGGATGCATATTTACTACGTATTGAGCTTCGCGACTGTATATATTAGACTGTGGTTCTAGTATATAGTCACGAAGCTGAGATGATGAGAGTACTAGGAACAACAGACTGTGCAGGTACTATTTCGCATTGTCTGTAATGAGGCGATAGTAGCGATCCTAGTGGTTAGCAACTATCTATGGATGCATATTTACTACGTATTGAGCTTCGCGACTGTATATATTATACTGTGGTTCTAGAATATAGTCATGAAGCTGAGATGATGAGAGTACTAGGAACAATAGACTGTGCAGGTACTGTTTCGCATTGTCTGTAATGAGGCGATAGTAGCGATCCTAGTGGTTAGCAACTATCTATGGATGCATATTTACTACGTATTGAGCTTCGCGACTGTATATATTAGACTGTGGTTCTAGTATATAGTCACGAAGCTGAGATGATGAGAGTACTAGGAACAATAGACTGTGCAGGTACTATTTCGCATTTTCTGTAATGAGGCGATAGTAGCGATCCTAGTGGTTAGCAACTATCTATGGATGCATATTTACTACGTATTGAGCTTCGCGACTGTATATATTAGACTGTGGTTCTAGTATATAGTCACGAAGCTGAGATGATGAGAGTACTAGGAACAATAGACTGTGCAGGTATTATTTCGCATTGTCTGTAATGAGGCGATAGTAGCGATCCTAGTGGTTAGCAACTATCTATGGATGCATATTTACTACGTATTGAGCTTCGCGACTGTATATATTAGACTGTGGTTCTAGTATATAGTCACGAAGCTGAGATGATGAGAGTACTAGGAACAATAGACTGTGCAGGTACTATTTCGCATTGTCTGTAATGAGGCGATAGTAGCGATCCTAGTGGTTAGCAACTATCTATAGATGCATATTTACTACGTATTGACCTTCGCGACTGTATATATTAGACTGTGGTTCTAGAATGTAGTCACGAAGCTGAGATGATGAGAGTACTAGGAACAACAGACTGTGCAGGTACTATTTCGCATTGTCTGTAATGAGGCGATAGTAGCGATCCTAGTGGTTAGCAACTATCTATGGATGCATATTTACTACGTATTGAGCTTCGCGACTGTATATATTAGACTGTGGTTCTAGTATATAGTCACGAAGCTGAGATGATGAGAGTACTAGGAACAATAGACTGTGCAGGTACTATTTCGCATTGTCTGTAATGAGGCGATAGTAGCGATCCTAGTGGTTAGCAACTATCTATGGATGCATATTTACTACGTATTGAGCTTCGCGACTGTATATATTAGACTGTGGTTCTAGTATACTGTATAGTCACGAAGCTGAGATGATGAGAGTACTAGGAACAATAGACTGTGCAGGTACTATTTCGCATTGTCTGTAATGAGGCGATAGTAGCGATCCTAGTGGTTAGCACTATCTATGGATGCATATCTACTACGTATTGAGCTTCGCGACTGTATATATTAGACTGTGGTTGTGATTGTAAATATGCCTAGAATATTGCGATTAGTAGAGAATATGGAGTCTTTAGACGCAAATGTCGATTCCCTTGGGAATAGCAGTGGTGAAAACATAAACACAAGTAGGGACGTCATTTCAGTTTTTGTTTGTTGGGGGGGGGGGGATTTTTTAGGGAGACACATGTTAAATCATGTGGCATATTCCCTCGCTATTTCCTCTGAAATAAACTATTTTCCATACCGCCATACCACATGGCGTTGTTAGCAGAAGAGGAGATGATACTGAAGAATATGCTACTGGAGCTAAATGACAGCTGTAAGCAGTATAAGATGAAGATAAATGCAAATAAGAAATACAGAAGATAAACTTGCGAATTCTAAACGAGGCAGTAGAGTAAGTGGACAGCTTCAAATACTTGGGGTGTTCTATAAGCAGTAACATCAGCTGCTGCCGGGAAGTCAAAAGGAGGATAGCAATGGTAAAGGAAGCTTTTAATAGAAAAACCAGTGTCTTCTGCGGACCTCTGGAAAAAGAACTAAGGAAGAGAGTAGTGAAGTGCTTTGTATGGAGTGTCATTGTATGGGGCAGAAACATGGACATTACGACGAAGTGAAGAGAAGCGAATAGAAGCATTTAAATGTGGATATGGAGAAGAATGGAACATGTGAAGTGGACAGACAGAATAAGAAATGAAGTTGTGTTGTGTTGGGTGAAGAAGGAATGATGCTGAAGCCGATCAGGAAGAGGAAAAAGAATTGGTTGGGTTACTGGCTGGGAAGAAACTGCCTACTGAAGAATGCGCTGGAAGGAATGGTGAACGGGAGAAGAGTTCGGGGCAGAAGACGATATCAGATGATAGACAACATTAAGATGTATGGATCATATGAGGAAATAAAGAGGAAGGCAGAAAATAGGAAAGATTGGAGAAAGCTGGGTTTGCAGTGAAAGACCTGCCCTTGGGCAGAACACTGAATGAATTAATGAATACCGTAAACTGGAGTTAACTTGAGCATAAAAAAATTTAAATTATATCAGATGTACTGAAGATATTTTAAAAGTTAACTCCTCGTCTGTAAATGTCTTAACTCGTATACAAAAGTATTAGTTTCTATTCTAATTACGTAAATAACTATTGTTTTGTGATCAAGTTTACCCCACTTTACAGAAAATTTTCATTTTCCACACATAGGTCTGGTTTAAGTTCTTATCCTATTTATACGATACGTAATTTACATGGGCTATTCCATCTCAAATCGACCGAAATACAGAGAAAATTGACCTTGCAATTTTTAAATACAATGAAACTTTTTTTGTACATAGAGAACTGTGATACAATGCTTTGTGCAAAGTTTGAGGCATCAGAACTTCATAGTGTTTAAATTAAAAATTAGCAACTTTAAACTGTTGTGGCTCCGAAACCCTTTCACCCAATGATCAAAATAATGGTTTATTTTGATGCTGAGAAATTAAAGTTTATATTAACATGTAAACAGTTTTTCTTACTTTCTATGGAAATGGAGAGATTTAGATTTTTCTTCATGAAGACGCCTTTGCCCACGAAAAATGTTTTTTAAATATATGGTTTGATTCCCCATTGAAAGTACAAATAAACACAATATTTTTTACTGGTGGGACGTTGATAAGAAAGTATTGAAAATATCAAATAAAGAAAATAAATAGTACGCCCGTGAAGTAACCAGCTGACTGTGAGGCGGGATTTAGCCGAGACAAGCAAGGCCAGGAGACAAACACGTCATGTTTCGTTTAGTAGCGCATAGCTGGGCTAGCTTTATCATAAGTTTTCATAAACACAGGAGTAAAATGACGCTCAACGCTCGCTTATCTTCAGCTCTCGGCGAGTTCGTGCGGTACTGCACCGTTCAAGTCTAGGCGTGTGAAAATAATTTATTTAATACCCTCGAAACTTATTGTCGAGCCACTAAGCAAACAATGCCGAATCCCTCTTAATAATGCAAGGTTTTTTCTTTTTCTTTTTTTTTATATTTTTACAAATGGGCAAAAAGTCTAAAAGTAAGTAAAATCGGATTATCTGTCTCTCTTTATACAATAAAAATAAGAATTACTTCTTATCATAACCTACCAAATGTCGCTTCAAAACGAGCTCCTGTTTAATGTTATGCAGTAAATGGTTCCAGAGTTCTGAGCGCTGAAAGAGGCTTGTTTTTATAAAACACGATAAATTTGTCGCTCAATAGTACGAAAACCGTTTGACTTTCGATAGCATGTTTTTTAAAATGCACTGTCCTCAGCACCTTGTGTAAATAGGGAAAAAATTAGAGTATTAAAAAAATGCGAGGTTTTTTACTGATCGATTTCATATGGAATAGCCCACATGTACTTGCTGTTAATGTTACTTACTTACAAATGGCTTTTAAGGAACCCGGAGGTTCATTCCCGCCCTCACATAAGCCCGCCATCGGTCCCTATCCTGTGCAAGATTAATCCAGTCTCTATCATCATACCCCACCTTCCTCAAATCCATTTCAATATTATCCTCCCATCTACGTCTCGGCCTCCCTAAAGGTCTTTTTCCCTCCGGTCTCCCAACTAACACTCTATATGCATTTCTGTATTCGCCCATACGTGCTATATGCCTTGCCCATCTCAAACGTCTGGATTTTAAGTTCCTAATTATGTCAGGTGAAGAATACAATGCGTGCAGTTCTGTGTTGTGTAACTTTCTCCATTCTCCTGTAACTTCAAACCGCTTAGCCCCAAATATTTTCCTAAGCACCTTATTCTCAAACACCCTTAACCTATGTTCCTCTCTCAGAGTGAGAGTCCAAGTTTCACAACCATACAGAAGAACCGGTAATATAACTGTTTTATAAATTCTAACTTTCAGATTTTTTGACAGCAGACTGGTTGATAAGAGCTTCTCAACCGAATAATAACACGCATTTCCCATATTTATTCTGCGTTTAATTTCCTCCCGAGTGTCATTTATATTTGTACTGTTGCTCCAAGATATTTGAATTTTTGCACCTCTTCGAAGGATAAATCTCCAATTTTTATATTTCTATTTCGTACAATATTCTGGTCACGAGACATAATCATATACGTTAATGTTAATGTTACGTATATATAAACAAAATTAACTCGCGCAATTTTACTGATGACTGCAACTTCGAAGCAGATCATGTAATGATTGGGTTCTTTGGAATAATGTCGCCGTTATTTCAGTGCACTATTTTTTTAACAGTGTTTGTGTATGGCGGTGATGCTCGGACAATGGACAGCGTATTGATTGATGGGAAGCGGTGGGGTCTGCGGTCTTGTGCAGTCAGCGGTAAGCTCATGCCTAATTGTTAGAAGGGGTCTTGGTCGACGCAAGAAAGAATCTGCAGAGTTGCACACCGGATCTGTATTAGACAGCTCCTGACAACAGCACAAAATATTCACGCTATCAATTGATGTGCTTCTGTTACTGACCGTAGGCAAAATGGCAAAACCGCGCTGTAACCGGGTTACCTGCAGCCAATTGTATTGAAAATCCCTAGTTCTTGTACAAAAACGTTTAAACAGATTCTATGACAGTCGTTTAAATTGCAATTACGGAGCGGTACAATTTATCGGAGCAGATAAAACGCTAACTCAATTACCAGGTCTCTTCAAAGCCCCCCCCCCTCCCGATGAATGCTTTATTATTTGTTTTTGACTTGCTAGGCAACGAAAGATTTGTTATGTCCACTGCCTGCTGGATCGCATCTATTGGTTGCTTACACTGCCTGCTCAATCAGCGCTTATGTGCGAGCACGGCCGACTTGATGTTACCTTCGCTTTTTTGTATACGGCCTTGACATTAGTAATCTTATATTGAAATTGGATAATTTCTTAATTCCACCACGAGGCGCTGTCTGCCAAGCTCTGATGCTCACAGAAGAAATACTCAATATGAATTAAAATAAATGATTAAAGAGTAATAATAACAATTTTAAATAATAAATAAGAAAATAATAAGTATTACTCGGTTAAGATATTCTTATTGAATTTGGTATTCCCAAGAAACTAGTTCGATTAATTAAAATGTGTCTCAGTGAAACATACAGCAGAGTCCGTATAGGCCAGTTTCTATCTGATGCTTTCTCAATTCACTGCGGGCTAAAGCAAGGAGATCCACTATCACCTTTACTTTTTAACTTCGCGCTAGAATATGCCATTAGGAAAGTTCAGGATAACACAGAGGGTTTGGAATTGAACGGGTTACATCAGCTTCTTGTCTATGCGGATGACGTGAATATGTTAGGAGAAAATACACAAACGATTAGGAAAAACACGGGAATTTCACTTGAAGCAAGTAAAGCGATCGGTTTGGAAGTAAATCCCGAAAAGACAAAGTATATGATTATGTCTCGTGACCAGAATATTGTACGAAATGGAAATATAAAAATTGGAGATTTATCCTTCGAAGAGGTGGAAAAATTCAAATATCTTGGAGCAACAGTAACAAATATAAATGACACTCGGGAGGAAATTAAATGCAGAATAAATATGGGAAATTCGTGTTATTATTCCGTTGAGAAGCTCTTATCATCCAGTCTGCTGTCCAAAAATCTGAAAGTTAGAATTTATAAAACAGTTATATTACCGGTTCTTCTGTATGGTTGTGAAACTTGGACTCTCACTCTGAGAGAGGAACATATGTTAAGGGTGTTTGAGAATAAGGTGCTTAGGAAAATATTTGGGGCTAAGCGGGATGAAGTTACAGGAGAATGGAGAAAGTTACGCAACACAGAACTGCACGCATTGTATTCTTCACCTAACATAATTAGGAACTTAAAATCCAAACGTTTGAGATGGGCAGGGCATGTAGCACGTATGGGCGAATCCAGAAATGCATATAGAGTGTTAGTTGGGAGACCGGAGGGAAAAAGACCTTTAGGGAGGCCGAGACGTAGGTGGGAGGATAATATTAAAATGAATTTGAGGTAGGTGGGGTGTGATGATAGAGACTGGATTAATCTTGCACAGGATAGCCGATGGCGGGCTTATGTGAGGGTGGCAATGAACCTTCGGGTTCCTTAAAAGCCATTTGTAAGTAAGTAAGTATAAGTATTATTATGTTTAGTTGTTAATTATGGTAAAAGCGTGAGTTTAAAAGCAGGGAAGGTACCACATAGTAACCTGTTTAGTTTAAGTAACATGATGACAAAGGCGTAATTTTGTAGTTCATTCACTGGGTAGCACCCCTAGGATAAACTGCGATGTTTCAAAGTAATCACTTGGGTAATTATTTACAATAACTTTTACTAAGTTTTATAATTTGACTCACTGCACTGATACATTCCACTTGATATTGCAGATTCAAGAATAATAGTTTCAAGATTTTGCGACTCAGTGGATTATAAACCGCATTCTTCGAAGGAACAAGCTTTTCAGTTAAAGCTGCTGCAATGTTATCTAGAAGCGGCCTAACAAATTTCACAGTAATGATATTAGAAAGTCGGTTTTGGCCGTCTTCATCACAGATTGGCATTGCAAGAGAGGGCATCTACGCAGTAACGGCTCAATTTCTGAACACAAATTTTCTAATATTCTTGCTTGGTATTCTCTTTCGATGATTAAGCAGCTGATATAGAATCAATTTTGCATGATTAGTGCCTTCATCGGCCTTTTTCCTTCATTTTCCAGTTCTTTATGTAACGGATCTCTTTCAATTAGTTGGAATTTTTCGGTTGTTTTCGTTATCTCATCTTGCTTCTCTTGTACCACCTGATTAAGTTGTTTAATTTTCACATGCAATCTGTTAATTATTTATTGTTAGCTCCACAAAGTTGTTAACGTCTGTTTGCGTCGCTTTATAGTCATTTTCAACTGGCAAGAAGGGAATGTCATTAACTGATGCTGAGCTACTCGGAACATCTTGTTCAAATAGTGAAAAACCACTATTGTAGTATTACAGTTCATGATATATAATCAGCGGTCAATGAAGGGACAAATCCTTTAATAACTCCCTAACGAATGGTTTTCAGACCCATGTTCTTATTAACGTTTTTAATTGTTTTGATGTTAAGAACACGTCCCCTAAATATTTGATACCAATTTAGATTCATCCTGTATAAGGCATTTGGAGAAACGGCGTTACCACACAGAACAGTGGCGAGGTGGATTAGAGCTGTCTATGAGGGGCGTGTTAACTCTGCAGACAGAGTGGCTTGAAATCAGGAGATGGGGTTTCGAAAACCCGAGCGATAAGAATAAGCACTAGTTTGTTATATTGTTAAATGGCTATTATTATTATTATTATTATTATTATTATTATTATTATTATTATTATTATTATTATTATTATTATTATTATTATTTCATATACGAGTACGTTGACATTCTTAACTCTTAATAATAACTCTTTAATAATAATTTTTAATCACATACCTTAATGTTCGTCCTCAGCACAAGCCATTGCAACCTCGGTTTCAGTCCATGTGGATTAGACAAGTAGGTGTCATTCATAATGGAAGCAGCTTATTGGTTGCAACATTGAAATTGAGGCGAGTGATTGGAGCGGCGACATAAGAAATTGAAAACAATAATGCAATTAAATTTCAAAGACCTGCCGAATGTTATGGACGAGGCCGCTCAAAGACCTGCCGAATGTTAACCATGAGAGCGCGGCAATAATACACATAAGTATTTAGCATGTACTGATAACTGTTTAGATTTATAGCCTTTTTTATTCTTACATTTATTTATTTATTTATTTATTTATTTATTTATTTATCTACATATACTCGTAGGGGATGATGAAGATTATGATAATTATGAGAATGAAGGGAGAATTGTTGAGATGTCAGAGAGGAACCGGAGTATCCGGGGAAAACCTCTGTGTTGTCTGAACCACGGGCTTCCCAACACAAGTTATAAATTCAGAGTAGAGCTGGATTTGAACCCGGGCCGCCTAGCTTATATGCACTCGGACACCGGGTCTGTCGCCCGTAATGTTTTAAGTGCCTACATGCCAGAGCTCTAGTCACAAGTCATAATCTAATTATTATCTATGTAGAAAATGTATACATTAACACTAAGATCAGCACTGCCAGCTATATGCTGGGTTTAACTTAGACCTTGGAAGTTAACAGGATGTCCGTGATCGATGCCACAACTTCTTGCAGCGTTCTTCCATGTTGGGATAGATTAAATCAGTCTCTCACTATGACCTACTCTGACATTCAGAATCGATAACAAGGCATTGGGTCGACCTATACGAAAAACGGAAGCACGATAAGGTCTTCTTTTTTTTATTGAGCTCTCGCATAAAGCCCTGCAATTCGTGGTGCCGCATCTGTTTTATATCGTTGACTTGACTTTTTTTACTCTCGACATAGAAGCAATCGCATATTGCTAACAGATTTCATCCCCAAATCTAAACTGTATGAGGTGTCATACATTATTGTAATTAAGTGATAGTGTTTTAAGATACGGTTTGTCTACGGCGATCTTCGCTGACGATCTTCGCCGGGATTCCTTCCCGTTGATTTGAATGTGCATGGTTTCTTTACGGCGATGATCGTCAACGAACATCATCGGAGTTTGCTTTCGAGGCAAAAACCTGGCGATCATTGCCAAGAAACCAATTCTAAAATGACAGTAAGTAATGAACTATATCATTTAATAACATGTGATCTACACATTATACATTTCATAGTGGCGGTAAAACAAGTCTTTCTGCAATTTCTCCACTAATGAAGACGAGATAATGTATCGAAACACAAGCCAGAAAAAAGAACCAATGTAAACAATAACAAATCTATATTTTGCATCAACCAGAGCTAATAATACAATTGAGTAAAATGATTTTTAATCATTATTCAAATTATTGTATTGTAGCCAATTACAGTTATTACAACCGATAACGAACATTTCACAATTTACACAACTCTTCACAACAATGCGAAATACGGCACAGTCAATGCCTTTTCGATTTAGACCAGGCCGTAATGTATGTTCGGGTTTTCTACTTCAGTGTATGGAACTCAGTGAAATATATTATAACTTTATTGCATATCATTGCTAAGTTTTATTTAGTATAACGTATCCATAAGTTCCGTTTACTTCTTGGTGCATAATATGTTGCAGAAATAATTACAAAACTGTGTTATTTTAATGTGAAGAGAATTTTACATGTTAACAAAATCTGTTCGCATCAACATTTTAAGTTTAGAATTGAAGCTATTTTGAGGTTTAATAAAAAAGAATTTATGTTGTGATTTTAATTTAGCACATCTACCTTCCTTAATTGTAGACAGAAAATTTACCATTAACCATACCACTCCTATGAAATTAGTGTACGTACGATTGTGTTACTTCGTCTCTTAGGTAGTAGATACATACAATAATTCAGTACTCTATTGTAGACTAGTATTAAAATACAAACTGAATGAGCGGGGTATCATACATGACATTGTTTAATTATAATGTATAATTGCGAATATAGGAATATAAGTTAAATATAGTAAACATAACCTATAATTTTCATACGATATAATTATATAATGGCACAGCATTGGAGAGCACTAAAATTAGACAGAAAGGGGCAACTGATACAGTAAACATAACCTATAATTTCAACATATCTAAATATCCATGCGGTGCAACTGAAAATTATTGAATCGTGCATAAATGAATGTACAAAAATTTCGCAATATTTAATCGGAATAAAGGCAGGTATTATACATACTAACAACGTAATTTTCACACTAAACATAATATTATATCTTAACTCGCAAATGAATTATGTCTGAAGTGTATCATAATCATCGTTTCGAATTTTATTATTGCAATTACACTACATTTTAGAGAAATATATGTTACTCTTTATGCATTCCAACTAATTTATATGGTTGAAACGCCACCCTTCGTGATCGGGTTAAGCGAGTCACATGGTCTGCCTTATGGCCTATATTAGATCACGATGGCAGCGGCATAGTCTATTGTTCCATAGTACTCACAGCGCTTCAAGCGGCTAGCAACTATCACGAGAAATGCAAAAAATCACCCCAAGCTTCGCGACTGTATATACTAGACTGTGCCCCAACCACTAAATAACGTAAATCCTTTCTCTCTGTTCGCTGGGGAGCATTCGGCACGGTTCAGAAATGACAGCTGACAAATTATCTCAAACAAGTAAATAGAATCGTGAGTTACGATACCATGCCTATTCAATAATATTATTTATGCTCGACCATGCCGAAATGTAGTAATTATACACCTGGTAGCAGTCCTTTAATGCATGTCATTAAAGTACACGTATTCATTAAAGTTCAGGTTTTCGATTATTCTCGGATATGCAATCGAAAGATGAGGGAAACGTCACGGAGGCTGGAAATCTAATACTGTCGCGGAAGGTTATGTTCTGTTACTATAATAATTAGCGTTAATTGTGAATAATATTCAAATAAATTCAATTTGTCATCTCGTTTTTCAATTCTAAATCAATTTCCAGGTTATACATTCTCTGCATTACAACAAGGTCAATGACATTATTGTTCCTCGGAAAAAATCAATACTTTCGCGTATGCGCACATCTCATAATTTCGAGCTATGAACAAGGTCACTTCCGACCTTCTGTCAGAGACAAATAAAATGAATATTTCTGAATAATTTCAAGTTAGAAGTATGGTCGAGCATAAAAAGTCGTATGAAACTTGCTTATAATGGTAATTAAGACGCTCGTATGAAAAATTATTAAACTCTCTTGTTCTCGTTTCATAAACAAACATACTTGCGTCTTAATTACTATCATTATAGACTCGTTGCATAATGTACTATTTGAGCGGAGATTCGTTACGATTCTTTTGAACGACGATTCATTGATACCACGAATCGATTCTTACGATTCTTTATTATTAGTCGTTCGAATGAACGATTCGTTTACGAATCGACCCAACTCTAATTATAAATTTGTAGCAGAGAAAACGAAGATTTTTAGCTTTTAGACAGTTTGTGGCTGTTATTTCAGACACAGACTATTTCTAGAGATAACTATCGCCACAAATCTCAAACGGGTTGCATTTAAAAAGAGGTCGAGACCGTGATAGCCATAACAGATGACAAACGCAAAGATGGCCACGTTAGGATATGGAGACGCTCTTCTGCGATCAATGCAAAAGCAGGACTAGGGCTGGTATGGAAATGGGAAAAGATGTATGCGAAATCTATGTTAAAAAAGCTTTAAGGACGGGGTATATAGAATGCCCAGTCCTACCATGCACGTTGTATAGTACATAAAAAGTCAATTTATATATCTTCCTGACAGCAGAAAACGTGATTTATAAAAAATGTAGCTCTCACCAATATACGAAAAGAAAGAGAGTGGAGAGGCTGAAAAAAAAAATCAGTATTTTATAACAACATTACGTTTCAAAAACATCAAGCAAAAATTCGATCAGAACGGAAGAGAATTTAAATGCGTTATGACAGTCAAAACGAGCAGATTATCATTTTACTACGTCATCTGTAATGTCATTTTTTCCAAATACAGGGAAGCAGTGTCTACATGATGTACATTTTACATGACATTTTCTGCCCTTCCAAATAGGCCGTGTTTATAAGCGGATCACTCACTAGAGATTGTGTGTCACATTTGTGGAATTCGTTTGAAACAAAGGGATATGGCCTTAAAAACTGCGAATAAAGTGACCAGATGTTCTGTGTAGCTGTAAGCCACTTAACTAATTGAGGAATTAATATTTTAGAGCACTATAAATGTATTGTACGTTTCGATGCCTATTCACAGTAAATAATAATAATAATAATAATAATAATAATAATAATAATAATAATAATAATAATCTGGAGTAGAACGGAGTACGTGAAATGGAAAAACAGAATAAGAAATAATGCTGTGTTGGAAAGAGTGGGTGAAGAAAGAATAATGCTGAAACTGATTAGGAAGAGGAAAAGGAATTGGCTGGCTAACTGGCTGAGAAGAAACTGCCTACTAAAGAATGCACTGGAAGGAATGGTAAACGGAAGAAATGTTAGGAGCAAAAGAAGATATCAGATGATATACTATGGGTCATATGCGGAGACTAAGTGGGAGGTAGAAAATGTAAAATACAGTAAAATTCCTCGCAACCGGCATTCAAATAACCGGCAATACCGAAACAACGGCACTTTTGGCTAGGGCAAAAAAAATTGAATCTTCTACATTGTTACAATCTGGGAGTCGGTTTTCCCACGTTAGGAAGTTCGCACGAACTTTTTATTTTTCAGTGAATATTTGAACCTAAAATTAGTGTATTATTTGTGTTGTGTGATGTGTTTTAATAAAGAAAATCCACACAGTTCATTTAGTTATGTTCGGACTGTCAGTGTTGCCACATTAAGAATTTCACACGAACTTTCATTTTCAGTGGATATTCAAATCTAAAACTAGTATATTATTTGTGTTATGTGATGTGTTTTAATAAAGAAAATCCACACAGTTCATTTTGTTATGTTCGGACCATCAGTGTTGCCACATTAAGAATTTCACACGAACTTTAATTTTAAGTGAATATTCAAATCTAAAACTAGTATATTATTTCTGTTGTGTGATGTGTTTTAATAAAGAAAATCCATACAGTTCATTTAGTTATGTTCGGACCATCAGTGTTGCCACATTAAGAATTTCACACCAACTTTTATTTTTAGTAAATATTCAAATCTAAAACTAGTATATTATGTGTGTATGTGATGTGCTTTAATAAAGAAAATTCACACAGTTCATTTAGTTATGTTCGGACCATCAGTGTTGCCACATTAAGAATTTCACACGAACTTTCATTTTCATTGAACCATCAGTGTTGCCACATTAAGAATTTCACACGAACTTTCATTTTCAGCGAATATTCAAATCTAAAACTAGTATATTATTTGTGTTGTGTGATGTGTTTTAATAAAGAAAATCCACACAGTTCATTTAGTTATGTTCGGACCATCTGTTTTGCCACATTAAGAATTTCACACGAACTTTCATTTTCAGTGAATATTCAAATCTAGAACTAGTATATTATTTGTGTTGTGTGATGTGTTTTAATAAAGAAAATCCACACAGTTCATTTAGTTATGTTCGGACCATCAGTGTTGCCACATTAAGAATTTCACACGAACTTTCATTTTCAGTGAATATTCAAACCTAAAACTAGTATATTATTTGTGTTGTGTGATGTGTTTTAATAAAGAAAATCCACACAGTTCATTTAGTTACGTTCGGACCAACAGTGTTGCCACATTAAGAATTTCACACGAACTTTCATTTTCAGTGAATATTCAAATCTAAAACTAGTATATTATTTGTGTTGTGTGATGTGTTTTAATAAAGAAAATCCACACAGTTCATTTAGTTATGTTCGGACTGTCAGTGTTGCCACATTAAGAAGCTCACACGAACTTTCATTTTCAGCGAATATTCAATTATAAAACTAGTATATTATTTGTGTTGTGTGATGTGTTTTAATAAAGAAAATCCACACAGTTCATTTAGTTATGTTCGGACCATCAGTGTTGCCACATTAAGAATTTCACACGAACTTTCATTTTCAGCGAATATTCAAATCTAAAACTAGTATATTATTTGTGTTGTGTGATGTGTTTTAATAAAGAAAATCCACACAGTTCATTTAGTTATGTTCGGACTGTCAGTGTTGCCACATTAAGAAGCTCACACGAACTTTCATTTTCAGCGAATATTCAAATCTAAAACTAGTATATTATTTGTGTTGTGTTGTGTTTTAATAAAGAAAATCCACACAGTTCATTTAGTTATGTTCGGACCATCAGTGTTGCCACATTAAGAATTTCACACGACCTTTCATTTTCAGTGAATATTCAAATATAAAACTAGTATATTATTTGTGTTGTGTGATGTCTTTTAATAAAGAAAATCCACACAGTTCATTTAGTTATGTTCGGACCGTCAGTGTTGCCACATTAAGAATTTCACACGAAATTTCTTTTGCAGTAAATATTCAAATCTAGAACTAGTATATTATTTGTGTTGTGTGATGTGTTTTAATAAAGAAAATCCACACAGTTCATTTAGTTATGTTCGGACCGTCAGTGTTGCCACATTAGGAAGCTCGCACGAACTTTAATTTTCAGTGAATATTCGAACCTGGAATTGCTGTATTATTTGTGTTGTGTGATATGTTTAATAAGAAAAATCCACACAGTTTATATTTATTCAGTTATGAGCAAGTGATAGAGAAATAAGCTTCATATGACTGCAGTTTCAACATTTGGCACCATGAAATATGAACTTTTTTTGTATATACCGGTATTTATTCAATTATCCGGCAAAATCTCGTATCCGAAACTAGCCTGGTCCCTTTAGTGCCGTATAAGAGGGATTCTACTGTATTGAATAATTCTGGATTTGCAATGAAAGACTTGGCCTTGGACAGAAAACTATGAATGAAATGAATTAATTCACAACAACAGAGGACCGATATATATTATAATAACGTTTACATTATTTCAATTTCGCCTCCTTTCGTTGCATACCAACTTAACTGTGTATTAAGATTTTCCTTGCAGAAGGCATTTCAAGAGCAAAGCTGGATAAAGCGCTACGGTCGAGGTAGTTATTCATGACGCCGCGCCGCGCCACTGGTTTCACTGGCCGTGTGCAAATAGAAATCCCCCCGACCGACGGCGCGTGCTCCATATATGCGCATTATCTTCGCATTGTCACTCCCAGGTGATCCTGTGGGACTTGGGGTGGATCATTGGATACACGGCTCAAGAAAGTCCTCTCTACTTGTGTTTATTTTTGATTCCTTTGACGGCGTCGTCTTCGCTACAAGAAAACCAAAACCCAAACAGGATCAGCTGGATAACGTATAATGGCGTTTACAGAATCCCGTGTGGAATAATAAGCAAGAAACGTGATAGGAGAAGGATTTGTTCCTAAGTCCTTTCATAATTTATTACAATGATTTGCTGAGTTTCCATTAATCTTTTACTACTACCACAGTTTAGTATATACAGTTGCGAAGCTCAATACTTACTAAATATGCAAACATAGACAGTTGAAATATGCATCCATAGATAGTTGCTAGCCACCAGGATCGCTACTATCGCCTCATCACAGACTCTTTCCCTAGCAGACGATAAAATGTATTGTACTTTTGATATCGTGTTCTTTTGAAAAATTAACACCTTCCTTCCACTATTGAAATACGAAATACATAAGGTTTATATATGATTTTCATAATGTATATATTATAATTATTTTGTAAACTCACCTTCCTGGATCTTTCGGAAGAAGGATAACTCTGACCTCTTTTCCTTAGAATTTATAGTGCAACAAACGTCTCCTTGTCCCATATTATTACCCAAATTATTGTATTTTAGCCATTTACGATTATTACTACCGATAACGAACATTTCACAGTTTACACAACTTTTCACAACAATGCGAAATACGGCACAGTCAATGCCTTTTCGATCTAGACCAGGCCATATGTTCGGGTTTTCTATTTCAGTGTATGAAGCTCAGTGAAATGTTATATTATAACTTTATTGCGTATCATTGCTAAGTTTTATTTAGTGTAATGTGTCCATAAGTTCCGTTTACTTCTTGCTGCACAATATGTTGCAGAAATAATTACAAAACTGTGTTGTTTTAATGTGAAAAGAATTTTACATGTTAACATAATCTTTTCGCATCAACATTTTAAGTTTAGAATGGAAGCTATTTAATAAAAAAGAATTTATATTGTGATTTTAATGTAGGACATCTACCTTCCTTGATAAAGACAGAAAATTTATCATACCACTCTTATGAAATTAGTATACGTACGATTGTTACTTCGTCTCTTAGGTAGTAGATAAATACAATAATTCAATACTCAATTGTAGTATTAAAATACAGACAAATTGAATGTGCGGAGTATCATACATGACATTATGCTTAATTATAATGTATAATTGCGAATTTAGGAATATAAGATTAGTAAACATAACCTATAATATTTCCATATGAATGGCAGGGCATTGGAGACCACTAAAATTAGACAGAAAGCAGCAACTGGGACAGTAAACATAACCTATAATTTCAACATATCGTGCGGTGCAACTGAAAATTATTGAATCGTGCATAAATGAATGTACAATAATTTCGCAATATTTAATAGAAATATAGGCACGTATTACACATACGAACAAAGTAATTTCCACACCAAAAGTAATATTACACCTTAACTCTCAAGGAATTATGTCTGAAGTGTCTCGTAATCATTGTTTTAAATTTTATTAATGCAATTACACTACATTTTAGAGAAATATATGTTACTTTTTATGCATTCCAATTAATTTATATGGTTGAAACGCCGCCCTTCGTGATCGGGTTAAGCGAGTCACATGGTCTGTATTAGATCATGATGCCAGTGACACAGTCTATTGTTCCTAGTACACACAGCGCTCCAAGCGGCTAGCAACAACCGCGAGAAATGCAAAAAATCACTCCAAGCTTCGCGACTGTATATACTAGACTGTGTTAACGTCTTACGGTAATGTTTATGTCGATGCTTATGTGAATCATTGTGAATGATCCTATTTGGTAGCCAGGGCGCAAACTTCTGTGTTTAATTTTCATTGTGAATGGGCCTTTACACAGCTGTCACAAAAATTGTTTTTCAATATTTGTACCAGAGGTGCTTCTACACGAGTTACAACCATGAATTTCTTGGTTGGAACAATGGTCGATGTCACTAGTCAGTTCCAGCGTGCCTACCCAGTTGTTTACATCGCATCGGGAGTTATTGCACGGGAGTTTTTTTATCTTTACGAATACTGGGTACTTGAACTCTGTGTATCAGGTTTCGGTTGATATATTACGTAAAATGGACGACTGCTACACAGTGACGATTTCTACAGTAAATATTGATCTGCTAAATGAATCTAAAAAACAAAAAAGGATCCAGACAAATTAATATTAATAAGTGGAAATATGTGTCACAAAAGTCGCTGAGGGGTAGTGGTCTTGAGTATACAACAAGGAAGACGAAGTCGCAAGTTAGTGCGAAAGATCCCCCAAGTTATGTACTGTAAGTTCCTGTCTGTTATTTCTGCAGTATTTTATTAGTTGTACTTTAATTTATACTTTACCTAGTGTTAGTTGTATATATTTTTTTAATGTACCAAAGTACATATGATATTTCCATGCAGATATTCTGTGTCATCATACGATGAAAGAGTAATGGAACGGAGTATCCGGTGTGGCTTAGTGGATAAATCGTCAGCACGTAGAGCTGAAAACCCGGGTTCAAATCCCGGCGCCGGAGAGAATTTTTCTCCGTTCCATTACTCTTTCATCGTACGATGACGCAGAATATCTGCATGGAAATATCATATGTACTCGGTACATTAAAAATAATAATAATAATAATAATATATGATATGCGTAAATCACTTCGTCATTTAAGACGGCGCTTATTCCGTCGGATCCCGGCCAACTAGTCACTCATAACGAGTGCATCCCAGCACATGTGTGGGCTTCAGTCCTACGTTCATAGACATCTATGACGTAGTGCAGAGGGCGGCCACTAGAGGAAACCCAAGAGTTGGAACTTAATCTGAGACGATTCTGTCCGACGCCGGGTGGGTATTCGGTGTGGCTTAGTGGATAAAGCATCAGCACGTAGAGCTGAAAACCCGGGTTCAAATCCCGGCGCCGGAGAGAATTTTTCTCCGTTCCATTACTCTTTCATCGTAGTGTTAGTTGGTCTATGTTGTTTTGCCACTATAGTTTATCTTAGAATTTCACCAGGTATTTCGTTTCAGGAACAGATTTGTGGAAATTCTTGTAAGAAGATGTGCTCACAGCTTGCTCTTGATATCAGAAAGGAGCTGTTTAAAATGTTTTACTCTCTTACAGTCAGCATTTAAAAACTATGATTGTTATTGTCTGCATCCAAAATACGGTTGATTAGCGCCTCTCTCGTTTCCCCCTTCCTTTGCTATACCAAGTCTTCCATCCAACCCCATAGACAGTAAATACTCTTCGATATGGTACCCTTCTGTTCGGAAAGCGTCGTTCATATTCAGCGACGGCACGCAAGGAACTTCTATCGCACAAACCATAAACATACACAATAACAGCGTATTCTGCAGTAGAAAATTTATAAGGCACCTTGAAAAACACAACTTAACACTTCCGATAACTGTACCTGTATAACTACTGTACTGTAGGTAGCTGACTGAACTGCTGTGAACCGATAAGTGATAGCGTATTTATTGTGACATTTGTAATGCCCCACCACCCGGTTTGTTTCTCTTCTCTTATCTACATCGCTCACAATACAGATTCCAATGTTACGACATTCATTGCGATGGGTGACCTTGTCTCAAGTCAGCAGAATATGATAACGTCTGATTCACATTGGGGCGAGACGTTTTACCACAGAATTGCATCTAATTCCGCCATGGTTCGAAAACGGACCTATGTTCATATCGTACTCTAAATTTTTTATATTTCCTCGTGAATCACCCTGTATAATATTAAATATCAGTTACTGATGTATAAAAACAATTTTTGTGCGAGATCGTGCGTATCTGCTTGGTTTCCGCACAAAACCAATCCGCGGAAAGTGTAAAATTCCACATTCAGTATTCCCAACCTAACACACATAACAATTTTCCTCTTCTTACCACTTGAGTGACATATTGATTTTACTGCTTTAGCTTTTAACATATTATTTTTAGAGACGTTCAATATAGCAATAATTATAAATTGGAAACTTACCACTGCAATTTCAACTAAATTGCACTGTTAATTATTGTTTTTAAATATTTGCAAAATTTAAGTAAACTCTACAACTCCACTAAAGTTACTGCATTCGTGATGCACGTAACATTAAGGAAGCCGTGAAAAAATCAATAAACTTGCCGATGTTATTACTGCAATATGTTATACAAGTAATATTGTTAAAATATTAAAATGAAAAATAAATAATTACATAACCTTACCGTTTGTTTTAAGTTCGCATTTATAGACTGGGGGGGAAAAAGACAGATGTATATCACGGCCTGCTGGAGTATAGTAAACACAGAAAACATTTTAAAGCAACAATGTTGAAGATAGATTTTTTTTTTTTTTTTTTTTTTTGCCGTCATTGAACAGAAACCAACATGGAGATTTCATTGCAACTAATTAGAAATTCGTCTTTCAGGTATGTAATAAACGATCTTCGCACAAAATAATGTACGATACACGAGCGGTATGTTTTCTTTCAATTCTCGGAAATTAAAACAGCTCAACTACGTTTCGCTTTTTCAAACTTTTCCTCGAACATGAAAACTTCAACATACCGCTCTTGTAACGCATATTACAATTGTGGCATTGATAACAAAGGGAAGATGGGATGAATTACTACACATTTTCCTAATTAGTGCCCTAGTTCCGCGGCGTGACCTTGGGGGTCGTCATGCTTTCTATGATTGAGAACAGAGGCGTAATGCAGAGGGAAGGTCGTAACAAGTTCGTGACGGCCGCTCATTAAAACATCTGGAATTTTATTAATTTTACTCCTCGTCCTTCCTCTCCTCATCAGACAAATGCAGAACGCTTCGTTGTATGCATATTAGTCATGATGTGTTTCGAGATACGAACAGACAGCCTGAGAACAAGAAGCTGCCAAGTGCATTGGCGAACCCACGAAATGAAACAAATGCTTACTTCGAGATATTCGCATTTGTGTGTAGATATTTTGCCAGTCATAGCCACTATTTCCATTTCACTTTCATGCGATTTTCTTCTTTCCCTATTTCATCTCCTTTTAATACCGCAGAGGTGCCAACTATTACAAACTAGCCGTACCCGTGCGCTCCGCTGCACCCGTTAGAAATAAATATAAAATAATTACATAATTAAATTCGACATTTGATCCAGGGAACACTCGTGTTTGATAGAAGGATAAATCGTTTATTATATTACTTAATTTAAATTGTATTAAAAAATTAAAATGCGATCCAGAGACCACTCTTTTGGACATAAAAATTATTTTAGGAAATACAAGAAACGAATGCCTATCAAGTTTTCTGTGCATAAGAAGCCATTTTAATCTTACCTATCCTCGATTCACTCAGAAGTTACTGTAATAACATTATAGCATTATGTCCATCTAGAGAAACTACACTTTCCAATGGTGAATTAATAATTAATTATACAAATCGGTTAATTTAGCCTTAGATGGCGTTGTTATTGTAATTTTGAGACTCATTTATCTCATTAAATATCAGTCCTATCAAAATTTTTCATGGAATAAAACTTATCGGAAATTATTTTTAAATAGACTTTTGTTATGTAATATTTTTCACAAAAATTAATAATAAGGGAGATATTTCGATTTATTTCATTCAAGCCCCCTTATAACCCCCTTTAAATAAAATATTTTGAATGCCATATAGCCTAAATTCTAAGTTACAACTAACTTAATTTATATTCCAATTTTCATATAAATCGGTTCAGCCATTATCGCGTGAAAAGGTAACAAACATCCAGACAGACAGACATACAAACAAAATTTTCAAAAAAGCGATTTTCGGTTTCAGGGCGGTTAATTATATATATTAGGACCAATTATTTTTGGAAAATCGAAAATTATCAGCGCTGTATTGAAATAAAAACAAATGACTTCGTCTATAAGGGGCCTTGGACAACAACAATCGAAAGCTATTAAACATAGCCTACAGAGAATGTTTCTGTGTTTGTATGAAGTAATATCGAAAGCTAATTAATTGTTTAATTATTATTTCACCATTGGAAAGTGTAGTTTCTCTAGATGGACATAATTCTATAATGTTATTACAGTAAGTTCTGAGTGAAATTTAAGGATATACAAGACTTTTAAAATAACAATACAACACATTTTCACCGCCGCCTCAGATTACAGCGTTGTTGTTCCTGCAGTAACTCCTATGTGAAAAATATAAAATTTTTGAGTAGGAAGAAAAAACACATTTATTCATTCCATGACAATGGTACATAGGAGATCGTGAATTCTTACATTTTCGAAAGAAACACTTATAATTACATATCACTGTTTATGCTATATCACTATTTAAGTTATTTGAAGGGTTCAGAAACATAGTGGGCCAATCGCCATTTACTGAAGACGTAGAAAACAAGGGTTAAAGTTAAGTTATTACCATAATTCAATGGAAACATATAGCAAGTAATATGAAGTATACACATTAAAAATGATATGTCGATCTCCATCAAACTATTGTTGCATGTAATAACAATTAAGAAACATGTTAAAGGAATTATCATTGCACTAAATGATTGCTCTCTGGACCAAAATGATCGCATTGAAATTATTTAAATACAACTTAAATTAAGTAACTTATTAAACGACTTATCCTTCTATCAAAAACGAATGATCCCTGGATCAAATGTCCTATTTTAATTATGTAATTACTTTATATTTATTTCTAACGGGTGCAGCGGAGCGCACGGGTACGGCTAGTATAATATAATTATACTAAACTTTTCTTATCAAATACTCTTGTCAGTAAGAATAAAAACATTTGAGTACCTACTCATTTTTATTACATACTCATAACATGAAAGTATAGTAGAACATACTCAAGTGTCCATCTTGTACAGAATTTGGAAAGAATAAAAGCTAGTATATTCTCATTTTTATAAGTTCTTTCTCATGTTAATCTGAGTACAGCTTATAGCAGTCTCAGTTCTGAGTATATGTTGATTTGTATTCAGTTTAAAGTTAAGTCTGAAAAAATTGCTGTATTTATTAACGATGTAGTGCCTTATGTAAAAGTGCTAAGATGTCCTTCTCCTTTTCTTCACTTATGTCTTTTTCATCGTTATTCCTGACACAAACACAAAGCGTTCATTCACGTTGTTTCAAAACTAAACCAAACACGGGTATCGTCGGTAATGGCGGTGGCACATTCATGGTTCTTCACTTTACAACGTGGTACATACATAAGCAGCACAATCTGTCGACGTCTATATAAACTAAAATTATAACCTTAGGCACATTCACTGTTTACCATTTTGTACAGCTTGGAACATACATTCAGTCGTACTAAAAACCTTTTTTTATGGCACTTTCATGGTTTATCATTTGAAGTTATCGATTTATATTTATGTTCATCTAGCGAGTACTTACTTACTTACTTACTGGCTTTTAAGGAACCCGGAGGTTCATTGCCGCCCTCACATAAGCCCACCATTGGTCCCTATCCTGAGCAAAATTAATCCATTCTCTATTATCATATCCCACCTCCCTCAAATCCATTTTAATATTATCTTCGCATCTACCTCTCGGCCTCTCTAAAGGTATTTTTCCCTCTGGCTTCCCAACTAACATTCTATATGCATTTCTGGATTCGTCCATACGTGCTACATGCCCTGTCCATCTCAAACGTCTGGATTTAATGTTCCTAATTATGTCAGGTGAAGAATACAATGCGTGCAGTTCTGTGTTGTGTAACTTTCTCCATTCTCCTGTAACTTCATCCCTCTTAGCCACAAATATTTTCCTAAGAACCTTATTCTCAAACACCCTCTCTCAAAGTGAGAGTCCAAATTTCACAACCTTCAGAACAACCGGTAATATAACTGTTTTATAAATTCTAACTTTCAGATTTTTCGACAGCAGACTGGATGATAAAAGTTTCTCAACAGAATAATAACAGGCATTTCTCATATTTATACTGTGTTTAATTTCCTCCCGAGTATCATTTATATTTGTAACTGTTGCTCCAAGATATTTGAATTTTTCCACCTCTTCAAAAGATAAATTTCCAATTTTTATATTTCCATTTCGTACAATATTCTGGTCACGAGACATAATCATATACTTTGTCTTTTCGGGATTTACTTCCAAACCTATCTCTTTACTTGCTTCCAGTAAAATTCCCGTGTTTTCCCTAATCGTTTGTGGATTTTCTCCTACCATATTCACGTCATCCGCATAGACAAGCAGCTGATGTAACCCGTTCAATTCCAAACCCTCTCTGTTATCCTGGACTTTCCTAATGGCATACTCTAGAGCAAAGTTAAAAAGTAAAGGTGATAGTGCATCTCCTTGCTTTAGCCTATAGTGAATTGGAAACGCATCTGACAGAAACTGACCTATGCGAACTCTGCTGTACGTTTCACTGAGACACATTTTAATTAATCGAATTAGTTTCTTGGGAATACCAAATTCAATAATAATATTATCCAAAACGTCTCTCTTAACCGAGTCATATGCCTTTTTGAAATCTATGAATAACTGATGCACTGTACCCTTATACTCCCATTTTTTCTCCATTATCTGTCGAATACAAAATATCTGGTCAATAGTTGATCTATTACGCCTAAAACCATATGGATGATCCCCAATAATTTCATCTGCATATGGAGTTAATCTTCTCAAAAGAATATTGGACAAAATTTTGTACGACGTCAACAAAAGTGATATTCCTCGAAAGTTACTACAGTTAGTCTTGTCCCCCTTCTAGTGAGTAATTAAATTTAATTTAATTTGAGGATCCGTGAATCTTTTTGTAGTCGAAAGGGATCTGCGATCAAAAAAGTTTTGGAACCACTGCACTAGCCTATAGGTGTTGTCACTGTAGTCACATAGGAGAACGAAAAGAAATTAAAGTTTCTATACTATCTGGGAATCATTTTAACTATTTAATTATTGCGTAACGTACGCATAGACGGTGCTGTAGGTGGTCCACTCCGTGGCATCGGACAGACTGATGTACCACGAAACCCCTGTTCCTGTCGGATGAGATGGGGTGGTGAACCAGCTCGGTCCGTGTAATACCCCGTAAATCCTTTCTGCTCATACTTATCACGAAGCGTTCTCATTCAGTCCGAACAATGTACAGAGGCAAATACCCCATTGTACGTGCCGGCCCTGCTGTGTAGTTAACATTGATTTTAAGTTCAGAGAGACATCTGAATTAATTTGGGCCATAATCTGAATCTCAAATTAATTTCGCATTAGTTCGTACTCGTTTGTTTTAGAGTCTGCTTCAAAAGATACTGTATGTTAATATTGTGATTTAATTTCAATTTCAAAGAAGAGACGTCTGTACGAATTTAACACCGTTTTTAGTGGACCATCGTGTTGTGTGAGAAATATCTAAATTTTAAAGCACTTTCACATACATTTAAAATACATTGGTTATGTTATAGAGCACATCTAAGCTTTCCCTACAAAACTTAATACATATGCTATACATAGCAATTTGCGTCAAATTTTATTTGTACATGCCCATCTGAAAATCAGTTAGCTAGTGTACTAATATTGCATCCATATGCCAGTTTCTTGTCATTCACTTTTTCCTTTATATACTTCTCAGTTTCCTTTCGTGCTTTTTTCTTCTACTTGTTCGTTTTCCTTTATTACATTTTAATTCTTTATTTACTTATTTATTTAGTCATTTATTTATTTATTTTATATTATGTATTCGTTTCTTTTTACATGTTTGTTTATTTATTCATTAATTCATTCATTGATACATTAATTGATTATATTTATTTATTTATCTATTTATTTATTTATTTTTTTATTTACTTATTTACTTTTTCATTTATTATTTATTTATTTTATAATATGTATTCGTTTCTTTTTACATGTTTATTTTTTCATTAATTCATTCATTAATACATTCATTGATATTTATTTATTTATTTTATATTATGTATTCATTTCTTTTTACATGTTTGTTTGTTTATTTATTCATTAATTCATTCATTGTTACATCCATTGATTTTATTCATTTATTTATTTACTCCTTTACTATTTTATCTATTATTTATTTATTTTATAATATGTTTTTCTTTCTTTTTACATGTTTGTTTATTTATTCATTGATACATTCATTGATTTTATTTATTTATTTATTTATGTACTTATTTACTCATTTACTTTTTCATTTATTATTTATTTATTTTATTTTATGTATTCGTTTCTTTTTACATGTTTATTTATTCATTAATTCATTCATTGATACATCCATTGATTTTATTTATTTATTTATTTATTTAGTTATTTATTTATTTATTTATTTGTCTGTTTATTTATTTGTTTATTTACTTATTTATTCATTTACGTCTTCATTTATTATTTACTTATTTATTTTATATTATGTATTCGTTTCTTTTTACATGTATGTTTGTTTATTTATTCATTCATTCATTCATTCATACATTCATTGATTTTATTTATTTATCTATCTTTCTGTCTATCTATCTATCTATCTATCTATCTATCTATCTATCTATCTATCTATCTATCTATCTATCTATCTATCTATCTATCTATCTATCTATCTATCTATCTATCTATCTATCTATCTATCTATCCACCACCCACCCACCCACCCACCCACCCACCCACCCACCCACCCACCCACCCACCCATCCATCCATCCATCCATCCATCTATCTATCTATCTATCTATCTATCTATCTATCTATCTATCTATCTATCTATCTATCTATCTATCTATCTATCTATCTATCTATCTATCTATTTCTTTGTTCACCTACTCCTCTCTATTAGATTTCTGCAGACTGGAAATAAAATGACCATATCAACCACTTTCAACCGGTGTGCTGCGAATGATCCGCTGGTGTCCCGCGAGAAAGTAAATTAATGTATCTGTGAAAATATTGAGATTAGGACAAATGTTTATATGACATTTTTTGTTCAGAATGTCTTCGGAAATAAGCTGCGTAAGTGACGGTAAATCCTCGTGAATCACTCTGTATATAGATAATTGAAGTTGAATGTAACTGTTTTAATAAAAATAAAACTGAATCAACAAAGCCTTCTTGACTAGTAATGATCCATAGAGGTCAATGAAGATTGTATAGTTGGCACAACTGGTAACAAGATAAAAGCAGATCATAACACACTACTGCCATCTAGCGGAATATTTTTTAATGATGAGATGGTACAATAATACATTTCCAAGAAAGTTTAATATTTTAGCAAGTCAATTAATATTTTATTGCATTAGAGTACTTTATTTCTTCTAATCTTTATATAATTCCTTCTAATCGTGTAATAGTCAATTAAATCCCACACGAGTTTTGATTTTCTCTAGAGAAATCGTAACCTCTAGTGAGATTACTGTAGACTAATATACTTTTACTACGTCATACTACTTTTGACAATAAAACGGAACGAAAGGACGTCTTTCAACCAATCATGGCTGCTTATCGTACAATTTTATCGCGTCCCTAGCATTTGTTTAATTTTATCGCGTCCCTAGCATTTGTTTATTTTTATTACTACCCTAGCATTTGTTTCTTTGTTTGCCAACATTTCAAACTGCACTGGTCTGGATGTCAAAAAAAAAAAAAAAAAAAAAAAAAACAGAAAATTACAAACCACTCCAGTCGATGAACAGCAGTTCCAAATATGACTCGCATTGGTATTCAAGAACAAGAATTAATAAAGATCACTGGTCATAGCTATGCATCTTCCCTGAAACCCTATTTACAAATAAATGAAGAGCACCATTCGGAAATCCTGGATAAGTTGAGGAATACACCATGTACATCGAGTTCACTTCTTTTACGCACACATCCAATATAACATCAACTGAACCACCAACCACTAAAACATTCAAATTTCAAAATTGTACCTACTTTCAATAATTGTTTCTTTTAAAATTATTCATGTTTATTTTTTATTTCATCATCCCTAATTAAAACTTCTCTAACACTTGTTTATATTATTTAGGTTATGTTATAGCTTCTGCTATATGATACTATGGATAGTCACGTATCAGAGATTGTTTAATACTAAGATTTATTGAAAATCATCTGTCAAGTGACGTTGATTACTGGGATCCGGATGATTGAAGTGGAATGCAAATGTTTTAATAAAATGAAACTGAATCAACAAAGCCTTCTTGACTAGTAACCGTCCACAGAGTTCAATGAAGATTCCATAGTTGGTACAACTGATAACAAGAAAACAGCTAATCATAACACACTACTGCCATCTAGCGTAATATTTGTAATGTTGAGATGGTACAATAATACATTTGAAGACAGTTGTATTTTTCGTAAGTCAATTAATATACATATATTATTGGAGTACTATTGTATTGGAGTACTTTGTTACTTCTAATCTTTATATACTTTTTTCTAATCGTGTAATAGTCAATTAAATCCCACTCGAGTTTTGTTTTGCTCTAGATAAATCAAAACCTCTAGTGAGATTACTGCAGACTATTTAGTTTATATGACGTCATTCCGTTTTCGACCAATGAAGTGTAATGAAATTTTGAATTCCAACCAATCACAGTCAGACTTTGCGATAATTTCTGCAGCTAGATTTATCGCTATCAATTTATCGCATGGTCGTTCTTTTGTTTAGTCGTTGTCGCCAACTGTTTCCCCGTAAATTGATGATCATGAATACATTAAGATGCAACTACACGGTTAAACTTTTCTTTCAACTTTAAAGCAATGAATGAAAGATTGATATTTAATATTAATTAATATATTTACACAGTGAAGACCGCGTTCAAAACAGCGCACCATGTAGACACAAAATCTTCGTGCAGCTTAATTGAACGTACCTTTTAAACTTGATTCTTTCAATATTCTTCCCAGATTGCACGCATACGCGATTGGAATATTGAACTGTGTAGATGCAGCTTTAGTTCCGTTACACACTGTAGAGAGAATGCGTTTGTCGAGCTATAAAAAATGCTTTCATGTAGCACTGATTGTAAGTAACGGTCGAAACAAGGCACAGCTGACATTGGTCCTGCTTCCACTGGTTACATAACTTATAAATTTGTAGCCTATAACATTTGTATTGAAATTAAACAATTAATAGACGTTCAAATTTATGTAACATCATCGCATATCAAACTCAAAGATCTTGCATAGTAATAATGTCTTTGATGAAACTGCCTTTCGTATTGCGTAATAAAATTCATGTTTTAATTAGGCCTGTCTATACAGAGATGGCTTTACTGTGTAGCAACATGTCTCGCTGTGAATACATAGGCTAAGCATACATAGAATACATAGCTGTCCCCACTGTTACTGTTAAATTTAATTATGATTTCAGCAGATAACGAAAATGTATTTGTTATAATAATAAAAGAAAAGTGCAGTACATGTAATTAACATTGTTAAACCTGTATTTCGCGTTTCGCAATTGGCATTACTGAATAATAACATCGAATTTCTTTATTGCAATAATCGATATTCATCTAGAGTATTTCAACTTCACAATGTCTGAATAGGTTAAGTATTCGTTAATAAACAATTATTAACATTTTGTGATCGAATTTTAGGGATATATTATTTAAATTTTTATTTTATTCACGAAATAGTCCTAATAAATGTCACTCGAAGTCTGAGATTTTCCAGATAAATCCACTCGCTTCGCTCGTGGATTTATCGGCAGATCTCAGACCTCTCGTGACATTACTACAGATAAAATATACTCAAGTATTTTCGCCTTGATTTATATACGCGTGCACCGTAATAGTGTGACTGGCCATTTGTAATATTCGTCTTTCAGAAGTTGGCTGGAATCTTAATTTGTTTTGTTTATGCTACAGAAATGAAAGACCGAAATATCACTAAACCAATGGCATGACGCCCCTGCGAAATTGCGAGAAAGGAATGCTATTGGGTCTACAGGAATTCACATGGAATGATTATCTAACAGCGGCCAGGTGCATGCGAATAATTTAACGGAAAGCGTAGTGTTGCTGCGATGTTGCTATCAGGTGTAATATTGGCTCTCATCTTGAAATTGTTGTTAGCGTTCTCTTCGTGTTGTAATATCAGTTGCCTAAATTCTATGGATAGCTTCCGAAGTTAATACGTTACTTTTCAAAACCCCTGTATGTTAGGATACTTCAGTACCATGCTGAAACTCTTACAACTAACTTTTTTTTCTCCGAAAGCGTTTTTTTTTTCCTGAGCTTGTTCAGTTATCTATATCTCGACTTACGTACATACACATTTCCATTATTTTTTCATAAGATTTATTTACAAGAGAAACGCACAAAGAAACCCCTCGTACATTCGAGGATATGTGATGTCCGTAAGTTTTCAAAAGAATTAAATTTGTATAATACTAACTCTCACGTCCGGAGCTGAAAAGCTTTGCTCGTAAATCCTATCTTCCTTCATTTGGTTCTCTATCAGCGTGTGTCCACTATACTCAAAACCACATCTTTCTCTACAATCCTCTGTATCCCTCCCTCTTACACACAGGCCCGTCATTAAAATGCACTTTTTTCTCAGATTCCATGAAAGTTTAACTTAAAAAAGTGTGTAGAACTCTAACAACACAGAAAAAAAGATATTTACATCTATAGTGTATGCATAATGGTGAAATATAAAGTTTGGAAGTTATACGAATTTGTAAAATAATAAAAACATTTTAATTTTAATAATTTTCGCATAGAGAAACAGATGTTACATTTTAAAATAAAATTTATTTTAATCTCAAAAAATATTTTAATACTACAGTTTAAAAACATTATAATTGAAGTTATGTTTAACATATACAGGGACATAATTTTATTTTTACTAACATTTTTAATATTAACTTGGCTATACTTCTATATCAACGCCGTTTGCTACCCCCTTCCACGACTGAAGTTCGATGATACTGGCGTAATATACAAACAAATCACTTTACTAGATATAGGAGGGAAGAAAAGTAGACTAGGAAATATTGCGCTTTTGAGTTTGATAATTTTCATTAGGTTTTTGTGTAATCAAAATACAGTAGAGTATTAACAACGAGTGTTTTTACTCACGAACTGAGCTGTTCATGCGGACGTATTCATTATGCAGTGTATATTATACTGTCTACAGCACATTAGCGTACACTATAGAGAATGAAGTTAAATGGAAAAATAATCATAATATGGATATTTGAACACGTTTTCGAAAATGGTGGCCGTTCATTTCGATACAGGCATCAGTTCTAATGTGCATATTATCGCACTATAGACTATTGTACCTAATCCCAATTACCAGTTTCGTCCTTCGTACTAGTAACTCATGTTGAAATAATTCTGTACCTCCTCTATAAAAGAGTACCTTACGTTTTGTAAATTCAGTCTTCACTTCTATCCTATCCAAAAAGATAAAATTACTCAGACATGCCATCTACTGTCCGTCCAAGTGGTTATGTCGTATCGTAGAAAGGGAGGAAATCACGTGACAGTTAATTACTTAACGAGGCCCTTTCATTTAAGTTATTTTAAACAGTTGTATAATATTATGTAGACGTCCAATTCCTAACAGAAATTAATGTTCCCAGAAAAGAGCTAAGACAGCCCAGCCACTAACTGGCGAATAAAAGCTGGTGGGGGAAACCGGGATACGACGTAGGCAAATGGACGACAGTACCTGTGCGAAAATGTTTCAATATTGAAAGCTCTTTCGTCACTGGAAAACGCGAACATATTTTTGGAACGTACTGTTTACTATGACCGTAAGGCTACTATGACTCTATATGCGGTCTTGGATCTGTGTGGAGGACGGTTGAACTTCATTAGTAGAAGGGGTGGGAGTAAAGTACATTCAAAAACTCAGGTACAATAAAAATTGAAGTAGAAATAAAATGATGTCCCAGTACATACACAGTATTCTGCCCAAAGGCAGGTTTTTCACTGCAAACCCAGCATTCTCCAATCTTTCTTATTTTCCGCCTTCCTCTTAGTCTCCGCATATGATCCATATACCTTAATGTTGTCTATCATCTGATATCTTCTTCTACCCCGAACTCTTCTCCCGGTCACCATTCCTTCCATTGCAGCCTTCAGTAGACAGTTTCTTCTCAGCCAGTGACCCAACCAATTCCTTCTTCTCTTCCTGATTAGTTTCATCATCATTCTTTCTTCACCCACTCTTTCCAACACAACTTCATTTCTTATTCTGTCTGTTCGTTTCACACGCTTCATTCTTCTCCATACCCACATTTCAAAAATTTCTGTTCCTTTCTCTTCACTTCGTCATAATGTCCATATTTCCTCCCCATACAGTGCCACACTCCGCACAAAAGTACTTCACTAGTCTCTTTCTTTATTCTTTTCGCAGAGATCCGCAAAAAAATGCTCTTTTTCTATTAAGAACTTCCTTTGCCATTGCTATCCTCGTTTTGACTTCCTGGAAGAGGTTAGGTTGCTGTCTACAGTACACCCTAAGTATTTGAAGCTGTCCTCTTGCTATTGAAATGACCTGGAATTTTTGTTGTCTACTGCAACTGTTACAACTGGGCTAGAAGTACTAACGAATCTCGAAAATTATATTTTTTCATGCTTTAAATAATTTCGAAAACTGAGACTCTGCATATTTTTGGTCTCCTGTTGTTTCATCTTGAAGTGCCACAAAAACCTCAATTTATAAGAGTCTTTTAACATGTATTCTTTAACATGTTCCTGGTACCCTGTTCAGGTTAACTATTAGGCCTACAGTATTAATTTTTTGCACTTCATTGAATTTTGCAATGTTGTCATTTTAGTTGTCGTCACTATGTCGTTTCTTACAAGGCTTCATTAAGTTTGTGTATTGATCATGGTAAGGACGAATCAGAGGTTGCTGTCAAAACTAAGGAAATCCAGATAAAGGCATAAATTCCGAAAGTCAGTCATATAAGAATATTTTGTGAAAATTTCAAAATATGATGCCCTTGGAGCACCTCTAAATATTAATCAAGGGAGAATATATTTTGCATTGTTCTTTATGATGTCATCCCACAACTCTTCCCTGGTGTTACTCGTACATTTCAATTCCATAAACTTCACCCTGCTGACCATGTCTCACAATAAATGACATGAAATCAATTGAGTACCTCAGTGGAATAACGGCAGATCCCAACCCGCCGTCAAAATGCATGTTTCACTAGAATTGTATAGTGCTACGATCTAATAACATATTGAGAAACGAGTTGTTATGTTTGGATATGTCGTTTGGCTGTAATCTGTATTCTTCGCTTCTGCAAATCTGCTTGCAGCGCTTTAGCCTAGTGGAAGATGGGCATATCCTAACCAGTCTCAGAATGGCGTCTGTAACGAGTGGAGTGGCCAAGTTGCTGCTGTGAAAGCTAGAAAACAATCACGAACTTCCCAGGATTGGGTGAATAATAAACGAAAAGTATGTAGAAATAGAGGAGAGGAATATGTAAATGCATCGCACAAGCATGTGTTAAAAATTGTAGGGTGAATTTGGTGTCGTGTTGAATGTCCGAGTCGGTATGCCAATGCAGTAGCCTTACCACCGAACAAAAAGACACGCCCTTTATGGAGTTCTATGATATGGGGGACTACAATAGACAGAACGCCTACCTTTTTGGCCTTATTGAAAAATGTGTGAAGAGGAAGGCTTATAAAAATACAGAGTGAATCCAACTATTCGCAAAGAAACTGGACTTACAAGTACTGTGTTCCTATTAACAAACGGCGGTTTCTGTGAGCCAGAAAGCCCTGTTGTCAATATTTTGTATGACAGTACGGAGACTGCGAACAGTACGAGGTACGCCTATTATTATTATATTATTATTATTATTATTATTATTATTATTATTATTATTATTATTATTATTATTATTATGATACGTGTTTCCTGTGTGAGTTTTATGCGGTTCAGGAAACACATACGGTCATTTCCAAAGTACCAATCACATTACAACAGATCAAGAACCCCAAATAAGACGTACATCTCAAGTGTCCACTCTATTCAGGAAACTATGCACAGTTTGAATCTTCAAAACGAAAATAATGCCCACTATTTTATTATTAGTAGGCATTATTTTCGTTTTGAAGATTCAAACTGTGCATAGTTACAGCACGAATGGCCGTATGAGCTCGTGCAAAGGATCTTGTGTACATGAGTTTGTATAATTTATTATGCATCAATAAATGCACTTTATCTATCTATCTATCTATCTATCTATCTATCTATCTATCTATCTATCTATCTATCTATCTATCTATCTATCTATCTATCTATCTATCTATCTATCTATCTATCTATCTATCTATCTATCTATCTATCTATCTATCCATCTATCCATCGATCCATCGATCCATCTATCCATCTATCCATCTATCCATCTATCCATCTATCCATCTATCCATCTATCTATCTATCTATCTATCTATCTATCTATCTATCTATCTATCTATCTATCTATCTATCTATCTATCTATCTATCTATCTATCTATCTATCTATCTATCTATCTATCTATCTATCTATCTATCTATCTATCTATCTATCCATCTATCTATCTATCTATCTATCTATTTATTCAGGAAATGTTTAATTTGTATGAACGTCACTGTGTAAAGATGAGCCTGAGAATATTGGACTCGGTTAAGGTACGGTTTGTTTACGGCGATCATCGCCGGGTGCACATCGCCAGCGATTGTCGCCTGAGTTGCTAGCAGTTGAAATGAATGCGCACGGCTTCTTTACAGCGAAGATCGCCAGCGCAGTTCGTTGGACGCGACGCAGATCGCTGGAGGTTGCTTCTGAAGCAAATTCAGGACGCACATCGCCGCATTCGTGTCCAATAATCGATATTTAGACAAGGTCATGTTGTAATATCGAATATCTAATCTGTACACGTTAACCACGTCTGTACGTTTTGGCTGCAAAACAAATCAAGACGTTTTGTAATTTTTCGCGGTCTGAAGACGAAATTATTATTGAATATGTGTCACAACATAATGCTCTTTTTAATATGAGCTTGTTAATTAATAAACAAATTAAACAATAAACCCTTACATTACATATTACATTTTTATCACGCCCGAGCCCCAGAGAATTTCGTTCAGTGTTGGGTAAGGGGGAAATTCTCTCTTCTGTAAGTTTTCTGTGACTAGGCCTACCTAAGTTCTTACGCGGTATTCTGAAATATAGCAGTTTTTTTTTTTTTGTAGAGATGTAGTTGATCGTATATACAAGGCATAATAAAAGCCCAAACGAACCAAACCTAACCTATCACATGTTCGTACATGTAAAGTGTATAAGCGGATTACGAAGGGAACTACCTCAGCGCTAGTTTAGCCAATTTTTTTTTTTTTTTTAATTATTGTTTGGAATACACCATGTAATGTTATACAGTATCATAATAATAATAATAATAATAATAATAATAATAATCAGTTCGTTCATAACCTGAGTTACTGCCGATCTTTCAACTGGAGTTACGGGGTCTTGACAAAATTTGTAGGTAATTTAACATTGTCATTTTCAATTAAGCTCAAAACATAATCAAACTGGTCAGGTGAGAGTCTGAAATATTCCTTAAATTTTGTAGCGTTTTTATAAAGATGTCTCATTATCAATGTGTTAAAACAGAATTCTGTAAACCTATTCCTGAATATTTCATTAGTCCGTAGCTTGTTCCTTTTATAATACGCATGCGAGATTTTGATATCGTCATCCCCCTCTTCTAGAATAAATAGCAACTTCATTATCTTGGATTTATTCATTATAATTTTAGGTTATGTCCGTGGCCTACATTAATTTACTTGACCATATGTAGTAGATGAAGGAATAAACAAACGAGAATCTACAGCGATGTGCGTCAATAAAGAAACCACTTCTCGGCGATCATCGCCAGCGTTTATAATCTCCGGCGATGTGCGTCCGACGATGATCGCCATAAACAAATCGTACCTTTATACGTATGATCATCAAGATGAGTAGATAAAAGTAAACACAAAAAAGGGGTCGACAAGCAAGCACAGTGATCATTTTCAACCTCGGGTACCCAAGTGGCCACTGCATCAAGCTGTCCAAGTATAATGACCTAATGAAACTCTTACCACTGATTCCTCCTGTTTATCATGACTTTTACAGAAATTTTAAGACTGTAAATGACACAAGTACGGGTGAAAACATCGAATTTATTGATGATGAGACAGTCATATATATGCCTGTAATGCTATCTTTAATTTTGAATAGATACTGATACCACAGTCTACTATATACAGTCGCGAAGCTTGAGGTGATTTTTTGCAAATCTCGCGATAAAGCGCTCCAAGCGGTTAGCAACTAGAAATAATAGACTGTCCACGGTCGACTTTGGATTTAGAGTGGACTGAGTCGTATTTCCATCGAGTGCTAGGTCGTTGCGTATTTCGCATTGATGCTCGTGAAGAAAAATCCTAACATCTATTTCTTATTTTACTTCTAGATGCAAAAAGTGGTTAATAAACAGCAGGGGGGAAGATCTAAACACAAAGAATGAAGCATATATTTATAATAATATAAAGTTTTGCTCTCTTCATTTCGAGAACACACAATTTATGAATGAAAACAAAAATAAATTAATCTGGAATGCAGTTCCAACTTTATTTGATGTTTCAAATAAACCTGTTCTGTTATTACCTGCAGCTGAGAAACAAAAGCTTTGCACTAATTCTACGTCTGTATCAGCTGATTCCTTGAATAATTGTACATTTTCAGACAACTTAGGCCTACTTCTTTTTTCAAAGGATATGTTTTTAATTATAGCTGTTAATTTTGTTGTTATTTTTATTTGTTACTTTACTAGAGACGTAGAAAAAGTAAGGCTGTTACAATAAAATTTATTGATCACGTTTTATTTCAAATTCTGGTGTGATTATTATTGCTTAACCTCAACCCACTTTGTTAACTACGTAAGCCTACACTACAAGTACCGGTACACGTAAGTTACTCCCATTAATTCATATTTCCATTATTATTGTTATTATATTATTGTTGTAAAGGGAAATGCGAATTAATATTTATTGGTTTCATAGTTCATTATCGTTATAATCTTGAATGAGTGAAGCGATTATAGTACATTTCAGTTCGTTTTGCACAAACAAAAATAATATTAACCTATTTCTTGCAGGTATCTTCGAGTTTATGGTGGAATTTAATATACTTCATTAAAATAATAAATGAACTTTATCCATTTAATATTTCAATAATGGACAGAAGGTGTTAATTTTTCCAAAAGAACACGACAACGAAAGTGTAACATATTTTGTCATCTGCTAGGAGACATCTGTGGTGATGAGGCGATAGTAGCGATCCTAGTGGTGGGCAACTACCCATGTTTGCATCTTTACTACATATTGAGCTTCGCGACAGTATATAGTAGACTGTGCTGATACTCTATGTTTATATCTATGGCACTACCGATTTGCAGTCGTATTTGTACATCTGTCTTCTTTCCTATAAACCAGGTTTCGTATATGTATGATAGTAGTAATTTACAATAAACTTTAACTGCAATTATCCCACAATTGCTTTGAGTTGGGATCTGCCGTTTTTCCACTGAGGTACTCAATTTATAGCTTACAATTCAGTAGGTAACAACAATTCTAGGTCATTTCAATAGCCAAAGATTTCCTTATTCAGTACGTTTGCAAAAGATTTAAAAAATGTACGGTCATTAGGACCAAATCTATGGTAACCTGATTTCAGGCAATGTTTCTTTCTAATTTTTCATACACCATAGCACCTATCTTCCCTTAATGGATTCCGGCAAATACAATGAAGTCCTCTCAGGTGTCAAAACACTCGGTTAATACGGACTTGTATCGTTGTTATCTTCATTTCAGTAATCTATTTTCCATTCCTGTGACTTAAAAGCAATCTATGGTAACCTGATTTCAGGCAATGTTTCTTTCTAATTTTTCATACACCATAGCACCTATCTTCCCTTAATGGATTCCGGCAAATACAATGAAGTCCTCTCAGGTGTCAAAACACTCAGTTAATACGGACTTGTGTCGTTGTTATCTTCATTTCAGCAATCTACTTTCCATTCCTGTGACTTAAAAGCAGTCTATGGTAACCTGATTTCAGGCAATGTTTCTTTCAATTTTTCATACACCATAGCACCTATCTTCCCTTAATGGATTCCGGCAAATACAATGAAGTCCTATCAGGTGTCAAAACACTCAGTTAATACGGACTTGTGTCGTTGTTATTTTCATTTCAGTAATCTATTTTCCATTCCTGTGACTTAAAAGCAATCTATGATAACCTGATTTCAGGCAATGTTTCTTTCTAATTTTTCATACACCATAGTACCTATCTTCCCTTAATGGATTCAGGCAAATACAATGAAGTCCTCTCAGGTGTCAAAACACTCGGTTAATACGGACTTGTGTCGTTGTTATCTTCATTTCAGCAATCTATTTTCCATTCCTGTGACTTAAAAGCAATCTATGGTAACCTGATTTCAGGCAATGTTTCTTTCTAATTTTTCATACACCATAGTACCTATCTTCCCTTAATGGATTCCGGGAAATACAATGAAGTCCTATCAGGTGTCAAAACACTCAGTTAATACGGACTTGTGTCGTTGTTATCTTCATTTCAGTAATCTATTTTCCATTCCTGTGACTTAAAAGCAATCTATGGTAACCTGATTTCAGGCAATGTTTCTTTCTAATTTTTCATACACCATAGCACCTATCTTCCCTTAATGGATTCCGGCAAATACAATGAAGTCCTCTCAGGTGTCAAAACACTCAGTTAATACGGACTTGTGTCGTTGTTATCTTCATTTCAGCAATCTATTTTCCATTCCTGTGACTTAAAAGCAATCTATGGTAACCTGATTTCAGGCAATGTTTCTTTCTAATTTTTCATACACCATAGCACCTATCTTCCCTTAATGGATTCCGGCAAATACAATGAAGTTCTATCAGGTGTCAAAACACTCGGTTAATACGGACTTGTGTCGTTGTTATCTTCATTTCAGCAATCTATTTTCCATTCCTGTGACTTAAAAGCAATCTATGGTAACCTGATTTCAGGCAATGTTTCTTTCTAATTTTTCATACACCATAGCACCTATCTTCCCTTAATGGATTCCGGCAAATACAATGAAGTCCTATCAGGTGTCAAAACACTCAGTTAATACGGACTTGTGTCGTTGTTATCTTCATTTCAGTAATCTATTTTCCATTCCTGTGACTTAAAAGCAATCTATGGTAACCTGATTTCAGGCAATGTTTCTTTCTAATTTTTCATACACCATAGCACCTATCTTCCCTTAATGGATTCCGGCAAATACAATGAAGTCCTATCAGGTGTCAAAACACTCAGTTAATACGGACTTGTGTCGTTGTTATCTTCATTTCAGCAATCTATTTTCCATTCCTGTGACTTAAAAGCAATCTATGGTAACCTGATTTCAGGCAATGTTTCTTTCTAATTTTTCATACACCATAGCACCTATCTTCCCTTAATGGATTCTGGCAAATACAATGAAGTCCTCTCAGGTGTCAAAACACTCGGTTAATACGGACTTGTGTCGTTGTTATCTTCATTTCAGCAATCTATTTTCCATTCCTGTGACTTAAAAGCAATCTATGGTAACCTGATTTCAGGCAATGTTTCTTTCTAATTTTTCATACACCATAGCACCTATCTTCCCTTAATGGATTCCGGCAAATACAATGAAGTCCTATCAGGTGTCAAAACACTCGGTTAATACGGACTTGTATCGTTGTTATCTTCATTTCAGTAATCTATTTTCCATTCCTGTGACTTAAAAGCAATCTATGGTAACCTGATTTCAGGCAATGTTTCTTTCTAATTTTTCATACACCATAGCACCTATCTTCCCTTAATGGATTCCGGCAAATACAATGAAGTCCTCTCAGGTGTCAAAACACTCGGTTAATACGGACTTGTATCGTTGTTATCTTCATTTCAGTAATATATTTTCCATTCCTGTGACTTAAAAGCAATCTATGGTAACCTGATTTCAGGCAATGTTTCTTTCTAATTTTTCATACACCATAGCACCTATCTTCCCTTAATGGATTCCGGCAAATACAATGAAGTCCTCTCAGGTGTCAAAACACTCGGTTAATACGGACTTGTATCGTTGTTATCTTCATTTCAGCAATCTATTTTCCATTCCTGTGACTTAAAAGCAATCTATGATAACCTGATTTCAGGCAATGTTTCTTTCTAATTTTTCATACACCATAGCACCTATCTTCCCTTAATGGATTCCGGCAAATACAATGAAGTCCTCTCAGGTGTCAAAACACTCGGTTAATACGGACTTGTATCGTTGTTATCTTCATTTCAGTAATCTATTTTCCATTCCTGTGACTTAAAAGCAATCTATGGTAACCTGATTTCAGGCAATGTTTCTTTCTAATTTTTCATACACCATAGCACCTATCTTCCCTTAATGGATTCCGGCAAATACAATGAAGTCCTCTCAGGTGTCAAAACACTCGGTTAATACGGACTTGTATCGTTGTTATCTTCATTTCAGCAATCTATTTTCCATTCCTGTGACTTAAAAGCAATCTATGATAATCTGATTTCAGGCAATGTTTCTTTCTAATTTTTCATACACCATAGCACCTATCTTCCCTTAATGGATTCCGGCAAATACAATGAAGTCCTCTCAGGTGTCAAAACACTCGGTTAATACGGACTTGTATCGTTGTTATCTTCATTTCAGCAATCTATTTTCCATTCCTGTGACTTAAAAGCAATCTATGGTAACCTGATTTCAGGCAATGTTTCTTTCTAATTTTTCATACACCATAGCACCTATCTTCCCTTAATGGATTCCGGCAAATACAATGAAGTCCTCTCAGGTGTCAAAACACTCGGTTAATACGGACTTGTGTCGTTGTTATCTTCATTTCTGTAATCTATTTTCCATTCCTCTGACTTAAAAGCAGTCTATTGTCATTTCCCCGGGGTTAATTTCCTGCTAATGGCAAACAAATTCCACAAACAATTATTGCATTAACAGCATTAATATTATCATAGTCATTATCCAGTGCATATACCCGTAATTTTAAATGTGTGGTGTATAGTTTTCTGCGTCGTGCTACTCGATATTTACGCATTTATTGCATTCCATTAACAAACAAGCGAGCACTACTTGTTATGAAAGTACACACACTCGCACGCGAAGCTGAGTGCTGGCTATGTATCCAGTTACAGCCAGTAGTGGTGGCTAAAACGTCATAAATAAACCTCTGAACAGCTACATACTTTTTGGGGCAGGCACAACTGGAGCTCAGTCGGCTAAAGGCTGGTTCACAATAAACCGAAAACGAGAATCGGAAAGAAAACGGTAAAATTGTTAAAATGTGTACATTTAAATGTGAGCATTCACAATTAACGGAAAGCTTGTCGGAGCCCGGGATCGGGAACGGAGAGTTGGCCAAGTTTCAACTTTGGCGTTCACGTTTCCGATCACAGCCCACTAGATTCATTCTATTGCCATCTAAAAGCTATTTTGTCGTCGTATATTTTGTAGCAAGAAGACCGTGACATAACCTATGGATTATTTTGTTCTGTGCTGTGCATCATGGAGCAAGTTTTATTTGATGAGATTCTAATATTGAGTGTTGAGGGAAATCCTCACGTTTACGATAAGCGGCGCGCCTCATATAAAGATGAGAAAATGAAGGCGAATACGTGGCTTTCAATAGCTGCGTCTTTGAACACCGATCGTAAGTGAATCATATTTTATTACTGTATTGGTTGTATGATACATTACATATTCATGCTTCAATTCAATAACTACTGTTGTGTTCATTTTTGTTCTATTACAAATGTTTCTTCTCTAATTATTTTACATTATAGCAGACTTAAAACAGGTTGTGATAATAAAGATGCATGGGCATATTTATAGTACCTTACCTAATGAAATGTTTCGGTTGAAATTTCGAAGTTGGTTAACCTGTGTTTATGTTGGCTGCCTTGTACTCATGAGTGAACGCCATTGGTCAATTATACACAAATAACATCAGAATGCGTAATATCGACTTTACATATCGTTATTGACATACATATCGATATGCATAGTCGTCTACGTTCTCGGGTTATAGTGAATCAAAAATTTTCATATTCACGTTCTCTGCTTCTCGTTTTCATTCTGGTTCTCGTTCCCGGTTTATTGTGAACCAGTCTTAACTGGTGGCTTCTCACCAAGTGAAAACAGAGTTTGTACTGGAGTAAATTCAGTGATATTAAATTTGCAGTGAACAAAGCGAACATACAGGATAGTTCTGTAAGTTTAATGAATATAGGCTGACCAGATTTTTTATGCTCCAGCAGGGGAATCGGCAATTTCAAGAAAAACCACAAACGCTTACCTAGTCACTCTCCGTTAAATGTTAAAGAAAATGCATGTAGCAGTAGCTGCAACAATAGAACTTCGCTCATTAAATTTATAGATTATATTAACGATTTGAATTAAATGCATGAAATGAAATGATTAGCCTAAAAAAAATGTCCCGTTAAGGGCAAAGGCCTCCTCCTATAGAGGGAGAGCTCTATTTGTCTCACGCGGTGAGCTACTCCGCGTAAGAGTTGAATTGTTCACTTGGTTCACATTCTGCACACTTTGGTATTGTTCGCTTGTTTCTGTCGCACTGGTTTTAGTCGCTGTTCACTTGTCTTCTTATGTTTCTCCAGTCTTCCCTATGTCTTGCTCTGCTTGACCAATGGCTTCCTACTCGTTCACTGAAGAGATCGGCCCATCTTCGTCTTGGTCTTCCGGTTGATCTCTTGCCAATGCGGGGATCCCATAGTGTGACTGTCTGCGTCCATCTTTCGTCTCTAAGTCGTGCAACATGGCCTCTCCACTTCCATTTGGTGTTGGTGGCTTGCAGTGCTGGATCTTTAATTGCTGCCATCTTTTGTAGCACTTCGTTTGGAACTCTGTCCCTCAGTGATAAGCCTAGTATCTTTCTCAGCATCTTTCTTTGGCATATTTGGAGACTGTTACGAAGTTTGGCAGTGAGAGACCATGTCTGACACCCATATAACAGTACAGGAGTTACGCAGGTCTCCAATATTTCTACTCTGAGTTTCTTGCTGAGTGTTCCCTCCAGTATGATGAACTTGAGACTCCAGAATGCCTTCCACGAGAGAGAAATCCTTCGTTTTATTTCCTTCTCTGTCTTCTGATGAAAGGAGACTAGCTGTCCTAGGTATACGTATTCAGACACGTATTGTAGTTCTGCACCATCAATTATTATGGGTGACTCCGGCCCGTTCGACATTACTTATAAATACACGTAACTCCTATATATAGCTAATTACAGTAAGGTTATTTTCCGGTTATTATTATTATTATTATTATTATTATTATTATTATTTCAAAATTGTGCTGGAACACAATGCTCATATCGTTGTCTTCCTAAAGTTGTGGCAACAGAAGTAACTGCAACACATCCAAGTAAGATCCATATTATACCCGTATTGTCTTTTCTGCAAAGAAGAATGGTCCATAGACTTTATTGCGGCTCACTCCAAACCATACGTTCACTTTAAACTGAAACTAGCTGTAGGACCGAGTCTCATTTGACATTGCTAACATTGACAACATCTACTGGGTGTTCATTTCAAAGTGTCTTGACGTCACTGTTGATGAGTCAGCGATTTGAAGCGAGTTTCAGCTTTTGTGTCTGAGCAGTTGCCTATTAATCAAGGCGTTCAATCTGAACTTGAGAACGTGTACGGTATAACTTGAACGTCGTTGCAACAGATAGCGGTCTGTATAGTCTGTGTGCTACCATAACCTCTTTCGAACTGTGTTTTGCGCGGGCAAGTCGTACGCAGGGTATTTGTTATCATCGATTGCGTACGGCAACATTCCACAATATAAATCAAATGCTCCGTGTCCATGTTGACCGTCGAAGTTAATGTCAACAAATACGTAAGCAATCGTCTTAACCCTCTCCCCATATCCCGACAGTAAGAAAAAACTCACCTCAGTACATGTTTCGAAACAGTTCACATTCCTGTCACTACCGGCATTACCGTACGTATCGGTAAGTACTCTTCAGAATGAACGCCGTGCTTGCTAGGCAACTTCTCTGGCAGATATGTAATACACCTCTGCGGAAGTGTAGGAAGATTGAATTCTCTAGGCTCATCGACTAGCCACGTGACGGCATACAGCGAGCCATGACACACTTTGAACTGAACACCCAGTATAGGGTTCTCATTCAAGACTGCAGCTCTCTGCAAGACGGCGTCTAATTTGGAAATTACATTGTCTGCAAGGCCTTTCCCGAATCCTCAGGCGTCTGTGATGGAGAATTAGACAACAAAATTGATATGGAAAGAAAAGAATCAAATTTTTAGAGGCTCCAAGAACAACGTTATAAAATGTTTATATTTAGAGATAGTTTGGAAAACTGAGAAACAAATTTTTTGTGGTGTTATTGGCAAATCAGAAAACTGCATCATGACTACAACCGTGAAGCCTCACACCTAAAATCAGTGATTGATTTGGCTATTGTCTAGTCAACGCGTACGAGTCAATCTGTCATAGCGATGCCAGGAATAGTTCATAGAAACGGCGGAAGATTGTATCATTATCTGTTTGTTTATTTAGTGCACATTCGAGCGATCTGACACAGCCAAACCCACAGTGAAGATTCACGGTCGCACCACAGAAAGAAGCCGTCTTTTTTAACACGCCTCGGGAACCCTGGTAATGAGTACGAGAGCAGATATGATCCTGCTTCAATATGGCCACAAAAGTAACATAAACATAGGAGCCCTCTGGAACGTGGGAAAGAGTGCAACCTCCTGAGCCTCAGGCTTTACAAAATTCAGCGAACAGTGAGGGAAGTGAGACGGTATGCGACGGTATGGAATACCGCCTCTGGTTTCTATGGCAGGAAAACATACCGTTAGTGAAAAATGACATACCGTCACTGAAAAAATGTGATCGTAAAAATTTGTTTATACATTTCTTCACAGCAAAGAGTACTATCTGTTTGTTTCGTAAATGTAAACCACAGCCTTCTGGAACTGTATTCGGTGTGTATTTAGACACGCTTATTTGATAAGCTCAATCCCATGAATATTTATAACGGTAGTACAGGATATAGATATTATTCAGTATGAACACTTCGCGTCGGTACCTTTGATATAGCAGGACTAATTTCAATGACCTTCAAACCAGTTTGAGCGTGAGATTCTACTTTCTCCCAGGAGTTGGCACTGACATCACACCAGCTAGCAGTCGACACAGCGGAAATATAACACATATTAATACATCTACATACATTATGTACTCAAATAAAATAAATTGGACCGATGAAATAATAAATCCGTCATTAACTGTAACGTCTAGACTCTAGAGTTCCTTTATAATGAGAGTTGAGACGTTGACCCCAACAACAATTAAAATATGTAATGATTTGATTGCGCTGAAAATGGAAAAACAAAACTTCTATGAGGAGTAAAACCATATATCTATATTATATTGTATACAAATATTAAACGAATTTGATACATTATTTTATAATGTATTGTATTATTTTATAATATAATTTATTATATATGAAATATAAACAGTTATATTACAACTAGTTTTTCAATGAGAAATAAGAAAAAGCTGTTAACTTGAACTTATTTGAAGCAAAGCGTTACTGGATTATGCAACAAGGTAGGCGATGTTTCGTTCCTGTGTCTTAACTCTATTCCCAATTATTATCTTAGCGTGTACTCGATTACACTAACCTCTAGCGCTTGAAAATGGAACTAAACGCCGGCGCACAGAGAAACAAAACACAGGAAAATTCGCTCAGTGTCCATTCTTTATAATCCCTAGCAGTATTTCAAGTATAGAAGGCTATGGTCTGTAGCTTGCCTGTTGTTATTCGGTTGAGAAGCTTTTATCATCCAGTCTGTTGTCAAATAATCTTTAAGTTAGAATTTAAGAAACAGTTACATTACCGGTTGTTCTTTATGGTTGTGAAACTTAGACTCTCACTTTGAGAGAGGAACATAGGTTAAGGATTATTACTAGTTAATACGAGAAAAATTCGTACCGGCACCGGGAATCGAACCCAGGACCTCTCAGCTCTGCGCGCTGAGAGGTCCTGGGTTCGATTCCCGGTGCCGCACAGTGGTCTAAAATCCATATTTAGGAGGACAAATGGAGAAAAATGACATGTAAAAAAATGAAATTAAACCCTTAAATTATTTTTCCTATATAACTGAGTAACACTGAATTGATAATCTTAATCAGCGGAGGTGGCTGCATAGCGAGATAAGAAGCCGGTAACATGCCACATTTCGCCACCCAGCTTTCTTACTCAGCAAGCGCCGCGGGTCTGCCGTTTTCCTTGTGCTGTAACTCTGTTGTAAGTGGTCGATTCCATTCATATTTGGTATCAACATGTCAAGTAGTTCTTTAGTTATGTAACTCTGTTTGTGTTACATTTAATGGTATTATAGCATGTCAAATTAGCAAGAATGGACACGGGACAAAATATAAATATAACCATTGAGTGCAGACTTTGCTAAGGTAGAGAAAAAAAACCCTTTGGTTCGTCCAAAAATGATTTTTTTTCACTTCCTCCACTATTTACTTCTATTTTAAATCTAGTCTTAAGGTGCGCAGATTTGCGGAGGTAATAATTTATGTGCACTATTCTTTCGAGGTGCAGTAGTGCAATTTTTCTCGGTTGCAGTTATTTCAATATCTGTGAACCGAATGTGCTTCCGCAGTATAATTCAGGGAATTCAAGATGACAGCTTGTTAATTATGTACCAAATAAGCTTTCCGAGTGTCCAAAAGGTGCAATAGTACCTAAAATGTTACATTTCCCCCTCCCCATAAGATTTTGTCTAAATGCATCCCTCTGTAAGGGGCACTTCTGCTTATACCAACGTAAACAGAGTTTGTACACAAAACAAATGTACTAATTGTAACTACTGTATACAATTTCATAAAAATCTGTTAGATAGGACAAAAGTTACTAATTTTGTGTAATTGCGCCCCCCTATAAGGGGTAGTTATACTTAGACCAACGTAATGAAAGCTTGTATACAAAACATACATGCTACCTGTAATTACTTTGTAAAATTTCATAAAGATCTGTTAAATAGGAGAAAAGTTACTAATTTTGTTTAATTGCGCCCCCCTATAAGGGGTAGTTCCCTTTCTACCAACGTAACGAGAGCTTGTATACAAAACATACATGCTACCTGTAACTACTTTGTAAAATTTCATAAAAATCTGTTAAATAGGAGAAAAGTTACTAATTTTGTCTAATTGCGCCCCCTATTAGGGGTATTTCCCCTTATACCAACGTAATCAGAACTTGTATACAAAACATATATGCTACTTGTAACTGATTTGTAAAATTTCATAAAAATCTGTTAAATAGGAGAAAAGTTACTAATTTTGTCTAATTGTACCCCCCTATAAGGGGTGGTTCCCCTTACACCAACGTAACGAGAGGTTGTACACAAAACATATATGCTACCTGTAACTGCTGTGTAAAATTTCATAAAAATCTGTTCAACAGGAGAAAAGTTACTAATTTTGTCTAATTGCGCCCCCTATAAGGGGTAGTTCCCCTTATACCAACGTAACGAGAGCTTGCATACAAAACATATATGCTACCAGTAACTACTGTGTAAAATTTCATAAAAATCTGTTAGGTAGCTGAAAAGTTATTAATATGTCCCGCTAAATTTGCATTCTAGACCACTGCGTGCCGGTACGAATTTTTCTCATATTAAATACTAATAATACACATTGGCTACTTCAGAGTAGTCGTGTAATATTCAATGAGGTGGGCGAGACCTCATAATGAATATGTGATGTATAGGTTAAGGGTGTTTGAGAATAAGGTTCTTAGGAAAATATTTGGGGCTAAGCGGGATGAAGTTACAGAAGAATGGAGAAAGTTACACAACACAGAACTGCACGCATTGTATTCTTCACCTGACATAATTAGGAACATTAAATCCAGACGTTTGAGATGGGCAAGGCATGTAGCACGTATGGGCGAATCCAGAAATGCATATAGAGTGTTAGTTGGGAGGCCGGAGAGAAAAAGACCTTTGGGGAGGCCGACACGTAGATGGGGAGATAATATTAAAATGGATTTGAGGGAGTTTTTTTATTCAAGAAACTGCTTTAAAATTTGTAGCCGAGAAAACGACATTCAAAAAAAAAAAAAAAAAAAAAAACATTTTTCTTAACTCTTTCACGCAACTTATGTTTGGCCACATTACATTAGAACGGTGAAGGTTTTGGATTAGAACGGGGTTCGTCTATATAGCCACAGGGAGCTTTTTGTAATTTTTTGCAATGTATGCTTTTTCTGTATTGCAATATAATATAAAAGTTTGAAGGCCTCTGAATAAAAATAATAATAATAATAATAATGATTTATTTTAGCTGGCAGAGTTAAGGCCGTAAGGCCTTCTCTTCCACACAACCAGCAAAGTAGGAAATGAAACTATATTATGATACTAGAAAGTTCAAATATAATTACGAACATAAAAACAAAAAAAAAGGATTATTTGATCATAGTTTCCCCTTAAGACTAAATAACGCTCAAAAGTTTTAAATTTATTTTCAACTAGTCGTACCCGTGCGCTCCGCTGCAACCGTTAGAAATAAATATAAAGTAATTACATAATTAAAATAGGACATTCGATCCAGGGAACATTCGTGTTTGATAGAAAGATAAATCGTTTAATATGTTACTTTATTTAAATTGTATTAAAAAATTAAAATGCGATCATTTTGATCCAGAGACCACTCATTTGGTGCAATGACAATTCGTTTAACATGTTTCTTTTATTGTTATTACATGCAACCATAGTTTAATGAAGATTGACATATCTTTTAGTTTTAATGTGTATACTTTATATTACTTGCTATATGTTTCCATTGAATTACGGACTAATATCTTAATTTTAACCCTTGTTTTCTACGTCTTCAGTAAATGGCGCTTGGCCCACTATGGTTCTGGACACTTCAAATAACTAAAATGGTGATACGTGATATGTAATTATATTTCTTTCTTTCGAAAATGTAAGAATTCACGATCTCCTTTGTACCATTGCCATGGAATGAATAAATGTGTTTTTTCTTGCTACTCAAAAATTTTATATTTTGCACATAGGAGTTACTGCAGGAATAACAGCACTATAATCTGCGACGGCGGTGAAAATGTATTGTATTGTTATTTAAAAGTCTTGTATATCCTTAAATATCAGTCCTATCAAAATTTTGCATAGAATAAAAATGTACAGAATAGCCTATCAAGTTTTCTGTGCATAAGAAGCTATTTTAATCTTACCTGTCCACAATTCACTCAGAAGTTACTGTAATAACATTATAGCATTATGTCCATCTAGAGAAACTACCTTTCCAATGGCGAAATAATAATTAATTATACAAATCGATTAATTTAGCTTCCGATATTACTTCATACAAACACAGAAACATTCTCTGTAAGCTACCGTATGTTTCATAGCTTTCGATTGTTGTTGTCCAAGGCCCCTTATACACGAAGTCATTTGTTTTTTATTTCATTACACCGCCTTAGATGGCAGTTATTTTAATTTTAAAACTCATTTATCTCATTAAATATCAGTCTTACCAAAATGTTTCAAAGAATAAAACTTATCGGAAATCAGTTTTAAAGAAACTTTTGTTATGTAACATTTTTCACAAAAATTAATAATAAGCGAGATATTTCGATTTATTTAATTCATGTCCCCTTATAACCCCCCTTTTAAATAAATTATTTTGAATGCCATATAGCCTAAAATCTAAGTTACAACGAATTTAATTTATATTCCAATTTTTATCACAATCCGTTCACCCATTATCGCGTGAAAAGGTAACAAACATCCAGACAGACAGACATACAAACAAAAATTTCAAAAAATGCGATTTTTGGTTTCAGGATGGTTAATTATACATGTTAACACCAATCACCAGAAAAATTTTGGCTACAGATTTATTATTAGTATAGATTATGTTTATTATTTTTCTTTGTTATACTACGAGTAATTTAGGTTTTTAAATTGCAAATAATTAAACCAGCATGAGCTATTGCTCCAGGACTAATCTCAGTATTTATAGTGGCATATAAGACTCTTATTGTAAGTTCATCAGATCTTTGTAAATAATTGCACCTGAATTTTACGAAGATATTGCGTTGTATTTTTAATGTAATGTTTGATATAGGCCTACAAGAACGATACGATGTGTCTAGTGCTAACTAAATACACAGAACCGCACAACTTGTCCCGTCCATAATACTACAGCAACAACAAACCACGTACAAACTACGCGTAAACAATTACTCAACTTCCTCTTGTGTACCCTCCCAACAGTGCATATTCAATGCAGCGACGATCACAAGTACCGACTGCAAACATCACAAATTCTCCCACAATTTGTGTGCTAGCTGTAGATTAATTAGTAAGAAAATTTTAAGTTACCCTTCGTAACCTCAACAAAATTATTCCCAACATATTAGTCAATATACATGATTACAACAGAATTTTTAATAAAATCCATTACAAATTTCAGTGTGTGAGTTTTTCATCCCATCCGTACCCATATAAATACAAAAAATGTTATGTTTTATTTAACGACGCTCGCAACTGCAGTGGTTATATCAGCGTCGCCGGATGTGCCGGAATTTTGTCCCGCAGGAGTTCTTTTACATGCCAGTAAATCTACTGACATGAGCCTGTCACATTTAAGCACACTTAAATGCCATCGACCTGGCCCGGGATCGAATCCGCAACCTTGGGCATAGAAGGCCAGCGCTATACCAACTTGCCAACCAGGTCGACGTTTAAATACATATCTTCAGGTACAAATGTAACTATCTCTTCTATGTGGACGTAGGCCCAGGTTTTGCAGCAGCGCTCATAATTTGGCGATCTACAGTACTTTATTCACAGCTTTATCGTGATCATGATCAAACTCGCTTCTAACAATGTTTTTATTATTCCCAAGTGTGTACACTTTTACGTTAGACTTTCAGAATGTGCGATCTTCTTTTCAAGTTCACTACTTACTTACTTACTTACTTACAAATGGCTTTTAAGGAACACGAAGGTTCATTGCCGCCCTCACATAAGCCCGCCATCGGTCCCTATCCTGTGCAAGATTAATCCAGTCTCTATCATCATACCCCACCTCCCTCAAATCCATTTTAATATTATCCTCCCATCTACGTCTCGGCCTCCCTAAAGGTCTTTTTCCCTCCGGTCTCCCAACTAACACTCTATATGCATTTCTGGATTCGCCCATACGTGCTACGTGCCCTGCCCATCTTAAACGTCTGGATTTTAAGTTCCCAATTATGTCAGGTGAAGAATACAATGCGTGCAGTTCTGTGTTGTGTAACTTCATCCCGCTTAGCCCCAAATATTTTCCTAAGCACCTTATTCTCAAACACCCTTAACCTATGTTCCTCTCTCAGAGTGAGAGTCCAAGTTTCACAACCATACAGAACAACCGGTAATATAACTGTTTTATAAATTCTAACATTCAGATTTTTGGACAGCAGACTGGATGACAAGAGCTTCTCAATCGAATAATAACACGCATTTCCCATATTTATTCTGCGTTTAATTTCCTCCCGAGTGTAATTTATATTTGTTACTGTTGCTCCAAGATATTTGAATTTTTCCACCTTTTCGAAGGATAAATCTCCAATTTTTATATTTCCATTTCGTACAATATTCTGGTCACGAGACATAATCATATAATTTATCTTTTCGGGATTTACTTCCAAACCGATCGCTTTACTTGCTTCAAGTAAAATTGCCGTGTTTTCCCTAACCCTTTGTGTACTTTCTCCTAACATATTCACGTCATCTGCATAGACAAGAAGCTGATGTAACCCGTTCAATTCCAAACCCTGCCTGTTATCCTGAACTTTCCTAATGGCATATTCTACAGCGAAGTTAAAAAGTAAAGGTGATAGTGCATCTCCCTGCTTTAGCCCGCAGTGAATTGGAAAAGCATCAGATAGAAACTGACCTATACGGACTCTGCTGTATGTTTCACTGAGACACATTTTAATTAATCGAACTAGTTTCTTGGGAATAACAAATTCAATAAGAATATCATATAATACTTCCCTCTTAACCGAGTCATATGCCTTTTTCAAATCTATGAATAACTGATGTACTGTGCCCTTATAGTCCCATTTTTTTCTCCATTATCTGTCGAATACAAAAAATCTGATCAATAGTCGATCTATTACGCCGAAAATCGCACTGATGATCCGTTTGAATTTCACTATCTTTGTAAAATTTAAAATCGTAACTAATCAGTGTTACCATGTGTAGGGATTTACCCTCGATGTAGGGATTTTAAAGAAATGTAGGTTTATAGATTTTTTAAAATAAATTGTAAAAATGTAGGGATTTTTTTAGTGTGCTTTTTATTACGATTGTCAATTATTTATTCTTAAAACAAGAGTCGTGCACAACCGTTTACGAAAAATAGAAATTATATATTGCTATTGAACGCCTGGCGCTGTAGTCAGTATGCAAAGCTCTTCCGTCTCGCGGAGTGTGTCAGGTTCGGTTTAACGAATATTCTAGTTGTTTCTCATTCTTTTAAGACGAAAAAGGCAGACCACATTGAGCCATGCAGAAGCTACAAAGGACGGGATTATCATCATGTAGGCCTACTATTTAGTTCATAATTCTTCTTATCTCACTAGAATCAATCAATCAATCATCCATCGATCCATCCATTCATTCATTCATTCATGGATTCATTGGCTGATTCAGTTAATTAATTAATTAATTAATTCATTCATTCATTCATTCATTCATTCATTCATTCATTCAGGCATTATAGTTGGTATCGTCAAGAGCAAAACATATCTTCTTAGAAAAGATTTATTAATAAAGCAAATGCCATAGCAGAGTTATAGAATCGTATAATATACATCCTAAGTAAAATGTTTCATAGAAAATCATTTTAGCTATTTCAGCGTTCTATTCTGGCTATAGTTTATTTCCGACAGTGACTTCAACCTCAGCTCTACCTATCACTCGCTCTAGAAACTAAATCAATACTTAAGGGAACCAGATAGTGATTAGGGGTCAAAAATTCGATTTTTTATTTTGTGTTTTAAAATAAATTACAAAACTGGTCTTTAAAACAATATAAATATTGTGGAGGGTATTTCTGCAGATAAGCCTTTTAAATGACCTCTTTAAATTTGGCGGTGCATGTAATTCATACATTCTTTTTTTATATACAGTTTTCCATAAGTTGACATTTCAAACTTAAGTGCATATTTCTCTGAAATTACTGAATCAATTTACATGAAATTTTTACAGTGTTTTCTGCAGCCTGTGTTCTACATTGTAGACCTACGGGTTTAAGAATGTCACACACATAACACGAGAAAAAATATATATGCATTGAAAAAATTGTAAAAAATTTTAAACAAAATTCAATATTTTTTTCTGTTTCACTAGGGGTGAAATATTTAACTAAATTTTGCTTTGGAATTTACAATACACAATAGTGGCTAACTTAAAAAAATACAAGGTATATGAGTGAAGATAGTAGCAAGTAATGTGCACCTGAAGAATGGGGTACATCTAGCAAAGTTGGAAAACAGGTTATCAGTTAGGACCTTTCTTTTGCACTTGGATACGAAACCAATTAGTTGTCTTCTATACCACTGAATTCAGAATGATTGATTGCATAAGCCTGGAAATTTTTATTCCTTTCTGAGCACTAGAAGCCTAGAAACATTCAACTAAACTTTTGTATTGAAATTTTTTAATCGCACAGTATCACTACCCAGTTCCCTTAACGGAATTTCTATAATATCTCACATTGCTGGCGACGTCATTTTCTCGTGTTCTCAGATACAAAACTATGTTCTGAAGTTTTGGCACTTTCAGCCTTTTCCATTTACAGGACTCAGTTATAATGGGGGCACGAGATAATGAGTATCTGACATTGTAGTTCACTCTGGTTCTACTCCTATAAGATTGATTGAATGAATAATTAAAATTTTGGATGAAGATTTTTAAACGCAAAGGCATAGAAACATTTAAGCGCAGTTGCTTTAAAGTAAGGAAACTTAGAAACTTGCATATAATTATTTGTTTCTAAATTCTACGCAGTGCAATGAATTAATTAGTTTCCCAGTACGAGGGAAGTGAACACGTGCGTGGGACAGCAAATCTATTACAGTTGTTTTAGTTTCGAATGAGATTTCATTCATATGTTGCAACTAGCGAAGCAAAAGCACAGTTCAATATTGTAACAATGCATCGAGAATCGATGTGGCGGAAATACGTACAACCGCCTCTTACTATGTATGCAGCTGGAACCAAAACTGCCTGCTAGCGTTTCGGAATCCGCGTCTGGAATTAGTTCCTGCCCTGGGAAATTCATTTAGCTCATCGCTATTGTAATCGTTATCCGAAATGGCGTGAACGCTTATATAACTGCTGGCAGTGGTGTACGCTGAGGCTAAGGAGCGATTTTAACGCTTCGTGAAAGACATGGCCGTGAGTTCGACTCCCCTCCTAAAGCATGGATACTTGTATCTCGCATTATGATATTCTGTGTTAACTTTAGAGCCCGGATCTTGTATAATTACATATTCTATTACTATACAGGTTAAGCCGTAAGTAATGTCATTAATTTGAGGGGATTATTCTTTCAGATATTACAAACAATAAAGTTTAAGAGGACACTTCACTAAAAATTACACCTTTTTTCCTTTTCACTTTTTTTCAACAAAGTTTTGGGAGCATGTTTACAATGTAAATGACTAACAAAATCCTAATTTTGAACTCCCAAATGTTTTTGCCTTTTTCTTTTATTTTTTTAGAAATATTTTCAAAGCGAAGTTTTTAGTGGAAGATCTCAATTTTTAAGCTTCCTTTATTTCAGTTACATTCACAAGATATAGAGAAACATTTATATGCTTTCATTTTATGAAATAGCTCATTTATTTACTTTCCACAATTATTTTCACGTTTTCAAAATTTATTTTTTTCTATAATTCATGAAAAAAAATAATAAAATAAACTACCAGCATTTCTTAGAAAATAAATGCACAAAAACATGCAGTTACCTCATAAATACTTGCAGTAAACATTTCATCCATATTGATTAATATTTGGCATAAAAAGGTTGGTATTGAATCAAAAAAATTTAACTTACCGAAAAATGGATTTGAAAGTAAAACGAATATTTATGTAACACAAACCTATTAAAATTCTTCCCCGCTACTTTCATCTAGTAACTTCAGGGAGCCAAATTTAGAACAAAAAGTTACTAAATTTGTAATAAGAAATTTGCAAAAAAAAATTCATTGATGAAAAAATAATTTTGACAGCTCTTTAAATGCCACGCCCCTTCACAGCCTTAATAAAAAATAATCATCTTTGTACTCAGAATTGAACTAAATCCATTTGGGGTATGAAAATATACATTCTAAAGAAGTAAAATAATCAATAAAAATTTTCATGATTTTCAGTGAAGTCTCCCCTTAATACAATTTTGCTCGTTTTTGCTTCCTTTTCGATAAAAAATTGTTTTATATGAAACATTTCATAGCGTGTTTTGGAAAAGCCATTGATTTAATTCCCAATATGCTCAGTCAATTTAAGAGAGCAATGTATTATGATAATAAATGATTGAAGGAATTTTAATTTTCTCGTTTAAATGTGCAGAATTTTTATCTCATTATTCTCTTTATACCCCTCTTCTTCTTCTTCTTGTATTCCCCTCGTTCTCCTTTCATTCTCCTTGTTCTCCTTCCGTTCTTGTATATTCCTCGATATACTTGTATTCTTTTTCATCTTGTTGTATTAACATTTTTTTCTTATGTCACACGTTCTCCTTGACTTACCTCTATGTTCTTATTGCATTTCCTTTGTTCTCCTTCTATTCCCCTTGCTCTCCTTTTACCCCTTGTTTTTCTTAAATTGTTCTTGATGTCCATATATTTCTCTTGTCTTCTCTCCATGTATTTCCATCGCTCTTCTTGTATTCCCATTGTTATTATTATTTTTCCATTGTCCTAGATTAGATTAGATTTGATTAAAGTTATGAATATTAATACAAATACTATGGACATAGTCAATATAAAACAAAACAAAGTGAATAAGAGGCACAATCCCACGGGAGTCCTTAGAAGTCTTCCGGAAATTAAAAGTTCCTGACAGCACCCTGGAGATGATATCCTGCACTGCACTGAAGTCATCGATTTGCATAATTAATCATCATTTATATTCTTTATAAAATGTAATTTGTGTTGTAGCCTAAATTGTCTGTTGTATTTCCAACGACGTTTTCAATGATAAACTAACTAGGGTGTCTATTATAAGAAAGAATTGAATTAAATATAAATATTCATTTAGAATTGATTAGGAGGCCGATTATTAAACCCTGGTTGGAACGACTATCAAATATCTATCTATATTAAAACATAAGTTATTAATTCAGAACTCACTGAGTATTCAGTAATACTATAAAAAGGATGGTTAATTATCCAACGTTTTAAAACATTCTTAAATGTATTATAGGTAACAGAAAAATTGGAGATTTATCCTTCGAAGAGGTGGAAAAATTCAAATATCTTGGAGCAACAGTAACAAATATAAATGACACTCGTGAGGAAATTAATCGCAGAATAAATACCGGAAATGTCTGTTATTATTCGGTTGAGAAGCTTTTCTCATCTAGTCTGCTGTCAAAAAATCTGGAAGTTAAAATTTATAAAATAGTTATATTACCGGTTGTTCTTTATGATTGCGAAAATTGGACTCTCACTCTGAGAGAGGAACAGAGATTAAGGGTGTTTGAGAATAAGGTTCTTAGGAAAATATTTGAGGCTAAGAGGGATGAAGTTACAGGAGAATGGAGATAGTTACACAACGCAGAACTGCAAGCATTGTATTCTTCACCTGACATATATAGGAACATTAAATCCAGACGTTTGAGATGGGCTGGGCATGTAGCACGTATGGGCGAATCCAGAAATGCATATAGAGCGTTGTTGGGAGGCCGGAGGGAAGAAGACCTTTGGGGAGACCGAGACGTAGATGGGAGGATAATATTAAAATGGATTTGAGTGAGGTGGGATATGATGATGGAGACTGGATTGATCTTGCACAGGATAGGGACCAATGGCGGGCTTATGTGAGGGCGGCAATGAACCTGCGGGTTCCTTAAAAGCCATTTGTAAGTAGGTAAGTAAGTGTTATAGCTAACAGTGTGTGTGTGTGTGTGTGTGTGTATGCAGAATTACAGTATGTAATCTATTAAACATAGATATTGCCATGAACATAAATTGTTTTTATGTTGTTTCCAGTCTAACATTTGATTCAGTCAGGTGAAAATTGTATCTTGTATTATAATTATGATGATCACATCTGTATTCCCGTTCTGTTATTTCTATTGTTTTCCTTGTATTACAGTTTGTCCTTATATTCCCCTTGTTCTCCTAGTATTTCCGCTGTTTTCCTTTATTCCTATTGTTCTCCTAGTAATCTCCTTCTCTGATCACACCCAAATGCACTTACGTTAAGATATGCGGCATAGTAATTTATTCTTTCAAGTATCACATAACTTTCTGTAATGAGAACATAAAATGAAAGAATGTCTGGGATAGTTGGTGCTCCTGATATTCTATTACTATGCATACAGAAAAGTACAAAGATTAAAAATATTCTCGGAGGGCGTAAGGTTATAATAATTTGACGAGGATAAATGCCTACGAAAGAAATAATTAGGTCTATATGCTATACATCCCCTACAATATAATTTATATTAGAAACGTAAGCACAGAAGACGTCAATTTCAAGTACGAATATAAAAGCTATTCTTCTTACGTCGGGAGGAAAAAAAAATACAAAGGATGCAGAACTCCCTTTAGAATAAAGCCTCTTCAAACTTATGATTCAATTTTCTCCGTCAGTTAATTTGAAATATATTTCTGACGCCTTTGTATACTTGACGAATACCTTTAGATTTCTCCCATTATTCCATCCAATAAGTTTAACTCAATTTTCGTAGCCTGTGTTTTATTTAATCTTCTACCTCGTCACTTCCCGTCGCACGTTCATATTTCTTTCCCTCAAAATTCCATCCATCTACCAGTCTGCAATTTGCTTCTTCCACAATACAGAGATACACGTCAAGCCAGGCCGCTGTGCGTGCCTGAATCATGTTTTATTATTTCTACCTCGCTTCCCTGTAATACTTCCGAGTTCGTCATCCATTTTGTGAATAACTCACCTCTAGACAACCTGGATATATGCGTATCGAATGGCGTTCTAGGATATACCGGGACTAATATGAATATATCCCTCAAAAAATCATTATTCTTGTTTTTGACCCTAATAATTCAGTACCATACGTAATATAACGTCAGGCTCAGCTGTAATTCATTTAGCTGACGGCATCTCAATCAGAAGACCAGAAGTTCATTCCCTGATTGTCATACTCGATGCTGGTAATATATCCAAACCTAAGTAGAATAATTTTAATTTTGATAAATTTAAGAATAGAATTTAAGTAATTCTTTCTTTCTCTCTTAATATCAATACATTCATTCATTCAAACTTATATCCTTTTCTTGACTTGATTTTCTCTTTCTTTATCAACAGTAATCTTACTAGAGGTTTTGATTTATCTAGAGAAAATCAAAACTCGAGTGGGATTTAATTGACTATTACACGATTAGAAGAATATATACAAAGATTAGAAGTAACGAAGTACTCTAATACAATAAAATATTAATTGACTTACGAAAATACAACTGTCTTCAATGTATTATTGTACCGTCTCAACATTACAAGTATTACGCTAGATGGCAGTAGTGTGTTATGATTAGCTGTTTTCTTGTTATCAGTTGTGTCAACTATGGAACCTTCATTGAACTCTGTGGACGGTTACTAGTCAAGATGACCTTATTGATTCAGTTTTATTTTTATTAAAATTTTCAAAATGTTTTGCGTTGTTTCACATTTTGCACTTTGCATTTTTGAAGTGTGTTTTAGTCATTAAACGTACTATAGTAACTTTTACTGGAATTTAACAGTAATAACAAATTTTGCCAATAATTCACGATTTTCGATAATTCGCAGAAGTTCGTGCATTAATTACCTCGAACTATCGAGAGTTGACTATGTAAATATATAAGGTATTCAATATATAGTTTTTTTTTAATCGTAACTGTTTGAATGTATTTTCTTTTCTTACAATTAGTACTATTCGTGTAGTAGTCTATCCGCCATATTGAGTCTCACTATATTTCGGTACTGGTTAGAATATGACGTGAATATGTTAGGAGGAAATCTACAAACGATTAGGGAAAATATTACTTGAAGCAAGTAAAGCGATAGATTTCGAAGTAAAACCCAAAAAGACAAACCTATATGATTGTCTCGTGACCAGAATATTGTACGAAATGGAAATATAAAAATTGGAAATTTATCTTTTGAAGAGGTGGAAAAATTCAAATCCTGATAGCAACAGTAACAAATATAAATTATACTCGGGAGGAAATTAAACACAGAATAAATATGGGAAATGTCTGTTATTATTCGGTTAAGAAGCTTTTATCATCCAGTCTGCTGTCAAAAAATCTGAAAGTTAGAATTTATAAAACAGTTATATTACTGGTTGTTCTTTATGGTTGTGAAACCTGACTCTCACTTGGAGAGAGGAACAGAGGCTAAGGTTATTTGAGAATAAGATGATTAGGAAAATATTTGGGACTATGAAGGATGAAGTTACAGAAGAATGGAGAAAGTTACACAACGTAGAACTGCACATATTGTATTCTTCACCTGACTTAATTAGAAATATTAAATTCAGACGTTTGAGATGGATAGGGCATGTAGCACGTATGGGCAAATCCAGAAATGCATATAGAGTGTTAGTTGGGAGGCCGGAGAGAAAAAGACCTTTGGGGAGACCGAGACGTAGATGGGAGGTTAATATAAAAATGGATTTGAGGGAGGTGCAACTGGATTAATCTTGCTCAGTATAGGGAACGATGGCGGGCTTATGTGAGGGCGGCAGTCAAACTCCGGGTTCTCCATAAGCCATTTCTAAGTAAGCAAATTACATTGTGGATATTACCACGCTGGTCATACAGCTACTTCTGTATTCCGACAGTGTGTGCTGAGATATATCGATTCATTCATTTAGTGTTCTGCTTAAGGGCAGGTCTTTCACTGCAAACCCAGCTTTCTCCAATCTTTCCCATTTTCTGCGTTCGTCTTTGTTTCCTCATATAATCCATATATCTTAATGTCGTCTATCATCTGACTTCTTCTGCCCCGAACTCTTCTTCCGTTCACCATTCCTTCCAGTGTATCCTTCAGTAGGCAGTTTCTTCTCAGTCAGTGACCCAACCAATTCCTTTCCCTCTTTCTGAACAGTTTCAGCATCACTCTTTCTTCACCCACTCTTTCCAACACAGCTTCATTTCTTATTCTGTCTGTCCACTTCACACTTCATTCTTCTCCATATCCGCATTTCAAATGCTTCTATTTGCTTCTCTTCACTTAGTCGGAATGTCCATGTTTCTGCCCCATACAATGACACATTCCATACAAAGTACTTCACTAGTTTCTTCCTTAGTTCTTTTTCCAGAGGTCCGCAGAAGATGCTCCTTTTACTATTAAAAGCTTCCTTGGCCATTGCTGTCTTTTTTTCGACTTCCTGGCAGCAGCTCGTGTTATTGCTTATAGTACATCCCAAGTATTTGAAGCTGTCCACTTGCTCGAGTGCCTCATTTAGAATTTGTAGGTTTATCTTCCTGTATTTTTCTTCCTATGACCATGCTCTTCGTCTTATTTGCATTCATCTTCATCCCATACTGTTCATAGCTGCCATTTAGCTGCAGTAGCATATCCTTTAGTATCATTTCCTCTTCTGCTAAAAACGCCATATCATCAACAATTCTTATACACTTTATTCTTCTTCCTCCTACTATCACTCCTCCCATGTTTTGAAAACAGTTCTTTACTGATTCATGCAAGTAGATGTTGAACAGTTTAGGTGATAGAGGATATCCTTAACGTACTCCTCTCCAAATTTCACTTCCTTCTGATATTTTTTCTCCTATCCTGACTTTGACTCGTTGTTTCATGTAAAGATTACTGAACAGTCTTGTCTCTTGCTGAGATATAACGGTTCAAATTGTTGATTTCTTCTATGCTAACGAATTTAACTAAAACAGCTTTATTAGCTCACATAAATAATATATATTATTTTAATGTACCGTAGTACATATAGTATTTCTATGCAGATATTCTGCGTCATCATGCGATGAAAGAGTAATGGAACGGAGAAAAATTCTCTCCGGCGCCGGGATTTGAACCCGGGTTTTCAGCTCTACGTGCTGATGCTTTATCCACTAAGCCACACTGGATACCCACCCCGGCGCCGGAGAGAATTTTTCTCCGTTCCATTACTCTTTCATCGTATGATGACGCAGAATATCTGCCTGGAAATATCATATGTACTTCGGTACATTAAAATAATATATATGATATGCGTAAATCACTTCGTGATTTAAGACGGCGCTTATTCCTTCGGATCCCGGCCAACTAGTCACTCATAACGAGTGCACCTCAGCACATGTGTGGACTTCGGTCCTACGTTCATAGACATCTATACGTAGTGCAGAGGGCGGCCACTAGAGGGAACCCAAGAGTTGGAACTTAATCTGAGACGATTCTATCCGGCGCCGGGGTGGGTATCCGGTGTGGCTTAGCGGATAAAGCATCAGTACGTAGAGCTGAAAACCTGGGTTCAAATCCCGGCGCCGGAGAGAGTTTTTCTCCGTTCCATTACTCTTTCATCACATAAATTATTTACTTCGGAATATATATTACTAGTGGCTTGTGCAGCAAATGCTGCAAACTAAGTTCATTAGACGTTCAAATAAACATTTTTAAGAGTTATTTTCAATGAAGAATACTAGACATTCGGAACGTTATTTGCTTCCATAACAATGAAAGATACTCTCTCTCGAGCCAATACTGAAGAAAACCACGCATATAAATATCTACACCACACCGTCATTAAATATATGAAAAAGACCCAACCCCATTTGATTAATGATTATAAAAATATTTGATTTTTAATAATGTTATTATCTTACGTAAGTTTTATAGCTTTCAGTAACATATACTATATATACTATATAGCCGCCACTCAGTAAAATATAGAAATCAAAATCTAATTTAAGTTATTCTCTACATCTACTTATATAACCCCAAAAGTTTCACTTTCATATCATCAATATAGCATTAATATGTATAATTAATGAAAAACAGTCACATCATAGCATTAACTACAATAATATTTCATTTCTAATGGTAATAATGTCATCAAACCACCTCAAGTTTTGTAGTTTTTAATATCCAATACACAGCTGTACCCAGAAAATTACACACCACAGAATCGAACCTGTAAATTATTTTCAGTAAGTTAAGTTTTTAATAACCAATTTAATTTGAGCTCTAAATATGTCAGCATTCTTGCAGATCATGGCCTTCGTGTAATATTGTTTACTGTAGTATATGTTTTGTTTTATTCTGAAATGCAACACGGCCGACTTGATGCTCGCTTCGCTTCTCCTTTACAAAAAAGCGAAGGGTATACCAAGTCGGACGTGAATGCTTTTAGCTAGTTCTCAAAACTGACGACAGATGGATTTTGGAAAATAGGAAAATTATGTTTAAAAATTGACATTTCACTGAAAACTACTATTTTTCCGAAAAAGTTTGAGTTCCAAGCTTCAAAATGAGGGGTCATTCATTAAATTCCGTCCAGCCGTTTTCCCTTAATTTCCATTACCAGTTCAAATTATATATGTAGATTTACGGTAAAGGAATGTTCAAAAAGAATATTCCAATTTAAAGCAAAAGGAAGGATATTAGCATAAATACTATCATGTGGTTTCACCAACACGAGTAATCCCTAGCTTCGGCACTGGCCTGTGTGCTTCGTCAGCGTGTAGTGAACTACCTTCAGTTTTTTTGGTGTTTCCTATCGTTTGTAGTAGGGGCATGCTATTAATAATTTTAACATTTTTTCAAGTTTTTACAAAAGTTATATCTATACCAATAATAAATCTGTAGCCGAAATTTTTCTGGTAATTTTCGATTTTCCAAAAATAATTGGTCCTAACATATATAATTAACCACCCTGAAACCGAAAATCGCTTTTTTGACATTTTTGTTTGTATGTCTGTCTGTCTGTCTGTCTGTCTGTATGTTTGTTACCTTTTCACGCGATAATGGATGAACGGATTTCGATGAAAATTGGAATATAAATTATGTTCGTTGTAACTTAGATTTTAGGCTATATGGCATTCAAAATACATTATTTAAAAGGGGGTTATAAGGTGGCCTGAATTAAATAAATCGAAATATCTCGCTTATTATTCATTTTTGTGAAAAATGTTACATAACAAAAGTTTCTTTAAAAGTAATTTGCGATACGTTTTATTCCTTGAAAAATTTTGATAGGACTGATATTTAATGAGATAAATGAGTTTTAAAATTTAAATAACTGCCATCTAAGGCCGTATATTGAATTATAAAACAAATGACTTCGTCTATAAGGGGCCTTGGACAGCAACAATCGAAAGCTGTGAAAGATTGCCTACAGAGAATGTTTCTGTGTTTGTATGAAGTAATATCGGAAGCTAAATTAACCGATTTGTATAATTAATTATTATTTTACCATTGGAAAGTGTAGTTTCTCTAGGTGGACATAATGCTATAATGTTATTACAGTAACTTCTGATATAATGTAATATAATATAATATATGTAATGTAATATTATATAATATAATTTAAGTTATTTGAAGGGTTCAGAACCATAGTGGGCCAAACGCCATTTACTGAATACGTAGAAAACAAGGGTTAAAATTAAGTTATTACCATAATTCAATGGAAACCTATAACAAGTAAAATAAAGTATACACATTAAATCTAAATGATGTCAATCTTCATTAAACTATGGTTGCATGTAATAAAAATTATAAACATGTTAAAGGAATTGTCATTGCACCAACGAGTGGTTTCTGGACCAAAATGATCGCATTTTAATTATTTGGATGCAATTTAAATTAAGTAACATATTAAACGATTTATCCTTCTATCAAACACGAATGTTCCCTGGATAAAATGTCCTATTTTAATTATGTAATTACTTTATATTTATTTCTAACGGGTGCAGCGGAGCGCACGGGTACGGCTAGTATTTTAATAACAAGTGAATCTCTAGAGTAATAAACAAAAACATGAGATGAAAAGGGAAGCAGAAAGAAAAGAGGAGGATAAGAAAAATTTAAGAGGACTGAAAAAAAGAAAATATAACGAGAAGAATTAGGAGAGGAAAATTATAAAAAAAAAACAAGAATGAGAATGAAATGAAAACAAAGAGTGTGAAAATGTGACGGAAAAGAGGATTGAGATCAAAAACATAGATAAAATAACTAGAGAATGATTAGCGTTTACCACAAGCTGATCCAGCAATACGTACATGAATACGATTGCTAATCTGAAGAGAGACTTGAATTACTTCGTGCATTGAAGTTGTCAAGATGCAGCCTTTATGGGCACTGGGATTCAAAAAGACGAGGGCTCTCTTGACAAGCAAAGAGGAAAACTTGACAAGAAATCATATTTCAACTACATATCCATATGGATGACCCAGACGTATATACGTAACACAAGTGTCTGTGAATATACTCCCCTTATTTGATTCGGAGATGAAGATTCAATCCGTATACAATATTCTTCTCCTCGTTCTATACACGTCCCAGTTTTCTATCAAGAGATAGGGAAAAATAGAAACGAGACGAGTGCATCCCATGACATATATCCTGTGTAGCATCTTCTCGAGATCACTGAACCAATCTTCAAGCATCTCCTTTAAAATTGCTTCGCGTGAGAGTACTTAAATTGAATTGACTGGCTCAGTCTGATTTACTACATGTTTTCTACTATGCAGTAACTCAACCTTTCTCGTCGCTCTGTAGAATCGTCTCCAATTCCAAGACAGTTCGTTTAGAATTCATACAAGGAGTATTTCCAATATGATTCGTTTATTTTCTTCATATTCGAATTTTCAGTTATTGATCATTATTTGTTTTTTTTTTTATTGTACATGAACATATTTTATTTTTTGTTTCAATTTTAATTTCTCTTATTTCAACCATTCAGTAATACAATATTGCAGTGGGGATCGGAATTCTCGTCACCGGAACTCCCGTCCTTATACTACCTAGTCACTGCAATTTTGTCACTCGGTAGTAGTAGTAGTAGTAGTAGTAGTAGGAGTAGCAGTACCATTAATAGTAGCAGTAGTAGTAGCAGGAGCAGTAGTAGTAGCAGTAGCAGTAGTAGTAGGAGTAGCAGTACCAGTAATAGTAGCAGTAGCAGTAGTAGTAGCAGGAGTAGTAGTAGGAGTAGTAGTAGTAGTAGTAGTAGTAGTAGTAGTAGTAGTAGTAGTAGTAGAAGTAGGAGTAGCAGTAGTAGTAGTAGTAGGAGTAGTAGTAGTATTAGTAGTAGTAGTAATAGCAGCAGTAGTAGTAGCAGTAGTAGTAGTAATAGCAGCAGCAGTAGTAGTAGTAGTAGTAGTAGTAGCAGCAGTACTAGTAGTAGCAGCAGTAGTAGCAGTAGGAGTAGCAGTAGTAGGAGTAGTAGTAGTAGGAGTAGTAGCAGTAGTAGGAGTAGTAGCAGCAGTAGTAGTAGGAGTAGTAGCAGTAGTAGGAGTAGTAGTAGCAGCAGTAGGAGTAGTAGTAGTAGTAGCAGTAGGAGTAGTAGTAGTAGTAGCAGTAGGAGTAGTAGTAGCAGTAGTAGGAGTAGTAGTAGCAGTAGTAGGAGTAGTAGTAGTAGTAGTAGTAGTAGTAGTAGTAGTAGTAGTAGTAGTAGGAGTAGCAGTAGTAGTAGGAGTAGCAGTAGTAGTAGGAGTAGCAGTAGTAGCAGGAGTAGTAGTAGTAGTAGCAGGAGTAGTAGCAGCAGTAGTAGTAGCAGTAGTAGTAGTAGTAGTAGGAGTAGTAGCAGCAGTAGTAGTAGTAGGAGCAGTAGTAGTAGTTGTAGGAGTAGTAGCAGCAGTAGGAGTAGTAGTAGCAGTAGTAGTAGCAGCAGTAGTAGTAGTAGCAGCAGTAGTAGTAGTAGCAGTAGTAGGAGTAGTAGTAGTAGTAGCAGTAGTAGGAATAGTAGTAGCAGGAGTAGTAGTAGCAGTAGTAGGAATAGTAGTAGTAGGAGTAGTAGTAGCAGTAGTAGTAGTAGCAGTAATAGGAGTAGTAGCAGCAGTAGTAGTAGTAGTAGTAGTAGTAGTAGTAGTAGTAGGAGTAGCAGTAGTAGTAGGAGTAGCAGTAGTAGTAGGAGTAGCAGTAGTAGTAGGAGTAGTAGTAGCCGTAGCAGGAGTAGTAGTAGTAGTAGCAGGAGTAGTAGCAGCAGTAGTAGTAGGAGTAGTAGCAGTAGTAGTAGGAGTAGTAGCAGCAGTAGTAGTAGTAGTAGCAGTAGTAGTAGTTGTAGGAGTAGTAGCAGCAGTAGTAGCAGCAGTAGGAGTAGTAGTAGCAGTAGTAGTAGCAGCAGTAGTAGTAGTAGCAGCAGTAGTAGTAGTAGCAGTAGTAGGAGTAGTAGTAGTAGTAGTAGCAGTAGTAGGAATAGTAGTAGCAGGAGTAGTAGTAGCAGTAGTAGTAGTAGCAGCAGTAGTAGTAGGAGTAGTAGCAAGACTAGTAGTAGTAGCAGCAGTAGTAGTAGTAGCAGCAGTAGTAGTAGTAGGAGTAGTAGCAAGACTAGTAGTAGTAGGAGTAGTAGTAGCAGTAGCAGGAGTAGGAGTAGTAGTAGCAGTAGTAGGAGTAGTAGTAGCAGGAGTAGTAGTAGGAGCAGTAGTAGTTGTAGCAGTAGCAGTACTAGGAGCAGTAGCAGTAATAGTAGTAGTAGTAGCAGTAGGAGTAGTAGTAGCAGTAGCAGGAGTAGTAGTAGCAGTAGCAGTACTAGGAGCAGTAGTAGTAGTAGTAGTAGCAGGAGTAGTAGTAGCAGTAGTAGTAGTAGTAGTAGTAGTAGTAGTAGGTTTATTTTGCCTGGCAGAGTTAAGGCCATGAGGCCTTCTCTTCCACTCAACCAGGTTTCAATAATATACATGAAATACAAAATTAGATTACAAAACAACACAAAAGAAAATACGTCAGAAATTACATAAGATATAGTAGAAAATTACAATAGTCAAGATCAGTTCCATAATATAAAATTATAAATAGTCAAGATCGGTTACATAATAATAAAATAAAGTAGAAAATTACACATAATCAAAGTCAGTTACATAACATAAGGGGAATATACACACTCACACACACAAACACAATTTATAAGACCTAAAATGCTCGAGATAAATTCGACGATCAATTCACTTGAGATATATTATACAGTTAATATACTAATAGGAGAATACATGTGGGTTACAATGTTGATTAGCAAAGTCGTACTAAATGGCATGCAAATACAAATGATTAAGTAATATATCAAGATGAGAAAAAAAAGAAGAAGAAGAGAGAGAGGAGAAAAAAATAACAAATTAGTCATTTAAGACTATTTAGAAACTTCCGCAAGAGTCTAGTTCTGTTCATTAAAAACATTTCTAAGTAGAGTGTGCTTAAAAGATTTTAGACTCCGACTGCTCCTGATTTTCTGTGACAAGGAATTCCAGGAACGAGCTGTGTGTATTGTGAAGGAAGCAGAGTAGAGAGATGTTTGATGGAATGGAATTGATAGAACAAGGTTATGCTGTGAACGTGTATCACGGTTGTGGTGGGATGCTAAAAGAGTGAAGCGAGGAACTAGGTAACTAGGTGTGGAATTATTTAAAATCTGATACAGCAAACAGAGTGAATGAACTGAACGTCTCTCCCGTAAACGAAGCCAAGATAATTGAAAGAAATACTCGGAGACATGATCATAGCGACGGCTGTTAAAAATGAAACGAACACAAGCATTATGAACACGCTGAAGCCTCAATGACAATTCAACACTAAGATCACTATACAAAACGTCGCAATAGTCAAAGTAAGGCATCACCAGGGTCTGTATCAAGATCTGTTTCAGTTTAGAAGGAAATAAATTTTTCAGTCTTTTCAGTGAATGCAAGATTGAGAAAGTTTTCTTACAGACATATTTTGCCTGTGCATTCCAGCTGAGATTCGAGTCGAAATGGAAACCTAAGTTTTTAACCGTAATACTGAATGGTATTATAGTATTATTTAAAGTCACTGGCAAAAATGTATTAATGCTGATGGAAGATAGTAATCTTTGATGTCCGGTATTTTGGTCTTCGACATTTTGGTCACTCGATATTTTGGTCACCAGTACACATTTTCTTAAGAACAGTAATTTATTTTGACAAGCAAAACTTACATAGGTACACTGTATAAAAGTGATGTGATCAATGTTTCAAAATTGCCACACTCTATCCTTTCTGTTTCACTCTGCAGTAACTGCAGGACAGAATATGAAGAAGGTTTAGGCTTTTCATGAGAGTGTTAATGGGTCTGTGCCATGTCTCACATGTATGGTTCGAGAAAGAGTCTCTCTAGGTCTTATACAGGGTGGAAGGTAACCTTTTACAATCCTTCTGGGATATATCTCGAATTATGACAAACAAAAAAGTCTAATAATAAGGGACATCACAGTTTAGTATATACAGTTGCGAAGCTCAATACTTACTAAATATGCAAACATAGACAGTTGAAATGTGCATCCATAGAGAGTTGCTAGCCACCAGGATCGCTACTATCGCCTCATCACAGACTCTTTCCCTAGCAGACGATAAAATGTATTGTACTTTTGATATCGTGTTCTTTTAAAAAATTAACACCTTCCTTCCACTATTGAAATACGAAATACATAAGGTTTATATATTATTTTCATAAAGTATATATTATATTTTATAAACTCACCTTCCTGGATCTTTCGGAAGGATAAATCTGAGCTCTTTTTCTTAGAATTTATAGTGCAACAAACGTCTCCTTGTCCCATATTATTACTCAAATTATTGTATTTTAGCCATTTACAGTTATTACAACCGATAACGAACATTTCACAGTTTACACAACTTTTCACAACAATGCGAAATACGGCACAGTCAATGCCTTTTCGATCTAGACCAGGGCCGTAATATATGTTCGGGTTTTCTATTTCAGTGTATGGAGCTCAGAGAATTATTATATTATAACTTTATTGCGTATTATAGCTAAGTTTTATTTAGCATAATGTGTCCATAAGTTCCCTTTACTTCTTGTTGCATAATATGTTGCAGAAATAATTACAAAACTGTGTTATTTTAATGTGAAGAGAATTTTACATGTTAACATAATCTTTTCGCATCAACACTTTAAATTTAGAATGGAAGCTATTTTGAGGTTTAATAAAAAAGAATTTATATTGTGATTTTAATATAGCACATCTACTTTCCTTGATAAAAACAGAAAATTTATCATACCACTCTTATGAAATTAGTGTACGTACGATTGTTACTTCGTCTCTTAGGTAGTAGATAAATACAATAATTCAATACTCAATTGTAGTATTAAAATACAGACAAATTGAATGTGTGGAGTATCATACATGACATTATGCTTAATTATAATGTATAATTGCGAATTTAGGAATATATTCGTAAGATATAGTAAATATAACCTATAATATTTCCATATGAATGGTAGGGCATTGGAGACCACTAAAATTAGACAGAAATGGGCAAATGGTACAGTAAACATAACCTATAATTTCAACATATCTAAATATTCGTGCAGTGTAACTGAAAATTATTGAATCGTGCATAAATGAATGTACAAGAATTTCGCAATATTTAATCGAAATAAAGGCAGGTAGGTCTATTACACATACGAACAACGTAATTTTCACACCAAAAGTAATATTACACCTTAACTCGCAAGGAATTATGTCTGAAGTGTCTCGTAATCATTGTTTTAAATTTTATTAATGCAATTACACTGCATTTTAGAGAAATATGTTACTTTTTATGCATTCCAATTAATTTATATGGTTGAAACGCCGCCCTTCGTGATCGGGTTAAACGAGTCACATGGTCTGCCTTACGGCCTGTATTAGATCACGATGCTAGTGACACAGTCTATTGTTCCTAGTACACACAGCGCTCCAAGCGGCTAGCAACTATCGCGAGAAATGCAAAAAATCACCTCAAGCTTCGCGACTGTATATACTGGACTGTGGGGACATCATTTTATTTTTCTTCAATTTTTATTATACCTGAATTTTTCAATGTACTTCACTCCCACCCCCTCTACTAGTAAACTTCCATTCGTTCTCCACATAGAAGGCCGCGTATGCGGTTGTAGTAAGCAGTACTGAGATAGTGAGTATAGTACGTTCCAGAAATATGTTTGCATTTTCCAGTGACGAGCTTTCAGTATTGAATCATATTTTCGCACAAGTACTGTCGTCGTTTGCTTACGTCGCATCCCGGTTTCCCCCACTCATTTCTTCGTTTCTACCTGCCCCTCTGTAAAGACTACTGGGTGTTCAATTCAAAGTGTGTCATGGCTCGCTGTATGCCGTCATGTGGCTAGCCGATGAGCCAAGAGAATTCAATCTCCCTACACTTCCGCAGAGAATCTCCCTACACTCCCGCAGAGGCGTATTACCTATGTGCCAGAGAAGTTGCCTAGCAAAGTACGGCGTTCATTCTGAAGAGTACGTACCGATACGTATGGTGAAGCCGGTAGTGGAAAGAATGTGAACTCTTTGGAAACACGTACTGAGGTGAGTTTTATTCTTACTGTCGGGATATGGGGAGAGGGTAAGACGATTACTTACGTATTTGTTGGCATTAACTTGAACGGTCAACATGGACACGGAATATTTTATTTTTATTGTGGAATGTTGCTGTACGCAACCGAAGATAACAAATACCCTGCGTAGGACTTGCCGGCGCAAAACACAGTTGGAAAGAGGTTATGGTAGCACACACCGTACAGACCGCCATCTGTTGCTACGACGTTCAGGTTATACCGTACACGTTCTCAAGTTCAGATTGAAGAACGCCTTGATTAATAGGCAACTTCTCTGACATAAAAGCTGAAACTCGCTTCAAATCGCTGACTCATCAACAGTGACGTCATGACACACTTTGAAATGAACACCCAGTAGTGGCTGGGCTGTCTTAGCTCTTCTCTGAAAACATTAATTTCTGTTAGGAATTGGACGTCTACGTAATATTATACAACTGTTTAAAATAACTTAAATAATAGGACCTCATTAAGTAATTAACTGTTACGTGAGTTACGTGGGGTTTCATATAAGGACACAAAGTGGAACAACACATTTAAAGGGATGTCCTTAAACTTTTGGTAGAAACTGTATTTCACGTAAAGATATGCAGCAAAGTAAAGCTATTCAAATGTCCTTTTTTTTAGTTTTGATGATTCTATTCGTGTGCTATTGATTTTTCCTGGAACACAAGTTTTTTTTTTTTTTCTGAATGTACCAAAAGATTTTATAACAAGTGTGGTGATGATGATGATAATGATGATGATGATGATGACGACGATGATGATGATGATGATGACGACGATGATGATGATGATGATGACGACGACGATGGTGGTGGTATTAAGTCGTTTAGGCTATTACCTTTATAGAGGAATTCTCTTCTTCATCAAAGGCATTGATTATGTCAACAATTTTGTCATATTGTTCAGCAGAACACAGAGGGCCTTCTAATTACTTCCCCCACTGGGTTATTGATGTACATAAATTGTAAATTGAACCCTTGCATTAGTTAAGTGAACTTCATTGCACCCTTCAAGTAATACAATCAAATTCTAAATTAACATTTTCCAAGTTCCATTAGGATATAATTAATTGGGATACTTAATCACTCATTTAAAGTTTGTGTAACCGCAACCTGTATATATTTTTGTGCGAGATCGTACGTATTTGCTTGGTTTCCGCACAAAACCAATCCGCGGAAAGTCTAAAATTCCACATTCAGTATTCCCAACCTAACACACATAACAATTTCCCTCTTCTTACTGCTTAAGTGACATATTGATTTTACTGCTTTAGGCTTTTAACATATTATTTTTAGAGACGTTCAATATAGTAGGCTAATAATTATAAATTGGAAACTTACCACTGCAATTTCACCTAAATTGCACTGTTAATTATTGTTTTTAAATATTTGCGAAAATTAAGTAAACTCTACAACTCCACTAAAGTTACTGGATTCGTGATGCAAGTAACATTAAGGAAGCCGTGAAAAAATCAACAAGATTCCAGATCATCATAGATTGGGGGGGGAAAAAAAGACAGACGTATATCACGGCGTGCTGGAGTATAGTAAACACAGAAAACATTTTAAAGCAACAATGTTGAAGATAGATATTTTTGTTTTTCAAATTTGCCGTCATTGAACAGAAACCAAGATGGAGATTTCATTGCAACTAATTATAAATTCCTCTTTCAGGTATGTAATAAACTATCTTCGCACAAAATAATGTACGATATACGAGCGATATGTTTTCTTTCAATTCTCGGAAATTAAAAAAGCACAACTACGTTTCGCTTTTTCAAACTTTTCCTCGAACATGAAAACTTCAACATACTGCTCTTGTAACGCATATTACTATTTTGTGGCTTTACTTTGTTTATAGTGAGATTTTTCTTTTTATTTATGTTATTGTATTTGTATTTCTGGTGGTGTGGAAGAGAAGGCCTGATGGTCTTAACTTCACCAGAATAAATTAAATAATTATTATATTAGGCTATATTATATTATATTATATTATATTATATTATATTATATTATATTATATTATATTATATTATATTATATTATATTATATTATATTATATTATATTATATTATATTATATTTACAATCACTATGCACGGTGAAGGAAATTTATCTGGAAAACTTCTGAAGTAATATGTGTGATCAAATCAACATATTTTGTTAAGAAACTATAAACCCGAAGTGCTTTCTTGTGAAGCTAACTATAGGCAGTAGTTAAAAAGAAACAAGTTTATATCATCTTTATTATAACAATGATTCATTATCGCAGTTGATCGACTTTATTAGCCCACTATTTAAAGACGGAAGGTACATGTCTTGGAAACAATTTTTACCTTTGTCATTAAATTATTTATTATTTTTTGGGAATTAAGGTTTATTTATTTATGTTATTGTTTTAAGGGCCGATTTCACCAACATGTTACTAATCCACAATTAACTAATTGTAATTTAACTTAAATTCGGAAGTTAAATCGTATTTAATTCGTTTGCATTTCACCAAACTAATACACATTTAATATAAAGTAAATTAATTTAATTCCCAATTAAGTCATCACGGCCTTCGGGATCATAGTAAAATCATAATTCCGAAGGTCATGTGCCTTGTTAATGTAAGCAGTGACCTTTATAGTGAGTTTATTTGTTATATTACGACAAGAAAATGTTCGTCATAAACAAAGGTAACCTCAAACCATATTAAAATCATCGAAAACAAAAAGACGGATGAGTAGACTTCAGAAAAAGATAAGAAAGGCTGGGAATAAGTAGAAACAGATTTCAATGCAAGAAAACCTCATCCCAATGTCTTCAGCAATATTGAAGACAAAATCGGAATAATATGAAATTAGATACAAGTAAATATCATTCAACAAGCAAAATGGAAAGACTTCATTGATTTGTGCTATTCTAAAGCCTTCAAACTTAATATTAGACCTACATGATAAATGTGATATTCATATTATTTTAGTTGCCGTATTTTAGGCAACCGAAGATTGATTAAACGTTTCTTCAATAAATTTATTTTTTAAATAGTATTATGAAGTAGGTACTTTACTATCAGTTGCAAATTCTAAATCACCTTCTGTACTATTCAAAATATCCTAAACCACATTTTGAAATCTTTTTAGTCCATTGTATTAAAATAATCTTCTCTTTCGGAAAATATCCTCGCCAATCTTGGTAAGAAGTCACCATTTTCAAATATAAAGCCCATCATTCTTCTCGCCATGGTTAAAATTATCGTCGTTAATGCAGGATTAATTATTTAAATGGCCAAATATTGACCAATTAGCTTAAATGTAGCTTAATGAGAGCTGAAAGCCCAATTTGTGTTAGTGAAATGTATTGTCCCTTTAAGTATCAATTAAAAGTATTTTAAGTGACAATTAAAGTTAAATATGTTTGATGATATCGGCCTTAAGTTTATTAATTTAAGTAAACTTAATAGAACACGTGACCTTTGTCCAAAACACAGGGTGTTAAAAAAAAGTATCCAATATTTCAGGAGGTGATAGTATCCATCAAAACAAGAAAAAAATGTCTAATAAACATGGGTCCTACAACACATACTTTCTGAGATCTCAACACTTATTCATAGGAGGTGCTCAATGTGACGTCCACTTATGGCAATGCATTCTCCACTCTATAATATACTGTAGCAGACTACTAGATAATCATATCGTAATTGACATCCCTGGCATAGAATACTGATACGTCGCAAGAAATACTGAAAACAAAAGTTTGGTTGAGGATGAGAGGGGTTCAGCAGAAATGGTGTTGTGAATTTTCTTAATCAGCATGTGTAGGCTAATGAAAATCCCCATGCAGTTGAAGAAACAAGGCATCAGCACCGATTCTCAATCAACTTATGGGCAGGCGTTCTTGGTGCTAGATTAAGAACCATACGTGCTACCACAGAGATTAACTGGGACTCGTTATCAGGACTTTCTTATTAACGTATTGCCTACCTTGCTGGAGTATGTGCAAAGGCTACAGATGTGGTACATGTATGATGGCACATCACCACATTTTTTTCCGAAATGAGTGTGAACACCTGACGCTGACATTTCAGGACCGCTGGATTGGTCGGGGAAGCCCCACACCTTGGCCTGCTTGTTCCCCAAATCTAAATCCCCTAGACTTTTGGTTATCAAGAACAACCAGGTCAATTTTAATCAAGAACAATCAGGTCAATTTTAAAGAGTGCGTGATTCCTTATGTCGAAGGGCAGAGGAACTGCGATAAATGGACGTCACATTGAGCACCTCCTACGAACAAGTGTTCATATCTCAGAAAGTATGTGTTGTAGGACCCATGTTTATTAGACATTATTTTCTTGTTTTGATGCATACTAACACCTCCCAAAATATTGAATACTTTTTAAACACCCTGTATATGATACCAATTTTCATACATCCTACATAGAGTTAGCTATGTGCAAGAGTTATTAACGAACCAGCTAAGTTTTTCTATATAATCGACTAGCGTTTCCTAATTTAAAAACAGCTGCTTGCTATATTGATTTTATAATGTTATGATAAGTCATTTGACTGTATTACAATTGATTCATTAACATTATAATATTGGCTTACCTTAAATCTCAAAAATTAATTATAAACTTACATAGTCAACATGTGTCACCTACGAAGTAAATATGTGAGTTATGTTGGTATAATTTAAATTTATTGCTACAATATAGTATGCCTTTCTAAAAGGCATTTTTCAAAGATTATTGTACCTTTTTTTACGTTTTTATTGCCTTTTTTGCCTGCCTATTTTAAGTATTATAAATGCCTAAACATCCGGGGTCTAGTTATGATAAGTCATTTGACTGTGTTACAATTGATTGATTAACAGAATATTGGTTTATCTTATAATATTGGTTTATCTAAAATGTCAAAATAGTAATATGCGTTACAAGAGCGGTATGTTGAAGTTTTCATGTTCGAGGAAAAGTTTGAAAAAGCGAAACTAGTTGAGCTTTTTTAATTTCCGATAATTGAAAGAAAACATACCGCTCGTGTATCATACATTATTTTGTGCGAAGATCGTTTATTACATACCTGAAAGAGGAATTTCTAATTAGTTGCAATGAAATCTCCATCTTGGTTTCTGTTCAATGACGGCAAATTTGCAAAACAAAAATATCTATCTTCAACATTGTTGCTTTAAAATGTTTTCTGTGTTTACTATTCTCCAGCAGGCCGTGATATACGTCTGTCCTTTTTTACCCCCAGTCTATAAATGCGAACTTAAAACAAACGGTAAGGTTATGTAATGATTTATTTTTCATTTTAATATTTTAACAATATTATTTATATAACATATTGCAGTAATAACATCGGCAAGTTTAATTTTGCCGGTCAAGGAGATGTTTAGAAATGGAAAATATCTTTGACATCTAATTCTGCACATTGAAATTAATTTTTACATTTGTGCAGTTATTCAGAATCACTTTCATAACTTTCCCTGGATTTGTCGGGAACCAGAGAAGCACAGCCTTGTTCCCAAGCCTCTTCAACTTCAAGATCCACATCTCCTTCGTTCAAAGTAGCCGGCATGATGAGTCTGGAATCTTGTTGATTTTTTCACGGCTTCCTTAATGTTACTTGCATCACGAATGCAGTAACTTTAGTGGAGTTGTAGAGTTTACTTAATTTTTGCAAATCTTTGAAAACAATAATTAACAGTGCAATTTAGGTGAAATTGCAGTGGTAAGTTTATAATTTATAATTATTACTATATTGAACGTCTCTAAAAATAATATGTTAAAAGCCTAAAGCAGTAAAATCAATATGTCACTTAAGCGGTAAGAAGAGGGAAATTGTTGTGTGTGTTAGGTTGGGAATACTGAATGTGGAATTTTAGACTTTCCGCGGATTGGTTTTATGCGGAAACCAAGCAAATACGCACGATCTCGCACAAAGTCATTTGACTGTGTTACAATTCATTGATTAACATTATAATATTGGCTTATCTTAAATGTCAAAATAGTAATATACGTTACAAGAGCGGTATGTTGACGTTTTCATGTTCGAGGAAAAGATTGAAAAAGCGAAACGTAGTTGAGCTTTTTTAATTTCCGAGAACATGAAAACAACATACCGCTCGTGTATCGTACATTATTTTGTGCGAATATCGTTTATTACATAGGCCTACCTGAAAGACGAATTTCTAATTAGTTGCAATGAAATCTCCATGTTGGTTTCTGTTTAATAACGGCAACTTCGGAACACCAAAATATATTTCTTCAACATTGTTGCTATAAAATGTTTTCTGTGTTTACTATACTCCAGCAGGCCGTGATATACGTCTTTCTTTTTTTTCCCCCAGTCTATAAATGCGAACTTAAAACAAACGGTAAGGTTATGTAATGATTTATTTTTCATTTTAATATTTTAACAATATTATTTATATAACATATTGCAGTAATAACATCGGCATCTGGAATCTTGTTGATTTTTTCACGGCTTCCTTAATGTTACTTGTATCAGGAATGCAATAAGTTTCGTTGAGTAGTAGAGTTTACTTAATGTTTGCAAATATTTAAAAACAATAATTAACATTTAAATTTAGGTGAAATTGCAGTGGTAAGTTTCCAATTTATAATTACAGTATTACTATGTTAAACGTCTCTAAAAATAATATGTTAAAAGCCTAAAGCAGTAAAATGAATGTCGCGCTTAAGCGGTAAGAAGAGGGAAATTGTTATGTGTGTTACGTTGGGAATACTGAATGTGGTATTTCACACTTACCGCGTATTGGTTCTGTGCGGAAAACAAGCAAATACGCACGATCTCACACAAAATAATATGTTAAAAGCCTAAAGCAGTAAAATCAATATGTCACTTAAGCGGTAAGAAGAGGGAAATTGTTATGTGTGTTAGGTTGGGAATACTGAATGTGGAATTTTAGACTTTCCGCGGATTGGTTTTATGCGGAAACCAAGCAAATACGCACGATCTCGCACAAAGTCATTTGACTGTGTTACAATTCATTGATTAACATTATAATATAGGCTTATCTTAAATGTCAAAATAGTAATATACGTTACAAGAGCGGTATGTTGACGTTTTCATGATCGAGGAAAAGATTGAAAAGCGAAACGCAGTTGAGCTTTTTTAATTTCCGAGAACATGAAAACAAACATACCGCTCGTGTATCGGACATTATTTTGTGTGTTATTACATAACTGAAAGACGAATTTCTAATTAGTTGCCATGAAATCTCCATGTTGCTTTCTGTTTAATGACGGCAACTTCGGAAATCCAAAATATCTTTCTTCAACATTGTTGTTATAAAATGTTTTCTGTGTTTGCTATACTCCAGCAGGCCGTGATATACGTCTATCTTTTTTTTTCCCCCAGTCTATAAATGCGAACTTAAAACAAACGGTAAGGTTCTGTAATAATTTATTTTTCATTTTAATATTTTAACAATATTATGTATATAACATATTGCAGTAATGACATCGGCATCTGGAATCTTGTTGATTTTTTCACGGCTTCCTTAATGTTACTTGTATCAGGAATGCAATAAGTTTCGTGGAGTAGTAGACTTTACTTAATTTTTGCAAATATTTAAAAACAATAATTAACATTGCAATATAGGTGAAATTGCAGTGTTAAGTTTCCAATTTATAATTATTACTATGTTAAACGTCTCTAAAAATAATATGTTAAAAGCCTAAAGCAGTAAAATGAATGTCGCGCTTAAGCGGTAAGAAGAGGGAAATTGTTATGTGTGTTACGTTGGGAATACTGAATGTGGTATTTCACACTTACCGCGTATTGGTTCTGTGCGTAAAACAAGCAAATACGCACGATCTCGCACAAATGAATTATAAACTGATATGGATTTTGTTCTTCTGTTTGCAGCGAACATTCCAGCGCAGCCGGAGAACTGTCCCAGCACTTCGGGAGCGAGCGGGGACCTGATCCCCGTACCTCGGACTGTGACGAGCGTCCTCATCACGTCCGTGGCCTCGTGTCTCGTCCTCCTGCTGGGTCACCGCGGATGGGTGTAGTACAGACTGTCCAGGTCGCGCACTAACACCAGCTAACGTGCACCATCGTTGTCGACGACTTCTGCGGAGGAAGTCATTCATCAGGTTGCCGAACGGTCCTACGAGAAGAAATGAATCCACTCGAAGAGGAGGGAGTCGCCGTCAGGAACACCACGTATTATCTCTCTTAGAGGATAACTAGTGCGTGACCCCTATGATGTATTTTTTTCTATACATATTGGTTTACCTTTCGATCGTCACTTATAAAAGTTAAATTCTCTATCTGAATCCCCATCGCGATGATATTTCTGAATTAAACTAAGTCTTAGGCAGGAAGATCAAGTGAGTTACAATAATTCTTGAAAATTTCTACCACCGTCCCTTTTACTTTTCCGCTTCTAGAGGCTAAAGTACTTACATATAAACCTAGAGCTTGTTCAGGCCGGTGGATTAGGAAATGCGCGATGGAGTTAAATGATTTTTTTATTCTTACAGACACAGTATGAACATAGGGCAATCGTATTTCTTAATATGTGATATTAAACATCATCTTTCGCCAATCACTGTTTAAGATTTGTGATCCATCCTATTTCTAGTGATAAATACTCATAATATGGAATTAACCATTATTTTCTTCCATTTATTAAAAATAACCGTTACAACATATCTCAGTGGCTATACGGGTGATTTAGAATCTCTGCACCAAACTCTGGGGGGTAGCAGATCTCGCATGGAAGACCATTTTTGTTATACAACCCATTTTCTCCGACGCGTAGTTTAGAAGTTACGCGATATAAAGTTATGACTAGACCTCGGACTTTTAGCTCCTAAAAATCTTAAATTAGGTACCTAAAATACGTTCTATCACAAATCAAAATAGGTTCTAAAATTACAAAAATAGGTGAACAAAAAATGACATTATTTCATTTCCCATTACAAATTAGCCGAATCATTTGACATTATTTCATTGCACATGTCCATAATTAGAGCCAGAGTAAACAACTAACACCTTTTCTAAGTTTTCCATTGAGAAACTGCATCGCTTCTCAGATAACACCATCTTATATGCCGAAAATGAGCGTTCCGCATCAACTGATGACACCAGAGCATATTTAAATGTTGGTATTAGATGCAAGGGAACAGCACATTCATGTTCAGGTGTTTTTTTTTTTTTGAAGCACTGATTTGAGGTTTTCAGAAACTTTTTCACAAACATAACCAGGAACTAAGTTGATTTTTTCTGTCACCTCTTCTATCAATCCCAGTTGCGTGTAGACCGGTTTGCGTGAAGACTCTAGAGCATTAATAATGGGGACCAGAAATACATAATGTGATTTGATGAATGCAGTATCCCGGGCAATTGTTGGGTCCTGCAGAAGTATTTTAGCTGAAGTAATGCTCACTGCATCCTCCCCCAGTTTCAAAACAAAGTTCTTAATGTCCTCCAAATGCTTGCTTTAATATTCCAAGGCCTGTAACCATGTTCCCCATTGGGTAAGAATAGGTTCTGGTGGAAGTGGCACATTGGAAAGTTGCTCTCGAAATAACTGAATCCTCGTAGTTGCTTTAATAAAAACCTTTTTAATTGTGGAAACCAGCTTATTCACTTGTGGATATTCAAGCCGTATCGTCTCAAAAATTGGGAAATGTAAAATTAGGTAAAAAATAGTTTCTAACGTGAAATTAGGTATTTTTAGGTTGTATAGGACCATATATTTCCATAATTCTTATATATACAACTTTTCTTTTGTATATATCATGAGGAACAAAATAGGTTTTTACCTAAAATCCGAGGTCTAGTTATGACACAATTAATTAATTAATTTACTTCCATACAATTCTACATACAGTTTACAGCACGCGTTCAAAATGTCCACTCTGAACCGCATTGCACTTGTGATACCGACCTAACATTGACCTCAAACACACTCCAACATGTGGGGCTTATGGTGAAGTTGAACAAAGGCAACGTGTATTCTCATAGTTCTCTCTGGTGTCAACTGAAGTGGTGTACACCATACTCTTCACATGTCCCCAAAGAAAAAATCAAGGAGCGTTAAGTCGGGCGATCGCGCAGGCCACGCAACGGGTCCCCTCTGTCTATTCACCGCTCTTCGTAGGTGCAGTTTATTATGCTGGAACCCCATGTCTCTTCGCTTCATAGGGGTGCATTCTCCATGAGTAGTGGCAAGGACCTGAAGGTATAAGTTACTCCGTTCAACTGCTCAGGTAACCCACTCTATATGCACAGGTTATGACGTCAGCAACAAGACAGATCAGGCACGGAGTCACATTGCAGGTCGATGAGATTATAACAAATTACAGCATCGTCAACTTCAAAGCTTTCATTGTGGGTTAGTAAACATAGATGTCTGAGTAGGGGCGAGGCTAGGTTTAACACCGCAACTCAATTAAAATTTTATCATATACCGTCAATGCTTATCCATTTAACAAATTTATTGTTTTTACAATAATTTGTTACATTTATTTGATTTTTAACGTTTTCGGCTTTATTAAGCCATCTTCAGAAAAATTTACGCCCATATGCATGAGATTGGTACATTTATATGCAATACAAATAAATAAACCAATTAATATAACACTATATGGAAGCAATTGAACATATGGCAATATTAAAACAGTACTGTGTTAAAACTGACTGTATGAGCCATGATCAAAGTTGCTTGCGTACATATATTCTCTCATCGAGAAGTCCGTATCTAGATTTATTGTGGCTTATCAAGCTTATGGCAATAACAGCAATTTGACCTATATATGCACTTTGCTCTGGTCTTGTACAGGATTCTTCATCATAATTTGGAATATTAGGTATCATAACTTCAGACATTTTCTTTTTTTCCCCTACAGATGTTTCACCAAGTCTCTGTCAAATCTGGAATTCAAACAGATATCAACCTGTTTTAATTACAATTGTATCATAATTTTAATTTAGCATGTAATAATTTTAACAACTTTAATCATGGCTCATACAGCCAGTTTTAACACAGTACTGTTTTAATATTGCCATATGTAAAATTGCTTCCATAGAGTGTTATATTAATTGGTTTATTTATTTGTATTGCATATATATGTACCAATCTCATGCATATGGGCGTAAATTTTTCTGAAGATGGCTTAATAAAGCCGAAAACGTTGAAAATCAAATAAATGTAACAAATTATTGTAAAACCAATAGATTTGTTAAATGGATAAGCATTGACGGTATATGATAAAACTTTAATTGTTATTTGTTAGCTTATCGGCCCCATCATGCCTTTTAAATGTTTACTGCAACTCAAGCCAAACGTAGCTATGCGTTTTAAACTGGGGTGTTAAGAATAGAATGTTTTATTTTCACTGGCTAAGTTAAGGCCATAAGGCCTTCTCTTCCAATCAACCAGCCTTAATCAATACAATAGTGACATACATATTATAATTATGAATATTTACAATACACTTAAAAGATTCTCCAGCAATATACTTCAGTTGAGTTTTAACGACTAGTATATTTTTATTTAAATTGTGAGAAAACCTATAAGAAAAAGTAGTAACTAATTTATGAGATAATGTAATTCAATTCAGTCTAAATGCAACATGTAAAAAATTATATTTAAGTAGAAATAGCTAGTTGGTTAAATGATGAGAATTTATTTAATAGAAGTTTTCTAGAACTGTGTTATAGGAAGCAAAATATAAATCTATAATATATTGATATAATGGGAATATTAATGTAACGAGATTATGCCATTAAAGGGTGCATACCTCCTAAACGACACGTCGAAGAAAATGGGTTGTTTGAAAAAAAAATGGTCCTCAACGCAAGACCTATCATCACTACGAGTCGGTACAGATGTCCTGAATCATTCGGTATATTAAAATTAAAATCAAAAGCCTAAAGTAATCCTAAAAAATTAAAAATTACATATCCCATACAATGGTATATCGAGAGGTACACTATATTCTCTGAAGAACTAAATACAGAGATGGGTAATGTACGTAAAATTAAGCTTCTGAATTTAAGTAAAATAGTATTCATTAATTGAAATTGAATTCATAACAGAGTAGAAGTTGTGATTATGTTACGAACATTTAGTATACTTTGTAGGAAAGAGGTAGAATTGTCGTCTGTATATTAATAAAAACTGTTCCTGCTGTTTTCTCTCAAATATTACAACACATTCAGAAACTTCGTTTGTTAAGTTATTGCTTCATTTCTTGGAAAGTAAAGACTCAAGAGGGACAAGAATTGCTACTGCACCGTCTCTATCAAGCTACTAGTCATTATTCGCTTACTTGTTCTCATTGGTGAAGGACAACCTTTGTAATTCCTTCCACAATTCATTTCTAGGAAACTCAAACCTGATTCTATAGAAAAAAATTGCCAGAACATCATATCAAATCAAGATATGACACGGGCGCGATACTCTCTAATAATGATCTATTTTAGAAATAAGCTATAGTCCCGTCGCTCTTATTTCCGGCAGCCAATCACGTTGCAAGTCGGCTACATTTAAACATGTGCGTCTTGTCATTCGCTGTTGATTTCGTTATGGACTTCCTAATGCTCTATAGATACCGGGTATAATCGTCCGCCATTTTCGTTCTTTCCTTGCCGTTTGCAGAAAGCAGACGAGAATTTACAACAGTACAAATTTTAATTCCGCGCTCTTTTAGGTGTATTTGTTTAAAATAATAATAATAATAATAATAATAATAATAATAATAATAATAATAATAATAATAATAATAATAATAATAATAATAGAATCAAGGGTAACAATCGACTTAGAGCCAATGCAGCTGGATACTCCGGTAATTAAACCTTCAACAAACAGTGCGACATTTGATCCACACACATTAACGTTATAGTCAACAATTGATTTCATTAGGTATACAAAAGCTATCTCAACATTCACTTAGCTATTTATTTATAAGTTTTCACATTAAATATTATAACAAGAACGTAATCGACAGATTGAATTTTTTCCGGCAGCGAGTCCCACAAAGCGCGGGGCCTGGGGTGACCGCCCCACTTGCCCCGCCGAAGGGCCGGCCTTTCTATCCACAGTTCTAACAGACCTAAGTTGTTACTCTGCAAACTGAGGTCCGCGCATATGTTACTCCCAATAACTGGGAAACTAGTACGGTACAGATTTCGAATAGGAATCACTTTTAAAAGTAATTCTTTCTAAACATTTCTCTCGCTTTGACTCCCATCTAAAGTTAAAAATAGAAAAACTTTTGAAGGTGTCAATGTCTATTTTGAACATGACACTTCGAAGTTAGTAATTTTTTCTCCCTGCCCAAAAAACATTTTCATTTCGAATTTTTTCTATGCTTTCCTTAGATATTTATCTGTGAAACCTAAAATTTACAATGCGATTATCATAGGTGCTATGAGGTGATAATGTTTAACGGTGCGGAATGTAGCGTCGTCTGCTAACCGCAACTGGCAATGAAAGAACTAAAATGGCGAACGATTATATGTACCTACTCTTTATAGAACCTACTCTTACTAGGACGAAAGCAAAGAGGCGGAGCCACGCCGGAAATAACAGCGACGTGACTATAACTACCAATATCTGTATTTTGTAAGAGTACCTATAGATGCTTTTCCAACATTTCTTTAACCTAGTATGAAGGATTTTATGATAAAGAAAACAGTGTTGTTAATATTGAGTCTTTGATTTATTAACAAACAGACTACCCGAAAGTGTTGTTATAAATGTCAGAAATACGCTTAACTGTAACTTTGTATGAATTTTACAATAGCCAACATATCCCAAAATAATATAATGATAATAACAATAGCTTTATATTATTATTCTTCCGTAAGTGTCACTATAATTTTCTAGACTGTTCCCTAATAGAATTAATGTGTATGTATTTAATTGGAAGTTTCTGTGATCATTCATGTGAGATGTTTTTAAACATCAAGTTCTACTGTTATCAATAACAATTATTCACATACCAATAAATACGGTTTGATGACGAAAAAATGTTTGGGGGCAGTAAGTATGTAAGATGGAGATCGGTATTATTGAAATCTTTCGGAATACACACAGTAAATCTGTGTCATTATAAAAGATCCTTATTTTCCATGCTAAATATTATTTTTAGTTTATTATCATTATTTTATATATATATACATACATATATACATATATACACAGAGCGTTCGCCTACGGGTGGGGCCAGGAAAGCGGCCTGCCTGCGGTGTCGCTTGCGGGAATCGTCTATCCGTAAGCTTCCGCTTTCTATACTAATAGCATGCACACGAGAATTTTTCTACGTAGTACTAATCTTGTTGTAAGCGATGTTGGAAGTGATGTTATCTGAATCCACACATTTCTGGCATCTTTTAATAAAATTATCATTCGCATGAATAAGCTATTCTTCGGAAATTTTCCTAATCTCTCTTGTTATATTCGCCTTCAATTCATCTGACTTCATCCATTTTTTTCTTCCGTCAATAATATTCATTTCCGCATAGGAATTGTAGCGTTTAGCGACCCTGTTGTCCTTAATTTGTTAACAAGACGTCTAACAGTTTCTCTACCCGGAATTGGAGTACCCGGATATTTCACTTCAAATTGCCTACGCACCTCTCTACATGACTCTGTTTTCACATATGCATCATACATAAAAAAAACTCTCTGTTCAAGTATGAATTTTGCGTTTTGTATTGTTCACAAATTTTACACACACGCTGAATATTTAAGCAATTGTGTTAAGAAACTGCCCTGTATGTAAAAACACTGCAACAGCTGGCTCACAACTGATAATTTGTCGACCTTGATTGTCGACGTGTCTCAACAACGGCGCGCACAAAGCGACGTATCAGCACATGACTCTTTCTTGGCCCCAACCGTAGGTGAACGCTGTGTGTGTGTATATATATATATATATATATATATATATATATATATATATATATATACACATACATATATATACATTAACTTCATAAACCCATGCCGTTTATATATTGCTCTCATATCGGAGAATAAACAAATTTAATTGAAATTATGTTAGCAATGTTTTCTAGTATACAGTGTGGACCATAAGTAATGTCATTAATTCTGGCGGATGTTGTAAAGAGCAACAAAAAACTCGAATACCATTTTGCTGTGTCTTCAATAGTTTTCCAGAAATATGTACATTTTAAAATATATGAATTACGAGATCGTGCAACGCTGTGTAATCAGTAGGACGTGCACATAAAGCTCTGTTGCTCTGAAGAACTTCACTTGGCTTTTTTTTATGTACAGGGAAGTGGAAGATCATTGCCATGTACATTGTTTCTAAATTCGTAAGAAAAAAAAAATACAGATTGATATACCGTTTAATTTTTCTGTTCAATGTGTTTTAGAGAACGGAGAATGTAAACAAACTTCCCCTAAAATAGCGATTACCCTGAAGGACAAAGTATACCAAATATACAAGTATTAGTAAATGCGTACAATTTTATGAAAATGTTTTCATTGAGAAATATAATAATTATTATTGTGTTATTAATTTACTTTATATATGTGATTTCTCAGAAGATAGATTGAATATTTTAGAGCTATCAAAGAAACAGTATTGGCCAAAGAGGATTCAAGATTGAACTCTTTGCAGAAATTAATATATATTTTTTTGTAATCGTGTCTCTAGCACCCACTAATAACCCAATAATTTCAATAGTTTGTAAATTAAACACATGTAAATAATAAGAAACAGTTGGACCATAATTTGATTCTTCTCATTGTTGACACTGCTCATTTAACGTTAAATGACATCTGGAAAATTCAAAATACAGCCTAATTTTAATCAAATATTCAGAAAACGCAGACAATAAGATACACTTGTTTGAAACTAAATTGAAAAGATTAAGAAATATTTCTACTCTCTCATTCCAATTCAATATTCCAGAGAACGTTAACAATAATGATGTTTATGTCACTTTATGAAAACAGAATTTTAAAACATTTAAAACTCTAAAGGAAAAGATAAAAATACGATATGTTATTTTACGTTAAACGAACTAAATTAAAAATGTTATTTTTAAACTCTTTCGTTTAATTTTAATTAAATATTCGGTTACTACAGACAATAAGAGAAACTTATTTTACGTTATACAAATCTAATTAGTGATTAAAAATCTCGGTTTGTCGTACTTTAATTTTTTTACGTAGTAACCGATAAACTTACATACAAGAAATAAAATTTCCCGTAAAAGCAATAAGTGTGGTTATGTTTACATTTCTCGTTCTCTCATCCATATCTCGCATTACGCGAGCTGCATCTCTCCAGCAGGCAATAATCTTTAAAGGGTTGTCATAGTACATAGTAACCGATAAACTTACATACAAGAAATAAAATTTCCCGTAAAAGCAAGAAGTGTGGTTATGTTTACATTTCTCATTCTCTCATTCATATCTCGCATTATGCGAGCTCCATCTCTCCAGCAGGCAATAATCTTTAAAGGGTTGTCACAGTGCATCAAGTTTTAAAAATTATTTGCAGAACGAAAACGTACATTTGTTGGTATCAAATTTCTGCATATTTAAAGGACAAAACTAAAATTCCTTCAATCATTTATTATCATAATACACTGCTCCCCTAAATTGACTCAGCGTATCGGGAATTAATTGAATAGCTTTCCCAAAATACGCTAAGGAAGTAAAAACGAGCAAAATTGTATTAAATGTTTTGTTTGAAATATCTCATAGAATAATCCCTGAAATTAATGACATTACTCTGTATATACATTAGAGCCCATTGTTTCAAAACAGAAAACTATAGACAAACCAAGGCTCATATTCTTTGGTGACGGAGGAGCACCTGGATGTCTTAAGTGCAAAATATGGGCATATATACTCGTAAATTTGTCATAATAATATAAACATATCTTAAAATGTTAATTTATTAATTATAATATTTGTTCAATACATTCCCAAATCTGGAAATTCTATCATAGTTTTAAACTATTCCTTATTGGACTAAAAACATGTCCATGTTTGAGTAAATATAAGACAAATTAATCTTTAAGTGTGTTTCAATATAGGTAGCTATCTAAATATTGTGTCCATGTTTGAGTAAATATAAAACAAATGAATCGTTAAGTTTATTTCAATATCGATAGCTATCTAAATATTAGAACAGAGGAGAATGAATTAAATTAGGATCTGATGACTTATTGACGTAGGAACAGATCTTCGTGTCTTGGGTGTGAGAGTTTGATCCTGTAAGGCTCTGGGTAGAATAGAATGGACTAACATCAATACGGAGGCTAAGGTTTCTTACGGATCGCACTGCTAGAGATTGGTAGTAATTATCCAAATGTCTTCCAATAAAATTAAAATTCTCACAAGACTCTATAGCATTAGAGTTTATTCTATTTCCCAATAGAGAACCCTCTTTCTGAAGCGCCAATAACGATGCCTTTTTTAAACGTTTATGAAGATATAATTAATCTATCAACCTCAACTACTCCGGTTTCATATCGGTTTTAAAACAATTATCACTAAGGTGGGACACAAAAAACAAATCAGAATTCTGTATAAACATATTTTTATTAATTCAAACTACTTCATTTGAAAATTAAGTAAGATTTCTTCAAACCATCATCTTCACGCTTTGGTATGGAATATACATTAACACACTCAGCTATATGCGACAGTCTAAAAAAAATTGAATTTACACGTCATCAATTCGTCATTGTTTCACTTCTATTTTTATCTCTTATTTGTACTCAAATATTGAAGTAAACATGCGAGAACATAACTAAAGATTACTGCTTGTCCACAGTTGTGGAGTAATGGTCAACGTGTCTAACTGTGAAACGAGCGGGTCCGGGCTCGAATCCTGGTTGGGACAAGTTACCTGGTTAGGTTTTTTCCGAGGTTTTCTCTCAACCAATTGAAGCAGAATTGCTGGGTAACTTTCGGCTTTGGACCTCAGACTCATTTTGCCATCATTAATTCACATATCATCATCATTATCATCATCAACATCATCATCATCATCCATACAATAACCCGGGTTAAGTTCACGGTGAGGCGTGCTGTACTTGTACAAGAGCGCGGCCGTTTGGTTACATAATCATTCACAGAATAGGAGTGGTAAGCACAATAAGCCTCAGGCTGCAGTGTAAGCCTTCGGGTCCCTCCTGCGTACAACAGGAAAAAAAAAGGTTATTGCTTAGTTTCCTGTTTATTTTATTAGAATATAGTTATTAGTAAACGCTCTCCGGTTTGTAAGGTGTGTCACCAATATCAGATTTATGAAAGATCATCGTAATCTAATATGGAGAAACTGAATTTAAGTTCTTTTCTATATCATTCATTCTAATATGGAGAAACTGAATTTAAGTTGTTTTCTATATCATTCTTTTATTTCGTTTCGCAGAAACATGCATATGTTTATTTATATCGTTTTGAGTTACATTTTCTCTATTTGTCTTAAATTCTTCTCTCTGACTGTTCCTTTCCCCCACGAAACATATCATCACAATTTATTTCTACTTCTTTAAGGGGAGAAGGTGGTTAAATGTGGTGAAAAACCAGTAGAATTTTAATTTTTTTTAATACTGTTTGATATGTGAAAAACACATTACATAAAATTTAACGCTCATTTATTCTTTCTGAGGATGGTATAATGATTATTATATAAAAAAACAGTATGTCTATTTATTTTAGCAATAAAGTATTATTATTATTATTATTATTATTATTATTATTATTATTATTATTATTATTATTATTATTATTGGCCCTGTCTGTCGCTGTGACGCTATTTTTAAAGCTCTTGTGCACAGAGTTTATAAATTACACTAAATTTTGATTTGAAATTTAACTTAACCTTAATTTTTTGCTTTATCCCATACAGAAAGTTATAAATCTTCGAAACTATTAAATCAATGAATATGTGGTACGCATTTTCTTTAGGCTATTAGGAAACTTCTTAAAGTAGGCCTATTATTGATTATCTTAAGATTTTTAAAGCCAGTATCAAAATTTTGCTACAGATATTATGAAGAACGTGCTTTTCAGAGTAAAAGTTCATAGAAATTTTCAATTTATTTTGTAAAATGGCTGTGATATATCCATTTTATTAAATTAGTATCCTGTTTTTTTTTAATTTGAGTCCCAATTGTCTTTTTACTCGAACTTAAGTTTTTGCAGCAATGACATTTCCATATACAAAAAAATTAAAATTGCCCATAAAAATATCAAATTTACCTATTTCGCCCCTTAAAGAATAGTCAAATTTAAATAGAAATGTCCGTTACAATTCTCTCTTCAGAAGATGAATTAAGTTATTGTAGAGAAAGTACTATTTTTTTTCGGGATTTTTATGTTTCCCTCCATTTCATCGTCGCTATCAATTTCAGTATTCATCATCATCATCATCATCATCATTATCATTTCATTAGTATCCACCTATAACGGTTAGACGTGATGTAGTTATTGTGACCGACGTACGAATAGTATCAATCTGTAGAGGATAGTACGCTCTGGGTGGTGAAAGGTCACTCTAGTGGGACTTCATCAGACCCTAAGACCGCTTACATACTACAGCGAGAGCTGGACAGGGCTTAGCTTAGTCTAACGTCTTCACACTACAGCGAGAAATATGTTGCTACACTGTGAAGGCATCTTTGTATAGATAATTAAAATACGAGTTTTATTATATCATAAGGAAAGCAGTTTGATCAAAGACTTTGTATATAATACTATACAAAATCTTTGAGTTTGATATGCGCTGATAGAAATAAAGTTACATAAATTTGAACATCTCACTTTCTATTAATTGGTCAATTTCATTTATGTAATATACATTTTATAGGCTACAATTTTAGGTTATGTTACCGATGGAAGCGGGAAATACGTAGCTATGTTTTCAAAAATTAGCTAGCCGACCAATGTAAGCTATGGCTCATTTCGAACGTTGCTCCGTGCTAAAGGAAAGCATTTTCCATAGCTCGACAAACATATTACATGTTTCTCGCTGAAATGTGTAACGGGCTTAAGTCTACATAGCTGAATAGACAGATGGCACCGCGAGCAACGACATCTACAATGAAAGAGCCAGTTCGGATCCTAAGTCACAATAAGTCTCAGATTGTGGTGTTAACCTTCAGGTCCTGCCTTCGTATAAAGAGAAAAAATTTCGATTGTTTTAAAACTGATATAACATAAATAATTTTTCTCTCATATTTTAATACGTTAAATATGTGAATATCTATTCTGGTAAATACGTATTTGAATACTTACACCAGTTTTGCCTTCATTTATGAAAGAATAATATTAAGAATATTGAATTTATATTAAATATTTAGACCATGTAGGTAATTTATTTTACTCTTTCTCTTTCTATTTTCTCTCCTTCCAGTGCCTTGTCTGCATTTTGTACACTAGCGCCAATCAGGATGTCAATGTTATTAACTACAATTGATAAGACACGGTGCAGTAGCTTTATTTTGTTTTACATATCAGTAATGTGAATAAAAGTAAATAATGGAGAAACTTATAAGAGAAGAGAGGAAAGTATATACAGGGGTGACCAAATTATTAGACTAAAATGTTTTCCGTTGAAGCATAATATAATGCGACATATCAACTATCAACATAATTCACAGAGTCTGTATTGTTGTAAATATGATTGTTTACATTTTCTGGTATATTTTTCTAACGATTGGATATATTTTATCTGATTGTTGGTACTATTGGTCTTTTAATTATATACTGCAGAAGATTTTCAATAGTCTGTTCTCCCATGGTCTGCAAAAAGACCGGACATGAACCAAATTGAAAATCTGTGATCTGTCCTGAAGAAGAAACTGAACAAAAAGAAGCTTACAACAAAACATGGACTCACTGAAGCACTGTTTGATATCTGGCTAAATGATGGTGATATTCAAAGAAAGTGTCAAAACTTTGGTTTTCAGCACCCTTGACAAAATCAATATGTTAATGAAGAATAAGGAAATGTTCATAAAATATTAATAACTTCCAGACTCAATTTTCTGTTCATTATTTCTGTGCAGAAAACATTTTTGTTAATTATTTCTGCCGATAAATACAGCTTTGTTGCACATGAATTACTTTAATCTAATAATTTGATCACCTCTGTAATAGAAATCTAATCGACAGCACAGAATATGAATACAGTACTTCATTTTTTTTCTTCGGATTCAGCAGGTTCAAACGCGAATCTTCGAGACTGGAAGTCGTACAACAATCCAATAAATCAGCGTTTTTTCCTGATTATTTTCGTGCAGATAACTCATTATCTTGAAAACACAATTAATGAATGCTGTTTACTTAAATTTCAGAATTGTTTTGGAAACGATATAAAATTATGGAAGACGAGATCGAATGGATGTTCGAATATTGAAGTACTGTAGACCTGTCATATTGAAACGTGTGTTGATAAATGTTCAAACGAATACCAGTGCATATTTCGAGAATTCAGTAATATTACTTATATGAAATCGATACAACTTAAGAATATAATCTTGAAATCAACACTGAAATGATATATTTCCTGTTATTACCCTAGTCACAAAGTAAAATGCGTTATGAATATATATATCATCTCAGAAATGAGATACCCCCAACTCACATGCATATCTGAAAGGAACTATACATTTTGAAAGTACTAGAAACTCTCTTTTCCTATATTGCCTTATTATGATTAGTTGGTAATTATTCAAACGAATATCTCCAAAACAATAAATAGTTAGTGCCTAATAACTTTGATATAGAGCAAGGTTACTACTTAGCAACCATTGTTGATGAAAATAATTTTCTGAACGGTATAATATTTAAGCTTTGCTTTTAAAACTAATTTTACAAATTAGGCTATTTCGAAATCTTTGCCTCTTGAAGTATTTACACGTAAGAAGTAGTAAATAAATTTTCGAATCCTGCACCCTTTAATAACTAATATTTTAAGTATATTCTATATAAAATATCCCTCTAAAACCTTCAAACATATCTCTTATTGAAATTGCAACAATATCGAAGTAAATCGTAAATTAACGGAAACATATCTTTACGACGGTGCAAAAAAAAAAAAAAAAGTATTTAAGGCCTACGTTTTTTCGTCAGTTATAATCTACAGAGTAGGTCAGATTTTAAATATATAAGATTTTACAGACAAATAAAAGGTAAGATGCATTTGGCGGTCAATTTAAATATCACAAATTAGGTATGCACTGTTTTTTATTTACTACTAACAATTTTAAAAATCAAATAAGTAGATTTTTTCTCAGATATCAGAAATTGAACTGTAAAATAAAATAATCTTTTTAAACATAATAATTAAAGTGATTTTAACAGACAATAGAGTACACATATCTCATGAGGAAACGGTTTAGTAAATAAAACCACGCTGCAAACATACTGTAGTCTTTGGACTTGATGCAGCTTTTTCACAAATTAAGTATTTGTTGTATGACGTAATTAGATAACGTTCTATAACCACTCATTGGAAACGAGTAAAATATAAATGTGATTGAAATGAATATGGAAATTTGTATCTACATGTGTAAAAAAGTGAAGGGACAAAAATAAAACATGCGGATTGGTTTAAGTGTGAAACAATAAATTGTCGTTGCAACAGAACTGTAAAGAAGACACGTGTGAGGAAGCTGATTAACAGTTCTGGTTATATAGATGCACTCTAGACTTCAAAGTTTCAGTGATAACAACGGATATCGATTAGTTAAATAAATTAAAACAAGTGCTTCTGAACTGAACTTGTGTTTAGTTTGTATATCAACTTTAAGTCAATGTCAAAGACTATTTCCATTAACAGACACTGGGGCCAGTGCTTTGTGAATGATTCTACTGAACAGAAACTACTAGGCCATATACATATCATTTAAAAGGTAAGACAAATTCTTATTTATTTTTTATGCATCTTATTTGTCAAATATAAGCTCACATCTCATAATACAGAGTTGTTATTGGTTTGGTTTACCGATGTACCTGCGCACGGGTTCTCGGCGAGAGCTGCGGTTGCTGCCGCCAGAATTAGTGCGTAACAGCGCAATTAAACTAAGAAACACTTACTTAATACACTGCTCCATCGATTTAGTAGAACTGTTTGAGTCTAAAGAAAGCACCAAAACAGTACAACGTAGTCTGTTCTTGTGACCAGAATCCAAGCCCCCGTACACCAGTAAGGCACGTTCACGTCTGAGTATTTCTGACAAAGTAGATATTATTTAACCCCTTGAAAACGGCGCAAATATTAAGGATATTGCTAGAGAGTTTAAGGTAACAGTCATTCATTTATTAATTCATATATATTTATCTATTTATATATGTATTTATTTACTTATTTATGTATTTACTTGTTTATTTATTTATTTATTTACTTTATCTATCTATCTATATATCTATCTATCTATCTATCTATCTATCTATCTATCTATCTATCTATCTATCTATCTATCTATCTATCTATCTATCTATCTATCTATCTATCTATCTATCTATCTATCTATCTATCTATCTATCTATCTATCTTATCTATCTATCTATCTATCTATCTATCTATCTATCTATCTATCTATCTATCTATCTATCTATCTATCTATCTATCTATCTATCTATCTATCTATCTATCTATCTATCTATCTATCTATCTATCTATCTACCTACCTACCTACCTACCTACCTACCTACCTACCTACCTACCTACCTACCTACCTACCTACCTACCTACCTATCTATCTATCTATCTATCTATCTATCTAATCTAATCTATCCTATCTACCTGTCTGTCTGTCTGTCTGTCTGTCTGTCTGTCTGTCTGTCTATCTATCTATCTATCTATCTATCTAATCTATCCTATCTACCTATCTATCTATCTATGTATCTATCTATCTATCTATCTAGTTATCTATCTATGTATCTATCTATCTATCTATCTATCTATCTATCTATCTATCTATCTATCCTAATCTAATCTAATCTATCTAATCTATCTATCTATCTATTTTTATCTATCTATCTATCTATCTATCTATCTATCTATCTATCTATCTATCTATCTATCTATCTATCTATCTATCTATCTAATCTAATCTATCCTATCTACCTATCTACCTGTCTGTCTGTCTGTCTGTCTGTCTGTCTGTCTGTCTATCTATCTATCTATCTATCTATCTATCTAATCTATCCTATCTATCTATCTATGTATCTATCTATCTATCTATCTATCTAGTTATCTATCTATGTATCTATCTATCTATCTATCTATCTATCTATCTATCTATCTATCTATCTATCTATCTATCTATCTATCTATCTATCTATCTATCTATCTATCTATCTATCTATCTATCTATCTATCTATCTATCTATCTATCTATCCTATCTTCCTACCTACCTACCTATCTATCTATGTATCTATCTATCTATCTATCTATCTATCTATCTATCTATCTATCTATCTATCTATCTATCTATCTATCTATCTATCTATCTATCTATTGTACTTTATAGATGTATTCTAGGAAGTAATAGTATGTTATGATACAAGGTTGGGAAGTGCTTTTTACAAAATCGAGGAAAAATTTGAAAGAAAGCAGAGCTAGTTGTTCACTTTTCGACATTTTGTAATGCACTTCACAAACGTGTATTGTTCAACATTTTTTTTCACGATCATATTTTTAAAATTGCAAATACAATATATTTTGCATTGAAAATTTAGAGCAATATTATTTCAAAGCCTTCGCAAAACTCCACTGTAAATGGTAGCTAAGTAACAATAAGTGCACTAATGGGTCTATTTCAGTATAGTTGTCTGTTATGAAGAATGATTTCCCTAGTACAAGTTTCTGTATGGGAATTATGACTTTCAAGGCCTAACAACAATAGCTGTAAATATAACAAAAAGAAATACAATCGTGCAAAAGTTATTTTTATTAACGTTGTATCAGATTCACTCTTTTTTTAATTAACTACTCTTAAATATCTATTCCCGTAAGATCGATATTTTTGCTCTCCATAATATTCCTTGACTTCCATGATGTTATGTTATATATAAAACATCATTAACAGAATTTGGAGTAATTTCAACGATCCTTTGATTTTTCACAGCAACATAAATCTTTAAAATGTAGTTTTCTAAAAAATTACAACTTTGAGCTGTTTTCCTTTTGAATTGGGTCGTCTATGTAGGTAAACATTGACTTTCTCCTATATCGATGGAGCAGTGTAATACATTTTAATAGTAATAATTGGTCTGATTCATCATTAACGGTATAATTCTCTTGCACATATACGAGTACTAATAAACCGACTTGTAATTTTGTTTGTACACTCAGGTATTCTTACATTACGATTCGATTCAGATATGGGCTTTAAAATTATTTACTTACAGTATCTTAATATTTTCATTTTCAGTAATAAAAGTAAGAAATTTATTGTAGTTGATTATGATCCACTTACAACTCCAGATAAGGGCACTAAATGTGGTATAAAATTGATTGACAAGTAACGGAAACCAAACTATAAAATGAGAAGCAAAAAGAAAATTTAGAGAGCTTTATAAAGTATGCCATATGTAGGTTGTTAAGTAATAAGTTGGAAATCTTTGTGGAATGGTTAGAGGAGCTAGAAACAAGCAAAAATGTTCATGTATGGTCAACTTCGTTATGTTTTTAAATTACAGGTGTTTTATCTGATAACAAGTTTGCTTATTACAGTTTTATTTTTACATTTTCGTTTACAAAGCCCATGCATAATTCTACACATATGCTCAAAATAGCCACTCTCAGTTCTAATACAGACTTCTAACCGCCACATCATGACTGTCTTCTTCTTTCCCATATTCTAGGGTCTGTTGTGTCTGCTGACATTCTTCTTCAACAGACAGACGAAGAATTTCAATATTTTCAATAGGTCTTGAATACACAATTCCTTTTATATAATGTCTTCATTACATTGCATTATGTTATGTTATGTTATGTTATGTTATGTTATGTTATGTCATGTTATGTTATGTTATGTTATGTTATGTTATGTTATGTTATGTTATGTTATGTTATGTTATGTTATGTTATGCTATGTTATGTTATGCTATGCTATGCTATGTTATGTTATGCTATGTTATGTTATGTTATGCTATGCTATGTTATGGTATGTTATGTTATATTATGCTATGTTATGTTATGCTATGTTATGTTATGTTATGTTACGTTATGTTATGCTATGTTATATTATGTTATGTTATGTTATGTTATGTTATGTTATGTTATGTTATGTTATGTTATGTTATGTTATGTTATGCTATGTTATGTTATATTATGTTATGTTATGCTATGCTATGCTATTTATGTTATGTTATGTTATGTTATGTTATGTTATGTTATGTTATGTTATGTTATGTTATGTTATGTTATGTTATGTTATGTAAAGATGAACGTGTTTGCTTGTTTTTAGAAGTGCTCTATTTCCCAAAGGTTTTCCATATTTTATTTAACACCTTATATAATTCTCGCTTTGTTTCAATTTATATGCTGAATTCCTAGAAAAATATCACGTATTTCATAATTACTCTGTGTATTTAATTAGTTTAGTTATCAAAAATGAAGTGATAGCAATTTTCTTTCACTAAATGTTTCCAAAACTATTTTTATCCCATTTTCCTTAAACGCAAGTGATTTACAGTAATTAAAATCTTGTAGTAAATTGAATGTAATAATTCTCAATGCTGGTTGTTCAATTAATGGTGATTGCAAATGTTCTATTATGAAGGAATCTGCTCAAATGAAGTACTTAGGAATTATTATTGATTAGCATTTAAGGTGGGATAAACATATTTCTTCTTCATGTAACAGACTTCGTAAAACAATTTATAAATTTGTAATTCTTCGCTTTTACATTCCTACAAATATTCTGCGATTAGTTCATTTAGGTTTGGTTCAATCTATCATCCAGTATTGTATAATCATATGGGGAGGAGCAATAAAATTTACACTTTCTCGTCTTATATTGCTTCAAAAGCGGATAATTAAAATTTGCTTATATAATTCAATTGATTATCCACCAAATTTTATTTATTCCGATTTCAATTTTATCCCAATTGAACAAATATATAAATATACATTCTTAATAGTACATTATGCAACGAGCCTATAATGGTAGTAATTAAGACGCGAGTATGTTTGTTTATGAAACGAGCAAAATTATGGAAATTATTTAGTATTCATGTTCTTTTTTTCTTTTTCTTAAATTCAATATGCTATTTATTCATTCCAACTTTTATTCTACTTTTCTGTTCGTAATTATCTTAGTTTTGTAATAATTGTATCGGTTTTATTGAATCTTTGTTACCTTCCATTTAGTACAAAGTAGTTATTTATAGGAACCGTTCTTGCGAACACGAGCTTGCTGAAATGGGTATGCGCTACGTCCACTATATGTATTTATTTTGTATTTTATGTGGTAATAAATACTAAATACCTAACTCATATATACACAAAATTTAATTTTAATTTGTTTGAACTGCGTTGATCAAAGTGGAAATATGAAAATTGTTAACTGGGATACAAATCAAATTATTGATGACGATTTATCACTTAATTACCATGCATCCTCCGGAAATAATTGCATCATCACCATATATAGAGGGTCCGCCAGGTTATCATTATATAATACAATAGATTGGCGCTAATTGCTAGAGTTCAAAATCAGGTTATAAAATACTTTTACCATTTGTATCAACATTACCTTTCCTTTGTTCACACTTTTGATTCCTGCAGAGTATCTCAGTTAATACAAATACAGTTTGTCTTTTGTTGCAGGTAGAGATTGGAGAACTGTTCCATTTCAGGAATCGGTAAGTATATGTATATTTATTAAATATTTACTTGATTATAAAGGTTATTTTTAGCTATTAAGTTTCTTAAATTAAGGGAAGGCATAGGTGAAATTTAGGCAAAAATGTGACAAAAATGCGATTCTCAAAGACCAAGGACACCAGAATAAAATTATGTGACACGTTTCCTTATTAAGATGAAATAAATGGCAGGAATTTTTTTCAACGTGATTTTCTTTAATTTTCGACGTGTGGAACCATTTATATATATCAATTAATTAAATTGATTAAAATTACAATATCTCCAAAACCATCAAAGCTAGATGAAAGAGATTTTGCACAATGTAACTGACATATAAAAGTAGCATGTGATAAAAATTTCAGCTCAATAGATTGAAAACTGTAAGATTTAGTAATTTCACCTATGCCTTTGTGCAAAATCTCTTTTATCTAGCTTTGATGGATTTGGAGATATTGTAATTTTAATCAATTTAATTAATTAATATATAAATGGTTCCACACGTCGAAAATTAAAGAAAATCACGTTGAAAAAAATGCCTGTCATTTATTTCATCTTAATAAGGAAACGTGTCACATTTTATTCTGGTGTCCTTGGTCTTTGAGAATCGCATTTTTGTCACATTTTTGCCAACATTTCACCTATGCCTTCCCTTAAGGGGGTGGTGAAATAATGCTGAAAAATTGAGAAAATTTATTTTTTTCTTTCTATCATTGCAATTATATTTGAGACTATTTTAAGGGATTAGGTACAGCTTACAACAGTAAAAGTTTGGAAATATTCAACTTTTTTTCCTCCATTACTGTATATTGTACAATAATGAAAATTAGTATGTGTAAAACAGTGTTCTTCTGCTGTAGAAAAAAAATATTTTTACTATTTAAAAAAATATTTATTTATTTATTTATTTATTTATTTATTATTTATTATTTTTTTTAAATTCAGTTCACTGTGCAGTGATGAAGCATTTCCCACATAACTCAAAAACTATCCAACATTCTGTGATAAAATTTTTTGTGTGTATTTATGCATGTCATATCTACAATATGATGCAAGATCACTTCTCTGTCTTTGATAGATTATGTGAAAAAAAAAATAAATTCTTTAACAAATATGGTCAAATATTAGTATCTTCTTCTAACACAAAATAAAAAAATATATTATTTATTAAGGAATGTAGTTGTAACAGCATGATATTGTAAACATGTGTTTCAGCAATAAAATAAAGAGAGAGAACATGAAGTTAACAAGTTTGTGAGTTATGAGGGAAAAGCTTCATCACTGCACAGTGAACTATCACCATTATGAATTTTGAAAAAAAAAAAAAAATATATATATATAGAAATAATTGTTTTAAATCGTAAAAATATATATTTTTTCATATAGCAGAAGGATAGTGTTTTACACATACCAATTTTCATTGCTGTACAAGGTACAGTAATGAAGAAAAAAAAATGTTGAATATTTACAAACGTTTTACTGCTGTAAGATGTACCTAACCTCTTAAATGATGTAGCCATATAATCAAATTTGGCCAAACATACAGTCCTGAGTGAGTTGATAGAAATGTTTGTTTGTCCGTTTAACGCTGTTTTCTCGACTTAAACATTTTAAACAATTTATTGAATAGAAAAAGCTCCTTGCACAACCGTTATTGTCAGTTTGGTGTGAAATTCCCACAGACGCCAATTAAATGTTGATAAATAGAATTTAATTAGCATTTATGTGAAGTATTAATATTAAGTTCCTTTCGGGCATATTCAACACTGCACTTAGATTAAAATATGTTGTAGATAGTGATAAGTTCATACAATTTAAACATTTAGTGTTACTCTTTATATACTGTAGATAGAGCTCAAAAAGATAATTTTTATTCCCGTGACTATTTTCAAGTTCTTGAGCAAATATGAACTAAATTTTTTTAAAACTTTGTTAGTGACGTCAATATAAAATGTGCTTAAAATTCTAATTTAAAAACTTAGCTCTAATGGCACCAAATTTTGTACAGATGATGGTATTTTATGCCTGTTTATGTAGTTTAAATTTAGCAAATTTTGGTACGAAAATTATGAAAGTTTTAAACTCATATAGGGCCTAAATGTCCCCTTAAGGTTTACTCTGTAAATAACGATATGCATAAAAGGTAAAATTTGGTAAATTGTGATATGAGTAATATTGTGATAGTTCTTTTTGAGAATTTATTACAATTTTATTGAGTTAGAGGAAGATTGGTTTTTTGGGTCAACGTATTAAAGGAATGTTCGTGAAGAACTTGCTGCACAAAACGGGTCCTTCTCTCGCTCAGTAAAATTGTAAAAAATTCTAAAAAATAACTACCACAATATTACTCCTATCACAATATTATCACCTTTACCCTATACTTGATTGCAAGAGCCATATTGTTCACATTCAGAATAAAATATATTAACCACATAAATCTCGCTGAGATACAGACAGTGAAATTTGGATGTAGCCTATGAAACCAAAAATTTACTTCGAACTATTTATCCCTGACCATTGAATTATGTGTAATCTGCCATCTCTGTGATGTGATTTTCAGTATTACAAAGTATTAGTGGCGCATGCCTGTTACGAGAACATGACGGACGGCTGAGCTAAATGGAGGCCTCTTGTATTTGCAGTAGTGAATTATTTGTTGGTAAATGATTGCTGAATAATTAAGTGGAGCATTTAAACTAGTGAAACACATCAACCAAGCTGAAATATACATTAACTTCAAGAGAATAGTATTCATGATATTGTACTAATTTTCTGTAAAAGGACTGAACGAACGAGACAAAATCAGACTCGCATTTTAGGAATGTAATAACATAAATATATGATCTATCACTTAAAAAAACTGTAACTATTTTCACTGAAACACCAGCTACAGTATTCTGTATGAACATTCCTGCCTGTTACCTGTACATCAGTGATGGACAGATTCCTACACTGCGTACATGCACTACGCAATACTGGAATTGGCGTCATATTTCATGTTCGAGAAACCGGTTCTCAGCCAAAAATTCAGTTTTTTTTAGGTAAGGTAAAGCAAACGATACGTCTGCTTTAAGACAATATCGCTTGACTCGTGTAATGTGTTTACTCAGCGCAGATTTCCCAGTTTTCTGAAAGATATGGTCCACTGATTTAAGTTAGAAAGTGAGTACCGGTAGTGAATAGTTGGTAATTTTCGAGAATACGAACAATGGTGACTGCGTGCGTGGTCTGTTGGTCAGCATGCTGGCCGGGTCCCGCGTTCGATTCCTGAGATTGGCTCTCGGTGAATTCTTCTTGAAAAAGAAAAACTGTCTGGGTGTCAAGAGTCTGGAAATTTATATGAATGTGAGTGTGATTGTGAGTGTACCGGATTAATATGAATTTAGCCAGTCTCCAAAAATATAAAATACGTACAATATGTGAGGCGTGTAGTTGCAAAATCAGATACATCACTTTTTTTTAGAAAATGGGTTAATGTTATATTTCACATCTTCATATGATTCTACGGGGACATCATTTTATTTTTACTAACATTTTTAATATTAAATTGCCTATACCTCTGGATCAACGCCGTTTGCTATCCCCTTCCACGACTGGAGTTCGATGATACTGACGTAATATACAAACAAATCACTTTACTAGGTATGGGAGGGAAGAAAAGTAGTTCATCCATTTATGTAAACTAGGAAATATTGCGCTTTTGAGCTTAATCGTTTTCATTAGGTTTTTTTTTTAATCAAAATACAGTACAGTATTAACAATGAGTGTTTTTACTCACGAACTGAGCTGTCCATGTGGACGTATTCATTATGCAGTGTATATTATGCTGTCTACAACACATTAGCGTACAATATAGAGAATGAAGTTAAATTGAAAAATAATCATAATATGCATATTTAAACACATTTCGATGCAGGCTTCAGTTCTAATGTGCATATTATCGCACTATAGCATATTGTACTTAATTCCAATTACCAGTTCTTCGTACTAGTAACTCATGTTGAAATAATTCTGTACCTGCTCTATAAAAGAGTACCTTACGTACTGTAAATTAGTCTTCACTTCTGCCCAAAAAGATAAAATTACTCAGACATACTATCTACTGTTCGTCCAAGTGGTTATATCGCAGGGTCGTAGAAAGGAGGGAAATCACGTGACAGTTAATTACTTAACGAGGCCCTTTTATTTAAGTTATTTTAAACAGTTGTATAATATTACGTAGACGTCCAATTCCTAACAGAAATTAATGTTCTCAGAAAAGAGCTAAGACAGCCTAGCCACTAGCTGGCGAATAAAAGCTGGTTGGGGAAACCGGGATATGACGTAGGCAAATGGACGACAGTACCTGTGCGATAATGATTCAATATTGAAAGCTCTTTCGTCACTGGAAAATGCGAACATATTTTTGGAACGTACTGTGGCTACTATGACTGTATATGCGGTCTTGGATCTGTGTGGAAGACGGTTGAACGGGTGGGAGTGAAGTACATTCAAAAACTCAGGTACAATAAAAATTGAAGTAAAAATAAAATGATGTCCCTGTACAACTGCTATAGAACTGTTATGCTCCAAAGCCAGATACATCACATGGATTTGTATGATGAAAGAATAGTATTGGTTGCAAATCTTTGGTTCCTTGCAAACGTTTTTCCTTCATACCGAAAAATTATGTTTTAGTGACGTATCTTATTTTGCAACTAAACCCCTCATATCAGGAATGTCGTTGGGCAGTAACTTGAACACGTTTCAGCGTCACATTGTTGACGAGTAACTCCATCAGTTGGCACAACCATAGAGCACTAATAGATGCTAAAGAGTTATCAACGAAAAAAGAAACGAACGATGGTGTGCTAAATTATTTTAAATAATTTTTCGTTTAAATATACTAACTGAAATGCATATATAAAAGGAGTGTTTCTTCATAATATGATGTCAAAGTGAACACACATAAACTTGTGTTCTGTTGATCTAAAGTACAGTTCTTATTTTCAATCTTTAAACACTGTGTTACGCAGATAGGGTGACCAGACGTCCCGATTGTAAAGGGATTGTCCCTTTTTAAGCCTTTTGTCCCCTGTTCCGAGAAAAGTATGCTCGGGACGCCAAATGTCCCGTTTGTTTAATTGCGTCTCGTTTCCCTAAATTATTGTTAAAATATTTTTTTCTTTTATTTTATTTAATAATCACGTAAAACATTGATGTTTATTGATTATACTATTTCCATCAGATGTCACCGCAATGAATTCAATAAAGACCATGTTAATTATAAAACGTCATTTAAAAATGTGTCTTGCATGGACTTCTATAGGAAAGGTCTAGAAAAAATTTACTTATCAAAGAAATATGATGCTGATTGTACAGTTGATCTTCATGGAGAATTTTAAAATAGTTAAATGTTAGTACGAGGCAAAAAATGTTGTTATGAAACAAGTTCAGAATACAGTGATATGCACATAATGTAAGGTCCAATTAATCTGGAGTATTTTTAAACAGATAATTCAACCTAATTAATCCAGACTAGTAATATAAATGATTGTTAACAATGATGTAAGCCAACTATCCATGCTACTCTATTATGTACTTGTATAATTATAATTATAGCCTAGTTATAGTAAACAGTGTAGTATTTATTACTTTAAAATAAATAAAACTGGACCTTATTGCACACTGATATTATATAAACACAAGTAATAATAAATGTTTAGATAAAATATTCATTCATGTCAACTTTAATAAGTATCCCGGTTGTTTTATTTTGGAAATCTGGCCACCCTATTTTAGTCTGAAACAGGTTTGGTGAAGAAGTTTGCATGAAAATGAAAAATGTAAAAGCTAAATTTGTCCTGCGAAAGAATATATGAATAAAAATTCTGTTATTAAACGTTGATCACAAAATATGCTTCATATTTTTATATGATTTAGGTTTCTTATACGTCAGTTGGTGTTTATATAATAGTCATGAAATTTAGATAAGGGCACAAATAGCCATAGTAGCTGACGCGCCCTTTTTAAACCTCACTAACTGTAATAGCACAGTCTACACTTGTTTTTTTTTTTAAGATGAGACATGACAGGAGCGTTGCTATCGAAAAAAACAACTGAATGTCACATAGCGTGGTAGGCCTGTTGCTATGGTAACAACGTTACTCATCAAAGAAATATGATGCCAAACTTACCGTTCTCACGTAGAAAGTGCTTAATAGCTCTCTTGGCGACATTTATTGTGCACACAATGTTAGCATTGGTACGTTTCCTCTTTGATTCTCTGTCGATTTTTGTATTGTTTTCTTACCTTCGCGTCAATTGTCAATGAATATTTTAACTTCAATTGCTAGCTTCCATCAGCTGGCAGCGTGGTAGTCCATATTGGCAACATAGCACTGTAGTTCCAAGCTCGGCCGCTTGACTGTCATGTCCCATCTTAAAAAAAACAGGTACAGTACATACAGTCACGAAGCTCAATACGTAGGGAATATGCTTCTAATGACAGTTGAAATTTAGTTGCTAGCCACTAGGATCGCTACTATCGCACAATCTATTCACAGTCTAGTATATACAGTCATGAAGCTCAATACGTAGTAAATATGCATCCATAGATAGTTGCTAACCACTGGGATCGCTACTATCGCCTCATTACAGACAATGCGAAATAGTATCTGCACAGTCTATTGTTCCTAGTACCTACATAAATTCAAGCTTCGTGACTGTATATACTAGACTGTGGTATATTGTTTATAGTACTCTCAGTTGCTAACCGCTTGGAGCATTGTATCGCGAGAAAAGCAAAAAATCACCTCAAGTTTCGTGACTGTATGTATTAGACTGTGATAACAGTCTGATCGGAGGTGTCTATCAACCACAGGCGCCGACTTTGAGGGAGTACAAGACACTTTCTGTCCCCTCAACTTATAAAGCTAGGGGCGTTAACTCCAAATAAAATTAATAGAGGGGCGCCTCAAATAATTATAAGAGAGATTCCTCTTGTTAAAAAAAGTAATTAATTTGTTTCCAGGACTGTACAGTTTGATCCAGGGTTTATAGTATAGGCACTGATTTCTTTGAAATATTCGGGGGGGGGGCAGCACTCTACAAAAAAAAAAGCCCGATAAAATTTTAATTGATCCTTCAGGCAAAATTGCTCTTAAAATTACAGAAAATAATATCGTCTGATTTTTGGAACAGAAAATTCAGGCGAGCCATTTTTTCCTAAAACTGTACAATTTTCTAAATGTTACAAAAAAAAGTCATTTTTTAAATAACTGTAACTTCAGGTGTACCCCAAGGATCCAATCTTGGTCCCTTGTTCTTTTTACTTTATATCAATGACTTACCTAAACAGATTTTGCACTCTAAATGTTTAGTATATGCTGATGATATTGTATAAAGTCATTGACAAACAACAAGATGTTTTTGATCTACAGCATGATTTGGACAGACTGTATAGATGGAGTATCGATAATTTTCTAATGTTAAATCTTAATAAATGTTGCTTTATGACGTATTCTAAAAATAAGACAGTTGCTCAAAACTCGTATGAAATTAATGATGTGAAGTTACCTAGAGTAGAATAATTTAACTTATGTTTTAAAATGCACTTAAATCACGTGGTAATTGAAGTATATAGAAAATTAGGATTTATAATCAGAAATACATAAGAATTAAAAAATATAAATACTATTGATACTCTATATAAAAACTCTAGTTAGGAGTAAGCTAGAGTATGCGTCTGTAATATGATAACCTCAGTTCCAGTCCCATCAGATGCAAATATAAAGGATACAGAAAAGATTTTTACGTTATTAATATTTAAAAAAAAACAAACATCACGTGTCGTCTTATGACAAGCAAATTTCATACAATCAGTTACTTTTTTAATTTAATTATAAAACTTTAAAATCTCGACGATTAATAAATAGTCGAATTTTACTCTATAAGCCTGTAACGGTGTATTGAATAACTGTGATTTTCTTAAGTTCCTTCAGTTCCGTGTAAAAGAAACAGAATCATGTCATAGGCAATCTTTTGTTATTCCCATTCCTAGAACTGTTTTCTTCAAGAACTCTCCATTGTTTGTTACGTGTAATACTTACAACTCTCTGTCTTTAAACTGTGATTCTCAATTAGATTTCAGTTTAACAGTTGAAAAATTTCATACAATCTTAAAAGGAATTGTATTTCCTTAGATGTTTAAATTATGAAGAAGTGTATTATAATGTTTACTCCAGTTTTTAAATAATTTTGCATAATTATATTGACTTTTGGCACTATATTAACTGCAATATTATATTCTAGCATCTATTACCGTTATGTATTTTCTTTCTTTCGTTTGTATTGTTTGTTTTGTTTTTTTATTATTATTATTATTATTATTATTATTATTATTATTATTATTATTATTATTATTATTATTATGTATTTTGTGTATGTATCTATGTAAGCCACCTGTAATTGGAAGCCTGCTTCTGTTGGTGGTGCATTTAAATAAATAAAATAAAATATAATAGTACATTATGCAACGAGCCTATAATGATAGTAATTAAGACGCAAGTATGGATATTTATGAAACGAGCGCAAGCGAGTTTCATAATATTCATACGAGCGTCTTAATTACTATTATTGGCAAGTTTCATACGACTTTTTATGCTCGACCATATTTCTAACTTGGAATTATTCAGATGTATACATTTTATTTGTATCTGACAAGATCAGAAGTGACCTTGTTCTAGGTCTTGAATTGTGAGATGTGCTCAGACGCGAAAGTATTGATTTTTTCCGAGGAACAATAATGTCATTGACCTTGTGTAATCCCGTTAAACTTGATATAACCTTGATTATTGAATTCGACATTGAAAAACTAAATGACAAATTGAATTTATTTGAATATTATTTACAATTAACGCTAATTATTATAGTAACAGAACATACCTTCTGCGACAGTATTGGATTTCCAACCTCCGTGACTTTTCGCTAATTCTCTTTCGATTGCATATCCGAGAATAATCGATACTTGCGGTTTTATAACGGTACAAAGCTGACTTGTTATTGGCTGAACACCTGTAAGCTGAGTTGTCATTGGCTGAAAACACCTGTATTTTAATGAGAAGGTGTACTTTAATGACATGCATTAAAGGACTGCAACCAGGTGTATAATTACTACATTTGGGCATGGTCGAGCATAAAAGTTATTTTTTAAATAACTATAATATAAATTTATGTAAGTTATAATGTTCAATTTCTTTTTTCTGATTTCAGACTTGCAAGTTTCATGTTACGCTCCGAGGATTCCAAGTGAAAACTGTTCTCTCATCGAATGCGGTGTACTACGTCATTACTAATTACTTATTACTACAACCTAAATGAGGAAATTCTTAAAAACTTATTAATAATAATTGTTATCTTTTAGCTATAAAGAAAAAAACTGCCTGCCGCTTGCCTCACTTCCAAATATTTACTTGCAAGAAACAGTTACTACTAAGAAAAAGTCAAGGTCAATGGTTAACATACATTAAACGTTTAAGAAAAGAAAATGGTTATTTACCATTGCATTGCCGCTACTGCTGTTGTTAATGGAACTATTATGTAGGAAATAATAATAGAAAATGCTTCCTTTGGCCATCTGTAAAAATTCTACCTTCCTGCTTAAATAAGGCAATGAATTTAATAAAAGAATGTAATAGATCCCTTTGTTTTTTTTAATTATTTCTAGGGTTATAGGTTTCATTTTTTTTTATTCAGTGTTCTCATGTCATACACAGGGTGAATATTAACTATTGGGACAAACTTCAGGAAGTGATTCCTGACAGAAAAACGAACAAAAATTTTCATCTGAACATGTCCGGAAATACATGTGTTCCATGTAAGACGGCAACACTGTTCTTCATGATGTTACTTCCCTAGTAAAAGTACTAGTCAGGTTCGTATCAATGTTTGGGCTGGGATTATTGGTGACCACCTACTTGGACCAGGTATCCGTGATTCCTGCAGATCAGTTTGCCTTCCTTGCTGGAAGACATGTGACTGGCAGTACGACAAGTCATGTGGCTGGTGCATGATGGAGCTCTTCAACTTTTTCCCGGGAGATGGATCGGACGAGGTCCTGTTGCATGGCCCTCCCGGTCACCGGACTTAAGCTTACATGGTTTTTGCTTGTTAGGGCACCTGAAAAGTGTCGTCTATGCTGAGCCAGTTCCTGATGTGCAGATACTTGAACAACGTGTGAATGCAGCCTGTGATACTGTTCGGATATAAGCTGGAACATTCTAATGGATACTTCAATCCATATGCGACGCGTGGGTGTTAGCATTGAGACTCATGGGGGTACTTCGAACGCCTACTCTATAGTCGGAAATGAAATGGCTAGTATCGTGCAATGGAATAGAATGTAATTATGCTGTATTCCGGATTTTCTATGCATTTCCGGACATACGTTCACGTAGGGTGACCATACGTCCCGATTAATCGAGATTGTCCCGTTTTTTAGCATTGAAAAACCTGTTCGGACTTTTTCTTTCAATAAATAGGATTTTGTCCTAATTTTTTGCGTAAGTTTGCAAGTTATAAAATTTTTACAAGTATGCCGATAAATTTTACCTATAATACTTGCATACTGTCGACATGAAAGATATTTCTCTATGCTATAGATTGTGTCTATTAATGATGGAAATATTTAGGTTGGTACTACCTGTTTTATTTATCGATAGAACGATAATATTCGAGACTTTTTACCGTTCTTTTGTCCAGTTGTCACATTCAGCTAGGGTTTTAATGAATTTAATGCGTGTTTATATTGAATATTAGAAATGTGTTTTACTCCTTATAACAATGCCAAAGAGTCAATGCAAATTTACAGAAGAGCTTGAAAAGAAATGTCCTTGTTTTAAAGCTACGGCAAATAACTATTCAGCTGAATATAACTTCAGTGATTTGGATTCATATTTGCTATCAACACCTGAGTTGCTGAATGCAATAGCAACTTCTGCCAAGTATGACTAGAGTAAAGAAAGTAAATAAACCCCTTTAGAAACCTAATTTCTGACTTGAGCTAAATATTAATGAATTTGAAAGTGCATTTAATTTCTTCTTATTGCTATAATACTATTTTAACAAGTATAACTTGGAATTATTAACATTTGTTCCTTCTTCTAGTGTTATTTACGTTTCATTTTGATATTATATATATATATATTCGTCTTATGGTTAAATGTAAATGAAATACTGGATTTTAGAAAAACATGGTATCCCACTTTTTCCCTGAAGAAAGTGATCAAAGCCCCACTTTCATTCAAAGGAACTATGGTCACCCTATGTTCACATGAACTTTTATGTTCCTTTTCCTGTCAGGAATTACTTTTTGTAGTTTGTCCCTATAGTTAATATTCATCCTCTATAGAAGCACATTCAGGTATTTATACAATTGAGAATATTATATTTCACTCCAAATATCCAAATAAAATTAATGTATTTTAAATATTCTGACATGAGACATTACTTTCGTATTTCTTAATTTGCATTATCCATAATTTAAAACATATAAATTCAAAAAGATAATTCGAAGATTGCTTACTATATGTTTATATTAATTGGCTACAAGATTCTTTACCCATAACCTCACAATTTTTAATTCATAGCCCAGTTTAAGTAGCCAGGTACATTTTTGAAACAGTGCTGTATACTCATATTTTTAGTGAGAGCTTATTTGCTTTCCAAAGACGTAAATTACATATAAATATATACAAAATGATATACAACCAAGATATGTACAAGTAAACCTATAAATGATGAAACGAGAAGAGAGGTTCCAAAAATAACGTCATTAAAGTTATATAATCTTCCCTTAATTATCTGGTGCATTACGACAGGAATTAGATATCAACATTAGATTTACTGTAAAAATTTGTTGATTGGTAGAAATCTCACATCATTTATCAGCATGAAATTCAAGTATTAGTAATATTTTAAATTATTACAAGATTTCCGCCATATGTAGCATCACTCCAAGGATTGAGTGATGATTATGTACCAGATGATTAACTTCCTATAAAAGTAAGATGCAGAAGAGACTTTTTTTAAGCCATTATGATATAATTTTCTGTTCTTTGTAGGGATGATGGTGGTGAGTTAGGATACTTGCTGTGAGATAAAACAATGTCAATTATATACACCCATATATTTGTCAATCAAGTTTAATGACGTCATTTATTGTAACTCTCACCTTCTGCGAGCTAACTAATCATATCTATGTACATACTGAATGTCTGTGTTTTCATTTGTACATAATGGTAATATTATTCTGAGTTATTAATAAAGAAAAATAATGGACGCTGCCGTACTGAAACATCATTCTAATGAAAATTTGAATTAAAACCAATGTACATTTTGTAATGCTCATAGATTTCATAATTTAAAGAAAATATAATTCAATACTATGTAAAGCTACAATAATTATATGTTATGTAATGTGTAAAAATTGTATAGCATGGGATGCATGATTTGTCAATGACTGGAAGAAAATGAAGACAGAATGGTGTGAAAATGTTTGTAAAGTAATATATAAGGCCTCTTGGAATAATTAATACCCCATTTTGCACAGCAAAGAATAACTGGAATTTTTTCTTAAACAGTTGAACTCCGATTCATTCAATTTGTAGTGAACTTGGAGTTGAATTAACTTAGAAATTGTATTGTATTCTAATCACCTAATTTTTCGTATGACCTAGGAAAGAAACACACACTAATATTAGGATATTTTGCTATTTTTTTTTCACAAATTCACTTCAGATCTAAAGTAAATATTCCATATATAGATCTGTACTAAATTTAATCATTTCAGAATATGAGTTCCATAACTTACTGGACTAAGAAAAATGTAATATAATTTTCTCCAGCTATATTTGCACGTGCATCTGGGGAAAATTCAAATAGTCCCTGCAATTCATATCCTTCGATACTTATTTTTTTAAATGCCCTTAATCATATACATGGTTAACGATTTTATTTCAGTTTACACATGCAGCGTTGTAATGCTTTGTGAATCGTGTGAATCTTATTATAGAAATCGTTATATTTTTGCGAAATTACAACTCTTTTTTGCACTAAGTACAGTTTCGGCAACTTAATGATTTTCAAATGAAAATACGAAGAAGTAATATTCTTTTACATATTGGAACATTTTGATAAACAGTAATATGGAATTACCTAAGAATATGTTCACATTTAGTTACGAATTTTGTTTAGAATAATATCATACATTGAGTTTAAGGGGTGATTAACTGCCTTATACCGGCTAATGTTAAATTTCCTTATTTTATGTCCCATTGGCTCAGGAATTATTGAAGACATAATAATTAAATTTTTACAGGATAAAGACACAAGGTTTCTAAGAAATCTGAAGTAGATTTATTAAGAAATATGAGCTGTAAAAAAGATTTTAATTTTTTAAGTAATGTTGATTTTATTTTGTTATTTTAATGCAAATGCCCCACCTTCTCAGGAACTATAAATTGTTTAAGGATGACATTTTAAACAAACGTTGAAAAGAATACAGTAATGAAATGTACTCACATTGAGTGGTGTATGACTATTTCTTTGATCAGAAAAAAATACACAAAATATAACGAAATAAAATGAACATTATTTAAAAAAAAATTAAAACTTTTTTGTAACTTGTATTTCTTGACAAATCTGCGTCAATTTTCTTATAAACTGTATATCTTTATCCTGTAAAAATTTAAGCACAGTATCTTCAATAGTTTCTGAGATACTGGATCATTAATTATCCATATTTAACAAGGTAGTTAATCTTCCCTGAAAATTAAAGTACGACGTAGAAATGTTTGTTTATCTAACTCTATAACCATTTTAAATACTTTAAGATCTTCATTGTTGTATTTGAAAAGGATTAGGCATTGTTATACTGTATCAGAATTTCTGTATCGCCCTGTACGTGATATAATCTGACGAGCAGTAGATCAATTCATTTCAATTCGTAAGAAATCAACGAGCATTACAGCGCAAACATTTTAAAGGTATTGAAATTGATTTAAATCGTGTTGTCATTTTTGTTTCCGATTACGCGTACAATTCATTTGTTTCTATTGTCACGTGGCGTGTAAAGGAAAAGTTGACGTTTGCAAAAAAAAGGTTGTTTTATGTCGCATACAACTGTACTAAATGAGGTGTGCAAAACCAAAAAATATTATTTAAGCTTAAAATATAATATGTAATTTTCATTTTCAGTTATGTAATTATTTTTTTTTCCGTTGATTATAATGAATTTTACATGTTATTAATCATTCTGGATAAAGAAATTATGATGGAAGTTTCTAGTAGCTTGAAATACGATTATTGAATATCACTCCCAAAATTTTCAGTCAGATATTGTATCATGTAGCGTGTATATTCCTCTGTATGCGTTATTGAAATGCCTAGAGTTTTTAATAATTATGTTATTATGTTGACACCGGATATTACTGAAGAACTGCATGGGCTTAAAAGTTATGTTCCAAATGGCTAAAATATGTATAAAAAGGAGTAATATGGAGGAATTTAATCCCAAGTGATTCAAACTGTAAATAAATATTAAGATACTCGTTTACGTATTGTCTTTAATGGTGCTTTTTGTTGTGAATTTGTGTTTATACTACAGAATTTGATTTTATACATTCAAGAAAGAAAACAATTGTAAGTGACTGGTCATATCGTTTCTGTCTAGGCAACATAAATAAATTCAGAATTGCTGACTTACCGTGTTGCTTTGTAAGATCCTTTTCTAACATTATATTTCTGACTTTCTTCCTGGTAAACTGCATGAAGGTATACCGTCTTAATTTTCATGGAATGTGCACACTTGAGTTCACGTTTCTGAAATAATACAATGATTTCTAAATATTGTATGTAGAACTGTGTCAGATTGATGAGGTATTTAAAATGTATACTGGTGAAAGGAACATTCAACGTACTTCTAAAGCGGGGAATGGTATTCCCATCAAATCACTATGCATACACCAAGAGATTTAAAGTAAAAAAATATGATTACTAGTTTTCGTAGTGACAATATAGCTTTGAGTTCCGAGAAAGATTTTAAAATAGTATCTCGAAGTTTTACGTGAGATTAAAATTTTCAAAATGATATATGTAAGACTTATTTTAAGTTACAACAAAAGGCAAAAGACAACAATTTACATACCGTAAAACGGGGTGAATAGGGACGCAGGGGTTAATAGGGACGAACTTTCACAATTTTTTATTTCTTTGTCTCTAAGAGCAAATATAATAATAAGGTAGGTGTCCCTGATATGGCCATGCTAAGGTTTGAGAATTTTTCAGCCGCCATTTTGAAAAAAAATGTAAACCGCTTTTTTCTTACTCGTTCTCAGTCTAATGGACTTTCTTAAAACAATTTCCTTTCCCCATAAAAATAGCTTTAATCGTACAAAAAGTCCCAAATTCCAAAAGTCTACCTAGTGGCCATATCAGGAACATGTGCACATGATATGGCCACCCTTGTTCCATATTCTACAAATCGTGATTGTTTTCAGTTTGATAGCGCAGTTGTGTTAAAATTAAATAATTTTGGTGTAAAATAAATAAAAATGACACTTAATAATCTTTTTTTATAATTCAAAAGTGTAGTCAAAACAGGTTTTTGCATAAAAATTAAGTTGTTTTTCTTAAAATACAAAATTTTGGCATAATCCCAGCTATGAGGCATATAAATTTGTCAGGTGAAAAAATAAAAGCCCCCCTCGCGTATGTGGTACCTAAGAGGTTACGTCCAATTTCGGCTTCCCCTTCAAAATTTTCTAGAGCTCCTTCAGGGGAGCAGCGTAACCCGGAGTGAGACTAGTGGCCAACAGGCTTGGAGCTCACATATTTAGTTTTGTACAACCCCCAACCCCTTGCAAGGACGCGTTTTGCGTACCTTTTAAATTTTCCTCCCAATTCTCCTTCGATTTTTCGATTTTTCGATTTTTCGAATAAAAGTGAAATGAACTTGATATGGCCATGGTGCATTTGATATGGCCATATCAGGAGCAGGTAGGCTTTCACGAAAATCGTTTGATTATGAACAACTCGTAAAAGATACGCCATCAACTACAACACCAATCAACAGAACATTAAAAACTGAATGGAGTACGATGGTTTTCATGAAACAAGTCTTTGAAAAATATGCATAAAACAAAGGAGACTTACCAGAGAAAAATAAGAAGAGGTCACATGAAAACCGAAAAACAGGCAACTGACGCCATATTGATCAACCTGACTGGATGGAAAACGATCAAGTGACATACCAGGATGCCCTTTCACTGGAAGCTGCTGCAATGTAGCGGATTTTTTGGTTAACTAACTCACAATAGGGGGGTGGCCATATCAGGAACATGGCCATAACAGGAGCACCCACCTTAATAGTGCTTATTTGTTTACTCGTTATGAATAAAAACATAAACACTCTTATTATTATGTTTACTCTTTGTCACAAAGAAGTAAATAATAGTAAAAATTCGTCCCGATTCACCCCTGCGTCCCTATTTACCCCATTTTACGTTATAGTTTTAATTGATGATTAGATTTCCTTTTGTTCCAGATAATAAAATAAATACTTTATAGCTTTTCCCGTGTATGAAAATTCTAATCTCCTTTTTAGGAAAATGAATATTTCATAAAAATTTAGAATTTTATTTTTTAGTTAGCATATTTACTTCAGTACTATAATTGCTTCACAATAGAAGTAAATGACCTAGATAACATACATCGCACGCAACATAAAAGTCAGAAGATACTAGTGTAACTCCGATTTCCTTCTGAAAAAAAAATATTTTCATTTTCTTCTTGCATCATATCTTATTCATTGTTTGGAGACCACCGGAAGTAGACCACTTTACGCGATGAGCTCATATATTATGAATTCCATTGCTATATATATATATATATATATATATATATATATATATATATATATATATAGGGTTTTGTACACCCTATTTTTAATTCAAGGCTTAAAACATTCTATTTAAGAAATTTAAAGTTCCACTTTGAAATGCAACTCATAAAAGAAAAGTAATAATTCTCGTGGTTGCTTGGTAACAAAGCTTTAAATATTTAAAATAAAGTAAATTTTTGTGCTATTTCGCACGAGAATCAGTTAGAACCTAACACTCAGTTAAGTGTTAAATACGGATATCTCCGGTTACCGGTTGTACATATTACATTTCCTGCCTAAAGTAACCGGCAACAGGGGATGAGCCGTGAAACACTTGACGAAATAAGATATTTTGGAGCACGCTGTTGTTTTGTATTATGTTTCACTGCCTCAATTATGATGAATCACGTACGTTTTAAGTACTTTTATTTAATTAGTTCTTACTCAAGCCATGTGCTAGGCTATGAGGTAAAAATGCTGAGAAATAATCTTGAATGAAGCTGAGTGGACCCTAAGTAAGAGAATAGGTGAAATACACAGAATAACATTTTCCTCAAAATACAGTAATTGAGGGGATGTTTTTACGTTCTTGTATCACTTACTTCCTAAGTGCTTCCACTAAATCCATGCTCTCTCTCTCTCTCTCTTTTTTTTTTTTTTTTTCCTAGAGCTCAAATCCTTTGAGCAATGAAAGGTAGGCATGCTATAGGAAGAAAAGGATTTCTGTCATAGTATCTCTCTTTTTGCAACGGAAAGCGTATCTGTAGTGTGTGTGTACCAGATATGGAACGGGGGTTCTACTTTGTCAAGTAATAAAATAAGGTATTTAATTTGAGTGGTAAGAAGATCCAGTAATATATCGAGTTGTTGCTCACAGATTTGAGTTCAAATGTCAAAAGCAAGAGTGGTTTAAGTCGCCTGGTTGAATAATTCCGCATTTCACTCTTCTAAGAGTATCATAACATTCACATATAAGTGTTAACCCTTAACTTGACAAAGCTCCGTTTCTCACACTAGTTTATTAAACCGTGTCGGACCGTAAAGAAAACAACTATCGCAATGTCCATATTTTTATGTGTTGTACAATATTATAATGTTGTGCATTTTTTTTCTATTGTTCTATTAAAATTATAGCATATAGGCTATTGACCTTTTGTATCCTATAGGATATATTGTCAATTTAAGGGTTAAAATATTTAAAACTTCAAATTCCCACAACTATGATAAATACAGGGTGATTCAAGAAGATTGTGCAATACTCTAGGATGTGATTTCTGGCATCATTCTGATAAAAAAAGTTCATATAAACATGTCATACTTTTTTTTAATTGAGAGAGTTACGTCCTCCTGAATGTTAAACATAAACGTAGATATGAAGATTTAAGAATTTGAATTATTTACAACAGTGGTTACGTTATTACTCACATGAAAAATCTGTATTAAAGCCTGTTTTCAAAAACCCCACCTTCTGCAGCAATACACGTGAACTGCGCGCGCCGCATTCCCTAACTTCCGTTGTTCGGATCTAAGTAGATACGTTGTATGCAGTGTTGCCAACAGTTGTTCGTATGATCCCGCTAGATGACTTTCGAAAACCCGCGATTTTCTAGCAAATATCTCTAGATTTTAATGTATACTTATTATTCAATAATAATAATAATAATAATAATAATAATAATAATAATAACAACAATAATAATAATAATAATAATAATAATAATAATAATAATAATAATAATAATAATAACAACAATAATAACAATAATAATGATAATAATAACAATAATAATAATGATAATAACAATAATAATAGTAATAATAATAACAATAATAATAGTAATAATAATAATAACAATAATAATAGTAATAATAATAATAACAATAATAATAGTAATAATAATAATAGTAATAATAACAATAATAATAATAATAATAGTAATAATAATAACAATAGTAATAATAATAATAATGATAATTTATTTATTTATTTATTTATTTAGAATATTAATGTGCGAAACAACAGCACAAGGCCAATTACAGTTTAGCACAGGTACAAAACGAAACAAAACAACAAATGATGATGAGAATGAATGATAGAAAATGGCAATGAGATGAAAATACAATCAATACTCAATTGACCAAAATGCAACAAAATAAATAGCACAAATAATATTATTAAAATTAGTTCAGTGAGATAATTAAAATGATGGCAATTAAATAAAATGTATTATAAATGAATTAATGAAACCATATAAATGAAGACAGGAATCATATAATTAATATTGTAAGTTATGCAAATGACGAGAATAGTATGATACATATCTAACAATGGCATAAATAATAAAACTGACATAAAACTCGAAAAGTATATACTACACATTAAATGGATCCAAGTTCAATCCATGCAAATTAGCATATTTAATACATCTGCAGACCGGAGACAGAGATTTAGAATTCCTATTATAAAACAATTTATGAAATCTTAAACCCTTAGCAGGAATACGAAGACTGATATTGCTTATGAAAGATTCACAATCAATATCACCCTTAATGACTTTACAAAAAAATAAATAATCAAGATCCTGACGTCTGGTGAACAAACTACCGCAATTGAAATATTCGCAATTAGTCTCATAGTTATAATCGAAATTTGGTAAAAATCTATAAGAACACAGGGAAATAATTTTTTTTTTAATATTCTCCGATTTAGCCGAGTCAGTGGAAGTAATGGAGTTCCAATAGCATATAATAGCAATAGTAATAGTAATAATAATAACAATAATAATAGTAATAATAATAATAGTAATAATAATAATAACAATAATAATTATTTATTTGTTTATTTATTTATTTATTTATTTATTTATTTATTTATTTAGAATATTAACGTCCAAAAACAACAGACAAGGCCAATTACAGTTTAGCACGATACAAAACAGAACAAAACAACAAATGATGATGAGAATGAATGATAGAAAATGGCAATGATAATAATAGTAATAATAATAACAATAGTACTAATAATAATGATAATCATAATAACAATAATAATAACAATAATAATAGTAATAATAATAGTAATAATAATAATAACAATAATAATAGTAATAATAATAACAATAATAATAATAGTAATAATAACAATAATAATAATAGTAATAATAATAGTAATAATAACAATAATAATAATAATAATAATAATAATAATAATAATAATAATAATAATAATAACAATAATGCTCAAGATAGAGCATCCATCCGCCAATGAAACGACATCCGCCGCCAATGTAACGAATATTGCATACATTTTTCATTGCCAATGTGGCGCTATAAAGCAATTTTGAACACTTTTATCACAGACACAACATATTAAAATTCTTATTGCACTATATATGTTACCGTTAAAACCCAAAATCCGACAAAACCTGTTTGAACTAGCAAAAAGTAATTTTAAAATATAGATAGATAGAAAGCGAATTTTCGTAAGATCTAGAATCAATTGCAGGTTAGGTTTGGTTTGTATAGGTTTTTTTTAGGCTTTTACCAAACAAAAACCTAAACAAACCAAATCTAACCTGACATTGATTTTAGATTATACGAAAACTCACTTTCTATTTTTATTTTGCTTAAACTAGTTTTTACTAGTTGAAATTGGTTTTTACGGATTTCGGGTTTTAACGGTAACATATATAATATGGAATTATCACTACATTAACACATCCATTATTTCACAGAACACACACGTAATTTCGAAAGCCGCTTATAATGCTAATATGAATTTCATTTCAGAAATTTTAAAGATTAAAAACCGCTAGTATTCCCGCTAAGTGGGATAATATAATTTTACCCGCGAGATGGCTATCCAAAAAAGCTAGATTTAGCGGGAAAACCGCTGAATTGGCAACACTGGTTGTATGGTTGTTCAGTTATCTCTAACCGATCCTGATGTCACGAGACTTTGTGTCGCTGCTATCAGCTGTTCTGTAACACATACAGCTCCAAGCGTCCAGAGAGAGAGAGAGAGAGAGTTCACAAGAATGCGCGTTACGGAAGAAAGAAACGTTATTTTATCCGAAACTATTCAAAATCGGACACATGTATTTATGAACTTTTTTCGTCAGAATGATGTCAGAAATCGCATTCTAGAGTATTGCACAATCTTCGTGAATCACCCTGTATATGAAAGACTCAAAAGAAGGTCAGCTAATGATTTCATACCTATTAAGTTCATGACGAGTTGGAATTCAATAGAAAAATCAACTAATTTAATTTTTCGAAAGGCTGATCTTGATTATGTTCTATTAACTATTATTTCACAGAATCATTGCAACGAAGATATTTGCTTTGATAGGTATTTAAGTCGTGTTGAAATTATAGCAATCCAAAATTAATAATTAATTTGTAACAATTGGAGTATAATTAAGGAAGCATTCAAACCAATACTTTTAAAAGCACTAAACAAAAAACAAGTCTTTATATTGGATGCACTGTAATTAATTTTAAAGACATACGCCACTCTTACTTGAAATTGAGATTCCACAAAATAAATGAGACGTTGAAAATATGTCTGTAAACTGGTGTGTGTTTTGTTTGAGAAAGACTTTTACTATGCACATTTAATAATATGAAAACAATTTTTGTAGGTAGTAAATTAGGATGATGTTTTTTCAAAGAACAAAATGTAAGTAATTCTAAATCAGCTTTGTCAAAATTAAAAAAAAAGCAACCGATATCAATTGAAATCTTATTTATTTGTTAATTTATCACGATGCAATGAACTCATTCATTGTCAGTCTTAGGTATCATTGCAGTCATGGAGTACGCTTACGCACATTCTAATTTCAAATTTGTAGAGTAATGATAACTATTGTATTGTAAACCCCGTTGTTGCTAAGAGATTCATTGTTGAAATACAACCATCTTCACATAAAACCTCAGTAGAGTTGAGTTTATTATTGGAAGGAAGAAATGGATTTATCCACAAACTCCAAAATCCTATTGTTTTATCATTAAGCAATCCCGCTTTGCAAATATCCTAAAATTAAGATATCACACCCATTTTTACATACCTTAGAAATGCACGCATAGCACTTAGAAACACTGATAAGTTTACACTACTCGCTTTTCTATTGTTTATGAGTTTCAGATACAAGCATAATAACTGTCTGAGAATATATGACTGATTATAAATATATATCCTAGATACAGTAGTTTTGTCTAAAAAAATTATTTTGCCTTATTAGAAGTAAACAAAAATTTACATTTCTTAAAATATTTATTTTAAAACATAAGTTTATGTGAATGTATTTACATAAAACTAAGGTATTAAATGACTGAAATTAAGCAATATTTTCTTCAAAGTGCTCAGTACATCAGGGCCCTATTTCATGGAAGTACAAATTACAAATTACAGGCAAGAAAATTTACAGATCTACATATTTTTTACAAATTTTGCTTTTCACAAAGATACTCTTGTAAATTTGTAAGAAGTATAAAATAACAGGTTCCAGGCCATGATATTACAAATTCAGTTGTCATTTGTTTACAGTTTTACAAACTATATGTTACAAATTTACAAATTTTGTAACAAATCCTTACTCTGCTCTTGATATGGGTAAATAACTGAATTGGAGGTTATATTATTTTAAATCCTAAAATTGGGTGAAATGTATTTTGTAAAATAAAAAGAAAACATGTAGGCCTACTCTTCTTCTGGTAATGAAGAAATTGATATTTATCAACATAATCATCGTAGAAAAAACATTTCGATAAAGAATGAATGGTCAATTTAAACGTTTAGTGGAATTTAATCAGAGATTCAGGATAAGTGATGAAAAACTTGAACTGTAACTAAATGATATACTGTCCTTATTGCATTTATTATTCAGGCTGTCGATCAGTTACAGATTCAGGATATGTAGATATTATAAAGATATCAGTGCATAAACAGGTATATAAAAATGATAGACTTATATTGCGTCATATTAATACACCGATAGATCTGAAGAAAATGGGGGAAAAAATCCATAATTATCCCTATTACTAGGTACATCATATTTATTTGGTTTGTTGTAGCTAACATTCTATTCTGTTTTGTATTCATTGTAATGAATATTTATTGATATAGCTTCGACAATTACATTTGAAAAATGTATTATCTTACGTAAACCAAAGCCTATTACATAAATCATGGCCTACGTTATATAAATCACTGTTAGAAATACAGGAACATTTTTAATGTTTTGTGAATGCACATTTTACTGCAATTTATAATTACAGTATCTTCTGCCTGTAAATGTACATTTGTAATTTTTACTTTCGTGAAATAGACCCCGGTTCGTTAGTTTTCTGTGATCATATGTCATTAAAGCTGTCGAGGTAATTTATCAAGTTTTATTCAGAGGAATGGGTACACTGGATTTTTTCTATTGCTGCTATTGAATAAGGGAAACCACAGCCTTTCGAAGATTCACTATATCTTCATTCTTAGGTGAAAAAAGAAATAGGGGTAGGGTATCATACTCGTTAGAGTTGTTAAAAATATACTTAAACTGCTTCACTAACCAACTATTTTCAAGACGGTCCGACAGAATTACTATCAAGAAAAGTCGCATTATATCCCTCAAATGAATTATTATACAATTAAGATTAAATTGAGGCCCTGTATTACCAATATTAAGTTAGCTCCCATTAATTCCGTAGGGTTTGTATTACTGCTGCGCTCTTATGGTTAACATGTCGGCATCATACAATAATAATAATAATTAGAGATGAGCTTAAACGATATTTTCAAGTGTCTGTGGTGACTGTGACAATTAAATATCTGTGACTTTTATCGGTGATTTTGTCACACCGATATTTTATATCGATACGTAGCTTGAATTACATCGATATTTTGTCACACCGATAAAAAATTAGCAGGAAATATTGAAGAGCAGTGAAATATGAATACGATTTCTCTATACACACCACTCATCAGTGATTTATATGGGAAAATCCAACAAAGAAATTATGTACATGTACCATTAACAAATAAATACTTAGCTAACTGAACAGTAACATGTCAAAAGTTAACCTCATGTACCAAGAGGTTATATTATAGATATTGAACCAGTTGGTCATTTTTAAATGTAGTTGGGTATGGACAAATTGAGGTTATATAATTATCCTAATCGTTTTAAAAATTGATCCTTTTTATTGCATATAATATAATTGATAAATTATTTTAAGTCGTGCATTAACATTATAATATTGAGTCACAGAATAAAAATTAATGAAACATAAGTATTCGGAAAAATATCGGAAAATAATTACAAAACAAGACAGTTGTTCAGACAGGATTTTACACAAGATTAAGTACTGGTAACCAATGATGTTATTATTTAAATCGTGTAATAACTACATCATTTATAATAAGATGGGAAAAACTACCGCCAGATTGCTGTTATTGTATCATGCGCACGCGCAAACCTACGACTTAGAGGAGAAAATATCAGTCGCAGAGTACTGAATACGGAGCAGATTTCGATAGCGATATTTTGTCACAGATATTTCGCGTCATCAATCACAGGTTTATCTGTGACAAAAAAATACCTGTGACAAAATATCGGTTTGTGAAATATCGGCCATCTCTAATAATAATAATAATAATAATAATAATAATAATAATAATAAAGCGCACAAATTGTGCATAATTGAGAGTCACTTAGATTGAACAAAGTTAATCACGGATAGCTCCCGATTCCCACAGGCATCATACAATAACGTGCGGTGTGCTTTTAAAACATAATTTTGCCGACCGATTGTTGCTCTGTAGGTTCCACTCTAAGCGTCACGTTGTCACGTCTACTTCCTCAATAAGAATAAGCACTAGTTTGTTATATTGTTAAATGGCTATTATTATTATTATTATTATTATTATTATTATTATTATTATTTCATATACGAGTACGTTGACATTTTTAACTCTTAATAATAACTCTTTTTAATTTGTAATCACATACCTTAATGTTCGTCCTCAGCACAAGACATTGCAACCTCGGTTTTAGTCCACGTGGATTAGACAAGTAGGTGTCATTTAATAATGGAAGCAGCTTATTGGTTGCAATATTGAAATTGAGGCGAGTGATAGGAGCGGCGACATAAGAAATTGAAAACAATAATACAATTAAATTTCAAAGACCTGCCGAATGTTATGCACGAGGCCGCTCAAAGACCTGCCGCATGTTAACCATGAGAGCGCGGCGATAATACAGTAGGTAGGCTGTAAAAATGTCAAGTTTCTAGCTCTCTTATTTTCTGAGAAAAAGCTACATATATTATGTTGTGAATGTTTAACTTCCCAGAAAATGAGCGACAGATTATACATTAGAACTTACGTTTTCAAAAACACAGAATACTAAATATGTTCTGAAAATTCACGACAAAGTCAGCCACTACAGTCGTGAACAATGCCGCCAATTTATGAAACAAACTTTCAGCTATAAAACATGCCAAATCACAACATTCTTTACAATATCGTTTCAGAGAGATATACGAATATATAATTATGAAATTAAAAAGAAGTAGATTGATACGTAAAACGTATTTAGTAATTAAAAGCACAATTACAATAATTATAAACCAAATTACACAGAAAGTTCCAAATAATTATATGGGAGACAAAACAAATTTTGAATTGTTTTCAAATTCAAAATTTGACTCCTGATCTTATTTTAACACTTTAATTTCTATAGTTTTCTATCTGTCGAAGTATGGTATTCTATATTATTTTCATACTGTCTACAATTTTCACTGCTATTATTATTATTATTATTATTATTATTATTATTATTATTATTATTATTATTATTATTATTGTTACTTATTTACTTACTTACAAATGGCTTCTAAGGAACCCGAAGGTTCATTGCCGCCCTCACATAAGCCCGCCATCGGTCCCTATCCTGTGCAAGATTAATCCAGTCTCTATCATCATATCCCACCTCCCTCAAATCCATTTTAATATTATCCTCCCATCTACGTCTCGGCCTCCCTAAAGGTCTTTTTCCCTCCGGTATCCCAACTAACACTCTATATGCATTTCTGGATTCGCCCATACGTGCTACATGCCATGCCCATCTCAAACGTCTGGATTTTAATGTTCCTAATTATGTCAGGTGAAGAATACAATGCGTGCAGTTCTGCGTTGTGTAACTTTCTCCATTCTCCTGTAACTTCATCCCGCTTAGCCCCAAATATTTTCCTAAGCACCTTATTCTCAAACACCCTTAACCTATGTTCCTCTGTCAGAGTGAGAGTCCAAGTTTCACAACCATAAAGAACAACCGGTAATATAACTGTTTTATAAATTCTAATTTTCAGATTTTTTCACAGCAGACTGGATGATAAGAGCTTCTCAACCGAATAATAACACGCATTTCCCATATTTATTCTGCGTTTAATTTCCTCCCGAGTGTCATTTATATTTGTTACTGTTGCTCCAAGATATTTGAATTTTTCCACCTCTTCGAAGGATAAATCTCCAATTTTTATATTTCCATTTCGTACAATATTCTGGTCACGAAACATAATCATATACTTTGTCTTTTCGGGATTTACTTCCAAACCGATCGCTTTACTTGCTTCAAGTAAAATTGTCGTGTTTTCCCTAATCGTTTGTGTATTTTCTCCTAACATATTCACGTCATCTGCATAGACAAGAAGCTGATGTGACCCGTTCAATTCCAAACCCTGCCTGTTATCCTGAACTTTCCTAATGGCATATTCTAGAGCGAAGTTAAAAAGTAAAGGTGGTAGTGCATCTCCCTGCTTTAGCCCGCAGTGAATTGGAAAATCATCAGATAGAAACTGATCTATACGGACTCCGCTGTATGTTTCACTGAGACACATTTTAATTAATCGAACTAGTTTCTTGGGAATACCAAATTCAATAAGAATATCATATAATACTTCCCTCTTAACCGAGTCATATGCCTTTTTGAAATCTATGTATTATTATTATTATTATTATTATTATTATTATTATTATTATTATTATTATTATTATTATTATTATTACAGGAAACCTAATTTCAACGCATTGCTGTCCGTTAGGAAATGCACATGAGAGCTGAACACAGTGAATTTCTTAGCCATGTCTTCTCTGATGATGCCTCTTCCGTGTTTCTGCCATTACGAACCGACATAACTGTAGAAATTTCGTTAAAGGAAAACCTGTATTTGGTTACTGACCTGAAGATGAGCGTAACAGTTCGGGACCGAAAGTGTGGTTGTTTTGAATTCAAAATCTATGCAATTCCTCAGGGATACCATTCCAGAAACATGCATCACCGCCCCACTACGCCAGAGAAGTCAAGGTCTATAATCTATACAGACCAACAGTTTTCAGGGAGGTGGATTGGAAGAGGAGGTTCTATACCATAGCCTCCTAGGTCACCAGAGATTTCTTCATTGATGTTGATCTGCTACTTGTGAATCTGTATCAAAGGAAATGCCGCAAAACGTCTTGAGGGAGTTAAGAATATTGCGGAGACATTATTGTTCGGTCACCAATGGAGCAGATGAAATTTTAAACATCTATGGGTAAGTAAATTTTTTATTCATCGTAATGGTTTAAGAGTCATACATTTATATTTATGTGTCTTGCATTAATAGTAATTGTATTGGACACACCACATAAAAAATTTTAGTTACCATGGCTACCTGGCGCCCGGAATTTGTTTACGAATTCATACATATTATCAACAGTAATCTCACTAGAGGTTTTGATTTATCTAGAGAAAATCAAAACTCGAGTGGGATTTAATTGACTATTACACGATTAGAAGAAAGTATATAAAGATTAGAAGTAACGAAGTACCTTACTCCAATACAATAAAATATTAATTGACTTACGAAAATACAACTGTCTTCAAATTTGTACCATCTCAACATTATAAATATTACGCTAGTAGATGGCATTAGTGTGTTATGGATAGCTGTTTTCTTATCAGTTTTGCCAACTATGGAATCTTCATTGAACTCTGTGGACGGTTACTGGTCAAGAAGGCTTTGTTGATTCAGTTTCATTTTTATTAAAACAGTTGCATTCCACTTCAATTATCCCGATCCCAGTAATCAACGTCACTTGACAGATGATTTTCAATAAATCTTAGTATTAAACAATCTCTGATACGTGACTATTCATAATATCATATAGCAGAAGCTATAACATAACCTAAATAATATAAACGAGTGTTAGAACAGTTTTAATTAGGGATTATGAAATAAAAAAGAAACATTTTAATTAACGACGATGAAATAAAAAATAAACATGAATAATTTTAAAAGAAACAATTATTGAAAGTAGGTACAGTTTTGAAATTTGAATGTTTTAGTGGTTGGTGGTTCAGTTGATGTTATATTGGACGTGTGCGTAAAAGAAGTGAACTCGGTGATGTATATGGTGTATCCCTCAACTTATTCAGGATTTCCGAATGGTGCTCTTCATTTATTTGTAAATAGCGTTTCAGAGAAGATGCATAGCTATGGCCAGTGATCTTTATTAATTCTTGTTCTTGAATGCCAATGTAAGTCATATTTGAAAGTGCTGTGCATCGACTGGAGTGGTTTGTAATTTTCTGTTTTTTGACGTCCAGACCAGTGCAGTTTGAAATGTTGGCAAACAAAGAAACAAATGCTAGGGTAGTGATAAAAATAAACAAATGCTAGGGACGCGATAAAATTAAACAAATGCTAGGGACGCGATAAAATTGTGCGATAAGCAGCCCTGATTGGTTGAAAGACGTCCTTTCGTACCGTTTTATTGGTCAAAAGTAGTGTGACGCAGTAAAAGTGTAATAGTCAACAGTAATCTCACTAGACGTTTTGATTTATCTAGAGAAAATCAAAACTCGAGTGGGATTTAATTGACTATTACACGATTAGAAGAAAGTATGTAAAGATTAGAAGTAACGAAGTACTCCAATACAATAAAATATTAATTGACTTATGAAAATACACCTGTCTTCAAATGTATTATAGTACCATCTCAACATTACAATATTACGCTAGATGCATGCTAGATGGCAGTAGTGAGCAATGCCTTCTCGTCGATAAGTTCTGGATGGCAATGTTACTAGTCAAGAAGGCTTTGTTGATTCAGTTTCATTTTTATTAAAATGCAACATTCCACTTCAATTATCCGAATCCCAGTAATCAACGTCACTTGACAGATGATTTTCAATAAATCTTAGTATTAAACAATCTCTGATACGTGACTATCCATAATATCATATAGCAGAAGCTATAACATAACCTAACTAATATACACAAGTGTTAGAAAAGTTTTAATTAACGACGATGACATAAAAAATAAACATGAATAATTTTAAAAGGAATAATTATTGAATGTACAATTTTCAAATTTGAATGTGGTTGGTGGTTCAATTGATGTTATATTGGACGTGTGCGTAATAGAAGTGGAACTCGTTGATTTAGGTCTACATGGTGTATTCAACTTATTCAGAATTTCCGAATGAATAATTTTAAAATGAATAATTATTGAATGTACAATTTTCAAATTTGAATATGGTTGGTGGTTCAATTGATGTTATATTGGACGTGTGCGTAATAGAAGTGGAACTCGTTGATTTAGGCCTACATGGTGTATTCAACTTATTCAGAATTTCCGAATGAATAATTTTAAAATGAATAATTATTGAATGTACAATTTTCAAATTTGAATATGGTTGGTGGTTCAATTGATGTTATATTGGACGTGTGCGTAATAGAAGTGGAACTCGTTGATTTAGGCCTACATGGTGTATTCAACTTATTCAGGATTTCCGAATGGTGCTCTTCATTTATTTGTAAATCGGATTTCAGAAGATGCATAGGTATGATCAGTGATTTTTATTAATTCTTGTTCTTGCATGCCAATGCACTGGAGTGGTTTGTAATTATATATATATATTTTTTTTTTTTTTTTTTTTTTGACGTCCAGACCAGCGCAGTTTCAAATGTTGGCAAACAAAGAAACAAATGCTAGGGACGCGATAAGATTAAACAAATGCTAGGGACGCGATAAAATTGTGCTATAAGCAGCCATGATTGGTTGAAATACGTCCTTTCGTACCGTTTTATTGGTCAGAAGTAGTATGACGTAGTAAGAGTGTAATAGTCATCAATAACTGATTTTTTTTTAAGTATATCAAATGAAAAATTTTCTCCTTCTTTCCAACAGAATACATATTATTCTTTCCTAATGGAAATGTTGGCTACAAAATACTTCTATTAGAGCACTGATCCCCAAGCGCCTAGCTTTGTATTTTTTTAACACGTTCACTGAACTGCAGATCTGAACTATGTAAGTAGGTTGGATGCCACCGATTCATACATGCCTACACTGTTGCGGGTTGCTTGCAGGCTCTAGGTAACCAAACGCAGGACTCTCCTGATCAGGAAAAGAAAAAGAAATTGGTTGGGTTACAGGGGCGGCCCGTCCTTATGTGCTACAGTGCAATGATAATTTTTGCTCACATAAAGCGTTTGCAATACCATAGTATTTGATCTGCCATTTGACAATTTCCCGTTGTTATGTTCATGACGCATATGGAGTGTTTAGTCTTCGCTCTTCGCTCTTTGGTGCCTCAGGGGGTTCGTTGTGCTACTCAAAACTTACATGAAAATGTAGACAGTTAATGCGCATGTGCGAAGCTGAAATAACTGCTCTTATTGGCTATTTTTACGCGGGGAAGTGCTGTAGTCAGCTTCAGCACAACACAGCTTCGAGATTGCAAAAGTAAAGCGTAAGGAAAGAATGCTTGTTTGTGGAGGAACTCGGAACTATGTACAATGTATTTGGTAATTCAATTGTTCGACTGCTGCTGCCATCTACCAGTTTTTTGAGGTTCCTCCTGAATCAGTCAGCAAGCGACGGAAAATTGAATCCCAGAAAATTGATGCCAAGGAGGTATGTAACCGTATAATTCAGGAAACTACTCATCGTTTCCAGTCTTTAAGCTACCTAGACGCAACAAAATTGTTAAACAGCGAATTTTTTGACAACTTTTTGTATAATTTTCCTGAACGCGAACTTGAAGTTGCTGTCAACAGCTATACTGTACTGAACAAAAGAATGTTAAAGACACAACTTGGAGTTCTATACGGAAGATCCGACTTCCGAAATATAGATGCCTGTTCAATTGTTTCAAAACATAGTCTCCAACTATTCACGGGATCCATTCTGTGAAGTAACGAAGTTGTTAAATATTTTAGTTACAACACCAAAGACCACTGCTGAGCCAGAAAGATGTTTTTCTTGCTTGAAACGCATAAAAACGTTTTTAAGGAACACTATGTCCCAGGATCGCCTCACTTCTCTTGCAATACTGTCAATAGAAAAGAGTATGATGTCCAGGATGGAGGGGTTTAACGTTTAACACCAGGGTAATTGACAAGTTCTGTAGTAGGAAGGAACTCCATATTTCGTCACTAGGCGAGTCCCAAATTAAGATAAATGCATATAAGTATATACAGTAGGCCGATATAGAGATTGTAGCACACTCATTATTTTGACCACCAGCCGCTACTGTTGGGTTACTGGTTAAGAAGAAACTGCCTACTGAAGGATGCACTGGAAGAAATGGTGAACGGAAGAAAAGTTCTTGTCAGAAGAAGCTGTCAGATGACATACAATATTAAGATGTTATACAGAGTGTCCCATTTATCTTGTGCACTTATAACTTTTTTGTTTGTATGTATTTATTCACACTGCAATGGGTATATACCCGGTGGCAGTGGTAACTAATTACACTCAATAATGACAATAATAAACTTATTAATTAAAAATACAATTAATAATAATACTAATAATTAATACTAATAATAATAATAATAATAATAACAACAACAGGGAATATACTAAATTAAATGAAACGATCACTTAAAATAACATTTGAAATATTCTAATTTGTATCTTAAAACAAAGATCGAACTAAAACCCACGAGTATATGTTCATATCTGCACAAGTACCTTTCAACACTACACTCATTTCGCTGTCAACTCACTCACTGCACTCGAACTACGACACATTTCACTGATTCTATCCTGATTTCATTAACACTTCAAAAATATTTCACTGTTCAAATTCTTTGCACTGCCACTATAAACTATAAAGCTTCACTGACAGGAACACGTTTCACTTACACAGCACACTTCACTGACACGACATACTTCTTCACTGATACAACACACTTCACTGACACAACATAATTCTTCACTGATACAACACTTCAATAACAACATATCATTTATACCCTTTAACTACTGTGTATAATTACCGTCTATTAGTAAGGTCCTTAAGCCTATTTTTAAATGCATTTTTGGTTGTTGGTAAAGCCTTTAGTATGTCTGCAGGTAAAGCATTCCAGTCCCTGATAGTACGATTGAGAAAAGAAAACTTTCCAGTGTCCGTCCTCTGCCTTCTTTCCCTCAATTTATATGAGTGGTCGTTCCTTGAAGAGTAATTTGGAGGCTGCAACTTATTTTTTATTTCTCTCCAGGCAGGTTTGGATAGGTATTGGAATTTTTATTTTTGAGATTTATGTTAGAACGAGGGGTTAACATGAGTGTGGAGATTTGGTGCATGTAACTAAAGTTGCCTCGTTTAATTATTAGGCAGCGGCATTCCTTTTAAGATTTGTAGGTCTTTATTGCATGCACGGATAATAAAATGAAAATGCGACGTTGTCACGTCTTGTTTGTTGCTGCTATATATTAATATAACATAGATATGGGCTAGGCTTAATTGCTCAAAGCATGAGTTAATTTGAAGATTATTTATATTATTTAGATTATTTATTTTAAATTAATTATTTAAAGAAATAATTAAATCTTTCTCCATAAGGAAAACCGGAAAGTTTGACTTTTTGTAATAATTCTTTTATTGTTAAGGATTGGCCCTTATTGTAAGAACTATATATTTCACGGCGAATGTAATCACACGTAAAACCATCAACTTTATTAAATTTTGTGACTTTGTGTCCACGCTTTTTAGGTGTCTTAGGTCCCCTTTTTACAATTTTACTTACAGTATTTCTATTTAATTTAAGAATTTTAGATGTCTCCGAAATTTTTCCTTGACCTAAATTGTTTTCAGAACATACGTGTGAGCATTGCACACAAACGTTTGACACTGCTTACATAATTTTGGTCTAGCTTTTGAATTTGAATTGTTATTTAACTCTGATATATTATTATTATTATTATTATTATTATTATTATTATTATTATTATTATGATTATTATTATTATTACCATCGTCGTTATTGACGTTCATGGGTATCGGTTCCGACACTTCATTCGCTACCCACGGCCTCCATATTTTTATTATACACTGAACTGAAATATAATTAATTTTCACTGTGAACTAGAACAAGTCGACACACTGCTAAAATTTGCAACTCTGGTTTATACACTCCGCGTACAGTATTGGAGCGGCCTTCAAAAGACTTGACGACGACAATGGACAGCGACATAATTAAAATTATTGAAACTACAAAGCTTCCGTCCTCTTTGACACCGCTAGCCTACTAATTGAACGTGGCTACTTTACATTATGGTACAAGATACACGTGACGTCATCAATTTTTCGAATAGCACTAAATACTTTAATCATGTTACATTGATTACATACATTAAGACGAGTTCTAAAATGTATCACAATGTCACCTTCCTAATCAATAACAACAAAATAAAAGAAAAACATACTTCCAATATGATAATGTTATGCTTTGAGAGTCACAGAAGATGTACCAAATGGTGACCATTCACATTAATGCACATTCGAAGGCGTTCCCCGAAAGACCGTATGACTGCCCGACATGTTGCTGGCTGAATGGACACACAAGCCTGTCGAATGCGTTGCTGCATGTCGTCTGGTCTTGTCAGAATGTTCTGGCACACACTGTCCTTTACGGTTCCCCATAGGAAGAAGTCGAGTGGCGACAGGTCCGGAGAACGTGTAGGCCACTGTACGTGGATTGTGGCGTCGACAATTGTTGTAGTTTTTTTACATGTTAAGACAGAAAACACACGACGTGTACGGACGTCAGTCGTCTTTTGTTTTGTGTAAGTTAATGTACAAGATGAATGGGGCGCCACAACAAACGGAACATTCTAATGGCATTCATTTTGCATTTTGTTGTTGTTATTGATTTGGAAGGTGACATTGTGATAAGTTTTTGAACTCGTCTTAATGTGTGCAATCAATGTAACATGATTAAAGTATGTAGTGCTACTTGAAAAATTGATGACTTCACGTGTATCTTGTACCATAATGTAGTACCATGCACCAAATCTCTACACTCATGTTAGCCCCTCGTTCTAACATAACTCTCAAAAACAAACATTCAAATACCTATCCAAACAAAAAAGTTATAATAGGTGCACAAGATAAATGGAACGCCCTGTATGGATCGTATGCGAAGACTAAGAGGAAGGCGAAAAATAGGGGAGATTGGTGAATGCTGGGTTTGCAGTGAAATACCTGCGCTTGGGCAGAAAACTGTGAATAATAATAATAATAATAATAATAATAATAATAATAATAATAATAATAATAATAATAATAATAATAATAATAACTTACAAATGATTCGTTTTAAAGGATCCGGAGGTTCATTGCAGTCCACACATAGGCCCTCTCCATCTGTCCCTATCCTGAGCAAGATTAATTTAGTCCCTAGGATCATATCTCGCCTCCCTCAGATTAATTTTAATATTATCCTCCCATCTATGTCTCGGCCTTCCCGAAAGGTGTTTTTTCCTCAGGTTTTCCAACGAACACTCTATATGCATTTAAATAATAATAATAATAATAATAATAATAATAATAATAACAATACTTACTTACTTACTTACTGGATTTTAAGGAACCCGGAGGTTCATTGCAGCCCTCACATAAGCCCGCCATTGGTCCCTATCCTGAGCAAGATTAATCCAGTACCTACCATCATATCCCACTTCCCTCAAATCCATTTTAATATTATCTTCCCATCTACATCTCGGCCTCCCCAAAGGTATTTTCCCCTCTGGCCTTCCAACTAACACTCTATATGCATTTCTGGATTCGCCCATACGTGCTACATGCCCTGCCCATTTCAAACGTCTGGATTTAATGTTCCTAATTATGTCAGGTGAAAGATAAAATGCGTGCAGCTCTGCGTTGTGTAACTTTCTCCATTCTCCTGTAACTTCATCCCTCTTAGCCCCAAATATTTTCCTAAGAACTTTATTCTCAAAAACCCTCAATCTCTGTTCCTCTCTCAAAGTGAGAGTCCAAGTTTCACAGCCATACAGAACAACCGGTAATATAACTGTTTTATAAATTCTAACTTTCAGATTTTTTGACAGCAGACTGGATGACAAAAGCTTCTCAACCGAATAATAACAGGCATTTCCCATATTTATTCTGCGTTTAATTTCCTCCCGGGTGTCATTTACATTTGAGGGGCTTAGAACAAAAAGCAGGTAAGTCACATAAACCTAGTTTTGAGGAAATTACAGTTGAAGTTCTACATGTAATGAAATATTATACACTAGTTTGGTGAAATGATGCCCATATAGCAGCACTGCACAGTGTAATCACTTGCCTGATTTTATCCCAAAGAAACATCCTTTTGGGCTATCACAACACGCACTTACCTCATTTTTTTTTAAATAATGTCACTTACCTGCTTTTTGTTCTAAGCCTCTCATTTGTTACTGTTGCTCCAAGATATTTGAATTTTTCACCTCTTCGAAGGATAAATCCCCAACTTTTATAGTTCCATTTCAATAATAATAATAATAATAATAATAATAATAATAATAATAATAATAATATAATGTGTCAGAATACTACAAAAATAATGACTCAACACTTGAGCTTAAAATATGATGATTCTCGGAGTCGTATATGCCAATGGAGAACTGCCATTGTGTGTAGCAGTAAGTATGAAATGCTTGTGCAGTAACAGAAGAGAAATATTTTCCCTGTTGCATAATGCCGGTAATATATTCTGTAAATATTGTGATGCGAGTATATGCGACAGGACTATTCTTCCTTGAACTAGGCTCGCTTGCTCGACTTCGCAATATAAAGTGGCTTTAATGCCGTGGAGGGAGGACAGTCAGGTGGGGAGATAAGGGAGAACATGGTAATGGTTATGGCAGACATCATGGATGGACAGGGTCATTAGTGCGCTGGTCGGGGTTTATACCCATTCAAGTCATTTGATTAGTTACGAGCCACACATATGACGTGATTGCTAGCATAAACCAACGGAAGCGCTGGAATTATGGTCTGCTCTGAAACGCTGCAGAGCGGCTTAACGCCACCACGAGAAACGACTAACGTCAGCAAAAAAGACGAACGTCAGGGTGGGTGTAAGATAGAGTCTTCCCAAAGGGATATTAGTTCAGTCCTTTATTTAAACACTCGGAATTAACTGCAGTTATAATATAATACAGGGACATCATTTTATTTTTACTTCAATTTTTATTGTACCTGAGTTTGTTAATGTATTTCACTCCCACCCCCTCTACTACTAAACTTCCAACCGTTCTCCACACAGAACCGAGGCCGCGTATGCAGTACTGAGTTAGTGAGTATAGTGCGTTCCAGAAATATGTTCGCGTTTTCCAGTGACGAAAGAGCTTTCAATATTGAATCATATTTCCGCACAGGTACTGTCGTCCGTTTCCCTATGTCGCATCCCGGTTTCCCCCACCTGCTTCTGTTCGCCCCTCTGTAAAGTCTAGTAGCTGGGCTATCTTAGCTCTTTTCTGAAAACATTAATTTCTGTTAGGAATTGGAAATCTACGTAATATTATACAACTGTTTAAAATAACTTAAATAAAAGGGCCTCGTTAAGTAATTAACTGTCACGCGATCCCCCCCCTTTCTACGGCCATGCGACAAAACCAATTGTACGGACAGTAGATAGCATTTCTGAGTAATTTTACCTTTTCGGATCGGGCAGAAGTGAAGATTAAATTTACAGTACGTAAGGTACTCTTTTATAGAGTAGGTACAGAATTATTTCAACATGAGTTACTCGTACGAAGGACGAAACTGGTAATTGGAATTAGGTACAATAGTCTATAGTGCGATAATATGCACAAAAGAACTGAAGCCTGTATCGAAATGAACGACCACCATTTTCAAAAATGTGTTTAAATATCCATATTATGTTATTTTTCAATTTAACTTCATTCTCTACATTCTACGCTAATGTGCTGTAGACAGTATAATATACACTGCATAATTAGTAAGTCCGAATGGATAGCTCATTTCGTGAGTAAAAACACTAAGTGTTAAATACAGTACTGTATTTTGTTTAAACAAAAACCTAATGAAAATTATCAAACTCAAAATTGTGATATTTCCTAGTTTACATAAAGGGATGAACTACTTTTCTTCCCTCCTATACCTATTAAAGTGATTTGTATTTTACGCCAGTATCATCGAACTCCAGTCTAGGAAGGGGGAGCAAGCGGTGTTTCAGGTTCTAGATATTTTTTCCAAAGATATAGACAGGTTAATATCAAAAATGTTAGTAAAAATAAAATGATATCCCTGTATATCTCATACTTTATTAAATAAAACCATATAAATACATCTTCATTACACAATTTTAACGCCTTTTTCACTAAAGATTTGGTAAATTTGTTATATTTATCTGCAAATGGTGGAAATCAAGCCGAAATTAGCACTTCTTCTTTGTTGAAGTACAGTCTTGTTCACTAATTTACATACTTGGTTGGGGTTTTTCCGAGGTTTTCCCTCAACCAATTGAAGAAGAATTGCTGGGTAACTTTCGGTGTTGGACCTCGGACTCATTTCGCCATAATTAATTTACACATCATCATCATCATCATCATCATCATCATCATTCATATCATAGCTCGGGTTCAGTTCGCGATGCAGCGTGTTGTACTTGTACAAAAGCGCGGCCGTTCGGCTATCCATCATTCATAGAATAGGAGTGGTAAGCACAATAAGTCTCAGGCTGCAGTGCAAGCCTTCGGATTCCTTCTCCGTACAAGAGAAAAAAAATGGAAAGGTCATGCGTGCACTGATTTCGAAAATATATAGTGTGACGTGTTAGCAGTTTACGATTTCCTCATAATCATAAATAAAAAAGTACTGCAAAACTATTTACGGATATAATACTATTAATTTATGTCCGATTATTTCAATGTTATGTTTTTTATTTAACGACGCTCGCAACTGCAGAGGTTATATCAGCGTCGCCAGATGTGCCGGAATTTTGTCCCGCAGGAGTTCTTTTACATGCCAGTAAATCTACTGACATGAGCCTGTCGCATTTAAGCACACTTAAATGGCATCGACCTGGTCCGGGATCGAACCCGCAACCTTGGGCATAGAAGGCCAGCGCTATACCAACTCGCCAACCAGGTCGACTGATTATTTCAAGTTTGCGTATTATTATTATTATTATTATTATTATTATTATTATTATTATTATCATCATCATACTTTTGAATTTATATCATAAAATATTGGCTATTACCACAGTCACGAAGCTTGAGTTGTTGAGGGTACTAGGAACAATAGACTGTGACGGTACTATTTCGCATTGTTTGTGATGAGGCGATAGTAGCGATCCTTGTGGTTAGCAACTGTCTATGGTTGCATCACAATCTAGTATATACAGTCACGAAGCTTGTGTTGATGAATGTACTAGGAACAATAGACTGTGCGGGTATTATTTCGCATTATCTGTAATGAGGCGATAGTAGCGATGCTAGTGGTTAGCAACTATCTATGGATGCATATTTACTACATATTGAGCTTCGTTACTGTATATATATATATATATATATATATATATATATATTATATAGTAGACTGTGGTTGCACATTCCTTACGTATTGAGTTTCGTGACTGTATATACTAGACTGTACTATTACTAAAACCAAATCTACAATTCACAGTTGTGAAATTTTTATTTCCAAATTCCGTCCAATTTTCTTGCTTGTATTATATTAATGACTGTTTTAGAAATAGCAAGCGTCCCTGTATCACTATAAAGTCTTGTATTTTCCAATACAAATCATATTTTATACTTCAACTATAAATTTTTAAATTTTCTTCATACTCTTTGGAAATAGAAAACTTAATAAATTGAGCATCTATAAATGAACAGTTTCCACTGCCTTCTATTTAAGTGCGTATGAGTGCTGCATTTAGGACTGTTCAATTGTTCATGTAGTTCCTGAAACTGTCGTAACATACCGATACTCGTTTGCTAAGGAAATCGCTTTCAGGGCTAGCTCCCAAGGTCTTTGCTACTCTCAGTAAGGAATATGGCGTCATTTCCTCCCTCTAACGAAAGAAGGGAGATGTTGATGTGATTCGCGATAAATATTAAAAATTTCGTAGTTGGTTCCATCTTAATAAGACTATGTTCGTTTATTTCTATAAACAGGCAAGGATTTAATTAAGTTTAGTGCGGTTTTTAATGTGTTTTGTTACGGACAATGAAATAATGTGTCTTAAAAGTAAGACCTGATATGATAATGTAATAAAGACATGGAGGCAATCTAAGTGTTATATTAAGAATAATTGAAATGACTAACTTATTTGTAAACTGAGCATCTATAATGACGAGTGACCATTGCCTTTTTAAACCCATACGAATTCAGCATTCGATATTGTATGTGTGCTGAATGTTTTGAGGTTCTTTTTTTACGTAGATAGCTTTCAGTGCCAGTTTGTATGTTTTCAAGGTCTTTACCCTTCCCCCCCGGTAAGGAATATAGTTCAATTTCCTACCCTCCTTCGAAAGGAAGCAGTGAGATGTGGTAGTGGTTATTGAGGATAGTTCGACGTGACTGGCGACAAATAAGGAAAACTGTGTACTCTATCAGATACCATGTTAGCAGAATTATTGTGTTTACGTGTAACAAGTGCAGTTTAATGTAAGTTCAGTGCGGTTATTAGTGTGTTGATACGGACATTGAAATATTGTGTTTTAAAACAAGAACTGATCTGACAGAGTAATGAAGGCGTGGAGACAAGGTAAGATTTTGGTCCATTTTACTTTTAGTATAATAAAAACTAACTGGTCTTGTATTGTAATGTAGCGATAGAATTGTATTCTGTGTTTTGATACAACCACAATAGTTCGCAGGATTAGTTCGACAGTGACTGCTGCAATATTTAAAGCTATTCAATGTGTTTCAAAGTCTTCAATTATTAAAACAACCTCACGCAACCTAAAAGCAAACTCATGTATGTAATTGATTCGTTTACGTATATTAATTCTAGATTAGTATAAAATCAGATAAATGACTAATAGACGCTAGCGAAGCATTGGGCTACCTTAAATGTAGGCGTTTTAGTGTGTAGGAATGTAAGAAAATTTAACGCATATGAACTAGAGATTACTGAATTTAATAAAATAGTAATTCTACAGAAGAACAAGACCAATGGAGGCACTATTTTTTCTTTAACAGTTGCGTAGACCTACTACGAATAGGATAGAATACTAAACACGCAATTTTACTTTCCGGCACCCATTATTTTCCACAGAATAACCTAGGGCTAAACTAGCGCAGAGGTAGTTCCCTTCGTACTCTGCTTATACACCATTTTCCTCAGTCATACCAACTTAACTTTGGTGACATTAATAAAGTTTCACGCTAGTATATACTCGAATATTTTGTATATCTATTGGTCAATCTGCATTTTCCTATTGCCATTTCCAACGGATTTCTTACGAATATTCACACGTTTGTCACTGGGATTGTGGCGCTGGAAATCAATTTAGAACACTTTTATCATAGCCGCGACATATTTCAATTTTTATTGTACAATATAAATGCAATTATCACTACAATAACAAAATAATTCTTGCAGGTAACACAGAAGCAACTTAGGAAACGTAATTAACTGAGTCTCAGTTTCACTTCACTTCCACTAGATGACTCTGACTTCCAGCAGACGATGTGCTATAGGTGTAGCAGGGATGCCAATATCGGCAAACGAAATGAAACTGTGAGGAATGTTACAACAGGTGTGCTAAACGTTAGGAATGTTACAATAGGTGTGTAGTACGTTAGGTTAGGTTAGGTGTGTAAGATTATATGAATGGTTACGACAGTTGGCGACACTGCAGTCATTCTCCCACGATGAAATATGGCCGCCTTCTACATTCAAGTAAGACGATTTTCCTATATAAGTAAGGAACCTATTTGAGGAGGGGGGTTGGGTGGGACCACAGCTCTCCCAGTGATCACATCGAGTTTCTACTACTGCACATTACAAAACTAAGATATGTTCAGTGTTTGTTTTTAATTCTCTATACTGGCAATACCAAATTCAAGATTCACTGCATATATGAATTTGTGATAGGTTAGGTTGAGTTAGTTCAGGGGTTTTGTTATGCCTTGCATATACGAATCTGTGACAGGTTAGGTTAGGTTAGTTTAGATTTTTGTTATGCCTTTCATATATGAATCTGTGACAGATTAGGCCAGTTTAGGCTTTTGTTATGCCATTTATGTATATATGAATCAGTGACAGGTTACTTTAATCTTTTGGTATGCTTTGAATATAATTAAAATTGCCTAAGAATGTGCCCATTTTTGCTGTCCTCCTTCTTTCGGTAACACTATTGTAAAGATTTACCACAAAAATACAGTGAACTATATGATCGAAGTCTTCAAGGTAAGACCAGCGAATAGGGATTATAAAGAATGGACACTGAACGAATTTTCCTGTGTTTTGTTTCTCTGTGTGCCAGCGTTTAGTTCCACTTTCAAGCGCTAGAGGTTAGTGTAATCGAGCATACGCTAAGAAAATAATTGAGTATAGAGTTGAGACACAGGATCCAAACATCGCCTACCTTATTGCATAATCCAGTAACGCTTTGCTTCAAACAAATTTAAGTTAACAGCTTTTCCATATTTCTCAATGACAAACTAGTAGTAATAATAATTTTTCATATTTCAGATATAATAAATTATATCATAAAATAATATAATATGTTATAAAATTATGTATCAAATTCGTTTAATATTTGTATATAATATAATATAGGTATATGGTTTTACTTCTCATAAGAGTTTCGTTTTTCCATTTTCAGCGCTATCAAATCATTACATATTTTAATTGTTGTTGGGGTCAACGTCTCAACTCTCATTATAAAGGAACTCTAGAGTCTAGACATTACAATTAATGACGTATTTATTATTTTATGGATCTAATTTATTTTATTTCAGCTCATAATGTACTTAGATGTATTAATTATATGTGTTATATTTCAGCTGTGTCGACTGCTAGCTGGTGTGATGTCAGCGCCAACTCTAGGGAGAAAGCAGAATCTCACGCTCTAGCTAGCTGGAAGGTCATTGAAATCAGTCCTGCTACATCAAAGGTACCGACGCGAAATGTCCATTCTTTAAAATCCCTATTCGCTGGTAAGACTACCGTTATTATTATTTTGGTTAGCTTAGCTTAGCGACACTAGAAGTACTAAAGAACATAACGGTTCTTCATCGACAAAATTGTTGACTAGACTGAAACATTGCGCACACCGAATTCTGATCAAAATGCCCGTTGCGTTTTAACCAGGGACTTTGTCATCCAGTACGTTTTCAACACAAAAACACGCAGTCGAAGTGAGTTCTACATGTTCGCGAACTAATCATCACACAGGCTGCGTTCTACAATAATTGTCAATATCACATCAAGAGAGGGTGACAAATGTGACAGGGGTATCAGTATAAATTCTCCCATAGCCACATGCATACATAGTGTTCTGCCAAATGGCAGGTCTTTCACTGCAAACCCAGCATTCTCCAAACTTTCCAATTTTCTGCCTTCCTCTTTGTCTCCGCATATGATCCATATATCTTAATGTCGTCTACCATCTGATATCTTCTTCGGCCCCGAATTCTTATACCGTTCACCATTCCTTCCAGTGCATCCTTCAGTAGGTAGTCTCTTCTCAGCCAGTTACCCAAGCAATTCCTTTTTCTCCTCCCGGTCAGTTTCAGGATCATTATTTTTCACCCACTCTTTCCAAAACAACTTAATTTCTTAACAACAGAGATATTATAATTTCAAGTTTACACTAATTTCCATAGATAAATTACAACTAATTAAAATGGTAAAGGTTTACACGGATCGCACTGTAGCATTTGTTACATTCTTTAGTGAATTGATATTCAATTTATACATTACCTCCCAAAAAAAATTATGATTCATTGAAATTATAAAGTTTTATACGCATCGCATAGTAGAATTTGTTTCTTTCCTTAGTGAATTAATATTCAACTTTTACATTAACTCCAAAGAAGAACTTATGACTCATTAAAATGATAAATGTTTATACGGATCTCATAGTAGAATTTGTTTCTTTCCTTAGTGAATTAATATTCAATTTTTACATTAACTCCAAAGAAGAACTTATGACTCATTAAAATGATAAATGTTTATACGGATCTAATAGTAGAATTTGTTTCTTCCCTTAGTGAATTAATATTCAACTTTTACATTAACTCCAAAGAAGAACTTATGACTCATTAAAATGATAAATCTTTATACGGATCTCATAGTAGAATTTGTTTCTTTCCTTAGTGAATTAATATTCAATTTTTACATTAACTCCAAAGAAGAACTTATGACTCATTAAAATGATAAATGTTTACACGGATCTCATAGTAGAATTTGTTTCTTCCCTTAGTGAATTAATATTCAACTTTTACATTAACTCCAAAGAAGAAATTATGGCTCATTAAAATGATAAATGTTTATACGGATCTCATAGTAGAATTTGTTTCCTTCCTTAGTGAATTAATATTCAATTTTTACATTAACTCCAAAGAAGAACTTATGACTCATTAAAATGATAAATGTTTATACGGATCTCATAGTAGAATTTTGTTTCTTTCCTTAGTGAATTAATATTCAATTTTTACATTACCTCCCAAAAAAAATTATGATTCATTAAAATTATAAAGTTTTATACGCATCGCATAGTAGAATTTGTTTCTTCCCTTAGTGAATTAATATTCAACTTTTACATTAACTCCAAAGAAGAACTTATGACTCATTAAAATGATAAATGTTTGTACGGATCGCATAGTAGAATTTGTTTCTTTCCTTAGTGAATTAATGTTCAATTTTTACATTAACTCCAAAGAAGAACTTATGACTCATTAAAATGATAAATGTTTATACGGATCTCATAGTAGAATTTGTTTCTTCCCTTAGTGAATTAATATTCAACTTTTACATTAACTCCAAAGAAGAACTTATGACTCATTAAGATGATAAATGTTTATACGGATCGCATAGTAGAATTTGTTTCTTTCCTTAGTGAATTAATATTCAACTTTTACATTAACTCCCAAGAAGAACTTATGACTCATTAAAATGATAAATGTTTATACGGATCTCATAGTAGAATTTGTTTCTTTCCTTAGTGAATTAATATTCAATTTTTACATTAACTCCAAAGAAGAACTTATGACTCATTTAAATGATAAATGTTTATACGAATCGCATAGTAGAATTTGTTTCTTTCATTAGTGAATTAATATTCAACTTTTACATTAACTCCAAAGAAGAAATTATGGCTCATTAAAATGATAAATGTTTATACGGATCTCATAGTAGAATTTGTTTCCTTCCTTAGTGAATTAATATTCAATTTTTACATTAACTCCCAAGAAGAAATTATGACTCATTAAAATGATAAATGTTTATACGGATCTCATAGTAGAATTTGTTTCTTCCCTTAGTCAATTAATATTCAATTTTTACATTAACTCCAAAGAAGAACTTATGACTCATTAAAATGATAAATGTTTATACTGGTCTCATAGTAGAATTTGTTTCTTTCCTTAGTGAATTAATATTCAATTTTTACATTAACTCCAAAGAAGAAATTATGACTCATTAAAATGATAAATGTTTATACTGGTCTCATAGTAGAATTTGTTTCTTTCCTTAGTGAATTAATATTCAATTTTTACATTAACTCCAAAGAAGAACTTATGACTCATTATAATGATAAATGTTTATACGGATCGCATAGTAGAATTTGTTTCTTTCCTTAGTGAATTAATATTCAATTTTTACATTAACTCCAAAGAAGAACTTATGACTCATTAAAATTATAAAGATTTATGCGGATTGCATAGTAGAATTTGTTTATTTAATTAGTGAATTTCATATTTGGGGCTAAGAGGGATGAAGTTACAGGAGAATGGAGAAAATTACACAACGCAGAGCTGCACGCATTGTATTCTTCACCTGACATAATTAGGAACATTAAATCCAGACGCTTGAGATGGGCAGGGCATGTAGCAGGTTTGGGCGAATCCAGAAATGCATATAGAGTGCTAGTTGGGAGACCGGAGGGAAAAAGACCTTTGGTGAGGCCGAGATGTAGAAGGGAAGATAATATTAAAATGGATTTGAGGGAGGTGGGATATGATGGTAGAGACTGGATTAATCTTGCTCAGTATAGGGATCAATGGCGGGCTTATGTGAGGGCGGCAATGAACCTCCGGGTTCCTTAAAGGCCAATAAATAAGTAAGTAAGTGATTTTCTGTGAAAATCATCAATTCACAACTTGAGATGGATGATAAATAAATAAATTATTGTTTTATTACTAATTGATTAATTACTTTTATACATTTGTTCGTTTCTTCGTTTAATATAGCAGTCGTTTATTTTGGTGTACAAAAGATAAGTCTTACTGCAAGAACACGTCTCCAGAATTGCCACATCCTATGACAGACCATATAAATTTAATCTCCATGGTTTGTATTCAGTTGCTGTACTGCCGGTCCAATCTCCCTTTCTTTACATCAAGTAAGAATGCCTGGGTTTGTGTTTCTTTCCGCAGTTCCGCACGTAGTTGGGAATCCGCGAGGCTTGTTTGTGTCGTCGTGGCCGTAAGATATGTGACAGTTCCATGGTAATGGAATTGTAAAACTTGCTGTCTTCGTGGTAGGCGGCAACTATTTTTGCTTGTCGAGATGTTTCTCTACGAAAGCCTTGGCTTTCGCTTCCTACACTATAATTCAGTCTCGTTGCAGCTACCCTGTTGGCACAATTGTTAGAGGACTTTATTTGTAGGAGAGCAAGAAGAAAATGGAAAATTATTTCTACATTATTATTATTATTATTATTATTATTATTATTATTATTATTATTATTATTAAAACATTATGCAAGTGGTCAAAATTTTCTGAATATAATGAAAGTACTATAGAAATGTCATAAAAATATTTAAAATATCGACATGATGATGATCAGGCTTCGAGACTTCGGACCTAATAGAGCAGTTCAGTAGGAAATCCGCATAACGGCGTGCTGAGTATAGTGGTAAAACGTACAGTGGGTGGGGGTACTGCAGAATGAATGCCAACAAATACGCAAAGGAAAACTCTCTGGATTTGAAGGTTCTGACGAATAATTTGGTTTTCATACAAACTGTGTCTGAAACTACTACACGGTTAGAAAAGTCAGAGCAAGAAATTCCGGAAGCCCTCAAATTAATTTAGAAAATGATGCAGAGAATTAATGAGACACCAAGTACACCGGTTACTGAACGTGTAAAACAGAAGTGGAAATCAATTTTATGTAAAATTAACGGATATGGAACATTGTGTAACATAAACAGCAAATTAGTGGACATAGAGTCACCCCAGAATAAAGGACTGTCTCTTACAGACTGCAATGATGTTAGGTTTTTTCGTTTTGCTTCTATCACGTCATGCGACGTAGATCGCAGCTTTCTACAGTACAAACTTTGGCAGATAACCGAAAAAGATTTACGTTTGAGACACTGAGAATGTATCTTGCAGTAGGTACATTGCAATTCGGTACTGTAACCGCACTTCCTAAAGACGACCAATAGGATAAATGAGAAAATTAAAATTGCTACATGCTAATTTCCACCATTAACAATGTGTATAATTAAACACAAATGCTTATGAAAGACAGGAGAATAAATGCTTTTCACATTCTTTTGACATTATCATTGTGTAATGCATATTTACTTTCAGAACGTACATGTGTGTGTTTCCCCATACTACCGTACTCTACTCTAAATAGCAACGTTGTTACCTCAACACATCTCTACCTACCTGCAGCGAGTCAACAACCTATAGTGCATGCATAGTAAACTTATTGTATCGGGTCCAAAGTCTCGAAGCCTGATGATGATGATGATGATGATGATGATGATGATGATGATGCAAATATTATGAAGATTATGAAAATATGACACTGAAGATACTTTGAAGGTGAGGACATTTTGAAAGCGGTGAGGACATGTTGAAGACATCATAAATGTATTATGAGGACATCATTAAAATAATAATAATAATAATAATAATGGTTTATTTAACCTGGTAGAGTTAAGGCAATACGGCCTTCTCTAACATTCAACCAGGAGTAAAACTGCGTTACAAAAAACACTATAAATTTACAAAGTACACTAAAATTTCACACATAAATCTGAATAAGATAATAATATTATAATGTAAACAACAAGTAAGTAGAAATCAGACACAATATATAACATACAAAAAGAAAGGAAAAAGCATAATAAAATGTGAACAGCAGGTAAAAATAAATTAGACATACAAAGTATAAAAAAATAAGACAATTATTGATAATGATTATGATAATAATAATAATAATAATAATAATAATAATAATAATGGTTTGTTTAACCTGGCAGAGTTAAGGCCATACGGCCTTCTCTAACACTCAATTAGGAATAAAACTGCGTTACAAAAAACACTATAAATTTACAAAGTACACTAAAATTTTACACACAAAACTGAATAAGATAATAATAATATAATGTAATGTAAACAAGAAGTAAGTAGAAATCAGACATAATATATAACATACAGAAAGAAAGGAAAAAGCATAATAAAATGTGAACAGCACGTCAAAATAAATTAGACATACAAAGCATAAAAAATAAGACAATTATTGATTATAATAATGATGATAATAATAATAATAATAATAATAGTAATAATAATAATAATAATAAAATAGTGAAGTACAAAGCATACAATGAATACAATATTTTTAGGTACACACAGTAAGGAAAATTATGACTATATATAGCTCAAGTTATCACATTACAGATATACCATTATCGGGAAATATGAAAACAAAAAGACAAAATAAGTTAAATATCACTAGAACATAAAAAAAATGTGAATATGTGGAAACGTGCAATACAACACAAGGTGAGGATATTTTGAAAGCGGTGAGGACATGTTGAAGACAGTGAGAGCTAAAAAGTAAAGATGATAGTGCATCTCCTTGCTTTAGCCCGCAGTTAATTGGAAAAGCGTCAGATAGAAACTGGCCTATACGAACTCTGTTGTATGTTTCTCTGAGACACATTTTAATTAATCGAACTCGCTTCTTGGGAATACCAAATTCAATAAGACTATTATATAAAACTTCTCTTTTGACCCAGTCATATGGCTTTTTGAAATCTATGGGTCGATTTCTAAAACGAGGTCTAGACCATGACCATGGCTTTAAACTGCGTTTGGGTTTATAAAACGAGGTCTTTTTCATTTTTCTGAGCCATGGCTCGAAGCCATGGTCTGAAACAGAGACCACGGCTGGGGTAGGTTTAAAACCACGGCTTCATGTATACAAGATGGAGGTAGTAGATCAGCTGGATGATTAAATTTGTGTTTACGAGTATGAAATCCCCAGATTAGATTGATGAGAGACAGAAATAATCTTTTGTAACTACATAACGTCGATAATTTCAGGCGAATATTTCGATTTTCGAAGGAATAAACGCAAAATTGAGCAAGAATGCTAAATAATTTATCTGCAAAGAAATGCAAAAGGCGGCAGGTTGGCAATTTTTTTACACCTTCTTGTTGCTTTGAGGGAAGTAAGATATACGGTAATATTTTATATTAATTATACCTTTATGTGAATAAGACGTTATAACTTAATTATTAGTCTTTACAGTAGTATTGGACATTTTATTTAATACTCGAAAATGATGTGGGCCTACAAGAATATGAAGCAAACATGATTTTGCCTTCTTAGTTTAAGTTTTATGCCACTGGGGCCTATTATATGTGAAAATAGAACCATACTACATTTTAGTTTCAATTGAAATTTTAATTCAGTTAATATTTAGGTTATTAATTCCTTGGAACCGGTTTTCAGGTAGATCATATTGGTAGTAGTTATGAACAAATGATAAACTACAACATAAACGCTCGACTTGTGCTAATGATTTGGTCAATATCTTTCTGGTACCTAAAAATCCGTTGCCTATTAAATACTAAATAATGCTAGTATTTTAAATGCACATATATTTTGTAAATTAGTAACTATAACAATACCTTAGCTGAAAACAAATGAATGTGACTTACGCAATTCAATATAAATATTAATCCCGATGTTCATTTCTTTCTAATATCGACTGTTTACACAAATAAAAATCGATTCTAAGCTGCGTTGCCATATATAAAACCCAAAAACCTCGGTTTCTTCTCAAGCCGCGTCTCGACTTGGTTTTAGAAATCGTGTAAGGATTCAGACCTCGATCGTGGTTTAAAAGCCGAGGTTTGGAACCACGACTTCGTCCGTGTTTTAGAAATCGACCCTATGAATAACTGATGTATTGTGCCCCCTCTACAAGTCCTAGGAATTTTTAATGAGAATTTTGAAACACCCGGCAGACACAGAACAATCAAAGGCCATAGATTAATGAAAATATGTTCAACTTATTGGATGCTTGTTTCTGGGGAACAGAAAGGAAAAACTCGTGCAACGTATAACTGCAAACGTCAACAGAAAGTTCGTTATTATTGACTGCCAGTCTACACGTGATAACTCTTCACCTTTATCATCCCTCTGCCATTCTACTGTCTCTTTCTATCTCTGACAAAAAATACTCCAAAGGTAGGATTCCCTAGGGCGACTTAACCTCCGTGTGTTTTTCTACATGGTCCCGCTTTCGCAGTGCAAGTACGGGATGTGCTGGAGATGATCAACGTCAGAGAAAACAAATATAGGCACACCTGACGGGATTAGATAGAGTTCATCTAATGACTGCGACCTGGAACCGTGCAAAATAAACTTTCCAACAAGGCCTGCCTAACATTCGCTTAAAAAGCAAATCAGCTATACGGCGTCCTTTAATAAAATGGGATTTTTTTGTTCGCAGTCGATGCAGAATGTAAACACAGTCTTTTTAATGTCTTTTTTGTTTTTTTATTCTGTTTCCGTATGGGAATTAAGTGAAATAACTCACGCCCTTTCATTAAAACTGTGACGTACGCTTGCAAGATTTGTGTTTATTCAAATGCCCGTTCATTACCTACATCAATTCTAAACTTGATATCTTTGTGTACAGTACGTATTTTATTCCACGAATTCAGATTTTCAGTCCATTTAACAGCAGCTTCGAACTTCCACAGTTACATAACGTAATTTCACTGACGAATAATAAATTTAAAAGACGCAAACACGCTAACTTTTAAATCAACGTAGGTATTCAGTATCTGTTATTAATAATAAAATAGGATCTTCTCGAAACGACATATGATTCGATTAAGAGACAAGTTTTATTTAACATTCTGATTGAGTTTGGTATTCCCAAAAAGCTAGTTCGATTAATTAAAATGTGTCTCAGTGAAACGCACAGCAGATTCCATATAGGCCAGAGACAGGCAAACTCTCGATCGGGCTTGCCCATGACTGGTTACGTCCGTGTGCGGGCTTACGCTTCGTATCATTCACCCGCCTGCAACCTTCCCTCACAAGCAGGCAGGCAGTGTGGTTGCACGTGACTCCCAAACAGTCCTAAGAGTGACCCGAAAGGACTGTTGGGTTCCGCCGACCTGCGCCAGACTGCTGCTTTCAGATGCATGATAAATATGAACAAAGTCATTTAAACCTGACAAGAAGCCTATAGATATAGACAAACTATTGAAAACTTAATTTGTTGTCTTCTGAAACGTACCGTTAATAAAGACAAAGAAAACTACTTCTCGTCAACATAATATCCATTAAATGCCAACAGTTATTATAAATTACTTGCACTTTCCTTTTCATCGTAGTAATATAAATTTAATGCAAACCATTCAAACTTTCAGCTTCATAAATAAAAAGAAATCTGTCCCTCAGAAGTTAAAAAGCAAATCAATATTCTAAAGAATGAAAAACTTTTATACATTTTACAGGTATTCATGAGGTTTTTAATTGTTGATAAGGAAAACGTTAAAATGAATATTTTCTATAATCCTCTTCTCTTCTCTTCTCTTCTCTTCTCTTCTCTTCTCTTCTCTTCTCTTCTCTTCTCTTCTCTTCTCTTCTCTTCTCTTCTCTTCTCTTCTCTTCTCTTCTCAACTAGTCACAAGTTACGAAATGTTACTATTTTGTTGAGTCAGATGCACTTTGCAGGAATATGAAATGTATAATATTGTCTTATTACTTTATGAATTGTGTAGCGCAATATATCGTAAAACTGTGTTTCTTTAATCAAGAAATATCTGCCGTGTTGGACCATAAGATAAAGATTTATTGAAGAGACTAAATCGCCAACGAACTTAGGTTTCAAACTAGTACTGTTTCATCTTAACCAGCGCAGACTGGCTTCCGTGAATGCAAGTCACTCTACCTTATAATACGAGCAAACAGGCAGGCTTTCTTGGGTCCCGCCTGGACTGAACCTATAAAACCCGGGCTCAATGGGTTCAGGCTAAAAGTTAACTTGCTTTGTAGCGTCACCGGAACCCAAACCTGACGGCAACCGGGTACGGGCGTGAGTCTTGTGTGATTTGCCGGTCTCTAGTATAGGCTAATTTCTGTCAATGCTTTTTGAATTCACTGCGGCCTAAAGCAAGGAGATGCACTATGTCTAGGGACCGGAGTTTTATGTAATATCAAGGCGTGAAATATATACATATTTATGTAAGAAAAATAAGCTGAATATGTACCAATATATGTAAAATCATGAAAATATCAATACCTGCGCTGGTTTGTATTGTTAAGCCAAGATATTTGTAGCCTGGTACAATTTTTAATTTTCTGGTTCTTCATGACGATTTCTACTGTTTCTGGTGCTCTTCCGCCGTTCCTGAGTATCATCATTTCTGTCTTGTTCACATTTATATCAAATTTGTTTCTATTGCACCATTTTACCATGGTTTATTGTTTCTTGAAACTTTGTAAGGTCTTTAGACCCTACTACTATGTCGTCCGCGTATGCGTATGAGATAGGGATATCTTATGCGAAGTTTTACCGCTAGATGGCAGGAGCGTTCCATGCGGCGCAACATGTTGTAGGGCTGTGTTATGTCATAAGCTATAGTTGATTACGTTTTCCCGCTTGTTGGTTTTCTGTGCGTCTCAAAATTATATTTTCAGTTATTTTGTATAACCTAGTATAATTTAATATAGTTCAATATTTTCTTATCTCATAATTTAATTTAATTTACAGTAAATAATAACGTATGTCTGTGTAATATTGAGCGATTCCCCGAGATGGGTGGGGAAATCTGTATTATGCAGAATGTGGATACGAGTAAATTGAATGTTCATGAACCTAAACGAGAACTTTGAGAACGAGGTGCACGAATAAAAAAATAGGAATTATGTCGAAGGTGAATACGAGTATTACCCTCTTTAATCATTAATATTTAAGTACCGTACGCTAAAAACAGGAAATGCAGCCATCAGAGTGTTTTTTTTTATATAGGGAAGGGACTATCGAGATTGAATTCCTTGCATTTTTTCTATAGTTGCAGAAAGATCAAATGCAAGTTTTAATAGGATGATATAATATGTTCGCAGTAGTATCACAATTATTCGTGCGTTTTGTAAGTTAAGGACATGCAGTTGTGAATATTATGTGGGATGATTTTGAAAATTTGAAGTTAAAACATGGTTTTAATATTTAGTCTACAATATATTAAAAACATAAATCACGAAATGAATTTCACTACGGATCGTCCTGGATAATAAACTCTCCAGTTTATCGAGAGTTTACTGCAGGCGTAAACTTCTGCATATAATCTAAGCTAACATAGCTCGCTGTCGAAGTTGCATATGTTTCTATTAATTTTTCTTTTTCCTCTTCCAAAATGAAACTGTAGTCAAAGATTCTTTACTTGAAGTAGTTACTTTTGTTACTTTCGAGGCGCAATTTAATTAGTTGTATTTTTTTAAGGTTTAAAGCATATATTCAGAATATTTCGGGACCTGACTGAAGACGAAAAGCTTTCTCTCGTTTTTACATATATAAACATAACAAAAATTTGCCATTTTTAGTTGTTTTGAAGAGTATTTAATATATTAATACCCTACATGTATCCTCAGCGTTTATATACCGAAAAACAAATGCACACGCAAAGCGCATCCCTCATAGTACACGTGCGCTATCTGTTGGTGCTAGTTCAGGTTATCCCTATTATTCCCTCCTTGATTTTTACAATACAGAGTAGTTGTGTGAGAAAGGTTGCCTTTTGTTCATTCATATTTACAGTGGGCGGTAAGGGGTGAGTGCCTCTTTTACTTCCTGGAACTTAGATGTTATATTTCGTCCCGAAATATATCCTTTCTAGGGTAGGTAAAAAGGCTTATTTCAAATTGCAAACTTCCCCTGCAGAAGCTTTCTTTTTTCTTTTTCCTTTTAAAGAAGTAAAAATGAATAAAATCCCTAAATATGTAGATTTATGTAATATCAAGCCATAATATGTAATGTGTGGTAAATATGTAAAAATATGTAGTATCAAATTTTAATATATTAATGGAAATTACAAGATTCGCAAAGATTTGTTATTTATATACGGTTAGGTTCAAAGGAATATAATATGTAATTACATAAAAATCCGGTCCCTAACTATCACCTTTACTTTTTAACTTTGCTTGGAAATATGTAATTAGGAAAGTCCAGGATAACAGAGAGTTTGGAATTGAAGTGGTTACATGAGTTGCTTGTTTACGTGGATGTTGTGAATATGTTAGGAGAAAATCCACAAAGTATAAGGGAAAAGAGGGGAATTGCACTCGAAGCAAGTAATGAGATAGAGTTGAAAGTAAATTTCGAAAAAAGAATATATATATATATATATATATATATATATATATATATATATATGATAATGTCTTGTGACCTGAACATAGTACAAAATGGAAATATAAAAATGGGAAATTTATCCTTTGAAAGGAAAACTTCAAATATCTTGCAGCAACAGTAACAAATATAAATGATGCTCGAGACGAAATTAAACGCAGAATAAATATGCCTGCTATTATTCGGTTGAGAAGATTTCGTTATCTAGGCTGCTTTTAAAAAATCGAAAGTTAAAATTTATAAAAGCGTTACATTACCGGTTGTTCTATAGCAGGCCTGCACAAGGTTTGCGCTCTCCGAGCCGGCTCACAGTTCATGAGCGGAATGCAAATATTAGCTGCGCTCTGTATAAGGGTGGACTGGAAGAAGGGGTGATCTCGTACAAAATATACACAAAAGGAAGTACTAGTACGAGTGCTTATGAAATGAATTCCCGTTCAATGTTTCCAAAACTATCTTTGACTATTATTAATTGATAAAGAAATATTTATCTTACAGAAGTAATATAAATTCTATAGCTACTTAAATGTACAATATCACTTTGTTATATTTTTATTTATCAGTACATGAAAACGAGGTTTTATGCTGTTGGCAGCTGAAAGGAACAGTAGCCTACTGATCATAATGAAACTTCAGTTACAGATGTTCGATGTCTGCCTTTATTAAAGTTGATTAGTATAAAACAGTTGCTCACAAATATAAATGTTGAGCCAAACATAGCAATCATTTTCACAGCCAGTCTGTGTAGTCGTGGATATTATTACTAATATTTAGTCTTGTAAAACTCAACCCGGCTAGTAGTATTATTCAAACGATCTTTAGCCTTTAGGTCACATTGAAGATCAATAAGTTCCAGCTGTAAATCGTTAAATGTTAAATGTTGTGTTCCGTCTTTTAGATTCCTCCATACTGTACTGTAGCAGTAGGTAAGCAACGTGAAACAGTTACTGAGAATAGGCGTACACACTGCACTCCACTAGATAACTGAGTGGTTGTTTCCCTCTCCTCTACCTATAGCAAGTCTATGTCATTCTGACGTATCTTCCTCTCCGTTTCGGCGAGCGGTAGACAGCGCTCTCCCGCTCCGAACGAGCGCGCGCGCTCGTTGAGCGCTGTTTATGCAGGCCTGTTTTATAGGATTGTGGAACTTGGACTCTCACTTTGAGAGAGGAACAGAGGTTAAGGGTGTTCGAGAATAAGGTGCTTAGCAAAATATTTGGGGCTAAGAGAGATGATGTTACAGGAATGACATATTGACATATTGATTTATTGATATAGTTCACAAGTACAAAACTTAATAATATAACAAAAGATCTATAAACAAATGTAGTTCTACATACTAAATATACAATTTCCTAGACTCATTATTTTATTGCAAATCTCAATAATTTATTGGTTCAAACTTGCACTTACGTCTGGTTTTAGTGCATGTTTAAACCAATCGTGATAACCATTAAGACATTAAACCTTATTTTATCTGCTCCTTTTCACAATTTAATTGTAATTATTTAGATCTTACTTTAATAATAACTTATTATTCCAATTAGGTGATCAGATGTCGACATACTGTAAGTCATGAACCTGAATTAGCTGACTCAATACATTCTATATGTAGGTTGTCTTTATTCCTTACAATATTTCCTTGTCAGCAGAAACGTTTGCGTAACTTCAATGAAGACTACCGCATACCTGCTTAAAAACAAACTTGACAAGTTGCTTACATAATCAACCTCAATTTAGTTTCATTATTGTGTCGCATGTACTCATTATCAATTCATTACTATTATAATGCCTACTAAATTTATTATAAATGCATTATTATTGAAATTAAGACATATTAGTAAAGCAATTTATAAAGTCAAAATTATCTTCTGAACCTTTACTAAATAATATAGCTATCTGAATACATTAATAACTGCCTTAATTCTCTATTTTCAATTTTTATTATTTTAAAATCTTGACGTAATTCAATCTTATATTCAAAACCTGTCTGTTACAGGAATGAAGAAAGTTACACCACAGTCTAGTATATACAGTCACGAAGCTCAATACGCAGTAAATATGCATCCATAGATAGTTGCTAACCACTAGGATCGCTAATATCGCCTCATTGCAGACAATGCGAAATAGTACCGGCACAGTGTATTGTTCCTAGCACCCTCACAACTCAAGCTTCGTGACTGTATATACTAGACTATGCTACAGGCTCACTATCGACACCTTCACCCTTGACTTCATATACTTATTCTTCGGGCCGCGGAAGCAGTTTTATAATCTTATTTCTAGTAGTGCTTTAGGAAAAACACAAATCTCATACTTTATCACTCCCAATTTATATATTCTTTGTATATACAATTGACGACTGTCACATGCTCACAATACGCAATAAGAATCACAGCGTCCAGTAAATTGCATTGACCAACTAAAGAAAAGCATATCTTACAAGAGATCAAACTTAAAAACAGACATTACTTATGATCAGGCTTCGAGACTTTGGACCCGATACAACAAGTTTACTGTGCATGCACTATAGGTTGTTGACTCTGTGTTGAGGTAACAACGTTGCTATTTAGAGTAGAGTACGGTAGTTTGGGGAAACACACAAATATGTACATTCTGAAAGTAAATATACAGGGACATCACTTTATTTTTACTAACATTTTTAACATTAACCTGGCTATACTCGAAAACACTGTTACTCCCCTTCCATTACAGGAGTTTGGAGTTGCTAGTACAATATGTAAACAAATCATTTTACTAGCTGTAGGAGGAGAGAAAAGTAGTGCATCCATTTATGTTGCAGGGAAATATAGTATTATGATTTTCAGTTTGGTCATTACTTTACAGTATTTTATCAAAAAACAGTAGAATAGTAACAATTTTTTTTTCACAAACTCAAGTCTTCAGGCGGTTATATACATTATGTAATGTCTACTTTATTCAGCATATTACTAACCTAATTTATTCCTGAGAATTTTGTGAGCAGTTCCGTAAGAAACCCCAATTTCTACATCTAACTTCTTGACCGACTTATTACGACCTCACTGCATCCTTTCTCTAGCATTTTCTGTCACCTTTGTTGGCCATCTTACACTTTTCTTCCTTTCTGTACACTCTGTTGCTCTAAATTTATCTACCAGATTAATGACATTTCTACGAAAATATTCCGTAATATAATCAGGAAATTTTGAAAAAAGAAAAACTGTTGTTCACATTCGGTTATATTGTAATTCCAGTTTCCATCATCGTCCTTCATACCTACAAACAGTAAAACAAAACTCTTGTTTAAATGCTGTTAAGTTCCGTACAATATTATAGGGTACCGTATTTTCGGTAACTCTAACCTTCACTTGTGCTCAGTCTACACAGATAAATTCAGTTATGCTACACACTATACTTGTGTGAAAATAAACTTCAATAATGTAAGCTTTTTCTTCTATAGAAAATGCAACATATTTCTGAAACACACTGTACTCTGTACTGTTTATTTCACTGCTAGCAACAGCGGCCGTAAGTTTGTGTGACTGACGTTAGCAAGGACATTAGTGAAAGGGGTGGGAGTCAAGTACATTCAGAAACGCAGATACAATAAAAATTGAAGTAAAAATAAAATGATGTCCCTGTACATTACACAATGACAATGTCAAAAGAATGTGAAAAGCATTTATTCTCCTGTCTTTTATGAGCATTTGTGTTTAATTATACACAGTGTTAATGGTGGAAATAAGCATGTAGCAATTTTAATTCTTTCATTTATCCTATTGGTCGTCTTTAGAAAGTGCAGTTACAGTACCGAATTGCAATGTACCTACTACAAGATACATTCTCAGTGTCTCAAACGTAAATCTTTTTCGGTTATCTGTCAAAGTTTGCACTGTGGAAAGCTGCGCTCTACGTCGCATGACGTGATAGGAGCAAAACGAAAAAACCTAACATCATTGCAGTCTCTAAGACACAGTCCTTTATTCTCGGGTGACTCTATGGCCACTAATTTACTATTTATGTTGCACAATGTTCCATATCCTTTATTTTTACACAAAATTGATTTCCACTTCTGTTTTACATGTTCAGTAACCGGTGTACTTGGTGTCTCATTAATTCTCTGCTTCATTTTCTAAATTAATTTGAGGGCTTCCGGCGTTGCTCTGACTTTTCTAACCGTGTAATAGTTTCAGACATAGTTTGAAAATAGGTTTGTATTAAAACGAAATTATTCGTCAGAACATTGAAATCCAGAGCGTTTTCGTTTGCGTATTTGTTGGCATTCATTCCACTATACGCTATACGCTTTACTACTATACTCAGTACGCCGTTATGCGGATTTCCCACTGAACTGCTTTATTGGGTCCGAAGTCTCGAAGCCTGCTTATGATACTATTTAATATTTTGTCTTCTCAAACTGGTAACTGTGTATTGTTTATTTTTTCTTCTTCTGAGAAAAGCGTTCTAAGTTTCCAATGTTAGGTATACAATTGTTTCCCTTCTTAAATACGAGACTAATTCATCGTCCGAAATCATCCTCTCTGGATTTGGAGATGTGTACCTTCATACGTTACCGAGTTCTCTTGTTTGAAAGGGACAGTTGCGGTGCCATCTCAGTGGTAAAGTTTGCTCCAGTGAGTCCAAGTTTTAATGTAGTTAAATGGATGTGGTGCTGGGAAAGAGAGACAGCGAGAGAGAGGAAAGAGAGAAATAGAGGCTCGGGGGAACGACTGAAGCACATCATTTTGATAGGCAAGAATAAAGGGAGAGATAATGACCGAACGAATTTGTGGGTTTTCGCGAGAAAAGGACATCTGAATGCTAGTGAAGATATGCGCTTACTCACGAATCTGCAATTCTATTCATAATGCCAGTCTCAAAACCTTGATCTGTTACAAATGTCATGAGCCTAAGAACTCTAATTTGACTACATTTTCATATTCTTCCAATAATATTATAATCCATGTATTCCATGTCCTCTATTATGAACTCTCAGGGTCGATTTCTAAAACGAGGCCTAGACCACGACCATGGCTTTAAACCGCATTTGGATTTATAAAACGAAGTCTTTTTTCAATATTCTTATTGAATTTGATATTCCCAAAAAACTAGTTCGATTAATTAAAATGTGTCTTAGTGAAACATACAGCAGAGTCCGTATAGGCCAGTTTCTATCTGATGCTTTTCCAATTCACTGCGGGCTAAAGCAGGGAGATGCACTATCACCTTTACTTTTTAACTTCGCTCTAGAATATGCCATTAGGAAAGTTCAGGATAACACAGAGGGTTTGGAATTGAACGGGTTACATCAGCTTCTTGTCTATGCGGGTGACGTGAATATGTTAGGAGAAAATCCGCAAACGATTAGGGGAAACGCGGAAATTCTAGTTGAAGCAAGTAAAGCGATTGGGTTGGAAGTAAATCCCGAAAAGACTAAGTATATGATTATGTCTCGTGACCAGAATATAGTACGAAATGGAACTATAAAAATTGGAAATTTATCCTTCGAAGAGGTGGAAAAATTCATATATATTGGAGCAACAGTAACAAACATAAATGACACTCGGGAGGAAATTAAACGCAGAATAAATATGGGAAATGCCTGTTATTATTCGGTTGAGAAACTTTTGTCATCTAGTGTGCCGTCAAAAAATCTGAAAGTTAGAATTTATAAAACAGTTATATTACCGGTTGTTCTGTATGGTTGTGAAACTTGGACTCTCACTGTGAGAGAGGAACAGAGATTGAGGGTTTTTGAGAATAAGGTTCTTAGGAAAATATTTGGGGCTAAGAGGGATGAAGTTACAGGAGAATGGAGAAAGTTACACAACACAGAGCTGCACGCATTGTATACTTCACCTGACATAATTAGGAACATAAAATCCAGACGTTTGAGATGGGCAGGACATGTAGTACGTATGGGCGAATCCAGAAATGCATATAGAGTGTTAGTTGGGAGGCCTGAGGGCAAAGACCTTTGGGGAGGCCGAGACGTAGGTGGGAAGATAATATTAAAATGGATTTGAGGGAGGTAGGATATGATGGTAGAGACTGGATTAATCTTGCTCAGGATAGGGACCGATGGCGGCGGGCTTATGTGAGGGCGGCAATGAACCTCCGGATTCCTTAAAAGCCAGTAAGTAAGTAAATATGGCTCGAAACCATGGTCTGAAGCAGAGACACAGCTGAGGTAGGTTTAAAACCACGGCCTCATGTATGAAAGATGGAGTTAGTAGATCAGTTGGATGATTATCAACAGTAATCTCACTAGAGATTTTGATTTATCTAGAGAAAATCAAAACTCGAGTGGGATTTAATTTACTATTACACGATTAGAAGAAAGTATATAAAGATTAGAAGTAATGAAGTACTCCAATGCAATAAAATATTAATTGACTTACGAAAATGCAACTGTCTTCAAATCAAATGTATTATTGTACCATCTCAGGATTACAAATATTACGCTGGATGCATGCTAGATGGCAGTAGTGTGTTATGATTAGCTATTACCTTGCTATCAGTTGTGCCAACTATGGAATCTTCGTTGAACTCTATAGACGATTACTAGCAATGCCTTCTCAATCTAGATCACGATGGCAGTGTTACTAGTCAAGAAGGCTTTGTTGATTCAGTTTCATTTTTATTAAAACAGTTGCATTCCACTTCAATTATCCGGATCCCAGTAATCAACGTCACTTGACAGATGATTTTCAATAAATCTTAATATTAAACAATCTCTGATACGTGACTATCCATAATATCATATAGCAGAAGCTATAACATAACCTAACTAATATAAACGAGTGTTAGAAATGTTTTAATTAACCGCGATGACATAAAAAATAAACATGAATAATTTTAAAAGGAATAATTATTGAATGTACAATTTTCAAATTTGAATGTTTTAGTGGTTGGTGGTTCAATTGATGTTATATTGGACGTGTGCGTAACAGAAGTGGAACTCGTTGATGTAGGCCTACATGGTGTATTCCTCAACTTATCCAGGATTTCAGAATGGTGCTCTTCATTTATTTGTAAATAGGATTTCAGGGACGATGCATAGGTATGAAGAGTGATCTTTATTAATTCTTGTTCTTGAATGCCAATGTGAGTCATATTTGAAATTGCTGTGCATCGACTGGAGTGGTTTGTAATTTTCTGGTTTTTTTTTTGTTTCGTTTTTTTTTTTTTTTTTTTTTTGACGTCCAGACCAGCGCAGTTTGAAATGTTGGCAAACAAAGAAACAAATGCAAGGGACGCGATAAAATTAAACAAATGCTAGGGACGCGATAAAATTAAACAAATGCTAGGGACGCGATAAAATTAAACAAATGCTAGGGACGCGATAAAATTAAACAAATGCTAGGGACGCGATAAAATTAAACAAATGCTAGGGACGCGATAAAATTAAACAAATGCTAGGGACGCGATAAAATTAAACAAATGCTAGGGACGCGATAAAATTAAACAAATGCTAGGGACGCGATAAAATTGTGCGATAAGCAGCCATGATTGGTTGAAATACGTCCTTTCGTACCGTTTTATTGGTCAAAAGTAGTATGACGTAGTAAAAGTGTAATAGTCAAAAGAAAATTTGTCTCTACGGGTATTAAATCCCCGGATTACAGCGATGAGAGACAGGAATAATCCTTTTTAACTATAACGACGATAATTTCAGGCGAATATTTCGATTTTCGAAGGAATCAATGCAATATTTAACAAGAATTCTAAATAATAATCTGCAACGAAATGCAAGAGGCGGCAGATTGACAATTTTTTTACACCTTCTTGTTGCTTTGAGGGAAGTAAGATATCATATTTTATACTAATTATACCTTCATGCCTATAAGACGATATATATTAATTATTTGTCTTTACAGTAATTTTCGACATTTTATTTAATACTCGAAAATGATGTGGGCCTACAAGAATATGAAGAAAACGTGATTTTGTCATCTTATTTTAAATTTTATGCTACTAGAACTTTCCATGAAGTATTATATGTGAAAATAGAACCATGCTACATTTTAGTTTCAATTGAAATTTAATCCAGTTAATATGTCGGTTATTAATTCCTTAGAACTGGGTTTTGAGGTAGTTAATGTTGGTAGTAGTTATAAACAAACATAAACGCTCGATTTGTGCTAATTATTTGGGCAATATCATTCTGGTACCTAAAACTCCGTTCCCTAAAATACTAAGTAATGCTAGTATTTAAACGCACATATATTCTACAAATTAATAAATATAAAAATACCTCAGCTGAGAACAAAAGAATGTGACTTACTTCAATTCAATAAAAAATATTAATCCCGATGTTCATTTCTTTCTAATATCGACTGTTTATAGGAATAAAAGTCGATTGTAAGCTGCGTCGCCATATAAGTTACAGGGTGATTCAGACCACCTGTAACAGTAATTTATTTCGGAAACTAGATAAGTACATTTAATATTAACATAGTACACACGCACAATTACCTGGCTGAGTGTAGACCTGGTGGCCGGCAGGGGTGAATACAAGTAAACTACCCCTTCCCCTTTTCGTATTGTAACATTTCTCAATATTGATGGCATTGTCTTTGCGTACGTTTTATCATTGAAAGAGTAGGAATTAATAAAAACGTTTCCTACGAAAGTTGTTGGTTTTGAACTGCTCTATCAAATACTACCAAATCTGACCGGATTCCCATTTGAAATTTTAAAGTGATACGCCACTGACCCTACTTCTTGTTAAGATTGATTGATGAAATCAAGCTCAAGTGAAAGACCACGTGCTTTAGTTAAAAATATTTTCGTCACGAAAATTTTAATGCACTAGTTTCCGAAATAAATGACAACCGTGGTCCGAATCATCCATTGCTTTTTTTGTACGTTTTCTCATTGAAAGAGTAGGAATTAATAAAAACGTTTCCTCTGAAAGTTGTTTGTTTTGAAGAGCTCTATCAAATGGTACCATATTTGACCACTACTCCCATTTGAAATTTTAAAGTGATACGCCACTGACCCTACTTCCTGTTAAGATTGATGAAATCAAGCTCAAGTGAAAGACCACGTGCTTTAGTCAAAAATATTTTTGTCACGAAAATTTTAATGCACTAGTTTCCGAAATAAATGACAACCGTGGTCCGAATCACCCATTGCTTTTTTTGTACGTTTTCTCATTGAAAGAGTAGGAATTAATAAAAACGTTTCCTCTGAAAGTTGTTTGTTTTGAAGAGCTCTATCAAATGGTACCACATTTGACCACTACTCCCATTTGAAATTTTAAAGTGATACGCCACTGACCCTACTTCCTGTTAAGATTGATTGATGAAATCAAGCTCAAGTGAAAGACCACGTGCTTTAGTTAAAAATATTTTTTTCACGAAAATTTTAATGCACTAGTTTCCGAAATAAATGACAACGGTGATCCGAATCACCCATTGCTTTTTTGTACGTTTTCTCATTGAAAGAGTAGGAATTAATAAAAACGTTTCCTATGAAAGTTGTTTGTTTTGAAGAGCTCTATCAAATAGTATCATATTTGACCACTACTCCCATTTGAAATTTTAAAGTGATACGCCACTGACCCTACTTCCTGTTAAGATTGATTGATGAAATCAAGCTCAAGTTAAAGTTCTCATGTGCTTTAGTGATAAATATTTTGTCTCAAAAATTTTAATGCACTAGTTTCCGAAAGAAATTACTGTTACGGGTGGTCTGAATCACCCTGTATTATAAAATTCACGAACCTCTCTTTCTTTTCAAGCCGCGTCTCGAAATCGCATAAGGATTCAGACCTCGATCGCGGTTTAAAAGCCGAAGTTTGGAACCACAATTTCGTCCGTTTTTTAGAAATCAACATGGCATCAATAAATCAGTAGTTTATTATCCTTGGTGTATTAAATTGTATTTAAAAATGTACAGCACCTGCTGTAGTTTTTGATTGGCATATCCGTGTTGATGTATAGTATAATTTTGTATAAAAGTTATGAATAATAACAACGATGATGATACTGTTACAATACTTCTTTTCAGATTCTCAGCCAACTAAGTTACCGCTACGATACTATAAATATTAATGTACAGTACATGGCAAAGTAAATTGTACATTATATTTTAACTAGTGGCTTGTGCAGCAAATGCTGCAAACTAAGTTCATTAGACGTTCGAATAAAAATATTTCAGATTTATTTTGAATGAAAAATATCAGACATTTTGAAAGTTATTTGCTTCTATATTAATGAAACATACTCTTTCTGAATGTTTTTTTATGCCAAATACTTGTTCTGAACCTATCCATTTTCAGTTTTTGAGTTTCAACGCGAAAACGCAAGTAACAATGTCAGGACTATCATGTGGAAGTAAAGCAATAGCTATTTCAGGTCATTGTGGATTGTAGGCTAAAGTTAAAAAAAAGTCGGGTTTTCTAAGCTAGCGAACAATAGACATAGAATCTTGGTATAGCTGCTGCATGCAGAGCTTGAAGTGTAGTGGGTAAAATCATTTTATCCTGCTAAGAGATCTTGCTGAAATGATCGGGAGACTACAAAATTTATCTTATTTTGTCAGTAAGTAATACCGTCTTTTCTTAGGAACTGTAATTTTTGCGCTGTCTCGAGCCAATACTCAAGAGAATGACGCATATAAGTATCTACACCACTGAAAAAGACCCAACCTCACTTGATTAATAACTATAAAAATATTTGATTTTTAATAACAATATTATTATCTTACGCAAGTTTTGTAGTTTCATATATACTCGTGTATATATATATTAACATCATGGAATTAACTCTAATATTTCATTTCTAATGGTAATAATGTTATCAAACCACCTCAAGTTTTGTAGATTTTAATATCCAATACACAGCTGTACTCAGAAAATTACACACCGCGGAATCAGACCTGTACATATTTTTTTGGAAGTCTAGAAGTTTTTAATAACCAAATGAATTTGAACTCTATATGTCAGCAATCCTGCAGGTCATGGCCTTCGTGTAATAGCCTATTGTTTATTGTAGTGTGTATGTTTTGTTTTTTTTTTTTTCTGAAATGCAATTAGTTCTCAAAACTGACGAAAGATGGATTTTGAAAAATCGGAACAATATGTACAATGCTTCACTGAAAGTTACTATTTTTCTGAAAAAAATTCTTGGATGCCAAGCTTGAAAATGATGGGTCATTCATTAAAATCTCTTCAGCGTTTTCCCGTAATTTCCATTACCAGTTCAAATTATATATATATATATATATATATATATATATATATATATATTACGTGTTACAAACGTCAATATTTCAGCTTGCAATGTGTGTGAGGCTCAACTTTAAACCAGATCCGAAAGTACTGGTGAAAGTAAAAACAGAACTCTTCTTCAAATATGAGTGCATAACATTATTTAAATTTCAAATATCCTATCTCCTGCTTGTGCTATCCCTTCACTTCTCTCTTTCCATTGCTTTCAATGTTGAATCGTATTCAGAAATCCCCTTCTAGCACCTTCATCACATATGCATCGAATAAGCTGTCCTGCCCTGACCCAACACATAGCTGGCACGATGAAGTATTGTATCTGAAACAGATTTCTTCCCAATATGCCTCACAGTTTCGTGTACCGAGCGTGAGTTTTATATGAGAATTATAAATCATATTTCTTAATTTCCAAGCCGCATGTGAGAAAATAAGACCAACATTACACCTGTAAACAAAAATTGATCAATTTTAGTTTTAATTTATAAGATGCTCTGTCTTTATTTTTTTTATGGACCCAAGTGTTGGACTTCGACAAACCAGCAACAAATGAACGTTGAAACAAAAAATTCGACTCCTACGTGAAAATAAAGTCTCAATATCCGCCGATAATAAAATGCCATTTCCTGAATTAGAACACAAATTACAAAGAGAAGTATTCCAATTATTCTTAATGAATTTGGTATTCCGAAGAAACTAGTTCGATTAATTAAAATATGTCTTAGTGAAACTTACAGCAGCGTCCATATAGGCCAGTTTCTATCTGATGCTTTTCCAATTCATTGCCGGCTAAAGCAGGGAGATGCATTGTCACCTCTACTTTTCAACTTTGCTCTAGAATATGCCATTAGGAAAGTTCAGGATAACACAAAAGGTTTGGAATTGAACGGATTAAATCAGGTTCTTGTCTATGCGGATGACGTGAATATGTTAGGAGAAAATCCACAAACGATTAGGGAAAACACGGATATTCTACTTGAAGCAAGTAAAGCAATAGGGTTGGAAGTAAATCCCGAAAAGACTAAGTGTATGATTATGTCTCGTGACCATAATATAGTACGAAATGGAAATATAACAATTGGAGATTTATCCTTCGAAGAGGTGGAAAAATTCGAATATCTTGGAGCAACAGTAACAAATATAAATGACACTCAGGAGTAAATTAAACGCAGAATAAATATGAGAAATGCCTGTTATTATTCTGTTGAGAAGCTTTTGTCATCTAGTCTTCTGTCAAAAAATCTGAAAGTTAAAATTTATAAAACAGTTATATTACCGGTTGTTCTATATGGTTGTGAAGCTTGGACTCTCACTTTGAGAGAGGAACAGAGATTAAGGGTGTTTGGGAATAAGGTTCTTAGGAAAATATTAGGGGCTAAGAGGTATGAAGTTACAGGAGAATGGAGAAAGTTACACAACGCAGAACTGCACGCATTGTATTCTTCACCTGACATAATTAGGAACATTAAATCCAGACGCTTGAGATGGACAGGACATGTAGCACGTATGGGCGAATCCAGAAATGCATATAGAGTGTTAGTTGGGAGGCCGGCGGGAAAAAGACCTTTGGGGAGGTCGAGACGTAGATGGGAAGATAATATTAAAATTAATTTGAGGGAGGTGGGATATGATGGTAGAGACTGGATTAATCCTGCTCAGGATAGGGAATAATGGCGGGCTTATGTGAGGGCGGCAATGAACCTCGTGGTTCCTTAAAAGCCAATAAGTAAGTAAGTAAGCGAATAATTTAACTATAATCTGAATGTGTATGGATGGATGGATTTATTGCATTACGAAATATCAGAGACCTGGTGGTAATGTTAGCACAACACATACAAACATAATTCAAACAAAAATCTAATTCAAAACACAACATATGGAACACAACAAAATTCAAATAGAAGACAAAACACAAAGTAATACGCCAATATAAAACAAATCAAACAGCACTATTACAAAACAATAAAACAATTAACAATAACACAAATACAAAGACACAATATGAACACAACTCACAACACAAATACAAAAACACAACAAAAATCACCTTTAGCACTATAGTCGCGACGCTGTTATTCCCGGCGTGACTCCTCCTCTTTGCTTACGTCTTAGGAAGTCAAGGCTCTATAAAGTCTAGGTAGGTAGTATCGTTCGCCATTTTTGTTCTTCGTTACCGAGCTACCAGACGAGGGATCTATTTGCCACACCGTTAAACATTATCATGTCGTAGCTCCTATTATAATAAATCGAACGCACTGTAATTCAGCAAATAATTGAGCGGCAAATAACGTCCTCGTGTGCTTTCTGCGAACGCCAACGAAAGAGCCAAAATGGCGGGCGATTATATATTAAGTATTTATCCAGCCTTAGGAAATGCTTTACATGCGAATCACAAGACGCACACGTTTAAATGTAGCCGACCTGCAACGTGATTGGCTGCCGGGAATTAGAGCGACGGGACTATAACAAGCAAACGTTCTGATGGGGGCAGATGAAAAAGTGTTTTTTTTTCTTCCACCATATTAATAATGTCAAAAGAAGTGCTTATACAAATTTTGGCCACGCGACCGCAATTACGTGGCCGTCCAGGAAGTGATTTTCTCTGGGGCCGTTTACAGAAAAAAGCACAATTGTATGGAAATGTTTATTGAAACATATAGAGTAATTGTTGCGCTATTTGTCAACATATTCCCAACTGGAATTAAAACACTTGTCATACCACGGGATCAATTTTTGTGTCGTAGAAGTCAGCCGCCTCAGATCGGAACCAGCGTTTGACTGCGTCTGCTCCTCTCTCTGTCGATCCCATGACATGAGAAATGTCTGAACTCCGATGGAAAATATGTTGAAAAATAGCCCAACAATTCCTGTGTCTGTTCCAATAAATTTGTCCAATGAAATTGTGTTTTCTTTGTTAACGGCCCCTGGCAAACTTCTTTTTTTTATAGACCTCGTAAAAGCACTTCTTTTGACATTATTAACATGGTGGAAGAAAAAAAATTAACTTTTTTATCTGCCCCCATCAGAACGTTTGCTTGTAAGCTGAAGAATGTACTCAACGAGTACGTGACACTTGCAACATTCACACAAACATCCTAACGAATTTTAACACTTACGAAACACTTGAACACTTCGAACACTTACACTGAGCTTACTTAGTTCCAAAACCTTTCGCAGTAATAAACTCTTCCAATAAAGACAAATGAATCAGCTATATAGAAAATACACAACAGACCAGAGGGAAATATGACACAACATATGAAACTTTATGCTCGACCATGCCGAAATGTAGTAATTATACACCTGGTAGCAGACCTTTAATGCATGTCATTAAAGTACACCTACTCATTAAAGGTCAGGTCTTTCAGCTAATGACGACTAAGGTTACAACTGTTCAGCCAATGACAGGTCAGCTTTCTACCGTTATAAAACCGCAAGTATCGATTATTCTCGGATATGCAATCGAAAGAGAATTAGTGAAAAGTCACGGAGGCTGGAAATCCAATACTGTCGAAGAAGGTTATGTTCTGTTACTATAATAAGTAGCGTTAATTGTAAATAATATTCAAATAAATACAATTTGTCATCTCGTTTTTCAATGTCTAATTTTATTTCATTGTTATCTCTGTAGGTTCTTATGGCCTAGCAAGGTCACTGTAGACATGTGTTCCTCGGAAAAAATCAATACTTTCGCGTCTGCGCACATCTCACAACATACGGGACATTGCTCCAGGTCAGATACAATAAAATTAATAATATCAAGTTAGAAATATGGTCGAGCATAAAAAGTCGTATGAAACTCACCTATAATGGTAATTAAGAAGCTCGTATGAAAATTATGAAATTCGCTTGCGCTCCTTTCATAAATATCCATACTCACTTCTTAATTACCTTCATTATAGGCTCGTTGCATAATGTACTATTATGCTCGACCATGCCGAAATGTAGTAATTATACACCTGGCAGCAGCCCCTTAATGGACCTCATTAAAGTACACCTATTCATTAAAGTTCAGGTGTTCCACCAATCAGAAAACAGCATTGTAGCAATATGAAAGCGCAAGTATCGATTATTCTCGGATATGCAATCGAAAGACAATTAGCGAAACGTCACGGAGACTGGAAATCCAATACTGTCGCAGAAGGTTATGTTCTGTTACTATAATATAATTAGCGTTAATTGCAAATAATATTCAAATAAATCCAATTTGTCATCTCGTTTTTCAATATCTAAATCAATTTCAAGGTTATATCAATATTAATGTTTATTTTACTCTCTAGATTATGTCAAGGTCAATGACATTTGTTTCTCGCAAAAAATCAATACTTTCGCGTATGCGCACATCTCACAATTTACGAGATACTGCACAACAGTTCCGCTCCCCAGTCAGATAAGAATAACATGAATACTTATGAATAATTTCATGTTAGAAATATGGTCGAGCATAAAAAGTCGTATGAAACTTGCCTATAATGGTAATTAAGACGCTCGTATGAAAATTATGAAACTCACTTGCGCTCGTTTCATAAACATAATCGCGTCTTAATTACTACCATTATAGGCTCGTTTCATAATGTATTATTAACGTAGTAATTAGATATCCATTACGCACTCACGCTTACGTAACATTTAGCCAATAATAATAATAATAATAATAATAATAATAATAATAATAAATGATAATAATCTTATATAATTTATAATTACTAGTTTTCCTATTATAACAACTTACGAAAATTATTTTTTAGTCTTTTAATTGTTAGAGAAGAGCCCCCAAAAGCCCTGCTGGTAGCTGGTTCCGGTCTATTACGGTCCTATTTAAAAACGAAAACTTTCCTATGTCGGTCCTTTATTTCCTACTTTTAATGCTGTGATTATGATTTTCCCTTAAGTAGTACACAGCTTTTCAGTTCGATCCCCTATGTCCCTCCACGCTCTATGCCCTGTATACGTCTTAAATATTGCACAGAATCTTTTTATACAAGGTGTCATTAATTCCAGGGGTTTATTCTTTGAAATGTTTCAAACAGAAAAGTTTAATGTTGACTTTTCGTTCTGGAAAGGAATTTTACAATGTTACATTTTCCTTCGGATCAAATTTCTGCACATTTAAGGAGAGAGGATTGTATTTTTTGGTGAAGAATGGATAAATTAAAAAAGAAAGTCTTTAAAATGCTCTGTGATATGTGTGGAATGCATTGCATAACATTTCGTGGGTATTCATACCCTTATCGGATGTTGAGACGCCATTTTCAAACTTCCTTCGTTATGGATTTTTAAATCACTCGACCACATTTATTGTTGTTTCCGGTAAATTGAATTTTCAATTTTTTTTTTCTTTAAAATACTCTTTGATATGTGTGAATGCATTGCATAACATTTCGTGGGTATTTTTGCCCTTGTCGGATGTTGAGACGCCATTTTTAAACTTCCTCCGCTATGGATTTTTAAATCACTCGCCCCCTTTTGTCGGTTTACGGTAACTTCATTCTTTTGCTACATTGCCATACAAAAATGGATATAATTTCAGAACTATTAAAGATACATGCATGAAATTTAGAACACACATTCTTTAGACTATTAGGAAACTTTTCTCTGTAACAGAATTTTGTTAATTGATTTCATTTTAAAACTACGTCCGTTTGTTTGCAAGAAAGGAATACAGAAAAGTGTTATTAAATTTTAATTGTTTATTTTACAAATGTAGAGACTAATATCAAAATTCTTTTACAGACAGTTTGTAGATCATGCTTTTGCAAGAGCATTGCAAAAAACGGGATGAATCAACCTTTAAAAATGGTTTAGGTATATCGATTTTAGTAAAATCCTACATTGGGTATATTTTTTTAAAATCTGGGCCCCCAAATAATTTATTTTTAATATTTATTTTTGGTTGAGTTTCTATAGGTATGAGCTCTCTACATACAAAAAATTAATATTTTACACCAAATAGGAAAAGAGTTTTAAAAAATTCCGTCCTCTCCCCTTAAAGGACAAAACTAAAATTCTTTCAATCATCCATTACCATAATACACTACTCTCTTAAGCTGACTGAGCATATTGAGAATTAAATCAATAGTTTTCCTAAAACCGCTATGAAATGTTTCATATAAAACAATTTTTATCTCGAAAAGGAAGCAAAACAAGCAAAGGTTCATGAAACTTTTTTGTTTGAAATATCTCAAAGAATAACCCTCTGTAATTAATGACATTACTTACGTTCAGTCTGTATACAGTACACTCAATAATAATCCCAATTTGTTTGTATTTGCTTATATACTTATCTCCCTATGGCACCATTGTAGGCTTTCATGTAAATATGCTATGTCAGTTTCATTGTACTAGTGCTTTGATCAAGTTGAGTTCACAAGCTTTCCTTACAGTAAAATACTCCTGTCCACAACTGTGTGGTTGCCATGGCAGAAATTCACCGCTGTGGTTACTAATTGGTTTAGCAACCCCTTTATACATCTGACCTCCACCTATTTTCCGAGTTGAAAGCACAATGCCGTAGTAAAATTATTATGAACACACTTAAAATTCAAAGACTACTTTTTGAAGAATAAGTAGCATATTTCTCAAAAATCGAGTAACCGATTTGTACCATCATTAGAGAATAAATGTGTGACAAGTTGAGAGATAACTATGTCACAGTTTTAATGTTACAGTTTTTCATATAAAGATTACTTACTTATTTTTAAGGAACCCCGAGGTTCATCGCCGCCCTCACATAAGCCCGCCATTGGTTCCTATTCTGAGCAAGATTAACCTATTCTCTATCATCATATCCCACCTCCTTCAAATCCATTTTAATATTATCTTCCCATCTACGTCTCGGCCTCCATAAAGGTCTTTTTCCCTCCGGCCTCCCAACTAACACTCTATATGCATTTCTGGATTCGCCCATACGTGCTACATGCCCTGCCCATCTCAAACATCTGGATTTAATGTTCCTAATCATGTCAGGTGAAGAATACAATGCGTGCAGTTCTGTGTTGTGTAACTTTCTCCATTCTCCTGTAACGTCATTCCTCTTAGCCCCAAATATTTTCCTAAGCACCTTATTCTCAAACACCCTTAATCTATGTTCCTTTCTCAAAGTGAGAGTCAAAGTTTCACAACCATGCAGAACAACCAGTAATATAACTGTTTTATAAATTCTAACTTTCAGATTTTTCGACAGCAGACTGGATGATAAAAGTTTCTCAACCGAATAATAACAGACATTTCCCATATTTATTCTGTATTTAATTTCCTCCCGAGTAGCATTTATATTTGTTACTGTTGCTCCCATATATTTGAACTTATCCACCTCTTCAAAAGATAAATTTCCAATTTTTATATTTCCATTTCGTACAATATTCTTGTCACGAGACATAATCATATACGTTGTCTTTTCGGGATTTATTTCCAAACCTATCTCTTTACTTGCTTCCAGTAAAATTCCCGTGTTTTCCCTAATCGTTTGTAGATTTTCTCCTAACATATTCACGTCATCCGCATAGACAAACAGCTGATGTAACCCGTTCAATTCTGAACCCTCTCTGTTATCTTGGACTCTCCTAATGGCATACCCTAGAGCAAAGTTAAAAAGTAAAGGTTATCGGTTATGGGTGCTATTCATAGACATTTCGCTAGCCCCGCTACGAGCGTGCTAAACTAGCCCCGACGAGGGAGGAGGGACGAATTATTCATATCGCTAACATTGGTTTATGAATATGAAAAACGTTAGTTTCGCTGATCATCCACCGGAAGCCCGCGCCAAAAATGTCTATGAATACGGCCCTAAAAATTTATCATCTGTAGTATAAGTCTCTAGTTTGTCATAAAAGCTGAAAAAACATTCAAGAAACGAGATAAAGTTCTAATGAAGGTAGTAGTAGTAGTAGTAGTAGTAGTAGTAGTAGTAGTAGTAGTAGTAGTAGTAGTAGTAGTAGTAGTAGTAAGTAGTAGTAGTAAGCAGCAGCAGCAGCAGCAGCAGTAGTAGTAGTAGTAGTAGTAGTAGTAGTAGTTTGCCTGGCAGAGTTAAGGCCATGAGGCCTTCTCTTCCACTCAACCAGGTTTCAATAATATACATGAGATACAAAATTTGATTACAAAACAACACAAAAGAAAATACTTTAGAAATTACATAAAATATAGTAGGAAATTACAATAGACAAGATCAGTTACATAATATAAAATTACAGATAGTCAAGATCAGTTACATAATATATAAAATAAAGTAGAAAATTACACATAATCAAAATCAGTTACATTACAATAGACAAGATCAGTTACATAATATAAAATTACAGATAGTCAAGATCAGTTACATAATATATAAAATAAAGTAGAAAATTACACATAATCAAAATCAGTTACATAACATAAGGGGAATACACACACACACACACACACACAATTTATAAGACCTAAAATGCCCGAGACAAATTGGACGATTAATTTACTTGAGATATATTATTCAGTTAATGTACTAATTGGAGAATACATATGGGTAACAAGACATAAAATGTTGATTAGCAAAGTCCTACTAAATGGCATACAAACACAAATGATTAAGTAATATATGAAGATAATAAAAAAAGAAAAGAGAAAAAAAAAGAAGAAAAGAGAGGAGAAAAAAATAACTTGGTCATTTAAGACTATTTAGAAACTTCCGCAAGAGTCTAGTTCTGTTCATTGAAGACATTTCTATGTAGAGTGTACTTAAAAGATTTTATAGACTCCGACTGCTCCTGATTTCCTGAAGGTAGTATTGGCGATGTTGTTGATCATTATAATGATAAGAATAAAAGGCAAATAATTATTTGATTGGGTGATTATTTTCACGCTAAAATATCACCACTAATAGTTGCATTTGTAACAAACATTTTTCGTTTAGGAACAGATCTTATCGGGATATTCTCATCTCTTTTCCGTAGGTTCGAATACTCACATTTGTCGCAGCGTCTAAAGACAATTTTATATTCTTCGGTTCGGTTCAAAACAAACTGAGTGATGAGGTTTTACAAAGTTAATAATTTACTGCATTTCTTCTATCTATCGCTCAGTCTTCATCTTCCAGTTCCTTTTCTCATATCATGTTTTAAGTCTCTTTCATCCTACTGTACCAGATGACGTTCCCAGCCCGAAGGCAACCGAATCGTAAAACCAGCACATTTCAGCCGCATTGTTCGAAATCCACTGGCTCACATTTATCATGACAGATGGATAGGTAAGGGAGTACCAGTTCTATGGTCTGCATGTTCGCCCGACCTTAATCCATTAGATTTTTATCTAGGAGATCACCTACAAACCCTAGTTCATGCAACAAGCATTTCAAATGAAGAGAGAACGTATTGTAGAAGCCTTCAAAACTATTCGACACTGTCCTGAGTTCTTCGAAAGGGCGCGACAGTCTGATCCGTCATGTCTATGCGTACGTTGACGCAAGCGCATATTATTTTGGTCATTTAGTGCTAAGCTAATTGAAAGTTTAAAACATTGTAAATGTGTCATTTTAAATGTATTCCATCAGTGTGAATTAAAATATCACTATTTGTCTTTGTCGTTCAATAACTCATAAACCAGTAATTTCTGGATTGTAAGTTAATATCACATTTCCTTCTTGTTTTGGTATGTCCCGATAATTTTGTTACTCACTGTATAGAACTGTAACTAGAATCCGGTGTGTCTTAGTGGATAAAGCGTCAGCGCGTAGAGCTGAAAACCCAGGTTCGAGTCCCGGTGCCGGAGAGAATTTTTTTTCGTTCTACCCATTCTTCACCATATGGTAACGCAGAATTCCTGCACTGAAATATATGTACTGCGGTACATCATTGTAACACCACAGTCGTAACGCTGTATAGTCCACACCTGTGGAGTAACGATCAGCGCGTCTAGCCGTGAAACCAGGTGGCCCGGGTTCGAATCCCGGTCGGGAAAAGTTACCTGGTTGAGGTTTTTTCCGAGGTTTTCCCTCAACCCAATACGAGTAAATGCTGGGTAACTTTCGGTGCTGGACCCCGGACTCATTTCACCGGCATTATCACCTTCATTTCATTCAGACGCTAAATAACCCAGATGTTGATACAGCGTCGTAAAATAACCCAATGAAGTAAAAAAAAATAAAAGTAACATTGTATAGAGTCAAATCGCCTGAACACATAGCCATTGTTTATGGGAGACGATGGGTGAAATTTGTTTGATATATTTTTTAGTCTAGATACTTTATTTCTTGTCCATACATACATACATATATATATATAAAGTAAAATCATCTGTCCTTCAATAAGGGTGACCACAAGGATCCAGAAAACAAAAAATGTATACAGAAGTTTACAATGAAACAATGAAAATACATGCAATAAATATCAAAAGGAAATTAAAGTGAAGGTGAATTATTACTTGAAATAGAGATGGAATTGCAAAATTTGAATTTGAATCTTTCATGATTTCTCTAAAGAGTTTCTCAATGTTGTAAAATGTGAATCCCTTTGATTTTAAAAGAATATACATGTATTTGGAGATGGTACCACGAATTTCGAAACGAAGATTGTGTTCTGAATAACGATTAACCATGATGTTATACTGCTTGCTAAAATAAGGAGTACAAGGTTCATAGATCAATCTCTTTTCAACATAAGTAAGTTTTCAAACGTGATAGTCGGGTCTAGTATTATTCCTATGTTGTTTTCTCTATCAGTGGCAATATCTGTTCGTCTTATTGAATCGTCTTCCCAGATACAATGCACTTATTCATGGATTTCTAGTCGCTGTTGTCTTAGGATGTCAGCAAGCATTGTCCTTACCCTGTGATGGCGGTTGTTCCGCAATAACTCAGTCTTTCGGCAGAAACCCAACCCCTATTAATATCAGTAATGAAGTGTTTAAGTTTCATGTTTATAGGTTCATTAGTTTAAGAGTCATTTAAAATTCAAATAAAATAATTTGCATATCTTCAAAAAAGTTTCATCTTCACCAAATTTTAAGTATCTTGTCTGATTTTTTTTACAATACCTTAGATCTTTTTAGAAAGTTTCTATGTTCTCACGATTTTAATAATATCTTGTAAAAATAGGGGAAAAATTCAATATATTCATATTACGATTTATAGAATTTACAGAGTGCAAGCACACATTTTATTTTATATTAAAAATTATTATCTTTTTGAAAAACTGCCAATATAACTTTGTTAAGTAGCTATCTATACTTTACAGAAAATGCTGTAAACATTTCAGCTTTCTAGCATAAAATTTGTGGAATCCTTAAAGTTTGCATGCATTTTAAAATTAACCCTTTTAAAGATGCCGTAATTAATGACACAACCGTCATAGGGTTTCAAAACTTCGTCAAAGTGTACAGTAGCCATTACATCTTCATTTTCTACAAAAAAAAAATAATAAATAAATTTGACTTTTACCAATACTTGCCAAACTTTCACCTATCTTCTCCCTTAACAATTTAAAGAATCACCTTATGTTTATGATTATGCCCTTGTTAACATAGAGAGTCGGCCTGGTTGGCGAGTTAGTATAGCGCTGGCCTTCTATGCCCAAGGTTGCGGGTCGATCCCGGGCCAGGTCGATGGCATTTAAGTGTGCTTAAATGGGACAGACTCATATCAGTAGATTTACTGGTATGTAAAAGAACTTCTGCGGGACAAAATTCCGGCACATCCGGCGACGCTGATATAACCTCTGCAGTTGCGAGCGTCGTTAAATAAAACATAACATAACATTGTTAACATAGAAGTAAAACGGTAAGGTTAAGTGAATTAAAATGTTTATATCAGTTTATTTTGGTTTAATGTTTACGCATTTATCCCATAACGCGAAACAATAAAATCTGAATTAGTTTTAGTAATGCTCTCCTTTTAATACTTTCCGTAAAATTTGCTTCGAAGCCGTGAGACAAGTCAACCACAGCAACTGTGTTCTCGCTTACTGCAGCGAGAGATAGTGGGTATCGAACCGTTTTGAGTTGAATTAGATGCACCGTATATACAGAGAAATGCATAATTTATAAGGTTAAAATAGCCACTTATACAGAATAAAGGCCCACAGTTAAAACGGTGCTTCTTTATAGACGTGCCATAGAATTCATGTTGGGAGTACGTGCCACATAACCAAAATGTACACCAAAAGTGATTTACAATTTTAAACGCTTTGTATGCGTAAGCACACATGGAAATCGCCTTGCCCGAAGCTTGCGGGCCTACGTTAATGTTGGATGTCCTATACTAGACTTATATTTAATGTACATGCTTATATTCTACTTAAGTGAACTCTCATTTTATATCAGGGTTTAAGCTAGAAAATAAATAATTGTCGAAAAAATGCATAAATGAAAAATTGCATTTGTGCGAGATCGTGCGTATTTGCTTGTTTTCCGCACAGAACCAATACGCGGTAAGTGTCAAATACCACATTCAGTATTCCCAACGTAACACACATAACAATTTCCCTCTTCTTACCGCTTAAGCGCCACATTCATTTTACTGCTTTAGGCTTTTAACATATTATTTTTAGAGACGTTTAACATAGTAATAATTATAAATTGGAAACTTACCACTGCAATTTCACCTAAATTGCAATGTTAATTATTGTCTTTAAATATTTGCAAAAAATTAAGTAAAGTCTACTATTCCACGAAACTTATTGCATTCCTGATACAAGTAACATTAAGGAAGCCGTGAAAAAATCAACAATATTCCAGATGCCGATGTTATTACTGCAATATGTTATATAAATAATATTGTTAAAATATTAAAATGAAAAATAAATCATTACATAACCTTACCGTTTGTTTTAAGTTCGCATTTATAGACTGGGGGATAAAAAGGCGTATATCACGGCCTGCTGGAGTATAGTAAACACAGAAAACATTTTATAGCAACAATGTTGAAGACAGATATTTTGGTTTTCCGAAGTTGCCGTCATTAAACAAAAACCAACATGGAGATTTCATTGCAACTAATTAGAAATTCGTCTTTCAGGTATGTAATAAACGATCTTCGCACAAAATAATGTACGATACACGAGCGGTATGTTTGTTTTCATGTTCTCGGAAATTAAAAAAGCTCAACTACGTTTCGCTTTTTCAATCTTTTCCTCGACCATGAAAACGTCAACATACCGCTCTTGTAACGTATATTACTATTGTGCGAAGTCGTGCGTATTTGCTTGGTTTCCGCACAAAACCAATCCGCAGAAAGTCTAAAATTTTACATTCAGTATTATTTATTATTATTGGGTTATTTTACGACGCTGTATCAACATCTAGGTTATTTAGCGTCTGAATGGAATGAAGGTGATAATGCCGGCGAAATGAGTCCGGGGTCCAGCACCGAAAGTTACCCAGCATTTGCTCGTATTGGGTTGAGGGAAAACCCCGGAAAAAACCTCAACCAGGTAACTTGCCCCGACCGGGATTCGAACCCGGGCCACCTGGTTTCGCGGCCAGACGCGCTGACCGTTACTCCACAGGTGTGGACACATTCAGTATTCCCAACCTAACACAAATAACAATTTCCCCTCTTCTTACCGCTTAAATGACATATTGATTTTATTGCTTTAGGCTTTTAACATATTATTTTAGAGACGTTCAATATAGTAATAATTATAAATTGGAGACTTACCACTGCAATTTCACCTAAATTGCACTGTTAATTATTGTTTTTAAATATTTTCAAAAATTAAGTAAACTCTACAACTCCACTAAAGTTACTGCATTCGTGATGCAAGTAACATTAAGGAAGCCGTGAAAAAATCAACAATATTCCAGACTGATCATGGCGGCTACTTTGACCGGCAAAATTAAACTTGCCGATGTTATTACTGCAATAGGCCTATATTATACGTATAAATAATATTGTTAAAATATTAAAATGAAAAATAAATCAATACATAACCTTACCGTTTGTTTTAAGTTCGCATTTATAGACTAGGGGAAAAAAATACAGACGTATACCACGGCCTGCTGGAGCATAGTAAACACAGAAAACACTTTAAAGGAACAATGTTGAAGATATATATATATATATATATATATATATATTTTTTTTTTTTTTTGCAAATTTGTCGTCATTGAACAGAAACCAAGATGGAGATTTCATTGCAACTAATTAGAAATTCCTCTTTCAGGTATGTAATGAACGATCTTCGCACAAAATAATGTACGATACATGAGCGGTATGTTTTCTTTCAATTCTCGGAAATTAAAAAAGCTCAACTACGTTTCGCTTTTTCAAACTTTTCCTCGAACATGAAAACTTCAACATACCGCTATTGTAACGCATATTACTAATTTTATGAGCACTTTACTAGTAGACCCTTCAAGATTTATTGTTAGCAGAGTGCTAACTCTTTTTACTGAAAGATGGTTTCTAATTCCAGTTTTTACAAGATTCATGCAACTAACTCCTCGTTAACAATTTACATTATGCGATGGAATTGTATAAATAAATTAGAAGAAATTGTTCACTTAACTTACATGAATTGCACCAACTCTTTCAAATCAATTCCTGAGCATCTATCGCTCAATACCTTTTTCAACATTGTCCATGTCATTAGCATTTCATTTAAATTCAGATTAGCTCAAACACATCCCTGATTTCATTTTCTCCATTACCATCTTCATGGTTGTCGCATTTTTGCACATTTACATTCAAAGATTGTTGAATTTTTAGAAGTCCAGTAGCAAAATGCGACAAATGCAACTGTGGCTTGAACCCTGTTTTATATGTTTCAACGTTATTTATACAAAAAAAAATAAAAATAAAAGTGAAGAACTGTTCCTCGAGTAAAAATATATATATATTGAAAAGCTCAAAATTTTCCTAAACATTTTGCTCATATATGCAGAATTAAATACATAATTTGGAAGTTGGACGCAAGAGGGCATGAAAGCCTCTGAAATCCTTTTTACGTAAAACATTTGATATTGAATTTCAGCAATTGAAAAGTATCCCCACGAAATTTGATATTAAGATCTCGAAAATTCTCCAAAATATAAGCATTTGAAAGAAACTTCACAAAATGTATTTTTGTAGTCGCTAGATGGCAGCGTAATGAAATTGATAAAAGTTGTTACCTTAAAAGCCCATAAGGCTGATTAAACAAATTTTACTTCTGAGTAGTTTCATTCTCTAAATGTAATATTCTTTTACCCTTATAAAATAAAGAAAAAAGACATTTTTAATAACTTCAAATACGGTAACTCTGAAAATATTGAGAATGGGACCCATGTTTATGTGGCATTTTTGCTCAAAAAGTCTTCGGGAATATCCTCCGTAACTGGCGGTAACTCTTAGTCAATCACCCTGTATATGAGCTATTTTGAAAAGATGTAAAATTGTGTTTCTGTTGTGACCGTTTACAATGTTGGGGCTAACATAACAGAAATGGAAAAGCTCTACTATTGAGAGCATTTTCAGTTTATTGGGACATGTACAATTTGTTTGCAACTGGAATTAGAGCGTCCATAAGAAGAAATTTCCCCAGTTCTGCGTAATGTAGAAAGAACATCGTCTCATTCCAGAGGCATGGCGCCTCTCTTTATTTACATACAAACAACGTTTACATAAAATTCAGTGCGTCAGGCACACGGCCTCCCTGCTATTGGTTTCAACTTCTTTGAAACTTTACCGATGTTCCTTCACTGCACTCCTTCATTTTTCGTTTTCATTTCCTTCCGTCAGATCTTCCCCCTTTTATTGGCTTTTCTAGTGTAAGTGATCACGGGTTGTTTCTGCATCTTTCTCTTTTTAACCTTGTTTCTTCCCCGGATACTTCAGCGCGTGTTTTATAGCTCCGTTTGTTTGTCTGTCCAATCAGAGCTGAAGGCAAACCATTTAATATTTCCCATCTGGAACTAATTGGCTGCCTCAGATTTTATTGAATATGAAATCGTTCACGCATACTCAAAAAAGTCTTAGACCAAAGTCATTACTTCATTCTGGGTCAATAAAAACCGCACACGATGACATTGTCTACATTTAGAACCCAGATCGATAGAAGCAACAGAGGGCTGTGTAGCGAGTTTAATTTATTTCATACAATAATCGTCTTATGCACGGTCTACGATGCACTTAATGCTCTATTGACCAGTGTTACCTCAAAGCAATATCAGGTTTATTTGTATGATATATATATATTTTTTTTCATTGGATGTATTTGAATATTAACTCCATATGTAGATGAAATTATTGAGGATCATCAGTGCGGTTTTAGGCGTAATAGATCAACTATTGACCAGATATTTTGTATTCGACAGGTAATGGAGAAAAAATGGGAGTATAAGGGTACAGTGCATCAGTTATTCATAGATTTTAAAAAGGCATATGTTTCAGTTAAGCGAGAAATTTTATATGATATTCTTATTGAATTTGGTATTCCCAAGAAACTAGCTCGATTAATTAAAATGTGTCTCAGTGAAACGTACAGCAGAATTAGTATAGGTCAGTTTCTGTCAGATGCGTTTCCAATTCACTGTGGGCTAAAGCTTTTTAACTTTGCTCTAGAGTATGCCATTAGGCAAGTCCAGGATAACAGAGAGGGTTTGGAATTGAAGGGGTTACATCAGCTGCTTGTCTATGTAGATGACGTGAATGTGTTAGAAGAAAATCCACAAACGATTAGGGAAAACACGGGAATTTTACTTGAAGCAAGTAAAGAAATAGGTTTGGAAGTAAATTCCGAAAAGACAAATATATGATTATGTTTAGTGACGAGAATATTGTACGAAATGGAAATATAAAATTGGAAATTTATCCTTTGAAGAGGTGGAGAAGTTGAAATATCTTGGAGCAACAGTAACAAATGTAAATGATACCCGGGAGGAAATTAAACACAGAATAAATAAATTCGGTTGAGAAGCTTTTATCATCCAGTCTGCTGTCAAAAAATCTGAAAGTTAGAATTTATAAAACAGTTATATTACCGGTTGTTCTTTATGGTTGTGAAACTTGGACTCTCACTTTGAGAGAGGAACATAGGTTAAGGGTGTTTGGGAATAAGACGCTTAGAAAATATTTGGGGCTAAGAGGAATGAAGTTACAGGAGAATGGAGAAAGTTACGCAACACAGAACTGCACGCATTGTATTCTTCACCGGACATAATTAGGAACATTAAATCCAGACGTTTGAGATAGGCACGGCATGTAGCACGTATGGGCGAATCCAGAAATGCATGTAGAATGTTAGTTAGGAGGCTGGAGGGAAAAAGACCTTTAGGGAGGCCGAGACGTAAATGGGAAGATAATATTGAAATGGATTTGAGGGAAGTGGGATATGATGATAGAGAATGGATTAATCTTGCTGAGGCTAGGGACCGATGGCGGGCTTATGTGGGGGCGGCAATGAACCTCCGGGTTCCTTAAAAGCCAGTAAGTAAGTAAGTTGGATGTATTTGAATAAAATATGCCTTAATTTTTATATGACATCAGTATCATTAAATCTATTAAGAATATACATCTTAATTTCATTGAAATTAATTTTAAAATTTTTTATGAGAAGAACAAAATCTTCCTACTGCAATCAAATGAATTCCCGTCAGCTTCCATACGTATCATACACCGTTTATTTTACATGGACTCTCCCCATCTTTTTCCAACAGGTTTAAATTAACTGTAATAGAGTCCAACTGGATTTTGAACATGCAAACTTAGGCTAATTATATTGGCCACTCATAACCGACATGCCTTAGATAGCGCAGCTACCAAAACTCGACGATCGGTGGCCAGTTCCTTTTCCCCCTCGATTGCATACATCGCCGACTAGCTATCTATTACAGTAAACAGACTTCAGATTCATACAAACAATATTGTTCCTCCTATGACACATATTGTCAGGTGAGATGTACTGCCTGATAATAGATGTACACGTCAGCCAGATCCTCAATCAGAAATGAAGCAAATGAGGAAACAATGCAACCGTTTGCTTCGTGTATTTCCCAAAAGCTAACACTAGAAGTGTATGCTGCTCTCACAGAAGTGATATAGTAATATGCGTTACAAGAGATGGTATGTTGACGTTTTCACGTTCGAGGAAAAGATTGAAAAAGCTCAACTACGTTTCGCTTTTTCAATCTTTTCCTCGAACATGAAAACAAACATACCGCTCGTGTATGCGAAGATCGTTTATTACATACCTGAAAGAGGAATTTCTAATTAGTTGCAATGAAATCTCCATCTTGGTTTCTGTTTAATGACGGCAACTTTGGAATACCAAAATATCTGTCTTCAACAGTGTTGCTATAAAATGTTTTCTGTGTTTACTATACTCCAGCAGGCCGTGATATACGTCTGTCTTTTTTTCCCCCCAGTCTATAAATGCGAACTTAAAACAAACGGTAAGGTTATGTAATGATTTATTTTTCATTTTAATATTTTAACAATATTATTTATATAACATATTGCAGTAATAACATCGGCATCTAGAATCTTGTTGATTTTTTCACGGCTTCTTTAATGTTACTTGCATCAGGAATGCAATAACTTTTGTGGGGTAGTAGGGTTTACTTAATTTTTGCAAATATTTAAAGACAATAATTAACAGTGCAATTTAGGTGAAATTGAAGTGGTAAGTTTCCAATTTATAATTATTACTATGTTAAACGTCTCTAAAAATAATATGTTAAAAGCCTAAAGCAGTAAAATGAATGTGGCGCTTAAGCGGTAAGAAGAGGGAAATTGTTATGTGTGTTACGTTGGGAATACTGAATGTGGTATTTCACACTTACCGCGTAGTGGTTTTGTGCGGAAAGCAAGCAAATACGCACAATCTCGCACAAAATATTTTTCTCATTTCTCAGAAGATATAGTTTTTAGGACCGATGTTACTGTTGCAACAAAACATAGTCCGAAACTAACTTACCCGACTCATACAGTAATAATTGAAGACCTCACATTCTAAATGTGCTAAGTGCCAATTTGTGAAATTTATTTCTTTCACTCTAAGGGAGTGTTCTGCCCGAGGGCAGGTCTTTCACTGCAAACCCACCATTCTCCAATCTTTCCTATTTTCTGCCTTCCTCTTAGTCTCCGCATATAATCCACATAGCCTGTCTTAATGTCGTCTATCATTTGATGTCTTCTTCTGCCCCGAACTCTTCTCCCGTTCACTATTACTTCCAGTGCATCCTTCAGTAGGCAGTTTCTTCTCAGCCAATGGCCTAACCAATTCCTTTTTCTCTTTCAGATCGGTTTCAACATCATTCTTTCTTCATCCACTCTTTCCAACACAACTCCATTTCTTATTCTGTCTGTCCACTTCACACGTTCCATTCTTCTCCATATCCACATTTCAAATGCTTCTATTCGTTTCTCTTCATTTCGTCGTAATGTCCATGTTTCTGCCCCATACAATGCCACACTCCACACAAAGCACTTCAATACTCTCTTCCTTAGTTCTTTTTCCATAGGTCCGCAGAAATTGCTCCTTTTTCTATTAAAAGCTTCCTTTGCCATTGCTATCCTCTTTTTGACTTCCTGGCAGCAGCTTATGTTACTGCTTATAGTACACCCCAAGTATTTGAAGCTGTCCACTTGCTCTACTCTCTCATTTAGAATTCACATGTTATCTTGCGACAGCCATGGTCTTCGTGTTCATAAGAGAATATCATACTAAATTGTCTTTGTCTTTGTCTTTGCTCAACTGTAGTGATTTATTCGTGCGCCAAAAGACGGTGTTGTAGGTATCTCAACATGCATTTCGCAGTGTTTTTTTTTTTCATCAATATCTCAGAAGATTGTTTTTGGCACTTAGCACATTTAGAATGTTAGATCTTCAATTACTGCTCTGTGGAATCAGATTACGTTTAATAGTACGATTACAAACTCTAACGCAATGTGATCTGCTTAACCCTTAATTTGGCAAAGCTCCATATCTCACACTAGTTTACTAAACCTTGTCGGACCGTAAAGAAAACAACTATTGCAATGTCCATATTTTTATATGTTGTACAATATTATAGTATTGTGAAATTTTAATTTTCCTACCAATTATTTTTTCTATTCTGTTAAAATTATAGCATACTAGTGGCTTGTGCAGCAAATACTGCTGCAAACTAAGTTCGTTAGACGTTCAAATAAAAATTTTTCAGATTTATTTTCAATGAAGAATACTTGTCATTTTGATAGTTATTTGCTTCCATAATAATGAATCATAGTCTCTCTGAATGGATTTTTTAGGCCAAATACTTCTCCTTGAACCTATCCAACTTCAGTTTTTGAGTTTCAACGCGAAAACGCAAGTATCAATGTCAGGACGATAGCAGTAGCTATTTCAGGTCATTGTGGATTGTAGGCAAAAGTTAAAAAAATGTCAGGTTTGCTAAGCTTTAGAACAATACATTTTCGTATAGCTGCTGCATGTAGAATTTGAAATGTAGATCGTAAAATCATTTTATCCTACTAAGAGATCTTGCTGAAATGATCTGGAGACTACAAAATTTTCTAGGCCTCTTATTTTATCAGTAAGTAATTCCTTTTTAGCTTTCCTTAGGAACTGTAATTTTTGCGCTCTCTCGAGCCAATACCGAAGAGAATGACGCATATAAGTATCTACACCACACCGCCATTAAGTATATGAAAAAGACCCAACCCCACTGGGTTAATAAGTATAAAAATATTTGATTTTTAATAACAATATTATTATCTTACTTAAGTTTTGTAGTTATATATAGCAGTCACTCAGTAAATTATAGAAATGAAGATCTAAATTAAGATATTCTCTACATTTACTTACATAACCTTAAAACGTTTCACTTTCATGTCATCAATATAGCATCAATATTATGTACAATTAATGAAGAATACACGCATCATGATATTAACTATAATAATATTTAATTTCTAATGATAATAATGTCATCAAACCACCTCAAGTTTCGTAGATTTGAATATCCAATACACAGCTGTACTCAGAAAATTATACACTGCAGAATCAGTTTTTAATAACAAATTGAATTGAGCTCTAAATATGTCGGCAATACTGCAGGTCATGGCCTTCGTGTAATAGCCTATTGTTTATTGTAGTGTGTGTTTTGTTCTGAAATTCAATCAAGTCGGCCGTGATTCAATAAAATTAGTTCACAAAACTGACAACAGATGGATTTTGGAAAATAGGAAAATTATGTAGGAAAATTGACATTTCACTGGAAACTACTACATTTCCGAAAAACTTTAGGTTCCAAGCTTCAAATTAAGGGGCCATTTATTAAAATCCGTTCAGCCGTTTTCCCGTAATTTCCATTACCAGTTCAAATTATATAAAACCTGTTAACCTGTTGCATCTTATAGGATACATTGCCAATTTAAGGGTTAAGTGTCCTCCTGATATAAATACAATGTTGTGTAATACGTGGCGACAAACGACTGCATTGTTTCCTCATTTGTTTCTTGATCAAGAGCTTACAGTGGAAGATATCCTGCTCCTGTAGTTATGGTAAACATTTGCTTATTTCTCAGAAAATATTAATTTTAGAACCCATGTTTATGGGTCTTTTATTTCTTGTTTTGATGCTTACTACCTTCCCACTAAATATTGGATCCTTTTTTTTTTTTTTTTTTTTTTTTTTCAGAAAACACTGTATTTGGCGTCGAGAGAAATAAATCAGTTACAGTCAGGCGATTCCTCCATGAAGGATATGAGGATGATCCTACAGTTTAATTTCGTGCCTCTGAGGATAGAAACTATATGTTAACTCCTGCGAAAACATTTTAATTACAGATTTTGATTTTCAATGCGTCCCGACGTATTAATTTCCTTTAAGCTTCCACTTTCGGCCGTGAGTTGTCGCCACTGCACTGCCATCCAAATATCTTACAGCAACGGTACATGGATAAATATATATTTATCCATGAACGGTATTTCTAACAGTGAAGTTAGTGGACAGGGGAGGGTGCGGAGGGCGGGGTATGGCTTGAGTTTAACAGCGTTTGAGGATATGATCGCGTATCCTAATACTACGACCCTTCTTTCTGGAAGATGGAGATCCTGTCAGAGACTACAATAAGAATTTTCTAGTAGCCTTATAAGTTAGTTAGTTAGTTAGTTAGTTAGTTAGTTAGTTAGTTAGTTAGTTAGTTAGTTAGTTAGTTAGTTAGTTACTGGCTTTTAAGGAACCCGGAGGTTCATTGCCGCCCTCACATAAGCCCGCCATTGGTTCCTATCCTGAGCAAGATTAATCCAGTCCCTACCATCATATCCCACCTTCCTCAAATCCATTTTAATATTATATTCCCATCTACGTCTCGGTCTCCACATAGGTTTTTCCCCTCTGGCCTCTCAACTAACACTATATGCATTTCTGTATTCGCCCATACGTGCTACATGCCCAGCCCATCTCAAACGTCTGTATTTAATGTTCCTAATTATGTCAAGTGAAGGATACAATGCGTGCAGCTCTGCGTTGTGTAACTTTCTCCATTCTCCTGTAACTTCATCCCTCTTAGCCCCAAATATTTTCCTAAGAACCTTATTCTCAAAAACCCTCAATCTCTGTTCCTCTCTCACAGTGAGAGTCCAAGTTTCACAGCCATACAGAACAACCGGTAATATAACTGTTTTATAAATTCTAACTTTCAGATTTTTTGACAGCAGACTAGATGACAAAAGCTTCTCAACCGAATAATAACAGGCATTTCCCATATTTATTCTGCGTTTAATTTCCTCCCGAGTGTCATTTACATTTGTTACTGTTGCTCCAAGATATTTGAATTTTTGCACCTTTTCGAAGGATAAATCTCCAACTTTTATAGTTCCATTTCGTACAATATTCTGATCACGAGACAAAATCATATACTTAGTCTTTTCGGGATTTACTTCCAACTTTATCTCTTTACTTGCTTCAAGTAGAATTTCCGCGTTTTCCCTAATCGTTTGTGGATTTTCTCCTAACATATTCACGTCATCTGCATAGACAAGAAGCTCAAGTAGCCTTATAGCCTCCTTAAATGCAGTTCATTGGTAATTTTAAAAGAAGAGAATAAAGGAAATAATAAATAATTTTAAATTATATAATACAGAAAGTAAAATAAATAAGAAACAAAATTACATAAGGTAAATAAAGTAAGCTGTAATAAATACAAGAATTAACAGGACTTTCAGATCACAAGACAGCCGAAAGAATATCTGAAGTTGTATTTGATCATTTAGAAGAATTTAACTGTAGCAAGAAATTAATTGCGCAAACGTACCACGGAACATCGGTAAATATCGGGCAGTACAATGGCTTAGGAGCCATCTTCGCAACTAAAATAGGGATGAGAATCGAACTTCACTACTAATAAATTGCCAGTTCCAGAATGGTGAGTCAAAGACTAACATAGGCATATTTGTACTGATTTTGCATTAATGTTATATTATTATTAATATTAGTTTCTGTCTTGGTCATCAGTCATCTCATATCCCACATACAAAAAATATCACGAGTCGCCACTGAGTCAGTCTTTTCTTCCACTGTTTTCAACAAGTGGTCGGCTAATCTGGGCAATGAAGGAAATTCTTTATGCGAGTGCAGAACTTGCGACAAGGAACACCAATCAAAGGAATAATTTTTAAAAATTGCTGTGGGGGTCCGGAAAGGTGGAAATCTTCAAATTTTCAATTTTTTGTTTTTTATTTATTCATAATCTACAAAATTTCCCCTTTCCAATGATATATGATACACATATATTACTGTGCTCATAAATTGTTTATATCATTGTTTATAAAATACATGGTGGGGCGTGGCCATAATGGTTTGACAGTTCACACAATAAAATTTTGTATGAACGTATTTCGTGCCTTGGAGGTAATTTATTTCTTAAAGAGAGATATTTATGCATTGGTTAACCTGTATAGATGTCGCTTATCGCTGTCTGTTCTTCATTTGATTGTTTGTTTCGGTTTGAAATCGTATTTACGTGTAAGAAAGTTGTTTCGAGAAGAAATCTGTCTGAACTTCTGCGCTCTTGTTTTCAGTGTATTTTATAGTGAAGTTATAATTTCTGGTTATTTTATCATGGTTTATAGTAAACTGAAAGTGTTCAAAAAGCGAAAAAATGTGGGGATACCTATACAAGGACAAGTGATAGGTTCACATGGAGAGTGTTCCAGCATAAATAACAATCAATTTGCACCTCCACCTAGCAGTAGTCAGAAGAAGTTGAAAGGTTTAGAAGGATACAGTGTCTATGAGGAAGAATGTAGTGAAACTGATGTAAATCATATTTTTAATTTGAATATATTTTGTGATGTGTTTTTAAATTACACCCAATGTAAAGAATGTGGTAAAAATGGTCTAAAACTGGAAGCTGACCGAACAGTTGGATTAGCAATACTCTTCAGACTGTATTCTGATAACTGTGAATTTAGTAAGATATTTTGCAGTTCATATGAACGTCACAATGAAGATAGGCCTAGTCCAAAATCTAAATTTTATGATATCAATGTGCGCCTGGTGTATGCACTGAGGGCAATAGGTAAAGGTGCAGCAGCTGCTTCTGCACTTTGTGGTATAATGAATCTACCACCTCCACCTCAGAAGTTTGGAAAATATAATGAATTTATTGGAAACATTGCTGAGGATGTAGCCATAGAGTCCATGAAGAATGCTATTGAAGAGACTGTAGTTGAAAATAACAACATAAGAGATCTTTCAGTTGCCCTCGATGGTAGCTGGCAAAAGAGAAGCCATACTTCTATGAATGGTGTAGTCACTGCCACAAGTGTAGATACTGGCAAGGTTATAGGTGTTGCTGTCATGTCTAAATATTGTAGATGTCCAAATAAAAAAGAACATTCTGAAAATTGTACAGCAAACTACAGTGGAAATAGTGGTGGCATGGAAGTGGCAGGAGTCGTCAAAATATTTCAACAGTCTGAACCTTGTGACAAGGTGAGATACATAAATTATTTAGGAGATAGTGACTCGAAGACTTACAAAGCAATCAATGAACTGAAGTCATATGGAGAAAATGTACCCATAACTAAACTGGAATGTATAGGCCATGTGCAAAAACGTATGGGCACAAGACTGCGGCGACTGAAAACATCTTAGATAGATAGTGAAATTTGAAGGGCGCGTCAGCATCAGTGGCTATTTGCACCCATGCCTAACTGAAAACATCTTATAAAGGCAAAAAACTACAAGATGGCAAGAGTTTAGATGGCAAGATCAGACTTACTGAGGCTGTTATTGATCAAATTCACAATTATTATGGCATGGAAATTAGACAAAATGTGAACAGTGCAGAAAACATGAGGAAAGCAGTATGGGCAGTTTTGTTTCACATCTCCTCTTCAGACGATAAGCCTAACCATGGACTATGTCCTGAAGGAAGAAACTCATGGTGTAAATATAACAAGGCTAAAGCCACTGGTGAACAGTTTACACACAAACGACCCTTACCTCATGCAATTGTAGAAGTAATAAAAGATGTATTCAGGGATCTATCAGATATTCAACTACTGAAGAAATGTCTTCATGGCCGGACCCAAAATCCCAACGAGTCCATCAACAGTGTCATCTGGACAAGGATACCAAAGACAGTGTTTTTTTCCATTAATACATTGCATTTTGGAGTATATGATGCTGTGAAAACATTTAATGATGGAAATATTGCTAGGTGTGAGGTTCTGAAAAGGTTGTTAACAAATGTTGGATTTTTCACAATAAAATCTCTACTTATTTTGGACAAGGAGAGACTGAGGGCTTCAGAAAAAGCTGTAAAAGACATTGAGTCAAGGGCAAGACAACATAGAAGAGCAGCAAAAAGAAAACTGCAAGATGAAGATGAGGAGGATGCTGACAACCCATCATATGGTGCTGGAATGCATTGACAAACTTTGAAGCCAGTTTCCCGTAAGTTGTAAATTTTTCATATAAAATTTTCTTTTTCTCAGGATCTACTTGTCTGAATTGGTTCAAACTTAGAGGATAGAATTATTGAGGCCCTGAGCATATTTTAACACGGGATTTTTTTTTATTTTTTGCGTTTCAAAGAAGTTAGGGTCTTACAAGCATTGAAAAATGTTGTAAAAATGTCTACTTTTTGAAAAAAAATTTAATTTTGAAAATAATTAATATTTTTAAAAATCCCTATGTTAAAGCAATCAGAAATGTGCATTATACAACCCATATTTTTTTCAAAACTATAATCCTAACAGTCTCTGAGAAAAAGAAAATTATATGTATGCATATTTAACATTGCTAAGATAGGACCTTTCCGGACCCCCTTAATATTATATTATTATTAATATTAGTTTCTGTCTTGGTCATCAGTCATCTCATATCCCACATACAAAAAATATCACGAGTCGCCACTGAGTCAGTCTTTTCTTCCACTGTTTTCAACAAGTGGTCGGCTAATCTGGGCAATGAAGGAAATTCTTTATGCGAGTGCAGAACTTGCGACAAGGAACACCAACCAAAGGAATAATTTAAAAAAATTGCTGTACATGAAGGCAATTTCGTAAATTGGTTAGGTGACGAAGTTACTAAATGAGCTACCATAAGTGGATCAATCTCGGTATGAATTCAGTCCAAGATATTTAACTGTTCGTAACATCTAGCGAAATTTCAGTCTTGCCAAATATATGTTACATCTCTCCCTCTAGATCTGATTCCCAAATGAGCTCTGGTCAAACATTGTGAATTTGTCATCATTCCTCTCTCTCTCTCTCTCTCTCTCTCTCTCTCTCTCTCTCTCTCTCTCTCTCTCTCTCTCTCTCTTTATATATTCCACAACCAAAGATTCCCCCGACAGTTGGGACGAAGGTGGATAAAGTAAGAAGAATGAGTAGAAAACGAAGAGAGAGCGAAAAAGAGGGGAGGAGAAAAGTTGAAGATAAAGTGGAGTTTGAATTATTGATCATCAGTATCCAGTACTCCTAGCCAGGTCGGTCGTTTCAAGGCTGCCCTCCACTTTTTTTTTTTCACCCACCCAGTTTCCTATACCAACCCATTCTGCTCATCTTTCTTCGTCCCCTAGGCGACTAAAGGTTGGACTTGTGACGTCATAGAATGACCAGTTTGAGACTCTCTTCCTCCCTCTACCCCCTCCCGTCTGTGTGCTCGAGGGTCTTTGAGACGAGACAGTTTCACATCTTCCTCTGCCGCTGTGCTTTTCCTCTCTTTTTTCGTATTCTTTCAAAGGGTGTCATCAACTGGTCGATTTATAAATTAGTCAAATTTGAAGAGATCCTGCACAAAGGAACATAATGATACCCATTAATATTTTTCAAATCTAGAGAGATTACTTGAAGGAAAAACTGAATGCGGTAGAAACAAATAGTAAGAATAAAAACATTCGAGATATATATAAGGGCATAAAGGAGTTTAAAAATGGATATCAGGCAAGGGTAAACGTGATCAAGGATGAGAATGGTGACTTGCTTGCAGACTCTCATTCAATCCTTAACATATGGAAAAACTATTTTGGGCAACTACTAAATTTACATAGGCCAAGTAGAAATGATCGGGACGAAATTCAAATAAAAACTGCTGAGCTATTTATACCGGAACCCACACTTTCTGACGTCGAAATTGCGATAGAAAATCTGAAAAAGTACAAGTCTCCAGGTATTGATCAAATTCCAGCAGAATTAATACAAGAGGGTGGAAGCGTATTATCTAGCGAAATTTATAAACTTGTACTTGCAATCTGGGAAAAGGAAATTGTACCAGAATAATGGAGGGAGTTCATAATCGTACCTATTTTTAAGAAGGGAGACAAGACTAACTGTAGTAACTTTCGAGGAATATCACTTTTGTTTACGTCGTACAAAATTTTGTCGAATATCCTTTTGAGAAGATTAACTCCATATGTAGATGAAATTATTGGGGATCATCAGTGTGGTTTCAGACGCAATAGATCGACTATTGATCAGATTTTTTGTATTCGATAGATATTGGAGAAAAAATGGGAGTATAAGGGTACAGTACATCAGTTATTCATAGATTTCAAAAAGGCGTTTGAGTCAGTTAAGAAAGAAGTTTTATATAATATCCTTATTGAATTTGGTATTCCCAAGAAACTAGTTCGATTAATTAAAATGTGTCTTAGTGAAACTTACAGCAGAGTCCGTATAGGCTAGTTTCTATCTGATGCTTTTCCAATTCACTGCGGGCTAAAGCAGGGAGATGTACTATCACCTTTACTTTTTAACTTTGCTCTAGAATATTCCATTAGAAAAGTTCAGGATAACACAGAGGGTTTGGAATTGAATGGGTTACATCAGCTTCCTGTCTGTGCGGATGACGTTAATATGTTAGGACAAAATCCACAAACGATTAGGGAAAACGCGGAAATTCTACTTGAAGCAAGTAAAGAGGTAGGGTTGGGAGTAAATCCCGAAAAGACTAAGTATATGATTATGTCTCGTGATCAGAATATTGTACGAAATGGAACTATAAAAGTTGGAGATTTATCCTTTGAAGAGGTGGAAAAATTCAAATATCTTGGAGCAACAGTAACAAATATAGGCCTAAATGACACTCGGGAGGAATTTAAATGCAGAATAAATATGGGAAGTGCCTGTTATTATTCGGTTGAGAAGCTTTTGTCATCTAGTCTGCTGTCAAAAAATCTGAAAGTTAGAATTTATAAAACAGTTATATTACCGGTTGTTCTGTACGGTTGTGAAACTTGGCCTCTCACTGTGAGAGAGGAACAGAGATTGAGGGTTTTTGAGAATAAGGTTCTTAGGAAAATATTTGGGGCTAAGAGGGATGAAGTTACAGGAGAATGGAGAAAGTTACACAACGCAGAGCTGCATGCATTGTATCCTTCACCTGACATAATTAGGAACATTAAATCCAGACGTTTGAGATGGGCGGGGCATGTAGCACGTATGGGCGAATCCAGAAATGCATACAGAGTGTTAGTTGGGAGGCCAGAGGGGAAAAGAACTTTGGGGAGGCCGAGACGTAGATGGGAAGATAATATTAAAATGGATTTGAGGGAGGTGGGATATGATGGTAGAGACTGGATTAATCTTGCTCAGGATAGGGACCAACGGCGGGCTTATGTGAGGGCGGCAATGAACCTCCGGGTTCCTTAAAATTCAGTAAGTAAGTAAGAAATTTTCACTTCACATTGTGATTCTGAGGAACTTAAAAATATGCGACCTTCAAGCACCAGTTTTGACGGATAAATAAAAAGTTGATATAAAACACTCAGCGATGTAGAGATAGTGTAATACAGATTCCATTCTCAATAACAAAACAGTGTAATGCAATAATAATATATTCATACAAAAATAATGTATTTAAAAAAGCATACCTTAAAAGTTGTCAGCAGAAAAGGAGACGATACTAAATGATATGCTGCTGGAGCTAAAGGACAGCTGTGAGCAGCATGGGATGAAAATAAATGCAAAAAAGACAAAGACCGTGGTTGTCAGAAGAAAAGTAAAGAAGATAAACTTGAAAATTCTAAATGAGGCAGTAGAGCAAGTGGACATCTTCAAATACTTGGGATGTACTATAAGCAGTAACATGAGCTGCTGCCGGGAAGTCAAAAGGAGAATAGCAATGGCAAATGAAGCTTTTAATAGAAAAGTAGCATCTTCTTCGGACCTCTGGAAAAAGAGCTAAGCACGAGACTAGTGAAGTGCTTTGTGTGGAGTGTGGAATTTTATGTGGCAGAAACAAGGACATTACGACGAAGTGAAGAGAAGCGAAGAGAAGCATTTTAAATGTGGATATGGAGAAGAATGAAGCGTAGGAAAGGGACAGACAGAATAAGAAATGAAGCTGTGTTGGAAAGAGTGGGTGAAGAAAAAACGATGCTGAAACTAATCAGAAAGAGAAAAAGGAACTGGTTAGTTCACTAGCTGAGGAGAAACTCCCTACTAAAGGATACACTGGAAGGAATGGTGAACGGGAGAAGAGTTCGGGCAGAAGAAGATATATGATAGACGACATTAAGATATGTGGATCATATGCGGAGAATAAGAGGAAGGCAGAAAATAGGAAAGATTGGAGGATGTTGGGTTTGCAGTGAAAGTCCTGCTCTTAAGCATAACACTTATGTATGTAGGCCTAATATGCTTTCTAAACGAGACGAACAATTTCTGAGCACCCTGTGTTTTTGCTTTTTGCATTTCTCTGCATACACATGACACAGTTGATACACTTATTGAACACGCTTCTGCTTAGAAAAGTTAAGATTTTTACGGTTTTCTTCGGACGAATATTTTCTGAAGAAATTATAGACATTAAATATAATCTTCTGAACTTGCTACTATATCCACTGGATCTATTACTTTCACTACTACTGATCTCGCTTAATGAAAGCGATCCGTTCTTTGACAGAAAGTTGTTAAGTTAGGCTATATAATGTAAGTTTTTTATTTAGCAACAGTTGCAGTTTAGACCTATGTTCATTTACATCTTTTTACTCAAAACAATACCAGGAACACGTACTTAAGCTGTGTACAGCTGATGGCGAGTCACGATGTATAAATGGCAAAGAAATTCTGCTAAGTGTAAAAGTGGTAGTGATGATAGTTTTGACATAATTTTCTTTTAAATATATGATTATTTTAGCCCTGATATATTTATTTGTTTAACAATCTTCGGAGTAGTTCACGAGTATGTGCATTCATAATATGGAGGCATGTCACTTGTGCCGATATTCTTCTCAAATTCCCATTAATGTCCCCTATTCTCCTGCAACCTAACTTTCACTAACCTTACCTAACCTTCATTAACCTCTCCCAACCTTCTCTAACCTCCCCTAACTCCGACCAACCTATCTCTGCCCTCTTAACCTTCACTAACCTCCCCCAACTTTCAGTAACAGACCCTACCAGTCAATACTCCATCTGTACGCCAATAACATCACGTAACTTTTACTTCATTTGTCACTCTATTCTCCTAACTTTTTTGAAAGTGTTACTCGTTTCTAAGTAAAGGCTGGTTCACAATAAACCGGGAAGGAGAATCGGAACGAAAACGAAAACGGTAAAATTGTTAAAATGTGTACATTTAAATGTGAGCATTCACAATTGATGAAAAGCTTGCCGGAGCCCGGGATCGGGAACGGAGAGTTGGCCAAGTTTCAACTTTGGCGTTCACGTTTCCGATCACAGCCCACTAGATTCATTCTATTGCCATCTAAAAGCCATTTTGTCGTCGTATATTTTGTAGCAAGAAGACCGTGACATAACCTATGCATTATTTTGTTCTGTGCTGTGCATCATGGAACAAGTTTTATTTGATGAGATTCTAATATTGAGTGTTGAGGGAAATCCTCACGTTTACGATAAGCGGCGCACCTCATATAAAGATGAGAAAATGAAGGAGAATACGTGGCTTTCAATAGCTGCATCTTTGAACACCGTAAGTGAATCATATTTTATTACTGTATTGGTTGTATTACACACTACATATTCATGCTTCAATTCAATAACTACTGTTGTGTTCATTTTTGTTCTATTACAAATGTTTCTTCTCTAATTATTTTACATTATGGTAGACTTAAAATACAGTAGGTTGTGATAATAAAGATGCATGGGCATATTTATAGTACCGTACCTAATGAAATGTTTCAATTGAAATTTCGAAGTTGGTTAACCTGTGTTTATGTTGGCTGCCTTGTACTCATGAGAGAACGCCATTAGTCAATTATACACAAATAACATCAGAATGCGTAATATCGACTTTACATATCGTTATTGACAAGCATATCGATATGCATAGTCGTCTACGTTCTCGGTTTATTGTGAATAAAAAATTGTCATATTCACGTCCTCTGCTTCTCGTTTCCATTCTGGTTCTCGTTCCTGGTTTATTGTGAACCAGCCTTAACTTTCAAATACAGAGCATAAATCCTCGGAATGATAAATGGAAAAAATGCACTTTCAGTAATATTGAATCTTATGTGTTCCAAAAACATTGCACAAAAAATCTTAGCCATTGGCGTGGCTCAGTCGGTTAAGGCGCTTGCCTGCCGGTCTGAAGTTGCGCTCGGGCGCGGGTTCGATACCCGCTTGGGCTGATTACCTAGTTGGGTTTTTCCGAGGTTTTCCCCAACCGTAAGGCGAATGCCAGGTAATCTATGGCAAATCTTCGGCCTCATCTCACCAAATACCATCTCGCTATCACCAATCTCATCGACGTTAAATAACCTCGTAGTTGATACAGCGTTGTTAATTAACCAACTAAAAAAAAATCTTTTCCAAAATCATATTGTCGAAACACACACAATTTCTCCCTCTCCCTCACCCTCACCCCTTGGGGCAATTCCACTTGGATAATATTCTTCTATCCATTCTTATTATTACTATTAATTTCTCTAAATAGAATACAAAACCTCTAATGGCAAAATTTCATTATATTAATATTCTCATTATATAAATATATTATAGATTTATATTTTGCTCCTTATAACATAGTTCTAGTAAACTTATATTAAATTAATTCTCATCATTTAACCAACTAGCTATCTCAACTCAATTATAATTCTTTACATATTGCACATAGACTGAATTGAATTACATTAGCTCATAAATTAAGTTATTACTCTTTCGTATAGGTTTTATCTCAATTTAAATAAACATGTACTAGTCGTTAAAACTTAACTGAAGAATATTGCTGGAGAATCTTTTAAGTGTATTGTAAATATTCGTAATTTAAATATGTATAACTATTATATTGATTAAGGTTGGTTGAGTGGAAGAGAAGGCCTTATGGCCTTAACTCTGCCAGTGAACTTAAAACATTCTATTCTATTATAAATTAAGTGGTATAATTAAACTTTGAAGGAAAAACTGAGAAAAAACGCTAGTTGAAATAGGAAAAGAAAAAAAAATGTGTTTTTTTTTTCAACCAGGAGATTAGCCCTAGCGGGAATCGAACCCACGCCCAAACGCAAGTCCGGATTGGGAAAAAATGTTCAACAATAATTTCTATTTAAAGGATTATAATATTTAAATATTTTACTGAATATATTATTATAAAGATTACCGGTAATTATTAATGGATTTATTGTGATGAACTGATTGTATAGGCCAGGCCTGCAGAACTCGCAAAGTAGGGGAACTATGACGTCAGCCTCACTCCACTTCTATTGGGGAGGATCGACTTCCGCCCCGAGAATGAATGTTGATGCAGCCGAGCGTAACTAGAACGCCGTGACCGCACAGGTAGAAAAGTTGGCTGCGGTAAAAGAGGAGAAGAAAGCAGTCGCTATTAAGAGCTACAGTTCTGCAGGCCTGGTATAGGCCTAATCTTTATTTATTTATTTATTTATTTACTTTACTTTACTTTAGTTTTATATTTATTTATTTATTTTTATTTATTTATTTATTTATTTATTTATTTATTTATTCTGGTGTAGTTAAGGCCATCAGGCCTTCTCTTCCACATCCTCAAAAATAGAAAGCAAAAAAATACCCTATAAACAAAGTAAAGCCACACAAAAATGTACATAGATTGCAGTCACACAAACTTTAAATGAATCTTTGTCCGCAAACTGAAAAATGAATTTGACTGTTTTTGTGTGTCATATCGTGTACCATTGTGTAGTATTGTATTCCATCGTATGTAATTTCATAATAATAAGTATCTTAAATTAGTTCGGAATTTGGCTCCTTTATTCAGTCTCCTATATTTAGAAACCTGGCCGGTGTTACACATTACCACGATCTCATGCGGTGTAATCTACCTGAAACCTGAGACCTGTCACAACTCTCACCTTGAGCTCGAGAGCGGGTTTAAGAACGTTTTCTCCGAGCTTGATGATAAAAGTCGAAAGTTACGATAATTACCACCTCTGCGGTTACCCGTGTTAAAACGATAGGGATCATGTAATTTGTTTGCTCGCTAGAGGGAGGTAAGAGGTGGGAGGAAAGTCGTTACGCTCAAGAATGAGGGCATATATACTTCGATACGCTGTTACAGCATAAATGACGCAGCCGTCATGGCGCAGAAGTCTGAGAGGCTTAACTTGCCTCAAGATCATTTACTCTTAAGTTTGATAATCATTATGATTTTACCTGGTCCTTCAATGTAGACTTAATTTACGGTCATTTCAACGTTTTCTGATATAGGCTTACAGAAAGTCCCAAAAATGTTGGGCTGAATTGTTTTTTACAAAATTGGCATGGGTCCGGAAATTCTTTTGTGTGTGTGTGTGTGTGTGTGTGTGCGTGTTTTTTACTAACTTGATTAGGGAAAACAGGGGAATTTTACTTGAAGCAAGTAAAGAGATAGATTTGGAAGTAAATCCCGAAAATACAAAGTATATGATTATGTCTCGTGACGAGAATATTGTACGAAATGGAAATGTAAAAATTAGAAATTTGTCCTTTGAGGAGGTGGAAAAGTTCAAATACCTGGAAGCAACAGTAACAAGTATAAAATTATACTCGGGAGGAAATTAAACACAGAATAAATATGGGAAATGCCTGTTATTATTCGGTTGAGAAGCTTTTATCATCCAGTCTGCTGTCGAAAAATCTGAAAGTTAGAATTTATAAAACAGTTATATTACCGGTTCTTCTGTATGGTTGTGAAACTTGGACTCTCACTCTGAGAGAGGAACATAGGTTAAGGGTGTTTGAGAATAAGGTGCTTAGAAAAATATTTGGGGCTAAGAGGGATGAAGTTACAGAAGAATGGAGAAAGTTACACAACACAGAACTGCACGCATTGTATTCTTCACCTGACATAATTAGGAACATTAAATCCATATGTTTGAGATGGGCAGGGCATGTAGAACGTATGGGCGAATCCAGAAATGCATATAGAGTGTTAGTTGGGAGGCCAGAGGAAAAAGACCTTTAGCGAGGCCGAGACTTAGGTGGGAAGATAATATTAAAATCGATTTGAGGGAAGTTGGGTATGATGATAGAGACTGGATTGATCTTGCTCAGGATAGGGACCAATGGCGGGCTTATGTGAGGGCGGCAATGAACCTCCGGGTTCCTTAAAAGCCAGTGAGTAATAACTTGTAAATGTTGCTTAGCTCCCGCAGGTGGTTCATAGTACCTTACAACAACTTGCATCAGTAATTTGTAATGTACAACACCATATTTTTGTGGAATAGGTCCCTGCAGTAGACTTGTAAAAGCTGAGCGAAGTCCATGTGTTGCAGTGCGTCACGTGACGTTAACTGTTTTGCGATGTCTAACCACAATAATTATGAAGCACATAGTCTAAACCTAGACCTTCTTTGTACAGTACAGAGTCGTACTAGAGTCAACATTTCTCCGTCTCGAACTGATTAAATAGGCACAGTTTAAGTATAATGACCTCGTATTGTTAAATCCATATACAGGGTGATTCACGAGGAAAGGTAAAACATTTAGGATACGATTTTGAGTGAAAAAGTTCATATGAACATAGGTCCGTTTTCGAACGATGGCGGAGCTAGATGCATTTTTTTTTTTGGTAAAACGTCTCGCCCCAATGTGAATCAGACGTTACCATATGCTGCTGACGTGAGACAAGGTCAAGATCGCAATGAATGACGTAACATTGCAATCTGCATTGTAAGCGATGTAGATGAGAGAAAGAAACCGGGTGGTGGGGCATTACAAATGTCCAATCGCCTGCCCTTGTCAGATGTAATGACAAATAATCCGCAGATAACACAAATAGCCTACACTATCATCAATTCACAGCGGTTCAGTCAGCTACCTACAGTACAGTAGTTATACAGGTACAGTTATCGGAAGTGTTAAGTTCTGTTTTTCAAGATGCCTTATAAATTTTCGACTACAGAATACGCCGATATTGTGTATGTTTATTGTTTGTGCGATGGAAGTTCGTTGCGTGCCGACGCTGAATATGAACGACGCTTTCCGAACAGAATGGTACCATATCGAAGGGTACTTACTGTCTATGGGGTTAGATGAAAGACTTGGTGTAGCAAAGGAAGGGGGAAACGAAAGAGACGCTAATCGCTGTATTTTGGATGCGGCATAAAGAACAGCTACGTGCAACTCTCCAAAGCGATGAGTGCGATTCACGCCCGAGCGCAACAGTGCATTGAAGCAGAAGGAGGTACCTTTGAAAATGTGTGAAAACATAGACCCCCCAACGTCTAAATATTAGGTATGTATGCATACGTGAATATAAACTTTAAATTTGCCCGTTATATGTCTCTAAATGCGAGTTAGTACAATGGAATCTCAGAAGTTTTTGTGAAATCAAAGAGCCATATCTCCGTAACCGTTCGAAAACGGACCCATATTGATATGAATTTTTTACTCAAAATGAATTCAGAATTCACATCCTAAATTTTTTACCGTTCCTCGTGAATCACCCTGAATAAAGACGAGGTTTGGATCGACACAAGAGATGGACCAACTGATGAATGACACGTTTCTGGGAGACCAATGCGTAACTCCGACGATTATTATGATCGCAGTGCTGCTGCACATGATATTTTATTAGTTTTTAGAAAAGTTAAATATTTTAATTATCGAGGGAATAGTACGAAAATAGCCTACAAATAAAAACATCGTGAACTGCATCCAATTTTAATATTGTCACATAATAAAAAGATACATCAATTTGGTTGAGAATCGATATGAGATAAAAGCAAAAATATGTCACACACTCAGTGAACTAATATGGACATTAAAACCTACAAGCGAAACATATTCATTAGATATTTTATAACCAGTCAACCATAATGTAATTATATGAAATAATGTGTAATGAAAGAACGAAAAAATATGCGGAATTTTAAATTGAAATTCAGTAAGTGGAAACCCAATATTAGACAACAAACTGTGATCACGAATCACATACAGATAACTCATTTACGAGTACTATGTTCTCATCAGTTCTTCGTGAACTACAGTTGTTATTCAATTATAGCCGTGTGCGTGCGTACATGTCGTGTGTGTTGTAAGCAAGCAATATCGTGCATTGTTTGTTATGTAACATGATGTGTTCTATGCATGCAAGTGTGTAATGCACGAATTAATCAATTTATACTTTATTTTACATATGTCTGGGTATGTTTCAGTGTTTCTTGATGTAACTATATGTATTTGTGTTCTTCAGTGTGTCTGTGTTTTGTGTTTTTCAGTGTATCTGCATGTGTCTTTCAATGTGTCTACGTGTATGTTTCTTGTGTGTCTGCGTATGTGTTTTCATTGTTTCTTGGTGTCTATTTTCGTTATTCAACGTTTTGGTGTGTGTTCTTTTCAGTGTGTCTACATTTGTGTTTTTCAGTCTTTCAGTGTGTCTGCATGTGTGTTTTTCAGTGTGTCTGCATGTGTGTTCTGCAATGTGTCTGCGTGTATGTTTCTCAGTGTGTCTAGGTATGTGTTTTCAGTGTTTCTTGGTGTCTATTTTTCGTTATTCAACGTTTTGGTGTGTGTTCTTTTCAGTGTGTCTACATTTGTGTCTTTCAGTGTTTCAGTGTGTCTGCATGTGTGTTTTTCAGTGTGTCTGCATGTGTGCCCTTCAATGTGTCTGCGTTATGTTTCTCAGTGTGTCTAGGTATGTGTTTTCAGTGTTTCTTGGTGTATATTTTTCGTTTTTCAGTGCTTTTGTATGTGTTCTTTTCAGTGTGTCTACATGTGTGCCTTTCAATGTGTCTGCCATGTGTGGTTTTCAGTGTGTCTGCATGTGTGTCCTTCAATGTGTCTACGTTATGTTTCTCAGTGTGTCTAGGTATGTGTTTTCAGTGTTTCTTGGTGTATATTTTTTCGTTTTTCAGTGCTTTTGTATGTGTTCTTTTCAGTGTGTCTACATGTGTGCCTTTCAATGTGTCTGCCATGTGTGGTTTTCAGTGTGTCTGCATGTGTGCCCTTCAATGTGTCTGCGTTATGTTTCTCAGTGTGTCTAGGTATGTGTTTTCAGTGTTTCTTGGTGTATATTTTTCGTTTTTCAGTGCTTTTGTATGTGTTCTTTTCAGTGTGTCTACATGTGTGCCTTTCAATGTGTCTGCCATGTGTGGTTTTCAGTGTGTCTGCATGTGTGTCCTTCAATGTGTCTACGTTATGTTTCTCAGTGTGTCTAGGTATGTGTTTTCAGTGTTTCTTGGTGTATATTTTTCGTTTTTCAGTGCTTTTGTATGTGTTCTTTTCAGTGTGTCTACATGTGTGCCTTTCAATGTGTCTGCCATGTGTGGTTTTCAGTGTGTCTGCATGTGTGCCCTTCAATGTGTCTGCGTTATGTTTCTCAGTGTGTCTAGGTATGTGTTTTCAGTGTTTCTTGGTGTATATTTTTCGTTTTTCAGTGCTTTTGTATGTGTTCTTTTCAGTGTGTCTACATGTGTGCCTTTCAATGTGTCTGCCATGTGTGGTTTTCAGTGTGTCTGCATGTGTGTCCTTCAATGTGTCTACGTTATGTTTCTCAGTGTGTCTAGGTATGTGTTTTCAGTGTTTCTTGGTGTACATTTTTTCGTTTTTCAGTGCTTTTGTATGTGTTCTTTTCAGTGTGTCTACATGTGTGCCTTTCAATGTGTCTGCCATGTGTGGTTTTCAGTGTGTAGGCATGTGTGTCCTTCAATGTGTCTACGTTATGTTTCTCAGTGTGTCTAGGTATGTGTTTTCAGTGTTTCTTGGTGTATATTTTTCGTTTTTCAGTGCTTTTGTATGTGTTCTTTTCAGTGTGTCTACATGTGTGCCTTTCAATGTGTCTGCCATGTGTGGTTTTCAGTGTGTCTGCATGTGTGTCCTTCAATGTGTCTACGTTATGTTTCTCAGTGTGTCTAGGTATGTGTTTTCAGTGTTTCTTGGTGTATATTTTTTCGTTTTTCAGTGCTTTTGTATGTGTTCTTTTCAGTGTGTCTACATGTGTGCCTTTCAATGTGTCTGCCATGTGTGGTTTTCAGTGTGTAGGCATGTGTGTCCTTCAATGTGTCTACGTTATGTTTCTCAGTGTGTCTAGGTATGTGTTTTCAGTGTTTCTTGGTGTATATTTTTCGTTTTTCAGTGCTTTTGTATGTGTTCTTTTCAGTGTGTCTACATGTGTGCCTTTCAATGTGTCTGCCATGTGTGGTTTTCAGTGTGTCTGCATGTGTGTCCTTCAATGTGTCTGCGTTATGTTTCTCAGTGTGTCTAGGTATGTGTTTTCAGTGTTTCTTGGTGTATATTTTTCGTTTTTCAGTGCTTTTGTATGTGTTCTTTTCAGTGTGTCTACATGTGTGCCTTTCAATGTGTCTGCCATGTGTGGTTTTCAGTGTGTCTGCATGTGTGTCCTTCAATGTGTCTGCGTTATGTTTCTCAGTGTGTCTAGGTATGTGTTTTCAGTGTTTCTTGGTGTATATTTTTCGTTTTTCAGTGCTTTTGTATGTGTTCTTTTCAGTGTGTCTACATGTGTGCCTTTCAATGTGTCTGCCATGTGTGGTTTTCAGTGTGTCTGCATGTGTGCCCTTCAATGTGTCTGCGTTATGTTTCTCAGTGTGTCTAGGTATGTGTTTTCAGTGTTTCTTGGTGTATATTTTTCGTTTTTCAGTGCTTTTGTATGTGTTCTTTTCAGTGTGTCTACATGTGTGCCTTTCAATGTGTCTGCCATGTGTGGTTTTCAGTGTGTCTGCATGTGTGCCCTTCAATGTGTCTGCGTTATGTTTCTCAGTGTGTCTAGGTATGTGTTTTCAGTGTTTCTTGGTGTATATTTTTCGTTTTTCAGTGCTTTTGTATGTGTTCTTTTCAGTGTGTCTACATGTGTGCCTTTCAATGTGTCTGCCATGTGTGGTTTTCAGTGTGTCTGCATGTGTGCCCTTCAATGTGTCTACGTTATGTTTCTCAGTGTGTCTAGGTATGTGTTTTCAGTGTTTCTTGGTGTATATTTTTCGTTTTTCAGTGCTTTTGTATGTGTTCTTTTCAGTGTGTCTACATGTGTGCCTTTCAATGTGTCTGCCATGTGTGGTTTTCAGTGTGTCTGCATGTGTGTCCTTCAATGTGTCTACGTTATGTTTCTCAGTGTGTCTAGGTATGTGTTTTCAGTGTTTCTTGGTGTATATTTTTTCGTTTTTCAGTGCTTTTGTATGTGTTCTTTTCAGTGTGTCTACATGTGTGCCTTTCAATGTGTCTGCCATGTGTGGTTTTCAGTGTGTCTGCATGTGTGTCCTTCAATGTGTCTGCGTTATGTTTCTCAGTGTGTCTAGGTATGTGTTTTCAGTGTTTCTTGGTGTATATTTTTCGTTTTTCAGTGCTTTTGTATGTGTTCTTTTCAGTGTGTCTACATGTGTGCCTTTCAATGTGTCTGCCATGTGTGGTTTTCAGTGTGTCTGCATGTGTGTCCTTCAATGTGTCTACGTTATGTTTCTCAGTGTGTCTAGGTATGTGTTTTCAGTGTTTCTTGGTGTATATTTTTTCGTTTTTCAGTGCTTTTGTATGTGTTCTTTTCAGTGTGTCTACATGTGTGCCTTTCAATGTGTCTGCCATGTGTGGTTTTCAGTGTGTCTGCATGTGTGTCCTTCAATGTGTCTACGTTATGTTTCTCAGTGTGTCTAGGTATGTGTTTTCAGTGTTTCTTGGTGTATATTTTTCGTTTTTCAGTGCTTTTGTATGTGTTCTTTTCAGTGTGTCTACATGTGTGCCTTTCAATGTGTCTGCCATGTGTGGTTTTCAGTGTGTCTGCATGTGTGTCCTTCAATGTGTCTACGTTATGTTTCTCAGTGTGTCTAGGTATGTGTTTTCAGTGTTTCTTGGTGTATATTTTTTCGTTTTTCAGTGCTTTTGTATGTGTTCTTTTCAGTGTGTCTACATGTGTGCCTTTCAATGTGTCTGCCATGTGTGGTTTTCAGTGTGTAGGCATGTGTGTCCTTCAATGTGTCTACGTTATGTTTCTCAGTGTGTCTAGGTATGTGTTTTCAGTGTTTCTTGGTGTATATTTTTCGTTTTTCAGTGCTTTTGTATGTGTTCTTTTCAGTGTGTCTACATGTGTGCCTTTCAATGTGTCTGCCATGTGTGGTTTTCAGTGTGTCTGCATGTGTGTCCTTCAATGTGTCTACGTTATGTTTCTCAGTGTGTCTAGGTATGTGTTTTCAGTGTTTCTTGGTGTATATTTTTTCGTTTTTCAGTGCTTTTGTATGTGTTCTTTTCAGTGTGTCTACATGTGTGCCTTTCAATGTGTCTGCCATGTGTGGTTTTCAGTGTGTAGGCATGTGTGTCCTTCAATGTGTCTACGTTATGTTTCTCAGTGTGTCTAGGTATGTGTTTTCAGTGTTTCTTGGTGTATATTTTTCGTTTTTCAGTGCTTTTGTATGTGTTCTTTTCAGTGTGTCTACATGTGTGCCTTTCAATGTGTCTGCCATGTGTGGTTTTCAGTGTGTCTGCATGTGTGTCCTTCAATGTGTCTGCGTTATGTTTCTCAGTGTGTCTAGGTATGTGTTTTCAGTGTTTCTTGGTGTATATTTTTCGTTTTTCAGTGCTTTTGTATGTGTTCTTTTCAGTGTGTCTACATGTGTGCCTTTCAATGTGTCTGCCATGTGTGGTTTTCAGTGTGTCTGCATGTGTGTCCTTCAATGTGTCTGCGTTATGTTTCTCAGTGTGTCTAGGTATGTGTTTTCAGTGTTTCTTGGTGTATATTTTTCGTTTTTCAGTGCTTTTGTATGTGTTCTTTTCAGTGTGTCTACATGTGTGCCTTTCAATGTGTCTGCCATGTGTGGTTTTCAGTGTGTCTGCATGTGTGCCCTTCAATGTGTCTGCGTTATGTTTCTCAGTGTGTCTAGGTATGTGTTTTCAGTGTTTCTTGGTGTATATTTTTCGTTTTTCAGTGCTTTTGTATGTGTTCTTTTCAGTGTGTCTACATGTGTGCCTTTCAATGTGTCTGCCATGTGTGGTTTTCAGTGTGTCTGCATGTGTGCCCTTCAATGTGTCTGCGTTATGTTTCTCAGTGTGTCTAGGTATGTGTTTTCAGTGTTTCTTGGTGTATATTTTTCGTTTTTCAGTGCTTTTGTATGTGTTCTTTTCAGTGTGTCTACATGTGTGCCTTTCAATGTGTCTGCCATGTGTGGTTTTCAGTGTGTCTGCATGTGTGCCCTTCAATGTGTCTACGTTATGTTTCTCAGTGTGTCTAGGTATGTGTTTTCAGTGTTTCTTGGTGTATATTTTTCGTTTTTCAGTGCTTTTGTATGTGTTCTTTTCAGTGTGTCTACATGTGTGCCTTTCAATGTGTCTGCCATGTGTGGTTTTCAGTGTGTCTGCATGTGTGTCCTTCAATGTGTCTACGTTATGTTTCTCAGTGTGTCTAGGTATGTGTTTTCAGTGTTTCTTGGTGTATATTTTTTCGTTTTTCAGTGCTTTTGTATGTGTTCTTTTCAGTGTGTCTACATGTGTGCCTTTCAATGTGTCTGCCATGTGTGGTTTTCAGTGTGTCTGCATGTGTGTCCTTCAATGTGTCTACGTTATGTTTCTCAGTGTGTCTAGGTATGTGTTTTCAGTGTTTCTTGGTGTATATTTTTCGTTTTTCAGTGCTTTTGTATGTGTTCTTTTCAGTGTGTCTACATGTGTGCCTTTCAATGTGTCTGCCATGTGTGGTTTTCAGTGTGTCTGCATGTGTGTCCTTCAATGTGTCTACGTTATGTTTCTCAGTGTGTCTAGGTATGTGTTTTCAGTGTTTCTTGGTGTATATTTTTTCGTTTTTCAGTGCTTTTGTATGTGTTCTTTTCAGTGTGTCTACATGTGTGCCTTTCAATGTGTCTGCCATGTGTGGTTTTCAGTGTGTCTGCATGTGTGTCCTTCAATGTGTCTACGTTATGTTTCTCAGTGTGTCTAGGTATGTGTTTTCAGTGTTTCTTGGTGTATATTTTTTCGTTTTTCAGTGCTTTTGTATGTGTTCTTTTCAGTGTGTCTACATGTGTGCCTTTCAATGTGTCTGCCATGTGTGGTTTTCAGTGTGTCTGCATGTGTGTCCTTCAATGTGTCTACGTTATGTTTCTCAGTGTGTCTAGGTATGTGTTTTCAGTGTTTCTTGGTGTATATTTTTCGTTTTTCAGTGTTTTGGTGTGGGTTCTTTCCAGTGTGTCTGCATGTGTGTCCTTCAGTGTGTCTGTGTGTATGTTGCTTAGTGTGTTTACGTATTTGTTTTCAGTGATTGTTGGTGTGTATTTTTCGTTTTTCATATATTTTATATGTGTTCTTTTCAGTGTGTCAACATGTGTGCCTTTCAATATGTCTGCATGTGTGATTTTCAGTGTGTCTGGATGTGTGTCCTTCAATGTGTCTACGTGTATGTTTCTCAGTGTGTCTAGGTATGTGTTTTCATTGTTTCTTGGCGTATATTTTTCGTTTTTCAGTGTTTTGGTGTGGGTTCTTTCCAGTGTGTCCTTCAGTGTGTTTGCATGTATGTATCTCAGTGTGTTTACGTATTTGTTTTCAGTGATTGTTGGTGTGTATTTTTCGTTTTTCAGTGTTTTGGTGCGTGTTATTTTCAGTGGTCTACATGTGTGTTTTTCAGTGTTTCATGATGTGTTATTTTCAGTGTGTCTGCATGTTTGTCCTTCAATGTGTCTGCATATATGTTTCTCAAGGTGTCTGCGTATGTGTTTTCAGTGTTTCTTGGTGTGTATATTTCGTTCTTCAGTGTTTTGGTGTGTATTCTTCTCAGTGTGTCTATATATGTGTTTTTCAGTGTTTCGTGGTGTGTGTTTTTTTAGTGTGTCTGGTTTGCGTGTATGTTTTTTCAGTGTCCCTGCCTGTGTGCTTTTTAACGTTTCTTGGTGTGTGTGTGTGTGTTTTCAGTGTCTGCGTGTGTTTTTCAGAGTCCACGTATGTTTTTCAGACTTTCTTAGTGTGTGTTTTCAATGCGTCTGAGTGTGTGTTTTTTCCAGTGCCCGTGTGTGTGTTTTTTTTTTCAGTGTATCTGCGTGTATGTACGTGTTTTTCAGTGTGTCTGCATGTTTTTTTTTTCATTGTTTCTTGATGTGTGTGTTTTTCAATGTGTCTGCATGTCTGTATGTGTGTGTATTTCAGGACTTCTAAGGTGTGTCTGTTTCAGGATGTTTGGGGTGCCCGTGTGTGTGTTTCAGGGTGACTGAGGATGTTTTTTTGTTTCAGCGTGTCTGAATGTGCGTGTGTTTTAGTGTTTGTGTATATGCGTGTTTGTATGAACGTGTGTATATGTGCGTGTGTGTTTGTGTGTGTGTATGTGTGTGCGCGCGCGCATACGTGGTTGATAGATTGGATGGATGGATGGGTGGATGGATGGATGGACACAAGTATGTTATTTCCGAGGTATTTTATACAGTAGACTCTCTTGAGTTCGACAGGAAAGGATTGAAAGTTCAGTCCAAAAAGGGTAGTGGGTGTGGCAGGTGAAATGAATACAAATTCTTATTGGTTATCCATCAATGAATACAGTACTGTACTTGCATTTCCTGCCCGCCCCGAGACTTGTGTATGCGCTTCTACTGGGTGTTCATTTCAAAGTGTGTCATGACGTCACTGTTGATGAGTCAGCGATTTGAAGCGAGTTTCAGCTTTTATGTCAGAGAAGTTGCCTATTAATCAAGGCGTTCAATATGAACTTGAGAACGTGTACAGTATAACTTGAACGTCGTAGCAACAGATGGCGGTCTGTACGGTCTGTGTGCTACCATAACCTCTTTCGAACTGTGTTTTGCGCGGCCAAGTCGTACGCAGGGTATTTGTTATCATCGGTTGCGTACCACAACATACCACAATACAAATCAAATGCTCCGTGTCCATGTTGACGATCGAAATTAATGTCAACAAATACGTAAGTAATCGTCTTAACCCTCTCCCCATATCTCGAAGTAAGAAAAAAACTCACCTCAGTACATGTTTCGAAACAGTTCATATTCCTACCACTACCGGCGTTACCGTACGTATCGGTAAGTACTCTTCAGAATGAACGCCGTATTTGCTAGGCAACTTCTCTGGCACATAGGTAATACACCTCTGCGGAAGTGTAGGAAGATTGATTTCTGTAGGCTCATCGGCTAGCCACATGACAGCCTATAGCGAGCCATGACACACTTTGAACTGAACACCCAGTAGTACCACAGTGGGTTTCGACAATTCCGTCTCACAAACGGCACAATTCTCAAATAGAAAAAGAAGAGTTCATTAATTTCAAATCAGTGATTAAATATGGATGTCCTAATCAATAAAATATTCTGTTTTCCTTTAACAAAAGTATCACTACAAGACACAGAACCAATTCCCATTCAAATGGCAAACCCATTTCTTAGTGCCCGTATAGGGTGTGTCCAATTCTCCTACGTAAGCAGTCGAACTATAGGATGTCGAACTTTATTTCTGTCGAACTTAAGGTACGGTCACACGTCGCTATTTTTGCTGCGCAACTTTTGCACTGCAGCTGCAAAAATTGCGTCTCGTGTTCACACGTAAGCCAAAAGTAGCGCTCTGCACGCTACTTTTCGTGCTGCGCAACCCGAGTGCACCAAAAGTTGCAACTGGAGGTTGCAAGTCTGTTCACACACAAGGCGCTACTTTTGCAGCCGCAGTCATGCTGCAGGTTTCCATCTCCGTATTGACTTCTCAATATACATTTTGTGGTTATGTTCGCATTATTAAGAAACTCATGCGAAAGCTTACTTATCTATTATTTGCTTTTCTGTCCTAACTAGTATTCAGAAATTGGCATTATTTTTACTATAAAGCTTTTAAAAACGCCTATATACTTAACTGTAAACTAACAGCATATTCACGTAATCAATGTTGGCAACCCTCCTGTTTGAAACCACGCTTCAGAAAAATAAAAAAGTGAATTACATCGTCAGCAAATATGCTCAGACTGTGTTGTGCATTTAATAACTGTTACAAATAATTTATTTTCATCACATCTAACATTAAAATACATCCAAACAATAAAAGTATCATTGGCACATTTGGGTGGCAACACTGGTCGCAACCGCAGCAAAAGTTTCAACAAAACCGATATCAAAAATGCCGCGGCTGCAACCCTGAGAACCCTGTTCACACGTCGTTACTTTTAAGTTGCGCGCAGCATGAAAAAGTAGCGGGCAGCAGGTTCGGCAGCCGTTACTTTTCGGGTTCACACGTCGCAGTACAAGAGTTGCGCAGTTTTTTGTACTGCATCGCTGCAAAAGTAGCGACGTGTGACCGTACCTTTAAGAGCTTCCACTGTACCTGGAATAATAAAATTCTGTCGTACATTGATTACTTAATACCACCGTCACCCATTACAATTTGTACTTACATCTAGTTTAGAAGATGGAAATTTTGTGCATTATCCATAGCAGAACTTGAAGAAAAATGACAACTAACAGATAACTCTGTGATAGAGAATGTCAAATAAATGCTTAATATTTTGTAATAAAACTGGAGGAACAAAATGTTATAATAGCATTGACTTGTGTCGCTCATTTTTAAACAGATCGTGTGACAGTTTGTATGAAACTTGGCTCTATCCTTCCTTCACGTATGGAAGGAGATAAAGTTGCTCGTCCACTCGACGAGAATAAAAGAACGTAAAGGAAGGAATAGAAGGAAAGAGCAGGGAAGAGGAGGAAATGAAAATAAAAATGGGAGAAGCGGAGAAGAATAATGGAGACGACGATTCGTGGAAATTGTAAAAGATCGTAGATATAAGAGTAAGGGATGGGGAAGGGCGGGATGAGAAGAGGTTTTTCTTTTTTCCTGAATTGTGGGGTGAGGGTATATTAGGAGTGAGGGGACCAGTAGGGTGGGGACTGCTATTGGAATGGAGCGTATAATGCAAGTGATAGTGCAAGAGCAGTAGAAATACTGAAGGGGGAGATGTGTTTTCTTATAGCTTCTGGTAACTTAAGAAACACAGTGGAAGCGATACATTATGTTAGGAGGAAAGAATCACACAATAAGCGACAGTTTGTGTAGCCGATTGGCCGGAAAAATACACGATTTAACTTGACTGAACTAAAACTATAAAAAAAAATACAGCAGTAAGAGAGATGATAGGGTAAGGTGTCCTACATAATAATAATGATTTATTTTAGCTGGCAGAGTTAAGGCCGTAAGGCCTTCTCTTCCACTCAACCAGCAAAAAGTATACATACATATGTATCAACTTATAAAAAATTCAACAATTTGATTTAGATAAGAGCTACATGTATGCAAGAGTTATTTACGAATTAAACAACAAAATACCATGAACTATTAATTAAACACTGAAATACAAACCATGTAGCAGAATTAAGCTAAAATACATAGAATGTTAATATATTTCAAATAATGTTAGATAATAGAGATTATTATGAGACAATTTTGTAAATACAGCACTATCAGGATGCATGTCTAAAGGAAGGAGTATTGTCGGACCATCGCATCTATGCCCCTTCAGCGCTGTCGTCGTTCTTGGAAAAGTTGACGCCTCTACTCACCCCATTCCACCCGTTTCTCTCCCACTACGTCAAACAGCAGACCACGAACCTTGCCGAATAGGGATGTTGCCAAACTTCCGTCAGTGTCATGTCTCTTGAATATTGCTTATAATAATGTAAGGTTAACTATTACTTATTCATAATTTAATTTAAGTAGGTCTAATGACGCTGATTGACTTATGCAAAATGCTATTACTTGCTTAATAATATTTCTTTCACCACTCCGTACTACAGTATTCATGTTGAGTTGACAACACTGGACTGCAAGTGCAAATAAACTGTCCCGCAAGAAGGCCAAAATTGTGAGTAGTGGGGGAGAGAAAGAGAGAGGGGTAGAAAAGAGAGAAATAGGAATACAGGGAGAGAAATGAATTGCCGAGGCTGAAAAGGAATTAAGGTTCAGTTCACATATCTTGCGGGGGCACAGATACGATGGTCGGACTATAACAATGTAGACAGTGATAGTTTGTCAGTATGATTTGAGTGAAATGCTAAGAAGGTTGTCTTTTAAGCTGTTTTTAAAAGTGTTTATTGTCTTGCAGCCCCTAATACTTTGTGACAGGGAATTCCATTGTCGCGAGGTGGATATTGTAAAAGATGATGAATAACGAGATGTTCTATGAAGAGGTATACTTAATGCGCCACAGATAAGTGATCTGGTATTTACGTCGTGGTTAGAATATAGATAAGAGAAACGAGACGAAAGGTAATTTGGTGTTGAAGTGTGCAGAATTCGAAAGAGCAATGGCAAGGAGTGTAAAGTTCTACGTTCTTTAAGTTGGAGCCACAAAAAACTTGCGAAGGACGGTGATATGTGATCGTATCGTCGGATGTTGCATACGTATCTGATGCACATATTCTGAACTCGCTGTAACTTTACTGACAGTTCAGAACTTAGGTAACTTAACAAAACGTCACAATAATCGAAATGCGGCATTACTAGGGTTTGTACTAGTTTGTAAATACGACACAAAATCACGAAATTTGAAGTTATTTTGATGCAAAATGTATCTTGTGTAAAAAAAAATATATATTTTTAATTAGGCAAAATGTTCTAACGAACGGGACGATAATTAATTGAAGTAAAGGCAGAAGAAATGGGCGGGTTTGATCTTGTGCGTAAAATACTCACTATACACATTCCCTAGCGGTTTATGACCTGAACAAAGAGACTTTCCTGTCGCTGCGTCCGAATGTTAGTTGTTGACAAGTGCTCGTCTGCGATTGTTCGCAAATATACATAATAATAGACAGTATTTTAAATATTAATTATCCAAATAATCGCTATCATGTCTCAGTCGAACCCTGATATCAGAAGTCATACTAAAGGCGTTATTTATCAAATTTACGTTCCTTGAATAGTACATTATGCAACGAGTCTATAATGATAGTAATTAAGACGCAAGTATGGATATTTCTGAAACGAGCGCAAGCGAGCTTCATAATATTCATACGAGCGTCTTAATTACCATTATAGGCAAGTTTCATACGACTTTTTATGCTCCACCATATTTCTAACTTGAAATTACCGGTATTCAGATGTATACATTTTATTTGTATCTGACAAGATCGGAAGTGACCTTGTTCTAGGTCGTGAATTGTGAGATGTGCGCAGACGCGAAAGTATTGATTTTTTCCGAGGAACAATAATGACATTGACCTTGATGTAATCCCGTTAAACTTGATATAACCTTGATTATTGAATTCGACATTGAAAAACGAGATGACAAATTGAATTTATTTGAATATTATTTACAATTAACGCTAATTATTATAGTAACAGAACATAACCTTCTGCGACAGTATTGGATTTCCAGCCTCCGTGACTTTTCGCTATAATTCTCTTTCGATTGCATATCCGAGAATAATCGATACTTGCGGTTTTGTAACGGTACAAAGCTGACTTGTCATTGGCTGAACACCTGTAAGCTGAGTTGTCATTGGCTGAACACCTGTACTTTAATGAGTAGGTGCACTTTAATGACATGCTTTAAAGGACTGCTACCAGGTGTATAATTACTACATTTCGGCATGGTCGAGCATAAAGAACTTTAAGATTGTGAGGACATTAAAAGTGCCCTATCATCAACGCAAGTTATTTTTGTGTGTGTTAGTTTGGAGTAAAGGTGATAGCGGATATCCTTGCTTTAGCCATCAGTGAATTGGAAAAGCATCCGATATAAATTGGCCTATACATTTGACTGAGACACATTTTTATTAATCGATCTAGTTTCTTGAGAATACCAATTCAATAAGTATATTATATAAAACTTCTCTGTTAACCGAGTCATATACCTTTTTGAAATCTATAAATAACTGATATACTGTGCCCTTATACTCCTATTATTTCTCTAATATCTGTCGAATACAAAAAGTATGATCAATAGCCGATTTATTACGCTTAAAACCACATTGATGATCCCAATAATTGCATCTACATATGGAGTTAATCTTCTCAAAAGAATATTGGACAAAATTTTGTACGGCATCAACAAAAGTTATATTCCTCGAAAGATACAGTAGTTAGTCTTTTCCCCCTTTTTTGTAGATACAATAAATGGACTCCTTCCATTGTTCTGGTATTTATTTATTTATTTATTTATTTATTTATTTATTTATTTATTTATTTATTTATTTATTATTTATTTATTTATTTATTTATTTATTTATTTATTCATTCATTCATTCATTTATTTATTTATTTATTTATTTATTTATTTATTTATTTTGCTAATAATTGTAACATAAAATATAATACAAACAGAAAAAACTTTATCTCACCCCTGAAAGAGTAGAACTCGTGCTCACGGGCGGATTCCTGAATTGAAATTAAGAAGTATATAATGCAATTTGTCTTATGTCTACTACGCAATAAGAATATATAAATTTAAATTTACAATTTTTCATTATTTATCAAATCCATACATAACTTTTTAAATTTAATACTAGAACTATTAGAATTGACAAGATTAGGTATGATTAGTTAAGAAAATAAACGATAGATAAATAGATAGATAGATAGATAGATAGATAGATAGATAGATAGATAGATAGATAGATAGATAGATAGATAGATAGATAGATGGATGGATGGATGGGTGGGTGGGTGGGTGGGTGGGTGGGTGGGTGGGTGGGTGGGTGGGTGGGTGGGTGGGTGGGTGGGTGGGTGGGTGGGTGGGTGGGTGGGTGGGTGGGTGGATGGATGGATGGATGGATGGATATTTTATTGCTTGGACATAAGTACATTATGCATACAACATAAATATAAATAAAATCATACAAAATTATATGCCAAGTTAAAATATTCCTTAATGCTATACAAACTGTGTTCATACAATTTTATTTTAATTAACGATTTGAATGAATCATAATTTAAATTTTTAATTGAATTTGGTAAGCTGTTATAAAACTTCAGAAACATATTAATAAAAACTGTTTTGTGCGAGATCGTACGTATTTGCTTGTTTTCCGCACAAAACCAATACGCGGTAAGTGTGAAATACCACATTCAGTATTCCCAACGTAACACACATAACAATTTCCCTCTTCTTACCGCTTAAGCGCCACATTCATTTTACTGCTTTAGGCTTTTAACATATTATTTTAGAGACGTTTAACATAGTAATAATTATAAATTGGAAACTTACCACTGCAATTGCACCTAAATTGTACTGTTAATTATTGATTTTAAATATTTACAAAAATTAAGCAAACTCTACTACTCCACTAAAGTTACTGCATTCGTGATGCAAGTAACATTTAGGAAGCCGTGAAAAAATCAACAAGATTCCAGATGCCGATGTTGTTACTGCAATATGTTATATAAATAATATTGTTAAAATATTAAAATGAAAAATATATCATTACATAACCTTACCGTTTGTTTTAAGTTCGCATTTATAGACTGGGGGAAAAAAAAGACAGACGTATATCACGGCCTGCTGGAGTGTAGTAAATACAGAAAACATTTTATAGCAACAATGGTGAAGAGAGATATTTTTTTTTTTTCCAAAATTGCCGTCATTGAACAGAAACCAAGATGGAGATTTCATTGCAACTAATTAGAAATTCGTCTTTCAGGTATGTAATAAACGATCTTCGCACAAAATAATGTACGATACACGAGCGGTATGTTTGTTTTCATGTTCTCGGAAATTAAAAAAGCTCAACTACGTTTCGTTTTTTCAATCATTTCCTCGAACATGAAAACATCAACATACCGCTCTTGTAACGCATATTACTATTGTGTAGTCTTGTACCTGCATAAATCAAGTCTTATATCGTTACAACTTCTCGTATGGTGTTCGTGAAAATGCAAGTTCAAAGGGAAATTATCTATATTCATTTTGGTATATAACAAACACTGCAATACATATAGCGATAGAAGAGTGAGAATTTTACAGGATTGAAATAAAGAACATATTATGTGTAACATGGTGAATGAACTGGATTATTACGAAACGCAAAATGTAAATCAACCACGATACCGAATTTGTTAAAAATAATCATACAGAAGCATGATCATAGATGTTGTTGCTTACAATGTGACATTTTTTCAATGTTCCTTTTCTTCGACAAGTAACAGACGCTAATGTGAGGTATGAATGGGTGCCTCATATTTGTAATGAAACTTCGCTCGAATCATATGGAAAATATCGTGTTTTATTCCTGTCTGGCGCATTTCCGTACGTTTGTACCGTCTATTCAGTCGACGAAATGATATCGGATGGAGTCCCATGCGCCAGATATTACATGCAGGTATGTATTTCGCATCAAGCCTTTATACATCGACGTCTGATATGATTTATCTGGTTATATGGATGTTTTTCAGGTTTTGTGTTCGGCGTATAAATAACGTAATGCATATCACTAACATGATAAAAGTCCACATTGATGTCTGACAGCGATTGATTTGCAATGCGATGTCAGAAAGCTTGGCCAGCACACATTGTTACATAGAGATGTAATTAAGTCTAGTAAACAGAGCACGTTAGTGAAGGCTGGGATAGTATTGATGTCTTTCTCCTAGCAATTATTGATCGACGGTCGATTTAATTGTATTAAATATGCCCTAAACAGAACTGAAAATTCGAATAGTGTCCGTTTTAATCGAGTTTTCTAATTCCCATTTCAGTCATTATTCCAAGAGGATTTTTACTTGGTTGTTGTTTGAATCACAGGGGAGGGGGAGCTCTATGATGTGCGGAAAAATCGATCATGTGATTTTGACAGAAATACACGAGTTCATCAGTCCGTTTACGCCATTTCCCTACAGAGCTCCAATTTTGCGCTTTTATGTAATATAGGCATAGGGATTGGAAAAATTCTCCCAACGTTATCACTCGCAATAAAATGAAACTAGAAATGATGGCAAGGGTTCTTAAACTACAGTGTTAGCGGAAGTATTGCAATTATTACATATCGCAGAGGAAGAGTCTGTGTACTAATTCAAGTTCTTCTGCAGTTTTTTTTTATCAAATTCCTACATCAACTAATTCGCAAAACTTTGCATTTCATGCAAGACTTGCAATATTTCTATGTAACATGATTAAAGCAATGATGACGAATAACTTGTTGAAGTTAATTGAAGTTACGTTTAAGATAAAATCTGCATACATACATATACATACATACATACTCATACACATACATGCATACATACATACACATGCATGCATACATACATACATACATACATACATACATGCATACATACATACATACATACATACATACATACATACATACATACATACATACATAGCATCAAATTACAATATATTACAATACATTTAAAATTTGTCTGACCAAAAATATGGATTACCCAACAAATTTAATTTATACAGATTTTAATGTATTAACTATTGAAGAAATTTATAAATATAGTTTACTAACTTACTACCACAGAAATCAAATAAAACATAAATCTAATCAACATGAATATCGCACTCGAAGACAAAAATCTACTTTCCCATTAATTGAGCCTAAATGCCATAAAAGTGCAGCTCTTAAACATGATGCTAGTTTCGGCCCAAGACTTTATAATAAAATTACAAACCAGTTTCCAAATTTGAAATATTTTAAAATTGAAGCTTTTAAAAAAGAAATTTGTAAAATTATTCATGATATATAATATTAACAAATGTATTTTTTTACCTTTTATTTCTGTCGACTATATTCATGTTTTTATTGAATATCACTGGCTTCTGTCGGATTGTCAATTTATATTAAATGTGTATTTTTCTCTTTTTTTTTCTCTTTCTTCTTTATTCTTGCTCTTGTGTTGTATTTATTGGTTTGAATTAAGTTTACTATATTTAGTAAACTGTCCTTGTAAGTTTTATGTTATATTATTGACTAAAACCACACCGTACACGAGCCTGGCTCTTACGGTAGTGGCTAGAAACATTTTTGTTTTATAAATTTAATTTGTGCTCACTAGCTAGCTAGTTAAATAAATGAATCAATGAATATAATACAATACATTGCAATACGTCGCAATACAATAGGCTACACTGAAATACTCTGAAATGTGTTCAACACAATACATTGAAGCACATTGCAACACAATAGGCTACATTGAAATACATTGCAACACTTGTACAAAACATTTCGATACATTACAAAACATTTCGTTACATTACAATACAAAACATTTCGATAGATTACAATACGAAACATTTCGATACTTTACAATAAAAAAACATTTTGGTATACTACAATACAAAACATGTTGGCACATTACAGTACAAAACATGTTCATACTTTACAATACAAAACACTTTGATATAGGTATTACAAAACAAAACATCTTGATACTTACGATATAGAATATTTTGACACGTTACAATACAAAACATGTTGATATTTTACAATGTAGAACATTTTGAAACATTTTTACACTTTATAATACAAAACACTTTGATACTTTACAATACAAAACACTCTGATACATTACAAAACAAAACATCTTGATACTTACAATATAGAACATTTTGATACTTTACAATATAAAACATTTTGACACTTTATAATACAAAACATGTTGATACTTTACAATGTAGAACATTTTGAAACATCTTGATACTTACAATATAGAACATTCTGATACTTTACAATACAAAACATTTTGACACTTTACAATACAAAACATGTTGATACTTTACAATGTAGAACATTTTGAAACATTTTGATACTTCAAATTACAAAACATGTGGATATTTTACAATACAAAACTTTTGATACTTGAAAATACGAAAATCTTTTATGCTTTGCAATGTAAACCACTTTGAAACTTTACAGTACAAAACATTTTTATACTTTACAATACAAACTATTTTGATAATTTGAAATGTAAAACATTTTGATATATTACAATACAAAACACTTTGATGCTTTACAATACAAAACACTTTGACACTTAAGATTATGAAAAATTGTAGAGTGATTATGAAAAATTGTGGAGTATTTTGTTCTGCGGGAAGTTTTTCCACGATAAATTACTCGAATATTTTAATTTTGATGTAATTCTTCTTTTGAGCTATTTTAATAAACATATTTACAGTAGGCCTATATAGGTACAATAAAATCATGTTAGTTCCAAACATGTTTTCCATCTCTTTTTTTTTTAATTTTATACTAGTATCTTTTCTTTTTCAAAAAAATGTTGATCATTGTCATTTTTATATACTTATAATGCTATGTACAATGATATCTTCTAAATTATCTGTCGGATTTTGTTCGTATTCAGTATGTATTAGAGTAAATTCGGGAATGATGCACATTTCGTACAGTGATTATAACAAAAATAAATAGGCTATTATTTCAATTCAAAAGAACATATTGGACATGAACTGTAAATTTATTTCGAAATGATTATTGTAGTATCATCTTATCACTTATTGCACGCGTGTTTCTTGTTCTTGGATTCAGGACAGTATTTATTAGTGAGATCGAAACTCAAATATGCCTCTGTAGTCTGAAATTCTGTTATCTGGCCAGTCTAAATTAGAAAGTACCTCTCTGAAGAAAATTAATATCGTTATGTTCACATAGGTTTCCGCCAAATGTGTCTCACAACGGTTATGAGAAAAACTGTGATTATTTGAAATGTCACAGTTTATATGTGTATTCAAAATGCGAAACATTTATTTCCTGTTTCTAGACAAGTTTCTCAAAGCTGCCTAATCGTAAACTTTTCTACAGCACAAATTCTAAATCTCATTCCTCTTGTCTCCAGATTCAATATAACATCCAACTTGTTTAGCAGTAAATTATCTGTAGTAATGTCACGAGAGGTCTGAGATCTGCCGATAAATCCACGAGCGAAGCGAGATTGGTGTGGGAAATCTCAGACCTCGAGTGACATTTATTAGGACTATTTCGTGAATAAAATAAAAATTTAAATAATATATCCCTAAAATTCGATCACAAAATGTTAATAATTGTATATTAACGAATACTTAACCTATTCAGACATTGTGAAGTTGAAATACCCGTAGATGAATATCGATTATTGCAATAAAGAAATTCGATGTTATTATTCAGTAATGCCAATTGCGAAAAGCGAAATACAGGTTTAACAATGTTAATTACATGCACGGCACTTTTCTCTTATTATTATAACAAATACATTTTCATTATCTGCTGAAATCATAATTTAATTTAACAGTAACAGTGGGGACAGCTATATACCAATGCTTATGTATTCACAGTGAGACATGTTGCTACACAGTGAAGCCACCTCTGTATAGATAGGCCTAATTAAAACACGAATTTTATTACGCAATACGAAAGGCAGTTTGATCAAAGACATTATTACTATGCAAGGTCTTTGAGTTTGATATGCGATGATGTTACATAAATTTGAACGTCTATTAATTGTTTAATTTCAATACAAATGTTATAGGCTACAATTTTATAGGTTACTTTAGGCCTACCTGTGGAAGCAGGACCAATGTCAGCTGTGCCTTGTTTCGACCGTTACTTACAATGAGTACTACACGAAAGCATTTTTTATAGCTCGACAAACGCATTCTCGCCCCATAGTGTGTAACGGAACTAAAGCTGCATCTACACAGTTCAATATTCCAATCGCGTATGCGTGCAATCTGGGAAGAATAGAATCAAGTTTAAAAGGTACGTTCAATTAAGATGCATAAATATTTTGTGTCTACATGGTGCGCCGTTTTGAACGTGGTCTTCACTGCGTAAATATATTAATTAATATTAAATATCAATCTTGCATTCATTTCTTTAAAGTTGAAAGAAAAGTTAACCTTGTAGTTGCATCTTAATGTATTCATGTTCATCAATTTACGGGGAAACAGTTGGCGACAACGACTAAACAAAAGAAGGACCATGCGATAAATTGATAGCGATAAATCTAGCTGCAGAAATTATCGCAAAGTCTGACTGTGATTGGTTGGAATTCAAAATTTCATTACACTTCATTGGTCGAAAATGGAATGACGTCATATAAACGAAATAGTCACTTTAATTTATAAAGTTATAAGATCCATACTGTAAACTATTTGTTACTATATATAAATTTATTGGTGAACAATAACTGACCCCCGAATTTACGATCTTCCAATACAGGACAGAGTATAGAATTGGTTATTTTAACTATTAACAATACAATTTTACAAACAAATATATATGAAAAAATTACAAGAAATAGGCTGCTACTACAGAGCATAGCTAACAATATGATTATTATTATTATTATTATTATTATTATTATTATTATTATTATTATTATTATTATTGTTATTATTGTTATTTGTCAGTAGTTCCACCAAGTCTTAAATTTTAATAATAGTACAGTAGAACCTCGATTATCCGACACCGTATTAACCGATTGACGGATTATCCGACTATCTTTCGCTCATTCTCTCTCTCTCTTTTTTTTTTGCTGCAGAAACATATGAAGTACTTCTGTACGTTATAGTAGTACGTATTTTTTTTCTAGAGAGTGTTATTACTAGCCTTTACACTCCCAGTTTGGTGTACTGTTCGAGTTGCCGTACTGTACAACTTCTATATAAAATGTATTTCATGAACGCCAAAATAAAATTTTTGTGATCAGTATCGAAAAATGCATATAATTTAGTGATTTGGTTCATCTCGCATCAGAACACGAGACTAATGTTGCAACTGTGCGCGATTTAATAAAAAGTAAGGATAAAGAGTATAGAGTATGTAAATCTACAACATGAGACCTCTTACTATTATTATCTTTCCGCTTACAGCCATTACGAGGAGTTTTCTTGTCCCTTAAAAGTTCGTCCTTGACAACCGAACTTAAATTAGTGAACTTCTGATCCCCTATCTAGCGTGTTAAAGACAAGACTACGGAGGAAATTACGAGACTTCAAGAATTATTCACTTCATTTACGAAAATATTTTATGGTACGGATTATCCGATTTTTTCGATTAATCGTTCAGTCCACCCCCTTCATTACCACGGAAAATAGAGATTCTATTGTAATTGAGTTAATTTCACTTGTATACTATTATCGTAGTCATATCTGGTATTGTATCACAATATATAGTAACTTAAAGTGTTTAATTTTTGCTAATAAGGAATTAAGTGAAACAGTTTGGAGTGTATGGTCCATTTGAAAGCATGAGTTTAGTTATATGTTCGAGCATTTTAAAACTGTAAGGCAGCAAATATTTGCAGACATAAGACTGAATACTTGGCTGTTGTCCTGCCTGTACCACAAAGTGCGGAAACCCACGCAATCTCTGGTTTTAATATGTACACACCTCCGTTTTCTTTGCTCGGCGATGCACTAACCCTTCAAACGTTATCCTCCGAGCAATATTCCGCTGTTCTAAGCTCTGTCCTTCAACAGAGTGAGATTTTTATCTCGAAAGGTCTTTTTTTCTGATAAGAGCTTGAGGGTTGGGCATGAAAGAAAGTAAGGGATGAAAGGTCTTGTGTCGAAAAGAAGGGTTGAGAAAGGAAGGAAAATGGATGGAGATTGGTGTGGGAAAGCGGGATGTAGCAAGAATCGAATCATCTCTCGAAGGATGGAGAAGTTGACCTGAAAGATGGGGGCGACAGAGAAGTGGCATATTCGCATATGGCTGTTTATTTTAAATTCTCGCCACGTATATGCAAGTCTCTGAGTTTTCCTCATGTCTATCCCTGTGTGGGGCTAGTGAGGCCAGAGGTAATCTAGGGTCGTGGTCACATGGAATACTCAAGCAGCTTCAAATAAGAACATTTCCATACTCAGTGCATGCGGCAATTTGCCTTCGTATCCTTCAATACATGACATAAAGGTAAATGCACACGTGTTCTGTGTACTGGGTCTGAAGGCAAATGGAGGGCACGGAATTGTGTATCTCGTGCCTTCGTAACTACGCCAAAAGACGTGAATAGGCAATTCGCCTTTATCCACAGCTAATTAAATCTTCTTCTGTATCCTCGTACAAACTAAAATATAAATTAAAATATTGTTAATCAAATTTACTTCAATTTTACCAGAGAGTATAATGAGATGTTAATTTCTGAGCAGTATATAGGTAATATTGCCAGTCCAAAAATTTAAGAGATTATTTATTTTCTATTTAGAAGAGAAGCATATATGTATTCTTTCCCTTTCACACATCCTATGTCTTTTTTGGTTTGTTTTTTTTTTTCATTTTCCTCACTCTTCTTACACTTCTTTTCTATTTCTTTCTTACACTCTCCATTCCCTTTTGACACTCTCATTTACTTTCCACACTCTCCATTCCCTTCTAACACTTTTCATTTCCTTCTGGCGCTGTTCTGGCACTCCTCATTTCCTTTTTGCATTCTCCATTCCCTTCTGGTACTCTCCATTTCGTTGTGGCACTGTCCATTTGGTTATGGCACAGTTCATTTGGTTATGGCACAGTTAATTTCGTTTCATTTTACTGCTTTAGGCTTTTAACATATTATTTTTAGAGACGTTTAACATAGTAATAATTATAAATTGGAAACTTACCACTGCAATTTCACTTAAATTGCAATGTTAATTATTGTTTTTAAATATTTGCAAAAATTAAGTAAAGTCTACTAGTCCACGAAACTTATTGCATTCCTGATACAAGTAACATTAAGGAAGCCGTGAAAAAAGCAACAAGATTCCAGATGCCGATGTTATTACTGCAATATGTTATATAAATAATATTGTTAAAATATGAAAGACGTCCTAACCATCGCAGAAAGCCTGAAGTGGAAATGGGGAGGGCACATGGTAAGGATGGACCACAGACGATGGACGCACAGACTGACATTGTGGGATCCCAAGATCGGCAGAAGAAGAGTGGGACGCCAGACAACTAGATGGGCAGATTTCTTCAAGAAGAAGGCAGGACCACATTGGAGGAGCAGTACAAGAGACAGACAGCTATGGAGAGATCTAGAAGTCACCGTCCTCAGCGTATAGTGTGGTGCGAATCTTACAAGTGCATATAGTGTTTGTGTACATAGAACACTCCTTAGGATCGGCTCACCTAACGAGTGAAGTCTACGAGCAGGGCCCTGTCAATGAGGAGGCCCTTGCCCTTACGGGATCTAGTAGGCTAAGTTTATTTATTTATTTATTTATTTATTTATTTATTTATTTATTTATTTATTTATTTATTAAAATGAAAAATAAATCAAGTTTTAAGTTCGCATTTATAGACTGGGGGGAAAAAAGACAGACGTATATCACGGCCTGCTGGAGTATAGTAAACACAGAAAACATTTTATAGCAACAATGTTGAAGAAAGATATTTTGGTTTTCCGAAGTTTCCGTCATTAAACAGAAACCAAGATGGAGATTTCATTGCAACTAATTAGAAATTCGTCTTTCAGGTATGTAATAAACGATTTTCGCACAAAATAATGTACGATACACGAGCGGTATGTTTGTTTTCATGTTCTCGGAAATTAAAAAAGCTCCACTACGTTTCGCTTTTTCAATCTTTTCCTCGAACATGAAAACGACAACATACCGCTCTTGTAACGTATATTACTATTATTACCATTTTTGCTCCTTCAATTTTTTATTTTATTTTATTGGGTTATTTTACGAAGCTGTATCAACATCTAGCTTATTTAGCGTCTGAATAAAATGAAGGTGATAATGACGGTGAAATGAGTCCGGGGTCCAGCACCGAAAGTTACCCAACATTTGCTCGTGTTGGGTTGAGGGAAAATCCCGGAAAAAATCTCAACCAGGTAACTTGTCCCGACCGGGATTCGAACCCGGGCCACCTGGTTTCGCGGCCAGACGCGCTGATCGTTACTCCACAGATGTAGACTGCTCCTTGAATGAAAGTGATACGAAAAGCCATTCTGTACTAGAATGTTTTTCCTTTTTTGTGAACATATAATTTCAGCCATTCTGTCATTCTTAATTTAAAATTTGGTCTGTCGCTTAGCAATCTCAATAAAACATTTTACAATGTAGTCTTTCTCCTGGTTAATACTTCTGTAAAAAGTTATTATGGACTTTTTATGGGCATTTTTGAATGCAAACTTTTTTTATACTGGACATTTTGTTGTGGACATTTTTATACTGGACATTTTGTTGTGGATATTTTTGTATGTGGACGTTGTTTACTGGACTTTTTCCCTTGGACATTTTGTTCTGGACATTTTTGTTTGTGGCTATTTTTCCTCTGGCCATTTTGCAATGGACAATTTAACCTGGAAGCCAGAATACTATTGTTCTTGTAATCCAACTATTATACAGTTATTTGTAGGTGGTAGTGATATTTACATTACGACTGTAGTATAAGCCAGCCGTGGCGAAAATGCCATCGTGCGCCGAGCCACTGTGTAAGCTGCAACGTGCATAGCACCTATGGAGGGAGGCGGACACCCGAAGGGGAAGTGAAGCAACTGTCTGACTTATTAACGGTTTTTCATTTTCCTTACGTCTAGCACTTAAATAAAATTATATACAATACAAGGCTACAAACTAATGTTTAGTACGTGTAACGAAGAAAGATATGAACAATGAAACATAGGACATATTATCACAACCTAAAATTAACTGTCTTCAGAATGTATCTGCGGCAGAGTTTCAAAATCAGGAATTATGTCACTTACTGCCAATCGTAGTTGATCACGGAGGTATTTGTCTGTCAATCGTGATCTAAATTTGATTTTTACTATTTTCATTGTTGAAAGTAATTTTTCACAAACGTAAGTTGTAGCGAACATGTCTTCAACAGAGCAAGCGAAAGAACGAAGCTTCAAATATTTATTTTTTGCCAAAGATTTGAAAAGTTCAACATTTGTCAAGTCCTTACATCTAGCTTTCATTTAACATCAAATTGTATATCTGTGAGTTTAAATTGAAGATCTAACCGCATTATTCGTACATCTGCTGAAAAAGGATCGACGTACAGAGATAATAATAATAATAATAATAATAATAATAACAATAATAATAACAATAATAATAATAATAATAATAATAATAATAACACTTAACATTTTAATGTTTCATCAGTAACATGTAGTAACTTATAATGCCGTTTTATGTTATACAACCCTTTTCCTCGTAATACTTGTGAACAAATCATACATTTAATATTCTCATCATATTGTCAGCAAAAAAATGCATCCTCCCATCCTACTTGCAACTTTCGTTTTTATAGAGGTACATGGTTTCGAGAGAGACAATATTGCGACGATACGCCACTCACAGGTCAGAGACAAATACAAATGGAACGGAGTTTGACTCCAGTGAGTGAGAGGTTGGGGGTTGTAGGTAGGAAGCAAGGGAAATGCAATGCGGTCCACAATGTGCTTGTGAGTCGCATTTTCGCCACGGCTGCATAAGCCTTCCTTGTCCCGTTCCGTGGCGTCGTGGTATAAGACATCCTGCCTAGGACTCGCGATACGGAACGCGCGCTAATTCGAGTCCTCATGGGGGGAAAAATTTTCTCATTAAATTTCGGCCAGTGTATGGGACAGGTGCCCTCCAGCATCATGATGCACTTGGGGAGCTATTATAGATAGCGAAACCGGTTACGAAAGCCAGCTATAACGGCTAGGGAGATCATCGTGCTAACCACATGATACCTCCATTCTGGTTGGATGATCATCCACCTTTGCTTTGACATGTGGACGTGAATCCAACAGGACTGGTCAGTCTGGGCACTTAAAAGAGTTTTAACGGTACGGATTATTATTATTATTATTATTATTATTATTATTATTATTATTATTATTATTATTATTATTATCATCATCATCATCATCATCATCATTTTTGTCATTTCGTACTCACGAAAAACTACTTCCATAAAATTTAAATTATTCTCTTAATAATGTCTGTATTATTAGGAAAAATTCTATTAAAGATCTTGGTGTATTACTCGATTCTAAATTATACTTTCACGATCATGTTCAATATATTTATAATCATTCAATAAGAATGCTTGATTTAATAAGGTCTATAACTTATTCTTTTTCTACTCCAGAGTCACTATTAATTCTATACTTTACTTTGGTTCGTTATAAACTTGAATATGCATCTGTAGCCTGGAATTCCATTACTTCAGCTGATTCGGTTAAATTGGAAAATATTCAAAGAAAATTTATTTCCTTATGTACTTTTCGATTTATACCCAGTTCCTCTGACTTTAACTGTGAGATTACCTGTAAATATTTTAACTGTTGTAGCCTTTATTCTAGACGTCAAAATCTTGGTTATCAATTTTTTTGCAAAGTTATCAAGGGTGATATTGATTGTGAGTCTATCATAAACAATATCAGCCTTCGTATTCCTACAAAAGGTTTAAGATTTCAAAAAAAATTTTATAACAGAAATTCAAAATCACTTTCTCCAGTCTTTAGATGCATAAAATATGCCAATTTGCATGGGCACAATTTAGATCCTTTTAAGGTATAGTTTCGTTTTGATTATTAGTATTTACTGTTCTTGTTCTCAATTTTATTTATGTATGTTTTTGTTTATTTAAGATATTATTTATTTTGTTTTTGCACCTTTGTATCTTCTGTTTGTGTATTGTGCTGAACTATAATTGGCCTCTGGCTGTTGTTCAGCACACAAATATTAATAATAAATAAATAATAAATTATTATTATTATTGTTATTTTTATTGTTATTATTAGTAAATTGTATTTTCATAGTCACGTTGATTACATTTACAATCACGCAATCAGAATGCTAGGAATAATACGGTCAATAACTTATTCTTTTTCCACGCCCGATTCTCTTTTAATGCTATACTATACATTGGTGCGATCGAAACTCGAATATGCATCTGTAGCTTGGAACTCGATTACAACTACAGACTCGGCTAAATTAGAAAATATACAAAGAAAATTTATATCCTTATGTTCATTCAGATTTCTGCCCATTAATTCCGGGTATAGTTATGAGAGAAAATGTGAATATTTTAATTGTCAAAATCTATATGCTAGACGCCATGAGCTAGATTATCTGTTCTTTTGTAAAGTCCTCAAAGGTGATATATCCTGTGACTCTTTCTTAAACAATATTACCTTACGTATTCCAACAAAAGATATGAGAGCCCACAAACTTTTCTATATTAGAAATTCGAAATTTCTTTCACCAGTCTCCAGATGCATTAAAAATGCCAACATGCATGGCTGCGAATTCGATCCCTTCAATGTATAGACTTTGTTTGCTCTTGACAACGATTTATCATTTATGTATTATTTTAGGCATTATACTCAATTACCATTGTCTCATAGTATTCTTAGTTATCCATTCATCGTCATTATTGTAATTAATTGTAATTGTATTTATGTGTAATAATTATTTTTGTTTTATGTTTTTTGTTATATTTGTGCTGAACTGTAATTGGCCACTGGCTGTTGTACAGCACATTAAATAAATAAATAAATAAATAAATTATTACCTTCCTTCGCATTGGCCAGACAGTCGCGGCAACATTACAGTGCCCGTGTCTTCCTGTAGTTTGACACGGCGAGTGTATACGATTGCCTGAAATAATACATTTTTTTATTTTACTTACTTACAAATAGCTTTTAAGGAACCCGAAGGTTCATTGCCGCCCTCACATAAGCCCGCCATCGGTCCCTATCCTGTGCAAGATTAATCCAGTCTCTATCATCACACCCCACCTCCCTCAAATCCATTTTAATATTATCCTCCCATCTACGTCTCGGCCTCCCCAAAGGTCTTTTTCCCTCCTGTCTCCCAACTAACACTCTATATGCATTTCTGGATTCGCCCATACATGCTACATGCCCTGCCCATCTCAAACGTCTGGATTTAATGTTCCTAATTATGTCAGGTGAAGAATACAATGCGTGCAGTTCTGTGTTGTGTAACTTTCTCCATTCTCCTGTAACTTCATCCCGCTTAGCCCCAAATATTTTCCTAAGCACCTTATTCTCAAACACCCTTAACCTATGTTCCTCTCTCAGAGTGAGAGTCCAAGTTTCACAACCATACAGAACAACCGGAAATATAACTGTTTTATAAATTCTAACTTTCAGATTTTTGGACAGCAGATTGGATGATGAGAGCTTCTCAACCGAATAATAACCCGCATTTCCCATATTTATTCTGCTTTTAATTTCCTCCCGAGTGTCATTTATATTTGTTACTGTTGCTCCAAGATATTTGAATCTTTCCACCTCTTCGAAGGATAAATCTCCAATTTTTATATTTCCATTTCGTAGAATATTCTGTTCACGAGACATAATCATATACTTTGTCTTTTCGGGATTTGCTTCCAAACCGATCGCTTTACTTGCTTCAAGTAAAATTTCCGTGTTTTCCCTAATCGTTTGTGTATTTTCTCCTAACATATTCACGTCATCCGCATAGACAAAAAGCTGATGTAACCCGTTCAATTCCAAACCCTGCCTGTTATCCTGAACTTTCCTAATGACATATTCTAGAGCGAAGTTAAAAAGTAAAGGCGATAGTGCATCTCCCTGCTTTAGCCCGCAGTGAATTAGAAAAGCATCAGATAGAAACTGACCTATACGGACTCTGCTGTATGTTTCACTGAGGCACATTTTAATTAATCGAACTAGTTTCTTGGGAATACCAAATCCAATAAGAATATCATATAATTCTTCCCTCTTAACCGAGTCATATTTTTTTTTTTATTTTAGGAAAAATAAATGAGTGTATTGCATTTATTTTATAATATAAAGATCGTTTTATCGACCTGAATTTTTCGCAAAGAAGCTGATAGTACTAATTTTGTTCCTTTAAAAAATTTCCGTGCTACAGTATTGTAATGTCGATGACAAAATATGTAGTCTACTGTCGCTTAGACACCACAAGTATACAATAGCTAGCACCGTTGTAAACATGTTTGTATGCATCGCTAGTAACTCGCTTGGTTGTGGTGTAGTTTGTTTTTCCTTTAAATGGGACAGCGATTGATTTAAATATTCATCCTACTGTAACAGTCATTTGTGTGAATGTAATGCTTCTTCAAAGAATATAGAAGTTGTGTACCTTTTATTTTGCACACATGTACATGAAATGCTTCTCTCTCTCCATAAATCCTTTCAATTCAATTCCACCAGCATGTGAGAATAATATATTGCCATGGTAACCGACTTTCGCATAAATATTATCTTATATATAAAAGTCAATGTGGCTATGTATGTATGTACTCTATACAAATCTACACGCTTTGACCGATATTTGCCAAAGTTTGCACATTTAACCTTCATAACCAGGAGAACATTAGGCGACATTAAAATCGGACAAATGGACGTTAAATTAATTAAAAAGATAACAAATAAAAATAAATACGATCAAACATTCATGTATAATATTAAAATGCAATCTTATACAGTCAATTGTTCTTTGTTATTGTCTGTTGTATTCAACATCGACTTCCATGAGGCCGTGGAAAAATAACACGAAATGAAATAACATTGTTGATACATCATGAAGACCAAAATCTAGACAATCTAGGTTGTGTGACTGTAGCCTGTATATATTTTCGTTTGGTTTCATTTTATTTCTAGTTTCATTTTCTATTATTTTATTCGTTATTTCTGGCGGTGTGGAAGAAGGCCTAATGGCCTTAACTACATCAGAATAAATAAATAACTAAATAAATAACTAAATAACTATATCACTAAATAAATAAATAACTAAATAAATAAGTAAATAAATAAATAACTAAATAAATAACTAACGAATGTATAAGTAAATAAATAAATAAACAAAAACAAATATATATTAAAAACAGTTGAGTGTAAGGCACATGGCGAAATGTTTTCTTTTCGATGCTTGATCTACAGGTGATTAAATTGAGTTAACCCTGGCAGACATTTGGCTAAGAAGTTCTTAATTCATGTACATGACGCTATGGAAAGATTAATCTTTTAGGGATGAAGAAAGCTTAGAAAAGACCATTCGTTTTGGTTGTCTGTAGTTGGATTTCAGAGATTTCCGAAAAGTCTAACAACCAGTTTAATTAAAAATAGAAGCAGAAAGGAAAACACAGGGTGATTTCAGCTAGTCTATCTATATAATCTATATATATCTATATATATCAAACTACAAATGTCCGTCTGTTCCACCCAGTTCTTAGAAAACAGTGTTATAGAGCAAGACTCTAAGACAAAAAACGTTCCATTTTGAGAGGTCACCCCTGGAAAATAGTTAGCTTTTTTCGTAAAATAGGAATACTATCTGCAGCTTATTATTAAAATGTACTAAGTTCATATGGACGGACAAGACAATCAACCGCAATCTCAAGTTCGAGGCACTAGAGACATGTGTAATCCCAGTTCTGCTATACGGCTGGCAAACTTGGACATTGACCGAGAGACAACGCTCAAGTATACAAACATGCCAGAGGAAGATGCAAAGGAAAATACTGGGCATCACGCTACGAGACAGAATGACAAACGAAACACTGCAAAGACTGACGAACACTACTGACGCAGCAGAACGAGCCACGGCAACGACGTGGACATGGGGGGGGGGGCATGTGGCGAGACTACATCAGACAAGATGGACCCATGCAGCCACGATGTGGGACCCCTACGTCGGAAAGAGAGGACAGGGAAGACCACGGCTCAGATGGTCTGATACGTTTACCAGAGAGGCGGGGGAACAATGGTCGAGGACAGCAAAGAGCAGAGTTTTGTGGAAAGAACTAGGGAAGGTCATTGTAAATAGATAACGTAATCAGGGTTAAGATATTGTAAATAGTAAAGTCAGTATCAGTGAAAGTGTAAGATAAGTTTTGTAAATAGTAAAGTCAGTGTTGAGAAAGTGCCAGGTAAATAGTGTAAATAGCAATCAGTGTTTGTCAAAGTGATGGTGGCAGTATAATGTGTGTACTGCAAGAAAAAATGAAGAAAGAATAGAGTGCTGAGACTAGTTAAAGTCTAACAGGGTTATTAACCATGTCACAAAAGTAGTATACACGACAAGCTCGCCTGGATTGGCTCACCAAGCGAGTACACTTGAGCCATCCCTGTCGAGGGGGTTCTAACCTCATCACAGGAGGCCTGTGCCCAACATGGGACATCATGGCTAACATTCATTCATTCATTCATTCATTCATATACAATAATCAAGAAGTCCTCCGATACAGCTTCAGAGACAGAATATCTCTAGGATCCACCGCTGTGGAGTAACGGTTAGCACGTCTAATTGTGAAAGGATCGGGCCCGGGTTCAAATCCTGGTTGGGACGAGTTACTTGGTTGAGGTATTTTCCGGACTTTTCCCTCAATCCATTAAAAACAAATGCTGGGTAACTTTCGGTGGTGAACCCATCTCACTCAGACGCTATATAACCACAGCAGTTGATAAAACGTCGTGAAATAACCAACTAAGGAAATATATAAAAATGTCTCTCGGTATATCGCCTATAAGTTGAAGGGGTTCTATAATAGGCTACTCTGTCTTATACAGTGTGATACAGAGATTGCTTGACAAATGAGGAAAAAGGAAAGTAGTTCCATTTTAAAACGACATCATAAACACCGGAATAATGCATTATTTTGCAGCTATTGCAGTGTTTTAGATTTTTCTGTGCTACATTGTTGTTTTTCTTATGCAAAAAGACAATTTAGTAAGGTAACGAGGCTTCTAGTCAGAAAGAACAGTTATGAAAGCTCTTCTTAGATTATACTAATTTCTTTGTATTTCTTATCCCTCAATTGACAGTTATCAAACAAATCGTCTCTGCATAGCTATTGAAACAAAATGTATCAGATGTATATAATGAAATGACCGAAATTTATCATACCCCTAGTAAAAAGTATGAGAACTTGTTAGGTACATGTCAGACCTGGAACATACAATGTTTAAAAAAAAAAGAATGTACAGAACTCTAAATAACATGTTGTCCTGGTTCCTATAACAGGCTTACATACATTAACATCAACCCCAACTATCACTAAGAGAGGAAAAACTAATAATTAGTTTTTCCACTCTTATTTATATCAATTATGGATATAGTAATACCTGTTACACCCTGTATTTTTTCTACTAAGTATCATATCTCTGTTTAGAGATGTTACTACAATGCATTATTGACCTAAAGTTTTAAATTGAGGACTTTTAATACTGCTTTAAACCGTAAAAGACAAAAAATAACGACAAGTCGATTTCAAAGTAAATCGTTGTATTACTCTATCGTGTTAATACTCCAGATTTTACTAACGATTGTATTATTACAGCATGCTTTCATAGTACATAGAGGATTTTTTAATGACTATTAGGCCTACACGTTTATTACATCATACTACTTTTGACCAAGAAAACTGTACGAATGGACGTTTTTCAACCAATCATAGTTGCTTATCGCACAATTTTATCGCTTCTCTAGTATTTGTTTCTTTTTATCACTACCCTAGCATTCGTTTCCCAACATTTCAAACTGCAAATTCTTTATGGTACTATAAAACATGCTTTGCGATCGTCATTTGTTTCCCGCATAGATAGTCGACTGAAAATGGCGGCTCCGTTCAAACATTTTGGTGAAGGTAACATTAGTGAAACAGAATTTTTAGTAAGTCAATTAATATCTATTTTATATTTTATTGTATTAGAGTACTTTATTTTTTCTAATCTTTATATATTTTCTCCTGTTTTTATCGCCTTCTTACCATTTGTTTCTTTGTTTGTCAACATTTCAAACTGAAAATTCTTTACGATACTATAAAACATGCTTTGCGATCATCATTTGCCTACAGCATAGACAGTCGTTTTAAAATGGCGGCTCCGTTCAAACGTTTTGGTGAAGCTAACATTAATGAAATAGAATTTCAGTACCTAAGTCAATTAATATTTGTATTAGAGTACTTTACTTCTTCTAATCTTTATATATTTTCTTCTAATCGTGTAATAGTCAATTAAATCCTACTCGAGTTTGGATTTTCTCTGGATAAATCAAACCTCTAGTGAGATTACTGTTGACAAAATATTTGTAATCTTAAAAAAGTTGGAACATTTGGCCCATAATGAGCATAACCAAGGCTGAGGGTTGATGATGATAATAACATTAATTATAAATAATAATAATAATAATAATAATAATAATAATAATAATAATAATAATAATAATTCATTTACTCTGGCAGAGTTAAGGCCATCGAAAATTCTCTTCCACTCAGCCAGAAACAAAAGAAGCTTGATATGACAGGTACATAATAAATCGTGACCACTAGACCGAAAATAAAGCTCGGATACGTTGGATTGGTAATTTCAAATCGTACTACAAACCTACAGTAATGAATAGTGGTCCACTTTAAATTATTTCCAATATGAAAGGTACTGAACTGTGAACGTTGTTGATATGCCACGAGGAACTGTAGGGCTGCTTAAATTGACAGCTTTGACTTGAAACAAATATATTGAAATTGCACTGAATTGCGCTGGAAAGCGTCCTTCATTGTTTTTTTTAATTCTATTCTGTGTTTATATTTGTTGACGCGAAAGTCATGTATGGTGGATTCTGCCGCGCAAACAACAGAATGGACGCACCATAGGAATTCTAAATATTCTAGTCGATATGGTACAATCTCTTTCAAGAAATAATGGTTCCACGCCAAACATATTTTTTGCTGGTTCCTGACATGTTACAGTATAACACACGTATGAATAAAAATATACAAAAACCTATTTTTTTAGTATTTTAGTGTAAATTTGCGACTATAAATTTTGTAAGTATGTATGTAGCACATCTCTTTATCGTCTTTTGATTGTACGTTCTCTTTTTTGCCATAGTTGACTTGCTCCTTTATATTAATTTCTACTCTGTATTTTTTTTCTGCCAATACAGTGAAACCTTTCATTTACGGACATCGAAGGGACGTAACAATCTGTGCGCATCTGGGAGGTGTCCTTTATTGGGAGGCAGGCTCCCAAAACCTACAGTAAATTTATAATATGCAATATGTATCCCTTCACGCTTTAAATGAAATGTTTTGTTAAATGTTTGTAGCTCACCGCGTGAGACAAATAGAGCTCTGCCTCTATAGGAGGAGGCCTTTGCTCTTAACGGGACATTTTTAGCTAATCATTTCATCATTTCATATGTTTTATTTAACGAAGCTCGCAACTGCAGAGGTTATATCAGCGTCGCCGGATGTGCCGGAATTTTGTCCCGCAGGAGTTCTTTTGCATGCCAGTAAATCTACTGACATGAGCCTGTCGCATCTAAGCACACTTAAAATGAAATGTTTATTTTTTTAATTCTAAATACAGTCTACAGTACAACAGTAAATTCTTTGCAACTCTGAATTACAGTAGCTAAAACTGAAAAAGGAAAATACAGTACTGTGCCATGCAGTTTTTTTCTAGGTCTACACATATGCAGTATTGTAACTTACAGCTTTCAACTTAACCTTTACGTTCAGGTGCCATCATGTCTCTTGAAACAGAACAACTGACTGAATTGAAGAGAATAATCCTACTAACCTTATCATGTGTCGAATACAATTTCACGATCGCGGAAACCTTGGACTCATCAGACAGGTTAAATTTTATGATTTTGTTTATCCATCCGCTTCCAGCTAACATAGGGTAGTCGACTGGGCTAGTGGTAGCTTATGAGACCCTTATGTTATGTTTCATGTTAAGGAATTTCTGTTCAGTTATCAAAACTAAATTTTCCATTTCTGTAACACATTAAGGTCTTGAAATCTAAGTTATGTCCGCAATCAGGAGGTAAAGCAAGCTTTAGGACAGTGAAACAGCTGTCCGTGTCCGTGTCTGTCCGTAAACGAGAGTTGAATTTATCATTATTTCTGTATTTTTTCAGTTACTTACTTACTTACTTACTGGCTTTTAAGGAACCCGCAGGTTCATTGCCGCCCTCACATAAGCCCGCCATTGGTCCCTATCCTGAGCTAGATTAATCCAGTCTCTATCATCATATCCCACCTCCCTCACATCCATTTTAATATTATCTTCCCATCTACGTCTCGGCCTCCGCAAAGGTCTTTTCCCCTCTGGCCTCCCAACTAACACTCTATATGCATTTCTGGATTCGCCCATACCTGCTGCATGCCCTGCCCATCTCAAACGTCTGGATTTAATGTTCCTAATTATGTCAGGTAAAGAATACAATGCGTGCAGCTCTGTGTTGTGTAACTTTCTCCATTCTCCTGTAACTTCATCCCTTTTAGCCCCAAATATTTTCCTAAGCACCTTATTCTCAAACACCCTTAACCTATGTTCCTCTCTCAAAGTGAGAGTCCAAGTTTTACAACCATAAAGAACAACCGGTAATATAACTGTTTTATAAATTCTAACTTTCAGATTTTTTGACAGCAGACTAGATGACAAAAGCTTCTCAACCGAATAATAACACGCATTTCCCATATTTATTCTGCGTTTAATTTCCTCCCGAGTGTCATTTATATTTGTTACTGTTGCTCCAAGATATTTGAATTTTTCCACCTCTTCGAAGGATAAATCTCTAACTTTTATAGTTCCATTTCGTACAATATTCTGATCACGAGACGTAATCATATACTTAGTTTTTTTCAGGATTTACTTCCAAACCTATCTCTTTACTTGCTTCAAGTAGAATTTCCGAGTTTTCCCCTAATCGTTTGAGGATTTTCTCCTAACATATTCACGGTCATCCGCATAGACAAGAAGCTGATGTAACCCGTTCAATTCCAAACCCTCTCTGTTATCCTGAACTTTCCTAATGGCATATTCTAGAGCAAAGTTAAAAAGTAAAGGTGATAGTGCATCTCCCTGCTTTAGTCCGCAGTGAATTGGAAAAGCATCAGATAGAAACTGACCTATACGGACTCTGCTGTAAGTTTCACTAAGACACATTTTAATTAATCGAACTAGTTTCTTGGGAATACCAAATTCAATAAGAATATTATATAAAACTTCTCTCTTAACCGAGTCATACGCCTTTTTGAAATCTATGAATAACTGATGTGCTATACCCTTATACTCCCATTTTTTCTCCAATATCTGTCGAATACAAAAAATTTGATTAATAGTCGATATATTACGCCTGAACTGATGATCACCAATAATTTCATCTACATATGGAGTTAATCTTCTCAAAAGGATATTATTTCAGTTGGGACATAAAAATCTGTCCGTATATGAGGAGTTTCCGTATCTTGGGGGTGTCCGTAAGGAGGGTTTTCACTTTATGTCTTGTCTTTATACAGAGTGAAAGGAGTATGAGTGCATTAATTTTGAAGTATCTTTTTTTTACGATGTAGGTAACAGAAATGTCTAAACTATTTTGATCACCGAAGAAGGGCTTGGCCTAAAGAAATTTTATTTGTATTTAATAAGTTTAATTGGTTATTTTACGACTCTTTATCAACTGCTTTGGTTATCTAGCGTCTAAATGAGATAATGATAATGCTAGCGAAATGAGTCCAGGGTCCAGCGCCGAAAGTAACCCAGCATTTGCTCTTAATGGGTTGAGGGAAAGCCCAGGAAAAAACCTCAACCATATAACTTGTGCCAACCAGATGTGTTTAACATGTGCGCCTCATTTATGGACAAGATTTTGGGTACAGATAAGTTTTCTCTGCTCTTAACTATGTCTTTCATGTTCCTTTACTTTCACTTACCAGTCCTAATTTATAACACTTATTATCCTACTTCTCTTATTCTCAGCTACATTTAATAATTATTGTTACTAATTATTCCCATTTAACTTCACTCCCCCCTTTCTTATAACTAAATAATTATTTCCTTTAAATTAATTAATTACATTTTAAACTTACCTAATGTAGAAGACCTAACCCTTGTTGACTTATTGTCGGCCTGGTTGGCGCAGTTGGTATAGCGCTGGCCTTCTATGCAACAGGTTCATGCCAGTAGATTTACTGGCATGTAAAAGAACTCCTGCGGGACAAAATTCCCGCACACCGACGACGCTGATATAACCTGGGCGAGCGTCGTTAAATAAAACATAACACTTTTTTTTGTCGACTTATTTCAGGAAACAGAACATATTATTAAATTCAGTGTAGAAGCACATTTAATATATTATAATCATATTAACGCTCGTACCCAAAGAACATCGATTCGACTTGATTTAAACTTGGTCTTAGGATCCACTGCTTAAACAAAAACCAGTCCATAACCTTGAGAATCTAAATGATTGATTCAATGGCAAACTTACTAGTGTTAAATCATATAACCACGTGTGGCTTACAGCCGTTTCGGTGCTCCTTCACACCATCATCAGAGCCTACTAGATCGCCGGCGTTATCTCGACTTCGCTGCCTGTTGTAGGGGTGCGTTTGCGTGTTGAAAAGTGGAGCCGAATAGTGTGTGTGTTCTGAAATTGATCTGTGTGTTGAGGATTTGATTAGGGCGTGTTTCGGTGTGCCTGTATATTTCATATTGTTCTAGTGTGTTGAGTTTTTGGTTTTTGGGTTGTATGTTGTACTCACTATTCGACTCCACTTTTCAACACTTTTCAACACGCAAACGCACCCCTGCAACAGGCAGCGAAGTCGAGATGACGCCGGCGATCTAGTAGGCTCTGATGATGGTGTGAAGGAGCACCGAAACGGCTGTAAGCCACACGTGGTTAGCTATATAATTTAACACTAATAAGTTTAATTGATAAAAGAGTTCTATTCAGTCAATACTTAACATGAAAACACAATAAAACATGTTATAACAAAATTTAAACAGATTTAAAAACAAATGTTTTCGCCAATTTTGATTGGCATCTTCAGGTAGTGTAGGTCGAATAGAACATGTTATAATAAGTGAACACTTGGTATATAAAGTTAAAAACAGAAGTTAAAACTATGGTATAACATAAAACAGAGAATAGAACTTAGCAAAAAGCCACCACTATGTATGTATGTATGTATGTAGTCGTGTCGCCGCCCTCATGGATTCAAGACGCTCTTCCAACTTTTTGATTTTTCCTGCTTTCCGTAACCGGCCACACGACCGACCTGTTTGTAGCATCGTCAAATCTGTCTTGAAAACTGTACCTGCAATGACGGAAGAGTTTTACCGTTCCCTTGGGTCACACACGCCTCTTTCAACATAGTGCTTCTACATACATAGTGGTGGCTTTTTGCTAAGTTCTATTCTCTGTTTTATGTCATACCATAGTTTTAACTTCTGTTTTTAACTTTATATACCAAGTGTTCACTTATTATAACATGTTCCATTCGACCTACACGACCTGAAGATGCCAATCAAAATTGGCGAAAACGTTTCTTTTTAAATCTGTTTAAATGTTGTTATAACATGTTTTATTGTGTTTTTATGTTAAGCATTGACTGAATAGAACTCATTTATCAATTAACATTGAACTTAACGGAACCAATATGCCTTTAAAATTACTAGTAAGTTTGCCATTTAATCAATCATTTATATTTAAGTGTTAAAAGTAGTGTACGCAAGATTCAAGATGGATCCATTTTTCTATTATATAGTGACTAACCCTGCCATTTTTTCACCCCACTGGAACACCATTTTCTCAGATTATATATTGTTTATTAATAGAAGTAATAACTAAAGAAGTCACACTTACACGAACAAATTATCGATCACTATCCATTAGTAAGGGTCAGGTATCTTTGAACGTCAGTATACACTGGCGTTCAAAGATATCTGACCTAGGACTTTATGATCGTGTAAGCGAACTTTCTAACCATGGGATAAGACAGAACCAAAGATTTATAACAAATTGACAAACTTTGAAATAGTCCCTTAGTTCTCAATAGGTGACACCATTATAGGGGAGATTAAAAAAGTGTCGGGGAAAATGATGATTTAGATTAAGCATAAATTATTCTCATAATTGACACTATCAGCGGTTTGCAGCCAAACTCATTGTTGTTTTACGATCGGAAGAGGGGGATGAAATATTGAATTCTATAATGCAGGTATATTTATGTACGATTTGCAACACTGACTTATTTTCGCCATCTGTTCATGGAAGTAATAATTAAGGAGCGGGTTCTTATGTAATTAAATATTCTTTTTGCGTGTAATAAAACACAATTAACAAAGTTAAACATTCCGAACATGAAGTTTCAAGTTTAAAACCCGAATTTTATTTTACATAAAAACACATATTTTCACAAAAAGAATTATGTAAATACATATTTTCAGGAAATGTAATTATAAACACATAAATCTTGGAGATTTTTTACTTAAATAATTTTTTGCAAGAACTTTTAAATATTTTAAAACTAAATCAATTATATCACTCAGAAGTACGTTATCTTTTTCAAGAATTCTTGGTTGCTCCGTGTTTCTAAGCGCTGTGTGGTGTATCCATTTTCGTAATAATATCGCCTCAAGTTCTGAGGACTGCTAGGCAGCATATCAGTGTTATTGTTAGAGAGGAGGAGAGATCTTGCAACACATAATTAGGAATGTTTATTGTTGCTGAAGATGATTTCATTCCACGCTTTGTTTGTGAAAGACAACAGATAAGAGCTCGGGTATAAACATTATTTGATTTAAACAAATCTCTCGCCTCTCGCTCATGTCTATCAAGTAAGGCAATACATCTTGTGATTCCCTGTTATCGGGCTTCGTCAATCGATATCCTTCAAGATATACTGAAAGATGGTTATTTAAAAAATGATTTGGCTTTCCTATTAGCAAATTTAAAGCTTTTTGTGTGACACCATAAAAAACTCGAAACATCCAAAAAGCTGTTGTCTGAAACAGGGAGGTGCGTGCCGTGGAAATTAAACTAGACTCGCTACCAGGTTCAGAAGCACAAGTACTAAGGGACAAATTCCAGAATGTGTTTGGGAAAAACAGTGGATATAAAAAAGTGTGTAAATTTGCTCAAGTATTGGAGGGTGTGCCTGTAGGTGAAACTGACGGTGTTTATGTTTGTGACAATTCCTCTCTTTAAATATGCACGTCTGATGTGGAAAGATCTTTTTCACAGTATAAGTCGTTGTTCAGAGATAATCGGCATGCATTTGTGATGGAGAATTTGGCCAACTACTAGCACTCAAGTGCGGTTGGTGAGTACCTAGTAACATTTTTTTTTCAAGCTAAGTAAGGTATTTTTGTCATATTTAAAACAAAATATTTTATAATTTTTAGCAAATAATTTCGTACTTTTTAGCACATAAAAATAAATATATTTAAATTTTTTAGCACATAAATATCCGCTCCCTAGTAATAACTAAAGAAGCCACACTTACACGAACATATTATCGATCACTATCGATTAGTAAGGGTGAGGTGTCTTTGGATGCCAGTGTACTACACTTCAGTCAGCACTTTATAACCATGCAATGTGCAGGCAATTTCCACATCCTTACATTTGTTCCCTGTCCTAAAGACTGAGTTGTCTTTTAATTCCTAGGCACTCTTGTTTCAGCTTTGTCGTGAGATAGGGCTGAGGAGAAACATGTTTTATAGGAGTATTAGCTTTTTTATGGGCACAGTTTAATGCTTCTCAATTTGATGACATTTTATACGACGTGGAGCAGTCATTAGTTTCGAGCATGGATGTAGGATTTCAAGCTCTGAGAATGCTGTTAAAAGTCGAGGAGCCCGGCAAGATACTCTAAGTATGTGTTCACAAGGTGAACGTAATTTTTATGACGGCTTATTACTTTTTACATTTGGGGGAGGCTCTAAAAAGTTGAAAGCACTTTGATGCGTTTGTCATTCCGTTTGTCCTTTCTGGAAACGTATCCGGGATTGACCCCGTGAGAGTAAAGGAGATTTAAAACTCATTCTGCATATATTATTTACACCGGATGGAGATATGACGCGAATGTGCATTAAAATTCTTTATTTCCTTCATTTATGAATACGTAATGTGTACGGTTTTTGTGCAGTTGTTAAACTCGTAATAAATGTCAGCATTCAAGGAGTCCTGCACCAACCGAGATAAGACAAAGGGTGATAAGAATAAAAATGAGTATGTGTTATATACGAGACTTTTTTTAGTAAATACTCTTGTCAGTAAGAATAAAATCATTTGAGTACCTATATATTTTTTATTACATACTCATAAAATGGAAGCATAGTGGAATATACTCAAATTTTCATCTTGTACAGAATATGTACTTATACTAGTGGCTTGTGCAGAAAATGCTGCAAACTAAGTTCATTAGACGTTCAAATAAACATTTTTCAGATTTATTTTCAATGAAGAATACCAGACATTCGGATAGTTATCTGATTCCATAATAATGAAAGATGCTCTCTCTCGAGCCAATACTGAAGGGAACCACGCATATAAATATCTACACCACACCGCCATTAAATATATGAAAAAGACCCAACCCCACTTGATTAATTATTATAAAAATATTTGATTTTTAATAATATTATTATCTTACGTAAGTTTTATAGCTTTCAGTAACATATACTCTATATATATATATATATATATATATATATATATACTATATAGCCGCCACTCAGTAAAATATAGAAATCAAAATCTAATTTAAGTTATTCTCTACATCTACTTATATAACCCCAAAACGTTACACTTTCATATCATCAATATAGCATTAATATGTATAATTAATGAAAAATAGTCACATCATGGCATACACTACAATAATATTTCATTTCTAATGGTAATAATGTCAAAAAATCACCTCAAGTCTTGTAGATTTTAATATCCAATACACAGCTGTACCCAGAAAATTACACACCACAGAATCGAACCTGTAAATTATTTTAGTAAGTCTTGAAGTTTTTAATAACCAATTTAAATTGAGCTCTAAATATGTCAGCATTCTTGCAGATCATGGCCTTCGTGTAATATTGTTTACTGTAGTATGTATTTTGTTTTATTCTGAAATTCAACACGGCCGACTTGATCTCGCTTCGCTTCTCCTTTACAAAAAAGCGAAGGGAATATCAAGTCGGCCGTGAATGCTAGTTCTCAAAACTGACGACAGATGGATTTTGGAAAATAGGAAAATTTTGTTTAAAAATTGATATTTCACTGAAAACTACTATTTTTTCCGAAAAATTTGAGTTCCAAGCTTCAAAATGAGGGGTCATTTATTAAAATCCGTCCAGCCGTTTTCCCGTAATTTCCATTACCGGTTCCAAATCAGGCACCGGAGACGAATAAACCAATGATTTTAAATGGCCCCACAAGTAGAAATCGAGAGGGTTCAGATCAGGTGAGCGTGGAGGCCAAGCAATTGGGCCGGCCACCTCTACCTATCCATCGATCAGGAAACCTTCGATCCAAGTACCGACGAGCCGTACGACTGAAGTGTGCAGGAGCGCCATCATGCAAGAAGTGAATGTGTTGACGATTGAATCCCTTCGGAACCGAATTGTGGCATGTTCTGAGGACATACGCAACACTCCTGGAGTTTTGGATCGTGTTCGCAGGTCAATGAGACATCGATGTGAGGTCTGTATTCCAGCAGGAGGTGGACATTTTGAACATCTTCTGTAATGACAACGACCTGCGGAAAGAAAAACGTTCCGGAGAATTTCAATGTTGTGATGGCCATAACTCGGAAATGAAGCATTTCCGGACACATGTTGTAATGAACTATTTTGATTGTCTATATGTGGGAAATACATACCTGAAATTATGCCCCGTATTTTTAAACACCCTGTATATATATAATTTGAACTGGTTATGAAAATTACGGGAAAACGGTTTAACGAATTTTAATGAGTGACCCCTCATTTTGAAGCTTGGCATCCAACTTTTTCAGAAAAAAATAGTAGTTTTGAGTGAAATGTGAATTTTTCTGCATAATTTTCCTATTTTCCAAAATCCATCTGTTGTCGGTTTTCAGAACTAATAGCTTTTCAGAATAAAACAAAACACACACACACACTCACTACAATAAACAATATTATATGAAGGCCATGACCTGCAGGATTGCTTATATATTTAGAGCTTAGATTCTCTGGCATCATAATATCAATATGTCAATCTTCATATATGTAGTTTTTTTTCGAACATCTCAAGACTTACTAAAAATAATTTACAGGTCTGATTCTCTGACGTGTAATTTTCTGAGTGCAGTTGTGTATTGGATTTTAAAAACTACAAAACTTAGGAACGTTTGATGACATTATTACCACTAAAAATTAAATATTATTACAATTTATGCCATGATATATTTGTCACTAATGATGCACATTAACGATTTTGATATATTTATGATATGAAATTGAAACCTTTTGGGATTGTATAAGTAGACGTACAGAATATCTTAAATTAGATATTTATATCTATAATTTACAGAGTAACGTATCTTTACAACTATAATTTACAGAGTAATGTCTACGGTATATATATGTTACTGAAAACTACAAAACTTACGTAAGATAAATATTGTTATTAAAAATATAATACTTTTACAGTTATTAATCAAGTAGTGTGGGTCTTTTTCATATATTTAATGGCGGGGCGGTGTACATATATGTGTGATTCTCTAATTTTTCTTGGAACCAGTACAGTAATATGGAAGAGGCATTAGTAAATTCAGGTGTGCTTCTTATTTTAGCTGCATCTTCAAACTATATCTATATTAATTTCATATTCCTTTGGTTTAATCGATTAGATCTGTAATCGCTGCCAAGCATATCATTTTGTTGTAGAGAGAACTCAAAGAACTGAAGATGGATGTGTTCAAGAAAAAAAATGGAGAGGGAAGCTTTTTAAAAGACATATTTTGACGGGGTTACACTTCATTGAGTTATTATCACAATCTAGTATATACAGTCACGAAGCTCAATACGTAGTAAATATGCAAACATTAGATAGTTGCTCACCACTAGGATCGCTAATATCGCTAATATCGCCTCATAGAAATAGAACCGGCACATCTATTGTTTCTAGCACCCTCAAAACTCAAGCTTCGTGACTGTACATAGTAGACTGTGTTATTATGTTGCTTTAAATGTTACATCTCATTATTATGAAAGCAAATAACTTTCAAAATGCCTGGTAATCTTTCTGGAAAATAAATCAGAAAAACTTATTTGAGCTTCTACATAGGTTGGATAAAAAGTAATGGCAACACTGCTGTCACGTGACGATGGTGCGTTCGAGAGTTGCCAGCTGTGTGGACATGAACAAGTACTGTTAGATGAGTTAGTGCAGCCAGCGGCGACAGTACTCTGTCAATCTACTGCAGTGTGTAGAACGTTGACTTTCATAGGGCTAGTGCGAGCGCCCTAAGACCACGTTTACAAAACTAGAGCAACGTTCCTGGATCAAAATTGAAGTGGCACGAGGTCGTAGTGCACAAGAATGTTTTCAGGGACTGCATGAAGCATATGCCGATGCAGCGTTGCCATATCGCAATGTGGCATGATGGGTTAAAGCGTTCCGGGAAGGCAGGGATACCGTTCAGGACAACCTCCGTACAAGAAGATCTCGCGTGGAGGACAACACAGTTCAACTCCTTGCTTCCCTTTTGGATGCTGATCGTCGATGGCCTGCGCGTGAGTTAGCAGCGGAAGTCTGAGTATGTCACAAAACTGTGCTCCACATTCTATTCAGTCGCACAGGCTTGTTGGACCGGTACCAAAGGAAAGATGACGACTTTCTTGGATGAATCGTCGCTATGGACGAAACCTGGGCTCGCTCATACGAACCAACCAAACTTGAAACGTCAATCAAATGAATGGAAGCATCCAGGTGCTTCTCGTCCGAAGAAAGTGCACCCTACACAAAGTGCTGTGAAGGTGATGTTCATTGTGGCGTATGACATTGATGGGGTAATACTGCACCACGCTGTACCTCCAAGGCAGACGGAAAACGCGGACTACTGGAACATCCACCGTACTCACCCGATATGATCCATGCGATTACGATCTTTTCACCAAAGTGAAAGAACCACTGCGAGGGACCCGGTACAATACAGAGATGAACTTATTCGTGCTTTAGGGCGGTCAATACGGAATATCAACAAAGATGGACGCGCTGATGGTGTACGACGCCTTCCAAACATTTGGCAAAAGGTAATAAATAAGGGGGGCGCCTATATAGAAGGTACGTAAATGTTGTACCCCTGTGAATAAAGCCATGTCAGAAATATCGAACTGTTGCCATTACTTTTTATCCAACCTTAGTAATTAACAACGTTTGCAGCATTCGCTGCACAAACAACTAATAATATTATGCAAATCTAATCTTTCAGGTAAAGCTTCCTGTAAAGCAGATTTGAATAATTTCAAGGGAAAAATTGTTCCGGGGCCGGGTATCGATCCCGGGACCTCTGGTTGAACGTACCAGCGCTCTGCCAACTGAGCTACCCGAGAACTCTACCCGACACCGTCTCAACTTTTCCCTTTATATCCACACAACTCGCGTGGGCTCACGAAACGCCAGAGACCCACATCGAGTGCACACAAACTCTGTGTGACTTGAAATTGTGGTTTTCTGTTAACATACACAGTGACGTATACATTATGCAGATCTAATCTTTCAGGTAAAGCTTTCTGTAAAGCAGATTTGAATAATTTCAAGGGAAAAAATTGTTCCGGGGCCGGGTATCGATCCTCTGGTTGAGCGTACCAGCGCTCTGCCAACTGAGCTACCCGGGAACTCTACCCGACACAGTCTCTCGATACCCGGCCCCGGAACAATTTTTCCCTTGAAATTATTCAAATCTGCTTTACAGGAAGCTTTACCTGAAAGATTAGATTTGCATAATATATACGTCACTGTGTACGTTAACAGAAAACCACAATTTCAAGTCACACAGAGTTTGTGTGCACTCGATGTGGGTCTCTGGCGTTTCGTCAACCCACGCGAGTTGTGTGGATATAAAGGGAAAAGTTGAGATGGTGTCGGGTAGAGTTCCCGGGTAGCTCAGTTGGCAGAGCGCTGGTACGTTCAACCAGAGGTCCCGGGATCGATACCCTGCCCCGGAACAATTTTTCCCTTGAAATTATTCAACTAATAATATTGTAATATTTATGCCTAAAAAAAAACGGTTCGTCAGAACTTGTCAGTTAGCTGAGCTTCGCCAGGGGCAAGTTTTCGTCTTGTATCGTAAAATGTGTTTTCAAATCTGTTAGACTGACTTCTACCAACTTTGTGGGGGTCTTCCTCTTTGAAGATAATGGGCAATACCTTCGCTATACACCACGCCAGCTAATCACGGAGTTGTGTGTGCATTGTGTACGGAGCTTCTGACGCGCGTTGATAAGCGTTGCAACACAATGCAACACTGCTGAATTCTCCAGAGTGGAGGCGGGCGGCCGATTGGTCAGTCCCATTAGGTCAGACCACACTCTGCATGTTGCATCCCCCTCTCGAAGCCCACGCTGTTAAATAACGAATAAACCCAGAGCGGTTGACCTTTTTTACCGTGCGTACACTCATATGCATGTAACTATGTCCTTACAATGGCTGCGTGGCCTATATCTCAGCCTGTCAGGCAGTGTGTTCAGATTCGAGTCCCGGATATGCCTGAAATCAGGGGCGGATGCAAGGGGGGGGGGATTAAGGGGATATATCACCTCCCGAAATTTTGAGAAAAATACGAAACAAGAAACAAAAATAATACTTACTTACTTACTTACTTACTTACTTACTTACTTACTTACTTACTTACTTACTTACTTACTGGCTTTTAAGGAACCCGGAGGTTCATTGCCGCCCTCACATAAGCCCGCCATTGGTCCCTATCCTGTGCAAGATTAATCCAGTCTCTATCATCATATCTCACCTCCCTCAAATCCATTTTAATGTTATCCTCCCATCTACGTCTCGGCCTACCTAAAGGTCTTTTTCCCTCCGGCCTCCCAACTAACACTCTATATGCATTTCTGGATTCGCCCATACGTGCTACATGCCCTACCCATCTCAAACGTCTGGATTTAATGTTCCTAATTATGTCAGGTGAAGAATACAATGCGTGCAGTTCTGTGTTGTGTAACTTTCTCCATTCTCCTGTAACTTCATCCCTCTTAGCCCCAAATATTTTCCTAAGAATCTTATTCTCAAACACCAGTAGTCTCTGTTCCTCTCTCAAAGTGAGAGTCCAAGTTTCACAACCACACAGACAACCGGTAATATAACTGTTTTATAAATTCTAACTTTCAGATTTTTTGACAGAAGACTAGATGACAAAAGCTTCTCAACCGAATAATAGCAGGCATTTCCCATATTTATTCTGCGTTTAATTTCCTCCCGAGTGTCATTGAAACAAAAATAATATTAATTTTAATTCGTGAATGTACATAGAAATTAGAGAGTTTTCCACGTAAATTCTCTTTACTAAAGTGTTAAATTCCAAGAACTGCAGGAAGACAAACACAGCATTCTTACTTCAAGACAGAGAGTCCTGAAGAGTATTTTAGGCTTTTAATGTTCCTTCTCTTCTTAGACTATTTCATAAGGCAGCTCAAGGACAGGTTTTTAAAGCATAAGGGAATCCTAAAATCCATACAAACTTTGCTGCCTAAAAACATAGTACGAGCATCAAATGAAGATTTAGAAACTGCTATTCAGGCTATAGTAAATCAGTGGCCCATTGATGTTGATGCATCACCAGAGTCTTTCTTCAGTGAACTGAAGATGTGGAGAAGAAATTTCCTTGATCAGAAAAATCTTCACCTAATACCTACTGATTTTATATCATCTTTGAACAGATGCAATGAAATTATTTTTCCCTGCACTCGCAAGGCGCTGAAACTTTTCTGCACGTTGCCTGTAACTACAGCAACACCAGAACGATCGTTCTCAACTTTGCAGTATTTGAAGACTTACTTGAGGAGCACGATGGGAGCAGACAAATTAAATGGACTGGCCTTGACGTATATACATAAAAATGTAGAAGTAAAAACTCATGAAGTACTGGATGAAATTTCGAAGAAACCTCGTCGCCTTCTTCTGTAAATGTTATTCTGTCATTGTTTTTGTATTTCAGTCATTGTAAATGTTAAAATTAAAAAATTATGGTTTATTTAACAACGCTGGTTATATCAGCGTCGCCGGTGTTGCGGAAGGTTTTCCCTCAGGACTTCTTTTACATGCCAGTAAATCGACTGATATGAGGCCTGTCGCATTTAAACACACTTAAATGCCATCGAGCTGGGTTGGGGTAGAACCCGCAACTTCGAGCACAGAAGGCTATACCGACTACGCTACTCAGGCCAACTTGTAAATGTTTGTGACTCGGAAACAAATTGTGAGTATATAAACTTATTTCTCATCACTCCATTTTTACTATCTCCTCAAATCCCTCCCCGAAAAAAAAAAAATTCTGCATCCGCCTCTGCCTGAAATCCATAGTGACATCTATGGCAGACAAGGTTGCAGTTGGGGGTTTTTGTCTAGGTTCCTGCATTAACATTTTTCCTGATATTAAACATTAATATCATTTATGCCGATCTCTATCCTATTATTATATCCACAGCAATTAGTCAAACACTAGTTGGCAGCATGCGCACGAGACTGGTCTGGGGACATGGGAGACCTGGATGAAATCGGAATGCTCAGTTTTTTTTTTTTTTTTTCATTTAATTTATTATATTCCATAAATCTTATATTAGCAATGAAACTTCAAGCTGTGGAAAATTACATTTACAATTACAATTTTTACAATATTTTGCCATTCTTACAATTTTGCAACTTTCTACAATTTTTACAATATTTTTAGCGAGATGTAGTAAGTAATACATCACCAGACATCGGATTCTAGGGCAAATGCCTATTTTGTTTCTTTAGGAGAAAAGTAAAAATAATTATTAATATTTGTGTTTCATGGAAATTGAAAGGTATTCAAAGAGTTTTATAGTGCCCTAAAATGCCCTAAAACGGTTATTAGAGCCTAATTTGTTAATATTCGCCTAAAAATGCCTAACTCACTGTAAAGTTTCGCATTTTACTCTTACTTTTTATAATTTATACATACATTCACTTGCGAAATTTAAGGCATTTAAAAAGTGGAAAGTTTGCTTCACACCGGCCATGAAACCATTGATAAAGGAAACAAAATGTTTTGAATCTCACGACACTCGCAATAGATTTCACCGAATTTAACATGTTTGGAGGCATAAATGCCGACAAAGAACCAACCTTAGTTTTGAAGCAGGCAACAATCACAACATGTGCTGCTACCGATTCAGAGATATACTATACTATAAAAATGACTGTTTTCGGTCTGAAACCGATTAGCTGTACTGCCCTTCAGAGTGTCATAAAATCACAATTTTTGGAGAAAGAGTGTTTTTGAAATATTTATGAAAAGTCATAAAACTGCGAATTAGTAGGGTAAACCGTTACAAAATATTTAAAAGAATGGCCCTCCTAGTGTTAACACTACCAGGAAATGCAACAATAAGTGGAACTTTGTATTTTTGTCCAATCGAATCTCAATAACAACGGTTCATTTGAATGCTCGTTAACAGTTGCTCTTTCCCTCACCTTATTTGTGTTGAGTAGTTTTGAGCGGTAGGACGTTTTCCTGTGAAGTTTAACGCGATAATGCCGAAAAATATAAGTGCAAAATCTACATTGATCCGGCAATGGCTAACAGAATATTCAGAATTCACTTATGATGGAAAAATAATATTCTGCAAGATTTGTAGCAAACAGGTATGTAACAATAGTTGAAATATATAAATTCTATTAATTTTAATGACTAGGCCTATAATATGTATACATTGACTGAGCTATCCTGAGGTATAATTCTTTTTAAGACCACTACACTTTAACCTTTTAAATTCCGATAGTTAAAGTATTTGCAGGTCATTAAAATGTTGATTGTTCGAACCCACTAACTTTGTGATAGAAATACGGCAATACAACAATTAGGATTTTATTTTAATTCAGTTTACTTTACATTTTTAGATTTCGCAAGAAAAGAAGTGCCACCTAAAGCAGCATGTGCAAGGAGCGGCTCATAAGGCTAAAGCTCAGCAGAAAAATCAACTGCAACAAACTTTACTAACACAGCCTAGTTCATCCAATCTCAGCAGCAATTTCTATGCTGATTTAACCAGAGCGTTTGTTGCTGCTAACATTCCCTGGAATGCAATTGAAAATCCGGTTTTTACAAAAATACTGCAAACAAAATATCCCATCTGAGTCGACCCTAAGAAAAAATTACTTAGACAGAATATACAATGAAACTTTAGCTTCCATTCGGGAGGATATAGGTGATTCTTACATATGGGTCTCTGTGGATGAAACCTCAGATCCTATGAATAGGCATATAGCAAATATGGTAGTAGGAAAACTTAGTCCTGATGGACCTTCGATTCCACACCTCGTATGTGTTAAGGAATTTTCGAAAGTGAATAGCCAAGCCATTGCTTATTTTGTAAATAAAAGCCTACAGTCTTTATACTCAGGTAATATAGACGATTCTAAAGTTCTGTTTTGTACTAATGCTGCCTCATACATGGTTGCTGCAGCTCCACTTCTTAAAACATTTTAGCCTAACCTCATGCATGTAACCTGTGTAGCACATGGCCTTCACAGGTTTCGGAAACAATCCGAAATGAATTTCCTCTTGTCAATTCGTTTATTTCTAACACAAAAAAAAAAAATGTTTTTGTAAAGCCCCATCCAGGATTTCAATATTCAGAGAGAACTTTCCAGATATCCCACTCCCACCTCAGCCGGTTGTTACACGATGGGGAACCTGGATTCAGTCAGTGGTGTATTATTCTAAGTATTTTAAAGAAGTGGTCACAGTTATTGATAAATTACCTGAAACTGATAGTGCAGCGTGTGTGAAAGCAGTGAAGGATTGTCTGAATGACTCACGAGTGAAAAACGATATTGCCTACATAACATCAAACTTTTCTTTCATACCTGCAAGCATTGAACAATTAGAACGTGAAAAACAATCTCTTTGTAGCCAAATAGCAATAGTAAAGGAAGCTCAAGTGAACATACATTCTGCTTTGGGCGAAACTGGGAAAAAAGTTAAAAATAAGTGGGACAACGTATTAAATAAGAATGTAGGATTTTCATTGTTGGAAAAAGTATCAAGAGTGATATCGGGGGAAAGTGTAAATGTTCCAGTAAGTATTGATGTTTCTATTGTACCTAATTTAAAATTTGCGCCTCTCACATCAGTTTCGGTTGAAAGAAGTTTTTCTGCTTTCAAAATGATTCTCAGTGACAAAAGGCAAAGGTTAACTGTGGAGAATTTAGAAAAAATTCTGGTGGTGTACTGTACAGATAATTATAATAAAGTCTGAGCATGGAACTGAATTTCAGTAACTTAAAACGAGTAATCTTGATATCAATAATCATTATTTCATTAGTTTCAATATATTAAATTTGTGCAGCTCTGTTTATAAATATAATATAGTATTCTTTTTTAATGTTTAAACATACTTTTTTGTGCGTATTTTAGTGTATAACTAAAAATTTCAATGAAAGAAATAAGTATGATACCTTGATGTGCCTAAAATGCCTATTTTCATTAAAATAGAGCCTAATTTTACAAATTTTGAGCTTATTTTAGGCGCCTAAAACTGCAATTTTTAGTGCCTAAACATCCGATGTCTATACATCACATATTCATTATATATGAGGTCTCGCCTACCTCACTGAAATTACACGACTACTATGAAGTAGCCAATGTGTGTTATCACCATTTAATTCGAGAAAAATTCGTTCCTGCACCGGGAATCGAACCCGGGACCTCTCAGCTCTAAGCGCTGAGTGCTCTTTCCAACTGAGCTATGCCGGGACACGGTCCACGGTGATGTATTAACTGTTAGCAGTTTTCACAACCTGATGTTGAATATGGCCATAAAGTCATTTAAATATGAGCTCCTGCATGTATGACTTACATTGTCTAAAGTGCAGGTAGTAAGGCCGTAAAGCATTACGAGAGGAGTTCGGCCGGCACCATGGATCGTGTCCCGGCATAGCTCAGTTGGAAAGAGCACTCAGCGCGTAGAGCTGAGAGGTCCCGGGTTCGATTCCCGGTGCCGGAACGAATTTTTCTCGAATTAAATGGAGATGTAGGAAGATGAAGTGAGGTCCGAGGATTCGCCAAAAGATTACCTGGAATTTGCCTTATGGTTGGGGAAAACCTCGGAAAAAACCCAACCAGGTAATCAGACCAAAGAGGGTGAAATGAAGTGACGCCGAGAACTCGCCATAGACCATCCGGCTTCAGTCCTACGGCTGAGGGAAACCTCGGAAGAAACCATTCAATGAGACCAAATGAGGGATCCAACCCAAGCCCGAGCGCAGCTCCGGATCAGCAGGCCAGCGGGTCTGCCGACTGAGGTACATCGATGGCTCTACTAAAAATATACAGTACATAGCCAGTCAGATTATTAAATTTACAAACGCAAACGATTATTCATCAGTTGATCAACTGAGTTGACAGCAACTGGGTGTGTTTTTTTATTATTATTTTGCTGACTACAATTGACAGTAAGTTGCTGTTTATATGTACAAATGATGCGGTTCCGGACAATTGGCCACAGAAATTTGGGAACTGGGACAATTGGTCACAGAAAATTGGTAACAGGGATAATTCGCCACAAATAGACAATTCGCCACAAATAGACAATTTGCCACAAATAGATAATTTGCCACAAATAGACAATTTGCCACAGATAGACAATTTTCCACAGATAGACAATTTGCCACACTGAGATACAAAGATAAATCTATGACTTCCAGAAGCTCTATATTGTGCGAATGGATACAGAGATTAATAATTTTAAATTCTACTAAGTATGTGAATTGCTATGTGCATGTAAATTTGGCTTCAAAAATGTCCTTCTAGGTTGTGGCTTGTGGTCTACGGCTCTCAAGTACCAGATGACGGTGCCTTCTCCTTGTACCGCGAGTATTCTTAACTATACATGATATTCGTCTGTCCATGTCGATGTACTTCCGCTTCTTTTTGGTAGGAGAATGACCACCTTCCAATCTCTCTATGTATCTGTCGGCTATAACGTTCAGTTCGTCAATATTCCTTGGTTCAGGTGGTAGGTGCAGCTTCCTGGCACGGCGCACAGTTTTTTTAATAGAAGGTTTCTTCGGTAGATTCACATTGGCTTCGCATGCAATACGCTGTGATTCATTTTTTAATAACGACAGACGTTGGTTCTCGGGAAGTCCCCGCCCTTCCCTTCATGTTCTCTACACATTCCTTTGCCTTAATCCTTCCCCAGTCTACAGAATGATTCTTGTGTTCAGACGCTTCCTTGACGACACTGCTTCCACCTTCTGATAACGTGGCTGTTGCATTACACCCGCCACGCATGTCACAGCGCCAAACAACTCCATTCTTATTTTCTCTAAGTCTCGTGTACATGTAGCCAAGATATATTAATTTGTCAGAGCCTCTTTCTGATTTTGTGAACCGAGTTTCTTCCGCCATAGTTCCGAATTAGTTTACAGCTTCTGGATTTGTCTTGTGTTATCATAGAAATAGGCCTATATTATAAATTGTTGCGAATTTGAGTATGCCTTGACTTTTATTGTGTAGCTAATTGTCTTTGATACGAATTTCAAGTATGTGGCGAATTGTCTTTGATACGAATTTCAATTATGTGGCGAGTTGCCTCTTTGGCCAATTTTCTGTGGCGAGTTGTCCCCAACCCCAAATGATGTGCTTACAAGCTAAAGATGATATCGAATTTGCAGTCACTACACTCAAAGTTGATGTGGTGCGAACAGACATGAATCTTCAACGGAATTAAACTGCAAGTACAACTCCCCAGTAAAATAGTGTTGTAACTGAAAGAGTTGAAACGTAGCAATCTTGTTTGTATTGCTGTATTAATAGCAACTGTGGTTGCGTTGAAGTGTAAATAAGTTTCGGTTGATAGTTGCTCCATTAGGAAACCGTCCTTTCAATCTCAACTCAATTGTAATTTCACTTATTCAACTGGGTGTGTTATGTATTCTGAAGTTGACAGTTGCTGTTTGTATGTACAGAATGTCATGCTCTCAAGCAAAGCATGATAACATTGATAACCAATATTCAGTCACTAAACTCAAAGTTGCTTCGGTTGGAACAGACATGAAGACATGAATCATCAACACAATTAAGCTGCAACTATAACTCAATTTCGATTCAGTTGAGGTTGAGTGTTACTGTAGTGGGAAACCTCTCCTCAGGATTAATGAGTCGGATGTTAAACGTGAGATAAATTCAGATAAAGCTTTCGTAAACTAGGACACTGTCCTAGAAGAGAGATCGTTAAGAAATGTCATTAATCTTTATAGAGATCTAAAAACATTTCTTGCTAGGATCGCAACAGCTCTGCAAGATGTTAATGACTGCAAGGGGTAATAACAGATACTAGACTGTGCATTAATGATAAAGATTGCAATCTATTTTGAGTGAAACAGAAATCGCTGGTCTCACCACCGCAGGTTACGTAACGAGGGTATGCAAATTGCATCTTGTACCTGCAATATTGCCGCAATGTCTTCCAACTTGAAGCATGAGTGGAATAAGTCTCATACTTCCTGTGGTCGTACTATTTTGCTTTATAGAAGTCAGAAGGTGAAATCCGGCAGGAAACAACGCTGAAGAGGGTCTTTCCTTAAGAGCATGCGCACACTTCCACCTTGGAATGCTTTATTGCTCGTCCCTGCAATTTACAACGTTGTTAAACGTACCAGCAGACCAGAGAGACAGGGGAAGTAGAGAAATTTGAACTCAAGTAATTGACGTTTAATTTTCACTTATTTGCGTTTTCAACAAACCAAAATGCGTAACAAGTATGTTTATACCCCAGCCAGGGATTTAATAATATTCCACTTGTGGGAGGGGGTCAGAATTTTTCGACCTGACCGTCTCTAGCAACAGCTCGTGTTTTCACGTGTCATTGAATGACTCTGTATCAACTATTAGATTATTTAACGCCCACAGAATTTGTGATAGTGAGATGGCATTTGGCGAAATGCGGCCGAAGATTCTTCTATAAATAATTACCTAACATTCGCCTTAGAGCTGAGGAAAATCTCTTTAAAAACTCCAACCAGGTAGACTAATCAACCCAAGCGGGAATCGAACACTCGACCAAACGCATCTCCGGAACAGCTCAGTTATTAGCATTGCTGGATACGAAATGCGTTGGTCGTTTCTGAGCCGAGTTTATTGCGTCCGAGCCGACTTGGTTGCGTCGGAACGGAGTTGATTTCGTCGGAGTCAACTTGGTTGCGTCCGATCGAATCAATTCCCATGTATAGTTGCAGACTGTTTATACAGCCATCGCTTAAGCATGGTTTATTAATAGGATAAACATTGATAATTTCGTGAAAATTAATTATAAATGCAAATGTGTAAATATATCCTTATTCCGATTTTTTCATCCAAAAGACGATAATTTTCTGTACAAATCTGGAGACATAAAAGATTGGACACGTTCTTGAACAAGTGCCAAAAACCACTTTCACAACTTAAGCTAAAAGGTTGGTTATTTCGTGATAACCTTGGTAATTTCGTGATATTACATTGATAATTTCGTGAGAGGTAGAAGAATTATGCTAAAATTCATTAAAGTCAAATGAAATTCTCATTTATTGTTACAAGACTTCAAACATAGTAATTCCGTCTAATATTCATAGCAAGAAAACATATAAATACATATCAACACATAATAAGAATGAAATCAAAGTAAAAATTGAAATTGTAAGGGGATCTTCTTTGCTCTGAAAGGGTGAACACTTTTATTACGGACTTTACTATAGCCTTTATTACTAGGGTAACTCCAAAAGTAATGCATAACATTTGTTTAATAATTATATTTTTATCCTACAGCTTTGCTATTTTCACAGAATGTAGATACATCCTTCAGGAACAAAATGTCACTTTTCCACATAATCCCTGTCCCTTTCAACTGCCTTACGTAACCTAGGAACGAGGGCCTGTAGATCAGCACGGTAAAAATCTGGACCAACACGTCTGAGCCACTCTTTAGCAGCGTGCACAAGGGAGTCATCTTCTAACCTCGTTCCGCGAAGGGATCCTTCAGTTTATGAAAGAGATGGTAATCGCACGGTGCCAGTTCAGGACTGTAAGTCGGATGTTTCAGTGTTGTCTATCCGAATTTTCTGATCTGGTCTGTGGTCTTGTGACTGACATATGGCTGTGCGTTGTCGTATAATAGCAGAACATCCTGCTTCTCCCAATGTCGTAGAACACGACTCAGTCGAGCTTGAAGTTTCTTGAGAGTTGCCACATACGCGTCAGAATTAATGGTGGTTCCGTGTGGTATGATGTCCACAAGCAAGACTCCTTCTGAATCGAAAAACGCAGTAGCTATAACGTTTCCTGCTGAAAGTGCACTTTTGAATTTCTATTTCTTTGGTGAATTTGCATGATGCCACTCCATTGTCTGCCTCTGTCTCCGGTCCAAAATGGTGGAGCCATGTTTCATCTTCTGTCACAATTCTTGCAAGTCATCTAGCACTTATCATTGACACTTAGTATGATAACAAATCAAACAGAATCTACACTGAAGCCATTGCGTCCTCCTATTCTTTTTTGTTATCACATCTTATCTTCAGATTTCTAAAATTCGTATTGTAATACAATTTTTAAAAGAGTATAAAATGTAACGTTAATGCTCAACAAAATTTCGCCTCAAACAGCTAAGATTTCTATCAGTAAAGCTAAGCCTATATGACGACTACAGCTGTAACTAAAATTCCAAAAACATTTTCTAAAATTTCATTAAGATATAATAAATCATTATACCAAATATCATATACTTACCTTTAGTAATAAGTCTGTAATGTACACTGACTGACAAAAAAAGTCACGCACCAAGAAGGAGTTGTCGTTTTGCTGTAAACCTCGGCATACAGTTACATCTCAGTGAGATTGTCAAATGATTAGCATAGTAACGTAATTTGTTGAATAGTGTTGCCACCAGAGGTCGTGAACCTGCTGTCATTCATGGCCTATAAAAGGGCTTGCACAGGCCACTCAACGTAGTGGACTGTTGTTTCCGGTTGCATAAAAGTCTTCGATCATTCGACATGCCTCTACGACGCAATCGAAGAGACTTTACCCAGTTAACGGAGTTTGAGAGGGGGGCGCATTATTGGAATGCGCGAGGCTGGATGGCGTATCGGTGAATCGCCAGCTACCTACGCCGTTCTGATCACACTGTTAGGACGTGTTGGGACCAGTGGATGCGTGAGGGCACGCACACACGGCGACTGGGCTCAGGATGCCCTCGACTGAGCGCCAGGAGAGAGGAAAGTCGATTCCTCCGGCAAGCCCGAACAGATCCAGCTGTTTCACCACCCGCCGTCCTAAGACAGGTAGCACCATTATTACAGGCCCTTGTGTCTGCCCGAACCATTTCCAAGCACTATGCTGGAGGAAATTTGGTATCACGGCTCCCATTACGTGTCCTGCCATTGACACCCGCCCACCGTCGCCTCTGTTTGCAGTGGTGTCGTGAGCGACAAACCTGGATTGCTGCAGACTGGAACCGGATTTCTTTAGTGACGAATCCAGGTTCTCTTTGAGCTCTGACGACGGTCTTATTCGTGTCTGGAGACCTCGTGGTGCGCGCCTCAATCCTACATTTTCTGTGGCGCGACACACCGCAGCCACTGCTGGCGTGCTGGTCTGGGGGTCATCATGAATGGCAGTCATCATGATACGAGGGTCAATAACAGTGCAGCGATATGTGCAGGACATCCTTCAGCCACATGTGTTGCCACTCATGGCAGGATTTCCAAAAGGTCTTTTCCAGCAGGATAATGCTCGGCCGCACACAGCAAGGATGTCACGGGAATGCCTCCGCAACGTTGTCACACTTCCATGGCCTGCACGATCGCCAGAGTTATCACCAATCGAACATGTCTGGGATCACCTGGGACGCCAACTTCAGCGACCTAGGAGTTTACAAGATATAGAGAACCAGTTGCGACAAATATGGACAGATATGCCGCAGGATACCATACGAAATCTGTATGTCTCCATACCCGCCCGTATTACAGCTTACAGAGGTGGACAAACAGGGTACTAGAGCCTCAATCCAGGTGGTCATTTTTCAGCAATAAAATTATTATTTTGCTCTAATATTGTAATCATTTACATACATCAATGTTACGATCATCCGCATCAGGTTTCATGCAATTCCCACAACTCCTTCTTGGTGCGTGATTTTTTTTGTCAGTCAGTGTAATTACAAACATCCACAAAATTTATAAGCCTGAGAAATCGACGCAAACTTGCTCTCTCCAAACATAAAAGCTCACTGAAGCAGCTACAATAGGCACACATAGCGTAGCTGTATGTTTCTGGAAACCGGACAACATATGCAATCCCTTGGTGGAAATTTAAATCTCGTAACACCATTCGTTAGTTCACGAAAGAGCAAAGAAAAAGTATCACGAAATAACCACTGCCACGAAATTACCAATGTTTACCCTAACGTTTTCTATCTCATCTCTGCATAAGTCTCATATAAAAACTATATACGGTTTATTAGTAAGACCGAAAGAGAATAAAAAGTTATCCAACGTTCTAGAAACCGTCCATTAGTGGATTGCTTTTACGTAAACATTCTACTAAATTCTTGCCATTTCAGAATATGGAAATTTTGCGTCTAAATATTCAAAGCTATGACTTTTATGAGTGATTTTGTATTTAATTATAATTTTCACCAATAATCATTCTTTGCATAGAAATCAATATTCAGACTTTTTCAGATAAGTTCGCAAATGGATCTATGTCTCACGTGCACCGTTCTCACTAGACTACTACCTGTACACAGCCCTCCAGTATGTATATCATCTCGTGCGATAGTCTTTCATCATGCCGTTAATTCAGGCATTGTTTTATCAATTACACAGGAAAACTTGACACCCTTAGGTCCCTCTTACTGTCAGGATAACCAAAATCAACCATAGAATGTAATGCTAATTGACACAAAGCCGTAACAGTATGCATGTCTATACAGTACATTCGTACACAACTGCAGAACTAGCAGTAGTGCTTGATATGGCGGTAATGCAGCAGGGAGAATGATGGTACCTAATTTTAAAGGAACATTTCCTTGACTTTTAAACACGCAACCGAATATCCTCCGCCACCTTCCTTATCAATACTGTGTGTACTTAACAGAAGAATATCAACTGGTAGCCTTATGACCTTTAAACCAACTGTGAGGAGATACAAGCATGCGAACAGATTTAACAGGTGATATTCTTGCCTGCAATATAGTTTAATCTAGATTTTACATGTTCTTTGTATAAAGTCTGTGCTGTATTTTCCTTTCTCTGATTTTCTTCCTCCAATACAGCACAGGAAATGCCAAAATAAATATTTTATGAGGTTTAATATTAAATACAATTCTCAGCGTCTCCGCATTTTCACGGCAGAGGCGAAATCTCGATTTATAAGAGAAAAAGTTGGACTTTATTTCGGAATAAATGTCCGGATTTCTCTACGATATTCGTTTTTCCAAGAATAAGAAAACCCTCTGGTTTAATATTTCATAGATCAGTATGATATAGGCCCTTCTGCGGTCTCCAAAACCCAAATATCAATGCTGACTTCCTTGTTATAAATTTATATTTCTATCCTCAGTATCATTTATTGTTCATTACCATCTCCATCGCTACAGTCTACATCATCAGAGCTATTTCAATCACTGCTACTATTAGCATCAACATCATCATCAAAATAATCATCATTTTCTGGTCTTGTAAATTTGCGAATTCGAAATGAGGCAGTGAAAAAAGTAGGCAGCTTCAAATACTTGGGGTGGTTGTTGTTGTTGTTGCTGCTGCTGCCGTCGTCGTCGCCATCGTTGTTTAGTCATCTGTCCGAAGACAGGTCTGAACCTCACAAGTGATACTAATAAGGCACCATTTATGGGGCAACTAGGCCAGGAGATAACGGGATAGGAAGGGGCGTTCCTTTCCCTCCTCCATTGCAAAGATCGCCGATTAGCTACCTGTATATTACTACAGTCTAGTATATAGTCTACAGTCACGAAGCTCAATACATAGTAAATATGCATCCATAGATAGTTGCTAACCATTAGGATCGCTACTACCGCCTCATTACAGACAATGCGAAATAGTACCTGCACAGTCTATTGTTCCTAGTACCCTCAAAACTCAAGCTTCGTGACTGTATATACTAGACTATGATATTACAGTAATCAGATTTCAGATAAATATATACAGAAGAGTTTTAAATTATAGTCTACTAGTACAACATAAATGTTTAGTATCAATACTTAATACAAGACACCAATATTTATGAAGTGTCGTTGAATGTCATAAATTCACCTACACAATACAAATTAGATACTTCTTTAATTTAACCTTAAATGATATTGTGTTTTGAATTTCATTTTTTATATTCATAGGGAGGCTATTAAAAATTTTTCCTGCCATGTAAAGCACTCCTTTTTGATAGCACGATAGACTTACTGATGGAGTATGAAAGTCATTTTTGACACGTATTTATGCTATGAACTGTTGAATTAGTTACAAAGTTTTCACGATTACATATAAGGAAGTATATTAATGAAAAAAATATACTGACAAGCCATGGTCATTATTTGTAGTTTCTTAATAGTCCTATAGATTCCCTAGATTTGGTTTATATTCTTATTACTCTTTTTTGTAGTATGAATGTATTGTTACTATCTGTAGAATTTTCCCAGGATATTATTCCAAAACTCATTACCGTGTGGAAGTATGCAAAGCATATTGTTTTCAAGGTATTTATATTTCCTATTTCTTGCTGTGTATTGAGCCTCGATGTAGTTCAGTGGTAGAGCACACAGTGTGTAGAACTGGGAGTCCTGGGTTCGATCCCGGGCGCCGGGGCGAATTTTTCTCCGTCATTAACAAATAATAACTAAACATAGAATTCTGTAGGACCAAAAAAAATTGTAATGTTTACATAGTTTGAAGATTAGAGTTATTTTTTGTCACAACATATTGCAACTAACATTTTGCTTCGAAACAGTTATTACTTGTGAGACAGAATCTGTATAATTTGAATATTGTAAACAAACGGCAGTCTCTCTCCACATTAATAGCATAGAAACGAACTTAATTCTTTAACTCTCGCCTTTGTATGATTTAACGTTTGCTGCTAAGAATTTCTGCTCGCAGCAAACCCTTGCATGTTTATATAAATTCGTATGATTTAACACAAATCGGATAAACATTTTTATCTCATTAATACTCAAGCCTCTTTTTATTACTTCTAGGAGCATTATCATTAAAATTATGAGTTAATCTATGTTCTATTACCTCCAAAATGTGTAATTATGGGATTATTTATGTTATTATCGGCTTATATAATTATATCCACAGTGAAAAACTTGTGCAGTATTATATATTTTGCTCTTTCTGTAAGCCTCGTAGATTATAATCCCCCACCAACCAGCGTACACGGAATAATGTAGTAGAGAGCGGATCTTGTGCAGAAACGAAAACAATAAAACTATAATATAATTACCAGCTTTAAATTTCGATAAATGTATTCATGCAGCTAAAACGGTACGGGGTGCTTAATTTATGAGAATTTAGTAACAAAACTTTAATTTCATTTTCACACGTTTTATTCAGTTTATTGCGCAGCAGATTCAGATTTAAAAGTTTTATCAGTTATGATTAAAATATAGAATACATTTTGTTTTCACTTATACTGCAATAAGATTTAGTGATATATAAAATCGGTATAATTTATATTACATCAACTTTTTCATATTTGTTATCTCTCCTCCCTTCTCTAAACTTCTTTATCGTATTTTTAATTCTTTTTTATTATCATTCCTGTCTACAGTCTCGGCAGGAGCTAGTAACGTAGTTGCATTGTTGCCAGTTCTCAAGCCATTCGTGGGTCATTCCATACAAAATTTTAAGAATATGCCAACGATGTCATGATTTTTTTGGGCTTTTAATATAATAATGTTATTATGAAAATAAATTAAACTGCCAACTATGACCGCCATATCATTAATATTTTAGTCATACGGACGACTGAAAAATGGGTGGCAGTTACATGTTATCCATCATTTAAAATATTCTGGACACCCTGTATGAAGTGTCATCGAAACTAAACAGACGCCATTGTAAACCTGAATAACCATATTTCAATACCTTAAAGAATAATCCGAATAATATTAAGGCATGCTCATAAAAACACCTCATTGAAAAAAAGAAATAGTTTTATATTCAAATGCATCAATTCATGCGAATTTCATTCGTATTAAAGAAAATCTTATTCCTAATCCATCTCCCAAGTTTTATGACATAATCTCAAAAAACCTATGAATAATTAAATTAATAAAATTAATCTTTGTTCCGACGGTCGAAAATCGCTTGCTACGTGTGGCGGTCACAACGTTCGCGAGACTTCGTAAAGGCTCATTCACAATGAAAATTAAACATAACGTAAGCGTTAACTTAACGTTACAGTAAAATCAAGAAGTCATACCATCATTCACAAACATAACAGCAAACATACTTGGTAACCATGGAAACATAACAATGACGCCATTTCCTCATAGTCTGTCGTATACTTCAGCGCTCCACGATTGTGTTCTGTTTGCAAATCACGTAAGCATAAGTATGAAAGTTTGGAGTTTGCAAACTTTCATGTTAACGTCTTACGGTAATGTTTATGTCAATGCTTATGCGAATCGTTGTGAATGATCCCATTTAGTAGCCTGCACGCAAACTTCTGTGTTTATGTTACGGTTATGTTTAATTTTCATTGTGAATGAGCCTTCACGATGAGTAATCTCAAACATCCGTCTCCCTGACCTTGATCGAGCAACATTCTGTACGACGGGAGAGCCTATCTGCTGAGCTCCTTTGTTCCGGTGAGTTATTTCTATTAAAAACTGACATGATATTTAAGTCTATATTCTGACATTTTCACAGTGGAATCAATATACCCTAAAGAATTAAACACATGTTTTTTTCGTTTGTAAAAATGAGGTGCATTTTGTGTTCTATATTTTTTTAATTATTTTACGGTGGGCAACTATTTAAAAAATTATATACTTTTTTTCATTTTAAGGGAATTTTATAAACAAGGCTCTCCTTTATCGAATTGCATTGAAATGATTTTTCCATTTTCCTTTACATAGTAAGAAAACTTCAATGAATGAAACCGTGTTCTTTGTTAAACCAATATTTCAAATTCTGATTGCTGCCAAACTATGAAAGATATAAATATGGTATTGCGTGAAATTCATATTTAGAACATACGAAATAACCTGCTACAATATTTTTAACTTTTGAGACATTATGGTTCAAAAACATAGACTACTTTTTTTGCATGGAATGACCCTCATCTCATTACTTTATAGCAGCCGTGGCGAGAACGTGACTCGCGAGACAGTGTGGCTCGCAGTGATAGCTGTGCATTTCGCTTGCTTCTAACCTCCGCCAACCCCCACCCTCTCACTCACTGGAGTCAAACTCCGTTCCATTTGTATTTGTCTCTGACCTGCGAGTGGCATATGTCTCTCTCGAAACCATGTACGAAAGTTCCAAGTAGGATGGGAGGACGCATTTTTTTTGCTGTCAATATGATGAGAATATTAAATGTATAATTTTTGACAAGTATTACAGGAAAACGGTTGTACTGGGTGTTCAGTTCAAAGTGTGTCATGGCTCGCTGTATGCCGTCATGTGGCTAGCCGATGAGCCTAGAGAATTCAATATTCCTACACTTTCGCAAAGGTGTATTACCTAGGAGGCAGAGAAGTTGCCTAGCAAGTACGGCGTTCATTCTGAAGAGTACGTACCGATGCGTACGATAACGCCGGTAGTGGCAGGAATGTGAACTGTTTGGAAATACGTACTGTCGGGATATGGGAAGAGGGTTAAGACGATTACTTACGTATTTGTTGACATTAACTTCGACGGTCAACATGGACACGTAGTATTTGATTTGTGTTGTGGAATGTTACCGTACGCAACCGATGATAACAAATACCCTGCGTACGACTTGCCGGCGCAAAACACAGTTCGAAAGAGGTTATAGTAGCACACAGACAGTACAGACCGCCATCTGTTGCTACGACGTTCAAGTTATACCGTACACGTTCTCAAGTTCAGATTGAAGAACGCCTTGAATAATAGGCAACTTCTCTGACATATAAGCTGAAACTCGCTTCAAATCTGTGACTCAACAACAGTGACGTCATGACACACTTTGAAATGAACACCCAGTATAACATAAAACGGCATTGTACTACATGTTACTGATGAAACATTAAAAGGTTAAGTGTTATTGTTGTTGTTATCACCATCATCATCATCATCATCATCATCATCATCATCATCATCATCTCAGTACGTCGACCCTTTTTCAGCAGATGTACGAATAGTGCGGTTAGCTCTTCAATTTGAACTCACTGATTTATTATGTGATGTCAAATGAAAGCTAGATGTAAGGGCTTGACAAATGTTGAACTTTCAAATCTTTGCCAAAAAATAAATATCCGAAGCTTCGTTCTTTCGCTTGCTCTGTTGAAGCCATGTTCGCTACAACTTACGTTTGTGAAAAATTATTTTCAACAATTAAAATAGTACAAACCAAATTTAGATCACGACTGACAGACAAATACCTTCTTGATCAACTACGACTGACAGTAAGTGACATAATTCCTGACTTTGAAACTTTGTCGCAGAGACATTCTGAAGACAGTTAATTTTAGGTTATGATATTGTTCATTTCTTTCTTCGTTACACGTACTAAACATTAGTTGTAGCCTTGTACTGTATAAAATTATATTTAAGTGCTTGACGTAAGGAAAATAAAAATCCGTTAATAAGTCAGACAGTTGCTTCACTTCCCCTCCGGGTGTCCGCCTCCCTCCATAGGTGCTACGCACGTTGCAGGTTATACAGTGGCTCGGCGCAGGATTACATTTTCGCCATCGCCGCTTTATAGACACACCACGTATTCCTGTCGCGTAAAGAAGTAGTGATATTTCCCCCCAATAACTTCAGTTTCCTCTGCTATCGTCCTCCTATCTTTGCTCCTTCCTGTTGTTCCGTCATATCGTCGTGCATGAAGAGACCGTTTAGATCAAAATTGTCGTTGAGAGGAATAACTTCATCGCAGTGCTTTTATGGTAGTCTCTAGACGTTGACTGTAAGGTATTATGGAATGTGGCTATGCGAGATATAATTTTTCGGTCGTATTTGATGATGTGAATCTTGGCGTCCAATTTACGACGCATAATACTCCCTGCCACAGGGATGCCTACAACGTGCACCGGACTGGGATGGTAAGCGGGTAGACCCTAATATGCGGCTATATTTTAATGGTCTTTCGGCACGGAACATTCCGTGTTGCTGTTACTACCGAGGGTTGACTGGAAAGTATATGGTTTTATGATTCCCAGTAGTAGTTAACTTGAGCATGAGCTGTGATTGATTTGGATAGAAGAACGAATAGGGTAGAAAGTATCTTAAAAGTCGGATAAATTAATTTTAGAAGAAATAAAGATAAATGTAACAAGCAAAATATTTCAAATTTCAGATTTATTCACAATTTACATTTGAAATGAATACATCAGGGACGGCCCGTCCTTATGTGCTACAGTGCTACAGCACAATGATAATTTTTGCTCAGATAAAGTATTTGCAATACCATAGTATTTAATATGTCATTTGACAATTTCCCGTGGTTATGTTCTTGACGCGTTAGAGTGTTTAGTCTTCGCTCTTCGCTCTTTGGTGCCTCAGGGGGTTCGTTGTGCTACTCAAAACGCTACATGAGAATGTAGACAGTTAATGCGCATGTGCGAAGCTGAAATAACTGCTCTGATTGGCTATTTTTACGCGGGGAAGTGCTGTAGTCAGCTTCAGCACAACACAGCTTGGAGATTGCAAAAGTATAGCTTAACGAAAGAATGCTTCTTTGTGGAAGAACTCGGAACTATGTACAATGTATTTGGTAATTCAAATGTTCGACTGCTGCTGCCATCTATCAGTTTTTTGAGGTTCCTCCTGAATCAGTCAGCAAGCGACGGAAAATGGAATTCGAAAATTGAAGCCAAGGAAGTATGTGACCGTATAATTCAGGACAATACCCATCGTTTCGAATCTTTAAGCTACCTAGACGCAACAAAATTGTTAAACAGCGAATTTTTTGACAATTTTTTGCATAATTTTCCTGAACGCGAACTTGAAGTTGCTGTCAACAGCTATACTGTACTGAACAAAAGAATGTTAAACACACAACTTGGAGTTCTATACGGAAGGCTCGACTTCCGAAATATAGATGGAGCTGTTCAATTGTTTCAAAACATAGCCTCCAACAATTCACAGGATCCATTCTGTGAAGTAACGAAGTTGTTAAATATTTTGCTTACAACACCAATGACCACTGCTGAGCCAGAAAGATGTTTTTCTTGCTTGAAACGCATAAAAACGTTTTTAAGGAACACTATGTCCCAGGATCGCCTCACTGCTCTTGCAATACTGCCAATAGAAAAGAGTATGATGTACAAGATGGAGGGGTTTAACACCAGGATAATTGACAAGTTCTACAGTAGGAAGGAACTCCATATTTCGTCACTAGGCGAGTCTCAAATTAAGATAAATACATATAAGTGTATACAGTAGGTCAATATAGAGATTGTAGCACACTCATTATTTTGACCACCAGCCGTTACTGGAATACATATGAATAGATACCCGAAATGAGCATATGCTCGTGCTCGGGTACAGTCCAGTAATCTACATAAATTTTACAGGGTTCAGTAATAATATTGATGATAGTAATAATAATAATAATAATAATAATAATAATAATAATAATAGAATAACCGTGACGGAGATGATACAAAGATAGTAATACAAATTAATTCATTAATAATAATAATAATAATAATAATAATAAAACAAAAACATTTGCAATAATAAAATAAATACTAAGACGGATAAAATAAAATATAAAACCACTTAGCGAGAGCTAACACAACTTAAAATAAGCATATAATAACCAGGAAAAAAATGACGAACTCGAAAATCAACAGAAAAGTTCGTTGTATCGCAGACGACAGCAACCGCCGTATTGACATTGTGTTGTGCATTAATGGTAGTAGGGGGGAGCCGAAAGTCTACGTGACTGCCGTTCTCTTCGAATCTTCTCATACAATCATGGGAAGTTAATGCTGAAAAATAAAATGTCTACGAGTCAAACTGTTCATTATTTCCAGGATAAATACAAATAATACTGAAATATATTAATCAAGTTTCAGTTATAGATCTCCCCTTTTGTGCAAGAGGTATCATATCAAATTATTTTATGAATGGCGGGGAAAATATAAATTTCAAGAAGTCTCTAGTGACAGAGATAGTGACAAGTACAAGTAATCTTTGGTGATGCTAATAAATCATTTATTGGAGATATACAATATGTGTTACTACTTTTCAGTTTCATGTACATTCTCATATAATTAAAAACAGTATGACATTACGTGGAGAACTTTTATTGAGAACAAAACAGTTATCAATTTATTATGCCTTAGAGTAGAGCTACCCATTCCACTTAATTCTAATGCCGAGGTCAAGAAAGCATAGAATTCTATTTCTATGCCCTCCTTTCGTCTTTGTGAATTTGTGAAAGAGTGTTAGCTTTATAATGGAGAATAAACTATTTATTAAAAAACTGTTGGAATTATCTTCTACAGGGTGGACACAAAGTCCCGTTACCCCTATAAATACCTCGAATACACACACTATTTCTGTAATTCCGGTCATAGTGCAGACATACATCCACGGTACACTAATTGTGTGCCCTAAGCGTCCAAAGGGTCTGTATGTCCCCCATCATTCTCCTCACAAAATAATGCATTGCTAGGTTCAGTGCGACATCAGCATTGGTGGTGTAATCTGTTGGAAAGCGCATCGCACGACGTCCTTTAATTCATCAATGGTGTCGTACCGTTCCTGTGCAACAATGCTCTTAATGAAACCCCACAGCGCATTGTCATAGGTTGTGAAGTCAGGGCTGCGAGGTGGCCAGTCGAGATGAGCCGGTAAGATGAGGAGGACTTCTCATGTTGTACTCCATTAGGCCGCAATAAACACATGGTTTTATCCAACAATTTGCATATCTGAGTATGGTTAACAGCTTCAAAAACCTTTGAGGTTAGAAGAAAAATTTGTCAGGAATGATTTGTTTCTAGGACGCCTATCACTACATTAGCTACATAATGGCCCTCTAAGTCAGTAGTCTCGTCAATTGATACAATTTTTTCCTCCGTTCACATATTAACGTATTTAGTTTAATGTGTCTTCATAACATTTTATTAAGTCGTTGTTACGTAACGTTGATTTGTCTGGAATTGTATTACCAGTATGGTGTTTAAGGAAATATATGTAGGCCTATGTATTTATTTACACTGCAAGTGGGCAAGCACCCGGTGGCAGTGGTATACACAATATAAACAATACACAATAAAATGATAAGCAATACACAATAAATTTACAATACACAATACAATTTTATACACAATACAATACGAATACACAATATAATTTAACGCAATAATAATAAAACATAAATAAAATACCTAATTTTACATTACAACCTATATAATTATGTATAGGCCCTACATAAGTTTCAATAGTCTTTCACTTTAATCTCATCTCACTCACTGTAGTGGCACTATGACGCATTTCACTGACACTTTAGGACACATTTCACTGACACTATAGAACACATTTCATTGACGCTATAAATTATCACTGATCGGAACTATTCACTGCACTGTAAAACCATAACTTCACTGACTCACCTCGCTTCACTGATACAACAGTTCAAATAAGTCAAATAATTACATTCTTATAAACAGAACTACATTTAAACTAAACATTTCTAGTCTAAGGCCCTCTTACACGCTATTTTTAAATAATTTACAATTCAAACCAAGGAAGTAACTCGTCAGGCTAAACAAATACATGTCACCTTAAAAAATTAAATGTTAAATGTCACCTTAATTTTAATTTCCATGTAATCATGTAATATAAAATTGCTTAGTTTTCGCAGCGAAATGTTCGCACTAACAAACACTTCACACAGTCCTTTATAAAAGGAAGATGACTTGCTACTTTTACTTAAACACAGAGGCAGGTTAATGCTATCGACGAAACGTACACACGTGCTTCTTCCTCAATCCTTCGACTGAAACTGACGTAATTGTCATTGGTGTTGCGTCATCCACTTCACAGTTCTGCCAACCTGTTCATTATTTATGAAATGACCCTCATACATTTTTTAAAATGACTTCAGTCTGGAAAACATGGAAAAATGCATTTTGATTACCTATAAAACTCTCATAAATCTAACATATTTCTTGGAGAATGTACCTACTTATTTGCTACTACGTATCATCTTCGACTACTCAGAAAAAAGATGATTTTTCATCAAAGTCCGGGCCCTACTTATTAATTTTGAGCAGCATAATAGAGAAAGTTACACAATGCAGAACTGCACGCATTGTATTCTTCACCTGACATAATTAGGAACATTAAATCCAGACGTTTGAGATGGGCAGGGCATGTAGCACGTATGGGCGAATCCAGAAATGTATATAGAGTGTTAGTTGGGAGGCCGAGGGGAAAAGACCTTTGGGGAGGCCGAGGGGAAAAGACCTTTGGGGAGGCCGAGACGTAGATGGAAGGATAAAATTAAAATGGACTTGAAGGAGGTGGGATATGATGATAGAGACTGGATTGATCTTGCATAGGATAGGGACCGATGGCAGGCTTATGTGAGGGCGGCAATGAACCTACGGGTTCCTTAAAAGCCATTTGTAAGTAAGTAAGTAATGGTTTTAACTATCAGTGTAATTCGATTCTCATTTCTGAATCTAGCGTCAATGAGCACGTTCATTGCTGAGATACATGTGCATAGGATTATCTGTAGTAATGTCACGAGAGGTCTGAGATTTATCTGGGAAATCTCAGACCTCGAGTGACATTTATTAGGACTATTTCGTGAATAAAATAAAAATGTAAATAACATATCCCTAAAATTCGATCACAAATTTGTATATTTACGAATACGTAACCTATTCAGACATTGTGAAGTTGAAATAGATGAATATCGATTACTGCAAGAAAGGAATTCGATGTTATTATTCAGTAATGCCAATTGCGAAAAGCGAAATACAGGTTTAACAATGTTAATTAAATGTACTGTACTTTTCTCTTATTATTATGACATAAATACATTTTCATTATCTGCTGAAATCATGATTTAATTTAAAATTTTGTAATATAATTACAGTAACCTGAGTAATACATTAATTAAATGAAGAATTGTTGAAAACTCAGTTATCTAATCTGAATGAAGGAATGTAATTTTTTTCAGCTAGTCTACAATGGACATGGAATTAGAATATGAAGATGTATTTTATAGGCTACAATTATAGGTTAGGTTACCTGTGTGTGTGAGCAGGACCAATGTCAGCTGTGTCTTATTTCGACCGTTACTACGTGCTACAGGAAAGCATTTTTTATAGCTCGACAAACGCATTCTCGCTGTAGTGTGTAATGGAACTAAAGCTGCATCTACACAGTTCAATATTCCAATCGCGTATGATTGCAATCTGGGAACAATATTGAAAGAATCAAGTTTAAAAGTACGTTCAATTAAGATGCATGAAGATTTTGTGTCTACATGGTGCGCCGTTTTGAGCTCCGTCTTCACTGGGTAAATATATTAATTAATATTAAATATCAATCTTGCATTCATTGCTTTAAAGTCGAAAGAAAAGTTTAACCGTGTAGTTGCAACTTAATGTATTCATGATCATCGATTTACGGGGGAAAAGTTGGCGACAATGACTAAACAAAAGAACGACCATGCGATAAATTGATAGCGATAAATCTAGCTGCAAAAATTATCGCAAAGTGTGACAGTGATTGGTTGGAATTCAAAATTTCATTACACTTCATTGGTCGAAAATGGAATGACGTCATATAAACGAAATAGTCGGAGTAAATTTGGCAGGATGAGTCTTATTTTCTTACATATTAAGTCCTTAATTTCCGATTCAGCAGATGATTATTTCTGCTATTGTTCATGAAAGACACTACGAGCCATCCGCTCACTGAACGTTACTGTTCATAGTCAGTTACATTCTCTCCCCATCTAAATAATACGCAGTAAAGAATGAGAATTTCCTCGTTAAATTTCAGTGAGATAATTAAATTTATAATGTCACAAGTTGTAGTCATGTCAGAAAGTTTTGAACTGAGCTTTGTAAATGAAAAGGCTAATGAACCAATGGCACTGACAGTTGAATAAAACTTTTAATAATGCTTATATTTACAGCAACAGTAACAAATATAAATGACACTCGGGAGGAAATTAAACGCAGAATAAATATGGGAAATGCCTGTTATTATTCGGTTGAGAAGATTTCCTCATCCAGTCTGCTCTCAAAAAACCTGAAAGTTAGAATTTATAAAACAGTTATTTACCGGTTGTTCTGTATGGTTGTGAAACTTGGACTCTCACTCTGAGAGAAGAACAGAGATTAAGGGTGTTTGAGAATAAGGTTCTTAGAAAAATATTTGGGGCTAAGAGGGATGAAGTTACAGGAGAATGGAGAAAGTTACACAACAGAGAACTTCACGCATTGTATTCTTCACCTGACATAATTAGGAACATTAAATTCAGACGTTTGAGATGGGCAGGGCATGTAGCACGTATGGGCGAATCCAGAAATGCATATAGAGTGTTACTTGGGAGACCGGAGGGAAAAAGACCTTTGGGGAGGCCGAAACTTAGATGGGAAGATAATATTAAAATGTATTTGAGGGAGGTGGGATATGATGATAGAGAGTGGATTAAACTTGCACAGGATAGGGACCGGCAATGAACCTTCGGGTTCCTTAAAAGCCATTTGTAAGTAAGTTTGTAAGTATATTTACAATCACGTTGACTTCATCATGAAGTAGGCTACTGAAAGCTCTTGTAATGGAAAAATATGTATGTGTCTGAAAAGTTCACGTGCGATCATTAAACATTTATAACCTATTTAACAAAAGTCTCGAGACAAAATTATATTCATATTACATATTAATGAAATAGAAAGTATCAGATTCATCAATGATTTTCTTGCTTCCATGGCAACTAAATAACTAGGAAGACGGTTGATTTTGATTGACTGACTGGACCGAGTGACTGAGTGATCTGACTGATTAGACTGAATGATTGATTGATTTTATGATTGAGATTGATTGATTGATTGATTGATTGGCTATTGCATTGGATTTGATTGGATTATCTTTTGCTTTGGGTTTGATTGTATTATCTATTGCATTGGATTTGATTGGATTCATCTGCATTGAATTTGATTGGATTGACAATTGCATTCGATTAGACTGGATTCACTATTGCATTGGATTTGACTGAATTGACTATTGCATTGGATTTGACTGAATTGACTATTGCATTGGATTTGATTGGATTGTCTGTTGCATTGGATTTGATTGGATTCATCTGCATTGAATTTGATTGGATTGACTATTGCATTCGATTAGACTGGATTCACTATTGCATTGGATTTGACTGAATTGACTATTGCATTGGATTTGATTGTATTATCTATTGCATTGGATTTGACTGGATTGACTATTGCATTGGATTTGACTGGATTGACTATTGCATTGGATTTGACTGGATTGACTATTGCATTGGATTTTACTGAATTGACTATTGCATTGGATTTGACTGGATTGACTATTGCATTGGATTTTACTGAATTGACTATTGCATTGGATTTGATTGTATTATCTATTGCATTGGATTTGACTGAATTGACTATTTCATTGGATTTGACTGGATTGATTGCTTTGGATTTGACTGGATTGACTATTGCATTGGATTTGATTGAATTGACTATTTCATTGGATTTGACTGGATTGACTATTGCATTGGATTTTACTGAATTGACTATTGCATTGGATTTTACTGAATTGACTATTGCATTGGATTTGATTGTATTATCTATTGCACTGGATTTTACTGAATTGACTATTGCATTGGATTTGACTGGATTGACTATTGCATTGGATTTTACTGAATTGACTATTGCACTGGATTTGATTGTATTATCTATTGCACTGGATTTTACTGAATTGACTATTGCATTGGATTTGACTGGATTGACTATTGCATTGGATTTGACTGAATTGACTATTTCATTTGGATTTGACTGGATTGACTATTGCATTGGATTTTACTGAATTGACTATTGCATTGGATTTTACTGAATTGACTATTGCATTGGATTTGATTGTATTATCTATTGCACTGGATTTTACTGAATTGACTATTGCATTGGATTTGACTGGATTGACTATTGCATTGGATTTTACTGAATTGACTATTGCATTGGATTTGATCGTATTATCTATTGCACTGGAATTTACTGAATTGACTATTGCATTGGATTTGACTGGATTGACTATTGCATTGGATTTAACTGGATTGACTATTGCATTGGATTTTACTGAATTGAATATTGCATTGGATTTGCTTTTATTGACTGTTGCATTGGATTGAGTTGAATTGACTATCGCATTCGAACGGATTGGATTGACTATTGTATTGAATTGATTGAATTTCTATTTATTGATATAATTTGTATTTATTTATTAGATTTATTGAATTGAGCTACCAAAAATAGCTCCTCAGTTATTGAAAGCACGTAGAATTACTTATAGTCTAGCTAAATAGTTATCAAAGAAGGAAATAGTGTGCATACTTACACAGGCATATACAAAACAACTATTTACAGCCCTGTTCCTGAGTGCGAAGAAGGAATAGGCCTACCATCCATAAGCTACAAAAAAATGCCTTCGCAGAGCAGTGACTGAAGGAAATTTAAACGAGCTTTTTGAAACTGTAGATAATGAAATTTAAATTTCACCAAGGGAGCTAGATCGATGATTTAGTGTTTCACATATGACTATACACAGGGAACTACGGCGAAATAACCTGCAATTTAGACAAAAGAAGGAAGACTACAAAATACACACATGATAAGTTTACTCGAATCTCTAAATTCTGTCGAGCTCCCATACTTCGTCAAGTCATCTATACTAATAACCAGGGAAAGGATTTATATGTAAATACATATTTACTTATAAAGCTAATATAATTTATATTTTGCATTATCTTTATGTTTCACAATGTGTAGGGTTGAAAAATCCTACTTTTATTTTCCATATTTTTCCATATTTTAGAGTTTAGTACATATTTTCGTTAATTTACATATATTTTCCATATTTCATATAAAACAGTCCATATTATATTAGGTTTAACAATAAAACAAAACAAAATTCCATTAACGTTTAAAAATACATTTCAACAATAGAGATTTAAACACATGTTCAGTAATCCCTTTAACATCAGAGTTATTTGAAAATTAGCAGTCCTATCAACAATGGGAAAGTAAGTTACAAAACTGTATTAATTTAATTTAAAATTTTTAACAGACTTCAGTTGTGCAGCTCAACAGTTAAATGCCAGTCAGAGTACACATAGGTTCAGTTTTGTAAATCATACTATAAAGACGGTAAATATGCCAAAAGTACGTCATTCAGTCAATTTAAAATCAAAACTAACAAGTTACATTTCAGAATTTAAAGAAGATGGTTTATCAACTGACAATAAAATATTATTTTGTAATTTGTGTCAGTGTGCAGTATCATCTACACAAAAGTTCCTGGTGCAACAACACATTACAACTAGTAAACATCAGGCCAACAAACAACTAAATTCCAAGCAGAGACAATTGTTTTTAACACAACCAACAACATCGAATGTAAGATCTGAGTTTAACATCGACCTGTGCCGTTCTCTCATCTCTGCTGATATTCCTCTCTACAAACTAAAGAATAAGGTCTTCAGGGAATTCCTTGAAAAATATACTCAACATACAATCCCGGATGAGTCAACACTTAGGAAGACGTATGCTCCATCCATCTACGATGAGACAATACAGAAGATAAGAGATGAAATTAAAGATAGTTCAATTTGGGTTTCCATTGATGAGACTCCCGACAAAGAAGGTAGACTTGTTGGTAATGTAGTTATCGGTTTGTTAAGTGAACAATATTCTGAACGAATTCTTTTACATTGTGATGTTCTAGAAAAGTGCAATAACAAAACTATAGTTAAACTGTTCAACGAAGCTATGGGTATCCTGTGGCCAAAGGGTATTATGTACGATAATGTGTTATTCTTTATTAGCGATGCTGCCCCTTATATGGTCAAAGCTGGACAAGCATTATCTGTTGTATATCCTAAATTGACTCATTTTACTTGTGTGGCGCATGCATTTCATCGTGTGGCAGAAGTGGTCAGAGACAATTTCCCTAAAGTAGATTTGTTGATTTCATCAGTGAAAAAAGTATTTCTCAAAGCTCCCAGTAGAGTTAACGTGTTGAAAGAAATGTACCCTGAAATTCCATTGCCACCAAAGCCAATTTTAACTAGATGGGGTACATGGCTAGAAGCAGTTGAATATTATGCCGAACATATAGACTCTATTAACAATGTTCTCCTTGCATTGGACTCTGAAGATGCAGTCTCAATTGATACTGCGAAAACAGTTACTTGTGACATAAGTGTGAAGAATGACTTAGCTCACATTCAGCATACATTTTCATGCATCATAAAAACGCTCAAAAGTCTCCAAAATAGGCACCTTTCACTATCTGAAAGTTTTGAAATTATAAATAGTACTGTGGAACAACTGAATCGTGGTAGAGGTAAAGTTGCAGATGCAGTAAGAGCTAAGGTGGACACTGTACTTTCAAAAAACCCTGGATATGAAGAACTACAAAAGGTTGTTGCTGTGATGAGTGGTGAATCAACAGTGAAGATTAACTTGGACTTATCCCCAGCAGACATTGTGAAATTGAATTATGTACCAGTTACTTCTTGTGACGTCGAACGCTCTTTTAGTCAGTATAAATCTATCCTCAGAGACAATAGAAGAAGATTCACTTTTCAGCACTTGAAAGAAATGTTTGTAACCTATTGTTATGGTAACAGACAATAAAAATTGTGTTTTGTTGAAACTACATTGGAAGATAAGGTACGTCCATTATATTTTTTGTTTAGTTTGATTAAAATGTACCAATATTTAACGTACATAGTCATTTTTTTATAATTTTAAGTCCATATTTAATTCCATATTTTGGTAAAAATCCATATTTAATTCCATATTTTGGTAAAAATAACTACATATATATTTACATATTTCATATATTTTTAGTCCATATAAATCCGTTCCCTGCTAATAACAAATCTGTAGCCGAAATTTTTCTGGTAATTTTCGATTTTCCAAAAATAATTGGTGTTAACATGTATATTTAATCATCCTCAAACCGAAAATCGCATTCTTGAAATTTTTTTTGTATGTCTGTCTGTCTGTCTGGATCTTTGTTACCTTTTCACGCGATAATGGCTGAACCGATTTATATGAAAATTGAAATATAAATTAAGTTCGTTGTAACTTAGATTTTAGGCTGTATGGCATTCAAAATACTTTATTTAAAAGGGGAGTTATAAGGGGGCTTGAATTAAATAGATCTAAATATCTCCCTTATTATTAATTTTCATGAAAAATGTTACATAACAAAAGTTTTTTTTAAAGGTGATTTCCGATAAGTTTTATTCTATCCAAAATTTTGATGGGACCAAATTGCACCAAAAACGGATGTTCTCTGAACCAAATGATCATATTTTAATTATTTGCATGCAATAACAATTAAGAAATATGTTAAAGAAATTGTCATTGCACTAAATGAGTGGTCTCTGGACCAAAATGGTCGCATTTTAAGTATTTAAATACAATTTAAATTAAGTAACATATTAAACGATTTATCCTTCTCTCAAACACGAATGTTCCCTGGACCAGATGTCCTATTTTAATTATGTAATTACTTTATATTTATTTCTAACGGGTGCAGCGCAGCGCACGGGTACGGCCAGTCAACAATACAATCATCATTATGGCTAATGATAAGTGATTTACTTTTTACAATGCCAAAACTATTCATCTGTCGTAAAAAATCTTGGCTTCTTTTTTGATAATAATCTAAGTTTGAATTTTCAAGTTAAAGAAACGATAAAAAAAAATCTGTTCCTCCATTCACTCTTTGAGTCGCTTGAGAAACTTCTTGCCCCAGCAACTAAAACTTACCCTAGTACAAACCCTAGTAATGCCGCACTTCGATTATTGTGACGTTTTGTTAAGTGACCTAAGTTCTGAACTGTCAGTCAAGTTACAGCGAGCTCAGAATATGTGCGTCAGATACGTGTGCACATATCACCGTCCTTCGCAAGTCTCTCGTGGCTCCGACTTAAAGAACGCAGAACTTTACACTCTTTGTCTTTACTCTTTCGAATTCTGCACACCTCAACACCAAATTACCTTTCGTCTCGTTTCTCTTATCTATACTCTAACCACGACGTAAATACCAGATCACTTATCTGTGGCACGCTAAATATACCTCTTCATAGAACATCTTGTTATTCCTCATCTTTTACCATATCCACCTCGCGTCAATGGAATTCCTTGTCACAAAGTATTAGGGGCTGCAAGACAACAAACACCTTTAAGAACAGCTTAAAAGATAACCTTATTAGCATTTCACTCCAATCATACTGATTTAAACTATCACTTACTGCACTGTTACTTTTTTCTTTAGACATCATCCTGATTGTGCTGTATTTTCAAAATTGTCTCATAATAATCTCTTTCTATTATCTAATATAATTTGAAATATATTAACATTCTATGTATTTTAGTTTAATTCTGCTACCAGTTTATTTCAGTGTTTAATTAATAGTTCATAGTATTTTGTTGTTTAATTCGTAAATAACTTTTGTATACATGTAACTTTCATCTAAATCAAATTGTTGAATTCTTTGTAAGTTCATGCATATGTATATACACTTTTTGCTGGTTGAGTGGAAGAGAAGGCCTTACGGCCTTAACTCTGCCAGCTAAAATAAATCATTATTATTATTATTATTATTATTATTATTATTATTATTATTAAAATAAAGGATGATAATGCTGTTTACACTGCTGGTATAGAAAACAGCCCAAATTGTGTCACTTACAAAAGTAAGGTCAATTTTAAGGTAAAATAATGGTATGGTTTGTAATTTCTTTAGCTAGCATGTCTCGGCCAGTGATATTTATCAAAGTCGTAGCATTTTACCAACATACTTCATAATAATTAAGAAATTATCTTCTGGCAGGATCCAGTTTCTTGCCAATATTCGCCTCTCAATCGTGACTGGTTGAGATAACATGCAGTTTGTGCCCAGAGATGATATTTCTGTTTCCCAGACTAGTCCCATAGAAATATTTTGGAACTTACTCAGTCTTCAAATTTAAAACAATGGTTTGGAAGCCCAAAATGAGGGACAATTATGTAGAGGAATGCTTCAGAAGTTCCGTGGAGTAGACGTCTTCACACCCCACGGAGTGATGGCAGAGGTCAGAACGAAACTCCAAATTGAAAACAATAGGGATATCCTGAACTAGCACCAACAGATAGCGCACGTGTACTTTGAGGGATGCGCTTTGCGTGTGCATTTGTTTTTCGGTATATAAACATTGAGGATATACGTAGTGTATTAGTATATTAAATACTCTTAAAAACGACTAAAAATAACAAATTTTTGTTATGTTCCTATATGTAAAAACCAGGGAAAGCTTTTTGTCTTCAATCTCGTCCCGAAATATTCTGAATATATGCTTTAAACCTTAAAAAAAAATAAGTAATTAAATTGCGCCTCGAAAGTAAATAAAAGTAACTACTTAAAGTAAGGAATTGTTGACTACAGTTTCATTTTGGAAAAGGAAAACTAAAAATTAATAAAAACATATGCAACCTCAACAACGAGCTATGTTAGCTTAGATTATTATATGCAGCAGTTGTAGGAATCTCTGAAGTTTACGCCTGCAGTAAACTATCGATAAACTGGGATGTTCATTGTCCAGGACGATCCGTAGTGGAACCCATTTCGTGAATAATGTTTTTAATGCACTGTATCCTAATTATTAAAACCATGTTCTAACTTCAAATTTTCAAAATCATCCTACATAGTATTCAAAACTGCATGTCCTTAACCTACAAAACGCACGACTAATCGTGATACTGCTGCGATCATAATATATCATCCTATTAAAAAGTGCATTTGATCTTTCTGCAACTACAAAAAAAAATACAAGGAATTCAATCTCGATAGTCCCTTCCCTACAAAAAGAAACACATTGGTGGCTGAATATCCTGTTTTTAGCGTACGGTTCTTAAATACTAATGATCAGGGAACGGATTTATATGGACTAAAAATATATGAAATATGTAAATATATATGTAGTTATTTTTACCAAAATATGGAATTAAATATGGATTTTTACCAAAATATGGAATTAAATATGGACTTAAAATTATAAAAAAATGACTATGTACGTTAAATATTGGTACATTTTAATCAAACTAAACAAAAAATATAATGGACGTACCTTATCTTCCAATGTAGTTTCAACAAAACACAATTTTTATTGTCTGTTACCATAACAATAGGTTACAAACATTTCTTTCAAGTGCTGAAAAGTGAATCTTCTTCTATTGTCTCTGAGGATAGATTTATACTGACTAAAAGAGCGTTCGACGTCACAAGAAGTAACTGGTACATAATTCAATTTCACAATGTCTGCTGGGGATAAGTCCAAGTTAATCTTCACTGTTGATTCACCACTCATCACAGCAACAACCTTTTGTAGTTCTTCATATCCAGGGTTTTTTGAAAGTACAGTGTCCACCTTAGCTCTTACTGCATCTGCAACTTTACCTCTACCACGATTCAGTTGTTCCACAGTACTATTTATAATTTCAAAACTTTCAGATAGTGAAAGGTGCCTATTTTGGAGACTTTTGAGCGTTTTTATGATGCATGAAAATGTATGCTGAATGTGAGCTAAGTCATTCTTCACACTTATGTCACAGGTAACTGTTTTCGCAGTATCAATTGAGACTGCATCTTCAGAGTCCAATGCAAGGAGAACATTGTTAATAGAGTCTATATGTTCGGCATAATATTCAACTGCTTCTAGCCATGTACCCCATCTAGTTAAAATTGGCTTTGGTGGCAATGGAATTTCAGGGTACATTTCTTTCAACACGTTAACTCTACTGGGAGCTTTGAGAAATACTTTTTTCACTGATGAAATCAACAAATCTACTTTAGGGAAATTGTCTCTGACCACTTCTGCCACACGATGAAATGCATGCGCCACACAAGTAAAATGAGTCAATTTAGGATATACAACAGATAATGCTTGTCCAGCTTTGACCATATAAGGGGCAGCATCGCTAATAAAGAATAACACATTATCGTACATAATACCCTTTGGCCACAGGATACCCATAGCTTCGTTGAACAGTTTAACTATAGTTTTGTTATTGCACTTTTCTAGAACATCACAATGTAAAAGAATTCGTTCAGAATATTGTTCACTTAACAAACCGATAACTACATTACCAACAAGTCTACCTTCTTTGTCGGGAGTCTCATCAATGGAAACCCAAATTGAACTATCTTTAATTTCATCTCTTATCTTCTGTATTGTCTCATCGTAGATGGATGGAGCATACGTCTTCCTAAGTGTTGACTCATCCGGGATTGTATGTTGAGTATATTTTTCAAGGAATTCCCTGAAGACCTTATTCTTTAGTTTGTAGAGAGGAATATCAGCAGAGATGAGAGAACGGCACAGGTCGATGTTAAACTCAGATCTTACATTCGATGTTGTTGGTTGTGTTAAAAACAATTGTCTCTGCTTGGAATTTAGTTGTTTGTTGGCCTGATGTTTACTAGTTGTAATGTGTTGTTGCACCAGGAACTTTTGTGTAGATGATACTGCACACTGACACAAATTACAAAATAATATTTTATTGTCAGTTGATAAACCATCTTCTTTAAATTCTGAAATGTAACTTGTTAGTTTTGATTTTAAATTGACTGAATGACGTACTTTTGGCATATTTACCGTCTTTATAGTATGATTTACAAAACTGAACCTATGTGTACTCTGACTGGCATTTAACTGTTGAGCTGCACAACTGAAGTCTGTTAAAAATTTTAAATTAAATTAATACAGTTTTGTAACTTACTTTCCCATTGTTGATAGGACTGCTAATTTTCAAATAACTCTGATGTTAAAGGGATTACTGAACATGTGTTTAAATCTCTATTGTTGAAATGTATTTTTAAAAGTTAATGGAATTTTGTTTTGTTTTATTGTTAAACCTAATATAATATGGACTGTTTTATATGAAATATGGAAAATATATGGAAATTAACGAAAATATGTACTAAACTCTAAAATATGGAAAAATATGGAAAATAAAAGTAGGATTTTTCAACCCTACACATTGTGAAACATAAAGATAATGCAAAATATAAATTATATTAGCTTTATAAGTAAATATGTATTTACATATAAATCCTTTCCCTGCTAATGATTAAAGAGGGCAATATTCACCTTCGACATAGTTCCTATTTTTTTATTCGTGCACCTCGTTCTTAGGTTCATGAACATTCAATTTACTCGTATCTATATTCTGCATATTGTAGATTTCCCCACCCATCTCGGGGAATCGCTCAATATCATACAAGTTTACATTATTATTTATTGTAAATTAAATTAAATTATGAGGTAAGAAAATATCGAATTATATTAAATTATACTAGGTTATACAAAATAATTGTAAATATAATTTTTGTAAACCAACAAACGGGAAACATAATCAACTGTAGCATATGACATAACATAGCCCTACAACATGTTGCGCCGCATGGAACGCTCCTACCATCTAGCGGTAAAACTTCGCACAACATATCCCTATTTGCCACATGCCGCCGTTTAATTTCGTAAATATTAAGAAAAAACCATGCAGGTTGTAAAATAATATACAGGGTGATCCAAAACTATTCGTTCAAATTATACAGAAGGTAGAGAACATGAAAACAAATATATTTCGATAAGGAATATATGGTCTCTGAAGTCAACTTGTAATGTTATGGAAAATTATATTAGTGGTGCTGACGTAAGCTGTTGTGACGGTGTCGCTGACTGGGAATGTGTACTGATATTCAAAACTGCTCTGTGTACAGTTGGTTGGCTCTGAAGTCTGCTTGGAAACACACCGATTGATTCGAAAGCAGCACCGCCTAGTGATAGGTTGATTGGACCATACATTCTTCCATTTCGCCTCAACGGATGGACATATCGCTACTTCCTGGAACATGTGTTGCCGGAACTGCTGGAGGATGTATCTTTGAATGTTAGACAAAGGATGTACTTCCAGCACGATGGGGCGCCAGCCCATTTCAGCATTGCTGTGGGGAATCATCTGAGAGCCACCTTTGGGAATCGATGGATCGGCCGAGGTGGCCCCGCGGCCTGGCCACCCAGGTCACCTGACCTCACGTGTCTGGATTTCTTCCTCTGGGGGCATATGAAGCAGCTGGTGTATGAAACCGTTGTGGAAACAGAAGAACTCGTCGCTAGAATTACTGTCGCTGCTGATGCCATTGCGGACATGCCAGGTATCTTCGAGCGGACACGACAATCAATGGTCCGACGATGTACTGCGTGCATACAGGCTAATGGTCGCGCATTCGAGCAGTTCCTGTGAATGCCACTGATGTAATTAGCATGCTAAACTACCTTCTGTGTAAATCGTACCTAGGATCAGAAATTGCCTTCAGGGACCATATGTACCATTACAAAATATATTTGTTTTGATGTTCTCTACCTCCTGTATTATTTTGAACGAACAGTTTCGGAACACCCTGTATATTTATGAAGGTTCTGGCTGATATGTACATCTATTATCAGGCAGTACATCTCAATTGACGATATGTATCAGAGGAAGAACAATTATTTGTATACATCTGAAGTCTGATTAGTGTAATATGTACATAGCTAGTCAGCGATGTAAGCAATGGAAGGGAAAAGGACCTGGTCAATCTATCCATTTATCTCCTGGCTTATTTGCCTCATGAGTGATACTTATTGGGGTCACTTACAAGGTTTCGACCTGTCTTCAGACAGTGACTAAACAATAACAATAGCCAAGTGTGCGTATTTTTTCGTTGGACCGTACGCAAAGGTATATAATGATCAATATCGTATGTATGGTGATGCTGTTGATGACATCCGACATTAGAGGGTATAATATAATTACCACAACACTAATAAGCCGAAGAAAGGTAACATTTTAATTCACTTTCTCGATCTTCTGCTTGTTCAGCTCCAAATATCAACAGAAGTTTCAATACGTTCTACTCTTCGTACTGGATACTTACACATCTTTAGCTTTCATTCGTATTACGATAACATATGTTCAACGATTCCTCTGCATTTAAGAGAAACAGCTCCAACAAACAAGCACTTCAAACCAGGAACCATGAAAACCTCTTTGGTAGTTAAGCTGCATCGTTTGATGTCTATCTCTGTCCGTAACAGACATGCTTGCTTCTGGTGTAGCCCTTCAATTCCTGCTCCTTTAGAATCCATTACAAGTATAAGTTTCTCTGACAACTGTAACTCGGGATTGTTACTTTATACGTTCTATTATCTGTCGAGAGCAATGCTATAGGAATCTGAGTGCACTCTTGTACATCGATCTGTTTACATTCTGCAAGCAGAATGGAGCTAAAACCTTTCCTGAGATCTATGTACATTGATGAGCTCTAAAATGACGTTGATTCTTCCCGGTGATTAGACTTCAGTTTCACTATCCCAGGGATGTACAGGGTCATCATTTTATTTTTACTTAAATTTTTATTGCACCTGAATTTTTAATGTAATTCACTCCCACCCCCTCTACTAGTAGTCTACGCTTCCAACCGTTCTCCACACACAACCAAGGCTGCGTATACGGTCATAGTAAGCAGTACTGAGTGGGTATAGTACGTTATAGAAATATGTTCGCGTTTTCCAGTGACGAAAGAGCTTTCAATATTGACTCATATTTTCGCACAGGTACTGTCGTCCGTTTGCCTATGTCGCATCCCGGTTTCCCCCACCCGCTTCTGCTCGCCCCTCTGTAAAGGCTAGTGACTGGCCTGCCTTAGCTCTTTTCTCAAACATTAATTTCTGTTAGGAATTGGACGTCTACGTAATATTATACAACTGTTTAAAATAACTTCAATAAAAGGGCCTCGTTAAGTAATTAACTGTCACGTGATTTCTCCCCTTTCTACGACCCTGCTACATAACCACTTAGACGGACAGTAGATAGCATGTCTGAGTAATTTTATCTTTTCGGGTCGGGCAGAAGTGAAGATTGAATTTACAGTACGTAAGTTAAAGTTTTATATATTAGGTACAGAATTATTTCAACATGAGTTACTAGTACGAAAGACGAAACTGGTAATTGGAATTAGGTCCATAGTGCGATAATATGCACAAAAGAACTGAAGCCTGTATCGAAATGAACGGCCACCAAATATCCATATTATGATTTTTTTTCAATTTAACTTCATTCTCTGTATTGTAAGCTAATGTGCTGTAGACAGTATAATATACACTGTATAATGAATACGTCCGAATGGATAGCTCAGTTCGCGAGTAAAAACACTTACTGTTAATACAGTATTGTATTTTGATTAAACAAACGGTAAAAGGTAAAGGTATCCCCGTAACATGCCATGAAGGCACTTGGGGGGGGGGGCATGGAGGTAGAGCCCCATGCTTTCCATGACCTCGGCACTAGAATGAGGTGGTGTGGTCGGCACCACGCTCTGACCGCCTTTTACCCCCGGGAAAACCCGGTACTCAATTTTATAGGAGGCTGAGTCAACCTCGGGGCCGTTCTGAAATTTTAGCAACGAGAAAAAATCCTGTCACCACCTGGGATCGAACCCCGGACCTTCCAGTCCGTAGCCAGCTGCTCTACCAACTGAGCTACCCGGCCGCCTGATTAAACAAAAACCCAATGAAAATTATCAAACTGAAAATCACGATATTTCCTAGTTTACGTAAATGGTTGAACTACTTTTCTGCCCTCCTATACCTAGTAAAGTGATTTGTTTGTATTTTACGTCAGTATCATCGAACTCCAGTCGTGGAAGGGCTGTTTCCGATTCTCAACCGTTAATCGAAAGGTATAGCCAGGTTAATATTAGAAATGTTAGTAAAAATAAAAAGATGTCCCTGTATAAGATTATTCTAACGTTCTCAGTTCCAAATGACTATCTTCTGTACACAGTAATAACAGTTTGGTTCCATATACAGAGTGTTCCAGTAAAAGCGTGCAAAAATTAAACAGGAAATGGGGGATGCTCTACTGAACATTTTCAAGTAGGGAGCTTGTGGTCTGCGAAGACAACCTAAGGAGATACGGGCTTAAACATGTCGTTCCTATTAAAAAAAAGCAATATTTTCTAAAAATAGCACTCCTTGAAATATTTTATAATAATAATAATAATAATAATAATAATAATAATTTTTATTTATTTATTTATTTATTTACTTATATTTAATGTGCTGTACAACAGCCAGAGGCCAATTACAGTTCAGCACAAACAATATAACAAAAACATTAGCAATAATTTACAATAAAAGTGCAAAGAAATAATTAAATTAATGGCAATTCATTAAAATGGTAATAATAATAATAATAATAATAATAATAATAGTAATAATAATAATAATAATAATAATAATGGCTTTATTTAATCTGGCAGAGTTAAGGCCGTAAGGCCTTCTCTTACACTCAACCAGGATTAAAACTTGCTTACATAGTTGAACATGAAACTGGATCGGAATTAAGTAATTACATACTGATACAATTTAGGTACATAATGAGATTAAAAGAGGTAGTTACATAAAAATTTACGTCATAAAATAAAAGTAAACATAGTGGAATACATATTAGTGTTGTTAGAATCAAATACGAATCACATAAAAACAGAAGCCGATAATTAAATTAAAAAAATGTACACAGTAAAAATAAAAATGAACACATTAGTATACATATTAGTATTAGATTACAATTAAGTATGATTTACATAATTAAACCAGAAGCCGACAATTGAATAAAATGTACACAAAAAAATAGATTAATAATAAAAAACAACACAGTGGGATACATATTGGCGGTAAGTGATAAATAAACACGATTTACATGATTACACAATAAAAATAAGAAACAAAAAAAATAATAAAAATAAATACAGTGGAACACATTCCATCAAATAATTGCAACGCGTGAGGTCTGGCAACTCATCATAAGATATTTTTCTGATTTACATTTAAAGGAAATTAAAGTTCGGCAGCCCTTGACTTCAGGCCGCAGAGAATTCCAGTGACGAGAAGTAGCAACAGTGAAAGATGAAGAATAAAGAGATTATGTGTGGAGTGGTATTTCTAGCGGTTATATTCCAAGATCAAATTAATTTTCGTGCATTTCATAACTTTCAGTTGAAGAGGTACTTCTCCTGGAGTAGTGGGGAGGGACAGGAATGCTTCGGGTCCATGAACTAGATAGTATACTGGACTGAACATCAATAGCAAGTAATTAACATGCTGATTGCAGTTCTCATACATGTTGAAAGACATTGCTCTACCAGGTATGCGCCGTGGTTGCCTTCCGAACTAATTAGCAGGAGTAATCTCACCTAGACAGTCCCCACATAGAGGACTATATGTAATGCATTTCACTCACCATTTGCATAGTTATCAAGTTACATAGGAAAGAGACTTATTGATTCTAAATGGTGTTACTATTCAATTATGTGTCTCGAACAGAAATTATTCATCACTCAGCTTTTCCATTCATTCCCCATAAGTTTATCTTCTTACAGTCTTACTAATAAACCGTGTATAGTTTTTATACGAGACTTATGCAGAGTTGAGACAGAAAACGTTACTAATAAACCGTGAATAAGCTATGGACGTATAAACAGGCTGTAACTATACAATGGGAATTGCTTTGCAGTAGTTATATACACGAAACCCCTTGTTTAAGCGTTGTATATAGGGAAAAAATGGCCGCCCCTCTAACAGCTGTTCGTATCGACTGTCATTTTATGATGATGGTTACGTTGTAACCACAGAAGAACAAACCAAAGATCATAGAATTATTAGAATAATATTGTGTAGCTTGTACTCTTTGACCAAAATGTAGTGTGGTAATCGATCAGAGCCAGTTGTACTATCGATACTTAACACGCCACACTAGAGCGCTCTACCGGATGCAATAGAGAACCTCAGATATTCTATTACCTTTCGTAATGAAGTAATGACGAATCTATGACGTAGCTGTGTAACAGTTATACTGTTATACACGATGTATGTAGTGATTATTAGTAAGGAATTTACACAGGACTTATAAACGAGCTACTCATTGGATAAGTATAAGACAGTTAAACGTCTGTATATAGAGTTTTTATTAGTAAGACCGTTACAGTCTTACTAATAAACAGTGTATAGTTTTTATACGAGACTTATGCAGAGTTGAGACAGAAAACGTTACTAATAAACCGTGAATAAGCTATGGACGTATAAACAGACTGTAACTATACAATGGGAATTGCTTTGCAGTAGTTATATACATGAAACCCCTTGTTTAAGCGTTGTATATAGGGAAAAAATGGCCGCCCCTTTAACAGCTGTTCGTATCGACTGTCATTTTATGATGACGTTTATCTTGTAACGACAGAAGAACAAACCAAAGATCATAGAATTATTAGAATAATATTGCTGTAGCTTGTACTCTTTGACCAAAATGTAGTGTGGTAATCGATTAGAGCCAGTTGTACTATCGATATTTAACACGCCACACTAGAGCGCTCTACCGGATCCAGTAGAGAACCTCAGAAATTCTATTACCTTTCGTAACGAAGTAATGACGAAACTATGACGTAGCTGTGTAACAGTTATACTGTTATACACGACGTATGTAGTGATTATTAGTAAGGAATTTACTCACGACTTATAAACGAGCTACTCGTTGTATAAGTATAAGACAGTTAAACGTCTGTATATAGAGTTTTTATTAGTAAGACAGTTAAACTATTGGCTCTAAGCCCTTGAGTTTTCACCATCACCAGAGAGAGAGAGAGAGTAAGGGCCCAAGCAGTCTGTGAAACCTGTCCGCGCAAAGCAGTGAAGCATGGCTCTACACAGTTTTGCCAATTTAGCTTTTTTCAAGACAAATCTAGCTTTTTTTATGTTTAACTTAGAGGCAAATATTTTATTTGTATTCATTATATTAATGATGTATATGTATTTGTTATATTTGGAAAACATTAAAATCTGAATAAATCAAATCTGTACTATCAAATATTGTTTTTAGCGAAATGCTTTTGTCTGTCACTGTAGTACGATTCCCATTGATCAGTTTGAGTGTCAATAAGCTTCACCATTGGCTGAGAAACGTTCGTGTGGAATTATCAAGAAAGTACAGTGAAACCTGTCTAAAGTGGCCATCTGAAGTTACCTTGTAAAATGGCCGTTTTATCAGGTGGCCGCTGGATTAAGGTTGCGGTTTTTTTAGGAATCAGCATGAAAGTACTGAATTTCACTGACTTTTTAGGACTGTACGCGTACAACAATCATGCATATTAATGTCAGCCTCTTCCATTCTTGCAACTAGCCTTTTCAAAACTCGCTTGCGGTACCTCAGTTTAAATGACTGGATAATACCTTGATCAAGGGACTGGAGGTGTGATGTATTTGGGGGAAGAAACACCAATTTCACGGATCACATTGCGATTTTGTCGTTTAAGCTTAGAATTGAAATCGCACAGCTAATTCTCAAACAATGATGATGTCATCCAAGCTTTATTGTTGGCAGTCCACTCCACCTCCAATACGCCCATGTCAACATTTTTCAAACATCTCGGTTTTAATGATTTCCCTATCATTAAGAGTGGTTCTTTTTCTCCTGCAGCATTAAAACAAAAGAGCAGAGTTATTCTGTCTTTTGCCAACTTCCCCCCGTTACATTCTTTTTTCTTAAAAGATTTGTTAGATAGGGCCCTGAAGAAAAACCTGTTTCGTCAACATTGTAAATATCCCTGAGTTGATATTCCGCAAGAATTGAAGGCAGTCTATTTTTTCCATTCTTCAATAACATTGGTTGCAATGTCACCTCCTTCACCAGACACAGAACGAAATGCAATGTTATGCCGTTTTCTAAAGCACTCTAACCACCCATTACTAGCAACAAAATTTCTTACATTGAGTTCTTTGGCAATTTCAAGAGCTTTCTCTTGAATCACAGGCCCACTTACTGCAATTTCTTCGCCCTCGCACACTTGAACCATTCGTAAACGAAATCATTCACATTACTAAACACAGATTCTCTCTTCCTCCCATTCTTCTAATATTTCATCTTTATTCTTAATTATACCGTTTATTTGTGTCCTTGCACATTTGAATATGTCTGCAATTTTTCTCGCAGATGTTCCCTTCTCATTTTCTTCAATCATTTTTCGTCTCGCCTCTAAACTTAACACCACTCTAAATTTATTGTTAGACATGATTTCTCTCTCAAACTAACTTCACAGTTCCTCTGAATCAAGTGAATGAGAAAAAGAAAAATTCGTAAAAGCCGATCCATATAGAGAAAGATAAAATGAGGAGAAAAAAAAATCGAATGTTTAACTACCTAAAACATACTGTGACATTTTCGATAGAAAATGTCCGTGTTTCAATCCTTAAAAAACGAGTAAGAATTTATAGCTGTGCAGGGTCGGAGTGGAAAGTGACAAAAGAGTCATAAAACAGTAACCAACTAACCCCAAGATATGGAGGGTGTACTGTTGTACACTTAGCTATTGCTTCCTGTCCTCTAACCATCGAAAAAGTAGGTCGAATAATATCCGTGAAAAGATTTTTTGTTGGACAGTGACCGTTATAGTCAGGCTCCAATCCAAATAGACCCCGGCCGCTGGTCGGCGCATGAGGTGGCCGCTAAATAAAGAGAGAATTTGTATTGATTTTATGGAAAATCTAATTGGTTCCAGAGAAAATTGGCCTTTTGGCCAGGTGGTCGTTTAAATAAAGTGACCGTAAAGACAGGTTTCACTGTAATGCTAAGCAATAGGGATATCTTATGCGAAGTTTTACCGTTAGGTGGCAGGAGCGTTCCATGCGGCGCAACATGTTGTAGGGCATATATTATGTCATATGCCATAGTTGATTACGTTTCCCGCTTGTTGGTTTCCTGTGCGCGTCAAAATTATATTTACAACTAGTGGCTTGTGCAGCAAATGCTGCAAATTAAGTTCATTAGATGTTAAAATAAAAATTTTTCAGATTTATTTTAAATGAAGAATACCAGACATTTTGAAAGTTATTTGCTTCCATAATAATGAAACATACTCCCTCTGAATGGTTTTTACGCCCAATACTTTTTCTTGAACCTATGTATCCTATGTCTCTTGAGTTTTAACGCGAAAACGCAAGTAACAATGAAAGGAGAATCAGTGGGTTTTTCATGTGGGAGTAAAGCAATAGCTATTTCAGGTCATTGTGGATTGTAAAGTCAGGTTTGCTATGCTTTCGAACAATAGACACAGCATCTTGGTATAGCTGCTGCATGTAGAGCTTGAAATATAGAGGGTAAAATCATTTTATCCTGCTAAGAGATCTCGCTGAAATGATCGGAAGAGTACAAAATTTTATGGGCCTCTTATTTTATCAGTAAATAATACCTTTTGGTCTTTTCTTAGGAACTGTAATTTTTGCGCTCTTTCAAGCCTATACTGAAAAGAATTACGCATATGAATATCTACACCACACCTCCATTAAAGTATATGAAAAAGTCCCAACCCCACTTCATTAATTACTATAAAAATATTTGATTTTTAATAACAATATTATCATCTCACGTAAGTTTTATAGCCGTCATTCAGTTAATTATAGAAATGAAAAATTTAAGATATTCTCTACATATACTTATATAACCCCAAAATGTTTCACTTTAATATGTATAATTAATGAAAAATAGTCGCATCATGGCATTAACTATAATAATATTTCATTTCTAATGGTAATAATGTCATCAAACCACCTCAAGTTTTGTAAATTTTAATATCCAATATACAGCTGTACTCAGAAAATTGCACACCGCAGAATCAGACCTCTAAATTATTTTTAGCAAGTCTTGAAGTTTTTAATAACCAATTGAATTTGAACTCTAAATATGTCAGCAATCCTGCAGGTCATGGTCTTCGTGTAATAGCCTATTTATTGTAGTGTGTGTTTTGTTTCATTCTGAAACGCAATTAGTCCTCAAAACTGACGAAAGTCGGATTTTGGAAAATAGGAAAATTATGTAGGAAAACTAACGCTTCACTGAAAGTTACTATTTTTCCGAAAATCCTTGGATACCAAGCTTCAAAATGACGGGTCATTCATTAAAATCCGTTCAGCTGTTTTCCCGTAATTTCCATTACCAGTTCAAATTATATATATATATATATATATATATATATATATATATATATATAATTTTGTATAACCTAGTGTAATTTAATATAATTCAGTATTTTCTTACCTCATAATTTAATTTAATTTACAATAAATAATAGCATAGGCCTTAACCTGCATAATATTGAGCGATTCCCCGAAATGGGTGAGGAAATCTGCAGTATGCAGAATATAGATACTAGTAAGTTGTATGTTCATGAACCTAAACGACAACTTGAGAGCCAGATGCACGAATAAAAAAATAGGAACTACGTCGTAGGTGAATATTGTATCTTTAATCATTGGTATTTAAGTACCGTAGGTACTCTAAAAACAAAATATACAGCCATGAATGTGTGTTTTTTATAAGGCAGGGACTATCGAGATAGAATTCCTCGTATTTTTTTCTATGTTGCAGTAAGATGAAGTACAATGATTGATAGATTGATGAATATGATCGCAGTAGTATCACGATTATTCGTTTATTTTGTAGGTTAAGGATATGCAGTTTTGGATACTATGTGGGATGATTCTGAAAATTTGAAGTTAAAACATGGTTTTAATAATTAGTCTACAGTACATTAAAAACATTATTCACGAAATGGAATTCACTACGGACCGTCCTGGACAATGAACATCCCAGTTTATAGAGAGTTTACTGCAGGCGTAAACTTCGGAGACTCCTAAAACTACTGCATATAATCTAAGCTAACGTAGCTCGCTGTCGAGGTTGCACTATGTTTTTATTAATTTTTCTTTTTCCTTCTCCAAAATGAAACTGCAGCCAGCAATTCATTACTTGAAGTAGTTACTTTTATTTAATAGCTAGCACTTTCGAGGCGCAATTTAATTAGTCAATTTTTAAGGTTTAAAGCATATATTCAGAATATTTCGGGACCTGAATGAAGACAAAAAGCTTTCCCTGGTTTTTACATATAGGAACATAACAAAAATTTGGTATTCTGAGTTGTTTTTAAGAGTGTTTAATGTGTGTTTTAGTTTGGATAGTTTGACTCCGTGTGTAGTTGGTATAGTTCATGTATTTATTTAGTATAATTTTTGTGTTCAATTGTATGGTTTTATGTGTTTTAGTTTGGATGGTTTGACTCCGTGTGTAGTTGGTATAGTTCATGTATTTAGTTAGTATAATTTTTGTGTTCAATTGTATGGTTTTGTGTGTTTTAGTTTGGATATTTTGACTCCGTGTGTAGTTGGTATAGTTCATGTATTTAGTTAGTATAATTTTTGTGTTCAATTGTATGGTTTTGTGTGTTTTAGTTTGGATATTTTCACTCCGTGTGTAGTTGGTACAGTTCATGTATTTAGTTAGTATAATTTTTGTGTTCAATTGTATGGTTTTGTGTGTTTTAGTTTGGATAGTTTGACTCCGTGTGTAGTTGGTATAGTTCATGTATTTAGTTAGTATAATTTTTGTGTTCAATTGTATGGTTTTGTGTGTTTTAGTTTGGATAGTTTGACTCCGTGTATAGTTGGTATAGTTCATGTATTTAGTTAGTATAATTTTTGTGTTCAGTTGTATGGTTTTGTGTGTTTTAGTTTGGATAGTTTGACTCCGTGTGTAGTTGATATAGTTCATGTATTTAGTTAGTATAATTTTTGTGTTCGGTTGTATGGTTTGTGTGTTTTAGTTTTGATAGTTTGACTCCGTGTGTAGTTGGTACAGTTCATGTATTTAGTTAGTATAATTTTTGTCTTCAATTGTATGGTTTTGTGTGTTTTAGTTTGGATATTTTGACTCCGTGTGTAGTTGGTATAGTTCATGTATTTAGTTAGTATAATTTTTGTGTTCAATTGTATGGTTTTGTGTGTTTTAGTTTGGATAGTTTGACTCCGTGTGTAGTTGGTATAGTTCATGTATTTAGTTAGTATAATTTTTGTGTTCAATTGTATGGTTTTGTGTGTTTTAGTTTGGATAGTTTGACTCCGTGTGTAGTTGGTATAGTTCAGGTATTTAGTTAGTATAATTTTTCTGTTCAATGTATGGTTTTGTGTGTTTTAGTTTGGATAGTTTGACTCCGTGTATAGTTGGTATAGTTCATGTATTTAGTTAGTATAATTTTTGTGTTCAGTTGTATGGTTTTGTGTGTTTTAGTTTGGATAGTTTGACTCCGTGTGTAGTTGGTATAGTTCATGTATTTAGTTAGTATAATTTTTGTGTTCGGTTGTATGGTTTGTGTGTTTTAGTTTGGATAGTTTGACTCCGTGTGTAGTTGGTATAGTTCATGTATTTAGTTAGTATAATTTTTGTCTTCAATTGTATGGTTTTGTGTGTTTTAGTTTGGATATTTTGACTCCGTGTGTAGTTGGTGTAGTTCATGTATTTAGTTAGTATAATTTTTGTGTTCAATTGTATGGTTTTGTGTGTTTTAGTTTGGATAGTTTGACTCCGTGTGTAGTTGGTATAGTTCAGGTATTTAGTTAGTATATTGTATGGTTTTGTGTGTTTTAGTTTGGATAGTTTGACTCCGTGTATAGTTGGTATAGTTCAGGTATTTAGTTAGTATAATTTTTGTGTTCAATTGTATGGTTTTGTGTGTTTTAGTTTGGATAGTTTGACTCCGTGTGTAGTTGGTATAGTTCAGGTATTTAGTTAGTATAGTTTGTTTATGTGTTTAGTTTGTAAGTGTATAGTGTAAGCTCTCTTGGACTGGCTCCCAAGTGTAGTAGACCTTCAGCTCTCCCTACACTCCTGTAGGAGGCCGTTGCCCTTATGGGATTTCAGGCTTTTCGTATTCGTATTCGTAATGTACTAATATACTACGTAAATCCTCAATGTTTATATACCGGAAAACAAATACTAGTTTGGGATTGCGCAAACTGTGCATAGATACGGCTATTCTGTCCCTTGTATTGTTTCCGTGATAGATTTCACACGCCTTCTACACTAGAGAATTCCCGAAAAAAGAAATGCACACGCAAAGCACATCCCTCAAAGTACATGTGCGCTATCTGTTGGTGCTAGTTCAGGATATCCCTATAAATAGGGCCGAATTTAGGTATAGTGCCGCCCCTAGGCAATGTTGAAATTTGCCGCCCCCATCTCCTACAAACAGTTTATGAGCTGCTATTATACGTCATGTTTAGTTCAAATTAGTTTTAAATGACATATTAATATTCAGAAAACAATAAATTACTGGAATCAAAATACATGGATCTTACTTGTGAATTATAAATATTTCCTTCGCACTTTCTTCGCAGAGAAAGCATTGATGACGTCATCGAAATCGATCTGATGAAGCACATCAGACTCGATGCAAAGAAACATATTCAAACTTATTCATTGTTGAAACAAAGTTGATTTGTGAAAAGCAGGCTGTGGTTTAAACCTGTATTTCGCTTTTCTCAATTGGCATTACTGAATAACATTCAATTTCTTTATTGCAGTAACGTTATTCATCTATTTCGACTTCACGATGTCTGAATAGGTTATGTATTTATAAACATACAGTTATTAATATTTTGTTAGCGAATTTTAGGGATATATTATTTACATTTTTATTTTATTCACGAAATTGTAGTAATAAATGTCACTCGAGGTCTAGATTTCCCAAATAAATCCACTCGCTTCACTCGTGGATTTATCGGTACGGTACATCTCAGACCTCTTTGTGACATTACTATAGAGTAGTTCTTATTTTCATAGGAAGTATAAAGTAAATTTAAAAATAAACTCCTACTCTTTGCTGAATAAACTTTTAATATCGAATTAAATAGTGCGCATATTGGAAAGTGATTAAATAGTATTGTTGACGATGTATTAGCCTATAACATAGAAATGTAACTGCGAGTTGTGGTTACTATTCATAGAGATAAATAAACATAGGCTACATCCAATTTGATTTTCAACAATGCATTCTTGTTTATACACGCAATTAAATTTAATCAGTTTCATTGCATAATAACGTGATATTGGTATTACAATATAACTATGTAACTGTACACCAGACGTCTCCAAAAGCGTACTCGCGAGTAAGCCCCTGAACGGAGCCGAAGCCAGTACGTAATGCGCGCGCTCCGCCTCACCCATCCCCACATGTACTGTACTCAATGTTTCTGCGTAAACAAAGAGCAGTGGCGGACTGCCATTATCATTGTGTTGGTCGGAGTGTTCGACCGTTTCACAATGTCTTCTAATCATAGACGTAGTACATTCAAGGATGAATAGGAAGAGAAATATATTTTCGTGTTAGTGGGAAGAATATGAAATGTGTAATTTGTTCGAAAAATCATAAGTGTGTTAAAATTCAACATGAGAAAATAATTTATTATGGGACGTCAGTATAACTGTTGGTTATACATAATAATAAGTATATTACGGTACGTTTACACTCAGTTTCGCAAGATATACTTACAGTTTTCAGTTCATTTTAGGTGAAATACATATAAATATTTTGATAAATTTGAAACAAGAAAATACAAATACAAATCACACACGTATCCTCAGTCTTAAACAAAAAAAACTTCGTGCTAGCTATGTTCTAACTTGGAATATTGGAAAATTATTGAAGCTCTTTACAGAATGAGCATTTGTAAAATCGTGCATACAGTATGTCTTCTAGATGTAATGCGAAATGAATTATTCCATTATTGAATATTCCGCAATCAAAAGTAGAAGCTTCCTAGTATGTCAAAATAATACACAAACGTATGATTTTCTTATCCTTTCGATGTTATTATTTGTAAACATAAGGGAGATCGTTGCCGCAATCCCTCACTGACCGCGCCCATCTGTTGAGGTACGAGTCTCTCCCCCTTCTCTACAGCACACTGTGTTCGGCGGGCAGCATCGGGATCACGAATGACTATACGCGTTTTGGAGACCTCTGCTGTACACTTTCCTTTTACTCTCGCCACGACCGCGAATATGTGGTAACAAAATTATATATCCAACTTCCACAAGGTGTTCAAGAACAAACTTAAGAAAATATTTACGAACAAGTGTTTTAAAAACAAATTTCACTGTAAAATGAAAATGAAAAAGAAAAGAAAACGAGAGAGAGGGAGAAATGCCGCCCTAGGCAACTGTCTACTTTGCCTAGGCCTAAATTCGGCACTGGCAATAAGTTCCATCAACATTGGAGTAGTGTCCACAGCGAGCCGGATTCTATAGTCCAATGCTCCCTTTACGATTCTGGAATATAAAGCAATAAATCTACTCTGTAATGGATATGGGTTCTTTATAGTTGCCCACAGTTTTCTGCACTGTAGTAATTACTAGTAATCGATATTTTAAGTCTCGTAATTAACTCCATATGTTGACCATAAATTATTCTGCTTGAAATTTTGTTAATTTGAAATTGTGTTCGTAACGTAATTAAATTGTATGAAATCCACAGAACATGACAGTGTGGTCTGACAATTAACCAAGCCGGATTGATTGGTAATCAGCCCCACTTGTCCTGTTTGCGCTCCTCATTCGGTGACCTCTTCACATGTTCCCTCCTTTAATTTTGCCATTAATTCAATACTTGCATATCGCCCCCAATGCTAGTCTACCCGCTCGCCAGTAGTACACGGACGTGATAAAGTCTACGGACTCCGCTCCAACTGAACGACAGCTAGTTAACATGTTTACCTTGTACAGAGTATAAATAACACAAGTGCCTACATTTACAGAAATTATCACCTCCACTACAATTTACTTCCCTGGCTAGTTGTAGCACGATGCGGAATAAAATTAATTTATATCTAGTTATATAGTCCCGTCGCTCTAATTTCCGGCAGCCAGTCACGTTACAGGTCGGCTACATTTAAACGTGTGCGTCTTGTGATTCGCTGATGAAGAAGTTATGCATTTCCTGAGGCTCGATAAATACTTAATATAATCGCCCGCCATTTTGTCTCTTTCGTTTGCGCTCGTAGAAAGCACACGAGGACTTTATTTGCCGCTCAATTATTTACTGAATTACAGTGCGTTTGATATATTATCATAGGAGCTACGACATGATAATGTTTAACGGTGTGGCAAATAGATTCCTCGTCTGGTAGCTCGGCAACGAAAGAGCAAAAATGGCGAACGATACTACCTACCTATACTTTATAGAGAGTGAACTATCTAAAAGACGTAAGCAAAGAGGAGGAGTCACACCGGGAATAACAGCGTCGCGACTATAGTTTCTGGATCCTTCAAGAGCTGTGGCGCCACGGATTGTTATTATTATTATTATTATTATTATTATTATTATTATTATTGTTATTATTAAAATGTATATTGATGTATGTCTTAAGGACTGGTCCAGGAAGTGTAACACAATGAAAATTGTAATGAACCAAGAATATTTTTTACATCAACTACTTTTTGCCGACGACCAAGTCATAATTCAAGACATTCAAGATGAATCTCACATGATGAGGAAACTAGTAGAACTGTATATAAAAAATGGAAAATGAAAATAAATTATAAGAAAACCGAATACCTAACAATAAAGATGGAAGATGAAAAGCTAGAGATTGGAAAACAAGAAATCAAAATTGTCAATCAATTTAAATATTTGGGGTCAATTTTAGAAGCTGATAGGAAGAGTGTAACATTTATTTATTTATTTATTTATTTAGTTTTGTTTTGTTTTGTTCTCTTTGCTTGCATGCTTGGTTGCTTGCTTATTTATTTATTTATTTATTTATTTATTTATATATTTATTTATTTACTTATTTATTTACTCATTCACTCACTCGCCCATTCATTCACTCATTTATTTATTTATTTATTCATTTATTTATTTATTATTTATTTATTTATTATTTATTATTCACTATTTATTATATATTATTTATTCATTTATTTATTTACTTACTTATTGATTCATATTTATTTACATACTCATTTATTTACTTATTTATTTATTTATTTAGTTTTGTTTTGTTTTGTTCTCTTTGCTTGCATGCTTGGTTGCTTGCTTATTTATTTATTTATATATTTATTCATTTACTTATTTATTTACTCATTCACTCACTCACCCATTCATTCACTCATTTATTTATTTATTCATTTATTTATTATTTATTTATTTATTATTTATTATTCACTATTTATTATATATTATTTATTCATTTATTTATTTACTTACTTATTGATTTATATTTATTTACATACTCATTTATTTATTTATTTATTTACTTATTTAATTATTTACTTATTTATTTATTTATTTATTTAGTTTTGTTCTCTTTGCTTGCATGCTTGGTTACTTGCTTATTTATTTATTTATTTATTTATTTATTTATTTATTTATTTATTTATTTATTTATTTACTTATTTATTTACTCATTCACTCACTCACCCATTCATTCACTCATTTATTTATTTATTTATTCATTTATTTATTATTTATTTATTTATTATTTATTATTCACTATTTATTATATATTATTTATTCATTTATTTATTTACTTACTTATTGATTTATATTTATTTACATACTCATTTATTTATTTATTTATTTATTTATTTATTTATTTATTTATTTATTTATTTATATTATTGTTTTTGAGGTAACATCGATTAATAAATTTTAAACAATTTTTCTCTACCATTTCAAGTACTCACTTCTATCCACATTCCAATTTTCTGCATGTACTAGTAGTAGAATTGCTGTGCAAAGCTTCATCATTGCAGTCCTATTCTTTTGTTTGAGCTATTTATAATGTAGTATGATAACATTTTGAACCGTATACTTATTTCATATTATTTTAAACACACTGGATCATGAACTTTTCTAAACTATATTGTAGCTTGAAAAGTATGAAAAACATGTTGTGATAAACAAGTGAAATATTTGGTAACAGGCATTATTTCCTGAAATTGTAACGCATGCGAGAGAAATGCATCAGAGCGTAAACATTACTTTCTAACCTGCAAAGTTAAATATCTGAACAACGAAACGTTTCAAATTATTTTAATTAACGAAAGAGCAGCCTGTATTTATGCTCTACGGTGAGAACTAAAATTTAGCGTATGGATATTTTTCCCTTTATTTTTGACAGTCCGTAAGTAGGTTAAAAAAGAGTATTGCTGTTTTACATTTTCACAGAACATAAAATTCATCAGGTTGAGGTGGATCTTACGGCTCTCGAGCAACTTTATCACCTGTAAGTGATTTCGATGCGTTGGAGAAATTAAATTTATACACAATTAAACATTTTGAAAGATTTATGACAACGACCAATTATTTTAAACACAGCTCTGGGTTACAGTGATATTAAAAACAACAGAAGTAATATCAGAATCACCTAAGGGAACACTATGGTGAAATAATGGTGGAAAATTAAGAAAATTCACTTTTTTCATGTTCGTATTTCGTTTTTTTATTTCATTTATTGTATTTCACAGATGTTACATTAGCATTGAAGCTTTAAGATATGGTACAAGTCAAAATTTTACAATATTACAATTTTTTTGGTGAGGTGAGTTGAGGCCGAGGATTCGCCATAGACCGTCCGGCATTCTGCCTAATCGTCGGGGAAAATCTAGGAAAAATCCCTACCAGGCAATCAGACCAAACGGGCATCCAACCCAAGCCCGAGCGCAGTTCTGGATCAGCAGGATAGCGAGTCTGCCAACTGAGCTACGTTGGTGGCTCTACAAAAAAATATACAGTACATAGCAATCAGATAATTAAATCTACAAACCTAAACAGTTATCCATTATTTGCGCTATAAAATATAATACATAGCAAGTAAGTTAATTCAATTTAAAAGCATAAACAATTTCGTCAATACAAATATTGATAATACATATCATGCAAATTACTTCAAATTACAAACATAAATAATTCATCAGTTCAGCTATACACATTACTATTCTCTTTCCTTAACATAGTTTCATGTCAATATATGAAGCCTTTTAAATCCAACATTTTCACTTTTGCCTTTATGGTAGAGTAACTTACTTACTTACTTACATACATACTTACTGGCTTTTAAGGAACCCGGAGGCTCATTGCCCCCCTCACATAAGCCCGCCATTGGTTCCTATCCTGAGCAAGATTAATCAATTCTCTATGATCATATCCCACCTTCCTCAAATCCATTTTAATATTATCTTCTCATCTACGTCTCGGCCTCCCCAAAGGTCTTTTTCCCTCCGGCCTCCCACTAACACTCTATATGCATTTCTGGATTCGCCCCTTCATGCTACATGCCCTGCCCATTTCAAACGTCTGGATTTAATGTTCCCTAATTATGTCAGGTGAAGAATACAATGCGTGCAGTTCTGTGTTGTGTAACTTTCTCCATTCTCCTGTAATTTCATCCCTCTTAGCCCCAAATATTTTCCTAAGCACCTTATTCTCAAACACCCTTAACCTATATTTCTCTCTCAAAGTGAGAGTGCAAGTTTCACAACCATAAAGAACAACCGGTAATATAACTTTTTTTTATAAATTCTAACTTTCAGATTTTAGATGATAAAAGGTTCTCAACCGAATAATAACAGACATTTCCCATATTTATTCTGTGTTTAATTTCTGTATTTCAGTTTTTAATTAAGAATGGTACAGTCACATACATAAAAATGCAAAAAAATGCAGTATTACAAAGAAAATTATATATATGCTCTCAAGAGTATCACAGAATCACAAATCTTGCCTTAAATGAAAGCTAAAAGATAATCGAATTTGTTTGACTTTTAGAAATTTTAATTTTTATATTTTTATTTTTGTTTTGCATTTTTTATGAGCAGAAAGAAAAATTTCACGTCTGTTTTTAACTTATTTTTAATATTAATTCGACTATTTCGTTTATATAACGTCATTCCATTTTCGACCAATGCAGTGGAATGAAATTTTGAATTCCAACCAATCACAGTCATACTTTGCGATAATTTTTGCAGCTAGATTTATCGCTATCAATTTATCGCAAGGTCGTTCTTTTGTTTTAGTCGTTGTCGCCAACTGTTTCCCCGTAAATTGATGATCATGAATACATTAAGATGCAACTACACGGTTAAACTTTTCTTTCAACTTTAAAGCAATTAATGCAAGATTGATATTTAATATTAATTAATATATTTACGCAGTGAAGACGACGTTCAAAACGGCGCAACATGTAGACACAAAATCTTCATGCATCTTATTTTAACGTACCTTTAAACTTGATTCTTTCAATATTCTTCCCAGATTACATGCATACGCGATTGGAATATTGAACTGTGTAGATGCAGCTTTAGTTCCGTTACACACTGTAGCGAGAATGCGTTTGTCGAGCTATAAAAAATGCTTTCGTGTAACACTCATTGTAACGATCGAAACAAGGCACAGCTGACATTGGTCCTGCTTCCACAGGAGGCCTAACGTAACCTATAAAATTGTAGCCTATAACATTTGTATTGAAATTAAACAATTAATAGACGTTCAAATTTATGTACCATCATCGCATATCAAACTCAAAGACCTTGCATAGTAATAATGTCTTTGATCAAACTGCCTTTCGTATGGCGTAATAAAATTAGTGTTTTAATTAGGCCTATCTATAAAGATATGGCTTCACTGTGTAGCAACATGTCTCACTGTGAATACATAAGCATTGGTATATAGCTGTCCCCACTGTTACTGTTAAATTAAATTATGATTTCAGCAGATAATGAAAATGTATTTGTTATAATAATAAGAGAAAAGTGCAGTACATGTAATTAACAATGTTAAACCTGTATTTCGATTTTCGCAATTGGCATTACTGAATAATAACATCGAATTTCTTTATTGCAATAATCGATATTCATCTACGAGTATTTCAACTTCACAATGTCTGAATAGGTTAAGTATTCGTTAATATACAATTATTAACATTTTGTGATCGAAATTTAGGGATATATTATTTAAATTTTTATTTTATTCACGAAATAGTCCTAATAAATGTCACTCGAGGTCTGAGATTTCTCAGATAAATCCACTCGCTTCGCTCGTGGATTTATCGGCAGATCTCAGACCTCTCGTGACATTACTACAGACAATTTCATCTTGCAGAATTACTCATGTATAATGTGGGAATATGCCTGAAAATTGTATTCAATTATCTCTATTATTGTCTGAGATATTGCATATTAAATGTTGCAAATGTAAAACAAAGAAACTCCGGATGTTAAAGAGGACAGGAGCGCAGCGGCTATTTAAAAATGACGTAAAAGCAATTTTCTACATAGCGACCTTGAAATTTCGCTCAAATGAAGTCAATGCTATGAAGTAGGCTATTTTAGGCTAAAAATTTAAAAATGTTAATTTTTACACATAGTTGGTCATTCCTCTAGGTTCTTCTTAAAATTACATGATAGGGATAGACAATCCGTCGAAGGAAATGAAAGAGGGAGAAAATAATACAAAACAATTTTTAAAAATATATTTGTGGAGAGGTCACTCGGGTGAGTCCCTGCAGAATTAAGCACAATCTATTTCCGTTTCCTCTATGGAGAGAGTGATTCCGGCTGGCTATTAGCTGGGACATGTTCCCTCAGTCTGCAATGACGAAAATGAACCAACTGGGCGACGAGTGCCCAGGGAACTCCGGAAAGCGAAACTTAACTTAGACTTGGTAGAAGAAGAGCAAGAGTAACTTTTGCTCGATCCACTGCCTCCCCCGTCAGCTGCAGTACATTCACAGTCATAACTCTGCGAACTGCCCGCTGTTTGGGATTGATACACAACCGCAGCACTCTGTTTCACCCACCCTACCAGCATCCAGCGGTCCAGAACTTGATGCCTCTGCCATATGCACAAGAAGGATCCATTAACAAGAACTTAACGCCAAGTCCGCTTGGGCAGAAATTTTATTATGTTATCCATTTTGTCAGTACTCTAAAAATCTTAAAATATTGAGGCTATAGAAACTAATCTATATATTATATAATTTGAAATGGTAATGGAAATTACGGGAAAACGGCTGAACGGATTTTAATAAATGGCCCCTCATTTTGAAGCTTGGAACCCAAAGTTTTTCGGAAAAGTAGTAGTTTTCAGTGAAATGTAAATTTTCCTACATAATTTTCCTATTTTCCAAAATCCCTCTGTTGTCAGTTTTGAGAACTAATTTTATTGAATCACGGCCGACTTGATTGAATTTCAGAACAAAACACACACTACAATAAACAATAGGCTATTACACGAAGGCCATGACCTGCAGAATTGCCGACATATTTAGAGCTCAATGCAATTTGTTATTAAAAACTGATTCTACAGTGTATAATTTTCTGAGTACAGCTGTGTTTTGGATATTCAAATCTACGAAACTTGAGGTGGTTTGATGACATTGTTACCATTAGAAATTAAATATTATTATAGTTAATATCATGATGCGTCTATTTTTCATTAATTGTACATAATATTGATGCTATGTTGATGACATGAAAGTGAAACGTTTTGAGGTTATGTAAGTAAATGTAGAGAATATCTTAATTTAGATCTTCATTTCTATAATTTACTGCTGGGCTGCTATAACTACAAAACTTAAGTAAGATAATAATATTGTTATTAAAAATTAAATATTTTTATACTCATTAACCCAGTGGGGTTAGGTCTTTTTCCATATACTTAATGGCGGTGTAGTGTAGATATTGATATGTGTCATTGTCTTCAGTATTGGCTCGAGAGAGCGCAAAAATTACAGTTCCTAAGGAAAGATAAAAAGGTGTTACTTGCTGATAAAATAAGAGCCCTAGAAAATTTTGTAGTCTCCAGATCATTTCAGTAAGATCTCTTAGTAGGATAAAATGATTTTACGCTCTACAATTCAAGTTCTACATGCAGCAGCTATACGAAAATGCTATTGTTCGAAAGCATAGCAAACCTGACATTTTTTTTAACTTTTGCCTACAATCCACAATGACCTGAAATAGCTACTGCTATCGTCCTGACATTGATACTTGCGTTTTCGCGTTGAAACTCAAAAACTGAAGTTGGATAGGTTCAAGAAAAAGTATTTGGCCTAAAAAATCCATTCAGAGGGAGTATGTTTCATTATTATAGAAGCAAATAACTATCAAAAAGACAAGTATTCTTCATTGAAAATAAATCTGAGAAATATTTATTTGAACGTCTAACGAACTTAGTTTGCAGCAGCATTTGCTGCACAAGCCACTAGTAATTATATATAAACAATTATGTAGGAACAATCAATTTCATTCCAATGAGAATATTTAAAACTAGGATCCGTATTTCAGCTACCTATGAAGTGGAATCAATTTGTCTGATTCGAGGTATATGTGACGTCACAGCGCAGGTACAGGTTCGTTCGTATACAATAGTAATATACGTTACAAGAACGGTATGTTGAAGTTTTCATGTTCGAGGAAAAGTTTGAAAAAGTGAAACGTAGTTGAGCTTTTTTAATTTCCGAGAATTGAAAGAAAACATACCGCTCGTGTATCGTACATTATTTTGTGCGAAGATCGTTTATTACATACCTGAAAGAGGAATTTCTAATTAGTTGCAATGAAATCTCCATCTTGGTTTCTGTTCAATAACGGCAAATTTGCAAAACAAAAAAAATCTATCTTCAACATTGTTGCTTTAAAATGTTTTCTGTGTTTACTATACTCCAGCAGGCCGTGATATACGTCTGTCTTTTTTTTCGCCCCAGTCTATAAATGCGAACTTAAAACAAACGGCTTCCTTAATGTTACATGCATCACGAATACAGTAACTTTAGTGGAGTTGTAGAGTTTACTTAATTTTTGCAAATATTTAAAAACAATAATTAACAGTGCAATTTAGGTGAAATTGCAGTGGTAAGTTTCCAATTTATAATTATTACTATATTGAACGTCTCTAAAAATAATATGTTAAAAGCCTAAAGCAGTAAAATCAATATGTCACTTAAGCGGTAAGAAGAGGGAAATTGTTATGTGTGTTAGGTTGGGAATACTGAATGTGGAATTTTAGACTTTCCGCGAATTGGTTTTGTGCGGAAACCAAGCAAATACGCACGATCTCGCACAAAAATTATTATACATATGTAAACATAGATATTAAATTTTAAATAAGGGAAAGAAAGAAAAGGGCGTGAAAAATTACAATTGTTATTAATGTGGCACCATGTGATTAATTAGGATTTGGCAGGATTTTTTAACACAATTATCACAATGTCATCCCTCAGAGATATTGGCAGAGCAAACTGCCGTCGAAATTCTTCGAAAAAAGCTGGTAGAGTCCCTCGAGCACCTATGAGCAAGCCGAATACCTCAACGTGAATTAAGGCATATTTCAGCTTGAAATAGTTGACTGTAGGCTCATAGATCGACTTCTTCTCAAGATGGACCTCGGCTGACTGATGACATTCTACTTCAAAACGTATCGTGGGGTCCACAATGATGCCCTGTTTAGTGTCAGCATTGTACGCTAAAATATGTACTCGTCTCATATAAACAATTATGCAGGAACAATCAATTTATTCCAACGAGAATATTTTATAACCAGTTAACATAAAGTCAGAACGAATCCAATATTTGTGTGGTAGGATCGGGCTTATAGTCCAGGCATAGTTTGAATAAGTGGATGAATCAATGAATGTAGGGTATGTCAACGTATTAACGCTATGCAGGTTATAACGGCATCTAATATTTTATAATTAGTTACATAAAAATCTGTGTTGGCAGCCCTAGTCAGAGAAACGTGGTGTTCAGAGGAACCATTCTTAAACATCTGGAACCAACAATGAAGCTGATTTCTGTCTTTAGTGTGAGTTTAATAATAACATAATGAAGGAAAACTGTTATATTCAAAATAAAAGTCATATTCTAAAAAAGTAATATTTGAAGTAAGATTATATTCTAGGGACGAAAAGCAGTCTTTTTGACAATCGGCTTTTGAAAGTAGTCAATGTCTGACAACCCCTTTACATTATGTAGGGTACACAAAAGTACGCTATGTTCACTATTTGCATTATCATAAAGAACGTAGGCTTGCATTGATCGAACTTATTTATACTATTATACAATATTTACAGAATAAGTAGGCTATAGTCATTCATTCATTTATTCATTCATTCATAGTGTTCTGCCCAAGGGCAGAACTTTCACTGCAAACCCAGCTTTCTCCAGTCTTCCTTATTTTCTGTCTTCCTCTTTATGTCCGCATATATACAGGGTTAGTTAAAAGTCCCGCACCACCTAAATAACTTTTGAAGCATACGGTTCAGTGACATGAAACTTGCTATGTGAGGATAACCATATACTAAGAACTCGATAATGGTATTACCGAGTTTTTTCTACTTCCGGTTTAACCGGAAGTAACTCCAACTCTCTTATTTTAAATGGAACACCCAATATATTTTTTTAGTTTTGAATAGTTCTCATTAAGAGCTTTTCAAAAAGTACCCACACTTGATACTTCCGTACAAATTCAGTGTTGCTAAGTCAAGAAAACAGAAAAGTGTATCGAATATCAAAATAATAAAATACTCCTTCCATTATAAAAACAAAACAAAGCTAGCTCACCTTCTAAATTATGTGTTCAAATTGGTAGCCCTCAGCTGCTTACTACTTCCATTTTTACTTAGCAACACTGAATTTGTTCAGAAGTATCAAGTGTGGGTACTTTTTGAAAAGCTCTTAATGAGCTTTATTCAAAAATAAAAAATATATTGAGTGTTCCATTTAAAATAAGAGAGTTGGAGTTACTTCCGGTTAAACCGGAAGTAGAAAGAACTAGGAAATACCATTATTGAGTTCTTACTATATGGTTATTCCCACATACCAAGTTTCATGTCACTGAACCACATGCTTCAAAAGTTATTTAGGTGGTGCGGGACTTTTAACTAACCCTGTATGTATGTATGTATGTATGTATATATATATATATCTTAATGTCGTCTATCATCTGATATTTTCTTTTACCCCAGACTCTTCTCCTGTTCACCATTCCTTCCAGTGTATCCTTCAGTAGGCAGTTTCTTCTCAGCCAGTAACCCAATAAATTGATTTTCCTCTTCCTGAACAATTACTAGTGACGGCAAAATCGTGCTGTGCAAAGTGTATGACAAACGCATGTAAAAACTGAACTTCATTTCACAAATAAAAAACGTGCTCCGTCGAAAAATCAAGTTGTTCTTACACTAGTGCTGCTGGAACCTTCTTCGTCCTCTACCAGTGAATTTAATAAAGATTTGTGTATGACAATACATACCGTGGTATAAACTTGGAAGTGTCAAAGTTTCAAGCACTCCTACGCAAATACTGCAACTTCAACATTCCGGATGAATCAATACTAGGGAAAAATTATTTGAACTCCTGCTACACTGACAATGGAAACGATTATAGCTTAACTTGGCGATTCCTACGTATGGGGGGTTGTCGTTGGACGAGAGAATCAATGAATTCAGAAAATATGGAAAAATATTTAACTATTAATTGCGCCTCCAAACAATAATCAAATGATATTGAATCACATGCCACATGACTTACATAAATTTTGAGTTTTTTTGTCTTGCATAATGTCATGTTGTGAAATAATTATAAAGGATTTAACACATGTATTCAATTTTTGTTACTAATGGATTTCTGAATTTGCTATTGCGTATTATTCATGTAGCATTATTAATTAAAATAGAGCATGGTAATTATGAATTACAGGAACGCCACTTCTTACCTTTTTCAAAATCGCTGAAATAAACTATAAAATGAAAGTATTCATTAGTACAAATAGATGTGATGACTTGGTGAGCTATGGGCCCACCAAGCCCGCCCTAAATGGGTACTTTACTTATATACGAAAATCGTAGTCTGTGAATGAAGAATGCAGCCATATTTCGTTAATTTCATAGTGGGTTTCAGTGTCGCCAACATAGTAATAATACTACATACCTAATAAAACCTAACCTAACCTTTCACCTTTAGCAACATTCTTCACGATGAAAGAGTAATGGAACGGAGAAAAATTCTCTCCGGCGCCGGGATTTGAACCCGGGTTTTCAGCTCTACGTGCTGATGCTTTATCCACTAAGCCACACCGGATACAACCCCGGCGTCGAACAGAATTGTCTCTGCTTGAGTTCCAACTCTTGGATTCCTTCTAGTGGCCGCCCTCTGCACTACGTCATATATGTCTATGAACGTAGGACCTAAGTCCACACATGTGCTGAGGTGCACTCGTTATGAGTGACTAGTTGGCCGGGATCCGACGGAATAAGCGCCGTCATAACGAGTGCACCTCAGCACATGTGTGGACTTCGGTCCTATGTTCATAGACATCTGTGACGTAGTGCAGAGGGCGGCCACTAGAGGGAACTCAGAGTTGGAACTCAAGAAGAGACAATTCTGTTAGACGCCGGGGTTGTATCCGGTGTGGCTTAGTGGATAAAGCATCAGCACGTAGAGCTAAAAACCCGGATTCAAATCCCGACGCCGGAGAGAATTTTTCTCCGTTCCATTACTCTTTCATCGTATGATGACGCAGAATATCTGCATGGAAATATCATATGTACTTCGGTACATTGAAATAATATATGATATGCGTAAATCACGTCGGATCCCGGCCAACTAGTCACTCATAACGAGTGCACCTCAGCACATGTGTGGACTTCGGTCTTATGTTCATAGACATCTATGACGTAGTGCAGAGGGCGGCCACTAGAGGGAACCCAAGAGTTGGAACTCAAGCAGAGACAATTCTGTTCGACGCCGGGGCCGTATCCGGTGTGGCTTAGTGGATAAAGCATCAGCACGTAGAGCTGAAAACCCGGGTTCAAATCCCGGCGCCGGAGAGAATTTTTCTCTGTTCCATTACTCTTTCATCATATGATGACGCAGAATATCTGCATGGAAATATCATATGTACTTCGGTGCATTGAAATAATATATAACATTCTTCACGTTTAGTATCATTTCGTTTGCATGTATTGGCAACCCTACTACTCGTGTCGGTGAGCTATCTAGTGGAATTAGATCGTACTGCCAGGAAGAAGAACAGTCTGGAATATTCGTTTAGTGGCCAGTAATTCGAGTATACTCCATTTTAGCGTGCCCAAGCGTCACAATTAATGTAGCATATAATGCATGTTCTGATATATTTTAATAGATACTGTGGAGTGTATAAGATTGTACCATGAACAAATCAAACCTCACATATTAAGAATCTGAATATTAATTTGAATTTCATAAATTAATGCAAATTTTTCTCAGAACTTCGGTTCTGTGCTTTGGGCTCTTATGGCTCTGGATGCCTATTCTTTCATTCCTTAATTTTATGCAGATACCTCACTTCTCCTTAGCAGGACGACAACATACGGAATTTTGTAAAGTTAAGGCAGATATTTATATATTAAGTCATGCTGTGGTGAAGAGCGGTATCTGCAGTTTCTGTTAAATTGCTGAATTAATATAATTTTTGTTTGTTTCAGTAATTTTATAATGCCATATATAGTTAGAAACCACAATAATTATGTAATCATACTGTAACTTTTATACAACAATGTGACTTTTATTTCTAACTTTAACCACACACCCGTCAACAATGGGTATTCCACTCAACACTGCAACACAGTAGTCGTTATTGCAGTCCACAGAACGACAATGACAATTCACGTGTATTATTGAGAAGAACAACAATATACTTCTAATTTCAACTAATGTTCACAAAGCACTATGTAGGCCTACAGAACAAAACTGTCAGTTCTCAGTTCATAGTTCCTTCGCCTTGGCTAGTTCTTCTCGCTCACTCACTCAAATTCACTGTACGTCGAACCCAAATCTTCCAGATGCAGTTCACTGCACTTCGAAGCCAAGACTTCCAGATAGAGTTCACTGCACTTCGAACCCAAGACTTCCGGACGCGTAGCCTTCGCCTGGACGCTGTCACAGTTACGGACTCACTCAAGTTCGCTGCACCTCGAACCCAGATCCTCTCGATACGTCTCCGCTGTCCAAGACGACACTAACTAACTCTCTCGCAGCTGACTGACTTAGGTCACTGGTCCGAAGTCAGCTCGCGCTTTTATTATTAAGCCATAACATCTCGAAACTTCGATGCGCGTGGCTTACAGAATCTTCGGGAGAGAACTGCTTCCAGATGTTTTTCCCTGCTCTCTCCGATCCGCGTTGGGACCGCAGTTTTCCTTCCCCTCGCCCCGCGCCGCGCCACAGCGTTTACCGAAGCCCGAGTTCCGCTTCCCCGCGCCTTCCTTCGCGCGCGAAACTCCCCGACGCAACCAGATACCACCAGAACGTTCCAGACGGGTGCCACAATAAGTAAAAATCGAAAGGGGCTGTACAGAAAACTTTAAAATCATTTCTCTCGATACTTTGCTTTTTGTAGATACGGCACTTAACCTTAGCAGGGCAGTGTGCACCTCTAATTTGTTATCAGTGTGCAAAAAATACATTTAATAAAGCTTAGATTTTAAGTTACACATTTTCTTATTTATTACATATTTATCTACATATGTTGTCATTTTTAGCTACATATTTCCCCGGTGCTGGAACGAATTTTTCTCAAATTAATAGATACATATTTCTTATTTTCATATTATATAAAATCCGGCCTCCATTTATCATAAGACACTTTTTTTCGAGTACCTCAACTTCATCATCATCATCATCCTTCACGAATTAGACGTCTGTAGACCTGTTTCGGCCCCATCTAGCAGTCTTCTAAAAGGTCTTCCTGGTCGACGATGTCCTCTAGGTTTATACTGCATCATAATTTTTGGGATTCTTGAATTTTCCATTCTTCCTACATGATCTAGCCAATTTAATTTGTATCCGTTGATTTTTTCTTCTACTGACTCTACTTTTAATTGTTCTAAAATTTCTTCATTCCTTTTTCGGTCTAAAAGAGTATATCCTGCTGTCCTCCTGAAAAATTTTATTTCCGTTGCTTTGATTCTGTTCATGTCTTTTTTCTTTAATGCCCAAATCTCGCTTCTGTATAAAAGGGAGGGTAATGCTAGTGTATTATATATTTTTATTCTTGTAGATTTTTGTACTAATTTAGCTTTTAATGTATTGTTTATTATACCTAGAATTTGTGTAAATTTGGTAATTTTCTTGTTCACATCTTTTTCATTTTGATAAGATATTTCACAACCAGATAATTGAAATTTTGTACTTGTTAGAGGCATTGGTTATTGTGTATTATCTTACTTCTGACTGGGTCTTGTCCTAAAAATGGTATTACTTTTGATTTTTGTGCTGAAATTTCCATCTCAAAATCTTTTAATATTTTATTTAATGTATATAATCCTCTTTGTAAATTATCCTCTGAATTGGAAATTATGACTTGATCATCGGCATAGAGTAAGGTATTTAATGTTAGAGTATTGGTTATTTTGATTCCTGATGTGTAGATTTGGTTCCATTTTAAAATAATTTCATTTATATAAATATTAAATAAAGTTGGTAATAGTGGACAACCTTGTCGAACTCCATTATTAACTAATTTTCTTTCGGATAAACAGTTATTTATTTTGACACTTATTTTGCTGTCTGTGTAGATTTCTATTGTATTTTGTAATAGCAAATTTGGAATATTTTTATCTTGTAATATGTCGAATAAAACGTCTCTTTGGATTTTATCAAAAGCTTTCACAAAATCAATAAAAGCTATATGGGTTTCTAGATTAAATTTTCTTCTTTTCTCTAATAATATTTTGATACTAAATAATGGATCTACACATGATCTTCCTTTTCTAAAGCCATTTTGACATTCCAGAAGGAAAGTTTCAGCATGTTCTTTTAATTTTTCATTTAAAATCCTACTAAATATTTTATAACATGTGTTGAGGATACTAATCCCTCTATAGTTTTCAACATTTTGTTTATCTCAGCTTTACACGATTAATTCATATTATTAACATTGTAAATAAGGAAAATAATACTTACCTTACATATTTATTTTCCTATATAAAACTATCGACTCATAAACTCGATGTTGCTTATTTAGTAATGCTTAACATGACGGCAGTTTTATAGTCTAAGTACCTCCATGTCTGCATACTTTAGACTCTATCTCGTCTTTCTTTTTAAAGTTACGCAAGTTTTGAGTATAAGAAAACGTCTCCTAATACATGTTGACGGAGCTCCCTTGTGCGTCTAAGGGATGTATAAAATCCTTTTGTTTTCATAGCTGAAGTATGATACAGGCATGTCTCAATTCTTGGACGCATTTTATTATCCAGCAGACTGACGTCTCCATAAAGTATTTTCATATAGCTGCGTAGCTTTTACAATGTTGTTCCAAGTGTCAGTCGTAACCTCAACAACTATTTGCCAGCAAGGGTACTTACGAAATGAAAAAGAAAATCTCGTCTTGACCTTCATACTCGGGTTTCTTACGACCGCTGAAAAATGAGCCATAATAAAAATCGCTGTGTTTCATCTTGCAAACAAATTTAATCTTGCGTAAGACAGGGAAGAAACCTGTGGAGTGGGTAGTACGAGAGATGCAGATGAATACATGATGAAAGTTAAAGTTAATATGAAAGCTTATACAGCTTGGAAATGAATCTCCGACCAACCTGATATTAAGTAATCGATTTATATACCATTCAGAGTCTTTATAACTACTTAAAAAGTTTCTTATGAGAATTTCAAAGAAACGTCGAGCTATTTTATAATTACGGAAAGTCAGTCGATGTGTTCACTTTTGTTCGTGTTTCTTTTTTTTTTTCAGAAGCACACTTCCTCCTTATCCTTCTTCTCGTCATTGTCATTGTTATCATCATCATCATCTTGTATTTTAGCGCGTTCTTCATTTGTTCTTATGCAGTGCGAGAGTGTTTCTTTTTAATTGAATAACTTCAACGCGAACATGAAAGCTTGGAGTTTGGAAACTTTCGCGTTAGCACCTAACGTCCATCTTGTATGTTAGCGCGTTCTTCATTTTTTCTTGTGCAGTGTGATAGTGTTTTTTTTTTCAAATAACGTCAACGCGAACGTGAAAGCTTGGAGTCTGGAAATTTTCGCGTTAGCACCTAACGTCCATCTTGTATTTTAGCGCGTTCTTCATTTGTTCTTATTCATTGAATAACTTCAACGCGAACATGAAAGCTTGGAGTTTGGAAACTTTCGCGTTAGCACCTAACGTCCATCTTGTATTTTAGCGCGTTCTTCATTTGTTCTTATTCATTGAATAACTTCAACGCGAACATGAAAGCTTGGAGTTTGGAAACTTTCGCGTTAGCACCTAACGTCCATCTTATATTTTAGCGCGTTCTTCATTTGTTCTTATTCATTGAATAACTTCAACGCGAACATGAAAGCTTGGAGTTTGGAAACTTTCGCGTTAGCACCTAACGTCCATCTTATATTTTAGCGCGTTCTTCATTTGTTCTTATTCATTGAATAACTTCAACGCGAACATGAAAGCTTGGAGTTTGGAAACTTTCGCGTTAGCACCTAACGTCCATCTTATATTTTAGCGCGTTCTTCATTTGTTCTTATTCATTGAATAACTTCAACGCGAACATGAAAGCTTGGAGTTTGGAAACTTTCGCGTTAGCACCTAACGTCCATCTTGTATGTTAGCGCGTTCTTCATTTTTTCTTGTGCAGTGTGATAGTGTTTTTTTTTTTCAAATAACGTCAACGCGAACGTGAAAGCTTGGAGTCTGGAAACTTTCGCGTTAGCACCTAACGTCCATCTTATATTTTAGCGCGTTCTTCATTTGTTCTTATTCATTGAATAACTTCAACGCGAACATGAAAGCTTGGAGTTTGGAAACTTTCGCGTTAGCACCTAACGTCCATCTTATATTTTAGCGCGTTCTTCATTTGTTCTTATTCATTGAATAACTTCAACGCGAACATGAAAGCTTGGAGTTTGGAAACTTTCGCGTTAGCACCTAACGTCCATCTTATATTTTAGCGCGTTCTTCATTTGTTCTTATTCATTGAATAACTTCAACGCGAACATGAAAGCTTGGAGTTTGGAAACTTTCGCGTTAGCACCTAACGTCCATCTTGTATTTTAGCGCGTTCTTCATTTGTTCTTATTCATTGAATAACTTCAACGCGAACATGAAAGCTTAGAGTTTGGAAACTTTCGCGTTAGCACCTAACGTCCATCTTGTATGTTAGCGCGTTCTTCATTTTTTCTTGTGCAGTGTGATAGTGTTTTTTTTTTTCAAATAACGTCAACGCGAACGTGAAAGCTTGGAGTCTGGAAACTTTCGCGTTAGCACCTAACGTCCATCTTATATTTTAGCGCGTTCTTCATTTGTTCTTATTCATTGAATAACTTCAACGCGAACATGAAAGCTTGGAGTTTGGAAACTTTCGCGTTAGCACCTAACGTCCATCTTGTATTTTAGCGCGTTCTTCATTTGTTCTTATTCATTGAATAACTTCAACGCGAACATGAAAGCTTGGAGTTTGGAAACTTTCGCGTTAGCACCTAACGTCCATTTTGTATTTTAGCGCGTTCTTCATTTGTTCTTGTGCAGTGTGATAATGTTTTTTTTTTTTTTTTTTTTTTTTTTTCGTCGAATAACGTCAACGCGAACATGAAAGCTTAGAGTGTGGAAACTTTCGCGTTAGCACCTAACGTCATTATTAATGTTTATGTAAACAATTGTAAATGGATGCATTAAGTAACCTGACCGCAAACTTTTGTGTCTGCGTTGCGTTTGCGTTTACTTTTCATTGTGAATGGGCCTCTAAACCTTACTGACATATAGGTCTTCAAGAATTTTAGAAGCTAACGCGAAAGTTTCCAGTCAAGTTTCCAGACTCCAAGCTTTCATGTTCACGTTGACGTTATTCGACAAAAAAAAACACACACACACACAACCACATTGTACAAGAACAAATGAAGAACGCGCTAAAATAGAAGATGAGTTAAAAGTCGCTTTCCCAATATTCCTTCTTAGATTTCATACTTGTACACATATACTTACTTATATTATTATGTACCGAAGTACATCTGATATTTCTGTGCAGAAATTCTGCATTATCATATGATGAAGGATGGATGGGTGGAGCGGAGAAAAATTCTCTCAGGTACCAGGACTCGAACCCGGGTTTTCAGCTCTACGTGCTGACGCTTTATCCACTAACCCACACCGGATTCCACTTCAGATGCTGGACTGAATCCTCTCAGTTTAAGTTCCACCTCTTAGTTTCCCTTTAGTGGCCAACCCTCATGCACTGTGTCACAGATGTGTGACAGTGGCACAATGTCCAACACACTATGTGCAGAGGTGCACTCATTAAACTGCAACTTAAATGGTGAAACTCGGAGCAAGTCGAAGCATCCTCTTTGTGTCACACTTAAATATTCCGGTCTCTATATTTACATACATGCATAGTGTTCTGCCTAATGGCAGATCTTTCACTGCAAACTCAGTATTCTCCAATCATTCCTATTTTCTGCCTTCCTCTTTGTCTCCTCATCCATATATCTTAATGTCGTCTATCATCTGATATCTTCTTCTGCCCCGAACTATTTTCCTGTTCACCATTCCTTCCAGTGCATCTTTAAGTAGGCAATGACTTCTCAGCCAGTAACCCAACCAATTTGTTTTCTTCCTGATCAGTTTCAGCATCATTCCATTCTTTTTTCACCCACTCTTTCCAACACATCATCATTTCTTATTCTCTCTGATCGTTTCACACAGTCCATTCTTCTCCATATCCACATTTAAAATGCTTCTATTCGCTTCTCTTCACTTCGTCGTAATGTTCATGTTTCTGTCCCATACAATACCACACTCCACACAAAGCATTTCACTAGTCTCTTCCTTAGTTCTTTGTCCAGAGGTCCGCAGAAGATGCTTCTTTTTCTGTTAAAAGCTTTCTTTGCCATTGCTATTCTCCTTTCGACTTTCTGGCTGCAGCTCATGTTACTGCATATAGTACACGCCAAGTATTTGAAACTGTCCATTTGTTTCTACTGCCTAATTTAGAATTCGCACGTTTGTCTTCTTTATTTTTCTGCCGACAACCAGTCCCCAGTTTTTTTACTTCGTGGAATGTCAATCGCAAAAAATGGTAACCTGGGAAAATGCCATTATTTTTCCTTGCTTTGTATACTGATCATTTAGATCAGTGGTCGTCAGCACTCGCTGAAATGTGCAAAGGATACGCGGTGCTGTCCCGTGTGCACTGTCGTGCAACAGGGAGAGATAGAAAGCATACCCGGTAGCAGCTACGGAGTGCACCGTAGTGCACTGCGTTTTCCGCGGGTAAGAGATACTAGCCCTAGCGTACTCTGTGCTGACGACCCCTGATTTAAATGATCGTGAATTATGAAGATGCTGGAATTATATTAACTTCACAGGATGAAACCTGACAATGCCTGCCCCAAAATCACTTTTTTTTTTTTTTTGCAAATAATTTTTGTATTTTTACCTAAAATATTACAGCATTATTCATTATGTTATAACAATAATAATAATAATAATAATAATAATAATAATAATAATAATAATAATAATATGTTTTATTTAATTTTGCAGCTTTCAATTACCGTGATTTCAACATCTTCGGTGAGAAGATTCGAAGCTGTAGTCGTTCGGGTGACGTGCACCTAACGCAGTTTCACCGTTGGGTAAGTAGGAACTGCATTTAATTTTCTAATAAGCTTCATTAATTTCTTCCCTGATGAAGTCACTGTTTTTCAGTTATAGTAATTTGTATAATGCCGCGTGTATTTTATATACAAATGATCTAGATATCATATCGCCGATGTGGGTGGACTGTAGGCCTTCGCCACGGCCAATGTCCTCCGCATCGTCATATATTGCAGTGTATTGGAATTCCATCCTTGCCATCCTAGGCTTCGGTGCAAATTAGTTCCTTTACTAGCTAATGGGAGATGTAATCAAGGAGAAACGTCAAATTAACAATCATAGGAATTTCATAAACAAACAATCGGTTATAGCAGCGTCGCCCAAACAACGGCCAGCGGGCCATATCCCACCCGCCATGGCTTATTATATTCAATTAAATTTATTAAGCCATTAAACATACAGCGATAGGCTTCGTCACAATACACAAAGGAGGGAAATAAAACATACATTTGAAAATACACGAACAGTATAATGGAAAACAGTAAAGTTTAATTAGAATGAAAACACAAAACATTTTGAAACTCTAAAATTAATGAAAACACTTTACTCTGAATGTAATATTTGTAACTAAATGTAAATAACTCTTACTTAATTACAAAAGGCTTTTAAGGAACCCGAAGGTTCATTGCCGCCCTCACATAAGCCCGCCATCGGTCCCTATCCTGTGCAAGATTAATCCAGTCTCTATCATCGTATCCCACCTCCCTCAAATCCATTTTAATATTATCTTCCCATCTACGTCTCGGCCTCCCCAAAGGTCTTTTTCCCTCCGGTCTCCCAACTAACACTCTATATGCATTTCTGGATTCGCCCATACGTGCTACATGCCCTGCCCATCTCATTGGGGATCATCATATTGGGGATCATCAGTGCGGTTTTAGGCGTAATAGATCGACTATTGATCAGATTTTTTGTATTCGACAGATAATGGAGAAAAAATGGGAGTATAAGGGTACAGTACATCAGTTATTCATAGATTTCAAAAAAGCATATGACTCGGTTAAGAGGGAAGTATTATATGATATTCTTGTTGAATTTGGTCTTCCCAAGAAACTAGTTCGATTAATTAAAATGTGTCTCAGTGAAACATACAGCAGAGTCCGTATAGGTCAGTTTCTATCTGATGCTTTTCCAATTCACTGCGGGCTAAAGCAGGGAGATGCACTATCACCTTTACTTTTTAACTTCGCTTTAGAATATGCCATTAGGAAAGTTCAGGATAACAGTCAGGGTTTGGAATTGAACGGGTTACATCAGCTTCTTGTCTATGCGGATGACGTGAATATGTTAGGAGAAAATCCACAAACGATTAGGGAAAACACGGGAATTTTACTGGAAGCAAGTAAAGCGATCGTTTGGAAGTAAATCCCGAAAAGACAAAGTATATGATTATGTCTCGTGACCAGAATATTGTACGAAATGGAAATATAAAAATTAGAGATTTAACCTTCGAAGGGGTGGAAAAATTCAAATATCTTGGAGCAACAGTAACAAATATAAATGACACTCGGCAGGAAATTAAACGCAGAATAAATATGGGAAATGCCTGTTATTATTCGGTTGAGAAGCTTTTATCATCTAGTCTGCTGTCAAAAAATATGAAAGTTAGAATTTATAAAACAGTTATATTACCGGTTGTTCTGTATGGTTGTGAAACTTGGACTCTCACTCTGAGAGAGGAACATAGGTTAAGGGTCTTTGAGAATAAGGTGCTTAGGAAAATATTTGGGGCTAAGCGGGATGAAGTTGCAGGAGAATGGAGAAAGTTACACAACGCAGAACTGCACGCATTGTATTCTTCACCTGGCATAATTAGGAACATTAAATCCAGACGTTTGAGATGTAAATAACTCTATTTATTAAAAACAATTTCGTATGAATTTATGTTAAGAAACTCATCTACAGAGTAGAAAGGATTAATTAAAAGCCAATTATAAAATCTAGCTTTGAAACTATTGGTTGGTAACTTATAATATTGACTGGGAAGCTTATTATATAATTTCATGACAGAAAAATTTGTACTAGTTTTATGTAATATAAGTATGGAATATTAATTTGTTCACTATTTCTAATTTCATGATCATGTATATTGGCTATTAATGAGTAATTGTCTATATTTTGTCGAGTGTAAAGGACTAGGTCGTATATATAAATTTATGACAGTTAATATCTATGATTGTTTGAAAAGGGGTCGACAATGTTCAAGATAGTTTGATTGACATAGAATTCTAATGGCTTTCTTTTGCAAAATCAAGACAGTCTCAATTTTTCTACCATTTCCCCAAAAAATTAAGGCATACCTAATTATATAGCCCGCCGTTGTTCTTAAAAATATATTATATTATATTATATTATATTATATTATATTATATTATATTATATTATATTATATTATATTATATTACATTATATTATATTATATTATATTATATTATATTATATTACATTATATTATATTATATTATATTATATTATATTATATTATATTATATTATATTATATTATATTATATTATATGCTCGACCATGCCGAAATGTACTAATTATACACCTGATAGCTGTCCTTTAATGCATGTCATTAAAGTAAACCTACTCATTAAAGTACAGGTCTTCAGCCAATGATAACTCAGCTTACATGTATTCAGCCAATGACAAGTCAGCTTTGTACCGTTATAAAACCGCAAGTATCGATTATTCTCTGATATGCAATCGAAAGAGAATTAGCGAAAAGTAACGGAGGCTGGAAATCCAATACTGTCGCAGAAGGTTATGTTCTGTTACTATAATAATTAGCGTTAATTGTAAATAATATTCAAATAAATTCAATTTGTTATCTCGTTTTTCAATGTCGAATTCAGTGATCAAGGTTATAATATAATATTATCAAGTTTAACGGGACTACGTCAAGGTCAATGACATTATTGTTCCTCGGAAAAAATCAATACTTTCGCGTCTGCGCACATCTCACAATTCACGACCTAGAACAAGGTCACTTCCGATCTTGTCAGATACAAATAAAATGTATATATCTGAATACCGGTAATTTCAAGTTAGAATATGGTCGAGCATAAAAAGTCGTATGAAACTCGCTTGCGCTCGTTTCATAAATATCCATACTCGATTCTTAATTACTATCATTATAGGCTCGTTGCATAATGTACTAATATTATATTATATTATATTATATTATATTATATTATATTATATTATATTATATTGTATTGTATTGTATTGTATTGTATTGCATTGCATTGCATTGCATTGCATTGCATTGCATTGCATTGCATTGCATTGCATTGCATTGCATTATATTATATTATATTATATTATATTATATTATATTATATTATATTATATTATATTATATTATATTATATTATATTATATTATATTATATTATATTATATTATATTATATTATATTATATTATATTATATTATATTATATTATATTATATTATATTATATTATATTATATTATATTATATTATATTATACAGGTTGATTCAGACCACCCGTAACAGTCACTTATTTCGGAAACTAGTGCATTAAAATTTTCGATAAAAAAAATATCTATTACTAAACCACATGTGAACTTCCACTTGAGCTTGATTTCATTAATCAGCTCTAACAGGAAGTAGGGTCAGTGGCGTATCACTTTAAAAATTCAAATTGCAGTCCGGGTAAAATAAGGTACCATTAGATAGAGCTCTTCAAAACAAACAACTTTCATAGGAAACTTTTTTACCAAACCCTACTCTTTCAATGAGAAAACGTACAAAAAGATAATGCCATCAATATTGAGAAATGTTAAAAGACGAAAATGTAAACAAGTCAATTAATTTTGACTTTTACTGAAAGACTGGACAATTCCATTAAGTTTTATAAATGTTCAAACTGTCTGCCGTTCTGAGCAGCACACACCCGTACTCTTGATGGCATCTTTTTGTACGTTTTCTCATTGAAAGAGTAGGAATTGGTAAAAACGTTTCCTATGAAAGTTGTTTGTTTTGAAGAGTTCTATCTAACAGTGTCTTATTTGATCTGGACTGCCATTTGAAATTTTAAAGTGATACGCCACTGACCCTACATCCTGTTAGAGCTGATTAATGAAATCAAGCTCAAGTGAAAGTTCACATGTGGTTTAGTTATAAATATTTTTTTCTCGAAAATTTTAATGCATTAGTTTCATAAAAAATAAGTGACTGTTACGGGTGGTCTGAATCACCCTGTATTATATTATATTACTAGTAGCGAATTTAAAGTTTTACTTCTTGAACACAATTTTGTTTTAGCTTGTCTCGACAGTGAAACCTGGTCTAATTGCTCGCGTATTATTAGTTTATATTACTGAACATAGTAACGTAATTTTTCAAGTAGAAGTAAGGTGTCTGAGCGGCAGTCTTCCATTGGAGAGGTTTCTTGCTTTACCAGAAGAAATCCGCAAATATCTTGAAGGAGAGGTCGCCTTGAGAAATAATAAGTGATAGGCAAGGTGCATACAGTGGAATGTATACAGTGCAGTGAAATCATTTCAGTTAAATTCAAAGTAATTCGATTAACAGATTTCTGTAAAAAAAAAAATACGGGTATTTTCCTACTGTTAATAATCTACAAATCCAAGATATCCTGAAACATATCTCAGAAGTGATTATTTTGTGGAAGTTATTGAGAAAACTGAAGAAATACTATTAAATGATTTGTAGATTTTATGAAAATGAATTCTGAAACATCTTTGTTTTAGTCTCTATTTGCCTGTGATGCTGACAGGACATCGGAACAATAATTGTCATTAAAACATCCAGATTTGTAAAGTGATTATACACTGAAAGGAATCTCAGGTTTTAAAGTTTTGATAAAATTCTATTAATTAATACCAGATGAAAAGCATTCAGCTTTAAAGAAGCAAGTCCAGCGTATGATCTCCGTGTTTTTATCGACGTACATTATGTGAACAAACTTTTTCAAAAATGAAAATTCATAAATCAAAATTGAGATAGAGCTTCAGTGACAAACATCTTCAAGATGTCTTGCTGCTCAGTAGCACTGAACAGAAACCAGACATCCGCAATCTGTTAACGTCAAAAAGCTAGTTCCAGACTTCTCATTAGATAATAATTATCAGGGAAAGGATTTATATGTAAATACATATTTACTTATAAAGCTAATATAATTTATATTTTGCATTATCTTTATGTTTCACAATGTGTAGGGTTGAAAAATCCTACTTTTATTTTCCATATTTTTCCATATTTTAGAGTTTAGTACATATTTTCGTTAATTTCCATATATTTTCCATATTTCATATAAAACAGTCCATATTATATTAGGTTTAACAATAAAACAAAACAAAATTCCATTAACTTTTAAAAATACATTTCAACAATAGAGATTTAAACACATGTTCAGTAATCCCTTTAACATCAGAGTTATTTGAAAATTAGCAGTCCTATCAACAATGGGAAAGTAAGTTACAAAACTGTATTAATTTAATTTAAAATTTTTAACAGACTTCAGTTGTGCAGCTCAACAGTTAAATGCCAGTCAGAGTACACATAGGTTCAGTTTTGTAAATCATACTATAAAGACGGTAAATATGCCAAAAGTACGTCATTCAGTCAATTTAAAATCAAAACTAACAAGTTACATTTCAGAATTTAAAGAAGATGGTTTATCAACTGACAATAAAATATTATTTTGTAATTTGTGTCAGTGTGCAGTATCATCTACACAAAAGTTCCTGGTGCAACAACACATTACAACTAGTAAACATCAGGCCAACAAACAACTAAATTCCAAGCAGAGACAATTGTTTTTAACACAACCAACAACATCGAATGTAAGATCTGAGTTTAACATCGACCTGTGCCGTTCTCTCATCTCTGCTGATATTCCTCTCTACAAACTAAAGAATAAGGTCTTCAGGGAATTCCTTGAAAAATATACTCAACATACAATCCCGGATGAGTCAACACTTAGGAAGACGTATGCTCCATCCATCTACGATGAGACAATACAGAAGATAAGAGATGAAATTAAAGATAGTTCAATTTGGGTTTCCATTGATGAGACTCCCGACAAAGAAGGTAGACTTGTTGGTAATGTAGTTATCGGTTTGTTAAGTGAACAATATTCTGAACGAATTCTTTTACATTGTGATGTTCTAGAAAAGTGCAATAACAAAACTATAGTTAAACTGTTCAACGAAGCTATGGGTATCCTGTGACAAAAGGGTATTATGTACGATAATGTGTTATTCTTTATTAGCGATGCTGCCCCTTATATGGTCAAAGCTGGACAAGCATTATCTGTTGTATATCCTAAATTGACTCATTTTACTTGTGTGGCGCATGCATTTCATCGTGTGGCAGAAGTGGTCAGAGACAATTTCCCTAAAGTAGATTTGTTGATTTCATCAGTGAAAAAAGTATTTCTCAAAGCTCCCAGTAGAGTTAACGTGTTGAAAGAAATGTACCCTGAAATTCCATTGCCACCAAAGCCAATTTTAACTAGATGGGGTACATGGCTAGAAGCAGTTGAATATTATGCCGAACATATAGACTCTATTAACAATGTTCTCCTTGCATTGGACTCTGAAGATGCAGTCTCAATTGATACTGCGAAAACAGTTACCTGTGACATAAGTGTGAAGAATGACTTAGCTCACATTCAGCATACATTTTCATGCATCATAAAAACGCTCAAAAGTCTCCAAAATAGGCACCTTTCACTATCTGAAAGTTTTGAAATTATAAATAGTACTGTGGAACAACTGAATCGTGGTAGAGGTAAAGTTGCAGATGCAGTAAGAGCTAAGGTGGACACTGTACTTTCAAAAAACCCTGGATATGAAGAACTACAAAAGGTTGTTGCTGTGATGAGTGGTGAATCAACAGTGAAGATTAACTTGGACTTATCCCCAGCAGACATTGTGAAATTGAATTATGTACCAGTTACTTCTTGTGACGTCGAACGCTCTTTTAGTCAGTATAAATCTATCCTCAGAGACAATAGAAGAAGATTCACTTTTCAGCACTTGAAAGAAATGTTTGTAACCTATTGTTATGGTAACAGACAATAAAAATTGTGTTTTGTTGAAACTACATTGGAAGATAAGGTACGTCCATTATATTTTTTGTTTAGTTTGATTAAAATGTACCAATATTTAACGTACATAGTCATTTTTTTATAATTTTAAGTCCATATTTAATTCCATATTTTGGTAAAAATCCATATTTAATTCCATATTTTGGTAAAAATAACTACATATATATTTACATATTTCATATATTTTTAGTCCATATAAATCCGTTCCCTGATAATTATTATGCACACATTGTTCTACCAAAATTTTGCAATTTAACTAGTATCCGAAATAAAATTAAATTAATGATGGCTTTTCTTGCGATATATTTACTGAAAATTATTGCGTGTATAGATTTATTTGTATTTCGAGGAATTATCTTTAGTGTAATATATACCTAGTGTGTTAATTAAGTATGGAATATTGCTAATAACTCTTTATATATTCATTTATGGTTATATAAATTTAAAAAAAAATTCTCAAATAAATTTGCATTTCTAAGAAACATAAAACATGACATTAATATCTTTTTACTTGAGATTGCACACTTGCTCTTAAGCATATGAAAAGAAAATTCCTAGCCTTTTAATAAGGGCCTAGTAATTAAATAAAGACATGGAAACGGATTATTATACACTGAAAGGTAGAGATGATGTTTCAAATAGGCTACTTGATTGTTTATACATATATAACAGTTGTCAAAGTAGATCAAAGTTCAGTCAGGTATAAACAACTGCTGACTTCGGGAGATTATCAATATCGAGTCTCGGAAGACTCACAACCAGTCTTCACAAGGACGCGACGTAATACAACATTGTCATGCGGGTTTTCGGCTTTGCAGGCGCTGTTAGTCTCTCTCTCTCTCTCTTTTTTTTTTTTAATTACAGAACAAAAACTTCATAAAATTATTTCAGAAGTAACTTAAACCCAAATAAAGATGTCATTCTACAAAACAATTCTACAAAAGCATTATGGTAACAAGCATTCTGAAAATAAATGTTTGATCTTAAATACCTTGTAAAAAATTCTCAAAACAGCATTCCAAAATGAATCCCGAGACATCAGTAAATCAATGTTCTCTCTTCAAACTCAATTTTACATATCTAATCATCTGAGAAAGATCAGAAATTTGACACTAAACATAATATCAATAATATCTTATCTTTCTTACAACATTATCCGAAACATTATGTAAACTGAAACAGTTTCAAAAAGTGATCTTAAGTGTAACTTAATCCCTACAAGTTCAGAATTATTTTTTACATTCTTAAACTGTGTTGCAAGAGCAAACTACATTGCTATCCTAGATGACCAACGCAATCCAAGAGCATAATTATTTCGAAACTTATCGTCAGTAACCTCAGTTAACTTCATGGCTTGGACTTTTCAATCTAATTCATCTTCAGAATCAAAATATACCATATAGTTTTAATAGTTAACGGAATTAAAGTTCTATACGAATAACTGTAAAATTAGAATTACATAAAAAATCATACAGTAATTCCTGGCTTATCATTATAGCTACATTACGAGAAACTATGATGTTGAATGAATAAGTAATAAACTTATATTATTTTTCAAACTGAGAATAACTGAAATTAAGTTGTCTGTTACCTCAAAATTCCCCTTATTTCACTAATAACAATATATTTACATACATTTAAATACTAAATATAATTTGAAGTAAAATGTACACTGAACAATGTTCAGTGTTGATTTAATATTACCAATGAGCGAGCATGCAATGGTTAGAGAACAATGCAACAAGGGGCACATATTTGTGATTTCTGAGTTAAACTAGAGTCAGTGAGCTATTCAGTTGTAATAGTTTGAGTTTTTTTTTAAATTTAGGATGACTTGTCGTCCTTCGTTTCCAACTTGGCTGCCTCTTCTTATTTTCTCGATCGTTGTTCATCTCTACTGCCCATTCATATAGGTTCTGTCTTCCATGGCTTCGATTGGGACCTCAGAATCGTGTATTTCAGATATGTAGTGCATTCAGTTCCATGGCCCCTTTCTTGGACCTGAGATCAAACTCAGAACGTCTCAAGATAAAGCCAAGGCATGGCGGACTATAGAGTTTAACCTGCACATGAATACAGGCGAAGGACTTTGCCCTGAAAGAGGTTAGACAAACTAATGGAGACGCAGCAAGAGCGACAGAGGCGTAAACTTGTTGTCTGGAATGTACGAGGAACTTGAAATAATAGTCTTCATTCTTGCTGCTTCAACGTGTGTGCGCGGCTACAGGAAAGGGTAGAAGATAGTTGAAGGGTTGGGGAGGAGTGGTTCAAGCTGTGGGAGGGAATCCCGGAAACTTTGCCACTTATATAGAAACTTCCGATGATGCTGGCTTCTCCTCCCAGGCAGGCGAACTCACCGCCTACCTACGTAAGATTATTATTACTTCTATTAAATCTTATGGTTGATGGTTCTTCTTTGTTCGCTTTTGGAAATATATATAGATTTGAAGAGGGCAGGAGAAAGAGGGCCGAGTTCTCTTCAATTGAAAACTTCACCAAAGAGTTTTCACTCGCCACGTCCCTTCCTTCACAAAGTCTGGCCTTTCCAATGATAAATGAATCAAATAAACGACTGATGCAGTCCGACTTGTGCTGAACTCATGGGAAAAATATAATAGATTCCTTCTTTTCTTGCGCGTGTTGCAGAAGAATTTGGATATTATCTGTGCTTAGACTGCGTGAAATCTTTGACTCCTTCCTACATGTAACAATATGGCTCACTTTAGTTAAAATAACTTTAGAAAGAAAATACATGAAATTCTGGATTGCCCCCTGTAGCAAAAATAATCACAAAATATACTGCGTGTTCAGTTCAAAGTGTGTCATGGCTCGCTGTATGCAGTCATGTGGCTAGTCGATGAGCCTAGAGAATTCAATCTTCCTACACTTCCGCAGAGGCGTATTACTTATGTGCCAGTGAAGTTGCCTAGCAAGTACGGCGTTCATTCTGAAGAGTACTTACCTGTAGTGGCAGGAATGTGAACTGTTTGGAAACACGTACTGAGGTAAGATTTTTCTTACTGTCGGGATATGTGGAGAGGGTTAAGACGATTACTTACGTATTTGTTGATATTAACTTCGACGGTCAACATGGACACGGAGCATTTGATTTGTATTATGGAATGTTGCCGTACGCAACCGATGATAAATAACCTGTGTACGACTTGCCCGCGCAAAACACAGTTCGAAAGACCGTACAGACCGCCATCTGTTTATTTATTTATTATTTTGCTAATAATTATTACATAACATATATTATATACAGAAAAAACTTTAGCTCGCCCCTGAAAGAGGAGAACTCGTGCTCAGGGGCGGATTCCTGAATTGAATAACGACGTTCAAGTTATACCGTACACGTTCTCAAGTTCAGATTGAACGCCTTGATTAATAGGCAACTTCTCTGACATAAAAGCTGAAACTAGCTTCAAATCGCTGACTCTCAACAGTGACGTCATGACACACTTCGAAATGATCACCCAGTATTTATACGCACTGAATTGGTTAACACTAAATCATTAAAAATTCCTAGTGCCGACATAAATAAAATTATGAAACAGATACTCAGGTTTGAATAACTTCAAGGAAATATTGTTCAGGAGCCAGGTATCGATCCCGGGACCCTTCGCTTAGCACACGAATGCTCTCCCGACTGAGCTACTCCGGGAACTATACTCGACACCGTTACAATTTTTTTTTTCCTTATATGCACTCAACTCAAATGGGCTGACAAGAAGCCAGAACCCATTCGTTATATACACTACCTACCAAAAAGTAATTGGGCACTGTTTTTGCCCCTTTAGAACCTCGTGGTACCACCTCTTGTTGCTATAACAGCAGCCACCCTGTCAGGCACGCTCTCCACTAGTTTGTGTAGGATATCCACTGGAATGCGTCGCCATTCCTCTTGCAACATGGCACTCAGTTGGACAATGGAAGTTGGCCCCATGTTTCGGCGGCTACTATGCAGTGGTATGCTGACAATAATGTTCACCGGTTGGACTGGCCTGCACAGAGTCCTGATCTCAATCCCATTGAGCACCTTTGGGACGAATTGGACTGGGGATTGAGGTCTCGGGAGATGCGTCCAACTTCCATTGTCCAACTGAGTGCCATGTTGCAAGAGGAATGGCGATGCATTCCAGTGGATAGCCAACACAAACTAGTGGAGAGCACACGCCTGACAGGGTGGCTGCTGTTATAGCAACAAGAGGTGGTACCACGAGATTCTAAAGGGACAAAAACAGTGCCCAATTACTTTTTGTTTGTTATTGGAGGTACGTTAACAGAAAGCCACAATTTAAGTCACACAGTATTTGTGTGCAATCAAAGTTGGGTTCTGGGGTCTTGTCAGCCCATTTGAGTTTGTTTGGATATAAGGGAAAAAATTGTGACGTTATCGTGTATACTTCCTGGGGTAGCTCAGTCGAGAGAGCATTCGTGCGCTAAGCGAAGGATCCCGGGATCGATACCCGGCCCCGGAACAATTCTTCCTCGATGTTATTCAATACAGTATCAGTTATACATGGTGAACCGTAAGTAATTTCATTAATTTCTGGGGGTTATTATTTTTTTTATATATTTCAAACAAAAAGGTTTAATACAATTTTTCTCGTTTTTGCTTCGTTTTCGAGATAAAAATTTTTTATATGAAATATTTAATTGCGTGTTGTAGGAAAGCCATTGATCTAATTCCCAATATGCTCAGCCAATTTAAGAGAGCAGTGTATTATGACAATAAGTGATTCAAAGAATTTTAGTCTTGTCCTTTAAATGTGTAGAAATTTGATCCGAAAACTTTTCGTTCTGCAATAGTTATTTAAGTTACAAGACCGTTATGTAGAAATTAACATGCGAACATAGAATTTAACTACATGAGCGACAGCGAAAACATTTTATATTAATTAATATTAACAAAAATTTAGTTAATTCTCTGCATTACTTTCGCTCTGTGACTTTAATTTCAGCAATGGTGTTGGATTCGGTTTCATCGTCGTTCCCCTGTGTTGAAGACTTGTCTGATATTTCACGGTTGAAGCGTCGCACTTTCTAGCCCATTGCTTCACTAAGTATTTCTTTCGGGATGTCCTTGCGTCACAGAATGCAAGACCGACATCTCCAAGGGGCGGCCATCCAGAAAGTCATTTAGCCAACAGACACTATCCCTTCTTACATACGTAGTAATATTAACCTACCCAAGGACTTTCACGTCCATGATAACACGCAGTTTCATCCGTATTTCTCGTCATCTCGAGATCCGTTGGCATGTTAGAATTGTGAAGCTCTACAACGTTAAGTCGAGAGAACGATTTTCTCCCTTCCTAATTTTCTCATACCTAATACAATTTGTTTGTTCTTTAAAGGGCAACGTTTTTCCGCATAATACTCAAGAAAAATTATCTAGGCCTGTAGTAATGTCACAAGAGGTCTGAGATTTATCTGGGAAATCTTAGACCTCGAGTGATATTTATTAGGACTATTTCGTGAATAAAATAAAAATGTAAATAATATATCCCTAAAATTCGATCACAAAATGTTAATAATTGTATATTAACGAATGCTTAACCTATTCAGACATTGTGAAGTTGAAATACTCGTAGATGAATATCGATTATTGCAATAAAGAAATTCGATGTTATTATTCAGTAATGCCAATTGCGAAAAGCGAAATACAGGTTTAACAATGTTAATTACATGTACGGCACTTTTCTCTTATTATTATAGCATAAATACATTTTCATTATCTGCTGAAATCATAATTTAATTTAACAGTAACAGTGGGAACAGCTATATACCAGTGCTTATGTATTCACAGTGAGACATGTTGCTACACAGTGAAGCCATCTCTCTACAGATAGGCCTAATTAAAACACGAATTTTATTACGCCATACGGAAGGCAGTTTGATCAAAGACCTTATTATTACTATGCAAGGTCTTTCGGTTTGATATGCGATGATGTTACATAAATTTGAACATCTGACTTCCTATTAATTGTTTAATTTCATTCACAAAATACAAATTTTATAGGCTACAATTTTATTATAGGTTAAGTTACCTGTTGAAGCAGGACCAATGTCAGCTGTGCCTTATTTCGACCGTTACTTACAATCAGTGATACACGAAAGCATTTTTTATAGCTTGACAAACGCATTCTCGCTGTAGTGTGTAACGGAACTAAAGCTGCATCTACACAGTTCAATATTCCAATTGCGTATGCGTGCAATCTGGGAAGAATATTGAAAGAATCAAGTTTAAAAGGTACGTTCAATTATGAAGCATTAAGATTTTGAGTCTATATGGTGCGCCGTTTTGAACGTCGTCTTCACTGCATAAATATATTAATTAATATTAAATATCAATCTTGCATTCATTGCTTTAAAGTTGAAAGAAAAGTTTAACCGTGTAGTTGCATCTTAATGTATTCATGATCATCAATTTACGGGGAAACAGTTGGCGACAAGGATTAAACAAAAGAACGACCATGCGATAAATTGATAGCGATAAATCTAGGTGCAAAAATTATCGCAAAGTCTGACTGTGATTGGTTGGAATTCAAAATTGCATTACACTTCATTGGTCGAAAATGGAATGACGTCATATAAACGAAATAGTCTATAGTAATGTCACAAGAGGTCTGAGATTTGCCGATGAATTTGGGAAATCTCAGAGCTCGAGTGATATTTATTACGACTATTTCGTGAATAAAATAAAAATGTAAATAATATATCCCCAAAAATCGCTCACAAAATGTTAATAATTGTATATTTATGAATACTTAACCTATTCAGACATTGTGAAGTCGAAATAGTTGAATAACGATTACTGCAATAAAGAAATTGAACTTTATTCAGTAGTGCCAATTGAGAAAAGCGAAATAAAGGTTTCAAAATTTTAATTACATGTACTGCGCTTTTCTCTTGTTATTATAACAAATACGTTTTCATTATCTGCTGAAATCATAATTTAATTTAAACATTTGAAGAGTCCATTGCAAGAATGATGGATGTCATTTGGAATACATTTTGCAGGAGAAGCAACTGAAAGTTTGAAATGCTTAACGCTCAAAGCTTAACTGTGATTTTCCGATGATTACTGGACAATGACTATCAGTGTTAATGCCATATAACTCTCTATGTACATTCTACAGACTGTAACAAAATTTTCTGTAACAGTATGTTAAAATTATCTTGTTTAGTTTGCATTTTCTCACGAACCATGACCAAATTTTATGGTGTAGGAGTTGGTACTATTTGATTGTGGTGTGATGCAATCCTTTATTAATAATTTGGCTGAAAACATATTTACCGTCAAATATTTGAAAAAAAAAAAACTAAAATTTTCACTGTACCAGAAACTTTTGTTACACTCTGTATATATCTTAAGCTATGCATTGACAATCTTGGTTCATTTTCGACAAGAAAGTGACATCCATCATTCTTGCAGTGGACTCTTCATTTTATAGTATAATTATAAATAACCTGATTAATACGAGTACATGAACAATTGTTATGAGGGAGTGTCTTTTCTTTAGATACAATGGGCATGGAATTAGAAGATGAAGATGTAGATGTGGAAGAAGGATTTTGTACTTTATTTAGTACAATGGATTCATGCTCATCTATTTACGTGAAAACAGTTGGCGATACTGACTAAACAAAAGAACAACCATGCGATCAATTGATAGTGATAAAACGAGCTGCAGAAATTATCGCGATGTGTAACTGTGATTGGTTGCAATTCAAAATTTCGTTATTCTTCATTAGCTGAAAGTGGAATGACGTCATATAAACGAAATAGTCACAAAAATTTATAACATTGCCCCTTAATGGAAGTTGCGCCGATGTCATCCGGATTGCATTCATTAGTTAGGGAACTTCATTTATTCATTCATGGCCCTGGTTATGCTTCTACTAAGACAATGATCAAATGGAATCGGCAAACTAAAGTTATTATGTTATAGAATCCCTTCTCATTTGTTTTCATATTTTAGGGGTTATGTAGTACAAATGAGCAATTTTCTGAAACTGCAGCATTCATCAAATGGAATGCTCAACCTATATTTATTATCGTCGCTTTACAAACAAAATACATAAAGTCAAAACTATTATTTCTGAGAGAAAGGCGTATAATGTACAGTACATAATGTATCAACTTAGAATTGGAAAATTAAATACACATAAAGAAAAACAATTTACTAAAAATAATATTTTGAGGATTCAATGTTGTCAAAAGCTTTCAAAAAATCTTTTTCTCAGAAGTAATATTTTTGACTTAATGTGTTTTGCTTCTAAGCCGACGTTATGTTGACGGATCCATCCTCATTAATTTTTTTAATATTTTAAGAGATTATTATTGCTACATTTCCTGAAAGTAATTGCTTAGACGATTCTCTTTATATGGAAAATTCCAACAAGAGCGATGGCATGCTAATTAACATACGAACAATATATTTTGACGCTTCTATATTTATTTACTGTACATCTTTGTACAAAGTGGGCCGTGTTAATAAAATTAATGTAGGTCTGTAATTGAATAGTTACCCCGAAAAGAGATCTAACCCACAAACGACAAATTGTTGAGGAAACGAAAAAAACATTTTATTCTTATTTGAAGGTTAATATCTTAAGCAAAGCATACATACTTGCAGCAGTCCATTCTATTTTACACACATTTGAGTCAAACTATAGGCAAAATAATATATTACTATTAAATATTAACAAATTAATGCAAAATTGAGTGGAAAATCGATCTATCCCTGAAGAATGGAAAAATGATCTAACCTACAACTAACTTAAAATCTATAATAAGAAGTGTAAAAGTCACAATCAATGATGATTCAGTTTCAAATGTTATATTGTCACTTTCACTCAGCTACTTTGAGAGCTTTTTTATGAAACATCCGTCCCATTGTCACTCAGTTACTCTAAGATTTTGGTAGAATTCACGAAATTGGGGAGGAATGAACTTGCACATATGCAACAAATCCACTTTCTTTGCTTTCTTTGCTTTCTTTATTGCCATATCTTCATTGTACAGTTGAGCTATAACTGTTGGGAGTGGAATTAGCTTATTACGTCGTTTGTGGGTTTCCAAGATCTCATAGGTTTGCCATGGTTGAAGAATATTATGGCTTGCTCGAGTTCTGAGTCTATTTGGCTTCTCTTCTGAAAACTGGATCCTAAAGCATGAAGTAATCTTAAATTTAGGATCTCTTCTAAGCATGCCAGCTATGAGTGACAGATCAAAAAATCTTCTGTGTCCATATAGTATGCGGGAAATCCCTGTCGCAGGGATAAAAACTATGTCCACTAACCAAGAACTTCTGATCAATGGTTGTAAAATATTTATTCCTAATGAGGTAATGATAGAGAGCTAAGCATCGCCAGTTATTATTCTGAGCGATGCAACGATCGTATGTTAGTTTGTAGAAGTTCTGGAATAACTGTTTCTTCATATCAGAAAGAATCTCTCCACACTGATTACGACAGCGGCATACAGTAACATAAAAAGTGTGATAATAATAATAATAATAATAATAATAATAATAATAATAATAATGATGATGATGATTACCTGTATTGTACAAAAATCAACATACAGCTTACGCTTCAAATAAGTGTGAAAGCAAAATATTTTTGTGAAATTAACACTATTTCCTCCCTCCTAGTTTTCAATAAATTTTCATATCGGAAATAATGTGTAGGCCTATTCGACAAAACATGTTTTTAAAAATGGTTTCACACGACGTAATATGTGTATGTTACGATGTTGTCTAAATATTTAATGAAATATTACCAATGGATCGGACTACAGATCTGAAAAGTAATAAAAACAGCTTGTAATAAAAATTGCGGTTACATCAGTGTTCCACTTACCGATTCTGATACACATTTTCCCGACACAAAATACTCTTTTCTACTCATATATGGCTTCCCAGCATTCCTTAAGGCTTTATTATTATCATCCTTCCATTCATGAATGTTTATTTTGCGCTTCCGGCCTTTATTTAATTGTTTTTCAGCACTAAAACTTACAGCTTGTTTCCCTACTTCTGCCATTTTAGAACAGATAGATCACTATTCGCCGGAATCCTAATATTGAAACAAAAAAACTAACCTTTGAAAGAGAAATTATGTCACTTTACGTCCGCTAGGCAATGGCATTTCTTTGATAGATCACTATTCCACTGAAAACTCAACTTTCGATTTTTTGTTGGTTAGATCTATTTTCGGGGTAAATATTCAATTACTGTATCAGAAGAACTTGAAAGATATTAAAGTGAAAGATTTTTGTGGTACGAAAGCTTAGCTAAATTCATTCATTCATTCATAGTATTCTTCCCAAGGGCAGGTCTTTCACTGCAAACCCAGCATTCTCCAATAATTCCTATTTTCCGCCTTCCTCATAGTCTCTGCATATGAGCCATATATCTTAATGTTGTCTGTCATTTGATATCTTCTTCTGCCCGAAATTTTCTTTCGTTCACAATTTCTTCCAGTGCATCCTTCAATAGGGAGTTTCTTCTTAGTCAGTAGTGACCCATTCAATTTCTTTCTCTCTTCCACATCAGTTTCAGCATTATTCTTTCTTCACTCACTCTTTCTAGCATTCTTTCTTTCTCATTTCTTATTCTGTCTGTCCATTTCACACGCTCCATTCTTCTCCATATTCACATTTCAAATGCAAATCAAGATTTCAGGTATAACTCCCTGTAAAGTTGATTTGAATAATTTCGAGGGAAAAATTGTTCCGGAGCCGGGTATCGAACCCGGGACCTTTGGTTTAACGTACCAACGCTCTTTCCGGAGCCGGGTATCGAACCCGGGACCTTTGGTTTAACGTACCAACGCTCTGGGTAGCTCAGTGGTAGAGCGTTGGTACGTTAAACCAAAGGTCCCGGGTTCGATACCCGGCTCCGGAACAATTTTTCCCTCGAAATTATTCACATTTCAAATGTTTCTAGTCGTTTGTCTTCACTTCGTCGTAATATCCATGTTTCCTTTCCATACTAAATTTGATTTTAATTTAATAAAAAGTTATTGTTATTGGTACACAAATTGGGAGTCCCGTGCCGTGGCGTCGTGTTCTAAGGCATCCTGCCTTGGACTCGCGTTACGGAATGCGCGCTGGTTCGAGTCCTCATGGGAGAAGAAATTTTCTCGTGAAATTTCGGCCAGTGTATGGGACCAATGCCCACCCAGCAACGTGATGCACTTCGGGAGCTACGATAGGTAGTAAATCCGGTTGCGAATGCCAGCTATAACGGCTAGGGGGATCATCGTGCTAACCACACGATACCTCCATTCTAGTTGGATGATCGTCCATCTCTGCTTCGACATGTGGGCGTGAGGCCAGCAGCCGGCTGGTCGGTCTAGGCCCTTCACGGGCTGTAGCGCCACGGATTATTATTATTATTATTATTATTATTATTATTATTATTATTATTATTATTGCACAAATTGGGACGAATAATCAATGCTGGGAGTATAAAGGCATAAATAGTTAATTTAACAGAGCTTAATTCTAAAGTACTTTACGATGGTATTAATTTTCCAATAAATGCAATTCTGGATTATCACATTACATATTTTTTTACAATTTCAAACAACTCATTGCCGTCATATTCATATGAGAATCGTTTCGACCATCTATAATTTACTCTATTCCTTCAGTTTAATTTGTTTTTGTCAACTTAGTTCTGAAACGTCCCGCCTCAAAACGGAGTTCGACAAACGGGAATCTTCCTTCTGTATGAAAACAGAATTTGTAATATTTTTAATGAGGAACTCTTCTTTTGGGACATATTTATTTATTTATTTATTTATTTATTTATTTATTTATTTATTTATTTATTATTTTGCTAATAATTGTAACATAAATTATAAAATATACAGAGAAACTTTAGCTCGCCCCTGAAAGAGTAGAATTCGTGCTCAGGGGCGGATTCCTGAATTGAAATTAATAATTATGCTATACAATTATAATTAATAATTATACAATACAATTTGCAATTATAGTATATAAATTTAAATTTACAATTTTTCAATTTTTATAAAATCCATACATAACTTTTTAAATTTAATACTAGAACTATTAGAATTGACAAGATTAGTATATTTAAATATAAATTTGTTATATATTCTTGGGCCTAAATTACTACTATGATTAAATACTGTAACAGTGTTGCATTTTGGTTCAAACAATCTTAAAGAATTCATACCTTTTGTTTCATATGAAATCCTATCCAATAATCCTATTTCTTGATATCGTACATATGGGCCTAGCTAATTAAAAACATTTCCATGCGTTTTGCATTATTCATTATTTCAACACTGTTTCATTTTACAAATATTATGCCTTATATCTATACTCTCCAGCTTTGAGATTCCCAGTAACGCACGGCGTGTGTAGCATTTCGCATTCTCGTGCTCATTATCGCTTGTAAATGACATTTAGTGTGGGTAGTGTAGGCATAGACTACATTCGTGCTGGATTCAAGAATCGCAGTCCAGCCTGTTGTTTGCCCGGGAGCTGTACTGCTGCGTTCTCTTGTTTCCGACCACAGCTCTCCGGCTGCGGTATGGAATGGACATGTATGGCGTTTGTCTTTTATTTTGAAGTTCTGAAGCCTGGTCTTTGTATCTCCAATTAGTGCTATTTTTGTTTGTGGTTAGAATTTCAGATGCTGCTACGCGCAAGATATAATATATGCATAACGTCACGTCAGGTTGTCCGTATTCATTTGTGAAAGTAATTTAGACCGAGCATTCCGGAAAATATCACTGACCAACATCTGACAAAAAAAAAAATCTCATTTGGCGTTCATTGTCTGGTGTGGAATTAAAAAAAAAAAGAAGTTAGTTATTAATTTATCAATGGTCATACGTTTATTTTTTTCCTCTTTTAAATTATTATTATTATTATTATTATTATTATTATTATTATTACTTACTTACTTACAAATGGCTTTTAAGGAACCCGGAGGTTCATTGCCGCCCTCACATAAGCCCGCCATTGATCCCTATCCTGTGCAAGATTAATTCACTCTCTATCATCATATCCCATCTCCCTCAAATCCATTTTAATATTATCCTCCCATCTACGTCTCGGCCTGCCCAAAGGTCTTCTTCCCTCCGGCCTCCCAACTAACACTATATGCATTTCTGGATTCGCCCATACGTGCTACATGCCCTGCCCATCTCAAACGTCTGGATTTAATGTTCCTAATTATGTCAGGTGAAGAATATAATACATGAAGTTCTGCGTTGTGTAACTTTCTCCATTCTCCTGTAACTTCATCCCTCTTAGCCCCAAATATTTTCCTAAGAACCTTATTCTCAAACACCCTTAATCTCTGTTCCTTTCTCAAAGTAAGAATCCAAGTTTCACAACCATACAGAACAACCGGTAATATAACTGTTTTATAAATTCTAACTTTCAGATTTATTGACAGCAGACTAGATGACAAAAGCTTCTCAACCGAACAATATCAGGCATTTCCCATATTTATTCTCCGTTTAATGTCCTCCCGAGTGTCATTTATATTTGTTACTGTTGCTCCAAGATATTTGAATTTTTATTACTACTACTATTATTATTATTATTATTATTATTATTATTATTATTATTATTATTATTATTATTATTAAGGGAGAGTCGGGTAGTATCGGATATCGGGTAATATCGGACAGTGAGTTTCTTTCATCTACCACACGATGATAGTACTTGATTGACATGGTTACGTTTCTTTGATGTCGCATAGAGAAACGTAACCATGTCATTCAGGTACTACCATATGGTGGCAGATGAAAGAAACGCACTGTCCGATATTACCCGATGTCCGATACTACCCGACTCTCCCCTATTTATTGTTACTATTATTATTATTATTATTACTATTATTACTATTATCATTATTACTACTATTATCATTATTATTTATTGTTACTATTATTATTATTAGTATTATTATTATTATTATTATTATTATTATTTATTGTTACTATTATTATTATTATTATTATTATTATTAACTTAAATGTGATTATTTTAATTGTCGAAATTTATTTTCCAGATACCATAAACTCTACTATCTGTTCTTATGTAAGATCCAAAGGTGATAATCAGGGAACGGATTTATATGGACTAAAAATATATGAAATATGTAAATATATATGTAGTTATTTTTACCAAAATATGGAATTAAATATGGATTTTTACCAAAATATGGAATTAAATATGGACTTAAAATTATAAAAAAATGACTATGTACGTTAAATATTGGTACATTTTAATCAAACTAAACAAAAAATATAATGGACGTACCTTATCTTCCAATGTAGTTTCAACAAAACACAATTTTTATTGTCTGTTACCATAACAATAGGTTACAAACATTTCTTTCAAGTGCTGAAAAGTGAATCTTCTTCTATTGTCTCTGAGGATAGATTTATACTGACTAAAAGAGCGTTCGACGTCACAAGAAGTAACTGGTACATAATTCAATTTCACAATGTCTGCTGGGGATAAGTCCAAGTTAATCTTCACTGTTGATTCACCACTCATCACAGCAACAACCTTTTGTAGTTCTTCATATCCAGGGTTTTTTGAAAGTACAGTGTCCACCTTAGCTCTTACTGCATCTGCAACTTTACCTCTACCACGATTCAGTTGTTCCACAGTACTATTTATAATTTCAAAACTTTCAGATAGTGAAAGGTGCCTATTTTGGAGACTTTTGAGCGTTTTTATGATGCATGAAAATGTATGCTGAATGTGAGCTAAGTCATTCTTCACACTTATGTCACAGGTAACTGTTTTCGCAGTATCAATTGAGACTGCATCTTCAGAGTCCAATGCAAGGAGAACATTGTTAATAGAGTCTATATGTTCGGCATAATATTCAACTGCTTCTAGCCATGTACCCCCTCTAGTTAAAATTGGCTTTGGTGGCAATGGAATTTCAGGGTACATTTCTTTCAACACGTTAACTCTACTGGGAGCTTTGAGAAATACTTTTTTCACTGATGAAATCAACAAATCTACTTTAGGGAAATTGTCTCTGACCACTTCTGCCACACGATGAAATGCATGCGCCACACAAGTAAAATGAGTCAATTTAGGATATACAACAGATAATGCTTGTCCAGCTTTGACCATATAAGGGGCAGCATCGCTAATAAAGAATAACACATTATCGTACATAATACCCTTTGGCCACAGGATACCCATAGCTTCGTTGAACAGTTTAACTATAGTTTTGTTATTGCACTTTTCTAGAACATCACAATGTAAAAGAATTCGTTCAGAATATTGTTCACTTAACAAACCGATAACTACATTACCAACAAGTCTACCTTCTTTGTCGGGAGTCTCATCAATGGAAACCCAAATTGAACTATCTTTAATTTCATCTCTTATCTTCTGTATTGTCTCATCGTAGATGGATGGAGCATACGTCTTCCTAAGTGTTGACTCATCCGGGATTGTATGTTGAGTATATTTTTCAAGGAATTCCCTGAAGACCTTATTCTTTAGTTTGCAGAGAGGAATATCAGCAGAGATGAGAGAACGGCACAGGTCGATGTTAAACTCAGATCTTACATTCGATGTTGTTGGTTGTGTTAAAAACAATTGTCTCTGCTTGGAATTTAGTTGTTTGTTGGCCTGATGTTTACTAGTTGTAATGTGTTGTTGCACCAGGAACTTTTGTGTAGATGATACTGCACACTGACACAAATTACAAAATAATATTTTATTGTCAGTTGATAAACCATCTTCTTTAAATTCTGAAATGTAACTTGTTAGTTTTGATTTTAAATTGACTGAATGACGTACTTTTGGCATATTTACCGTCTTTATAGTATGATTTACAAAACTGAACCTATGTGTACTCTGACTGGCATTTAACTGTTGAGCTGCACAACTGAAGTCTGTTAAAAATTTTAAATTAAATTAATACAGTTTTGTAACTTACTTTCCCATTGTTGATAGGACTGCTAATTTTCAAATAACTCTGATGTTAAAGGGATTACTGAACATGTGTTTAAATCTCTATTGTTGAAATGTATTTTTAAAAGTTAATGGAATTTTGTTTTGTTTTATTGTTAAACCTAATATAATATGGACTGTTTTATATGAAATATGGAAAATATATGGAAATTAACGAAAATATGTACTAAACTCTAAAATATGGAAAAATATGGAAAATAAAAGTAGGATTTTTCAACCCTACACATTGTGAAACATAAAGATAATGCAAAATATAAATTATATTAGCTTTATAAGTAAATATGTATTTACATATAAATCCTTTCCCTGGTGATAATATAATCTGTAACTCTTTTTTAAACAGTGTTGGCTTTCGTGTCCTGAGAAAGGTATGGGAGCTCACAAACTTTTCTATAATACAATTCTAAATCTCTTTCTCCAGATTCATTAAAAATGGCAACATGCACAGCAGTGAATTCGATCCATTCATTGTACAGTCTTGGATTTTACTGAAAATAATGATTCTTTAAACTGTAAATATTTGTTATTAATACCATTATTAGTTTTAATTTATCATTATTATTCTGTTATTGTTTCAACCTGCACCAAAATAAAACTGGTAATAGATCATGAAGAGAGATTTTAAAAATATAAATGAATCGGTGGTTTCATAAAGGGCATGAGTCACTGAAACAATATTTTTCAGGAAAGATAAAAAACATTGTTACGCGATAGAGGAGGACATTAAAATTTTGAAAAAAATTATGTGTAATACCATAATGTAGATAAATATTCAGAATATATTAATGACTAGTTATTGTGCATGAATACTCTGAAAATAATTTGTATTTTTCTATGACTTGTGCCCTTTGTGCAATTAACTGGCTTATTCTACATTCGTACATGTACAAATCATATACTAAACTGTAAAATATGTGTACTTTAATTTACATATATCAAATTCAACACAATAGTAATATACGTTACAAGAGCGGTATGTTGACGTTTTCATGTTCGAGGAAAAGATTGAAAAAGCGAAACGTAGTTGAGCTTTTTTAATTTCCGAGAACATGAAAACAAACATACCGCTCGTTATCGTACATTATTTTGTGCGAAGATTGCAATGAAATCTCCATGTTGGTTTCTGTTTAATGATGGCAACTTCGGAAAACAAAAATATCTTTCTTCAACATTGTTGCTATAAAATGTTTTCTGTGTTTACTATACTCCAGCAGGCCGTGATATACGTCTGTCTTTTTCCCCCCAGTCTATAAATGCGAACTTAAAACAAACGGTAAGGTTATGTAATGATTTATTTTTCATTTTAATATTTTAACAATATTATTTATATAACATATTGCAGTAATAACATCGGCATCTGGAATCTTGTTGATTTTTTCACGGCTTCCTTAATGTTACTTGTATCAGGAATGCAATAAGTTTCGTGGAGTAGTAGACTTTACTTAATTTTTGCAAATATTTAAAAACAATAATTAACAGTGCAATTTAGGTGAAATTGCAGTGGTAAGTTTCCAATTTATAATTATTACTATGTTAAACGTCTCTAAAAATAATATGTTAAAAACCTAAAGCAGTAAAATGAATGTCGCGCTTAAGCGGTAAGAAGAGGGAAATTGTTATGTGTGTTACGTTGGGAATACTGAATGTGGTATTTCACACTTACCGCGTATTGGTTCTGTGCGGAAAACAAGCAAATACGCACGATCTCGCACAAACTAACATGTAAACTCTGTTTTTAATCAGCTTCATCCTAGTTATCCACAGAAACTTCTCGTCTGTTGGCTTCTTCCCCACGGGTTGGCCATGCTATCAACTCAGTATAAAAGGGAAATTGTTCTGTTGGTATGTACTGAAGGGTTTTCTTTATGTCGTTCATTTTTTCCACGTTAAGAGGAATCTTTCCTTGATAGGCTCTTGCAGGACCTGGTAGAGATGTAGTACTCCAACAATCTCTTGCAAGTGCGAAAGAATGTTCAGTTGATCCATCAATAAATTCTCTTGTTTTTACTTCACCACGATGTTCATTGGAGTACGTAAACATCGTAAACACTGATGGTTGAAAGCTTACTTTTTGATCTCGTGGAATCTTTTTCCCTAGACTTTCACTGGAGAGACAGGTTTTTTTTTTAAATAGGTAGGCCACCAGGCTGTGAAATTTAGAATTTCATCTGTTTCCACATGTTTTATGACGTTAAAACTGTTGACAGCAGAATGGGCATGAGTCATGACTCATGCCCTTTGAACAGTCAACGAGAATTTAATATGGCTTTGAGTTAATGGGACCCATGCCCATTCTACACCCAACAATGTATCGACGTTCAAGACGAACAACGTTCACAACTACTTTGTAAAAAAAGTTGACTCATGCCCTTTATGAAATCACCGATTCAAATAAGTTTTTTCTCTTAAGCTCACCGTTTTAGAGGAAATCGTTATGTCTCTATGTAACATTTGGCAACATCACGGCTACTACAATAACTCTACCAAGCGCGGCCTGCACTCCTTACCTTCCCCTCCCTCTCTGCTGTACTCAGCCGGTGACGCGCGACAGTTCGCTGTGTTGTAAGATTTATTTTAACGATTTTTCGCAATTATTCAATTTAAATTCATGGCTAAACGGTTTGATATGCAAAAATGATTCAAGACATTAACTGTTCAGATTATGTTTACCTATCTGCTTGTATAGCAATCAGCCATTTCTCTCGGGCCATTACCCCAATACAGCGCTGCAAACATTGGGCAAAGACTATTTTTTCTTCCTGCTTAACGGTGCTTCGTCGAAAGAAAAGTGTAATAAAATTTTGTTACTCTTAGTATGTAGAATTACCTCTTAAGTTTTGGTGCCTCGGTCCCTTCTATTCTGTAGGATATATATTTTTTATTTCACCAATTAAATGTATAGATTTAGTTTCGCATATGTTTTTGTGTAAAATTTGTCATTATTAACATTTTAATCATTGTTATTGTTGTATTAGTATTGAATCCATTGTGCTAGCTTATTATTGGCTAACCGCTGTTAATTATCATATTAATATTACTAGTAATATATTATATTAATAATTACAGTGCATCAGTTATTCATAGATTTCAAAAAGGCATATAACTCGGTTAAGAGAGAAGTTTTATATTATATTCTTATTGAATTTGGTATTCCCAAGCAACTAGTTCGATTAAATAAAATGAGTCTCAGTGAAACGTACAGCAGAGTTCGTATAGGTCAGTTTCTGTCAGATGCTTTTCCAATTCACTGTGGGCTGAAACAAGAAGATGCACTATCACCTTTACTTTTTAACTTTGCTCTAGAGTATGCCATTAGGAAAGTCCAGGATAACAGAGAGGGCTTGGAATTGAACGGGTTACATCAGCTGCTTGTCTATGCGAATGACGTGAATATGTTAGGAGAAAATCCACAAACAATTAGGGAAAACACGGGAATTTTACTTGAAGCAAGTAAAGAGATAGGTTTGGAAGTAAATCCCGAAAAGACAAAGTATATGATTATGTCTCGTGACCAGAATATTGTACGAAATGGAAATATAAAAATTGGAAATTTATCTTTTGAAGAGGTTGAGAAGTTCAAATATCTTGGAGCAACAGTAACAAATATAAATGATATTCGGGAGGAAATTAAACAGAGAATAAATATGGGAAATGCGTGTTATTATTCGGTTGAGAAGCTTTTATCATCTAGTCTGCTGTCAAAAAATCTGAAAGTTAGAATTTATAAAACAGGTATATTACCGGTTGTTCTTTATGGTTGTGAAACTTGGACTCTCACTTTGAGAGAGGAACAGAGATTAAGGGTGTTTGAGAATAAGGTGCTTAGGAAAATATTTGGGGCAAAGTGGGATGAAGTTACAGGAGAATGGAGAAAGTTACACAGCACAGAGCTGCACGTATTGTATTCTTTACCTGATATAATTAAGAACATTAAATCCAGACGTTTGAGATGGGCAGCGCATGTAGCACGTATGAGCGAATCCAAAAATGCATATAGAGTGTTACTTGGGAGGCCGGAGGGAAAAAAACCTTTGTGAAGGCCGAGACGTAGATGGGAGGATAATATTAAAATGGATTTGAGGGAGGTGGGATATGTTGATAGAGAATGGATTAATCTTGCTCAGGATAGGGACCAATGGCGGGCTTATGTGAGGGCGGCAATGAACCTCCGGGTTCCTTAAAAGCCAGTAAGTAAGTAAGTAATATTAATAATGAGTAAATAAAATAATAGTCAGCGCTCTATGCTAGTAATCTAAGCGTCATGCCTTTGTCTGGCGCAGGGATGTCAAAAAGTCTGAACTGCGTGCGCTCAATATTTATACAGCTTCCAATGTATGTCTCTTCACCTGGGTCTTCCTATTTCTCAGTTCTTTTCAGAACTGTTTCTAATTCGTTTTCTGTTATTACATAATTTTCCTAACTTTCTGTTGTCCAATTTTGTTGGTCAAAATTATGATCATTCCGAATATTTTTATAATAATTGGAAAATGTACCCCACAAAAACTTTTTTTTTTTTTTTTTTTTCCATATCTCTGGATGGTTTTCAACACCTCTCAAATCATAGGTATTCATTCACTGCTTAGAGTACTTTCTACTCCTCAGTAGGCTGCGAGTTTCAAAGCAGTACTCACGTTTCACGAGCTTCATGCGGTGGTTAATAACCCCGGCACGTTCTTATAGCCGTTTCTTGTCATTGTGTTAGTGATGGCTGTAAGAGGTGATTATACAGGCTTATACCGAGTTTTTTCTACTTAAGGTTTAACTTTTGAAAATCTCTTAATGAGCACTATTCAAAAATTATATATATATATATATATATATATATATATATATATATATATATATTGGGTATGGTGTTCCATTTAAAATAAGAGAGTTGGAGTTACTTCCGGTTAAACCGGAAGTAGAAAAAACTCGGTAATACCATTATTTAGTTCTTAGCATATGGTTATCCTCACATACCAAGTTTCACATCACTGAACCGTATGCTTCGAAAGTTATTTACGTGGTGCTTTTATTATTTTAATTTTCGATAGGCCCTACACTTTTCTGTTTCCTTGACATAGTAACGCTGAATTTGTACAGAAGTATCAAGTGTGGGTAATTTTTGAAAAGCTCTTAATGAGTACTATTCAAAATAATATAATATATTGTGTGTTCCATTTAAAATAAGAGAGTTGGAGTTACTTCCGGTTAAACTGGAAGTATAAAAAACTCGGTAATACCATTATTGAGTTTTTTATTGGGTTATTTTACGACGCTGGATCAACATCTAGGTTATTTAGCGCCTGAATGATATGAAGGTGCTAATGCCGGTGAAATGAGTCCGGGGTCCAGCACCGAAAGTTACCCAGCATTTGCTCGTATTGGGTTGAGGGAAAACCCCGGAAAAAACCTCAACCAGGTAACTTGTCCCAGCCGGGATTCGAACCCGGGCCACCTGGTTTTGCAGCCAGACGCGCTGACCGTTACTCCACAGGTGTGGACTATTGAGTTCTTAGTATAGGATTATCCTCACATACCAAGTTTCATGTCACTGAACCACATGCTTCAAAAGTTATTTAGGTGTGCAGGACTTTTAACTAACCCTGTATAAACTCTGGTATACGTATCGGGGCATGATTGAAACAAATGAAATAAGCTAGATTTGCTTCATGTTTCCGCATTAAAGAAGGAAATAGTAATATGCGTTACAAGAGCGGTATGTTTAAGTTTTCATGTTAGAGGAAAAGTTTGAAAAGGCGAAACGTAGTTGAGCTTTTTTAATTTCCGAGAATTGAAAGAAAACATAGACCTACCGACCGCTCGTGTATCTTACATTATTTTGTGCGAAGATCGTTTATTACATACCTGAAAGAGGAATTTCTAATTAGTTGCAATGAAATCTCCATCTTGGTTTCTGTTCAATGACAGCAAATTTGCAAAACAAAAATATCTACCTTCAACATTGTTGCTTTAAAATGTTTTCTGTGTTTACTATACTCCAGCAGGCCGTGGTATACGTCTGTCTTTTTTTTTCCCCCAGTCTATGATGAGTCTGGAATCTTGTTGATTTTTTCACGGCTTCCTTAATGTTACTTGCATCACGAATGCAGTAACTTTAGTGGAGTTGTAGAGTTTACTTATTTTTTGCAAATATTTAAAGACAATAATTAACAGTGCAATTTAGGTGAAATTGCAGTGGTAAGTTTCCAATTTATAATTATTACTATATTGAACGTCTCTAAAAATAATATGTTAAAGGCCTAAAGCAGTAAAATCAATATGTCACTTAAGCGGTAAGAAGAGGGAAATTGTTGTGTGTGTTAGGTTGGGAATACTGAATGTGGAATTTTAGACTTTCCGCGGATTGGTTTTGTGCGGAAACCAAGCAAATACGAACGATCTCGCACAAACAAAATTATCTTGAGTGAAGTGCAACAAACTGGCATGCTCATAACACAGGAGAGATCTGCATTGCATGTGCAAAATCAGGATGTTCTTATCCTGCAAGCCTCAAAATAACACTAAGATTATTTCCAAATTATGCAATATTATTAGAAACATCTCTCTTCTAGTGTATTTAATTTGTAAGCAAACTGTATTTTTATAAATTTTCATTATGTGAAATATTATCTACTGCAAATTTTAGTTTCTTGTAAACAAATTTCTTGTAAGACATTTTTAATGTTACTGTTTAACATTCTTTGTCTTTGGCAACCTCACCGAGTTGAGGAAGATTGAATTATTAATATTATATATCCCAACTGTTTGTTGCAAATTTTCAAAACTAATGTGTGAAAAGTAATTGTGTTATCAGCAATCTCTATGTTTTAAATTTAAAAATAATTATTAATTAATTTTATGATTGATCAGTTATCAGCAATTTTCATGCTCTGACATTTCAGTTATAGTTATTAAGTTCAGAAATTCTGTAATTTTGTAATTTTATAAGATTAATTTGTCTTTTCAACTTCAAATTTATTTTTTCATAATCCAAAAGTCCTTGCATAACATATCTAGCTATAAAGAATATAATACAAAATAAAATTCATTGTACACAACAGGGTGAATCACGAGGATTTACCGTCCCTTACGGAGCTTATTTCCGAAGACATTCTGAGCAAAAAATGTCATATAAACATGTGTACTATTCTCAATATTTTCAGAGTTACACTAATTTGAAGTTGTTAGTGAAGTACTTTTCTCTTTAGGTATCAGTTGTTTTGTTTTTCAATTTTTAACTAATAATGACATCATTCTTACTCACTTATCACAAAAATTGTTACAAATCATACGAGTTTAAGAACTTGATTCTTTACAGTTTAATTATGCATCCTAATGTACAGACTTAAAGAATTTACAAGTGTGGCGTGATTTGTAACAATAGTGATAAATGCGTAAGAAAATGTATTTTTGTAGTTAAAAATCGAAAAATATTTCTGTTTGAAGAAACTATGGAATTCACAACACATTTATAGCTTCAGGTTATTATTTAATTAAAGAAATGATACTCCTGAATAGTTCATTCTTTATGTGTAATATTCTTTTATCCTTAAAACTCAAGAATAATGGTATTTTACAAACAACTTCAAATGAGTGTAATTCTGAAAATATTGAGATTAGGACAAATGTTTATATGATATTTTTTGCTCAGAATGTCTTCGGAAAAAAGCTGCGTAAGTGACGGTAAATCCTCATGAATCAACCTGTATGTGGGGCGATTAGTAATCCCAGGTATAAAACCAAAGCTATCAAAAAAGGAGATGCAATCCAGGGTTAATCACCTTTAATAAGTTTCTCTCGCCTCCATAATCATGTTTTTTATTTGTTAATCTCAATTTTTTTCACCGCGAATCTTAAAATAGTATGACGATAATCGAACCATTCCTCTCTTGGTCAGAAGAAATGAATTGAGTATGACTGGTTCCTATCTCCTAGTTAGATGATATGAGTGTGCCGCGGAATTTTAAATTACACTTTCAGTGTGTCACATGTTGAAAAAGGTTGAAAAACGCTGGCCTAATTTCTAATGGGTAGTCCAGTGACAATAAAACTACAACACCTTGAAAGGTAAAGAAGTGAAGGTGAAGAAGGAAATAAAGAAGAAAGAAAGAAAGGAAAGAAAAAAGAAAAAGGGAAGAAAGAAAGAAAAAGGAAAGAAACAAAAAGAGAAGAAAGAAAAAGGAAAGAAACAAAAAGAGAAGAAAGGAAAAGGAAAGAAAGAAAAATAAAGGAAGGAAAAGGAAAGAAAGAAAGAGAAAGAAAGGAAAAGGAAAGAAACAAAAAGAGAAGAAAGAAAGAAAAAGGAAAGAAAAAAGGGAAGAAAGAAAGAAAAAGGAAAGAAAGAAAGGAAAAGGAAAGAAAGCAAAAGGAAAGAAAGAAAGGAAAAGGAAAGAAACAAAAAAGAGTAGAAAGAAAAGGAAAGATACAGAAAGAGAAGAAAGAAAAAGGAAAAAAAGACAAAGGCAAGAAAGAAACAGAGAAGAATGAAAGGAAAAGGAAAGAAACAAAAAAGAAGAAAGAAAAAAGGGAAGAAAGAAAGAAAAAAGAAAGAAACAAAAAGAGAAGAAAGGAAAAGGAAAGAAAGCAAAAGGAAAGAAAGAAAGGAAAAGGAAAGAAACAAAAAAGAAGAAAGAAAAAGGAAAGAAAGGAAAAGGAAAGATACAGAAAGAGAAGAAAGAAAAAGGAAAGAAAGACAAAGGCAAGAAAGAAAAAGAGAAGAAAGAAAGGAAAAGGAAAGAAACAAAAAAGAAGAAAGAAAAAGGAAAAAAAGGGAAGAAAAAAGTAAAGAAAAAGAAAAGAAGGGAAAAGGAAATGAACAAAAAGAGAAGAAAGAAAAAAGGAAAGAAAGGAAAAGGAAAGAAACAAAAAGATAAGAAAGAAAGTAAAAGGAAAGAAACAAAGAGAAAAGAAAGAAATAGGAAAGAAAGAAAGTAAAAGGAAAGAAACAAAAACATAAGACAGAAATAGGAAAGAAAGAAAGTAAAAGGAAAGAAACAAAGAGAAAAGAAAGAAATAGGAAAGAAAGAAAGTAAAAGGAAAGAAACAAAAAGAGAAGAAAGAAAAAAGGAAAGAAAGGAAGAGGAAAGAAACAAAAAGATAAAGAAATAGGAAAGAAAGAAAGTAAAAGGAAAGAAACAAAAAGATAAGAAAGAAATAGGAAAGAAAGAAAGTAAAAGGAAAGAAACAAAAAGATAAGAAAGAAATAGGAAAGAAAGAAAGTAAAAGGAAAGAAACAAAAAGATAAGAAAGAAATAGGAAAGAAAGAAAGTAAAAGGAAAGAAACAAAAAGAGAAGAAAGAAAAAAGGAAAGGAAGAGGAAAGAAACAAAAAGATAAGAAAGAAATAGGAAAGAAAGAAAGTAAAAGGAAAGAAACAAAAAGAGAAGAAAGAAAAAAGGAAAGAAAGGAAGAGGAAAGAAACAAAAAGATAAGAAAGAAATAGGAAAGAAAGTAAAAGGAAAGAAACAAAGAGAAAAGAAAGAAATAGGAAAGAAAGTAAAAGGAAAGAAACAAAATGAGAAGAAAGAAAAAAGGAAAGAAAGGAAGAGGAAAGAAACAAAAAGATAAGAAAGAAATAGGAAAGAAAGAAAGTAAAAGGAAAGAAACAAAAAGATAAGAAAGAAATAGGAAAGAAAGAAAGTAAAAGGAAAGAAACAAAAAGATAAGAAAGAAATAGGAAAGAAAGAAAGTAAAAGGAAAGAAACAAAAAGATAAGAAAGAAATAGGAAAGAAAGAAAGCAAAAGAGAAGAAATAAGAAAGAAAAGAAAGGAAGAGGAAAGAAACAAAAAGATAAGAAAGAAATAGGAAAGAAAGTAAAAGGAAAGAAACAAAGAGAAAAGAAAGAAATAGGAAAGAAAGTAAAAGGAAAGAAACAAAGAGAAAAGAAAGAAACAGGAAAGAAAGTAAAAGGAAAGAAACAAAGAGAAAAGAAAGAAATAGGAAAGAAAGTAAAAGGAAAGAAACAAAAAGATAAGAAAGAAATAGGAAAGAAACAAAAAGATAAGAAAGAAATAGGAAAGAAAGAAAGTAAAAGGAAAGAAACAAAGAGAAAAGAAAGTAAAAGGAAAGAAACAAAGAGAAAAAAGTAAAAGGAAAGAAACAAAGAGAAGAAAGAAAAAGGAAAGAAAGTAAAATGGAAGAAAGAAAGTAAAAGGAAAGAAAGAAAAGGAGAAGAAAGAAAAAGGGAAGAAAGTAAAAGAGAGAAAAGAAAAAGAAAATAATTAAAAAGGAAGATACAAAAAGAGAAGAAAGAAAAAGTAAAGAAAGGAAAAGGAAAGAAACAAACTCATTTCCAAACAATGAGATTTTCAACTGTAGTGTGATACGCAATTCATTTTAATTTTTTTTTTTTCTGTCCTCTTTGAAGGACCACAAAGGCAGACCTCGAGGACCACAGTTGGTCCGCGGACCATAGTTTGAGAAACGCTGTCCTAGGCTATTATCCAGTGACAAAGGAAAAATTCTCTCTGCTGTTCGAGATCGATTCCATGTACTTGCAATTGATACTCACTTTCGCTGAACACAGTTCAGCACTTCATACTGTTTAAAAAATAAGTGCTTCAGCCTATCTGCTTGATGATTTACGAAGTTTATTCACGCCCTAGTCCTTACAGTCTTTTCCAAAACGTTTTATTCATTCCAGCATTTTTAATAGCATGATGAAAATTCATACCTGTGAGCGTTGCATATGCATGACTACATCGTAATTCAATATTCAAATTTCTGAATATGTGCAGCAGAGGTCATTGAGCTGTTTGGCGTGTGTGGGAATCGGCTCTTTCAACTTTCGTGAGAAAGTTTTAAAAATGTCAGCTTACAGTTTTCTCACCATCAAAACTGTCACTTAGAATCAATAAAAACACTCAAACTTGAGACCGAAACAATCATAATAGGCGCGGGATGTTTTACCAGAAAACTAAAAAGCTGTGTTAACAATTGAATAATCAGTGGTACGCTGGGTTGCAAAATAAATGCCGATACGAAATTATGTTTGTGCGAGATCGTGCGTATTTGCTTGTTTTCCGCACAGAACCAATACGCGGTAAGTGTGAAATACCACATTCAGTATTCCCAACGTAACACACATAACAATTTCCCTCTTCTTACCGCTTAAGCGCGACATTCATTTTACTGCTTTAGGCTTTTAACATATTATTTTTAGAGACGTTTAATGTAGTAATAATTATAAATTGGAAACTTACCACTGCAGTTTCACCTAAATTGCACTGTTAATTATTGTTTTTAAATATTTGCAAAAATTAAGTAAAGTCTACTACTCCACGAAGCAAGTAACATTAAGGAAGCCGTGAAAAAGTCAACAAGACTCCAGATGCCGATGTTATTACTGCAATATGTTATATAAATAATATTGTTAAAATATTAAAATGAAAAATAAATCATTACATAACCTTACCGTTTGTTTTAAGTTCGCATTTATAGACTGGGTGAAAAAAAAAGACAGACGTATATCACGGCCTGCTGAAGTATAGATATTTTTGTTTTCTAAAGTTGTCATTAAACGGAAACCAAGATGGAGATTTCATTGCAACTAATTAGAAATTCGTCTTTCAGGTATGTAATAAACGATCTTCGCACAAAATAATGTACGATACACGAGCGGTATGTTTGTTTTCATGTTCTCGGAAATTAAAAAAGCTCAACTACGTTTCGCTTTTTCAATCTTTTCCTCGAACATGATAACGTCAACATACCGCTCTTGTAACGTATATTACTATTGTGCGAGATCGTGCGTATTTGCTTGGTTTCCGCACAAAACCAATCCGCGGTAAGTCTAAAATTCCACATTCAGTATTCCCAACCTAACACACACAACAATTTCCGTCTTCTTACCGCTTAAGTGACATATTGATTTTACTGCTTTAGGCTTTTAACATATTATTTTTAGAGACGTTCAATATAGTAATAATTATAAATTGGAAACTTACCACTGCAATTTCACCTAAATTGCACTGTTAATTATTGTTTTTAAATATTTGCAAAAATTAAGTAAACTCTAAATCATTACATAACCTTACCGTTCGTTTTAAGTTCGCATTTATAGACTGGGGGAAAAAAAAGACAGACGTATATCACGGCCTGCTGGAGTATAGTAAACACAGAAAACATTTTAAAGCAACAATGTTGAAGATAGATATTTTTGTTTTGCAAATTTGCCCTTATTGAACAGAAACCAAGATGGAGATTTCATTGCAACTAATTAGAAATTCCTCTTTCAGGTATGTAATAAACGATCTTCGCACAAAATAATGTACGATACACGAGTGGTATGTTTTCTTTCAATTCTCGGAAATTAAAAAAGCTCAACTACGTTTCGCTTTTTCAAACCTTTCCTCGAACATGAAAACTTCAACATACCGCTCTTGTAACGCATATTACCATTTTCGAGGACTAGCAAACATGACGCGGTGGAAAGCTATTTTCCTGAGATTAGTTTTATAAAAACATGTAAAAATACGACTTTTATAACATGTTCACCTTATTATTTAATATGAATTGATTTTGAATTGTATATATACTTTTATTTTACAACATTAATAAGAATACTACAGGAAAATAGTGAAACTGCCGTTTATATGGTACACAGCCTCCCTTATGGATGCTGTCATTGTTGCAATCGATATATACGACCAAATATCTTACTGTAACAATACCGGACAGCTGTATACTAGCAGCATTGGCGTGAGTGCGAAATATCGCGGACCTGACATCTAGCGGAGCGGGGTGGAATTATGTCCACATATACAATCCCGCTAGCGGGATTCAGACTATTGTTTAAAACGTGAGTTACTAATGCGGAATAATATATGAAACACTTAAGAAACGTTGAATAGTATTTAATGTAAAATTATTACCTTAATCAGAGCTGCATATTATGAGAATATTGCACACTTCATATTACTTTCGTAATTAATTGTTACATATTTTTTCTTTGCTTTATTGAGACAAAATCAGTTCTGACATTAGGAATGAATTTATAATAATGCTCTATATACCTATTGCTGACAACTGAAAAAATAAAAATGGTAGTATTCTGATGCTTGTAATAATTTAAAGGCATGTAGACAACAATAAAACTTAATTTGCTAAAACCTTAAAATTTCCAACATATTTTAACTTCTATTCATTTATTAGGTCTAAATAAAAAAGCTAATTTTTATTTTTCTATCAACACAGAGACAAAGGCATTAGGCCTAATAACAAATTTTGTTGACTCACGATTTATGAACTGTCGGAAATCGAAAGTACGATTTGGAGTAATTTGTATACTGTAATTGTCACAATTATAAACAGCACACACACACCCTGACATTTTAAGGGGAGAGGATGGTATTTTTTTAACTTTTTTCCTATTTGGTGTAAAATATTAATTTTTGTATGTAGAGAGCTCATACCTGTGGCAACTCAACCAAATAAAAATATTTTGAAAAAAAAATTTTAGGGGCCCAAATTTGAAAAAAAATATACCCAATGCAGGATTGTACTAAAACCGATATATCTAAACCGTTTTTAAAGATAGATTCAAACAGTTTTTGCAATTTATTTGCAAAAGTATGTTCTACAAACTGTCTGTAACAGAATTTTGATATTAGTCCCTACGTTTGTAAAATAAACAATTAAAATTTAGTAACAATTTTCTGATTTCCTTTCTTGCAAACAAACGGACGTATTTTTAAAACGAAATCAATTAACAAAATTCTGTTACAGAGAAAAGTTTCCTAATAGTCTAAAGAATGTGTGTTCTAAATTTCATTAATTAATAATTCAGAAATTATATTAATTTTGTCTGGCAATGTAGCAAAAAAAATGAAGTTACTGGAAACCGATAAAAGCGGGCGTGTGATTTAAAAATCCATAGCGCAGGAAGTTTAAAAATGACGTCTCAACATCCGATAAGGGCACAAATACCCACAAAATATTATGCAATGCATTCCACACATATCAAGGCGTATTTTCAAGAAAAAAAATTTTTTTTTGAAAATTTAATTTACCGGAAACAACAATAAAAGTGGGCGAGTGATTTAAAAATCCATAATGCAGTAAGTTTAAAAATGGCGATCCACACATATCACAGAGTATTTTAAAGAATATATATATTTTTTTAATTTAGTCATTTTTCATCAAAAATACCATCCTCTCCCCTTAACACAGCACTAATTAATAAAACATTAACTAGCCCAGCAACAATATACATTGTAATTGATTACAGCTTGTTTCGCGAGTATCTCCACACCGGCCGCCTAGGTAGCAGCACGAGCGTCGTTCGCACGCAAAACTGCTAGCTGTCCGGTATTATTATAGTAAGGTATTTGATACATATACAGTCGCCATCTAGTTCACAACAATAGAACCAGTCTCAACAATAATACACAGGCCTTCGGATTTCATCCAGAAGATTAACTCGCGATATGACCAAAGACGTTAAAGCTAGTATAAATTCCTTCTGCTCTCTTTTATTACTACTCCTGCTTGAACTTCTTACAACTTCTCCTTCCTCACTCTTTTTCTTTCTCTTATTCCTTGTCCTTCTCCACATGTTTTCTTCTCCTCCCCTTCTCCTGTTCTTTGCTTCCTCTTTCTTCTTTCTGGATAATATGAAGCTGCTGTATCGTCTGTTCTGGGGAATTTCACAATTCGATGTCGCTTAAAAGATATATTCACGAGTATGTATAGGTCTATATAATATGGGAATTATGTTGTTGTTAGTCGATACTCACGTTTTTTCATGATTATTGATGCGTTTTTCTGTAGCCACCAGTAGCAGATGGTGGGTTTGAAAGTTGAGGAGGCCAAGACGCGAATGATGAGAATATAAAAATATACGGCCTGTGACGTACCCCATTTTAAGAAATTAAAATTAGGTTTTCCAATGTATGTTTTAGGATTTTAAATCTTATGTTTAGATAAACAACATACTGTTAATATATTATAATGGCTTGGTAAAGATTGCCTCTCTTTAGGACACTAAGTCCTAACCTACGAATTAGGTCTTTTTAGGTCATACTGAATTTAAGAATATTACTCTTTGCTACATAAAACGAATAAGAAAAGCAATATTTCGAGAGTAACGAGATTGCAACAAAATTGATTCGAACCTAAAAATCCGGGGCTTGCTCATTACTATTACATAGTCTAATTTTACAGCAAATTAACTCGACGTTCCTCTTTCTTCGCAAACCGATCAAATAAGTCACAACATACTGAATAACTGCTGCTAGAAGAAGCTAGAGACAAATCTGCATTTGTTTCTAAACTCTCGATATATTTAAAATAATGTATAAGTAAATACATCTCGTAACACAAAAGAATAAAATAACAAGAACACCCGCAAACAAGAGAAAATCCAACAACGTGAATGAAAACTTTTACGCAGGGAGAGAAAACGTGACTCAATTCTCTAAAACCAATAAGAGAGAGAGAGAGAGAGCTTCCCAATACAGCCGAAACCAGCCGTGACTATAAGCAGTACAGTTGTCAGCTATGGGTAGGACGTCTCCAAATTGGCTCCCCTCGCGCGTTCTAGTCAAGTTTAAACACTCTTCTAACCAGCTATCTTATTGGTTGAACTGCTGTTGTCATGGTTACCGGGGAGTAGCGTCATGTAGCCGACTCCTCTCTCCCGCTTTCGCATAGACACAGCAGGCTGCTAGATGTCGACTATAGGGGAGAGTCGGGTAGTATCGGACATCGGGTAATATCGGACAGTGAGTTTCTTTCATCTACCACACGATGATAGTACCTGATTGACATGGTTACGTCTCTGTTATGTCGCATGGAGAAACGTAACCATGTCATTCAGGTACTACCATATGGTGGTAGATGAAAGAAACGCACTGTCCGATACTACCCGATGTCCGATACTACCCGACTCTCCCCTACATGTTACAGCGCTATCTGTTATTTTTCAGTACGAATTATTTGTGCTATCTACAGTATAGTGAGCGGGCATCACCAACTGAATGTGGTCGACTTTACGTAACTTACATCTTAGTCATAGTGAATAAGACATATTGATTTATTGATATAGTTCACAGGTACAAAACTTAATAATATAACAAAAGATCTATAAACAAATGTAGTTCTACATACTAAATATACAATTTCCTAGACTCATTATTTTATCGCAAATCTCAATAATTTATTGGTTCAAACTTGCACTTACATCTGGTTTTAGTGCATGTTTAAACCAATCGTGATAACCATTAAGACATTAAACCTTATTTTATCTGCTCCTTTTCACAATTTAATTGTAATTATTTAGGTCTTATTTTAATAATAACTTATTATTCCAATTAGGTGATCAGATGTCGACATACTGTAAGTCATGAACCTGAATTAGCTGACTCGATACATTCTATATGTAGGTTGTCTTTATTTCTTACAATATTTCCTTGTCATCAGAAACGTTTGCGTAACTTCAATGAAGACTACCGCATACCTGCTTAAAAGCAAACTTGACAAGTTGCTTACATGATCAACCTCAATTTAGTTTCATTATTGTGTCGCATGTACTCATTATCAATTCATTACTATTATAATGCCTACTAAATTTATTATAAATGCATTATTATTGAAATTAAGACATATTAGTAAAGCAATTTATAAAGTCAAAATTATCTTCTGAACCTTTACTAAATAATATAGCTATCTGAATACATTAATAACTGCCTTAATTCTCTATTTTCAATTTTTATTATTTTAAAACCTTGACGTAATACTATCTTATTTTCAAAACCTGTCTGCTTATCTAATTTAATTAATAATAAGTGTTTCTAATTTTAGGAAAATTTAGTCTTTGCTGATGCCTATCTCTTAGTAGGTAGTTTCGTTCAGTATCTATAGTTTTGATTGAATCTACTTTATTTCTGATAGAGTTTCTATTTGTTAATTTACCTCTTAATAACTGTTCGTCACCTTCTTCTACTCCATCGGTCGGTAACGCACAGTTCCTCCATATTGTAGCCCTTCCTCTCGCGCACCCCGGACTACCAACGGCATGTGGCATTCTTATAAATTGCTCTTCACTTGCGCTGACTTTGCCGGTTGATCCACAATCGCGTCTCCTTGTTGAGTTTTCACTTGCGCGCCTCAGCCTACCCTCACTGGTCGTTCTCTCAGTCTGTGCCTCAGCTCCCCAAACAGCATCTTCACTGGTTCCAGCATCTTCTTCCGTACTAGGTTTTCCTTCTTCACTCTTCTTTCTTCTAAAGGGATCTGTGAAAACAGTGTTCTCTAGTTTACTTAGGTATGCTCTAATATCATTCACTCCCGTAAGCTCATCAATTCTTCTATTTGTTATTTCTGATTTCTTCTGCCCACTTGATGAGTTACTATTCTTATTAGTCCTCTCTACGCTTCTAGACTTCCTGTTTCGTGATGCACTTCTTCTGTTTACGTGTGGTGTAGATGATGCTCTATTTCCACAAGTCTCTATTTCCTTATTTCTGTTCTTGTTACCGCAACTGAATAAATCCTCAATGTTTTGATTATTTAAGGACTCTACGTTAACTATGTTTCCGTTTATCTTCATTTTATCTTTAACTAAAGTTGCCCTAAATCCTTTACCTCGAGCTTCTTTTAATATTGGAATTAACTTCTTTCGTTTCTCTCTAATTTCTTTTGCAAAGTCATTTTGTATGAATATATTTGTGCCTTTGAGTTGATGCGTATTGGCAATGATGTGTTCTTTGATAAAGTAACTGTTCAATTTCACAATAATTGGTCTTTTATTTCCCTTACCTACTCTATACGCGTTATTTATCGCACTTATGTCCAAGTTTAGACTGAAATACTTAGTTAATAATTCTAACACCACGCAACCAGTATCAATTCCTTTTTCATGATTGCACTCTTGAACACCATAAATTACAATGTTATTAATTCTACTATCATCTTCCCATTTTTTAACTATCGATTTTAACACCACCTGCTCTTGGATAACCTCCTTTAACTTCTTTTCCACTTCAGTGTACCTGTTTACTATTGTATCTATATCACTTGCTACTTTGTTTAGTAGAACACTTGCCTTTAGTCTGTCTTCTCTCGTTTCTTTCATATAGTTTATCCATTCTCTTTGAAACACTTCATCACTGAAGACTCTTCCTTCTGTATCTCCAGGACCAGGGTTTAACTCCACATTTCCAATAATCAGTAGAACTGATAAAACAGCCGCGGCCACAAATGTGTCGATTCTATCCGACACTATAGCATATTCACCTTTTGAACATCTGCAACACTGCCCTGCATTGAAGCACCCGATTCGCGCCCTGTAAGAATTTAGGTCGTCGCCCATACCTTCTTCACACGCTAACCTACTTGCATATGCTGCTTACTACACAACCGTTCTCTATGACTGCTAGTCATAGTGAATAATAAAATCAATATAAAAGAAAAAAGTTCGTCATTTGCTGTAACTTGTCTGTGATCTTAATTCAGCTGAAATTATTACTGCCAAATTGTGTTCTGGTAAAATATTAGGGGAGGCTCGGCCTCCCTCGCCTCCCCTGAAAATCCACCGCTGGTAGCCACCATTCCATTTGTAACTGTTACCTGATGTTTTCCTTTCCAGTTTCATCTCTAACAAAATATGGATTGCATCAATTAATATTACACATTGAATCACTTCCTCCTAAAAAACTTTCAACATTATGATGAATATAGCATTTGTTTCACCATCCGATATTCCCGAATGCATAACAGCCACAAATTTAAATAGCATGCAACTTCAAGTACAGGGTTTTAAACAAGAGATAGTGTGAAAATGGAGGGTATATAAGACGGTCTTACTCTGAAAAAGTTGAATTCACGTACCGTATGCAGCCTAGCGTGAAACCTTTTATTTTTTAGTTCACGTTTTTATGCCATTTTCACACATCCCTTCACACATTTAAACAGCACGGCATCGCACAATAATAACAGCAGCAAAAGGCTTGTATAACCCCTCCCGACCTAAACTCTGAAGGCGTCCTGTTTTAATGTGAAAGTCTTGTAAAACGGTAGCTTTTAAAGCAAGCTGTTTTGCTGTGGGACACAGGTGGCGCAGACTATGTGTGTTTTATGTATGTACGCACAACACCACGAAATACGAAGTTGTGCTCGTGTACCTCTTTCAACAGCCCCAAGTCTTCACCGGCATGACAACAAACATGGCTTTAATTTAGGGGATTTCTTGCTAGAATTTATAAGTTTAACAGATTACATACAACTTTAAGGATAAGAAACTAATTTTTTTATTTATCTTCCATATATTAATTTACTGCGAACTAATAGAGAAAGACATTTTAAAATGTCTATAGAATTGATCAAGATGTGCATGAAATATGTCTTACCGTATAACCACTTTACCAGCCAACAATCTGTACGCTATTTTTTTTCAAACATACACCATCGAGGACCAAAAAGATTGATTCTTTTTTTCATCTTTCTTATAGTAATTCGGTATGAACTTTTAACTGAATTATATATCTGTGAAGTCGACCTGGTTGGCGAGTTGGTATAGCGCTGGCCTTCTATGCCCAAGGTTGCGGGTTCGATCCCGGGCCAGGTCGATGGCATTTAAGTGTGCTTAAATGCGACAGGCTCATGTCAGTAGATTTACTGGCATGTAAACGAACTCCTGCGGGACAAAATTCCGGCATATCCGGCGACGCTGATATAACCTCTGCAGTTGGGAGCGTCGTTAAATAAAACATAACATTTATATCTGTGAAAGAAATTTTAACATAGGCCTATTATCTATCAAATTTACCAAGTTATGCACTAAAATTTCCACCATATAAACATAATACCAGCTAGCAATCTATCATTTTATCGCTCATTTAATCAAAACTGTACGTATTTTTAAAAACTGTTTAAATCATCTTCCTAAATTTTTTTGGATAATTGCATGGAGTTTTATATACCTAGTCCCTTTTCTAAGTAAGATCTACAAATTGCAATTCAGTCTGTAACCTATATTTAACAGAAATAAAAAAAAGAATTATTTTCAATTAAAATTTATTAAATATTTTAATGTATGAAAAAATTCTTCCCTTTTGCTTTTGCATATATTTTAAATTGGGCTAGAGCTTATTAATATTAACGTTACATTAGGTTCAAATTGCAAAATAATTTTTGAATATTCACATTTCCGAAAACTTTTACATAGGCATATATTTTTATTTAGATTGAAGAATAATTTTTAGGCATTAATCATATAAAATTCTGTATGACATTTATCAAATTCACTGCGGACTAAAGCAAGGAGATGCACTATCACCTTTACATTTTAACTTTGCTCTAGAGTATGCCGTTAGGAAAGTCCAGGATATCATAGAGGGTTTGGAATTGAACGGGTTACATCAGCTGCTTGTCTATGCTGATGACGTGAATATGTTAGGAGAAAATCCACAAACTATTAAGAAAAACACGGGAATTTTACTTGAAGCAAGTAATGAGATAGATTTGGAAGTAAACCCCAAAAAACAAAGTATGTGATTATGTATCGTGACTAGAAAATAATATGAAATGTATATATATATATATATATATGTATATAATATATCCATGTCTCCTGGACTTACTTACTTACTTACTTACTTACTTACTTACTTACTTACTTACTTACTTGCTTTTAAGGAACCCGGAGGTTCATTGCCGCCCTCACATAAGCCCGCTATCGGTCCCTATCCTGAGCAAGATTAATCCAGTCTCTATCATATTCCACCTCCCTCAAATCCATTTTTATATTATCTTCCCATCTACCTCTCGGCCTCCCTAGAGGTATTTTTCCCTCCGGCCTCCCAATTAACACTCTATATGCATTTCTGGATTCGCCCATACGTGCTACATGCCCTGCCCATCTCAAACGTCTGGATTTAATGTTCCTAATTATGTCAGGTGAAGAATACAATGCGTGCAGTTCTGTGTTGTGTAAATTTCTCCATTCTCCTGTAACTTCATCCCTCTTAGCCCCAAATATTTTCCTGAGAACCTTATTCTCAAACACCCTTAACCTATGTTGCCTCCTGGACTATGTTGCGTATTTTAACATAAAAAATAGACTTTTTATGGAAAATAATATTTTTAGGTACAAGACCAGTTGACACGGAATGATTCTTACACAGATATTCCTTTACTCTCTTACACTAAAGTTTTCGGGAATATTCCATTTACCTAAATTAAAATTCCTGCATATAGAAACGTTTCGGTGAAAGAGGTTTCACTTTCGAATTGAGATGCACTTTCCTGTAAAAGTAGGCAATAACGGCTGAAAGATTTATGGCCAAATACGAAAGTGTAATCTTGTTAACTGTCAAGAAGCAATGAAAATTTATTCGTCAGTTCTCTGTTCAATTAGGCTTAGATCTTCAGAATGGAGCAATATTGTTTGCACCATTACATTTCAGCCTATCGCTCTAGCATTCGATTGTTTTCAAGCCGGATATTTACAGACGTCCTAGCGACTTCTGTGGAGAGATCCTACAGTCTGCAGTAACGCAGATTTAGCCGCGCGATTCCTTCTGTATTGAGCGCAAAATAGAAGTGGATGGGACTGTGTCACTGCTTTAACTTAAAATTGTGTTCTTTACTTACATGTAAGCCTAGGTCTGATAATCCCTAGAAGCAAATACATCTCCATTTACGATATTTTATGACTTGCTTTCCTCCCTTTTTACTTTATCGTAGGAAAGAATATTTTATGTTAAATCTTTCGTACACTACTTTTAACACTTGAATATAAATAATTGATTAAATGGCGAGCTTACTCGTGTTAATTGTGTAAGCATGTGCGGCTTACAGTTGTTTCGGTGCTTCTTAACACCATCCTCAGACCCTACTAGATCTCGGCGTCATCTCGAACTTCGCCTATTCCTAACAAACTCACATGCAATAGTTGCGACAGTTTCTACATTGGACAGACAGGCAGATCATTCCAAACTCGATATAAAGAACACATTAAAGCAATAACCAGAGCACCAATACATCTACATATGCCGAACACATAAGTAATGCTAACCACACATACAATAACATAAATACAGACATGGAAATCCTACACATACAACCCAAAAACCAAAAACTCAACACACTAGAACAATATGAAATATACAGACACACTAAAACACACCCTGATCAAATTCTCAACACACAGATCAATTTCAGAACACACACACTATTTGACACCACATTTCAACACTTTTCAACAATCGAACGCACCCACACAACAGGCACATTCACTTGAACTCAAACAAAATATCCGGCATGAAATTCGAGGCATTTCGGATAACGAACTACGGCGAGTTGCTACACATGTCTTCAGGAGATGTACAGCCTGCCATAAGGTAGCAATAATAATAACTGTTGTTTTACTATTTCATTATTAGTAGTATTATTTTCGTTTTGAAGATTTAAACTGTGCATAGTTATAGCACGAATGGCCGTACGGGGTCGTGCGAAGGATCTTGTGTGCATGAGTTTGTATAATTTATTAAGTAGGGGAGACTGTTGTACCTTTAAACATTTTTCACATTTTATTTTTTTTAATTTTGGGAACTAACATTTTTTAAATTAAAAAATGTTTTAAATAATTGTTGAAGATTCTTTCACAGTTTCCTGTATGTATTTTCCTATTCTACACATCTATTAAGGCTGGAAAAAATAAAATGTAATATGTTCAAAGGTACAACAGGTTCATGTACCTTAGAACATACCCTCTTGTAAATTGGAACACATGTAATATAGGTGGGAATACAGTTGTAAGAACTGACAATCAAATCTAAAATGTATTTTCCATCATAAACCTGAGCAGGCTTCTCTGATTTAGATTATATTTCCTGGAGGAGCAAGAATTGCTTCAACAGCTTTCTTCCAGACATCCGGATCAATTGGGAGCCTCTCAACTCCAGACTTACTTCGTGGCATGATCTTAAAATAAAAGGAAGACAAAAACCGATAGTATCGTGTACCTTGGAAGATGTTCCATGGTACAAGATGTTTTGTGTTCAAAGGTACAAGAGGGTGCACGTTTAAACAAATATGGCTCCCAAAACTAGAGATTCGAATAAATCATGGAAATTAAAATATGTTATTACTCACCAGATGATAGGGAACACACTGTACTTGATAGATAGTAACAAATGCAATCTGGTTTTGTGTTAGAAAACATATATCAATGAACGAAATGTTTACTTTTGGTACTAAAAAAGATTGTTTTTTTCACAGAACTCACACTTCGCAATAAATCAAACCGAAACTACGACCAGGGTTACTTAGCGCCTTTCTCTACAATCTACTTCAGTTTGAGTCCTCTAGGTAGTAACAAAAAATTAAAAACAAAAAATGTTCAAAGGTACACTATGCTAAAGGTACAACAGTCTCCCCTATCTATAAATGCACTTTATCTATATTACAAGGAAGTTATTTCAAACATGAATTGTGAATTCGGTAAGTACATCATTACGCAATACTAACCGTAAAAGCAAGGAACGAATCCCCCGCATATGGTAGCGTCGTTACGTATGAATCAGCCGCCGTGAGTGCGGTTAGGAGTCTAGCCCTGCCTGGTTCACCCTGTATATGACAATGTAATGACAAAAAAAAAAAAACTTAAAAATCAATTTAAATTGCCATGTTATGGCCACAGGCACGCAAGTATGGAATAACACGTCCTTCCTCTTTAAATTTATCGTAACTAGATATATTTTGTATGTATTTATTTACACTGCAGTCCACACCTGTGGAGTAACGGTCAGCGCGTCTGGCTGCGAAACCAGGTGGCCCGGGTTCGAATCCCGGTCGGGGCAAGTTACCTGGTTGAGGTTTTTTCCGGGGTTTTCCCTCAACCCAATACGAGCAAATGCTGGGTAACTTTCGGTGCTGGACCCCGGACTCATTTCACCGGCATTATCACCTTCATATCATTCAGACGCTAAATAACCTAGATGTTGATACAGCGTCGTAAAATAACCCAATAAAAAAAAATTTACACTGCAAGTGGGCGAGCACCCGGTGGCAGTGGTATACACAATATAAACAATACACAAAAAAATGATAAACAATACACAATAAATTTGCAATACACAATACAATTATACAATACACAATACAATTTTATACACAATGCAATAAGAAAACACAATATAATTTAACACAATAATAATAAAACATAAATAAAATACCTAATTTTACATTACAACCCACATAATTACGTATAGGCCCTACATAAGTTTCAATAGTCTTTCACTTTATTCTCATCTCACTCACTGTAGTGGCACTATGACGCATTTCACTGACACTTTAGCACACATTTCATTGACGCTATAAATTATCACTGATCGGAACTATTCACTGCACTGTAAAACCATAACTCCACTGACTCACCTCGCTTCACTGATACAACAGTTCAAATAAGTCAAATAATTACACCCTTATGCATACTGTACTTATAAACAGAACTACATTTAAACTAAACATTTCTAGTCTAAGGCCCTCTTACACGCTATTTTTAAATAATTTACAATTCAAACCAAGGAAGTAACTCGTCAGGCTAAATAAATACATGTCACCTTAAAAAATTAAATGTTAAATGTCACCTTAATTTTAATTTGCACTTGATACACACTCTTGTATTCAAGTTTTTATATTTCTATTTTTGGGGTTCTTTAATTCTTCATCCTACATCCAACTCTTGTAGCATAGTATCAATATCAGATTGATCTTTCTTTAGATAATTCATTAGTTTGTATATAATTGGGTATTTTTTGACACAATGTGCTTGTTGATCTTGTCGGGATAGCGATGATGTTAATACACCTTATAGACCAATTCGTGGATAAAGCATGGACTTCCTCTTCTACTTGGTAGTTTTTTCTCGTAGGGCCGATGCTAGGAGGGATTGAATCTTGTGGTGACGACTATTCTTCAGTAGTCCTCCATGAGGGCAGGGCTTCCAGAATGTGAGCCATAAAACCATTCCAATACAGTTTAAATTTCATTAAAAATTTCGCCATTCCAAAGCAAATTTGTTTAACTGTAGCCCTTCTTGCTTTGAAAGGTTCTATTGACATATTAAACAACTATTTTTATAGTATGAACTGGAGAACAAATTATATAGTTCCATTATCATAATTATTTTTCTCATACTGTCATGTATTAGCAAATTGAACCTTTGTTACTGATACAAGTAATGTACGCAGCAGAATCCGTATAGGCCAGTTTCTGTCAGATGCGTTTCCAATTCACTGCGAGCTAAACCAAGGAGATGCACTATCATCCTTACTTTTTAACTTTGCTCTAGAATATGTCAGTATGAAAGTCCAGGATAACAGACAGGGTTTGGAATTGAACGGGTTACATCAGCTTCTTGTCTATACGGATGACGTGAATATGTGAGGATAAAATACGCAAACGATTAAGGAATTTTACTTGAAGCAAGTAAAGCGATAGGTTTGGAAGTAAATCCCGAAAATACGAAGTATACGATTATGTCTCGTGATCAGAATATTGTACGAAATGGAAATATAAAAATTGGAAATGTATCCTTTGAAGAGGTGGAAAAATTCAAATATCTTGAAACAACAGTAACAAATATAAATGACACACGGGAGGAAATTAAACGCAGAATAAATATGGGAAATGCCTGTTATTATTCGGTTGAGAAGCTTTTGTCATCCAGTCTGCTGTCAAAAAATCTGAAAGTTAGAATTTATAAAGCATTTGTATTACCGGTTGTTCTTTATGGTTGTGAGACTTGGACTCTCACTTTGAGACAGGAACAGAGATTAAGGGTGTCTGAGAATAAGGTTCTTAGGAAAATATTTGCGGCTAAGTGGGTTGAAGTTACAGGAGAATGGAGACAGTTACACAACGCAGAACTGCACGCATTGTATTCTTCACCTGACATAATTAGGAACATTAAATCCAGAAGTTTGAGATGGGCAGGGCATGTAGAACGTATGGGCGAATCCAGAAATGCATATAGAGTGTTAGTTGGGAGGCCGGAGGGAAAAAGACCTTTAGGGAGGCCGAGACGTATATGGGAAGATAATATTAAAATGGATTTGAGGGAGTTGGGATACGATGATAGAGACTGGATTAATCTTGCTCAGGATAGGGACCGATGGCGGGCTTATGTGAGGGCGGCAATGAACCATAAGTATAGTATTCTTTGTCATTTAGGCAGTCTAAAACAAACACTGATATTATAGAAGTGTAATAGCTATACTATTTAGCCCTCTTTAGGAGGAATAATTCTCACCTCCCCACTCGATGATACGCCACTCGATCGAATATAGCCGCATCATCACTTTGTATCAGAATATAATTTCATAATTGAAAATAGATATTAAATAAAAAACTTCTACATAATTAATCTTCTTCCAGCCTCGAGTTGAGTGATTACGAACAGTGAAGGATATAAAATTGACTTGAGTGTATTGACTTAGCCGTTGAGATAGGTTGGCTATACATTAATGTTGAGTGAAGTGAAATATGAGTGAGTATTCAGGTCATGTTTCTAATATTGTCTTCAAGAACGTTATTGCTTCCAAGTCGATAGTAAAACCTAGATGGAATATAAAGATCCTCAGGGCGCCAGCTTAATGGACAGCTAGCTGTTGCAGACCTGAGGTCACGTATTCTAATCCATAGGTGTGACCCCCATGATTATCCGTCGTCTCCAAGCTCGCTAAGTTATATTGCGTAGCTATCAGCGAACGTAACGACTATGTACAACGTATACTCTGTTTTAGAGTCCTTCTCAGTTAACTCCACGACAATGTCTGAAAATAACTAACAAGGAAATCTCACCGAGTGATAATGGATTTTCACAACGATTTTTCCCTCATTCGTTCCATTTCAAATAAGAAATCTCCCTATAAATTTCTACATCCGGAGAAGGCCTAATCTTCGAGATATGATTTTTCAAAATAATCGCTTGACACTCGTATATCTACAGTAGCGTGCAAATTAATCCGAACAACGTAATTACTTATGCAAAAACACTCAAACGGGATAAAAAAGGATCTAAGACATACCTGAGTAATCTATGTGGCCTCCCTTGTTCCTAATAACAGCTCTGGGACAATTTGGCACGGATTCCACTAATTTCCCACAAATATTCTTCATTTCTTCATCGCGAAACCATACACCAATGGGGGCAGAAATCATCTTCTCCTTTGTAGAACAATCCATTTTTTGCATTCTTCTTTTGCAAATTGACCACAAGTTCTCAATGGGGTTGATGTCGGGTGAAATGCCTGGCCAGGGGAGTACCTGAATATTCTTCTTGTTGAAGAATTCTGTAGTTTTTCGAGACGTATGGAATGGTGCCAGGTCTTGTTGGAACACACCTCTGCCATCCGGAAATGATTTTTGCAGCTGGGGTACGATTCTGGTTTCCAATAAGTGAATATATTTGTCAGAATTCATCATTCCCTTGATAGGTATTAATGCTCCAGGGCCTTCATGTGTAAAACAACCCCAAAACATTACTTTAGGAGGGTATTTGGGCGCTTGTTGGAGATGATCTGCTGTTACTTTTTCGGATCCTTTCCGTACGTAAGAAACACTGTGGCCGTGGACCTCGAAATGAGACTCATCGAAAAATAGTACATTCTTCCAGTCATTCACTGTCCAGTGTTGATGTAATTTTGCCCACATTAAGCGTTTTTTGCACATAACAGGGGTTAGCAGTTGCTTCTTAATAGGCTTACGAGCCCTTCGTCCAGCTTCCAAAAGCCTACGGCGCACTGTTGTGACGTGAATATTCGCCCCAGTGGTAGCCATTAACTCGCGGGTTAAGTCGACAGCAGTTAGTCTAGGATTTAATTTACTTTTTCTGACAATTAAACGATCATCTGCGGGTGAAGTCTTCCTTTTCCGGCCACAGTTTCCTTTTTTTCTGGGGTGTGATGGATCCAGTGTCCCTGTATCGTTTTATGATGGAAGTAACAGTAGCCAAACCGATGTGACATTCTGCAGCAATTTGCCTCTGTGTCATAGAAGAATGCTCTGCTAATGTTATAATTTTAGACCGTTTTCGTGGAGTTGTATCCATATTTTGTGAAGACGACAGAATGTACACAGGATTGCAGTATTAAGTCTTCAACACAACTGAAATGCTTATAAGTACAAAACGACAGGCAAAAGTCACATATTATAAAAAAAATGACAGACCTTCAACAATGGAATTACATGTACTACAGATGCCAATTAAAGCGGTATGAGCAGCTGTGAGGCCAACAATGACAGAAAATGTAAAAATATGTCGTGTTCGGATTAATTTGCACGCTACTGTATGTGTCATATCTCCATTGACATCGTGAAGAAGAAGAAGAAGAAGAAGAAAAAGAAGAAGTTTAAGGCCCCAAATGTTTATGCATTGCCCTCAAAATCAGAGAATCTTATGAAAACTCACCTCTTCAAGTTGTTTCAATAAGTATATTTTCAATTTGTTAGTGATAATAGCATTCTTTTGGTAGATTCGCGGACCAGTTACCGAGATAGGCTATAAAAAGAATAACTCCAGAAGGTAAAACTGTGGAAGTACGAGTATTAACAATTCTAAAGTACACAATTCCGATTATTCAGCCTTCGAAAAATTTCATTCATAAGTTCTCTGATGGAGTTTTGTTACTTGGAACGAATACAGGGTTGTTTCCGATCTCTGATAACGAATTTTAATGACGTCATGTGTGTCAGGAGTTACATGACAGCTGAACTGTGACGCGAGATCAGTAGTGAGTGATCTCATAGTCAGAGTGCACGTGACTCACAGCAGAAATTCCCAAGAAAATCTAGTCTTTTTGGGAGGGGTACATTACGACCCTTTCCAATGCCAAGTACAGTTAAGTGAAAATAAAAGAAGCCTGCTGTAAACGACGTTTCATTATTTCCAAGAAAGGCACCTTCTTTGTACTTAATAAGATTGGTGAAGCTGGAATGGAATTAATTTGTATCATCTCGTGGGGTGCGGCGACTTGTGAAGGGGGGTGGATTTGCTTGCTTTTTCTACTCTGGAATTAATCCCATCCGAGCATTGCCAGTCTTATTAGGTACACAGAAGATGCCTTTCTTGGAAATAACGAAACCACATTTTTTTGCAGGCTCCTATGGTTTTCACGTAACTGTACTTGGCTTCGGAAAGAGTTATATACCCCTCCCAAAAAGACTCGATTTTCTTGGGCATTGCTACTGTGATACACCGTGCACTACCATTATGAAGTCACTCACTACTGGTCTGTCCCTCTCACTGCAATTCAGCTGTCGGTGTGATTCCTGACGCACATGACGTCATTCAAATTCGTTATCAAAGATCGGATACAACTCTGTATTATATTGCATCAGAGAGATATAATGTGATAAAATTACAGTCCTTAACACATTATCAGTTTTCATCTCCTAGACATCTGAATACGATTAAATATGGCTGGTATAAAGCCGGGTACCTTGACAACAAACCTGATAAATTCGTCACTCCTGTAGAATTTTGTTTTCACATTGATGTACAGAACTGCTCTAAAGCTGACTGTGAGAATCTTATTTTATTGACAGGTTCGTGGTGCGACGTCCTCTGTGTTTTGAGCATTCTTACAACGATTTCCAATAATGTCATCAGTACAGTGAATAATTTCAGGTATGCTTACATTTCTTCATAGACTATTTTATAGTCAATTTCATGAATATTATATATCTGGTATATAATTTTCATAGCTTATATTATTTAAGGAGATTTTTACAGTTCGGTATGTAGCTAGATGAGATTTAGTGTCTGATATATCTAGCACATAGCACTGTTTGCATTAGCTGTTACAGCTCTGGATTGAAGATATTAAAAAAAATCATATCTCGAAAACTACGTTTTCTCCGGATGTAGAAATTTATAGGGAGGTTTCTTATTTAAAATGAAATGTGTGGGGAACAATTGTCGTGAAAATCCATTATCACTTAGTGAACCTTCCTTGTAAGGTGTACAGGGACATCACTTCATTTTTACTAACATTTTTAATATTAACCTGGCTATATCTTTGGATTAAAGGTCTAGAACCGGAAACACCGCTTGCTCCCCCTTCCAAGACTGGAGTTCGATGATACTGGCGTAAAATACAAATCACTTTACTCAGGTATAGGAGGGAAGAAAAGTAGTTCATCCATTTATGTAAACTAGGAAATATCTCAATTTTGAGTTTGATAATTTTGATTAGGTTTTTGTTTAATCAAAATACAGTACAGTATTAACAATAAGTGTTTTTACTCACGAATTGAGCTATCCATGCGGACGTATTCATTATGCAGTGTATATTGTACTGTTACAGCATATTAGCGTACAATATAGAGAATGAAGTTAAATTGAAAAATAATCATAATATGGATATTTAAACACAATTTTGAAAATGGTGGCCGTTCATTTCGATACAGGCTTCAGTTATTTTGTGCATATTATCGCATTATAGACTATTGTACCTAATTCCAGTTACCAGTTTCGTTCTTCATGCTAGTAACTCATGTTGAAATAATTCTGTACCTACTCTATAAAAGAGTATCTTACGTACTGTAAATTCAATCTTCACTTCTGCCCGATCCGAAAAGATAAAATTACTCAGACATACTGTCTACTGTCCGTCCAAGTGGTTATGTCGTAGGGTCGTAGAAATGGAGGTAATTACGTGACAGTTAATTACTTAACGAGGCCCTTTTATTTAAGTTATTTTAAACAGTTGTATGATATTACGTAGACGTCCAATTCCTAACAGAAATTAATGTTTTCAGAAAAGAGCTAAGACAGCCCAGCTACTAGACTTTACAGAGGGGCGAACAGAAGCGGGTGGGGGAAACCGAGATGCGACGTAGGCAAACGGACGACAGTACCTGTGCGAAAATATGATTCAATATTGAAAGCTCTTTTGTCACTGGAAAACGCGAACATAATTTTCTGGAACGTACTTTACTCACTAACTCAGTACTGCATACGCGGCCTCGTTCTTTGTGGAGAACGGTTGGAAGTTTACTAGTAGAGGGGGTGGGAGTGAAGTACATTCAAAAACTCAGGTACAATAAAAATTGAAGTAAAAATAAAATGATGTCCCTGTACATTATACTTATATACTGTCTCATAATGAATTTTGAATCTAATACAACTGAGAAGATTTTAACATATATCCTGTTTACATGTCGCGAAGAAGCACGGAAGTGGATTCGGAGGTAGAGACTAATGTGAACACTAGGAACCTGGAAGTGGTCACAATCACACCCCGACAGCTTCACCTCCAGGGAAATAACCCAAGGCACTAATTTGATCGGAGACCGAGCCTGCCCCAGAGCTACTCTGGAGGAGAAAATCCCCTGCCTTCGTCCAGAGTCGAACGCGTTCCCCTCTTGCTCATATCCAGTCTGAAAACAGAACTAACGCATCTCCCAGCTTATATTCTCACATATTATTCAAAATTTCAGTTTTACTAATCACCGGAAGACTTCTTAAAGGCAATCTTGTCTAATATGAAAGCGGAAAAAACACATCTCTCGCGTCCTCCAACTCAAAGTTATTTACGAATTGCTGTAAGATCTTATGTAGCCTACGTACGAGGGAGAGTCAAAAATTAACCTTAATAATTGTTTTATTAATTGAATGTGTACAATAAGACTACAAACACTACATCACTTTCAACATAGTATAACAGAAACACTTGCATTGAACGTAGTTGGGACTAGGCTATGTTGAAAAGTGATGAAGTGTTTGTAGTCTTACGGTCTTACTAATAAAAACTCTATATACAGACGTTTAACTGTCTTATACTTATACAATGAGTAGCTCGTTTATAAGTCGTGTGTATATTCCTTACTAATAATTACTACATACGTCGTGTATAACAGTATAACTGTTACACAGCTACATCATAGTTTCGTCATTACTTCGTTACGAAAGGTAATAGAAATCTGAGGTTCTCTACTGGATCCGGTAGAGCGCTCTAGTGTGGCGTGTTAAATATCGATAGTACAACTGGCTCTAATCGATTACCACACTACATTTTGGTCAAAGAGTACAAGCTACAGCAATATTATTCTAATAATTCTATGATCTTTGGTTTGTTCTTCTGTGGTTACAAGGTAACCATCATCATAAAATGACAGTCGATACGAACAGCTGTTAAAGGGGCGGCCATTTTTTCCCTATATACAACGCTTAAACAAGGGGTTTTGTGTATATAACTACTGCAAAGCAATTCCCATTGTATAGTTACAGCCTGTTTATACGTCCATAGGTTATTCACGGTTTATAAGTAACGTTTTCTGTCTCAACTCTGCATAAGTCTCGTATAAAAACTATACACGGTTTATTAGTAAGACTGTTATTGTACACATGTACTTACTTACAAATGGCTTTTAAGGAACCCGAAGGTTCATTGCCGCCCTCACATAAGCCCGCCAGCGGTCCCTATCCTGTGCAAGATTAATCCAGTCTCTATTATCATACCCCACCTCTCTCAAATCTATTTTAATATTATCCTCCCATCTACGTCTCGGCCTCCCTAAAGGTCTTTTTCCCTCCAGTCTCCCAACTAACACTCTATATGCATTTCTGGATTCGCCCATACGTGCTACATGCCCTGCCCATCTCAAACGTCTGGATTTAATGTTCCTAATTACATGTCAGGTGAAGAATACAATGCGTGCAGTTCTGTGTTGTGTAACTTTCTCCATTCTCCTGTAACTTCGTCCCGCTTAGCCCCAAATATTTTCCTAAGTATGTATTGTACACATTCAATTAATGAAACAATTATTAAGGTTACTTTATGGCTCTCCCTAGTATCTTATGTCATGTGCACAACTAAATTACATTTCCTGAAAAGAATCATGAAACGTTGCATGTGTAATACTGTAGCCTATTATTTTCTCAGAAATGTGAAAACAATATTATTGTCATAATCATAAGAGACATTGCATTCAAAGTACCTTGTTCATTCCAGTTTCCAATTAGGTTATTGAGGTCTGTTTTTGGTTTACATACGTTCAATGACAGAAGGATCACTTACTCGACGATATTTCTAAGAAAACTATTGCATCTGGCAGCGAAACCAGGCGGCCCGGGTTCGAATTACGGTCGGGGCAAGTTACCTGGTTGAGGTTTTTCCGGGATTTTCCCTCATTCCGTTATAAGCAAATGCTAGGTAACTATCGGTGCTGGACCCCGGACTCACTTCACCGGCATTATCACTTTCACTTCATTCAGACGTTAAATAACCTGAAATGTTGATAAAGCATCGTAAAATAACCCACAAAAAATAAAAAAAAATCAATTAACAAACAATATTGATTCCACTGAAATACTCAAACTGATTCCATTTTTATCCATCCAGCTAGATCTAGAACAAATGTGCTATTTAATATCCCAAGATGTAGAAACATATTTCATATGTACTCGACATTAATTAAAACGCTAAGCAGTTTCAATTCGCTTAGTGAAGAAATTGATTTGTTTTTCCGTACAGAAAATTTATTCAGAAGCTAAATTTATAAATAATCATATTATTTCATGTCATAGCACATTTATTTATTTTTTCTGGAATAACTCTTTTTTTTTTTTTCCTTGTTTTCGTCCTACAATTTATTATTGATTTATTAAATTTCTGATTTTTGTCTACACTGATTCATTATTTATAAGCCGCATCTCTGTTTTATACATCCATTTTTTTTATTTCTATTGTTTATGAGTTGTATTTATTCCTATTTTATAGCTGTCGCTCAATATTATTTATTGTAAGTTAAATTGTTCATTTATATTTATGTGAAGAATGTGCTATTCATAGATTTCAAAAATGCATATGACTCGGTTAAGAGAGAAGTTTTATGTAATATTCTAATTGAATTTGATATTCTCAAGAAACTAGTTCGATTAATTAAAATGTGTCTCAGTGAAACTTACAGCAGAGTCCGTATAGGCCAGTTCTGTCGGATGCTTTTGAAATTCACTGTGGGCTAAAGTAAGGATATGCACTATCACCTTTGCTTTTTAACTTTGCTCTAGAATATACCATTAGTAAAGTCCAGGATAATAGAAGGTTTGGAATTGAACGGGTTACATCAGCTGTTTATTTATGCGGATGACGTGAATATGTTAGGAGAAAATCCACACACTATTAGGGAAAACACGGGAATTTTACTTGAAGCAAGTAATGAGATAGGTTTGGAAGTACACCCCGAAAAACAAAGTATATGAATATGTATCGTGACTAGAAAATACGTAGTATGGTGATTCATATGAATAATATTAGTATGATCTTGAACAAGTACTCATATCTCGGAAGATATTAATTTTAGGACCAATATTTATTACACTTTATCTTCCTGTTTTTATGCATACTACCACCTCTAAAAGTAAGGAATGTTTATTTTTAACACCCTGTATGTGTCAAGATTATAATCTTAATATCTGGATAAAGAAAAGAAAGACTATGATTTTCAAGGAACATTAGTTAATTAAAACATTAAGGGAAATAGATCTTCCAGACACGAAAACCGTCTATAAAATATTGTTTATATTAAAGATGCGGTGCTGAAACCGGAACGAAAAGAAACTAATCCAGGAAAGGAAGAAATAAGTTATAAAAAAAAAATTGACGGAAATTAATAATAGTAATAATAATAATAATTATTATTATTATTATTATTATTATTAATGATTTATTTAATTTTATTTATTTATTTATTTATCAATCAATCAATCACTCACTTACTTACTTATAGGCAGATTAAAAGTACTTACTTATAGGCAAGTTAAAAGGGATAATAATAATAATAATAATAATAATAATAATAATAATAATAATAATAATGTTTTATTTTCGCTGGCAGAGTTAAGGCCATAAGGCCTTCTCTTCCACTCAACCAGCCTTAATCAATACAATACATAAATTTAAATTACAAATATTTTCACTACACTTAAAAGGTTCTCCAGCAATAATCTTCACTACACATTTATTTAAATTTAGATAAATCTATAAGGTAAAGTAGTAACTTAATTTATGAGCTACCATAAAAAATGTATTTTACTTACTTATAGGCAGATTAAAAGTACTTACTTTTTACTTACAGGCAAGTTAAAAGGGATACCATACAAAATTTATTTTACTTACTTACTTACAGGCAAGTTAAAAGGGATACCATACAAAATTTATTTTACTTACTTACAGGCAGATTAAAAGTACTTACTTACATACATACTTACTTACTTACTTACTTACTTACTTACTTGCAGGCAAGTTAAAAGGGATACCATACAAAATTTATTTTACTTACTTACAGGCAGATTAAAAGTACTTACTTACATACATACTTACTTACTTACTTACTTACTTACTTACTTACTTACTTGCAGGCAAGTTAAAAGGGATACCAGACAAAATTTATTTTACTTACTTACAGGCAGATTAAAAGTACTTACTTACATACATACTTACTTACTTACTTACTTGCAGGCAAGTTAAAAGGGATACCATACAAAATTTATTTTACTTACTTACAGGCAGATTAAAAGTACTTACTTACATACATACTTACTTACTTACTTACTTACAGGCAAGTTAAAAGGGATACCATACAAAATTTATTTTACTTACTTACAGGCAGATTAAAAGTACTTACTTACTTACTTACATACATACATACTTACTTACTTACAGGCAAGTTAAAAGGGATACCATACAAAATTTATTTTACTTACTTACAGGCAGATTAAAAGTACTTACTTACTTACATACATACATACTTACTTACTTACTTACAGGCAAGTTAAAAGGGATACCATACAAAATTTATTTTACTTACTTACAGGCAGATTAAAAGTACTTACTTACTTACATACATACTTACTTACTTACTTACTTACTTACTTACAGGCAAGTTAAAAGGGATACCATACAAAATTTATTTTACTTACTTACAGGCAGATTAAAAGTACTTACTTACATACATACATACTTACTTACTTACTTACTTACAGGCAAGTTAAATGGGATACCATACAAAATTTATTTTACTTACTTACAGGCAGATTAAAAGTACTTACTTACATACATACTTACTTACTTACTTACAGGCAAGTTAAAAGGGATACCATACAAAATTTATTTTACTTACTTACAGGCAGATTAAAAGTACTTACTTACATACATACATACATACATACTTACTTACTTACTTACAGGCAAGTTAAAAGGGATACCATACAAAATTTATTTTACTTACTTACAGGCAGATTAAAAGTACTTACTTACTTACATACATACTTACTTACTTACTTACTTACTTACTTACTTACTTACTTACTTACTTACTTACTTGCAGGCAAGTTAAAAGGGATACCAGACAAAATTTATTTTATCGACACAGCCTTTCAATTGCAAGAATTGAAACAGTGCCGTGATGGATGGACGGTTACATGAAATTGTCTCTTCATTCAATTTACCGTCACGAAGTAATGAATTAAATGAAATGTTTCTTTTTATTCTTCTTATCTCCGAGATGTCGAGAATTGTGCAGGCGCCCTAATTAGGGAAGCTCGCAAAGAATGACAAACCTATGCTCCTTCGCGTATTGATTTGTTTGAAGTGCTCTGTTTACCAACTCAGTTTTCTAAACACTCCTCCCTTTTCCAATTAAATGTAAGTACTCTTCAGGTTAGGGTGGTTCATTGTGGAGAATGGAATTTGTAGGTAATGACTTCTCATCTAAGTTTGTCTAGATATGAAAGACATTTAATTTGAAGAAATTCACTTTTTAATAAATACAAACTTCCTGAAATTTCATTGTAGTGTATTTCATATAATTAAATTTATTACTGTTGTGGTTGTTATTGTTATTGTTAACGTTATTTCTTTAACGGAATAGTTGGATGAATTCAAATATGGCTTTGTTAGCAGAAAAGGAGATGATACCAAGGGATATGCTACTATATTATGTAGTCACATAACCTGCCACCAGGAAGTCAAAAAGAGAATAGCAATGGCAAAGAAAGCTTTTAATATAAAAAGGAGCTTCTTCTGCGGACTTCTGAAAAAAGAAATAAGGAAGAGACTAGTGAAGTGCTTTGTGTGGAGTGTCACCGTTTGGGGTAGAAGCATTGACATTACGATGTAGTGAAGAGAAACGACTGGACGCATTTGAAATGTGGATATGGAGAAGAATGGAAGTGTGAAATGAACAAACAATAAGAAATGAAAGGAAGTTGGAAAGAGCGGGTGAAGAAAGAATAATGCTGAAACTGATCAGGAAGAGAAATAGAAATTGGCTGGGTCACTGGCGAAGAAAAAACTGTCTTGTGAAGGTTGCGTTAGAACAGGGGTCGTCAGCACAGAGCACCCTAGGGCTAGCGTCTCTTACTCGCGGAGAACACAGTGCACCATGTTGCACTCGTAGCTGCTAGTGGGTATGCTCTCTACCTCTTCCTGCTGCACGGCTCCGCTTACCCTTTGCACATTTCAGCGAGCCCTGGCGACCACTGCATTAGAAGGAATGTTGAATGGGAGAAAAGTTCGGGACAGAAGATTTCAGATGATAGACATTGAGATATATGGATCATATGCGGAGACTAAGAGGAAGCGGAAAATAGAAAGGATTGGAGAATGCTGGGTTTGCCCTTGGGTAGAAACTATGAAGGAATGGATATTCGAATAATTGATCCAAACAACATCTAAAATCTTGTTCTCAAATATATACTCAGACATCTATTAGTTCTCCTTGAGGGGAGGGGCATGAACTAGGGACTGTCCTCACATGTAGACCGTAATCTCCTCTTTTCAATGCCGTGATCTTTTTTTTTTCATGCTGTCATCTTTTTTCCATGCCATAATCTTCTTTATTCAACGTCACAATCTTCTTTTTTCAGTGCCGTATTTTTCACTCTTTAATACCGTAATGTTCTCTTTTCCAGAACGTAATATTCTCTTTTCAATACGATAATCTTCTTTTTTCAATGTCGCAATCTTCTCTTTTTAATGCCTTAATCTTGTTTTTAATGTCGCAATGCTCTCTTTTTAATGTCGTAATGTTCTTTTTCAATGTCGCAATGCTCTCTTTTTAATGTCGTAATGTTCTCTTTTTAATGTCGTAATGTTCTTTTTTAATGTCGCAATGCTCTCTTTTTAATGTCTTAATGTTATTTTTCAATGTCGCAATGCTCTCTTTTTAATGCCGTAATGGTCTCTTTTCCAGAATCTAATGTTCTGTTTTCAATGCCTTAATCCTCTTTTTTTTTCACTGTCGCAATCTTCCCCTTTTAATGCCGTGATGTTCTCTTTTCCAGAACATAATGTTCTCTTTTCAATGTCGTAATCTTCTCTTTCAATATCGCAATCTTTTATTTTCAATGTCGTAATGTTCTCTTTTCCAGAACGCAATGTTCTCTTTTTAATGCCATAATGTTTTCTTTTCCAGAACGTAATGTTCTCTTTTTAATGCCATAATGTTCTCTTTTCCAGAACGCAATGTTCTCTTTTTAATGTCATAATGTTCTCTTTTCCAGAACGCAATGTTCTCTTTTTAATGCCATAATGTTCTCTTTTCCAGAACGTAATGTTCTCTTTTCAATGCCATAATTATCTCTTTTCAATATTGCAATCTTCTTTTTCAATGTCGCAATCTTCTCTTTTCAATGCCGTAATGTTCTCTTTCCAATGACGTATTGTTCTCTTTTCTTGGACGTAATGTTCTCTTTTCACTGCCGTAATGTTCTCTTTCCAATGACGTATTGTTCTCTTTTCTTGGACGTAATGTTCTCTTTTCACTGCCGTAATGTTTTCTTTACCAGGACGTAATATTCTCCTTTCAATATCGTAATCTTTTTTTTTTTTTTTTCAATGTCGCAGTCTTCTGTTTTCAGTGCCGTAATGTTATCTTTTTAATCCCATAATCCCCTTTTTTTCAATGTTGCAATCGTCTCTTTTTAATGCCGTAATGTTCTCTTTTTCAGGACGTAATATTCTCTTTTCAATGGCATATATTCTTTGCACTCTATCAACATATTTCTTGTTTATTTTCCTCACGATGCCATCTTCTCGTTTCTTTCTATGTATTATTTTTCTCCTTCATCTACTCCATTGTATCCCTCGAAAATCATAGTTGTACACAGTTCTCACCACTACTGGTATCACTTCTGTCGTTTATACAGGGACATCATTTTATTTTTACTTCAATTTTTATTGTACTAGTATTTTTAATGTACTTCACTCCCACCCCTTCTACTAATGAACTTCCAACCGTCCTGCACACAGAACCAAGACCGCATATACAGTCAAAGTCGTCTTACGGTCACACTAAACAGTACTGAATTAGTGAGTATAGTACGTTCCAGAAATATGATCGCATTTTCCAGTGAAGAAAGAGCTTTTACTATTGAATCATATTGTCCGATTGGTTACGTCGCATCCCGGTTTCCCCCCCACCCGCATCTGCTCGCCCCTCTGTAAAGGCCAGTGGCTGGGCTGTCTTAGTTTTTTTTACACTTTCTGTTAGGAATTGGACGTCTAGAATTGGACGTCTACGTAATATTATACAACTGTTTGAAATAACTTAAATAAAAAGACAAGTAATTAACTTTCACGTGATTTCACCCCTTTCTACGATCCTGTGACATAACCACTTGGACGGACAGTAGATAGCATGTCTGAGTAATTTTATCTTTTCGGATCGGGCAGAAGTGAAGATTGAATTTACAGTACGTAAGGCACTCTTTTATAGAGTCCGTACAGAATTATTTCAACATGAGTTACTGGTACGAAGGACGAAACTGGTAATTGGAATTGGGTACTATAGTCTATAGTGCGATGATACGCACAAAAGAACTGAAGTCTGTATCTAAATGAACAGGTACCATTTTCAAAAATATGTTTAAATATTCATATTATGATTATTTTTCAATTTAAATTCACTCTCTATATTGTAACTTATGTGCTGTAAACAGTATAATGTACACTGAATAATGAATACGTCCTCATGGATAACTCAGTTCGTGAGTAAAAACACTCATTGTTAATACTTTACTGTATTTTGATTAAACAAAAACCAAATGAAAATTACCAAACTGAAAATCGTGATATTTCCTAGTTTACGTATTACTTTTCTTTCCTCCTATACCTAGTAAAGTGATTTGTTTGTATTTTACGCCAGTATCATCGAACTCCAGTGGTGGAAGGGGTAGCAAACGGTGTTTCCGGTTCTCAACCGTTAATCCAAAAGTATAGCCAGGTTAATATTAGAAATGTTAGTAAAAATAAAATGATGTCCCGGTATCTATAGCTTCACGTTTGTAGCTTAGACCTATTTGTCGTTCTTAATCAGCCGTGGCGAATTTGTGATCGTGCGCCGAGCCACTGTGTAATCTGCAACGTGCATAGCACTTATGGAGGGAGGCGGACACCCGAAGGGGAAGTGAAATAACTGACTTATTAACGGATTTTCATTTTCCTTACATCAAGCACTTAAATATAATTGTATACAGTATATGGTTACAAACTAATGTTTAGTACGTGTAACGAAGAAAGAAATGAACAAGGAAACATGAGACTCATTATCACAACCTAAAATTAACTGTCTTCAGAATGTCTCTGCGACAGAGTTTCAAAATTAGAAATTATGGCACTTACTGCCAGCCGTAGGCCTAGTTGATGACGAAGGTATTTGTCTGTCAGTCGTGATCTAAATTTGGTTTTTACTATTTTCATGGTTGAAAATATTTTTTCACAAACGTAAGTTGTAGCGAACATGGCTTCAACAGAGCAAGCGAAAGAACGAAGCTTCGGATATTTATTTTTTGGCAAAGATTTCAAAAGTTCAACATTTGTCAAGTCCTTACATCTAGCTTTCATTTAACATCAGATTGTAAATCTGAGAATTTAAATTGAAGATCTAACCGCATTATTCGTACATCTGCTGAGAAAGGATCGACGTACAGAGGAGGAGGAGGAGGAGGAGGAGAAGAAGAAGATGATGATGATGATGATGATGACAACAATTAACCTTTTAATTTTTTCATGAGTAACATGAAGTACAATGCCGTTTTATATTATACAACCGTTTTCTACGTAATACTTGTGAATAAATCATGCATTTAATATTCTCATCATATTGGCAGCAAAAAAATTGCGTCCTCCCATCCTACTTGAAACTTTCGTTTTTGTAGAGGTACATGGTTCCGAGAGAGACATTTCGACGATACGCTACTCGCAGGTCAGAGACAAATACAAATGAAACGGAGTTTGACTCCAGTGAGTGAGAAGGTGGGGGTTGGGGGAGGTAGGAAGCAAGAGAAATGCATAGCTATCATTGCGAGCCACAATGTGCTCGTGAGTCACAGTTTCGCCACGGCTGTTCTTAATCATTGTATGCTGGCTGAACTCATGATTTTACATGACCTATTATGTACTGTATGATTTTGTTTGTTTCTCATTTTTTCTGGGATAGATTTTTGCCTATCATAATTCTCTGTGACGCACATATTTTCTACACATTACATTATTACAGGTGGATTTGAACGCCCCGTGAGTGTAAATGACCAACTTCGCTTATTTTCATACATTCTTTGTTCCCAAAACATAGATGGCACTCCTTGCCATCACACGAGGGATACGCAACACTGAAGCTGCCAAAATCCGAGCAATCACGCTTCTGTCACGTATCCCATTACAATTTTTACGCTTCAGATATACGTACGATTATCCGCTAGAGCTTTCTCGGACTCTGTCGTGAGCGCAACTGCTAACAGAACGCAATTCAGACAGATTAACTCTTTTTGTTCGTGTTCCAAATATATTTCTGTATCTTAAGTAATGACTTTACTGTGACACGAAGTGTTAATTACCGTACTCGTCGGTATTTAAACATTTTCTGGCTTTTCCGGAATCTGTTCTATAGTAACTAAGTTGCATAATTCAATTACGAGTTCATTATATTAGTAATATTCCTTCATCGTTGTCGACTTCTCAATAGGCAAGGAAGACTGAATGAACCGTTGCCACTCACTAATTGGTTACTCCAGCTTCCACTGGGCTTTCAATGGGCTTTCATATTTCAGTTTCAAAATCCATTGCTAGATTTAGTACTCGTACACTTTTCCCCTCATTATGTGTTCTCTTTTCAATTGGATCTATATTCCTTACACCGCATTTTCTACTTAATTGCTTATCTCATTATATATACCCTAGGTATACATTTTACATGATTTAAAAATTATTTCTTTTCATATTTTCAAGTATGACTTGTTACTGTGTCACAGAAATGTCATTTTCCTTTATATCTTTTATTTTCCTAACAGCTGACTTCACAATTATAATTATTATTTCCTTTATTGGCCATAAGCGTATAGTTAACTCTCTTAATAACAGTAATCTTTCAGTTGTTACACTTAACAACACACTAATCCCTTATTCATCTGTCGTAAAAAAATATTGATTTCTTTTTCGATAAAAATCTAAATTGGAATTTTCAAGTTAAAGAAACGATAAAAAAAATCTGTTCCTCCATTCACTGTTTGAGTCGCTTAAGGGGACACTCAACTACATTTTGGAACTTTTTTCCTATTTGACCAATCTTTTTCAAATTTGGAGAAAAAGTTTAATATACACATGGAAAGTAACATGCAAAATCTCAGTTCATTAGATCCAATACTTTTCAAAATAAAAATATTTCAATTTTTAATCAAACATTAATTGAAATATCACTTTTAATTATCATTTTGGCTTTGTGCATTTTACTGTGACTTCTCAATGAATAGGGGAAGAATTCTGCATATTGATTTAGTTCTGTCACGTAAATTAGTGTAGAAATTTAATTTTTCATTTCTATGACACTTTTTCTCCAATTTTTAAGTTGAGTGTCCCCTTAAGAAACTTCTTGCCCCAGCAACTAAAACATACCCTAGTAATGCCGCACTTCGATTATTGTGACGTTCTGTTAAGTGACCTAAGTTCTGAACTGTCAGTCAAGTTACAGCGAGTTCAGAATATGTGCGTCAGATACGTGTGCAACATCCGACGATATGATCACATATCACCGTCCCTCGCAAGTCTTTTGTGGCTCCGACTTAAAGAACGTAGAACTTTACACTCTTTGTCTTTATTCTTTCGAATTCTGCACACCTCAACACCAAATTACCTTTCGTCTCGTTTCTCTTATCTATACTCTAACCACGACGTAAATACCAGATCACTTATCTGTGGCGCGTTAAGTATACCTCTTCATAGAACATCTCGTTATTCATCATCTTTTACAGTATCTACCTCGCGTCAATGGAATTCCTTGTCACAAAGTATTAGGGGCTGCAAGACAATAAACACTTTTAAAAACAGCTTAAAAGATAACCTTCTTAGCATTTCATTCCAATCATACTGACTTAAACTATCACTGTCTACATTGTTACTCCTTCCTTTAGACATGCATCCTTATAGTACTGTATTTTCGAAATTGTCTCATAATAATCTCTATTATCTAACAATATTTGAAATATATTAACATTCTATGAATTTTAGCTTAATTCTGTTACATAGTTTGTATTTCAGTGTTTAATTAATAGTTCATAGTATTTTGTTGTTTAATTCGTAAATAACTTTTGTACATGTAACTCTTATCTAAATCAAATTGTTGAATTCTTTGTAAGTTCATACATATGTATGGATACTTTTTGCTGGTTGAGTGGAAGAGAAGGCCTTACGGCCTTAAGTCTGCCAGCTAAAATAAATCATTATTATTATTATCATTATTATTATTATTATTATTATTATTATTATTATTGTGTTTCGAATAATAACATTTTCCCAAATTCTTATTACTGCTGACTTCGTAATGATTCAGAGCAATCCATGTAAACCTTTACAATCTTAATGAGTTACAATTTCCCTCTGGAAATTTGTATAAACTTCAAATAGAGTTTAATGATCTCGGTGGCTCTGTGAGGATCTATATTGGTACCCCTGCGATCCATTGTTGACTATTATGACCATTGTTGGCTATTAGTAATTATAGTCACGTCGCTGTTATTTCCGGCGTGGCTCCGCCTCTTTGCTTACGTCCTAGTAAGAGTAGGTTCTATAAAGAGTAGGTACATATAATAGTTCGCCATTTTAGTTCTTTCATTGCCAGTTGCGGTTAGCAGACGACGCTATTTTCCGCACCGTTAAACATTATCACGTCGTAGCACCTATGATAATCGCATTGTAAATTTTAGGTTTCATAGATAAATATCTAAGGAAAGCATAGAAAAAATTCGAAATCAAAATGTTTTTTGAGAGGGGAGAAAAAATTACCAACTTCGAAGTGTCATGTTCAAAATAGACATTGACACCTTCAAAAGTATTTCTATTTTTAACTTTAGATGGGAGTCAAAGCGAGAGAAATGTTTAGAAAGAATTACTTTTAAAAGTGATTCCTATTCGAAATCTGTACCGTACTAGTTTCCCAGTTACTGGGAGTAACATATGCGCGGACCTCAGTTTGCAGAGTAACAACTTAGATCTGTTAGAACTGTGGATAGAAAGGCCGGCCCTTCGGCGGGGCAAGTGGGGCGGTCACCCCAGGCCCCGCGCTTTGTGGGACTCGCTGCCGGAAAAAAATTCAATCTGTCGATTACGTTCTTGTTATAATATTTAATGTGAGAAACTTAAAAATAAATAGCTAAGTGAATGTTGAGATAGCTTTTGTATACCTAACGAAATCAATATTGTTGACTATAATGTGTAATGTATGTGGATCAAATGTTGCACTGTTTGTTGAAGGTTTAATTACCGGAGTATCCAGCTGCATGGCTCTAAGTCGATTATTACCCTTGATTCTATTAATATTATTATTATTATTATTATTATTATTATTATTATTATTATTTTAAACAAATACACCTAAAAGAGCACGGAATTAAAATTTGTACTGTTGTAAATTCTCGTCTCCTTGCTGCAAACGGCAAGGAAAGAACGAAGATGGCGGACGATTATACCCAGCATCTATAGAGCCTTAGGAAGTCCATAACGAAATCAACAGCGAATGACAATATGCATATGTTTAAATGTATAGTCCCGACGCTGTTATTCCCGGCGTGACTCCGCCCCTTTGCTTACGTCTTAGGAAGTAAAGGCTCTATGAAGTCTAGGTAGGTACGATGAAAGAGTAATGGAACGGAGAAAAATTCTCTCCGGCGCCGGGATTTGAACCCGGGTTTTCAGCTCTACGTGCTGATGCTTTATCCACTAAGCCACACCGGATACAACTCCGGCGTCGGACAGAACTGTCTCTGAGTTCCAACTCTTGGGTTCCCTCTAGTGGCCGCCCTCTGCACTACGTCATAGATGACTATGAACATAGGACCGAAGTCCACACATGTGCTGAGGTGCACTCGTTATGAGTGACTAGTTGGCCGGGATCCGACGGAATAAGCGCCGTCTTAAATCAATTCGTGATTTACGCATATCATATACTCGTATTATTTCAATGTACCGAAGTACATATGATATTTCCATGCAGATATTCTGCGTCATCATACGATGAAAGAATAATGGAACGGAGAAAAATTCTCTCCCTCGGATCCCGGCCAACTAGTCACTCATAACGAGTGCACCTCAGCACATGTGTGGACTTCGGTCCTATGTTCGTAGACATCTATGACGTAGTGCAGAGGGCGGCCACTAGAGGGAACCCAAGAGTTGGAACTCAATCAGAGACAGTTGTGTCCGCCGCCGGGGTTGTATGCGGTTTGGCTTAGTGGATAAAGCATCAGCACGTAGAGCTGAAAACCCGGGTTCAAATCCCGGCGCCGGAGAGAATTTTTCTCCGTTCCATTACTCTTTCATCGTATGATGACGCAGAATATCTGTATGGAAATATCATATATACTTCGGTACATTGAAATAATCTAGGTAGGTAGTATCGTTCGCCATTTTTGTTCTCACATTGCCGAGCTACCATACGAGGTATCTATTTGCCGCACCGTTAAACATTATCATGTCGTAGCTCCTATGATAATAAATCAAACGCACTGTAATTCAGCAAATAATTGAGCGGCAAATAACGTCTTCGTGTGTTTTCTGCGAACGCCAAAAAAAGAGCTAAAATGGCGGGCGATTATATTAAGTATTTATCGAGCCTTAAGAAATGAATCAGCGAATCACAAGACGCACACGTTTAAATGTAAGCGACCTGCAACGCGATTGGCTGCCGGAAATTAGAGCGACGGGACTATAGCCGACTTGCAACGTGATTGGCTGCCGGAAATAAGAGCGACGGGACTTATAGTTCGCAGTCACTAGTTTTTGCATAAAGGTGTAATAATTCCTATGATGCGGCTGACGTAGTGCGCCTGACGTTCACTGCTGACGCATTAGTAGGCGATTCCTATGAAACGTCAGAAGTGTGCGGTAGTGAGCGGACACTTGCACAATGAGTGAAAGCGATTTGTTGTTATATTTGAAGACCTGACATTCTAAATATGCGAACTTCCAATTTTTCAAATTTCATTATATTCAATCTAAGGAAGGAACATCCATATGAGAATATATTAAATTGTCTTTGTTGTAGCTCAACTGTAAGTGACTCATTCGTGCGCCAAAAGAAGATGTTATAGGTAGAGGAAGCGCAAAAAAGCTTGCCCATTTGACTGATGCGCAGAGAACGATATTCGGTCCTCGTGCCGTCATGCTCGTTACAGGGCTGCTATGAATCACGTAATGCTGATTACAGGGCGCATTTGAAAGCGCGGTCTTGAGCTGTTCGTATCGTGTAATGTATTGTGCAGAGCGGGTAGAAGCCAGCGTATGCGTTACATATTCTGCGTTTTATCCCTCATATCAGGATTTTTATAGAGTTCAAAGTGTGTTTGTAAAATAACAGAGTTCTGTATAACATTCTATGTACTTAACAATGCCCCCCGTTGGCTCTAAATTAGGAAGTGCTAATGAAACGTTACACAGTCAAACTAGGGAATTATTTATAACGTTTATAAATGTATGAAAAACGAAACAGGCTCCGCTCGTAACGTAAAGAGTACGAGTATATACAGATTAAAATAAATCTACCATAGTGCCACACTAGTTACCGGAATATTTTAATAAAATCACATAGTATTAGTTATTAGTATTTTATTACAATGTCAAATATCAATTATTACACGATCATATATTTCTTATAACATCTTTGTAATTTCATTCAGTGATTTTATATGCAAAAGAATTCGTGCTTCTGTATTTTCAACAATGTTATGTTATTAGTTATTCTGCAACAAGGTTTAGGTTATGTTACATGTGCTGTGATAAATCTCACTCGAAACATCAAGCCAGCAGACGACTGAGAACTGCCAATCGAATCGAAGCGAGGTCGAGTGCACCCGAACGTTTCCGAAAGTTCGCGCAGCTTTCCGTGGCAAGCTCTTCTTGCGTTTACTTCTATCTCAACATGCATTGCGCAGTGTGTTTTTCATCAATATCTCAGAAAGTTGTTTTTTTTTTTTTTGCACTTAACACGTTTAGAATGTTAGGTCCTCAATTGCTATTGGAAGAAAATGAAGGGGAAGAAATTCTGCTCCAACAAATAAATGAGGGAAACGCTGAAGTATATCCCATATTTAGAACAAGGCGTGAGGAAGGTTTTTTACAATATTAATTAATCGGCACATGTTACAAGATGACAAGATATTTCGGGAGTTTTTAGGCTAAACATTGCTCAGTTCAACTATGTTCTCGACTGGAATGACCTGTCCTTCAGTTACTTGAGATTTTAGTTTCAAGCTGAACCCTTTATATTGCCAAATTTCCTTTAGGCTCAAGAATATTTCTATATCGGTGTTACAATTCCCTGTTAACGAGATAATTTGTCCGAAGTAAGTGTATTCATCTACACATTGTACGAATACAATCTCATTTTACACTAGAATAAAATATTGTTTTTCAGCTGATTCTAGTTAATAGAAAAAAGTGAAGGAAATCATCTTATATAATTTATATGTTGTTAATTAGAACCAAATCTACGGAAATCTGATTTCAGGCAACTTTTTTCTGATTTTTCACACACCATAACAATCATCTTACCCCTTAAACATGTAAGGCAGATACGAATTTATATAAAGGACAAATAAAAATGAAGACAAATGGAGCGATCAGTCAGTGACGATGGAGATGGATGATAGTCTGTTATTATTAGACAAAGAGACGCACACGCTAGAGTCGAAGAAGGCAGAGAACAGCCAACAGGCAGAAACTCGAGGACGAAGACAAAACACGATGGTTTTCACTTTAATTTCCCTCGCGATCATGCCAGCATTTGTGTATCGATCTTATGATCTGTGGCAGTCATTTTGGGAACATCAACCGCTCTTGAAATTGTACTGCATTCCATAATGTGTGACAGGCGACGTAAACATTGCCGGCAGAGGGAGAGCGATAATTAATAAATAATCAACCAATGGCAGAGGTCACATTCCAGGCTTATCTTGAAGTAGGGCGGTCTCAAGAGCAACTACAAGATAAGTCTGGAACGTGACCTCTGCCATTGGTTGATTGGTAATTACCTTCTCCCTTTCTCTGCCGGCAATGTTTACGTCGCCTGTCAGACTTTATAGATAAGAAACTTGATAAGAGCATTGCTTCACGCTATGTCTCGGACTGATTATCACTTCGCCTCCTTCCATATTTCGGGCTTGCTCCGATCTAAAGTCTGCTGATGACCGCCACCGAACTTGGACATCATGGTGTGTAGTCATTAGTTGCTGGTGGTAGTGCTATGTGTCGTAGGTTCTCTCCTGGGCTCGTGGTAACTCGTGGGACCGAGTTTGAGGGATCGCGGTGATTGCCTACGCGGAAAGATCAGGCAATAGAAGGTTCGGGGACAGCCCTTAGGGGAATCTATAGCTCGGGGGGCCTTAGAACTTGTACATTATTCCATTCTGGGTAGTAAGTATAACGGGCCCACCGAAGTAGCCTACGTGCGAGTGCTTCCCCTAATAGATAACCGTGTGGAAGAAATGTGTTCACGTTAACATACGTTATTATTATTATTATTATTATTATTATTATTATTATTATTATTACTATTATTATTATTATTATTCTTGCTTGCAGACTCTCATTCAATCCTGAACAGATGAAAAAACTATTTTGGGCAACTACTAAATATACATAGGCCAAATAGAAATGATCGGGACGAAATTGAAATACAAACTGCTGAGCCATTTATACCGGAACCCACACTTTCCGAAGTCGAAATTGCGATAGAAAATCTGAAAAAGTACAAGTCTCCAGGTATTGATCAAATTCCTGCAGAATTAATACAAGAGGGTGGAAGGGCAGTATCTAGCGAAATTTATAAACTTGTACTTGCAATTTGGGAAAAGGAAATTGTACCAGAACAATGGAAGGAGTCCATAATCGTACCTATTTTTAAGAAGGGGGACAAGACTAACTGTAGTAACTTTCGAGGAATATCACTTTTGTTGACGTCGTACAAAATTTTGTTGAATATCCTTTTGAGAAGATTAACTCCATATGTAGATGAAATTATTGGGGACCATCAGTGTGGTTTTAGACGTAATAGATCGACTATTGATCATTTTTTGTAGTCGACAGATATTGGAGAAAAAATGGGAGTATAAGGGTACAGTGCATCAGTTATTCATAGATTTAAAAAAAGCGTATGACTCGGTTAAGAGAGAAGTTTTATATAATATTCTTATTGAATTTGGTATTCTCAAGAAACTAGTTCGATTAATTAAAATGTGTCTTAGTGAAACTTACAGCAGAGTCCGTATAGACCATTTTCTATCTGATGCTTTTCCAATTCACTGCGGGCTGAAGCAGGGAGATGCACTATCACCTTTACTTTTTAACTTCGCTCTAGAATATGCCATTAGGAAAGTTCAGGATAACAGGCAGGGTTTGGAATTGAACGGGTTACATCAGCTTCTTGTCTATGCGGATGACGTGAATATGTTAGGAGAAAATCCACAAACAATTAGGGAAAACGCGGAAATTCTTGTTGAAGCAAGTAGAGCGATAGGGTTGGAAGTAAATCCCGAAAAGACTAAGTATATGATTATGTCTCGTGACCAGAATATTGTACGAAATGGAACTATAAAAATTGGAGATTTATCCTTCGAAGAGGTGGAAAAATTCAAATATCTTGGAGCAACAGTAACAAATCTAAATGACACTCGGGAGGAAATTAAACGCAGAATAAATATGGGAAATGCGTGTTATTATTCGGTTGAGAAGCTTTTGTCATCTAGTCTTCTGTCAAAAAGTCTGAAAGTTAGAATTTATAAAACAGTTATATTACCGGTTGTTCTGTATGGTTGTGAAACTTGGACTCTCACTTTGAGAGAGGAACAGAGATTAAGGGTGTTTGAGAATAAGGTTCTTAGGAAAATATTTGGGGCTAAGAGGGATGAAGTTACAGGAGAATGGAGAAAGTTACACAACACAGAGCTGCACGCATTGTATACTTCACCTGACATCATTAGGAACATAAAATCCAGACGTTTGAGATGGGCAGGACATGTAGCACGTTTGGGCGAATCCAGAAATGCATATAGAGTGTTAGTTGGGAGGCCGGAGGGAAAAAGACCTTTGGGGGGGCCGAGACGTAGATGGGAAGATAATATTAAAATGGATTTGAGGGAGGTAGGATATGATGATAGAGACTGGATTAATCTTGCTCAGGATAGGGACCAATGGCGGGCTTATGTGAGGGCGGCAATGAACCTACGGGTTCCTTAAAAGCCAGTAAGTATTATTATTATTATTATTATTATTATTATTATTATTACTTCATTTTTTATTTATCGGTTCGTTTATGTGTGTTGGTTATTTATTTATTTATTTATTTATTTTTATTTATTTATTTATTTTTGTTTATTTATTTTTATTTATTTATTTATTTATTTACCAATTTACCTGTTCACCCATTCGTCCATTTACTATCTATCTATCTATCTATCTATCTATCTATCTATCTATCTATCTATCTATCTATCTATCTATCTATGTATCTATCTATCTATCTATGTATCTATCTATCTATCTATCTATCTATCTATGTATCTATCTATCTATCTATCTATCTATCTATCTATCTATCTATCTACCTACCTATCTACGCATTTACATATTTATTTAATTTATTTACTTCGTTTATTTGTTCGTTCATTTGTTTGTTAATTATTTGTTTACTTCATTTGTTTCTTGTGTTTTTCTTATGTTGTTTTGTTTGTTTGGCTTTTGTTTTGTTCGTTTATTTTGTTTACTTCTGTACTTATTTTGCTTGCTCGCTTATTTATTTGTCAGGTTTTACGATGTTAACATCATTTTGCGCCCATTTAAATTTCTGTCCCTTTTTTTCCAACGTACGCTACCATTCCAATCCTCATCCTCTAGTCCTTTCCTCGTCATGCCGTTGATAATAAATCTATCCTTCGATATAATCTTTATTCGTCTCCTTTCTTTACTACCAGGTGGAACGCATTCCAGTATTTTCTTTGGCAGTCTATCTTCTATTATCCTTTTCTTTTGTCCATACCATTTTAACTACTTGTTTGTTATAAACTTTATTATTGAATTCTCTACCTTAATCTTTTCTTTAATCACATAATTCTTACATCCTACAAGGTAAATTTTTTTTCATGGTTTGCCACTGATTGTTAACGATTACTTTGTTGATTCAGCGTATGACAACGTCTGTTATTTAATTATTCATATTACTATAACAGTTACATAATTATTTAATGAATTTGCCTCTGAAACACAGTTTCAATTAGTGGGAAATTGTGAGGGTACACAACAGACTGATTATGCTAATTAATATTGTTGAACTGAGAATTTACTAAAACACACTATATTATATTACTTTCATGAATTAGTTACTGTGCTTTTAATAATGACCATAGTTGTAATGGGCACACATTATTATTTCCTTTTACATAAAATTAATTTTAGTACACAGTTTACGTATTATACTTTTTATAGACTCGACGAGTAGGCAATGTCTATAGGAATGATTACTTGTACTGTAGTGTTATTCATTACTTGTTTTCTTAATCCAGATAAGACTGACGTCCTATATATAGGACACTGGACGTTTTATTTTTTTAACATTGTTGTAAAAAAAAAGTTGCCTCGTTTAATTATTAGGCAGCGGCATTCCTTTTAAGATTTGTAGGTCTTTATTGCATGCACCGATAATAAAATGAAAATGCGACGTTGTCACGTCTTGTTTGTTGCTGCTATATATTAATATAACATGGATATGGGCTAGGCTTAATTGCTCAAAACATGAGTTAATTTGAAGATTATTTATATTATTTAGATTATTTATTTTAAATTAATTATTTAAAGAAAGAATTCAATGTTTCTCCATAAGGAAAACCGGAAAGTTTGACTTTTTGTAATAATTCTTTTATTGTTAAGGACTGGCCCTTATTGCAAGAACTATATATTTCACGGCGAATGTAATCACACGTAAAACCATCTACGTTATTAAATTTTGTGACTTTGTGTCCACGCTTTTTAGGTGTCTTAGGTCCCTTTTTTACAATTTTACTTACAGTATTTCTATTTAATTTAAGAATTTTAGATGTCTCCGAAATTTTTCCTTGACCTAAATTGTTTTTAAGAACATACGTGTGAGCATTGCATACAAACGTTTGACACTGCTACATAATTTTGGTCTAGCTTTTGAATTTGAATTGTTATTTAACTCTGATATATTATTATTATTATTATTATTATTATTATTATTATTATTATTATTATTATTACCATCGTCCTTATTGACGTTCATGGGTATCGGTTCCGACACTTCACTCGCTTCCCACGGCCTCCACATTTTTATTATACACTGAACTGTAATATAATAATTTTCACTGTGAACTAGAAGAAGACACTGCTAAAATTTGCAACTCCGCGTGGAGTATTGGAGCGGCCTTCAAAAGACTTGACGACGACAATGGACCGCGACATAATTAAAATTATTGAAACTACAAAGCTTCCGTCCTCTTTGACACCGCTAGCCTACTAATTGAACGTGGCTACTTTATAAGATTTTCATAGTCGGCAATCATGATACCATAATCCTTATGTATTATAAATTGTCTCCAATTTTTTTTATTATGTTCATTCTGTCATAGTCATTGTTGTGAACATATTTGTGTGAGTCATGGCTGTGGAGCAGAACATGTTGTTCTCGAAGTCGGTATATATCACATGCTATAGGTATAATGCTTTTGATACTGATAGGGCATACTCGTATGATGTACTTCGTATATAATAATTCATAATTAGATTCAATTTTTTATTTAGTGTTATGCCATATCATGGTAAAGTTAGGCGTACTACATGTAGTACGTCAGTCATAAGAGGAGACATTTCGTGAGATTGATGGTACTCGTGTTATTATAGGGGTTTTTCACTAAATGAAGCCTTACAAATGATTCAGGACGACCAAGTTGCTTTACCTAAGTGCAATAACATTTCCATCACCATTTTATCACCAAAAAATACGTGTGGTAATGTAATTGATGAGGATTCTGGTGATGAAAATAACACTACAATTGACAATATGCCTGGTAGTCAGTTGCGAGCTGAGACGGAAATAACCCTCAACACACAAGGAGAGGGAATGGATGATTATGATGATGAAAGTCATAATGTTGATGATGAACATAGTAAAGGCGATGGCGAGAATGGCAGTAGAAATACTAGTGATTCAGCAACCGATATACAGATGAAGAGAAAGAATAATAAATTTCAATTGGGAAGAAGTTGACATACAGCAGGGAAATACTATATTTTTCAATTTCCGTGCACACAGTTTCAAGATACTCTAGAAATTTGAAGAAGAAAATATCAGTGAAATAGCCCAATATCATATATTAGTACAACAAAATTATGGGTGGACCAAAACATCAATCTGTACAAAACATCTATTAGGAGCAAGAAATGGTACTTTAGTCTGCATTGATGTAGCAGAACAAAATGCATGGCAGCTATACAAGATAAACTCCAGCGAAAAACTCGATCATCTTGCATTTCGCAAACGTCTTGTCTTATCTGTTCTCGAATCCACTGCTCGACATGTATAGTCAAGCGGTAGACCAGCGGTCGTCAACTCACTGCACTCTCGGGCTATTGTCTCTCACCCGCAGGTGCATTTGTGGCTGCTGGCGGGTATGCTGTCTACCTAATCCTGCTGCACTTACCCTTTACCCATTTCAGCGAATGCTGACGACCACTGCGGTAGACCATCTCATCTAAGGCTGAGCAAAAAGATTCAAGGTTTGATGGAAGTAATCATTTTGTGGTATCTCAAGAAAAACAAACTCGATGCAGACAGTGTCACACAAAGACAACAATAATATGTATGAAATGTGATGTTGGTGTACATGTAAAATGTTTTATCACGTATCACACACCATAAACATTATCGAAAAATACAACAGCCTTATTGTGTGTGAGTGATATTATAATTTTGTGTTAATTTGGTATATTGTTAAGCTAAACAATTTATATATATTAGTGCTAAAACGACTTATGTCATATAATGTTTTTGCATGGGGATGTGACTGACGTCCTATAAATAGGACACTGAAAATCTCGGATACTATCAACAGTAATCTCACTAGACGTTTTGATTTATCTAGAGAAAATCAAAACTCGAGTGGGATTTAATTGATTATTACACGATTAAAAGAAAGTATATAAAGATTAGAAGTAACGAAGTAGCCCTACTCCAATACAATAAAATATTAATTGACTTACGAAAACACAACTGTCTTCAAATGTATTATTGTAACATCTCAACATTACAAATATTACGCTAGATGCATGCTAGATGACAGTAGTGAGCAATGCCTTCTCGTCGAGAAGTTCTCGATCTATATACACGATGGCAATGTTACTAGTCAAGAAGGCTTTGTTGATTCAGTTTCATTTTTATTAAAATGCAACATTCCACTTCAATTATCCGAATCCCAGTAATCAACGTCACTTGACAGATGATTTTCAATAAATCTTAATATTAAACAATCTCTGATACGTGACTATCCATAGTATCAGCAGAAGCTATAACATAACCTAACTAATATACACAAGTGTTAGAAAAGTTTTAATTAACGACGATGACATAAAAAAAAACATGAATAATTTTAAAAGGAATAATTATTGAATGTACAATTTTCAAATTTGAATGTGGTTGGTGGTTCAATTGATGTTATATTGGACGTGTGCGTAATAGAAGTGGAACTCGCTGATTTAGGCCTACATGGTGTATTCAACTTATTCAGAATTATCGAATGAATAATTTTAAAATGAATAATTATTGAATGTACAATTTTCAAATTTCAATGTGGTTGGTGGTTCAATTGATGTTATATTGGACGTGTGCGTAATAGAAGTGGAACTCGTTGATTTACGCCTACATGGTGTATTCAACTTATTCAGGATTTCCGAATGGTGCTCTTCATTTATTTGTAAATCGGATTTCAGAAGATGCATAGGTATGATCAGTGATTTTTATTCATTCTTGTTCTTGAATGCCAATGCGAGTCATATTTGAAACTGCTGTGCATCGACTGGAGTGGTTTATAATTTTATATATATTTTTGACGTCCAGACCAGCGCAGTTTCAAATGTTGGCAAACAAAGAAACAAATGCTAGGGACGCGATAAAATTAAACAAATGCTAGGGACGCGATAAAATTGTGCGATAAGCAGCCATGATTGGTTGAAATACGTCCTTTCGTACCGTTTTATTGGCCAAAAGTAGTATGACGTAGTAAGAGTGTAATAGTCAACATAAAACATTAAAAAACAGCTTTGTTATGTTATATCAATTACAATTAAATAATTCATATAAAAATCGTATTTTTAACAAAAAATAATTCAGTCTTATCTGGGTTAAGGGTGAAAAGGTTAATTTTAGACTTTTTATAATTTTTGCGTTAAAATTTCCAAAGCTTTGTTAAGGGAACTGGGTAGTGATGCTTGTGCGATTAAAAATTTTCAGTACAAAAATTTAGTTCAATATTTCTATGCTTTTAGTGCTCAGAGTGGAATAAAAATTGCCATGTGATACAATAAATCATTCAGAATTCAGTGGTATAAAAGACAACAAATTAGTTTCGTATCCAAGTGCAAAAGAAAGGCCCTAACTGATAACCTGTTTTCCCACTTTGCTAAGTGTACTTCATTCTTCAGGTACACATTACTTGCTACAATCTTCACTCATATACCATATATTTTTTTAAGTTTACTAGTAATGTGTATTGTAAATACTAAAGCAAAATTTAATTAAATATTTCACCCCTAGTGAAACATAAAAAAATATTGAACTTTATTTAACATTTTTGCAATTTTTTCCAATGATTTTTTTTTCTCGTGTTATGTGTGCGATATTCTTAAACCGGTAGGTCTACTATGTAGAACACAGGCTGCAGAAAATACTGTAAAAGTTGTATGAAAATTAATTCAGTAGTTTCAGAGAAAAATGCACTTACTTTGAAAATGTCAACTTATGGAAAACTGCATTAAAAAATAAGAAGGATATATGAAGTACATGCACCGTCAAATTTAAAGAACCTATTTAAGGAGCTTATCTGCAGAAATACCTCCCAGAGTATTTATGTTGTTTTAAAGAGCAAGTTTTGTACTTTTTTAAAACATAAAATAATAAATCGAATTTTTGACCCCTAATCACTACCTAGTTCCCTTAAGAGCGAGGAACATAATTTAAAACCCTCTTAACTAAACACGAGCAATGTGAAATTGCTAGAGATAAATGTTAACTTGATTTTATGGTTATTTCAATGCTAACTAAACTTCATATCTTGTGGACCTAAATGTAATTTATACTTGCATTTCATTTAAGAATGTATTTAATATGAAAACTTACTTCGTAACGACAGAACTTCATTGTTTTGAAAAGAAACATTTTATAAGATGGTCTCCTCTAAAGTATGTTGTTTTACGTTCCGGGTTTGCTTCCTCATGACTGCGGGCTCGAAACCTTGCAACTTTCTTACAATAGTATCGTTTCCGGCTTCTTCGCAAAAACAATACTGTATTACAGTACAGGAATTCTAATAGAAGCCCGGTTATCCACTTTTCACTCTAATGTACTACAATGTATTTACCTCACCGCCTAAAGTTGTTCGCATATTGCAAGCGACTATGTACGACCAGAAGTCGCACAATTATGACCAAGCAATCCCAATGTAAGTTTGTGGATGGGAGTCCACAGAACACCAAATAACCGTGCGATTAGGCATGTAATGTTTCGACTTGCCGATAGGAATACATGGGAGGAAGATATACCTCCTTGAGTCCTTAAAGTATAGTAAACTATACCATACTTCATACATGTTTATGACACAAGATGTATGTGCAGAGATCCGAAGCATAGCATAATATACCTGCATTTGTGCCCTAACTGTAACCTGCAGAATTTTTCCTCATATCAGTGACTTTTTTTTAAGTGTAGAATTATATTGAACTTTAAAAATAAAACAACAAACGTCTCAGGACTCAGGAAGATACTAACATCTTTGCAGGAATGATGCCTAAAAGGAGACTGGATGGATAAAAGTTTTTGGGTAGGGAGAATCGGAAAATGTCTAAAGAAGTTATACTACCTGATGTTGACACTGGCTGTGGCCAGTTACCATTTTCTTTATGTTTAGCACCTCATAGTGTATAAAATTTCTGAACCGGAAATTAATATGTATTAATTAATTACGAACTGGCACCCTTGAAGGTGGCCCTTACGGACTCAGTATATACTCAAGAAAATACACATACATATGTAAACATAGATAATTATATTTAAAAAAGGAACCAAAAAAAGAGCATGAAAAATTACAATTGCTAGTAATGTGGCACCATGTAATTAATCAGGGTTTGACAGGAGTTTTTAACACTGTTATCACAATGTCATCCCTCAGAGATGTTGGCAGAGCAAATTGCCGTCGAAATTCTTCGAAAAAAGCTGGTATAGTCTCTCGAGCACCTATGAGCAAAACGAATACCTCAACGTGAATTAAGGCATATCTGAACTTGAAATAGTTGACTGTAGGCTCATAGATCGATTTCTTCTCATGATGGACCTCGGCTGACTGATGATATCCTACTTAAAACGTATCGTTGGGTCCACAATGACACCCTGTTTGGTGTCAGCATTGTACGCTAAAATATCTATTCGTCTCGTTGACCCATTTTCAGCTAGACAGGAGATTTCTTCTTCTACTATCCAGCCCCTATTTCTTAATGCGGCAACAATTTTGGATCTTATAAGATGATGTCTAGAGTTCCTCAAGAGCAATCCCTGTTCACGAATCCCAAAACATGTGCTAAAGTTTCGATCTCTGGGCAGCCATGCCTGCACCGGGTACCGTCAAGAGATCTGCTGGGAACAGAGCGAACAGCTGCTAAATCTGCTGTCATTTTCAGGCTAGAAAAAATTTTAAATTAAGGTTTATTTAACGACGCTCGCAACTGCAGAGGTTATATCAGCGCCGTCGGTGTACCGGAATTTTGACCCGCAGTTCTTTTACATGCCAGTAAATCTACTCACATGAGCCTGTTGCATTTAAACACACTTAAATGTCATCGACCTGGACCGGGATCGAACCCGCAATCTCGAGCATAGAAGGCCAGAGCTATACCGACTTCAGCCTAGAAGACTAATTAAAGAAGACCTTTGAAGTAAAACAATACCCTAATAAATATAAAATTAATAGTACATTATGCAACGAGCCTATAATGAAGGTAATTAAGAAGTGAGTATGGATATTTATGAAACGAGCGCAAGCGAGTTTCATAATTTTCATTCGAGCTTCTTAATTACCATTATAGGCGAGTTTCGTACGACTTTTTATGCTCGACCATATTTCTAACTTGATATTATTAATTTCTGAGCAATGTCCCGTATGTTGTGAGATGTGCGCAGACGCGAAAGTATTGATTTTTTCTGAGGAACAGATGTCCACATTGACCTTGCTAGGCCATAAGAACCTACAGAGATAACATTGAAATTAATTTAGACATTGAAAAACGAGATGACAAATTGAATTTATTTGAATATTATTTACAATTAACGCTAATTATTATAGTAACAGAACATAACCTTCTGCGACAGTATTGGATTTCCAGCCTCCGTGACTTTTCGCTAATTCTCTTTCGATTGCATATCCGAGAATAATCGATACTTGCGGTTTTATAACGGTAGAAAGCTGACCTGTCATTGGCTGAACAGTTGTAACCTGAGTCGCCATTGGCTGAAAGACCTGACCTTAAATGAGTAGGTGTATTTTAATGACATGCATTAAAGGTCTGCTACCAGGTGTATAATTACTACGTTTCGGCATGGTCGAGCATAAAATTAATTAAAGCACATGGATTACAATTTTAATAAATTTTATTTCTAATTCCGTAATACAGAATATAATTCACACATTCTCACAAAACATTCATATTCATTAATCTTCCTCTTAAAATTCTCACAATTTTCCATTTAATTATAATGAATGCTATGCAGAAAGAAAAAAGTATACAAATCAGAGAAAAATATATATATAAATCGCAGCAAGTTCACACAAGAATTAAGACTCTGCATACAATGTAGAAATACAAATATTTATATATAAACAAATTGTAGTACAAAAAGGTACAAATTATCCCTGTCTGATATTGATGTAATTAATATAAATGCAAACATTTATAAAAAAAACTGAAATATCAATCCAAAAATATTGCTTAAGGGAAACTAGAAGCACTATCTTCACATTCCTAAATTAGCATAATTGTTTTACTACATTGAGTAGTTACATGGCAAATATTGGTGAAAATTATTAAAAACAAAAACAATTGGAAACCAATGACACACAGAAAGAGGTCCCATTTATGGATTGTAAAAATTAATCATCAATATTAATGTTAAATTACACAAAATAGCATCTTAGAGATTTATATGTAGGGTAAAGGTTGGTAATATTGTGATGCGAGTAATATTGTTATAGTTCTTTTTTCATAATTTATTACAATTTTGCTGAGCGAGAGAAGGACCGGTTTTGTTCAACTTGTCCACGAACATTTCCTTAATACGTTGACGCAAAAAACTGATCTTCCTCCCGCTCATTAAAATTATAATAAATTCTCAAAACTATTACAATATTACTCGTATTACCAACCTTTACCCTATAGTGCACTGTCCACTCTAAACTTCTTAACCCTGTCATTGCCAGCTCCTTAGTGCAAAACTTTCTGTTTCTTACTTCACAAATTATGCTAAGTATTACTGACATAACACAACTGTTATCTCTGCGAAATAAATTTCACTAATTTATTCTGTGATTCAACACGAAATCATCTTCTAGAAACTATATGCATTTTACGAAATGACCTGGCATTACTTGAGGGTTAATAGATCTATTCAGTCATTAAAATCTTTCGTTTGTTATACACTGCATTCTTCAATCTGAAATAATTATATCTCAAATTCATATAGTATTGTTATTGAAAAGACGGATACTTTTGAAATGGCTGTAACTTTGTCAAAAGTAGGCCCTAAGCTTTACATCAAACACACCATTTCATTCATAAAATAATGGGGTTTATTTATATAAAAAAACAATTAACGGACAATTTATACCATGAATAGCCAGGCTATGTACAGCATGTTCAGAATTTTTCGGGACCTTTGTCCTTCAGTAAAATCATCATAGCACTTGCCAGAAAAGCATTTTCTGTGAATTCTGGTGGTCTATCCAAAAGTTTTTATCTGCCATGAAACTGGTCCATGCAATTTTTCCAAAAATTTTCCGAAATGAAGACAAATTACAGGGTTCAAACCTCAAACTATTTAGAGTTCTAAATCATTTCAAAGCGTTACGAATACTCTATTTTAGCGGTTCCCAACTTGTGATCCGCGAACCTCTAAAGGAATTCTCTTGGTTTACAAGTAGTTATATCTACCTATCTGATATTTTTAGTTTTTAAAATTCTCTAAATTCCAGTTCTCAGCTCCATCTTTTAACAGTGTTCATCATTCATAATAACATTGAAACAAAAATAAAGAAATTAAACTTGTGGTCTCAGTGAGTTATCAATAGAGTATTCCATTTATTTCCCATTCCCAGAGACTTTCTAGCAACAAATGATGATCTTCCATAGAATATCGTTGGAAATAAAAAAAGTGATTTATTAATATTAAAATTAAGGAAATATCTTCCTTCCTGCAGTGGAAAAAATAATTGGATGAAAAATCCCTTCTTTGTGACAAAAATAGTTAACTCATCAAAGAAGAATAGGAGCTATTAGAAGAATTATGGTATTCTTGCTTAAAAATCGTGTTTTCTAAAACGGCCCTGTTGCAATTTTGATTACATGCACGACCATGTATCTCGAAGTTTCCCGAATTGTATTACAAAACATTTAACGCCATTTGCGTTGTGTGAATGCACATTTCCTGCTTTGATTTTCTTGAACAAATAGACTAGTAAACTTAAGGTGGCGTTAGACTTGCGACTTAGAGAATCTACAATTGGGTCAGATTTCGCAAATCAACATTAACCATCCCACTGGTAACTCTAAAAAAACTGATTTAATTTTTCACAGCAAAGTCATTATGTAACATAAAATAACTTTGCATTTATGTATTTTTAGGTTATATTCAAAACTAAAATTGAAATTTAATATTCTTCTCAATTCATCACATTATGCAAATGTTTAATTAGTAGAAATAATTATCAACCTAAATTATATAAAACATTCTGGAGGTCCGACAAAATAAAATATGAGCTTTAGTGTCCCTTCGGACGAGGCAACTTTTAGTGGCGCGTTTGTGGCGCTGCGAACGCACGTTAGTAGCGCTTGGAACGTGCGTCAGCAGCGCTGCTAACGGACGACTGTTGGACCACCATTTCCCTACACCGACACGACAGTGTACAGGCTTAATTAGAAAAATATGTCACAACAGAATAATATGGAATGACGATAATAATAATAATAATAATATTATTATTATTATATTATATATATATATATATATTAATAATATATTAAATATAATATATTATTTTATTATTATTATTATCATTATTATTATTATTATTATTATTATTATCATTCGCACTAGTCCAGCAATTTAGTAGTCTACGGTTATATTAATAATAATAATATATTATATTTAATATATTACGAATATATATTATTATTATCAATAATATTAATATATTATATTTAATATATTGTTAATATATTATTATTATTATTATTATTATTATTATTACTATTATTATTATTATTATTAATATAACCGTAGACTACTAAATTGCTGGACTAGTGCGAATTACGGATATATTATTTATGTAGTAAAATCCCCTTTAATTCACGTTAAAATAAAATACATCTAAAATAATGTACTAAATAAGATATTAACAAAGAGATGAAAAATTAGTTTGTCCCAGGTTCGAACCTGGGTTCAATTACACCACGGCCTTTGACTTTGCCATTACCCTACAGACACCTATTTCTAGTATATTAGTTGAATTACTCGTGCGTGCTATGATTGGTTTCATGTTTGGTATATATTATTTTAATGTACCGAAGTACATATGATATTTCCATGCAGATATTCTGATATGATATGCGTAAATCACTTCGTGATTTAAGACGGCGCTTATGCCGTCGGATCCCGGCCAACTAGTCACTCATAACGAGTGCACCTCAGCACATGTGTGTACTTCAGTCCTACGTTCTCATAGACATCTATGACGTAGTGCAAAGGGCGGCCACTAGAGGGAACCCAAGAGTTGGAACTTAAACTGAGACGATTCTGTCGGGCACCGGGATGGGTATCCGGTGTAGCTTAGTGGATAAAGCATCAGCACATAGAGCTGAAAACCCGGGTTCAAATCCCGGTGCCAGAGAGAATTTTTGTCTGTTCCATTACTCTTTCATCGTTTCATGTTTGGTGCCTATTATATTTAATTTTAAATTCTTAAAAAGTAAAAAATATATATGTTTTATGCCATATCGTTCCTCATTTGCATAATTTTAAATTAATATTTTTATTGTCCTGATATAAATCATCAAACAAGGTATTGAATAGTCCTCGATTCTATCTTTCCAAAACTAATGGATGGACTCAAACTCTTTTTCTCCGTATGAGCAAATTTTCCAAAAGTACATCTCCTTCTACATTCATGTTCACTGGAAAACTGAAAAATTCTCTGCAAAAATTTAGCAGCGCCACTAACGCGCCACTAGAATTAGCCTCGTCTGAAGGGACCCTTAAGGGATCCGTGACACTCAAAAGATTGGAAACCACTGCTCTAGTTAAATCATAAAATTGAAGAATAGTTTCTGTTGGCATATTTTACAGTGAAAGCAGGTCCTGTTACAGCGGGCAAGGGCTATTAAAAGGCTAGAAAACAGTCTATATGTGTTGGGGGTGCTCAAGATTGGAAACCTGTAGCTTATTTTTTATTTTTTTACGTTTCAAAATAAATGTTTCCAGCGTAAATTAAATTTAAAAACTGAAAAAAAGTATTGTGACGCTAAACCCCATTTTTATAACAAAAAAACCTATTTTCATTTTATGAAAACATTTTTAACAAACTTTCGGGGATTTGGAAAGTGTTCAGACTTTTGAATAACGCTATATATATTTAGTCTGACTGGCACTCCTGAAAAACTGTTCAGGAAATTTTCTCGGATCGGATATTACTTACACTCCTGATCACGTATATAACAGATTGACCATCGTAATGTTAAAAATGGTAGCATGTGGAAGAGAACCACCAGGATCGCCACCGTGGATTTAAAACAACCGCTATATGGGCGTACAGTTGCTCCATGCAATTCAAATGGAAGTTATGACATGACTCCTTCTACTGTCGCTAGATGGCAGTATAGTAAAGTTGTTGCCGTCAAACCTGTAAGTCTGAACAATCTGTTATATTAGTGATCAGAGCTTACACCTACACTATTACTTGATAGTGGAATACATTATTTCACTTTAATTCTCAGTAGGCCTACTTATATATTTTAATACAAATATAGCCAGAAATGTTAGAAGTTAAAGAACTGCGGAATAATAATTAATAATAATTATTATAGATTATTTATTTAAATATAATTTATCGTTGTACGTACAATTGCCTTATATGCCTACACTTAAGATTTTGCACAGGTAAATTCTATATCTAGGTTAAATTTGGAACAATATAAAGTTCTTAAGCTATAAAAATATAAGAAAAATGTTTATATACTCGTAGATCAAATATATTTCATTAACGTTCAAGACCCAACTCCCTGAATATCGTTCAGCGCAAATAGTTCAATTCCAATATTATGGTTGTCATTCAGTGACGTAGTCAAATGAAGGACTAGGATCAACTTGTGATATGTATTGAAACTTCCTTACGAGTTGCTATCTAGGTTATGTGGATCTATTAAAGCACAATTCCACACAATATTTATACAATTATGTCTAATACTGAAACACAATTCAACTACTCAAAATATTTTACGGACGTGATAACTATTAATGTATTCTGAATGCTTATTGTTTAATAAAAATGAGCTCGAGGAATTATTATTCATAAAGGAAGGAATCAATTTTCTATCCAAGGCCCCCTAAGACTGCTCTGTTGGCTCGTGGCAAAGAAATTTTCTTCAATAATTAGCAAAAGTTTATTTATGTTTCACATACATTAAGGAATATGTTGAAATGGAAAGATAAAATGATATTATATTCATTTTAAAATATCCCTCAAAACGGTACCGGGAACCAACATTTCACGTACGGTATTTAATTCTTATTAATAGTAGTATAAACAAGGTTCCGTTCTAAAAAGCTGGGCGTAAATAGCACCTCACACTTTGCCTATTTTATAAAGCAGCCATGGTTTTATTTTCAAAAGGCATATGCAACATTTAATTCAAAATGAAGTCAGTCTTAGTACAAAGCTATGAGCTTTCACAATAACGTAGTAATGCTAATATTTCAGTTGCATCAATACTCTCGGTACTTGGGAGTTTTCAGAGTGATTCATACTTTTGGAAAAGGATACTGTTTTTGATACCTTTTATAGTTTTTTGGGTTCTCCCCTCACATTTCAGCGATACACGAGATATGCACGAGGGTTCCACGTTAAGAAAAAAGCATTGGACATATGGTGCTATTCCATCAAATGACCAGTTGCCATAAAAACGCCTACCACGACAGAGCTTCTACAATGTACAGACTCAGAAACAAAATTTGGGCTTACTGAACATGCGCATGTTATAACTGGAAATTCAAAAATCCAAGTGGCCCAAATTTTGTTTCTGTGTCAATACACATACGGAATTTAAAAGTAAAATTAGGTGGCCCAAATTTTGTTTGTGTCTATATAGATATGGAATAAAAAGGAAAATTAGGTAGCTCAAATTTTGTTTCTGTGCCTATACAGATACGGAATTAAAAAGTAAAATTAGGTGGCCCAAATTTTGTTTCTGTGTCTATACAGATACGGAATTAAAAAGTAAAATTAGATGGCCCAAATTTTGTTTCTGTGTCTATACAGATACGGAATTAAAAAGTAAAATTAGTAAAATTAGGTGGCCCAAATTTTGTTTCTGTCTATACAGATACGGAATTAAAAAGTAAAATTAGGTAGCCCAAGTTTTGTTTCTGTGTCTATACAGATACGAAATTAAAAAGTAAAATTAGGTGGCCCAAATTTTGTTTCTGTGTCTATACAGATACGGAATTAAAAAGTAAAATTAGGTGGCCCAAATTTTGTTTCTGTGTCTATACAGATACGGAATTAAAAAGTAAAATTAGGTGGCCCAAATTTTGTTTGTGTCTATTCAGATACGGAATTAAAAATTAAAATTAGGTGGCCCAAATTTTGTTTCTGTGTACAGATACGTAATTAAAAAGTAAAATTAGGTGGCCCAAATTTTGTTTCTGTATTTATACAGATACGGAATTAAAAAGTAAAATTAGGTGGCCCAAATTTTGTTTCTGCGTCTATACAGATACGGAATTAAAAAGTAAAATTAGGTGGCCCAAATTTTGTTTCTGTGTCTATACAGATACGGAATTAAAAAGTAAAATTAGGTGGCCCAAATTTTGTTTGTGTCTATACAGATACGGAATTAAAAAGTAAAATTAGTAAAATTAGGTGGCCCAATTTTTGTTTCTGTGTCAATACAGATACGGAATTTAAAAGTAAAATTAGGTGGCCCAAATTTTGTTTCTGTGTCTATACAGATACGGAATTAAAAAGTAAAATTAGGTGGCCCAAATTGTGTTTCTGTGGCTATACAGATACGGATTTAAAAAGTAAAATTAGGTGGCCCAAATTTTGTTTCTGTGTTAATACAGATACGAAATTAAAAAGTAAAATTAGATGGCCCAAATTTTGTTTCTGCATCTATACAGATACGGAATTAAAAAGTAAAATTAGGTGGCCCAAATTTTGTTTCTGTGTCTATACAGATACGGAATTAAAAAGTAAAATTAGGTGGCCCAAATTTTGTTTCTGTGTCAATACAGATATGGAATTAAAAAAATAAAATTAGGTGGCCCAAATTTTGTTTCTGTGTCTATACAGATATGGAATTAAAAAGCAAAATTAGGTGGCCCAAATTTTGTTTCTGTGTCTATACAGGTACGGAATTAAGAAGTAAAATTAGGTGGCCCAAATTTTGTTTCTGTGTATATACAGATACGGAATTAAAAAGTAAAATTAGGTGGCCCAAATTTTGTTTCTGTGTCTATACAGATACGGAATTAAAAATTAAAATTAGGTGGCCCAAATTTTGTTTGTGTCTATACAGATACGGAATTAAAAAGTAAAATTAGGTGGCCCAAATTTTGTTTCTATGTCTATACAGATACGGAATTAAAAATTAAAATTAGGTGGCCCAAATTTTCGTTTCTGTGTCAATACAGATACGGAATTAAAAAGTAAAATTAGGTGGCCCAAATTTTGTTTCTGCGTCTATACAGATACGGAATTAAAAAGTAAAATTAGGTGGCCCAAATTTTGTTTCTGTGTCAATACAGATACGGAATTAAAAAGTAAAATTAGGTGGCCCAAATTTTGTTTCTGTGTCTATACAGATATGGAATTAAAAAGTAAAATTAGGTGGCCCAAATTTTGTTTCTGTGTCTATACAGATATGGAATTGAAAAGTAAAATTAGGTGGCCCAAATTTTGTTTCTGTGTCTATACAGATACGGAATTAAGAAGTAAAATTAGGTGGCTCAAATTTTGTTTCTGTGTCTATACAGATACGGAATTAAAAAGTAAAATTAGGTGGCCCAAATTTTGTTTCTGTGTCTATACAGATACGGAATTAAAAATTAAAATTAGGTGGCCCAAATTTTGTTTGTGTCTATACAGATACGGAATTAAAAAGTAAAATTAGGTGGCCCAAATTTTGTTTCTGTGTCTATACAGATACGGAATTAAGAAGTAAAATTAGGTGGCTCAAATTTTGTTTCTGTGTCTATACAGATACGGAATTAAAAAGTAAAATTAGGTGGCCCAAATTTTGTTTCTGTGTCTATACAGATACGGAATTAAAAATTAAAATTAGGTGGCCCAAATTTTGTTTGTGTCTATACAGATACGGAATTAAAAAGTAAAATTAGGTGGCCCAAATTTTGTTTCTGTGTCAATACAGATACGGAATTAAAAAGTAAAATTAGATGGCCCAAATTTTGTTTCTGCGTCTATACAGATACGGAATTAAAAAGTAAAATTAGGTGGCCCAAATTCTGTTTCTGTACTAGGCAAGACCCATAATACCAATGCATTTTTCTTAATGTGAAATCCTCTATATAAGTTCATAGGATCATGTGTTATAATCATCTGTATTCCGAATTTTACAGAAATGTGTTGTCTTCTCCATCATCCAAAAATATTTCGAAACAGAAGGTTTTAAAATAATCCTCATCCCAGGTAAACCAAAATTTTCAATATCTTCATTCGTCGGGTTGGAAAATTCCTCAGCAGTGGTGTATAATAAGAATTCCGAGCTAAAGAGACATACTGTAAGAGATACAGTATATGTCCACCGTTCTCCAGACTGGTTCTATTACGTGTAGGACGTGTAAAAGAACTCTAGGGGCCATATTCATAGACATTCTTAGCGCAGGCTTCCGGTGGATGATCAGTGAACTAACGTTTTTCGTATTCATAAACTAGTATTAGCGACATGATATGATATGAATTCTGTACAAGTACTCAGTCGATAGCAGGGGCTAGTTTAGCACGCTTGTAGCGCGGGCTAGCGAAATGTCTATGCATAGCACTTTTAGACGTTTGATTATATTGGCAAGGTCCGATATTTCCCAGAGATGACCTGGCACTGCAAATATACAGGGTGAATCATAAGTATGTAATTAATTTTAAGAGGTTATTCTTTTAAATATTTCAAACGCAAAATTTAATACAATTTTGCTCGTTTTTGCTTCCTTTTTGGGAAAGAAATTGTTTTACGTAAAATATTTCATAGAATGTTTTGGGAAAGCTATTGATTTAATTCCCAATATGCTCAGTTAGTTTAAGAGAGCAGTGTCTCATAACGAATGATTGAGAGAATTTTGGTTTTGTTCTTTAAATGTGCAGAAATTTGATCCAAACAAATGTAACTTTTCGTTCTGCAAAGGAATTTTAAAATGTTACATTTGTTCGGATCAAATTTCTGTACATTTAAAGGACAAAAATAAAATTCTTTCAGTAATTTATTATCATAATACAATGTTCTCTTAAAATGAATGAACATATATTAGCAATTCAGTCAATGGCTTTCCCAAAACATGCTATGAAACGTTTCATATAAAACAATTTTTATCTCGAAAAGGAAGCGAAAACGAGCAAAATTGTATTAAACTTTTTTGTTTGAGATACCTCAAAGAATAACCCCCTGAAATTAATGACCTGTCTTACAGTTCACTCTCGCTGTTTTTACAGTACTTCGGTACTCCGAATAACGAAGTAATCGAAAGGATGGAGAAAACTGTATTAAAGTAATATTTCTCGAACACTTACACCCACTTTTAAAATTGTAGTAACATGTATCAGAGCTCTAAAAAATGTATCAGTACCAAGTATCAAGAAATTGTGGTATTGACCCATCTATTAGATTCGAAAGTCGAGATAATCGTAGAGTTTTTCTAGAATGCTTATTGTGAACGGAGATCAATGCCATGATAAATGTTGCTTTATATTAGACTTAACATCTTTGTCACTTCATCATGAAATTGTTTTTATAAGCATAAAGTTCGTAAGGACAGTTGTTTCTACAATAATAGTTTTCAATATTAAACTACAGTGTTACAATATTAGAAACTAAATACAGAATAAACTATTATACTCAATTCAAACTACAATTGAATTTTTTCTAGTTTATTACTTTTTTTTCATTAAAAAATCCTTTATCTTCTACTTTACTGCAAATTTTTCATAATCTTGATAATTGTAAGTCATTTAATAGCTATAATGTAAATTTCAATTTATGTAAACTATTTTCTTGTGAGGCATTTAAATGTCACACCTTACATATTACTGCTTAACATTCTTTGTCTTTGGCTACCTCACCTAGTTGAGGAAGATTAAATATTATATAATATTTGACGTAAATTTTGGAAATAAAATATATCTTATGCATTCCATACACGAATACTTAAAATAATGTAATAATTAACAAATTTCATCTACAATAAAATATCAGCACTCTGTAGGTTTTTCTTTTTTCATAGCTCCAAATTGAAGATTTGAATTGACAAACATCCCAAGTCCATTGAAGTTCAGGAGAGCAAGAAAACTACAAAAACTTACAATATAAGAGTACTAATATATTTATAGATTCAGAAATACAAGCTTAGAGTCAGACTTGGGATATTCTGTTCTACAGGATGATAGCCTGTGCAAAATACAATATAATTATGTCGGATAGAAAGTCAAAGTCTGTAAATTTTGGACTTGGGATGTTTGTCAATTCATGTTTTCAATTGCAACAGAAGTTTTTATTCTTTAATCGTAACAGAAGTTTTTATTATAAGAGGGAAATTCCTACTGAACTGAGGGGCATATAAGTACGATAGCGTGCAAATTAATCCGAACACGACATATTTTTACATTTTCTGTCATTGTTGGCCTCACAGCTGCTCATACCGCTTTAATTGACATCTGTAGTACGTGTAATTCCATTGTTGAAGGGTTGTCATTATTTTTTTTATAATATGTCTGACATTTTGCATGTCGTTTTGTACTTATAAGCATTTCAGTTGTGTTGAAGACTTAATACTGCAATCCTGTGTACATTCTGTCGTCTTCACAAAATATGGATACAACTCCACGAAAACGGTCTAAAATTATAACATTAGCAGAGCATTCTTCTATGACACAGAGGCAAACTGCTGCAGAATGTCACATCGGTTTGGCTACTGTTAATTCGATCATAAAACGATACAGGGAGACTGGATCCATCACACCCCAGAAAAAAGGAAACTGTGGCCGGAAAAGGAAGACTTCACCTGCTGATGATCGTTTAATTGTCAGGAAAAGTAAATTAAATCCTAGACTAACTGCTGTCGACTTAACCCGCGAGTTTATGGCTACCACTGGGGCGAATATTCACGTCACAACAGTGCGGCATAGGCTTTTGGAAGCTGGACAAAGGGCTCGTAAGCCTATTAAGAAGCAACTGCTAACCCCTGTTATGTGCAAAAAACGCTTAATGTGGGCAAAATTGCATCAACACTGGACAGTGAATGACGGGAAGAATATACTTTTTTCCGATGAGTCTCATTTCAAGGTCCACGGCCACCGTGTTTCTTACGTACGGAAAGGATCCGAAAAAGTAACAGCAGCTCATCTCCAACAAGCACCCAAATACCCCCCTAAAGTAATGTTTTGGGGTTGTTTTACACATGAAGGGCCTGGAGCCTTAATACCTATCAAGGGAATGATGAATTCTGACAAATATATTCACTTATTGGAAACCAGAATCGTACCCCAGCTGCAAAAATCATTTCCGGATGGCAGAGGTGTGTTCCAACAAGACCTGGCACCATGCCATACGTCTCGAAAAACTACAGAATTTTTCAACAAGAAGAGTATTCAGGTACTCCCCTGGCCAGGCAACTCACCCGACATCAACCCCATTGAGAACTTGTGGTCAATTTGCAAAAGAAGAATGCAAAAAATGGATTGTTCTACAAAGGAGAAGATGATTTCTGCCCTCATTGGTGTATGGTTTCGCGATGAAGAAATGAATATTTGTGGGAAATTAGTGGAATCCATGCCAAATCGTCTCAGAGCTGTTATTAGGAACAAGGGAGGCCACATAGATTATTGAGGTATGTCTTAGATCCTTTTTTTAATCCCGTTTGAGTGTTTTTGCATAAGTAATTACGTTGTTCGGATTAATTTGCATGCTACTGTATATTTTACTTAATATATTGATTTTACTGTTTATTTATTTATTTCTCTACAATAGAAGAAAGTGGCAAGAAATAAATTCTATATCATACGAGATGGAACAATAACTTTTTAAGTATCTGGTATGCTGTTCACAAAAATAATATCACATCTTGCTTTCATTTCCATAAAATAGTTCACAAAACATTTCCATAAATATTAATACATGTATATCACAATAAATTGATTGTTTCTAGATATCTGAGACCTGTTAATTGAACTGAATTAATGTGAAAAATTATATATAGTATTCAGATACCAGTAATCTTACAGTACTTGAAGAATTAAAAAGAAAACATAGAAATAACTTCAAATTTTGATGGCAGAATTCTTTACTTTTAGCAAAAATACCGGACTTCCATTAATCACAGAAATTGTAACTCAGGAGGAGTATCTTTCTTGGGCTATTTTCGTTGTTATAGATATGTCTGGAGAAACAGGCCACTTTGAAAGTTAGACCAACCTTTAACTTATTAGTGAGAGTGATACAGTTGAAAAAGCCTGTTGTACCTAATCACAAAAGCATTCAAAACCTCTCAAACATTTTTGAGGAACGTTAAATTTGCAGCAATTGAACAGTTTAAAGAAAATTCCTTGAATTTATTCAATTTTAAATTAAATCTTTAATTTTCGGCATACTAGGAGAAAACTCTTTTACAAAATAACTAAAGTTTACCTTCTTCTTCCACAAAAAAAAAAAAATCTTGGAAGTTCATTACATCCTTCATAAGTTTCTCAAACTAGTTTAATAAATACAGTACCATATTATGTACAAAGAGAAACTCTTCATAAAACTATTAATAACTCTGCTCTAAAGGGCAACAAACTAAGTGCACATATAGTTACCGGTATTACTAATAACAACAGAGGTCTTAGATTTACTCTTTTAAGGATCATCTACTTTCATTTTAATTGCAAACTTCGGCTATAGTTTGTAGAATATGAAACAAAATGTCAGATCTGGAATGTATGTATATTGATAATAAAAATGGAAATGTTGATGTTGAAATTAGTAGTTTAAATTATTGGTGATCATACAGTGTCCAACAATATCTCATAATCTAAGCTGCACATTAATAGTACATTATGCAACGAGCCTATAATGAAGGTAATTAAGAAGTGAGTATGGATATTTATGAAACGAGCGCAAGCGAGTTTCATAATTTTCATACGAGCTTCTTAATTACCATTATAGGCGAGTTTCATACGACTTTTTATGCTCGACCATATTTCTAACTTGATATTATTAATTTTCTTTGTATCTGACCTTGGCCAATGTCCCGTATGTTGTGAGATGTGCGCAGACGCGAAAGTATTGATTTTTTCCGAGGAACAGATGTCCACAGTGACCTTGCTAGGCCATAAGAACCTACAGAGATAACACTGAAATAAAATTAGACATTGAAAAACGAGATGACAAATTGAATTTATTTGAATATTATTTACAATTAACGCTAATTATTATAGTTACAGAACATAACCTTCTGCTGGATTTCCAGCCTCCGTGACTTTTCGCTAATTCTCTTTCGATTGCATATCCGAGAATAATCGATACTTGCGGTTTTATAACGATAGAAAGCTGACCTGTCATTGGCTGAACAGTTGTAACCTGAGTCGTCATTGGCTGAAAGACCTGACCTTTAATAAGTAGGTGTACTTTAATGACATGCATTAAAGGTCTGCTACCAGGTGTATAATTACTACATTTCGGTATGGTCGAGCATAAAATGTATTAAACCATTTGTGTCACACGGAAATTAACTGAAGTTTCATTAGCATGAACCATATTTTTGTATCCTCAACATTTTTATTTGAATTGTTCAGATTATATGCAGGATCCTAGACTAACGTCATAACCTAATAGTTTTTATATATGGCTGGGTGATTGTACGAAAATTATTTATACCTCAAAAATTATATTACACAAGTCCGGCGTTAAAAACAAACTTGTCCTAGATTTATCATTCAAACTATCTATAAACCGAAAAATGATTCTGAACTTGTGCAATGTAACATTGAAATCGCAGTGCAACGGAAATATTTAAATATGTATTAATTCAGTTTTTTATAAGTATAAATAACTTCAACCAACTTCGCTTTCAATAACGATGAATATTTCAATTAATGTTATCACCTTGCTTTCTTAATTGTAATGTATTTCAGTGTATAAATTAACAACCAAATTTTTTGTATGTATGGTTCATTGAAAAGAGTAGAATTCTAAAAAACAAATAAAAGATATAACGTACAATTCACATCTGTAAATACATAATCTTTTACTCAAAGATTAATCACATGAACCCCAGCAAAGGATTGTAAAGATGAATATTACTGGCTTCTCTTTAAAGTAAATGTGGTGTAAATAATTCATTTGAAAAATTTCTTTCTCCACCTCCATATGATGCAAATTCGGAATATCTGTAGAAGAATTATCTGAAAGGCAGATATACAGCACATATATATTAATAAAATTATGTATAATGTATGAGATAAATCATTACAACTGTAATTATTCTATACTGCCGCTTGCTTTCTTCCAACAAGTGACATTTCAATTCATCACAGCTATTAAGAAAAACTGTATCTTAAACACGGCTATGAGTGAAATATTCGTTTGTGAACATTATCAATTATTATTGTATTAATTATTTTCTTCTTTATCTTCTACTTTTGCAATTCACATCTGTGACCAATTTAATGAGAGAAAAATAAACTCTCTAGTAATAATAACAACATTATATACTCCAATCAATTAGAAGCGGACCCAAATCAATGTAATATTTAATTCAAATTACCTGCTTTTATTTGTTATTTCTAAGAATAGAATAGAAGGCTTTGTCAAACTTGGTAACTTTTCTTTTGCAAATATTGACAAATCTACATTTATTTCGTGATATCTTTTAAAAATTAAATGATTTATGTCCAGTGATAATAACAGTAACATCACACTATTTTCACCTCCAATAACATAGAAAATTGCTTACCAGCTCTTCTGGTAGGGTAGGAAAGATGTAATTTATGTCTTAAATTTGTTCTATAATATTGTGAACTGAATGTTCTTCTGTTCTATAAAGAAGGAATCATGAAATACGACAAGAATTCTGACATTATACAACCAGAACATAAAAACATGTTAATTATTTACAGCTATAGCAAAGAACAATAAATGTTCTTCTATATTGCAATAACTACAGTAGTGTTTTCTACAAAATAACTGGACCCAAAATGACTTTCATTAAGAGTTATTTTACTTTTTCATGCTTATCCTATCACTTGAACTTTATCTTGAACTATTAGAATCATACATGTCAGTTAAAATGATACCCAAAAGTAGCAAAAGGTGCCATATCTTTCAATGAAACAGGACCAAGTTTGATCACATTATTATTTTTCCTTTTTCTAAATGCCAGCTGACTAGAAAAGCAGCGAAATTATATTACAACAATCAATAACTCAATACATGTTACAGATTGTCCAACTAGCAAGTATATATTAATACAGTAATATAATCTAATGTTTACTTCACGCAAGATGCTTGTAGAGATGCTTAAGTCATGTAGTAGTTGAATTAATTGATTCATACAAAGTATATTTCATATGCAGCATTTCACTCTCATTTCACAGAGCTGTAGAAGCTTCACTTTCAAATGATACATCATACAAAGCGACTGTATCTACGTAAAAATAATGATTAAGGATGAGAATTTTATGTATAAACAGTAAAACTTCCTTTTATACCTTTCTCACTTACATTAATACTTTTTCCACACATACGTTTTTTCTAAAGTCCCTGCAAAATTCCTATACTTAACATGTTAATTTATTTTGGTTATACCTCTTTTGTTTATACAGTACGTTTTTCACGCTTATACCATCGTATTTCAAACACCAAGAGGTACTAAAGTACTAAATGTTATTTGCATGTTCTAAATCAGTTTTGCTCGAAATTAGGTTTTCTGTTAAAATATAATAACGCGAAAATACAGTACGTGTTTGTTGCGGCCATTTTGAAATTCGTGGACATTCTAAACTGCTCGTGCTTTCCTCCAACAATCTTATGTCCTTTAATGATGCTGTAACCGATTTACAAAAAGTGAAACATTTTATAACACACCATGATGTAACTGAACGAAATAATGAAGAGCTATCACAATTTGAGAGCATGGTTTATTCCTTAGGAGGAAGCAGTCCAAAATAACTAAGCTTACTTTTTTTTGGTGTAAAATAATTATATATATTATTAAATAAATCATCAAAGTCAGTGTAAAAAAAATTTTGAATTGAAGTTTGAAATGTAATATATCAGTGGCTTTGACTTTAAGCAGCCAAGATTTCCTACAAATAATAATCTTACGTTCTGCAATAATATAGGCTAAGTTCTAAATTTGAGTAATATCAGTACTGTATTACAGACTCAAAGATGGCTTAACTATGAAATTATGTTCTTATGTGAAAATTTTACTAAATGATTTAGCTTGTTTTCCACACATATTCGTCAGATGCTATTTCAGATGTTAATAAACGTTATTTCAGTTATACATGTTTCTCATTTATGCGTTTTTTCTTAAGGTCCTATAAAAACGTATAAATGAAGTTTTACTGTAGCCTATTTTGTTTGAGAGTACATATGTTGCTGATTTTTAGTATGATAGTATTTCAGCTGCTTTCAGAATATAAAATAATCAGAATTTCGATTTGATATCTCAGAGAATATGAGTGAGTGTCTGTGTATTATTAATTTGTCAATTAGACCTGTTTAATTACTAATTCTCGTTTGACTGCTCATCTGGTTATTATATGTGTAATACTCAATTCAAACATATTGCACGATCTTATGCTTCCGGTAAACAATTGTTTCTCTTTTCACTAGTGTTAGAGTCATAATGGTGTCGAAAAGTGTAATGAGTGCACATAGAAGGAAATGAAAAACACTGCGATCTAAGTTTAACCAAATATTTTCAATAAATATGGTGTTAACCGAGCTCAAAAAGGTATAACAGACGTTACATGGACGCAGGTTGAAGTTGGGTTGCAAGAAAATACATCCCATTTTACAAAATTTGTCCGATGACATCATGTGATGTGAAGAGGACTTTCTCAACCTTTAAAATCATGTTAAATGACAGAAAATTGAGACTCTCAGAAGAGATTATGTAGAAGATAATTGTATCACAATGTTATTTCAAGTAAATTTTGTACAAAAAAATTAAAGGAAAATGAACTACGAACACTAATACCATATATATGAGTGTTATTTAACATATTACATCAATTGATCAACTTTAAGAGAACATTTTGGTTTTTAAGAGAATATTTACGTGATTTTAAGCAGTGGCGTGCAGTGCAATTTTATGTCAGAGAAGCAATAATACAAATTTTTGTATGTATAGTACAAAACTGATAGCAGTCAACTCATCTATTATTTGAAGACCAAAGCAATTGAAGGGTTCAGAACCATAGTGGGCCAAGCGCCATTTACTAAACCGTAGAAAACAAGGGTTAAAATGAAGTTATTACCATAATTTAATGGAAACCTATAGCAAGTAATATAAAGCATACACATTAAATGATACGTCAATCTTCATTAAACTATGGTATTCACTTAACTTCGTTTTGTGTGTTTTAGTTTGGATAGTTTGACTCCGTGTGTAGTTGGTATAGTTCATGTATTTAGTTAGTATAATTTTTGTGTTCAATTGTATGGTTTTGTGTGTTTTAGTTTGGATAGTTTGACTCCGTGTGTAGTTGGTATAGTGCATGTACTTAGTTAGTATAATTTTTGTGTTCAATTGTATGGTTTTGTGTGTTTTAGTTTGGATAGTTTGACTCCGTGTGTAGTTGGTATAGTTCATGTATTTAGTTAGTATAATTTTTGTGTTCAATTGTATGGTTTTGTGTGTTTTAGTTTGGATAGTTTGACTCCGTGTGTAGTTGGTATAGTTCATGTATTTAGTTAGTATAATTTTTGTGTTCAATTGTATGGTTTTGTGTGTTTTAGTTTGGATAGTTTGACTCCGTGTGTAGTTGGTATAGTTCATGTATTTAGTTAGTATAATTTTTGTGTTCAATTGTATGGTTTTGTGTGTTTTAGTTTGGATAGTTTGACTCCGTGTGTAGTTGGTATAGTTCATGTATTTAGTTAGTATAATTTTTGTGTTCAGTTGTATGGTTTTGTGTGTTTTAGTTTGGATAGTTTGACTCCGTGTGTAGTTGGTATAGTTCATGTATTTAGTTAGTATAATTTTTGTGTTCAATTGTATGGTTTTGTGTGTTTTAGTTTGGATAGTTTGACTCCGTGTGTAGTTGGTATAGTTCATGTATTTAGTTAGTATAATTTTTGTGTTCAATTGTATGGTTTTGCGTGTTTTAGTTTGGATAGTTTGACTCCGTGTGTAGTTGGTATAGTTCATGTATTTAGTTAGTATAATTTTTGTGTTCAATTGTATGGTTTTCTGTGTTTTAGTTTGGATAGTTTGACTCCGTGCGTAGTTGGTACAGTTCATGTATTTAGTTAGTATAATTTTTGTGTTCAATTGTATGGTTTTGTGTGTTTTAGTTTGGATAGTTTGACCCCGTGTGTAGTTGGTATAGTTCATGTATTTTATTGATAAATGGGTTTGCGACCTCGATGTTGGATTAAGATTTAATTTGGGTGTAGAATTTCAATTTGTTTAGTTAGTTAGTATAATTTTTGTGTTCAATTGTATGGTTTTGTGTGTTTTAGTTTGGATAGTTTGACTCCGTGTGTAGTTGGTATAGTTCATGTATTTAGTTAGTATAATTTTTGTGTTCAATTGTATGGTTTTGTGTGTTTTAGTTTGGATAGTTTGACTCCGTGTGTAGTTGGTATAGTTCATGAATTTAGTTAGTATAATTTTTGTGTTCAGTTGTATGGTTTTGTGTGTTTTAGTTTGGATAGTTTGAATCCGTGTGTAGTTGGTATAGTTCAGGTATTTAGTTAGTATAATTTTTGTGTTCAATTGTATGGTTTTGTGTATTTTAGTTTGGATAGTTTGACTCTGTGTGTAGTTGGTATAGTTCATGTATTTAGTTAGTATATTTTTGTGTTCAATTGTATAGTTTTTGTGCGTTTAGTTTAGATAGTATGGGTGTTTAGGCTGTACAATTTATGTGTGCAATTGGTATAGGTTGTTGTGTATTTAGTTTGTGTGTGAGTTAAGATTATGTATGTGTTCAGTCTGTGCAATTTTTTTCTTTTTCTTTTATCGTGTGTTTAGTGTGGACAGTTGTGTTCGGATTATAATTTATGTGTTCAGTTTGCATATTTTTATGTGGATGTTTAGTTTGCATAATTTATGTGTTTAGTCTGTATTGTTTTTCGTGTTTAGTTAGTATAATTTGTTTATGTGTTTAGTTTTTAAGTGTATAGTGTAAGCTCTCTTGGACTGGCTCCCCAAGTGTAGTAGACCTTCAGCTCAACCTACACTCTCCTGTAGGAGGCCGTTGCCCTTATGGGATTTCAGGCTTTTCGTATTTCGTATTCACTTAACTTTAACCCTTGCTTTCTTCGTTTTAAATAAATGGCGCTTGGCCCACTATGGCTCTGAACCCTTCAATTCTCCTCTCTTCAGCAGCAAAATCATCGATGACCTGGGCATAGAAGTCCTCACTATTGCGGATGGTTTCCAGAACACAATCTAATCTAATGCACGAGCAGGACAGGTGCTCAGAGAAAGAATTTTTTGACATTTTAAGATTACAGAATTCATAGTTCTCACGATTAAAATATTTCTTTTTGCAATAAATTTCTTCTTTTTCACTTTATGAACGGGGGAAGCAATGGTTCCTTTGCCTTCCATGTAAGGCACGTCACTCATTTTAAGAGAATATTTAGATGAATATTTGATTTATTTTAGAACATGAAATTCTCATCTCTAGTAATAATGCTCAAAGCATAATGGTAAATATCTTTTTACTTTAGCAAAGTTCTTATTTGAACTAATTCAATCACATGTATATATGTGCTTGTTTAATCATAATAAACTCTAGCGTGTAATACTGCAATCTTTTTCTGAACTAATATGGGTTTTCCTGCAATTTTTGAATATTAATATTAATAAAATACGACACTGCATAATTATGTAAGAGTCAAACTAGTATTTCTAACAAGGACATAGGTTTACTGTATGGCAAGTTGTAATAATTTAATTACAAAATAATTCAGTTACATTAAATATCTCCAGTAATATTAAACATGTTGAGTCAATAAGAGGGGTTATAAAATAAAAAATATAAATCACAAAAGGAAAGAAAAAATGTTCTATACAGATATTATTCAAAGGCTATTAACAATGAAAAATGATTTAATTCAAACAAAATACACTCCATCAGCTGATAAATCGAAACTTTCATTTAAATATTTCCACTTCGATTTCAAAATCACTCTGTTTCAATCTTATTTAGGCCATTCATCCTACTTAACAAGTTGCAGTTTTGCATTACAGGAATGTTATACCTTCTTTCAATATGAAAAAATTGTATTTTGTTTATAATATTAATAATAGAGTTTCTCTGATATTCTTAGAACTCATAATTAGCACCAAGATAATTTTTCACTAACATTATGCTGACGAGATTAATCTTTCAGAGTTTGTACAAAAAATATATTCTAACACACAACTTGAAAGCTACATGCGCATCAAACGAATTTCCACCCCTTAATTAATATGGGTTTAATATCAAGTATACATTTTTCTTTAGGTAGTTATAATTACAATATGCAATTTTAAATTATAAAGTTTGTTTCATATACAAATCTTCGAAATTGTTTTGGTTTAAACTGACTAGACAACAAATGGAATAGAAGTCAAATTCAATTCGTATTGTTATCCAAATTCCATGCCATTTCCCTACAGGAAAAATCATTAGCATATCAGAAAAGTAACTGCATTTTACTGTCACGTGTAAATTTACCACAAAATCCTATCAATATGATTTTATGCACATATCTTTTATGCACAAACTTTCAGTTAATCTCAATAGCTATTTGTTTGAATTTCAAACTTTCTACATGCAAATTAACCACAAAATCTCACCAGTATGATTTTATGCAGAGATATTTTGTGCACAAACTTTCAGTTAATCTCAACAGTTACTTATTTGAATTTCAAACTTCGTACATACAGGGTGATTCAGAAGAAATACAAAATATTTTAGTGGGTGGTATTATGGACTATTCTGAGTAAAAAAGTTCATATAAACATGTGTCCAATTTACAATGAGTGTGGAGACACAGCTGTTTGATTGTCATGTATAACAAGCCTTACAAATGGTATCTTTTTTTTATTATTATTTTATTGGGTTATTTTACGATGCTGTATCAACTTCTAGGTTATTTAACGTCTGAATGAAATGAAGGTTATAATGCCGGTGAAATGAGTCCGGGGTCCAGCACCGAAAGTTACCCAGCATTTGCTCTTTTTGGGTTGAGGGAAAACCCCAGAAAAAACCTCAACCAGGTAACTTGCCCCGACCGGGATACAAATGGTATCAAGGAACAATAAACACTTCGTACTATTGATTACATGCAAAGGAATAGTACGTGTCGCTCTTCTCAGATCGTCTGAGGGCAGCACTATTCATAATGGATGTAGAGAAACAACTGATTGTAGCTCCCTTGGCTACAAGGATTGACATGTTCTTCCAACATGACGGAGCCCCTGTACATTTTAGCTGTTAGGTGACACATAATCTAAATCTCACATTCCTCAAATGATGACTCGACTGAAGTAGTCATGTGCATTGGCCATTAAGGTCCCCAGACCTTACTCCTGTCGACTTTTGTTTATTGGAGTGGATGAAAGGCGAAATGTACAAAAACACAAGCAACAAATAATAATTGTTCGCTCACATTATGAATAGTGGTGCCCTTATAAAAGAATGATGAGACAACTTCAGAAGAGCAACAATTCTGTCATCAACAGATTGGAAGAGTGCATTGAAGCCAGTGATGCAATTTTTTTAACCATTGCTTCGAACTGTTGAAATGTATTGATACCATGTAAATATGCAATAAATGTAACCATTAAGTAATTTGTCCTCCTTCTTGCCACTTGTATGTGTTACATTCAAACAGCTGTATCCCCACACCCTCTGAAAATTTGGCACATTTATATGAACGTTTTTTTACACAGAATAGTCCATACTACTTTCTTCTGAATCACTCTGTAGCATTACAATTCTTTTATTTCTACAAGACATCATATCAAACATACTGTACTGTCTCCACTTCATACATTTTAATTACTGGCACATTTTTATAAAATATAAATTTTCGATCATTCCATTGAGGTCTTGTAATACTGTGAATATTATCAATTCGAAATACTTTAATCTGGTACTTCTAAAATGGCAAGAAAATGTCTTTTAAGTTACGAATATTAATTTAATGTTTTCTGAAAAATTTAGAATGTTATTAGCTGCCTTCATTAATAATTTTATTAGAACAATGTAAAGAACAAGTAAGCGAAAGACATTATTAAATGAATCTGCTCATTTTAAGTAACATCTGGTAAAATCAATGCAAATATGTTTCAATGTAAACAGAAATTCATTCATTTCTGCTTGCTTACATGTCATGTGAAGAATCGTGTTATAATTGGCAAAATTCCTCATTTGTTATTGTGTATTGATAATTTAATCACAAAATTTTTGTAAAATAAAAAAATACCTGTAAACTATTGGCACAATAATTATTATTAATATAATCAGGGTGCGAATTAGCAGGTGGGATGAGGAGGATTTCCTCCTCTTATAAATTCATATTAACATTCCTGCCAAGGATAACTTCTATCTCCCCCTCACAAAATATAATTTTATTGTTTTAATACGAATATACTTTGCTTCCAAGAAGTTAAGTCCATTGAAACCATGTCCATATGACTTATGTCTTCTAAGATTTTAGTCCACTTTCATTTATGTCCACATTTTATGTGCGTCCATTTTTTTGGGTCCATGACTGTTATGTCCACTTTTATTTAAGTCCGCTTTCATTTATGTCCACTTTCATTTATGTCCACTTTTACTTATGTCCATTTTTATTTAAGTCAATTCATTTTGTACCACTGGAAGATGTTCAGGCTATTTTTGATAGCCTTATAGATAATATTGAGCCTGATATAATGGATTTAGCATTTTACATGGAAAGAACTTGCATCCAAGGAACATCTGCTCGAGGAAGAAGAAGAGCAATGCCACTTAGATTCGCACCTGAAATATGGAACACTTATAATCAGGTTCTGGCAGGACAACATCGAACAACTAACACAGTCGAGGGCTGGCACAACCGCTTTCAGAAACACATCGTCACACATCACGCATCGGTCTGGAAATTCATGGAATTTGTCAAGAAAAACCAAAGTAATAATGAAATTATAATAATCCAATTGCTTGGTGGGCATTTTAATGTGCGACACCCTATTAAAAGATCGAGTAGAAGAGATTGTTCGGAATTACAACCACTACAACGAAGAAGGACACATAAGAACTTACCTCAAAGCTATCAGTTATCATCTGAAGCTGTAAGAAGATGAACAGGCAGAATAGATTGAGTAGGGAATTGAAGTAAATTTGTAGATGGACATAATGTATTGTACAATCATGTAGCGGACATCAAAATGTGGACATAAAATTTGTGCAATTGGACTAAAATAAAGTGGACATATACTTCATAGGACATATATTTATGGACATAGTGTAATGGACTTTTATGTAATGGACATAATAAAATGGACATTAAAATTGTGGCCATTATAAAAAGGACCTAACGTCTGTGTTTCTATACTTTATAAAGTATAAAGTAAGCAAAGAAAATGATATTGATGTATTATCATCACCAGCAAGCTGACAACAGTCAATAACTTAGGAATTACACATCTTATCTTAAGCCTGCTCATGGATAGAATTATTACTATTATGATCAAGATACAAAACAAGCAACTCAATGCTGTTGAGTGTTTAGCCGTATCAAATCAAGGATAATAATTTTATGTATGATATTCTCTATCTGGGATTCTATTCCCCCCCTCATCAGAAATCTCAATTTGCACCCTGAATATAATACACCAACAACAAAATTGAAAATTGGTACTAGTTTTCTTAATTTATAACATAATTCAGTCTCCTGCACGATTTGTTCCTAAATTATTAACAAAATCATTCAAAGTGTGCATTCAGTCGTGACTGATGAATAAGTAAGAATTCATACTGTAGTGTTACGTTGTTTCCAGTTCCTCAGCTTGTTTACTTCCTCCATTTTTGGTTCATCACCCAGTACTTCACCTTACATTGTTATCCTAGGACTTGAAAGCTCCAAATTTGGCCGCCTTACGAATAAAATCTTTCACAGTTTGTTCGTCAAGTGACGTAAATCCTTCAGTTTGTATTATTGCTGTCATATGGTTTAGAGAAAACTTGAAGCAGAACTCTTCCAGTTCCTGAAAAGAAAAAGGAACAAATAAAGTAACTGACTTGCCAATTAATTTTTGCACAACAACTACCAACTATTAAATTTTATAGTAGTAATAGTAATTTATTCATCATAAAGATCTTTACAAATCATGGCTTTGTCAATCTTATTTCTAAGTCTTAATCTAGTTTCTGATTATACTATGGACATATTTATGAATTTGTAGCTTTGTTATTGCAGGACATCTGCTGACATGATACAATTACACGTAGGCACTTTCTGCAAGGTCTAAAGACATAAATTCCTCTACAGTATATGGCATATGATGCAGCAGCAACCTGTTGACCATGCTTTTAAACTTCTTTTGTTTACTACTTATTATGGAGCTTGGAATTTTATTATACATATTTATGCCTCTATGTAAAATACTTTTAAGACTTGTGGCTATTCTATGGGTGACTTGATGTTCTTGTTTGATACATGTGGTAGCCTGAATTCAATTTGAATTTTGCTTTGTTTTTATGAATGAAAGACACTGTTTCTAGAATGTATATACAAGGTACTGGCAGAATTTTGAGTTTCCTAAACATTTCTTTACTTTGCGACCTTATAGGCGCTTGTTTCATAATTTTTATAATTTTCTTCTCTAACTTAAAAATTTCCGTAATTTTGCTTGTTGCGCCCCATAATGGTATGCCATACTGAATCTGGGAATGTACATAGCCAAAATACATAGATCTGAGAACTTCAATAGAGGTTGTTTTGTTTAATATTCTGAAAGCATATACATAGCGGTTCAATTTTTCTATAGTTTTCTCAACATGATAGTTCCAGGTTAAAGCAGAGTCGATCCAGATGCCTAGAAATTTTGTATTTTTAACTTCCATTATGTCTTTATATCCATTATATCTTTTTTATAGTTTTTATAATATTTTGAAATGATTGTTAATTAAATAATCATGATTAAAAATACTGATAACAAAATAATAAATCACATTTAACGTGGAAAGTTCAAGTGGGCACCTATACGGGAAAAATATCAGTTACCAGTACTATTTCTGTAATATTCCATGCGTCTCTTATTCCTTAATGAAGAGCATGCCAATGTAACTTTCAACATATCACTGCACCTTAGCAGCAGTGGGCCAATGCAATTCACAACACATCATTGTTGTAAAAATAAATGAAGTTTGAATATCATCGTTATTATTGTGACAGCTGCCTCTGGAGTCGATCACGCGTCCCACAGAAGGGAGGGCTGGAGCGCGAAACACAAGCGGCGCGGCAAAGGAAGTTGCGCACGCATCTAGTGCATGGGCATGTGCGGTGTGGTGCGAAGCAAAGGGGGGAAGCTGGAAGTTTCGGAAAGCCACGCGAACCGATTGTTGTAACGAGATTGTTCTCGAAATCGTAGTTTCTGGAAAGTGTGATTTACTAACAAAATAAAAGCGCGAGCAGTTCAGAATTGAGTTTTAGTTTTGTGAATCAGCAGTGAGCGTCCAGACGGAAGCAACGAGACTAGGAGGCTTTGGTTCGACATGAGTGAACTTGAGTAACTGTAGCAGTGCCCAGGCGGAAGCAACGCGCCCAGGAGTCTTTGGTTCGGTGTGCAGTGAACTTTATCCGAAAGTCTTGAGTTCGAAGTTCAGTGGACTGTCTCTGGAAGTCTTGGGTTCGATATACTGTGAACTTGAGTGAATGAGCTAGAAGAACTAGCCAACGCAAACGAACTGTGAACTGAGAACTGATAGTTTTGTTTTGTAAATAGTGCTTTGTGAACATTAGTTGAGATTAGGAGTACATTGTTGTTCTCAATAATCCAAGTGAATTGTCATTGTCGTCTGTGGAGTGCAATAACGAATACTGTGTTGATGTGTGGAGTGAAATACCCATTGTTGACGAGAGTGTTTAAATTCAGAAATATAGAAAGCCATTATTGTTGTAAATAAAAGTAACATTATCGTTTGAATTAAAAGTCACATTATGTATTACATTCAAGATATTACAGTGGTTTAAGCAGCGAATGTTGCATTTATTTTATTATACTGGTTACGGTAGAGGTTCATTAAAAGTTTGAGTGCTTTATTTTATGATTGTGCTAAGATGATTCTCAAAAAGCTGTGACCTGCTATTTGAAATCACACAGCCACCAACATATTAAACATTCCACGCAATTATAGGGATTCTACGAATTCCCTGCCATCTTTTTGTAAAGAATGTGGATATAACAAACAAATTACATTTCCTGTCTGTATTAAATTGTGTGCAATAAAACAGCAGAAAAACATTATCTTATTTCATACTTCCGCTGGAATAAGAGATACTCGAGGTTCTCAATTGGAAAGACATTGGAAGAAGAAGAAGAAGAAGAAGAAGAAGAAGAAGGAGGAGGAGAAGGAGAAGCATATGAATTTCATATTAATGTTGCTATAAAGAGAACACAATGACATTAGGATTGCCAACTTTCTCTGAAGAAAACGTGGGAGATTAAGGAATCGACAAAATTTCACATAAAAATTAACATTATTCTGTTCAGTTACTAAAAAAAAACAACTTTATTCTACACTTCGCCAGCTAGGCTAAAATTAAGAGTATTTTTAGACAGATTTTGTCTCGCGTAATAGTTGAAGTCGATAGCAGTTTGCATCTCTAATTTGATTAGATGTGTCATACTCCTGTTTCGAATATCTGTCCAATTATTCATTAGATGAAACATCCTCTTTGTATGACCATTATTACTTGGTATGCTTAGAAAAAAAATTAGCCAGTTTTCCTACACTTATATTAATATTGTTTGAGCACTAAAACCCATTTCTAGCAAGCATTACTTTCTAAAAAAAAAGGCTGCACATTTCAGTACATCTCTTGAACAACAAAATTCATCAAATAAACAATCATCATTCACGGAAAAATAAAATGTTTAGAATAATGATTTTTACATTATGCAAAAATAAGGGAGAAAAATGTTCGAAGAGAAGAAAAATACGGGAGCCGGGAGAATGTTAAAAATTAGGGGCAAATACGGGATATTCTGGGAAATGCAGGAGGGTTGGCAACTCTAATGACCATGCATAATGTTTTTTTTTTATTTTCAAACACATACTAATTTATTGGTCAATAAAAAAGTACGTTCACCAGAAAAGCAGCAGCAGAGGTAAACCTGTAGTAATTTAATCATACTTCGAATCCTGTCATCTTGTAAAATATATGCTAAACAAATCAGCTATGGCACGTATTTCGTCCGACTAATTTTATCCTCCCTGTCACTGTTATTCCACCATTGCTCCACTATTACTGTACTATACGAATAATTCGTGAACTCTGCATAGCTTTTATAACTCATTAATGTTGTTAAATAAAAAACTGTCTTGAAGCCAGCACAATACTTTACGACAAATCATAGTAATGTCCATGAATAACCATTACACAATCCTAGCAAAATCTTAAGAAATATAGGTCGTTACAGGTGATGGTGATGGTGGTGTAGTGTGTGTTCTGAAACTTGACACAACTCTTCATCACACGAACGCACTCACACAACAGGCAGCGAAGTTGAGATAGCGCCGAGATCTATAGTAGGCTCTGAGGATGGTGTCGAATAGCACCGAAACAGCTCTAAGCCGCACATGCTTACATAATTAACACGAGTAAGATCGCCATTTAATCAATTATTTATATTCAAGTGTTAAAAGTAGTGTACGAAAGATTCAACATGGATAATATAACAAATTTAATTTAACACTGTGTAGAATAAAATGGTTTAGAAACTTGATGCATTAATTGGCCATTATTATTATTATTATTATTATTATTATTATTATTATTTTAATTATATAACCAATGTTTGTTAATTTATTTATTTATTTAATGTTCAGCCACTTTGCAATTTGCCATTTGCTTTCTTGCTTCCCAATACAGCTGTTTAGTCCCATTTACAATCACGTAAATTCTCATAATAAAGATGCTCCCTGTTCATAATAGATTCAGGCTCATGGCATAAAACACATTCGGTGGCAGCAAGATGGAAAGCCGATATAAATGGGATGGCATTTACAAGGTCGGCTTAAATACACTTTTCTGTGGAAGTGGGTTGTAAATGTCATGCTCTCCATCATGGCAACAGCTTCTGTTAGTCTATTGTGCTGCCATAAATGGTAGTAAACCGTGACTTGACCTTAAATGATAACATTATCTTCATTTCGACGTGTGTTATTTTACACATTTAGTTTCTATTGTTAAAAAATAGCTAATAAACGAAATAAAAAAATGTGACGGTACCAATTTCTAACAAAAAAATATATATGATTTCATTTCATTCACGACAAGGTGAGAAGATCCCAAAAATTCGCACTACATAATAGAGCCTTGCAAGTATGAGTTACAATAATCTCAAAATAATACTTATAAGATTCCTGAGCGGAGACTAAGAGGAAGGCGGAAGATTGGAGAATGCTGGGTTTGCAGTGAAAGACCTGCCGTTGGGCAGAACACTATGAATGAATGAGAGATTCCTGACTAACACTAACCCTTAAAACAATAAAAAAAGAATATACAAGTCGAGTGGTTATCATAATTATAATGGCCCCATATTCATGAGTTCGAATATAGTTAAGAAGGATTCACTTTTGAGGCTGATAAAAATCTTTAGCATGTCTTGGTTCAGAAACGAAGTGTAAAGCCATGTCATACTGGTTACAGGATGTCTCTGAATGGAGGTCTTCATATAAAATTTACAGTTCATTTTTCGCAAATTTCAGTATTAAACTTTCCTAGTCGTCATACACGCCTACCCGTGTTCTGATATTACGCGTAAAAAGTTTTCTGCGTAAAAAAGCATAAAATACGTTGAAAACGTAAAGTACGTAAAACATAGCGCTTCTGTTCTTGGTTCGCGCATGATGTCATATTTTCACACCAACTAACTGAAAACGCTTGGCGTGACAGAGAGCTAGGTTATTTCACGCATTAAAATTAACCTACAATACGCTAACGTAGTATACACATAGAACAATGCTATATTAAACTATCTAGAATAAAGCGTACTTCGCAGGAGCAACCATACCCTTCAAGAGATTCAAGACAAAATTAATGTTCAAAATGTAATGTTATTATGAAGAGTTTTAACATTATTAATATTGACAGAAAACTAGTTTTTTACGTTTGCGTAAAAAAACTGCTTTCCTACGCCACGTAAATTACGTAAAGCGTACCAGTAAATCACTTTAGCAACCCTGTGCATATACCAACCAACTAACCAAAAGGAGTAATAAATTCCTCATACATGTGCCCCTGTATCAGACACAGAATTCTCCATATTGTCAAACTAGCACAGTCCAAGAAGTCCTCAATTGGATGGAGTTACGCAACAATAGACCAACCGACAACTTGAAAAAAAAATAGATATTTGCATAAATCTGTTGTTGGCTGGATTATGTAACTCCAAAAAAAAAAAAAAAATCAAGAATGCGTTATCTGCATTTTTCTGCTATCTATAAGCAAAATTCGTTTATTGCATAAAATGTATTTATTTAGCTTTGCACTATTAAATCAACAGCTGGTCTGTTATTAGAAATCGGTTACCCTTTTTTTGGTAGGTATTATTTATACCATTTTTTTTAATAGTATGAATGCTACAATCCTTCTTTTTTAATATTATTTGTGCTATTTTCTTTTGTAATAGTGTGAATGTTACAATACTTCTTGCATAAAATGTTTAATAAAAACCAAATTGGTTGAGGTTTTTTCCGGGGTTTTGCCTCAACCCAATATGAGCAAATGCTGGGTAACTTTCGGTCCTGGACCCCGGACTCATTTCACCGGCATTATCACCTTCATCCCATTCAGACGCTAAATAACCTAAGATGTTGATAAAGCGTCGTAAAATAACCTACTTAAAGAAAGAAAAACCAAATTTATTTCAGTGGTCCATAGGCGGAGTTATGGGGGGCATGGGAGGGACTACCCCCCAAACTTGTCTGAACTATTTTTTTATGAACGTTAGAAAACACTGAATTCAAAAGATATATATATATATATATATATATATTTTTTTTTTTTTGCTTTTGTTTGTGATTAAGTTTCTATGCTTAAATTGACGAATTAATATCTTCAGATCATGTGTCTGGATTATAATATTTATTTTAAATTTCTAAATGTATAAGAATTTCTATACCTCATTTGAGGAATGAAAGCACTGTAATGTTTCTTTTGTAACATCCTGTACTCATGTGTTACAAGTCTGTAGGTATTCAGGCCGCCACTTGGAGAAATATGAATAACATTGCAGAACAATGCAGAAAAAAGAAAAGTGATTCCGGTATAATGTGTAAACTTAAAGACAAGATTAAATAAAATAATTAAAGTTTAAATTTCATATATCTTCAGGGAAGCTTAATATAAAAAAGTTTCTGTTAGCACTGCTACGTAATTTTATTGATGTATATGTGTTTCTGTACGAGAGAGAAAAAGAGGGAGATTGTTTTAAGTTATGCCCTATTATAATTTGTGGTAGATCTACAGTTCAAGCCCTATAGAATTCGGTCCGAAACATCGCGGATATGGATGTAACACTGTAAGAAACATATCCCACAAAAATACCTTTATTAAATGATAATATTCCGATATACTATACTGTACCACGGTCAAGCTATAATGGGGAGAGGAGGTAAATGATCTCCCCCATAACTCCGTTATATGGGGATTCTATGGATTTTCTTTGCCCCCCCTCCCCCCAAGGAAACGATTCTCTCTCCGCCTATGCAGTGGTCAGTATCTCGAAAACAGATATTTGGCAGTTGGTTTTTTATTGCGTAACTCCGTTTAATTTACCATATCTGGCTGGAATAGTTAACAAATAATCATGATATTATTGTCAAATAGGTTACAGACTTTGCAAAGAAAAAACAATTCATTACTGTAACCACGTTCATATGAACACAGGTTATATCTTTAAACCTGAAGACAGTGGTGCCAATAAATCCGTCAAGTAACGAGGGAACAGAATGCAGAAGGCGCATTTCGTCTTAGGATGTCGCAGAAATGTAATTACTCTGCCTTTCTCATTTTATAGCTCCACCTGACTTACATGCAAGACTTGGGGCGTAATGAGAAATAATTCAGTGTAGTATCAGCCCTCCTACACGCATTCCTTCCACGCCCCTGGATATCGAGCTCGCAGAGCAATGAATATTTTCACACCTGCAATATTACTCGTATGCCAGTAGCGGCCCGCGGTTACAAAGATTGGCAGTTCTGCATGAAAAATAGTGTATTTAGCAAACGCATGCTGTTTATTGCATCTAAATCGGATAACGCGTGTAATTACAGCCCCTTCTCGAAGTTGACTGTGCACCCGAAATTGTACTCTAACCATCCGTGCGCTACACCTCTCCCACCTGGTACAACTAGTCACGTAGTGGAGATGTGCCCCACATGCTTTTCTAGTGTTTTAAGTCAAATTAACTAAATCTTTCACTCCGGTGTTTGTCCATGTAAACAGAATACACGAGTGGAGAGAAAGCGTTTTCATGAGCGCAGCAAAAAACCAATCGTTTCCATTACACATTTCGGTATTAAAATGACTAGTAGGCTACATGATTTCCTCGACTTTTTCCAGAAATTTCAATATTTAAATTTTGTGTAGGACGTCCTAATTTCTTAAGTTAACATGCAATTTCTCTTTTAATTTCGAAAAAGGTTATTCGATTACGTTTTCATTTCATTTATTTTTAAAGTAAAATATTTCCTTAGACACACTGACTACTCACATCACACCACCCACAGTACTATAACACACTGGAACTGTAATGATATACAGTAAATCCAGAAGCCTGTGTGTTCTAACGCAGGGTGTTGACGGTTCTTTTGTATATTCGGAGAGAGCTGCTTCGGTTGCAGGTCTAATGCAGTCTTATGGGACGGTGAAGAAAACCAGTTTTCTGCTGCCGACTACCCTACGTTGAGCTCCAGGAACTGCCGATCACAGATCGAAAAGTACACTACAGCTAAAATTCTCGAGCAGTTCAAGGCTCCTACAGACAGTAAAATCTCGAATCGAAGGAGAATGAATTGGAAAAATAAATGAAACAAAGAACTAGATTACATAAAAGCACGTTTTACATTTTTAATTTTTTCAGGTCTATTTAAATGGCGGTTCTGCAGCTCTCCAGTTCTTACTGTAGAGCCGCCCCTGCTCGTATCAAAGCGAGCTTGGGCATATGACGAGACGTGTTCGGTGGAAGGGGCCACTTCCACACCCATTCAAACAAATGACACTCTGTGGCATGCATAGTGCTACAAAATCATTTTATGTTAGGATATAAAGGGAATAGGTTCACACTTGAATTTAATCAAGAAAGACTGGGTGAAATAAGTGCTATTCAGACCATATAACATAGTCGTTATTTTGTTACTATTGCGGGTATTATTACTATTAAACTTCACAAAACAAACATCATGGGATGTCTTGGAATACTGACACAAAAAACACATAAACAAATAGTATATCCATCACATCACTCTTTCTCACGTCACAATTTCGACTCACTTTGTTACTAGCAAGTTGACTCTTGATTTAGGTACGTCACATGTAGTAGACCAATTGCGCAGACGGCATTAGACATGGCTCGTTCAACTATGTCAAAAGATGGATTTACATAAAAGGGTAAAAAAGTTATTACTACTTTTTTATTTTAGAATGTATGAAGAAAGTATTTTGATATTTCAAATAATCAATTTCGAGATTTTAAAAGAAATACAGGCTTTCACCATCTCTAATGCTGAAAATGATTATATCTGTCTGTCTACGCACTTACTTCCATAATAATAATAATAATAATAATAATAATAATAATAATAATAATAATAATAATAATAATAAACTGCATCGACATGGGGAACTATTAATAATGGAATTCCTCAAGGATCAATATTAGGTCCCCTACTTTTTCTAGTGTTTATAAATGATCTTGCCCCCCTAATAAAAGATGTAGGCCATCCCATATTATTTGCAGATGACACAAGTATAGTAATTACAGCCAATAACTCCAACACATTCCATTCTTCAACAGAGGAAATTCTCTTCAAAATATGTGACTGGTTCTTCAGTCAATAAATTGGTAGTCTATTAAATTGTAACAAAACTAACATAATTCAATTTAAATCCTGTCCAAATTCAACGTCGCAAATTTCTAGCGCAATAATTAATAATAGATCCCTATTAGAAACAACAACAACCAAATTTCTTGGCTTAAAAATCGATAATGTGTTAAATTGGAAAAATCATATTAAAGAAATTATCCCCAAACTAAATTCAGCTTGTTTTGCTATTAGATCTATGCAAAAGATAGTAAATATCAATTAAAAACAATATACTTCGCATACTTTCACGCGGTAATGAGTTTTGGAATAATATTCTGGGGAAATTTCACAGATAGTAACAATATATTTCTATTACAAAAAAGAGTAATTAGAATGATAGTAGGTGCCAAATCTAGGGAATCGTGTAGGACTATTTTAAAAAAACTACAAATAATGCCCATGGCTTGTCAGTATATCTTTTCATTAATAATCTTCCTCGTATGTAATCGTGAAAACTTTGTAACTAATTCAACAGTTCATAGCATAAATACACGTCAAAAAAATGACTTTCATACTCCATCGGCAAGTCTATCATGCTATCAAAAAGGAGTGCATTATATGGCAGTAAAAATTTTTAATAGCCTCCCTATCAATATAAAAAATGAAACTCAAAACATAAAATTATTTAGGGTCAAATTAAAGAAGTACCTAATTTCTCACGCCTTCTATTCTGTAGGTGAATTCATGACATTCAATAACACTTCATGAAATTGATACTAAAACTTTGTGTTGTACTAGTAGATATATTGTAAACCTCTTCTGTATATATTTCATCTAGACTGTGACTATAAATTAAGATTTTACAATAGTATTAAGTTTTTTTGACTTGTTCCATATTCTAGCTGTGAAGCAATATATGAATACCGTGGAATGTTAATAAATACAATAATAATAATAATAATAATAATAATAATAATAATAATAATAATAATAATAATAATAATAACCGAGCGAGTTGGTTCAGACGATAGCATTTGAGACTCGCTTTCGGGACGTCCTGGGTTCAAACCCAGCCAATCTGACGGGTTTTTCATGGTTTCCCTCAGTCACAGAGGCAAATGCTGGATTGGAAATTTACATATCATGATGCATCACCGCATGAACATTAATCAAAATCTAAAATCAGTTACATGAACACTAACCATCTACAACACACAACAGAAACAGAAACTCAACAATAGTAAAAACGGCCTACTCGTATAACCTAAACACGCGAAATGACCAAAGATGATAGAGCATGTATAAATAAACTTAACCAAAAAAATAATAATAGTTGTTTACTGTTATTATTATTATTATTATTATTATTATTATTATTATTATCATCATCATCATCATCATCATCACTTCAATGTGACATTAATTCAGTCGCTAAATGGTCGGAAGACAATGGTATGAAAATTAACGTATCCAAAACCTTTTCTAGAAAAACTTCTTCACTGAAGTTTAATTATTATCTAAATAATGTTCTAATTAACAGAACGGATCGCGTAAAAGATTTGGGAATATTCATTGACAGTAAATTGTATTTTCATAGTCACGTTGATTACATTTACAATCACGCAATCAGAATGTTAGGAATAATACGGTCAATAACTTATTCTTTTTCCACGCCTGATTCTCTTTTAATGCTGTACTATACATTGGTGCGATCGAAACTCGAATATGCATCTGTAGCTTGGAACTCGATTACAACTACAGACTCGGATAAATTAGAAAATATACAAAGGAAATTTATATCTTTATGTTCATTCAGATTTCCGCCCATTAATTCCGGGTACAGTTATGAGAGAAAATGTGAATATTTTAATTGTCAAAATCTATATGCTAGACGCCATGAGCTAGATTATCTGTTCTTTTGTAAAGTCCTCAAAGGTGATATATCCTGTGACTCTTTCTTAAACAATATTACCTTACGTATTCCAACAAAGGATATGAGAGCCCACAAACTTTTCTATATTAGAAATTCGAAATTTCTTTCACCAGTCTCCAGATGCATTAAAAATGCCAACATGCATGGCTGCGAATTCGACCCCTTCAATGTATAGACTTAGTTTGCTCTTGGCAACGATTTATCATTTATGTATTCTTTTAGGCATTATACTCAATTATCATTGCCTCATAGTATTCTTAGTTATGTATTTTAAAGTCATCCATTATTTATCCATTCATCGTCATTATTGTAATTAATTGTAATTGTATTTATGTGTAATAATTATTTTTTTACATGTTTTTGTTATATTCTTTGTGCTGAACTGTAATTGGCCACTGGCTGTTGTACAGCACATTAAATATAAATATAAATATAAATAAAATAAAAATAAATAAATAAATAATTATTATTATTATTATTATTATTATTATTATTATTATTATTATTATTATTAACTGGTCAATTAATCGATTAAATGCATCCAGTTAACCGATGAAAAAATATTTAGTCAATTAACAGCTCTAATTATTATTATTATTATTATCATCATCATCATCATCATCATCATCATCATCATCATCATCATAAAGCAGTTGAGCACAATAGCAAAGAAATAAAATTACATAACTTTACTGTAATATATGAGAAAATACGAAGTAAGCTACCAGACTAAGTTCTTACGCTAAAGAGGGACATATTTCTGGACAGAATGTGCACACAATAAAAGTAAAAGCCCATAATATTTCCAGTGAGAACAGAGTACAGAATAGGGTGGATAATACTTCTTGTAACTAGGTCTGAGATGAGAAAAGCACTTTATGGTAATAAATTTAGATAGTAAGATTCAAGAACCAAGGAAGTTACATATTTTAATAGCAAGGTTACTGGAATGTTTTACTACCTAACACTTACTGATAATTTAAGCACCTTCAAACAACGAACTAACATGTAAGATATGAAATTGGTAACCTTACAAGCAGAGGTTCAAAGCACCTCTGACATAAAGAGACAATATGAAAGGATATGCGACACATTTTATGTCTAACATTAAACTTCAAAGGGGAATGGTGAAGCAGTATTAAAGATCAAACAATCTCTCATAAAGACGTACACAGAATGTTGAATACTTCATCCCTCCTACTTTAACTATAAAATATGTTGTTATTCATGAGAATATCAAAGATGCAATAAAATAAAAGAGCTATTTTACGGTCTACAGTGTTCACATGACACTTAGTGTAACTTTAATGAAAGGGTTCATTATGACAGCAATAAAATGCGTTAACAGTTTCTTTCGGCACTTTTGTGGAAACCAAGACATAGCAAAAATTATATAATACCAAAACATTTTTATTTTAACACTAGCTGTACCCGTGCGCTCCGCTGCACCTGTTAGAAATAAATATAAAGTAATTACATAATTAAAATAGGATGTTTGATCCAGGGAACATTCGTGTTGGATAGAAGGATAAATCGTTTAATATGTTACTTAATTTAAATTGCATCCAAATAATTAAAATGCGATCATTTTGGTCCAGAGACATTCATTTGGTGCAATGACAATTCCTTTAACCTGTTTCTTAATTTTTATTACATGCAACCATAATTTAATGAAGATTGACATCATTTACATTTTATGTGTATATTTTATTTTCCTTGTTATAGGTCTCCATTGAATTATGGTAATAACTTAATTTTAACCCTTGTTTTCTACTTATTCAGTAAATGGCGCTTGGCCCACTATGGTTCTGAACCCTTCAAATAACTTAAATTATATTATATTATATAAAAAGTGTGTTGATAACGGATGTACTCTGATAAGTAAGTTTTCAATTTGTTATGGGGACTCTTGAATCTCAGGAGGAACAAATTTTATTTTACAACAGGGCAACATAATCTGCTTGGCTCATTACCCAAATTTTTTGCATTGCATTTAATGCATATGTATTTTATGTATTTTAGCTCGATTCAATTGAGCATAGTTAAAATTTGGATTATAAAATAATGAAATGCTAAGCTAACGTATTATTACTGCATACTAAATCAATACACTCTCGTTGGTCGTTAATTCTCTGAGATAAACATTATTTTAAGAAATACAGGAAACGAATACACAGAATAGCCTATCAAGTTTTCTGTGCATAAGAAGCTATTTTAATCTTACCTGTCCTCAATTCACTCAGAAGTTACTGTAATAACATTATAGCATTATGTCCATCTAAAGAAACTACACTTTCCAATGGTGAAATAATAATTAATTATACAAATCGGTTAATTTAGCTTCCGATATTGCTTCATACAAACACAGAAACATTCTCTGTAGGCTATGATTCATAGCTTTCGATTGTTGTTGACCAAGGCCCCTTATAGACGAAGTCATTTGTTTATTTCATTACACGGCCTTAGATGGCAGTTATTTCAATTTTAAAACTCATTTATCTCATTAAATATCAGTCCTATCAAAATTTTTCAAAGAATAAAACTTATCGGAAATGATTTTTAAAGAAATGTTTGTTATGTAACATTTTTCATAAAAATCAATAATAAGCGAGATATTTCGATTTATTTAATTCTGGCCCCCTTATAACCCCCCTTTTAAATAATGTATTTTAAATGCCATATAGCCTATAATCTAAGTTACAACGAACTTAATTTATATTCCAATTTTCATCGAAATCCGTTCAGCCATTATCGCGTGAAAAGGTAACAAACATACAGACAGACAGACAGACATACAAACAAAAATTTCAAAAAAGCGATTTTCGGTTTCAGGGTGGTTAATTATATATGTTAGGACCAATTATTTTTGGAAAATCGAAAATTACCAGAAAAATTTCGGCTACAGCTTTATTATTAGTATAGATAAAGCAGCTCTGACTATAGTGGATTCCACATTAAGAAAAACCATTGGTTTTACGGGCCTTGCCTAGTCATTGTGGTAGATGTTTCTATGGCAACTGGTCATTTGATGGAATAGCCCCTTATGCTCAATGCTTTTTTCTTAACGTGAAATCCTCTATACAGGATTAGTTAAAAGTCCCACACCACCTAAATAACTTTTGAAGCATGTGGTTCAGTGACATGAAACTTGGTATGTGGGGATAACCATATACTAAGAACTCAAAAACGGTATTACCGAGTTTTTTCTACTTCATTAAGAGCTTTTCACAAGGTACTCACACTTGATACTTCTGTACAAATTCAGTGTTGCTAAATAAAAATGAAAGTGGTGCAAGATATTCCTAAAGCCTGGTTAAATCATTCCTTAAATGGTTTCTATGATCGAATGACACATTGTAAAGCAGCTGAGGGCTACCAATTTGAACACATAATTTAGAAGATGAGCTAGCTTTGTTTTGTTTTTGTTAAGGAAGGAGTATTTTATTATTTTAACATTCGATATACTTTTCTGTTTTCTTGACTTAGCAACGCTGAATTTGTACAGAAGTATCGAGTGTGGGTACTTTTTAATGAGACTATTCAAAAATAAAAAATATATTGTGTGTTCCATTTAAAATAAGAGAGTTGGAGTTACTTCTGGTTAAACCGGGAGTAGAAAAAACTCGGTAATACCATTATTGAGTTCTTAGTATATGGTTATACTCACATACCAAGTTTCAGTCACTGAACCATATGCTTCAAAAGTTATTTAGGTGGTGCGGGACTTTTAACTAACCTGTATAATTTGCTAAGCAGTTGTATGAAGATTGAAATCAGGCTTCTGGGTAATTCACTGTTTCTTAAATCTTGACATTTCCAAATGTTTCGGAACTACATACAGGTTCCATCATCAGATTAGCCTGGCATAACAAGCACAACAGGTCTTATCCTGGTGATGGAACCTATGTGTAGTTCCGGAACGTTAAAAATGTCGAGTTCCAGGACACGCTGGGATACCCAAAAGCCTAATTCTAATCACAGTCACCATGAAAACCTAAAAACTCGTATAGTTATATGAAGGTTATCCACTTATTTTATCGTAATTAATAAAGAAAAGAGGTTAACTGATAATGGTGAAAACAAACTTTAATAAAACAAAATAGTACTGGTATGTACTTCAAAAGTAACTTTACATCGCAAAATATTTCCATAATCATAATTATTATTTCAAAATGTTAGCACGCTTAAAAATATTATATGCTGAGAATTATTGTTAATTACTGAAAATGAATTTTCATCTCTGCACAATTTCTTTTTCTTCTTCTTATTCAAAATTGAAAGCTAAGATTATAAATTAAAATTATGCTAGAAGCATGTTAATTTCTTTTTCATAATTGAGATCAATAGCAAGGTACCAATACCTCTATACATACAGTGTTCTGCCAAATGGCAGGTCTTTCACTGCAAATCCAGCATTCTCCAATCTCTCCTATTTTCTGCCTTCCTCTTAGTCTCTGCATATGATCCATATACCTTACAGTAATGTCGCCCATCATCTGATACCTTTCTCTGCCCCAAAATCTTCTCCCGTTCCAATGCATCCTTCAGTAGGCAGTTTCTTCTTAGCAGTGACCCAACCAATTCCTTTTCCTCTTCCTGATCAGTTTCAGCATCATTCTTTCTTCACATACTCTTTCCAACACAACTTCATTTCTTATTCTGTCTGTCCACTTCACATGCTCCATCTTTCTCCATATCCACACTTCAAATGCTTCTAGTTACTTCTCTTCACTTCGTCGTAATGTCCATGTTTCTGCTCCATACAATGTCACACTCCACAAAAAGTACTTCACTAGTCTCTTCCTTAGTTCTTGTTCCAGAGGTCCGACGATTAAAGCTAATACCTCTATGTTATAGCGATATATCTCGTGCTAGTTTCTTTGCTGTTCCATTTTTATTAATGCTTTCGATGTGACCATTCCATTCACTTTTTCTCCAATCTCTGCATGAATTATGGGAATTAAGTCAGATTTTTAAATTCTACCGATATCTTGAAATCTTGTATGGTCTCTCTTAGTTTTACCTAGACTAGACTCCTAACTGCACTCATGGCGACTGATTCATATGTAACAATGTTACCATATGTGGAGGATTCATTTCGCGCTTTTGCAGTTAGTATTGCATACCAAATTCACAATTCATGTTCGAAATGACGTCCTTGTGATATCTGGCACACCATACCCCTATTTTTATGTCATGTAGCGGTTGTTCGTGAAAATAGTGTGCATTTTCATTGTACCAGTAACGACTGTTTTGAGTGTTCGCGTAACCATTGAGGTGGAACCATGCTTCGTCACTATAAAAAATTAAGGTGGGGTCAAGTAGTCCATCATACACTGATGTTGGAACCACATGCAAAACCTAAGTCTGCTCTGACAATCAGGTTCTGTTAAACTCTAAAGTACATGAATTTTGTAGGGTTTTAATTTTAATTGTTTTGTACCTCTTATCACTGAAGACTGTGACACCCCTACCTGCTTAGCTACACGATGGGATGATGTGGTATCTCTATCCAGTGCTTTTGCTTCAGTAAAGTCTCATTTTATAAACCTATGGATCAACAATTGGTTCTCCTCTAACAAAGGAAAAATTTTACAGTCTGTACAAAAGAAACCAAACGACCTGGAAATGTACAAAAACTTGCCCAGACGTGTTCAAACATTTTTAACAAGAGCCAGAACAGGTCACATTGTCATACAATTGTACCTACACAGATTTCACATTTCTGATAACTTGTCTGTGGTGTAATAATCATGATGAAGATCTGGAACACATTCTTTTATACTGTCCATCCATAAACCACAAAAGAAATAAATTAAAATCATCAGTACCAGTTGCAGAAGACACAGCCCTGCAGTATATATTGACTACACCCCAACTCTGGCTACTAGCAACAGGCATCTATAATGAACACCGATCAAAATACCCCTCATTTCTCATGAAAAACAAAAACTGAAAAGACTACAATGGATTATAGTGGACTTTATGTTGTCAGCAAACAGCTGGATACATTAAAAAGATTGATTAAGATACTCTACAAAATTAGTGTGCAAAGTTCTATCATTTTATCTACTGTTACATTGTTTGTAAAATTTCAATAGAGAGTGACTAGGAAGAGTTTGTGATTTTTCTTGAAATTGCTGGGCCATAAAAAATCTTGTCAGCCTAATGTACTTGTGTATGTCAATGTGATGATTCACATAAAATGCAACGGTGGTACAGAAGGGGATAATAAGTGTATCAACGACTTCAGCTAAAACTGTTTCTTTATCTTATATTACAAACCACGAACAATAAATACATGGTCCGGGGAAATATGTTTCACCTTCCTCCAATAGAGGGTGATTTCTGCCTTCTTTTAGAATTAATACATTAAATCCCTTTTTCGATATGAAAATTATATTTGTTTCTAAACAGAAATTTAATATCTCCATTCTTCTTACAGATCCCACTGAACTTCCAACGCCTGTCAACTAAAAGCACAAGGTACCATCACTAGTTGGTGAGTGAAATAAAACATTTTATATATTTTATAGGAACTACGAGTATATACTTTACAACACTTTCATCTTCCCTCATTGTTCTTGTATTTAAGAAAACAACGTTCAGCCAGTGATGTAATTGCCAGTACCAGTCTATTCCTTGAACTTCATTACTATATGCTTTGTAACACAGTAAAACTTCTCAAGCTAAATCCCGTTAAACCAAATATAATTTAATCGTTAAATTCAGACAGGCGTTCTGAAGAAATAAAATTTGATACAGAAAATTCAAAACAAAAAAACATCTTGCGAGATAAGGCTTAAGTTTCCACATACCGTAGTCAATATTTCTAGGGCAGAAAAAACATGGCACAATAAATTATAAAGTTATGTACATTCAGGTCGATGATGTTCAATTTTTTTGTGAAGTGAACAACCTAGCATCCTCTACATTGGTCAAATAGTAGTAGTACTATCTATTGCCCTGGCACTTGGAAGTTCTCCATTCTAGATTCCCAGTATAATTTAGAGTCCGAATCCAAAAGATTTGATGCCAAAGCTGGACATTTTCGTAAATGTTCTGGATTCATCAGAGAGTCTTCTAGGTTACACAGGATGCATTTTGGTGAACCAAAAATTCCAATTTTAAACAGTTGTACTGCTAAACAGTCATGGCCAGTTAGCATTCGAAATTTCGCTACTGCATCATGCCGAGGAGAATCAGGTATATATTCTTTTTCAGTAAGCAATACTGACCAAGATTTATTATTACTGTTTTCTTGAAATTTCTTTAGAACTTTGATTTGAAATTGTGTTTGTATAAACAATGGTCAATGCATGGAGAAAATTTTGTATGACAGCAGTGTTGAACACGAGAATGAAGAAACTGAAACCATGGACTACCATGAAGTGCTGATTAGGGATTTTGAAAGATCTGTTATACTAGATTTAGGACTGTCTTGACAATGTTGAAGGTGGTCCAGACTATCACACAATGAATGGAGAAGAAAATGAGGGTACTGCTGAATTCCAAAAATGAAGTTACGTGAGGTTAAATGTTAATTGTATGATCGATTTTATTCAACAGAATGGCATTAAGGATATGTTGTTGGTTCAGTACGACAATGAAGTCATTCATTGTCTTACACTCCAGCATTTTTGAATGATGTCATTTTCTTATAGCAATGCTTTTGATGTGTTTCATGTTCAATCTTCATTTACAACACACATGTACGGGAAATTCTTATCTTGTGCAGGTGACTTGTCAAACAGTCGTGACCTGTTACCAATCTGAACATCGTAACAACAGATTTACGTGGTCCTTGGGGAATTATCTCGGGGTTAGTCAATAAAATTTCCCAGATTATCTTTTGCTCCATTCGAATTTCTTTGTTTTTGAGCAGATCTGAATTTAGTTTTGGTTAGTTGTTTTACAGAATAAAATGAAGTCCGTTATTAGGTGGCTGTAAAATATCAGGCCCTTTTTAGCCAAAAAGTCTTGCTGTTCCCTTTATATCACAATGAGCAGGAATCCACTGTGAAGTAATTTTCTTTCTGCAGTTCAGTTAGATAACACATCATTTTTTTACAATCCTGAATTTTAGTCTCTTTTGTAGAATATTGTGAAATTAGAGCTTGTATGGCTGCTATCGAATCGATAATATGACAGCATTTTGATATTTATTTAATTTATATAAGAGGCTTTGCAAAGATATATAAATAACAATAACTTCTCCTTCAAAATTTGTTATTTATTCTCCTACACAAAAGTAAAATTAAAAGAGAGAACACGTTTCTCCAGCTCCTGCTCCTCTTGAATGTGATATGAGGGATCCAACTGTATGTCTGTAATCACCCCTTATGCAGGTATCTTGTCTCAATTGTATCTATAACCAGAGTTTTCAAACTAGTTTTTCTATTTCAGAATTTGTAACATCTTTCATGAGGGTTGAACTGTGTTCTATATTAATGTTTTTAATGGATTGTCTTTCATTAATAAATTTTCTTTTCTCTGAGAAATATTTAAGTCTGCATATTACTACCACAAGAGGCATCTGCGTGAACTTATAGTGAAGGAAATGCATGACAAACGACAAAAAAAAAAGACAATTTTTTTAATTGAAGAAAGGGAACGGTTTATAACTTGTGATATCATTAATACAGATATTGCACTTTATTATGTTATTATACTGTAATTTATTATTTTATTCAAGAAACTGCCTGTTAATCTGTACTTCTGCTAATCTGAACAACACTCTATCCCAATTGGTCTGGACTAACGGAACTGTACTTTAGAATGCTATAATTTTTATTTAATTCAAACGTACTAGGTGAATTCAGGAGTCACTATTAAGAAGTGCAGATAATATATATCAAAAAAGTAATATAGTGTCGAAAAATGACATTTACAGTACCTTAGGACGTTACAGAAATAAACTTCAATGAATGGTGTAGTCCTTGAAGTTACAAAAAAAATCTTCATTTGGCGGGAACAAAGAAAACCGAAGACTTTTTCAAAGTACTAGCATTTGATAATAGTAATATGCGTTACAAGAGCAGTATGTTGACGTTTTCATGTTCGAGGAAAAGTTTGAAAAAGCGAAAAGCTTTTTTAATTTCCGAGAATTGAAAGAAAACATACCGCTTGTGTATCGTACATTATTTTGTGCGAAGATCGTTTAATACATACCTGAAAGAGGAATTTCTAATCAGTTGCAATGAAATCTCCATCTTGGTTTCTGTTCAATGACGGCAAAATTGCAAAACAAAAATATCTATCTTCAACATTGTTGCTTTAAAATGTTTTCTGTGTTTACTATACTCCAGCAGGCCGTGATATACGTCTGTCTTTTTTTCCCCCAGTCTATGATGAGTCTGGAATCTTGTTGATTTTTTCACGGCTTCCTTAATGTTCTTGCATCACGAATGCAGCAACTTTGGTGGAGTTGTAAAGTTTACTTCATTTTTGCAAATATTTAAAAACAATAATTAACAGTGCAATTTAGGTGAAATTGCAATGGTAAGTTTCCAATTTAAAATTATTACTATATTGAACGTCTCTAAAAATAATATGTTAAAAGCCTAAAGCAGTAAAATCAAAATGTCACTTAAGCGGTAAGAAGAGGGAAATTGTTATGTGTGTTAGGTTGGGAATACTGAATGTGGAATTTTAGACTTTCCGCGGATTGGTTTTGTGTGGAAACCAAGCAAATACGTACGATCTCGCACAAAAGATAATACACATATGTGTATATTCCTGAAGTTTACCATGACACATAAGATATTTAGAAGTCAGGACTTTTATGTCAAATGACCTTGTCAATGTATATTTTCATTCAGTACATTAGTTTTGTTGTATTCCTTCTTCCTCTTTCCCCTTTTACCTTCTATCTCATCTAGAAGAGGCATTTAAAATTTTTACTCACCTTGGCTTCGTACTCGATAGCAGTAGAGTACAACATAGCAGCATTTTCGACTGTTATTCCCTGCTTAATTATCTGTTCACATCGTTTCTTCAATTGCACTTCACAATATGCATTGGCAAGATCAAGTAATTCTACAATGAAAATTTAAACAACTTCTATCAACGTTATGAACCAGTCCTGAATGTTTGACAGTCTTAAGTCTAATAAATAATTTTACACAAAATCTGAAATCATATTTTAGCCATAACAATATTTCAACATAATTCTGATCATCAAAATATCGAAGAAACTAAACAATGAGTGAAGTGAGTAACACTTTTCACTCAATAATATCAAATTAATGCTCACATTGGTATGAATAAAAATGCTGTAGATACTTTCAATCACAGCTGAACTCTTTTCCTTAAGCACTGACTCATGCTACTCCAGCACTGAGTGCTAGCTCCAATTTCAGTATGATAAAAAAACACTCACTAGAATAAGTAACCACTCGTGTTTTCTTGAGTTATTTCAGTGGATGGCTCCAAATGAAAGAGTAGACAGAATGCATTATGGTATCATTTATCGTGATAAGTGGACTCAAAGAAGGTTGTATCAAGTGTGTAGGGAATTCTCTAATCTAAGTAAATCATTTATTACACCACTATATTCAAAATTTATTAACATGCTCGCGCCCTACAATTCAAACAATAATAATCAATAAATGTAGATAGCGAAGTTATATAGGACATAACAACAATCATCATATCATACAAAAATTTAAATTAATTCTGTTATTCTGAAATTTGATATATAATCTTTTCACTCTACATTCATTTTCTTTTTTAATATGTTTCTTCTGGTTTTCAAAAGTAAGAAGTACTTTTAATTGCTATATTTTCTTCATTTTCTACATAATCTTAAAAATTCTGGAACTGGCTAATGACACAAGAAATAAGATTTTTTGCATCATCATGACAACGAGTTTGCTTACATAGAAAATTATTTATTTCTGATTATTCTGGTGGTCATGTTATCAGCAGGCACTTTCCAGTAACTTGACCTGCAAGATTTCCATATATTAACTCATCAGATTACGGTTATTGCTATGTGGCCATCTGAAGGAAAGAGTGTTATTGAGCAGACCTATGAAAATTGATGACTTGAAGGACTCCATCGCACACACTGTGGCAGATATTCCAGAACACGAACTCAAAGCTGCTGTATACAGAACTGAAGACAGGTTTTCTGTACAAAAACAAAATGGTGGACACACAACATCTACGATGAAGCTATGGCAATGAGTGCTGATGCAAAGAAATCCCATTTGTTGTATAATATGCCAGTGCCAGAATTTTTAAGATTGTATAGAAAATGAATGAAATATGAGCAATTAAAATTAGATACCTTTACTTTTGGAAAACCCTATATAATATATACACACATGTTTGATGTGGGTACCAGAATTTGCGCTGAATAATTTTGAGGGAAAAATTGTTCCGGGGCCGGGTACTGAACCCAGGACCTTTGGTTAAACGTACCAACGCTCTACCAACTGAGCTACCCGGGAACTCTACCCGACACCTCTATATCCACAGACTTCAAAGTGGGCTGACAACCGTCAAGCAACCAACATTGAGTGCACACTAACTCTGTGTGACTTAAATTGTGGTTTTCTGTTAACGAACAGTGACGTGTATTATGCAAATCAATCTTTCAGGTATAACTCCCTGTAAAGTTGATTTGAATAATTTTGAGGGAAAAATTGTTCTGGGGCCGGGTATCGAACCCGGGACCTTTGGTTAAACGTACCAATGCTCTACCAACTGAGCTGAGAATTTGCACTGTTCAGCATTGGTTTTTCTGAACCGACACATGCGATTACATGAGAGATAGTGAGTGGTTTCCATGGCTGTGAGGTGCGCAGATCTTGCATCTCGCAGTTATAGAAACCACTCACTATCTCTCGTGTAGTCCGGATTTGTACGAGGTGGGCCTCGCACCTTGCACATTGCATGCGTCGGATCAGAAAAACCAAGGCTTTATGTAAACTCAGATGATCTACTTGCTATGACTCTTCAAGACTCCCCCAGCCAATTTTTAACTATTGCAGAGGAGGGATGGAATGAGGGGGAAGTGAAGTGTGTTGGTAGAATGATAGAGGGAAATGGGAGTACCCCATGAAAAACCCTCTGCAACTTCTGCTTGTCCACTACAAATTCCATCACAACCTAGCCAGGGATTGAACCTGCTCTGCCTGGTTGAAAGACCAACATACCAGCACTTGAGCATAGACACGGTTTTTCATAGAATTAAAAGAAAAGCAAAATTGCATAAACTCCACTCAAGGACCGTGAAATTAAACGAAAAGTTAATAAATGATATAAAAGATACAGGCACTGTAAATATTTTTCTAATGGAACTCCACGTTAGGAACCATTGAATTATTAAAGAACCAGAAGAATATTCAAGACAAAAAACCTTTTGTAATTTGCAAAGAATCTTTCCTAATCGTTGGTAAGTTCAAGTTTAGTTTTAAGACCTCTCTGGCACCACATATTCATAATACCAATGGGGTAGCGTAACATGCCTTTCAGACGCCCTAACCTCAGAAATGGGTTACATATAAGCCATTGTCAGGAAAGAAGACAACCTGGTGGCATTGGAGGGGAAAAAATTAGAGTATCTGAAATATCACTCTGATGCTGAGTAGATATTATTCACTTGTCAATAGCACCACAACTAATTCACTTAATATTATCTTCTGACTTTCAACTTAGAATGCCTGTCTGCTGCACCACCTCTTTCTCATCTTTCTCTTCCTCAGATATTAAAGCTGATGCTCTTTGTGATAATAAATTTAAAATATGAATGATCAAATTGAGATCTTCAAGTGGAGCCTGCATAATAAGAGAAGAAAAATGCCTTTTTTTTCTATACAGATAAGATATTTATAGTAAATATACCGAATTACACGATTATAATACGCACCTTTTTTTTTTTTTTTTTTTGACAAAATGCCAACTGGAGTGCGTATTATAATCGATGGTGTGTTATATTCGCAAGCAAACACCCAGACTCGGATAAAATTTAAATGAACGCTCTATTTATGCTATGAGATACTTTCTGGGAAAATGCTGACAGAAACAGCCATGTTTTCTCATTTTTTGCGCACTTTTCATTCGTAATTTCATGTCCATTTTTGACAACAGTCATTATTAATATGAATATTATTTTTAACTATGGTAATGACTAACTGGCACTTTTTTCTTTTATTCTGAGATTTTATATATACAACTTTTAACAATCGCGCGTCTTTAAATAAACCAAAAGGATTTACCAATAATTACTGCTGAAAAAGTGACATGACGTTAGTCATCATTAGACTTCGTAGAATTGCCACGAGATTCGCAAGGTTTACTGTGCACGCAGTATAGATTGTATGAGAAGGGGGCGTGTCTCTGATGTAAATACTGAGCAGTATACTGCGGTTACAATAAAACCTGTATCCTGCATTCAAGAAATATAATGAATGATCATTGAAGTAGGAAATGTCTAAACATGTAAATATACAATTATTTTATAGTGAGATATATTAACTCTTAAAATTTAATGTAAGATACTCACATCATCCTTGAATATGTGCATTGCAGTGAAGAGTTACGTACATTTTGACCGACTGCAAAGTAACCTCCTCCGATGGTCACTTAAACAGTTTGTATATTGGGAACTTGTAGTTCAACATCACACGATGTAATATGTGCATTTCTTAAGAACGGGAAGTCACTACTTTTTAGTACACCAACTTCAGACTTCTTGTCGTAATCTGATAGTACATAATTTATAATACGAAGTTGTGAATAGGCAGAATTTTTAGCAATAATGTTTCTCAACTTACATTTCACTTTTTCTGAAATTAGTGAATTGTTATTTTGGATAACGGTTTGTGATACTTTATCCACTATATTAAGGGCTTCTGAGAGTTGTAGTTTAGACGATTCTAATAGGATGATGCTTTTGGACACGATTTTAAAATTAGAATCAATGACAGAATATCTTTCAATAGCTGTTCAGAAAACAATGATTTTACAGCTGCAACAGCGGAACTGTCTGTGCTATCCAATGCATCAATTACCTATATTATTTTTCCGTAATATTCTGCATAATAATTAACAGAATTCAACCACGTTCCCCAACAGGTCAAGACTGGCTGCGGGGGTAAGGTTATTCCAGGGGCAATTGTTTGGAACAGCAACACTCTCATTGTAGTATGTTTGATTGAATTCTTGTCTGCACTGAACAAATGTTAAGCTTTGACTATTCCAACCACAGTAATGCAAAAACAAGTGCTTACATAGTATACATTAGCTGTAGCTGCTCTATCTATATGGACCGGTCACAACTCTTAACATGAACTGCTTATACTACGAGACCGGGCGGTCGCTCACCTCCTCTATACTACCGTACATCGGCAACCTGATTGCATGCTGTGTGTGGCAATTCAACGAAGTCTAGTCATCATCAATCAATGTTTTGACATTAACCCAGACCTGTTGACTGGAAGTTCCAGTTCTGATACTGCAAGTGAGGATCTTGAATGGCTTTTACCAGAAATGCGTATTATATTCACCGGTGATTTTTTTTTTTTTCTGTATTTTAGGATTAAAAAATTGAGATGAGTATTATGTCTGATGGTGTATTATACTCGAGTAAATGTAGTAGTACAGAAATATAATGAAAATATGTGCGCTTTAAAAATATAATAAAAGTTATAAATATGTTCTTTGACTATTCTGTCTCATATAACTATCAAACTAAAATCCACTAATTTAATAAAAATGTTCAATACTGGTACTTGATTACTCACCGAGAGCACTTTCTGGTGGAAGGTTCACCTCATCTGTATATAAATACTGTAGGAAAGCATGATATACTGGATATGAAAACTGATCCATTTCAAGAACACTGCAAAAAAAATCAGTAGCTGTAATTAATAACAGATTGTCCAAGAATATAACAATATTAACTGTACCGTTAGAGTAAATGGATTCAAAGAAATAATAAGGATAATAATATTGTATACAAGTTATCGTTATTGTTATGTCATTACAAATAAGTTTAATGTTTCGTTCGTTTGACAAAAACTAATCTATTTTCACTTTGCTATTAATCTTTATAAAAATAAGGACATTACCTTCTACTGTCTTCTTCCCAGTGATCTTGAAACATTGATCGAAAATGTTGACATCTAATTTTGAGAACAGCTTTGTGTACATGTATTGGTTTTCCATTAACTGTAATTGTTAGGTCACTGTTACTCTGTAATAAAGCAATCAGATAAAGTACCAATTTAGGAGTGAATATGGGAAAGGGTAAAAATGTCATAAACAAACGTTTTCAATATTTGAACAAAAACCTTCCAAAACTTTTATGCAAGACTTTAAATTATGTAAAACAAATTATTCTAATCGGAAACGTCTTTAGAATATTTTGTTCCAAAACAAATTTGATATTTTTGTCACAATTGTATACTATCATTCAAAACAGTGTAAATGTCACTTTGTATGCCTATGGAAAGTTTTAAAGTCCCATAGAACTCATCTTAAATATTTTTGAAAAAGGTATTTCACAAATTAAACATATCAGGGTATAAAGTCCGTTGTATTTTGGTTCAAGGTTTGAGTTCTGAGAAAAAAATACTAGACAGCATTAATTTAAAAAATTAATCTTTGGTGTGTATTTTCCATCATGCTTATCTGTGTCGTTTTTAAACAGATTACAACAATACAATTAAATGTTATTGAAAATAAAGTACTAAAAGAATAAATTAAAGAAAAATAATTGAAAATGCACTCCTTACAAAATAGGTTCACCTGAGAATACACTGTTATAAATCAGAGTCATTTGTGCAATACTTTTCTGAAAAATGAATTTCTTGTAACATTTGTTTGTTGTGAAGGATTAAGTTATGAAATGCAACACAATCTTCACTGAAAAATCATTTCACAATAAACATTGATTTTACTGCCTTTACATGAAACATGTTTTTCTCTTCATTTTTCTATATATAAATTCTAAATTATAGACATCAGCTCTGTGTTAGTTGGGAGACCGGAGGGAAAAAGACCTTTGGGGAGGCCGAGACGTAGATGGGAGGATAACATTAAAATGGATTTGAGGGAGGTGGGATATGATGATAGAGACTGGATTAATCTTGCACAGGATAGGAACCGATGGCGGGCTTATGTGAGGGCGGCGATGAACCTTCGGGTTCCTTAAAAGCCATTTGTATGTAAGTAAGTAAGTAAGTAAGACATCAGCTCAAAGAATTTGAGTGACCACAAGGGTCCTGAATACAATATAATGTGATGTGATACATTAGAGAAAAAAGAAAGTTAATTGTTTAAGACAAATATAAGTGGATTAATTGAAATACAGATGATGATGTAATATTTGAAGAGAATCCTTGATAATATTTATAAGGACAGACATTACATAATCAAAAGGAATGTGAAGTTCCTTAAGATAATTCCATGTGAATTTGGAAATAGAACCTCTACTGCCAAACAGCAAACCAATGACGGACTATTGTTTAAGAGGGACGTTGTACTTTTGAGAAAGATAAGACAGACAAGGTTCATATACGGACTTCTTCTTATACTTTTAAAACTTATATATCACTGATTAAATTTCAAACTTCTTTACTGTGTTAATCTTTAGGATTTACCTCGCTTGACTAATTGTGAAGTTGTTTGCTTCATTGTCCAAAGCCTAGTGGAGAAGATAGCACGGTATATCAACTAGGCTTTGGACAATGAAGCATAAAGACTTCGAAACTAGTCAAGCGAGGTAAATCCTGAAGATTAACACAGTAAAGAAGTTAGAAATTTAATCAGTTGTTTTTCTCGACAGCCCACAGTGAATTCAAAAGGAAAAATCTTTCAACATTGAAGCTTTTCATCAGCATTTTTGAACAGATTCACCCAGACTTCATCTAAATGTTTTGTTTTAAAATTTCCTTGAATTCATTGTCTTCTTTAGAATTCAGAATATTTTTCACAATTATTATGATCTCGTCTTTGAGATGGGCAGGGCATGTAGCACGTATGGGCGAATCCAGAAATGCATATAGAGTGTTAGTTGGGAGACCAGAGGGAAAAAGACCTTTGGGGAGGCCGAGACGTAGGTGGGAGGATAATATTAAAATGGATTTGAGGGAGGTGAGATATGATGATAGAGACTGGATTAATCTTGCACAGGATAGGGACCGATGGTGGGCCTATGTGAGGGCGGCAATGAACCTGCGGGTTCCTTAAAAGCCATTTGTAAGTAAGTAAGTATTATGATCTCGTCAAACAAGAAGATTCAACAATTTCTAGTTGCAGTTTGCTTCATAGTATGAACTGTTTTAAGAACACTATATACATACAATGTTACCTTCAGTGTTGCCAATGTAGCAAATTTCAATATCACCGAAAATGATGGAGATTGACATTTATAATAACATAACAGTTATTTTTAGTTTTGTTTTTCTGCAATGTTTAGGAAAAGTGGCATAAGTCAGTTTCCACAAACATTTTTTATTCATTTATTGACAACTTACGGAACATCTGCTCGCTTGGGAAAAGAGACATAAGTATTCCTCCCATTACAATAATTCATACAGAAGAAAATCAAATCGACATAAACCAGTGTGAAGACAGTTTTTTTCCTTCTCCTGTAAAATTAACATTTTTGACTTGTGCCACTTTTCCTGAGCACTACAGATTTTTAAATAAGAGCCAAAAACATGTCCCGAAACAGTACATGTTAGCGAAAAAAGGGACGTTTCTATATTTTACGGAACATATGGAAATCCTATTCAAGGTAATTAATCATTACCAAGAGCCCATTTTCCTTTTCTTCACTTTCCTGTTTCTATGCTTCAATAGAGACAATGATGCATTCCTGATATCTTGTAACATCATCTTTTTCTTTTGGACAGTCCCATATAAACTAACGGAATAGTACTAACTATATGTTGTTCCATTAACTAGATCTCATCGACTGAGTGAGTGTCTGCTGTGTGCATGATACATTCACCCTTCCCCATGTTGTGGCAGCAGGAGTTTCTATCTTGCACTAAACATTTGATATCCGGACTGAAATAACACTGTTCCCATGTTGTGTCCAATGGTATATTGAAACAATTAAAAAAAAACTTCGGCTATGGTGGCACTTTCATCCTTTTCCACATTTATTCTTCAATGCTTCTATATTATCATCAGACAGCAGATTCTTGGTCCCGATACTGAACGTTAGGTTTGTAAATGAGGCGTTCACAACCAGAGTGGACCAAGTCCACCAGTGATCAGTTTGTGAATTAATATAATTTCGGATGAGGAAAACTTATAGTCGCGATGCTGTTATTTCCAGCGTGACTCCGCCTCTTTGCTTACGTCTTAGGAAGTGAAGGCTCCATAAAGTCTGGGTAGGTAGTATCGTTCGCCGAGCTACCACACGAGGAATCTATTTGCCACACCGTTAAACATTATCATGTCGTAGCTTCTATGATAATAAATCAAACGCACTGTAATTCAGCAAATAATTGAGCGGCAAATAACGTCTTCGTGTGTTTTCTGCGAACGACAACGAAAGAGCCAACATGGCGGGCGATTATATTAAGTATTTATCGAGCCTTAAGAAATGAATAACGTCTTCATAAGCGAATCACAAGACGCACACGTTTAAATGTAGCTAACCTGCAACGCGATTGGCTGCCGGAAATTAGAGCGACGGGACTATGGATTTATTCATTGCCATAACAAACAAAGTCCATAACTCATTTGTTACTCCACAGAGGGCAGCATTTCCTATGGAAGGTGAAGGCTGCTAAGCGTGAGCCAGGAACTTTAAGACTCAATATCTCAGAACTATTCCAGATGGACTTGGTCAACTCTGGTTGTGAACCCCTCATATGTCAGTTGCAGGGAGGTCACTGACTCATTGCTATGCTTTCTCCATATGCCAAGGGACGTGACAGCTAAATATCAGATAATTTACAACAGTAATTCAGTATAAATGAGTGAGATCACCAATCTCCAAATATAGCGCAAATGTGTTGAATGTTGTATAAAACATGACCACTTGTAATGAAGTCTGAGTGTTGAGATGAATCTTTATTATTACTATGACATCTCATACATTAAACTCGACCTAGAACTGTAAATCTCGTAAAAATTGAAGTTAGTTATTCAGAAGTGCTACACTTATAAAAATATATTTCATATATAGTCAACTCCGGATATAGTGAACCTCTGCGGATTTTCATATTTTGTTCACTATATCCGAGGTTCACTAAATCCGGTGTCCCTCCCCTAACCTTAAATGACAGGAATGAATGAACTGTAAACAAGAAAACAAAATACTATAGCGTAATTAAAATATTTAATTTTTGTGGAATGAATTTCACTGTATAATGTAGCCTATACTGTAACTCACAATTGATTTAATTAAACTATGCTGTCAACCCGCGTCCACTTTCGAAAGACTACGTTCAATGTCACTTATAATATTCGCCTTATTTTCCACAGAAAAGTCCACACCTGTGGAGTAACAGTTAGCGAGTCTGGCCGCGAAACCAGGTGCCCGGGTTCGATTCCCGGTCGGGGCAAGTTACCTGGTTGAGGTTTTTTCCGGGGTTTTCCCTCAACCCAATATGAGCAAATGCTGGGTAACTTTCGGTGCTGGACCCCGGACTCACTTCACTGGCATTATCACGTTCATCTCATTCAGACGCTAAATAACCTAAGATGTTGATAGAGCGTCGTGAAATAACCCACTAAAATAAAAAAAAAAAATCCAGAGAAAACACTTTACAGTCCGACATTTTTATACAGTACATTCATTGTTCGAACACTAGAAACAGACTAATGAGGTAGACAAACGCTGTTATGGTGTGACTGCATACTCAGCCTTGGAATTTCCCGGGTCACTTAACGGAAACTGGGAGGGAGTTGATAGCGTTTGAAAGCCATCGGAATCTTATCTTCATTTATGCTCTGAACATGGGCATAATGTCCGTCCCTTTTTAGTAAAAGAAAGCAATTTCATTTTCCGTTGTTTCGATGCTATCCATCATAAAGGAAATGTTTCTGAGAACAAAAGGCAACCTTTCGACAATGGGTGAGACAAGATCATCACGCTTTGCCTGGATTTACAGTACAGCTCATTGTCTAGGTATCACTAATTCTACCTTTGTCTTTGACTAAAGGAGTAAAAAACTTTGTTCTCAACACATTCTTTCAATTTTATACAAGAAGGTCTGACTTCAAATAAGAATTTATCAGGATACAACTCTTGTAACTTCAATTTTTAAGGTTCACTATAACCAAAGCGAGGGTTCACTATAAACGAAAATATTAAGGTGCTTTTTAATATATGCGGGTTGGGACCAAAGATTTAGGTTCACTATAGCTGAATGTTCACTATATCCAGAGTTGACTGTAACTGTTGTAGAGAATATAATTTACTTACAGGATCATCAAAGGCAAGTTTCAAGCTGTCTGTAACTTTTTCACCAGTGTCCAAATCTACTTCCATTGGTTTCCACATAACACTAGGAGTTGCAAAGCATGCGAATACATCATGTAAAGATGTAAAAGGAGTTTCTGTTGGACTAGTTACACTCTGACCTGAAACATTCAAACATTTAAGATACCAAGTTCCAGAATTGAGGAGTAATGCATTATAAGTAACGCCATTACTAGTAACAGTTACTTTTTTAAGGTAATGCTTGGTAAGAGTATTATTTAAATAAAGTAACTGTAACGGAACTCCTTCTATCTACGTCTTTTTTAACCATAAGTTGCAGCAAACAATATTTTGGTTTTTTCTAATTTCAACTATGGTTTATGCTTAATGCATGAGACAGTCCGAAAATGAAATTATTCATCAGCACCTGCAGATCACATGAAAAATCCCTACTTTCATTTGAAAGAAACAGTGGTGATTAACCTTTTAATACAGCCGACCAAACCAGTTACAACCTTCATGTACCATTATAATCTCTTTTTACTGTTAGGTTCAAGGCTATGACTACTCTACACCAGTGGCAGCTGGTGACCAAATTATTTGGCGGGGCACAACTTAAAACACTAATATTGGATTAATTGAACCCATAGGTTTCTCACTATACGAATATAGGCTTGGCATACTGAATAATTGCTGAAAATTTCAATAGCAAAATGTAAACATAAAGAATGCATTATACACTAACCTTTCTATTTATAGATTAAGTCCATTCTTTGATTCTTAGCTCAAACAAATACTTCGATAACTCGGTGGTTGAAGTTAGGAATCAAACGCACCATTTTACTCCTAATTGAAATGCTAATCTGTCAGTCTTTCTTGGCGCAAACTCTGCTGTCGAAATCTAATTGCCTTCCAATTAGTTCACTAACTTTATTCATATTCAAATGATCAAATACACAAGCACTCAACGAACCTAATATAACTAACTTCACACTTAAAATAGAAAAGAAGAGAATTTTTAATAACACTCAGAATTTTATTATTGCCGCTTCAAATACAAACGCAGGAACTGATAACATGTATTTCGTATGGTTGTCAATGTTGCCAACACTCTTATTAAAAAAAGCAGCCTACCATAATTTTGATTATAGCTAAACTTATATATTAACATTGTTAAACGGTTTAATTTTAATAGCTAAATTAATCAGAAAACATAGTAAAGCATTACCTCTTATATGAAATACAGCAATTATAGTAACTAATCTAAAAAACCTAGATCTAGCTACAGAATAGCTAAGCTGGCAACTCAATTGGTTCTTCAGGCCATGACAGTGTTACCATCATACTTCTATACGTAAAGCTTTCCTCATCCGCATTCTACGTTTTAAAACCATTTGCGCATGTGCACAGGATGACCACGCGAATGACCGAGTCCTGGTCGACGCTTCCCCTCTCATCTTCTTGATCCCCGCATCCATCGCCTCACACCGCTCTCTTGCGCTTGAAACTCTGAGTAGTTGTGCGCATGTGCAAAGGATGGACACTAGAACTACGGTGCCCGAGACATATTTCCACGATTTCACTCGCTCGACGTACAGGTAGCTGAAGGCATTCACATTTCACAGTTTGTTTATACCTGAATGGAAGTTCTTAAATCATTAAGTTTTGAGCGGATAATTTCAAGCAAAATTTGCTTTATTTTTTTGTGGGAAAATAAAACGAATGGGAGGGCATGTGCCCCTTAACGCGAGCCGCCACTGCTCTACACTCACATTGCTTAGAACCGAATCTACTGTAAACAAAACAACGTGAAGTAAGCCATACACACTTAGCCTTAGCAACTAAGGTTAAAAGTTGTGTAATCAAAATGTATAAGAAATAAAGATAAACTACATTAAAATATGGACAAACCGCTCCTCTGAATTTGAGGATAGGACAAAATAATGCGTAGAAAAATAAATGCCAGTGTTTATTTTTGGGCCCTCAAAATTAAGGCGAGTCTCATTTCCAGAAGGGTTTATCTTCGAGTAAATACATTATTACTGCTGATTTAACATATTATGGTAGGAACGATCATGATTTTAAAATCAAATGTAGGAAACAGAAAACGGATGTAGGTAAATTCTCATTTTTAAATAGAACTATAAATGATTGGAATGACCTACCTGCAGCGGTCTTTGAGGGCTGTCCTTCCTTAAGGAGATTCAAGAATAATTTAAAAAGTTGTGTATAAAGTGCAAATTAAAATTAAGGCGACATTTAATATTTAATTTTTTAAGGTGACATGTATTTATTTAGCCTGACGAGTTACTTCCTTGGTTTGAATTGTAAATTATTTAAAAATAGCGTGTAAGAGGGCCTTAGACTAGAAATGTTTAGTTTAAATGTAGTTCTGTTTATAAGTATGCATAAGGGTGTAATTATTTGACTTATTTGAACTGTTGTATCAGTGAAGCGAGGTGAGTCAGTGAAGTTATGGTTTTACAGTGCAGTGAATAGTTCCGATCAGTGATAATTTATAGCGTCAATGAAATGTGTTCTATAGTGTCAGTGAAATGTGTTATAGAGTGTCAGTGAAATGTGTCCTAAAGTGTCAGTGAAATGCGTCATAGTGCCACTACAGTGAGTGAGATGAGATTAAAGTGAAAGACTATTGAAACTTATGTAGGGCCTATACATAATTACGTAGGTTGTAATGTAAAATTAGGTATTTTATTTATGTTTTATTATTATTGCGTTAAATTATATTGTGTATTCGTATTGTATTGTGTATAAAATTGTATTGTGTATTGTAAATTTATTGTGTATTGCTTATCATTTTATTGTGTATTGTTTATATTGTGTATACCACTGCCACCGGGTGCTTGCCCACTTGCAGTGTAAATAAATACATACACACATACACATATTCACCCATTTCTTGTTTTTGTGTAATTAAGCAATTATGGAATATAGAGCAATTATAAATTATTGTTATTAATAATTGTAATATTTAAACATTGTCAAATTATTTCACTTTCTTTTTTCACATAGTTAGTGTCCACTATTCCCTTTAAAACAGACAAATTAATTATAGGAGTGGAGGAGAGTATCAAAAACAATTATAATTTTTTAATTTTGAATTCATTTTATGTGTATTCCAGTAAGTCATATAATAATAATAATAATAATAATAATAATAATAATAATAATAATAATAATAATAATGCAAAAATGTGAAGTCTTGATTGTTCAGTCTTTGATTTATTTATTATAGCAAAATATCAAAAAGATTTTACTATAACAAATAAGTCAAAGACTGAACAATCAAGACTTCATATTTTTGCATTATAATTATAATTTTATATGAAAGTAACTGTAAGAGTAATAGTGTATTACTTCACGACCACTGCAACTGTAACTCATCTACTTATATAAAGTACCGGTAACCATAATTGTAACTCATCTACTTATATAAAGTAACCATAACTGTAACTCATCTACTTATATAAAGTAACCATAATTGTAACTCATCTACTTATATAAAGTAACCATAATTGTAACTCATCTACTTATATAAAGTAACCATAATTGTAACTCATCTACTTATATAAAGTAACCATAACTGTAACTCATCTGTTTATATTTTTTTACAACTTAACACAATATACTATTTTTGTAATAGCTCTTATTTTAAAATACTGTACAGTGTGAGTAAAATTTGTTTTCGAAAAGATTCCTGATTAAGTAAATGAATAACACACAGGCCTATTTCTAAATTGTAGTACATAGTACCTCTGCACTGACCCCACATGTACACTTTGGAATTCTGCGTCATGGCAGCTGATATGTGTGTGTAATGTGTGGCTGCAATGTCCACAATTCTGAAAGAAAGCAGACATTAAAAAAATTAACGAATTACAGTAAACATGTCTCCAATCATGAAGTGTAATAAGCATACATAAGAAAAAGTCAGCATTTTAATCCCACGGACATTGTAAAAGTGTAATGTATTTATTATATGGGTTTACTAGGTCTTACTTTTCACTTCTTAATACGCGTGTCCAGCTATAAGCTGATTAAACAATGTCCACTGTAAATCAAATACGCAATTTTCCAGAGCTGTGGATTGGTGAGAATTTCATGTAACGAGTGGTTTTTCATTCTTTCCTGCAGTTTATGGTTGGTGTTAATACATTAAAGTAGGATGTGTTCTATTGCTACTTCTTCTGTTAAACGTGTTTTACATAGTGGTACTGATAATTTAAAGTGGTGCAGATAAGCCTCTGTAACAAGATGTCCAATTCTTATTTATCTTAGTTACTTACTTACGACTTTTAAGGAACCTGGAGGACCAATGCCGCCCTCACATAAGCCCACATCAGTCCCTATCATTATTTCCATGTTATGAATATTATTTATTATTCTGTCAAGGGAATCTGTAGGTTGTGGTATTGGTGAAAGGTTTGATGCAGTTTTCGCTATTTCCTCTGCTATCTCGTTACCTTGCACTCCACAGTGGCCTGGTATCCATTGAAAGGTGATATATTTGCCATTTTTAAAAACCAGAGTTTACTAGGTCTAATGACTCCAATAAGGTGTTACTTCCTCAAACCTAAATGTTGAAAACAAATAACTATGTTAATTACCGCATTATTTTTTAACGAAAGAATATAATACATTTATTCATTCATAGTTTTCTGCCCAAGGGCAGATCTTTCACTGCAAACCCAGCATTGTACATTATTTCCTATTTTCTGTATTCCTCTCTCTGCATATGACCCACATATCTTAATGTCGTCTATCATCTGATATCTTCTTCTGCCCGAACTCTTCTTCTGTTCACCATTCCTTCCAGTGCATCCTTCAGCAGACAGTTTCTTCTCAGCCAGTCCTCGGCATCAACCCCTTTTAATTTGATTACCTGGTTGGGGTTTTCCAATGTTTTTCCCAACCAAAAGACAAATGCCGGGTAATCTTTTGGCGAATCCTTGGACCTCACCTCATCTCACTACATCTCGCCAAAATATTGTAAAAAATTGCACAAAATTGTAAAAATTGTAGAAAATTACTAAATTGTAAAACTGTAAAAATTTGTAAAAATTGTAATTGTAATATTGTAAAATTTTTTCTTGTTCCACATCTTAAGCTTCATTGCTCATGTAAGATCTATGGAATAAAATAAATGAATGAATGAATGAATGAATGAATGAATGAATGAATGAATGAATGAATGAATGAATGAATGAATGAATTTCCTCTTCCTGAACAGTTTAAGCATCATTCTTTCTTCACCCACTCTTTCCAATACAGTTTCATTTCTTATTCTGTTTATCCATTTCACACACTCCATTCTTCTCCAGATCATTGTTACCAGATTAGCAGCATTTCAAAGTGATCATAATAAACAGTATGCACTGTGAGTGTGTGCAAGTGTGTGTGTTTTTGTCGTTGTTCAAATGCCTAGATGTTTGGCAATGAAGCCATTAGCCCTCTTGTACTCCAGTATTTTTTAGGTATAGAATCTTCTTTTTGTAGGGTTCTACATCTTCCTAAATGTTCCAAGTTCATGAGTTCATCTGAATTGCATAACACAAAATGAAGAGTTAGTATTCCAATCCTGTGTAGATGTTCTGCCAGTCATGACCACTAATTAACTGCAGATTTTCGTGATAATTGAGGAACAACTCCTGAATTACTTATAAAAATCTGCCACTTCTTGCCTTCAGCATTGTTGTTTTTGCAGTTTTTAATGTACATTAATTGAAATTTTCTCTTGATTAGTAGTTTTACAAAATGGTGGGATAAACTTCGTTGAGTTTTTTTTTGTAGGATTACTGTGCCTTTCTTAGCCAAGTCTGTGAATTCATTTCCAATCAAACCACAATGTGATGGGTGGTGGTGGTGGTGGTAGAATTTATTAATTACACACTCTTTTTGAGCTGTAGCAATTACATAATTTCCGTCTAGGTATTTTTACACATGTATGTCAAAAGAAATAATTTAAAGGTGCAGGAATTGCAATTTGTGTACCAATTAATAACATTCAGAAGAAAAATTCAACAGCTGATAACAAACCTGCCTATTTCTGAAGCTATATGTACAGGTGCCGTAACATTAGATTTATTGCCAGTGCCAAGTTGGCCATAACTGTTAGCTCCCCATACATAGAGAGCACCAATGTCAGAAAGTGCCATTGTATGTGCATAGCCACAAACAACCTTAGTTATCACAATGCTCTGGAGATTTGTTACTCGGCAAGGATTCAATTGGTTTATATTATTTCCCAGTCCAAGCTGCCCATTTCCATTGTAACCCCAACCAAATACCTGTGAACATAAAGACGAGAAACACGTCAGATTATTTAGTATTTGTTATTTTGTGTTTTGTCTTATTATTTAACTAGCCGTACCCGTGTGCTCCGCTGCACCCATTAGAAATAAATATAAAGTAATTACATAATTAAAATGGGACATTTGATCCAGGGAACATTCGTGTTTCATAGAAGGATAAATAATTTATTATGTTACTTAATTTAAATTGTATTAAAAAAATTAAAATGCGATCATTTTGATCCAGAGACCACTCATTTGGTCATAAAAATTATTTTAGGAAATACAGGAAACGTATGTACAGAATAGCCTATCAAGTTTTGTGTGCATAAGAAGCTATTTTAATCTTACCTGTCCTCGATTCACTCAGAAGTTACTGTAATAACATTATAGCATTATATCCATCTAGAGAAACTACACTTTCCAATGGTGAATTAATAATTAATTATACAAATCGGTTAATTTAGCTTCCAATATTACTTCATACAAACACAGAAACATTCTCTGTAGGCTATGTTGCATAGCTTTCGATTGTTGTTGTCCAAGGCCCCTTATAGACGAAATCATTTGTTTTTTATTTCATTACACCGCCTTATATGGCATTGTTATTGTAATTTTGAAACTCATTTATCTCATTAAATATCAGTCCTATCAAACTTTTGTATAGAATAACACTTATCAGAAATTATTTTTAAAGAAACTTTTGTTGTGTAATATTTTTCATGAAAATGAATAATAAGGGAGATATTTCGATTTATTTAATTAATTCAAGCCCCCTTATAACCCCCCTTTTAAATAAAATATTTTGAATGTCATATAGCCTAAATTCTAAGTTACAACGAACTTAATTTATATTCCAATTTTCATATAAATCGGCTCAGCCATTATCGCGTGAAAAGGTAACAAACATCCAGACAGACAGACAGACAGACAGACAGACATACAAACAAAAATTTCAAAAAAGCGATTTTCGGTTTCAGGGCGGTTAATTATATGTGTTAGGGCCAATTATTTTTGGAAAATCGAAAATTACCAGAAAAATTTCGGCTACAGATTTATTATTAGTATAGATTCTATTGTGTTTTTTGTATTCTTGTTGTGTTTTGTATTTGTTTCTTTTTGTGCGTGTGAATTGTGTTTTTTCTCCTATTTCACTGTACCAGGTATTTGCTCATTCACAATGCAATAAGTAACTCATTCAAATTGAAAGTTGCAAAAAAAGTTCTTGCAAAAACAAAAAAGGAACTATTTCAAATGTGACTTATTACCTGCTGTAACCATTAAAAATGAATTACTTACTTCTCCATTTTCTAAGACAGCCATTGACGAAGTCTGCCCACATGCTATGGATATAGTTCTCTTTGATCCAATAAGAGAATTTACTTTCCTTGGAGCACTCTGATTGGTACTCATTCCTGATCCTACTTGACCACAATTATTTTGACCCCATGCATATACCTAGACAAATATTATAGAATATTACAAATTAACTAATTACAACTTGGACTGATCCATTACCAAAAGTTAAAACATAATAAAAAAACCTTAATCATTTTATTTGACTTCCATTGGACAGAGTATAAAATAAAAATAATAATAATAATAATAATAATAATAATAATAATAATAATAATAATAATAATAATAATGGCTTCATTTAAACTGACAGAGTTAAGACCTTAAGGGCCTTCTCTTACACTCAACCAGAATTAAAAGTTGCTTACATAGTTGAACATAGACTATATCGAATTTAAGTAATTACATACAGATATGATTTACATAATGAGATCAAAAGAGGCAGTTAAATAAAAATTCACCAAATAAAATAAAAATAAACACAGTGGAATACATATTAATTTTGTTAGAATCAAAATACGAATCACATAAAATCAGAAGCCTATAATTCAATAAAATGTACCGGTACACAATAAAAATAATTCACATAATTAAACCAGAAACCGACATTGAATAAAATGTATACAATAAAAAAAAAATAATAAAAAACACAGTGGAATAGATATAGTATAGTATAGTATACAAATTGTAAGCATAAACAGAATTAAATGCATTCAGGGTATTTCTTCCATATAGATCAAATAGAATGCGCAAAATTATAATTTCTGCCATATTTGCTACAGTAGCATAAATTTGTACCTCTCCGTCCCTTGTGAGAGCAAGTGAATGATGGCTTCCACACGCCACTTCTATCACTTCCTTTCCAACCAAATTTGGACCAATAATTGTTGGAGACAAACACTGATTGGATGAGCCATTTCCAAGTTCGCAGTATCCGTTATGTCCCCAAGAATATATTTCTCCAGTTTCGGTATAAGCTATAACATGTGGACCACTACCATATGCAAAACCTGAGAAGAAAAACAACACCAAATTCATGTACTCACACTATCCAGGAATTTTCAAGAATAAATGACCATGTTTTAATACCACTGATGGCAGATAAATAACAAAAAGTTAACCTAATGTTCAGTGTAATGTTAATAAGTGTTGATGAGAAAATTCTGTGTGAACAATGAAAATTAATTACTTATTAATGGGGAAAAATTCGGTCTAGTGCCTTGGATCGAACCTAGGACCCCCAGTTTCTATGCGCTGGGTGCTCTAACCACTGAGCTACGCCGAGGCTCAATCCACAATACCGGATCGAATCCCAGGTTCGATACCCAGTGCCGGAACAAATTTTTCTCCATTAATAACCATAACAGATAATTCTGTAGGATTGTATTGTATTGTATTGTATTTATTAACATCCCATGGTATTCATACATTGCTTTACAGCTAGAATATGTAACAAGTCAAAAAACTTAATACTATTATAAAGTCTTAATTTATAGTCAAGTCTAGATGAAATATATATACAGACGAGATGTACAATATAGTCTACTAGTACAACACATAGTTTTAGTGAAAGCGGGATGTATTTCGAGGGTAAACAGAGCCACAAAACCTGAGAGCATGTAGGGGCTTGCAATGTAACTGACTAGTTTCCTTGAATCGTGGGGTGGCGTTTCGTTTTGTCAACTCTGTAGATGAACACATTTATTACTTTAAAGAATTGATTACCAGTAATAATAATAACAATGTCATAATGAAAGAAATAAACTTTACCTTTTATACTTTTATTACACAGAGCTTCAACTTTTTTCGGAAATAATGTGCTTTGTAAATCACCAAGTCCCAAACAACCAGCTGCATTCGATCCAATGGCATATACTTCATCATCTTTAGTTACCATAATTGCTTCATTTCCCAGATTGCCTGAACACATAACACAACAATCAATTCAGTTTTTTTTTTTTCTACACAAAGCTACATACATGAAAACGATGTGAATATTCGATATAACTAATGAAAGAAAACACAAACGCCTTTAAGTCTATACAAACATAATTAAGTTGAAGGATCTAAAAATGTGTATTTTCCATTGAAATCTGGATATATGAATTTTATAGACGAAGAATATTAGTAAGTGTAAAATAAAGACACATCATTCATAATTTTATTTTCTACTTTAGGCATGTTCTACTAAAGTATTTGTAGTAACACGGAAAAAGAAATCCAGATATCAGCCGAAATGTATGTACGTTTTGAAACCCCTTGAACAAGATTTTACGGTTTTTCGAAAAATGCCCATGCACATGCAGAGAAATATATAGCTCTATGGACATACCATAAACACATGCCATCTTAATTTTGGAAATAAATTCTGGTTCCAATAAACTAAATATTGTCCACTTCTTCAAATCCATTTCCATATAAATATTTACGCAGGCAGCTGTAACTGAAAGTAATAATTATTACACACTGATTAAGACAAATCAACAGGCCAGTTCATAAGGAAAATAACTCAAAATTTTAAGTTTTGATAAATCTGCATTTTAAAGTCTCATGTTGCTGTGAAAAATCCAGGGATTATTGAAATTACTCCATATTCTGTTAATGATATTTCTTACATACGAGTATTATAAGTTCCAACTAGAGTGATGTTAATTCAATTTTTCACACAACATGAAACTTTAAACTGTAGTTACCTCAAAATTTTTAACTGTGAGCCAATAGAACAAATACCACAATTTAATAATAACAGAAAATGATTTATTCATGACTACGCTACGTACGTGAAATTGTGTTAAACAATGTTAATTCTTTAAAAACAAATTATTGTTGCACATAATAAATCTGGAACATACACAAAAATGTTACTCTTTGATAATTATAACTTTGTCAACGACTATTTCTAATTGACCGAAGAAAGTGTTTGCAGTACGACAAACGGAGTTTTCTTATTAAGCTCATTTGTATAACGTAAAATAAGTTTTTTCTTATTGTCTGTGTTCACTGAATGTTTAATTAAATTAATGAAGTAAGAACCATTGTTGTTTACGCTCTTTATAAAATTAAATCGAAATGGGAGTGTTTGAAATAAGCGTATTTTATTGTTCTCTGAGTATTTAATTAAAATTAAGTTGTGGAGTTTATTTTAAATTGTCCAAGTTCTTTTTTTAACACGGAATGACCGTTCTACAGTCCCCGTTCTCTAACACAATTTAAACACAAAAATGAAACGGTATATCACGTGTAGTTTTTCTTAAGATTTTAAAAACAATGTACATAGCAATGACCTTCCACTCCCCTATTCAAAACAAGTCAGGTGAAGAGTTGTTCAGAGCAACACAACCTACTGGGCATTCCCTACTGATTACAGTGTTGCACGATCGCACAATTCATGCCTTTTGAAATGTACGTTTTTCTGGAAAACTATTCAAAATACAGTAAAATGGTATTTGACTTTTTTTGTTGCTCTTTGCTAAATAAATCATCCACCACTTAGGTTCTTCTTGTATATTGTTCTAGTTCTACACGAAAATGCAAGCATTTAATGATATTATTTGTACCTTGTAAGGATGAAATTTATTAAGAAAGTGGCATTATGTTTTCCTGTCATGGTTCCTGGAAGAAAACTCGTAATCATTTTGATTCAGTGTTTATGTAAATTTGGTAAATTCAATATCCGATATTCCTGTAATTTAAGTGTAAGCCTATCAGTAATGTATGATGACGTAGAAAATATGTTCCACTATAGCATCATAGAGTATCCTTTAAATATTCTGCATTGGGAGATGCAGAAATTTCACTGAAAATGAAACAGATAAGTCGACTCCCAATAGTTCGCATATGGTTAATTCACTTTATGGGTAATTTGCGAGCCTTTCTTTGGGAGGGGGTGAAGTAACGTAATTTTTCGTTTTTATTAAATTTACGCTCTCTCCATCCCTCTAAAGAAATCTGTGATCTAAAATCAGAAAAAAAAATGAACAGTCTCTAAGAAACAAACAAAAAAAAAAACAGATTATTTTTGTCAAACTACTGTCTTATGGTATTATGTAAAAGTTGGTTTCTCGATTTAAAATTCTATCCCACAGCAGTACCGGTACTGTATAATATTATAATGTTTCAAAATGTTTTGCACTGTTACACATTTTGCACTTGATTTATAAGATGTATTTTAGTGCCTGAATCTGTCAGAATAACTTTTACTGGATTTTACATAATAATAAACAATTTTGCGGATAATTCGCTATTTTCGATATTTCGCGGAAGTTCGTGCATTAATTACCGCGAATTATCGGGAATCGACTGTAGTTTAGTTCGATGCAAAGAAAATAAATTATGAAAATGTAGATTTCGCGTGATTTGCAAATATGGAAACATGAATAAAAATTACAAATCCAAATCCCAACAGATTCTCGTAATTCCTTTCAAAAAAAAATTAATTCATCTGTCTACACGCATATCTATCAAGAGTTTCATGGTCCCATGCAGAGAAACAAGTTTGTTAGTGTATAACTACGAAATGGGAAATACGATCGCTTCAGGCGACGAAAATGTGATAAGTTTGTTAGTGTCTGGGTGAACAGTATAGAGCAGAACAGGTTTCATGGCTATGCGCACGGAGGTGGGGACTCAAGGCCGTGCGAGTTCTGCTCTATACTGTTCACCCAGTACTACCCCACAGTCACGAAGCTCAATACGTAGGAACTATGTATCCTTAGGTAGTTGCTAACTACTAGGATCGCTACTATCGCCTCATTATAGACAATGCGAAATAATACCTGCACAGTCTATTGTTCCTAGTACCCTCATAAACTCAAACTTCGTGACTGTAGATATTAGACTGTGGTTCTCCTTCAACAGTAGAGAAAAAGATAAATTCATTGGCATGGTGTCTATCCTATTATAATTATTATAATTACATTAATTCTGATTGGGCTGACAACTTGGCTTTTTTTTTCCTAACTATAAGGCTAATGTGAGATAGAGATAATCCTTGGTGAGTCATCTATCTCAGTTTGCCAAAATACAATTTCGTTATCTCAATTCTGATGCTACATAATCTCCGAAGTGGTATAGCATCATCAAATAACAGATTTTAAGAATTGCGTAGTTTCATATTCATTTCCAGTAAATATGTGCATTTTTTTTTTTTTTTTCCACTGCCGTACAATATTGATTTTTACATACAGTACATCTAGGGTGACCAGACGTCCTCTTTTGTCCGGACATGTCCTCCTTTTTAGACCTTTGTTCGGGATCTGGCGGATTTAAAAAAATCAAGAAATGTCCTTCTTTTCGTAACTTGTATGCCTGATATTTTGAAATTATCTGATTTGACGCCCTTTTTCAAGTAATTTTCCTCTAGGTGGCAGCAGCATCGACGGAATATACTCTTTGCCAACGATGATAACTCTCTTTGCTTACAAAATAATATTAAATTCACATTTTGTGCGGCCTTTTAATGTATTTTGATAATAAATATAGTTCCCTTAGCTTTAATATGTAGGTAACTGTAAAATATTTTTATATTATTAACTTTTATCACATGTAATGTGTAATAAAATAGATATTGACATAATTTTAAGTGTAATATAGACCTAAGCCTAAATCTAAATAGATATTTTCTGTCCTCTTTAATAATTATAGTTCCCTTGACTTTCATATGTAGCTAACTGTAAAATCATTAAATTATTTTGAAATATAAATCTGTACTGTATATATTTTGTAATAAAATAGATATTGACGTAATTTATAGTATAATATAGGTCTAAGCCTAAATCTAAGTACATATTTTCTGTCCTCTTTTTTCGAACAATGTCCTTCTTTTTGAAGCTTTGTGTCCTCTTTTTTAGCGATGTAAATCTGGTCGCCTACATACATTTCAAGCTTAGCGAAAAAGTGTCATAATCAAGGACACTGTACACACTATACACAGATAAGAAAGCAGGAAAATATTTACCAACTTATTACCAGCAACATCAAATGGACAATCAGTCCTGACAAATTTTGGTTAAGCGGTTTGGGTTTTCGTAGGTACAGTTTTATTTAATGACTCATTTAAACGACAGAAACCATTATGAGGTGATAAAATATAGCAATACTGGAAAGACAGTGGCTGAGAAAACCTAAATTTAAACACTGAGAGAAATCGGCTGCCTTACCTACGACAAATATCGCGAAATCTGCCAGAGATTGAACCCTCAGTTCAATGTTCCTGACGCCGATTTTATTGAACTTTCATGAGGCCAGTCAACATAGGAAAAACAATACCCATCCAAAAATAATGTGAAAGAGGCCTTAATTTTCAACCTATTTGCGTTTGAATTTCCTTATAACCCTAATAAGACTGTAATAAAAAACATTTTGTAAGAGTTGTCCTTTAGTGTGTGGATAAAGAAGTGTACACATGTTCGTGCAGTTTGTAGTTCGATCCTTCATTTCGCTACAGTCCTTTTTTTTTTTTAGTTCTTTATTCTCGTTCATCTTTCGCGTATTTTTTTTAAAGATTACCTATATATTTTTGTCAGTTATTTATATATATATATATATTTATTTATTTATTTATATTATCATCCCAGTTTCTATCTGATGCTTTTCCAATTCACTGTGGGCTAAAGCAGGGAGATGCACTATCACCTTTACTTTTTAACTTCGCTCTAGAATATGCCATTAGGAAAGTTCAGGATAATAGACAGGGTTTGGAGTTGAATGGGTTACATCAGCTTCTTGTCTATGCGGATGACGTGAATATGCTAGGGGAAAATCCACAAACGATTAGGGAAAACACGGGAATTTTACTGGAAGCAAGTAAAGCGATAGGGTTGGAAGTAAATCCCGAAAAGACTAAGTATATGATTATGTCTCGTGACCAGAATATTGTACGAAATGGAAATATAAAAATTGGAGATTATCTTTCGAAGAGGTGGAAAAATTCAAATATCTTGGAGGAACAGTAACAAATATAAATGATACTCGGGAGGAAATTAAACGCAGATTAAATATGGGAAATGCGTGTTATTATTCGGTTGAGAAGCTTTTGTCATCTAGTCTTCTGTCAAAAAATCTGAAAGTTAGAATTTATAAAATAGTTATATTACCGGTTGTTCTGTGTGGTTGTGAAACTTGGACTCTCACTTTGAGGAACAGAGATTAAGGGTGTTTGAGAATAAGGTTCTTAGGAAAATATTTGGGGCTAAGAGGGATGAAGTTACAGGAGAATGGAGAAAGTTACACAACGCAGAGCTGCACATATTGTATTCTTCACCTGACATAATTAGGAACATAAAATCCAGACGTTTGAGATGGGCAGGACATGTAGTACTTATGGGCGAATCCAGAAATGCATATAGAGTGTTAGTTGGGAGGCCGGAGGGAAAAAGACCTTTGGGGAGGCCGAGACGTAGGTGGGAAGATAATATTAAAATGGATTTGAGGGAGGTGGGATATGATGGTATAGACTGGATTAATCTTGCTCAGGATAGGGACCAATGGCGGGCTTATGTGAGGGAGGCACTGAACCTCCGGGTTCCTTAAAAGCCAGTAAGTAAGTATATATTATCATCGTAATATTATGAAAGGATGATATCCTGTAAGTGCATACACACTTTAATGATCCTCTCAACCCTCTTGTCAATCGGGCACTGGTCTTTCACAGGAGTAAAGAGGTGGTCGGAGCATGGTACTAACCACATCACACCATAACAACAAAATCATGACACCTCTGATACCTCTGTATCACCTAATGTCTAAAAGGGATATATTTATTATAATAGGCCTTTTTTTTTCCGTCTACTAAACATTCTAACTATAACGTACAGTTCCCCAAGAAAAGAAAGAGACGATTGAATTTTCCTAAGTCTCAGATGTAAGACACTATGCATGATAGGAGACCAGAGTACTGATACACAAGATAACGAATATTGAGTTACTTAAATTCAGGCTATTTGATTTGTTACTAGCATCGTTCCGAAATTCACTTCAAAAACTGCAAAAAAAAATATGGTAATGTGACGTAAATAATAGATAAATATATACCGTACATAAATCGTGTAGTTAAATCGACATTTGGACCTTCATGACTAGATCGACACTCCACACAGAAAGGACCGCTTTCGTGTCGTTTCAATAGCTCAGACGCTAAGACTTCTGCGTGTTGTGTAGAAGAAAGTGGGTTCGATTCTTGGTCAATACCATCGATTTTTTTTTTTGGTCCAAATAACATTGAAGTAGAGTTTTACAAAGTCCTGAGATTAAGTGTTAATGATCACAGGCAATACAAAATTGCAAATTATAATATTATAAACGTTAATCTAATGAATGCATTTACACCATTGAAGCCACCGGCGTGGCTTAGTCGGTTAAGGCGCTTGCCTGCCGGTCTGAAGTTGCGCTCGGGCGCGGGTTCGTTCCCCGTTTGGGCTGATTACCTGGTTGGGTTTTTCCGAGGTTTTCCCCAACCGTAAGGTGAATGCCAGGTAATCTATGGCGAATCATCGGGCTCATCTCGCCAAATACCATCTCGCTATCGCCTATCTCATCGACGCTAAATAAACTCGTAGTTGATACACCGTCGTTAAATAACCAACTAAAAAAAAAACTACACCATTGATATATATATAAAATAATCTTTAGTAATTCTTCGAGCAACAGTGCATATTTCTGTACAGATTACTGTGCACTTTACTGTGGCATCCCCGCCATTAAGTCAATCAACTAAGTACGCTCCTTGTATAATGGGAGTTGACTTGAATAAAAATGTCAACATACATGCCCAACTTTGAGTCAGGCCACTAAGGAAAATAACACTTGAGGAGGGGAGTTCGATCTGGTGCTGTGGATTGACTTCTGCGTAGCTCAATGGTGAGGGCGCTTGGTACATAGAACCAAGGACCCGGGTTCGATCCCCGGAGCCGGAGCGAATTTTTCTCCTCTAATATTAATTGTTACCATAACAGATATATACTCTGTAGGGTCAAAAATAATAATCTTTAGTAAAATCTTGAATGTTTAAGTTGTCAATAATATTTATATACTATAAGGCGTTAAAAGAACATGGAATAGATTTGGGATCCTACACTTTATAATTACTGGTTTTAGTGAAAAAATATTTTCTTTCTTAGGATATCTACAAGTTTAACTTTAATAATATTTCGAATAGCTTTAACTGGATTATCTGAATTTTGTACTTTTCTATTCAAATGTATTCTTTTTGCCTCTTTTATAACTTTTGATAAAAGCAAATAAGTGCGCAAAATTTAAATTATTCATAATATCATAGGCACAGCATAACAGCAAAATTCTTATTGCTCTGTTGCCTTGTTAATATAATGCATATATTTTAAACCTGAAAAAATCTTTGTTCAGATAGGTTATGTTTAACATCTGGATATCTAAACAATTCAGATACGTATGCTAAATAGTACTATATATGTCATGATATGTGTCAATTCAAAAGTAATGTATATTATGCGCTTCATGCTTCAGTAATTCTACACAGACTGTAATTTTTGACGTGACAACATAACCTCAGCTGACAGCAAAACATAACCACTACCACCATATCGTCGCTTTATTTACAAATATATATACATATTCTCCTATCAGATTTGAGGGGAAGAAGCACAAACCATGATGTTCAAAACATACCCACAATAATCACTCAACACCTCTACCATTCGTAATAATAAACCTCAACCCACGTCAGAACGATATGTACACAAAGTCTCTAGGACACTTCCCCCTCCAATTTCGTAGTAGACAGTTCATATCACAGGTTCATATCCTCCACTCTCTCCTTCCAATCTTCGCTCAGTTGCGTTCAGTTCTGATCACAATCACGATTTCTGACATGATCCGTTACGTTGGATTAAGGTTATAGGACAACTCCTATGTATAGTAGCAATTTAACAAACATTTCTTAGTAACGCAAAAGACATCACTAATATTGTGAGAATAAAATTGACTTATATAAACCATATTTTATTCTAAAAATCAGGCATACTCAATTTCTGTTGTTCCTCACTTTATTGTGTTCAATTTACGTTAAAAACACCTAAAAATGTTTTGGTCTGAAGAGTACAAAGAAATGCATGCACTGTGCCAAGAATCAAAATTTCTCTTTCTTTCCCTTTACAGAGCTAAAACTGCGTCGTCTCTTAATATGTGTTTTACGAGTTATGTTCGAATTATGTATCATCGGAGATAAAGATGTGTACCCAAACCTGACGATTACCTATGCACACGTTGGAAAATTAAAGGCAAGGCTCATTTAATTGAAGGACATTTATTTTCTTCCATTACTTCATTAACAAAAGAAAGATTACCTGAAAATATTCACATATGTACCAACTTCACAAGTATGAGTTTAATTAAATTATATTAGTTATTCATTTTGTGCTAGTATTGTTTCAATAATGACTATGTTATACTTACATATATATTATCAGATCAATTACCTTTATACATTTATACCGTTTAATTTAATATGTAAAAAGTATAATATCCGTAGTTAAGTTGGCTGCAATAGGTATCATGTCAAAATAGTGTCCGGTGTAAAGGGGTCGACAAAAAAAGACAAGTTGTTACGTTTGTTTTACATCTAATTTTGGAGTATTTTTAAGCGTGTTAAAGTTGTACAAAATACTTCATGTCTTGCTGTATATTGTGACACAACTTTACATGTGTGAGTGTTTCGCATAGTTGAATATTTGAATCTGTAAATTGTGAAGAACACTTGGGCCATTGTTGTCACTGCAAGGTCACCCCTGTACAATCTAACCTTACCTGTCACACAAATGGAAATTATTTTAGTGTTCTGATTTAAACTAAATCTCTTTTAGAAGTATTTTTAAGATGAGTGACAATGATAATCTAAAGCAATTGAACTGTTTAATATGTAATGTTGAGGTATCAGTAAATGCAAGCTATAGTATATTTTATACTGTAATTCCCCATAGTGGCACTTTACTTGCAAATTCTATTCAGAGAGTGATACGTAGAAATGTAGAGCAGTCTTCAATACCCAGTACGTTTATATGCACAAAATGCTTCGCATTATTTGAAGAATTAGATTACTCAGAGGAAAAATGTGTTAAGTTAAAGAAAGATATCTTGACTTGTTTTTCTAAAAGCTGTCTTGAGAATGGGTATGATTTGGAAGATGTTCAAGGCATAGGATGTCAAACCGATGATCATCAGCAAACTACTGAAAATGTAGAATGTTTAAGTCCATTAAAGGTTGAAAAGTGTGAATTTCTAGCAAATGATTCAGAAGGGAAAAATGCTCCTCAAGAAGTGGTAAGTCAAATTCTGTAAAACCTTCGTCCTGTTACTTACGTACCGGTACATCATGTTTAATTAATTTTACGATCAAAATACTCATAATATTTTTCCTTGCAGAACAGTGAAGATGAATCAAAATATAGTGATGCAAATGCAGCTGACAATCAAGATGAGAGTAAGTCCCCTACTAGTAACAGTAAGGATCGTAGTAAAAGAAAAGGAAACCCTCGCAAGAAGGCCCAAAATGCTAAGTCAGCAGTAAGCGTAACAGAAACGACCAAAACTAGTGCACCAGCATCAGGAAAACAGTATGAGATAAAGACTAAAGACGCAAGGAGACGACGTCGTTACGTTCATCCTTGTAGACTCTGTGGCCGTCTTTTCCGTCGACCTTGTGAAGTGAAGCAACATCTTTTATCACACGGTGGTGCTAAACCATATCAATGTAGAGACTGTGGGAAGAGATTTGGTTCAAAATCTGGTGCAGGTATCCATGCACTAAAACAGCATGGTAAAGATGTTTCTGTCGAAAATATCATAGAGGTTTGTCACATTCCTTTAGAATCTGTGGCAATTTCACTAACGCCAGCCACATTAAAAGAAGTTGCCAGCCACGTAAAAGAAAACAGTGCTAAAGTAGATGGTGAGACTGCTGGCAGTCAGTCCGACAGTGGTAGTTCAAGTGACGATGATTTTGAGTGGAAAATGGATGAGGATGTGTTTGAAATCGCAAATGAAGACAAAGACGTTAAAGACGAAGGGGGAGATGACGAAGAAAATTCTTCCACAGAAACTGAGAAGAAAAATGTTGATGATATTGCTGCAAAAGAAGACTCAGCTCCTGAAAACGATGAAATAAAAGAAGACGAGATAGAGCCTGCAGTGACTGTAAAAACGGAACCAAAACAGACTCGTCCCAAACCAGCCAAGAAAAAGACTGAGTCCGGTGAAAGGAAACGGGCTACCCGTAGTAGTGGACCTAAAGAGAAGAAACCAAAGAAGAGAGATCCTTTTCCAAAACCACCAAAACATGAGTGTACCATATGTGGTAAAATGTGGAGAACAATGAGTGAGTTCAAGTCGCATGTAGCCACACACAGCGACGAGCGGCCATTTATATGCGAGATTTGTGGACAAGCATATAAACACAAGGCTGCACTCGACATACATGTTGGCATGCATAATGGCATCAACCCCTTCAGCTGCCCATTCTGCAAGAAGGCGTTCACACAGAAAGGAGCTCTGCAGAGACATCTTCCCATCCACACTGGAGAGGCACCCTTTCAGGTACTGTCGTCTGCATGAAATGTGATAATGAAATAGGTCTAAGAGATATTTATTTATTTATTTATTTATTTATTTATTTATTTATTTATTTATTTATTTATTTATTTATTTATTTATTCGAATGACAGGTACATAGATAATTTATCTTTTACCTAAACACAACCCCAAGGTTAAAACAATTAACTTAATACAACTTAAAATTAAGTCTAATGAAGGAACTAAACAAAATCCTTAAAGAACTAAACAGAGGCATGAGGCTTCTCGCTTCCCAGTATCTGGCACATTCAGTCAGTGATTTTAGAGCTGGGCAGCATTGGAGATGATCCCTATTCATCACTACTTGAAGGTCACAAAGGGTACAGGTTGGATGTTGATAAACACCGAAAAGGTGGAGATGCTGCGCCAAGCAGTCATGTCCAGTTGCAAGGCAGAAATGGGCGACTGCCAATCTTCTTGGTCCGTTAGGTATTGATAGAAGGCCCCTTCTCCAGTGTTTGCCATATGTTCTTTCTGCAATCTCATGGGAGTGGATGTTGTGGGCAACTTCTTTGATGTATAATTTTATTGTCTGGAAGGGTGTTGGTTTAGGAGATGTTTGTAAAATTTTAGCACCTTTTTTTGCCAAGGCATCGGCCTGCTCATTGCCAAATAAGTTGCAGTGCCCGGGGACCCACTGTAGTACCACGATTTTGTGTTTTGCTTGTAATAGTTGTATGGCATTTTGGCAGTCTTGGATTGATGAAGACTCAGGGTCTGAGGAACCTACAGATTCTATGGCTGCTTTGGAGTCTGACAGGATGACGACATTCTTGAATTTAAGAGATGTAGACTTGCATAAATTGAATCTGCTGTGTCATTCGACAAGAATATAACACAAGTGACTTCCTTTTTACGTTTTCGGAGCCATCATTTTATCCAAGCTCACTTTCAGCTTTGGCCGTACACACACACCACTCACCTGCTGACACTCCAGTCTCCACACACATTTTTATGCATCAAGATAAATTGGATGAACAGACAAGGCTAACTCATTACCATTATTTTTCAAATTAAAATGTGAAAGTGCCTAACATAATTTACTCTTTCAAAGAATCTATTGCAATTGAGGTGTTTTCTGGAACAAGAACTTAACTACAAAACCTTGAATTTGAGATATGTATCTCTATACAGAGTGTCAAACATTTTAGGTCTGCTGTAACAGCATTACGCAGAGCGATGTTCAAATGTTTCTAGAAGGCAATATATTTGTTGGAGGGACATAATGTTTTGTCAGGAGGGAGATGTGCTATTAAGGTCCATCTACACGTTTAGCTTCAAGCATTCAAGCAATGCATGCAAGAGTGAACGAAACGCATTCAATTGTACATGCTTTTCTCACTAAAAATGAGAGCACATGCAGCAATTGAAAGTTACCCATCGCCATTGGGGTATCTTGTGCGGTCCACACCTGTGGAGTAACGGTCAGCGCGTCTGGCCGCGAAACTAGGTGGCCCGGGTTCGATTCCCGGTCGGGGCAAGTTACCTGGTTGAGGTTTTTTCCGGGGTTTTCCCTCAACCCAATATGAGCAAATGCTGGGTAACTTTCGGTGCTGGACCCCGGACTCATTTCACCGGCATTATCACCTTCATCTCATTCAGATGCTAAATAACCAAAGATGTTGATAAAGCGTCGTAAAATAACCTACTAATAATATATCTTGTGCGTATTTCGTTAAACAGTAGCATGTAGCAAGTAGCTGATTGTTTTAGGTGGCCGTGAATAAACTGAAAATTGTTTTGTTTGGTAATGGTGGGCCTTTTAAGCTGAAAATAGCAAGTATGATTAGCTTCATTGAATATTATCGCAAAAATATGGGTGCCTATTGAGTGTACAACCACAATTTTTCTCATAAGTATTAGATTGATATTTAATATTTATTAATTATTATATAGCTTATACATAGTGAAGATGTCGTTTAACATGACGCACTGTGTAGACACAAAATCTGCATGCATCTTAATTGAATGTTCATTTTAAACTTGATTCTTTCAATATTCTCCCCAGATTGCATGCGTAAGCACATGAAAAATTGAATCTTGTAAATGCATCTTAAATTCAACATATGCTAAAAACGGAGAAACGACCTAACATATGTTAAGTTGTTATTCTGGGGGCTGCCTCAGTTCTTCTCCTTGTGATTCGAGACTTCTTGTAATGTTGTAACAAATTTCATTCACACGTTGCAACTCTGCTTGCAAAATGTTGTCTATTTCTTCTCATATGTTACTTTGCAGTTCACCTAATGTTAGCAGATTTGATTTATACACTATCTCTTAAAGCACCTACAAATAAAAATCGCAGGGCATTAGTTAGGTCTGGGGATCGAGCAGGCTATAATATTGCAGTAATTACTGTGTCATTACTAGACCTCGGATTTTAGGTAAAAACCTATTTTGTTCCTCTTGATATATACAAAAGAAAAGTTGTATATATACGAATTATGGAAATATATGTTCGAAAATGGTGGTCCTATACAACCTAACAATACCTAATTTCACGTTAGAAACTATTTTTACCTAATTTTACATTTTCCAATTTCTACAGTTGGTAATATGCAAACGCTGTGTAATTCTATATGCCAGTCGTGCCTTGATAACAATCGCAGCTAGTAATCTACACTGATGCAGCCCCGTACATGATTACTGCCATTAAATTACTTAAAGTATTTTACCCTGCCTTGCTCCATATTACTTGTCTTGCCCATGCCATGAATCGCGTAGCTGAGACGATACAGCTTGAATATCCACAAGTGAATAAGCTGGTTTCCACAATTAAAAAGGTTTTTCTTAAACCACCTACGAGGATTCAATTATTTCGAGAGCAACTTCCCAATGTGCCACTTCCACCAGAACCTATTCTTACCCGATGGGGAACATGGTTACAGGCCGTGGAATATTACAGCAAGCATTTGGAGGACATTTAGAACTTTGTTTTGAAACTGGGGGAGGATGCAGTGAGCATTACTTCAGCTAAAAAACTTCTGCAGGACCCAACAGTTGCCCGGGATATTGCATTCATCAAATCACATTATGTATTTCTGGTCCCCATTATTAATGCTCTGAGTCTTCAGGCAAACCGGTCTACACGCAACTGGGATTGATAGAAGAGGTGACAGAAAAAATCAACTTGATTCCTGGTTATGTTGGTGAAAAACTCAAATCAGTGCTTCGAAAAAAACCAGGACTGACAGTTCTCCGCACAGTTGCTGACGTCTTGGCTGGCAAAACACCTGAACATCAATGTGCTGTTCCCTTGCATCTAATACCAACATTTAAATATGCTCTGGTGTCATCAGTTGAAGTGGAACGCTCATTTTCGGCATATAAGATGGTGTTATCTGAGAAGCGATGCAGTTTCTCAATGGAAAACTTAGAAAAGGTGTTAGTTGTTTACTCTGGCTCTAATTATGGACATGTACAATGAAATAATGTCAAATGTTTCGGCTAATTTGTAATGGGAAATGAAATAATGTCATTTTTTGTTCACCTATTTTTGTAATTTTAGAAACTATTTTGATTTGTGATAGAACCTGTTTTAGGTACCTAATTTAAGATTTTTAGGACCTAAAAGTCCGAGGTCTAGTCATTACAGACATTAGCAATCACACATAATGAAGTGCAGTCAAATGATGAAGAAACTTCTAAAATTACCAATACCTACCAGGCAGCATCAATTATGACATAAGATGAACTGCAAAATAACATACGAGAAAAAATAGCTAACATTTCTCAAGCAGAGTTGCAACATGTGAATGAAAATCTGTTAGAACATCTGTCTCAAAGCACAAGGAGAACAATTGCTTTTTTGAAAAGGTAAGCATGTTAGGCACATTCACAATATTAATTTGCAAAATAGTGGTACATACTAAGTGAGCCTTGTCCATTTATCTTGCTGCATAAGACTGTATCTGGCATTCGTCAGTCTGCAGATCTCCGACTGCACAGGAACTGGACTGTCAGTAGGCAAATGCTGTGTGTCTGCAGCCACTGCACTTCTGAAAGCAACCTGAGTAAAATGATGACTACACTAAGTATATAAATGGGCATTGATTTCTTGTACCCAACATGGTGTTGAATTGTCCTTTCCTTTGCCTCATTTCTTACTCCATAATAACTCCCCCAAATTTTGTGCGATAATGTGCATTACTAGTACAGTAGAACTTGGTTATAGCGACCTCGTTTTGTGCGACACCTCGCCTATAACGTCAAATATTCTGTGGTCCCAACTAATTCCCCATAAGACATATGCTTTCCTACCTTGCTTAATACGACAAACGTATATGCGTCTACCTTGCATATAATGTCATTTTCAACCTCAGTTTGGAATAAGATTTTCTAAGAACCAAAGTATTTTAAGAAATATTTTGTTGAAATCTGACCCTGACAAATTCTTTACAGTCTCCTTCTATCATAGACCTCTGGAATGCAGGCGGATTCCCCACCCCATTGTAACCTGCCCGAATTCATGCGGTATTAGATCAGTTTCGACAGGAAGTTTTCATTAAGTGCACGCATTTTACCGCAGTATGGCCACTAAAAGAAGTGAGTGATGCCTTAGAAGTCATTAGAATTATGAACATGTTCTATGAAGCTAGGAAAGGGAGCAGTGAAATTGCAACTGAAATTATGAACATAGAACGTAATTTAGCCCTAGAAAGTGTGTATTGGGCAAGTAGAAGACAACAGAGTAAAATGAATGATTACTTCACTTCTAAGTAAAGTAGTTTGGTGAGTACTGAACAAACTGTTTTAATACAGAATACTGTATTTATAATTGTAGGTCTAAGTGTATTTTATTTTGTTCATTGTAGGATTAAAAGTCATTACGTAAATCTAAAATAAGTCTAATTAATTTTGTTATTTTTCATTTTCCACCTCACTAGGTTGATAATGTGAATCTCGGTTACTACGACACTCGTTTATAACAACATGATGTTTAAGGTCCCTTGGATGTCGTTATAACCAAGTTCTACTGTATATTTCTTGTACATTTTGTTTACTTGTCAGCTCTATCACATTAGGTTTCATGTTATTATATGATGGAAGCAAATATAAATTCCATAATGTTGGAATGAAACGTGTTAATGGACTACATGTACAGTGGACTCTCCTAAGTTCGACAGAACAGAATTGAAAGTTCAGTCCAATAAGGGTAGTGGGTGTGGCAGGTGAAATGAATACAAATTCTTATTCGTTATCCATCAACGAATACAGTACTGTACTTGCATTTCCTGCCCGCCCCAAGACTTGTGTATGCGCTTCTAGTACCACAGTGGGTTTCGACAGTTCCGTCTCACAAACGGCACAATTCTCAAATAGAAAAAGAAGAGTTCATTAATTTAAAATCAGTGTAATTAATTGATTTACTAGTTGACTTACTAGTGTTAATTATGTAAGATTTGTCCGGCTTACAGCTGTTTCAGTGCTTCACGCACCATCCTCAGAGCCTACTAGATCACGGCGTCATCTCGAACTTCTCTGCCTGTTATGTGGGTGTGTTTGATTGTTGAAAGGTGTTTAAGAGTGGAGTCAAATAGTGTGTGTGTACTGAAATTGATCTGTGTGTTGAGAATTTGATCGGGGTGTGTTTTAGTGTGTCTGTACAAACACACCCACATAACAGGCAGAGAAGTTCGAGATGACGCCATGATCTAGTAGGCTCTGAGGATGGTGCGTGAAGCACTGAAACAGCTGTAAGCCGGACAAATCTTACATAATTAACACTAGTAAGTCAACTAGTTAATCAATTAATTATATTCAGATGTTAAAAGTAGTGTACGTAAGATTCAAAATGGGTAAAATCAGTGATCAATATGGATGTCCTAATCAATAAAATATTCTGTTTTCCTTTAATAAAAGTATCATTACAAGACAACTAATTCCCATTCAAATGGCAAACCCATTTCTTAGTGACTGTATAGGGACGTCTCTAATTCTCCTACATAAGCAGTCGAACTATAGGATGTCGAACTTAAGAGCTTCCAGTGTATGTAAGGAATATTGTTTCAGTATTCACAGCTATCCAAGATTCTTTGGCCAATCTCTTCGAAATAAAATGAAGGTTATAGCCCTACGTATCAACAAAGTGTATCGTTTTGTATCAGTGATAGTCCTATCCACAGGACAATAGCCTAAGCTTTATATTCTAAATATCAAATTTAGAATTAGATTGTTCTGAACATTTTGTAGGACATTTGCTGCACTGTTTAAATAGGCCTAAGTAAAGTAATTTAATTCGTCTGAAAACAGTTTAATCAGTGTAATATCGTATATTGTGATTTTTTTTTTTTCTTTTTTAGTGTGAACTTTGTGGAAAGCGTTTTGTTCACCACACAAGTTTCAACATGCATACATTAGCACATACTGGTCAGAAGAGCTACAAGTGTAAAGTTTGTGGGCTGGCACTCTTGTCAGGATCACATCTGAAGCGCCATTCTCGTGTTCATACGGGAGAACGTCCATACCAGTGCCAGACTTGTGGCAAGAGATTTGCCGAGCGTTACAATTTGGTTGCACATAATCGTATTCATGACCCACTGGGAGCAAATGCCAGAGAAGGCAGTTTCAAGAAGATTCACAGGTATGTGTTAATTAGTATATGGTTGGGGTAGTGATACTTTTAACACTCGACATGGTAATACTTACTAGGGTAATACTACAAAAAACTAGCCTAGACCAAAGACGATTTTTCTTCAACAATTGCGTACTACAAAATAATAGGACACAAATCCTCTGATCTGAAGGCACCCAACTACAGTACTTCCTATGGAGACATTTTAAAAATGAAGTGTATTGTAATGTCCACACCTATGGAGTAACGGTTAATGAGTTTTGCCGCGAAATCAGGTTCCCAGGTTTGATTCCTGCTCGGGGCAAGTTACCTGGTTGAGGTTTTATCCGGGGTTTTCCGTCAACCCAATATGAGTAAATGCTGGGTAACTTTCGGTGCTGGACCCCAGACTCATTTCACCGGCATTATCACCTTCATCTCATTCAGATGCTAAATAGCCTAAGATGTTGATAAAGTGTCGTGAAATAACCTACTAAAATAAAAATGTATTCTAATAAACCACACACCAACATGGAGTTAAAGTAAAGCATTGTCTACATGTGGGAAATATATACCTGAAATTATGCCCCGTATTTTTGAAACAGCCTGTATATATACGAGCTCGCAGACTATTTCCTTATCCAACAACTGCTCTGAAGATGACCGCAACACAGTGGTCGGAACGTCAGCCACTAACACCAAGACAACGCGGTAGAAGCCCTGAAGCTTATCCACACAACTATAAATGTTTTTTTTTTTTTCCGAAAGAATTAAGTACAGTTGGCCTACATATTGTAAATGTTTTTGACATACAGTACACTAATTACATAACGGAGTAATACTGTATTACCTTTCATGAATCATGTATTTCAATAAAGAAAAATCGTAATAGATACTGTATATAAGTCACAATTAGTGTACCCGCCTAATACGCAGTCCCGGTTAATACGTGTTTTACACCCGGACCCTTGAACAGCATCTTATCGGGGTTTTACTGTATTGAGGAATGGTGGTATTGTTCCATCTCTTGGTATTTAATGTAATAGATTAATATTTTTACATTTCTGTTTTAGGTGTCAGCTGTGTGGTGCAGGTTTTGATCGTAAACCTAAACTTGAAGATCATCTGGCTTTAAGCCATAACAAAATAAGCGACTCTGACGACAGTCGGAAATGGGTTGGCCACCTCATCACCAATGAATTGAATCAACCCCCACCCTCATCTTCAAATGCTGCACTTGGAGCAGGTCAGTTGACACTTCACCAGCCTAATCCTCCCTTGCCGCCAGATGTTTCACGACGAAGAGGCACCACGGATGGTCACCTTCTCCTGCAGTCTCATCTTCACGGTGCAGAGAGTGATAATAAAGTTCTTAGTAATACAGCATCTCCTCACCATCATCCACTGACTGCTCTGAGAGCAGAACCCAATCAACACCAACAAAGCTGGCATCATATGATTTTTGGAGGAAAGGTCATGGATAGTGACATGGTTGAAAGTTCTGGGATGGAGGCCAATGTTGCAAAAATGGTTCCGATTTCAGCTGTTTTAGAGAATCAGCATCGTATCTTACAAGACATGACTTCATTAGGTGGAGGACTCGGTCCAGGACAAAGTGCGAGCAGAAATCTTCTACCTTCATGTTTGACTGGAGGCCATGCGTCTCTCCCCCCTCCTGTTAGTCAACCCCCACATCACATTCCAAATGTACCTAACCCTCATGCAGCATTGGGACCTCGTGTAAATATGTTCCCTTCTGACAATAACTAAGAATTGCTATATTCAAGGACATTTGCAAATAATGGTAGCGTAGCCTAACTCAAGTTCTGTGAGTCTGTCAGGAGATACAATGTCGGGTTTGTTATAACTGATGAATGGGTGTGCACATTTTATGCATTTATAACAGTATACAGCCTCATAAAATTCACTTTTAAAAGTCGATTATATTTCGTAAATGTTTATGTATTTTACAAACTACGTTGATAACAGAGACAAATAATCACAATTTAGTGATTAGTGGTGATGGATTATAGAGTAGAGAGATTCAAAAGTAAATGATAAGGGCCTAAATAGCAGTAATATTCTATCATTTTCTCATATGAACTCCTATATTATTTATGTAAGTCTTTGTGTGTCAGTTCTTGAATGAAGAATATTCCTTAATAAATAAATATATATATATATATATATATATATGATTAGGTTAAACTTCTAAAAATGATGTTATGTAATAATTATTCTTCATAATACTTTATTTCAAAGTAATATTTATGTAAACATTGTGCGAGTGAGTTTTTCATGATTGTTTACTTTAAAGAAACATAGCATGTTCTGTATTTTGCTTAATGGTACCATACCAAAAGTACAATTGAACTCTTTAGCTCTGTAATTTCAGTTTTCCCTAAAGAACTTGTGCACGAGCAGCATTTTATATATCGATTTCGAAATACTTCTCATATATGCCTGTATATTTGATGATGAAATAGGGATTAACTGCTGTCCATTTGAGAGATAATGAAGGCAGTGAGTTAAACCAAAAAAGTATATCATCATTGTGGTCTTCTGTAAATGGGTTTTGAGAAAAGTACCATATTTATAGTCGCATCGCTGTTATTTCCAGCGTGACTCCTCCTCTTTGCTTATGCCTTAGGAAGTGAAGGCTCTATAGTCTAGGTAGGTAGTATCATTCGCCATTTTTGTTCTTTTGTTGGCGAGCTTCCAGACGAATCTATTTTCCACACCGTTAAACATTATCATGTCGTAGCTCCTATGATAATAAACCAAACGCACTGTAATTGAGCAAATAATTGAGCGAACGTCCTTGTGTGCTTTCTGCGAACGTTAACGAAAGAGCCAAAATGGCAGGCGATTATATTAAGTATTTATCGAGCCTTAGGAAGTGCGTAAAGTCATCAGCAGCGAATCACAAGACGCACACGTTTAAATGTAGCTGACCTGCAACGCGATTGGCTTCCGAAAATAAGAGCGACAGGACTATAGTTATTCTCTGAAAATAGAAAATGTTGAAGAGATGATGTTAGGGTATTTTGTAGAGCAAATAATTACAAACAAATGTTTCCTGTTGATGTGTTGAGTAATCTTGGTGCTTTGTGACTCAACTAAACAGCATCTGGCTTTGGAAAAGAGAATTTTAAGGTGGATAACTGGACACTGCCATTTGAATAAGCACCTACATATGTTGGGCTTTAGTGATGGTCCAACTTGTAGAAAATATGGGATGAAATTTGAGTTATTACCTCACATTTTGCTGGATTACCCAGGTCTAAGTCAAATCAGGTTTAATTATCTCAGGAAACACATGTTGTCTACCAAGGAATTTTAGGAAATTAAACCCTGTAGCATCACAAAACTGGTGTCATATTGTGATCTTCTGGGTTGATTTTCAGTTTATGGGGTGCACATTGGGCCATTTATATCTAAGTGCTATGTAGTAGTAGTTATTGTTGCAGTTTAGTTAACTGTCTCAAGACAGGTTTGAAACCTCATAAGTGACACCAATAAGGCATCGCTCGTGAGACAACTAAGGCAGGAGATAATGGGTACCATAGGATAACTAGTTCCTTTCCCCCTCCATTACATACAGTTTAGTTAACTGTCTGAAGACAGGTTTGAAACCTCATAAGTGACACCAATAAGGCATCGCTCGTGAGGCAAGTAAAGCAGGAGATAATGGGTACCGTAGGATAACTAGTTCCTTTCCCCCTCCATTACATACAGTTTAGTTAACTGTCTGAAGACAGGTTTGAAACCTCATAAGTGACACCAATAAGGCATCGCTCGTGAGGCAAGTAAAGCAGGAGATAATGGGTACCGTAGGATAACTAGTTCCTTTCCCCCTCCATTACATACAGTTTAGTTAACTGTCTGAAGACAGGTTTGAAACCTCATATGTGACACCAATAAGGCATCGCTCGTGAGACAGCTAAGGCAGGAGATAATGGGTACCGTAGGATAACTAGTTCCTTTCCCCCTCCATTACATACAGTTTAGTTAACTGTCTGAAGACAGGTTTAAACCTCATAAGTGACACCAATAAGGCATCGCTCGTGAGACAACTAAGGCAGGAGATAATGGGTACCGTAGGATAACCAGTTCCTTTCTCCCTCCATTACATACATTACTTACTAGTAACATATTACACTAATCAGATGTCAGATGTATACAAAGAAGTAAGATGTACAATCTGATAATAGATGTACATATCAGCTAGAACCTCAATCAGAGGTATAGTGGTAGTGTACACCCTTAATTTAGAACAGAGATGTCAAGGCACCTGCACTGCATGCTCTTAATAACCCGCACAACATTTCCTTAAGGGGAGAGGATGGTATTTTTTGGTGAAAAATGAGTCAATTTAAAAAAAAAAAATCTTTAAAATACTCTGTGATATGTGTGGAATGCATAGCAAAACATTTTGTGGGTATTTGTGCCCTTATCGGATGTTGAGTCTCCATTTTTAAACTTCTTGCGTTATGGATTTTTAAATCACACGCCCGCTTTTATCAGTTTCCAGTAACTTCATTTTTTTTGCTACATTGCCAGACAAAAATGGATATAATTTCTGAACTATTAAAGATACATGCATGAAATTTACAGCACGCATTCTTTCGACTATTAGGAAACTTTTCTCTGTAACAGAATTTTGTTAATTGATTTCATTTTAAAAATATGTCCGTTTGTTTGCAATTCTCGCAAACAATTATAAGTAGGTATCATTCAGATCAAGTTTAGTTTAAATTAGTTTTAAATTAAATGTTACAATTTAGGAAACAAATTACTGGAATCAAAATACATGCATCTTACTTGTGAAGTATAAAGATTTCATTCGCACTTTGTTCACAGAGAAAGCATTGATAATAACATAAAATTTACTCTGTCACACGTTAAAAGTGTTAAAATTGTTAAAAAGGTATTTACCTTCGACAGACGGCCCATTTCGACGCTATTTGTCGTCGTCTTCAGTGTCTCTTGAACCACTGCACATATACACAATTCATCAAATCATCCCATACAACATAAACATGCAGCTTTCCGTACAATGACACACAGATTAATTAATATACCAATGAACAATGACAACTACACTGAAGAATTAAACACAATAAAATATATAGCTCAAGACAATGGATACAACCCTAACATAATAGACACACTAATAAAAAAGGCAAAACAAAAAGAGACCAAACCAACACAAACAGCACGCGAGAATAAATACATAACATTAACATATCACAATACCAATACCCACAAAATTGCAACTTCATTCAGAAAACTCAAGTACAAAATTGCATACAAAACAAATAACACAACACAGAAATACTTAAATAACCACACGAAACATTCAAATATATATAATTCAACTGGAGTTTACAAATTAAAATGCAATAGTTGCCCACATTTTTACATAGGACAGACAGGAAGATCTTTTCATACAAGATACAACGAACATATTAAAGCTATAACCAAACCCTACATCACATCAAATTATGCAGATCACATTATCGACAATAATCATGACTACAATAATACAGAAACAGATATGTAAATTTTACACATCACACCAAAAAGTTCACAGTTAAACATCCTAGAACAATACGAAATATATAAGAATACAATAGCACACCCACAATATATACTTAATACGCAACTACAGTTCAATACGCACACATTGTTTGACGTCATAGTACTTCATAGCATACAGACAACCAACCCCCACCATAGGAGCAACACACCCCCACCCCTACCATCGACAACTGCACATCGCAGAGCCCAAAATCAGCAGTGGTTCAAGAGACACTGAAGACGACGACAAATAGCGTCGAAACGGGCCGTCTGTCGAAGGTAAATACCTTTTTAACAATTTTAACACTTTTAACGTGTGACAGAGTAAATTTTATGTTTTTAACAAAATGTTAACGAGAACTTTAATCAATGCATTGATAATGTCAACAAAGTCGATCTGACGAAGCACATCAGACTCGATGCAAAGAAACATATTCAAATTTATTCACTGTTGAAACAAAATTGATTTGTGAAAGGCAGGCTGTGGTTTATTTTTAAGCATTGGTTTTGTTGGTGGTAAAACTATGAGGAGTATTTCTTACTTCGATAAGAAGTATAAAGTAAATTGAAAAATAAACTCCAACTCTTTGCAGGATAAACCTTTCACATCGAATTATTTAGTGCACATGCTGGAAAGTGATTAAATAGTATTGTTGACGATATTATATTGGAAATGTAACTGAGAGTTGTGGTTACTATTCATAGCGATAAATAATAAACACACATCCAATTTGATTTTCAACAATGCATTCTTGTTTATACAAGCAGTTAAATTTAAGTGGTTTCATAGTATAATAATGCGATACCAATATTACAATATAATTATGTAGCTACACACTTTCCTTTTACTCTTGCTGCAACCACAGCAATGCGACTTCTGACTTCCACAAGGTGTTTAAGAACAAACTTCAGAAAAAATTTACCAACAAGTGTTTTAAAAACAAATTTCACTGTAAAACGAAAATGGAGAAAAAAAAAAAGGAAAGAGAAAAAAGAAGAGTGAAAGAGAGAGAAAATGCTGCCCCCTGGAAATTGCCGCCCTAGGCAACTGCCTAGGTTGCCAAATCCGGCACTAGATTTGTACTGCTTGTAGTATGAGCACGTAATACAGGCGCTTTGACATCCCTGATTTAGAAGAAGGAGAAGAACCTTGATGGTTTGACTGTAACTTCATTGAAGATCAGCAATAAAGTGAATGACTGAAAGATGTGGTAACCCTACACTCAGTGCCAGTAGAAGGAAGTCAGAAGCAAGACGAGTAGGAAGGAAGAAATGCACACAGCGTATTCCGAATCTCACCAGACCAGTGGACAACAATGACGTCACACTCCAGAGGAATAGGAACAAAACTGCTGGAAGGATCGATGGCTGTCATGGCGACTGTATAAATTGTTGTCTGTGCTACGCTAGCAAAATTTTGCGAAATTTCCGTACTGCCATCTCATTCAAAGAAAAGAGATCATAAACAACTTATTTCTTGAACTGATAGTAATAACTGGTCCGTTGACATGTTCGCTCATAAGCCATTAACGTATTGTTTTTTTCGTTGTGCTCATTACAAACAATACAGCAGAACACACCGCCATGAACAACAGTGCACAATGTCATTCGTCTGCTAATTCCCGCCCTATACAAGAACCAATTAGAGATTCACTGATGGAGACTGCCACCATCTCTGCAAGCTGATGGCACCGGTGCAACACCGGTGGAGCATCAATGACGTCATCGGTGAAATTCGGAACACCGTGATGCCATCAGATTGCTCACCGCTGAGATTCGGAATACGCTCACAGCCACCAATGTCTCTCCCTCTGTGACGCTGTGTTGCCATCTTTTCGCGTTTATGTGTATGAATATCTCTAAAACTGTTTACTAAAGATCACAATGATATTAGACTTTTATATTTAACTTCCTTCCCTGATTTATCTCTCAAAAGGACCCTATTTAGCCACTTCCACCTCGGCATATATCATTTCACATGTGCTTGGTTTCAGCAGTGCCATGGCTACAGACACATACTGCTCACCTGCTAACATGATGCACACACATTTTAGTGCATCAAGACAAATCAGAGAATGGACAAGGCTAACTTAGTGCCATTAATTTGCAAATTAAAATTCTGAACGTGTCTAACATTGCGTACCTTTTAAAAGATGTTGTTGAAATTGTTCTCTTTGTCCTTCAAGACATGTTGTAGCAGTCCACACCTGTAGAGTAACGGTCAGCACGTCTGGCTGCGAAACCAGGTGGCCCGGGTTCGATTCCCAGTCTGGGCAATTTACCTGGTTGAGGTTTTTTCCGAGGTTTTCCCTCAACCCAATTGAGCAAATCCTGGGTAACTTTCGTTGCTGGACCCCGGATTCGTTTCACCAGCATTATCACCATCTCATTCAGACACTAAATAACCGAAGATGTTGATAAAGCGTCGTAAAATAACCTACTAAAAAAAATGTTGTGGCATTGTAACAAATTTTCATTTACATGATGCAACTCTGCTTGCAAATATTGGCTATTTCTTCTCATATGTTATTCTGCAGTTCATCTAATGTTCGCAGATTTGATTTATACACTGTATCTTTTAAAACTCCCACAAATAAAAATCGCAGGGCATTAGGTCTGGGGATCGAGCAGGCCACAATCCTGCACCAATTACTCTGTTATCAAAGATGTCAGCAGTCACATGCAATGAAGTTCAAGCTGTATGAGCTGGTAGCCCCGTCTTGCTGAAACAGACCGTGCATTCGTTTTTTTGCGTTTTAATTCCTTTTTAAATTATTTATTTATTTCTCCACATTGCCATGGCTTTGTCATACTTGCTAGGGGGCCACATTTTGCTGAGTTGATACTGTTACAGATAGATAGCAGGCCTGTCACGGAAGATATTATGATGATATATGAAAAGGGATGGTGAAGGGTTATTTAGGATTGGGAAGGAGATGGGTTGCAAAACTTTGAAGTTGGTATTATCCCCCAATTGTTTGGAGAGACTTAGGAGACCGTGAAAAAGCCAAATCAACATAATCGGTCCCTGGTATCCAATCCCAGATATCCCAAATACAAGGCAGAGATTTTAATCATTACTCGACTGTTTATACATCTCGTGGATTGTTGAAATTATTATTATTATTTTCTCCTTTACTATCCCCAGTGACAGCAATGATGATTAATGGGGAAATAGTCAAATGATATTAAGGAACAGGATTATTCTGGAGAGGCGGCCGGGTAGCTCAGTTGGTAGAGCAGCTGGCTACGAACTGGAAGGTCCGGGGTTCGATCCCAGGTGGTGACAGGATTTTTTTCTCGTTGCCAAACTTTCAGAACGGCCCCAAGATTCACTAAGCCTTCTATAAAATTGAGTACCGGGGGTAAAAGGCGGTCAGAGCGTGGTGCCGACCATACCACCTCATTCTAGTGCCAAGGTCATGGAAAGCATGGGGCTCTACCTCCATGCCCCCCAAGTGCGTTCATGGCATGTTACGGGGATACCTTTACCTTTTACCTTCTTACTATTCTGGAGAAACCTGCCCCAACACCATCTTTGTACAAAATAAATTCCTTTTAGATTTGCTATCTTTGAACCCAGAACTCCTGACTAGAAAACTGATGCACTAGCTGTTGAGCTAATTGTGCACTTATATCACTAAATTTCACTTGCTGAATTCCGAATATTCCTTTGTGTTATAAATATTGGAATTACCACTTTATCCTTCACAAAATAAATTGTTCGCTAGGTCTGCTGTTATCATTCATTTCTTAATACATTCTGATAGACTATCAAATCAGGGAAAGTAGACGTCATTAAAGGAACTTGTACAAAAAAAAAATGTATATCTTTTTTGTTACTGCATGAACTGGACTTTCAGAGTTTCTAAATATGAAAAAGTACACATTTAAATTTAAGCGAAGTAGACATACAAACATTTCTGGCTCAACAGAGGATATGCAGTTCTAGGTATTCTGAATATTAGTGTGTGTTCAATTGTCAGAAATCCATGTACTCCTTATAACAGTTGTTGGTTGATCGATTTGTAAAGGTAAAATATTATTGTATAATCAACATTATTAAATTATTAAAAATAAATATTATATATATGTAATGAAGTTTAATCAGAATTGTTTTCAGTAAATAAAGAACTCAAATTAAAAAAGGATATGTTCATTACTTATTTTAACCATGTTAAAATAAAGGGACATCAGGAGCATTGTATTATTCCTAAATATCAAGAAAGTTATTTCATACCATGTTCATCCTCCTCCAGTCTTGACACTGGATTGCTAGCTATTGATGCTGCTCTTCAGTGTGTTACTCAAATTTCTGAAAAATCTATTTGCATACTTACCGACTCCAATGGGGCTATATTAATATAATTAAATATGTACCAAACCTATATGCACATAGAATTATTCCAATTCAGAAACAACTCAGTAAACTAAAAGAACTCCAAAAAGAAATAGCATTTCAGTGGATACCTAGTCATTGTGGTATATCTGGAAACGAGAAGTTGATAATATTACAAAACAAGCAACATATTTGCAACCAAGACCTCTTCAAGTGATACCTCTATCCAATGCTTTTACTTCAGTAAAGTCTCATTTTACAAACCTGGTAGGGACTGGATTAATCTTGCTCAGGATAGGGACCAATGGTGGGCTTATGTGAGGGCGGCAATGAACCTCCGGGTTCCTTAAAAGCCAGTAAGTAAATAAGTAAGTATGGATCAACAATTGGCTCTCTTCTGACAAAGGAAAAATTTTACACTCTACACAAAAGAAACCAAATGACCTGGAAATGTACAAAAACTTGCCCAGACATGTTCAAACATTTTTAACAAGAGCCAGAACAGGTCACATTGTCACAATTGTACCTACACCGATTTCACATTTCTGATAATCCTACTTGTCTGTGGTGTAATAATCATGATGAAGATCTGGAACACATTCTTCTATACTGTCCATCCATAAACCACAAAAGAAGTAAATTAAAATCATCAGTACCAGTTGCAGAAGACACAGCCCTGCAGTATATATTGACTTCACCCCAACTCTGGCTACTAGCAACAGGCATCTATAATGAACACCGATCAAAATACCCCTCATTTCTTCTGAAAAACAACAACTGAATAGACTACAGTGGACTATAGTGGACTTTATGTTGTCAGCAAACAGCTGGATACATTAAGAAGATTGATTGATCACCTTCATTTCATTCAGACGCTAAATAACCTAAGATGTTGATACAGCGTCGTAAAATAACCTACTAAAAAAACATTGGAGGACGAAATCACATACTGCAAAATATTAAGGTTGATGTATAAGAAATTTGAAGAGCTTTTGAAGAAGGTACACCCATAGGAGCTACTACATTTCATTATGTTTCAGCCGGTTGAGTTTTGGCACCATTCCACTCGAAAAAAATTATACAGGACAAGAATACAACACGTGTGTTTTCAAATGTGGTTTGTACGTACTTTCTTTGTAGTCAGCAGGCCGTCTTGCGCATGCACAGAAGACAGATCTATTTGCCAGTCGCACTCTTATTGCTTTGAGGGAGCGTTAAAGCTAGACGTGTTCAACTTTTCAGTGAGCGTCTTTTAGATGCTGCGAATTGAAAATTAATTACTAGGAAACAAAAGCAGCATCATTTAGAAGTTTTTCTTAGCAAATTGGCCAGCGACTAAAGATACTTGTTTAAAGCGCACCATGTAAATCATCTTTAGCTTTCGGCAATAAAGTACTGTAACTTACATTACATTACAGATGTCATTTATTGACTTACCTTACAATAAGTGCTGCAACTGTCGACCATCACTCTAATGCTCATTTTATATCTCTTGAAAAAATATCTAAACACATGCTGGATTTAATCCCTATCAATAGAATTGGATGCTAGGTACATTGCCAGTTTCATTCAGTTATTTATGAACGATTGCTGTTTTATAAGGCTTCAGATTTTTACAATTTTGTTACTTTCTGAGCTGATATTTTGGATACTAACCTGTCTGCTGAGTTAACTTTTTTAATAATTTCATGGGAGACTGTTCTAGCTTATAGCCTTCGTCAACGAGTTTTTCTTCATTTAGAACGCGATTTATGCACCTTCATTGTTTTATTTAAGAATGAGCCAGATTCTCTTTTTTCGCTGAATTCTGAATTCTTGAATCAGATGGTTGTTAATGCCTGTATGCTTCTGCAGAAATATAACATAATAATAATAATAATAATAGTTTTATTTTCCCTGGCAGAGTTAAGGCTATCAGGCCTTCTCTTCCGCTCAACCAGGATCAAATCACATACAGAAAAATACATACCGGTATACAAATATTAACTTAAAAAAAAAATAATAATAATAATAATAATAAAGTAAAAAGAGAGATTGAATACATATACACACTCAGTATTAACTTAAAAATAATAATAATAAAAAATAAATATAATAAAAAAAGAGAGATGGAATACATAATCACAAACAGGAAAATACATTCTAGTATACAAGTATTAACTTAAAAAAAAGAATTAATACATATGAATATAATCTCACAACTAAAGAAATAGTACAATTAATATGATCAGCACAGCACAGGTTACATTGAGGCAATGACAATTACCTAGATATTAGTGTAATGGAGAAATAATGACTGTATAAAATAATAATAATAATAATAATAATAATAAATAAAAATTATACCTAAAAAAACTAATTCTCTGCATTTAAAATATGTCTAAGCAACCTAATTTTAAACAACTGAGGACTAAGACTACCCCTGATTTCCAGCAGCAGCGAATTTCATGAGCGGGCCCTGGCTATTGAGAAAGAACTTGAGTAGAGAGATGTCTAATGACGTGATATTGATAGCAACAGATTGTGCTGTGAACGTGTTTTACAATTATGATGTGAAGCTAGGAGAGTAAACCGAGAGGCAAGGTAGTTGAACATGACACTTTCTGTACAATTTCTTTGTAGCATACATTTCATAAATGAAGATTCGCTGTTCTAATGTTTACTATATTACCATGAACTGAACTGCACTGAATGGAAGTCAGCTGTATACTAATGCTCTAACCTTGACATTCCTTTGAAATCTTTCCACAATCGATCAAGACAAAATGTAGGTCTACACTACTTCCTCGGTATTTTTTATTTGATCTATAATAGTAAAAGACCGATGATATTTCCTGGCAAATGCTCTATATTATCTGACTTTACTATGTGAATAAATTTTTACGTGATAAGGAAGACAAAGGATTAGTTTTGGTACACCTGATTAGCGTGTTATTTCTTGTAATGCATTTTGGGTAGTATAATAATAAGAAAATATTACATTTTTAAAGAAAAACTCTTGGTTTATCTATTGAAATCATGTTACTGAAACACATTTTGATATTTCCAAATATGACGTCAAAAAATAATTTTAATAATACAGTCGAATCTTTAGGCCTATTATCCTATTTTCTTCTAATCAAGATCAGAAAAAATTAGACTTCTTTTTAAAAATTGACTCGGTTATTACTTACTATGTACAACATTAAATTTTTATCCTAATTTTTTGCCACTAAGTTATTCTTCATATTTTCTGTAGGTGCATGAATTTCCAAATTGTTTCTCTTCCAATATTTTTCATTATTCTTAATACTGATTGCTTTGCTTAAATTTTCAATTATCAAAATTATCCGTAGTCTTGTTACATCAAGTGACTGAAACTCCACTCTAACAATAAATATACTAATTTTATAAAGAATGTCCCAGCAAGAACGCCAGATTTAATAATGTGAATAAATAATGACAAAATAGATAACAGTGCCGTCAAACCAACAACAAGACAATGGCGCAGTCCCAACAATGTCTTGTTATTGTTGGGTTGGCGGCACTGCTATCTGCTTTATCTGTCTTTGTTGCATTTATTCACATTATTAAATCCGACGACCTTATTAGGACACCCTATATAATTCCGAACAGTTTTCTTCTAGTTGAAAGTTAACCTACATTCATTCATCATATTAAAATTGACCATGCTATGTCAATCATGACTCTTCGTACAATGTCTCATTGTTTTGGCGTACTATGTTGCATTTTAACCCAATATCTTTTCCATTCCTTTACATTATTAAATATCCCGCTCCACAATAGGGACTGTTGCATTCACTTTACTGTTTCTCATTCCGATTGTTAATGATTTTAATATAATATTTTAGTACGTTATAGTGATGAAATATGTTCAAGAAATAAAACTAAATTTATTAACAGTTGCAACCAAACACAAAAGGTATCGGAATTTCTAAATATTATAAAAATTGTCTTATATGAGTTTTTACATGATATATCATAATCAACCTGATCATCTGGTCAAAAGGGTGATTTAGGAGGTAATATTAAGTAAAAAATTAAATTGATTAAATTAAAGAATTAATTCTTTTACTTAATCTGGTCTTGCAGTATCACAGTTGATGACCATGATAAAACTAATTTAAGTAGAAATTTAATATCTTTAACCTAAATGAAACTTTTTTTCTCTGTATATCTTAAACTTCAGGTAGCTTCAAATTTTACAGTAATGAAGACCAGAGGTAATGAGAATTCAATTGTTTACATCTATTACATCATCATAGTTTTGCTGTTAACAACAAATATTGCAACAGATGCATTAAAAAAAGGTGAAACCCCGAAAAAAATATAATTTATTATTGGTTTGTGGTACCAGTACATCTTTAATTTACAAATGGATTATGTACCGGTATTATTTAAGTATCTTAACATCCACAACTTCAAGATAAAGTTGAAGACCAGAGGTACTGTAATGAGAATTCAATTGTTTACATCTATCACATCATTATAGTTTTGCTGTTAACAACAAATATTGCAACAGATGCATTAAAAAAAGGTGAAACCCCTAAAAAATATAATTTGTTATTGGTTTGTGGTACCAGTACATTTTTAATTTACAAATGCATTATGTATTATTTTTAAGTATCTTAACATCCACAACTTCAAGATAAAGTTGAAGACCAGAGGTACTGTAATGAGAATTCAATTGTTTACATCTATTACATCATTATAGTTTTGCTGTTAACAACAAATATTGCAACAGATGCATTAAAAAAAGGTGAAACCCCGAAAAATATAAATTGGTTTATGGTGCTAGTACTTTTAAATTTACAAATGGATTATGTATTATTTAAATATCTTAACATCCACAACTTCAAGATAAAGTGGTTATCACATTAAATGATCTTGTTCTATAAACCTCCTGAATTACTGCCTATAAGAAAATTATTTTTACAGTTTAATTGGAGGCTGTAGTTTGTTATATGTACCAAACTAGAGTAAATGAATGGACATTGCTTGCTGTTTTAAATAGTGAAAAGTATCTATTTACGATTTAGAACAGTGTACAACATCTCTCAAGAATAAAATTAGAGGGAAGAATGTTATGACTCGGTTTGCTCCTAAAGTTTCACCTATAGTGTTATAAGTGTGTAAGAATTAACGTTAATGTGAAGGTACAATGCGTGTATGGCAGTTACTTGTGAAGTATATCTTAAATCTTTTCCATTCAGTTTTTATGAACTCTGTTGCGAATTTTCGCCTGTCTTCAAAGAGCAGTTAATTTAAAACTCTAAATTAAGTTTCCAGAACTTATCACATTAGCATATTTAATTTTGAATCTTTATTTTAATTCACTGTTATATTTTATGAAATATACAATATAATATTAAAATGGATTTGAGGGAGGTGGGATATGATGATAGAGACTGGATTAATCTTGCACAGGATAGGGACCGATGGCGGGCTTATGTGAGGGCGGCAATAAACCTTCGGGTTCCTTAAAAGCCATTTGTAAGTAAGTAAGTAAGTAAGTTATATTTTATTATAATATGAAAGTGTTTGGCTAAGATTCGGCTGTTTATGGAAATATAAAATATTGTGATTTAAAGTAAACTGTTATGAAAAAACAGGTGAAAGACGAATGGATGAAGTATAAGCCTATACAAAACTATAGAATAACAGCTTAAGAAATGTAATGAAAATTTATATATATAAATTCCATTCTGAAAATTTTACTTGTAACATTAACTAGTTTGTACCCATATTGACAATAATGAAACATCTACAAAGCCCAATAGTTGAGAATTTAGAATAACTTTTAATTTTGCTAATATCGTAACATTAATTTCACGAATTAAGTAAATTATGAATTTAATTTGTGCTACAATTTAAATAGTTATTGTACCTTAAGGTTACCAGACATCCCCGTTTTCTGGGGATAGCCGAGATTTTGCTTTTTGTCTCTGAAATGTCCCCAGAAGTAATAATTTGTCTCCAGATATCCCAGATTTTCAGTCTTACATTTTCATCATCATCATCATCATCTTCTTCTTCTTCTTCTTCTTCTTCTTCTTCTAATAGTCCTCCTATTGGAGTCATCTAGCCCATCAAGAACCTGGCATCCCAGTAAAGGTGTGAGATCTTGTTTTCCTTCTGCTTTTTTGGATCAAGACGGCCGAGGAAATGATTGACTGAGACCATAACAGGCCACATGGCCTAACAAGGGCAAGGAAGATGATGATGATGATGATGATGATGATGATGATGATGATGATGATGATGATGATGATGATGATGATGATGATGATGATGATTAGGACTAGGATTTTGGAAACTTCCTGAATAAATTCTTTTCTCTAAGGGACGAAAACCCATTCCTGATGTGCATGTTATGTTCAAGTTCAATTATTCCATTGTAACTCGAAAGGAAACATATTTTCTACTGCAAACGGATTCCAAAATAAACTAAATGACTTTTCTGAATTTCTGACATCTTGGAATCTTTTTTGAATTTCTTCTTATAACTTTACAAGGACAGTGTCATATTCTTTACATCTGCTATTTAAAATATCTGGCAAAGCCATAAGAAATGGAAAATGAAATAGTCCATTGTGATACACACGCCACTGTCCTCTGTCCTGCAGGCAATGTGTGCCTACACTTTAGTGGTGGGGGTAAGGCAATATGTCATGCTGTGACGTATTTGGCAATTTTAGCCAAGTTTGTTCGTCTCTGCCCTGTTACGTCTATAGTCTCTTGGATGGAGCTTTGTGCAAGATGTACGTGAAAAGGATGCAGTCCTTGTTTATTCAGTAAATGCTAAACTGATGATTGCGGAAAACCTGTGTGATGTGTAGGGACCGGATTTTTATGTAATTACATATTATATTACTTTCAACCTAACCGTACATAAATAATCTTTGCGAATCTTGTAATTACCATTAATATATTAAAATTTGATACTACATATTTTTACATATTTACCCCAACATTACATATTATGGCTTGGTATTACATAAATCTACATATTTAGAGGTTTTATTCATTTTTACTTTTCTAAAAGAGGAAAAAAAACTTTTGCTGGGGAAGTTTACAATTTGAAATACACAGATTTAAAAAGCCTTTTTACCTACCCAAGAAAGGATATATTTTGGGACGAAACATAACGTCCTTAGTTCCAGAAAGTAGTAGAGGCACACATTTCATACCACCCACGGTAAATACGAGTGAACAGAAGGCAACCTTTCTCATACAACTACCTTGAATTGTAAAAATCACTCAGAAAGCAGCATTGCCTTCATGCGGTGGAGTAGGACGAGGACGACATGATTTGTCTCGAACTATAATTGGATACTTTAAAGTAGAAGGGTGCAAAGTGCCAAAATGAAACATTGGAGATAAGATAAAAAAATGTAGCTATAAGAATAATTGTACACATATTTGTGTCATGTTTTTTTTTACTGATAGAAAACAGCAATAGTACAGTGTTTACTCATTAATAAAAGTGGTATGTAAAGGCATTATTTCTCCATATTTAATTATATAACACAGATTGTGAAAAGGGTTAAGTAATGGGTACAGTTGCAGTAGAATGGTGCAAAGTCCAATACCTATTTTTTCCTATTCTGGAGCAATTTTTACTCACAGATCTGCCTGTAGAACTGCCTATGCTCCTCATTTGGAAGATAGGGAGTCATTGCTAGTAGATCCCCCTTCTTTTTTTCAGTAATTTCCCTATTTTATGCTTTAACTTGAAACAATGCTGACTGCACATCTTTCATGTTCTTTTCTTTTTTTTTTTTCTTCCTTTTTAAGCACTTTAATTGTATGTACTGCTTCATTATCATGGGACTATTTCACAGAAACACTATCTGCTTTACTAACATCATACTGAATGCAGTATGCCTTAGAAATATTCAAGTTCTTGATGGAAATTTGTTGATCAGCAACATCTTGCATATTAAGAAAAGATGACTCTAGCATTGAAACAGTTTGAAATGGTTTTACAACTTTAGAGTCTTGTACGATTTGAAGCAGGTCATTTTTGTCACTTTGTCGTTTTTCAATCAAAGCGAAATCAGAATCGCATTGCAAGAAACTGTGGCCATTGCAAAGGAAACGTTGTTCTATGTGCTCAAATAAACCAATGGCAACTAAAAAGAGACACATGAAAACCATTACACGATTTTTGTTTTCAGCTGCACAGTTATCAGATTCTTCTTGTTTGTTATGTCCATATTCATCAGTTTTAGTACACACAAGGCAATCTCATTGGCACCTCTATTCGCGATGCTTCCATCCCACATACACATGTAAGACTGCATTGTATCACATGCACAAACTCCAAAGTTATAACGTGAAAGCTGACATCTGTAAAACATTTCGCTGTGTGTAAGTTTGGGCACAAACATGACCTGTTGAAGATCCATTGCATTCTATGATGCAGCTTAATAGGGTGCTTACCGTCTGAAACTGCATGATGCTAGCAACGTAACATCTAAATATCTCGCTTAAGAAACACAAGTGGATGTAGCTTCTTTCATACATCATCCTCCTAGGCACATTGCACTTTTCTGCATAATAATTTCGTTTTCTATGATTTTGGCACTTTGCACCTTTCTACTTTAAAGTATCCAATTGTTCTGCACACCTCTTAACAAGCTGTTCCCATGCAATTTGCAACCTTACCCATCCTCTTCCTAATCCTTCCAGGGAAAACCCGTGTCAAGTCTGACATGAGCTGCAATAAAGTAGCCGACTTTTGAGAAGAAGCTGGAGTGAAGGAACAAACTGGAAAGTTGTTAAAAGAATAAAATAAATAGCTTTTCAGATTATTGCTTAACCTCTTTACTCTAAATAAAATCATGGATTGCGATGGACGAAGCTTTCACTACAGATGGAAAAATAGTAATGTGTCAAGTGTGCGGTACAAAAGTCGGGTGCTCTATGAAATCACAACTGGAGAGTCTTACCTATCCTATACCTGCCAGATATTGATATTAAATATTTTCGTGATTTTACATATTTTGTTACATATTCGGCTTATTTTTCTTACATAAATATGTACATATTTCACACCTTGATATTACATAAAAATCCGGCCCCTAGTGATGTGCAATGCATCGAGTACAGTAGAATACCTTCGACCCTGACAACCATTACGATAGAAAGTGAAATAATTTCTGATTGTATACTGTTACTATTAACATCTAACTTCTCCTTCAGTTGCTTGCTGTCTTTCTTAATGGGTTTATTTATAATCGCAAATACAGTGAATTTATTAGATTTAAACTACCAGTATGTTACTGGTAATTTATATCTTTCATTTATGTATAATTATATCATTACGTGCACAATTTTTTATGTAACACTGAGTATAATATCTTGATATAGATTTTACATAGTTAAGCACTTACAAGTGTTACCAGTATACTATATACAATTAAATACCAGTATATATTGTTTCATATATGATTAGTTTCTTAATCATGCTTGGTCATTTATCATATTTAGACTAGGTATGTTGAAGTACTGACGACAATACTAAATTGTAATACAGTGAAACTTCCCTTAACGGACACTTCCCAATAGCGGACTCCTCTCAATAGCGGACATTTTAAAATTCCCCTGCAAAATAACATTGGCCCTTATGATAAAATTCTTCCAAATAGCGGATATTCTCAATAACGGACGCGGATACTGAAATGTATCTTCAACAACAATTATAACTTCCAAATAACAGACAGCGTAAAAAAAAAAAGAAGGTTGTAAATTAAACGGAATTCTTTGCAACAATCATTATCGTGTATTTGAACGTTCTTGTACTTTATTGAAGGTAAGCAGAACAGTTGTTATAGTCGCGATGCTGTTATTCCCGGCGTGACTCCTCCTCTTTGCTTACGTTTTAGGAAGTCAAGGCTCTATAAAATCTAGGTAGGTAGTATCATTCGCCATTTTTGTTCTTTCATTGCCGAGCTACCATACGAGGAATCTATTTGCCACACCGTTAAACATTATCATGTCGTAGCTCCTATAATAATAAATCAAACGCACTGTAATTCAGCAAATAATTCAGCAGCAAATAACGTCTTCGTGTGCTTTCTGCGAACCCCAACGAAAGAACCAAAATGGAGGCCATTATATTAAGTATTTATCGAACCTTAAGAAATGAATAACGTCTTCAACAGCGAATCACAAGAAGCACACGTTTAAATGTAGCCGACCTGCAACACGATTGGCTGCCGGAAATTAGAGCGACGGGACTATAGTTGTGATACTGTATGTGAGCAGTCCGTATTTTCTTAGTTTGTCAAGTTGAGTGTTTGGAAGTAGTCACATTAAAAATGTCACAAAAAGGTTTGTCACTAAAAGAGAAAGTGGATATTATAAAGCATAGTGAGAAGGAGAAATTAAGTGTTCGTGAGCTGGCCACAAAGTTTAATGTGGGAAAAACTCAGGTTAGTGAAATTTTGAAAAACAAGGATGTTATTTTAAAATCATACACTGAGAATGCAAATGAGAACACAAAAAGAGCTTTTCCTAAAACTGAGGGGCTTGCCATTGACAATTTAACATACGAATAGTTCTGCCGTTCTAGAGCAAATAAGATGCCTTCATTAGGGATTTCTCTCTGGATGAATACTGTAAACAATCTCACTGTCTACTGTACTGTACTGTAAAATATAGTGTTGAATATGTATGAGAAATTTTAATGTATTATATACAGTACATACTAACGATTTTCTAAATAGCAGACACTTCTCAATAACGGACATTTAATTTTCCCCCGATGGTGTCCGTTATTGGGAAGTTTCACTGTAGTATGATATTTGAAGACATTATTTTTACGGATTATAACAGATGTAACCTGAAAACAAATTTCGCTTAGTATAGTGCTGTTCAAAAAGTCATGTGGGCAAGAAATAGCCAGCTTAGCAATGATTCAGCATACCAACTTTCAGCAATAAAATCTCGCTAAAATATTACACCTGTGATACAGATGTAATATATTGGTTTAGACTTACTTTAATAAGTGCTGGAAATGTCGATCATTCATGGAAGACTATTCTGATGTATAGCCTATGTCACCGAGTTTTTCTTCAGAACGCGATTTATGTGCCTCCTTTTTTATTTAAAAATGAGCCGATTTCTCACTTTCTTTTTTTTTTTAATTCTGGATGGTTGAATCAGATGTTGTTGCACGCTAGGATATTTCCGTAGAAATATAACATGACAGTTTTTGTACTACATCCTCCTAATATATCTATCATAAATGAAGATTCACTGTTCTAATGTGTACTGCATTGCTATGAACTAAACTGAAGTCAACTGAATGGAAGTCAGCTATATACTAATTCTCTAACTTTAACGCCTGTGTTATGAGCTGTCCATACTTACAGTAGCAACACAAAATCTTCACTCAGTATAGGGGAAATGTACACAATTTCCTCGACAGTTTTGTTTGATCTATAACAGTGAAGGGTAAACGGCATTACCTGAGCAAAACCTGTTTCCTAGCAAATACTATGTAGTATGTGAAATGATATAATGCCATTTTCAACGTAATGAACTTCAAATAATGAGAATGAAATTATTTCACCACTATAGAGTAAAATAATAGTAATTTTTTCTTACTGCAGCATAAAACCATAATACGTTTTATCTATAAAATATGCTGTTTAGAAAAAATTTTAGTCTTGTTTATTTCGCATTGTTAATTAAAAATAGTTCAATACAGTAATTCTTCATTCTATCAGATGTATGGGAATATTAAAAATATTCCTCAATTTGTATCTTTTATTCTGTATAGATTTTGTATATTTTTTGTTAAAATAATATACTGGTACCGCAAAAGTAATACCTATAATTATTTATTTATTCTGTATTGAAATAATGCATAAAATGATATGGTAAAGTATATACAAACTGTAATTCAAGTAAAATTAATTATGAAATACCTCTTCCATATAGGAGAATAATTGTAAAAACTGAGGAATTACTTTTGAAGGTATATGTAGTGTGGATTGATTCTTTAGCTTGGATATATTTGAATTGTTTGTGTTGGTATTTTTTTTTGTGGGGTGACTACGTTTTAATTTTTTTAATTAAATAAAATACCATTTTTATTGTGTATCATATGTAATAAGTGTGAATTTTATTTTATGCTCGACCATGCCGAAATGTAGTAATTATACACCTGGTAGCAGTCCTTTAATGCATGTCATTAAAGTACAGGTGTTCAGCCAATGACAAATCAGCTTTGTACTGTTATAAAATCGCAAGTATCGATTATTCTAGGATATGCAATCGAAAGAGAATTAGCGAAAAGTCACAGAGGCTGGAAATCCAATACTGTCGCAGAAGGTTATGTTCTGTTACTATAATAATTAGCGTTAATTGTAAATAATATTCAAATAAATTCAATTTGTCATCTCGTTTTTCAATGTCGAATTCAATAATCAAGGTTATATCAAGTTTAACGGGATTACATCAAGGTCAGTGACATTGTTCCTCAGAAAAAATCAATACTTTCGCGTCTGCGCACATCTCACAATTCACGACCTAGAACAAGGTCACTTCCGATCTTGTCAGATACAAATAAAATGTATACATCTGAATAATTTCAAGTTAGAAATATGGTCGAGCATAAAAAGTCGTATGAAACTCGTCTATAATGGTAATTAAGACGCTCATATGAATATTATGAAACTTGCTTGCGCTCGATTCATAAACAACCATACTTGCACCTAAATTACTATCATTATAGGCTCGTTGCATAATGTACTATTATGGGATACCAGTAGAATATTTCATAGCACTTGAATATTGATATGGTACTTTTTTCTTGTGTCTCACTGTGTTGGTCATTTCAATTACTACTCATCAGGACTAAATATTGTTTTACAGTAAGATACGAGAAGAAGTGATGTGTAACTGTTTGCGAAAGAAGTAGATACTAATTTTTGTTGCAATGAAACTCTAATAGGATAATGTTCAAATATATGTATGCATCAACTCTTGGAGTAAAAATTTATAATTTCCCCTCAATCTAATTAAAAATTCACTTACATTACTACTTTCTTACAGTTAAATGAAAGGAATGCAAAAAGAAACAGAAAAAAATAAAATAAAATTTTGGAGGCACAGGGCAAAAATTTTATGAAAAAAATTTATATATTTTTTTTCGGCAAACATTTCTTTCTTTCCAGTTGACCTAGATCATTAATTTTTTCACCAAATTGATCCCTAAACAGTGAATAATGTTGTAGTCTAGAATGAACTTAATAGTATTCTCACTTATTTTTTATGTATTTTTTTTCTAATATGTAAAAAAGTTATTTTTTATAGGGAGACAATGCTTTTGCTCTGAACTAAATAGCTCTATGTGTAAGCTTCAATTTGGTGTTTGAATGAAGTCGATAACTCAATTCTAAGCATACAACAAGTTTTGATGGTGAAATCATTGCAATAAGTGAATGTCTCAGGAATCTTCTATGCCACATCAATAAATTTAGGAATGCAGTTATATTGTCAGACTCCAAAGCAGCTATTCTATCAATCGTCTCTAAACACACACCTTCATCTCAAACAGCAGAAATAACTAAAATGCTCTCTCAATTAATATCACTCAATAAAAGAATTGTATTCCAATGGATACCATCCCATTGTGGAATCTGGGAAACGAGAATGCGGATGCTTTAGCAAAGAAGGGCAGCACTGCTACTTACAGACCTGTTACTAAATCTACGTATTACTCTGTGAAGAGATTTATTAAATGTACATACTTAGACTTCAACAAACAAAATTTGATAACACAATCCCAAGGGAAAAAATGGAACTCTCTGCATCAAAATTCACAGTTAATTCCCGATTTACCACGAAAATCGTCTGTAGCTGCATTTAGATTGGCAACAGGCCATGATTGTTTGGCCAAACACCTGCATAGAATTGGAATATATCAGTCCCCTAACTGCCCATTGTGCAACTCAAACCAAGAAATGGATTCGGAACACCTCAAAATCTGTGCTTCAGTGGCTGGTCATGATAATATCTTTGAAAAATATTGGAGTGCAAGAGGTCAAATGACTATTGTCAAACGCCTGGCATTAGAAAACAACAACAACAACTTTTTACTTCCTCAAAGACTGAAAAATATTGAAAAACTGAAATAGGGTAAAAATGAAATTAAAGTTGAAGTTCAAGCTAGGTAACAAATAACTTACTTTTACGCTCCTAAAACATAGGTGAGGCCCTCTTCTTGTGTCTTGAGGTCAATTTTCCTCTTTTTCACAGCCCTCCGGTACCATCTTCGTTGCTGTTGCTCAGGAGTGTACTGTATGTTGGCCTTCAGAGTTCAGGTCTCATCTGCAGCATTCACACCAACGATTGTGTATTTTCCTGGGGTAATGCTCATCTTCCGGAATATGTCCAATTCAACTTCGTTGCAACAATTGAAGTGGCAGACAACATCCATGATCCCTAGTTTCAGGGCTGTAGGACCTACAGATGTTTCTTTAGGGTGACGTCTCCAAATCAAACCTTTGAAAGACTCGTTTGCATTCTGAGTCTTGTCATGCAAATACCTATTCAGCATACTGGGGGTCTGTAAGCCTTTCGTAAATAGATTTAACTCACTTTTTGGCGCAAGCAGCTATGCATGGAGTATGAAAAAGTTAAATTTCGTCCATCAATAGTGGGAAAACCTAAACATTTTATATATGTAATCTTCATCTTACGATGTTGGATGACGTATATACGTCCGTTGATGTGACATATTAATGAATTTAAATACTTTATAGTCACAATCATGCCATGGTATGAAGTCGCAGGTTCGAATCCCGCTCGAGGTTGTGAAATTTTTCTTTCATACCATGGCATGAATGTGACTATAAAGTATTTAAATTCATTAATATGTCACATCAACGGACGTATATACGTCATCCAAAATCGTAAGATGAAGATTACATTTGTAATGTTTCTTCCCACCCATAAGCAGTGCTGACTAGATCAGACGCTAGGGATAGTACTCTATAACAGAGTCGCCAATATGAAAAGATGATTTCGAGCCTTTAGCGTGAGACAAACTCGATAGCTCAGTTGGTAGAGCGCCTGACTGGAGTACAGGAAGTCGCAGGTTCGAATCCCGCTCGAGGTTGTGAATTTTTTTTTCATACCATGGCATGATTGTGACTATAAAGTATTTAAATTCATACATGTTATATATGTTTAAAAACTAAAAATCAGGCTATAATATGAGACAAAAAACAAAATCTTCATTTTTTTTTTAAAGAAAAATTGCCATTCTAGGGTTCGATGCATACCTTAAGTTAAATTATGCGTAGAGATTAGAAGCAAATATAGACTTCCAGCATGAACCAGGAAACTTTGAAATTATACACATAATAAATTATTTTGTGTCAAAAATGACATTTGAATATGTGTTACACTTAATTTTCTTCTGGGATATAGGCCTAGTGTATTAAAAAGAAAACTACAGTGTCTACTAAAACTAAATTGATATACAATATCTATTATAGCGTGAAATACGAAAATGTAAACGATGTGAGCCCAGTTTTTGTTTTTATTTTACCTGACAGCGAAAAAAATATTTTTATTCTATTCTACTAAAACACTTGCCCAAAATTTTCAGTCTCAAATCATTTCTGAAGTTATTTAAACAGGAAGTTATAACGAAAGCTTGTAAAGGTCACACAAGTTTAATCAAAAGACATAAATAAATAAATTTATTTATTCTGATGGTGTTAGGCCTTCTCTTCCGTGCCACCAGAAATATGTATACATCGAAAAAACAAATTAATTTTATTATGTTCATTCAAACAAAACAAGAACGATTACAATTACAGTAACACAAAACAAAAAAGATAATGCAAAAAAAGCATATGTCACACTACAGAAGATTTAGAGGATAGACTGAAACCGAAGTAAATAATTATTTTTATAAACATATGAGTATGTCAGGGTAAAACATCCAACATTTGCACCATAGACCATCATAATTGATGTACACCTCGAAACGGGTAAGGTGCCATTCAAAAAATGATATGAGCAATGATTCAGCGCATCAGCTTTCAGCAATAAAATCTCGCAACTGTACATTACATGGCAGATGTAATTTATTGGCTTATCATATGACATGTACTGGAACTGGTAGTTTCCTAATACCTGGTACTCGTTACATAAGTCGTTTTTGTGTTTACATAATGGTTCCTTTCTGAAAAGAATTTAAATAGTTTATTAGATGTGATTTTAGTCAGTTTGTATTATATTCTTGGTGCAGGGAAAATATACCATCCTCTCTAATGCACATTTCACTTTTATTTTAAATATTTCTGTACACATGTTGAATTTCGTCTTTAGTGATAGAATTGAACTTTAGGCACATGGTCTGTTTCATTCAATTTATGAACACTTGTGAACTTTCGGCTTTAGCTTTAACAATTTTATTGCTATTGGAGACAGCTGCTTGTTGACCTACCGTAACTTACTTAGCAATTTCCTAGGAGACTGTTCTAGCTTATGTCACCAGATTTTTCTTCAGTTATTATAACATCATTTGTGTATCTTCTATTTTATTTAAATATTTGCCAGTCTCTCTGACTTTTTTCATTAAATTGTGGAGTGTTGAATCAGATGGTTGTTGGACAGCAGGATATCTCTATATAAATATAACACCACACTTTTGTACACTTTCTTTGTGATATACCGGCACTCATACATATCATAAATTAATATTTGTTGTTTTAATGTGTAAGCTACTGCATTGCTGCGAACTAAATTGAACTGCACTGAATGGAAGTCAGCTGTATACTAACGCTCTAACATTGACGTCCCTTCAGCCTGTGTTATCTGTCCCTACTACCCAACACAAAAGCTCCCCATGCTTGATCCAGGGGAAATGTACGCATCATTTCCTTGACAATTGTATTCAATCTATAACAGTAAAAACTAACAGCATTTACATCTGAGCGAAATCTGTTTGCTGGAGAATGCTTTGTATATCAGATTAAATAATAATAATTCAGGAAGTTACTGGAAGCCACTTCACTTATATTTATTGAAAATGGTACAGTAATTATTTTATCACAATTAAATGAAAAATAATTTTAAACTTGCAAAATTTATTTTATGTATTTATTTATAATGGTGTAAATTACGAGTAATATGTACATGAGGAATTTCCAGTTTGTTATTTTTCTGAGTCATACCAACTTCCACTGTAATAGCTTCAAACTATTTTGAAAAATCTAATAATTTTATTTCGTTTGCCTTGCATATTGTTTCATTTCATTTTGCAAAAAATAATAAGACTCTTAAGCCATGATGACATGTTGCCATAGCTAAATAGCATTGCGAACATTATTGTTTGAACTAACCTCAGAAGATTAAATTTGTAGTTAAATACATATAAAGAATTATAAAAGTTATAAATATAAGACTGGTGTAAATACACATAAATTATTACGTCTTATATTGACACTAAACCTTATGATCAGCATTCCTCATTGTTTTTATTTTATCTTCGACTGTCATGTAAGATGGAATAGGCTGCGTCGAATTATTTACTTAACCTCTTGTTAAAAAGTTTACACGAATCAATCGCGTTAATAAAATGACTGATCACTTTGAAATTAATTGTATGTAATATGGCAGATTTTGTGTTTTAATTTTCATTATTGTGACTTCACTTTACTTAATGTCTGAGCTTTGACTGGACTATTATATTCAGTTAAGACTTCAGTAAACTGCAGAATCACAGTGAATATTAATTTCAATATCTACATTATCTTTCGTGTGAGGTTAGTTCTGTTCTTATCGCCATATAAACATACAGACATACTGACAGACACTTACATAACTATTTTCAGTTCTCTCCAGTATAAAACTTGAAGATTCTGTTTTATTAAAATGTTATCAATTTAAATTTCCCTAAATAAATAATAATTATAATTAATCAAAATTACAAAATTAATCAAAATTATAATTGACACACATTAGCAAGTATAAAATTGATAAAACTTTGTTCCCAGTGTTCTAATCATTGAGTTTTATTGTCTAAACAATTAATATGTTCATATACAAGTCTAACTGTCCTTGTTTCCTTATGCAGCCATTAGATGATCTATATTATTACACAGTAATATTGTGCAATATTGACATTTCCCCTAGACATCCTTAATTAATATTATTGCACAATAATTTAGTTTGCTTCGAAATGTTGGACGATCAAGATGCTGTTGTCCTTAAAAGAATTGAACTTTTTTGTTAGATTTACCCTTCTAGCTGTAGGATATCATCATATTTGTTGAGCAACACTTTATACACTCCATTTTTTTCCTGTCTGTTTTTATATTCTATTCGGCTTGACATTCCACAAAGCTGATGAAGTTTTGTAAAGTTATATGCATTCAATAATAATACTTTTCTTCACTTTTCACACTCATGTCTTATTAACGAGAAAATGGGCATGATATGGAAACAAAACAAAGAATTAAACTAACAACTACGAAAAAAAAAACTTTGAAATAAAGAACAAAGATCTGTGACAGAAGCGAGTGACTGTACTCCACGGCTTTTCATGAACTGATGGATACTGTACAATGCTACCTACATACAGCACAATATTTTTCAGATTGCACAATATATTTTAAAATACATTCTATAATATTGTATAATTTTTCATTTAACTTACACATGCATAGTATTATTGGGCAACCTTGAATACTGTGCAAGAATATTGATCCTCTATAGGCTGTTTTAATCATTATTATGCTAAAGAATAACGTGAAAGATAAATTATACAAATGTATAATGACACATTAATGTATGAATGCAAATATATACACACACATGTACACCTGCGTACATGCATACACACTGTTAATAATATAAAATACCGGTATTTAAAGTTTTTGCTCAGGGCATACATGGTCGTACGCATGTATAGTTAGACACAGGAAAGAGTAGTAAGGTTATCCATAATTGAGGACCGTTTTTGCAAAACTTGCTAACTGAAAAACTAAATTTTACAGGAAAGACAAAACACTATAGTAAGCAAGTTTTGCTGTATGTCTCACTTATAGCAGAAAGCAAGTTTTGAAAAAACGATCACACTTTGACACACTACAATGAAGAGAAATAACCCAATTTTACTAAGACGCTTTGAACATCATGTAGAGGCCTGCCTTATGTTAACAAATCCATCAAAATCTCAATTTTGCAAATTTTGCAATTAGCAATTTTGCAAAAACGGTCCTCAATTCTAACATTGCCCTCCAGCAATACCGTATTTGTTATCTCTCATTTTGTATTGAGCAAGTGAGTTGATCGTAATCAACACTGTAATATAATCAGTCAAGTGTGCTTCTAGATAGGCCTATACAGTACGTAAATAAATTCTCCTCCGACTCCGAATGTGATGGCAAAATAATGAATCTCGTTAGCAATTACAGTACATTCATGAATGTTGGAATGGGTGATTTTGGATTGCGTAATATATAGTAGGCACTTTGTTTTTCATTAAAGTTTATCATATGCTTCAGCTTCATTTTAACAATTTACACATCCCTTATGCGGCAATATTTTCTGTGCTCATGCATACATACACACATTATACATAACATACTGTCTTCCTCCGACGAGTTTAGTGCTGGGACCTGAGGTATTCTTGCCATCGGTGCGGGGGGTTGCAGGTAGATTCTTTGTTGCTATAGACAAGCAGAGCCGAGTGGAGTGGGAAGTATTAATCGTCCAAAAATATGCAGTCTTCAGTTTGTAGTAGTGTGTGAATATTTCATATACATATTGTTTACCTAGGCCTATATGGTTTTGTTATTAATGTATTAAATAGGCTATATTGTTGAAATTTTTGCTCAAACGTCTCCCTGATGTTAGCTATGTTAATATTATATGAATTACTCATATTAAATATTTCACCGTTACAAGTCATTTTTAAGGAAACATGCTATGGAAAAGTTTTTGGTTTTATTCTATTGGAATTTTAGAATATGTGTGATTGGTATCGTGAAAAACAGATTCCTATAATGTCATGCGAAAATCATTTGTTGGTGATATCTTAAAATACAAATCAAGTAGTTTTACTTCTCAAGTGAGTTCAGCAGTAGAGAATATTTAAATTGATTACCGGTACTTTACAAATTTAATTCAATTCTACTAATCACTAAATTTTATAGTATGATTCTTCTTTTCATTTATATTATTGTAGTTTTATTATGATTTTTCTTTTTGTTTATTTTATTGTATTTGTATTTCTGGTGGTGTACTTTCCTTCTCTGAACACGTAAGTACGAATGATTGTATCTCTATCTCGCCAAAAATACTTTAGAAAACTAATAGGCATACTGCTCTCGTAAATTGGGCGAATGTTTTCAGTATGATTGTACTTCCTTCCAGACTGCCGCTGTCACTGTTCCCTCCCACTCCAGTAGCGTGCTAAACTAGTCGGAACCGCATTCCTCTCAGCACTAAACTCCTCAGAGGATGACAGTACATATATATGAGGGTCATTTCATAAGTCATGCCAACTATGTTATATCAGCCAATAAAGCTGCAGGAATAGAAATTCACAATATGCGATTGAAGGTCACTGGAATGTGCTTCGCAATGCTAGTATCAAATTGGATCCGGGTACAGGAGGCAATGGGTAAGGGAAATTGAAAAATGCGTAAATAGAAATCACTGTTTTATTATGCACAAAAGGAAACAAAGTACTTACAGCTACCACCGTTCAAAATAATCCTTCAAGGCTTCCACACTCTTTGCCAATAACGATGTAGGTGTTGAATACCATCGGCTGTGTGTGATTCGTCTATGTCACAGATAGGCATCGTGCCTCACTTGAGAATTTGTGCCTCACTGACCTTCACAGAGCTTATCGCTCTGAGTGACATCATCTTCACACTCCCCGTACCCCCCTCACATAGCTCCTAGACGTGGGCAGGTTCTTTATCAGTTTTATAAGTAATATCAGTGGTGACATAATGGCATTATCATAGCAGTGTGTACGCGTTAGAAAACGATTATTTCATGAGGAATGGGAGGAAGAGTTTTTTTGCTGTTTAGAAGGGGAGAAAATTTATGGTCTTAACATTTGCATAGTATACTAAATACGACATTATACCTTAAACACGCTGCATTAAAAGGTACGAGGAATTAAATGTTGTTTGTACGTATTATTTCCAAAAGAAATTTATAAAAATATATCAAATGTGCGTAGAAAACGAAATATGATTTTCTGAAATTATTTTAGGTCGAGAACGTGTAAATCTATTAAGTAATCTTGAGAAACTCCAGAATATTCAAGAAAATAAACGTAGACAACGTGATGGAATATTATTGGCTAGTTACGCAATTTCTCGCCTGTGATTTAAATCAATTCAATGATGGAGAAACAGTAAAGAGGTTTATGATTAAAGCTGCCGAATTAATTTGCCAAATTGAATGAAAGTTTTCGAGTCTCTCACGTTAACCAAGCGCTTTCCTAATAATTCGCTACTGACCACCTTAGCGATTACGATAAGTTGACGCAGGTCACAGCAGTTTATATTTCCCATCCTACTCTGCAGTCTCCTCTCCTAGTAAACAAACTATTTCAAATCGAGTGCCTCACGTAACCGAAAATTGTGTCCATGTATGGTCTATGTGTACCACATCTCGTCAAAACGCTGTTGTGCTGTCCTCCCTGTTTGCAAACTGCTTCCTACACAGCGGCTTCTTCAATTGTGAAATGAGATCAAAGTTGCATGAACTGAGATCAGGCGAGTAGGGAGAGTGTTCCAAGATCTCCCACCCCCACTGCTGCAATGCTTCTCATAGCTCAAAATGACACTGACGAGCATTTCTGCCACGAAGATCTACAGTTTTCACCTATGACCGCTGTTCAACTTTACTTACATCCATCTTGGAGCACAGCCTCTAGCATATTAACTTTTGCGTGTGCTGTCAACTAGCCACCAATGCACACAAACCCAATCTGTTGGTGGCATCCTGTATATACTGAACTAACTACATTTTCGGTTATTCTGAACATATAACATAGTTGCCATGAATTAAGAAATGATCCCCGTACATACATACACACACATACAGAGGATCTTTCATATAATATGATGCTTCCCTTACACAGAAAGCTCAGCAGCATTTTTTATACCTTGTATAGTTATTGCAAAATCAGCCACCATTTCTATAGCAGCAACTTTAGTTTCTGAAACCTGTTTAGCAGAGAAATTATAAACAACAAACACACCTTCAAAATATACAGAAAACCCACCACCACCACACACATACACAACACATCTAACCACCCCATACAACACAAACATGCTGCATTCAGGACAATGGTACACAAATTACTCGACATACCCATGAACCAACAACACTACAATGAAGAAGTGAACACAATCAAATTCATAGCACAAGAAAACGGATACAATCCAAACATAATAGACAACATCATAAGGAAGACAAAACAAAAACTTAACAAACACATAAATACACAAAGACAACACAAACACAAGAACGCAAGAAATACATCACACTAACATATGAAAACAAAAGCACACATAAGATCGCATCTTCATTCAGAAAACAGAAATACAACATAACATACAGAACAGAAAACACACTACAAAGACATCTCAACACACAAAAAACACAAACAAATAAATACGACCACACAGGTGTATACAAACTCACATGTAATAGTTGCGACAAGTTCTACATAGGACAGACAGGCAGATCATTCCACACTCGCTACAAAGGACACATTAAAGCTATAACCAGAGGACACAACACATCTACATACGCCGATCACATAACCAATACTAACCATACATACAATAACATAAATACGGACATGGAAATCCTACAAACACAACCCAAGAACCAAAAACTCAACACACTAGAACAATACGAAATATACAAACACACTAAAACACACCCTGATCAAATCCTCAACACACAGATCAATTTCAGTACACACACACTATTCGACTCCACAATCCAACACATTCCAACAATAAAACACACCCTCCTAACAGGCAGAGAAGTTCGAGATGACGCCGCGATCTAGTAGGCTCTGATGATGGTGCGTGATGCACTGAAACAGCTGTAAGCCGGACGAATATTACATATTTAACACGAGTATGTCCACTAGTTCATCAATTAATTATAAACAACTTAAAAATTAATACAAGTGTATCTTACCTGTGTCACAATTAATCGTAACAGGTCGCAGTGCTGGGCCATAGTTCCCCCTTCCGTAAATTCCATTCCAGTTCCATACCTTTGTCACAAGGAATGTTCAAAGTGTTCTCTTCCTGCTTCAATACATTTTTTTGACATCTCCGAAGATTATATGTATGTATTTATTCACACTGCAATGGGTATATACCTGGTGGCAGTGGTAACTAATTACACTCAATAATGACAATAATACACTTATTAATAAAAAATACCATTAATAATAATACTCGTACTAATAATTAATACTAACAATAATAATAATAATAATAATAATAATAATAATAATAATAATAATAATAATAATAATAATAGGGAATATCCTAAATTAAATGAAGCACGATCACTTAAAATAACATTTAAAATAAATCTAATTTGTATCTTAAACCTAAATTCGAACTAAAACCCACGAGTATGATATGTTCATATCTGCACAAGTACCTTTCAACATTACACTCATTTCGCTGTCAACTCACTCACTGCACTGGAACTACAACACATTTCACTGATTCTATCCTGATTTCACTAACACTTCAAAAACATTTCACTGTTCAAATACTTTGCACTGCCACTATAAACTATAAAGCTTCACTGACAGGAACACGTTTCACTTACACAACACACTTCACTGACACAACATAATTCTTCATTGATACAACACTTCAAAAGCAAAATATCATTTACACCCTTTAAATACTATGTATAATTACCATCTATTAGTAAAGTCCTTAAGCCTATTTTTAAATACATTTTTGGTTGTTGGTAAAGCCTTTAGTATGTCTGCAGGTGAAGCATTCCAGTCCCTGATAGTACGATTGAGAAAAGAAAACTTTGTTCTGATATACTCGGCTGATCTCTTCTCATAAAATGTTCGAAATGACTTGTCGGATATTTTCTTCCACTTTTTTAATAACTTAAAACTACAAAAACTCGCTGCAGTATGTCTTACATCATCTTAAAAACAATTACAAAAATCATCATAACTTGCACTACACTACATACGAATGAATAAACCCTTCATTGCTCTCAAACTATTAGAAAAAACACATCAGCTTGCACTACATTACGTATGAAAGAATAGTAATCTTTTTGTAGCTCACAACAGACTGAGGTGAACTGTATGCATGTAACATCTGACAAACGCCGTTTTACTTTGGCGTGTATGAAAGGCAGCGTTCATGTATATCCCAAGGCATTGTATACAGAGGACTCTGTACATGTACATATATATAATTTTATACATACAGGTGCAATTGTTACAGTCATCAGAACTTCAAATATGTTTTTCTTCCAAATAACAACCAATAAATCTGTATAGAATTTTGATGTTAGTGACAAATCTCAGCAACTGTTCTGGTACTTACAATAATAATTATTAACAATTGAGTTATTAAACCGCAGTCCAGTTTATATGAATGAGCTTAATGTATTAAAATGGTACTTGAAGTAATTGGGAAGATTGATATGGTCACTGATATTATATTATTTTCATTTATAACGTCAATATTTCAAGGCAAACATGGAGTGTGAAATACGTTTTTTTTTTTTTTTTTTTTTTTTTAATATTTGTTGTTTTCTCATCAAGAATGTATGTGTCACATTTGTAGCATCTAAATGACAGTGTATTTGCTACTTTCATTAGACTTGTAGAAGAAATGCCTACCGGTATATAGAACTACGGGATTGTTCATAATTTTCTAAAAAAAAAAAAATATATCTGTGTGACTTCTCTTGTGTATGTAAGTTATTTGAATGTCTGAACAGTTCATATGGTAGGTTACTTCTTTTAGTAATGCTGTACCGGTATGTGTATAACTTGAAATGTTCATTATGTGGATAGATGCAATTACTGTTCTAATTTTTCTTCTTTTAGAAAATATTAATGAGATGAAATTTCAAGAGATTGACTTCATGTACACAATACCAGCACAGAATGCAGATGTGTTTTTACTTACTGTGTTATCATTCGAAACATGATGGAACGATAGTGTTTTAATATGTAATCTAAAAATATCGTGATATTAAAATATCGTATATTAAGACAATTTAATTTAGTTATGTACATACAAACGATTACTGTAAATTTATGAATGTAGAATATGCATTTTGAAAAAGATAGCTATTTCAGGTGACATCAGACTGTTCTTAATCATGTAGTAGTTAAAGTTATCCTATACAGATCATAAAGAACAACCCAATAAGGGAGTCTGAAATATTGTACAGGGACATCATTTTATTTTTACTAACATTTTTAATATTAACCTGTCTATACCTTTAGAGAACCGGAAACACCCTTGCTCCCCCCTCCACGACTGGAGTTCGATGATACTGGCGTAAAACACAAATCACTCTACTAGGTATAGGAAGGAAGAAAAGTAGTTCATCCATTTACGTAAACTAGGAAATATCGCGATTTTGAGTTTGATAATTTTCATTAGGTTTTTCTTTAATCAAAGTACAGTACTGCATTAAGAATAAGTGTTTTTACTCACGAAGTGAGTTATCCATGCGAACGTATTCATTATGCAATGTATATTATACTGTCTACAGCACATTAGCGTACAATATAGAGAAAGAAGTTAAATTGAAAAATAATCATAATATGAATATTTAAACACAATTTTGAAAATGGTGGCCTTTCATTTCGATACAGGCTTCAGTTCTTTTGTGCATATTATCGCACTATAGACTATTGCATCTAATTCCAATTGCCAGTTTCGTCCTTCGTACTAGTAACTCATGTTGAAATAATTCTGTACCTACTCTACGTACTGTAAATTTAATCTTCACTTCTGCCCGACCCGAAAATATAAAATTACTCAGACATGCTATCTACTGTCCGTCCAAGTGGTTATGCCGCAGGATTGTAGAAAGGGAGGAAATCACGTGACAGTTAATTACGTAACGAGGCCCTTTTATTTAAGTTAAATTAAACAGCTGTATAATATTACGTAAATGTCCAATTCCTAACAGAAATTAATGTTTTCAGAAAAGAGCTAAAACAGCCCAGCTTTTACAGAGGGGCGAGCAGAAGCAGGTGGGGGAAACCGGGATGTGACGTAGGCAAACGGACAGTACCTGTGTGAAAATATGATTCAATATTGAAAGCTCTTTCGTCACTGGAAAACTATACTCAGTAACTCAGTACTGCTTACTATCTGCGGTCTTGGTTCTGTGTGGAGTTGGAACTTCATTAGTAGAAGGGGTGGGAGTGAAGTACATTCAAAAACTCAGGTACAATAAAAATTGAAGTAAAAATAAAATGATGTCCCTGTATATGACCAGACTTCTAAGTGCAGAGGAAAGGAAAAATTATTCTAGAGACCGTGTTCCATATTCTTCCTTCACTTCATATTATTAACAAAGGCAGGAATGTTATTCTTAAAACAAGGAATATATTAATAACACAGAAAACGAGACTGGTAAACATGCATAATTTTGCATATTCTAATAAAAAGTGTTCTTTCCATTTTTATGCAAGTTCGTGACCTTGTTGATAATTGCGGTAGAGTAGTAATGCTTGTAATACGTAATATCACATAACATGCAAATTAGTTGGAATAATTGAATGATCTACTATACTTGACAATGAGATGATACAATAGGGAAATGAGATTTTTTACAGAATATACATACATCATGAGGCATTAGTATACATAAGTAAAAGCCTCATCATTATGCTCCAATTCATGTATGATTGTATATCATTTATATTCCAGTTTTCCTATTAGAATTAACTTTTGAAACGGGAAATCGACCAGGACTTTAAGAATTTGAATGTATTATAAATGGAATTTCAGGTATATGTGTTGAATATTGCAGAAAATATGTAACAAATAGTAGTAGCTATCAAATGTTAATCAAAATATGAAATCCTATTTTTATCAATACTATGTTTTTAAAGTTGTGATAAGTTGTGTTAGGATGTGATAATGAAATTGCATTTTCATTGCTTTCCCAGTAATAAAGTTGTCCCATACAGTCGCAATGGAATAGTTTTGTGTGAAATACGGAAATTGGATAGTTGAATAACGGTTGTTAAAAGGTTAAAAGTTTAGTAGCCGTTGTACAATTACTCGAGACTTGTAATGTAAGTTCAATAGAGAGGTACACAGAGTACATACAGTGGATACTAACACTTCTTGTTGGTACGGAAAATTCATTCTATATTAATTTTCAGTTATCCAATTTCATGATTTACCTCATTCCAGCTCAACCTTGTACAGTGAAATATTGAATGTTTTACGCATCATAAAATATACTTAGGTTTGAAGTAAGACTCACATTTTTTTAAGGAGTTACAACCTACCTTCGAAGGTGAAAAAAAATTGATTTTTCATATATTAATTTATGTGAAATCAAAGCTTTATATCTGTGAAAGAAATTTTAAGACTTCTATAAAATTGATGAAGTTTTGCATTAAGATGTCCTCTCATGCAAACACAATACCAGCCAGCAGTGACATACTCAAGGGGGGTAACCGTGTTTGAACCCTCCCTTGAACTTTATTCTAGTCTATCTTCATAGTGTATCCAGCTATTTGCTGACAACACGTGTTCCACTATGTTTCACTATGAATTTCCTCTTCTTACAAATGATGGGTAAAAAGCACGATGCTGGTTGTATATTTCAGCAGCCACATTCCATTGCAAAAGGGTTATTATGAAAAAGTGATAGAACAGAGAAAAATTCTCTCCGGCGCCGGGATTTGAACCCGGGTTTTCAGCTCTACGTGCTGATGCTTTATCCACTAAGCCACGCCGGATACAACCCCGACGCCGGTCAGAATCGTCTCAGATTAAGCTCCATCTCTTGGGTTCCCTCTAGTGGCCGCCCTCTCCACTACGTCATAGATGTCTATGAACGCAGGACCGAAGTCCATACATGTGTTGAGGTGCACTCGAATGAGTGACTGGTTGGCCGGGATCCGACGGTATGGGCGCTGTCTTAAATCACAAAGTGATTTATTACGCATATCATATATATTTTGATGTACCGAAGTACATATGATATTTCCTTGCAGATATTCTGCGTCATCATATGATGAAAGAGTGATGGAACGGAGACGATTCTGACCGGCGTCGGGATTGTATCCGGCGTGGCTTAGTGGATAAAGCATCAGCACGTAGAGCTGAAAACCCGGGTTCAAATCCTGGCGCCGGAGAGAATTTTTCTCCGTTCCATCACTCTTTCATCATATGATGACGCAGAATATCTACATGGAAATATCATATGTACTTTGGTACATCAAAATATATAAAATATATAAAAGGGTTATTGTTAAACACAGGAAGGAGACCCATTAATTGCCCATATTGAGGATTTAATGGAACTGGCCTGAACAATAACCTAGTGTCCAATCCCTATCTTCTCGTGGTGCAGCTGTTACCATTTTGCTAATGCAAAATGACCTAATGGGATAGGCTACCCACCAAACAGCACTGTCAGCTTGGTGGGCTTATGACCGAGACTGATCCTTTCCCTTTTCTAGTATCAGACTCCCTTTTCTTTCCTTTTGCTCTTTCCTATCCAGCCTCTCTTGGCTAACTCTTGTTCTTTTCGACTCTGAAGGTATTAGAGCATTCGAGGCCTAGGAGATCATTTCCTCTATATCTATCAATACTTAATAAACCCTCCTAGGTATTCACCTAGTGATGGTGAGGTAGCTTCAATCCTTTAGATTGAGTTAATAAATAATCAAGAGATACCTACATTAAGTTGTAAAAACATCTACTACAGCCCCACTCTTTTTTACTAACAATGATGGCTGATCTCAATGTAAATGTTCCGAAGATAAAATAGTCCCTCAATCGGATATCCGGGTAGGGACTACACTGAGAGAAACTAAAAACTATAACAAAGTACTGATTTGGAATCCAAATACCATAGTGTTCAATCAGTTAGAAATAAACTTAAAGTAGCAAAAAATATCATAATGAGACTAAGAGGTAGATATAAACTCAAATGTATTGAAATATGTTGTAAAGACAGAGAAGAAGCAACCTCCTGCCTTGAACTTTAAAAACATTCTTTATTATTCAAAATTAAACACAAGTTAAAATTTGTTAAAAATTGGGTGGCTGTGAAAAAATTATGTTTCAAAGATTTTATAAGAATATTCATGAATATGTTGCATTAGAACATAGTATAATATTAATAAATATACTATAACATAATAATAATAATACACAAAATCTAAAATACCGACAATGTAAATTGTAAACAATTTTAATAATGACCCCCTTGACAAAATTCTGCGTATACCACTGCCAGCAGCAATCATTATCACTCATTTGCTCAAACATACACCTTCAGGAGTAAAAAAATACTTTTCATTTTTATTGTACTAATAATTAATATGAACTTCTAACTTTATATCTGTGAAAGACATTTTTAAAATATCTATAAAATTGATCAAGTCATGCATTAAAAGTTGTGCCATGCGAACACAATACCAGCCAGCAGTGTGTAATTTTATCGCTCATTTTCTCAAAACTGTTTAAATCGTATTTTTTATAATTTTTTTAGTAAGGTCAAAAGAATGTTATTCAAACTTTAAGCTTTCTTTAACAGAAAAAAGAAAACATTAACGAAAAATTTCTTAAAAATTGAAATGTATGAAGAAAAATGTGTCCTTCCTCTTGCATTGCAGATATTCTGACTATTGATCTAGGACTTGTTAATATGAATGTTTTCTACTGTATAAGGCAAAAAAAAAAAAAAAAAGGATTAGGTACTAAAAGATGTTAAAAATCTTTGTTCTTTTCGGTCAAAGAGCAATTTTCGGACATTAAAATATATAAAATATATTGAATTTTCACATTCGTTTATAATACAAGGAGTCCAGATGATGAATAACCTTTCTATTTTTAGAACATAGCATGGAAACATTATTGTTAAAATAGGTCACCTAATTACAGGTTTTTGTTATTTCGTGATATTAATAAATTTAATCCCAGTTTACTTTAACATTGCTTTATTTTAAATATGATAAACTAGGTGCATCAGGTACAAAATGTAACTTAATACAATTGTGCAAAAAGTGTTAACAGTGATTTCCTCGTTCTTGAGACATAATATAAAATTGCTTGTAATATGTTATAAAATTGATGAAATGATACATAGGTCATACTTTTTAAAGTTCATGTACAAATAACTTGCTAAAAAGCCCTGAGAATATTAAATAAATAGGAACTAATTACGCAACAATATTATGCAGGACACATTTTATAAAGATTCTTAAAATGCTTAAAAATATAATATTAACTAGGCCTACACTGAAACAGCATTAAAAATAGTTGTAATAATTTTAATTGAGATTAAGAAATTACTAAGTTACTGCAATCATTCAACAAACTAAAACATACGCTTCACATTTTAAGTGATTCAGTTATAAATTAAGTGATTTGCGTTCCTTCATCACTTCTCTGCCATATCAACTGGCTATAATTTTGAGTAAGATAAATACATTCTGCCATAGACGCCGACTTTTTTAAAATATTTTGGGAGAGGGGGGCAGGACTCTGTACAGAAGACAGAGAAAACTTTAATTGCTCTTTCTAAAAAATTTCCCTACATATTTTACAGACAATAACATTGTTTGATTTTTCATATAATATCCATAGAAATTGCTTAACCCCAAAAGCTTAAAACTCCGGTCCTTATGTACTATATTTTACCTTTCATTGCTTTGTTCGCTCTTCATTGATCTGTACAGCAATGATGAACATGAGCTATTAGTCTCACTGCCACTATTGTTACTGTTCATTGCAGTTTTATTTTGGAATGTTTTCTTTATTAAGAATGTATCCATTATAATTATAATTATTAATAGTTACATCGTAATCACAGATCTCTTAAGGGAACGCACAGGTGAAATTACTAAATCTTACAGTTTTCATTTTTTTTCTCAAAGACCAAGGACACTAGAATAAAATTATGTGACACGTTTCCTTATTAAGATGAAATAAGTGGTAGGAATTTTTTTCAAAGTGATTTTCTTTAATTTTCGACGTGTGGAACCATTTATATATTAATTTATATATAAATGGTTCCACACGTCGAAAATTAAAGAAAATCACGTTGAAAAAAATTCCTGCCCTTTATTGCATCTTAATAAGGAAACGTGTCACATAATTTTATTCTGGTGTCCTTGGTCTTTGAGAAAAAAAATGAAAACTGTAAGATTTAGTAATTTCACCTGTGCGTTCCCTTAACAAGCACATACCCACAACGACGATCATCACAAGAAATTATCACCAGTTACTTTTAAATTTTGGAACAAATTTAATTGTTTATGAAAAATTAACATTCGATTTTTAACATGAGCAATCTCTCTTATGTTTGGAGGGGGACCTCCCCTCTATTAATTTTATTGGAGGGGCTGTATAAGTTGAGGGGGTAGAAAGTGCCTCGCCCTCCAAAGTCAGCGCCTATGCATTCTGCATTAATCAGCAGTAGGTCTGTTATATAGTTGTACTGTAATTATCAATACATTTCAAACCAATAAATTTAACAGATGAAAAATCTGAAGAAAATATATCTAACAGTTGGAAAGTTGTACGTTTTCAAGAAAAAACATTGAAAGATCTCGATTTCTGTAATATATATATGCAGTGAAAATAGTAAAATCTTACACACTTATTTGGGAAGATCATTAAATACCGGTACCTAATTGGTAAAGTAAATCATAAGTGTAATTAATTTTAAATGTAATATAACATTCAGAAAAAGGCATTATAAATACAATTACAGTTTTATCACAGTCTAGTATATACAGTCACGAAGCTTGGGGTGATATTTTGCCAACGAGTTGCATTTCTCGTGATAGTTGCTAGCCGCTTGGAGCGCTGTGAGTACTAGGAACAATAGACTGTGTCACTGCCATCGTGATCTAATACAGGCCGTAAGGCAGGCCATGTGACCACAGTCTTATCTATTAGACTGTGATGTGACTAGCTTAACCCGATCACGAAGGGCGGTGTTTCAACCATATAAATTAATTGGAATGCATAAAGAGTAACATATATTTCTCTAAAATGTAGTGTAATTGCATTAATAAAATTTAAAACAATGATTAGGGGACACTTCAGACATAATTCCTTGCGAGTTACAGTGTAATATTATTTTTGGTGTGAAAATTACGTTGTTCGTGTGTGTGATACCTGCCTTTATTTCGATTAAATATTGCGAAATTCTTGTACATTCATTTATGCACGATTCAATAATTTTCAGTTGCACCGCACGGATATTTAGATATGTTGAAATTATAGGTTATGTTTACTGTACCAGTTGCCCCCTTCTGTCTAATTTTAGTGGTCTCCAATGCCCTGCCACTACATATGTATGTTATAGGTTATGTTTACTAATTTAACTTATATTCCTATATTCGCAATTATACATTATAATTAAACATAATATCATGTATGACACCCGTCACATTCTATTTGTCTGTATTTTAATACTACAACTGAGTACTCTATTTATCTACTACCTAAGAGACGAAGTAACACAATCGTACGTACACTAATTTCACAGGAGTGGTATAATACAATAATTTGAATAATAATATGGGACAAGGAGACGTTTGTAAGAAAAATAGGTTAGAGCTATCCTTCTTCTGAAAGATCCAGGAAGTTGAGGTCATAGAATATTATATATATTATGAAAATAATCTATCAACCGTATGTATTTCATATTTCAATAGTGGAAGGAAGGTGCTAACTTTTTCAAAAGAACACGATATCGAAAGTACAATACATTTTATCGTCTGCTAGGGAAAGAGTTTGTGATGAGACGATAGTAGCGATCCTGGTGGTGAGCAACTATCTACGGATGCATATTTCAACTGTCTACGTTTGCATATTTAGTAAGTATTAAGCTTCGTGACTGTATATAGTACACTGTGGTTTTATCTAACGTAATACAATTTAATTTCACTAGTTATAGCCTCATTCTATAATATTTAGGTAACAATTGAATCGTCCACTTCAACAACATTGTAAAGAATTTTACCGAATGTGAGTAAACAATGGAATAAAGTTATGATCAGCATACACCATATTTTCTCGAATACCCTGCGCACTTTTTTTCCGAAAAAATGCGCGGCTTATTCAAAATGAAGTTGACAACATTGTCCAATTTTCTTCTTTCACAACTCCTAAGGTGGTAGTGTATGCCATTGACTTCTAACGTGGGTATTTCAATTGTTAACACTGTTAAATGGTGTTTGGATTAGCAGTACATGTGTCAGAATGAAGTTCAAGTGTGATAAGTGTAGTATAGTTTGTGCGTTTTATATTTTCAATTCTGAAAATTTGTACCGGTACCACCAAAGGTATGAGATTGAGATTCTTTAATAAATAATAATAAATACATTTATTTATTCTGATTGTGTTAAGGCCATCAGGCCTTCTCTTCCACGCCATCAGATATTATGTATACATAGAGCATAAAAACAAATTAATAACATTAATTCAAACTATTTTACTTACAACGAAAAAAAACTATTGTGAAAGATGCCGAGCAACATGGAAAATGTAAATCATGACACGTGCTGTTAATGTTGTAATGTAGAATATCGTGTAAACGGCCGATTAAGCAAGACAACTGACATTCATGCAGTGCATGCGCTTAAGATGGGTTTGAAATTTACAAATATCACATTTTTCGCCACTGTACGGCAGATATTTTGGTCTGCTGTAAAATAGTGTTTGTCAGATACAGTCTTGTTCAGATGAACGATTCAATTGTTATTGGTTTGCATGTTAAATACAATATGGATTATAAATTGTGAAGTATATTAAAATGGATGGCTATGTACTGTAATCACTATCACTAGCAAAGAAATGCATTTACGTAGGCCTCCTCAATACAAATTAATACTGACTTTGAATTCTAAATACTATACTGCTATTAAAACTATACCGTACGCAATTTGTCGCTATAAGAAAAATCCTAATATAAACAATAGCATGTGACTGAAGTGAGGCTTCATTGGCCTCTGTTTGGCGCCATAGATTCTCAGTACGTGTTCCCGCCTACTGTTGTACATTCTGTTTCATGTTAAACATTTCCCATTACTCGTCAAGTAGGCCTAACCTCACTACTATGCATTCATTTGTTTAGGAAACATTTACTTTATAATTACTGTAAGTAAAACTCACATAACTTATTATATACATTTAAGACTATTTGTTTTTCTTCGCTTTTGAGAGGGTTTCTACTCATGATTAATAACCAAACCCATCGAGGATGCACAAGCTATACTTTAGTACCACGTGCTTACGTGAACAACTACGAGCTCAAGTGACGCCACCTTGTTACAAGAACAGACTACCTCGGTGTTACTGTTTGTATTCATCCGCGTTCATAGTACATAACAAAATATAAAAGTACCTTTCCTTTTACATATCGTTTTACATATGAGTGAAGTTATATGTTTCATTGTATTTAACAACTAGAATTCAATTTTTTATTTTCAAATAATACAAGATGATAGTTTCCAAATACGGACTATATTTTCCTGCGTCGTGTGAGTGTTTCGACTGTGAGCCAATCACGGGTATGACAGCCACGTGCTTGTGTTTACATTAGGATCTTTCTTACAGCGAAAACAGTATAGAATACTGCTGTATCTATATCTTATCTTCTTTACATAAATATTTAATAAGAGTGCAGTCTTCATGAATATAAAATGATGAACAATCGATTAGTTCATCTTTAAGAAAAGACATGGTTAACAAGATATTCCTGCAGTCTACAAGTCTGGCAGTGTAAACAATTCCATATCTGAGGTGAAGCCATATGTTAGTCGAAATTCATAGCCCCCTAAGATAGGGCGTTAGGCGAAAATGATGATGACTTAGCAGCTTTAACTTTTGACATATGCGCGAAAAATAATTGCTAAATTTTGCCTGTAATTCTCTTCTTGGCGGACATTTTTCTTTCACGAGCCATAAATCTATCAGTAATATAAAACTTCTAGTTTACTTTTCTTCCGAACAAAGCCAGACTAAGGACTTCTGTGATCGCCTTTAAAACTCAAATCGACTTTGAATTCGCTCAATTCTGGATTTAAATGACTAGGGAGCGGATTTTTATGTACTAAAAAATTTAAGTATATTTATTTTTTATGTGCTAAAAAGTACGAAAATATTTCCTAAAAATAAAAATATATTTTTTTTAATATGACAAAAAGACCTAACTTAGCTTGAAAAAAAATGTTACTAGGTACTCACCAATCACACTTGAGTGCTAGTAGTTGGCCGAGAATTGCAGTGAACAACAAAGGTCATCTCCAAATTCTCCATCACAAATGCATGCCGATTATCTCTGAACAACGACTTATACTGTGAAAACGATCTTTCCACATCACAGGACGTCAGACGTGCACATTTAAAGAGAGGAATGTCACAAACACATACACCGTCAATTTCACCTACAGGCACATCCTCCAATACTTGAGCAACTTTACACATTTTTTTTAAATCCACTGTTTTTCCCAAACACATCCTGGAATTTGTCCGTTAGTAATTGTGCTTCTGAACCTGGTAGCGAGTCTAGTTTAATTTCCACGGCACGCACCTCCCTGTTTCAGACAACAGATTTTTGGATGTTTCGAGTTTTTTATGGTGTCACACAAAAATCTTAAATTTGCTAATAGGAAAGCCAAATCGTTTTTTAAATAACCATCTTTCAGTATATCGATTGACGAAGCCCGATAACAGGGAATCACAAGAAGATATATTGCCTTACTTGATAGACATGAGCGAGAGGCGAGAGATTTGTTTAAATTAAATAATGTTCATACCCGAGCTCTTATCTGTTGTTTCACAAACAAAGCGTGGAATGAAATCAACTTCAGCAACAATAAACATTTCTAATTATGTGTTGCAAGATCTCTCCTCCTTGTCCATGTTAATTTATTCTCTAATAATATTTAACACTGATATGCTGCCTAGCAGTTCTCAGAACTTGAGGCGATACTATTACGAAAATGGATCACGGATACACCACACAGAGCTTAGAAACACGAAGAAACCAAGAATTCTTAAAAAGATAACGTACTTCTGAGTGATATAATTGATTTAGTTTTAAAATATTTAAAAGTTCTTGTAAAAAAAATATTTAAGTAAAAAAACTCCAAGATTTATGTGTTTATAATAGAGTTTCTGAAAATATGTATTTACATAATTTTTTTGTGAAAATATGTGCTTTTATGTAAAATAAAATTCGGGTTTTAAACTTGAAACTTCATGTTCGGAATTTTTAACTTTGTTAATTGTGTTTTATCACACGCAAAAATAATATTTAATTACATAGGAATCCGCTCCTTATAAATGACAAACACAATAAACACTTAACCACTGAATATGACATAAAAAATAAAAGAAAGTCTGTATCTGCTGATACACTTCCCTTCTTAACTGTCAGATGCAGTCTGAACTTATTGTTTAGAGAACTTTTTTTCTCTTCTTCCTTGATAATATGCTATGATATACGTAATTTTGTATTGTCTTAGCAACTATGAAAAATTTTAATTTCAGAGATAAAAAGTCATATTAGCCTAATACTAACACACAGCAATATTAAACATTTAAATGCACTATTAATACAGTAATATAATGACCTATTTCTACCGCATATTTCGGTACTTCCTCCAAACAGGAAAAATAAATTACAAATAGAAATTTTGGCCAGTCTGCTTGTGAACCTAATATTTAACGGAAGTAAATAAAAATAGGAAAGTGATAATATTAACATGGATTTCGAGATTATTTTTTTTTACATACGAGGGCTATTCATAAAGTAACTTCCGTTTATTTTTTACAAACTTGTGAATGACGTTACAGAATTGGGTTACAATACGTTTGAAAGTATAACACTCTAATTTATTTTTCCACATAGTTTCCAGTCACATTGGGACACTTGTCGTAGCGCTTGACGAGCTTTGAAATTCCGCAATCGTAGAATTCGACCGCCTACGACTGAAGCCAACCTACGAAGCTGGTTTTCAACTCTTCGTCATCGTCAAAGCGCTTCGAGCCAAGCCACGTCTTCATATGCATGAAGAGATGGTAATCGCTAGGCGCAAAATGTGGTGCTTTTCTCGATCAGATTGTGACAGGAGATGAGACTTGGGTGCGGTATGTGAATGCAGAAACAAAGCTTCAATCAATGCAGTGGGGCCATACTCACTCGCCGAAAAAAACCCACAAGTGTCGCCAAACACTTTCCACGACGAAACTCATGGCAACTGTCTTCTGGGACACAAAAGGAATTTTGCTAGTGGAGTTCTTGGAGAGGAATGCCACCATTAACGCCGAGCGTTACTGTAACACATTAACAAACTTGAAAAGGGCCATTCAAAACAAACGTCGTGACATGTTGAACCCTGGGGTGATTTTCCTGCATGACAACGCCCGGCCGCATACAGCGCGTCGTACTGCGACCAAATTCAAGAGTTCAACTGGAAAGTATTGGATCATCCTCCCTGTAGCCCAGATTTGGCGCCTAGCGATTACCATCTCTTCATGCACATGAAGACGTGGCTTGGCTCGGAACCCTTTGACGATGACGAAGAGTTGAAAACCAGCGTCGTAGGTTTGCTTCAGTCGCAGGCGGCCGAATTCTACGATTGCGGAATTTCAAAGCTCGTCAAACGCTACGACAAGTGTCTCAATGTGACTGGAAACTATGTGGAAAAATAAATTAGAGTGTATACTTTCAAACGTATTGTAACCCAATCCTGTAACGTCATTCACAGGTTTGTGAAAAATAAACGGAAGTTACTTTATGAATAGCCCTCGTAGATATAACTAAAAAAAATAGCGAATTTTTAGCAGGAACATATCCACTTAAATAATATTGCAGATCTCTACTCTATAAGTTACGTTTATGTTCTTGAAGAAAAAATTAAATGTTTAAACTACTTGGCACAGCTCTTGACATTCAGCTTTATGAGATAGTAATTAAGAATGCTTACTATGCTAGCAGTTAGTGCTCCCTTTCTGGACAGTGCGAAGTAATAAAACTACTACAGTACTGCCAGTGGGTTGCATTCAATGACGTCACAAGTGTCACAACACCAGTGGCGTAGCGTCAATGTAAGCTAAAAAGCTCAGCTTCCCCAGTTAATAACTCCATAATAAACTGCAGTTTATGAACATAATTATTTATTAATTTTAATACAATTTATAAGTACGCCTTAAACGTTGTGATGCGGCAGTTCAGGATGATTTGTGATGCAGCAGTAAACATGAAGTCTGCACACACCAGCTTACAATCCCCTCCACAGACTCGTTTCTTTCACACATTCTTCTATGTAATGCACACCGCAGATTTTCCATCCCTTTCTAACTAAACTACCCTGGTCGCAAGGCTCGCAAGAAGCTAGCTTTAGCATTGGAAAGAATTAGCTTCCAAGTTATCCCTTTCGTGAGTTGTGTTCAGTTGAAGTGTTAGTGTGCACTGTAGCTGATATAATAAATAATGACTGAAATAACAGTTCCTGACACTAATTTATGTAGTCAAAAATAATCTTCTGATAAAGATTTTAACGCTGATTTTTTTTACTTGGTTATTTAACGATGCTGTATCAATTATGAGGTTATTTAGCGTCGATGGGATTGGTGATTGCAAGCTGGTATTTGGCGAGATGAGGCCCGAGGATTCGCCAAAGATTACCTCACATTTGCCTTACGTTTGGGGAAAACCTCGGAAGAAACCCAACCAGGTAATCAGCCCAAGCGGGAATCGAACCCGCGCCCGAACACAACTCCGGATCGGCAGACAAGCGCCTTAGCCGACAGAGCTATGACGGTGGCTTTTAACGTTGATTGATGTAATTTTACTAACACTGTATCTATTGACCGTTAATATTGTGGTTTTTCTAAATATGACAGGGAGTGAGCTAATGTTAAATTATACGTACTGTATGTGTCTACAGAGATATGTGTAAACCATGAAATCATATTTTACTACCATTTGAGGTGATGCCTTATTGGTGTTACTTATGAGGTTCCAACCAATCTTCGGACTGCTGACTTGACATCGACTACTATTTATTTTAAGACGCAATACATTTCCCCATACATGAAAGACAACTTGAGTTAGCTTCCCCTGCTCAAAATTTCATGCTACGCCACTGCACAACACTTGTCGTCATGATAATCATTTTGCCGAGCTTTGCTCTAGTCTAATTGATTAACTTACAGTATAAGCACAGTCTAGTATATAGTCACGAAGCTTGAGTTTTGAGGGTACTAGACTAGACGGCAGTTCGGAAGGCGGTCGGCTGCTATATGCGCCGTAGCATTTCTGGTATGTGACGTCACAAGCTTGTACAGCAGAACCAATCAGAATCAGTCTATAACAAGTACTTCCCGAGTTCGTTTGTTCACGTGTGAGTGTTTCAATACATTGAATAAGTAAAACTAACGTTTACTGTGTGTGTTTAAGATAAGTAAATGGAAGAAGAGACTGTGAAACGACAAGTATTGCACTGGCAGGCGCGGAAAATAGTGTTTAAGGTGTATATTATTTTAAAAACGTCGACGAGCAGAACGCTAACAGCCATCTTGATGCTGGTTGCAACGTTGCCAACGTGCAAGAAGCGTATGGTGTGGGATTGAGAACCGTGCAAAGAATATTGTTAGCGAAGGAAAGAGGGTTTGTTTGGTGTCATGCTTACAGTAATCAAGGACTAAGGTCATTATTGTCTTTCGATAATTTAAATTCTCTCCTGCGCTATTTGTGTTGCATGTGCGCGTGAAGTACGATGTGGCAATGTTGTACGCTGCCTTGCTCTCTCCATCTATCTCGACGCAAACGCTAGCAGACTACCGCCTTCCGAATTGCCGTCGACTTTAGAAACAATAGACTGTGCCGGTACTGTTTCGCATTGTCTGTACCGTAATGAGGTGATAGTAGCGATCCTAGTGGTCAGCAACTATCTATGGATGCATATTTATTACGTATTGAGCTTCGTGAATTATATACAAGACTGTGGTATAAGTTTGAAACATCAAGAGCCATATTAAATGCTATAAAAATATTACCAGCTCAGATGTTGGTTTATATAGGCCTATATATAATAACATTTAAATAATCTGCGGATACTAACATAAATAATAACAGAAATATTGACACAATTAGTGTTCTTATACTCATTGTAGCTCTTTGCTTATTCCATTACATGCATTTTCAGTAATGGTACCATTCATCTTATTAGAGAGGTCTTCCATTTCTTCTCGGCATAATCTATAATGGTGCCAACCTTCTGTATCTGTCATATCAATGGCACCCTTATTCTTATAGAATTCTCCAGCTGGACTTCGCGCCTGGACAAGAAAATCCATTCTGCTACAGCCAGTCTTGTAACCTTTCTGAAATAACAAAATACATTTTTAGGTTAGGTATCGTGAGTCAATTGTTTAGTCAAACCAATGGATTTCGTATTGCCAGACAAAATACTTGACATGTTGTTCCCTTTCACGTATAGTTTGCCTACGAAAATATGTTACAAATTATTGAATTATTTAGAATAATAACCTTCTAACATAAAGTACGGTAAGTAAATAAGTCATTTAGTACGTAGGATCGTGTGATATCTGGCAACAGTTGGCAACACTGACAAGACGGCAATACTTGCTGTTTAGGAACTGTTCTTATGTGACCCTCACTATACCATGCGCCAAGTTCCCTTCGGAAGACTTCGGTTGATTTCGTGAGAGCTTAGATTTACATGTGAACGAATTTCTTATACACGACTCCGCTCAACTTTCCCTTCCTTTTTTCTGCCGGTTTATAGATGAAGTGTTGTAACTAATCTATAACAAAGATATATTAAAGGGGTAAATTAGATGCAAAGTAAACATTCTTTCCCAAGTCGTGTGAATCAGGCGCTGCCAGCAGTGAACTCACAAGCAAACATTCTCATGGGGGCAGATAAAAAAGTTGATCTTTTTTCTTCCACCGTATTAATAATGTCAAAACAAGTGTTTACACAAATTTTGGCCACTCGAGCGCAATTACGAGGACCGTAAAAATAAGTTTCCCTGAGGTTCTTTACAGAAAGAAAACATAATTTCATGAAAAGATTTTTTGGAACACATATAGGCCTACATCAATTTGAGCTATTTTTCAACATATTCCCCACCGGAACTGAGACATTTGTCATGCCGTGAGATCAACTTTCATATCGCAGCAGTGTTGCCAAATCAGTGGTTTTGTAGCTAAATCTGGTGTTTTCAGGACTATGGTCAGCTACAGAATTTTACCGTCAGCGGCTAGCTATTTATTTGGCGTTTTTTTATGATTCCAAGTAGAGAGATGATATTTTAAATTGTTTTTCTGTAAAGATGTTGTAATTTTTTATATGTACTTGCGGACAATGTTAGTTAATCATAAACCAGAGTTTAGTATAGTATTAACACACTTTTTCATTGTGCGAATATACAATATCAACGTTTTATGTGAACTCTATTTGGTGCAACCACGTCCATTTCCTGCCTCATCCATTGTTGTTGTACAAATAAAGTATTCCGCACTCGTTGACCTCTTAATTTAATGTAAATTAATTGATGTATTTAATCATAAAGAATAGATAATGAACTGAACTATTATTTTCATTCATGATATATGATATATTATTTAATTTATCATTCCGCATTATAGTTTATGTAACACAGATATTTTTAAAACTTATTGTTGGCAGGAATGTCTCCAGGGGCCTGTTTCTCAAAAATACTAGTTTAGTAGTTCACCAGTTACTAGTTACCAGAGTATATTTCACCAGCTATAGTAGATTCTGTTTCTCAAACTATTTTACCAGTCTAGTAACTTGTGACAATTTTTCACTAGTCACATGATCTGTTTCACTAGTCAGCTGATTGAGTCATTTGTTTATAGTCATTGGTAGGTACCGGTAGTGTTATTTGAGGTTAGAAGGCTAAGTTGTTTGTATTGTGATTTCGATTTCTCTTTTCGGTTGAAATTCCATCAGTTGAAAGCAAATTAACTATACTCAATATGATTAATGAATCAAAGGATTATTATTCGGTGCTTTTTCAAGCATGTTAACAAAAAATGATGAAATAAACGAATGGACAAAAAGTGTTGTAATGTGTGAGGCTATGGAACTCATACCTCAGAACAAAGATTATGCATACGTTAGGGACACTTACTGGCCCAACATTAAGAAAGCCATTTTGATAAGTACCAATTCAAGTTCACAGTATCGTAATTTGAACATATGATGTAGCTAGTGGGTCTACTGCCGACATGAATGCCACTTATGACTTGATGAAAAATTCGCTAATTTTTTTTGTTTTACATTTTATCTATTCATAAATTATTGTCGTTATATATTTAATTTGTAGGTTAAAGTTGACAATGTCAGAAGAACTGGCAGTGGAGGAGGAAAGTTAGTAAAAATTAGTTGATGAATTGGTATTAGATTATTAGGAAAAAATTCTGCAAGTGTTGCTGGTCTAGGACAGAAAGACTAGATGGCATTGGAAAATAATCAACATCCCGATTTGTAGAGCAATTTGTATTTGAAGCTTTGCTGTCTTGTTATGGCAGGTTCCACTATATTTAACAACTTTTCAAGCTTTTCAGTACTTTACTTAAACCGTTCATTATATTTAAACAATGCTCCCGTAAAGGAATAATAATTGTTCTTTCTCGATACAGTTTTAGCTCTTCTCACAACTTCTTCATGACTTCATTCGGAATCACCAAACCAGATATTAAAAGAAAATAACTACAATATTTTGTTTTATCTGAGAAAGGTTGTCACTGGTAACTGATAATATAGAAATCACCAGTCTTTAGAGTCTTGTAGGAATATTCCTGTTGAATACTAGTGTAATCAACTAGATTAGCATTTTGAGAAACAGAATCACTTATGAACTGGTGAAATCGACCAATATTACTAGTCTGTGAACTGGTAACTACTACTTTACCCTTGTAGTTTCTAGAAACACAGACTTGTAAAATAAACTAATATTACTACTGTACAGACTAGTATTACTAGTCCATGAGTTTTGAGAAACAGGCCCCAGCTCAGTGTGAAATCAGATTTCGAACCGACTGGTGTGATTGTGAATGTGATTATTTCCGAAGAGTCCAGTATAATCTTGATCTACTTCATTCAATTTTGAAGAAATATGCCGCACAAAACTACATACGTTCAAAAGTTTAGAGAAGTGTGAAAAAAAATGTATCGAAAGATTGTGTGGAAGAAGTTACCGGTGATAGTTCGAATGCTCGATGTAAATGGTATAAGGTGATATTAAATGCAAAATATTCAGATTCAATTACTCATGCCGATAATTATACACACAAAAAGAGTAGCGAGTGTTTTTATGTTGTTCGACAACATAATATTGCCATTCACAACACTTCTGGGCAGAGATGAGCGTTATTTCAATTTCCAGGGTATTATAAATATTAGAATTTTTTTAAATTTGAAACCTGAAATTCTGCAGTTCCTCAACTATATAGTTTGTATTTCAAATTTGGAAATGGTATGTTAAGAAAAATCTGGAGTTTTTTAACTACAGTTTAGCGGTTTTTTTAAGCTTGTGCAGCGGTAAATGGAATTCAGAGTTGGCAACACTGTATCGCAATGTCGTAGAAGTCTGCTGCCTGGGATGGGAATCAGTGTGTGACAGCCGTCTGCACCTCCCTGTCGATCCCCTGCTATGACAAATGTCTCAATTACGGTGGAGAATATGTTGAAAAATAGCTCAATAATTGCTGTGTTTGTTCCAATAAAATTTTTTAATGAAATTGTGTTTTCTTTTTGTAAACGGCCCTAGGGAAACATTTTTATGGCATTCGTAATTGCGCTCGGGTGGTCAAAATTTGTGTAAGCACTTGTTTTAACATTATTAACATGGTGCAAGAAAAAAAGGTTAACTTTTTTTATCTACCCTCATGAGAATGCTTGTTAGACAAATCACGCTACAAGGAGTTCGGCAATTTTTGTGTCCAAGACTGTACGCGTTAGTAGTCTATATGTATTACTCTGTGTGTGTCCCTAAATATACTATTATGTGCTTATTTGTTTGTATACAGAATGTTTAAGAGTAACTTTTCCTAATTTTCAGATGTGATAGAGGGCACGTAAAAAAACATTTTTTTCTTAATAAAGCAGTGTCCGGAAATAGCTACTTCTGTAACCAGATATAGCAATATGAAAGAATTTAGGTTTCCAAAGAATGGCCACGTGAGAAGTACGTGCCTATTTAATTTTGTTGGTTATACAGTTATTCAGATTTCATGAAAATGGCTTCAAAAAGTTATAAAAACTGTTCAAAATTACAGCCGCCATTAGCATCGATCATATGCCATATTCATGTCCGTTATTTCGACATTAAATTTGTAAACTGTTACATTTTTAATGATTTGAAATGATTTATAAAAAGATTTGACACAAGTTATTTTTTGACATACAACGAAAACAAATCATCTACAATTGTTCCTATGGTAACGGGAATAATTAAAAACAGCCATGGTTGATAATGAAGTCAATGAAATGTTTTGACTTTTACCGAATTACGGTAGACCTACCTCAACACTATACCTAAGGTTCGGAACCAAATAATAATAATAATAATAATAATAATAATAATAATAATAATAATAATAATGTCGGCCACGGAGCGTAGTTGGTATAGGACTGGCCTTCGGTGCTCGAGGTTGCGGGTTCGATCCTGGCCCAGGTCGATGGCATTTAAGTGTGTTTAAATGCGAAAGGCTCATGTCAATAGATTTACTGGCATGTAAAATAACAAAATTCCGGCAGACCGGCGACGCTGATATAACCTCTCCAGTTGCGAACGTCGTTAAATAAAAAGAAAATGAATAATAATAATAATAATAATAATAATAATAAAAATAATAATAATAGTAATAATAATATTGCTTCTAAACTTGAAGAAACTTAAAACTATTTCTAAAATACATATTTATTGCGTAATGTGCCCTGCGCAATGCCATATGAAAAAGTATACGGACCAGTGGTGTACGCAATGGGGTTACGGGATTTTGAATTCTCCAATGAACTTAAAAAATTACATATTTAGAGTGAGTATTTTAAAATCCATAACCGTTTTCCATTCTCTAATTTTTCACTGTCAGTGTTACAAAATCTACATCGACAAAAGGCATAGTCCTCCTACCCTCCTTCAGTATAATCCCTCTACTTACAATTAGTGCTGCGGCACATTCGAATTATAACAATGCTGTCTTCACCGCCTAGTACCGATCTTGTAATAAAATGAAGCCGACACAATATGAAATTTAACTCGTGAAATATATTGATAGTGTTCACGTAAAAGAGCTTAACCGTCATTTTTTTAATGTGAATTTTTTGCTGTAATTGGTTAAATTTTAATTACAAAACGTGAATATATGTTTTTTGACAATTATGTTTAGCCAACATTCCTTCGTATAAAGTAATTTATAATAATGTGTTAAAATTTAATTATAACTGTTTCTGAAAAAAAAATTCTTTTGTGCGAGATCGTGCGCATTTGCTTGGTTTCCGCACAAAACCAATCCGCGGAAAGTCTAAAATTCCACATTCAGTATTCCCAACCTAACACACATAACAATTTCCCTCTTCTTACCGCTTAAGTGACCTATTGATTTTACTGCTTTAGGCTTTTAACATATTATTTTTAGAGGCGTTCAATATAGTAATAATTATAAATTGGAAACTTACCACTGCAATTTCACCTAAATTGCACTGTTAATTATTGTTTTTAAATATTTGCAAAAATTAAGTAAACTCTACAACTCCACTAAAGTTACTGCATTCGTGATGCAAGTAACATTAAGGAAGCCGTGAAAAAATCAACAAGATTCCAGACTCATCATAGACTGGGGGAAAAAAAGACAGACGTATATCACGGCCTGCTGGAGTATAGTAAACACAGAAAACATTTTAAAGCAACAATGTTGAAGATAGATATTTTTGTTTTGCAAATTTTCCGTCATTGAACAGAAACCAAGATGGAGATTTCATTGCAACTAATTATGAATTCCTCTCTCAGGTATGTAATAAACGATGTTCGCACAAAATAATGTACGATACACGAGCGGTATGTTTTCTTTCAATTCTCGGAAATTAAAAAAGCTCAACTACATTTCGCTTTTTCACACTTTTCCTCGAACATGAAAACTTCAACATACCGCTCTTGTAACGCATATTACTATTACCTGAACACCAACGTATTGAAAAGATTGTTTTGACATTTCTGCAGTTCAGATATTAAAATAATATTGTGCATTGTTGATTTTAAACTCATTTTAAGAGTAGTGTTCACCCGTTTGAAACGTTCGTTTAATGTTTTGTGCATTTGATAGTTCATATTTTTAATATAAATTTTACATTATCGTTCCGGATTTTTTTATATGTCTAAGCGACTGCAAAGCTGAATTTTACAATTTTTTTAGCAAAAAGTCGCGTAGTGATTCTCGTGAGGTTAGTGAAAATTTCATATTGGCAAATATTTCTTCGCATCTGCAGTGTCACGATGTTGTCGCGAGCGTTCTTCCCGGAACTAGTTTCACATCCCCTTGTGAAAACTCAGCTGATATTGAATGCACATCGACATCATTCAATAATGTTGACGTGCCATTTGAATCATCTTAACAGTGGCGCCAACTTACATAAGCCCGAGGCCACTCAATAATTTGTCGTATTGTTATTATTATTATTATTATTATTTATGAGATTTATTTATTTTATGCTCGACCATGCCGAAATGTAGTAATTATACACCTGGTAGCAGCCCTTTAATGGACCTCATTAAAGTACACCTATTCATTAAAGTTCAGGTGTTCCACCAATCAGAAAACACCATTGTAGCAATATGAAAGCGCAAGTATCGATTATTCTCGTATATGCAACTAGCGAAACATCACGGAGGATGGAAATCCAATACTGTCGCAGAAGGTTATATTCTATTACTATAATAATTAGCGTTAATTGCAAATAATATTCAAATAAATTAATTTGTCATCTCGTTTTTCAATGTCTAAATAAATTTCAAGGTTATATCAAGATTAATGTTTATTTTACTCTCTATATTATATCAAGGTCAATGACAATTGTTTCTCGGAAAAAAAAATCAATACTTTCGCGTCTGCGCACATCTCACAATTTATGAGATATTGCACAAGGTCAGTTCCGCTCCCCAGTCAGATAAGAATAACATGAATACCTATTAATAATTTCAAGTTAGAAATATGGTCGAACATAAAAAGTCGTATGAAACTTGCCTATAATGGTAATTAAGACGCTCGTATGAAAATTATGAAACTCGCTTGCGCTCGTTTCATAAACAAACTCGCGTCTTAATTACTACCATTATGGGCTCGTTGCATAATGTACTATTAACTTACAACTCGTGTTTGAGCCCACCCAATGTTTCCAAAAGTTGGCGCCACTGATCATCTAGAAGTGATAAGTGTATTGTTCTGATTCCGGAAGCATCAGCATCTTCGAAGAACCACATGCTTATTATAATTATGCGTACAGTAGGACTCCAATTTAGAGGAGGGAGCATTTAACTTGCAAGCAGGGTTGGTTCAGTTCATGCGACGCTGCTGTCGTGTACACGAGTACTCGATACACGATAAAGATGTCAGGGAAGGGAACAAGACTGAGCCTAGAGGAAAAACTGCAGGTTATTGCTGCAATAGAAAATGGTGAACAAATAAGTGAACTTGCTAAGCGATGTAATCTAACCTTATCTGTTGTATATAGGATAAAAAGTGACAGTGAAAAAATAAATGCTTTTGCAGAACTGAAAAACAAAGAGGGTAATGTAAAGAAGAAAAAAATATCTATGAAACTTCCTGATAACAATAAATTAGAGAATGAAACGTTTGAATGGTTCAAGCAAAAGAGAAGTGAGGGAATTCCTGTGTCAGGTGAAATACTGAGTGTAAAAGCCAGTGAAATTAACAATAAACTTGGTGGTGATACAACACTTAACGCTAGCAATGGATGGTTAAGAAATTTTAAAGTACGTCATGGCATTCGCCAGATCTCAACACAAGGTGAACAATGAAGTGCTGGATAATTTTCAGAGATTATTATGTAATTAATTTTATAATTATTTTGTCACGAAATAAGTGTTTGAACAAGTGTTCATGGAAATATATTTGTTATTTATTGATTTGTTTGTTGAAATTGCGAAAATATTATGTTTACGTTTTATTCTGTTTAAAGAGATGTATATTTTATTTATGGAAGGAATTTTTTTATAATCCCTATAAAGGAATAAGTAGACTGTTTTGGTATTGTCTACTTAACTACATGCTAATAATAATAATAATAATAATAATAATAATAATAATAATAATAATAATAATAGAACGGGTTCATATTAATAAAGAACAGGTTCGTTTAATAGTTATTCTATGTCCTTCTTTATTGCATCTACAATAACATCTGAATGAGTGCAGGGGTATTGCTGCTCGAAATGCATCGTCTCAGGCTTTGCAAGATATTCCTCTAAATTGGAGTCCTACTGTATTATGTTTCACGCATATTATCTTTTGCTTACCTCTGCAACTTTCATGAACAGTGCTGATCCTAAGCCGTGTTTCCTGTATTCAGGCATGACATATATGTCTTCCAAGTAGATTGACTTCCCTTTCCAGGTGGAATAGGTGTAGTAATACACTGCATATCCAACTAACACGTGCTGATCACTGTCAGCAGCTAGAGAAGGCGGTGCATCAGCAACGAAGCAGTGGAAGTATGGATGTTCCGAACTGAAACCATCCTCCTCAAGATCTTCAATAAAATAAAATAATATTAATGTCAAGTGTTTCTTGAACTAATTTTCGAATAATATATCGTACAATTTACATAATTTCATTGTAACATAGGCCTAATATATGAAGAGTCCACTGCAAGAATGATGGATGTCATTTGGAATACATTTTGCAGGAGAAGCAATTGAAAGTTTGAAATGCTTAGCGGTCAAAGCTTAAATGTGATTTTCCGATCATTACTGGACAATGACTATCATTGTTAATGCCATATAACTCTCTATGTACATTATATATGTCTTAAGCTATGCATTGACAGTCTTGGTTCATTTTCGACAAGAAAGTGACATCCATCATTCTTGCAATGGACTCTTCATATATGAGTGGCCTAGAATCAAACTGAACTTTATCCTAAAATATGATTTGTCAGAAAAGACGAAAAACTAGTGCAGTTAGACTCCACACGGTGACTCTACTACTAAAGTTAAGGTAGATCAATTCCAGTTTGTCTCCAAACGAGCAGTTTATCACATTCTTTGCAAAATTTTGCACTGAAACGTATCTTAATCCCATATTTCATAATTTGGAGAAAGTACAGGGGCATCATTTTATTTTTACTAACATTTTTAATATTAATCTGGCTATACCTTTCTATTAACGATTGAAACAGGAAACACCGTTTGCTACTCTTCCACGACTGGAGTTCCATGATACTGGCGTAAAATACGAATCACTTTACTAGGTATAGGAGGAAAGAAAAGTAGTTCATCCATTTATGTAAACTAGGAAATATCGCGATTTTGAGTTTGATAATTTTCATTAGGTTTTTGTTTAATCAAAATACAGTACTGTATTAACACTTAGTGTTTTTACTCACAAATTGAGCTATCCATTCGGACGTATTCATTATGCAAAGTATATTGTACTGTTACTTCACATTAGCGTACAATATAGAGAATGAAGTTAAATTGAAAAATAATCATAATATGGATATTTAAACACATTTTTGAAAATAGTGGCCGTTCATTTCGATACAGGCTTCAGTTCTTTTGTGCATATTATCACACTATAGACTATTGTACCTAATTCCAATTACCAGTTTCGTCCTTCGTACGAGTAACTCATTTGAAATAATTCTGTACCTACTCTATAAAAGAGTACCTTACGTACTGTAAATTCAATCTTCACTTCTGCCCGATCCGAAAAGATAAAATTACTCAGAAATGCTATCTACTGTCCGTTCAAGTGGTTTTGTCGCAGGGTCGTAGAAAGAGGGAGAGGGGAAATCACGTGACAGTTAATTACTTAACGAGGTCCTTTTATTTAAGTTATTTTAAACATTTGTATAATATTACGTAGACTCCCATGTCCTAACAGAAATTAATGTTCTCAGAAAATAGCTAAGATAGCCCAGCTACTAGACTTTACAGAGAGGCGAACAGAAGCAGGTGGGGAGAACCGGGATGCGACGTAGGCAAACGGACGACAGTACCTGTGCGAAAATATGATTCAATATTGAAAGCTCTTTCGTCACTGGAAAACGCGAACATATTTCTGGAACGTACTATACTCACTAACTCAGTACTGCTTACGCGCCCTCGGCTCTGTTTCGTGAATTGTTGGAAGTTTACTAGTAGAAGGGGTGGGAGTGAAGTACATTCAAAAACTCAGGTACAATAAAAATTGAAGTAAAAATAAAATGATGTCCCTGTACATTTTAATTCAAGGCGACTCATTTGAGCATTTTTGTTTTTCGCAAGTCATTCCTTAAATATAATACTAAAGTACCGGTATGTAATTTGGTAGTTTATTATCAGGTTGTTCGATTTAAATAGTATATTACGATACAAGGTTGAGAAGTGCTTTTTACAAAATCGAGGAGAAGTTTGAAAAACTAGCAGAGCGAGTTTTTCAGTATCCGAGATTTAGTAATGTACTTCACAAACGTGTATTGTACAACATTTTTTTGCACAATAATATCTTTAAAACTGCAAATACATATTCTTCTGCAGAAGGGACGTGGAAGTCCTCTGCAAGAAATAGCAACATTTGGTGAGTAAATGTTTGGATGCAGTCTTCTTTCTTTTGTCATTTTACTCCTGTGTTTATGAAAACCTGTGATAAAGCTAGCACACCTTGCGCTGCTAGACGACACCCCGTGTTTTTATGTCTCCTGACCTTGTTTGCCTCGGCTAGCTCCCGCCTCACAGTCAGCTCGTTAGTTCACGCGCGTACTATTTATTTTATTTGATATTTTCAATACTTTCTTATTAACGTACCACCAGTAAAAATGTGTTTATTTGTACTTTCAATGTGGAATCTAACCATATACTTTAATTTTTTTTTTCGTGGGCAAAGGCGTCTTAATGAGGACAAATCTAAATTTCTCCATTTCCATAAAAAGTAAGAAAATCTATTTATATGTCAATATAAACTTTAATTTCTCAGTATCAAAATAAACCATGCTTTTGATCATTGGGTGAAAGAGTTTCGGAGCTACAATAGTTTAAAGTTGTTAATTTTATGAAAATACGATAAATTTAAATATTTTTAATTTAAACACTATGAAGTTCTGATACCTCAAACTTTGCACAAAGCATTGTACCACAGTTGTCTACAGACAGAAAAAGTTTCATTGTATTTAAAAATTGCAAGGTCAATTTTCTCTACATTTCGGTCGATTTGAGATGGAATAGCTCATACAGTATTTCGCATTGAAAATTTAGAGCAATATTATTTCTAAGCCTTCAAAAAACTGCACTGTAATGGTAACTAAGTAACAATAAGTGCACTAATGGGTCTATTTCAGTATAGGTTTGTGTTATGAAAAATGGTTTCCCTAGCAACAAGTTTCTGTGTGGGAATTCTAACTTTCAAGCCTAACAACAATAGTTGTAAGTACAACAGAAAACACGATCGTGCAAAAATTAATATTTCGTTACAGAATTTACAGTACTGTCGCCTATACTTAGTTTTTTGCCTAACCTTTCGTGTACCTACCACATTCGTTTAGTTCTGGTTCTTCATGACATTCCAAATAGTCTGCCAATTCCTAAAACAAAAGAACTGAGTTAATTTAAACCAATTAAATAACTGTTTCTTGAAGTAAATTTATTCAGACTTGCCGACGATTTTGTTCATTACGGTATGACAGGTTGTTTGGTCTCATAGCTATTACGAATAGAACCTCCAGATAAATTCTGAAGCCCTAAGACACTGAAAACTGGCTATAATTAATTCATTTTAAATCTCTTCGTTAGGTAACAATACAATTCATTAAAGTGTAACTATTGTTTTATTTAAATTTTATTCGTTTTATTTTATTTTTAACCGTGTGACTTCCTGCTACATTTTTATTCTCTCCAAATTTTCTAACAAAATTAATAAATTCTACACTATAATACGGCTGGAAAATTAACAGGGCTGTTAACAGAATTGATGGTGCTAAACCAAGAGGAAGGTAGGAAATAGGGAAGGTTGGAGAATGCTGAATTTGCAGTGAAAGACCTACCCTTGGATAATTAAAGGAAATTTTCTAAATATTTTGTGCTCACTGTGTATTTATTGTATTAATCAATTTTGTAGATACCATAAGATTACAATAATTGTAATCTTATGGTACCTACAAAATTGAAATTATTTTTATGGTGAGATATTTTTTCTCTTTTGATTTAAGTTAATCGCTATAAAATAGTAAGTAATTTTTTTGCCTAAAATAAAATAAAAACTTGTTAGTAAGTACGAACAGAAAGAGTGCTTAGTTTCCTGTAAGCCCGTGGGTGTTTTTTACCGAAACATATGAGGACTACTCGGCAAGGATGAATAAGCATTCGAGCCCATGATGTTCCTTGTGCTTTTCTTGCGCGTAGGAGCGGCAACCAAGGAGTTTGTTCCCTCCCTACTCTACTAATAACCCGCTGCAAAGACTTCGCAATGCATTAGCACTTTGTTACGATGAAGTCATAAGGTCTATGTTATTTAATGCATACAATTTACGATATTAATTAACTTAATAATTATTAGAGTAATATAGGCCTAATATGTAAAAGAATAGAATGAATAATCGGGTTAAAGAAGAAAACCAAAAAAACTGTTATAATTAGGGAACGGAATTTGGAGTAGTAAAAGCTAGTATTGGCATCTACACAGCCATTTGTTTACAACCCTTTATACCAAGTCCTCCCCTTCATGACATATTCGCAGATCTCTGCACGTCAACAACAGGTGAACGGGACAGTTGTCGCATAAGAACTTCAACATGCAGGTTTGCAGTTCAGCGTAGTGAAGTGCAGGTACAATACCGAAAGTGTACTATATATTTACAAATACTATATTTGTAAAAGCTAAGATCGAGTATCAAAATTCAGGAAACAATTCCCTAAATTATCGCTTCCCCATGTCCAGTTCTTATGAGATGGGGGTCATGGTTAGAAGCTTGCAATAATTATTATTACGCACATCACCTCCAATCTGTGAAGAAAGTGGTCCAGTCTTTGGATCTTGATGACGCGGCTACGATTCAAATGTGCCAGGAACTGCTAAATGATAGAATAATAAAAAAAGAAGTCATGGATATTAAGTCAAATTTTTTATATTTACCGGATGCCATTATTCGATTAGTACAGTCAGGAGTAGAATTAGTTGAGCAAATAAATATTATGAGTACTATTGTAAATAAGCTGAGTGCAGTAGAAGGTGAAGTAGGAAAACGTGTTGGTGAAAAAATGAACAGAGTTTTGATTAAAAATGATAGGTACAGTATTCTTAGTCGGATTTCAGATGCACTAACAAACACGTGTCCCAATGACGTCATTCAACATGTGAATTTAATTGATATATTTTGTTTCAAGTACTCTCCAATTGTCTCTTCAGATGTAGAGCGGAGTTTTCCCATGTTAAAAAATTTCCTTCCTTGCAAAAGAGCAAAGTTATGTTTGGAAAATTTGAAAATGATATTTACAATTTATTATAACAAGGCACAGCAGGAATAATTGCTTCATCACCAAAACATAGCATTAATTGAAAATACTATTTCGTTGATTCTACATTTTGTTCAACATTATATATATATATATATATATATATATATATATATATATATATATATTTCTAAATACTGTAGTGTGCGTTGTGTACATATTATCATACGATGAAAGAGTAATGGAACGGAGAAAAATTCTCTCCGGCGCCGGGATTTGAACCCGGGTTTTCAGCTCTACGTGCTGATGCTTTATCCACTAAGCCACACCGGATACAACTCCGACGCCGGTTAGAATCGTCTCAGATTAAGCTCCAACCCTTGGGTTCCCTCTAGTGGCCGCCCTCTGCACTACGTCATAGATGTCTATGAACGCAGGACCGAAGTCCACATATGTGCTGAGGTGCACTCGATGTGAGTGACTAGTTGGCCGGGATCCGACGGAATAAGCTTAATCTGAGACGATTCTAAACGGCGTCGGAGTTGTATCCGGTGTGGCTTAGTGGATAAAGCATCAGCACGTAGAGCTGAAAACCCGGGTTCAAATCCCGGCGTCGGAGAGAATTTTTCTCCGTTCCATTACTCTTTCATCGTATGATGACGCAGAATATCTGCATGGAAATATCATATGTACTTCGGTATATTAAAATAATATATACATATTATCATATATCATGATATTGTAAATAAAGGTTTTAATTTAACACGCTCCTGACAGAAAAACACACATATTCAGAGGCGAGTTCCATACAGAAGACAACTGTCTATCAGCCATCAATATTTCCACTGACACGAGAGGACGCAGAGATTGATATTTAATTATGTATATTTGTAATGTTGTTTATTGATATCTTATGCGTTGCCAGGAAAAACGCATGTAGTTCAAAGTGAAATGCAGATTATGTATGTAGGCCACTATATGTCATTAAACTATAACAATGGTTTATTCTGAAATACGTTTACAGCACGTTGCATGTAAGTTTGTATGAAGTGGACTGTACTCGTTCATGTTCTGTGACGCAGCTCGCTTGACAGTCACTGAGCTACGAATATCTATACTACGTTTCATCATTCTTTATAATACTCCAAATCCCTTTCCCTAGTTATAATATAGCCTAATAGTTATTTAAATCAAGCCTTTAATGAGCATAAATTCTTAAGAGAAAAATATTAATATCCTCTAGGTCAGGCCTGCACAAACAGCGCTCCTTCGGAGCGGGAGAGCGGTGTTTACTGGAGAGGAAGATACGTCAGAATGAGGTAGACTTGCTATAGGTAGAGGAGAGGGAAACGACCACTCAGTTACCTATTAAAGTGCAGTGTGTAGGCCTATTCTCAGTAACTGTTTCACGTTGCTTACCTACTGCTACAGTACAGTATGTAGGAATCTAAAAGACGGAACGTAACATTTAACTTTTAACGATTTACAGCTCGAACTTATTGATCTTCAATGTGACATAAGGGCTAAAGATCGTTTGAATAATACTACTAGCCTGGTTGAGCTTTACAAGACTAAACATTAGCAATAATATCCACGACTACACAGGCTGGCTGTGAAAATGATTGCTATGTTTGGCTCAACATTTATATTTGTGAGCAACTGTTTTCTATAATCAACTTTAATAAGGGCAGACATCGAACATCTGTAACTGATGTTTCATTATGATCAGTAGGCCACTGTTCCTTTCAGCTGCCAACAGCATAAAACCTCGTTTTGATTTACTGATAAATAAAAATAAAACAAAATAATATTGTACATTTAAGTAGCTATAGAATTTCTATTACTTCTGTAAAATAAATATTTCTTTATTAATTCATAATAGTCCAAGATAGTTTTACAAACACTGAACGGGAATTCATTTCATAAACACTCTTACTAGTACTGTATTTCCTTTTGTGTATATTTTGTACGAGATCACCCCTTCTTCCAGTCCACCCTTATACAGAGCGCAGCTAATATCTGCATTCCGCTCATGAGCTGTGAGCCGGCTCGGAGAGCGCATACCTTGTGCAGGCCTGTTCTAGGTGCTTTGATACAATTAATGCATAATGTAATAAAGAGGCACTAGGTACAGTCATAAAAAATAAATTCATATATAAAAACAAAAGTTCATTGGCTGCTGAAATTATAGGCGTGCTTCCTTTTATGAGGGACCTTCTGAAATATTCCTTTACATCCTATAAATTACATTATAGGAAGTATTCTTATGAGTAAGGGTGTTAAAATTTGACATGGAAGAAATACCAGTGTGTTTGAAAACATTCATTTCCTTGCATGGAATCTCTCACAAGTTCTTTCAGGTACTACAGAAGTCTACAGGTATGCCACCTGAAGATCAACGAGGCAAACATCAAAATCATCACAACAAAAAACCTGAAGATATCTTCGAAAGTGTGCTCAACCACATTAAATCATTTAAGGGAAGGAAAAGTCATTACTGTCAGTAAAAAAGTGATCGAATATATCTTTCCAACAATCTCAACATTAAAAAAAAAAAAATGTAAGAAAATGTGTCTTATGAATACTAAAGAAAGATTTTCAACACCAGATTTAACATATCATTTGGATATCCACGCCGTGACATTTGCAATACTCGTACATGTGTCAAATTTCAGACTGATATCAAAGTTTATGAAAATAAACTCTCTGATAACATTGTGTCTTTTCTTCCTGTACGTGAACGTATACCTCCATGCCCCCCAAGTGCCTTCATGGTATGTTACGGGGATACCTTTACCTTTACCTTTTTTTTACGTTAACGTAAATATAATATTCTTATTGAATTTGGTATTCCCAAGAAACTAGTTCTATTAATTAAAATGTGTCTTAGTGAAACTTACAGCAGAGTCCGTATAGGTCAGTTTCTATCTGATGCTTTTCCAATTCACTGCGGGCTAAAGCTGGGAGATGCACTATCACCTTTACTTTTTAACTTCGCTCTAGAATATGCCATTAGGAAAGTTCAGGATAACACAGAGGGTTTGGAATTGAACGGGTTACATCAGCTTCTTGTCTATGCGGATGACGTGAATATGTTAGGAGAAAATCCACAAACAATGAGGGAAAACGCGGAAATTCTTGTTGAAGCAAGTAGAGCGATAGGGTTGGAAGTAAATCCCGAAAAGACTAAGTATATGATTATGTCTCGTGACGAGAATATTGTACGAAATGGAACTATAAAAATTGGAGATTTATCCTTCGAAAAGGTGGAAAAATTCAAATAGGCCTATCTTGGAGCAACAGTAACAAATCTAAATGACACTCGGGAGGAAATTAAACGCAGAATAAATGTGGGAAATGCCTGTTATTATTCGGTTGAGAAGCTTTTGTCATCTAGTCTTCTGTCAAAAAGTCTGAAAGTTAGAATTTATAAAACAGTTATATTACCGGTTGTTCTGTATGGTTGTGAAACTTGGACTCTCACTTTGAGAGAGGAACAGAGATTAAGGGTGTTTGAGAATAAGGTTCTTAGGAAAATTTTTGGAGCTAAGAGGGATGAAGTTACAGGAGAATGGAGAAAGTTACACAACGCAGAGCTGCACGCATTGTATACTTCACCTGACATAATTAGGAACATAAAATCCAGACGTTTGAGATGGGCAGGACATGTAGCACGTATGGGCGAATCCAGAAATGCATATAGAGTGTTAGTTGGGAGGCCGGAGGGAAAAAGACCTTTGGGGAGGCCGAGACGTAGATGGGAAGATAATATTAAAATGGATTTGAGGGAGGTGGGATATGATGGTAGAGACTGGATTAATCTTGCTCAGGATAGGGACCGATGGCGGGCTTATGTGAGGGCGGCAATGAACCTACGGGTTCCTTAAAAGCCAGTAAGTAAGTGAACGTATACTATACACCCGTATACTCGTAGAATGACACTGTATTCGCTTTGTTCTGTGTTTACGGCTAGGTCCGGTCTGCCTTCTAAGCTCCATACAACAATGGCATATGACGCTGAATGTTTCGGCAACTCTATTCATCCTTTTTGCCGTGTACAGTCCATATACCCTTCCACATCGTTACAAAAGTCTATTGCGCTTTGGATATCTACGTTACATAAAGAAATAAAGAAATTATTAAATTCATTTGAAAAGCAGTTAGAAATAATTTCGATTGCAAGCAATTTATTTAACATACGGCATAGATACGTGTTACCAGTACTACCGTGACAAAGCAGAGTTCTATCGATTAGAATGCATATTCATGCGCTATGGCATAACAGCATAACATGAGCATTTTAATTATTTGTCTGTTTCGTACACGTACCCCATGGCATGACCATCAGATCTATTCAATAAACAATGTCGGCCATGACCAAGAGCATATTGCCTTTTCTTGACGGATCCATAATGAAATGGTGACCTCCCAGTGATCGGAATTAAGTGCGTATCTTACACTTTATAGGCGTATTTGAATGCCAGACTGCTGAAGGAAACCAAGAAAGCTAGAAAATTATTCAGTCTTATAACTTTACTAGCCGTACCCGTGCGCTCCGCTGCACTTGTTAGAAATAAATATAAAGTAATTACATAATTAAAATAGAACATATGCCCCAGGGAACATTCGTGTTTGATAGAAGAATAAATAGTTTAATATGTTACTTAATTTAAATTGTATTTAAATAATTAAAATGCGATCATTTTGGTCCAGAGACCACTCATTTGGTGCAATGATAATTCCTTTAACATATTTCTTATTTGTTATTACATGCAAATAATTAAAATATGATCATTTGGTTCAGAGAACATCCGTTTTTGATGCAACGATAATCCGTTTAACATTTTGCTAAATTAGTCTCGAATGCATCTTTAATAAATCACTCCAAATTAATAGAGTGAATTGTGTACGAAGATAATTTTTCTGTGCGTAAAGATCTATTTTCATCTTACCTCATTCCTTATACGTACTATTACATCCATCTAGAAAAACTACAAATTTCAAATAGTGAAGGAATTATCCAAATTAGCTTCTGAGATTACTTAATACAAACAGACAAATTTAATATTCTATGTATATTAATATTGATAAACCTCAAGGCCGCCTTAAATAGATGGAGTCATTTGTTTTAATTTCATTATAGCCATCGATGTCGTTCCTGCAATAACTCCTTTGTGACATATCGATTTTCAGATTTTTGCTCTATTAAATAACTTAAATAGTGATACAGCAAACAATACAGTCTCCTATATGTAATTATATTTCTTTCTTTCGAAAATGTAAGAATTCACGATCTCTTATGTACCACTGCCATAGAATGAATAAATCTGTTTTTTCTTCGTACTGGTACTGAAAAATTTTATATTTTGCACATAGGAGTTATGGAACAACGACACTATAATCTGAGGCGGCGGTGAAAATGTATTGTATTGTTATTTTAAAAGTCTTGTATATCCTTAAATATCAGTCCTATCAAACTTTTGCCCGGAATAAAACTTATCGGAAATAATGTTTAAAGAAACTTTTGTTATGTAACATTTATCACAAAAATCAATAATAAGCGAGATATTTTGATTTATTTAATTTAGGCCCCCTTATAACCCCCTTTTAAATAATGTATTTTGAATGCCATAGAGCCTAAAATCTAAGTTACAACGAACTTAATTTATATTCCAATTTTCATCGAAATCCGTTCGGCCATTATCGCGTGAAAAGGTAACAAACATCCAGACAGATAGACAGACAGACAGACAGACATACAAACAAAAATTTCAAAAAAGCGATTTTCGGTTTCAGGATGATTAATTATACATGTTAAAACCAATTATTTTTGGAAAATCGAAAATTACCAGAAAAATTTCGCTTACAGATTTATTATTAGTATAGATTTCTCTGCTGTATGTTCGTTTTTAGAAGCAGCTTTATAGCTTCTGAGGCCTTAAGCAAATGTCATGCAGCAATGACGAAATGAGAATGAAAGACGAAATCGAAGTGTTCGTAGATCAAATAAAGTAAAACGAATTTATAGGAAAGCATTTGTTATGATATTAAATATTCTGTTAACTGAACTTTCGAATATACATAGACTAGAAATAAAAATACGATGATGAGGATAATAATACCTACAGTAAATTTTATATAATCTGCTGCAAATCTAAGTCCGGTTCCTTCAAAGACGTTATAGTTATTTCATATATTTATAGATAGGCCCGTGAAGGACTTACAGAAAACTATTGACTTGTAGCTGAATTCTTTACATTTGAATTGCATTTTTTTAAAGGGCGTAAGTCATCATTTTTATCGCAGTTTCGAAAGTAGGCTACATTAACTATTACACTTTTACTACGTCATACTACTTTTGACCAATAAAACGGTACGAAATGGCTTCTTTCAACCAATCATGGCTGTTTATTGCACAATTTTATCGCTTTCCTAGCATTTGTTTGTTTTTATCACTACCCTAGCATTTGTTTCTTTATTTGCCAACATTTCAAACTGCAAATTCTCTACGGTACTATAAAACATGCTTTGCGATCGTCATTTGTTTCCCGCATAGATAGTCAACTGAAAACGGCGGCTCCGTTCAAACATATTGGTGAAGCTAACATTAGTGAAATAGAATTTTAGTAAGTCAGTTAATATTTTATTGTATTAGAGTACCAGTACTTTATTTCTTCTAATCTTTATATACTTTCTTCTAATCGTGAAGTAGTCAAATTCCATTTTAGTTTTGGTTTACCCTAAATAAATCAAAACCTCTAGTGGCATTACTTTTGAATATTACACTTTTACTACGTCATACTACTTTTCACTAATAAAACGGCACGAAAAGCCGTGTTTCAACCAATCATGACTGTTTATCGCTACAATTTTATCACTTCTCTAGCATTTGTTTCTTTTTTATCACTTCCCTAGCATTTGTTTCTTTGTTTGCCAACATTCCAAATTGCAAATTCTTTAAGGTACCGGTACTATAAAACATCCTTTGCGATTATCATTTGTTTCCCACATAGATAACTGAAAATAGCTGCTTCGTTCAAACATTTTGGTGAAGCTAACATTAATGAAATAGAATTTTAGTAAGTCAATTAATATTTTGTCGTATTAGAGTACTTTATTTCTTCTAATCTTTATATACTTTCTTCTAATCGTGAGATAGTCAGTTAAATTCCATTCGAGGTTTGATTTTCTCTAGATAAATCAAAACCTCTAGTGAGATTACTGTTGAATATTACACTTTTACTACGTCATACTACTATTGACTAATAAAACAGTACGAAAGGACGTGTTTCAACCAATCGCTACAATTTTACCTCTTCCTTAGCATTTGTTTCTTTTTATCATTTCCCTAGCATTTGTTTGTTTGCCAACATTTAAAACTGACAATTCTTTAAGGTACCGGTACTATAAAACAAGCTTTGCGATTATCATTTGTTTATCTCATAGTTAATCAAATGAGAATGGCGTCTCCGTTCAAACATTTTGGTGAAGCTAACATTAGTGAAATAGAATTTTAGTATGTCAATTAATATTATTTTATTGTATTGGAATATTTTATTTCTTCTAATCTTTGTATACTTTCTTCTAAAATTGAAATAGTCAAATCCCATTCGAGTTTTCTCTAGAAATCAGAATCTCTAGTGAGATTACTGTTGACTGTAATTACACAATATAGGAATTACATAACTGCTTCTATGCGCAATGCGGAAAACGAAATGTTATGTTCTTATTTGTGTGCATATTTAATTACCGGTACTTAATTTACATTTATCTTATAAATGAGAACTCACGAAAGTAAACTATAAACGAGAATATAATTAACTTACTAATGGATAAAGCATTGAAATGTTGTGAGATACGCAAAAAAGCATAACAAAAAGGAAGAAGGTCTATATGCCACCTCCATAACAGCGATTTTTATAACTTGTATTGATTACTGTAGTGATATAGTTAGAATTGTATTGTTGCCTCTTATAAGAAATTAACTTTCGTAAAATATTTCACATCGCTGACTTTTCCCCTTTAAAGCGTTGGGATCGATTCCCGGACGACCAGAATCAAGGTCAAGGTAATAGATCCGTTAAGTTCAAAAGGATGGAATTTTCCTCACGAAATGTTTCCATTGATCAAGCCGAGTTGCTTTATTTATAACGGAGTATTTCGTAACTGCGTGTTCACGTATTGTTTCGGTGATTTGCATCAATCTTTTCAACTTCTCATCACTGCCACAATATTGTGGTATGGATATAATAATAAAAAGTATTATTATTATTATTATTATTATTATTATTATTATTATTATTTTGTCATTTCCTTCTCTAGAAAAACTACTTCTCTTAAATTTAATTACACTCTTAATAATATCAGCATAATAAGAAAAGACTGTATTAGAGACCTGGGAGTTCTACTCGATACCAAACTACATTTTCATAATCATGTCCAACATATTTATAATCATTCCATTAAAATGCTCGGACTTACGAGGTCTATAACTTATTCTTTTTCTACGCCAGCTACTCTTGTAATTCTATACTATACATTAATCAGATCTAAACTTGAATATGCATCTGTCGCCTGGAATTCTATTACTTCTACTGATTCGGGTAAATTGTAAATCATCCAAAGAAAATTTATGTCCCTATGTGCTTTTAGGTTTTTGCCAAATTCATCTGTTTTCAATTATGAGCGTACTTGTAAATATTTTAACTTTTCTAGCCTTTATGCTAGACGTCTTGAGCTTGATTACTTATTCTTTTGTAAGGCCTTAAAGGGTGATATTGATTGTGAATCCTTCATAAGCAATATCTACCTTCGGGCCCCTTCGAAAGGTTTAAGATTTCAAAAAAATGTTTATACCTATAAGCCTAAATCTCTCTCTCCGGTTGTCAGATGCATGAAAGCTGCCAATTTACATTGTATTAATTCAGATCCGTTTATTGTATAGTTTGTTGTTTGGCTATTCTTATATTAAGCGTATTCATTTTTAACTTCGTTTGTGTTGTTTTAGCTTTTCTGTATCATGTATTTTTGTAATTATCTATTCATTTTGTCATTATTGTTTATTTGTATTTGTCTGTAATTTTAATAATTATTTGTAGGCACTGTTTTTGTTATCTATTCATTTTGTCATTATTGTTTATTTGTATTTGTCTGTAATTTTAATAATTATTTGTAGGCACTGTTTTTGTTATCTATTCATTTTGTCATTATTGTTTATTTGTATTTGTCTGTAATTTTAATAATTATTTGTAGGCACTGTTTTTGTTATCTATTCATTTTGCCATTATTGTTTATTTGTATTTGGCTGTAATTTTAATAATTATTTGTAGGCACTGTTTTTGTTATCTATTCATTTTGTCATTATTGTTTATTTGTATTTGTCTGTAATTTTAATAATTATTTGTAGGCACTGTTTTTGTTATCTATTCATTTTTTCATTATTGTTTATTTGTATTTGTCTCTAATTTTAATAATTATTTGTATGCACTGTGTCTTATATTATTCCAGTCTTCATTTATATGATTTCATTAATTCATTTGTAATTCATTTTATTTAATTGCCACTATTTTAATTATCTCACTGTACTAATTTTAATAATTATTTGTGCTATTTATTTTGTTGCATTTGGTCAATGATTAATGTTGACTATTATATTGATTGTATTTCACCTCATTGCCATTTTCTATCATTCATTCTCATCATCATTTGTAGTTTCGTTTTGTTCTATATCACGTGCTAAACTGTAATTGGCCTTGTGCTCTTGTTTTGCACGTTAATATTCTAAATAAATAAATAAATAAATAAATAAATAAATAAATAAATAAAAAATAAATAAATTATTATTATTATTATTATTATTATTATTGTTATCATTGTTTTATTTTTGTACACAGTTCATTTTCCGCCGCCATAAGTTACAAATTACATTCAAAATTATTTTACTTAAGGAATGATTATGAATTTGTGCTTAGGAAGTGATTAAAAAAAGAAGCGGTTGTGGCTGCTTTTAAATGCGCTTTTTTTTTTAGCTATGGGCTATCTTACCTGAATAAGCCTTTTTATTTCTGCACAATCTTCTCGTCTAGCATCTCTGATCACAATTCTCTCCATCTCCATGTCCATTTTAAGTCTTGAAATGTTCCGTATTTTAGGCCTTATCCTCTGTAAATGATGCAGCAGTTCAACAATCGTTGCTAACAGCAGTACAGCAAACACTGCGTGAAACATAACAATAATTGATTAATTAATTGTGGCTTTAAAATGTTTTTCGAGAACTAAATGTCTATAATTAAAACATTACCTATATCTTCATTCCAAATTGTGGAAATAGTTTTAATTCATATATTAAAATTATTATAAATAGAAGTACTAATATGCCTATCTTCCATTTAATTTTTTATTTTGTAACATAATTCAACTTAAACGTAAGGAAAATTAAAAAATAAAAAGAAACGAGAGAGAAAGGAAAGGATTTACAGATATGTTGACATTATATTTAGTAGTAGTATTTATTTATTTAACCTGGTAGAGATAAGGCCATCAGGCCTTCTCTGTCCCTCTACCAGGGGATTACAACTATAATATGAACAATAAAATTACAATTAACATTAAATTTACAATTACAATTACAATAAAAATTAAAGTACCACAAGATTACCTGATTAATGAAAGCTAGACATTTTATCATAGAAGTTAAGAACAAAGAATATTTTTGTATTTACTGAATTACAAGTTAAACCTACAATAACAAAAATCTATAGCAATGAAATTACCGGATATTGAAATATTTTGTGATAGATTAAGAGAAGTATTTACAAGAAACCATGTCTGAACGAGTCTCAATTACTGACCAAGTGCCTAGTAAGTTTGCGTTTGAATTCAATTTTATTTCGACAGTCCCTGATGCTAGCAGGTAACGAATTCCAGAATCTTGGCAGGGCTATTGTGAAAGAGGATGAGTATGAGGAGGTGCGATGGGATGGTATTGTTAGTATTGTTTCATGGCGAGAGCGTGTGTTCAGATTGTGGTGTGAAGAAAGGTAAGTGAAGCGAGACGACAGGTACGAAGGAATAGAAGAGTTCAAGATTTCGAAGAGAAGGAGAAGTGAATGTAAATTTCTCTTCTTATCTAGTTTAAGCCAACCTATTGTTTCCAGGGATGGGGTAATATGGTCATATTTACGAACATTGCTTACAAAACGTACACACAAATTATGAGCACGTTGAAGTTTCGTTTTGTTGTCGCTGGAAAGGTCAGTCAGTAAAATGTCAGCATAGTCAAAATAGGGAAATACAAGTGTCTGCACAAGGAACTTTTTTTAAGCAAGAGGGGAGATGAACATTTATCCTTTTTAGCATATGGATAATAGAATATACTTTTCTGCAGGTTTCTGTGATTTGCATGTCCCAGTTGAGATTATTATCCATGTGAATGCCAAGATTTTTTACCGAAGAACTGAATGCCCTGGACAGGATTTCATAATAAACTATAACATTTATGTATGAAAGATTATGTAAAATTCCGTAATATTCATTTTAAATTTAATTTATAATAAAAATGAATTTTAATTCGTATTATTATGCCCAATATTCATTGATATTCGTCTATTCAATATTTATCTCGATACTTAAAATTATGGGTATGCTTTTTTTTTTAATTAAAGGAAGTTAATTTACTCTGTACTATTCTGTGAGCTTGTCATGGACTTAAAACTCGCTGCATGTAATTGTATATTCAAATATATGTCCTTGCTAATTTAGTAGCCAAATCTCATAGAATAAAGTAGCGCAATGAACAACATGCTGTAATTATGCGTCAGCAAGGGGAGAGTTACCGGGTTTAAACCCCTTCCCCTTTTGAACTTTTAAAAATAAATCACATATATTTCAATATATTTAATTGTTTCCATGAATTTTCCTGTTATGTAAAGTGTCTTACTTATCATAGGCTATCGAAAATTATTGTTGTATGAGTGTAATAATGACACAAACATTTTTTATTATACAAAATTAAACAGAAGTTAAAATGTGTTAAAAATTGAATGGCCGTAAAAGAATTACGTTTCAAAGATTTTATAAAGATATTCATGAATATGTTTTATTAGAACATAGTATAATATTAAGAAATATACCGTAACATAAACATAATAATAATAATATAATAATAATACACAAAATTTAAAATATCGATAACGTAAATTGCAAATAATTTTAATAATGATAATTTTTATAATTTTTAATTTTAATAATAACTCCCCTTCTTGACAAAATTTTGCATAAGCCACTGCTATATGCCAACATATTTTGAGCAAACAGCTTTAAGATTTGAGTTCTTCACTCATTTTCGTTTAATTTAATACGATATCTAAAGAGACAGAAGTGGTTCTTCCGCTATACCTGGTAAGGTTTATCTTGTCTCAGTAGCAATAAAACCAAGTCCCTTCAAATGAGGGTGGAGATTATAGGAGGGTTGTAAATTTTCAGGATTCCTTTCAAAACATTATTGTACAGGCTACCGGAACTCAGTTTCTTGAAAGACAAGCTCAGTGACGGAACTATACACTACGAAGAGAGATATTTTGTTATTTTATTTTGTGTTACAGAATGTATCAACTAGTCCCTTCCGCCACTGGATGGTTGGACGGCATCGCTCCACTCCCATCGCCATAACAATACAGACGAAGTAAGACATATCTCCATTCTCTCTCTTTTCACAGTGAGACATGATACATCACACAGACTTTAGAAGCAAGAGATCTATATTATAGCCCTCTCGGCCAGAAGCTACAATTTATATTTACCATATAAATAAGCAATAAATATAGCTAATCAGTAATCCATTATTATCTTTCCTTCTTCCCACTTGTCGCCGCGCTCTCATGGTTAACATTAGGCAGGTCTTTGAGCGATCTCGTGCATAACATTCGGCAGGCCTTTGAAATTTAATTGTATTATTGTTTTCAATTTCTTATGTCGCCGCTCCAATCACTCGCCTCAATTTCAACATTGCAACCAATAAGCTGCTTCCATTATTAAATGACACCTACTTGTCTAATCCACGTGGACTAAAACCGAGGTTGCAATGTCTTGTGCTGAGGACGAACATTAAGGTATGTGATTAAAAATTATTATTAAAGAGGTATTATTAAATGTTAAGAATGTCAACGTACTCGTATATGAAATAATAATAATAATAATAATAATAATAATAATTTACTTACTTACTTACTTGCTTTCAAGGAACCCGGAGGTTCATTGCCGCCCTCACATCAGCCCGCCATTGGTCCCTATCCTGAGCAAGGTTAATCCAGTCTCTACCATCATATCCTACCTCCCTCAAATCCATTTTAATATTACCTTCCTATCTACGTCTCGGCCTCCCCAAAAGTCTTTTGCCTTCCGGCCTCCCAACTAACACTCTATATGAATTTCTGGATTCGCCCATACGTGCTACATGTCCTGCCCATCTCAAACGTCTCGATTTTATGGTCCTAATTATGTCAGGTGAAGAATACAATGCGTGCAGCTCTGCGTTGTGTAACTTTCTCCATTCTCCTGTAACTTCATCCCGCTTAGCCCCAAACACTTTCCTAAGAACCTTATTCTCAAACACCCTTAATCTCTGTTCCCCTCTCAAAGTGAGAGTCCAAGTTTCACAACCATGCAGAACAACCGGTAATATAACTGTTTTATAAATTCTAACTTTCAGATTTTTTGACAGAAGACTAGATGACAAAAGCTTCGCAACCGAATAATGACAGGCATTTCCCATATTTATTCTGCGTTTAATTTCCTCCCGAGTGTCATTTATATTTGTTACTGTTGCTCCAAGATATTTGAATTTTTCCAGCTCTTCGAAGGATAAATCTCCAATTTTTATATTTCCATTTCTTACAATATTCTGGTCACGAGACATAATCATATACTTAGTATTTTCGGGATAATAATAATAATAATAATAATAATAATAATAATAATAATAGCCATTTAACAATATAACAAACTAGTGCTTATTCTTATCGAGGAAGTAGACGTGACAAGGTGACGCTTAGAGTGGAACCTACAGAGCAACAATCGGTCGGTAAAATTATGTTTTAAAAGCACTCCGCACGTTATTGTATGATGCCGACATGTTAACCATGAGGCAGCGGCGATAATAACGCTTGTCATACGTAACATTCAAAAAGCTGTATCTCCACACGCACACACATATTGAAAATTGAACACGTGTTTATATGAACTTTTTAGTCACAATATTAGGCCTACAGCCCCCTAAAATATGAATATTCCTTCTCAATCACTCTGTATATATTTTTCTTCAACAATGCGCTACTTCTAACAAACATTCATACGATTAATGTGATGGTGATTAATAAATTAGAACGTATTAATCTAACCTTTAACTTCATTGTCTAATAGAAATCTCAATAAAAGTTGTAAGAAAAAAATAAAATTAATTTAAACTGTCACGTCGTATATGTGTAATTTTATATTATTAACTGTTATTTGTAAGACACGTATAAGACTCACCGTACTTGCTATAATCCACGGGATATCAAATTACAGTTAGACATTAAACATACTCGTGCTAAGTCAACTTATTTCACGCGGCTGGTTGTCGCCGAGCCGTCGGACCTCTGTGAAGATGGAAGAGGTACTGAGATGACGACAAAATAGAATTCTGCCGGAGAATAGTACGGTGCATCGCCATGCGCATTATCGACTGGCTGACAATTTTATTTGCGTTGGGCGTTCGTCAACAAATATGTTACACAACATTACGAACACCTCAAGAAGCCGGGACATTCCAAGGGAAGATGTACAGATAACATGTAAATTATGCGAAATAATTTACAGTTCGTGCTCAGGCAATTTCCTTTTGTCCTAGTTTTAAACTTATTTTCGACTTATGCTACCAGAAATACATCAGGTTATGATGGGTTATTGCAAAGTACGGTTCTTGGAGGCCTTTTCACTTCTTTAATTTTGTTATAAAGGATGGGGAATTTAAACATATTTATAAATAGATATTTCTACAGGGACATCATTTTATTTTTACTAACATTTTTAATATTAACCTGGCTATACCGGAAACACAGTTGTCTACCCCCTTCCACGACTGTAGTTCGATGATACTGGCGTAAAACACAAACAAATCACTTTACTAGTTATAGGAGGGAAGAAAAGTAGTTCATCCATTTACGTAAACTAGGAAATATCGAGATTTTGAGTTCGATAATTTTCATTAGATTTTTGTTTAATCAAAATAGAGTACTGTATTAAGAATAAGTGTTTTTACTCCCGAACTGAGTTATCTATACGAACGTATTCATTGTGCAGTGTATATTATACTGTCTACAGCACATTAGCGTACAATATAGAGAAAGAAGTTAAATTGAAAAATAATCATAATATGAATATTTAAACACATTTTTGAAAATGGTGGCCGTTCATTTCGATACAGGCTTCAGTTCTTTTGTGCATATTATCGCATTATAGACTATTGCATCTAATTTCAATTGCCAGTTTCGTCCTTCGTACTAGCAACTCATGTTGAAATAATTCTGTACCTACTATATAAAAGAGTACCTTACGTACTGTAAATTCAATCTTCACTTCTGCCCGACCCTCACAGATAAAATTACTCAGACATGCTATCTACTGTCCGTCCAAGTGGTTATGTCGCAGGATCGTAGAAAGGGGGGGGGAATCACGTGACAGTTAATTACTTAACGAGGCCCTTTTATTTAAGTTATTTTAAACGTAAATGTCCAATTCCTAACAGAAATTAAAATTTTCAGAAAAGAGCTAAGAAGCCCAGCTTTTAAAGAGGGGCGCAGCAGAAGCAGGTGGGGGAAACCGGGATGCGACGTAGGCAAACGGACAGTACCTGTGCGAAAATATGATTCAATATTGAAAGCTCTTTCGTCACTGGAAAACGCGAACATATTTCTGGAACGTACTATACTCACTAACTCCGTGCTGTTTACTATATGCGGCCTTCATTCTGTGTGGAGGACAGTTGGAACTTCATTAATAGAAGGGGTGGGAGTGAAGTACATTCAAAAACTCAGGTACAATAAAAATAGAAGTAAAAATAAAATGATGTCCCTGTACAATATGTTATTTTACAGTAGGCTTAACTACGAGTATACATCGCGAGGCAGCGACGAATTCAAGGGGTGACCCTGAGGGAGTTAAGGCTGGTTCACAATAAACCGGGAACGGAAACTAGAACGAGAACGAGAACGGAAATAATGTTAAAATAAATGTATTTAAATGTAAGCATTCCAAATAGTTAATTGTGAATGCTCACATTTAAAGACATTTATTTTAAGAATATTTCCGTTCTCGTTCTAGTTTCCGTTCCCGGTTTATTGTGAACCAGCCTTTACCCCTCTCCCGGGATCTAGGATGTCCCCCGGCAGATTTTTAACTAAAATCTAATTTATACAATATTATATTTCAATTTAATATTATTTTTCAGACACTAAAATAATTTCTGATACGTATGTAGATGTTCATATTTTATTGCCTTGAAGGTTAGCTGTTTGCTGGCCGATTATGATTAGTGGAAATTCAAGTCGTCCGAATTTTCAGTCTTTATTTCAGTTAAGAAATCAGGTGTTTTATGTTTTTTTTTTACGATCATGCCTTTTTTCCCTACTAACCATTGTTCTTTGCATGCTTCATAAATTTATAATACCGCACGTTCTCTGGTTGCTATGCAAACAAAAGAAATCACATTGCTGTACCCAAAGACGTTATACAGTATACGCTGTACCGCACTATAGTCCCGTCGTTCTAATTTCCGGCAGCCAATCACGTTGCCGGTCGGCTACATTTAAACGTGTGCGTCTTGTGATTCGCTGATGCATTTCCTAAGGCTCAATAAATACCTAATATAATCGCCCGCCATTTTGGCTCTTTCGTTGGGTTCACAGAAAGCACACGAGGACGTTATTTGCCGCTCAATTATAGTGCGTTTGATTTATTATCATAGGAGCTACGACATGATATTGTTTAACGGTGCGGCAAATAGATCCCTCGTCTGGTAGTAAGGCAACGAAAGAACAAAAATGGCGAACGATACTACCTACCTAGATTTTATAGAGCCTTCACTTCCTAAGACGTAAGCAAAGAGGAGGAGTCACGCCGGGAATATCAGCGTCGCGACTGTAGTGTGCGATAACTAGAAACAAACGGAGCCTTTATTTGAAAAATAGGTCTACACATTTTCATATTTTCTTTCAGACTTTTCCGGTATTAACTTAGCGCAACCGATCCTTTTTACTTCTTTAATCTCTTCATCCACTTAATTCTGAACCCATTCTTTTCCCAGAATCATTAAATGATTATAAAACTTCTAATTAAACTCATTATATTGATCAGATTACCAAAAACAACAATGACTGTTTACTCTGAAACAAAATAACCTAAGTTACATACTGCCTTGGCAACGACGTTCAAACTTTCTTATCGGAGAAATTTTTACATATATCTATGCAACATTCAAAATTAAAAATAAATTTATTTAAATGACGATCGTCAAAAAAAAAAAAAAAAAAAAAGTGTGCAATACACATGTGTTAAGTGCGTAACAAAAGCTGAAAAAAACGAGGCGAATTTCCTCGATTCTTTTATAATGCACTTACGACATTTACGAGGCGCATCCAGAAAGTAAGTTTCCCGATTTTTTCCCCTTGAAAGTAAACGTAATTAGCCGTGTCAATTGCGCCTGCGTAACAGATCTATGATCTATCAATCATATACCAGCCGGACAGGTCCCGCCTGGTGCCAGTAGCGTGGCAGCAGTGGTCCGAAATGGAAGCTCTTATTCCTTCTCCCGCCGCCTGCTAGGTTCGGCCGGTGATAAAGTTCTTTAATGCACAAAGCATTGCGCCAATTGAAATTCATCGGCAGCTCTGTCAGGTCTATGGGCAGAAACATATATATCTCTCTCTCCTCTCTCCTCTCTCCCCTCTCCTCTCTCCCTCCCTCTCACAAGAAATTCCTGTCCTCCGGTGAGCGTTTTGGCAACGACGAAGAGCTGAAGACGTCTGTCACACGCTGGTTCCATTCACAGGCGGCAGAGTTCTACGACAGAGGGATACAAAAAATCCATAACAGACTACAGTGACTAATGTGTGATACAAGATCAACATATATAAAAGTCATACTTAATACTCTTTCGAGTGCTCCTTATATGTATTATTATTAAAAGTTGATCCCACGATACAAGTGTCTCAATTCTGATGGTGGCTATCTTGAAAAATAGCTGAACCATTGCTGTACCTGTTGCCAATAAATGTTTTCCTGAAAGTGTGTGTTCTTATTTTAAAAAATAGGGAAACTTACTTTCTGGAAGCGCCTCGTATATCGCAATATACTGGGCCTATATTGGCGTAGTTCTAGTGTTAGTCTAGTTTTGTTTAGTAAGGCCGTGTCTCAAAGCTACATTTTCAGCTGAAGTGAACTAGATTGTTGACTAAATAGCCGGATGTGACGTCAGAAGTTATGATCCAAAGCTACATAGTGCACAGCAATCAAGTCCGTAGTAGCTAGTAAGCGAAAATGCTTGCTCGATTGTTGACTTGTTCACTAAACAAAATGGATACCTCATCAGCAATTGGGGTTATGAAATCTGAAAATGCTTTGGAAGTGAAATAATATAAATATAATGTAGAATAACACGTTAACTTTGAACACTGACATTGTTAGTACCTTCTGTACAATGTTTTAAACATTATTGTAATGTATTAAGGGGAGAGGATAGTATTTTTTTAAACTTTTTTCCTATTTGGTGCAAAATATTATTTTTTTTATGTAGAGAGCTCATAGCTGTGGCAACTCAACCAAATATAAATATTAAAAAAAAAAATATTTGGGGGCCCAAATTTGAAAAAAATATACCCAATGCAGGATTGTACTTAAACCGATATATCTAAATCGTTTTTAAAGATAGATTCAAACAGTTTTTTGCAATGTATTTGCAAAAGCATGTTCTACGAACTGTCTGTAACAGAATTTGGTATTAGTCCCTACGTTTGTAAAATAAACAATTAAAATTGAATAACAATTTTCTGATTTCCTTTCTTGCAAACAAACGGACGTATTTGTAAAATTAAATCAATTAACAAAATTCTGTTACAGAGAAACGTTTCCTATTAGTCTAAAGAATGTATGTTCTAAATTTCATGCATGTATCTTTAATAGTTCAGAAAGTATATCCATTTTTGTCTGGCAATGTAGTAAAAAAGATGAAGTTGCTGGAAACCGATAAAAGCGGGCGTGTGATTTAAAAATCCATAGCGCAGGAAGTTTAAAAATGACGTCTCAACATCCGAAAAGGACACAAATACCCACGGAATGTTATGCAATGCATTCCACACATATAAAAGGGTATTTTAAAGAAAAAAAATGTTTTTGAAAATTTAATTTACCGGAAACAACAATAAAAGTGGGCGAGTGATTTAAAAATCCATAACTCAGGAAGTTTAAAAATGGCGACTCAACATCCAATAAGGGCACAAATACCCAGAAAATGTTATGTTACGCATTCCACACATATCACAGAGTAGTTTAAATATATATTTTTTTAATTTACTAATTTTTCACCAAAAAATACCATCCTCTCCCCTTAAGCCCTTATCTTTTCCACATAACTCGTAATGAAACTGCATTAGGACACTGCCTTCTTAATTCAGTGCTGCACCGTAATGTCATGGTTTTTAGAAAAACAGTCTATGAAGAAGGCCATGTTTCAAGCATACATGTCCAAAGCTCCCTAGTGTGTAGTTTACAAGTCACCTAGTTGCTAGTCACTAATGTGTAGTTTGGACTTGAGCTTTAAGACACGGCCTAAATATATTTTTTTTTCTAAAGTAGTTACAACATTTACAATAAATATAAATATTCCAGTGTGTGATGGCAAAACAATAGATATTAATTACAGTACTTTTGTTACAAAGAAAAGACGTATTGAGGAATCAATACAAAGTGCATCTGTTGCATTTAATGAAGAAAATTCTCAATTGGCTTTAATTAAGTGGAAGTGAAATCTGTGAACAAGTCTGAATTATAGTTTATTTTGCTTTGGTTCCATCTCTCCCCCCCCCCTTGTTACGGACGTTACGATTATATCTCGCTGAAGAAAAGGTGTGAATTCAACACTGGCGCCGAACCGTATTTCTTGAGTGATAGATTAGAAGTGATTGATATGGACTGCGCATGCGTTACACTGATTTCTACACGGGCCATGGATAAATATTTTAAAATATCTGTCTTTCAAGAAAATAGTCCATTGTCTTTCTCATGGTTACACGACTGATCTGTTCCATCTCATATCTACAATGGACTGTTTTCGTGATATACTGGGTTGTTTGGCTGTAAATGGATCTCATTTTGAGCATCTGTGATAAAATTTGGTTAATCGTAGTGTTTTGTTTAGTTTATGGCCTACTCAACATGATTTTACATACTTATTTGTCTCAAAATTAAAGTCCACGAACAATTTAATAGGTAGTTAAGAGCGAGAGAATGGATAAAATTTCTACGCATTCATACGTAAAATTTAATGGAGATTCAGAATATGTAGATGTAGACTAAATTTTAATATAAAGTGCCATTTAAAAAAATAAGTTTACCGTCACATTCTGTATGCCTGAATAACTTTCTTCGGACACTGGCATAATATTTATGGTTTATCTACAACAGTTTTTGTAATAAAACGTTTTTCTATAAAATTAAAATTTAAGAAGTATTAGCAATATTCCATACTTATTATTCATCCTGTATAATAGTCTAGGAAATCAAGTTAATTTGTATTAATGTATCAGATTCGCTTTTTGTAATGAATTAACAACTCTTAAATACGCATTCCCGTATGATCGATGTTTTACCACGTTTTACTGTCCATATTTCTTGATTTTTTTTGTTATACTTCCGTGGTAGGGGCCTATTCAATCTTTTTTTGCTAGCATACCCACAATAGTAATATGCGTTACAAGAGCGGTATGTTGAAGTTTTCATGTTCGAGGAAAAGTTTGAAAAAGCGAAACGTAGTTGAGCTTTTTTAATTTCCGAGAATTGAAAGAAAACATACCGCTCGTGTATCGTACATTATTTTGTGCGAAGATCGTTTAATACATACCTGAAAGAGGAATTTCTAATTAGTTGCAATGAAATCTCCATTTTGGTTTCTGTTCAATGACGGCAAATTTGCAAAACAAAAATATCTATCTTCAACATTGTTGCTTTAAAATGTTTTCTGTGTTTACTATACTCCAGCAGGCTGTGATATACGTCTGTCTTTTTTTTCCCCCAGTCTATGATGAGTCTGGAATCTTGTTGACTTTTTCACGGCTTCCTTAATGTTACTTGCATCACGAATGCAGTAACTTTAGTGGAGTTGTAGAGTTTACTTAATTTTTGCAAATATTTAAAAACAATAATTAACAGTGCAATTTAGGTGAAATTTCAGTGGTAAGTTTCCAATTTATAATTATTACTATATTGAACGTCTCTAAAAATAATATGTTAAAAGCCTAAAGCAGTAAAATCAATATGTCACTTAAGCGGTAAGAAGAGGGGAAATTGTTATGTGTGTTAGGTTGGGAATACTGAATGTGGAATTTTAGACTTTCCGCGGATTGGTTTTGTGCGGAAACCAAGCAAATACGCACGATCTCGCACAAAATATATTTGTACTCCCAAACTGCATTGCAATTATATAATAATTAACAAAAGACTATGATTCATGTTGTACTAAAATAAATTATTATTATTATTGTTATTATTATTATTATTATTATTATTATTAAATTATACAGTATTTTTGATGCAATAATAGTACCGGTAATCATTTACGTAAAATGGTAAGTTATTACAGCAAGGAAAATTAAGAGTTTATATTGCAAAAGAAACTATAATATAATGCAATAATTATCAACAAGTAGGCTATAATAAAATTAATATGTCATTATTTTTACATACGTATCAGTGGGATGCTGTCCCTTCAGACAACCCCATCATGTATTGAATATCACTGTTTTACCAAAAGATGATGCTTGACGATTGCAGGGGATTTTTTCCGCGTGTTATATTTAATTGACTTTATACTATCTACTAAATCGACGGAGCAGTGTACTTAAATATGCTCTATCAACTACTGAGTTATTTAGTATCGATGTAATTGGTGATAACGAGATAGTATTAGTATAGGCGAGGCCGAGAATTCGTCATAGATTGTCTGATATTTGCTTTACAGTTGGGGAAAATGTCGCAAAAAAAATCCTATCAGGAAATCAGCCCAAGCGGGAATCGAATCCATGCCTTAGCCCAGCTCGGGTCAGAAACCAAGCGCCTCTACCGACTGAGCTACGCCGGAGACCCAACAATAATAATAATAATAATAATAATAATAATAATAATAATAATAATAATAGGCTAATAATAATTTCAATAAAGGTGATTAAATTATATCGAAAGTAGCTTTGAAAATCAAGGGAATTAAAAGCGACGCTGCTTTTTTCTTTTTGTCTGAAAATCTTTTCAAAAACACTTTGCGGATTTTGGATGTGCAGCAACAATATGCAAAAATCACATAAAAATCAACTCAACAGAAAACGCAACAAAGAAGTAGGTAGGACGCATGAAATGCTGGTAAAACTAGTAAATAGATATAGGAATAGGCAATAATGCCTGACATCATAGTATTGGATTTGTTGCTATGTAAGGTTACTTACTTACTGGCTTTTAAGGAACAAGAAGGTTCATTGCCGCCCTCACATAAGCCCGCCATCGGTCCCTATCCTGAGCAAGATTAATCCAGTCTCTATCATCATATCCCTCCTCCCTCAAATCCATTTTAATATTATCCTCCCATTTACGTCTCGGCCTCCCCAAAGGTCTTTTTCCCTCCGGTCTCCCAACTAACACTCTATATGCATTTCTGGATTCGCCCATACGTGCTACATGTCCTGCCCATCTCAAACGTCTGGATTTAATGTTCCTAATTATGTCAGGTGAAGAATACAATGCCTGCAGTTTTATGTTGTGTAACCTTCTCCATTATCCTATAACTTCATCCCGCTTAGCCCCAAATATTTTCCTAAGCACCTTATTTTCAAACACTCTTAACCTATGTTCCTCTCTCAGAGTGAGAGTCCAAGTTTCACAACCATACAGAACAACCGGTAATATAACTGTTTTATAAATTCTAACTTTCAGATTTTTGGACAGCAGACTAGATGATAAAAGCTTCTCAACCGAATAATAACACGCATTTCCCATATTTATTCTGCGTTTAATTTCCTCCCGAGTGTCATTTATATTTGTTACTGTTGCTCCAAGACATTTGAATTTTTCCACCCCTTCGAAGGGTAAATCTCCAATTTTTATATTTCCATTTCGTACAATATTCTGATCACGAGACATAATCATATACTTTGTCTTTTCGGGATTTACTTCCAAACCGATCGCTTTATTTGCTTCCAGTAAAATTCCCGTGTTTTCCCTAATCGTTTGTGGATTTTCCCCTAACATATTCATGTCATCCGCATAAACAAGAAGCTGATGTAACCCATTCAATTCCAAACCCTGCCTGTTATCCTGAACTTTCCTAATGGCATATTCTAAAGCGAAGTTAAAAAGTAAAGGTGATAGTGCATCTCCCTGCTTTAGCCCGCAGTGAATTGGAAAAGCATCAGATAGAAACTGACCTATACGGACTCTGCTGCATGTTTCACTGAGACACATTTTAATTAATCAAACTAGTTTCTTGGGAATACCAAATTCAATAAGAATATCATATAATACTTCCCTCTTAACCGAGTCATATGCCTTTTTGAAATCTATGAATAACTGATGTACTGTACCCTTATACTCCCATTTTTTCTCCATTATCTGTCGAATATAAAAAATATGATCAATAGTCGATCTATTACGCCTAAAACCGCACTGATGATCCCCAATAATTTCATCTACGTATGGAGCTAATCTTCTCAAAAGAATATTGGACAAAATTTTGTACGACGTCAACAAAAGTGATATTCCTCGAAAGTTACCACAGTTGGTTTTGTCCCCCTTGCTATGTAAGGTTACCATGACATATTTGAAACAAAGAACTGAAGATAAAACCCATGGATAGTTGTTTCAGGATATTATGTTTGACCAAAAGAGATAACTTAAAATCTTAATTAAAAAAAACTTAAACTTAATGTTAGATAGAAAAAAAAAAACACTGTGAATGCTTTGTAAATATCTTTTAATATATTTCCCCATAATTTAATCTTATAACTTTCAGAGGTATACATAAGACATGAGAATTTTTCATAAACCCATACAGTACATATTATGTAACCAACAATATACGACTGATAACAGTCTCTAATCTTCTTGAGAAATCACAATTATTAATAAAATTATATAGAGCAATTCCATCAGTTACACATTTTTCTGATTAGTGACAATATTCACAAGTCCTACCTCTGAATGACTAGTATACAGTTGTCAGTTTAGAAATGTCAATAACTTTCATCAAGTTGTTAACAGTGGACAAACAGAATTAACACCATAAAAAGCACAGGTAGTTCCCAAACAATAAAAAATACACTGCCGGAAATTACAGAACAATCACACTATTCAGTCTCAGTATTTCACACAATATTAAACTGCAAATTTATTTAGTCACAAAATACAACTTTACTTTAAAAAAATAAAAACATACCTACTACATTCAAATCACACATGTAAGGTCAATTAAACAGTGTTCGTGGGTTAGATAAGAAACGTAGGTACAAAATATATATCACAGTTGTATGAACACTTTTAAGAATAAATAAATTATTAAAATTAATAAAATTCAGACATGTTTCGGAGACTGCCTCTCCATCCTCATTGACTCTACCACGACTTCAAAAGGAAAATAAAATAAAATGAGATTCGTGAATAGTTGTATTTAAAAATGATGTAGAGAAAATATGTGATGTCCGAATAATAGTATTTAATTCTTATAAAGGCTAGAAAAGTTAAGAAATTATGACCAATGTGTCTTCTATACAAAGAATATAAAAGGTATAATAAAGTTAAAATATAGATAAAACTAACATTTTAAAATAATTATTAACATCATATGAAGTAAGTACAATCTTATATATTATTTTAATGTACCGAAGTACAGATGATATTTCCAAGCAGATATTCTGCGTCATCATACGATGAAAGAGTAATGGAACGGAGAAAAATTCTCTCCGGCGCCGGGATTTGAACCCGGGTTTTCAGCTGATGCTTTATCTACTAAGCCACACTGGATACCCACCCCGGCGTCGGACAGAATTGTCTCAGTTTAAGTTCCAACTCTTGGGTTCCCTCTAGTGGCCACCCTCTGCACTACGTCATAGATGTCTATGAACGTAGGACTGAAGTCCACACATGTGCTGAGGTGCACTCGTTATGAGTGACTAGTTGGCCGGGATCCGACGGAATAAGCGCCGTCTTAAATCACGAAGTGATTTACGCATATCATATATATTATTTTAATGTACCGAAGTACAGATGATATTTCCAAGCAGATATTCTGCGTCATCATATGATGAAAGAGTAATGGAACGGAGAAAAATTCTCTCTGGCGCCGGGATTTGAACCCGGGTTTTCAGTGTGGCTTAGTAGATAAAGCATCAGCACATAGAGCTGAAAACCCGGGTTCAAATCCCGGTGCCGGAGAGAATTTTTCTCCGTTACATTACTCTTTCATCGTACAATCTTATAATAAAGAGTTAACATATGTCATGTTTAAAAAGTACAAAAGAGTGAGTAAAAAGAAGAATGGACATAATTATGATTTGGATGCAAGACTCACCTGCTGGTTCAGGTGATCGACCACGATGTAGCGTGACAGTCGTGGTAGAGTCACTGAGGATGAAGAGGCAGTCTCCGAAACATGTCTGAATTTTATTAATTTTAATAATTTATTTATTCTTAAAAGTGTTCATACAACTGTGATATATATTTTGTACGTTTCATCCCTACTGCATACATGTTGTTTTTTCTGAAAAGTTCAATACAATAGTGAGTGAATTATGGAGTTTATTCACGGAGAGGCTCAGTTATGAAAAATCAGAATGTCTTATAAAAGTGTTAGAAAGCTAAAATGGCAGATTGTGCACAGTAAAAACTTGCATTTACACTATTTATTTGAATTACAACGACAATGTAAAAAGAAAAGTTTTAGATTTTCACAGAAAAGGGCAGCAGTCCTCAGGGTCCTCTTTGTAGCACCTACTAATGTCCTCCAATGTTCGAACATGAGAGAGGCAACCAAGATGTTAGAAACTTCATCTTATTTTATATGAAAACTGATCATGCATTCAGCTGTGTGAAGAGCAAGGGTCGCATTCCCAGACATACATCACTCAATGATATCATTAAAAGATATCTGACTTCTTGTGGCATCCCATCTCTTTTGGAACCACCAGGTATTAGTCACACGGATGGTCTCACCTTAATTCCATGGTCTAAAGGAAAAATCTTTAATTTGGGACTCTACTTGCGTTGACACTCTAGCTCCATCTCACTTGCCAAATACCTCCAGATGCGCAGCATCTGCTGCTGAATTAGCCGTGAAGAAGAAAGCCAATAAATATGCTCATCTTTTAGACAATTATATCTTTGTCCCATTTGCTGTGGAGACCTTCGATCCCTGGAGTCATGACACTAAAGTTTTGGTATCTCAAATTGGCCAAATAGAAATTTCATTAAGTCCTCTACTGCCTGGTAAATTAATTCATAATTTTTATTGAATTTTGAGAAGTCAAATCGTCGTTTTTTCACCTTCACCCACACTCTCACTACATTTATTATTAGTAAGAGTTTGGATTTTATGTAATTACAGTACATATTATTAGTGACAGTAAAATCGTGCTGTGCAAAGTATGTGACAAACACACTAGGTGATTCATAAGTCACAATTAGAACAATATTTAAAAACTAAACTTCATGTGAGAAATAAAAAACCTGCTCCTTCGCCAATGAATTCAACAAAGATTTGTGCATGACAATGGTTGCTGCAAACATACCGTGGTATAAACTTGGAGTGCCAAAGTTTCAAGCATTACGCAAATATTGCAACGTCAATGTTCTGGATGAATCAACACTCCGGAAAAATTATTTGAACTTCTGCTACACTGACACAATAGAAACAATTAGAGCGTAACTTGGCGATTCCTACATATGGGTTGCCATTGACGAGACAATAAATGACAACAGAAAATATGGAAAAATATTTAATTATTAATTGCGCCTCCAAACAATAATTAAATGAGGTTGAATCACATGTGCAACTGTAATTTTTTTTATCAATGTGCAAAAATACATCTAATAAAGTTTAGATTTTAAGCTACATATTTTTTTAATCATTTCAAGGGAAAAATTGTTCCGGGGCCGGGTATCGATCCCGGGACCTCTGGTTGAATGTACCAGTGCTCTCCCAACTGAGCTACCCGGGAACTCCACCCGACACCGTCTCAACCTTTCCCTTTATATCCACACACACACAACAATTTTTCCCTTGCAATTATTATTGAAATCTGCTTTACAGGAAGCTTCTCCTGAAAGACTAGATTTGCATAATATATACGTCACTGTGTACGTTAACAGAAAACCACAATTCCAAGTGACACAGAATTTGTGTGCACTCGATGTGGGTCTCTGGCGTTGCGTCAGCCCACGCGAGTTGTGTGGATATAAAGGGAAAGGTTGAGATGGTGTCGGGTGGAGTTCCTGGGTAGCTCAGTTGGGAGAGTGCTGGTACGTTCAACCAGAGGTCCCGGGATCGATACCCGGCCCCGGAACAATTTTTCCCTTGAAATTATTCAAATCTGCTTTACAGGAAGCTTCTCCTGAAAGACTAGATTTACATATTTTTTATTTATTATATATTTATTTATATATTTTGCCATTTTAGCTACATATTTTTCATTTTAATACTACATAAAATCCAGGTTCTAATTATATTAGATGTTAGTTCTGTTGCTTGTACATGTTTCACAATCTCACTTACACTCAGTAAATATTCCTCAACATCTACACTGCTATCAATCAAGGTGTATTCAGTGACTTCAATATTCTCATGTCCTGCCTGGTTCAGAAGCCTATGGATCGATTCTTGCACTTCTTCATTCTCATCATACAGTACAGTCCTCAAAACTAGATTTTCCGTTTTCATAACGTAAATTAGGTCCTGTATTCCAGGTTCTGTTCATAGTCATGAGCTTTAGGACTGTGAAACAGCTATCTGTGTCAGTAACTGAGTGTGTCTGCAAACTGGAGTTGATTTTATCATTACTTCTACATTATTTCAGTTGGGACATAAAAAATGAGTTTAAGAATACCTATTAAGAGATACATTAATTAATACTGCAGTGGCTACCATTAAAACTTTAGCTGAAATGAAAAGTAAACAAGTAGAAATACAATCTGATGCCAGTGGAAGACAGAGTTGACTTTAATAAAACTATCACATTTGGATCACAAATATTTTATAATTACATACAATTACCAAAGAATTAATATACAGATATTTTTGTTTATGATTCAGTTAAAAAGAGCCCTATTGTTTATAAGCAAGTTAATAGTACATTATGCAACGAGCCTATAATAGTAGTAATTAAGACGCGACTATGTTTGTTTATGAAACGAGCGCAAGCGAGTTTCATAATTTTCATATAAGCGTCTTAATTACCATTATAGGCAAATTTCATACAACCTTTTATGCTCGACCATATTTCTAACTTGAAATTATTCAAAAGTATTCATGTTATGGTTATGTACGTGAGTAGCGAACTGACCTGAATTGTGAGATGTGCGCAGACGCGAAAGTATTGATTTTTTTCCGAGGCCGAATGTCATTGACCTTGATATAACGTAGAGAATAAGATGAACATTAGTCTTGATATAACCTGGAAATTGATTTAGAATTGAAAAACGGGATGAAAAATTGAATTTATTTGAATATTATTTACAATTAACACTAATTATTATAGTAACAGAACATTGTCTTTCGATTGCATATCCGAGAATAATCGATACTTGCGGTTTTATAATGGTACAAAAGTGGCTTGTCATTGGCTGAACAACTGAATGATAATGAATAAGTGTACTTTAATGAGGTGCATTAAAGGGCTACTACCAGGTTTATAATTACTACATTTCGGCATGGTCGAGCATAAAATGCATTTTTAACATTCACTTTCCAAAAGCAAAGAGGAAGACGTACACACCATATCATTAAAGGGAACATTTGAATCGGCCATAATTAAAAGGCACTAAGTAATTTTTTTCAGTATTCAGATAATCGAAGAAAAGTGTTCTGTTCGCTTAATTATTAATATATATTTGTATTGTGGTCAAGCATCACTCACGGAGTATAATTCGTTTATTTCATCCTTTATTATATGGAGAATAAAATTAAGAAATCCATCAAAATGCCATGTGTTCAAAATGGACTTAGAGCCTTTTAATAATGACAGATTCATTTATACTGCTAGGACAAAGGAGACACAATATAATGGAAGACAGAAAACTGTTACATATCAGTTCGTTGTATTAATAGAATGACGGACAGATATAAGTGCATATTAACTGTTGAAAATGATATTTCTTATGTGAAACATGTATTAATATTTATGGAGATATATTTCAACAGTTTAGGCCGTTTTCTAGTATGTTACTTAGAAGTAATTAATGTTATTTTAACTTGTCAGTTAGGACAGGATATAGCTTCAAAAAGTTGAATGTTATTACATCTGTGACAAGGTACAAAAATAAAAAAATTTCGCACCATGAATTTGTGATGTTAGTGTGCGAATTTAGGGACGATGTGTGTAATGTGGTAACTTACCTTCTTGCCAATCAGAAAATAGTCAAAAGATTAGCATAATAAAGTACCGGTAACATATAAGGGTGGACCATTTAAGTTGAAACTGTACAATATCTCCAAAACTAAGCGTTGTAAAAATAAATGTCTTGAATAAAAGTTGCTTAATATTATGGGGGAAAGTAAATGCCATTTGTCGTGTTTTATTTCGAGGACGTTGCGATGGTTATTTTAGGGTCAATGTAATTTTTTTTTTAAATAGGAACCTACATTTTTTATGTTGCTTTCTCATTACTCATAAAAAAACTAAACAACTTTTGTATGAAGCACTTTGCAATTGTTCTTACACCAACGTATATAACAAGAAAAATTATGAATGGCTGTGTACGAAGAGCGCAATGAATGGTTGGACCCATTCGAAACAGTCCAGCACACAGTAGGCGAGGAGGCAATGAGACATTGTGTCCGTTGTTTTGTTTACTTTCCATGGTAGGATGGTCTCCTAGTATCTGTCGTTAGTGTACTTGCAGTCGCCTTCGAGTCCAGGTGGAGTTAAAGTTATATTTTATTTAACGACGCTCGCAACTGCGGAAGTTATATCAGCATCGCCGGATGTGCCAGAATTTTGTCCTGCAGGAGTTCTTTTACATGCCAGTAAATCTACTGACATGAGCCTGTCGCATTTAAGCACACTTAAATGCCATCGACCTGGCCCGGGTCCAGGTGGATCCACTGGTGGTGCGTACCTACAATTAGCGATTACCGAGTAACAACCATCAGTTCCATGCAAATCGTTTAAGCATACTCAGTTGTCTGTGGGTTGAAATGGACCTAACAAGAAAAGGTGGAAATGATTTTCATTTAGGAGAGATGTGGAACAAGCTATTCTTGTGTATGCGGAAAGGTTTCATGATAGAAGAACTCCATCAAGAGCTTCATTTTATCATGTGATAAAACAGTTCTCCGAAGAAGGCAGTGTCCAGCCAAAGAAAAGGAGGCGCAGAAGAACCGTTACGGACAAAGATGGGGAAGTTGCGGTCCAACCATTCATTGCGCTCTTCGTACACAGTCATTCATAATTTTTGTTGTTATATACATTGGTGTAAGAACAATTGCAAAGTGCTTCATACAAAAGTTGTTTAGTTTTTTATGAGGAATGAGAAAACAACATAAAAAATGTAGGTTCCTATTTAAAAAAAATTAAATTGACCCTAAAATAACCATCACAACGTCCTCCAAATAAAACACGACAAATGGAATTTACTTTCCCCCATAATATCAAGCAACTTTTATTTAAGACATTTATTTCTACAATGCTTAGTTTTGGAGATATTGTACAGTATCAACTTAAATGGTCCACCCTGTATAATAACAAGATACTCTCTCACTTTCAATAAAATTTTATTGGGATCTACGCTGTTTGGGAACTATCTGTGTATACATTTAAAAGAAATTCACAATCAAATTTTGATGACATTTCTATCATTCTTTTAAACTTTAACATATTACTCTCACACATCTTAACATGAATACCATAAATACACTCACAGTTTAAATGCTAACATAATGTCTCATCAATTAGATGTGATTATATCTGTATCAAAAAACAATAAAACAATTAATTTATCGAAAATTTAACATAATGTTTCAAATTATCATAAATTACTCATGTTACATAACATCAAAAACAGAAAGGCCACATTAAAACATTTATATTTTATTATAGTTAAGTTTGACAAATATAAATTTTATCAAATTCTAAACAGCTGTCCATATTTCACTCTCGCATATCTACTTTTATTAACACTCTTATAAAATATGTTTCATTTTAACTTCTCACTCTACAGACGGTGGGTGTGTCACCATGTCTGGTTGACTGTAAAAATACTACACACTGCAGAAACAGCCTGGACTAGCATACAGACTCAGGATTTGAAGTTGCTGGCATAAATCTATCATTAATACTCGTCTCACTAATGCAGGAACAAATTTAATTTCTTTCTGTCCCACAGGATTTCATAATATCCTTATTTCTGAAAATAAAGTGGTAATAAATGTCTACTTAATCAATTACCCCTGCTAGATGCCAAGGAATAAGTAACATTTTCTACGTGGTTTCACTCAGCATGCAACGAACTACTTTCTTTGTCATTAACTTTTCATCTTTTGTTGCTGAAATCTATAGTTTTATTGTTCAAAAGTAAGGGCACAGTCTAGCATATACAATCACGAATCTTGAGTTGTGAGGGTACTAGGAACAATATACTGTCCAGGTACTATTTCGCATTGTCTGTGACAGGGCTGCCGAGAAGGGGGGCAAAGGGGGCGGGTGCATATGGGCCCGTGAGCAATAAGGGCCCATCAGATTAAGTGAGTCTGATTACTTTTTAATATCATGAATAATTATTCGTAGATACATACAGGTACTATAAAATTTTGTAAGAATATTTGTTACGTAAATCTGACATATTAACTCAACAATAGTAGAATTAATACAAAAAGTTACCGCTTCATATGTAAATATTGACTTTTATATAATAGAATATCGGTTTCCCGCATTAACGTTCACCGACACGACAATTGAGGGCCCCGGCATTTGCTTGAACTATGTTCCCGTCGCTTGTACTGAACACGTTCAATTATTTATTGGCTTGTCCTTTTTAACTACCAACTACCGTTGGCCCACCACAATATGCTAGTGGACTCTCTCAAACTGAAGTCGCAGGATACGTTTCTTTTTCAGTACATTGCATGTTTCGTGTCGAAACTTTCGTCTTTTCGTTGTCGTTTGTCTAGTAAATACTGTTCATCAGTGTTACCGGTTATAGTTTAACTGCACAATGGACAAGTACAGGCATAAGTCGGGAGCTGAGAAGCACAAGGAGATACAGAAAAAAATGGAAGATATTAATATGGGTGCTAGACTGCGTGAAAAACATTATGAAGATATTAACAAAGAGGTCAGTGATGAGACGAAATATTTAAAATCAATTCATGCCTCTAATTTAGGGCCAACCCTACTGAAACCTATGAATCTCCTAAATAGTCTGAGGGAATTAAAACTGGATACTTTATTTCCAAATATTTGTATAACCATTAGAATATTCTATACAATTCCTGTGACAGTTGCTGATGCTGACAGATTCTTCAGCAAAATGAAGGAAATAAAAAATGTATTCAGATAAACAATGTGTCAAGAACAACTGAGTAACCTTGCCTCCTTAGTTTGGAGAGCGATCTTGCTAGATCTTTAAATTTTTATGACATAATTGATGATTTTGCTTCAGTGAAGTCAAGGAGAGTTGTTTGTTGATGTTGGACTGCAAGTTAGAAATTACAGGTGTTTAGGAATAATGTTTTATGAATAGAATATATTGTGCTGATGTGAAGTTTTGCTAAAAGTTTTCAATGATAATAAAAGTGTATATTTTTAAGTTCGTATCTGTATATGGGGTTATCTTTTATTTATTTTGAAAATAATTATTATGGTTAGAATAACTGGTAACTTGTAATTGTTACTTTTTTCAATGGGGGTCCGAGTACAGTATTGCATAGAGGACCATAAATTCTGTTGGCGGCCCTGGTCTGTGATGAGGTGATAGTAGCAATCCTAGTGGTTAGCAACTATCTATGAATGCATATTTACTACGTATTGAGCTTCGTGACTATATATACTAGATTGTGGTAAGGTCTATTTACTTTGAGGTAGTGTCATCTAGCGTCAGGTGATATAATTGTTATGCCACAGTCTCATTACATCGATTATAAGATGCTCTTTTGTTACAAACACAGAAAAAGTTCTATCATGTCTATAGACAATAAATAATAAGACATATAAGCTTATACATAGCGACAATTACTGCAAAGTAATTGTCAAGAAAAATTAGAGAGCAGAATATAGCAATGATTTATTAAAATAGTAAGTAAATTAAGTTAGAGGCGTTCTGAATCAAGTTTTAGTTGTAATATTTTTTTTGTGGAGAGGGGGAGGAGGGAGGTAGATGTGTGTGCACTATAACACCGAAACTCCCTTGCTAGCACTGTCCTTGGTTCGAGAGTATCATTAATATTAGCTTTCTTTCCATCTTTCCATGTCATTCAAACCAAAGTACCCACATTCTTAGGTGCTACTGGCTCTAACCACACGTCTGAATATACATAATTAATAATCAAGCATTTTGCTTACTAAATTACATTATATTTTTTTATATATTAACCCTATTATTCTGCCAGCCATATTCAAACACATTGCTACGTCCAATGCTGCAGACTGGATTTCTGTATAATGTTATTTCATGTACCATAAGGTCACTTTCATACCAAATATTATCAATTTATCATACATTTCTTTCAATATTACATAAACTTAATTCTTTCAATTACAGAAATAGAGTTATTTGTAAAACTGAATTAACCACATTTCATTTTTTGTTCTTTTCAGACTAATTAATTTATCAATTTTTGCTTTTACTATTGGGAGAGTGAACACTAACAGTAAAAAAGATTTAATAGGTATGTTACTTAAAAGTGTTCGCGTAGGCTTCCGCGGCTGGTGTACATGGTGTGTGGATAAGCTTCAGGGCTTCTACCGCGTTGTCTTGGTGTTATTGGCTGACGTTTCGACCGCTGTGTTGTGGTCATCTTCAGAGCAGTTGTTGGATAAGGAAATAGTCTGCCAGCTCGTATATATATAGTAGTCTCGATGGGGGGAGTACTTGCGGTTCTCCTTCTGGCATCTGATTGGTCCTACGTTGTCCAATCCGGTTGAGGTCTGTATGAAGGGGAGTATTCATATTAAATACTGGCCCTCATAAGATCCGAAAGAGTGACCTTGATACCGTGCCCGATGTCCGGATGAAGGGGGGCGCCACATATATGTGGAGACCTGGCTTCTCGTTCCTATGTATGATCTTGGAATAGACTTCCCCATGAGTTGCTGAGTTGTAACTCCTCGTCCTTGTTGATGTTGTTGGGATGTTGATTGATGTGGAAGGCTTCTTTAATCAGTCTTCTGTATAATTTGTCTTCTTTATCTATTATCTTGATATTGTCGAATTCGATGGCGTGGCCTGAATCTGCTGAGTGTAAGGCTATTGTTGATTTTTCGTATGGTCCGTATTTGCAGAGTCGGATGTGTTCCTTCCTTCTATCTTCCACCGTACGTCCAGTTTGGCCTATGTATTTTAAACCGCAGGAGCAAAGGATCATGTATATTCCGGCTTATTGGAGGTATGGAAGTTTATCTTTGACTTTGACTAATGAGTGGGAAATCTTGTGTGGGGACATCATCCGGACATCGGGCACAGTATCAAGGTCTCTCTTTCGGACCTTATGAGGGCCAGTATTTAATATGAATACTCCCCTTCATACAGACCTCAACCGGATTGGACAACATAGGACCAATCAGATGCCAGAAGGAGAACTTACGACCTATCACCGCAAGTACTCCCCCCATCGAGACTACTATATATATACGAGCTGGCAGACTATTTCCTTATCCAACAACTGCTCTGAAGATGACCACAACATAGCGGTAGAAACGTCAGCCAATAACACCAAGACAACGTGATAGAAGCCCTGAAGCTTATCCACACACCATGTTACTTAAAAGTTTTGCAAACTTTCATTAACCATAAGTTTGGTACAGCACGATTAAAAAATATCTTTTAAGTTGGCGTATTTGTATTATTTAATGAAATATATATAATCTATCTTAAATATACCCATAATACAGATATATGACATCTAATTATTATACAATGTAATTACTAAATAAAATCAAATGCTACTTTTCGTTAACAGGAATGATTTAAACACAGTAACTTGATTTAGTAATAGAGATTACTCATTTGTGACATCAGCCTTGTGCAGTCCTAATGCCAGCTTTTCCAATGCTTCTCGCTCGAGTCTGTAGTGATGCCAACCTTCTTCTTCAGTCATGTTAACTGCACCTTTTGCCTTATAGAATTCCTGTGCTGGATTCCAGTTGAGAACAGCAAAATCTAGTCGGCAGCAACCAGATTCAAAAGCTCTCTGAAATGAAAAAAAAATAAATAAAGACGTAAGCATGAAAACCATTTCTGGCGACTTTCGGTTGTTGCTCTGAGTACCACTCGTGAGGTCATGGATGAACGCAAAAACATCCATGGAGTAAAATATGTATTCAAGCAATAACCTATACCAGAATGCAATTTATTTGTACTGATGTATAATTGAATCGCACTTTTTAGAAAGGAACTAAGTCAAAATTTGCCATTTTTGTTTTTATTAGCCAAATGATTACTACTTCCAAGACACATTGATTGGAGAATAAAGGAACTTAGTCAGATCTTTCCATGTGTCTCTAACATCACCGTGATGTTTGTGCTACGGTAAAGAAAAGAATTAAGTCAGGAAGTTAGTGCATTTCTTCACCGTTTGGACATCGAAAATATGACAACATATCGTTTGTAACTCTGTTATGGTACATTAATTTTTGGTATATTGTTAGACTTGCGTACGAAACATGTTTATACAGACAACAATGAATGTTTGTATAGGTAATTATAAAGTACCAGTAATAAGTTGTTTAGATAATCATTATTATTTTATTCTTAAAGTATTTTTATAACAGAGAAAGTTGTGTGCGTCAATACATGAGCCAGTAACTTCACTAAGATGACCCCTAAAATTCAAAGACGTGATGAACGTTGTCAGTATAATATGTATTATAAACCTGCCTTTCGCCCAATTACCAGTTCAAAGAAGTCTTCTGTATGAGGCAATTATAGGTTAATATATTGTAAATTTTTTATACTGAACAACAATGTAGTTTATTCTTCCAACAATAACTCTTCACTCTCTACAATTTAATTTCACTCCCGTCAACAATGGGATTTGCTCTCCACACAGTAACACAGCGTTCGTTATTGCACTCCACAAACGACAATGACAATTTACTTGGACTATTACGAACAACAATGAACTGTTAATCTTAACTAATATTCACAAAGCACTATTTACAACACAGAACTGTCAGTTCTCAGTTCACAGCTAGTTTGTCTTGGCTAGTTCTTCTAGCTCAGTCACTCGCGTTCACAGAATCTCGAACCCCAGACCTTCAGAGACGATCCGCTGAACTTCGAACTCAGGTCCCCCAACTGCGGTCCACTGCACTCGAACTCCGGGCTTCAGGCTCCACAGTTACGGACACAACTCAAGTCGCGCTCTGGTCTCGAAGCTGGCTTCACTGCTACACAAGACTAACTCGCTTACTGTCCAAATCTGCCTGTAACAACACTGGCTTACTGACGGGCTGACTGAACTGCTCAAGTTCACTCGCGTTTCTTCTTTTATAACTAAACCATAGTTACGAGAAATTTCTACGGGTGTCCAGAGATAGCTCTCTCGAATTATCTGGATATCTCCACTTCGACGGACTTCTGGACGATTCGGGAGGGTCCCCCCCCCCTTCACTCCGCACATAGCAGTTTGCTTCCTTCCTCATTCGGCAAGTAGCAGATGCGCGCGCAACCTGCCCGTCACGGCTGACTTAGCCCTTCCTCCGTCGGTCGTGAGATCGAACCTCACGTGGCCATCACAATATTTTGCATTCATGATCTTAAATCCAACCAATGTGTGCTGTACGTGTATTAGGAAGGACAGTTTCGAAAGGGATCCAATGATGTTTGTTCGTTTTTGAACTACTATTTTGATAAAAACATACACATGTTCTCAGATAGCTGCCCAGGCCAAAACAAGGATCATACAATAGTTGGGTTTTGTCTTGGTCTGCCAGCTTCTGGAAGACTCAAAACTATAAAACATTATTTTCCTGGGCGAGGCCACTCCTTTCTCCCTTGTGATAGGGATTTTGGGGTTTTCAGAAAAGGAATAACACGGCCCAATAGGGTGTATACAATAAAATAATATATAGAAATAACCATACAAAATGGACTCTGAAAAATGATCAGTAACTTTGATAAGATAGTGGCCTAAAATTTTCAAAAAGAATACCATATCGGAAGAAACTTCAAAGAATTCTCATGAGAGAAAGGTTCATTTCACACCCTCTGTATGAAAAGAATTCACATACAGCTCAGAACGCCTGATGTTGCAGAAGCTCGCCCATACATCAAGAGTTATATAAGCAATAGGTTTCACCTTGGGAAGGGGAATTTACGAGTTTGACACTGGAACTAACAAAGGCATATCTAGAAGAAAAAGTTCCCATCAATGCCCAAAAGATTGAAGATCTTAAGAAACTAATGAAGTACGTCAGTGATGAAAATACTGAAGCATTTTACGAAGAAATATTTTCATATTCTGCTACACAGGTCCTGGCGCACCATGAATGAAACCCACTAGTCATTTCACATGTGTTAATTTTCTATGAAACATGTCCATTTTGAATTAATTTTTTGATTCATAATATTATTTTAAAATTTCTAACATGAAAATTTAATCAAAATACATGTAGATCTGTGTTGAATAAATGTTGTTCCCTAAACTGGAGAATTACCACGGTCGCTTTGAACCGTGCTGTTACGTTTACCACCAAATTTAACTAAATACACAATGTCACCAACATAAGAATATGACGTTGGTGTGTGGCGTAGTTGGCGGGAGAAATTTGTTCTCTCTCTCTCTCTCTCTGCTTCCTTTGTTCTGAACATTACTGAGAGATAGCACCAGTGTTAGCTACAAGGTGTATTTGCCAAATATATTGCAAGTAGATTACGTGACTTAGATGAGAGTCTCGAGACAAAACAGTTTTGCTATATTTCTTTTTTTTCTCTCTGTCTACCTCCTTCGTTCTGAACATTATTGAGAGACAGCACCACTGTTAGCGACAATGTGTATTTGCGTAAATATTACGAGTAAATTATGACTGGCTTAGATAAGAGGCTCGGGACAGAAACAGTTTTGCTGTAGCGCATGCACGGACCTCTCATGCAGTGGGAGCGTGATACTTACTTGAATTTATTTTTCGCGTGTACATTGCAGATTAAATGATTGAGATCCCTTCTTGCTCCGGTTACAGACCTTGCATATACGAAGGTTAGGTTTGGTTAGTTCAGGTTTTTATTAATCAAGTCCGCGCATGCGCAGACAGGTAATATGATCCTGTCGCGAGCTGCACGTGATAATTTATATGAGGTCGAGGAATGGGAGTAGGTTAGGTTAGGTTAGCTTTGGTTAGGTTAGGTTTGGTTAGGTTAGCTTTGGTTAGGTTAGCTTAGCTTAGCTTAGTTTAGCTTTGGTTAGGTTAGCTTTGTTAGGTTAGGTTAGCTTAGCTTAGCTTTGGTTAGGTTAGTTTCGGGATAGGGAAGTGACAGGAGATTTTAACATGAAGTTCATTTACATATTATGTAATATTAATGTTATCATTTGCATGTATTTGACGAAACTTTTTAATTTCAACATAAAATTTGATTTCATTCGTCCATGTAGTAGTTAAAATTATATAATATTACAGTTTTTGATTTGTAATATTAATAAACAATGATAGGCCTATAATGAAAGTGGTGAATAATTTCATGGTCCCTAAATTTTTTTTCGTAAAAGGCTAGGTTTTTTTCTCTAGGCCAGAAATAAAACAGCAACGTAGTCATAATTACGTACTTTACGCTTTGGCGAACATTAACCGGAAATTTACTTTCCGTCATTTTAATAATATTCCGTGAAACACACCCTTCTTCCTGTTCATTTCCTTGTGATAACCAAGTTTAAGATCTTACTACATCTGCATTTTCTTTTAATGCATTCAAAAAACCGCCATTGTACTGCATAAAACCTTGAACTTGACAAATGGAGTGAATTATTTAAGAATATAGTCGCGAATTTGACTGCCACCATTTCGATTGTCTTTTATTTGATACGGCTCGGTACGGCCCGGCGACTAGTGGCCAGCGAGTAGCGTCGACTATCGATATTGGTCTGCCGTGGGTATTATCCAGTTGTTCCATGTTGTTAACTTAGTCCATTTATTTTGTTCTTTCAAAAACAATTTCCAGTGAAGAAAGGAACTAAGTCTCAAATTTTGAAATTTATGTATACCATTGTAGCACAAAATTTTCTTCAAAACTCTGTTATCATTAAATTCAATCCCATATTATCTTTATATAATGTAAGTCTTAAATATTTTATTCTGCTATATGTGCAGAAAAGCAGCAGATTTTGACTTGGTTCCTTTCTAAAAAGTGCGATTCAATTAATGTGTCACCTACAAACATTTTCTATAGGCTATGCTTTTTATTTATATTGATATATAATTAATGTGTCACCTACCTACTTGTACTTGTGACAATATCTAGAATGGTTGTTTGTACATTATGCGAAAGTAAAAAATTATAATGTATTTGGGGTGGAAGTACAAAAATTAATCTCAGTCCGTTAAATTTACTACAAAAACGAATAATTAAAATTTGTTTGAAGAAATGTTTCGATTATCCAACTAAATTAATTTATTCTGAATTTAATGTATTTAATATTGAACAAATTTATAAGTATACGCTGTTAAAATTTTATCATAAAAATCGTAATAAGTTTGTATTACAGACACACAATTATGACACAAGACGAAATATTAATTCAACATTAGTAGAACCTAAATGTCTCACATCTGCTGGTCTAAAGCATAGCATTAATTTTGGCCCTCAGTTGTACAATGCTTTAACTAAATTACACCCAGAACTTCTAACATGTAACCCACTAACATATAACAAGAAAATTAGAAACGTGTTAATATCTTCAATTTGATTAAATAAATTTATAGCATATGTGTATGAATTAATCAACCTATATTATATTTGTATTCTATAATTTTGAAATATATATTAGTCCTACTTTTCACGTGCGATATTATTCTTCTCTAGTGTTAATATTATATTATATAATTCCATTGCCGCTGTAATTATATTTTAGTTCCTATTTTATTTTACTTATTTATTTTTATTATTATTATTATTATTTTTTATTTTAATATTATATCTGAACTGCGACCGAGCACGAACGCTGCTCATTCGGTCTCAAATTTTGTTAATACTACTGTATCTTCTTTTTTTATATTGCTTGTATTATTTTATTTCTATTTCTCTTGTTTGTTTTGTAATTATACTCTTTATTCTGTATATTTAAATTTAAATTTGGGAGGGGAGGGGGGGGGGGGGGAAGAAGGAAAATTAAAAGAAACAGCCACAAACTTTACATTAGAATATTCTTACCTTAGCCACTCTATTAAATAAGGCAGATCCTAGACCCTGTCCTCGGCAAGAAGGAGTTATATATAAATCTTCTAAATACAGAGCTTTCCCCTTCCAGGTGGAGTATGTGTAGAAATAGAGTGCATATCCTAATAACGTGTTTGCACTAGATTCTTCAGTTCCTCTTGTCCTTGAGCTTCCACATGCTCCTTCAAAAATATAAAAATGAGTTACATGTAACAAAGCTTTCAAAATATAATATTTTAATTGCAATCAGGGGCGGCTTTTGGGGCAGTGCCAGTGTGCCATGGCACCACCAATGAAAGAAACAAAAAATAATATCCTAAAAAGGAGTTGTAATTGTTTATTTCTTTCTACACGTTATTCGTATTTCATCTGAACGAGCGCGCGCACAGATCGGGACGCACTCTTCCAGCGTTTTTCCGAACGTTGGAGCCAGTTTGGTGTGGCACTGTCTATGTCCATTTAACACTGTACAAAAGGCTACTGATTCTAGTTTATATGCGTTTCTTATGGCAGACTTTGAGCCGAATTCAATTTGACTCAGTAGTTAACATTCTGCCCGCTAGAGCACAGTAATGCAGAAATTTCGCTAGATGGCAGGGTTGTTAGAGACGTTAGGTAGGAAATCATCAACCGCAGACTTTCACGAACACACAAGTTAAAGTTCCGCGCCTAAATCTTAATGTAAAGTTACCATTCAAAACTAATGCATAGAACTTGGATTTGAATGTGTAAATGATTATCCATTTAACAATATTCAATGCAGAGATAGTCATGGTTCTTTTTAGAAAGATAAATAGTTTTTTCATATTATGTAACACTATTTGTTAATTTTGTGTCATATTTGCTTTATTTCGCGGCAACTAAATATCGCTACACTGTTGCTAGTGTTGATGCTTTTGTTAACAATACATGAGATATGTGCAGGACATGAACATGTGTTATTCAGGCTGCTACCTTGGATTCATCAGCCTGTTTAAATAAAGTGCAAACGTATTCATTTATTATCTATATCACTGTTCATCTTTTGTGTTTTTGCCAGTAATTTTACTAGTTATAAAAGTAATTTGTATTTGATTTAACAATACTGAGAAAGTTTTGCATTATCTGTATCTGTAAATTTCGTTATTAGGTTCGGAAATGTTATTGTAACTGTTACTAAGTACATTATTAACTGCACACCTGGTAAAATAGCAGGTTTAATTAATGTTTTATTTAACATAATGTAAATGTGAGCTGTGATTATCACCTTTTGCTTGGGTGATTTGCGTACAACCTTTTTTTTTTTTGGCACCACCACCAGAATGCCTCACTGACCGCCACTGATTGCAGTATAATAACAACAATTTGTTACAATGCGAAATATGAGGCACTGCGGATCTTAGGGGAGACTTGACAAAGAATCTCGATTGCCTGTTCGCCCCTAATTTCCATAACGTCTCATATATCCTGAGTGAATAAGTAGGTGAATCACAAGAAGTCGATTTTTTTGGAAGAGTGGGTTCCCCCATTCCCCTCACGAGGAAAACATCATTTATGTTAAATGATACAGGTTCTCTCCCTGGTCGCTCTACAGGCACAACCCACTGCAGTGAGTATGAAACTTTACCACATGTGCTTGGGAGTTGCCCACACGAAGAAGTATTTAGAATAAAATGTCACAACACCATATGTTCTATGACCGCAGATACACTTTGATTAAAAAATTTAGAAGTCCAAGAGGAAGTTCATTGTATTGCTGATGGTGGGAGCAATCATAGGATCAATATCATAGCTATATAGACTTCAACAAACAAAATTTGATAACACAATCCCAAGGGAAAAAATGGAACTCTCTGCATCAAAATCCACAGTTAATTCCCGATTTATCACGAAAATCGTCTGTAGCTGCATTTAGATTGGCAACAGGCCATGATTGTTTGGCCAAACACCTGCATAGAATTGGAATATATCAGTCCCCTAACTGCCCATTGTGCAACTCAAACCAAGAAATGGATTCGGAACACCTCAAAATCTGTGCTTCTGTGGCTGGTCATGATAATATCTTTGAAAAATATTGGAGTGCAAGAGATCAAATGACTTTATTGTCAAATGCCTGGCATTAGAAAACAACAACATACCATAGCTATAAACGGAAATAAACAGACAGCCGAAATAATTGATCTTACGATCAGATTTCAAATTTCAGCCACTCAACCATCTGAAGTGAACTGAAAAAGAAAATCTACGAGTCCACAATTCAGTACCTATCAGCAAAATATAACACTGAAAAAAATCAGAGTCACCGGTCTCTTCTTCGGAGCGAGAGGCACCATTCTGAAAACCTTTGTGAAGTGGAGGGAAAAATACAAGCTGAAGAGAGATCTTCAAGATGTCATCGTCACTACCAATTACCATAATAAAATTTTCTGTAGCGATATTTCACAAGCATCTTTATGGAGTACACTCAATTTAAATTGTCTAGGTTCTATTTTTTCTCATATGTCTTAATCTCTTTTGTTTGAAACCTGCTTATATAATTTTTCATTAAAAATTTTATTGTGAGCTATTCTGTATCGCAAGGCAAACCAAAAATATTGGCTAATAAATTAAATTAATAGTAATATTATTATTATTATTATTAATATTATTATTATTATTATTATTAATATTATTATTATTATTATTATATTAATTTTATTTATGAATCAGATATATAATTAAAAGTAGGCTTAATTATATTTTGCATAGCAGGGTAAATTATATAAAACTGTTTCATTTTTTTTTTACTTGGTTATTTCATGATGCTGTATCAACTACTAGATTATTTAGCGTCGTTGGGATGGGTGATAGCGAGATGGAATTCGGCGAGATGAAGCAGAGAGTTCGTCATAGATTACCTGACATCTGCCTTACAGTTGGGAAAAACATCGGAAAAGACCCAATCAGGTAATCAGCCCAAGCGGGAATCGAACCCACATCCAAGTGAAACTCCTGATCGGCAGGCAAGCACCTCAGCCAACTGAGCTACGCCAGTGCAATGAATGGATGTACTGGCTGATGATTTCAAATTCTTGTGAAAATTATTCACTATAACCTTTAGAAATGGAGGAAAAAGAAAAGCACTATGGGCATAATAGGCCAACTCTAAGCACCTCTGTCCCAAGACGCACTTCATTCAAGCGACAGAATTGATTAAACACAACTGAAATTTTAAATTTGAAAGCTATAGTAGTATTCTTTGCCTCTGATTTAAGATATAAAATAAGTTATCTGAGACTTGAATGATTCACATTCTCAGATTACACACTAGATTGTCTCTTCTAGCATTCTATAATATACTTGTGCTTTCTAAGGTTAAAGTACTCTGTCATTATGCCACTACAGAGCAGTAGTAACTTAATAAATTATAGAAGGGTCTCAACACAACTTTTAACAATATATGTTGTTATATCTTAATACTTTCAGAATTATGAGCTCCCATCATGGCAATGGAGGCAAAATTATCTTGTTTCTTAATGACAGAATACAAGCAACTCTGTTGTTCTTTTACTACCTATCTCAGGAGACTCTCCACCGTTGTCTGGAACAATAGCATCACCGCCATCTTCAGGAGATGGTTCCGCAACAAAACAGTGAAAATATGGATGCTCACAATTAAATCCGTCTTCTTCCAACACTAAAACACAGAAAACAAAGTGCAGTAATGTCCAGAATTTATTAATAGAGCATGCATTTGCGTAATGCAAAACATAATAGGCTAACCTCGGCATTTAAACCATCCAGAAAATTCAGGCCTCATTTCACCAAGCACAGGCATATTTTTATGCTATATCATTTGTTATTGTCCAACAAATACGAAATTAAAAATAAAATTAACCATGTGTAATAAATTTACTTAGGTATTATTGCAATAATGCTGAAATATCAGCAGATTAAACAGGGAAGTCAGTGATAATAATAATAATAATAATAATAATAATAATAATAATAATAATAATAATAATAATAATAATAATATTTTCATTATTGTAATATGTTGGATCTTAAAATAACTTCTATATAGGCATATTAGAAAGTTAAAAATATATTGTCTATTTATTTATTTTTTTTTTATTTAACCAGCTAGTAAGTACAAATTAAATTTATAAAACAAAAATGTTTCTAGCCACTACTGTAAGAGCCAAGCTCATGTACGGTGTGGTCTTAGCCAATAATATAATATAAAATTTACAAGGACAGTTTACTAAATACAGTACAGTAAGTAACTAATTCAAACCAATAAATAACACACAAGAGCAAAAAAAGAAAGAGAAAAAGAGAGAAAAAACACATTTAATATAAATTCACAATCAGACAGAAGCCACTGATATTCAATAAAAACATGAATATAGTCGACAGAAATAAAAGATAAAAAATACATTTGTTAATATTATGTAATATCATGAATAATTTTATAAATCTGTTTTTTAAAAGCTTTAATTTTAAAATATTTCAAATTTGGAAAATGGTTTGTAATTTTATTATAAAGTCTTGGGCCGAAACTAGCACCATGTTTAAGAGTTGCACTTGTATGACATTTAGGCTCAATTAATGGGAAATTAAATTTGTTGGGTAATCCATATTTTCGGTCAGACAAATTTTTATTAATTTTCCATGTAATAAAATCAATGGATTAAGTACAGATGATGCTACTCCACCCCAATTTATTATAGCATTTGTATTAATGATTGTACTACAGCTAAAAATATTATTCTCAATGCCTCCTTAGTGATAAAATTTCGAAGTACTATGAATTTATAAATTCTCTTTCTTATACTTGTACACATGAAATCAATTTGTTTATCCCAAAGATATAAATTACAAACGTCGGAAATGAAAGAAATGAAAGAAATGAGAGCTTTCATGCAAAAGATTTCTCACTAATGATATGAAAACGAAATAGCAAAGTGCACACTTAAACTGAATCTACTTTCTACGCTCTTTGCTGAAAGTGAATAATTCTATATATGTACATACAAACATATGAAGGAATCATTTTATATTGTAATACCAAATCTTAAACGGTAACATTATGAATAGAGGATATGATTTTAAAAAATCATGTCATGAAACAAAATCATACACACATAAAGTAAAACGTAGTTGTGTACAAACTCAGTGGATATTAATTTTATTCTTGCGAATGCATCACCTTCCATCCTGAATCTGTGACCATCTTCTACCTGACTGGCAGTAGTTCATGTTATCAGTACAATGCTCATGTCACAGTAATATACTTACTATGTGTTTCAACTTTTGCATCTTCTGGTTTTTGTGAATAATTTGCCAGTTCCTGAAACAGATATTAATGCAACATGGTGGGCTCTATGCTGTTATAGTTTGTAAGGCGAAGAAACACTGGAAGTCTATTATAAGAAACATTTCCATTACACTGGTGAGATCAAATTATCTCATCTAGTTCTCAATATTCAACTGATCATCTTAAAACCAAAGTAATGAGCAGGTCTGGCGGTTTTGGCCCCGTGGATGTAAGGTTAATGGTACTATAGCATACTAGATGTTGATCGCATGGCATGAGCAGACGGACATATAATCAAAGGTGTGTATGCACCGGTGGACTATCGACCGTGTGCACGAAAGTTCTAGGAAGCTACAACCACATACCTACCACTTACGTAGACTACAAGTTGTTCCTAAAATAAGTAATCAATAAGGAGCGGATTTCTATGTAATTAAATATTATTTTTGCGTGTGACAAAACACAATTAACAATGTTAAAAATTCCGAACATAAGTTTCAAATAGCTACTGAAGCTTTCCTGGTGACGTGATAATTCGAAATTTTCTCGGGCTTCCAGCCAGATCATAAGTTGGTGATCCACCGACGTTTCGAGGATGTTCATCTTCCTCATCTTCAGGGTTAAATGATATCTGAGGGTACCTAACTCGTCCGCCGAGCCCACCGTGAGACCCAAGGTCATTCAGCCGGAAAGCACAAAGCAAGACGACACATCGGCAACGTTCTCGCCGCGGTCCGCACTAATAACAGCCAATTGGCGCACAGCTCCTCGGCTGACTCCCTCTGGCACTATAAATTAAGGAGCTAGGTACCCTCAGATATCATTTAACCCTGAAGATGAGGAAGATGAACATCCTCGAAACGTCGGTGGATCATCAACTTATGACCTGGCTGGAAGCCCGAGAAAATTTCGAATTATGAAGTTTCAAGTTTAAAACCCGAATTGTATTTCACATAAAAACAAATATTTTCACAAAAAAATTATGTAAATACATATTTTCAGGAAATCTGTTATAAACACATAAATCTTGGAATTTTTTACTTAAATAATTTTTTTTACAAGAACTTTTAAACATTTTAAAACTAAATGAATTATGTCACTCAGAAGTACAGTACGTTATCTTTTTAAGAATTCTTGGTTGCTTCGAGTTTCTAAGCGCTGTGTGGTGTATCCATGATCCATTTTTGTAATACTATCGCCTCAAGTTCTGAGAACTTCTAGGCAGCATATCAGTGTTATTCTTCTTCTTCTTTGGCACTACGGCCCTTGTAGTCTAGCCTTGGCCTCCTTTAGGATCTTGGTCCATTCCTGTCCAACCAGAGCCTTCTGCCTCCATCTTCTCACGCCTAGAGTCCTTAAATCGTCCTCCACTCTATCCAACCATCTTGGTTTCTGTCTGCCAATATTGCGCCTGCCTTCTGGTTTTGTGTTTAGAATCTTTTTTGGTATTCTCTGATCATTCATCCTGATTACATGTCCTAACCATTCCAACCTACGGGCTTTGATTTCAGCAACAATATCTGGAGATTTATATTGAGTTTTCAGTCCTGTATTATATCTAATTCTCCAGTGCCCATTCTCATATTTAGGACCACAGATTTTCCTTAGAATTTTTCTTTCCCATGTCATCCGTTGTTGTTCCATTTTCTTCGACAGAGTCCAGGTTTCACTGCCATAAAGCACAATTGGTCTTACGACTGTTTTATATAATGTAAGTTTTGATATCAGTGTTATTATTAGAGAATAAATTAACGTGGACAAGGAGGAGAGATCTTGCAATACATAATTAGGAATGTTTATTGTTGCTGAAGATGATTTCATTCCACACTTTGTGACACACAACAGATAAGGTCTCGGGTATGAGCATTATTTAATTTAAACAAATCTCTCGCCTCTCGGTCATGTCCATCAAGTAAGGCAATATATCTTGTTGTGATTCCCTGTCATCAGGCTTCATCAATCGATATCCTTCAAGATATTGTGACAGCGACGTGAGATTCGAACTCACGACCAGCGTCCCGCAAGAAAGCAGATCGCGCGGGGACAGCGCGCGGCGGAGAGAAGTAAGGGGAAAGGTCCTACGCGGCGAGAGAGTGGAGAGAGAGTGCGCGCGCATCTGGTGCTGGTAGAGAGGAGAGGGCTCTGGATTTTTCTGGAGTGCCATCTCTAGAGACGCGTGGAACTTTCGAGGCTACGTCGCTGTGGTTATAAATTACAGACGCGAAGGAACGAGATAGAGTTTTCAGTTATTCAGTCAGTGAGTAAGCCAGAGCAAGCAAGCCAGACTTGTGTGCCGGAGTTCGACTCGAGTGTGCGTCCGCATCTGCGTCAGCATCCGAAGGCCTGAGTTCGAGTGCAGTGGAGGGACCTGAGTTCGAGTGCAGTGGACCGCAGTTGGAGGGACCTGAGTTCGAGTACAGTGAACTGTCTCTGAAGGTCTGTGGTTCGAGATACTGTGAACTCGAGTGACTGAGCTAGAAGAACTGTGAACTGAGAACTGATAGTTCTGATTTGTAAATAGTGCTTTGTAAATATTAGTTAAGATTAACAGTTCATTGTTGTTCGTACTAGTCCAAGTAAATTGTCATTGCCGTCAGTGGAGTGCTATAACGAATACTGTGTTGAGTGAAAATCCAATTGTTGACGAGAGCGTTTAAGGTGAATTGTAGAAAGGAATTATGGTGTGACGAATAAATTACATTGTTGTTACAAAATAAATTTACAATATACTGAAAGATGGTTGTTTAAAAAATGATTTGGCTTTCCTATTAGCAAATCTAAGCTTTTCGTGTGACACCATAAAAAAACTCGAAACATCCAAAAACCTGTTGTCTGAAACATGGAGGTGCGTGCTGTGAAAATTAAACTAGACTCGCTACCAGGTTCAGAAGTACAAGTACTAAGGGACAAATTCCAGAATGTGTTTGGGAAAAACAGTGGATGTGTTTGTGACATTTCTCTCTTTAAATATGCACGTCCGACGTCCTGTGATGTGGAAAGATCGTTTCACAGTATAAGTCGTTCAGAGATAATCGGTATGAATTTGTGATGGAGAATTTGGAGATGACCTTTGGTGTTCACTGCAATTCTCGGCCAACTACTAGCACTTAAGTGTGGTTGGTGAGTACTTAGTAATATTTTTTTTTTCCAAGCTAAGTAAGGTATTTTTTGTCATATTAAAAAAAAATATTTTTTTTGTTTTTAGCAAATATTTTCGTACTTTTTAGCACATAAAAAATATATTTAAATTTTTTAGCACATAAAAAATCCGCTCCCTAGTAATCAAGCCTAAGTTGCACATCTCTATAAGGATACATAACTTGAAATAACATTAAATCTCTATTATCTTACTTACATATCTACGTATTAAGAGAACATATGAATAATTTAAATAAATTATGTATATAACTTATCTAGTCGACTTTCTGAAAAACCGATGTACACACATTTTCGAAATGGATTACGATTGGAATTCGATGTTTTTCTCTGTCCCTATTATTCTATAAATGATTGTACCATGAAAAGACTGGTGTTTATGTATTTATAGAACTTCAAACGTTGAACATTTAAAAATGCCTTACAGAATGATTTTTTTTTTCGATTTTCTTGAATTTTACACAACTTTCTGAGAAAGTCCATTTTGCTGACTGGTTTTGTTTCTGACGTTCAATGCATGTCTGCAGCATCCTTACTTTCCATTATTGCAATATTTTTGTTATAAATACAGGGTGGAAGTGAAATAACCTTCCAGATTGAAAGGGATGATAGGGTACACGTAAATGAATAGAAAACCTGTATTACATTTTGTGATTAAATACACAGTTAATTAGAAAATTAAGTTTGAAGTTTCAGCAGTCCAGCAACATCGCTGCTAACACACTCTACTTGTGATACAGATGTAAGAAGTCAACGAACTCGGTGTGTCTCAATAGGTGAGTTGCTTTTTACCAAGACATTGCCACTTGCTCACATTGTGCAATGGTTTGAATTTAGACGTTTTTAAAATTAAATTAACACGAAAACTGTGCACGCTATTGAAATATGTCAGAGGGATCAATTATTCTTTATTAGATTTCTTATTGATGTGGAAAAAAATCACGATCCTACTCGCAATAGTTACCAAATAAGAGACTGTTAAACATTTGGGAAAAAACTATGAACTTTCCACCAATATGATATTATAGTTTTTTGTTACATACAACATGAACTATTCGCTCTGGACATCTGCAATGCTATTTCACTTCTACACTGTATATTAGCATTATAATGGGCCTATATATTTGCGTTTTCGTCCTCTTGTAATTGAAAGACAAACCTTGCACTGAATTGCTTACTGTCCAGTTCCTTGCATAATTGTATAATCAACATACTTTTGAAAATAAAGTTTACTGTCAAAGAATACTTCAAGGACTTTAACATAGTGTGTTCTGTTAATTTAAATATTATTTAAATAACAGTTTAATTTAAAAGAAGTAGTTTTTCTCGTAAAGTTATGACATTAGTCTTAGAAACATTAATTTTCATGTCATTGTCTTCAGACCACTTTACAACTGCGTCAGTGTCATTGGCAGTCAGTAATACTTTGATTACATGTAATATTTTTAAATTGTTGGCGAATAACAAACAGTCAGAAATTATTATTCTTGTACAGACATCATCTATGACGAATATGAAAAAAGGTCCTAAAGTAGAGCCCTGTAGTACACCACAGATTAACTTATTTATTTATTTATTTATTTATTAGCCATACCCGTGCGCTCCGCTGCACCCGTTAGAAATAAATATAAAGTAATTACATAATTAAAATAGGACATTTGATCCAGGGAACATTCGTGTTTGATAGATGGATAAATCGTTTAATATGTTACTTAATTTAAATTGTATTTAAAATATTAAAATGCGATCATTTTCATCCAGAGACCACTCATTTCGTGCAATGACAATTCCTTTAACATGTTTCTTTGTTATTACCAATTATTTTTGGAAAAGCGGAAATTAACAGAAAAATTTTGGCTACAGATTTATTATTATGTTTATATTATATTATATTATATTATGAAAAAGTGTGTTGATAACGGATGTACTCGAATTAGAAAGTTTTTAATTTGTTGTGGGAGCTCTTGAATCTCAGGAGGAACAACTTTTACAACAGCGCAAAATAATCTGCTTGGCTCATTACCCAATTTTTTTGCATTGCATTTATTGCATATGTATTTTATGTATTTTAACACGATTCAATTGAGCATAGTTAAAATTTGAATTATAAAATAATGGATTGCTAAGCTAACATACTATTACTGCATACTGAATCAATACACTCTCGTTGTTCGTTAATTCTCTGAGATAAAAATGAATATGTTCATAAACATTATTATAAGAAATACAGGAAATGAATATACAGAATAACCTATCAAGTTTTCTGTGCATAAGAAGCTATTTTAATCTTACCTGTCCTCAATTCACTCACAAGTTACTGTAATAACATTATAGCAATATGTCCATCCAGAGAAACTACACTTTCCAATGATGAAATAATAATTAATTATACAAATCGGTTAATTTAGCTTCTTATATTACTTCATACAAGCACAGAAACATTGTCTGTAGGCTATGTTTCATAGCTTTCGAGTGTTGTGTCCAAGGCCCCTTATAGACGAAGTCATTTGTTTTTTATTTCAATACACCGCCTTAGATGGCAGTTATTTTAATTTTAAAACTCATTTATCTCATTAAATATCAGTCCTATCAAAATTTTTCTGAGAATAAAACTTATCAGAAATCATTTTTAAAGAAACTTTTATTATGTAACATATTTCACAAAAATCAATAATAAGCGAGATATTTCGATTTATTTAATTCAGGCCCCCTTATAACCCCCTTTTAAATAACGTATTTTGAATGCCATATAGCCTATAATCTAAGTTACAACGAACTTAATTTATATTCCAATTTTCATCGAAATCGGTTCAGCCATTATCGCGTGAAAAGGTAACAAACATACAGACAGACATACAAACAAAAATTTCAAAAAAGCGATTTTCGGTTTCAGGGTGGTTAATTATATATGTTAGGACCAATTATTTTTGGAAAATCGAAAATTACCAGAAAAATTTCGGCTACAGATTTATTATTAGTATAGATTTATTTAACCTGCTAGAGATAAGGCCATCAGGCCTTCTCTTCCCCTCTAGCAGGGGATTACAACTACAATGTTAAGAATACAATTACAATTAAGCAACAAAACTAAAGGATGCGAAATACTCTCTACAGCTCTACACGAAATAAAATATTTCTTCCAACGATTTAGATTCTGGAAAAGTCCCCATAACACTTATAGCGTTCCCTCGTTGAATGGCAATACTAATTCTTTGGTGGAGGAAAGCCGTAGAGCGAGAGTCACTGTTAAGTGCTGATAAATACTTGCCGATATCAGAAGTTAACAACTTCGCCTCGGAACACCATGGGCCCATAGATTCTACGGCGAAAACGACAAAATTATATCTATCCAGAAGATCGAGATACTTATTGCGTTTAATTGTAACAGCAGATGCAGCGGCTGACCCAGCGAGTTTGGAAGTTTTGGGCAAATAAGAAGCGAAGGTGTTATAACAAGTGGCATCCCATAAAAGTGATTTGCCTTTGGACCATGGTGTTAAAGTTAAGATATCTGAACGTTTGCCATCGGAACGATTGATGCCAATGGGTTCTATAATTACAATTAATATTAAATTTACAAATACAATGATGATTTAATTACAATGCATGGACATTCCCGAAGCAAAAATGGTACCTCTATATATACCGGTATAAACAATATTATATACTGTATATATCATATTTGCTACAGAATTATCTAAAATATATCCTCAGAAAATACAAACTCACAACATTTCAAAAGATAAGTTATATCATCATCATTATTATCAGCAATTATCATCATCGTCATCAACATCAACATCATCATCATCATCATCATCTCTGATTCAGAATTAGATGTAAGACATAAAATGAATGTACAACAATCTGTTTCGACAAATTTAAAATACATGTAGGCCTATGAGTGATCAATCATATTTTTCTTGCAACGATTATTTGTCCTGACTATACATTCAATGAATGTTCTGCATTCAGGGGATCGAAGGTACTGTAAACATACCATCCTCTTGCTCCACAACTGTGTTGTTGTCTCTACCGTACCAACTAAATTAGCAGAGATCAAGGTTCATCACTGGCAATATCAATCGAATTGAAAGGAAGAAGTATGAACAGGTGGTACAGTCTATTTTTTTTTTCTAAATAAAAATGGGTGTAAAATTATGATTAATCACTCGGTATTTGGTGGAGTAAATACAGACATGTGCCCATACAGAGACATAATTATATTATGTTAAAACATATTAATTTTTGTACATTCTGCAATTTCATGTGAAATTTATGTTCAACACTGTCGAAGGTTTCATTACCAGTACAATTGTTGAAGTAAATGATGCTACATACTATACTTAAATAATAAAATATTATTTTTCAGAATAGAAAATATTTCCAATATAAATTATACTGAATTAAACACACAGGTTTTGATGAAATACTTGCCACAATAGATAGATTTTCTGATCGAAATACAAATTTTTTAAAATATTTTTGTAATGTTTATTTTTGAGTTTATCAGACTAAAAATTCTAAGCGTCACAATAGTCACATAATTCAATTTTTTATAAAATTAAAAATATTATTAAGATTAAATGATTTTGGGTTCGAATACGAAATACAGACTCGAACTATAAAGTGATTCATACAATATTCAATTAATTTCTTTTAGTACTGTAATTATTGTTATTATACTAACCATCTGTATCTATTTTACGTACATCTCCCATCTTTTCAAACTCTGCTAGCTCCTGGAAACAATACATAAAACGAAGGAAAAAATTAACACAATTAAAATAAATAAAGCAAAAGAATGAAAACTATAAACTAACTTTCGTCAAAAGAAAGGTTCAGTGCAATCTGCCATCTTTACTGAAAAAATCAAAAGCAAAACAACTGAAACTCAAAGCATAATAAAATATGTTTAGGCCTAATAGTTACATGTTTATTAATGATTTAATTAAATTTTAGCCATTTTTCACCGGATTTTGTTTATCAAAAAACATAGTTGTACCTAATTTATTTTTCAGTTCCATATTTATCAGGCACTATGCTATAGGTATTTTATTTTGTTTAACAATTTCAAACAGCAATACCAGAACTATGAATTCTAAAATCATATTCATTTATGGAACAGGAAGTTTATAACATTTCAACAGCATGGTCAAACTGAATTTAATACCCAACTGTAAACTCATATTATTATAACCTGGATTTACATGCATATTGAATGTTTAGCAAATTATATTCTGAACATAAAGAAAGGTTGGCGCCAACTCTAGGAAAACTTATGTTTATTGCTTGATAGAACATTCGTATGAGATTTGAAACATTGGATGGAAAATACGTTTTTCTTCCTGAAGAATAAATTTGTCCATGGTTCTAAGACAATTTACTATGTAAAGGCTCGTCTCCACTATTAAACATTTAACAACGACATGTTAAATATAACATGTTGGATTTAACATGTACATAGACATTTCAAGTCTCAATTGACTTAACATGTTGACCGAGTATGTTGAAGTTAACACTCTTAACATGTTGGCGTGTTTTCCAGCAGCAATGGAAAACATGTCAAGTCAATTCATTTGCTCGTGCAGCGTCGGTACAGTTCGGCAAAAGTTCGTATAGTTCCCATAGCAACAACTAACTTCCGATTTTGTGGCGCGTATCTTGATCATTTGTATACTATCATTGGTCCTTGGTGTTGGCTGTAAGTTGTTCGAAGTAATGGAATGGACGAAAGAAAATACATTATAATAAAATTAATGCACTGATGGAAAGGCCCTGTTTGTGGGATGTGTCTGCAAAAAAATACAGAGACAAAATAAAGAAGGCCGACTGTTTTAGAGAACTGGAATTATTATTTAACTGTTCTCCAGAATACAATAGAGAGTTTTCGCACTCTCGTCGCACGCTAAACGTTAATGCTATGTTGACGTCATTAATGGTCGTATTTGGTGATGTATGTTAACGTTCGTAAAACTTCGGAAAGAATAATTATACGATATTACACGCTTCTTTAACATCTATCATGTCGTAGGTCCTATGATAGTATCAATCAATCGCGCTGTAATTTTTTTAATTGAGATGAAATGGCTGCTCTTAAATTGTGTCTTCCTCTGATGTACCAGGAAGTATTTTTTGCAGCACTACATTAAAATCGTGTTCTGACATTCTATGCAAGTTTTTGAATCAAAATCGATCTTCAACTTTAAGCTCGTTTAGAATGTCTTCTGCATAGTGTCTTTTACTAAGATACTCCCCCACACACATTCTCATTTTCTTCCTTTTCAAGGACTTGTAACAGGCAATAGAGGCAATTACAAAAGTCAAATCATCATCTGAGTCCATTGTCCAAGATTTAAAAATAAGACACTACCTACATTAAAATCTCATAGAATGTTTATGGTGGACTACGCAAAGAAAGTCAAGTTTAACATGTTTAACAGTGTGGACAAAGTGTTAAATGAAATTATCATTAACATGTTCAATCAACATGTTGGGATGTTAACGGTAAACAATTTAACATTTAACATGTTGTTGTTAAATGTTTAATAGTGGAGACGAGCCTTAAGGTTCCAGATCTTTTCCCGCAGATCTCATAAGATTTGTGATGGACGAAGATATGGAGCAATTTTTTTCTATTTCATTTCCATATCAATTTATAGCTATCACTGTTCTATTCTCATCACCATTATCATTTTTTCTCTACTGAATAAATTCAGAAATTCAAGAGCTTTAAAAACAATATTGCATCTAGCCTACACAACTTGTTCAGAGAAGGAAAGAGGAAAACGTAGGCCTATACCGGTACTTAAGAAGAAAGCGAAAGGATAATATTGGTCTAAAAGGAAGGCACTGCTTCGAAGACATATACCGTAGTCGTATAGATAGGACTTCTTCTATTGCAATTAAAGAAATGCAATCTATATCCCTGCTAATAAAAATAATAATCACTCACCCCTATTATATTATTTTTATTTCGGATAAGTACTGTATGTGCATGTCTACCGCAACAAAAATAAAACTTTTTTAGGGACTAGTATTAAATATGCATGTACAACATACGTATTACAGGAATTATTAACGTAAATATTTTGAGGATAAAATCATTATTAAAGAAAACTCGCCATCTGAGTAAAGTGAAATGCTATTTACTTGCGGTATCAATTAAGTTATAGAACTTGCCTGTATCAGCCTCTTGATTTCTCTACAGTCTTCTCTTCTGGCTTCCCTGATTGTGAAACCATTCATTATTGTAGGCTAACTTGTAAACGCTTATTAACAACTATTATTGTAATCAAGATGTATTTAAAAGTGTAAACCGGCAGTCATTAATTTGTTTCTGTAATTGAAAAAAAAAGTATTAGTTCAGGTCTGGATCCCATTACTTGTTTGTAGATACATTTACACAGTTGTCATGAAAAGATAAAGGTTAAATTACAAGAGGGGTGTCGTGTACTAAATACCGGTAAAACTGAAAATCTGTGTTTGAATTGTGCAATGTAAGACTATTTGAAAAACACGATAAATGACAATTTAACATAAATGTCTCATTCCACCTTTCAATTCTTAATAGTATGAAAAAGAGTAAAATTATTACATTACAATAATCAGAACTTGCATTTGTCAGTTGTCAAAATACACCTCACAGCTCATCTTACTTATAGTTATGATACTCACGCACAGGGTTTATATTTAACTTTTGTTATGCCATAAAATGCTTCGATATCTTACTGATAATGCGTTTTCATTCTCTGCTTCTTCCCAATTTCTACATTTACGGGATTTTTTTTCACTCTCGTGTCAAGCTATAGCAGAAACACGAAGGTGTCAGATCACACTACTGTAGACAGATCAGCCGACATCAGTGTTGCCAATAGCCATCAGTGTCGCGAACTGTAGCAAATTATTGGTCTTCATCTTCGAACATAAAATATAATGCTCGAAGGGCTCTGTAGTATCTTATCGAATGTTAATCACAGTACGCACACTACTTTAAAATTTAAGCCAAAATAACATTAAAATGGATTGCGGTATTTTGTTTCAAGTCAAGCGAGTCATCGGTAGTATCAGAATATTTGTACCAATTCTATCGCAATGACTGCTTGTATATATAGAGCGCGACTCTCCGGTAGGGGGGGGGGGCAGTTTTTGTAAGAATTGTAACACATATAGGCACCGACTTCGGTAGGGCAGGGCACTTTCTGCCCCCTTAACTAAAGCCAGGGGCGTCGTGCCCGCAACATCTCCAAATAATTCGAAGACAGATTTCTCATTAAAAATATAAATTTGTTTGAAAGATGAACTACGACATAAGCCAAAAATGGTTACTTCAACTCCTTAGAGAGTGACGCAACGTATAATGTCCCTTCCTCCCCTTAATATTGTGACTTTTATTTCAAACAACAATGTGGTTTTTTTCTACTTCTATCTTTAATCACACCCGTCAACAATGGGTAGGCCTATTCCACTCAAACTGCAACACAGTAGTCGTTATTGCACTCCACAGAACGACAATGACTATTCACGTTTATTATTGAAAACAACAACAATGTACTCCTAATTTCAACTAATGTTCACAAGCATTATTTACAAAACAAAACTCAGTTCACAGTTCGTTCGTCTTCGCTAGTACTTCTAGCTCACTCACTCAAGTTCACGGTACTTCGAACCCAAGACTTCCTCCATTCTTCTCTTGCCTCCCAATCCCGTTCTTCCAAGCCTCTCTCCTTCATTCCACTTCTTATATCGTCCATCCAGGTTTTCCTTGGTCTTCCCCTCTTTCCTCTTCCTGGCGGAATCCATTCCAAAATCTGTCTGAGCAATCTTGTTTTTGGCATTCTACGTACGTGGCTATACCATTCTAATTGCTTGTAGCTAACGAAATCTAACAATGTACTATTAACTCCCATTTCTTGTATAATGGTTGTGTTTCGAATTTTTTCCAGTTTAGAATGTCTAGTGGAACGTCTAAAACAATTCATTTCGGTGGAGAGGAGTTTCAATCTCAGATTCGTGTTTAAATGTCATGTTTCCGTCCCATATGTTATAGTACTCCTTATTATAGATTTATAGATTTGGAGTTTTGTTTCAATTCCTATTGTTTTATCCCACCAGACCCCATTTAACATAACTATTGCCGATCTGCCTTTCTGAATTCTATATTTTATGTCGCTTTCCTGGCTGTATGTTGAGTTAATTTTTGCCCCCAAATATTCACACTCCTCACATCCTTTGATACATCTCATTCCATCTTCCAAAACAAAATCTTTCATTTCCTCCTCACAGGACATATATAGTGTTTCTCTAAATTTATTTTTAAACCCAGTTTATTATATTTTTCTATAAGTTTTCTGGTCATATATTCTATGTCCTCATAGTCCTGTGCTGGTCGTCTGGTTTTTATATATAAGGTGGGTTAAAAGTCGCTTTCTCCAATATTCTTTCTTAGGTTTCATACTTGTACACATATAAGTTACAGATATCATAACTTGAACAAACGAATAACTGGTGTCATAGGGCCATTCTTTTTTGAAGGAACGATTACCAGCGACCGATGTCTTCAGGTAGAAAAGGCGATTATTCCTGAACTTGAAAATAACCGTCGTTTTGCTGATATGCAGTTGATTTATGGCAACAGGATGGAGCACCATCTCATCTTGGTGTAGGAGTGAGGGATTTCTTGAATCAGCAATTCCATGAATGGATTGGCCATCGCGGCACATTAGAATGGCCACCCAAAACATGCGACCTGACACCATATGATTTTTCGCTGTGAGTTAGGCTACAGTATATTGAAAAATGATGTTTTTACTCAGAAACTACAAGATCTGCATCAGTTGCAACAAATGATCGAACAGTCATTCGTCAAAATCGATTAATATCGTCAGTTATCTTCTGCCATCTGTAAATATTCATCCATGGCTAAACGTTGTGAATTGTGTATTGAGAAACATTCTGAACAATATCTGTAAAGGAATGTGTAATCAAATGTAAATTGAATGCAATTAAATGTAAGGAAGTATTTGGGGAAAACGACTTTTCGCCCACTCCGTATTTCAATAAATCTAAATCTAAATCTTTAAAAAGTCTAGCCGCGCCCATTTTCTTGAGAGAAATTAAAGTAATTGCATAGTGCATGCTTTGGTCTTTATTTCACGCTTCGCCCTGTGATGTTCCGGTAAATGGCGCACTCGTCGTCAGTAAAGAGAACTTCTGTCTCACACGTGTTGGAAATATTTGCAACAAGGCACATGCAGTCTGGAGTCTATCCAAATCCGCATCTGTTAATTCATTGACAGGCACAAGGCGAAAAGATTTTAATTTTAAGGTCTTTCTTCATGTGCTCGAGCATTGTTGATTGCGGCGCTTGGAACTCTGAGGCTGAGGCAAGTTTTCATGTTGATTTAATCGGCGATTGAGCCTGACAAGATGACGGTAGCACAAGTTTCTTGCCAAGTGAAAGGTCTTTCACTTCGTGGAGCTTCTTTAACACATCCCATGCTCAGGGCTATAGCCCTGTCCCATGCTGAAAGCCTATCCTCCACCCGCCCCAATTATCTCTGCTGGTTGGCGCCTTACCAAAATGAACTCTGAAATACTGCATTTTATTCAAGTTTCCCCCCCCCCCCGGTATGTGGCAGCTCGTGGGCTCACACGGCAGCCATAAATCTCTCTACTCCAAGCTGACAAAGGGCAATCAGATGTCTACCCTCATGATCACATCTCGAAATACGTACGTCCATCAGATGCACATATAACACACAGATGTCTACCGCTGTTAAAACTCGTCGTCAGCTTTGCTTCTCAGAAGCTGCAAGGCATGAAAAATGGCAATTGGCATCTATGTGGCTGAATGCTGCGATGAAATCGGTATTAATTGCTTGCAGATGTTTTGATAGCGACAAAAACTCTGCGTTGGAAAGCTTAGACAAAAAATGTGATCAGAAGCTAGCGGGCATTGCATCATCGTCGTCATTATGCAACTCTCTGTCTCGTTTAGTAGCGACTCTTGGTAGAAACTAGCTGAGATATAGAACATAAGTAGTAATGTCTTAGCGGTCGTCGTGTTCTTCTTCGGGAGGAATTTCATTCACGATGGTTACAAAAAATAATGCAAAATAAAAAACTTAAAAATAGGTAGGCCCTACTAACGTCGAAGTAGGCATTTTTTTTTTTAATTTTATGCTTGTAGCCTATATACCAAGGAACAAAATAGGGCTTTTTGCTTAAATTACTCTGTCAAAAATATACCGCGGCAAATTGGAAGCATGGAATCAAAACGGATGTAAGTTGAGGGGGGAGAGAGCACTGCTACAATCTTGAAATAACTATGTCCACCTATTACCACATCTCCTACGTGATTAGGGCTTGTGCTCGTGATCACCTATAACCAACTATGTGAAAAAAATGTTACATAACCGTATATATTAAACAAATGAAATTAATTGAAAAGTATATAGCAAGGAGTAGCAAAACAAGTTTGATCTATATCTGCTACTGCTCGTAACCTTTTGCGTATTTTATGTTTAGGGAACGTGTAGTTGAGAGTTAATAATGCAAATGTTGGCTATCCTTCTGTATTGAAACTTGTAATAAAAAAAAAAAACTTAATAGTTTCATGGCGAGCTTCGTGATACATGTGTGAGTTACGAATAAAACATCATCATGACAACAAACTACAAATTGGGGATGTCGTTAGGTATGGTAATATATATACTGGGTGTTTGAAATGACAGTCAAAGAGCTGAGTGACTTGTTTCCTTATTAAAGAAAAAGGTGTGAAGTGTTAAGAGTTTCGTAATCAGTGTTTATAGATGCTAACGTAGTGTAAGAATGCCTGTGAAACATTTTGTGCAAATTTGATTATATTTTCTTTTCGTACTTGATGACGTAAGTTTTGGGTATCTGTGTTGATTAAACTTCGGAAGGTTTATTGTTAACTCTTTTCATATAGACGACCCATTGGTGCTTTTGTCTTTTGTTGGTGACAACTCAGTGTGTTACTTTTGCACTTTATTCTACGGTCACCATGGACTCAGGCTTATTACAATTCCCGATATTTTGCGTTAGTATGCCGTAGATACTATATTAGCCTGATAATATTTCGGTCTTTATTGAGTATATAGTATTCGTGCAATCAGGTTAAGGTTAGGTTTATTTTTATGTACATATAGGTAATTTTTTTAACGCTCTATGGGTCGCTCACTAGTAGTACTTACTGTGTTTTAGAGAGATTGAACGACCCTAGAATAAAGGTAAGACACTAAAAAGTGTGCCGTAACGTTGCGAGAAATCAAGGCCAAATGTACATAGTATGTGAAGTAGGCTGATTATTTCAGGGAAAATATACCTTTCGTTCGCTGATTTCTTCTGTGCAAAAAAAGTATAATTTTTTAGTTCAGAGAAAATAATCGTCTTTATTTGCTGATCAGACACATGGTATTACTCATTTTAATGTGATATTTTGGGTGAAACTAGCGCTGACGTAGTTCGAGTGATTTCGAAAGTGAAAATAGTTGGATAAATTTCAGAACACGGATTCCTTCCATTTCCTCTTACTTCAAAGTCCCAACTTTGTGCACACAAAATAAATTATTGGCACTGAAAAGCACCTTTTCGTAAGCATGATGATGCGCATTCGACAAACACAGACAAATGTGCTCTTTTTAGAATTTTAAGATATAGGCCTAATTGTCTGTGAGGAATCCGTATAACTTACTGAAATTTTCCCACGTAATAGAAAATTAAAGGGAACAGTCCCAATGAGCCACGGTAATGTACGCTTAAACTATTTTAGCACGAATTCAAGTAAAATATTAATTTTACTCCATTTATATTTTGTTTTGGTCCAGGGAAAATAGAATACAAATGAAGTAAAAATTAATATTTTATCGTGGCGATCAATGGAACTATTCCTTTTCTTTTCTAGTTTATCCCAGTGATTCTAGAAAGTGTAACAATAGCGTTCCTGTAGAGTATTTCCCCACGAAAACTACACCAAAGAAAGCACAAGTTTCTTTTGTTTCATTGGCTTCTATGAGATGTAGCTATATAGTGATAAACACCAGCAACAAATATTTTGGTATTTCTCCAGAAAAGCTACACCAAAGAAGGCAATTTTTTTTTTTGCTTCATGGCTTCTGTCAACTGTATATATAATGATAAACAGTGGTTTCAATTTGCAGTCAGAAATATTTTCAGCATAATAATTGTTTGATACCTGTATATTGTAAAGCATTCTTATAACTCTCCTCTCACTTGTTAAAAATATAACACTTGATAGGTCCAGGATGCAATACAAGGGAAACTGACCGTTTCCTTAGTAATTTGTCCTGGACCTTTTGCATGTTATGTTTGCAATCACTAATTGAAGCATGCGACCGAACAATGGAACAAGCGCCAACTTGAGCAAAGCTAGAATTTTCAGTGTAACATCCAGACTGAGACCTCTTCTATCGTGACTCATGGCCTTTTTCATCGAAAATCCGCAGGAGACTCGTTTCCTTTCGTGTATTGGGTGTAGGATAAGCTGAAATGTTTTAAAATTACCTCTCCTGAACAATTTGCTGATCCGGGGTGGACCAAAACCAAAACCAACTGTTGCTGCCTTGTAACATATGGAGTTGGTTCTCCAAAGGCTAGGGAAAGATAACCCTGATAAAAAATTACCTGGTCCTCCAGGCAGGGGGTTTGGCGATGGCCCGACTACCCATCACAGTAAAAAGCCTTCAGTTACGAAACCAACACGAATAGAAGCCGGACTGTCTAATGGAATAACAATAGGCAGATATGACTTCGAGAGAGTGGATGAATTTAAATACCTCATTCTAATGATATTTCATATGAAATAAAGTAGAGGTTAATGGCTGCCAATAGAGCTTACTTCGCCTTAAGAAAGTTACTTTGTTCAAGAATTTTATCTCGTACCACAAAGATAACTATCTATAAAACACTTATAAGACTGTACTAGCATATGCTGCAAAAAAGGACGCTGGAAATTTGGATGCCTTTGAGAGGAAGATACTCCGTAAAATAATTGGCCCAGTATTCGAGAGAGGAAGATGGAGGAGGCAATATAATGATGAGTTGTATTCCATCTCTAAAGATCTGCCTATTAGAAGAATAGTAAAAGCAGCAAGATTAAGGTGGGCTGGGCACGTGGCACGGATGAATGATGTAGAAATTCCTAAAAAGATATTAAATGGAAATCCTGGGGGCCAAAGAAAGCCGTGGACGACCAAGAATAAGATGGTTTGATGGACGATGAAAGAGTAATGGAACGGAGAAAAATTCTCTCCGGCGCCGGGATTTGAACCCGGGTTTTCAGCTCTACGTGCTGATGCTTTATCCACTAAGCCACACCGGATACAATCCCGGCATCGGACAGAATTGTCTCTGATTGAGTTCCAACTCTTGGGTTCCCTCTAGTGGCCGACCTCTGCACTACGTCATAGATGTCTATGAACATAGGACCGAAGTCCACACATGTGCTGAGGTGCACTCATTATGAGTGACTAGTTGGCCAGGATCCGACGGAATAAGCGCCGTCTTAAATCACTTCGTGATTTACGCATATCATATATTATTTCAATGTACCGAAGTACATATGATATTTCCATGCAGATATTCTGCGTCATCATACGATGAAAGAGTAATGGAACGGAGAAAAATTCTCTCCGGCACCGGGATTTGAACCCGGGTTTTCAGCTCTACGTGCTGATGCTTTATCCACTAAGCCACACCGGATACAACCCCGGTGTCGGACAGAATTGTCTCTGATTGAGTTCCAACTCTTGGGTTCCCTCTAGTGGCATGGAAATATCATATGTACTTCGGTACATTGAAATAATATATGATATGCGTAAATCACGAAGTGATTTAAGACGGCGCTTATTCCATCGGATCCTGGCCAACTAGTCACTCATAACGAGTGCACATCAGCACATGTGTGGACTTCGGTCCTATGTTCATAGACATCTATGACGTAGTGCAGAGGGCGGCCACTAGAGGGAACCCAAGAGTTGGAACTCAATCAGAGACAATTCTGTCCGACGCCGGGGTTGTATCCGGTGTGGCTTAGTGGATAAAGCATCAGCACGTAGAGCTGAAAACCCGGGTTCAAATCCCGGTGCCGGAGAGAATTTTTTTCCGTTCCATTACTCTTTCATCGTATGATGACGCAGAATATCTGCATGGAAATATCATATGTACTTCGGTACATTGAAATAATATATGGTTTGATGGAGTTGAGGAAGACATATGTAAGATGGGATACAGGAATTGGAAAGCAATTTCGCAGGATCGAGACAACTGGCGGAAAATCGTGGAAGAGGCCAAGGTTCACAATGAACTGTAGCGCCAAGAAAGAAGAAAGAAGAACAATTTGCTGAGTGGCGCTTGTTCTGTTGTTCAGCCACACACTTCAATTGGTGACAAAAAGGGGGCTGCAGTAATGCATTAGAATATACAGGTATGTCTTAAGTATGAAACTATTTGTATGCTGGAAGTATTGGTATTACCTTTGGCATTTCATCATTCTATGTATAATATATTAAGCCTGTTAATCTTACATCTTAGGCTTAACAAATGAAAAGTTATTAAGAACATATTACGAGTAGCTAAATAAATCTCAATTTTAAGGTCTTCAAATAAAAGAGAAAATCAGAAATATCTGCTGCTTCTGTATTATTTTAAGAGGTGTCGAATACTCATTACTAGTGAGTGACAGTGTTACAGCAGCAGCATTGGCGAGAGGATGTGGTGGAGATATTGGTAGTAATAGCAGCAGCAGCAGCAGCAGTTTTTCAGATTGTGCCAAATAAAGTAGGCTACCGTTATTTTAAAATTAGAATTAGTGGTATTTCATTTTTAGGTATGTGTCTCTTATTGGCCGAAATCGAGAAACAAATTTTGACTGTAAAGATTTGTTCAGTTTTTCATGATACAAAAAGAAAAACTGTATAAATGTAAATGCGTAAACATTTGTGGTGCCATTTATGTGAAGTTTTCCTTTAAGGAATGGGAAATTATACTAGGCTATATAGGCCTACGCATTTTCAAAATGATTTAAATGGTTCTTTGCCTTAAAACACTAGATGAAATCATCCGTTTGAATCGGAAAAGTACTGCAAGTGGTGCAGGAAGTGTTGTTTCAAGAGGAACCCAACAATCTCGAGGCAGGCGTGGTGGCAGAGGCAGATATCAAGGCAGAGGTCGTGGACGCGGTCGAGGTGGCAGATTCAATCAGGTAACATTATGAATCCTAATGAAATAACAGCAAAAACGTATTACGGCGAACGCCAGTAGGGGAAGTTATCCCCACCCGCGCCGCTCGGCACCTCGTTCGCATGCTCTCTCTCTCTCTACTGTCTCTCTCTGCTATCTGTCCCGCTTCGATGGATCACTGCCTACCACAACGCATTAGACAACTGTCCACAACCACAATGCAATATGCATTAGACAACTGTCCACAACCACAATGCAATACACATTAGACAACTGTCCACAACCACAATGCAATACGCATTAGACAATATGCATTAGACAACTGTCCACAACCACAATGCAATACGCATTAGACAACTGTCCACAACCACAATGCAATACGCATTAGACAATATGCATTAGAAAACTGTCCACAACCACAATGCAATACGCATTAGACAATACGCGTTAGACAACTGTCCACAACCACAATGCAATACGCATTAGACAATATGCATTAGACAACTGTCCACAACCACAATGCAATACGCATTAGACAACTGTCCACAACATGTACTGACACAACACAACACAATGTAATGTGGTTTTCATTAAACAACACTCACCTGTTAACTTTGCTCGTCCTCGAAGTAACACAATAGTCTTTTTTTTCCCACAGGTTGGACGCTCGTAATGAGTACACGTCTTCGGTACGGATCATCACTACACGTGGTTACGTCTGTATACGAAGTTGGACACGGACACAATGAAGCCACCCCCATAGTCAACCCCTACCAAGCGACATTCACAAGCCCACCAGTTTCTACCCACGCTATTCGGTCATTGTCCCCTTCTACAATACGTTATGGCAGTTCCCTTAAACATAAATAGATTAATTTTCCCTTCTACCCCCAACTCGCCTCGGTAGCCGAGAGGTCTAAAGCGTGAACAAAAGGCGTGCGTTTAGGTTTAGTTACGAACTTTCTCGGATCGAATCTCCCCTCCTGCGAAGTCGTACGACAAAAAAAAAAAAAGAGAGAGACATTAAGCAAGGAACAGAGAAGGAGAGACTGGAGAGAGAGAGAGAGAGAGAGAGACTGACAGGACGAAGTTCCTCTTTTGCTTCGTAGGTGTCGTTACTCTTTTTGTTCCACTTTCCTACACTAGATGTCACCCTACCCTAAACCCCTATTTCTACTCTTTCCCGCTAGGGTGTGTGGTGAGCTTGTAGGGGAAAAGTGGAAAGGGGACGTGGGCGGAGCTTTGCGTTCGCCATATTACGTTTTTCCCGAAATAACTATAGTACCGGTATGTAGATTTTCTGTTACTCTTCTTAGACTTTTTGTATATGAAAGGTTCGTTCCAACAACAGTCAGGAACCGTCCGTAACTATTGTGAGTATGCAGAAAAAGTGTTCCAACACACTCCAAACCAGTTCTGAACTGGAAATGTGTACTGCAATCAGGCATTCCAACAAACTTTTGACACAGGTTCGAAACGGTCAGAAGTAATCAGCGGTTTGAGGCATGTACTGAAGAGTATGCACATCAGTGAGGTTAAGATGAAAAGTGACAGTGCAGGTGAATAATAAAACTAAAGATTTAATTTAAATTTTCGCCAAAAAGAAAGAGAATGAAAATTATTTGAGTATTGAAATAGTTCATTACAATTTCATCATGCAACTTTGATTAAAAATATAATAAATAACGTACATAAATCAATAATTAAAAAAAAAAAGAACTATTTTTATATGAGAGTCTCCCAGTACACGACATTGAATTAGCGAAATTCTTGCCTTCCATATTTTTTTGTTATGTTTTTATAGAAAATTATCGAAATTCTATTTTCTGCAATTAGAATTATAGTCGTGACGCTGTTATTCCCGGCGTGACTCCTCCTCTTTGCTTAAATCTTAGGAAGTGAAGGCTCTATAAAGTCGGTAGGTAGTATCGTTCGCCATTTTTGTTCTTTCGTTGCCAAGCTACCATACGAGGAATCTATTTGCCACACCGTTAAACATTATCATGTCGTAGCCCCTATGATAATAAATCAAATGCACTATAATTGAGCGGCAAATAACGTCTTTGTGTGCTTTTTGCGAACGCCAATGAAAGAGCCAAAATGGCGGGCGATTATATTAAGCATTTATCGAGCCTTAAGAAATGAATAACGTCTTCATAAGCGAATCACAAGACGCACATGTTTAAATGTAGCCGAACCTGCAACACGATTGGCTGCCGGAAATTAGAGTGACGGGACTATAGCTGCGAAAAGATAATAATTAAGCATCCCATTCTTAGCAAAGATGATCACAGTTATAGCATCTCTGGATTTAGTATATAACGATCCGTGAAAGCGTTCCAACAGCGTCCAGTTCAGTTTCAATCCAATAGCAGATGCTCAACTAGCGCATGCGCATAAGATGGTAGAGGAACCGTACATGAACTGATCCATGAACCGCTTGTTGGAACGAACCTGAAATTGCTTCTGCTCTGGCCATCAATTAAACCATAAAATACTTGCAATTTACATTATACTTGTCCTGTTCCTCAGTTTATCTCATAGAAACAGCTGAACATTTTGTGTACTGGTAGTCAAGTAGAAATAAGTGACACTCGTAATGAAATAGAAGACTAATTGTGGCAGAAATGAGATGGCACTTATGGTGACATAATTTTTTAGCTTGTTAGTATATTATGTAGAAATAGATTGGCATTTCTGAAAGAAGTTTCTGACTTCTTCCGGTTTCTTGTCTCTCCTTGCTTGGTCTGTGTCTATCTTAGCAAATATATGAACTAGTGCAGTGGCAGTTCCTCTATATGAGTACAGGAGCACGTGAACACCTTAAAAACTAACAATAATCATACATATTACTGTATTAATATTATTACATCTACTAGCCGTACCCGTGCGCTCCGCTGCACCCGTTAGAAATAAATATAAAGTAATTATATAATTAAAATAGGACATTTGATCCAGGGAACATTCGTGTTTGATAGAAGGATAAATCGTTTATTATGTTACTTAATTTAAATTGTATTTGCATAATTAAAATGCGATCATTTTGATCCAGAGACCACTCATTTGGTCATAAAAATTATTTTAGGAAATACAGGAAACGAATGTACAGAATAGCCTATCAAGTTTTCTGTGCATAAGAAGCTATTTTAATCTTACCTGTCCTCGATTCACTCAGAAGTTACTGTAATAACATTATAGTATTATGTCCATCTAGAGAAACTACACTTTCCAATGGTGAATTAATAATTAATTATACAAATCGGTTAATTTAGCATCCGATATTACACAGAAACATTATCTGTAGGCTATCTTTCATAGCTTTCGATTGTTGCTGTCCAAGGCCCCTTATAGACGAAGTCATTTGTTTTTTAATTCATTACACGGCCTTAGATGGCAGTTATTTTAATTTTAAAACTCATTTATCTCATTAAATATCAGTCCTATCAAAATTTTTCAAGGAATAAAACTTATCGGAAATTATTTTTAAAGAAACTTTTGTTATGTAACATTTTTCACTAAAATCAATAATAAGCGAGATATTTCTATTCATTTAATTCAGGCCCCCTTATAACCCCCCTTTTAAATAATGTATTTTGAATGCCATATAGCCTAAAATCTAAGTTACAACGAACTTAATTTATATTCCAATTTTCATTGAAATCCGTTCAGCCATTATCGCGTGAAAAGGTAACAAACATAGACAGACAGACAGACAGACAGACAGACATACAAACAAAAATTTCAAAGACGCTATTTTCGGTTTCAGGGCGATTAATTATATATGCTAAGACCAATTATTTTTGGAAAATCGAAAATTACCAGAAAAATTTCGGCTACAGATTTATTATTAGTAATAGATTACTTTCCAATGTGCAATGACGTTCCTACATTTTTCGTCTCGAGAGAATGTCCCGTTCATGTGTCGTGTGTCTTTAAATCTCCATTGGACAGGTTGACAGCAGCTCGCACAATTTTTCTCTAGCAGGGTGAAATAGCCTGAGGCGAGAATATTTTCTGGTTTGTTACAATGGTTACAATAGCTCTGCTCGCACAGGTCTTAACGTGCTAGTGACAGAGAAAGAGAGATGCTGCATCTCCCTTGGATCTGGCATCCTGTTCCTTTCTCCCTCTTTCCACGTTTTCTCTCTTTACTCTTTCTTTTCAAAATACCGTTATGCGCGGATGCTGATTTTGTTGTCTTTTGTTCAGCAAAGTAAGGAAAATACAACCTGCAATGGTGCATATTGAAAGTTGAAACAGTAACACTTGAAGTTTGGAGACGGATGTGTGTGAAATTGTGTGTTAAATTAAAAGAGGATTAAAACATTCCTCCGCACCATGACAGAAGACCGATTAAGTACATTGGCTATGTTGGCAATGGAAAAAAACTTGTTAACAACATCAGAGACTTCAATAATAAAGTTATTGATAAGTTTGCATCTCTCAAAACTAGGCGCATGGAGTTTCTATACAAATAAATCTAGACCTTCAACACCATCTACAACAGCAGTGAAGGTGAGTCCTATGAATTAATTTTACTCTACTCTTGTTTAATGGTTTTAATTTTGGTTTATATGCGAAGATTTGGTACATGCATATAGAACTGGTTTATCTCTGACGTGTGACTCAGCTATACGAGAATATATCAGTGTGTTCATTACTTATTTTTTGTGAACACCCATCCAAGAAAGGCACGAGCCGCCACTGATTACTAGTGAATAATTTAGGAAACTGGGAGCCACAGGCTTAGCTCAGGTGGCAGGCACATTTGTCTGCTGAGTTGGGGCAGCACTTGGGCATGAGTTTGATTCCTACTTGGGCTGTTTATCTGTTTTTTTTTTTCTCCTCCAAGATTTTCTGCAGCTGTGAGGCGAATGTCAGGCAATCTATGGTGAATCTTCGATCTCATCTCGGTATTGCCAATTCTATCGATGCTAAATAACCTAGTAATTGATACATTATCGTTAAATAAACAACTAAAAAATACTGGGTAGAACAATACACATGAGCTTTCGAAGTTGTAAGAGAGCAGAAAATTTTTCCTTCTAACATCACTAATTTATTCATAATTACAAAAAATTGAAGTCCTATTGGTAGATTTTAATGTGCTTGTTACTTCAGCAGTTCTGTGAGCAAACAGTCATTTTTCTTGTATCTATGACTCATGGGTTTGTGTGTGTGTGTGTGTGTGTGGCGTACGCGCTTTTCCTAGAAATATGTCCATAGATTATAAATTATTGGCTAGAAAAACAAAAAGTTTATATTTCTGAACATTGCATAAATTTAATTGTCTATATTGTTATATTGTTCATAGGTATCATACAGAAACCAGTTTGGCCAATATAAACGTGATTTTTATGGTGGTCGAAGCCCGCTTTTGAAGAGATTTGGAAGTACAGCAAGTTTGGCCAGCAGAAATCAAGCACGTTACCGTGGTTACAGAAATTTTCGAGGAAGAGGAAGAGGAAGATATGTTGGACAGCAGTTGGCTCGAAACAGAGTGAGATTGGCCACTCGGCTTCTCAATTTGCGACAGATGAACAGACGACAAACATCTCGTTTTGGCTATGATGGCTACAGGGTTAGTTTCAATTATGTTACAGTCAATAAAACTCTAGTACTATTAATTTCAACCAGTGCCTAATGGTCTGTAAGATACGTATGCATGGTCACTTGATTCCTTTGTTTAATTATCTCTGTAGGACAGATGGTGTAGTGTTATGTTTTAATAGCAAATCATATATTACAGCTTGATTCAGGGATTTTGGCCTCTGCAAAAAGTAAGTAGATGGACATTCCCTTTCTCTTGTATACCGAATTTTGCACACCTCTACTCCCTCTTACTTATCTGTCCTATTCCACAGTCTTTCTCGATATCATAACTTAAATACTCGGTCACAATATGATAACACGCTAGAAATACCACTCCACACATCATCTCTTTATTCTTCATCTTTCACTGTTGCTACTTCTCGTCACTGGAATTCTCTGCCGCCTGAAGTCAAGGGCAGCCGAACTTTAATTTCCTTTAAATGCAAATTAGAAAAATATCTTATGATGAGTTGCCAGACCTAACGCGTTGCAAATATTCAATGGAATGTGTTCCACTGTATTTATTTATTTTTTTTGTTTCTTATTTTCATTATCTAAATCATGTTTATTTATCACTTAACGCCAATATGTATCCCACTGTGTTGTTTTTTATTATTAATCTATTTTTTGTGTACATTTTATTCAATTGTCGGTTTCTGGTTTAATTATGTAAATCCTACTTAATTGTAATCTAATACTAATATGTATACTAATGTGTTTATTTTTATTTTTACTGTGTACATTTTTTTTATTGAATTATGGGCTTCTGTTTTTATGTGATTCGTATTTGATTCTAACAACATTAATATGTATTTCACTATGTTTATTTTTATTTTATGAGGTAAATTTTATGTAACTACCTATTTTGATCTCATTATGTACCTAAATTGTATCAGTATGTAATTACTTAATTCCGATCCAGTTTTATGTTCAACTGTGTAAGCAAGTTTTAATCCTGGTTGAGTGTAAGAGAAGGCCTTATGGCCTTAACTCTGGCAAGTTAAATAAAGCCATTATTATTATTATTATTAAGAGTAAGTTACTCATCACCACTGGCGGGCTGGTTCACACAGGTCAGGCCGCGCAGTCATAACATCTAACACTTCCTTCTTATCATGTCACGGTACACTCTGTCTTGAAACACAGTATTCTTCCACACGTCCCATTACTAACCACTACGTCTGTTGACTAAACGATGTCATGATGATTTATATTTTCTTGACATGAGTGTCCCTCAGTTTCGAGCATAGATATTATTTTCAGTCTTCCTCTTTCCTCTTCCCCTCCTATGCACATTTATGATTAAATTTCTTTCTTATGATGCAACATACAGCTTGCTTACTAGCCATACAACCAAGGACAGGGGCCATTGACGCTGAATCGAGCTGTACATTATGTGCTCTACTTTTTTTTGTTGATTCATAATGAGAAATTAGACATTTTTGCTTGCTGGAGTATTTTGCGGGTGCTTGTGTAAAGGGGGTTAAGTCAAATTGCAAGGTATGTAAACTTCTCTCCTTTGGTACTGAACAAAACCCTTTTGTCACAAAATATGGAGCACTGTAACTGCATCATGGATGGAAGAATGATTTAACCCCTTTAACACAAGAAAAAATTAATTGTGGAGAGTTGAAATCTGTACTTATCCCAGTTTAGTGAAATCATACTTAACCCCCTTTACACGAGCACCCGTGATTTGTTTCTCAAGTTTTAAATTACAAATTAAAAGACAAAGATGGAGAATTATCCATTTATTTTGCTTCTCACTAACTCATTTACTTTTTCATTGGTTATTTAAGGTTTCTGGCACATGGAGAGAGATTATTACTTTTACAAACTGTTTTCAGCTGTAAACAAATGCAGTTACATTTAATTTACTCCAGTATCAGTAACAATATTTTTAGTTCTTTTTATGTTTCTTTCAGGTAATATCAAATACAGGGTTGTTTCCGACCTCTGATAACGAATTTGAATGATATGTGTGTCAGGAATCACACCGACAGCTGAATTGCGGCAAGAGGTGACAGACCAGAGTAGTGAGTGATCTCATAATCAGAGTGCACGGTGTATCACAGTAGCGATGCCCAAGAAAATCGAGCCTTTTTGGGAAGGATACATAACCCTTTCCGATGCCAAGTACAGTTACATGAAAACCATAGGAGCCTGCAAAGAAACGTGGTTTCGTTATTTGCAAGAAAGTCATCTTGTGTGTACCTAATAAGACTGGCAAAGCTCGGATGGGATTAATTCCAGAGTGGAAAAAGCAAGCAAATCCACGAGATGATACAAATTAATTCCATTCCAGCTTTACCAATCTTATTAAGTACACAGAAGATACCTTTCTTGGAAATAACGAAACCTCGTTTATTGCATCCACACCTGTGGAGTAACGGTTAGCGAGTCTAGCCGCGAAACCAGGTGGCCTGGGTTCGATTCCCGGTCAGGGCAAGTTACCTGGTTGAGGTTTTTTCCGGGGTTTTCCCTCAACCCAATATGAGCAAATGCTGGGTAACTTTCGGTGTTGGACCCCGGATTCATTTCACCGGGATTAGCACCGTCATATCATTCAGATGCTAAATAACCTAAGCTGTTGATGAAGCGTCGTAAAATAACCTACTAAAATTTAAAAAAAAAATCGTTAATCGTATATTGCAGCTTTATTTTATTTTCACTTAACTGTACTTGACATCGGAAAGGGTTGTTAAGTACCCCTTCCAAAAAGACTCGATTTTCTTGGGAATTTCTGCTGTGAGTCGCCGTGCACTCAATGAGATCACTCACTACTGGTCTGTCACCTCGCGCCACAGTTCAGCTGTCGTGTGACTCCTGAAGCACATGATGTCATTCAAATTCGTTATGGAGATCGAAAACAACCCTGTAGAACATCATGAAATACATTGATTAAAGTTCTCGTTAACACTTTGTTAAAACCATAAAATTTACTTAAGTCTACGTTAAAAAAAGTGTTAAAATTGTTAAAAAAGGCATATACCTTCGACAGACGGCCCGTTTCGACGCTATGTTACGTCATCTTCAGTGTCTCTTGAACCACTAGTGATCTTGACTCTATGATGTGCATTTGTCGATGGTAGGGGTGGGGGTGTGTTGTTCCTATGGTGGGGGCTGGCTGTTTGTGTGTTATGATGTATTATGACGTCGAATAATGTGTGTGTATTGAACTGCAATTGTCTGTTAAGTATATACAGTAGCGTGCAAATTAATCCGAACAACGTAATTACTTATGCAAAAACACTCAAACGGGATAAAAAAAGGATCTAAGACCTACCTCAGTAATCTATGTGGCCTCCCTTGTTCCTAATAACAGCTCTGAGACGATTTGGCATGGATTCCACTAATTTCCCACAAATATTCTTCATTTCTTCATTGCGAAACCATACACCATTGAGGGCAGAAATCATCTTCTCCTTTGTAGAACAATCCATTTTTTGCATTCTTCTTTTGCAAATTGACGACAAGTTCTCAATGGGGTTGATGTCGGGTGAGTTGCCTGGCCAGGGGAGTACTTGAATATTCTTCTTGTTGAAGAATTCTGTAGTTTTTCGAGACGTATGGCATGGTGCCAGGTCTTGTTGGAACACACCTCTGCCATCCGGAAATGATTTTTGCAGCTGGGGTACGATTCTGGTTTCCAATAAGTGAATATATTTGTCAGAATTCATCATTCCCTTGATAGGTATTAATGCTCCAGGCCCTTCATGTGTAAAACAACCCCAAAACATTACTTTAGGGGGGTATTTGGGTGCTTGTTGGAGGTGAGCTGCTGTTACTTTTTCGGATGCTTTCCGTACGTAAGAAACACGGTGGCCGTGGACCTCGAAATGAGACTCATCGGAAAAAAGTACATTCTTCCAGTCATTCACTGTCCAGTGTTGATGTAATTTTGCCCACATTAAGCGTTTTTTGCACGTAACATGGATAGCAGTTGCTTCTTAATAGGCTTACGAGCCCTTCGTCCAGCTTCCAAAAGCCTACGCCGCACTGTTGTGACGTGAATATTCGTCCCAGTGGTAGCCATTAACTTGCGGGTTAAGTCGACAGCAGTTAGTCTAGGATTTAATTTACTTTTCCTGACAATTAAACGATCATCTGCAGGTGAAGTCTTCCTTTTCCGACCACAGTTTCCTTTTTTCTGGGGTGTGATGGACCCAGTCTCCCTGTATCGTTTTATGATCGAATTAACAGTAGCCAAACCGATGTGACATTCTGCAGCAATTTGCCTCTGTGTCATAGAAGAATGCTCTGCTAATGTTGTAATTTTAGACCGTTTTCGTGGAGTTGTATCCATTTGTGAAGACGACAGAATGTACACAGGATTGCAGTATTAAGTCTTCAACACAACTGAAATGCTTATAAGTACAAAACGACAGGCAAAATGTCACATATTATGAAAAAAATAATAATGACAGACCTTCAACAATGGAATTACACGTACTAAAGATGTCAATTAAAGCGGTATGAGCAGCTGTGAGGCCAACAATGACAGAAAATGTAAAAATATGTCGTGTTCAGATTAATTTGCACGCTACTGTATTGTGGGTATGCTATTGTATTCTTATATATTTCGTACTGTTCTAGGATGTTTACTTGTGAACTTTTTGGTGTGATGTGTAAAATTTCCATATCTGTTTCTATATTATTGTAGTCATGATTATTGTTGATAATGTGGTCTGCATAATTTGATGTGATGTAGGGTTTGGTTATAGCTTTAATATGTTCATTATATCTTGTGTGAAAGGATCTTCCTGTCTGTCCTATGTAAAAATGTGGGCAACTATTGCATTTTAATTTGTAAACTCCAGTTGAATTATATTTATTTGAATGTTTAATGTGATTATTTAGATATTTCTGTGTTGTATTATTTGTTTTGTATGCTATCTTGTATTTTAGTTTTCTGAATGAAGTTGCAATTTTGTGAGTGTTGGTATTGTGATATGTTAATGTTATGTATTTATTCTCACGTGGTGTTTGTGTTGGTTTGTTCTGTTTTTGTTTTGCCTTTTTTATTAGTGTGTCTATTATGTTATCGGTTGAGAAGCTCTTATCATCCAGTCTGCTGTCCAAAAATCTGAAAGTTAGAATTTATAAAACAGTTATATTTCCGGTTGTTCTGTATGGTTGTGAAACTTGGACTCTCACTCTGAGAGAGGAACATAGGTTCAGGGTGTTTGAGAATAAGGTGCTTAGGAAAATATTTGGGGCTAAGCGGGATGAAGTTACAGGAGAATGGAGAAAGTTACACAACACAGAACTGCACGCATTGTATTCTTCACCTGACATAATTAGGAACATTAAATCCAGACGTTTGAGATGGGCAGGGCATGTAGCACGTATGGGCGAATCCAGAAATGCATATAGAGTGTTAGTTGGGAGACCGGAGGGAAAAAGACCTTTAGGGAGGCCGAGACGTAGATGGGAGGATAATATTAAAATGGATTTGAGGGAGGTGGGATATGATGATAGAGACTGGATTAATCTTGCACAGGATAGGGACCGCTGGCGGGCTTATGTGAGGGCGGCAATGAACCTTCGGGTTCCTTAAAAGCCATTTGTAAGTAAGTAAGTAAGTGTCTATTATGTTAGGGTTGTATCCATTGTCTTGTGCTATATATTTTATTGTGTTTAATTCTTCAGTGTAGTTATCATTGTTTATTGGTATATTAATTAATCTGTGTGTCATTGTACGGAAAGCTGCATGTTTATGTTGTATGGGATGATTTGATGAATTGTGTATATGTGTTGTGGTTGTAGTGGGTTTCCTGTATATTTTGAATTCGTGTCTGTTATTTGTTTTGGTTATGGTGATGTCTAAGAAGTTTATAGCTTGGTTATGTTCCATTTCTATTGTATATTTTAATTTGGGTTGTATTTTGTTGAGTTGTTGATGTAGGTTTTCTATTTGTCTTTTGTTTCCATTATATAAGACTATTATGTCATCTACATATCGATGCCAGTGCATTATTTTCTCTGCGTGTTTGTTATCAGTGTTTAGTATGTGTGTTTGTTCATGAAATAAAAATTAATATATTTCTTTTGAACAATTTAAGATTATTGGTTTAAATTTCGAGTGATTAATATTGATTTTTCATAATTTCAGGTTTTATCAGGTCCAAGAGGTTTTCAAATGAGGCGAGGCCTTCGGACTAACAATATTATGACAGGTTCTTTCCGTTCAGACCAGTTAGTGAAACTAATGCAACGACAAACAGTGCAGCAAAAATTAAATCATGCGAGAGCACTGAAGTAAGTTCTCCAACATTATTCTTCTTCATTTTGTTAAATGGCTGGAGTTTGGCTTACGTTATTGATCCTCTTATTGTCCTGTACTGACTAGTACTTCTGGTTTCTTGTTTTCCATATCCAGTTGTTTGTGGTGACACAGGTGCTCTTTGATAGGGTGTCACATTACATAAGGCACATCCATTTCTTGTTACAATTCCTATTCTTTGGAGGTGTTCATCAAAATATACATAACCTGTTTCTAATTATGAAAGGTTGTCTTCTTGGTGAATTGAAGTTTAAAAATATCATTAGCTGTACCTAAATGTAATGGTTGAAAGTATTACAGATGAAAAGATGGTGGGGGAAAGAGTTTCCATGTGGTTATTCTATGTTCACTTTCATAATGCAAATACGTAAATGGAAATGTTAGGTAAAGGATTTTGTACAACAAATTCTGCATATTGTGGTGGAGTGAAGAGAATATGAATAAGCAGCTTTGTCATTTTATCTTTGTAACTTAAAAAATTAAGTACAGTTTATTCCTTGTATCCGGCAACTGTGGGACAAAGTGTGTGTGTATCTAATGCCTACCCACTTCACTTTACATGATTCGGGTTTCACATACTGCGGATAGATGTCAGGACTGTGACCCATTTCAAGTTGTACACCACTTCGGCAGGCCATGTTAGGTATACTGTGGGACAAAGTCAGTGCTGGATAACTGATTTTGCCAGATAATTGGAAAATACGTTTATAGGTTATGTAAAGACATACATTGTCCTACACAAACATTTTTTTTCCATGTTGAAATTTAGTAATTTTCATATAGACATTTAAAAATAAAGTTTTGAAATAGGTACAATGTTTATTTTTAATACTGACTACGATAATGTACATTCATCAGTTCATAATAATTATTGTAATATATAATAGCGTAAAAATAATAAATGTTTTCGTATGACAATTTTAAATAGCGGCCACGTAATGTGAAGAGCAGTATAGCCAACGTCTCAACTATGAAGACAAAGTAGCACTCGATGATTTGAACCGCTTTAACATACCTCTGTCTGCTTGTTTATATATACAATCTATCTCTTGAATGAAACTTTTACGCGCTGTAGGAACAGAGAATTTCACACTTTCCTATTTAGACTTGTCCAACACTCCTTTGAAACGGGCGAGTTCAAATGGTAAATTTAAAGATATCGTCTCTGCGCATTGTTTGCGAGGCCCAAGTTACAGCTTACCAATCCTACCCGATCTGCTTCAAGGACATAATGGGGTTTTCTGTCTGTTTTCACGCGAGAACAATGTAAAGAGTAAACAATATGCGGCATGTGCAATACACAAAAACCACCCACGTCTTCATCTGACTTCCCTTTCGCATGAATGACTTTTTTCTTTTGGACACTAGCAAGAATTGCTGTTTTGGTATTGCCGGTTATTTGGGTGCCGGATACGAGGGATTTTACTGTATTCAGATTTGAGATGTATCCATTGTACCTGTAACTAAACTATTCTCTCTCTCTCTCTTCACAAGTATTGAAATTCAGAATTACGATATTACATAATTACCATTACATTTATAGTTATTGTGGTATTTTAGTGAATTTCATAACTTTATTTAATGTGGAACTACTTTCATTGTGCTTGAATGTAGAAAATATTTATAAAACATGAAATGCTTTATTACTTTCATTCCAATGTGGGAATTATTAGAAAAGTCAGCTTCTGAACAATGAAAAATTTAGTTTAGAAAGAAACTGAATTTTAGGAATTTTTGGTAGGTACTAAATGTCATAATTATAAGAGAAACTAACTGCATTTATTTTATTAGGCCTATGTATCCAAGCCAAGAACTGTACCAACATCATTATGCATGTGGTAAATAAAAGATCAAGTACAAATTAATGTATAGGTACATAAGGTTTCTTTTAATCTAGCATAATTGTTAATTACATTGCACTGATTTGAATTGACATAATATGTCTAAGGCCCAATTGTATAAAGCTCTCTGATTAAAGATCAACTTTGATCGAAGATCGGAAAGTGAACCGAGTTCAGACACTTCTTCTATTGTATAAAACTTTTCCACGATCAAATTACCTTGGTTCAAATGCAATCTACGTTCACGTGAAAAGGATTTGGCAACATCGCATGAACAGGTGAAGTATGTGTTGCGCGGGCCATGTTGTATAGGTTTGTTCAGTGTCGCCAATCTAGCGACTTTAACTCTTTTCCAACGACAATTTCTTTTAACTTTTATATTGCTTAAATAGAGATTTAGCGACCTTTTTAACACCCCATAGTGACAAAATTTAATCTTTCTTTGTTTATAATGAGAAATCTAGCGACTTTCCAACTACTTTTTGGCGACTTTCCGTACACTCTGTTGGAGACACTGATTTGTTTTGTGCATTGTAAATAATGGCGGACAATAAGAAGAAGGCTGACTGCTATCCAAGTTGTTATCATGTTATGGTGTTTGATACTGCTAAACATAATAAAGCTTTATAAAATGACAATTTTCGTTTAGTAATACAGTTAATTGAAAATTGATGAATGTACCTATCATATCCATTAATAATAATTAATGGTTATAAACATAATATAATTATAGGTTATGTTATTTGATACTGCTTAACACGATAAAGCCTTATAAACTATAAGAATGTTTGTGTATTAAGGCAAGACATTGAAAACATATATATACCATATGTATTAATATTAATAACAATGGTTATTCTTTTTGCACAGTCTGCCACTCATATATTTCAAACAGAAAAGAAATAACTGAACTTGGATCATCTAACTTAATCGGAGAAATTTCTTCAGTCAAGGTTGACTTTAGTTTAAGAAAAATTAATCTCAGATTAGACTTTATACAACACAAAATTCCAAGTTCAGCTAGAACGAGGATCAATTTAACCTCTGATCTAAGATTAAATGGTTTATACAATCGGCCCTAAAAACGTTAGTTATAATGAAATATTTGTGTGACTATATTTTATAGTGTATCTTGGCTTTCAATCAATTGCAGATCAGTAAGTGATGTCATATTGCTTTGGTCTAGTACGGTTCATGACTTGGATAGATATTATGAATGATTGATTGTTGAAAGATTTTCCTACATAATTTGTAATTTGAAGAATTGGCAGATGTTTGAAGAGATTGACAGACAAAATTCATTTGGAGATTGAAATTGACCACATAGGTTTAAGTTAGTGGGTGGTAATTGATTGTTATTTATTATTATTATTATTATTATTATTATTATTATTATTATTATTATGTTGTTGTTGTTGTTTTCTAATGCCAGGCGTTTGACAATAAAGTCATTTGACCTCTTGCACTCCAATATTTTTCAAAGATATTATCATGACCAGCCACTGAAGCACAGATTATGAAAAATGGCAAGTTGTAGCCAATTTAAGTGAACACCATATTTTGACGTTTTGGTGGCTACTTCATTCACACACAACCCCCAGAATGTCTGGAGGACCACACCTGCTGTTGGTCGACGGGTCCATTGGACCTAGCTAGGAGATCTTGTTGATCACCAGCTTTCCCTCCTTAAGCCACTGGAGGACGATTTTAGTGCCATAGCAGGTCAGCACTAGGAACAGAAAAGTAGAAAGAGGAGGAAGGAAAGGGAAATGAACCCCTAGGCCTCGAATACTCTAATGCCGTCAGGGTCGAAGAAAGTAAGAGTTCAGTCGGAGGACTGGATAGGAAAGGGTAGAGAGGGAATTAGGTATTGGTTAGAGGAAAATTATACCAAATTCAGTCATTAACTCATCAAGCTGACCAGTGCTAATTGATGAGTAGCCCCTCCCTTTAGTTCAGCTTGTAAACTTATGCTTACTAACAGCTGCACCACGGGAAGGTAGGGATGGGACATTGTGCATTTGTCCAGGTTGGTTCCTTAAAGCCTTCAATGGGAAGGATTAATGGCTCTCCCCCCTGTATCCGACAGATGCCCTTTTGATTATGGATTGTAGTATAAATTCTTTCTTTTCAGGGCTGCCCAATCTCTGGACAAGAACACAGTAACTGGATCATCGGACATGCTCACTGTTTGCATTTCTAATGATATTGCAGCAAAACGAAGGCAAAGACAACGTACAACTCCATTCAAAAAGTTCGGAAGTGTCAATTCTCTGATCAGTAAGTATGAGAGTAAATAGATGAGGTTTGCCAAATGTGTTTAAAGTCACATAAAATTAATTTCTGCTTCACTTTTCGTAGATAAATTTAATGTATTGTTTCCTGTATGCAGTTTAACATCTTAAGTTTCATTAGAACAGAATATAAATAAAAACATGTAAACAAAATGAACGACGTACACGACATCCATCTTATCAGAATTATATCAAGTGTCATCTGTTAATGGTTTTAATGTTTTAATGTTAATGTTTTATAGATCTGTTTTAATCTGTTTTATTTAACTAGTGTTTTGTGTTTTAACATATTATGAAGTGACATTGTACAATTAACAGCTGATTGTGGACACGGTAATCACAAGTTAGCCTTAAAAAAGTGCAATTACGATTTCGTTGTTTGTTAAGGTGCGTACACACTTAGCGAACGAACGACAAACGAATGCATTCACTGAAATCGGTATGTGTGTACGTTGCAGCAAAGGCAAGCCGATCGTTTGGTTTGCCTTCGGAAGTGATCCGTCGCTTGTCGGTACATCAAAGGAAGTTGGTATTCGTTGTGGACGGGATTTGCCACTAGTTTGTAGTGCATAGCAGAACTCAGCGCTTAGTTCAATTTCACCAACAGGATGTCGAAACTGGAGTGGATGGAAGACGCTGTTATAAATCTTATTAATGCATATAGGGAGCAGGAAACTTTATGGAATCCCAAGCATCCTACTTACCACAATAAAGTAAGAAAACATGATGTTTGTGAAGCTATTGGAAAGATGTTCAGCTGCAAGATAGGTGAGTCAAACACGTGCAAAATTTGAAAATTATTTTTGTTTATTTATTTTCAGTGGATACGTGTTTGTTGTTTATTGTAGGGAGCAGAAGTCAAAATTAAATTGAGTCCCTACTGACATCATTCACTGTCTTTCTTGGAAATTTTGGGCCCTATTTTGCACAGTAATATTTCGAAGTCTGTTTCTGAAATGCGACAGAAGTTGTGAAACTGTCCTGATTCCATTCGACTTAAATCACGAAGCAAGTCAGTGCCTCTATATTGACTGCAACTTTCGTAGAGTGGCGTCTGCCACCATCGCCTTTTGGTTTTTAACGTTCTTTTTGTTAAACTGTCTATAATAACAACGGCTGCACTTGCTATAATTATATTTTCGTCTGCCTTTATTGCGGATAATCAGCGAACGTGAATGTTTTCTGACCATTTGCTGATGATTTGTACGTTGCTCCAAACAGCGAACAAACAACGAAGTTTCGCTTCATTATTCGTTCGTTTGCTAAGTGTGTACGCACCTTTAGATATGTATTGCATTTAACCAATGTGGCATAATATTAAGTATGTATTTAAGACAACTTTTAAGATCTGAAGATGGCATAAATATGCCGAAAACGTTCATCAATAAAATGTAACATATAAATACTACATTGTAAGATAAGCATTAGATGGCCCCATTCATTCCAAACACAGTTATTATAATGTTTTTTTATTGTTCCTTCAGGTTTTCTCCAAAATTTGATCATTGTTGTAATGGAGGATAAAACATATATAAATACAGGAAGTGTGCTAGGATCAATAAAATTTATCGTTGCAGCAGGGTTTATTGTTACATTGGTTTTCATTATATGGAGGTTCTGCTGTTGGCATGATGTGCTAAACAGAGTAGGTGAAACTCCAGGTTGTACTCGTTTATCCTGAACTTGGAATGTGTATACAGTTTCAAATGATGTTGTTGTTGTTTGTTGTTTTCTAATGCCAGGCGTTTGACAATAAAGTCATTTGACCTCTTGCACTCCAATATTTTTCAAAGATATTATCATGACTAGCCACTGAAGCACAGATTTTGAGGTGTTCCGAATCCATTTCTTGGTATGAGTTGCACAATGGGCAGTGAGGGGACTGATATATTCCAATTCTATGCAGGTGTTTGGCCAAACAATCATGGCCTGTTGCCAATCTAAATGTAGCTACAGACGATTTTCGTGGTAAATCGGGAATTAACTGTGGATTTTGATGCAGAGAGTTCCATTTTTTCCCTTGGGATTGTGTTATCAAATTTTGTTTGTTGAAGTCTAAGTATGTAGATTTAATAAATCTCTTCACAGAGTAATACATAGATTTAGTAACAGGTCTGTAAGTAGCAGTGCTGCCCTTCTTTGCTAAAGCATCCGCATTCTCGTTTCCCAGGATTCCACAATGGGATGGTATCCATTGGAATACAATTCTTTTATTGAGTGATAATAATTGAGAGAGCATTTTAGTTATTTCTGCTGTTTGAGATGAAGGTGTGTGTTTAGAGACGATTGATAGAATAGCTGCTTTGGAGTCTAACAATATAACTGCATTCCTAAATTTATTGATGTGGCATAGAAGATTTCTGAGACATTCACTTATTGCAGTGATTTCACCATCAAAACTTGTTGTTCCATATCCAAGAGATCTATAAAGTGAGAAGAGACAGCACGTAACACCTGCACCGGCACCTTGTTCTCTGGAGTTCAAGGATCCGTCGGTGTATAAATGAAGCCAGTTTTGTGGAGGGTACCTAATATTGTCTCTAAAGACAATTGTTTCAGTATTTCAGTGTTTACTTCTGATTTCAGTATTTCTTCTGTTAAATTTAGATTATATTCTATATTTAATAGAGTTAAAGGGTTTGGTTTAATTTGTAAGTTTTCTTTTAAATTCGGGATATTGATTTTCTGTTTTAATTCTTGAACCATGGATATGAAACTTTTTTGAGTTTTCAATCTACAAAGAGGACTGTATGAATGCCAATTGTTACCTGGTAATCTGATAAGTTTTTCATATTGAATCAGTGCTTTTTCTTCTAGTGTCATTTTGATGCTGTTAATATTAGTGAGGAATCTCATAGAATCTATTGGCGTTGTTTTGATTCCACCAGTAATGAGTCTGAGAGCTTGGTTTTGAACATATTCTATGTCGTTTATGAAAGGTGAAGTAATTAAAATTTCTCCGCAGTATGTCAGCACTGGCTGTATAAACATTTTGTATGTAGTGTTCAAAGTATTCCTAGAGCATCCCCATTTCTTTCCTGCTAGCCTTTTTAGAAGGGAGAATCTTTTACGAGCTTTTTCAGAAATGTATTTCAAATGGTTGCTCCATGTCAACTTACTATCGAAAATAACTCCAAGATATTTGGATTCATAAGTCCTAGATGTTGGAATGCTTCTGAAAATAATATAGATTTGTTAACACAAATCTACTGTATAATTATTGAATAACTTTTGTTCGGCAATTTTTCAGGAGGTTCTTTTCCTAGGAGAGGCAGTAATTCGTATCTCAGCCGACAGAATGTTGCAGCTTTAAACCGGTCTTCGAGTGTAGTGGATATATCACCTGAAGGATCGATTGTGACTACAATCAGTCGTTACGGCAGATCCTCATCAGTAGCACACATGCCACGTGCAGGATCAGTTGGAAGAGTTATGCAAAACCGAGCTCAAACAATTATTGAACCATATGTACCTGTTACAAGAAATACTCTGAATGTCCAGTTACAGAAAGAAATTGCTGCTATACAAGGGAAAACTTTTGAACAGAGCACAAGTAGCATCAGCATAGAAAATGGATCTGGTACTGGTGTTGGCCTGTCGGGGTTTAAACCTATCCCTTCATTGACAGGAACTACGTTACATGAACGTTTTAGTTCAACAGTGTGAATGCCTACTTTTTTGATCATGAAGGGTATTTATTTTTATAAAAAGGTTGTATATTGCCTCAACTCACACTTTTCATATGTGACTCCCATTGTTCCGTCATTTTCATTAAGTGGAAAGATACTGGACTTTTGAGAACTACTCATACTTTTTTTTAGTTGGTTAAAATAAAATTCATTGGAGTAAGCAGCATTTTGTGTATTATAATCTGTCCAGAATAATTAGAAAGAAATTGGTAGTTCGTTCTGTAAGACAATAGTGCTGTCTGCTGAAAAAATATCAGAACTGAGGAATTGGCATGAAGATTTAAGTTTGTAGAACTTTCTCAACAAAAATAGAACAAAATGCTTTTGAATAAGTTGTAATTACAACTTCATACTAAATGTTTCGAGGCTAATCACTGTTCTCAACTCGTCAGTTGTATTTCTTTCTGCTACCAACAATGTTTCAAGCACATGTATAGTGTACATGTACCAATGATGCCCAATTCACACTATAAATTACATTATACACACTCTCGATTGTGCACTAAAACAGTAACTCCATCTACTGTATTTACTCGAAAATAAGATTCCCATTTTATACCAGATTTTTGTGTTATATTCGACATTGGATTTTAAAATCTAGTACACAGAAACATGAAAATGCAATTTTTTCTTTCTCATTTCTCTAGTATCTAATCATTAGGGCTAGGATTTTGATGAAATTGCATCTTTTTTCTATTAAGCCAGAAACATAGCTGCTTTAGTATTTATATGTTAGGTTATAAACTGAGTGTTTTAAGACACATTTGTTAGGGCATTTTTTTTTTTGCATTTTTTGCCTGTTTCAACTCATAAGAGCATTTTTTGTTTTATTCGGTCATTTTTGAGGTATTTTCATTTAATTATGGCCATAAATCCCCATTATTAATGTAAAATAATGTTATTTCCTTTGATATTTTCTCTACATATTTTGTCCCTTAATACCCATTATTTTGTATAATATTTTAATCGTTTTTCTACACAAATATTGCCATTTTAACGTAGTACACCCCATGTAATGGATCAGTCCAACCACACCTTCAATATAGACTCCTCTATACCTGCTAGTTCCGGATAAGAGTGGCCTTGTGGTGGACTACATGGAAACTACATACTTACTTACTTACTTACTTACTTACTGGCTTTTAAGGAACCCGTAGGTTCATTGCCGCCCTCACATAAGCCCGTCATTGGTCCCTATCCTGAGCAAGATTAATCCAGTCTCTACCATCATATCCTATCTCCCTCAAATCCATTTTAATATTATCTTCCCATCTACGTTTCGGCCTCCCCAAAGGTCTTTTTCTCTCCGGCCTCCCAACTAACATGGAAACTACATAAGGTAAAATAATTAATTAAAGTGTACTACTTAGAAAAAATTGTGTAAAATTAAATAAACTTAAATGTTAATACTAGAATTTAATTTAATTACTAGTCTAAATATTAGGTAGTACAAAACTTCTTTTCCTACTAAGCCAATTATGTAAGATCAATTTTTAGGGCATTTTAAAGGGAATTTTTGAAAGATTTTTAAGTCATAAATGCATTGCTTTTAGATATTTTTTCATGATTTATAGGTCATCAAAATCCTAGCTCTACTAATCATGTTTGGTTGCACTGAAAACTCACGACTTGCAACCCGCACTCCATTTTTCTCAAACTTCCAACTTAAATAAAAACGTATGACTTTTCTGGGAATTAATTTTCTTATGCAGTATCTGAATCGCACAAGGCACATGAAAACATTATGCCACTGAAGCACAAGACTGCCGGTAGTTACTGATTTTATGAGCTGTAATATTGAAAGGCATGATCAGGTAAAAAGGACAAATGGAAGAGCCAGCTTCCATACTCCTGCGATCTCATTGTTTTCGCTAAAAGAGGATGAAGTCTGTTTTTGGGCTGAACCTAACGGTATTCCATGTACCATTCTCTATTGACTTAGGGATCTATTGTATTCTCTTGACAATGATTTTCTGAAAGACTTAGTGTCTGTCTCACTTAGAATAAGGCACTAGAATTTTATTCTCTTATCGGTATTTTCTTGTGGGTCTAATATTTGTATACAAAATATTTTTATAAAGTAATACTTAAAAAAATTAGGAGGGTCTTATAATCAGTGAGGTCTTATTTCCGAATAAAATATGGTATGATAAACATTATAAGAATGAAACTACAAAAATAACATTCAGACCAAATGTCATGCATCCTGCAAAAATACTCTCAGTACAGATTAGTCAAGTCATGAGTGTCAAATTATTGGGTTACAATGTCATCACTACAAACTTTTTTTATACACACTTTAACATCTGTAGTCATATCACATGTTTAGGATATATGAGTATATCACTGCTTTTACTATTGTTGAGTTATTGTTTTTATAATATGTTTTTTTTTTATATTTTTTTGTTAGTGGGTTATTTTACGACGCCATATTAACAACTCAGGTTATTTAGTGTCTGAATGAAGTGAAGGTGATAATGCCAGTGAAATGAGTACGAGGTCCAGCACCGATAGTTACCCAGCATTTGCTGATAATGGGCTGAAGGAAAACCCCGGAAAAAACCTCAATCAAGTAACTTGCCCCGACTGGGATTCGAACTCGGGCCACCTGGTTTTGCGGCCAGATGTGCTAGCTGTTACTCCACAGGTGTGGACTTAACAATGTGTTGTAGATGGCTTGTTTTGATTAATGTTTATGATATTGGTGATTGAGGCTGTGATGAATCATGGCATGTAAATTTCCAGTCTGGCATTTGCCTTTATGACTGATGGAAACCATGAAAAACCCCAGTCAGATTGATTGGCCACAGGGTGTGAACCCGGGACCTCCCGAATGCGAGTCTCAAGCACTATCGCTTGAGACAATTTGCTCGGTACTACAAACTTATGAGGCAGCAGTGCGCTATTTCCATGGCAATTCATCACTTGACTATTTGGTTTGAATAATTTTGATGCAGACTGCATATTGTCATTGAACTGTTACTTAACTTTCTAATTCTGAAGAGCGTGTAAATATAGGGTCGGCAAATAGATCTGACATTATGCAAATCTAGTCTTTCAAGTGAAGCTCCCTGTAAAGCAGATTTGAATAATTTCAAGGGAAGAATTGTTCCGGGGCCGGGTATCGATCCTGGGACATCTGGTTGAACGTACCAGCGCTCTTTATGAAATGAGCTACCCGGGAACTACACCCGACACCGTCTCAACTTTTCCCTTTATATCCACATAACTCGCGTGGGCTGACGAAACGCCAGAGACCCACATCGAGTGCACACAATCTCTGTGTACGTTAACAGAAAACCACAATTCCAAGTCACACAATCACTGTGTACGTTAACAGAAAACCACAATTCCAAGCCACACAATAACAGAAAACCACAATTCCAAGTCACACAATCACTGTGTAACAGAAAACCACAATTCCAAGTCACACAATCACTGTGTATGTTAACAGAAAACCACAATTCCAAGTCACACAATCACTGTGTACATTAACAGAAAACCACAATTCCAAGCCACACAGTAACAGAAAATCACAATTCCAAGTCACACAATCACTGTGTAACAGAAAACCACAATTCCAAGTCACACAATCACTGTGTATGTTAACAGAAAACCACAATTCCAAGTCACACAATCACTGTGTATGTTAACAGAAAACCACAATTCCAAGCCACACAATCACTGTGTACGTTAACAGAAAACCACAATTCCAAGCCACACAATCACTGTGTACGTTAACAGAAAACCACAATTCCAAGTCACACAATCACTGTGTACGTTAACAGAAAACCACAATTACCACAATTCCAAGCCACACAATCACTGTGTACGTTAACAGAAAACCACAATTCCAAGTCACACAATCACTGTGTACGTTAACAGAAAACCACAATTCCAAGCCACACAATCGCTGTGTATGTTAACAGAAAACCACAATTCCAAGTCACACAATCACTGTGTAACAGAAAACCACAATTCCAAGTCACACAATCACTGTGTACGTTAACAGAAAACCACAATTCCAAGTCATACAATCTCTGTGTCCGTTAGCAGAAAACCACAATTCCAAGTCACACAATCTCTGTGTACGTTAACAGAAAACCACAATTTCAAGTCACACAGAGATTGTGTGCACTCGATGTGGGTCTCTGGCATTTCGTCAGCCCACGCGAGTTGTGTGGATATAAATGGAAAAGTTGAGACGGTGTCGGGTGTAGTTCCCGGGTAGCTCATTTGATAAAGAGCGCTGGTACGTTCAACCAGAGGTCCTGGGATCGATACCCGGCCCCGGAACAATTTTTCCCTTGAAATTATTCAGATCTGACATTTTTTTAAATGAGACAACACAGTTGTATTTGGTTTTTATTCTTCTATCGAAAATAGGCATTATTGCCATTTACTGATGCAAAAGAACAAAATTAGGTTTTGAAAATTACACCCTCCAAATGACGTCCATTTTTTTTCTAATGCACTCCTGGAGCCTGACTCTGAAGTTCAGCACTCTCCTGCATACCATGTCCTTGTCCTTCGTGTTGACTTAACGTTTTGATGGTAAAGAAGTCGTTCTAATATTGTTTACCCACAATAAAATTGTGTTACTGCTGGGAACTCACCCATGTCGACTCACGTGTAGGTAGTTGTAAGAACTACTGAATCATTTGTTTTGAAAAACATCTCCATGGCAAATGCCCGATGCGATGCGTTCCACGGATCCATTGCAACTGAAATAGCATCAATAATGGCGTTCATTCCCTATCCTCCCACCACTGCGAGACTGTCTTAGCCACAGTTACTGCCAGCCTAAAAATGTCAGATTTCTTTGCTAGACCCTGTATAACAAATCAGTGTCATGCTATTGAAATATAAAGTAAATAAAATAATTTGGAAATAAAAATAAGACGAAAAAGTAGCTTTCGTGAGAAAACTTTGCAATAACATTTAATCAAATATCTCAAATAATAGAGTGCAATATTTATGGAATTCATTTGTATGCACTGCAACATAGGAAAATGTTTCAAAATGAGTTACTTTGGAGTTTTTTTAACGAAACACAAATCGTGACATAGAGCAGCATATTGTGGATTTGGATTGTCTTCAAATTGTGGTGGTGAAATATTTTTCATTCATTGTCTTTGAAACTATGTCACAGGTGTGCCATAATTAAATGCATGAATAAGTAACATTTGTAATAATGTTACCAGTATTGAACTGGGAAGATATGACTTGATTAAAAGCAGTCATTCTTACTTGTGAAGATGCTGGAAATCTTAAAGGAAAAAAAGAAAATGTTTTATTTGTAAAATGACTTTCAGCCATATTTTTTTGTGTCGTAAGTGCATAAGTGAGTACTTGTATTATAGGAACTGTTACACTTTACTGCATTCATAGTGGATTCAGTTTGTAAGAAATGTTGAAATATCTTACGAATATGATATTTGACAAGAAACAATCCTAGAGAGCGCACTTTAAGTGCAATGCATCTTTGGTAGATGCAGTAATGTTTTTATACGAAGGAATTCATATATCAATGCTGTTATGAAACTGAGAGATTTTGGACACAGATGCTATTTCATGATGCCTTAAAGTTTTCAAAGTGGAAAGTACTTCTTTTTGTACCAAAAGAACAACTTTGTTTTTCCTTTTTCTTCTTCCCCCCCCCCCCTCTTCCCTTTTTTCTGTTTGCCGAATGGTTGAATAGGTTTAACAGTTTGTGTGTTTACAGTTGTACAGCATGTCCCTAGATTATCAAGGTTCCAAAGTTAATTCCTCTTACTTGCAATATATAAGAACAAACCAAAGAACAACCCAACAAGTTTTCATACCATATCTTTAAAGTGTTCCATGTGAGCACCATTTGTCTCATGGCAGACATCCAGCCAATAGTCTGGAGTGATAGGCTGAGCAGTAGCAAGCAACAACCCTTTCTCTCAGCTCTGTCAGGTTGGCAGATACACATGGTCCTTCACATACCCCCACATAAAGAAATCACATAGAGTGAAGTCGGAGGATCATGGACTATAATACGAAAGCTGCTCTGACATTCTCGAGTCTTAAGTCAGACACACATTGACATCATGAACTCTTCCCTTTACATCCAGTCATTTCAAACTGTCTATATCAGCATATAGGGAATTATAAGTATGGACACTGCACATTGGTACCTTTTATGTAGCAGTGACATTTCAGTGACCTTCAAACCAGCTATGTCAGCATCAGCGTAAGGATCTGCCTCTTTTCTCTAGAGTTGGTGCTTATTTCACACCAGCAATCAACAGCAGAAATACTTTTAGCAGACTTGCCATCGATTTGAGGGGCGTTTTCACAAAACTCGTTATCTACAAAATCTTTTTTTCAAGACAACTCTTTTCTAAAATACACAACTGTAGATACCGAGTTTTGAAAAATCTCTTTTATTTCAAGATCAATTTACTGATATACTTACCAACTTTAGCTTAATTGTGATAGCACCATTGGATTCTCCTGACCCAAAAACATAAGGATACGCTAAAACCTCAAAATCGAAAAAAATGTAGATAACGAGTTTTGTGAAAACGCCCCTCGATTGCTGTTCCACTGTTCGCAGGTTCTCGATTCTACTGATCTCTAGTGCTTGAAAGTTGAATCAAACACTAATCTAACGCATGTGCACAATAGAACAAAACCTTATTCGCTGTCTATATTGTGGAATATTATCAGGAAAATGATTAATTCTAAATTGCTGTACAGAAACCACAGAACCGCACTTTGCAAATTGCAACAGAGAAAAAGACTTTGCATGAGAGACGCCATTTTGTAAATGTGATGCTGTGTTGTAACAGAGAAACAAACTGCTAGCATACGATATGTAACTTTCATAGCTTTTTTTTCCCTGATAATAATCTAGGGACATGTGCAGTAAAGCCTTCACATTCATTCGATTAATTCTTTTATATAGTATACTTCATATAGAGATAGAAGCATATACATTTATCTGTGTGTAATGATGGTTTTCCTTTGTCTAAACATACACTATTGATTGAGATTAATCTGTAAAATTATGTAAATATATATGTTACTTTAACACCAATTTTAGAATACAGTACCTGTGCAAGATATATATATATTGACTTTGTTAGTTATTTTATATAACTTTGAGATGTTAACATTTATCTTAGAAAGTGAATGATTTTTGTTCCTTGCAAATAATGTAGCTTTGTTTTGAAGTTTCCTTTGATCCTATCAGTGCTCTAAACTCGTCAAAACAGAAACGAACTCCACTATAACATGTTATTCCAATCACAATGTCAGTATTTCTGAAAAAATTATGTCCTGCATAAAATGTATGTAGAGCTACGACCATGGGCATTCAGAATGTGGCTCTGCTCTGGATTTTAGATTTCTTTCCTGAAAACTGTATGAGGTATTGGTGATTGTAAGCACCTCTGTACATATTGTGTTGGACATTGTGCCACTGTCACATATTCTCTGTCACAGTACATGAGAGTAGGCCACCTAAGTGAAACAGAGAAGGTAGAGCTTAAAACTGAGAAGGATTTAATCCGGCATCGGAGCTGGAATCCAGTGTGGCTTAGTGCAGCATTTCTCAAACTATGGACTGCGGACCACTTGTGGTCCTCGAGGTCTGGCCTTGTGGTCCTTCAAAAAATACAGAAGAAAAAATAAAATTAAAACGAATTGCGTATCAAACTATAGCTGAAAATCTCAGAATTTGTAAATGATACATGGCAATCGCCTTTCACTTTTTCTCCCAGTACTGACATTTTATGAAATTTATTTACCCTACCCATCTATCGACTTCCCACTCTACTCTCAGCAAAAAAAGAGGGATTTAAAACACTATGAACATGGTGTTTCTCGCTATCTTTTCCGTGCACATCTGGTGTCGTGCCTGTATCCCAGCTAGGGACCACCCGAATTTATAACAGGACCAAAGTACCGAACCTTTTCATGTGTTTATGATTTTCTTAACAGTTTGCACATTGAAATGGTCACGAACTGTATGTCATACACTAATAATAGAACATGCAAAATTGCATCTTTACGTGTTGAAAATCGGGCATGTTTCTGTATTAATTTTTTTATTTCTCGTTTTGCAGATGACGATATAAGAAATTTTCTTCTGTTAACATTAACTTCATTAGTTAATGCTAATATAAAATTAATTGAATTAAATTAATTTTAATTAATTATTTATACATTAAAATGTAAGTATATTGATTTTAAAATATGCTACATAAATGATAAATTTGCTTTCGAAAGGAACAAGAGTAAGGTGGTCCGCGGAACTGTTCTGACTTAAAAAAGTGGTCCTCACTTCAGAAAAGTTTGAGAAACGCTGGCTTAGTGGATAAAGCGTCAGCACATAGAGCTGAAAACCCGGGTTCGAGTCCTGGTGCCGGAGAGAATTTTTCTCTGTTCTACTCATTCTTCAAACATATAAATGTTTTTACTAAAATGTCCCCTCAAACAGTTGGCTTCACAATGCAAGAACTTCTAGATACTAACATGATACATATTTACCTAAAACTCTGAATTCTGACCAGTAGATAGCTCTACAGGTAACTGTTCTAAGGTACATGCTGTCCCAAGGTCAAGCCTCTCCCCTACACATTGTATTTCTGTAAGTTACTATAGTCTTCATCAATCTTTGGTCTATGTATCACTCAATACTGCAAACAGAACCTCCTATGCTTTCTGAAATTGATTTTATGATGTTAGAAATAATCATTTGGAAATTACATAAAGCAGACATCTTGTTACCAAACAGTGTAATGCAGAAGCTACGAAAAAGAAAGCACTGAAGGCTGGTGGGCAGATAAAAATGTTGCCAAGTGGCAGTAGTGGAGCACTTGTTCTTGAAATAGCAAGAGCTTAAGTATGCAAAATAACAGAATCGTCTTGTCACTCATAAATACGTCAAAATGCATTTAAATCTTCATAACTTTGATACATGTTAACCCAGTAATAAAAGGCGTGCTGCCAAACATCCAGGCTCCAGTTATGTTTATGATTTAGGAGTTACATATCTAGGTTACTTTGAAATTAATACTGTATTGTGCTCATTATGAAAGAAGTAAGAGTTTTAGAATTGAGAATTGCAATTGACAGACGTGTAAAGACTATATATATATATATATAGTACAGGGGGGGCCAAAAAAAAAAGGTAACCAAAATGCTTGTACCACGCAATATCACAACTATTGTACAACTAAGTGTTCTACATGTCTTCCGTCATTGGCTATGACTTCTTCCATGCGCTCTACCATCTTGGTAAGCAAAACATCACATTGTTCTCTTGTTAGGTTGTTCAGAACTCTTTCGATGTTTTCACGTAGGGTCTCTAGAGTACGTGGGACGGGTAAGAAGCATTGTTCTTTCAGTATTCCCCACAGAAGCACATCACATAAGGACAGATCAGGACTTCGTGCAGGATACGGAAAGTTTGATCCCCTACTAATCAGTCGACCAGCTCTTGCAGGAGGGTTAGATTTCCATGACCCAGTATGGGCGGTTGCCCCATCTTGTTGAAACACTTGCTGTTCCAAATCAAGATTATTTAACTCACAAAATGTTAATTTAAAAGGCATAGTGAGGACCGATAAGCTAATACAATAACATTAGTAGTAATCAGGATTCGTCTGTGCTTATCTGTTTAACAAATATTGGTTGTTATAATACTGTACTTGTCACATTAGTTTATTCAGTTTTTAACGTTTTCAGCTTGAATAAGCCATCTTCAGAAAAGTTATAAGCCTAATTACATTAATGAAATTGGTATTAGGCATATAACTTTTCTGAAGATGGCTTATTCAAGCCGAAAACGTTAAAAACTGAATAAACTAATGTGACAAGTACAGGGACATCACTTTATTTTTACCAACATTTTTAACATTAACCTGGCTATACTCGGAAACACTGTTACCCCCCTTCCATTACAGGAGTTTGGTGTTACTAGTGCAATATGTAAACAAATCATTTTACTAGCTATAGGAGGAGAGAAAAGTAGTGTATCCATTTATGTTACAGGGAAAGACAGTAGCCTATTACCATTTTCAGTTTGGTCATTACTTTTACAGTATTTTATCAAAAAACAGTAGAATAGTAACAATTTTTTTTTCACAAACTCAACTTTTCAGGCGATTATATTCATTATGTAATGTCTACTTTATTCAGCATATTACTAACCTAATTTATTCCTGAGAATTTTGTGAGCACTTCCGTAAGAAACCCCAATTTCTACAGCTAACTTCTTGACCGACTTATTAGGACCTCACTGCATCCTTTCTCTAGCATTTTCTACAACATCTTCTGTCACCTTTGTTGGCCATATTACACTTTTCTTCCTTTCTGTACACTCTGTTGCTCTAAATTTATCTACCAGATTAATGACATTTCTACGAAAATATTCCATAATGATATAATCAGGAAATTGTGAAAAAAAACTGTTGTTCACATTCGGTTATATTGTAATTCCAGTTTCCATCATCGTCCTTCATACCTATGAACAGTAAAACAAAACTCTTGTTTAAATAATGCTGTTAAGTACCGTACCATATTATAGGGTAACATACTTTCGGTAACTCTAATCTTCACTTCTGCTCAGTCCACACAGATAAATTCAGTTATGCTACACATCATACCTGTGTGAAAATAAACTTCAATAATATAAGCTCTTTCTTCTATAGAAAATGCAACATATTTCTGAAACACGCTGTACTCTCTGTTTATTTCACTGCTAGCAACAGTGGCCGTAAGTTTGTGTGACTGACGTTAGGGGTGGGAGTCAAGTACATTCAGAAACGCAGGTACAATAAAAATTGAAGTAAAAATAAAATGATGTCCCTGTATTATAACAACCAATATTTGTTAAACAGATAAGCACAGACGGATCCTGATTACTCCTAATGTCACAAAATGTTAACAAATCCCCTTGAAAACGTTCAATAACTTGTCTGTACACGTTTGCATTGACATGTATTCTGTTCCCATGTTCATTGTGAAGTATGGACCATTGATGCCATTGCTGGACACAGCAGCCCACACTGTTACTTTTTCAGAATGTAATGGTTTCTGTTTATACTCTTATGTTTTTTCCCAACCAAGGAAACTACATTTTTGTTTATTAACAAAACATCACATTCGTCAGACCACCACACTTTGTGGATATAAGCAGGTTCTTCACAACAATGATCAAGAACACGTTGACAATAAAACACGCGTGCTCAAAGCCGGGCTCCCTTAATGCAAAACCTGAATCTTGTATGAGTATATCATGCAACATTCGTTGAACACTGTTGCGTGATATACCAAATTATTTGATATGCGACATTGACTTTTCTTTGGAGAAGTTAGGGTACGTACATGTTGGAGCGACGATAAACGATAAAAGAAGCAGCGATGCTATATCAGAGAAAATTGAAGCATGCATTGTCATTGAGGTATGCATATTGGAGTAACGATAAAAGCAAAGATACACGATAAAAGCGACGAAAAAGAAAAGTTCCATTTTCTTCACTCTTCTCGTTCATATGATCTCTGATTAAGATAATATTAATCTGTATAATTACCGATGGTTATCAATAATATTAATCGATTTATTATTATTTTGGCATATTAAATTAATTATTGTAGATATTGGCAAATTGGTCAGTTGTGTATTTATTCGTCATATGTTATGTGATCACAAGACCCAATCACAACACAACGAATTTATACTATCTTTGGAATGAGAAACGGGTTTAATTTTGTACGTATTTAAGTTACATATATGATCTAGGGTTATATTAACCTTGAACTTAGCAGCTGATATTTCCTATGTATCTTCTTTCATTAAGTGGATGCATAGAATATCTTCTATTGATAAATCAGAATGTTCGCTTCCCGCGTCCTCGTTGCTCTGATATGAACACTTGATTCTTTGATAATACCAAAGCGTCGCTAGGTCATTTCTTTTATTGTTTATCGTTGCTCCAACGTGTACGTACCCTTAGAGTTTTGTCCAGTACACGTCCAATATTGTCATTTGTTCTTGTTGTCTTTGGTCGTCCAGAGTTCCTGAAGTTGTGATTGTTAACAGAACCTGTCATTCGAAATATTTCCACCCATTGCAGAATTGTTTTTTTAGGTAGTGGTGGTTTATGGAACACACTATGATTGAAATAATCTGTAACAGAAACAATTAAAAGGTATCATTATATGCTATTATATCATTTTGGTTACCTTTTTTTGGGCCATCCTGTATATAATAATTCTATTTTCATTACCTGCTTTTTTCTTATCAGCTCGTCAATTGTATGCATTCGAATGTTACGGGGAAATAATTTTGAAATTGTCGCTGTGCTTCTGAAATCCACTATGTGCAATTAAACATTTTTCTTCAAGGGAAAGAAAAAAAGTATTCTCACTTTTAATTCCCTTGATTTTCAAAACTACTTTCAGTATAACTTCAATTATTACATAAGATATGATGAAATTATTTTGAAAGTAAATGTAATTAAAAGTGATAAAGCTTTTTTCTTTCTCCTGAAGAGATCTGTTTAAATGCATGTAGCAGATTTTTGAGGCCCAGTGACAAAATATTCTGGAAATTCTGTATTTGTAAAAGATGATAGTAAATTACATTAACATTTTTACTTTACTGATGAACTATTAAGTTTTTTAAATTAAATAATTTCACTGTGTTAATATTTAAATTGTATTATTTTACCTGATTGACTAGTTTTGAAGTAATTTCCATCATCTTTATTCTAGCGAGTTTTGATTCTAAATTCGTTGAACAGCTTCATAAGGTTACATTAAAATACAACAGTCATATTTTTCTATATTTATGCAACGTCAAAGAACATTGTTACAGTAGGGCTAGCCAAAAATGATATGTGGATAGAAGGGTCTCCATGTTGTCTTCCTACACGGATTTTACATCCAGTCAAATCAACTCTTCCCACTTCTCTGTTTCCATTCAGAGTAGTGTGGCTTGGGGTAATGGGCCACAGAACTCATTGTAAATGCCAGGATGGCTGTTGTGAGAAAATGACGTTGTGGCAACAGCATGCAGAGAAGTGAAGTACTGTCATTGCAAGTTATCTTGAACCTTACATCCCCTAAGTCTGTCTTTGGAACTGCTCGGTACGGCATGTACTCATCAACGTAACGGCACGGCAAGGATGCCCCTCTGTCGGGTAACGTGACTCTTTTCAAAAAACGTTGGTTCTTTTACCTTACGGCTCTCTACTGTAAAAGAACTTGGTTCAATACAGACATCATCGTCTCTCGATACTCCGGTTTTGAGAGGAGAACATAGTTTCGTAGCAAGCTTTAATTAACCTGTTATTTAAATATAATCGTGTGTACACTCCTCTCTCATCCGGGCTGGGGACTGGCAATGGAGGAGTTACTACAGCTACTTCTATACATTATATAGGCCTGCATGACTTACACCTTCAGCTATAACAATATTTTACAGGCTTATTATTTGAATTTACATTAATTTACAATTATACACAATCCATATCCCTACCATTGCTGCCATCATCGCTTGTTCCAAAATTAATTATTTCGCCAATGGCATCATTCATTCGGAATTAGCTATCTTCTTAATCGTAGGTACTACTTTCTGAACAAGATAGAATTCTTCGATTGTATCCCGAATAACATGTTGATCGAAGTCGTCCACTTCAACTTTACACAAGTCTAATTCTGGAATGAAATAATATGTTTAGTAGAACTATAAGAAAATAATAACTTGCAACAGTAATTCATTATGTCGCTCTCAATACAGACACTATTGTACATAACTATTATAGCAATAATTTCTAAACATTACATACCTATTCTTTCCCGGAGTAGTGTGAGGTTCATTCGGTTGTAATTCAACATTATTTTTAATTCTCTTCACGGAACTAATACTTTTGCCAGAGTATTTAGCCACTTTCTTATATTCCTTAGCAAGAGGTTCCAGCAAATATTTGTTTAATTTTTCCTCCTCGCAACGCTTGATTTTATTATATTTGCAATAATTTCTCTTTCTCGGCTATGGATAACAGCGTTACTTTTTTCCGCGGTGTGATTTCACCATAATTACTACCCTGTGGTTGCTGCTCCATGTTAACACTACTGGTACGCAGTGAAGGAAATAACTCTATGTTTCTTGACAAGAGATTATGATGCGGAGCATGCGCAAACAACTCAGTTGGCTCCACCCGCGTTACGCGCTTCCTTCCCTCTGCCCCTCTGTCCCCGCTCAGAAGTTTCAAGATAACTTGCAATATCAGTAGAGAAATATCTTTTCTTGGCGATTGGTGAAGAAAGATTAGGGAATATTTGGGTGAGCAGAAAGAATTATTTGACTTACGGCAAACCTTAGTGTAAACTGCCACTTGTTTGAATCTTCCTATGTTTATCATTTGTGAAGATTTTACTGTTTTGTTCCCAATAACAATAGGAATATTTATAGATATACTGTAAATAAAATGTTTTTAATATAAAATTGTGATACATCTTGATTACACAACTTTTAACACTGTATCACTTCGGAATATGTATGATAAGAACTTTCTTGTGTTAAATATTATTAACCCCAACATAATAGACAACATAATACGTAAGACAAAACAAAACCACAAAAAACAAAAGAATACAACACAAACACAAGAACACAAAAAATACATCACACTAACATACGAAAACAAAAACACACATAAAATTGCAACCTCATTCAAGAAATTAAACTACAACATCGCATACAGAACAAATAACATTCTACAAAAACATCTTAACACACAAATAAACAAACACAACCACACAGGCGTATACAAACTCAAATGTAACACCTGCAACAACTTCTACATAGGACAGACAGGCAGATCGTTTCAAACATGATACAAGAACACATCACAGTCATAAGAAAATTACAAAACACCTCCACATATGCAGAACACATCACTCTACAGAGACATCAACACAGACATGGAAATACTGCACATCCAACCAAAAGGCCAGAAACTCAACACACTAGAACAATATGAAATATACAGACACACGAAAACACACCCCAATGATATTCTCAACACACAACTCAATTTCAAAACACATACACTTTGACTCTACACTTTGAACGCATCCACACAAGAAACAAGAGGTGCCAACACAAACAACGACCAGTTCCGAAGATGACCGAAAATAGGTCGAAACATGTTAACAAGGTACATTAATAATATTTAACACCAGAAAGTTCTTATCATACATATTCCGAAATAAAATTGTGAATTACAATATGCATTCAAATACATTTAATCTGTACGTAACTTCTTATTTTCTTGAAGATGTTAGGTTTGTGCAGATTGCATATTGAGTTTTTGTTATTATTTGAATGCGCAGTTACTTATTGTTCCTACAGGAAAGTTTTACAATTTATATTTTCTTATACAAACTGTAAAGGAACAGTATTGTGGTTTTCAACATATGTTGATAATTACAAATTTACAAAATGTGTTTGTCTACCGAAAGTTAGTGAAGGAAAAGAAATGCCAAGTGCAGTTTAAATTTACCTATTTTTTATACCCTTTACTTTCTGTATAAGATCTATTTTCAGTTCTTCCGTTCTTCTGTTGTAATATCAAAGATTTCGAAACTGTAAACGTACATATGTACTTAATATGAATTTCAACTCTTTGTGTTGTTTTCATTTATGAGTATGTCAACCAGTTAGAGCTGAAAGAGTCAAGTAATCCAAACCCTTATGTGTATTTATTGTATCACTTTGTGAATGCATCTAATTTGTTTACAATTTCAGTCTTCAGATTTAAATGTTATGAAGTGTGTAATTATAAATACTAATCTTAGTTCCAGAAATTTTAGATTTATGCAGTAAAAACTTTCATGCTGAGAGTATATTATATAGTTCGTTGTTGATTCATTAGTTGAATTTTTATCTTTTCAAAATATGATTGAGTTTAATAATGATAATAATAATAATAATAATAATAATAATATAAATAATAATGTAATATTAATTTGTATATATTTGTAATCTATTTTGTAATTCAAGTTTTTCTATGGTAAATTTTCCAAAATTCATATTACTTCAATACTCATGTTTGTTTTTTTCGTCTTTTTCCTCTCTTTAAGATATTAAAATATGATATTGTGCTTTGACCTATTATTTTGGATTACTATGAACACTATTCTCATACAGGCAACCCAGGGTAACTATAAATTTGCATAAGTTGACTGGTTTAATCACATTTAAATCCTCGAGTCAATTTCTTTCAGGACATTGGGCAGGATATGTGAGGAAGTTTCTTACATTGTGGCAGGATATATGAAATTTCTTCTTACATATTACTTACACATAGGATCACCAGTGACTCCCTTAACCTGTAGTTTTCTCTTCAGGAAAAAATGACCTCTTCTTTATAGTAATGAAAAAAATTTACTAATTAATTGATGAACTAGTGGACTTACTCGTGTTAAATATGAAATATCTGTCCGGCTTACAGCTGTTTCAGTGCTTCACGCACCATCATCAGAGCCTACTAGATCGCGGCGTCATCTCGAACTTCTCTGCCTGTTAGGAGGGTGTGTTTTATTGTTGGAAGGTGTTGAATTGAGGAGTCGAATAGTGTGTGTGTGTACTGAAATTGATCTGTGTGTTGAGGATTTGATCACAACCCAAGAACCAAAAACTCAACACACTGGAACAATATGAAATATACAAACACACTAAAACACACCCTGATCAAATCCTCAACACACAGATCAATTTCAGTACACACACACTATTCGACTCCACAATTCAACACCTTCCAAAAATAAAACACACCCTCCTAACAGGCAGAGAAGTTCTTGATGACGCCGCGATCTAGTAGGCTCTGATGATGGTGCGTGAAGCACTGAAACAGCTGTAAGCCTGACAGATATTTCATATTTAACACGAGTAAGTCCACTAGTTCATCAATTAATTACATCCAAGTGTTAAAAGTGGTGTACGCAAGATTCAAAATGGAAAATTTACTAATATAACTGCTCTTAAGGATTTAGTCATTTATCTGGTGTGTAAACCTTTCTTATTTCTTTAAATTTTTTCAGAAATCTGCGTGTTTTCAGATGCCTGATTAATTGTTATTAAAAGTGAACATTTTGAAAGAATTTCTTGTTTCACCATTTAAAAAATATCATTTTCAAAAAAAGATTTATTTTAAAAAATAATACTCTTAAAATTCACTCAACAGAAGAGAGAACAAATGAACAGTTTCTATTGTAATACTGTATGTATACACAATCACTGTAATAGCTTTCTTGCTACTTGACTAGCATATAATATGTAAATTGTATAATTTTAATAATTGTTTCTTGTATATTATATAATTACTAATGATTTCAGTGTAGAAGCGTTAAATAACATTGCTTAAATTGTTTGAAAATGAAAGTAAGATGTTTACATATTCTGTAATTATTGTGTAATCATGTTTTATTTTGTGTTTTAAATAAGTAAAAAGTTAAGTTAATTTTTAAGAATTATAATTTGCATGCTTATTATACTTTTATTCTGATATAATTTATCACACAGTTTTTACAGTGTTTGTAAGTAAGTTTAGTGTGTGCATCTGACACTTCCAGAATTATACCTAACTCAGTACCTTGGTTAAAATCTAGAAATGTAAGGTCTCATGACTAATTTTAGCGAGCTCAGCTACAATACAGAATTTGACTCTGGGAGAGAGTTCTTGCCAGTATGAATTATTCATCTCGAATGAAGAGTTTTAAACTTATGTCACGTAATATGGTTTTATAAATTGTTTAATTTTTATATAGATAGAGTTATAAATGTATGGCAGAAGGACCTCAAATGTTAATATCCAAACAAGAACAAAGTTAAAGTTATGTTTTATTTAATGATGCTTGCAACTGCCGAGGTTATATCAGCATCGCCGGTGTGCCAGAATTTTTGTCCCGCAGGAGTTCTTTTACATGCCAGTAAATCTACTGATATGAGCCTGTCGCATTTTAAGCACGCTTAAGGGCAGCAGGTACTGCCTATCTTGACAATGTTAAAATCACAGAATTCAGGTACGCATAGCTCAGAAACTACTTGAGATAGAAAAACAATTTTTACAACACTTATCAATCTTCAAGTCCTCTATTTTTAAAACAAAATGTATTATTGTATCTTTAAAATTGTGGTCTCAAAAAAATAACGTGTGATTAAAATTAAAAAAAAAATTAGGTCACAATAAAAAAATTTTTATCAATTATAGGAATTGAATGTACTTAATGAAATTATTCTAATACATAGATAAAGGTTATAAATATAACATGTAAAAATTTCAAATCTCTATGTTCAATGGTTTCAGAGCTACGCTTACCTGAACTCTGTGATTTTAACATTGTCGAGATAGGCAGTACCTGCTCCCCTTAAATGCCATCGACCTGGCCCGGGATTGAACCCGCAACCTTGGATACAGAAGGCCAGTGCTATACTGTGCCAATCAGGCTGACAACAAGAACATTTTCTGTTTAACTACAAACCTTTCATAACAACTTGCAGATAGCTTTATATGAACTGAACAAAATATCAATTAATATGACATGAAACCTGCTACGAAAACAAAATCTACAGAATTCATAAGAAAAATGTTAGTCAGATAGAAAATCATTTTAAATTATATACCAATTGAACATGTTTGTTTCAAAATATCTGGGGTACCATATTAGTTTAAATAAATTTAATAATTTAGTTTTAAACTGAATAATTTTTAAATAATTTGTGGGTATCATTCAAGTGACTATGTTTGGAAAAACAATTATTAACATAACTCTGAAATTTTATAAAACTATGACTCTATTACATTGTTGGAAAATAGAAAAATCAGCAACAAGAACAATTCGCGGGTGCTCGTGTAAAGGGGGTTAAGTATGAATTGACTAACTGGAATAAGTTTAGATTTGAACTATCCACAATTACTTTTCTCTTGTGTTGAAGGGGTTAAGTAATTCTTCCATCTATGCTGCAGTTACAGTGCTCCATATTTTGTGACAAAGGGGTTTTGTTCAGTGCCAAAGGAGAGAAGTTTACATACCTTACAATTTAACTTAACCCCCTTTACACGAGCACCCGCGAATTGTTCCTGTGACGGATTAGTTCTTATCAGAGGACTGATAGGTAAAAAATCAAGCTATTAGAACCGAATTAAATATTTTAATTTACTGGACAAAATAAATGATTATTAATTGGCATGGCACAACTGTGACGAGAATGGCAGCATGAAGATTTCCCTAACTTTTGTGTCATTGTAAACTAATAGATCAAGAGAAAGGCCATTTTTAAATGTTGAGAAGTTCAATTTCAAGCATTTCCCCATAGAGATGGACCATTCCTCTGTCGAGGACGATAAACCATAAACAAAGCTGCCAAAAGGATTAGGCTTATTGTGTTCAGAATTGTACTTTAATTGGAGGGAATAAGTAACAGCTAAATTTATCTTTGTAAAATCCAACTCTGGATCTTGTCATACAATCAACGTAAAATTGTGAAGGTTAAGGAGATGAAATTAAACTTCGTTACATTGCATACAGTATGGAGGACATTGTATGATTGTACATAGTAGGCCCTAACTGTTTAACATAAAATAAAATTAACGTATCTTTTACTATACTCTTTTATTATTATTATTATTATTATTATTATTATTATTATTATTATTATTATTATTGTTATTATTATTATTATTATTATTATTATTATTATTATTATTATTATTATTATTATTATTAATTCTGTTTCATTGACAGTGATACATATTCAAAATATATCATGTTAGTAAACTTAACGTTCAGGGAGTACAGAAAAAGTACTTGCTGACAAGTTGAAGGGACCATTGTAAAACTGAAGATAAATTTCCGAATCATCACGTTATTTATATAGTATCTCATTAATGCTCAATAATCACTAAGTCAATAAGGATAGCACGTAACAAATGTAATTAAACATAAAGAATATTGAACTTTGAAACTGGGAAGATAAGTTATTACTTAATTAAAGCCATTATAAATTCGTTACTATTCAGTACACTGATTCATCATTAATCTGTGTTGGAGTAGCCGTTTTTTTCCATGTCCCTCATCAGATGGTGAATAATCTTATTCGAAATTCAGTTAACTGTTTCCTGAGACATAAACATGTTTTGTAATACACTGAACAAAATACGACATTTATGGCTGGTACATTTTGAATGTTTGATTTTTAGATAAAAATAATTAAAAATCCATTTTGATATTATTTGTAACAGCGTTAGTTTTTATTATACTGATTTGTAGTATTATAACAATTGGAAAGAACTTTTGATGAAAAGAGTGGTTATGAAAGAATATAGAAGTCTGAATATAGCTTAAATATGTTGTGATTAATTTTTAAGATCTTGATATATTGTGTTATTATCTTTTTCTAACATTTGTTCCTTGTCAGAGTTATCAAAAAGGGTGAGTAATTTCATAAGGTACAGGTTACAGCTTTTTACCTCGTGTGCAAGTAAAAATTATTTGCAACAGAAATGCTAAGTGTATAAAAATTGTATATAAATTCTTTGTTTACTGTACTGAAGAATTCACCTTGTTTTGTGTTGTCTGTTTAAAGAATAAATGCAACAGTCAAGTACAAAAGTACCGGTACCAGTCAGTTAAATACTTGTTTTAATAATTTGTTGATATAGTGATTAATATTACATGTTTATTACGAAAATTATTATTGACTACTAATAAAATCTGTACATGTGACTAACCTTCATGAAAGATGTAATTTGTATTAGTGCTGCCTTTTTATCCCTTGTCCTGCTACATTAGTTAGTAGAAACAAATGTAACTGTTGCTTTACATTTAGAACTTATCACAAGATATACATGGACATCATTTTATTTTTACTTCAATTTTTATTGTACCTCAATTTTTTTACTGTACTTCACTCCCACCCCCTCTACTAGTAAACTTCCAACAGTTCTCCACACAGAACCAAGGCCACGGTCATAGTAAGCAGTACTGAGTTAGTAAGTATAGTTCATTCCAGATATAGGTTCACGTTTTCCATTGATGAAAGAGCTTTCAAAATTGAATCATATTTTCGCACAGGTACTGTCGTCCGTTTGCCTACGTTGCATACCAGTTTCCCCCACTCGCTTCTGCTCGCCCTTCTGTAAAGGCTAGTGGCTTTGCTGTCTTAGCTCTTTTCTGAAAACATTAATTTATATTAGAAATTGTACGTCTACGTAACATTATACAACTGTTTAAAATAACTTAACTAAAAGGACCTCATTAAGTAATTAACTTTCACGTGATTTCCCCCCCCCCCCATTCTACGACCCTGCAACATAACCACTTGGACGGACTGTGGATAGCATGTCTGAGTAATTTTATCTTTTGTGATTGAGCAGAAGTGAAGATTAAATTTGCAGTACATAAGGTACTCTTTTATAGAGTAGGTACAGAATTATTTCAACATGAGTTACTAGTACGAAGGACGAAACTGGTAATTGGAATTAGTTACAATAATCTATAGTGCGATAATATGCACAAAAGAACTGAAGCCTGTATCGAAATTAACGGCCACCATTTTTAAAAATGTGTTTAAATATCCATATTATTATTATTTTTCAATTTAACTTCATTCTCTATATTGTATGCTAATGTGCTGTAGACAGTATAATAAACACTGCTAAATGAATACGTCCGAATGGATAGCTCAGTTCTTGAGTAAAAACACTTACTGTTAATGCAGTACTGTATTTTGATTAAACAAAAACCTAATGAAAATTATAAAACTCAAAATCGCGTTATTTCCTAGTTTACGTAAATGGATGAATTGCTTTTCTTCCCTCCTGTATCTAGTAAAGTGATTTGTTTGTATTTTACGCCAGTATCATCGAACTCCAGTCGTGGAAGGGGGTAGCAAACGGTGTTTCCGGTTCTCAATCATTACTCCAAAGGTATAGCCAGGTTAATATTAGAAATGTTATTAAAAATAAGATGATGTCCCTGTATATAGGATGTTTAAAAACCTTCGTGGGGTATTCCAGTTGGAGTCATTTAAGATAGAGAATACCTACAGGTTACTGAAGCCTCTTTTCAGAACTACATCATTGTAAAAGTGCGAAAATGAGGTACATTTGGGTTGTTGGCAGTAGGGCTCTCTCTGCATCAATAGTAGGGTAATATGTCCAGATTGTCTCTTACCCTGCGTTGTAGGCTATGTTGACAATGCACATTGAACTCAACATCATTGATTGTTCCTCCTTCAGACCTGTAAGTAGTGGAACAGCAACAAGAGAAGACTGCAACATGGTGAGTTGTTTACATTTTATTTTATTACGAACTGAGACACTTTAAATGTGTTTCAAATTGAAAATATTGGTTTTGTAGCACAAAACAAACGCTATACTATTTTATACATAACAAATGTTCAGAGTGTTGTTTTGAGGCTCACATTTAACAACTGTGTCACTCACCTCTTGTCACCATTCCAAGAATACTGTTCGAGTTTCGTATTTGACCACAAGAGCGTCACGACAAATGTTTGGGGATTGGCCACTGTTGTCTGACACATGCAACTCATGATCTGCCATGCACCACTTACGGTGAACACATTTTATTGCATTGCAGGAAGTATGACCGTGTCCGCAATTTGGTCGACTCTACGCGACACTCTTGAAAATGATTTTAATTCAGCAAATACACTTCTGAGATTTTTATCCAGTACAGGACTTGACTTGACAGGGTGATTTAGTTTTTTATTGACCCGTTGTTGCTTATCCTCTGGACCTTTTACATCTGGAGGGTACATTTATTGTTTTATTTTTGTTATTATACTTGACATTTCAGACTTTCTACATCCGAATATTTTATAGTTTTGAAATCCGCCAGATAATTGTTTCTATGGTATTTGTTTTTATTATTTTATAGTTTTTAAACACTACCTAAGATCTGAGAATTGTCCATTTTTGTGTTTTATTTTTTTTATTTTTTATTTTATTTTTAATTATTTATTTATTTTTTTATAAACAGTTATGGCCTGTCACCTACAAAGTGACAGCAGATTTTCGTGAGGCTTGTGAAATTTCTTAATATTATTTCCCATGATTTTCCTTTAATTTTGTCCTCTACCTCTCTTTTTTTTTTTATTAAATTAAATATTACTATTTTATTATGAAACGCTATACAGTATTAGGTTCCGATTATAAATACAGTACAGTAATAAAAAATACTTTACAGACCATTTTAATGATAAAAATACACTTTCTGTTAGTCACTGATGGCCCAAAAAAACTTTGCAAGCATTTATTTACTGGTAGAAGGTTGCTGTGACCTAGTATGCTGAATGAAGAAAGCCTCAATTTTCATATGTGATGAAATTGCATGTTGTTTCTTTATTACTAAAGATCGAAACTGCCTAAAATAGTCTAGAAATAGACATTTAAAAATATGTCCGTTAAATCCGAAGTCCATTGAATCGAGAGTGTACTGTATGTGATTTAGGTGGAAAAAGTAAGTTTGAAGCATTAATTTATAATAAATGATTTCATCTAATATCTGAATAAACTTGTATACTTAATTATTCAAATGGTTCTGCTAGTAAATATAAGTCTAACAAAAATATATAGGCTCACCAACTTCTTATTACCAATGGGAGATGAGGTTGTTGCTATCGCTACAAACAGGAAACATGCAATGAGTTCAGTAGTTCAGACCCCTGCCATCAGTAATCGGAACTTGGCTGGCCTATACCACTGATTTTTTTTCCCTTTCCCATGAAATGTGTATTACAGATTTGTTGGTTACACCCTTATTCCGAGGAGGCCTTAAATTATTACTGTATTTCACAGCTCATATTCCATGTTTGAAATAAAGAAGTTTATTTTTGTTGCTCGGGAAGTATTATTAAACTAGTGAGCAGTGTCATGAATAAAATCGTTGAATCGACTGTAAATTTTAAGTTTGATATCAGTGTGTGATTGAAAACAATTAAAATTATGTTATCAAATATTTAATTGCGCATTCTTTTTTTACTTGTTCTTATTACGGAAATTTAAATATTACCGGTATGTGTAAAAGAAATGTAATCTTTACTTTAATTACTTATTATTGAAATTTTGAAAAACAAGTGAAGAAACAGTACCTTCACTAGGCATTTTCACAGAGATATTACAATAAGAGGCATTTGGATTCAACCTTAACTAAAAATGATTTATATACGAAGTGATTTCAAAAATACCAATTTTTAAATTTCTTGAGAATTGGGTGGATGGACGGAATAAACCCATGCACACTTAGGCCACTTATGCAGGCCCATTGTTGAGTAATATTTTATTTAATGATTTTAACTGTGAAGATTATTCAGCACCGAAATTCAATGTGGGAGAGAGATGGCAGATAAATTTTGCCTGAAGGCCTACATCAGAGACATGGTTCTTTTCTGTGCTGTAAATCAATGACAAGAACTTTACTTCCTATGCTAAGAATTTTATTGCCTTTTTTCCCCTCGTTTTAGCATGGAGGAAGAGCCAGACGTTTAATGCTGCAGCCTCTAGTGGGCTTATTTTGTTCCTATACCAGGAGTCCGAACAGTTTCACTTTTGTAGATATTGTGACTCTGCTTTATGGCATTGTTTGGTGATTCAACTTTCACGTCTTAAGATTCTGGGGGAGTTCCACTAGAGTGCCTTTCACTTTCACAAAAGTGTACTATGTGTCTATCAGTGGCGGCTTCTGCGTATTTCTCAAGAGGAGGAAAGAAGGTAACAGGACGAAATGACACCTTCTTGAATGAAACATGCTACAAATTAGCCAACATGCATACATGTAAGACCAGGTAGTGTTGGGGTTGGCCTTCCCTTCTGTATAGCAATAATCTGTTCTTGTAAACTGAGTTTCCTAAATTGTCCAAAATATATAATGTTTTCACTTCCATTCATTGTTGAATAATTGAACAAATTAACAATTACAAGGAAATTCACATCGCAGCATTTTTCGAGCACACTACAGCATCACACGTGTTGGAAGAGACTATAGCTATTAACACATAATCGGAACCGCGCAAATGGGAATGGGAAATAATCTGAGGAAAGCGAGAACACTGCACCCACCCACGTGGTCTGTGTTGCCACATGTACATTTTACAAGATCAGAATCACATGCTTTTGAAGAATATCAGTTCTTGTAAAGTCATACTACCATTATTGTTCAAAGTTGCCAGTGGCCAATTTTTTATGTTAAAAATAATGTAGTTTGGAGTACCTACTTTCAACTTCAAATATATTTGTACAAAACTGACAACTTGGCTGTTGCCCTGTCTAGTACACAATGAATGGAAGTGAATTTCAGGGGCCAAAAAGATCTGCGATACTAACGTAGAACTACTTTCTCTTTGTTTTATATAAACACGACTTTAACTTTCAAATATCCTTGAAAGTTTCAAACCATGAATAGTAGCCTATATAAAGTGCAATGAATAATATTTTTGATTTATAATTTTTAAAAAGTTTATATTATGGTGTCTTTCATAGCGTTGTGTTAAATCTGTTTTTATTGTGCCTCCTCCTAGATGTGTTATAGTCTGGTTGAATGTAAGATCATTAGGTGGCAGCGGTAGCGAGCTTGCTGCACGGCCAGTCAGTTTCTATTTCCCGCCCATGCGCTGATTCAGAGGAGGATCTCCTCCCTCTCCATTCATTTACTCACTTTAAAACTCTGCTTCTTTCTCTGGCCGCTAGTGCGCTGTTGTCTATGTGTGCTAACTGCAGTAAAGGAGGAATGGATTGACTTTCCTCCAAACAAACAATCTCGCATCTTTCTCACAATTTTCTAGCAGCACATGAGTGCACATCGTTTGAAACTCGATCAGCCGAGGTTTTCTTACAGCTGTGAACTTAAAAATTATCGATTCTTCCTTGAATTTCAAGGTATATATTTTATTTGGTATTTACTTTCAAAAGAAGAAAAATGTGAGGAGGACGTTTCTCCCTTCCCTCCCCCGAGGAACCGCCACTGGTGTCTATGCCTCTTCAGACCGATGCCATCTGAATACCAGTCGCAACAGTTTTGGGCGAATATTATTGAAATGGAGAGTGGCAATAGGATGATTGAGGAAACAGGTGAACACCGAGAAAAATCTCAGGAACTTTGATTTTGCCCACCACAAATACGACTCCTTCATTGCTGGGATTCAAACTCGGGGTCAAGAGTCATTGTAAGCCAGCGTTCTGCCAACTGAGGTATAAAGACGTCCTTTAAAATGAACCACCATGGACATTTGGCCTATTACACTACACCAGAGCTGAATTTTGAAGTTGATGAAAAATAGCTGGTAAACAATAAAAGCCTCACAGGTTTATTTCTCTTTCAGGGGAAGATAATGCTAAGGATTTTTATTGCCTCAAAATTTATTACAATTGGCTGGGTTTGTATTGGTGCCGTTAGCTATTAAATATTTTTGGGGAGGCATTGGGGGGGGGGGGAGAAATAGACTATAATTTATGAAGTTCAAAGGCATTTTTTATGTCTGTACTGCTGATTGAATAATAAAACATGTTGTTAAACATGTCAGCAGATTAATAATAATTATACAGTGAGGCCAAATATTGGGGAGGTGACATGTTCACCCCTCTAATGGCGTCCTTGGCCAATTACAATCAATCAACCCTGAGCCATAAGCTTGAAACGGTGGAACCAAAAAGGTGTACTAGTATGACCGTAAAATTACCCACAGTTCATCTCTTTTTCCGGTGTGTTTATCAGCTGTTTTGTTCATATTATTACGATTACAAATTGTTTCGTGTTATGAATATTTTAAAAGTGTAGTCAAGTTCAGCAGGTGTTATTTTTTTTTATAAATAAGCTACTTTGACGTCATATCCGTCACACCGATTTTAAACATACCGGTATTTGTTTTGGAGTACACCCTCCATTCTTTTTATCCTCTCAGCAATCAATACTTCGTTTGATAATGTCAGACCGGCGACGTAAACATTGTCGGCAGAGGAGGAGAAAAGTATAATTGCTATTGAACCAATAACTGAGATATCATTCCACGCTTGTCTTGAAGTTGGGCAAGAGTAGAACGCTTCAGACTGCCCAACTTCAAGATAGGCGTGGAATGAGACCTCTTTCGGCAATATATACGTCGCCTGCCAGACATTATGGAATAAAGTATAGTGATAAATATGGCAATCACTAGATTAGTTACCGAGAAGGGCTAAATTTCGTGATTAGATTCAATTTGTACAATTTCAGAACTAAAACTGTTAGAAATATGCTTGAAACTGCTTCTTATGACATCAGTATAAGCTGAAAGCTATTTTTATACTGTGAAAGATCGGAAATATTTTTGCGTAGCATGCTAGGTGCCAGAAAAACAAAATAGTAATAGACTACTGGCCAAAGAACACGATTTTGTGTCCAGCATCCCGAAATTCGACAAAAACATTTTGTAAACCAAAAGGACTGCAGCTTACAATTTGTCTTAATAAGGAACTCAACCTAATTTCCTTTTTGTATTCTATGTTTAAGAGCACAAATAAACTTGTGTGTAGGTTGGTCAATGCTTTTCTGCTATTTTGCAATTTGTGAGACTACCAAATTGTTCACGGGCCGAACTGATAAAGACATTGTATGCCTATATAGCGTAGCGGTACACATACTAATATTGTGTAGTTACAAAAATATATTGTTACAGTTCTGTCAAATAAAAAAAATATATATTTATATTCCATGATACAAAAAATACAGTTCATTCATTCATTCATTTATTTTATTCCATAGATCTTACATGAGCAATGAAGCTTTAAGATGTGGAACATGTCAACATTTTACAATATTACAATTACAATTTTTACAAATTTTTATAGTTTTACAATTTAGTAATTTTCTACAATTTTTACAATTTTGTACAATTTTTTTACATTTTTTTACATTTTTTTACATTTTGGCGAGATGTAGTGAGATGAGATGAGGTCCGAGGATTCGCCAAAATATTACCCGGCATTTGCCTTTTCGGTGGGGGAAACCTCGGAAAAACCCAACCAGGTAATCAAATCAAAGGGGGTAATCAAATCAAAGGGGTTGATGTCAAGGACTCGCCATAGACCATCCGGCTTCAGTCCCACGGCTGGGGAAAACCTCCGAAGAAACCAAAGTCCAAAGGGGGGTCCAACCCAAGCCCGAACGCAGCTCCGGATCAGCAGCCCAGCGAGTCTGTCGACTGACCAACATCGATGGCTCTACTAAAAGTATACAATACATAGCCAATCAGATTATTAAATTTACAAACGCAAACGATCATTCATAAGTTGAGCTATATTATAATACAAAACAATTTAATTAAATTTAAGGCATAAACAATTCAACCAGTTGTGATATACAGAAATTGATAATACATATCATGCAAACTTCTTCAAATTACAAACAAACAATTTATCAGTAGAGCTATATAGATTACTATTCAATTTAAAGCATATACAATTCATCGGCCAAATCTATACAAATATATACAATACAAAGTAGCATACTTTCATTAAGCTATACAAATTTGTGCAATTAATATCAAGTAGATTAATTCAATTTATAATCATAAACAATTCATCAGTTGAGCTATACATATTACCATTCAATTTACAGTAGGTCTGTATACAATTCATCAGTAGAGCTACACTGACTAGTAATCATTTAAGAACATATACAATTCATCAGCCAAACTATACAAACATATACAATCAAATTAGTTCAATTTACAAACTTATTTTCGTTAAGCTATACAATTCATATGAAGTAGATTAATTCAATTTATAAGCTTAAACAATTCATCAGTTGACCTATACAGTATACTATTCAATTTACAGTACATACAATTCATCAGTTATGCTAAACAAAAAATACAATACATAGTAAACAGATTAAGTCAATATAAAAACATATTTTAGTTGAGCTATATAAAATTGTACATGTCATTTAAGTAGAATAATTCAATTCACAAGCATAAACAATTCATCAATTGTGTAGAAGGTATGAGTATGTAGAAATTTGGTTAATTCTTTTCTGAACCTTTTCTCGTTGTTCTTCAAATCTTTAAGATAATTAGGCAGTGCATTGAAGACTGTTATACATGAATAGCGAACTCCTTTTTTAAAACAGCTTAGACTAACAGAGGGTAGATGAAGATCTGATTTATGTCTTGTATTAAAATGATGAATGTCTTGATTAGTACTGAATTTATCTTGGTTCTTAATATACAGCATCATTACGGAAAGAATGTATTCACAAGGTAAAGTCAAGATTTCTAAGTTTCGGAAAATATTTTTACATGAGGTCCTTTTATGCACACCGGCCATTATTCTTATAGCTTTCTTTTGTAAAACAAAAACGTGTTTAGCTTCAGACGAGTTACCCCAGAATATTAAGCCATATTTCATTACAGAGTGAAAATATGCAAAGTATGACATTTTGAGTAAGTTTATATCACCAATAGTAGATAAGGATCTTAATGCATAACAGGCAGAGCTCAATTTACGAGTAATACATTCTATATGCGTTTTCCAGTTCAAGTGATTATCCAATTCTAAACCAAGAAACTTTGTGCTTATAGATTCTTTGAGATGAGTTCCATTTACGGTAATCGAATACTGTAGGAAACCTGAGCACTATTGTGTGTACTAAATTTGACTGCACTGGTTTTATCAACATTAAGTGCTAGTTTATTTGCATGGAACCATTCATTCATTAGATTCAGCACTGTATTAGAAGTGTTTATAAAATGATCGTATTGTTTGCTTGAAATAATTACACTTGTATCATCTGCAAATAAAATTACATGGGATGAATTGTTTATGGTCAAGGCTAAATCATTAATATAAACTAGAAACAACAATGGACCTAAAATTGACCCCTGCGGAACACCATGTTTAATATTTCTAAATTCTGAATAAGTAACTTTATGACTATTTGGTACATTTATTTCTACTTTTTGTTTTCTATTTGATAAGTACGATGTAAACCAACCCAACATCTCATCTTTAATGCCATAAAACTTCAATTTTTTTACTAATATACTATGGTCTACACAATCAAATGCTTTAGCCAAGTCACAAAAAATCCCACCAGTATAAATGCCAGCCGCAAGTATGCTATACAAAAAGTATAATGTTTCTAATACTGGTACAGAGCAGCCTTAATTTCCATAATTTTTCATTATCAAATGTAGTCTACTTTCGTTACGTGGAAATAGTCCTATGTAGCAGTTATCTTTGCAGAAATTAGCAAATAAAAAACATAAGTTGTGTGTTAAATGTTTTCTGAACCCTTTCTACCATAGAGCAAAAGTCCGTTTATAAATTTAGTACTTGACCTTATGTACTTATAGGACTGATTACGAATTACGTAGTCTTTCGTAATAATAATGGCAACCATGTTGTGCAGAGGAGCTGCTCTTGCCGAAGTTTTGGCTCGAAAAAGCGGATCGAAGGTATTAAATAATTGTAATTTGGCATATTTAATATGTAAAGTTGACTATGAAATTTCAGTTTTATATTATATTAAAACTTTATGTCGCGAATATGTGTTCGTAATCTTTGGTAAAGGGTGCAACTTTTTTACGCCCATAGTATAAGCACAGTACATTATACATTCATGTCATTGGAGGTCAATTCAATTGAGTCTAAAGTAGCTATTTAAATTCCTGGCATTGGTAGTGTAATGATGACTGAAACCATAGTTGTAAATGCAGTATTTGCAATTATTTTTATACAGTGCCTAAATTATGATCGTCGAAAATTTAATTCAGCTTATGTCAAACATTCTAATATATGTATAATTTCAATTTTTTATAGCTTCTTGGTGCAACTACAGTCACCAAGTGGAACCAGCAACAGCAACGAAATTTGAATGTACATGAACATATAAGTTACACGCTCTTAAGGGACGCAGGTATTCCAGTACCAAAATTTGGTGTCGCAAAGACGAAAGATGAAGCTCGTGAAATTGCAAAAAACCTTAATATAAAGGACATTGTGTTGAAAGCACAAGTATTGGCAGGCGGTCGTGGAAAAGGAGCATTCAAAAATGGTTTAAAAGGTGGAGTGAGAATGGTTGATACGTAAGTACCTTATTATAGTAGAATATTTAGTAATTTTTATGCCATAAATAGAGTATTCTTGGAATGAAACTTTTGAGAGAAGACTCGAGATTGGGAGAAATGACACTTGCATTCGGAAAGTTTGCACAAGCTTTGATACCTCACCTTACAGTGGTTTTATGGATCAAAATGGAAACAGAATGAAAGAAAATGCAAATTAAATATTTACAATATGACCTATGTAAGGCCTTGTTTAAAACTGCAGAAATGCTTGCTTGTCGTGGACTGCTATGATAATTTCAGGGTTAATAATTTCCAGGAATTCATGCCTTGGATAAATCGTAATACTTCGCATTTTAAAATTATGTGAGAGTCTGTTTCATCCTCTTACCTCTCCTGCATCCTTGTCGGACTATGAGTGCACGTTTGGGAAGTCTCGAGAGCTCTAATATTACCATGGGTGTTGAATTAGGAGTGCATCCAGCATGAAGGGAAGGGTTGTACATAATGTAAATATCACTGTCACTATAAATAACTGCATAATAGTTGGAGTAAAAACAATATTTGTATCGCCTTGTAACTCGTAATACTATCTTCTGAAGGGGGGGGGGGGAACAAAAGAATAGGTTATTAACAAAAACGTAAACATATTTTGATCTTCGTACAATAATTTCGGAAATAAAATCTTACCTTCTGAACAACAAAACGTTATTATAAAATCGATGATAATAATAATAATAATAATAATAATAATAATAATAATAATAATAATAATAATAAACATAAACTACCCTTCAATAGTCATTACACAAATTATTGTAAATTAAGGCATTAATTCTTATGAAGTACTGGTATTAATACATAAAACAAATTAATTTAGATCACAAATTAAAGAAATTAACTTCAGGGTGCACTAGTCATTGTTATTTCTTGACGTTTGGAGGTTTATAGGTATAAATTAATGATACGAAACATTTTAAATTTGTGTTCATTCAGAGAGTGCTGTTTGCTGGCGACTGATGTCAGTGTTGGGTTTAATAATAATTTTAGCAGACGCACGTCTCAATATGAACGTGAGATGATTCTCAGATGATATCTAACTATATACTTGTTTGTTTGAAAGATGGGACATTACAGTTAGGCAGCCGAGTTTGGAATTATAGCACTATGTTGCCAATATGGACTACCACACTCAGCTGATGGGATTAATGTTTGATGGCTGATATTAAAACATTAATTTACAATTTATGTGGAAACTGTAACTTTGGCAACTCAACCATTGTTACCATAGCAATGTTCAGTTTTTGTAGAAGGTAATACTTGTTAGAAATGGGTTTCAGTGCTCATCCGTCTAAAATCAAACTGTATTAATGTTGTAAATTTGGAAAAACTGACTACTGGTAGTTTTGTTCCAAGCATACCAAGTAGTAATGCTCATACGAAGAAGATGTTTCATCTTATGAACAATAATGGGACAGATGTTCGAAACAGAAGCACGACACATTTAATCAAATCAGAGCTGAAAACTGTAGTCGACTTCAACTATTACTCAAGACAAAATCTGTCTCAAAATACTCTTAATTTAAACCTAGCTGCCGAAGTGTAGAATAAAGTTGTTTTTAGACACTGAACCGAATAATTTGTCTATTTAATACGTTAAATTTCGTCGATTCCTTAGTCTCCCGTATTTTTTTCAAAGGAAGTTGGCAACCCTAATGTGGTTTGAGATTGGTTTGTTCTTGATCCACAATTCTTCCTGACTATCAGGAAGTGGTTTGGTAGTATTTGATATAATGCAAAATCGCGTGACATTTAATCAAATCAGGAATTAAAGTTTGAAGTTTTACTGCATGAATAGTAAAGTCGATGTGGGTATGCTCATGATGGTTACAATACAAATATTCGAAACTGTTGTAGAAACAAACTATTGTAATGCAAAGTGAACGTGTTTAGGCTTGTGAACATGCTTGGTAGTGACATATCAGACATTTGTATGCTGTAAATTAAGAATTTTAAATCAAGTAGAAGTGGGTAAAGAATGTAGTACCGGATAGGAATCATTCTATATTTAAGATAGATAGATAGGTAGGTAGATTAGATTAGATTAGATTAGATTAGATTAGATTAGATTTAGATTTAGATAGATTTATTTGTTCCATAATATTCTTACATTTGGTTTACAGCATAGAATAAAGAACATGTCCAATTCTTACGTTTAACAATAAAATGCAATACATATAAAATGCAAATATGAAATATGTACAGAATTAATACCTTAATAACAATAATATTTTATACAATGTAATATGTTTACCATTTATTATTATTATATTTACACAGTACTGTGAAATGTCAAGAATTCATCTACAGAATAGAAAGTGTGAGATATTAAGTAATTTTTTAGTTTTGTCTTAAATAATGCAGGGTTTTGGCTATGATTCTTAATGTCTTCAGGAAGACTATTGAACAATTTTATCGCCATGTAACGTACTCCCCTTTGAAAGCATGATAAATTTGATGATGGCGTATGAAAATCATTCCTTCTGCGGGTATTTATACTATGTATGGCTGAGTTAGTTGGAAAATGTACTTTATTACATAAGAGGAAATTTATTGTAGAGTATATGTATTGATTTGTTAAGGTTAGAATCTCTAATTTTTTAAAAAATAATCTACATGATTCTCTAGCCTTTGCTCCAACTATTATTCTAATGGCTCTTTTTTGTAATAAGAATATATTTTTACTATCTACAGAATTTCCCCAAAATATTATTCCGTAGGACATAATGGAATGAAAATAGGCAAAATATATTGTCTTTAAGATACTGCTGTTTAGAAATTGTTGTAACGACCTAATTGCGAAGCATGCTGAGCTAAGTTTGGGGGTTATTTCTTTGATATGATTTTTCCAGTTTATTGTATTATTAATATGCAAACCAAGAAATTTGGTTGTTGATGTTTCTAGTAGAGGTATATTGTTGATAGTTGTGTCCAATGTTTCAGAGATTAAATTTGAAGTGGCTTTAAATTGAATTATGTTAGTTTTATTAATGTTTAATGCTAGTTTATTGGTTGTAAACCAGTCATAAATTTTAAGGAGAATTGTTTCTGTTTTATATTTGAATGTAACAAAGTTATTGTCTGTAATTATGATACTTGTGTCATCTGCAAATAGTATAGGATAACCTATTCCTTTTATTATGGGGCCAAGGTCATTTATAAAAATTAAAAAAAGAAGAGGCCCTAATATAGATCCCTGTGGGACCCTGTATGAACATTTCCCCATGTTGAAGTAGATTTAAAGGAGTTATTAAATGCGTTGATTTCTACTTTTTGTTTTCTGTTCAGGAGATATGACTCAAACCACTGATATGCTATGCCTTTAATACCATAGTATTCTAATTTTTGTAGTAGAATTTTATGGTTAATACAATCAAAAGCTTTGGAGAGATCACAGAATATCCCTCCTACTTGTAATTTTTTATTAATAGCTTCCAGAATTTTATCAGTTAAATTAAACGTCGCTTGCTCAGTTGATTTATTCTTTCTGAATCCAAGTCAGATATCTGTAATTATTTGTTTTTAGTTTGTTAGCTTACAGTCTACTCTAAAAGGTTATTTCTATGTGTTTGATGTGAATGTTCTGGTAAGTAAAATCAGAAATACGAAGTATACTGTTATGCATACCAAATCTTGTACATGATTAACTTCATGTGCTAAGTTCAAGTAGTCAAGAGACAGAGGAGTGCCATTACGAAATCCAGACTTCTTAATGTCTGTTACTGCATTCACGTAAATTTTTTTATACTTACTGCCGTGAATTGACACATATTTATAAATGCTTTGTCACCATTACTTTCAATACTGTTGTGTGTATAGTATGATGCAGAGTAAATGAAAGTTCAGTTGGCAGTTCAATTATTAAAGTTACTGACAAATTGTTGAGTAATAGTAGGAGGAAGAGGTTTCCTCTTTCTGCATAAATATGTCAAGTTCTCATGAAGTTGATATATACCGGTACTCAAGTGATGTAGTGTGAAGTTTGTGGTTATTGTTACTGCTGTAGCACAAATTAAATAATGGATTATATGCTAGCACTGAGCCACTGCGACAGTTACAACAGTCATCATTATTGTCATCAGTTATCATCACCACCACCATCACCATCATTTCAGGGATTAGACCAAACTGGTCTGTTCTGCCTCCAGATAAAATAAACCAATTCAACATCTTTTAGGACGTTCTGGTTTTCTTTGTCTCTTGATCAGTATTTTCAGTAGTAAAATATCTTCTATTTATGGTAAGCATGTATAGTAATTGTATTTCTAATAATGTAATGTAATTCACATACGCTTTTAGGAAATAGCAAATATAATATTTTGAGATGAATTGTATTTTGGAAGTTTAGATACTGATATACTATTCACTGTGGGCTAAAGCAAGGAGATGCACTATCACCTTTACTTTTTAACTTTGCTCTAGAGTATGTCATTAGGAAAGTCCAGGATAACAGAGAGGGTTTGGAATTGAACGGGTTACATCAGCTGCTTGTCTGTGCGGATGACGTGAATATGTTAGGAGGAAATCCACAAACGATTAGGGAAAACACTGGAATTTTACTGGAAGCAAGTAAAGAAATAAGTTTGGAAGTAAATCCCGAAAAGACAAAGTATATGATTATGTCTCGTGACGAAAATATTGTACGAAATGGAAATATAAAAATTAGAAATTTATCTTTTGAAGAGGTGGAGAAGTTAAAATATTTTGGTGCAACAGTAACAAATATAAATTATACTCGGGAGGAAATTAAACACAGAATAAATATGGGAAATGCCTGTTATTATTCGGTTGAGAAGCTTTTATCATCCAGCCTGCTGTCAAAAAATCTGAAAGTTAGAATTTATAAAACAGTTATATTACCGATTGTTCTGCATGGTTGTGAAACTTGGACTCTCACTTTGAGAGAGGAACATAGGTTAAGGGTGTTTGAGAATAAGGTGCTTAGGAAAATATTTGGGGCTAAGAGGGATGAAGTTACAGGAGAATGGAGAAAGTTACACAACACAGAACTGCACGCATTGTATTCTTCACCTGACATAATTAGGAACATTAAATCCAGATGTTTGAGATAGGCAGGGCATGTAGCACGTATAGGCGAATCCAGAAATGCATATATAGTGTTAGTTGGGAGGCCGGAGGGAAAAAGACCTTTAGGGAGGCCGAGATGTAGATGGGAAGATAATATTAAAGTGGATTTAAGGGAGGTGGAATATGATGATAGAGAATGGATTAATCTTGCTCAGGATAGGGACTAATGGCGGGCTTATGTGAAGGCGGCAATGAACCTCCAGGTTCCTTAAAAGCCGGTAAGTAAGTAATTAAGATATTAATATACTTTGTTTTCATTAGGCCTGAAGAAGCAGCCGATTTAGCAGGGAAGATGATTGGTCAGTATTTAGTAACAAAACAGACGGGTGAAGCTGGACGTATATGTAATTCAGTGATGGTTACAGAGCGAAAATTTCCACGCAAGGAGTATTATGTTGCCGTCATGATGGAGCGAGCATTTGGGGTAAGTTGTGCATTGAATTTTTTTCAGGTCAGATGAAACATTCATGATGTGCGTGTGTGTGTGTGTGCGTGCATGCATGTGGGCGGGCAGGCGGACGAGCGTGTGTGTGCGTGCGTACAAACATTCTTGATACCATCTGCAGTCCTCCCTTACCTTCAATTTCAGATAGATTTGTATGTCCAAATTTATGTTGTTGTTGTTTTCTAATGCCAGGCGTTTGACAATAAAGTCATTTGACCTCTTGCACTCCAATATTTTTCAAAGATATTATCATGACCAGCCACTGAAGCACAGATTTTGAGGTGTTCCGAATCCATTTCTTGGTTTGAGTTGCACAATGGACAGTTAGGGGACTGATATATTCCAATTCTATGCAGGTGTTTGGCCAAACAATCATGGCCTGTTGCCAATCTAAATGCAGCTACAGACGATTTTCGTGGTAAATCGGGAATTAACTGTGGATTTTGATGCAGAGCGTTCCATTTTTTCCCATGGGATTGTGTTATCAAATTTTGTTTGTTGAAGTCTAAGTATGTAGATTTAATAAATCTTTTCACAGAGTAATACGTAGATTTAGTAACAGGTCTGTAAGTAGCAGTGCTGCCCTTCTTTGCTAAAGCATCCGCATTCTCGTTTCCCAGGATTCCACAATGGGATGGTATCCATTGGAATACAATTCTTTTATTGAGTGATATTAATTGAGAGAGCATTTTAGTTATTTCTGCTGTTTGAGATGAAGGTGTGTGTTTAGAGACGATTGATAGAATAGCTGCTTTGGAGTCTGACAATATAGCTGCATTTTTAAATTTACTGATGTGGCATAGAAGATTCCTGAGACTTTCACTTATTGCAATGATTTCTCCATCAAAACTTGTTGTTCCATACCCAAGAGATCTATAAAGTGAGAAGAGACAGCACGTAACACCTGCACCGGCACCTTGTTCTCTGGAGATCAAGGATCCGTCAGTGTATAAATGAAGCCAGTTTTTTGGAGGGTACCTAATATTAATTGTCTCTAAGGACAATTGTTTTAGTATATCAATGTTTACTTCTGATTTCAGTATTTCTTCTGTTAAATTTAGATTATATTCCATATTTATTATGGTTGTCAAAAAATTCATTGGATCATTAAGTTTTATAAAAAGTTGTCTTATCTGGAATTAATGTTAATCTATTAAGGACAGTATATTGCTAAATTGGACATTTCTCATTTGTATTTAAAACCCAGCCTTTTGCCTTCTCTCTCTTTCCTCCAGTAAGTGAAATATGAACTAAAAGGAAAATACATACACTTGCATATATACAGTAAAACATTTGATAATTGTTTATTTAAATATTTAAGCATAAAGATTGATTAAAAGTCCACACCTGTGGAGTAACGATCAGCACATCTGGCCGCAAAACCAGGTGGCCCAGGTTCGAATCTCGGTCGGGGCAAGTTACCTGGTTGAGGTTTTTTCCAGGGTTTTCCCTCAACCCAATACGAGCAAGTGCTGGGTATCTTTCGGTGCTGGACTCCGGACTCATTTCACCGGCATTATCACCTTCATTTCATTCAGACACTAAATAACCTAGATGTTGATACAGCATCGTAAAATAACCCAATAAAATTAAAAAATAATTGATTAAAATATTGCTCTACTTTTTTTTTTTACATAACAAGATGGAATTAACAATGCTTAAGAATTGGGAAGGAGATAGGGTTGCCAGATTTTGTTGCCAGGAATCCAGGACAAGTGATGATACTGCATAACCTTAATGTGACTACAGATTTGAATTAATTCAATTACAATACAACTGATGGAAACTCCAATAAAGTACAAGAAGCATTATTAATCCTAATGGATCCACCCTGAATTTATAACTTGTGTTGGCAAGCCTGTGGTCCAGGTAACACAGGTTTTCTCCAGGTACTTCGGTTCCCCTACCCCAACAATTCTCCATCATTATCCATTATGAATGTAATGTAGGCTCACCACATGTGGTGCACTCTGGATAGTCCCTGATGAACTAAGTGGTCTGTGCTTCCGAGCACTAGCAATGTCCATGAGCCATGCTTATAATTGAGGCGAATAATGGCAAGTTAAGGGCCCTGCCACTGCTCAAAAATTGCGATAATTATGAATGTGAAGTCTCTGATAATATTTTTTGTACATTAACGTATTTTGTTTATTTCAGGGCCCTGTAGTGATAGCTTCATCTCAAGGTGGTGTTAATATTGAAGATGTTGCAAAAGAAAATCCAGATGCTATTTATTATGAACCAGTTAACATTATGGAAGGTGAGTATAATGTTAAATATTGAAACGAAATACAATCATTTATTACTTACCTGGACCCAGAACAATTAAGGGCAACCAGTCATATTGTTTAATAATCTTATTTCTTCTACAGATTAAATGAAGCTGCTGCCCTATTACATTTTTTTTTCGTGACATTTGTCAACCTGTTACCTTGTGTCCTTCGTCTGGATTAGTAATCCAGTTTTTCGTTTTGTGTTGTGGACTTCTTGTTTGCTGTTTGAATATAGTTTGATGTATTTTTTTCCCTGCTCGTTTGCTTTACATATTATATTTATCTTCCCTGTCTCTCTCTCGTACTCTTTTCTCTTTCACTGTACCCATTTTTTCTGTCTTTCTCCTACTGTTCATAATGTTTTCCAGCTGAAAATATTTTGAGTTCTTTAACTGCAAAGTGATGTAAACATGTTTTTTTTTTTTTTTTTTTTAAATATTGTAACTTTATTTACAAAACAACAATGTAATTTTATTATCTCAACAATAGGATCTGCTCTCCACACAGTAACACAGTATCCGTTAGTGCACTCCACAGACGACAATGACAATTTTACTTGGACTATTACGAACAACAATGAACTGTTAATCTTAACTAATATTCACAAAGCACTGTTTACAACACAGAACTGTCAGTTCTCAGTTCACAGCTCGTCTGTCTTGGCTAGTTCTTCTAGCTCAGTCACTCACGTTCACAGAATCTCGAACCCCAGACCTTCAGAGACAGTCCACTGTACTCGAACTCCGGTCCCTCCAACTGCGGTCCACTGCACTCGAACTCAGGCCTTCGGATGCTGACACAGTGACTGACACACGTTCACTTGCGTCTTCTCTTTTATAACCAAACTATAGTTTCTCGAGAGTTCGCGAAAGATTCCACTCTCGAATAATTTGGATTTCCACTTGGACGGACTTCTGGACGAATCGGGAGGGTCCCCCCCCCCTTCACTCCGCACATAGCAGTTGCGTGCGCAACCTCCCCTCGCCTCTCCAAGCCGCGCGCCGTCCCCCCAGTGCTCCGTGGAGCCCGTGTCGACTCACGCGTGACCTGCTCTCTTGCGGGAAGCGTGTTCGAGTCTCCAGGTGGCTGTCACAATATTTTTCTTTCTATTTTATTTTGTAGGAACTGTTACCCATTTATTTACGATATTTATTTTGTTTCAGGATTAAGTAATGAACAGGCAGAAAGAGTAGCTGATAAGTTAAATCTTTCTGGAGAGAAGAAGACAAAGGCGGTAGATATGTTGCACCGTCTTTATAAGTTGTTTGTTGAAAAAGATGCACTCCTTATAGAAGTGAATCCATATGCGGAAGATACGGAAGGGAACTGTAAGTATGTTATCTTATAACTTTAATTTTAATTTTCTGTCAACAGATATTTATGTAAAACATTTACATCTTTAAAATTCATGTAGGAGAGTATACTGAGTCCTTCTGGGCTATCTCCAATGGGAGGCCAAAAATAAAAAAAGAAATTGTGCAAATTGTTCAGTACCTTTAAACTGGAGAAACAGTATCTGCTTTCAGTTTAAGTTATGTCATATTTCTCATAATTCAGGATAATATTTGTCAGTATTTCCAATTTGATTTGATATTATGTAGGTACAGATTTAATCTTGTACATTTGCACGTTTTTACCATTTGAACAGTTGTGTATTAGAAAATTCTGAATTTTGTTCATTAACAAGTAGATGGCTCCGAGTTGTTCCTTTCTTATATTAGTTTTAGAATACAGAAAAGAGTGAGAAATTCAATAGAAGGTGGAAGCTATTGTGACGCTACTGCATCTGAGTTCAAAGGTGTTTTGACATGCTTTTTATGTATAATGTCAAAATCTTAAACATGAAATTTAAAAAAGAATTGTATTCCTTTTGTGTCATATTCACTGGATCTAAACTTCTTTAAACATATACAGTCGACCTGGTTAGCGAGTTGGTATAGCGCTGGCCTTCTATGCCCAAGATTGTGAGTTCGATCCCGGGCCAGGTTGATGGCATTTAAGTGTGCTTAAATGCGACAGGCTCATGTCAGTAGATTTACTGGCATGTAAAAAAACTCCTGCGGGGCAAAATTCCTGCACATCCGGCGATGCTGATATAACCTCTGCAGTTGCAAGCGTCGTTAAATAAAACATAACATTTTAACATTTAAACATATACATTTTTTTTACAGGTTTTCAGAAATCCCTGTAAATTTGAACCCATATTATGTGATTTATAGAAAATGTAAACAGGCATTAGAAATGTTATATAGAAATTATAGGAATAACTGAATGTGTTAGTTGTATGTCAGTTTAAAATTAACATATTTGTCTTTCTTTCTTAGCAACAGTGTTTGAAACAAGTGTTTAAATTCACCTTGGATTGCTTGATATGGTTGTAATAATTTAATAGATTTCTGCTTGGATGCCAAGTTCCGTTTTGACGACAACGCAGATTTTAGACAAAAGGAAATTTTTGCATTAAGAGATTGGACTCAGGAAGATGCCAAAGAAGTGGAAGCTGCTAAATTTAATCTCAATTACATTGCACTTGATGGTAAGAAAATATAGTTATATTGTAAACTCATTTCTTACTTTATGTTAAATGTAACACATCTGTTGAGAAATATTCAAATATATTCGAACTGTGTTAGTTCATGAAGCAGTAGTGCTTGCACAATCATGGAAAATATGAAAAATACTTTTGTGCGAGATCGTGTGTATTTGCTTGGTTTCCGCACAAAACCAATCCGCGGAAAGTCTAAAATTCCACATTCAGTATTCCCAACCTAACACACATAACAATTTCCCTCTTCTTACCACTTAAGTGACATATTGATTTTACTGCTTTAGGCTTTTAACATATTATTTTTAGAGACGTTCAATATAGTAATAATTATAAATTGGAAACTTACCACTGCAATTTCACCTAAATTGCACTGTTAATTATTGTTTTTAAATATTTGCAAAAATTAAGTAAACTCTACAACTCCACTAAAGTTACTGCATTCGTGATGCAAGTAACATTAAGGAAGCCGTGAAAAAATCAACAAACTTGCCGATGTTATTACTGCAATATGTTATATAAATAATATTGTTAAAATATTAAAATGAAAAATAAATCATTACATAACCTTACCGTTTGTTTTAAGTTCGCATTTATAGACTGGGGAGAAAAAAAGACAGACGTATATCACGGCCTGCTGGAGTATAGTAAACACAGAAAACATTTTAAAGCAACAATGTTGAAGATAGATATTTTTGTTTTGCAAATTTGCCATCATGGAACAGAAACCAAGATGGAGATTTCATTGCAACTAATTAGAAATTCCTCTTTCAGGTATGTAATAAACGACTTCGCACAAAATAATGCACGATACACGAGCGGTATGTTTTCTTTCAATTCTCGGAAATTAAAAAAGCTCAACTTTGTTTCGCTTTTTCAAACTTTTCCTCGAACATGAAAACTTCAACATACCGTTCTTGTAACGAATATTACTATTTGGGAAAAAAGACCGTTTATTAAGAAAATTACAGAGAGTTTACAAGCTCTACATTACTGAACATACTTTTTTTCGATTTCAGAAAAACGAGGAACTGTGAATATTGCTGGAATAAAGTTTAAGGAAAATGTTACGTAAAATTAATAGCTTGGAAAATCTCTCTTTTTCCTCCCCCCTCGCATCCCTGCCCCTCCACTCCCCCCCTCCCTGTCCTCCCTGTGTGAACCACGCACACACAGAATGAAGCACTCAGTTGTGATATTTCATATAATCAATTAAGAAAGTAATGTATTTCGATCGTGTTTCAAAACAGGTGATATTGGATGCATGGTAAATGGAGCTGGTCTCGCCATGGCAACTATGGACATCATCAAACTCCATGGAGGCAGTCCTGCAAATTTCTTAGATGTTGGTGGTGGTGCCACAGCACAGGCAGTTAAGGAAGCTTTTAAAATTATCACTGCAGATCCTAAAGTAAGTTGTCTAATGTCGTTCAATGAACAGTAAAACCCCGTTTTAACATTCCCGTTTTTAAGGAATAATCTGTTAAGTTCCAACCAAATTACCATAAGAATAATGTAATTAATTCCCGTTTTTAAGGAAACCAGTTTAAGGAAAATCCCACTTTTAAGGAATGCTTGTCAAGTGGATTTTGTGATAATGAAACTCGAAATATAGAATTGACTTTCATTAATCAATAATAATAATAATAATACATTTAGCCTGCTAGATCCTGTAAGGACAAGGGCCCTCTGATTGACAGGGCTTTGCTTAGTAGACTTCACTCGTTAGGTGAGCCGATCCTAAGGATTGTTCTATGTACACAAACACTATATGCACTTGTAAGATTCGCACCACACTACACACTGAGGACGGTGGCTTCTAGATTTCTCCATAGCTGTCTGTCTCTTGTACTGCTCGTCCAATGTGGTCCTGCCTTCTTCTTGAAGAAATCTGCCCATCTAGTTGTCTGGCGTCCCACTCTTCTTCTGCCGATCCTGGGATCCCACAATGTCAGTCTGTGCGTCCATCGTCTGTGGTCCATCCTTACCACTTTAGACTTTCGGCGGTGTTTAGGACGTCTTTCATGCCGGTACGGTTGCATAGCTCCTCGTTCCTTATCTTGTTCCTCAGAGAAAGTTGCAGGATTTTTCTTTCCATACTGCGTTGGCAGGTTTGAAGCATACGCCTCTGTTTTGATGTTAGGGACCAGGTTTGGCATCCATACAGTAGGACTGGTAATACACATTTTTCCAGGGTCTCAACCTTTAAGCTTAGCTTCTGGAATTTGTCTGTAAGTATGAACTTTAGAGACCAGAACTTCTTCCATGCCATGCTGATTCGTCTCTTTATTTCTGTCTCTGAATTGCTGGAGAAGGACAGGTTCTGGCCCAGGTAGGTATAATCTTCCACATATTCTAGTGGCTGGCCATTTAAGTGGATCCGGTCTTCAGATGCGTTAGTCATTAGTTTCGTATTTTCTGGGTTCATGGATAAGCCTGCCTCTTTGCTGATCCTGTCCAATTCTTCAAGCATCTGTTTTAGATCTGCTGCTGATTTCGCTACCAATATTATATCGTCTGCAAACCGGAGGAATAATCAATAGTACCAGCATATTCAATAGCGCATCTCAATCGATAGTAATGCGGCGTTACATGACAGCATTATTCTTTATAGTTCTTTATAGTCTTGCTTTGCATTGCTTTCACAGAGTGATTGCTTCCTAATATTATTAATTTTAAAATATTGTGATGTCAGTTTTACTTTGGTCATTGTGTTCTATAATGAAAGAAAGCCGTTGTTAACCAGTGCTGATTTCTTGGCAATAAAGCCATTGCTCCCCAATATAAGAGGGTGATGTAGCAAAATCTATAATCGTTATGTAGGCACCACATTTTTATAATGTAACTTTTATTACAAAACAATAATGAAATTTTATTGTTTCAACAATAGTCACTTCCAGTAATTTAAACTCTTCCGTCAACAATGGGATTTCCACTCCACACAGTAACACAGTATTCGTTATTGCACTCCACAGACGACAATGACAATTTACTTGAATTATTGAGAACAACAATGTACTGCTAATTTTAACTAATGTTCACAGAGCACTATTTAAAAATCAGAACTGTCAGTTCTCAGTTCGTTTGCCTTGGCTAGTTCTTCTAGCTCAATCACTCGAGTTCACAGTATCTCAAACCCCAGACTTTCAGAGACAGTCCACTGAACTTCGAACTCAGGTCCCCCAACTGCGGTCCACTGCACTCAAACTCAGGACTTCGGACGCTCACACAGCTGCGGACACACTCAAGTCGAACTCCGGTCTCGAAGCTGGCTTCACTGCTACACAAGACTGGCTGGCTTGCTGTCCAACGATTACAACAACTGCTCAAGTTCACTCGCGTGTCGTATTTTATAACCAAACCATAGTTACGAGAAAGTACGATGCTAGAAATTTCCACGGATGTCCTGAAGATGGAACTCTCGAATTCTCTGGATTTCTCCCCTCAGTCACAGGCGCATTATTTCCACTCTCTGCTGTGGTAGCCTTCTCTCCTCTCCTCTCTACGCCACAGCACATGCCCCAGGAAGCAGATGCGCGCACAACTTCCGCGCCGAATCACGGCCGACCTTGCCCTTCTTCTGCCGGTCGTGAGATCGAATCTCACGTGGCTGTCACAATATTATGGCTGTTATATCACCTACACAAACCCCAAACAGGACCATACATGCTGTTGGTTGGCGGATCCATATAGAGTTGTCGACCCTCCTGTATTTCCCGGGATCTGCTGTATTTAGCCCTCATTTTTAACAGTCTTCCGACTCTCATATTTCCCTTTTCTTCAAGTCTTTTTTCCCTCTTATTTTAGCATAATGTAAAAATTTATTTGAAACATTTAATTTTTACGTGTTGAAGGTGATTTATATGATGGATTCTGTTGTTTCAGAGATGCTCTGAAATGTGCAATCTCTATAGAAGGTTTATACTTACCAGAAATAGTTTCAGGGCTCACTAGTTTAAAATCAAACAATGTTAGAGTTACAGTATAAATTACAGTAAATTATTTTTAGTAAGACTTAAATTTTTAATAACCAATTGAATTTGAGGTCTAAATATGTCAGCAATCCTGCAGGTCATGGCCTTCGTGTAATAGTCTATTGTTTATTGTAGTGTGTGTTTTGTTTTATACTGAAATGCAATTAATTAGTTCTCAAAACTGATGAAAGATGGATTTTGGAAAATAGGAAAAATATGTAGAAAAACTATAGATTCACTGAAAGTTACTATTTTTCCGAAAATCCTTGGATACCAAGCTTCAAAATGAGGGGTCATTCATTAAAATCCGTTCAGCTGTTTTCCTGTAATTTCCATTACCAGTTCAAATTATATATATATAGATATTGTTTCTCCAGCAGCGCTTTATGTTTTGTTTCAAGATATTGTATGTTAAAAGACTATTTCAATTATTTAGGTTCATGCCATCCTGGTTAATATTTTCGGTGGCATTATGAGGTGTGATGTAATAGCAGAGGGAATTGTCGCAGCTGCTAAAGATCTTAACTTGAGAGTTCCAATCGTCTGCAGATTACAGGTATGTTTCTGTGCTGAACTGTTGCCTTGTTTGTCGTAGATAAATATTTTCATAGTTGGCATAAGGACTGTATTGGTATACGAGATACAATTTGCAAAGTACTGGTAAAGAAAGAAATTATGAAGTTAAACAGTCTTACTAATAAACCATGTATAGTTTTTATACGAGACTTACGCAGAGTTGAGACAGAAAACGTTACTAATAAACCGTGAATAAGCTATGGACGTATAAACAGCCTGTAACTATACAATGGGAATTGCTTTGGAGTAGTTATATACACGAAACCCCTTGTTTAAGCGTTGTATATAGCGAAAAAATGGCCGCCCCTCTAACAGCTGTTCGTATTGACTGTCATTTTATGATGATGGTTACCTTGTAACCACAGAAGAACAAACCAAAGATCATAGAATTATTAGAATAATATTGTTGTAGGTTGTACTCTTTGACCAAAATGTAGTGTGGTAATCGATTAGAGCTAGTTGTACTATCGATATTTAACACGCCACACTAGAGCGCTCTACCGGATGCAATAGAGAACCTCAGATATTCTATTACCTTTCGTAACGAAGTAATGACGAAACTATGACGTAGCTGTGTAACAGTTATACTGTTATACATGATGTATGTAGTGAAATTATTAATAAGGAATTTACACACGACTTATAAACGAGCTTCTCATTGTATAAGACAGTTAAACATCTGTATATAGAGTTTTTATTAGTAAGACCGAAAATATATATCATGCGCATAGTTTGTGAGATGAAAATAATGGCATTCAATTTCAAATTTCTGAAAAATGTAAAATATAACTAATTAATTGTAATACATTTTTGTGCTGGACTTCCTATATGAATTATGTTTTATTTAATAAATATTTTATCACTCTTTTTTTACTGACATTAAGCAATAATAAATTAATTTACTTATTTACATGTTTTCGGAGTGTGAGATAGCATTGCTGTTAAGGATTATGCTGGAAGCCTGAAGTTCGCGAGTTTGATGGATTTCCTCCATTGATTTAATCGTACTATGGTCCTAGGTTCATTCAACCTTTAACAGAAATGAGTGTTAGGAGTAATACTTGCATGTGTTTATCTTTGCTGCAGTTGAAGCATGTTTCACAATCTTGTTGTATTATGTGATGCTTTTGTGTCAGTACTTTGTTAAAGAAGAATCTAGTATGAAGTTTAATGAGAAAGATTATGTCTCGCACAAATGACAAATAATTACTTGAACTTATGCCAATTATGAAGTACCTATATTGTTTGATTATTGTTTCTATAGTTTGGAGTAGAATTTTCAAATATTCTTTGTTACTTATTCAAAATTCATTTTGCAAATTTGATAAAGGAACCAAGTTTTAAAATACTTTTGTCGTTTTGTTCTGTCTTTTTGTGTTAAACTCCATTTCCCAACCTGAATTAAGCTCTTTTAAGTTAATAGTTACAGGTTGGCATGGCTTAATAGATAGTTATAATTGCAGAAAAAGAATGAAATATGTAGAAGTAGGAAAAATAGATTTCATATGTATGTTCCATGTATGAATTTTCAATTCTTGCTTTTAGTAGTAGTAAAAAAGCTAGCTGTTAGCTATAATACGAAATGTATTTACTTGATGACCATACATTGAAGATCTGGGAAAGGAAAGAAGTTGTTTTCGGTTGCTGTTTCGTGTTTTGTTCAGTGACTTCTTTTTATTTTATTTTTTACTTCAGGGGAATTGTATATGAACGCATGGAATAGTATATTGTTGTTGTTGTTCAGTCAACTGTCCGAAGACAGGTCTGAACCCCACAAGTGATACCAAGAAGGCACACTTATGAGGCAACTAGGCCAGGAGATAATGGGTAGGGTGTCTAGTTCTTTTTCCTCTCCCTTGCATACACTGCCGACTAGCTACATATTACACTAGTCAGACTGTAGATGCATACAAACAATTGTTCTTCTTCTGATACATAAGTTATCGAATAGTATATTATGAAACAAATTTATAATGTTATGCTCTATTGCATGAGTCAATGTTTAGGAAATGAGCAAAACGAATTTTCTAATTTTGACGAATGCAATAACTGTTTAACATTATAAATGTATTTCATACTTTTTTTTTGTGTGATAGCATTATAAAACAATTAATGAAGAAATAACACATCAAATTTGTAATGTTGGGTAGTTTGATACAGTAGAACCCCGATTATCCGTCACCCTATTAACCGATTGCTGGATTATCCGACTATCTTTGTCTTGCTTTTTTTTTTTTTTTCTACAGACACATATATAGTCTGTCTTCTTCATATGTGTGAAGTACTACTATACGTTATATTACTCGTAGTACCAGTACGTATTTTTTCTAGAGTATGTTATTACAAATCTTGATACTTACACAGTATGATCTGCTGTTAGAGTTGCCGTACTATAGAATTTCTATATAAAATATATTCCACCAGTATCAAAAGAAAACGTGTTGTGCTAAGTATCGAAAAAACGGAAATAATTGAGTGGTTTGGGGAAAGAGAAACTGTGGCTCATCTCGCATCAGAATACGAGAGTGGTGTTACAACTGCGCGCGATTTAATAAAAATCAACAATGAAGTGTATAAATTATGTAAATCTACAACATGAGACCTGTATTATTCTTATGTTTCCACTGACAGCCGATACAAGGAATTTCCTTGGTCCTTAAAAACACGTCGTTGACAACCAGACTTGAATGGTGAACTTTTGATTCACTATCTAGCATGTTAAACAGAAGAACACAGAGGAAATTAAGAAATACAAGTATTATTCACTTAATTTACGAAAAAAAATGTATGGTATGGATTATCCGATTTTTTCGCTTAACCATTCAGTCCATCCCCTTCATTACCACGGATAATAGAGGTTCTACTGTATATATTATGATTTATGAAAACTGAGTTATGATAGTTATGTTAGCAGTGATGTATTAAATATTATTGCACGGAAAATCGATTCAGAATATTTATTTTGCGGCACTGGAACAATAATTGGCACAATTTTGACTAACAATAAAGACTGTTTATAATAATGGTGTACAAAAAACATTTATAAATTTGATAATATTTTTTAAAATGCAGTGCACAAAATGTTGCAGTCATGCAAAGTTTAATGTAATTTTTACAGTGTTATAGTGGATTATTTAGGAATATTTTAATGTATGCGGCAAGATTAGGTGTTCAATTTTTTCTTTACTCAGTATTGCATAATGCTGGGGAAAAAATAATAGAAAAAATCCCAGATCACATATAACAGATTACTCAGCCTTATAGGCTTTGAAGGCAACAACTTTGATCAGTTTTACTATGCTGCCATCTAGCTACTGCATAAGAAGTCACGTTATAACTCTCATTTGGAGCAACTGTACTTCCATCTAGCGGTCATTACCAATCATGGTAGTGATCTTGATGGTTGTTCTCTTCCACATGTTACCGTTTATAACATGGGGATGGCCAATCTGTTTTATATATATATATATATATATATATATATATATATATATATATATATATATGTGTGTGTGTGATCAGGGAAAAAATGCATATACTGCACAAATCTCGGAAACAAATTATGTTAGAAAGTTGAAATTTTGTATAGACTTTCTAAACTCAAGTACATTAAAAGCAGACTATTTTATTGAAACTTCCCAGAAATTAAAAATTTTTCGATATTTAGAACATATTGGAAAAATACATAAAATGAAGATAAGCTTACCATATTTTGACACATACCTTATATATTTTTAAGAAATAATTGTGGAAATCATGTGAGCAAAGCACGAAGATTGTAATGAGTAACTCCAAGATAGTCTTTCTAGTTTTCTTTCTTTTGGTATGGGAGAAGAACAGTTTGTTTCTTCAAGCATAAATTTCGAAGATACTCTTCATTTTAGTATAATATTAGCAAAGCAATTAAGTACAATTTATAGATTAGCTCATTTATTACTGTGAATTGACATTTCCTACTTCTAGGCAATGTATTTTTTACAGCTGTAGAAAAATATGAATTTACATATTAACAGAAACTATGTCTTGATGTAATTTGTGTACTGTGAAGCCTTCAAGGGATACACTTTTCAGAAGTCTTGCTAAAACTTCTTTCAGAAGAAAACATTTAAAATAGATTCCTCAGGTTTAATAGTCTTTGTGTGGTACTCAAGTAAATACAGGTATTTTTATTAGTACTTTTTATATGATCATTGCCATTTGCTTATCATTGCATGTCTTACATTTTATAATTTATTGCTTATGTGTACTTCATCACAACTTGTCATATGTGTAACATAGGCAAGTTGTATGTGTGGACTTCTTTGAATATTTTATCTGGTGATAGTATGTTTACCTGAGAAGTGCAGTGTGAATGATATATCTGAAAATTTTTATAACGAAAATGGTGAAATTTGAATATCAGACTTTGTGCATCACAGCCCAAAATTTCTGATGTATACTCCATTTACTGTTAATATTGATTCATTCTCTACTTTGTATTTCTAACATAGTAAACCTATTGTAACTAAATTAATTTATTGCAAATTAAATCTTTTATTTTTATTAGAAATACTGGTTGTAAACAAGCAATATTGTTATATTAATGATTATATGTACAGATGTACATTCAAGTGGATTTCGTAGTAGAAATTTTAGTTTTCCTGTAATGTGTGTGTTTGGATAAGTGTGTGTATACCTATTCCTTTTATGTTTGGCCAGAAGATTACATTTTTATTATATACCACATCAATAAAATGAAAGTGAAGGTTGTACAAGTTTTTAGGCTTTCACGGTGAATGTAATCAGAATCTTTAGTCATTTCAGTTAGAAATGTTAATTGTAGAAAGTCGAATACTGGTAGCAGATTCGTTTAAAATTCTTTAATGTAAATATATTGATGTATAGCTTAAGTTACAAATGTTAAGAATAATAGTAATATGCGTTACAAGAGCGGTATGTTGAAGTTTTCATGTTCGAGGAAAAGTTTGAAAAAGCGAAACGTAGTTGAGCTTTTTTAATTTCCGAGAATTGAAAGAAAACATACCACTCGTGTATCGTACATTATTTTGTGCGAAGATCGTTCATTACATACCTGAAAGAGGAATTTCTAATTAGTTGCAAATAAATCTCCATCTTGGTTTCTGTTCAATGACGGCAAATTTGCAAAACAAAAATATCTATCTTCAACATTGTTGCTTTAAAATGTTTTCTGTGTTTACTATACTCCAGCAGGCCGTGATATACATCTGTCTTCTTTTTCCCCCAGTCTATGATGAGTCTGGAATCTTGTTGATTTTTTCACGGCTTCCTTAATGTTACTTGCATCACGAATGCAGTAACTTTAATGGAGTTGTAGAGTTTACTTAATTTTTTTAAATATTTAAAAACAATAATTAACAGTGCAATTTAGGTGAAATTGCAGTGGTAAGTTTCCAATTTATAATTATTACTATATTGAACATCTCTAAAAGTAACATGTTAAAAGCCTAAAGCAGTAAAATCAATATGTCACTTAAGCGGTAAGAAGAGGGAAATTGTTATGTGTGTTAGGTTGGGAATACTGAATGTGGAATTTTAGACTTTCCGCGGATTGGTTTTGTGCGGAAACCAAGCAAATACGCATGATCTCGCACAAATAATTTTTTTATTTGTCCTTATGTATTTTCCATATAACAGAGAGAGTGGTATGTTTGTATATGAGTTTATTGTAAATCAATTTTCCTTCTTCAAAAGAATAAAAAGAAAGTAGGGAGAGGGGATGGGGAAAAGAGAGCTAGAGAGAGGATGAAGAGCTGGATAGTTACGCAGTAGAAAAATAGGATAAAGAAATAGTGAGAGGTGGAAGGAAGAGTAGGCTGGAGAAGGAAATGAAGCAAAAATATATTAATTTCAAAGACATTTGAATCTTACTAGAGTTTGGGTATTATAAAAAAGTTGCCTTCTGCCTCCTGACAAATACACATTGGCAAAGTAAATGACATAGTTTCTCTAGTTCAAAAGCATCTCGTTTGGTTCTTGTACTGTATGGATAGGTGGATTTGTTTAGATTTTCTGTAATTTCTTATTTTTGTTCTGTAATTGCATTCTTGTTCTCCAGTAGAGGAGTATGAAAATGGAAAAAATGAAAATATAAACATCACATTTGATACAAACAGGCGCGCTGAAATTGTGTTTTGGATGCATCAACTCTTTCAGAATGAGTCTCAGAGCATCAAATGCCCTGTGTGTTCTTCTGCTAACAGTGTTACCAAAAATTCCCAGCAACTCAACTTTCAGGAAACTGTGTGTTGTTGAGTTATTACAGAGGGAATATTTCTTCTTATTATTGTTTTATCTATTGATAGAAGTAGTATTTTTTTATATTTCCAAGCATGTAGTAGTTAGAACATTAATTTTTCAGTGTGATTATTACGAATTGTACTGTATTATTAAATGATTATGTAGGAAATTTCTCTACTTACTATTGTTTTATCTATTCGTAAAAGTAGTGTCTAGCTATTCTTTTTATTTCCAAGCGTATAGTTCGAAACATTAATTTCTCTGCATGGTTATTATGAATAAGTCTCAGGCTAAGCAAATGTCTCCTACCTGCCATGATAATGGGTGGAGTGAATAAAAAAAGTAGTAAATTCTGTTGGTGCTAGTTTTTAAGTAAATATTTACATTCAAGTGGCAAAACATTTCAGTATATACACTACTATTTATTAGTAAGTATTGCAGCTTTAAGTACTTGTATAATTAGTAATTTTTTATTTTAATTAGCACTTACTTAAAAATATGTGAATAAAAGTATTTACTTGTTTATACCAATAAGTAGTATGGAATTTTCAAGTATGGAATAGACCACGCTTATGTTTTAAAGTAATTGCATTACCTCAATAATTATAGCTTTTATGAGAATAAAGGTATGGTCACACGTTGCTACTTTTGCAGCGCTACTTTTATACTGCAGCTGCAAAAGTTGCGTGTCGTGTTCACACATAAGCCAAAAGTAGCGCGCTGCACGCTACTCTTCGTGCTGCGCAACCCGAGTGCTGAAAAAGTTGCAACTGGAGGTTGCGAGTCTGTTCACACACAAGGCGCTACTTTTGCAGCCGCAGTCATGCTGCAGGTTCCCATCTCCGTGTTGACTTCTCAATATACATTTTGTGGTTATGTTCGCATTATTAAGAAACTCATGCGAAAGCTTCCTTACCTATTATTTGCTTTTCTGTCGTATCTAGTATTCAGAAATTGACATTATTTTGACTATAAAGCTTTTAAAAACGCCTATATACTTAAATGATAACCAACAGTATATTCACGTAATCAATGTTGGCAACCCTCCTGTTTGGAACTACGCTACGGAAAATTTAAAAAATGAATTATATCGTCAGCAATTATGCTCAGACTGTGTTGTGTATTTAATAACTGTTACAAATAATTTCTTTTCATCACATTTAACATTAAAATATATCCAAACAATAAAAGTATCATTGGCACATTTGGGTGGTAACACTGGTTGCAACCGCAGCAAAAGTTTCAACAAAACCGATATCAAAAATGCTGCGGCTGCAACCCTGAGAACCCTGTTCACACGTCGCTACTTTTAAGCTGCGCGCAGCATGGAAAAGTAGCGGGCAGCAGGTTCGGCAGCCGCTACTTTTCGGGTTGCACTGTTGTTCACACGTCGCAGTACAAGAGTTGCGCAGTTTTTTGTACTGCAGCGCTGCAAAAGTAGCGACGTGTGATCGTACCTTAAGCAAGCATAAATTGTACGGAGAACTAACTAGTCAAGACTTTAGAACAAGATTACTACAGTAAAATCCCTCGTATCTGGCACCCAAATAACTGGCAATACCAAAACAACAGTACTTTTGACTAGGCCAAAAAAAAAAGTCATTCATGCGAAAGGGAAGAGTCGGACGAAGATGTGAGTGGTTTTCATGGATCGCACATGCTGCATATTGTTTACTCTTTAAATTGTTCATGCGTGAAAACATAGACAGAAAACCCCGTTATGTCCCTGGAATAGATCGGGTAGCTTCGGTAAGCTGTCACTTGGACCTTGCAAACAATGAGCAGAGACGTGTCTTTAAATTTACCACTTGAACTCTCCCATTTCGAAGGGGTGTTGGACGAGTCTAACTAGGAAAGTGTGAAATTCTCTGTTTCTACATTGTGTAAAAGTTTCATTCGAGTGATAGATAGTATAGGCCTAAATAAACAAGAAGACATTAGAGATATGTTGAAGAGGTTCAAATCATCGAGCACTACTTCATCTTCACAGTTTGCGACATTGGCTATTGCTTTTCACATCAGATGGCCGCTATTTAAAATTGTCATAAGGTTATGAAAACGTTTAGTATTTTTTACGCTATTATATATTACAATAGTATTAAAGGATTGATGAATGTACATTACCATATCGTCGCCTGAATGCAAGAACTAGGTAACTTGATTTTTCATATTTTGTGACATTGCCTATTTACTTATTTATTGCACTGAGGAATATGTTTCGTTTTCTTTTACCTATTTGTTATATTGGAAAATAAATGTTGCTGATATCGTTCAACCAGTTACCTAGATCCTGGATTACATTTTGTGCGATTTTTGCTATGCTATAAAAGAGGTAACTAAAAAACGCAAATTTCGAGTTACCTAGTTCTTGCATTCAGGCGACGATATTCAGTACTAGAAATAAACATTGTATGTATTTCAAAACTTTATTTTTAAATATCTATAAGAAAATTACTAAATTTCAACATGGAAAAAAATGTTTGTGCAGTAGGCCTACAGTATACTGTACCTTTACATAACCTATAAATGTATTTTCCAATTATCCGGCACTGGCTTTGTTCCATAGTACTGGTAATTAAACATGAGGAGATGCCTTAATCAACAAAAAGAATATGAAAACTTTTTCTTAGATTTTTAGTGATTCTAGCTGTCAAATTGTTGTTGCTAAATATTTGGGTGTTCACAGCATAACAGTATGCAAATCGAAATTGATTATCGTTCTCATTACTTATAATATTTTCTGAGTTAGAACTCACATTGAATAACTTATAATTAAAAAAAACTGGATTATTATTAAAATTTCTTAATTGAAAATTGAGGTTATGTAGGGTCACTGTTTGTTGTTTTAAAATTCATGGCCAACTTTAATAAATCAGTGTTGATAATTGTAAAAATCATGTCTACTGTAGTTGAATAGGAAGTAGTTACTGGAGTTTATCCATTATTGATATACTACTAGGTTCAAAAAGTTCCCGGAATTTTACTACCATTTTTCGTATTAATATATAACAAGGGATATTATACATTTGTTTTGTTGGTAACATTCATGATGTCATTTCCTTAAAGTTTGTTGATAATGGCGATTGTTGGTTTTGAGTTGTAGGCAATTGTTTATCATAGTGTTTTGTTTGTTCGTCGCATTTTGTAATTATGTCCACAGAGCAAAGTACAAACATCAAGTTCTGTGTTTTGCTGGGGACATGATCAGTATGGCTGATGAAGATAGTGATTTCTTAAACAAAATGAAACTGGTGCTACTTTTACGACCCAGTCCCTAAACGACAGTCATGTGAGTGGAAATCGAAAACATCTCCTCGGAAGCAAAAATTTCCTAGGGACACTTCCAAAGGCAAAGTTATTTTAAATGTTATGTTTTATTTAACGACGCTCGCAACTGCAGAGGTTATATCAGCATCGCCGGATTGCCGGAATTTTGTCCCGCAGGAGTTCTTTCACATGCCAGTAAATCTACTGACATGAGCCTGTCGCATTTAAGCACACTTAAAGCAAAGTTATGTTGGAAGTTTTCTTCGACTCTCAGGGTCTCATGCACCATGAGTTCATTCCAGAAGGCCGTACTGTAACGAAAGAATTTACGTAGAAACCCTCCGTCGCCTCTGGGACGCAGTGAGAAGGAAACGTCCAGAAAAGTGGGTAGAAAACAACTGGTTCCTTATGCATGACAATGCACCTGCTCATCGCGCAATTATTGTAAAGAATTTTCTTGCCAGGCACAACATAACTGCTTTGGATCACCCACCATACTCTCCTGATCTCTCACCACCTGATTACTTTCTGTTTCCCCGTCTGAAAAGTCATCTGAAAGGACGGAGATTCAATGCTGAAGAGGTTATCGCAAACGCGACGAGAGCACTAAGACGGGTTTCACAAAATGGCTTCCAGGCCTGCTTCCAGGAACTCTACACGCGTTGGCAAAAGTGTGTTGTTGCGGAAGGCAACTATTTTGAAGGAAATGCTGTAGAATAGTGTTTAAGGTACGTTGTTTCTATGATGCTAGCAAATTCCGGGAACTTTTTGAACCTAGTATGTATAAGGACTAGTAAAAGATTATTCACACATAATTAAGAAAAAGCTAGTACTTATTAGTATAAACTAGCAGCAATTACGACTACTAGTACTTAATACTGCTGATATCTGCTTCATTTTTATTCACTCCACCCAATGTCTGATATCGAAGTGGCAACTGATCGAAAATTATCTTTAAAACTAGGTATGAGGAAACAACTTTCATTATCACCTTTAGTACAGAGGAGCGACTCTTAACATCAACATAACTCATTTTTTTTATTGAGATTAGAAGTTTTGTAGAAGAGTTCATGAAATTTTAAGAATTTGCGTCTCTCATATGTAAGAAGTTTATAGTAATGATCTGTATTTCGTTACCAACTTATACAGTTATGTATTATTCATTATTGTAACTTTAATTCTTTCTCAGTCAAAGCACTAAAAACTGGCTCACGGCTTCAAAGCATTCAAATTAGAATCCATTTAGGTTTGGCTTTCTGGGGATTTGGCTGCTGATGCAATATCTGCCGTTACTCTTACCATAGTTTGCACTGGATCATGTAAGTACCTTAATAAAATATTCTATGAATGTTGCTGGCAGCGAATACAATCGAGACTGGGAAAGGATTATAAAGGTTAGAAACTCCTCATGCCCCTCCCCACTTATGTATGACCCACAATTCATTTTAATAAAATTTTAGAAGTTGTATTTTTCTGCTTGTCAGCAAGCAGTTTATATTGATGTGGTATATATGAAGAATGTAGCATTTGTGTTACTGCTTTTTATTCCTCTTGCTTAATGTTTCCTTAAGTGTGGGTATGTAAAATATCTTGCATGCATGTTTCGTTATTGTTTTGTGTGCTGTAAAGGAAATAGAGTAGATATATGTGTTTGGTGTATATATCTTCTTGTTTAATTTTTGTAATCTATTGTGTCTGTTATATCCTGTTACAGAGGTGGATAAAACAAGAAATTTTACTCAAGGTCAGACGATATTTTTTGCCCACTTTTGTAGCAGATCGTATTGAGTTCTTATGAACTGAAAGTAATTTCTACACAGTACTCTGAAAATATAAATTTGAACTAACTGAAACCCATAAATGTTTCCTAAAAATTGTCCTTACAAAGAAGGTCGGGAATTGTTGTAGATGCAGTCCTTATGTTAGTGTAATTTGTTCTTGTAGATAGTGCAGGAGAATTTTTTTCTTGCATCGTATAGAGTTTTAAGAATGTTGTCTGTATGTCTTCATATATAAATATAGTAGAACTTGGTTATAACGACATCCGAGGGACTTAAACATTATGTTGTTATAAACGAGTGTCGTAGTAACCGAGATTCACATTATCAATCTATTGAGGTGGAAAATGAAAAATAACAAATTTAATTAGACTTATTTTAGATTTATGTATTGACTTTTAAGCCTACAATGAACATAATAAAATACATGTAGGCCTAGAATTATAAATACAGTATTCTGTATTAAAACAGTTTGTTCAGTACTCACCAAACTACTTTACTTAGAAGTGAAGTAATCAGTCATTTTACTCTGTTGTCTTCTACTTGCCTAATACACACTTTCTAGGGCTAAATTACGTTCTATGTTCATAATTTCAGTTGCAATTTCACTGCTCCCTTCCCTAGCTTCATAGAACATAACAAATGTCAAAATATGATTAATTATTATTCAGTCAATATGGCTTAAGCATTGGATTACATATGAAAGAAAAACATATGATTATATATTGATGTGTTACATCTTACTTTGATACAAACGTTTTCGCCTCTAATGGGGCATCTTCAGGTACAAGTATAAGTATCATCTAAAATCAATTACAATACAAACTTACATATAAAACTACCTTGACTAGAATGAAGTATGACATGGTGACTATGTTATCAATCAACATTAATTGTCCTGTCAAAATTAAAAATGAATTGATTTTATAACAATATGAATGTGCTTAGCCATGCTAAGTTGTATGGAAACACCCAAGCCATAGCTACACACGGTTCCATTGCTCTGCACATTAACATGATTCAAACAACTTATCATCGGTTTGCAGTTTAGACAGATTACGGGCTAAAACACATCCCTTCTGTTCAGCAACTCGTGTAGGATAATTAGACTCGCATGACGTTATACGAGGGCATTGAATATTTACGAGAATTCCAATTGCTCCACGAAATTAGCTACACATGCTTTATAGTCGCTGACTCCACATTTGATAATATTAGATTTTAATTTGTATAGTTTTAGTATTATAATGATTTCATTGACAACGCAATATATCTGAGATACCACACAAGGGATCTACTTAGCATGGCTAAGCACATTCATATTGTTATAAAATCAATTCATTTTTAATTTTGACAGGACAATTAATGTTGATTGATAACATAGTCACCATGTCATACTTCATTCTAGTCAAGGTAGTTTTATATGTAAGTTTGTATTGTAATTGATTTTAGATGATACTTATATTTGTACCTGAAGATGCCCCATTAGAGGCGAAAACGTTTGTATCAAAGTAAAATGTAACACATCAATATATACTCATATGTTTTTATTTCATATGTAATGCAATGCTTAAGCCATATTGACTGAATAATAATTAAACATATTTTGACATTTGTTAACACGAGGCTTAGCTGAATATTTTCCAACATTAATTGTAAAAAAATTCATAGAACATGTTCATAATCCTAATGACTTCTAAAGCATCACTCACTTCTTTTATTGGCCATACTGCGTTAAAATGCGTGCACTTAGTGAAAACTTCCTGTCGAAACTGATCTAATACCGCATGAATTCGGGTAGGTTACAATGGGGTGAGGAATCCGCCTGCATTCCAGAGGTCTATGACAGAAGGAGACTGTAAAGAATTTGTCAGGGTCAGATTTCAACACAATATTTCTTAAAATACTTTGGTTCTTAGAAAATCTTATTCCAAACTGAGGTTGAAAATGACGTTATATGCGAGGTAGACGCATATGCGTTTGTCTTATTAAGCAAGATAGGAAAGCATATGTCTTATGGGGAATTAGTTGGGACCACAGAATATTTGACGTTATAGGCGAGGTGTCGCACAAAACGAGGTCGCTATAACCAAGTTCTACTGTATAGTGCCTGGATAGTGTATTTGTATTCTTTTCTCTTAATAGAAGTTTGTAACAGTTATTTAATTTGTTTCTTCATTACATAAAACTGTACATTCGAGAATCTGAGGTATTTTCCACTTCCTAAAATAAAACTTTAATTCCCATTTAAAATTAGTGCCTTATATAGGCTAGTCATGGGTATTAACTTATTATTCCAAAATGTACAGGTATCTCAGTCATGGTATTTAGGCTTAAAGTAGAAGATTTAGGCCCGATTGTATAAACCATTTAATCTTGGATCAGAGGTTAAATTGATCCTTGTTTCAGCTGAACTTGGAATTTTGTGTTGTATAAAGTCTAATCTGAGATTAATTTGTCTCAAACTAAAGTCAACTGTGACTGAAGAAATTTCTCCGATTAAGTTAGATGATCCAAGTTCAGTTATTTCTTTTCTGTTTGAAATATACGAGTGACAGATTGTGCAAATAAAATATCCATTATTATTAATATTAATAGATATGTTAGGTAAATTTACATATATTTCTTTCAATTTCTTGCCTTAATACACAAACATTCTTATATTTTATAAGACTCTATCTGTTCAGCAGTATCAAATAACATAACCTATAGGCCTAATTATATTATGTTTATAACAACCATTAATCATTAATGGATATGATAGGTACATTCATAAATGTTCAATTAACTGTATTACTGAATGAAAATTGTCGTTTTATAAAGCTTTATTATGTTTAGCAGTAACAAACACCATAACATGATAACAACTTGGAGAACAGTCAGCCTTCTTCTTATTGTCCGCCATTATTTACATTGCAAAAAAAAAAACAGTGTCTCCAACAGAGTGTAATACGGAAAGTCGCGAAAAAGTAGTTGTAAAGTCGCTAGATTTCTCATTATCAACAAAGAAAGATTAAATTTTGTCACTATGGGGTGCTAAAAAGGTCACTAAATCCCTATTTAAGCAATATAAAAGTTAAAAGAAATTGTTGTTGAAAAAGAGTTAAAATCGCTAGATTGGCAACACTGAACATGCTTGTATAACATGGTCCGCGCATCACGTATTTCACCTGTTTATGCGATGTTGCCAAATCCTTTTCACGTGAACTTAGATTGCATTTGAACCAAGGTAATTTGATCGCAGAAAAGTTTTATACAATAGAAGAAGTGTCTGAACTCGGTTTACTTTTCGATCTTCGATCAAAGTTGATCTTTAGTCAGGGAGTTTTATACAATTGGGCCTTAACTTAGCACAATATATATAAAACAAATAAAATATGTTATTCTCAAGCAGAATGGTATTACTGTGTTATCATAGTTATCTTTCTTGCATAAAAATTCTAAATTTCTTGTAGAATTTTACCGGAATAATTTCATTGAATTTTCAGTTGTAATATAATAAATAAAATATGTTGAACTTACTGAACACAATGGGCAGTAGAGGAAGCGCAAAGAAAGCTTGCCCATTTGTCTGATGTGCAGAGAACGATATTCGGTCCTCGTGCCGCCATGCTCGTTACAGGACTGCTAAGAATCACGTAATGCTGATTACAGGGCGCATTCGAAAGCGCGGTCTTGAGCTGTTCGTATCGTTGAGTGTATTGTGCAGAGCGGGTAGAAGCCAGCGTGTGCGTTACATATTCTGCGTTTTATCCTGATATCAGTAGTTTTATGTAGTTCAAAGTGTGTTTGTTAAATAACAGAGTTCTGTATAACATTCTATGTACTTAACAATGCCCCTGTTTCACTCTAAATTAGGAAGTGCTAATAAAACGTTACACAGTCAAACTAGGGAATTATTTATAACGTTTACAAATTTATGAAAAACGAAACAGGCTCCGCTCATAACATAGGGAGTATATACAGATTAAAATAAACCGACCATAGTACCCTAGTTATCGGAACATTTTAATAAAATCACATAGTATTAGTGTTTTATTACAACGTCAAATATCAATTATTACACGATCACATATTTCTTATAACATCTTTGGCATTTCATTCAGTGATTTTATGTGTAAAAAAATTCGTGCTTCTGTATTTTCAACATACGTTACTACTTACTCTGCAACAAGGTTTGCGTTACGTTACACGCGCTGTGATAAATCTCACTCGAAACATCAAGCCAGCAGACGACTGAGAGCTGCCAATCGAATCGAAGCGAGGTCGAGTGCACCCGAACGTTTCCGAAAGTTTGCGTAGCTTTCCATGGCAAGCTCTTCCTGCGTTACCTCTAGTAATGTTTAAATAATAGCTAGAATATTGCATATTTAATAAAAAATCCAAATTATGGTTTTCTCTGGCTAAGAGTACGGTATGTCAGAAGTAAAATTTATGTCAGTATCTGTTGTTGTTTTCTAATGCCAGGCGTTTGACAATAAAGTCATCTGACCTCTTGCACTCCAATATTTTTCAAAGATATTATCATGGTCAGCCACTGAAGCACAGATTTTTAGGTCTTCCGAATCCATTTCTTGGTTTGAGTTGCACAATGGACAGTTAGGGGACTGATATATTCCAATTCTATGCAGGTGCTTGGCCAAACAGTCATGGCGTGTTGCCAATCTAAATGCAGCTACAGACGATTTTTGTGGTAAATCGGGAATTAACTGTGGATTATGATGCGAAGAGTTCCATTTTTTCCCTTGAGATTGTGTTATCAAATTTTGTTTGTTGAAATCTAAGTATGTAGATTTAATAAATCTTTTCACAGAGTAATACATAGATTTAGTAACAGGTCTGTAAGTAACAGTGCTGCCCTTCTTTGCTAAAGCATCCGCATTCTCGTTTCCCAGGATTCCACAATGGGATGGTATCCATTGGAGTACAATTCTTTTATTGAGTGATATTAATTGAGAGAGCATTTTAGTTATTTCTGCTATTTGAGATGAAAGTGTGTGTTTAGAGACGATTGATAGAATAGCTGCTTTGGAGTCTGACAATATAACTGCATTTTTAAATTATGTCAGTATTTTCAACAAGTTAATTATTTTAATTATTAGACTGTGGAATGTCGTACATTAAAGAAAAAGGTATGTTTTTGAAAGTGTAACAATTTATGAAGGTTATGGGAATCAAATCCAATGTTTAAATGTTCTCTAGTGCGAAAAAAACATTCTGTTCAAAATTCATGAAACTTTGGCAAAACCATTTATGTAAGTGAAGCTTGAACTATAAAGAAATCAAATCGGCATCGACTAACAACACCAGAGATGCGATATATAAGAAAACCAGCTGGGTATTCACTTTTGGATCATAAAATGATCTTGGAGGCTTTGAAAGAATTATGTATGCAGTCAGTTTTGGAATTTATTCAGAACTACAAACGAATTAAATACAGCACATAAAGATAATGGATAATGGATGGATACCCAAACAACTCCTACCCTACCAACCTAAAGAGCAAAGAAGTTTGGAACGGTTGAAGAAACAACTGACTGAAACTGTAATAGGCCACGAGGCCTAAAAGGGGAAATAATGGTCATGATTGTTACTTAAACCATTATTTATCTAATCTTAATATATTTATCTGGACAACATATTTTTTTTTGTTTTCCTTTAAGTTTGCATTGTAGCAAACTTTTAGTTCACTGAATTTCTTTACCATGACTTAGTAATAAAGGTTATTGCATTAGTTATGATTCCTTCATTATAGAACTGCGTTTGTATTTGATTCTCTAGTTCTAGACAATAAAGACGCCCTAAATTAACTTCTGACGGTGTGTACTTAATTTGTTTTGGTAGAAGAGAAATGTGCTCATTAAAGACATACAGTCCATAATGCTTAAAATTTATAGAAGCTCTATTTAAAGTTACTACTTTGTTTCTTGCTCTTTTCTGGTGTGGGTATTGCATATGCTAATGAAGTTCATGTATCTTGAAGCTGTTGCTTTAAATGTTTTGTTCACATAGTGAACTAATTAGAAAAATAAATTGATTTCTTTAAGGCAAGATAGTTGTTATGTTGTATGAAACATGTGAAAGAACTGCCAGAAATCAGATTGCCATAAATTTGGTCCTAGTAATCGTTGCTTTTTGAAATCTTTTGTGCTGAATAAGAGAACTTTCGACTATTGAATTAATCTAGAATGGCTGTTATCTAATGCATTGTAAGCTAGAAATTAATTTTTACATTTTAAAGGTATTTAATTATTATATCTCTATACATTGGTACACTTTATTCATTTCCTATAGTTCTGATTGTAATGAAATTTCAACCACTTATTGTCGAGGATGCTAAAGTAAAACCATACAATACCTTTTAATTTGTCCATTATTTTTGTACTAGAGCTTAAATGAATATGTTTTTGTTGTTGTTTTCTAATGCCAGGCGTTTGACAATAAAGTCATTTGACCTCTTGCACTCCAATATTTTTCAAAGATATTATCATGGCCAGCCACTGAAGCACAGATTTTGAGCTGTTCCGAATCCATTTTGTGGCTTAAATTAATATTTGTCGTTATAAAAAAATTAAAATTTTCCGTCTAAAAAATGAACACAAATCAGAAATTTGTTGAGATATTTTAAAATAACTGTATCACTTAGACTATAATTTAGGGTGGAAGCGAAATAACCCTGTAGTTTTTCAGTGTGAATAGCTCATGTTGTATGTAACAAGAAAGTGTTATACCATATTGGTGGAAAGTTCATAGTTCTCTGAGGAAAAAAGTTTTTCTCCAAATGTTTAACACCCTCTTATTTGGTAACTATTGCGAATAAGATTGTAATTTTTGTCCATATCGATAGAAAATCTAATAAAGAATCATTTATTCCTCTGTCATAATTCACTAGCGTGAATGGTTTTCATGTAAATTTAATTAAAACACCACCACTAATTTGAAGCCATTGACCGATGCAACCAGCTTGCAACATTGTAGCCAGAAAGGGAGATGGGAGGTAGTTCACTAAGGCAGACAGACCTTTTACATCTGTTATTATGAGAAGAAAGAGCAGTGTGTTAGCGCGATGTTGCCAGACTGCTGAAACTTCAAACTCAATTTTCGAATTAACTGTGCATTTAATCACAAAACATAATATAGGTTTTCTATTCATTTAAGTGTACCCTATTGTGCCTTTCGATCTGCAGGATTATTTCACTTCCATTCTGTACGTGTGGTAACTTGCCCTGAACATTTCATAACCCTAAGTTGAATAGTTTCCGAAAAAGATGTACCAATAGAATGAAAAATGTACTTTTCAGGTAGAAAGTAATCAAAATTAATTTATAGTTTACAATGCAGTACATCCCGCAACGTGGCGTCGTGGTCTAAGGCATCCCGCCTAGGACTCGCGTTACGGAATGCGCGCTGGTTCGAGTCCTCATGGGGGAAGAAATTTTCTCATGAAATTTCGGCCAGTGTATGGGACCGGTGCCCACCCAGCATCGTGATGCACTTGGGGAGCTACGATAGGTAGCGAAATCCGGTTGCAAATACCAACTATAACGGCTGGGGGGATCATCGTGCTAACCACACGATACCTCCATTCTGGTTGGATGATCGTCCACCTCTGGTTCGGCATGTGGGCGTGAGGCCAGCAGCCGGCTGGTCGGTCTAGGCCCTTCACGGGCTGTAGCGCCACGGATTATTATTATTACAATGCAGTACATAAAAACCATTCTATGTTAATTCAATAGCCAAAAGTTCCCTTATTTAGCACAAAAAATTTAAAAAAAGTTACGATCATTAAAACCAAATCTATGGCAGTCTGATTTCAGGCTATTTTTTTTTTTCTGCTTTTACAACAACCATCTTCCCTTAATGTAACCAGGAAGTGTAAAATGGTAAAAAATTACATTTTTTGTTTTTAGGCGTAAAAAATCTACATTTCTCTAGAATTAATTTGATGTATGATTTATTAGAGAAAAATAATATTCGAAACTTCTAAGAGAATTTTATTGGTGTGAGACATGTGCATTTAAATACCATGCCTCCTTTTGTACTTTTTTTTTTTCAACCCTGAAATGGTTTTAGAATAGGATTTTCTCATCATTGTCCAGGTTATGGGTTTTGTACTAGGGCCATCACTGTTTCAAAAACGGACAAAAGGCGATCTTAGTTTCAAAAGTGGACAATGTAATGTTTCTTAATTTCCCGTAAACTTTTCTGTTTATTGCCATATTTATTTCATCTAACACGTATCCAAGATTCAAGATTAATTAGTGAAGGATCAATAATACGAATGAAGTTCAAATATACAAAACAAGTTAAATCCTCATTTCGTAATTTCGAGAAAATCACAGAAAATGGTCACTTACTACTTATCTCAAAAGTCTTCTACTGCTAGATAACTAATAGCATCATTATAGGAGTCCATGTTCTGAAAATTCTACTTCACATGCAATTTGGTTCCACAATATTAATACAAATATTATTTACTTAAAATTCATGAAATTATGCTTATATCTCCATTAAAGTAGGTCATCCTCTACAGTTTCTCAGGATTAGTTGACCAATCTGCATGAAACATTTATTCAATCATGTCCGATGTGAACTAAAATTATTCAAATATTTTAATTATTTCATAGAAGTCCATACCAATAATCACTGCGAAATATGAAGAAAATTATATTAATTTTTCAAATTTCCAAAATAATCACATATAAATTTCAAACCAACATAGAAAAATGATTCTAGTTTCCAAAATTTTATTCTATGTAAAAAAATTTCGTTCCAGTTACTCCACTAGTTTGTGAGAAAAATTGTTTTCAGTTTCTTTTCTGCAATGTCTATTTTTAAAATATTTTATTGAAATTTGTATATGTTTACTAAAATGTTGAAACTTACAGGGAATGTTCATTAGTTTTCTTTATCTGTCTTAAAAATTTCAAATAGATTGCTCTGATAGTTCCTGAGATACAGAAAGAAATGTTGTTGTTTTCTAATGCCAGGCGTTTGACAATAAAGTCATTTGACCTCTTGCACTCCAATATTTTTCAAAGATATTATCATGGTCAGCCACAACAGAAAATGGCAAGTTGTAGCTGATTTAAGTGAACATCATATTTTAACGTTTTGGTGGCTACTTCATTCACATACAACCCCCAGAATGTCTGGAGGACCACACCTGCTGTTGGTCGACGGGTCCACTGGACCTAGCTGGGAGATCTTGTTGATCACCAGCTTTCCCTCCTTAAGCCACTGGAGGACGATTTTAGTGCCATAGGTCAGCACTAGGAACAGAAAAGTAGAAAGGGTAGGAAGGAAAGTGAAATGAACCCCTAGGCCACGAATGCTCTAATGCCATCGGGGTCGAAGAAAGTAAGAGTTCAGTCAGAGGACTGGATAGGAAAGGGTAATGAGGGAATTAGGTATTGGATAGAGGAAAATTATTCCAAATTCAGTCATTAACTCTTCAAGCTGACCAATGCTAATGGATGAGTAGCCGCTCCCTTTAGTTCAGCTCGTAAAATTATGCTTACTAACAGCTGCACCACGGGAAGGTAGGGATGGGACATTGGGCATTTGTCCAGGTTGGTTCCTTAAAGCCTTCAATGGGAAGGATTAATGGCTCTCCCCCTGTATCTGACAGATACCCTTTTGCAGCCACAGAAAGAAATGTGTGTGTATCTAATGCTCTGGATTTAACAATGAAGTCATCATCCTTCTTGGTTCCTAATATTTTGATGGAAGGTCCATAAACAGAAAGAAATGTATGCTGCTGTATTTCATAGTGGATTTACACTTCTTGGTTACCTGTAGTAATTCCATATTGTTTTAGAAGCTAGAAAATATTGATAAATATAATATAATGTAAATAATGCATGAAGTTAAACGTGTTTGTCCTTGGACCTTTGTGTTAATTTTATTGTCTCTTTGTATTAATATGTTTATTATTTGGTTTTTCTTCCTGTCCTACTGTTAAATTCCTTTCAAAAACTTAACTCAACCTTTCTTCATTACTAACCAGCTGCCGTGTAAACCTGCTTTTCAACTTTGTGGCATATCTAATTTTTGTGAAACCCTCTTGTGTTTCTTCCAGGTGTGGGTGTGTAACCATTGTGCTTCTTCCCTAGCCTTGCGACTTCATTTCAAATGGTTCCTTTTCTTCAGTAAATATACATGCTATTAAAAATACCATTTATTGTGTGGGTACCAGCTGCAAGTATTGTGGTGAATGTATTTAACTTAGTTACATCTAACCAAATATGCGAGCATTATTGTTTTACTAACATTTTACAGTAATATTGCAATTAATTTTGTTTTAGATTTACAGATTGTGAAGTGATCCATTTGATACAGAAATGTTTGGTGTTTCTTTCCCGTAATTCACAGGGTACAAATGTGGATGACGCTAAGGTTCTGATCGCAGCTTCGGGACTCAAGATTCTGGCCTGCGACAACTTGGACGAAGCAGCACGTTTGTCTGTCAAGCTGTCAAATATCGTCAGCTTGGCAAGATCTGCCAAACTAGATGTCAACTTTGAGATCCCCCTCTAGGAGATGAAGATAGACTGCCGATTCCCTCTGTACATCCATACAAACTCCTCTCATTTTACTATCATTCATGAAATTTATATACTGTACTTCATGTTGGAAGTCGTTTAATAGTATTATTTCTATGTTGAATTAAAATGAATGTGTATTACATTCACAAAGTGATACAATGCTTTTGCAATCATTTTTGAGTGAAATAATGTGTATTCTAGTTCATTTAATAAGCTTTTGTAGTAAAAAATAATCAGTGTCCAGCATATCTTTCAAAATTTAAGAGCACCGTTTGTGTTTTGTAGTGAAATCGTTTTGGAGCTCCGGTGTAATCGAATCTTTATCCTGCTCCAGAGCACATGTACTTAGTTTATATTTTTAAACGTTGTACTTACTAACTTGAAGCTAAATGAAATTGTGTAAATATCTTGAAAGTTATTTATCTGACTTTCTAAATGATATAATTATATGTTCACACATTATGTGTGGTATATGTTCTAATTCTTCCAACATGCATTACGTGTATAATCCTTTACAGGGTCCCAGTCACAGTTTTTGGTTACAGAAGCCTGATGGTTTGAAGAATCAGAAACATCTCCTACAGCTTGATATCTCTCAACATTCAGGGCTTCAGAAATATGTTCTTTGTAGTAAGTTACTTTGGCAATGAGTGTGTGTTTGTGTGTGAGTGATTTCAAGGACTACAAAAGTTGCATGGAAGCAACTGTGAGCATCAGACATAAAGTAATACTCCAGACAGGACCAGTCTGACCACATTCTGGTATTTGAATGAGATTACACAAAATTATTTCACACAACTGACCCAGAAGTAGTGACTCCAGTGCCGTAATAGAAAATACACAGACATTGGCTAGAAAATTGGTACCTTTATAACAGATTTTGACCTAGCTACATTTGCCATTTACAAGCCCTGCCATATGTAAAATAAAAGTCTCGAAGAACCAGAATTGGTTCATTTTAGAATCTAATTGTCCGTGCTATTACGAATACATGGACTTTATTTATTATAACATGTTTTTCAAATGAAGGATAATTTATATATGGATGATATTGTATTGTCAAAAGATGGGCAATTTTCATAAATATGATTTCAAATTCAAATTTAAATTTATTCACAATTTACATTTTAAATGATGCATATGAATATATATCCGAAATGAGCATATGCTCATTCTCGGGTACAGTCCAGTAGTCTACATAAATTTTACAGAGATCAGTAATAATGTTGATGTTAGAAATAATAGTAACAATAATAATAATAATAATAATAATAATAATAATAATAGAATATCCGTGACAGAGATGATACAAAGATAGTAATACAAATTAATTCATTAATAATAATAATAATAATAATTTATTTATTTATAATATTAATGTGCGAAACAACAGCACAAGGCCAATTACAGTTTAGCACAAGATACAAACAAAACAACAAATGATGATGAGAATGAATGATAGAAATGGCAGTGAGATAAAATATAATCAATATAATAGTTTACCTTAATCAATTGACCAAATGCAACAAAATAAATAGCACAAATAATAATTATTAAAATTAGTTCAGTGAGATAATTAAAAATAAAAATAATAATAATAATAATAATAATAATAATTAATAATAATAATAATAATAATAATAATAATAATAATAATAATAATAATTACTTACTGGCTTTTAAGGAACCCGTAGGTTCATTGCCGCCCTCACATAAGCCCGCCATCGGTCCCTATCCTGTGCAAGATTAATCCAGTCTCTACCATCATATCCCACCTCCCTCAAATCCATTTTAATATAATAATAATAATAATAATAATAATAATAATAATAATAATAATAAAACAAAAATATTTACAAACAATAAAATAAATACTAAGATGGATAAAATAAAATATAAAACCACTTAGCGAGAGTTAACACAACTTAAATAAGCATATAATAACCAGAAAAAAAAATGACGATCTCGAAAATCAACAGAAAAGTTTGGTGTATCGCAGACGACAGCAACCTCTGTATTGACATTGTGTTATGCATTATTGGTAGGAGGGGAGAGCCGAAGGTCTACGTGACTGCCGTTCTCTTCGAATCTTCTCATACAATCATGGGAAGTTAATGCTGAAAAACAAAATGTCTACGAGTCAAACTGTTCATTATTACCAGGATAAATACAAATAATACTGAAATATATTATTCAAGTTTCAGTTATAGATCTCCCCTTTTGTGCAAGAGGTATCATATCAAAATATTTTATGAATGGCGGGGAAAATATAAATTTCAATAACTCTCTAGTGACAGAGATAGTGACAAGTACAAGCAAGTGTATCTGTGGCGATGCTAAGAAATCATTTATTGGAGATATACACTGTTATTAATTAAAAAATGATCTATATATTATATTTATTACAATGTTTTATCTTATAGGTTACATGCATCAGATAAGTACAATAAATATTAGTAACATATAATGCTAGTAACACTTAAAATTTACAAATAGAGTTTCGAGAAATATGATTGCATATTCAGTGATATATTAAAAACTGAAAAATTGTAAAATTTAATTCACGGAGGTTGTGATTTCAACTTAGTGCAGTTTCTGATAGAGGAAAAGAGAGAGAAAAAGAAAAAGAAAACACAAGAATCAAAGTCTGGAGCAGTAACCGTTATAATAGCTTTCTGTCTGTGAAAAAAGTTGTCAGTGACTTTTGAAAAGATAACAGAATTGGTGAAACTGGTGCTGAAATGTTGAAGGCCTCAATTAAACACTGTCTTACTTTCAGAATTAACTAAACGGTGATGTGATTGGTATGCAAATAACCATGCTAGAATTGCTAACAAGAATCCGAGATTGGCGCATAAAGAGTTCAGCAAAATAATATTGGTTTGGAGTGTGGTTGTGCATGTATATTTATTTCTACTGGATGTGAGAGAGAAGCCATTTTGGAAGCCCTGTTAAATATTTATTGTAAGGATGGAATTTATGTAAACGAACAGAATTTGTTTACAGTGTAATAACTGCTTGAACAGCTCTGAAGTGAACATTAAACCATGTATGTAAACTGATGGTATAAATTGTGCACTAATAGCATTTATGTGCGAATTTTAGATCATCTTCTTGCATTTAAATCAGTTATATCAGATTCTATAAAATTTCTTCGCTTTGAGACTCTCACTTCTTGCATTCTCCTGTACATGAAGAAGAATGGAAGTTCCTGAAGATGGAACCAGTTTGTTACGCTAAATCTTTTTACCCTTTACAACATGATGGGAATATAATTGCTCCACGTTGACCACTGGGAAAATTGAAATTTGGAAGATCTTATTGATGTGTCACTAATATCGAAATCCTAATATTTTCAATCCTTTAACACTCCTATCCTTGATTACTGTGCATGAGATCATTTGAGATTGTGATTTTTCAGGTTTATTTTGGTTATAACACTTGATTTATTTGTTTCTTAATATACACTTTTACTTGCACTTTATTTTTAAATTTAGCTTTGTGCACATTCTTTAACCTTCATAATTTATTATTTTTCTTATTTTTGCCACATGCTCACAGCAACTAAATTTAGTTACCACTTTCTAAAAACGTTCCATTTTGAATTGAGAAATGTGTCTTGTATAAATTTCCCCGTGAATGGGACAAACACCATGTGACAGGATGAACTTTACACTTCTGATTGAGAAAAGCAAGACTGCCTCTTTGATTGGAATTGAAATATTTATATCTGTAGTATATTATGTATAGATAACATTCAGTTTTCATGGAATTAGTTCGAACATAGTTTTCAATTCTGTCTTACCTTGAAAAGCATAGTATTGCAGTCTATCAAATTACATTAGTTTGGTTTTGTTACGTGTTAACTGGCATTTCTTTGAAAATAAATATTGTATGAATTTAAAATTAGAAGTTTAAGTAGATTTAAGGGTACTGGATATAGCTGGCAACAGTATTTTCGCATATAAATATGAATATATAAATTATTTTTTTCTATGTTTCTATCAAACACAGACTAATGTCCTTTGTACCGTGTGATAAACAAGTGTTTGTGAGTTGTGAGCTGGCCACAGAGACAAATTATTTTTCGTTGTTTTAATACAGGAATGACAGAAAAAAGGGTATTGAAAAAAATATGTTAGTCTAAATTCAGGAACCATTTACTCAGGTCCACACCTGTGGAGTAATGGTCAGCTCGTCTGTCTGCGAAACCAGGTGGCCCGGGTTCGAATCCCGGTCGGGGCAAGTTACCTGGTTGAGGTTTTTTCCGGGGTTTTCCCTCAACCCAATACGAGCAAATCCTGGGTAACTTTCGGTGGTGGACCCTGGACTCATTTCACCGGCATTATCACCTTCATTTCATTCAGACACTAAATAATCTAGATGTTGATACAGCATCGTAAAATAACCCAATAAAATAAAAAATAAATAAATTTACTCAGAAACTACTTAAGATAAAGGGCTGAAATTTTGTATGCTAACGTGAACTATATAGTTCTTCAAAATGAATGGACCATGGACAACAACTGCTGCCGTCATTGCAGCAGCAAGATAGAAACTCTCCCACACGTCCTCGGTTCTTGCCCTCATGGTGAGGCTTTACGCAAAACCAGACATCACAAAGTAAGAAGCGCCATTGCTCAAGCACTGCGTAATACTGGGTTTACTGTTTTTGAAGAGGTTCATGGTCTATCATCCACTGGCAGTACACTTAGGATAGATATGATCGCTTTCCAGGACCATCGTAGAGGTTTTATAATTGACCCTACAGTTCATTTCGAGACTTGCAAGAGCCAACCGCAAAATGTCCGTAAGGAGAAACAATTCATCTATGAACCAACAATCCCGTCTTATCAAGACAAGTATCAATTACAACAGATAGAAGTAATAGGCTTGATGATCGGAGCAAGAGGATCCATCCCGAAGTAGTTTTTTTATTTTTGTAAGGCTTTTCATTTTCCATCATCTATAATTACCAATGTTTGTTTACTTTTTTGAAAGGTTTGATTGCATTGATAAGAAATCACCTCAGATAAGACATTTCACTGTAATTTATTTATTTTTCTCGTTCTTGCATTGGATTTATATTCATAACAAATTATCCATGTAATATGTACTATTCAAAGTTTTTTTTGCGGAGAGACACGTCATATTTTTTTTACGGAAAAATGAACGTATGGGGATATGTCACATTGAAAAAGTACTATTTTTATTCCACTCATTTTCCCAAATAATATGTTTTTGATATGGAGACAAGTTTGAAATGTGTGAGATTAGAACTTTTTATAATAGGTGTTCCTAACTCTTGATAATCGTAAATTCAATAGACTTTTCGCTAATATGTTTTCACGGGATATCAGCCGAGTTAAAATTTTGGAATGCTCCAAGCTTTCAACTGCTATCTCTGCAGCCATCTTCAGGGAAGTTGTGTCTGGCCAGAAAGTCGTGGGTTATATAGATGTTAGGCTGTCTCAGGTGATATGGGATTGGTTGGCAGATCGGCCAATCCGGGGCCGGGAATTATCATTCCTCGTAAGCTCCGCCCCTCCCGGGATTCTTGTGTGAAGTTTGGCGGGCGACGAGTCCTGTTCCGCCGGTTGGAATTGGTTGCCGTCTTCGGTCCGTGATCTTCGTGACCTTGATTGTAAGAGGGCCTAAGCTGGTCCAAGGCCGGTGTCCATGCCTGACTGAGCTGCAGTCCACCGTCTCTGTTAAAGTTGTTTTTCTCCAGCTTAATCTCTATGGCCTCCTTGATTGTACGATCCCAGTAGTGGCTTGATTTGTTAATGACCTTGGTGTGGTCAAACAGTATTTTATGCTCCTTTTCTATGCTGTGTTGCGCCACTGCAGATTTTTCCAGGTAATAGAGCCTCAGGTTCCTCTTATGCTCTTTGATTTTGTCTTCTCTGAAGATGGCTGCAGAGATAGCAGTTGAAAGCTTGGGACATTCCAAAATTTTAACTCGGCTGATATCCCGCGAAAACATATTAGCAAACCAACGCCGAGTAAGCCTCAAATCATACATTCATTAGACTTTTCTTTGTCCATGCCTATATTAAAACAATGAAACATAATTTCTTTCTGTTGCCAGGGGCCTGTTTCTCAAAACTCATGGACTAGTAATACTAGTCTGTACACTAGTAATATTAGTTTATTGTGCAAGTCTGTGTTTCTAGAAACTACAAGGGTAAAGTAGTAGTTACCAGTTCACAGACTAGTGATATTGGTCGATTTCACCAGTTCATAAGTGATTCTGTTTCTCAAAATGCTAATCTAGTTGATTACACTAGTATTCAACAGGAATATTCCTACAAGACTCTAAAGACTGATGATTTCTACATTATCAGTTACCAGTGACAACCTTTCTCAGATAAAACAAAATATTGTAGTTATTTTCTTTTAATATCTGGTTTGGTGATTCCAAATGAAGTGATGAAGAAGTTGTGAGAAGAGCTGAAACTATATCGAGAAAGAACAATTATTATTCCTTTACGGGAGCATTGTTTAAATATAATGAACGGTTTAGGTAAAGTACTGAAAAGCTTGAAAAAGTTGTTAAATATAGTGGGACCTGCCATAACAAGACAAAAAAAATAGAAGTCTTGCATTTTCAGCAAAGCTTCAAATACAAATTGCTTTACAAATCGGGATGTTGATTATTTTCCAATGCCGTCTAGTCTTTCTGTCCTAGACCAGCAACACTTGCAGAATTTTTTCCTAATAATATAATACCAATTCATCAACTGCAGTAATTTTTACTGGCTTTCCTCCTCCACTGCCAGTTCTTCTGGCATTGTCAACTTTAGCCTACAAATTAAATATAAAACGACAATAATTTATGAATAGATCAAATATAAAACTGAAAAAAAAAAAAAAATTAGCGAATTTTTCATCAAGTCATAAGTGGCATTCATGTTGGCAGTAGACCCACTAGCTACATCATATGTTCATATTACAATACTGTGAACTTGAATTGGTACTTATCAAAATTACTTTCTTAATGTTGGGCCAGTAAGTGTCCCTAACGTATGCATAATCTTTGTTCTGAGGTATCAGTTCCATAGCCCCACACATTACAACACTTTTTGTCCATTCGTTTACTTCATCATTTTTTGTTAACATGCTTGAAAAAGCACCAAATAATAATTCTTTGATTCATTAATCATATTGAGTATAGTTAATTTGCTTTCAACTGATGGAATTTCAACCGAAAAGAGAAATCAAAACCAAAACACAAACAACTTAGCCTTCTAATATCAAATAACAATACCTACCAATGGCTATAAACAAATGAACTCAATCAGCTGACTAGTGAAACAGATCATGTGACTAGTGAAAAATTGTCACAAGTTATTAGACTGGTAAAATAGTTTGAGAAACAGAATCTACTAGAGCTGGTGAAATATACTCTAGTAACTAGTAACTGGTGAACTACTAAACTAGTATTTTTGAGAAACAGGCCCCTGGTCACAAGTCACCAACATTTGTTTATCACACCATGCAAAGGACATGGAGGAAAAAAATAATTTATATATTTATATTTGCATGCGAAAATAGTGTTACCAGCTCTACCCAGTACTCTTCATAAAATAGGTGTAGAAATTAAGAAAATTAAATTTTTTTCGAACTGTAAAGATGGTAATAGGGATTGAATTAGAATTTTGAACAAATTTTTCATACGGATAGAAAATAATAATATGGTTTGGAGGAGGTAATCTTAACATAATGAAAGCATACATGGTTTCATAGTAGTGCTATTCGTTGGAAAGATATTTCCTTGTGACTGTTTCTGTTACTTTGGGAAAATCAACCAAAATATCTCATCTGATATCTAGAATTAGTCATTAAGATGCGTATCGATGTTCTGCATTTACTAAAAAGAAACCAATTTGATTCTTTTGATTTATTAATGTTTTCAGGGTTTGGTTGACTTCATGAAGTAAGGGGACAACTTAATTAAAACTGTTGCAATAAGTTTTTCTCGTCGTGAAATGTCATTTTCTTTTTTGAAATGGTCATCATAATTATAATTATAAATCATTTTCTACAGATATTGGATATCATTACTTTTGAAGAATATCTTATTTTGAATGTGGTAAAGTAGATAAGATACTTCGATTAATCCTCTGACAAAAACTTAAGACACTACAGGCGAAACCTCTTCCTCATGTCTACTACATTAGATTTTGTCCCAGTTTAGAGTCTTTTAAGATATGGGTTGCGTGTGCGGTTTGACATGATGAAAAGGACGGAAGTATTGTATTGCACCAAATAGTATCGTAGTATGGAGAATAGAATTGTGCTTGCTTGCCTGCTTGCACTTGGTTATAGCATGTTTGCACCATACTGCACGAGTAATTGATTGATATTTATTGTAGGTTGTGTTTTGAAAGCTTGCAAAGTAGCTGAAGAGTTAATTCAAATCCACAATGGATTAATGGAGTTTTTCCTTTCTTGTCAAGTTGAACTTGGGAGAAAGGTATAAACCACTTCACATGAAGTATTTCTTTTGCTCCAGAGTAAGTTTCCCCTGTTTAATATTATGTATCCAGTTTCAGCACTGTTTTATCACCACCTAATTTCATATCTGATGCTTTAGTTATTAGCATTAATTTTTTGCCTCTGGCTAAATTGAATTCAGATTCTTCTGATGCACAGGTAGCATAAGTATTTCTTCAGATCCAAATGCTTTATCATTTGGTAACTGTTTCTTCATCTTGAAGGTAAGGTATATTTAATCTAATATCCATGCGTACTTTGTTTTTAAAACAAAATACGGTATACATTTGAATAAATAATTGGTAAGATATATGTAGCACACTGAAATCATCTTATTTAAGCACGTGCAGTGCTTGATTTCCTGATTAATTTGGATTCATTATGGTTGATTTATGAAAATTGAAACTCTGCCCTCTTCGACCTTCCAAAATTCATTATAAAAATCAGGAATATATTATACAGTTTCGTATGTCAGTCTTCATTGGCCATATGTTAAGGGGACACTCAACTTAAAAATTGGAGAAAAAGTGTCATAGAAATGAAAAATTAAATTTCTACACAAATTTACGTGACAGAACTAAATCAATACGCAGAATTCTTCCCCTATTCATTGAGAAGTAACAGTCAAATGCACTAAGCCAAAAAATAAAAAATGATAATTAAAAGTGATATTTCAATTAATGATTGATTAAAAATTGAAATATTTTTTGCTTTGAAAAGTATTGGATCTAATGAGCTGAGATTTTGCATGTTACTTTCCATGTGTATATTAAACTTTTCCTTCAAATTTGAAAAAGATTGGTCAAATAGGAAAAAAGTTCCAAAATATAGTTGAGTGTCCCCTTAAATTTAATTTTATTCGTAATTTGTGTAAGATATATTATCAAATATAAATACTTTCAGACAAACTCACTGACATAGTAATACAATATGTTGGTGTATGTTCAGTGATCAAGTAATAGAAGTAATTTATACAGGGTGGCACACGAAATGTCATACCATTTATTTTACACATAACATGTACTGATTTGTATTAAGGCTTTACAAAATTATACAGAATTAATAGGATTTGGAATTTTATCTCTAATGCAGAACATGTTCCATGTGACCGCCATTTTACCTCACAACCTCTTGCAAACAAATCCTTACATTTGTCACCACTTTTCGACACAAGTCTTCAGATAGCGCATGGGACAACTCCACTAGAAGGGCTCTGAGTTGCACCACATTTTCTGGCCTCCTGTGGTAGACTTTTAAGAATCCCCATAAAAAGAAATCGCACGGATTAATGTCCGGGCTACGAGGTGGCCACATTTTGCCGCAGCCATGGCGTTCAGGAAACCGATGTGACATCACACGAAGATCAAACATCTCGTGCAGGTAATCCAGAACAGTGTTTGTAGTGTGTGGATGGGCTCCATCCTGCATGAACCATTGTGTTTCCATAGGGAGATCTTTTGCCATGAGATGGGCGATAAAACTGCTTTCCAACATGGTTTTGTATCGCACTTGGTTGACAGCTTCATCGAAGAAAATTGGACTGATGATTCCATGGCTCGAAATTGCCCCAAACATTTCTTTTTCATGCAATATGCGAGGAGGTTCCCTCGCCCAGAATCGAACGTTTTGTTTATTCACAACACCGTTCACATGAAAGTAGGCCTTGTCTGTAGGCCGCATTTTTTCAACACAGAACCATTAGTTTCAACCTGTTGGGACAGTCTGTAAATTGTCTGCTTGCTAGGAATCCATCTTGTATTAAAGTGAGTACGGAAACATCTCTGATTCCTCACAACACTCTTGGTTTCGGCGAAAACCAGAACAACTTTCACCTTGTGTTCAACAGCCAGTTGTCCACCATTTCACAAATTGATGTTTGTGCTCGTAGCTATGGTTACATCCGAATTGTGATGCTGCCTATCGGATTTTCCATGAATTTCAGCATCCACTAGCGCAGATAGAAACATCGAAACTACAATATTAAAATTTTAATGCAATAATTAAATGGTATGACATTTCGTGTGCCATCCTGTATATTTAAAATGTTTCGCCCAGAAAATATTAAGGCCTTGAATATACAATTGACAAAGAGAAATTATACTATATACAATTAATGTAGACTCAAGCTTGCTTGTTGGTCAGCTTGCAGTTATAATTTCAAGTACATATCCTGCTTTTTGTTGCCAAGTGTTTTTAGTCTAATGTAAAGCACTGTTCGTAGAATGTTTGCCAGTTTCCCTTTACCATTTTTTTAAGACTGACAATTCGGAAAAATATAAAAAATTTGCTCAAATCTGGCTATAGCTTCCTGTGAAGCTGACTAAAATAATTTCAATACATTACTGTTCATTAACAGAAAACCACAGTTCACACACAATTTGTGTGCACTCAATGTTGGATCAGCCCACTTGAGGTATATGGATATAAAAAAAGAAATTGAGCTGGTGTCTGGTACAGTTCCTGGGTAGCTCAGTTGGTAGAGCATTAGGATGCTCAGCCAAAGTTCCCGGGTTTGGTACCCAGCCCCGCAACAATTTTTCCTTTGAAATTATTCATAAAATTCGTTATTAATTTAATTGGAGTAGATCGTTTTCAATAATGGAAAAGAATTTAAGAATCACTTAAATGTTTTTGACAATATAAAGGATATTACACTGGTAGGTTTCTTCTTTTATTTTTCTAAATAGTTAGTCTTTAAATTTTCATGAGCTAATAGTTGTAATTTTTGGTTTCAACATTGATATTACTTTCTTAAACAATAAGCAAACACGCGACATGTTGAAAACTGTTGTTCTCATAAAATTTTGAAAATTCGTTTTAATCCAAAATTAAGTGGCCAACAAAACTCTTTTCTAAAAATTACATCCTTAATTTTTAACAATTCTCAAAATGTCCCCAAGTTATAACTGCTTCAGTAGTATATTTCTCCCTCTCTCACTTGGTACAGAAATTAGTAAATGTTTACAGATAAAATTAGATGGATGTAATTTTGCAACTTTGGATATTAATTCGTATACCCTGTATCAAGAGATTGTAATCAATATATATGTTATCTGTTGTTAAATCAGAATAGATATTCAGTAATGTATTTTGATACATATGTAGAAGTGTAGAAAAATCATAAAAATAGGTCAATATTTTGAGATCAATTAATATAACTTAGTATGTAGTGTCTGAATGATCAGTCTTAACATCCTAACTATACTAGGGGCAGAAGAAATAGGCGGGTATGGCGAACCCCTCATTCACTACCCCAACTCCAATACAACTCAGAACCTGCTTGGTGTATGGTCCTGTGCCAAATAACATACTCCTCCATTCACACGTCTTGCACTATAGAAAAACTTTAAAGAATAAAATAATAACGTGATTTCTAGTAAGTACAAATACCTGATTACTGAATATTGTTTTGTTTAGTCAACTGTCCGAACGCAGGTCTGAAACTCATAAATGACAACAATAACACATTACTCGTGAGGTAACTAAGCCAGGCGATAATGGGTTATGGTGGCCAGTTTTTTTCCCGTCCATTGCATACATCGCTGAATAGTAACATATTACACTAATCAGACTTCAGATGATATTATCATTTATAATATTTTGCAAGTTAGCCATTTCACAAATGTAATAATTATTATAATGTAATGTAAACCTAATAGGAGAAATTAAAAATTTAGCATTACACATAAGTATTTTGTTTTTATGTGTTTTCAGAATATTGTATTAAAATAGTAAATACTAAATAATTGTTATACAATTAGCCTATTAACTTTGTGAATCATGAGAAAATTAAAGTGCAAAAAAAATATATAATATAATTTTACTGTGTGTAGAAAATGTACACGTTATTATAACATGAACAAGTTCCATAATAAAAAAATACTTATGTATTAGAAGCATACTAAGAATGACTTAGCTTATCAAAACAAATAACACAATAAATATGAGTATAAAATCGTTCTGCACAAATTCTTTGAATCTATTGTAGAGAAACACCACACGCCTTGGCAGTGGCTGTCTGCGTTGATGATAGGACACTTTTAATATCCTCACAATCTTTTAAGTTCTTTCAAGAAACCGTAAACGTGATTAATAACGCCTTTAGTATGACTTCTGATATTAGAGCTTGACTGAGACATGATAGCGATTACTTGGATGATTAGTATAAAATAAAAATAAATTATGAGTGATTAGTATTTAAAAATACTGTTTATCATCATATATAATATATTTGTGAGCAAGCTATAACGTAATAGTATCACAGACGAGAACTTGTCAACAACTAGCATTCGAACGCAGTGACAAAAAGGTCTCTTTGTTCAGGTCATAAACTGCTAGAGAAAGTGTGGAGTGAGAAGTTTCCGCACAAGACCAAAAACCCGCCTATTTCTTCTGCCTTTACTATAACTACTCGCATATATGCAAAACGGTACATAAAATATTTAGGTTCAGTATTGTAGTAAATTATAAGTTACACTATTTACGTTATTGAGTTATTTATATAGTGGGTAACATTACTCAATTTCACTTAGAGTTCTTTTTATGTGGCAAAAAGATAAAATTCTATAACATTTTCTTTCGATGTCTTGTAACACTAGTGCAAGAATTAAGGGATGAATGTATGAAAGTTTTTTCGGGAATTGGTGAATGTGAATGTATACCTTAACTAAATTTTTATAGAAAATGAATATTCGTAATCTTAGAATAAACCAATTTTTAAGAGATAACAGTATAACTTCACAGAATATACAATGTAGTATATATAGTATAAGTTCTTCCTTTTTGGTCATGATTTTTAACTATATTGTTGCAAAATCTGTGATACTAGTGAAATCTGCAGAATAAGCGATAGAATATTTAGTATGGTCTTAGAAATAAAGATGGCCGTAGACTGAATACGATATTTATTGACCTGTAAAATTGTTACTTCAAAATTCTGCCATCTTTTCTTGAATACTATATAAAAAAAAAATAAATACGTAATATCTATTGTGATACTCGTAAAAGTTACAGACATGAGAGGTGACAAACATTACTTACAAATGTCCTTCACAAGCTGGACATAATGAAAGTTGCATGCATAATATATTGTGGCATGGGTTACTTAATTTGCATGGTTTTGTTCCTTTATGTTTTGTTTTCCTACAGGGAAGTATGGCACACAAAGCAGAAGAGATAATGAATAGTGCCAACTTTCCAACATTGGAGCTTGAAATGGACTATGATCTTGCTGCCCAGTTGGCTGTGAAGAGAGCCAAAGAATCAAAAGGATTGAAAAATAAGAGGAGCTCTATTGGTCCAAAAGAAAATGGCGATTCAGGAATTTGTGGGGCTTGAAAAATTGGTTTTGTGTTGTTTCAAAGTGAAGAATTGTAGAATTAGAAATTTTACAAAGAAAATGTCTTTATGAAATTAGCTTCCGACTTACATTCGTGTTCTAATGTTGAAAAAATTGAAAGAAGGTATGGTTGCCATTATAATGAAGCTGGATTCCATGATGTTTATCCTAATCCGATATTTAATAAAGTATAAAAGTCATTTTAAAATATTTAGCATTTAACCAGTTTTCCATCATAAGCTGTAAAAACCTATAAAACTGAAAACTTTTCATGTGAATACGGGATCCTGAAAATTGGTTACATAAACTGATCCTGCTGTTTATTTATTTTCATGTGCCGTTAACATCCTACATGTTCTGCTGGGAAGAACATGGAATAAGTATTAACGGCAAATGAGAAATCATTTCCTTGTTCCTATCTATTTGTTACATCTGCCTCTTTTGGGGTGAATTTTCTAGGCCTTTTCTTTCTTTTTCAACTCTAGTCATTCAAAATTCTACATTCATTTTCGTAGGTGAATTTCTTGCAATCTCCAAAGTGGTGTATTTCTAATTATTTTACCTTTGATGGAACACCACACTTATTTGCTATGAAATGAACAAAATCTTGAGCATCCTACTGCGAAACCACTGCCATTTATTTTTATACTAGCAGTGAACACAAGGAAATATTTTTTTCTGTAACTGTTACCTGCAGTGGAAATAATAATGAAATAAGTTGCGAAAATGGAGAAATAAATGTGGTGCTACTTTAAAGGATAATGTAATAGTGGTCTTGTACAATATATTTAATTTAGTATTATATTATAAATAGCAATCAATGTTTATATAGTGTATTTGTGAAAACATTGTACATTTTGTCTTGTTACATAAATTAAAGCAACTCATGTTGAAATGGACTCTCTATTACTGAAAACTGTCACATTTTCATCTTCTCTTGATGAATGTTTATTGCATTATTGACTAAAATATTTTCTATAAAAGGTGTAGACTATACACTGCCAGAGACCCAGATTCAAGTGATTTTGTGATGGACAGAGACTGTGTTTGAAACCGATTTTCATGAAGTAGCCCATATTGCCCTGTCAATTTTTTTGCTGTCAATATTGTCCATTATCCAAAGGCAACATTGAAGATGATAATGTGATTTACAGTTTGAGTATATTATTCTGGGTAGGAGATGCATATGGTCAAGTAATCGAGTACCTAGTACACTGGGCTGCAAAAGAATTGACGATATGAAATTGTATATTTTCCGAAGACTTTAGCAAACACGGCAAGGTGGAAAGATGTTTTTCTGAAATTAGTTTTTTCATTCATTCATTATTAGCACTACAGCCCATGAAGGGCCTGGGCTTCCTTAATCAGTAGAAACCATTCATCTCTATCTTGAGCCCGTTGTCTCCATCTCTTGCATCCAACTCTCCGCAGATCATCCTCCACATCCTGAAGCCACCTCAACCTTGGTCTTCCTCTCTTAATCCTCCTGGGTGTCCATATAATGCCCGTTTAGGTAGTCGGCCTTCTGGCATGCGTTCAAGATGTCCCAACCATCTAAGTCTGCCTTTCTTAATGAAGGAAACTATACTCGGTTCTCCATACAGTTCAATTAGTTCTTTATTTGTTCTACTTCTAAACTGACCATTTTCAAAATGGGGACCATATATCTTTCTCAGGACTTTTCTTTCCCAAACAGCTAGCATATTTTCATTATTTATTGTTAAAACCCAAGCTTCGCTAGCATATGTAACCACTGGTCTTAGAATAGTTTTATAAATTATTTTCTTTGCAGATCTGGATAATGAACCGAGTTTAAATAGTTTTCCAAGCCCAAACATGCACCTAATTAGTTTTTTAAAAACATATAAATACGACTTTTATAACATGTTCATGTTAACTACTGAAGCTTTCCTGGCGACGTGATAACTCAAAATTTTCTCGGGCTTCCAGCCAGGTCATAAGTTGGTGATCCACCGATGTTTCAGAACATCAAAGAAGCATCAGATTAATGCAGCCCGAAAAATCCGGATTGGCTGAACACTGTATTGAAAAAAGCCGTAGGGCTAATTTTAATAACACCAAGGTCCTGGCGAAGTGTTCGGGCTACTGGGATAGAAGACTAAAGGAAACCCTGGCCATAGCGGCGGAACACGGTAACCTGAATTGAGACTCGGGTCTCCAACTAAGCGCGGCATGGGCATCAGCTATTAAATTTCTCAGCGCCCAGATGATGAGCCATCATCAGTGGAGGACACATAAGAACTCGTCCGCCGAGCCCATCGTGAGACCCGTGGTCAATCAGCCGAACAGCACAAAGTAAGACGACACGTCGGCCGCATTCACGCCACAGTCCGCACTAATAAGAACCAATCAGCGCACAGCTCCTCGGCTGACTACTCCCTCTGAGACTATGAATTAAGGAGCTGGGTACCTTTAGATATCATTTAACCCTGAAGATGAGGAAGATGAACATCCTCGAAATGTCGGTGGATCACCAACTTATGACCTGGCTGGAAGCCCGAGAAAATTTTGAGTTATGTTCATGTTATTATTTAGTATGAATTGATTTTAAATTGCGTATATACTTTTATTTTACAACATTAATTAGAATACCACACGAAAATAGTGAAACTGCAGTTTATATGGTATTCCACAGGCTTCCTTATTATCCATGGATGCTGTCATTATTACAGTCGATATATACATTCAGTTGTGTTTCATATTGTATTAACAAAAATGTATCAATTTTATTATAAATGTAATTTAACCAATCTTCTTAATGTATCCAGCTGTTTGCTGACAACATAAAGTCCACTATAGTCCACTGTAGTCTATTCAGTTGTTGTTTTTCACGAAAAATGAGGGGCTAAATGTAATTTAACATGTTATTATAAATACAGATACAGAACTGAAAATTGAAACATATAACTACACATTTCTCCTTTGCATGGAATAAAAACTCTTTAGAAAATTAAAGCCAGTTCAGATGTGTTTGTGTAATATTCTTGTACTAAGTCAAGTCCTCGTAACATGATATTTCAATTATGCAAATCTGACTTTCAGGTAGAAGCTCCCTGTGGAGCGTTCCGGGATAGCTCAGTTGGTAGAGCATTCGTGTGCTAAGCAAAGGGTCCCAGGATTGATACCCGGCCCCGGAACAATTTTTCCCTTGAAATTATTCATGATATTTCAAATTCATAGCGACTTCGACTCAATATTTCTTTTGCAGCCCAGTGTATGTATTAGAATGGAGGTGGGGGAGGGGTGAACCTTGAACTCTTATTTCGTGAAGGTGTTATTGGACTAATTTTAATTACTCATTACGTCAATGAAAACTTTTAGTTCACAGCACAGTAGAGGCATTACATCTAACCATTGTTTGAGCTGAATACATATTGAAAGAATTGAAATGCCTGTGTTGACAGTATTTAAAACATAAGGTCACTATTTTCTATTAATTGGATGTCTTAAGAATCAAGGTGTATTGAGATGAGCTTATGTTAACTTACTGTTATTTTTGAGAGGCAAATTATTTACAATTCCGCTATTTTCACTTGGTAAGAATATGAGATAATGAATAGGGCTTAGGATTGTTAGATAAATAAATATTTTATTTGCATTGTAATAGAAACTCGTAACTGTGTTTTAAGTTTCGGACAAGGTCATCTGAGCATATATTTTAAATTTTATTTCACATAAAACCACATATTTTGAATTTTTTAAAATGTAAATGCATATTTTTAAATATTCACATAAAAATGTAAATTTTCATCAAATCATTTTCGACAACCCATTTCAAATTAATCATCACCCGAATGTTCAGTACAGTTGCTTAGGTGTGATAGCTGGCAACTGTTTTTCGGAATTGCCTATCTGTTACCTGTGGAACTGCAGTCTGCTCTCTCAGCATAAGAAATTAGAGCTGTCATCACTAAAAAGTAGTACTGTAACACACATAAACATTGATGTGTCATTTAGGAATACCTTGTAAATTATCATAATGCTGATTCAGGAAACAATTATAATTTCATAAACATCAGCTGCCTCTGTTTTTGTTTCAAATCATAAACATGTCTCTAGGGAGTGAATGTTGTTGCTCAATGGCCAGAGCACTTTTTTTCCCAGTGCAAGGCAGTGTTCCATGATAATCGTCAGTCATTTGTGATGGACAACTCGAGGATGAATCTCATTGTGGTGCTGTAATTCTTCAGCAGTTGGTGAGACAGCATAATTTATACTGGTGAGTGCTGCATATTGTTTACATTCACATAAAATAATTGAAACATAATTAAATATTTTTCGTTACATATTTTCCTGATTTTTAGCACCTAAAAAAAATTTTTCGAGTCCTTCTAATAGTAGTATCTAGTTAGTTTGTGGTTTTACATACAGACCACACCAGTCCACAATATCATTTTAATTTCTCTTCTTAGTCCAATTTGCCCAGAACACTTTAAATGTAGCTATAATGTTAGAAATATCAAGTATAAACATGCGTAATTTCCAATAAAAGCATCCTTTTGGTATAAATGACACTTCCAATTTAATGCTCATTTGTATATACAGTTGCGTGGCCCTTGAATGCAGCAGGTACAATTTCTGTTGACTCTATGCAAGATTTCAACGTATGAGCTATATAAAACCTTATTTTTGATGCAGAATGGCTGGTAAGGTAAGTTTAACAAAAAGGTTTTTGTTCTTCTATTAATGCATCACTTTATTGTGGATTATCAATTCTCTGAGAGTATTACTTGGACGATATTCTTCAGTGCAGTCTTCTGGGCGCAGAACATAAATGAAGTTACTGCCTAATGCGAAATATTCTGGTCCACGATATCTTGTATGAAGAACGAATGTCCACACCTGTGGAGTAACGGCTAGCACGTCTGGCCGCGAAACCAGGTGGCCCGGGTTCGATTCCCGGTCAGGGCAAGTTACCTGGTTGAGGTTTTTTCCGGGGTTTTCCCTCAACCCAATATGAGCAAATGCTGGGTAACTTTCGGTGCTGGACCCCGGACTCATTTCACCGTCATTATCACCTTCATATCATTCAGACGCTAAATAACCTGAGATGTTGATACAGCGTCGTAAAATAACCTACTTAAAAAAAAGAACGAATGGTTAGCAAAGATTTGTGGCCACCACGTTCTCCAGACCTTTGAACATGTGATTGTTATCTGTGGGGTCACTCTACAAAACGAACCCACATACAATGCAGGAACTGAAGAATATCAGCCATGAAATTGCCGCCATCGATGATTTATGATGGATGTACCTCAACATCATTAGACGTGCACAGCTATGTATTGATGCTGCAGGGATCCATTTACATCATCATCATTGTTGGTGAGTCATCTCAGCACTTTGTTTCTGCATTTATTGCTACTTAGAGATTTTTTTGAACAGCAAATATTTTTTAAGTCCACTTCGGATTATGGTGATGTTACACGATACATGCGATTATAGAAGCAGTTTCGGAACTATGATGTTTAAGCAGGAGTCATTCGACATCTGCGTCTCATAGAGCAGTGATAGAGTGTTCACTTAATGATTCGAAGGTTGTGAGTTTGAGGCCCAATTTCTTCAACCTTTGTTAAAATGCACCTAACATAGCGTTAATTAACTGTAAGTTAAAAGTATGAATTGCTGTTAAAAATATTGCGTTTCTTCAACTTTACATTTCTCATTTTAACATTCTGTTTGTTAACTTTCTGTTTGGACCAGAGATTCTAGAGTTTAACCATAACCTATAACCAAGTATAGGCTCACTTCTGTTTTCTGAACTCTAACAATTGCGATTTTCGCATGTTTCCATTGTTTGATTCAGAGAGGATAGAAGTCTTTCTATTCTCTCAGGTTTGATTTCTGCTTCTTTCCTCGTCTGTATCACAATAGCGTGGAGCGGCGTATTGGTATTGCTGTTATGAAATGGAAAACACTGGAACAAAAAGAAATCGTGGGACTAATTTCTCTTCGTTCAAAAGAAACCTGCTGGAAATTATTTCGCAGTATAAACCAATTAATGAGAATAACCAAACAAACGGATCTATTTTGAAAGCGAAAAGTGAGGCTTGGCAGAAAATAGCCTATACCTTTGTATGAACTTCTGTTCTGTCAAATCACAGAAATCATCCCCTCTGTTTATGTATTCATGGATATCATTTTCTAAATAATCCAGATATATAAGTTCAGCATCTAACGCACCAGCCATATTGGATACTTCTATGCTAACAGAGAGTTTGATTTAACTGCATGAAATTGGGCAGTTAAATTAACATAGGTTTTAACAGCCTGTTAGTACTAACAGTAGTTGAAGAAATGCTTCAACTGTTAATTTTGCAGTTAAAATGGAATAACACACTGTTATAATTTAACAAAGGTTTAAGAAACCGGGCCTGAGCCTTGTTTATTTTATTGTCATTTGTTAAAGGACATCCTTGTCGTACTATTCTCTCTATTTCTATTCCTTCGGACATTTCTTCTCCTATTCTGACTTTGATACGTTTCATGTAAAGGTTACTGAATAGCCTCCTCTCTTTCCAATGCATACCAATTTTCTTTAGGATCCCCATCAGTTTATTCCAGTACACTCTGTCAAAAGCCTTTTATACGCCCACAGATACTATATACACTTCTTTTATATCTTCTCTAGGTATCTTATGCCGATTGTTCATAGTAGTCCAATTGCATCCCTCGTATCTTTTCCCTTCCTGAAGCCAAACTGCTCTTCTTCCAACTGTCCTTCCATCTTATAATATAAATGCCGATTCAATGTTCACAGGAGAATCTTTGTAGAGTGCGATATTAGGCTGATAGTCCTGAACTTGTTACATTTCTTGGCAGTGGCGGCTCGTGAACTTGTGGATTGGGAGAGCTGCAGTAGATTTCGGTACATACAAATTTCACTTCTTGATACCATTACTAATAAGTATAGGACAAAAATAAATGCACTACATATCGAAAAACCAAAACTTCCTGACTTAGTTGGGAGATGTCTGTAGGACCATTTGCTAATCCCTAAGAAAAACTAATACCATCGATTTCAGTCTGAATTTCAGATCGGCAGACACTCAACTTGCAATCTACCAGTTCATTCTGAATTGTCTTAGAATAACCTTAAACAGTGACATGTTCCAAATGATTTTTGAGAGGCTCGTTTAGATTACTCACGAATTGTAGCAACCCACGAAACACATCAGAGTTTTTCGAATCGTTTTTTCATCATGTCCCCTAAGGGGAAGTTCATATTGGCCACAAAATTTGATACAAGCAATATTTTTTAAAAATAATTTCACGATTTTTTCTCACTTCTTGATTATGTTTGAGAATGTTTGTTCTGTTCGTTTCACTTAATTGCACAGCAGTATGAGTTGCGTAACATAGCCAATGAAACAACATTTTTCAGGTGAGACTGCGAAGATTCTTGCATTTTGCTTTTTAGGGGCAAATGTCCTAAATCTGTCACACCACTCCTAGTCCATGCAGTATCACCACCGAAGAGGAGGCAAGGAAAACAAAATACAGATTTTTTTTGTTCACATCCACGTAACCACAAATGCTTAGCGTAAATTTCATTGTTATACTTCCTTACATATATGCACTATTTCGGCTGGATGAAGCTTACGTAAAATTTAAGTCGGGTAACGGACGACCCTTTAATTTCACTTCATTACATCAATATTCTCCGCAAGGGAAAAATAAAATTAATATTCTGTAATTCACACACACTCATGTTTGCACATTTGCACTGGTTAAGTTACGGTATTAAGACGTCACACCAAAGCAACACTCAGATATACTGATTGTCAACAATTTTCTAAAACTGGAAAAGAAGTCTCTTTTGTATTTTACGTGCTATATCAAAAGGATTCTATTCGTGCAATCATTTTGAGTTAAGGCAAATATTAGGTTCTGCTGGAGGCTGGATATATAGCCTACGTAATAATAAGGCAAAAGAGAATATTAATTTCGTTATATTAACTCAATAAGATTCTACAACAATAAGTATGTGAAAAGAAAATAAAAATGTTGTCATTAAGTTTCAAGGGAATAGAGAATCCATTTGACGCAGCATTACAATAGCGGTGTGGGAGGAGAGGAAAGATCCCTTGTTGCCTGGCTCTGCAACCACTGCAGCGAAATATGGGTTTTAAACAGCGGCAGTTTTCCTCTGCTCCCCTTCACCTCTCTAACCCCTGACCAAGCAAGACACACTCTCTATGAGCTGCCCACCCTGCAGATCCCAGGACGACTTTGAATGCAGTGTCAATTCCAATACAGTCGACGCGCAAAAAGATTATGCATAAGATAATAGTACATATTCCCGACCAGATGAAATATAAAGCAATTTACCAATAAAAGCTGTAACAATTCTTCTACAAATTAAAATAAATATTATTTTTATTTTCCTGTCAAAGCAGGGAGTGCTGCAGCTCCGCAGCTCTTATGGACGAGCCGCCCCTGTTTCTTTGCATTGGTAGCAACACTGTCTCCGTAAAATCTTCAGGCCATTTGTCTTTCCCATATCGTATTTCGTTGCATATTGATAGAATTTTCTTCCTATCTTCGCCCAAGCTTTTCACTAATTCAATAATTCCACTCATGTTGCTTTCCCATTCTTAATTTCCCTCAGCGCTAGTTCAATTCTTCCCTTAAAATTGAAAACCCTTTTTCATCTTCTGATAATGTTGCTTTGTCTTTTATAGCTAAAACATCTGGATGATACCCTGTCTCATATAACTCTTCCACATATTTCGTCCATCTGTTCAGTATTCCTTGTTTGTCTCCTATTTCACTTAATCTACAAAACTCTAAATCAATCACTCTGATAAAGTTAATTATTTTAAAATAATTTGTAACTTCTGTACTTTAGAATCTGCTCTGTCCATTGTCGGCATCCTACTATAGCTGGGAGTTGTTATTGTATGTTTACAATAAATTTTTATGCTCGACCATGCCGAAATGTAGTTTTTATAAACCTGGTAGCAGCCCTTTAATGGACCTCATTAAAGTACACCTATTCATTAAAGTTCAGGTGTTCCACCAATCAGAAAATACCATTGTAGCAATATGAAAGCGCAAGTATCGATTATTCTCGGATATGCAATCGAAAGGCAACTAGCGCGAGATTAGACAATATTAAACTCAGTCGAAAAAAACAACACACAAATTAACATCAATTCACCGTCATCTTCCAGCCTTTCACAAAGCACACTCTCGCAAATTCAGTTCACCAATTGCCGGAAAAAATCAATATGGTCGAGCATAAAAAGTCGTATGAAACTTGACTATAATCGATAATGGTAATTAAGACGCGAGTATGTTTATGAGACGAGCGCAAGCGAGTTTCATAATTTTCATACGAGCGTCTTAATTACTACCATTATAGGCTCGTTGCATAATGTACTAATTATGTAGTAGTAGGAATCAGTGGCGTAGCATGACATTTTGAGCAGGGGAAGCTAATTCAAGTTGTCTTTCATGCAATATGAGAAAACGTATTACAAAAATATAATCTTAAAATAAATAGTAGTCAATGTCAAGTCAGCAGTCGAAGATTGGTTGGAACCTCGTAAGTAACACCAATAAGGCATGACCTCAAATGGTACGTAGTAAAATACAGTATGATTTCACGGTTTACACATATCTCTAACAAATAGACACGTATACGTATAACATTAGCTCACTCACTGTCATAGTTACAGGAATCACAATATTAACGGTCAATAGATACAGTATTAGTATCATTACGTATGTATGCATCTTCTTTTGGTCGTATCCTTCATTGACAGCAAGGGAGTCGGTCATTTGTTTCTTAGATCACACTTTTGTTCGTAAGTCAGTCTTGATAATAGAATTGTCCTAAAAATTCAAGTAAATTGGTGTCAGGAACTGTTATTTCACTCATTATTTTTTATATCAGCCACAATGCACACTAACCCTTCAACTGAACACAAGTCACGAAAAGGGATAACTCGGAAACTACTTATTTTAAATGTTAAAGCTAGCTTCTTGATAGCCTTGCGACCAGGATAGTTTAGTTAGAAAGGGACGGAAAATCTTCGAGGTGGGTTACACAGAAGAATGAGTGTGAGAAACCAGTCTGCTTGCAAGCTGGTGTGTGCAGGCTTCTAGTTTACTGCTGCATCACAAATCATCCTGAGCTGCCGCATCACAATATTTAACGCGAAATCATAAATTCTATTAAAATTAATAAATAATTTTGTCCATAGACTGCAGGTTTATTATGAAATTATTATTAACTGGGGAAGCTGAGCTTTTTAGCTTACATTGACGCTACGCCACTGGTAGGAATATCTTTTGTCTTATTACACAATCACTACAGAAATTTCCTGCTTCTAGAATGGCATATATTTATCATTATGTGAATAAGAGTACCTACACACCATAAGTTTTATTAAAATGATAAAAATGATATGTTAAGCACTTACCTCTATTTGATGTTAAATTAAAGACTTCTGCTTTAGCGCTGCATTTGTTTCATCCTGGTGTTTGTCTGGAGGAACTCTGTACAAGTACCCGTATATCAAGGATCAAGTTTAGGCAGTTTGAGATATAGGTTAATTAGGATTGGGTTGGATTGGGTTGGTTGGTAGCATCCAGTAATAATTTTTTGTTACGCCACTGCATGATGGTTAGTCTGTTCTTTATTTGACAAGGATACTTAGAATTATTATTATTAATAATAATAATAATAATAATAATAATAATAATAATAATAATAATAATAATAATAATAATGTAGGTAGTAAAAATGTAGAAATGACAGTGCGAGAATAGCAGTGGGAATTTTTCTTCTACGTTTCAAGCAGTAATCCTTTCTTCAGATAACAGGCTGCTCTCATAAATTGACTGAGCATATTGGGAATTAAATCTGTGGCTTTCCCAAAACACGCTATGAAATGTTTCATATAAAACAATTTTTATCTCGAAAAGGAAGCAAAAACGGGCAAAGTTGTATTAAACTTTTTTTGTTCGAAATATCTCAAAGAATAACCCCTTGAAATTAATGACATTACCATCTGGAAATGGGAACAAGATGCACCTTATGGTAAATCATGAGGAACGAAGTTCATCTTGTTCACACCTGTGAAGTAACAGTCAGCGCGAAACAGATGCATTATAGGACCCACCCTAAATATAAAAATATGCTAAGCCACAAAAAAAGGTCAATGGAAGTTGCGTTTCGATCAATTAAATGGTCGATATATATTGTTTTCATTATGTTGCCAATCAATCAATATTGTTGTATATAGTTTGATCATAATCATGGCGGCAATTTAGAGTGCTATAGTTAAATATAAAAAAGAAGTGGATCAAATTCTACCTCTTTATTTAAAATGTAGGCCTCGAAATGGAAATTATGGAATTATAAATAAGTTGTAAACTTTTTAGTAGCTTTATCCATGAATAAAGACATGTAGGCTATGTTTATGGTTTTTTTATGCGAATGTGGTTTACTTAGGAGTGAAATGTTTTGCGAAACATGCAATCCTGGGACGAGACTGAAGAAATTTAAAAGTAAACCAGATGAACTTCTGTGGAGATGTCATTGGAAATTACAAGGTATTAAATGATAGACATAGGAACGCCGTATCGTAGCACTTTGTGAAATCACTGGGATAGCGGAGAAGATGAAACGGAACATCTCCAGTGAGGTCCATGGTAAAATGCTAATTTTACACCAATTTTGTTTTTAATTCTTTGGTCCAGGGAAAATACTAGTAAAAATGTATTTTTGTGAAAGACTAGTATTTTCCCTGGACCAAAAATGCAGTATAATTGAGTAGAATTAGTATTTTATAATATATTATAAAGATGACTAATATGAACTTAATTTTATTGTTATATTAATACCAATGTTGTATTGTTTGAAATTTTAATGTTACTGTGTTTAAAGTTTAGCTTTGGTTTGTTTCTTTAACTTTATTTTGAATAAAATTTAATATATTGTATAACAAAGGTGACTAATATGAGTTTAATATCATTATTGTTGGTTTTATTAAATTATACATGTTTATAGTACTATGTATTTAGTATTGTTAAGATGGCATACTTGATATAATAATCGAAAATATACAATATATAATCGATACTACGGAATACTCGGGGTGGATCCTATAATACATCTGTTCCGTCAGCGCGTCTGGCCGCGAAACCAAGTGGCCCGGGTTCGAATTCTGGTTGAGGTTTTTCCGAGGTTTTCCCCCCAACCCAATATGAGCAAATGCTGGGTAACTTTCGGTGCTGAACTCCGGATTAATTTCACCAGCATTATCACCTTCATTTCATCCAGACGCTAAATAACCTGAGATGATGATATAGCGTCGTAAAATAACTCAATAAAATAAAAAGTTCATCTTACACTTCAGTTTCAGGATGGTAATGTCACTCTGTATAATTGTATACTCAGGTATCTTCAACATGATATCAAATGTAGGAGGAAAGAAAGAGAGGGAACATTAATTTTACTGGGGGGATGCGACATACCTGACTATAAGTTGAGAGGGTAGAAAGTGTCTTCCTCTCCCCCCCCCAAAGTTGGCACCTATGCTTTGAATATTCATTCTTGGTACATGCTTGTCAATTATCGATAAGGTGAGAACTCTTGTGATAATTATTTTCTATAATCCAACGAGTGCTGATAGTTTTCCGATAATTTAATTGAGTTTAACGAATGTTTGCTGTCATGATAATTATTTCTCAACCTCCGGTCTCGAAATAATTATGTAATGACAGCAAACATGAGTTTAAAAGCGAAATTAAATTACCTGAGGATAACTATTATCAGGAATAGCTTTCGACAAGATAATTTCAATGCAAACAACTGTAATTCTGAACAACTAAACATTCGAGGTTATAATAATAAGATCCAGAAAAACAGTCGAATCGAAGCAGAGATGATAAGAATAAAAGGCTCCTTAGAAAAAAAAAACAACTGAACATTTGAGGTTATAACAACACTTTATTTTGACCTCTTTTATCATTGTTTATCTATAATTTTCAACATGTTTAATTTTATTGTAAACATTTTTACTTTTAGTAATTAATTGTGCAATTATTGTTCCATGTTGAGATTGCGAGTCTACGTAATTGCTTGATTGCTGTTACTGGAAACAGAGACGATAAAAATAAAACAAATGAACGTAAGAGGAAAAAATTATCATTTATTAATTTTGAGCACCATGCTTTTAACTATCAGTGTAATTCGATTCTCATTTGTCAATCTAGCGTCAATGAGCTCGTTCATTGGCTGAGAAACGTTCGCATGGGATTATCTATCATATTTGAATGTTTTCATCTATATTCAGTATTATAGACCTATAAAAATAAAAATGAAGCTTAATGATTATGTGGATTATATGTATAAATCATATTTATTTTATTTACATTTATATTTATAAGCACATATATACACACCAAGTATGAAGTATTTGGACAGAGCACATTGAGTGTAAATACAAAAAGTGTGCCCTACTTTCTTAGTTCAAATTACGCGATATTTATTATCCATATTGTTTCACTTTTTTTCATATATTTATAGTAGGATCGGTACCGGTAGTAATTCAGCCACAGTCGAGAGATGCTCGTGTCTACATTAACTCTTAACACATTTTCACCTGGACACTCGAACCACACTGTCACGTTTGCTCATTCACTACGTTGACAATTTCTTGTGGAAGGAAGCACTGGATGCTCGATCCAACTCGATTGTTGTGAGACTTTCGATATGCGTCGTGTTGCTGATATCTGCCATCTGGATTGTTTCACGACTTTTGTGGTTGAAAGCTCCCCATCTCTTCTTTCTTTTATCATCAGCTGTAGGACAACATAATTGCCTGAAGATGCATATATAGCCAAGCAAGAGCGCCACGACAAGCAATGTGACGACAGCAAGTCCTGAGATCAGGAGGACGATGCTATCTCCAGCCATCCTTACAGATCATCGCTGTCTATGATCTGAAAAAAAGAGAAAAGAAAAACACATGAAAGAACTTTCATTGTTGTATAGGCGCTGGCAAAGGAGAGCAAAGGTTAATTGGAATTTCCCGGTTTCTGATCGGATCAGAAACACTGATAGAACTGATATTTAAACATCAATACTCATATGTATGAGGTCTCGCCCACCTCATTGAATATTACACGTATACTATGAAGTAGACAATGTGTATTATTACCATGTAATACGAGAAAAATTCGTACCGGCATCGGGAATCTAACCCAGGACCTCTCAGCTCTGCGCGCTGAGCGCTCTTTCCAACTGAGCTATGCCGGGACATGATCCCGGCAGTTGTTACAAACTGTTGTTGAATATGGCCACAAAGTTACACACACACACACACACACACACACACACACACACACACACACACACACACACACACACACACATATATATATATATATATATATATATATGCAGGGTGTTTAAAAATACGGGGCATAATTTCAGGTATGTATTTCCCACGTGTAGACAATCAAAATAGTTCATTACAACATGTGTCCGGAAATGCTTTATTTCCGAGTTATGGCTTTCTCAACATTGAAATTCACCGGAACGTTTTTCTTTCCGCAGGTCGTTGCCGTCAAAGGAGACATTAAGAGGGCACTCTGACAGTTCATTCCGAGGCGAAGGTTACATTCAGTGTGTTGTGTAGGCGTTAGACTGTGCGACATGTATTCAAATCAAGAGCTGGCAGAGATACACTTCATGTACGGTAAGGCGGACGGCAATGCTGCGCTGGCTCGTCGTTTGTACCAGGAGAGGTACCCACAGCGATAATGTCCAGATCGGAAGACATTTGTACGTCTCCATTACCGTCTGTGCGAGTATGGAAAATTGAACTCTCCTGGTTTGGGAAGGGGACGACCAAGATCTACAACTCCAGAAGTACAGGAGGAGATTCTGGAGGCTGTGAACATGACTCCTTCTATCAGCACACGAAGGGTAGCGTTGCAAGTCAATGTTCCTCATACGACTGTCTGGAGACTGTTGAAAGAGTATCAATTGTATCCTTATCATTTGCAACGTGTACAGGCCCTGTCACCAGCAGATTACCCTGCACGAGTTAGGTTCTGTCAGTGGTTCTTGCAGCAGTGTGGTGTAAATCCGAACTTTCCTGCCTTAGTATTATTTACAGATGAAGCACAGTTCACACGAGATGGCATAACAAATTTCCACAATCAGCATGTATGGGCGTATGAAAACCCACGTGCAACTGTTCCATCTCATCACCAGGTGCGGTTATCCCTCAACATGTGGGCCGGTATCATTGGTGATCGATTAGTTGGACCCCATGTACTTGTAAACAGACTTACGGGGCAGGCGTACACAAACTTCCTGGAAAACACCATACCTCATGTTTTAGAAGACACTCCACTGATCAATCGTAATAAATCCAAGCGAGAATCGGACCCACGCCCGAGCGTAACTCCGGATCAGCAGGCAAACGCGCTACCGCCTGAGCTACGTCGGTGGCTGCACTGCAAGTTACAAAACTTGGGACCTATTTTATGCTTTGTAGTGAGGCCAATTTCTATCTGATGCTTTTCCAATTCACTGTGGGCTAAAGCAAGGAGATGCACTATCACCTCTACTTTTTAACTTTGCTCTAGAATATGCCATTAGGAAAGTCCAGGATAACAGAGATGGTTTGGAATTGAACGGATTACATCAGCTGCTGTCTATGCGGATGACGTGAATATGTTAGGAGAGCAAACGATTAGGGAAAACACGGGAATTTTACTTGAAGGAAGTAAAGCGATAGGTTTGGAAATAAATCCCGAAAAGACAAAGTATATGATTATGTCTCGTGACCAGAATATTGTACGAAATGGAAACATAAAAATTGGAGATTTATCCTTCGAAGAGGTTGAAAAATTCAAATATCTGGGAGCAACAGTAACAAATATAAATGACACTCGGGAGGAAATTAAACGCAGAATAAATATGGGAAATGCCTGTTACTGTTCGGCTGAGAAGCTTTTATCATCTAGTCTGATGTCAAAAAATCTGAAAGTTAGAATTTATAAAACAGTTATATTACCGGTTCTTCTGTATGGTTGTGAAACTTGGACTCTCACTTTGAAGAGAGGAACAGAGATTAAGGGTGTTTGAGAATAAGGTTCTTAGAAAAATATCTGGGGCTAAAAGGGATGAAGTTACAGGAGAATGGAGAAAGTTACACAACACAGAACTGCACGCATTATATTCTTCACCTGGCATAATTAGGAGCATTAAATCCAGACGTTTGAGATGGGCAGGGCATGTAGCACGTATGGGCGAATCCAGAAATGCATATAGAGAGTGTTAGTTGGGAGACCGGAGGGAAAAAGACCTTTCGGGAGGCCGAGACGTAGATGGGAGGATAATATTAAATGGATTTGAGGGAGGTAGGATATGATGATAGAAACTGGATTAATCTTGCACAGGATAGGGACCGATGGCGGGCTTATGTGAGGGCGGCAATGAACTTCCGGGTTCCGGGTTCCATTTGTAAGTGCCGAAATATTTAAAAGAAAATGTTTGTGTTATTTAGAAACTCTCTGTATGTGAGGCGAAAGGAAGGGAAACCAGGTGCGGGGCCGTAGCTGCTTGTAGGTATTAATATAATTGGGCTGTTAACACTTCACTTCCCTCGCAACATGACAGGCCTTCCCGCGGGAACGTTAAGCTTGTACTGAAGCTCTGGCGAACTCAGACTTATTGCCCCCATGAACAACTACTCCAAGCAGTGGCGGCTCCTGCGTATTTCTTAAGAGGAGGAAAGAAGGTAACAGGACGAAATGACACCTTCTTGAATGAAACATGCTACAAATTAGCCAACATGCATACATGTAAGACCAGGTAGTGTTGGGGTTGGCCTTCCCTTCTGTATAGCAGTCTGTTCTTGTAAACTGAGTTTCCTAAATTTTCCATAAAATATAATGTTTTCACTTCCATTCATTGCTGAATAATTGCGCAAATTAACAATTACAAGGAAATTCACCTCGCAGCATTTTTCGAGCACACTACAGCATCACACGTGTTGGAAGAGACTATAGCTACTAACACGTAATCGGAACCGCGGAAATGGGAAATAATCTGAGGAAAGCGAGAACACTGCACCCACCCACGTGATCTGTGTTGCCACATGTACATTTTACAAGTTCAGTATCACATGCTTTTGAAGAATATCAGTTCTTGTAAAGTTATACTACCATTATTGTTCAAAGTTGCAGGTGGCCAATTTTTTATGTTAAAAATAATGTAGTTTGGAGTACTACTTTCAGTTTCAAATATATTTGTACGAAATTGACAACTTGGCTGTTGCCCTGTCTAGTATACAATGAATGGAAGTGAATTTCAGGGGCCAAAAAGATCTATTACTTCCTCTTTGTTTTATATAAACCCGATTTTAACTTTCAAATATCCTTGAAAGTTTCAAACCGTGAATAGTAGCCTATATAAAGTGCAATGAATAATATTTTTGATTTATAATTTTAAAAAAGTTTATATTATGGTGTCTTTCATAGCGTTGCGTTAAAACCGTCTTTATTGTGCCTCCTCCTAGATGTGTTATAGTCTGGTTGAATGCAAGATCGTTAGATGGCAGCGGTAGCGAGCTTGCTGCACGACCAGTCGGTTTCTATTTCCCGCCCATGTGCTGATTCAGAGGAGGATCTCCTCCCTTTTCATTCATTAACTCGCTTTAAAACTCTGCTTCTTTCTATGGCCGCTAGTGCGCTGTTGTCTATTTGTGCTAACTGCAGTAGAGGAGGAATGGATTGGCTTTCCTCCACACAAGCAAAATCGTATCTTTCTCATAGTTTTCTAGCAGCACATGAGTGCGCATCGTTTAAAACTCGATGAACCGAGGTTTCCTTATAGCTGTGAACTTAAAAATTATCGAATCTTCCTCGAATTTTAAGGCATATTTTATTTGGCATTTACTTTCAAAAGAAGAAAAATGTGAAGAGGACGTTCCTCCCTTCCCTCCCCCGAGGAACCGCCACTGACTCCAAGGCGTTTTTTATACAGACGCCATCTGCAGAGAGGATGCAATAAGGGCCACTCCATCCATCTCCAGCCTTCAGATTGCCCTCTTCCCTGAAATGTGGTAATGGTTTGCAGCTTTATCACGCCTCTTTCTTTCCATCTGCCGTCTCCAGAGCAACTGAACGTATGAATTCCTTCCTCCTAGACACTATTCTTCTTGTCGTCTGCGGTAGACTCCTGTTTATTACAGCAATTTGAAACTGTAAAGATATTCCGTGATATTATTATTCTTCGTAAGTGCCACTTCATATTCAAGCATTTATAACTCGTTGAGAATTTTTTAAAGACATTTTCCATAGAACGATGTTACATAAATGGCGACGCCAGCATTTTCAGCTTAATTTAATCCACCGTTATAGTGTCTATTCAGAAAATATGAACGTTCATCTTTCCTGCCATCGATGTGCTTCAGTGAAATATACAGAGGCTCCACAAGTCGCTACATTTCTTCATTTCGTGTCTCTACTATTTCACTTAGCAATATTGAGGTTTCCAGATTTGATTTGAGGTAGATAAGAGTTGAGCACATGATGGGACTCTCGTGAAATTGGGTGAGCGCAGCGCTGGGCCTTCATTACATAGCAGCTTGTTAACAATGAACAAATATTTATACTTGTTTTTTTGAAAGATGGGACATGACAGGAGCGTTGCGATCGGAGAAACAACTGAATGTCACATAGCGTGGTAGGCCTGTTGCTATGGTAACAACGGTTGAGTTGCCAAACTTACAGTTCCCACGTGACGAGTGCTTAATAGCTCTCTTGGCGACATTTATTGTGCACACAATGTTAGCATTGATACGTTTCGTCTTTGATTCTCTGTCGATTTTTGTATTGTTTTCTTACCTTCGCGTCAATTGTCAATGAATGTTTTAACGTCAGCCATCTTAACGACAATTGCTAGCTTCCATCAGCTGGCAGCATGGTAATCCATATTGGCAACATGGCACTGTAGTTCCAAGCTCGGCCGCTTACCTGTAGTGTCCCATCTTTAAAAAAAACAAGTATAAATCTTGTCTGTGTGAGAAACAATCGGCAAATTGTAATGGAATCCTCTCATTACAAAATTTACGTAAATCTACAATACGGGACCTGTAATTTGCTTTTCTTTTCTTAAAAGTCCACCACTCCATCTGCGGACTCCAGGTCAAAGGATGTAAATGAAACCACTCGAGAAAACGCTGTATTAATATTTTATTCAAAATTAATTTCTATGTGCGCAATTGAAGAGTTAACTCTGTATACCGGTACCTATCATGTTCGTAGGTTCGAATCTCGCGTAAGATATGGACACTTTTCAGTTACCTATATTATTTTAGGTGGAGGCCTGACGTTGTACTGACAGACAGACAGATAGACAGACAGACAGACAGACAGGCTGACTGACTGACTAGCAGGGAGATGGGTGGGTAGGTAGATATGGAAATAGGTAAATACCGGTAGTTAGATATGTAAATAGGTAGATATTTAAATTAGTAGGTAGTGGGTAGGTATGTTATATTACCGGTTGTTCTGTATGGTTGTGAAACTTGGACTCTCACTTTGAGAGAGGAACAGAGATTAAGGGTGTTTGAGAATAAGGTGCTTAGGAAAATATTTGGGGCTAAGAGGGTTGAAGTTACAGGAGAATGTAGAAAGTTACACAACGCAGAGCTGCACGCATTGTATTCTTCACCTGACATAATTAGGAACATTAAATCCAGACGTTTGAGATGGGCAGGGCATGTAGCACGTATGGGCGAATCCAGAAATGCATATAGAGTGTTAGTTGGGAGGCCGGAGGGAAAAAGACCTTTGAGGAGGCCGAGACGTAGATGGGAGAATAATATTGAAATGGATTTGAGGGAGGTGGGACATGATGGTAGAAACTGGATTAATCTTACTCAGGACAGGGACCAATGGCGGGCTTATGTGAGGGCGGCAATGAACCTCCGGGTTCCTTAAAAGCAAGCAAGTAAGTAAGTAAGTAAGTAAGTAGGTAATGTTCGAACATAAGAGAGGAAACCAAGACATTACAAACTTCGTCTTATTTCCTATGAAAAACTAATAGCAAGATCTGTACCAAAGTTCTTAAGCGGTTAAAACATGATGGGGTGGAAGTGGAGAACAACGATTATTTTTATAACAAGTTGGAACAAACACGACAGGCCTCCTCCTGCAGAGCGAACATCGGCGAATATCGAACTTCGCTTTACTGAACAAACTTGAACCGAACATAACGCCTGTAATGTACGACGCTAGTATACTGTATAAACAGTATAAGTTCTATTGTAAGAATTAGTTACATTATGCCAGATAAAAAGGTTATGTGACAATTAGTTATTATATTTTTCTTTATTTTATGTACGAGGGAGGGTCGAAAAGTAATGCACAACAACTTTTTGTGACAGGTATTTAATAGGTACCGGTAGGCAAAACGAAATAATTCAGAAAAAAGTTACAGGTTTTACCTATTTTTCAACACAGGAATCAAGTCTCGACACATTCCCCCATCGTGACACCAGATTCAGTATACACCTCGTTCATAAAACTCCGTTTTCTGGGCACATAACCACCTGCGCACGACTGATTTCACTTCTTCATCCGAACCGAAGCGTTGGCCTCCTAGGAATTTTTTCATTGGTCCGAAGAGGTGAAACTCAGACGGTGCTAAGTCTGGGCTGTAGGGTGAGTGGTGGAGTTGCAGCGGTCACTGGTCGACCGGAACGTGCTTCGTCGGTAAGATTTACTCGGCCCTCTTCGAAGAACCTGCATCACCTAGAGATGTTGCTACGGTCCAGACAATCAGCACCATACACCTCCAACATTTCCCTGTGGATTTCACTCGGACTTTTTTGTTTTTCTCAGAGAAAACGGAGTATACCTCGTTGCTCTTCACAAGTAGACGATGCTAGCACACGTTCCATCTTTACTCAGTAGTTACCGCTCGTTCCGCCAGGATGACAACTAATCGAGATATTGCTGTCTGTATCGCAAGATTCAAACTAATTATCTGCAAACTTTGAACGTCCTAACCTAAATAGTATGCAGTAAAGAAATTGTGCGTTCCTTCCGATCTTCTCTAGCACTACCACAATTCTGTATAAAACATTATATAGGATGTATGCACATTGGTGTGAAATATTTTGGGGACGTATTCTAACAACAAAACATTGAAAGACTCGTGTATAAACATGGCCCAGAAAATGCTTATTTTCAGAGTTATCGATACTCTGAGATTTTAGCTGATTTGTACATATATTATTTACTCTTTCTGGGTGTGCTAGAGTATTTTTATATAAAAAAATCAATATATATCTTTGTTCTGTCAAAGTATCATCATCATCATCATCATCATCATCATCATCATCATCATCATCATCATCATCAGGCAGTACATCTCACTTGACATGTGTCAGAGGAATAACAATTGTTTGTATGCATCTGAAGTCTGACTAGCGTAATATGTAGCTAGTCGGCGATGTATGAAATGGAGGAAAAAAGGAACTGGCCATTCCAAAGGCATACGCAAGAGGGCGAGATTACCAAGTTTGAATCCTCCCTTAAACTTTTTGAAAAAGTGATGTATTTAGATTTGAGTATTTGTTTTTTAATCCACCATCTTTTTCCTTCTCTAATTTTGCACTGTCATCGACATAGGGCATAATGTTCACAATAATACACAATAGAAATATCGAAGTGAATTGCAACTGTTGATTAGAAGGAACCAACTGCACACTGGCGTTCAAAGATAACTGACTGATTCCTATTAATCGATAATTTGTTCGTGTAAGTGTGACTCCTTTACTTATTACTTCTATCAATAGACAGCAAAGATATCAGTCAGTATTGCCAATTGTAGGCCTGCGTACGAGTAAATATACCCGCATTATAAAATTAAAAATTTCATTCCCCTCTAATGATTGTAAAAACACTAGATTTAGCAAGAAACCGCTGAAACTATCAATTATGAGAATAATTTGTATTAAAACTAAATCTACATCTATATTTTCCCTAAATACTTTCTTACCCGTTCCAATAATAGGGTCACCTATTGAGAACTAGCGAAACTATTCAAAGTTTGGCAATTTGTTATCTGATCTACGATTTTATGATCGTGTAAGCGAACTTTCCAATCACGAGATGTCAGAACCAAACATATAAAAAATTGAAAAACTTTAAAAGAGCTGCTAGTTCCCAATAGGTGACACCATTATTGGGGGCCGTTAAAAAGTGTCAGGGGAAATGATTATGTAGATTAAGCATATATTATTCTCATAATTAACAATTTCAGCGGTTTCCAGCTAAACCCAGTGTTGTTTTACAATCAGTAGAGTGGGATGAAAAATTGCATTCTATAATGCGGGTATATTTATCAACGATTGGCAATAGTGACTATTATCGTCGCCATCTATTTATGGAAATAAGTTAAGAATCCACACTTACACCAACAAATTATCGATCACTATCGATTAGTAGGGTCATATATCTTTGAACGTCAGTGTATAGCGTACTTATAATGGCAGTCGCGGTCTGTCACTAATATTACTTAACATAGGGTAAAGGTTGGTAAATTGTGATATTTCTTTTTAAGAATTTATTACGATTTTACTGAGCGATAGAAGGATCGGTTTTGTGCAGCTACTTAGCCACGAACATTCCCTTAATAAGTTGACGCAAAAAACCGATCTTCCTCTCGCTCAGTAAAATTGTAATAAATTCTCAAAAAGAACTATCACAATATTACTCGTATCACAGTATTACCAACCTTTAACCTATATCTGCTACTTGTTTATGCTAGCTTTCGTAATCCATACCTGAATATGGAACATAAACCTAAAGCTTCAGTTTATTTAGTATAATTATGTATTTCAATCACATTTTCATTTTTAACCAATTTCCTAGTCCTTGAACTGCAATAATTTACAGAATATTTGACATTCATGTTATTGGAGAATGTAGGTAAATGTCTATATTAAAAATAGGGAACAGTGAAAACTGTCGTACTACAGCCGCAGTCTAGTATATACAGTCGCGAAGCTCAATACGTAGTAAATATGCAAACATTAGATAGTTGCTCACCACTAGGATCGCTAATATCGCCTCATTACAGGTAATGCAAAATCGTACCGTCACAGTCTATTGTTTCTAGCATCCTCAAAACTCAAGCTTCGTGACTTTATATAGTAGACTGTGCTACAGCAATGAAAGTCATAGGTTATAGGCCTATTACTACATTTCACTGTTGGCATAATTTGTTTGCGTCTATCTTTTAAAAAGGGGAAAGGTCATATTCTGACTAAAAATACATTATAGTTGATTCAATTGTTTCAGGATGTTCTGAAATATTTGTGAATTTAACCTCAGTAAAATTTCTAATGACACTTTCTAAGAATAGAATGAATATATACTATTAGAAGATGATAGTGATACATTTTCACGAATCAAATAAAACAATATAACAATCAAAAGCAATGAAATGGTCAGGAATAAAGACATATCTAATTCTAGCAATATCCTACTCTCGCACAGCCATAGTCATTTGTTTGAGCGATGCTAGCGCATGAAAAACCCCAACCTCCGTAGGACATACGTAGTATAGTGGAATAGGGAAGTAAATATGTCCCTAGTTATTTATGTTGAATAAAATATTAAAAAATCCATAATATTTGCCCGATCCCGGGATTTGAAGCAAAGACCTCCTGAATGCGAACCTAAGTTCATCTGATTTTGTAGCCGGAAATGTGAGTTACTGGGAAATGAACAAGGTATTCCAGGTACGGAATGATGGACTGCGGTCGTGATAAGTCTGTGGGTAGAAGACTTATATTGCAAGTTTCGTTCGTGGAGTGTTCGTTAAAAAATGTGTATAGTTTGTGTTTTGAAAGACTATTCCAACGAAAGACTGAAATGCAGAGAAGACATTCTTATTCCTGATAATAGTCAACTTATCATCATGGATGTAGCTGTGTGTAAGTAATAAGTTTCTATTTTATTTTTAAGAGTTACAAATGTGTCATTATAAGTTCTTTGAATTTCTTCTCTTTCATTATAAATGCTCGGATTTATAAACAATTTAAGCTAATTTTAATGTGTACAATGGAAGAAAACAGCAGGTTTGTTTTGTTTTTGAAGCGTTCGTTTTGGGGATGTGCAAACAAAGTTCCTTATTTAATTCAAATGGGAGAGAATATTATTTATTATAACCGTGTTGATCGACATCAACATTCATTGATGGACATCAACATTCATTGATGGCTGCACTTTTGCGGTTCGTAATTAAGTCAAATGGCTGTAGAGTAGAATTATAATGTTTATATAGTGACACGAATAATTTAATTTCGTAATCGTTAACTTTAATAACACGGGAGGTTATCCGTATTTGGCACATGTTAGAGGTGGGGATCGTTTTCCACTGTGTTTTACTCTAAGGCGGTGTGTATTTTCGTAAATACTGCGAGTTGAAGATTACGTGTTCTGGACATCCCATAGTCCTCGTACCTGTAACTTGACTGCTGTGGAATCGCTACTCACTATTTTCACTTTTTACCACGGTAACCGTATTTTCTCTGATTGGTTTCATTACGATTCGTTTAGTTAGGTTAGTTTAGTTTATTATTCTCTATCAAGAAGGGTAGGTTAATTTTACTGTTCCCTGTCAAGAAGGTTAGATTAATTTTACTGTTCCCTCTCAAGGAGGTTAGGTTAATTTTACTGTTCCCTGTCAAGAAGGTTAGGTTAATTTTACTGTTCCTTCTCAAGGAGGTTATGTTAATAATTTTACTGTTCCCTGTCAAGGAGGTTATGTTAATTTTACTGTTCCCTGTCAAGGAGGTTAGGTTAATTTTACTGTTCCCTGTCAAGGAGGTTAGGTTAATTTTACTGTTCCCTGTCAAGGAGGTTAGGTTAATTTTACTGTTCCCTGTCAAGAAGGTTAGGTTAATTTTACTGTTCCCTATCAAAGAGGTTAGGTTAATTTTACTGTTCCCTGTCAAGGATGTTAGGTTAATTTTACTGTTCCCTGTCAAGGAGGTTAGGTTAATTTTACTGTTCCCTGTCAAGGGTGTTAGGTTAATTTTACTGTTCCCTGTTAAGGAGGTTAGGTTAATTTTACTGTTCCCTGTCAAGGAGGTTAGGTTAATTTTACTGTTCCCTGTCAAGGAAGTTAGGTTAATTTTACTGTTCCCTGTCAAGGATGTTAGGTTAATTTTACTGTTCCCTGTCAAGGAGGTTAGGTTAATTTTACTGTTCCCTGTCAAGGAGGTTAGGTTAATTTTACTGTTCCCTGTCAAGGATGTTAGGTTAATTTTACTGTTCCCTGTCAAGGAGGTTATGTTAATTTTACTGTTCCCTGTCAAGGAGGTTAGGTTAATTTTACTGTTCCCTGTCAAGAAGGTTAGGTTAATTTTACTGTTCCTTCTCAAGGAGCTTATGTTAATAATTTTACTGTTCCCTGTCAAGGAGGTTATGTTAATTTTACTGTTCCCTCTCAAGGAGGTTAGGTTAATTTTACTGTTCCCTATCAAGGAGGTTAGGTTAATTTTACTGTTCCCTGTCAAGGATGTTAGGTTAATTTTACTGTTCCCTGTCAAGGAGGTTAGGTTAATTTTACTGTTCCCTGTCAAGAAGGTTAGGTTAATTTTACTGTTCCTTCTCAAGGACGTTATGTTAATAATTTTACTGTTCCCTGTCAAGGAGGTTATGTTAATTTTACTGTTCCCTCTCAAGGAGGTTAGGTTAATTTTACTGTTCCCTATCAAGGAGGTTAGGTTAATTTTACTGTTCCCTGTCAAGGATGTTAGGTTAATTTTACTGTTCCCTGTCAAGAAGGTTAGGTTAATTTTACTGTTCCCTGTCAAGAAGGTTATATTAATTTTACTGTTCCCTCTCAAGGAGGTTATATAATTTTTCTGTTCCCTGTCAAGGAGGTTAGGTTAATTTTACTGTTTCCTCTCAAGGAGGTTATGTTAATTTTACTGTTCCCTGTCAAGGAGGTTAGGTTAATTTTATTCTTCCCTGTCAAGGAGGTTAGGTTAATTTTATTCTTCCCTGTCAAGGAGGTTAGGTTAGCTTAACATAGCTTTACATTCGTATTACTTCTCAAGAGGTTATATTAGGTTTATGTTAGCTTTACTGTTCCCTTTCAAGGAGGTTAGTTTAGGTTAAGTTGGGATTGTTTTACTATTTCCTCTCAAGAAGGTTAAATTGGGTTAACTTTACTGTTCTTGGCGAATATTACTTACGTCCCAGACAATATAGGAACTTGACAAAATACCCTGAAAATGCCTTGGATTTGTAGTATTTATTAGTAGAAATTGAGGTGATCACTTGGAGAGCTGTAAGCACACTCAACCCGTCCTAAATATGTACCTTATTTAGCCTATATACGAAAATTATCGTGCGTGAATAATGAATACGACCATATTTCGTTAATGTAACAGTGAGTTTCAGTGTCGCCAACATAGTAATAATACTACACACCTAATCAAACCTAACCTTACCTAATCTAACCTTACCTAACCTAACCTAACCTAACCTAACCTAACCTAACCTAACCTCTCTCATAAGAACTACACACCTAATCAAACCTAACCTAACCTGTCATATAATACACACCTAATCTAAATTAACCTGTCACATAATATTACACACTGTAGTAACATTCCTCACGTTTAGTATAATTTGGTTTGCATGTATTGCCGGCCCTGCTGCTGGTATCGGTAGCCATCTAGTGGAAGTGGATCGTAATTCCATGAAGAAAATATGGCGACTTTCAAAATAATTACATTTAATTCGTTCAGTCTATGTCTTGTGATATATTAAATGTGTTAATGTAGTAATAATTCTATATACAGCATATAGTACAATAAGAATTGAAATGTGTTGTAATTGTGATAAAGTATTGAAAATTGGTTTATAGCTCCATATTGGTAATGATAAAAGTGTGCAATATTCGTTCAATGGCTGGTGGATACTCTATATTGACCGATTCGGTTAGGCTAGCTGTACTGTTTCCTCTCAAGAGGTTACATTGGGTTAGCTTTACTGTTCCCTCTGAAACAGTTATGTTAGGTTATATTACCTTTACTGTTCCCTTTCAAGGAAGTTAGTTTAGGTTAGCTTAGGCTTGCTTTACTGTTCCCGCTCAAGGAGGTTAGGTTAGTTTAGCTCTACTGTTCACTCTCAGGAGGTTAGATTGGGTTAGCTGAAAAGGTTATGTTAGGTTATATTAGCTTTACTGTTCCCTTTGAAGAAGGTTAGTTCAGGTTAACTTAGGCTTGCTTTACTGTTCCCTCTCAAGGAGGTTAGGTTAGGTTAGTTTAGTTTAGGTTAGGTTAACTCTACTGTTCCCTCTCAAGGAGGTTAGGTTAGGTTTACTCTTCGCTCACAAGGAAGTTTGGTTCCGCTGGATTAGGTCAGTTTAAATTAATTTTACTGTTCCTATCAATGAGGTTAGCTTAGGATCGCTTTACTCATCCCTCTTAAGGAGGTTAGTTTAGGTTAGGTTAGGTTGGGTTTGCTTTACTGTGCCCTCTCAAGAGGTTAGATTTACTGTTCATCTCAGTGAGGTTCGTTAAGGGTGACGTTACTGTACTCTATCAAGGATGTTCGGTTCGGGTGAGTTAGTTTAGGTTAAATTAGCATTACTATTCATATTTAAGCTTTTATATTTTCGTTTTTGTGGTTCTTTTGCTCTTCGTGAGAATGAAAATCGTTGAGTGTAATCACTTGGGGCTAATATTCCTGGAGAAATATTCTTGGAAGAATTTTTTTGGCCAACTAAGTTCGAGGCACTAGAGACATGTGTAATCCCAGTTTAGTTATATGGCTGCCAAACTTGGACTTTGTCCGAGAGACAACGCTCAAGTATACAAACATGCCAGAGGAAGATGCAAAGAAAAAGACTGGGCACCCCGCTACGAGACAGAATGACAAACGAAACACTACAAAGACTGACGAACACTACTGACGCAGCAGAACGAGCCACGGCAACGAAGTGGACCTGGGGGGACATGTGGCGAGACTACATCAGACAAGATGGACCCATGCAGCCACGATGTGGGACCCCTACGTCGGAAAGAGAGGACAGGGAAGACCACGGCTCAGATGGTCTGACATGTTTACCAAAGAGGCGGGGAAACAATGGTCGAGGACAGCAAAGAACAGAGTTTTGTGGAAAGAACTAGGGAAAGTCATTGTAAACAGATAACGTAATCAGTAGACTTCGTGGAATTGCCACGAGAATCGAAGGTTTACTACGCACGCGGTATAGACTGTATGAGAAGGGGTTGTGCAACGGGTGAAGTATGCCCCTGATGTAAACACTGAGCAGTATACTGCGGTTACAATAAAACCTGTATCCTGCATTCAAGAAATATAATGAATGATCTTTGAAGTAGAAAATGTCTAAACATGTAAATACACAATTATTTTGTAGTGAGATATATTAACTCTTAAAATTTAATGTAAGATACTCACATCATCCTTGAATATGTGCATTGCAGTGAAGAGTTACGTACATTTTGAGCGACTGCAAAGCGAACCTCCTACGATGGTCACTTAAACAGTTTTTATATTGGGAAAATGTACATTCGACATCACACGATGTAGTAGGTGCATATTTGAAGAACGGAAAGTCACTACTTTTTAGTACATCAACTTCAGACGTATTATCGTGACCTGATAGTACATAATTTATAATACGAAATTGTGAATAGGCAGAATATTTCTCAACTTACATTTCACTTTTCCTGAAGTTAATGAATTGTTATTTTGGATAACGGTTTGTGATACTTTATCCGCTATATTAAGGGCTTCTGAGAGTTGTAGTTTAGACGATTCTAACAGGGTGATGCTTTCGGACACGATTTTGAAATTAGAATCAATGAACTGAATATCTTCCAATAGCTGTTCAGAAGGCAATGATTTTACAGCTGCAACAGCGGAACTGTCTGTGCTATCCAATTCATCAATTATCTCCATTATTTTGCCGTAATATTCTGTATAATAATTAACAGCATCCAACCACGTTTCTCAACGTGGTCAAGACTGGTTGCGGGGGTATTCCAGGAACAGCAACACACTCATTGTAGCATGTTTGATTGAATTCTTGTCTACGCTGAACACATGTTAAGCTTTGACTATTCCAACCACAGTAATGCAAAAACAAGTGCTTACATAGGTATACATTATCTGTAGCTGCTCTATCTATTTGGACCGGTCAAAACTCTTAACATGAACTGCTTATACTACGAGACCAGGCGGTCGCTCACCTCATCTATACTACCGTACATTGGCAACCTGATTGCATGTTGTGTGTGGCAATTCAACGAAGTCTAGTAATCAGTGTTAAGATATTGTAAATAGTAAAGTCAGTATTAGCGAAAGTGTAAGATAAGTTTTGTAAATAGTAAAGTCAGTGTTGAGAAAGTGCCAGGTAAATAGTGTAAATAGCAATCAGTGTTTGTCAAAGTGCCAGTGTCAGTATAATGTGTGTAGTGCAAGGAAAAAAATGAACAAAGAACAGAATGCTGAGATTAGTTAAAGTTAAACAGAGTTATTAACCATGTCACAAGAGTAGTGTACACGACAAGCACGCTTGGATTGGCTCACCAAGCGAGTACACTTCAGCCATCCCTGTCGAGAGGGTTCTAACTCCATCACAGGAGGCCTGTGCCCAACATGGGACATCATGGCTAACATTCATTCATTCATTCCATTGTGCGGATTAGCCTGGTTCGCTAGTACTTATACGAAATTTCTAACCAGACCGGAAAAAGTAAACAGGCCCTAGCCTGTTCCCCAACCTCCATCCAACACTCCGCCATCAGTGAACCGGTGTCTCCTCCATCGGGACCCGAACTTCGAAGTCTACTTATTATCGTTCTAGGCTACCCATTGAACTCGATGTCATGTCTTAAGTACATACTGTAAATAATCTTAAGAATTCTCTTCATGGCGATTGACTGTGATGCAGTATAGCAGCCATGGCGAAAATGCGATCGTGTGCCGAGCCATTGTGTAACCTGCAACGTGCATAGCACCTATGGAGGGAGGCGGACACCCGAAGGGGAAGTGAAGCAACTGTCTGACTTATTAACGGATTTTCATTTTCCTTACGTCAAGCACTTAAATATAATTTTATACAGCACAAGGCTACAAACTAATGTTTAGTACGTGTAACGAACAAAGAAATGAACAATAAATAAACAATATCACAACCTAAAATTAACTGTCTTCAGAATATCTCTGCGACAAAGTTTCAAAACCAGGAATTATGTCACTTACTGCTAGTCGTAGTTGATCACGAAGGTATTTGTCTGTCAGTCGTAATCTGAATTTGGTTTTTACAAACGTAGGCCTAAGTTGTAGCGAACATGGCTTCAACAGAGCAAGGGAAAGAACAAAGCTTCGGATATTTATTTTTTGGCAAAGGTTTGAAAGTTCAACATTTGTCAAGTCCTTACATCTAGCTTTCATTTGACATCACGTAGTAAATCGGTGAGTTCAAATTGAAGAGCTAACCGCATTATTTGTACAGAGGATCGACGTACAGGGATGGATGATGATGATGATGATGATAATAATAATAATAATAATAATAATAATAATAATAACAACACTTAACGTTTTAATGTTTCGACAGTAACATGTAGTAGCTTATAATGCCGTTTTCCCCGTAATACTTGTGAACAAATCATACATTTAATATTCTCATCATATTGTCAGCAAAAAAATGCGTCCTCCCATCCTACTTGGAACTTTCGTTTTTGTAGAGGTACATGGTTTTGAGAGAGACATTGCGACGATACGCCACTCGCAGGTCAGAGACAAATAAAAATGGAACGGAGTTTGACTCCAGTGAGTGAGAGGGCGGGGGTTGTGGGACGTAGGAAGCAAGGGAAATGCACAGCTATCATTGCGAGCCACAATGTGCTCGTGAGTCACATTATCGCCACGGCTGCTGTATAGCATCAAGTATCTTCGCAAAGTCTGGAGTCAAATGGCGCCTTTTTATTTCTAATGAATCATGTGAGTAGTGATATTTTATACTCTATAGTCAAAGAAACGTTTCCACGCCTCCAACATGAGAATAAGGAAAAAACCGACAGCCAATCTGTTCGGAATCTTAATTCCCTGCTTGGTGCAGGATGTTAGATCCTATGATACATTTTCCTTTCTCGCGGAACAGTTCCTCAGAATTTTTCATCGCAAGTCGCCCTATTGCTTTCTCTCGAAAACTTGAAAAATGGCACTGGATAAAAAAACAATATTGACTCTCCTTCTGTTTTCGATGTAAATTCGGCAGGAAGAAGTGTGGAACGAACTTCTACCCTTCCATCAGCTTGCAGCGCAGACGAGAGACTTGGAGTGGAAAGGTTCCGAGTTTAAAGTCTTTTTAATATATTACTTTTTTGTGTCAGGTCTAATTTCTTATTACTGTAGCCCAGACAGGGTCACCTATACATCTAACTGAAGTTCGTTGCGTACAGTGTAATGCCAAGACGTCATGAGAGAGGGGAAAGTAATGCAGTTGGGTCTAATAGGGGTGCATTACCTGGTATTGCTGATTTGCGATCACGATACGTAGTTAAAATGACGTACTTTATTAACATGAACAAGTTTTCTTAAACAAGTAACTAAACACGCTAATTTTATCCTTCTCTAAATACTTCCCTAACCTCTTTCTTAGTTACTTTTCCAGAGGTCCGCATAAGATGCTCCTTTTTCTATTGAAAGCTTCCTTTGCCATTGCAATCTTCCTTTTGACTTCCTGGCAGCAGCTCATGTTACTGCTTACCATAGGTATTTGAATCTGTCCACTTGCTCTACTGTCTCATTTAGAATTCGTACGTTTATCTTCTTTACTTTTCTTCCGATAACCATGCTCTTCGTCTTATTTGCATTTATCTTCATCCCGTACTGCTCACAGCTGTCATTTAGCTCCAGTAGCATATCCCTTAGTATCATTCCTCTTCTGCTAACACCGCCGTATCAGCAAATCTTACGCACTTTATTTTTCTTCCTCCTACTATTACCTCTCCCATGTTCTGCAGACAGTTCGTCACTAAATCCTCCAAGTAGAGTTGAACAGGGTAGGTGATAAAAGGCTTCCTTAGCGTACTCCACTCCTATTCCACTTCCCTCTGAAATTTCTTCTCCTATCCTGACTTCAGTCGTTTAATATAAAATTTTACTTAAGGGGAGACCCCCACTGAAAATAAAGAAAAATTTCCAAAATATTTTTATTGGGTATTTCACTTCTTTAGAATGTATATTTTCAGACACCAAATGGATTTAGTTCAATTCTGATTACAAATATGTTTAAAAATGTTTTTAAATTAAGGCTGTAAGGGGGTGTGGCATTTAAAGAGCTGTCAAAATTATTTTGTCATCAAAGAATTCCTTTTTTATATAATTATACAAATTTCTCATTACAAATCTAGTAACTTCTTGTTCTAAAGTTGGCTCCCTGAAGTTACTTTACGAATGTAGCGGAGGAGAATTTTAATAGGTATGTGTTACAGACTGTGATATATTTATTATAGTTCACAGACAAAAAAAAAAAAAAAAAAAGAAGAAAAATATACATACATATAATCATTGAAGCCTTACATTACATAATTTATAATTTACGTATAGATATACAATTTTTAATATAATTTCTAAACTTAACTATTTAATATAAGATGTTTTATCTTGCACTTGCGACTAGTTTTGTGCAAGACTCAACTCATTTTAATATGTTGATACAATTAGTCTTTACTCACTTGGCTAAGATGTACGTACTTCACGTTTCAATCTACGATGTGCAGCTATCATAATACATATATATATATATATATATATATATATATATATATATATATATATATATATTCCATTATTCTAGTATATTTAAAACTTTTGAATATATGTGTTTTAGTTTATTTATTGATAATACTATTAAAAAACCAAACCATTTTTCTTTTCCAATTTTTTTTTCTCATTCAATTCTAGCTATTTCATTTATTCTTTCCATTCTAATTTTTTTTGACCAAAAAAGGTATAGACCTATTGTATTTGCCTTTGTAACTTTGTTATTACTATCCATAAGTTTTCTTATAGCTATTTCTTTATTCATTTGTAGGAACTTTTCATTTATGAATTTCATTCGTTTAACAGGTATGTGTTGCATAAATATTAATTTTACTTTCAAATCCATTTTATTTTTATTTCAGTTTATTTTTCTTGATTCAACACGAACTTTTGTTTGCGAAATATTAATCAAGCTGGATGAAATTTTTACTTCAAGCATTTATGAGGTAGCTGCGTGTTTCGATGTATCTATTTTGTAAGAAATGGTGCTAGTTTATTTTATTAATTTTTTCATGAATGATATAAAAATAACATTTTCAAAATTAAAAAAAATAAATAGAAAATGAATAAATGAGGTATTTCATAAAATGAATACATAGAAATGTTTCTCTATGTCTTGTGAATGTAACCAAAGAAAGAGATCTTATAAGTTACTAAAAACTCGGGTTTGAAAATCTTTCCAAAAATAGAACAAATAAAAAAAATCAAAAGCCAGAAACATTTGGGAGTTCAAAATTGAATTTTGTTAGTCCTTTACATAGTAAACATGCTCTCAAAATTTGGTTGAAAATGAATTATTAGGAAAAAAAGTTGTCATTTTTAGTCGAGTGTCTCCTTAATATAGAGCGGTCAGATTATCTTTCGGCCGGTAGAGCGCGGAAGCTGACAACAAGCAACAAGACGCCGGAATCATGCGCAGAACCTCACTCAACTGTTTGAATTTTATGTCAAAACTAGTAGTTAGCACAGTACATAAATAAAAGTTGTTAGTTTAACAAGTTTTAACGTTTTGTCATATTTGACAACTTGTACTAATGTTAGAAGAGTGAATATGAATTGTCTTGCAGCCTTGCACAAAAATTCCAATTTACTCTGACATTTTTTTGCAAGTTTATGTTGGAGAATAATGATCTGTAACACGTTTCGCACAGAATGGGTGGGAAAAGCGCGGAACATTCCTTTTAACTAATAAAGGCGGCCATTGGAATTGAATCTTAACAAACTTTTCGCTGTCATCAACATTTGTGTCATGTTTCATTAGAAATTAAAAGCCCATTTTGACAACACCTCGTCGGGGGGAAATGAACTGAAAGCTCATGATTACACTTCTGCTCCAACCCCTTCCTTTCAGAAGGTGATTCTCGCTTCCATCAGCGGAGACGGGAGGCAGTTGTCCGTGTTCACGTCTGTGACGTAATTGCCTCTGCGATTGTGTGTCATATGCGACGCTGGCAGGACCGAAACCTGTCTGAAAGTTACATTATTGGCGATCAGATGCTGTATATAGGGTGATTCACCGCCGCTTACGGAGCATATTCTGGAAGACATGAGCACAGTCTAGTGTATACTGGGTGTTCAGTTCAAAGTGTGTCATGGCTCGCTGTATGCCGTCATGTGGCTAGCCGATGAGCTTAGAGAATTCAATCTTCCTACACTTCCACAGAGGTATATTATCTATGTGCCAGAGAAGTTGCCTAGCAAGTACGACGTTCATTCTGAAGAGTACTTACCGAAACGTACGGTGACGCCGGTAGTGGCAGGAATGTGAACTGTTTCGAAACATGTACTGAGGTGAGTTTTTTTTCTTACTGTCGAGATATGGGGAGAGGGTTAAGACGATTACTTACGTATTTGTTGACATTAACTTCGACGGTCAACACGGACACGGAGCATTTTATTTATATTGTGGAATGTTGCCGTACGCAACCGATAACAAATACCCTGCGGCCTCGCAAAACACAGTTCGAAAGAGGTTATGGTAGCACACAGACCGTACAGACCGCCATCTGTTGCTACGACGTTCAAGTTATACCGCACACGTTCTCAAGTTCAGATTGAACGCCTTGATTAATAGGCAACTTCTCTGACATAAAAGCTGAAACTCGCTTCAAATCGCTGACTCATCAACAGTGACGTCATGACACACTTTGAAATGAATATCCAGTAGTATATACTGTTCTCCAACCAGGAGATCAACCGTGAAAGGAATGTGCTTATTATTGCGTCATCTATTGGAGCGCCCAAGGTTGCGGGTTCGTTCCCGGGCGAGGTCGATGGCATTTAAGTGTGCTTAAATGCGACAGGCTCATGTCAGTAGATTTACTGGCGTGTAAAAGAAATCCTGCGGGACAAAATTCCGGCACATCCGGCGACGCTGATATAACCTCTGCAGTTGCGAGCGTCTTAAATAAAATATAACATATATTGGAGCGAAGTAGATAGATAATATCGCTATAACGACAGTTTAAAAACCATGCGCTCTCCTGCATTTGTTATTTCCAATATGGCGGGATTAAAGATCAGGATATTAACAGTGATCTAATTATGTAACTAGGGTAGTATAAATATGTGTGTAACAATGTTATTGTTTGTGCTGTGAGAGCGAGCCAATAGAGATACGAGTACCCACGTGTGTGACCTTATGACATCAACATTCATTCACAGCATTACCCCGCTCCGTTTCATTCCGCCGAGACTTTCTCGTGGTTGGAGCAAAATACAGTCGCGAAGCTCAATACGTAGTAAATATGCAAACATTAGGTAGTTACTCACAACTAGGGTCGCTAATATCGCCTCATTACAGGCAATGCAAAATAGTACCGTCACAGTCTATTGTTTCTAGCACCCTCAAAACTCAAGCTTCGTGACTGTACAGTATATAGTAGACTGTGTTATGAGCAAAAACTGTCATATGATATGATATGAAAGATATTCGATGTCAACATTTACATCCATGTAATGTGGACCTCACAATTTTGTATCCGGTGCCACAATTACATTCATTACAGATATACCTTTTCTACACGCTCTTATAATTTAACTTTCGACGCCATTTAAATTGATCAGTATTCCCACCTTTAAAACCTAACAACTTAATTTAGATCATTCAAAATTGACACTTTTACGACTATGTTCTTGATTTTCAGTTCACTTATATCGAACACACTTACTTACTTACTTACTGGCTTTTAAGGAACCCGGAAGTTCATTGCCGCTCTCACATAAGCCCGCCATTGGTCCCTATCCTGTGCAAGATTAATCCAGTCCCTACCATCATATCCCACCTCCCTCAAATCCATTTTAATATTATCTTCACGTCTCGGTCTCTCCAAAGGTCATTTTCCCTCCGGCCTCCCAACTAACACTCTATATGCATTTCTGGATTCGCCCATACGTGCTACATGTCCTGCCCATCTCAAACGTCTGGATTTAATGTTCCTAATTATGTCAGGTGAAGAATACAATGCATGCAGTTCTGTGTTGTGTAACTTTCTCCATTCTCCTGTAACTTCATCCCTCTTAGCCCCAAATATTTTTCTAAGCACCTTATTCACAAACACCCTTAATCTCTGTTTCTCTCTCAAAGTTAGAGTCCAAATTTCACAACCATAAAAAACAACCGGTAATATAACTGTTTTATAAATTCTAACTTTCAGATTTTTTGACAGCAGACTGCATGACAAAAGCATCTTAACCGAATAATAACAGGCATTTTCCATATTTATTCTGTGTTTAATTTCCTCCCGAGTGTTATTTATATTTGTTACTGTTGCTCCAAGATATTTGTATTTTTCCACCTCTTCGAAGTATAAATTCCCAATTTTTATATTTCCATATCGTACAATATTCTCGTCACGAGACATATTCATATACTTAGTCTTGTCGGGAATATCGAACACACACTGTTTCTAATAATACTTGTTACTAAAACATACTACACCATTGTTCAATAAGTTCGTTATTATGTCTCTTTCTTGTGTACATTTCATTTTCAGATCTCACTAGTTTTCTACATATTATACTTCGCTATCCTAGTTAGCCTCCTCCACCATACTCCTCACCTATTTTCATTATCTCTATCGTCTTACTCAACTTCCTATTCCACTCCTCTAATTCATATTTCATTCTATTTACTAAGTCCTTAGTCGTCTCTACCTTAGCAGTCTCTGGACCAGAAACATCCACTTCACCCTTTTCTGATATAAACTCGTCATTTCAGCTCTTGCACTCACAGAAACAATTTCAGTTCTCCTCTCGGCAGTGATCTTCCTTCCCACTAATCTGGTTAAATCACTTCCCATATCACTTGGGATGCTATTCATAGACATCTCGCTAGCCCGCGCTACCAGCGTGCTAAACTAGCCCCGGCTATCGACTGATTACTTGCACAGGATTCATATCATATCATATCATATCATATCATATCATATCATATCATATCATATCATATATCATATCATATCATACCATACCATATCATATCATATCATATCATATCATATCATATCATATCATATCATATCATATCATACCATACCATACTATATATCACATCACATCACATCACATCACCATATATCATATCATATCATATCATATCATATCATATCATATCATATCATATCATATCATATCATATCATATCATATATATCTACATCATATCATATCATATCATATCATATCATATCATATCATATCATATCATATCATATCATATCATATCATATCATATATCATATCATATATCATATCATATCATATCATATCATATCATATCATATCATATCATATCATATCATATCATATCATATCATATCGCTAATACTGGTTTATGAATACGAAAAACGTTAGTTCGCTGATCTTCCACCGGAAGACCGCGCTAAGAATGTCTATGAATACGACCCCTTGAATTTTTATTCGTGTCACTTAACTTCATTGCATTTGTGGTACTTAAGCCGCTCTTATCAGATTTCTTCACATATGTTTTCTTCTTCTGTATCCTTGATCTCAGCATTTCCTGGTTCTGTCTCGCTTCCTCCGGCGCGATCTACAATTCAGCCAATTCTCTGTCGTCTACAGTACCTGGTCAACGATCTTGTTATGATAGTTACTTTCCACCACAATTGCTGAAAAACTGTCATATAAACATGGGTCCTATTCTCAATATTTTCAGAGTTAAACTAATTTAAAGTTGATTAATTTCAAGGGAAAAATTGTTCCGGGGCCGGGTATCGATCCCGTGACCTCTGGTTGAACGTACCAGCGCTCTGCCAACTGAGCTACCCGGGAACTCCACCCGACACCGTCTCAACTTTTCCCTCAGTTGGCAGAGCGCTGGTACGTTCAACCAGAGGTCCCGGGATCGATACCCGGCCCCGGAACAATTTTTCCCTTGAAATTATTCAAATCTGCTTTGCAGGGAGCTTTACCTGAAAGACTAGATTTGCATAATATATACGTCACTGTGTACATTAACAGAAAACCACAATTCCAAGTCACACAGAGATTGTGTGCACTCGATGTGGATCTCTGGCGTTTCGTCAGCCCACGCGAGTTGTGTGGATATAAAAAGGGAAAAGTTGAGACGGTGTCGGGTAGAGTTAACGAGTAGCTCAGTTGGCAGAGCGCTGGTACGTTCAACCAGAGGTCCCAGGATCGATACCCGGCCCTGTAACAATTTTTCCCTTGAAATTATTCAAATCTGCTTTATAGGGAGCTTTACCTGAAAGACTAGATTTGCATAATTTGAAGTTGTTAAAAAGACCTTTTTTCTTTAGTATTAAGGGTAAAAGTATATTACAAATAGAGAATGAACTATCATTTCTTTAATTGGCTAGTGTTCGGAAGCTAAAAATGTGTTGTGAATTGCTTAGCACCGATTTTTTTTTTTCAATTGTTAACTACAAAATTATATTTTTCTAGCTCGTTTATCACAACAATTGATACAAATCACGTAATTCTTGTAAACTCTTTAAGACTGTACATTAGGATGCAAAATTGAACTGTAAAGAATCAAGTTGCTAGAAGTCGTATGATCTGTAACAATTATTGTTGTGATAAATGTGTAAGAATATAATTTTTAGTTAAAAATTGAAAAAAAGCCACCGGCGTGGCTCAGTCGGTTAAGGCGCTTGCCTGGCTGTCTGAAGTTGCGTTCGGGCGCGGGTTCGATCCCGCATGGCCTGATTACCTGGTTGGGCTTTTTCCGAGGTGTTCCTCAACCGTAAGGTGAATGCCAGGTAATCTATGGCGAATCCTCGGCCTCATCTCGCCAAATACCATCTCACTATCACCAATCTCATCGACGCTAAATAACCTCGTAGTAGACACAGCATCGTTAAATAATGAACTTAAAAAAAATTGAAAAAATTCTGTACAAAGCAACTAAGCAATTAACAACACATTTTTATCTTCAGAACACTAGCCAGTTAAAGAAAGTATACTTCTAAATAGTTCATTCTCTATTTGTAATATTATTTTATCATTAAAACTAAGAAAATAAAATATATTTTTAACACCTTCAAATTAGTGTAACTCTGAAAATGTTGAGAATAGGATCCATGTTTATATGACAGTTTTTGCTCAGAATATCTTCGGGAATATGCCCCGTAAGTGGCGGTAACTCCTAGTTAATCACTTTGTATATGTTAAAATAAAATGACGGAAAAGTGGCCATTTTATGAAATAAGTGACGAATAAATAATTTTTTCGGTTACCACTCTTTTGATATTAATGTTACTAACAGTTATCTGGTGATACCGGTCTGAAATACTGGCTGTCAGCACAATTTTTTACTTTTATTTTATAATATGTTGTATAAAAAGTAACTATTGTGAAGATCCAACAATATACTTCGATGTTGTAGGTAATACAGTAGAACCTCTATTATCCGTGGTAATGAAGGTGTTGAGCTAAACGGTTAATCTAAAAAATCGGATAATCCGTACCATAGAAGACTTTCATACATTAAGTGTTGCATAATGCAGTTTCGTAATTTTCTCCGTGGTCATGTGTTTTAACACATTAAGTAGTGGATAGAATATATTATTTCAATGTACCGAAGTACATATGATATTTCCATGCAGATATTCTGCGTCATCATACGATGGAAGAGTAATGGAACGGAGAAAAATTCTCTCCGGCGCCGGGACTTGAACCCGGGTTTTCAGCTCTACGTGCTGATGCTTTATCCACTAAGCCACACCGGATACAACCCCGACGCCGAACAGAATCGTCTCTGATTGAGTTCCAACTCTTGGGTTCCCTCTAGTGGCCGCCCTTTGCACTACGTCATAGATGTCTATGAACATCGGACCGAAGTCCACACATGTGCTCAGGTGCACTCGTTATGAGTGACGATTCTGTTCGGCGTCGGGGTTGTATCCGGTGTGGCTTAGTGGATAAAGCATCAGCACGTAGAGCTGAAAACCCGGGTTCAAGTCCCGGCGCCGGAGAGAATTTTTCTCCGTTCCATTACTCTTCCATAGTGGATAGAAGTTTTAAGTATAATAGCTCTGTTGGAAAGAGTGGATGAAGAAAGAATAATGCTGAAACTGATCAGGAAGAGAAAAAGGAATTGGCTGGGTCACTGACTGAGAAGACACTGCCTACTAAAGGATTCACTGGAAGGAATGGTGAACGGGAGAAGATTTTGGGGCAGAAGAAGATATCAAATAATAGACGGCATTAAGATATATGGATCGTATGCGAAGACTAAGAGGAAGGCAGAAAATAGGAAAGACTGGAGAATGCTGGGTTTGCAGTGAAAGAAACTATGTATGAAAGAATGAATGAATGAATGAATGTCAATGACGGGTTTCTGAGGGTCAAGGAAATTTCCTATAATGGATTTCTGTGAAAAGATAGGAAAACTATAGGTCTCATGTTATAGATTTAAGAACAGTTTGACTCGTAGACATTTTGTTTTTTCAGCATTTACTTCCCATGATTTTACGAGAAGATTAGAAGAGAACGGCACTTACGTAGACTTTCAGCTCCCCACTACTACCATTAATACACAACACAATGTCAATACGGCGGTTGCTGTCGTCTGCGATACAACGAACTTTTCTATTGATTTTCGAGTTTGGCATTTTTTCCGGTTATTATATGCTTATTTAAGTTGTGTTAACTCTCGCTAGTGGTTTTATATTTTATTTTATCCGTCTTAGTATTTATTTTATTATTGTAAATATTTTTGTTTTATCACTATTATTATTATTATTATTATTATTATTATTATTATTATTATTATTATTATTATTATTGTTATTATTATTAATGAATCATTTTGTATTACAATCTTTGTATCATTTCTGTTACGATTATTCTATTATTATTATTATTATTATTATTATTATTATTATTGTTATTATTATTAATGAATTATTTTGTGTTACAATCTTTGTATAATTTCTGTCACGATTATTCTATTATTATTATTATTATTATTATTATTATTATTATTATTATTGTTTGTTATTATTATTAATTAATTATTTTGTATTACAATCTTTGTATCATTTCTGTCACGATTATTCTATTATTATTATTATTATTATTATTATTATTATTATTATTGTTTGTTATTATTATTAATGAATTATTTTGTATTACAATCTTTGTATCATTTCTGTCACGATTATTCTATTATTATTATTATTATTATTATTATTATTATTATTGTTACTATTATTTATATCATCAGCATTATTATTTGAACCCTGTAAAATTTATGTAGACTACTGGACTGTACCCGAGCACGAGCATTATGCCCATTTCGGGTATCTATTCATATGTATTCAATTCAAATGTAAATTGTAAATAAACTTGTAAATAAATTTGAAGTAATTTAAACACTTCATCCTTCTTTTTATTAAATCTCGCACAGTTGTAACTCCAATCTCGCATTTCGATGTGAGATGAACCACAGTGCCTCTTTTCCAAAATCACTCAATTATATGCACTTCTCTTCGATACTTAGCACAACATATTGTATTCTTTTGACACTTCTGGAAGACGTTTTGCAGAGAAATTAAACAGGTCACTCGAACAGTAGATCATAATTTTTGAGGACAAAGCCTTGTAATATCACTCTCTACAAAAAAAAAAAAAAAAAAAAAAAACGTACTAGTGTATTTTTTCCGAAACAAAAAAGGAGAGAATCACAGACGGGTAATCCAACAATCGGTTAATAGGTTGACGGATAATCGGGATTCTACTGTATTACTTTTCATTATATCGATAAATCTCGGAGCTCGAAGTGCGAGTGAAGTTATCGAAATGAAACGAAAACCTCCCGCGATATTTAGTGAGATTTCTTCGCGAATAGGATAATAAATACACAATAATGTAAGATAATGGCGCATATTACACAGAGTGAACAGTAATAATGCCATTTATTTAGGGAGTTTTTCTCTGAACTGCATCTCTCTTACTGTATTTCCTGTGTCGCCGCGCATTGTCTTCCCAGTTAGTTGTATGGTTTGGTGGTTTTTGAACAGCTGCTTCTCAGAGCTTCCTGTAATCAATGTCTGGAGTTAACGCTAATTAGCAGAGCTGAACTTGGTCGTTGCTGCGGTCTGGAGCCCCAAGTTTGAAAACCGTCGACTTCGATGCCCGTCATGTTGAATCCCCCCTCCTCTTCCTCTGTCAGAACCGGTAAGACTGCTTCATTTACACTCCTCTGTTTTGTTCAATATCATATTTCAGCCGTGGCGAAAATGTGACTCGCGAGCACATTGTGGCTCGCAATGATAGCTGTGCATTTCTCTTGCTTCCTACCTTCTCCAACCCCCACCCTCTCACTCACTGGAGTCAAACTCCATTCCATTTGTATTTGTCTCTGACCTGCGAGCGGCGTATCGTCGCAATGTCTCTCTCGAAACCATGTACCTCTACAAAAACGGAAGTTTCAAGTAGGATGGGTGGACGCATTCTTTTGCTGCCAATATGATGAGAATATTAAATGTATGATTTGTTCACAAGCATTACGAGGAAAACGGTTGTATAACATAAAACGGCATTATACTACATGTTACTGATGAAACATTAAAAGGTTAATTGTTGTTGTTATTATTATTATTATTATTATTATTATTATTATTATTATTATTACTTACAAATGGCTTTTAAGGAACCCGAAGGTTCATTGCCGCCCTCACATAAGGCCGCCATCGGTCCCTATCCTGTGCAAGATTAATCCAGTCTCTTACCATCATATCCCACCTCCCTCAAATCCATTTTAATATTATCTTCCCATCTACTTCTCGGCCTCCCCAAAGGTCTTTTCCCCTCTGGCCTCCCAACTAACACTCTATATGCATTTCTGGATGCGCCCATACGTGCTACATGCCCTGCCCATCTCAAACGTCTGGATTTAATGTTCCTAATTATGTCAGGTGAAGAATATAATGCGTGCAGCTCTCCGTTGTGTAACTTTCTCCATTCTCCTGTAACTTCATCCCTCTTAGCCCCAAATATTTTCCTAAGCATCTTATTCTCAAACACCCTTAACCTATGTTCCTCTCTCAAAGTGAGAGTCCAAGTTTCACAACCATACAGAACAACCGGTAATATAACTGTTTTATAAATTCTAACTTTAAGATTTTTTGACAGCAGACTAGCTGATAAAAGCTTCTCAACCGAATAATAACACCCATTTCCCATATTTATTCTGCGTTTAATTTCCTCCCGAGTGTCATTTATATTTGTTACTGTTGCTCCAAGATATTTGAACTTTTCCATCCCTTCGAAGGATAAATCTCCAATTTTTATATTTCCATTTCTTACAATATTCTGGTCACGAGACATAATCATATACTTTGTTTTTCGGGATTTACTTCCAAACCGATCGCTTTACTTGCTTCAAGTAAAATTTCCGTGTTTTCCCTAATCGTTTGTGGATTTTCTCCTAACATATTCACGTCATCCGCATAGACAAGAAGCTGATGTAACCCGTTCAATTCCAAACCTGCCTGTTATCCTGAACTTTCCTAATGGCATATTCTAAAGCGAAGTTAAAAAGTAAAGGTGATAGTGCATCTCCCTGCTTTAGCCCGCAGTGAATTGGAAAAGCATCAGATAGAAACTGACCTATACGGACTCTGCTGTATGTTTCACTGAGACACATTTTAATTAATCGAACTAGTTTCTTGGGAATACCAAATGCAATAAGAATATCATATAATACTTCCCTCTTAACCGAGTCATATGCTTTTTTGAAGTCTATGAATAACTGATGTACTGTACCCTTATACTCCCATTTTTTCTCCATTATCTGTCGAATACAAAAAATCTGATCAATAGTCGATCTATTACGCCTAAAACAGCACCGATGATCCCCAATAATTTCATCTACGTACGGAGCTAATCTTCTCAAAAGAATATTGGACAAAATTTTGTACGACGTCAACAAAAGTGATATTCCTCGAAAGTTACCACAGTTGGTTTTGTCCCCCTTTTAAAAATAGGTACAATTATGGACTCCTTCCATTGTTCTGGTACAATTTCCTTTTCCCAAATAGCAAGTACAAGTTTATAAATTTCGCTATATAATGCACTTCCACCCTCTTGTATAATTCTGCTGGAATTTGATCGATACCTGGAGACTTGTACTTTTTCAGATTTTCTATCGGAATTTCGACTTCTGAAAGCGTGGGTTCGGGTATAAATGGCTCAGCAGTTTGTATTTCAATTTCGTCCCGATCATTTCTATTTGGCCTATGTACATTTAGTAGTTGCGCAAAATAGTTTTTCCATCTGCAAGCAAGATTATTATTATTACTACTATTATTATTATTATTATTATTATTATTATTATTATTATTATTATTGGTATTATTATTGTTATCATCATCACGGTACGTCGATCCTTTTTTAGCAGATGTACCAATAATGCGGTTAGATCTTCAATTTAAACACACAGATTTACAATTTGATGTTAAATGAAAGCTAGATGTAAGGACTTGACAAATGTTGAACTTTTCAAATCTTTGCCAAAAAATAAATATCCGAAGCTTCGTTCTTTCGCTTGCTCTGTTGAAGCCATGTTCGCTACAACTTATGTTTGTGAAAAATTATTTTCAACCATGAAAATAGTAAAAACCAAATTTAGATCACGACTGACAGACAAATACCTTCGCGATCAACTACGACTGGCAGTAAGTGACATTATTCCTGTTTTTGAAACTTTGTCGGAGAGACATTCTGAAGACAGTTAATTTTAGGTTGTGATAATGTGTCCTATGTTTTCTTTTTCATTTCTTTCTTCGTTGTACATACTAAACATTAGTTTGTAACCCGTTACTGTATAAAATTGTATTTAAGTGCTTGGCGTAAGGAAAATGAAAGTCCATTAACAAGTCAAACAGTTGCTTCACTTCCCCTTCGGGTGTCCGCCTCCCTCCATAGCTGCTATGCACGTTGCAGGTTACACAGTGGCTCGGCGCACGATCACATTTTCGCCACGGTTGTCATATTTTACTCTTTTAAACGTATCTTACTCTTCATGCAGCCATGTTCCTATGCATTGAACACCTGACTTATTCAGTAATTGAGTCATCAAAATGTTCTCTGCATTTCGTGAATAGACTTTCTTTATTTTTATTTCTTTGCATTGTAAAGAACATCAACCCGTTGCGCCTTGTGGTATACTTCAGACCTCTTGTGGACGTCCTGCATTTCTTCATCCTCTTAGTTTATATTGAAATCTCTTTGGAAGCCTTATTTTCCGCGTATTGTGTATGGTTGAGACATTTTGTCTCTATTCTAAGGTAATAAATTTTTTTTCGAACTTTCGGAGACCGCCATTATAAAATCACTTACGGGAATATGAAGTGTTTACCATTTCAGTGTTAAATAGTACACATTATTGTATTTGGTCACATACACATATACCGTAAGTAATGCCATTAATTTCAGGGGGTTATTCTTTGAGATATTTCAAACAAAAAATGTTAATGTAATTTTGGTCGTTTTTGCTTTCTTTTCGAGTTAAAAATGGTTTTATATGAAATATTTCATAGCATGTTTTGGGGAAGCCATTGATTGAATTCGCAACATGCTCAGTAAATTTAAGAGAGCAGTGTATTATGATAATAAATAATTGAAAGAATGCTCAGTCAATTTAAGAGAGCAGTGTATTAGGATAATAAATAATTGAAAGAATGCTCAGTCAATTTAAGAGAGCAGTGTATTAGGATAATAAATAATTGAAAGAATGCTCAGTCAATTTAAGAGAGCAGTGTATTATGATAATAAATAATTGAAAGAATGCTCAGTCAATTTAAGAGAGCAGTGTATTGTGATAATAAATAATTGAAAGAATGCTCAGTCAATTTAAGAGAGCAGTGTATTATGATAGTAAATAATTGAAAGAATGCTCAGTCAATTTAAGAGAGTATTGCATTATGTTAATAATAGAATTATAGTTTGGTCCTTTAAATGTGCAGAAATTTTATCCGATATATTTACTGAAAATTATTGTGCGTATAATGTTATTTGTGTTTCGAAGAATTGTCTACAGTATAACGAGGCAGCGAAACTTAGTGGCCGATGGTAGAGAGGCAAGTGGTTTCAGGTTAACTGTGTTCTAGAATCCCTCTACCGTGTATAATAGGAGGGGGCGTGGGTCGTGCCCCGTTGAACTACTGTGCCTTAGTTGTTTGCTGTTTACTTGCTGTGTGTTGCTGTCGACGAATATATATTTTTTTTAATTGGTTATTTTACGACTGCCGTCGACGCCATTTTCAAACGTGGTATTTATTTCATTTATCGAGTTATGTAATTTGTTACAAGAATGTTATTTTGATACCAACACAAATATAACATATAGCAAGTTAAAGAAACATGTTGCATACAAAGTTTGTTATATAACGTGTTTTTTATATAGTGTAGACCAGGGGCGGCTCTACAATAAGAACTGCAGAGCTGCAGAACCGCCATTTAAATGGACCTGAAAAAATTAAAAATGTCAAACGTGCTTTTATGTAATCTAGTTCATTGGTTCATTTATTTTTCCAATTCATTCTCCTTCGATTCGAGATTTTACTGTCTGTAAGAGCCTTGAACTGCTCGAGAATTTTAGCTGTAGTGTACTTTTCGGATCTGTGATCGGCAGTTCCTGAAGCTCAACGTAGGGTAGTCGGCAGCAGAAAACCGGTTTTCTTCACCGTCCCATAAGACTGCATTAGAGCTGCAACCGAAGCAGCTCTCTCCGAATATACAAAAGAACCGTCAACACACTCATCTCTTTATGACCTGTGTTAGAACACATACGGTCTTACTAATAAAAACTCTATATACAGACGTTTAACTGTCTTATATTTATACAATGAGTAGCTCGTTTATAAGTCGTGTGTAAATTCCTTACTAATAATCAGTACATACGTCGTGTAGAACAGTATAACTGTTACACAGATACGTCATAGTTTCGTCATTACTTCCTTACGAAAGGTAATGGAATATCTGAGGTTCTCTATTGCATCCGGTAGAGCGCTGTAGTGTGGCATTTTAAATATCGATAGTACAACTGGCTCTAATCGATTACCACACTATATTTTGGTCAAAGAGTGCAAGCTACAGCAATATTATTCTAATAATTCTATGATCTTTGGTTTGTTCTTCTGTGGTTACAAGGTAACCATCATCATAAAATGACAGTCGATACGAACAGCTGTTAGAGGGGCGGCCATTTTTTCGCTATATACAACGCTTAAACAAGGGGTTTCGTGTATATAACTACTGCAAAGCAATTCCCATTGTATAGTTATAGCCTGTTTATACGTCCATAGCTTATTCAAGGTTTATTAGTAACGTTTTCTGTCTCAACTCTGGATAAGTCTGGTATAAAAACTATACACGGTTTATTAGTAAGACTGATAGGCTTCTGGATTTACTGTATATCATTACAGTTCCAGTGTGTTATAGTACTGTGGGTGGTGTGATGTGATTAGTCAGTGTGTCTAAGGAAATATTTTATATTAAACATGAATGAAATGAAAACCTAATCGACCAACCCTTTTCGAAATTAAAAGAGAAATTGCATGTTAACTTAAGAAATTAGGACGTCCTACACAAAATTTAAATATTGAAATTTCTGGAAAACGTCGAGGAAATCATGTAGCCTACTAGTCATTTTAATACCGAAATGTGTAATGGAAACGATTGGTTTTTTGCTGCGCTCATGAAAACGCTTTCTCTCCACCCGTGTATTCTGTTTACATGGACAAACACCGGAGTGAAGGATTTAGTTAATTTGACTTAAAAAACTAGAAAAGCATGTGGGGCACATCTCCTCTACGTGACTAGTTGTACCAGGTGGGAGAGGTGTAGCGCACGGATGGCTGGAGTACAATTTCGGGTGCACAGTCAACTTCGAGAAGGGGCTGTAATTACACGCGTTATCCGATTTAGATGAAATAATCAGCATGCGTTTGCTAAATACACTATTTTTCATGCAGAACTGCCAACCTTTGTAACCGCGGGCCGCTACTGGTGTGGATCCAGTTTTAGGGTATTAAGTAAGCTGATCCTGAACTATACTGACGCTCAAGTAAACAAACCCGTGCCTATAGAAAAGGAACAGCAAATCTGTTTCATCGGGCAACAAGTTTCGCCCTCTGACATATAGCCCGCAACCAATCATCAATGTAGTTACTGGCCCTCCAAATAAAATAGTTTGGGCGCCCCTGCAATAGATGACTGAATGAACTCGTCAGAGTCCACCACGCGTTATATTTATGCGGAACGAATCTGAATAACTGTACAGCTCTATCGAAGATAGAAGGCAACGATGAATACACATTTAATGGAAGAGAGGGCCGTGAAATTGGAAGATCAATATTTGGGTCTATGCTCTACTTGTTTCTGAAGGAGGAAGATGAGAGCTTTGGAGTATGATGTGCAATTTATCAGCTATCGTGCGCTACTTTCCATCTGTAGATAATACATCCACGAGCATTTTCCCATGCATCTTTAATACAATATAAGAGACTATTCCTTGAAATAAGACGAGACGCCCCCAGCTCTCCCTCAGAACGCCAGACTCTCCGCGTTTATTGTCACAACGTGAAATTTTAGAATCCTTTTACATTAAGAACTTGTGAATAACTAAGTAGCTGTGCTCTGATACTTTTTTTTTACTCTGTCTTTACTCCTGTAATTTATTTTCCCACTGTCATGCTTGTTGCTATGATTAAAAATAGCGAGGAGCGTTCACATTTCTTAAGAATATCTGCCTCGTCGCTCGTTCCTGAATATTCTTTTTTAATATCTGCTGAGGCTTCATGTGCCGTGTACAGTCGAGTGTCGCTGTAATAAACACGATTTTAATGAATTTTCCAATTCAATGAAAAAATTCGTTGCAGTGTTAAATAATTATTTCATTAGTACAAATGCTGTTATTACGAAAATATTCCATTCTGAATATCTTTCCTAAAGTATTATCCCAAATATTTAAATTTTCTAAAACTTTATTTTTACGAGTTCTACTCTTTCAGGGGTGAGCTAAAATTTAACTCTGTATACTGTATTTTATGTTACAATTATTAGCAAAATAAATGAATGAACAGACAGACAGGCAGACAGACAGACAGATCAATAAGTGAGTGACTGGGTGAATGAATGAATAAATAAATAAATAAATAAATAAATAAATAAATAAATAAATAAATAGAGTAAATGAGTAAATGGATGGATAGATGGCTAGATGGATGGATAAATAGATAGATAGATAGATAGATAGATAGATAGATAGATAGATAGATAGATAGATAGATAGATAGATAGATAGATAGATAGATAGATAGATAGATAGATAGATAGATAGATAAGTAAATAAATAAATAAGTAAGTAAATAAATAAGTAAATAAGTAAATAAGTAAATGAATGAACGAATAAAAACTATCGGAAAAATGTAAAGTACAATTTGAAGAAGCATTAAATAAATTGATACCTTTTATCTAGTTCCCTATTCACCGCTGTCAGGAAAATATTTGGGGCTAAAAGGAATAGAGTTACATTTCCTGCTCTTCATTTAGAGAATTGCATCACACTTCCACGTTGGGAAGTTTCTTCTTCTTTTCATTTTGTTACTCTGTAAAGATATTTGCTCAAGGTTTGAGCGTCCCCGTTGGAGTATGCTCTTTAGAAACAGTTCTCTGAATATGTAGCAGTAGTAGAGATGCGAAACTGCCACAGAATTTACTGGTGTGAATCGAAATGACATTTCATTTACAGATTGCATTGCAGATTCTATCATGTTTTATCGCAATGCTTTATGGGAAGGAAATGATGAGTATTTTATATACGTACCTTGAAATGCATTAAAGTCGACTATTACTTTGTTCTTCCCTGCTTATTTATTACGTCTGACTCTTAACTGTGACGTCGCATCACTTCTCCAGCAAATAACTGCGTGAAGTCGAGATGCAATTGAATTAATTGGTCAGTAGAAAAAGGGTCCATCTACACTTCTCTGAAAATGGTTTTATTGCATTAAAATATAGTCCGTTGTGAGATGCACACCGATTTCAAGCCTTTAAGAGTTGGTGCTGATGCATAGGAAATACGAATGATATTACTGAGTTTTTCTCTCTCTTCTGAAAATGTTTAATTTTATAGATGAGCCCTTTTTCTACTGACCTATTCAATTATAATCGTGTGGTACATTTCATCACCATTATGATAATCTGTATTTCAGCTATCAATATCCATGATCTAACCCTTAGATCAGCGGTCATCAGCACAGTGCACCCTCGGGCTAGCGTCTCCTACCCGCGTTTAAGAGACTGCACTATCGTGCATCCGGGGCTCCTGGCGGGTATGCTTTCTCCCACTCCCTTCTGCACAACGGTGCATACTGCGATACACTCCTTACCCGTTACCCATTTCAGCGAATGCTGACGACCACTGCGCTAGAGCTTCTATTTTAAGCAGAAAATTCAGGTTCAAACATTTATGTGTCTTTCATATTTTTAGTGAAATATCAAATGTACTAGCTTGTAAATTTTTAGTCCAGTAACAAATATGAGAAACATAAGACCAAGTGGCGTTTGTAATAAAGATATTATAATAAATGGACAGAAATATGAGGAAGTAGATTCTTTTAAATATCTAGGAGTTCTAATTACCCAAGAAAACACTGCAGATGCGGATATGAGGCAAAAAATTGCTGGGGGAAATAGATGCCTGAGAGCCCTTAACAAAACTTTGAGAGCAAGATGCATAAGTAAAAAAAGCAAAACTTACATTATATAAAACAGTCGTAAGACCAATTGTGTTTACGGCAGTGAAACTTGGACTCTGTCGAAGAAAATGGAACAACAACTGATGACATGGGAAAGGAAAATTCTAAGGAAAATCTATGGTCCTAAATATGAGAATGGGCACTGGAGAATTAGATATAATTCAGAACTGAAAACTCAATATAAATCTCCAGATATTGTTGCTGAAATCAAAGCCCGTAGGTTGGAATGGTTAGGACATGTAATCAGGATGAATGATCAGAGAATACCAAAAAAGATTCTGAACACAAAACCAGAAGGCAGGCGCAATATTGGCAGACAGAAACTAAGATGGTTGGATGGAATGGAGGAAGATTTAAGGACTCTAGGCGTGAGAAGATGGAGGCAGAAGGCTCTGGTTGGACAGGAATGGACCAAGATCCTAAGGGAGGCCAAGGCTAGACTACAAGGGCCGTAGTGCCAAAGAAGAAGAAGAACAAATTTAGCTTGTAAATTTTTAGTGAAATTATAAGTTCATCTTGTAATTTGAAATGTACCCTATATACTTGAATTACATATTTGAGGAGTAATATTAATGATAACAGTGATAATAGCAACAACATTTTAGGAATGTCTTACTTGATACTGAGAGTATTCAGACCTGTTCTTTGGTTACGTATGAGAATATATATTTTGGAGTCTGCTTTTCACGCTTGCAAACATACATAAAACAAATTAAAATAACGGCTTTATTAATTTGAAGCCCATTTCTGTTCCCCAGCCATTGTATCTACTAGTACTGAAAGAGAACGGGTCAAAGGTTGCAGCCAGGATTTGCACGTGTAATTCTATCCGAAGGCAATTAAATCCTCTTACAGTCCGAGACTGTGTTTCACACTGGGCTCACGTGTATGACTTCAAAACAAAAGCGCGTGAGTGAAGCAATGAAACAGAAGCTGGATTATTTTCAACGAACCTAATTAGCAAACCAGAACGGAAGCGTGTGACTTGTTCACTGTTTTTTGTTTTTGTCAACAGGAGACACATTCATAGAATTTACTCCGATGAACAAATCGTCTCTGGCAACTAGAGCAAGACTGGACTAACACGAGTAACTTTTCAACCAAAAACATGACATTATAGCGCAAGAGTCGCTTGCTGAGAGTGCGGGGATGAATTGCTAGGCTCTTTCAGAATCAATATGAAATAAAACCGGACGTTGCGAAACTGTTTTTTTTAATCTTTTGCTCCATTGAGACTGAATAGTGCAGAACATAGCATACGTAACTGTTAAGGCGCAGTTTCAACATTTCGTGGAAACCACGATTATGTTCCAGCCCCGCTAAAGTAGCGATAAATTCAAGGGGTGGAAATTTCCCCTAAGAGTTCAGAGATTTTCCCATGAATTTCAGGTGCACGGATGCATTGCAAACAATTTTAAAGTTAAGCTATTTTTGACACAATTGACTTAAAAGCTGAATTAAAGCAACATAGCCTTTATTTTCAGAAACATATGAAGAATAGTGATCTTTAGACTTCGTGGAATTGCCACGAGAATCGTAAGGTTTACTACGCACGCGGTATAGACTGTATGAGAAAGGGGCGTGCAACGGATGGAGCATGCCTCTGATGTAAACACTGAGCAGTATACTGCGGTTACAATAAAACCTGTATCCAGCATTCAAGAAATATAATGAATGATCATTGAAGTAGGAAACGTCTAAACATGTAAATACACAATTATTTTATAGTGAGATATATTAACTCTTAAAATTTAATGTAAGATACTCACATCATCCTTGAATATGTGCATTGCAGTGAAGAGTTACGTACATTTTGAGCGACTGCAAATTGAACCTCCTTCGATGGTCACTCAAAGAGTTTTTATATTGGGAAAATGTACGTTCAACATCACACGATGTAATACGTGCATATTTGAAGAACGGAAAATCACTACTTTTTAGTACACCAACTTCAGACGTCTTGTCGTGACCTGATAGTACATCATTTATAATACGAAGTTGTGAATAGGCAGAATTTTTAGCAATAATGTTTCTCAACTTACATTTCACTTTTTCTGAAATTAGTGAATTGTTATTTTGGATAACGGTTTGTGATACTTTATCCACTATATTAAGGGCTGCGGGGGTAAGGGTATTCCAGGGGCAATTGTTTGTAACAGCAACACTCTCATTGTAGTGTATTTGATTGAATTCTTGTCTGCACTGAACAAATGTTAAGCTTTGACTATTCCAACCACAGTAATGCAAAAACATGTGCTTACGTAGGTATACATTAGCTGTAGCTGCTCTATCTATTTGGACCGGTCACATCTCTTAACATGAACTGCTTATACTACGAGACCGGGAGGTCGCTCACTTCTTCTATACTACCGTACATCGGCAACCTGATTGCATGCTGCGTGTGGCAATTCAATGAAGTCTAGTGATCTTCCTGCTTTAAAATAATTTACTAGACTATTGTTTACTACGTCATACTGCTTTTGACCAATAAACCGGTACGAAAGGACGTATTTCAACCAATCATGGCTGCTTATCGCACAATTTTATCGCGTCCCTAGCATTTGTTTAATTTTATCATGTCCCTTGCATTTGTTTCTTTGTTTGCCAACATTTCCAACTGCGCTGGTCTCGACGTCAAAAAAAAAAAAAAAAAAAAAAAACACAGAAAATTACAAACCACTCCAGTCGATGCACAGCATTTTCAATTATGACTCGCATTGGCATTCAAGAACAAGAATTAATAAAGATCACTGGTCATACCTATGAATCTTGCCTGAAATCCTATTTACAAATAAATGAAGGGCACCATTCGGAAATCCTGAATAAGTTGAATACACCATGTAGGCCTACATCTGCGAGTTCCACTTCTTTTACGCACACGTCCAATATAACATCAACTGAACCACCAACCACTAAAACATTCAAATTTGAAAATTGTATATTTAATAATTATTCCTTTTAAAATTATTCATGTTAATTTTTTGTGTCATCGTCGTTAATTAAAACTTCTCTAACACTTGTATATATTATTTAGGTTATGTTATAGCTTCTGCTATATGATATTATAGATAGTCACGTATCAGAGATTGTTTAATATTAAGATTTATTGAAAATCATCTGTCAAGTGACGTTGATTACTGGGATTCGGATAATTGAAGTGGAATGTAACTGTTTTAATAAGAATGAAACTGGATCAACAAAGCCTTCTTGACTAGTAACACTGCCATCGCGATCTAGATCGAGAAGGCATTGCTAGTAATCGTCTACAGAGTTCAATGAAGATTCCATAGTTGGCACAACTGATAGCAAGATAACAGCTGACTTCGAGCATTAAAGTTTACTACTGGCTTGTGCAGCAAATTCTGCAAACTAAGTTCATTAGACGTTCAAATAAAAATTTTTCATATTTATTTTCAATGAAAAATACCAGACATTTTGAAAGTTATTTGCTTCCATAATAACGAAACATACTCCCTCTGAATGGTTTTTACGTCCAATACTTTTTCTTGAACCTATGTATCCTATGTCTCTTGAGTTTCAACGCGAAAACGCAAGTAACAATGAAAGGAGGATCAGTGGGTTTTTCATGTGGGAGTAAAGCAATAGCTATTTCTGGTCATTGTGGATTGTAAAAGTCAGGTTTGCTATGCTTTCGAACAATAGACATAGCATTTTGGTATAAGTGCTGCATGTAGAGCTTGAAATGTAGAGGGTAACATCATTTTATCCTGCTAAGAGATCTTGCTGAAATGATCGAGAGAATACAAAATTTTGTAGGTCTCTTATTTTATCAGTAAGTAATACGGTCTTTCCTTAGGAACTGTAATTTTTGTGCTCTCTCGAGCCAATACTGAAAAGAATGACGCATATAAATATCTACACCACACCGCCATTAAGTATATGAAAAAGACCCAACCCCACTTGATCAATAGCTATAAAAATATTTGATTTTTAATAACAATATTATTATCTTACGTAAGTTTTATGTATATAATAGCCGCCACTCAGTAAATTATAGAAATGAAGATCTAATTTAATACATTCTCTATATATACTTACGTAAACCCAAAACGTTTCACTTTCATATCATCAGTATAGCATTAATATGTATAATTAATGAAAAATAGTCACATCATGGCATTAACTATAATGAAATTTCATTTCTAATGGTAATAATGTCATAAAACCACCTCAAGTTTTGTAGGTTTCAATATCCAATACACAGCTGTACTCAGAAAATTACACACCGCAGAATCAGACCTGTAAATTAGCGAGTTTTCAAGTTTTTAATAACAATTGAATTTGAACTTTAAATATGTCAGCAATCCTGCAGGTCATGGCCTTCGTGTAATAGCTGTTGTTTATTGTAGTGTGTGTTTTGTTTTATTCTGAAATCACGGCCGAGCTGAAATGCAATTAGTTCTTAAAACTGAAGAAAGACGGATTTTGTAAAATAGGAAAATAATGTAGGAGAGTTGATATTTCACTGAAAACTACAATTTTTCCGAAAAACTTTGGGTTCCAAGCTTCAAAATGAGGGGTCATTTATTAAAATTCGTTCAGCTGTTTTCCCGTAATTTCCATTACCAGTTCAAATTATATATATATATATATATATATATATATATAGATTTTATGTTCGAAGACAGCTAATCATAACACACTACTGCCATCTAGCATGCATCTAGCGTAATATTTGTAATGTTGAGATGGTACAATAATACATTTGAAGACAGTTGTATTTTCATAAGTCAATTAACATTTTATAGTATTAGAGTACCCTTTATTTCTTCTAATCTTTATATACGTTCTTCTAATCGTGTAATAGTCAATAAAATTCCACTCGAGTTTTGATTTTCTCTAGATAAATCAAAACCTCTAGTGAGATTACTGTTGATAAACTATGGAAATTATTATTATTTTATTTAGTTTTTGCCTTTAGAACCAATAATAAAATGATGTAACGTTTTCAAGGCTTGTGTATTGTGTGTCCATCATAGGCCTATGCGTGTATGTAATAATAATAATAATAATAATAATAATAATAATAATAATAATAATAATAATAATAATAATAATAAAATCGTGAAACGATCGGGCCCGGGTTCAAATCCTGGTGAACTGCGCTCGGGTGTGGGTTCGATTCCTGCTTGGGCTGATTACCTGGTTGAGTGTTTTTTTCTGACGTTCTCTCCAACCGTAAGGTGAATGTTAGGCAATCTAAGGCTAATCCTTGGCCTCATCTAGCCAAATACCATCTTACCATCACTAATTTCATCGTCGCTAAATAAGCTAGTAGTTGATACAGCGTTAAATAACCTACGAAAAAAATCCTGGTTGGAACAAGTAATCTCGTTGAGAGTTTTTCTGAGGTTTTTCCTCAACCCATCGAGAGTAAATGCTGGGTAACTTTCGGCGTTGGACCATGGACTCATTTCGCTGACATTATCACCTTTATTTCACTCATAAACTAGATAATCATTCTAGTTGGTAAATAGAGTTTAGTATTTTCCGGAAGAAACTCATAACCAGACAGTGTATGCGGGATGGCTTAAGGAAAAGTGAAGTTGTTTCGTATCAGAGTATATGGCACGTGCCGCGTCGTCCGTCTTTTGTGTACCTGGCGAGGACAGCAGCGTACATAACGAAGGAACCCCGGTCCGTGCAGTTGTGTTATCCTGCTCAAGTATTTAGTACGCGTTGAATATGTTGTGCTGATCCATTCATAATGGCAAAACGTTAAATTCGCTCAGAGATACGAAATGTAATTAAGAAGTATGAGAGTGACATTTTATGTATTAACGAAGGCAATATCGTGTGTAATGTATGTAAAATTGAAATAAAAACCAGAACAACTCAGGCTATAGAGAAACATTGCAACAGTACATCGCACAGGAAATGCGTTGAAATGAAATCTGACTAACCATCGACATCATCATCATCATCATCATCATCATCATCATCATCATCATCATCATCATCATCATCATAATCATCATCATTTAGTTGTGCGGGACTAAAAGACACGTGAAACATGATGCTCAGTGCAAATATTCTTCTAAAGAAATTGAGTGATCCCCATTTTAGAGGTTTTCTTCAGAAATTCTCTCGAAACAAAAACTGTTTAAACTAGGGCTGGGCACATTACGTGATTATGAGAAATGAGCGCTGTGTGCTTTAAAGAGCGGGTCTTGCGAGCGCTCTGACGTATGCATACTGTACGTCATTCAGTGTCGGTGCAGTGGTGACTCTGCAGTATGATGGCGAACTTTGAAGACGGAGCTTCCGTTCATATATTAAAGCGTCCCGCTATACCCAATGCTTTTAATGTATCATGGGAGAAGGAGTTCTTTTTGGTAGAGAGCAGTGGATTAGCAAAGTGTTTAATTTGGCATAAAACAGTCCAACTTATTAAGAAGTTCAATACCCAACGGCATTATTCTTTGCAACTTGCTACTGAATATGACAAATATGTTGGTAATGAACGCCATAAATTAATGCAACTTAAAGAAAATGTTTCTCAGGTACATTATATTAGAGTATCTATTTGATATTTACATTGTATTATAGGTTATTATACATTTAGTAATATATAATTTTAAATTATATAAGTATTATGATATATCATAGTATAGTTTATTACAGTTCATGATATATCATATATCATATTATATATCATGAACTGTAATATACTATACTATGATGTATCATAATATTTGTATAATTTAAAATTATATATTACTAAATATACTATAATAACTTATAATGCAATATAAATATCTAATAAATACCCTAATATTATGTACCTGAGAAACATTTTCCTTAAGTTGTATTAATTTATGGTCATATTACATCATATCATATAATATATCGTATCGTATCCTGTCATATCATATCATATCATATCATATCATATCATATCATATCATATCATATCATATCATATCATATCATATATCATATCATATCATATCATATCATATCATATCATATCATATCTCATATCATATCATATCATATCATATCATATCATATCATATCATATCATATCATATCATATCATATCATATCATATCATATCATATCATATCATATCATATCATATCATATCATATCATATCATATCATATCATATCATATCACATCATATCACATCATATCATATCATATATCATATCATATCATATATCATATCATATCATATCATATCATATCATATCATATCATATCATATCATATCATATCATATCATATCATATCATATCATATCATATATCATATCATATATCGTATCGTATCGTATCGTATCGTATCGTATCGTATCGTATCGTATCGTATCGTATCGTATCGTATCGTATCGTATCGTATCGTATCGTATCGTATCGTATCGTATCGTATCGTATCGTATCGTATCGTATCGTATCGTATCGTATCGTATCGTATCGTATCGTATCGTATCGTATCGTATCGTATCGTATCGTATCGTATCGTATCGTATCGTATCGTATCGTATCGTATCGTATCGTATCGTATCGTATCGTATCGTATCGTATCGTATCATATCATATCATATCATATCATATCATATCATATCATATCATATCATATCATATCATATCATATCATATCATATCATATCATATCATATCATATCATATCATATCATATCATATCATATCATATCATATCATATCATATCATATCATATCATATATCATATCATATCATATCATATCATATCATATCATATCATATCATATATCATATCATATCATATCATATCATATCATATCATATCATATCATATCATATCATATCATATCATATCATATTATATATTAACAGAATGACAATAATGCACTTAGTGAATCGGCTATGAGAATTAGCTACAAAATATGCCACGAAATTGCAAGGGAATTGAAAATATTCAACGAAGGTGAATTCATCAAGCGATGTTTAATTATATTGGCAGATGAACTCTGTCCACAGCAAGTAGGGGAAGTGGAAGCCATACGCCTGTCTCGTAGAACCGTGGTGAGGAGATTGCAGTCTGTGCGTATGGGTTATGTAAATAAGCCTAATGATTTGTGTGTGTGCATAGAGCGAAGTTTATTTCATCATCATCATCAACATCACGGGTTGAGCCGGTAGGCCCGTTCCGTCCCCATTAGAATTGTTCTCTCCAACGAAACCTAGGACGACCAACATTTCTCCTTCCTCTTGGAGCATACTGGAAAGCTTTCTTGGGGATTCGGTGATCCTCCATCCTTTCTAGATGTTCCATCCACCTATTTCGGTGATTTGTTAACTTTTGTGTTATTCCCTCTATCCCTAATTCTTTTCTGATATCTTCATTCCTCTTGTGTTGTAATAAAGAATATCCCGCCACTGATCTTAGGAATTTCATTTCTGAGGCTTCTAGTCGTCTTTTGTCTCTTTCTGTTAAGGTCCAAGTCTCTGCTCCGTAAAGTAGTACTGGAAGGGCTACTGTTTTGTAGAGTCTTAACTGTGTTTCTTTCGTTGTTCTTTTTCCTAAGCTCCGTCTAATTGTTCCACATATACCTTGAAATCTATGCATCTTTTCTTCCATATCTCTTTTTTCCATATAAGAAATGTTGCATCCTAAATATTTAAAATTACTAACTTGCTCAATAATTTTGGAGTCAATAACTATTTTCGACCTTTTATGCTGGGTCCCTATGAAAGCCATTGTTTTTGTTTTAGTGTGTGATATTTTTAAATTATAGCCTTTGGTTATTTGACTCAGTTTATAAGCTGCACTTTGGAGGTTGTATTCTGTATCAGCAATCACCACTTGGTCGTCTGCAAAAAGTAGGCAATTTACAGGTGTTTCATCTAAGATAAAATCACAGTTTAAAATATTCAGCCAGTCATCAATGGCTTCGTTAAGATATATATTAAATAAAGTGGGTGATAGTGGGCACCCTTGTCTAACACCCCCATTAACTTCTGTTGTTAATTTACCTGGACCTTTCCCTTTGTCAATGCAAATATTGGTATTAAGATACATGCTACGTAATATTCTTATCAGATGTTGTGGGTATCCTCTTTTCTCCATTATTTTCCATAATTTTGATCTATTCACTCTATCAAAAGCCTTCTCATAATCGATGAATAATAAGTGTGTTTCTAAGTTATATTCTCTTCTTTTTTCAATTATCTGGTTTATGGTGAAGATACAATCTGTTGTTGATCGTCCTTTCCGGAATCCATGTTGTTCGTTTTTTAACAATACTTCTGTAATTTTATTTAATCTTCTTGTTATTAATTTTGCATATATCTTATAACAAGTACCCAGTAAACTAATACCTCTATAGTTATTGCAATTGCTTCTTCCACCTCTTTTGAAGATTGGTACAATGACAGCAGTTTTCCATTCTTCTGGAATGTATCCGTGACTCCAACATATATTTATTAAATTAAGAAGGCGATATAATACAGCTGGTGTCGCATACTTTATCAGTTCAATATTAATATTATCAATACCAGGACATTTTTTATTTTTACTACTCTTTATTACTTCTATCATCTCATCCATTGTTATATAGTCTATATGTGCTTCCTCAGTATTTATGTAGACATCTTCTTGATCGGGTTGAGGCCATAATTCTTTGTAAAATTCCAGCCATTCACTTTCTATAATTGGATTCAATTGTATTTTATCTTTTTCCTCAGAATTTATCATTTTTAGGACTTTATATGCATACTTTTGGGCTCCATGAAAATCACATTCTAATTCATTTACATATGTTTCCCAACTTTTTCTATGTATCCTTCTTACTTCTCTCTTAGCAATTGCACATCTCCTTTTATATTCAGTTCTATTCTCTATGGATTTGTCTTGTAAATATCGTAAATATGCGTCCTTCTTGTTTTTAATTATGTCTGCAATCTCTTGATTCCATATTCTTAACCCTCTTTTTTTATGTCTTTTGATTCTCTTTCCAAGAGCTTCTTCTGCTGCTTGGAGTATTACCTTCTTTAGTGTTTCCCATTCCAAATTGATATTATTACTGACAGGCATTTCTGTAAATAAATTATCTAACCTTCTCTGATATAAATACTTGATGCTCTCTTGTTGTAACAAATTAACTTTATAAATTTCTTTTTTGTTGTCTTGTTTTACTTGACTTCTTTTCCAAGGAGTTGGTATTATTAATTTTGATATTACCAAGTAATGATCTGAGTATATATCTTTACCTCGAAATACACGTACATCTTCTATTAAGAGAGCTGTTTTCCTATTAGCTATTATGTAATCAATAATGCTGTATATATGTCCATCCGTCCTTGTAAATTTATGTATATCTTTGTGTTCAAAGAACGTGTTCATTACCCTTAACTCGTTAAAAGAGCAAAATTCTCTAAGGTGTTCACCATTCTTATTGATTACTTGTTCTCCTTTATTTCCAACGATTCCTGGGATTTTCTGGTTTCCTACTCTTGCGTTTAGATCGCCTGACAGAATAACCTAATCATTAGGATTTATTGAGTTATATGTTGTTTGTAATTGTTCATAAAATTCGTCTGTGGCTTCTTTTCTTCCTTCTTCTGGTGCATATGCACCTATAATGGTTATATATCCTCTTCCATGTTTGCATCTGAGTAAAATTAGTCTTTCATTTATCCATGTGTAACTGTGTATTTTATTCTTAAGACTTTTATTAATGAAAATTGCTACACCAGCTGAGGCTCTCTTGTTTTGTGGGACTCCACTATAAATATATAAATAGTCTTCTAGTTCTTCTGTTCCTTTTAATTTCTTCTTCGTTTCCGTAATTACTGCTATATCTACTGAGGCGGCTTTCAATTCCTTCTCTAAAATTTCTACTTTGTGGTGAATACTTCGAACGTTCCAGGTTGCTATCCTCCATCTGTTAGTTTTTCCTAATCGTTTGTCCTTGTTATTGCCATAGGTCGTCTTCAGTTTATCTATCCGGCTATTCCTTTGGGGAGTTCGAGTTTATTTAATTGTCCTCATAGTAGGTAACCAGCCTACTGCTGAGTAAGTCCGATAGTGGGGCTGCCACCTCTAAGCATTCGAACTTGCTCCTCACTTGTATAAGCCCCCAAGGAGAGGGGAGCCTCTTCCGCTAGAATCTTCTACCGTTGAGGTCTTCACCCTTGTTACCCCGGGCATGGGCCCTCCATATTTATAACCCCTGGAGAGAGGGTGTCCCAGTATTTAAAACCCCTAGGAACCGGGCTCCTTGTTGGTCCACGGGTCCTTATTGCCGTAGCTATTCGGACCACCCCACCATATCTGGTGGGATCCCTCATCTGCCAAACGAGGGACGCGCCCGATAGGGGTTACAAGGTCCCCCACGGGGAAGTTTATTTCATTAAATTAATAAGATTGTTATAAATTCTGTAATGTACAATGGATTGATGTAATATCCTTATAAACTATTATGTACTGACAGACTGAATGACTAGAACAACCGTGGCTCTTGTTATATTAATGCAGGGAAGGTAGCTGTAATGCGAGTCCGCCACTGCGTGAGCGTTCTGCTCTGGCTTGTAATTGAAGTGCCTTGCGGAGCGAGAGCAGCTCTGGCCGGCTAAATGGAGCCGCTCTCATGCCGGGCCCTGGTTTAAGCGATAGGCAATGACTTCGCTGTTAGTTATGGTAAATTAGACCTACACATTTACAGAAACTCATCTCATCAATTTAGTGATTACCATATGGACTCGTACAGGATGCCTCATGTTTCCGAAATACATACATTTTGATATGCAGGTATGGCGTTCAGGTGCGTTCCGTCCCAACTAAATTCTGGTCCAGACATAATATTTGTAGTCACGGAGGAGATGAGACGTATGAACTAAGCCGTGTGAAAAACATTATACTATCAGGTCGAGAAAGCCAACATTTTGGCTTAAAGTGAACTCCAATAGCAACAAAGAAAGACAACGTATTCTTTGCTTGTGTTATGTTTCTCATTGTCAAAGAGGGGATATTTTTCCTAGTAGCTGCAGGCACCCCTGCGTAGACAACCCTCTCAGATTTGTTTTTGTGTTCGTGATATTTTTTATTACCTGGAATTGCATCTGAAAGGCTTCTTTCATTTCAATATACACGGACGTTTGAACTCGAACAACTTGAAAGAAGTGTTTGTGAATTAGACGAGGTCTTCGACATCTAAAAATATCATGTTTATTTCTTTGTACAGTTCTCTAGCATCGTCTGTCATTCACTTCCACAAAGGATAGACGTAATGTGGTATAAATCTGGGTTGTTCTCTTCTGTTTACTTCAGTCTCCCCCAGAACTCAATTATTAATTCAATTTCTTATAACATGCATAGACTAGAGGTTCTCTAAACTTCTCAGTTCATGGAGCACTTAATACATTAGAAAATGTTCACTAAACCAAGGTCAATTTGTATAAAAGTCACTATCTTTAGGTTATTTTTAACTGAACATTAGTAAATAACTCGAAATTAGTTTATACAAACAGGGTGGCACACGAAATGTCATACCATTTAATTATCACATAAAAATTTTAATATTGTTGTTTTGATGTTTCTAACTGCGCTAGTGGATGCCAAAATTCACGGAAAGTCCGATAGGTAGCATCACAGTTTGGATGTAACCATAGCTACGAGCACAAACATCAATTTGTGAAATGACGGACAACGGGCGATTGAGTGTTGAACACAAGATGAAAGTTATTCTGTGTTGTGAGTAAACAAAACGTTCGATTATGGGCTAGGGAACCTCCTCGCATGCTGCATGAAAAAGAAATGTTTGGGGCAAAAGTTCCTGTATGGGCCGCAATTTCGATTCTCGGAATCATCGGTCCAATTTTCTTTGATGAAACTGTCAACCAAGTTCGATACAAAACCATGTTGGAAAGCAGTTTTATCCCCCATCTCATGACAAAAGGTCTCCCTATGGAAACTCAGTGGTTCATGCAGGACGGAGCCCGTCCACACACTGCAAACACCGTTCTGGATTACCTGCACGAGATGTTTGATCTTCGTGTGATGTCACATCGACATGGGTGCGGCAAAATGTGGCCGCCTCATAGCCCGGACATTAATCCGTGCGATTTCTTTTTATGGGGATTCCTAAAGGAGAAAGTCTACCAAAGGAGGCCAGAAAATGTGGTGCAGCTCAGAGCCCTCCTAGTGGAGTTGTGCGGTGCACTATCTGAAGACTTGTGTCCGAAAGTGGTGACGAATGTAAGGGTTCGTTTGCAAGAGGCTGTGAGGCAAAACGGCGGTCATATGGAACATGTTCAGTATTAGAGATAAAATTCCAAATCCCAGTTATTAATTCTGTATAATTTTGCAAAGCTTTAATACAAATCAATAGGTGTTACGTGTAAAATAAATGGTATGACATTTCGTGTGCCACCCTGTACGTTGTATAAAATTAACTTATGAACATGTAAATCAGGTTTAGTATTAATTGATATTAAATCAAGAAACATGAATGAGATTCGTGTGTAAAGCCAGTTGATTTTTAATACACGAGAATAAAATCTAATTGGTTTTCGGTGGTACATGACATCATACCTAGTCGATTTCGGCTGTTTAGAATTCATCTTTTCCAAGATGACAAGTGTCTTCACTGTGGACAAACTGAAACTCTAGTACATAAACTTAGCGAATGCACCAGAGTCCAACCAATTTGGTGTCAACTCACACAATATCTGGAACCTATAGCTATCACAAGATACACTTCGTTTAAACCAGAAAATCTTATCCTGCCGGATTTCCTTTTAACCCATCGCTCTTGGCATTTCTCTTGATTGTGGATGCTTGCACATACGGTGAGTTTTGTATTGTGTTCTTCAGAGGATGTGTCCATAGACACATATAAAAGTTACATGCAAATAGAAAAAGAAAAACTTCTGAACAGAGGCAAAACCTACATAAATTATAAACAATAATGTATATAATAACTTTTGTATCCATTTTGTGTATCCTCTTTCTGTATGCAATGTAAACTTGTAATATGAAAGAAGAAACGGAAACAGAAGAAGATTCTTGTCTGGAATAATAAAGAAGGCCATGTGCAAAGAAGGGCACGAAGAGGGCCATGCTGAAACACTCATTATCTTCAGCACGTTTATATTAGCATTTCAATCAAAATGGAATAACAATTATAATTTTCTTAAATGTTATATGGAATACAGTGTCCTTCTTTAAAAAAATTACAAAAAAAAAAAAAACTCTTTCGCAAATGACAGAGAAAACATAATAATCACCGCCTCCTGAATATATGTCTCAATACTTGTGAGGATGATCATGAACATTGGATTCAGAACATTATTTCGTTTTGTTTGTGGTTTTAACTGAAGACGTAACCATGGTTCAAGTAAGTTACTTCCACTACAAATTTGGTGACCGAAATGTCATTTTAAAATGTTTGTCATCGGGTTCAATGAACGGATTTTCTCTATCGTGGAAAACACGAGGAACACGGCGGAATTCAATATCATCAAATGAGGTATCAGAATAATCAGAAGCCTGGAAAGAAATACATGAATTTGTAATTTAACTTAATCCAGAAAAAAGTAAGTAATGTATAACATCATTTCGTCACAGTCGGAGCTTAAAAATTAACAAAAGTGTGTCTAAATACAACGAAAATATATTTCAATCACCATTTCATTTGCAACGAAAAACTTGTCTCTTCTTTTCTTTAGGAAATATTTTCTGTTAACTGAAGATAATATGATTAACTCGAAAAGATTCATCAGTTATATTTAAGTTAAGATGAAATAATCCAAAGTTAGTATTTATAGAATTAAACACTCGCAGTTAAATATAACTGAAGATTAATATGATATCTTAATCTGAGCTTAATTTTATTATTTGTACACCTAGTCCCTATAAGGTCAAATGAAATACTTAGCAGTTTCAATTATTCACTATATTTTCATAATGATGTCCGGAATCAATATTTTCATGCCGGTGGATTGGAAGTGCCGCACACATTCACCTAGCTGTCCACACCTGTGGAGTAACGGTCAGCGCGTCTGGCTGCGAAACCAGGTGGCCCGGGTTCGAATCCCGGTCGGGACAAGTTACCTGGTTGAGATTTTTTCGGGGTTTTCCCTCAACCCAATACGAACAAATGCTGGGTAACTTTCGGTGCTGGACCCCGGACTCATTTCAGCGGCATTATCACCTTCATATCATTCAGACGCTAAATAACCTAGATGTTGATACAGCGTCGTAAAATAACCCAATAAAATAAAAAAAATTGACCTAGCTTTCTGCAAATGGCCACCACGATTACCGGACTTAACTTTATATGATTTTTACGTGTGAGGAGTATTGCAAAGATACCGTGTACGTATCCACCGACGCCACGAGATTTTCCGAAGCTGGGACAGCGAAATGCTGCTGTCATTCCTAACACCGACACGGACATGCTCACCCGTGTATGTCAGGAAATTGATTATCGCATCAATGTGTGGTGCGTCGCTACGTAGGCGCATGCGCGAGTTAACCAGCCATGTGCAAAACGAAATGGAACTTGCACAATCGCCCTTTCCATTCCGGTATGGTGCTCTATGTTATTCAAATTTACAAAATTATGGGATCGTGAAACTGCAAAGACCTTTTGTGCGAGATCGTGCGTATTTGCTTGGTTTCCGCACAAAACCAATCCGCGGAAAGTCTAAAATTCCACATTCAGTATTCCCAACCTAACACACATAACAATTTCGCTCTTCTTACCGCTTAAGTGACATATTGATTTTACTGCTTTAGGCTTTTAACATATTATTTTCAGAGACGTTCAATATAGTAATAATTATAAATTGGAAACCTATCACTGCAATTTCAACTAAATTGCACTGTTAATTATTGTTTTTAAATATTTTCAAAAAAATTAAGTAAACTCTAGCAACTCCATTAAAGTTACTGCATTCGTGATGCAAGTAACATTAAGTAAGCCGTGAAAAATCAACAAGATTCCAGAGTCATCATAGACTGGGGGGGAAAAAAAAGACAGACATATCACGGCCTGCTGGAGTACAGTAAACACAGAAAAAAATTTAAAGCAACAATGTTGAAGATAGATATTTTTGTTTTGCAAATTTTCCGTCATTGAACAGAAACCAAGATGGAGATTTCATTGCAACTAATTAGAAATTCCTCTTTCATGTATGTAATAAACGATCTTCGCACAAAATAATGTACGATACACGAGCGGTATGTTTTCTTTCAATTCTCGGAAATTAAAAAAGCTCAACTACGTTTCGCTTTTTCAAACTTTTCCTCGAACATGAAAACTTCAACATACCGCTCTTGTAACGCATATTACTATTTTAAATACCGTTTACTGATTTTGTTAAGTTGATTAAAATAAAATTAGGTTGATAACAGTATACGAATTATTTGATGTGAATTTGTGCAAAACTAAGTACGTAAGTAAATCTATTTAAAATAATAGGTTGTAAACTATAATGCGAGGGAGGATAGAAAAGTAATGCACAACCATTTTTTTTACGGAATGCTATTTTGGTTAGGACGTTCAAAGTTGGCACATATTTAGTTTGAATCTTGCCTTACAGATAGCAATGGCGCCATCAGGTGTCACCCTGGCGGAACAAGCGATAACTACTGAGTAAAGATGGGACGTGTGCTAGCATTGTCTACTGATGAAGAGCAGCGAGGTGTAGTCCGTTTTTTTGTGGGCAAAACGAAAAAGTCGAGTGAAATCCTCTGGAAAATGTTGGAGGTATATGGTGCTGATTGCCTGGACCGTACCAACATCTCCAGGTGGTACAGGTTCTTCGAAGAGGGCCGCCGACGAAGCACGTTCTGGCCTACCAGTGACCGCTGCAACACCACCCAATGTCAGAGGCATTGAGGCGGCAATCACCCACCCTACAGTCTAGACTTCGCAGCGTCTAACTTTCATCTCTTCGGACCAATGAAGAAATTTCTAGGAGGTCAACGCTTCAAGTGAAGAAGTGAAATCAGTCGCGCTCAGATGGCTATACGCCTAGAAAACGGAATTTATGAACGAAATGATGTACTGAATCTGGTGCCATGATGGGAGAAATGTGTCGAGAGACTTGGTTCCTATGTTGAAAAATAGGAAAAACCTGTAGCTTTCTTGTGCAATATTCCGTTTTACTTACCTATTAAATATGTTACCACAACAAAATTGTGCGTTACTTTCTATCCTCCTATGTATTATTTATTTATAAATTGTGTCGCATACTATATCTTACTTTTTGCATTATAAAACACATTTTGTGTCAAAAATAACGCAGATTTATTTTCTTATTGAGGTTCATTGTAAAAACATTCATTCATGAATGTATTTTGAATGTTTATGTTCAAGGGAAAAAGATAAAGATGGACGAAAATATAAGTTAAGATATCAACTTAACTGAAAACGTATATGTCTTTTCGTGACACCTATGTTATTTATGTTCTTTTATGGTTTACCCTTTAGAAATCTCTATGGCCTTACTAGATATTATTCTACAAAAAACGTCTATAGTCTGAATGGAGACGTTTGCATGCACAGACATGTCAGAAAACAGAAGAACAGCTTTTACTTGCCGTAAATCAACAAGAGGGAACCTTTAACATTACTTAGATCGAGTTTGAACTCAGAAACTTCAGTTCCAGTAATAAACATAGTAAACCGGCGTAGCACAATGCCAATCTGGAGTTGCGTTGGGGCGTGGGTTCGAATCCCGGTTGGGTTGATTACCTGGTTTTTCCGAGGTTTCCACCACTGTAAGGCGAATGTCAGGTAATCTATAACGAAACCTCGGCCTCATTTCGCCAAATATCATCTCGCTATCACCAATCCCATCGACGCTAAATAACCTAGTAGTTGATACAGCGTCGTTAAGTAACACTGGTCAACAAAATTAAACATATTTTTTGTTAAAAGATAAAGAATGGGCGATTCTTATTGCATTTTTCATGGTGACTTCAGATCTGTTTTCAAAATGTTTCTATCGCCTAGGGATTTTGAGTAATTATATGAAATGTAACATACTTCTGACTTTTCTAGTATTGATACCTTGTAACATTTTACCTAGAATCATATTTATTTACCTAAAATGTGTGTGAAATTGATTTTAGGCTATACTTCGCTTGAGAAGCATCTCTTTTGAGTGTCCAGTAGTAGCCTGACAATATTTGAGCTCCACTTTTCCTGGTAGCGCCTTTCCATTTCAGAAAAATTCTGATGAAAACGCTTTCTATGTTCGTCGCTTACTACCCGAAGGTTTTGAGGAAAGAAGAAGTAGATGAGAATCCAAGAAGTTACTTTGAGAGATACATGACACCCCATCACGTTATAGTTCTGAATCAGCTCGCTGACAAGTTCTCTGTAATCTTCTGATCTGTGGTTCCTAGAAAGTAACAGTCTGTTGAATGATCCTTAGGTTCCCGGCATGTCATTGGAACTGGAAAAGGCATACGACGGGATCCTTTTAGCCAACCAGTTAGGCTAATAGAATTATATGGAACACAACAGATTTCAGGGGCCCATTTCCTGTCCTCATCTATTTTGCAATCAAAAGAACACTCGTAAGCTCTTTTAACAAGTGTAGTGAAATTCACCCGTGTGCTTTCAAAGTTAATTAACCACAAACGTAACAAAAATTGTTTGTGATTTACACAGTATTTTGAGGTATGTTTCACTTTAAAAGATACTTTTGCGCGAGATCGTGCGTATTTGCTTGGTTTCCGCACAAAACCAATCAGCGGAAAGTCTAAAATTCCACATTCAGTATTCCCAACCTAACACACATAACAATTTCCCTCTTCTTACCGCTTAAGTGACATATTGATTTTACTGCTTTAGGCTTTTAACATATTATTTTTAGAGACGTTCAATATAGTAATAATTATAAATTGTAAACTTACCACTGCAATTTCACCTATATTGCACTGTTAATTATTGTTTTTAAATATTTGCAAAAATTAAGTAAACTCTACAATTCCACTAAAGTTCCTGCATTCGTGATGCAAGTAACATTAAGGAAGCCGTGAAAAAATCAACAAGATTCCAGACTCATCATAGACTGGGGGAAAAAAAAGACAGACTTATATCACGGCCTGCTGGAGTATAGTAAACACAGAAAACATTTTAAAGCAACAATGTTGAAGATAGATATTTTTGTTTTGCAAATTTTCCGTCATTGAACAGAAACCAAGATGGAGATTTCATTACAACTAATTAGAAATTCCTCTTTCAGGTATGTAATAAACGATCTTCGCACAAAATAATGTACGATACACGAGCGGTATGTTTTCTTTCAATTTTCGGAAATTAAAAAAGCTCAACTATGTTTCACTTTTTCAAACTTTTCCTCGAACATGAAAACTTCAACATACCGCTCTTGTAACGCATATTACTATTACCACACTTAAAATTAGGGCAAAGAAAACATGGGTTGTGAAACTTGTTTCGTGATTGTAAGTTCCAACTCAACTGAGAATTAATACTAACTCTTGCAGTCTTATGAGGAATAAAATTCAATTTGAATTCTGACTTCACAGGCAACAGTGGTCTAAAGTTATAGATCAATTCGTTAAAGCATGAAAATGAAATATTTGAAATATTTTCTTTCCATTAGCATGTTAAGAACTGTATACAGCAAAAAAAAAAGTAAAATTATAAAAAAATGGTTGGTGGTAGAAAACTTCTGACTTCATTTTTGGAATCAGCAGATGATATTACATAAGAAACAGAAGAAATTGTACAGTACATTTGACAAAATCATTATTGACCAGTGTAACCAAGAAGAAAAAAATAAATAAACACAGTAAATATTAGACTGTCGAGAGCGTGCTAGAGACTCAGAACTTAATGAATCAAAGAACTGTGCCAGCAATGAGTTTGTGGAGGAAATGAAAGGATTGTTGCAACATAAATATATATTTTAGATTTTTCGAGATCTTTTGTGTCTGTCAATCCAGGGACAAAAATAGAAATGGAAAAGACCCTGGCAATTTAAAATCGTACAATTTTAATGTGATAATGGATGCTACATGCATTTCTAAGGGCGGTGTAACCAGTCAGTGAACAAAACAAATGGAAATGGTGTGGTTATCAGTTCTGGTTCTGTACTTTTCTGGGATTATAGCCAAGTTGGAACGAAATGGAATCACAGTGTGGGGATATTTAATGCAGGAGTTCCACTAAAAAAAATTCGTAATAAATTTTACACCGCGGCCTTTCCATTTTAAGCTCACGAAGAACAAATAATTAATTGCTTCAGAAAGGGTTAAACTTTTCAGGATTTTTACAGGGACAAAAGAAAACAATTTAACGTCTAACAGTAACCACCAAACATAAATGAAAGTGTAGGTCATGCATTTAAAATGGTTTAAATGTATTCTGCTATATTGTTTGTATTGTACACAACGTAATAGTAATATACGTTACAAGAGCGGTATGTTGATGTTTTCATGTTCGAGGAAAAGATTGAAAAAACGAAACGTAGTTGAGCTTTTTTAATTTCCGAGAACATGAAAACAAACATACCGCTCATGTATCGTACATTATTTTGTGCGAAGATCGTTTATTTCATACCTGAAAGACGATTTTTCTAATTAGTTGCAATGAAATCTCCATCTTGGTTTCTGTTTCATGACGGCAACTTTGGAATACCAAAATATCTATCTTCAACATTGTTGATATAAAATGTTTTCTGTGTTTACTATACTCCAGCAGGCCATGATATACGTCTCTCTTTTTTTCTCCCCAGTCTATAAATGCGAACTTAAAACAAACGGTAAGGTTATGTAATGATTTATTTTTCATTTTAATATTTTAACAATATTATTTATATAACATATTGCAGTAATAACATCGGCATCTGGAATCTTGTTGATTTTTTCATGGCTTCCTTAATGTTACTTGTATCAGGAATGCAATAAGTTTCGTGGAGTAGTAGAGTTTACTTAATTTTTGCAAATATTTAAAAACAATAATTAACATTGCAATTTAGGTGAAATTGCAGTGGTAAGTTTCCAATTTATAATTATTACTATGTTAAACCTCTCTAAAAATAATATGTTAAAAGCCTAAAGCAGTAAAATGAATGTGGCGCTTAAGCGGTAAGAAGAGGGAAATTGTTATGTGTGTTACGTTGGGAATACTGAATGTGGTATTTCACACTTACCGCGTATTGGTTTTGTGCGGAAAACAAGCAAATACGCACGATCTCGCACAAAAACAATATGTTAATGGCTTATGAACGAACATGTCAACGGACCAGTTATTGCTACTGATTCAAGAAATAAATTGTTTATGCTCTCCTTTCTTTGAGCGAGATGACTATGGGAATTTCGCGAAATCTTGCTAGCGTAGATCATACAACTTGTACAGCTGCCATGATAGCCATTCAACCTTCCAGCCGTTTTGTTCCTATTTCGCTGCAGCGTGACGTCATTGACGTCCACCGGTCCTGTGAGATTCGCAATACACTGTAAGTTTCTTTAATAAGTACATTACCTGTTTGACAAATCCTTGCTTAACATAGCAGTTATTTTGAATTACTTTATCATAAGTATGCATAATATCCACACCTGTGGAGTAGCGGTTAGCGCGTCTGTCCGCGAAACCAGGTGGTCCGGATTCGAATTCCGATCGGGGCAAGTTACCTGGTTGAGGTTTTTTCCGCGGTTTTCCCTCAACCCAATATGAGCAAATGCTGGGTAGCTTTCGGTGCTGGACTCCGGACTCATTTCACCGGCATTATCACCTTCATTCTACTCAGACGCTAAATAACCTGAGATGTTGATACAGCGGCATAAAATAACCTACAAAATTATTCATTTATTTATTTTATTGCTAGTAAGTTTGAAATGAATACAAGTTAATAAATACAATGTAAGATAAACTAGCCCACTCCTTAACGAGTAAGACTTGTGCTCAGGAGGGGATTCCAATACAGACAAAAATAAAATTAAAATTGAGAGTGAATACAGATTAAATAGTGTTTAATATGTTTAAACCCAAACTATAAATCCAATAGAAATTTTTTTTATTTTTTTATTAATTTGGAGAGGATTCGTGGTTAAAATAATATTGGAATAAAATTTGTTTAATATTCTGGGACCTTGACTCATGCTAGGATAAAAAGCTGCATTGGTTTTACATTTTGTTTCAGACAAACGCAGAGAATTCATATTTTTAGTTCTATATATATATATATATATATATATATATATATATATATATATATCTTTCAAAGTTATTAAAATTTCTATGAAAATATTTTAATAAAATAAAATAAATACATTTGTTTAATATTAAAAACTTTCAAGTGTTTAAAGAACAATTCAGTTGGGCAATCTTTCTGCTTTTTTAAAAAATTTTTAATACTTTTTTCTGTAGTAAAATTAACGGATAAAGGTTGGATTTGTAAGTTCCACCCCAACCTATGATACCATACATAAATATCGATTGAAATAATGCTAAATAAATTATACGTAAACAGTTAATTGACAAAATATTTCTTAGAACAACAAAGTAACAATGTTTTACGTAATTTATTACAAATATAATGAATATGATTATTCCATTTTAAATTATTATCAATAATTATACCTAAGTATTTAACCTCATTAACTTCATTAATAACTGAACAATTGCAATTTATATCGGAACAATCAGAATTATGCATTTTAATTTGTAGTATAGATGAAATTGGTTTATTACCTTTATTATTTAAAGAAAATGGGATAGCTATTGTTTTATCTTTATTAATTACAAATGAATTTAAATCGAACCATTTTTTATTAATTTTTATGCTCGACCATGCCGAAATGTAGTAATTATACACCTGGTAGCAGACCTTTAATGTATGTATTTAAAGTACACCTACTCATTAAAGGTCAGGTCTTTCAACCAATGACGACTCAGGTTACAACTGTTCAGCCAATGACAGGTCAGCTTTCTACCGTTATAAAACCGCAAGTATCGATTATTCTCGGATATGCAATCGAAAGAGAATTAGCGAAAAGTCACGGAGGCTGGAAATCCAATACTGTCGCAGAAGGTTATGTTCTGTTACTATAATAATTAGCGTTAATTGTAAATAATATTCAAATAAATTCAATTTGTCATCTCGTTTTTCAATGTCTAATTTAATTTCAATGTTATCTCTGTAGGTTCTTATGGCCTAGCAAGGTCAATGTGAACATCTGTTCCTCGGAAAAAATCAATACTTTCGCGTCTGCGCACATCTCACAACATACGGGACATTGGCAAAGGTCAGATACAAAGAAAATTAATAATATCGAGTTAGAAATATGGTCGAGCATAAAAAGTCGTATGAAACTCTCTTATAATGGTAATTAAGAAGCTCGTATGAAAATTATGAAACGAGCGCAAGCGAGTTTCATAAATGTCCATACTCGCTTCTTAATTACCTTCTTTATAGGCTCGTTGCGTAATGTACTATTAAGCCGCAATTTGCATTATAATACTTCATAATTTCCTTGAAGAGTTTCCTTATCTGTCCTCACAAAGTTTAAGGAATCGCATTTAGGTCGCATTTACCCCACTTTACAAAACTTACAACGTAAAATCTAATTCTGCGAACGAAGATAAACTAGTTCACGCAATTTTATTTTTGGCAAGCTCGTTTATTATAAAATTGCTTTACATCGCTTTCCCTGTATCTGACTCACCGCAGTGTAAACACATTCTATACACCAAGGGGTTCGCTCAGCGGGAGGAATGAGTTCAGTTAACCGCCAGCAAGGCTCGCTTATATTACAGTCTGGCGAAGCTGGGGAACTCTGTGTGGACCTTCACTGAGCGTTGAAATATTGTGTAATAAGAAGAAAATTAAATCACTTCTTACACAATGGACGGGCATCCATGCCTCAGGTAGAGATAGTCAGAGCTGAGTTAATGATACTTGACTTTTCTTTCCTCGGGTAGGATAAGTTGTGTTATCATATTATACAGGGACATCATTTTATACTTCAATTTTTATTGTACCTGAGTTTTTTAATGAACTTCACTCCCACCCCTTCTGCTAACGAAGTTCAACCGTCCTCCACACAGATCCAAGACCGCATATACAGTCATAGTAGCCTTACGGTCATAATAAACAGTACGTTCCAAAAATATGTTCGCGTTTTCCAGTGATGAAAGAGCTTTCAATATTGAATCATTTTCGCACAGGTACTGTCGTCCATTTGCCTACATCCCGGTTTCCCCCACCAGCTTTTATTCGCCAGCTAGTGGCTGGACTGTCTTAGCTTTTTTCTGAGAACATTAATTTCTGTTAGGAATTGGACGTCTACGTAATATTATACAACTGTTTAAAATAACTTAAATAAAAGGGCTTCATTAAGTAATTAACTGTCACGTGATTTCCCTCCTTTATACGACCCTACGACATTACCACTTGGACGGACAGTAGATAGCATGTCTGAGTAATTTTATCTTTTCGCATCGGGCAGAAGTGAAGATTGAATTTACAGTACGTAAGGTCTCTTTTATAGAGTAGGTACGGAATGATTTCAACATGAGTTATTAGTACGAAGAACGAAACTGGTAATTGGAATTAAGTACAATAGTCTATAGTGCGATAATATTGTGACAGTCGGGAGTCGATCGCGTCCCACAGAGGCAGCACGAGAAAACGCGGTGAAGAAGGTTGCGGCCTCTCGGGTCTGGAGGGGACAGACGTAAGAGGGAGCGCGAGGTGGAGGCACGGACGTGACGAAGGGCGAGGGGGAAGTAAGCAGCTGGTGACTGAGGGGAGAAATCCAGAGAAGTCTGGATAGGCGTCATCCTCTCGGTATCTGAAGATTGTTCGCGAAATCGTACATTCTCGTAGCTATGGTTTGGTTTTATAAATTACGACACGCGAGTGAACTTGAACAGTTGTTGTAGTCGTTGGACAGCAAGCCAGCCAGTCTTGTGTAGCAGTGAAGCCAGCTTCGAGACCGGAGTTCGACTTGAGTTGTGTCCGTAACTGTGGGAGCCGGAAGTCCTGAGTTTGAGTGCAGTGGACCGCAGTTGGGGGACCTGAGTTCGAAGTTCAGCGGATTGTCTCTGAAGGTCTGGGGTTCGAGATACTGTGAACTCGAGTGACTGAGCTAGAAGAACTAGCCAAGGCAAACTAACTGTGAACTGAGAACTGACAGTTCTGTTTTGTAAATAGTGCTTTATTAACATTAGTTAAGATTAACAGTTCATTGACGGTCTCAAGAATCCAAGTAAATTGTCATTGTCGTCTGTGGAGTGCAATAACGAATACTGTGTTACGGTGTGGAGTGGAAATCCCATTGTTGACGGGAGTAGAATTAAATTGTAGAAAGTGACTATTATTGGTGTGAGAATAAAATTACATTATTGTTTTGTAATAAAAGTTACAATATGCACATTAGAACTGAAGCCTGTATCGAAATGAACGGCCACCATTAAAAAAAAATGTGTTTAAATATCCATATTATGATTATTTTTCAATTTAACTTCATTCTCTATATTGTACGCTAATGTGCTGTAGACAGTATAATATACACTGCATAATGAATACGTCCACATGGACAGCTCAGTTCGTGAGTAAAAACACTTATTGTTAACACTGTACTGTATTTTTATTAAACAAAAACCTAACGAAAATGATTAAACTCAAAAGCGCAATATTTCCTACTTTACGTAAATGGATGAACTACTTTTCTTTCCTCCTATACTTTGTGAAGTGATTTGTTTGTATATTACGCCAGTATCATCGAACTCCAGTCGTGGAAGGGAGAAGCAAACGGCGTTGATCCAAAGGTATAGGCAAGTTAATATTAAAAATGTTAGTAAAAATAAAATGATGTCCCTGTATTATCATACAGGCTTGTAGGAGTGGGTTACTGATGCAGAGCCATAGTTTCTGTTGTCAGTTCAGTGCTATGAATAGTAACATGTAAACAATCTGCTCTTTCTTCACAGTAACTTGAAGTGAACGAAAGATACATACATTGAGTACTTTAAATTATTGTTAGAACGAAATTCTGCATTGAAAAAATTAAAAAAAAAAATATGTACGGGAAATCAGTCTAAAATGTCATACCATCTTGTTTTGGGACTATAATCATGGCCTGAGTGAAGATTCTTAGATTTAATTTTATATTAAACATTTGCCTCATGTAGTTATTTAATCTCCTATTCTCATTTAATATTTTACGAGAATATCTAACAGATTGTTCATTATGTTCTTTCATTAATAACTAAAAAACTAAGGATTTTCGGACATATGTTTATATGAACTTTTTTTCTTGTTTTGGTGTGAGGAACATGCCTCAAATGTTTGTCAAAGTATTTCTGAAACAACCTATATAATCATATTAGTATTAGTCATAGGTTAGTGATAGTAGTAAGAACTTACATTATTTTATTTAATGACGTTTTTAACTGCAGATTTTATTGAGAGTCGAAATTCAATGTGAAAGAGATGACTGACAAATTTTGCTTGGAGCCCTCAATCAGAGTTCTTCTGTTGACGACACGAAGCCCAAATGGCGGGAGTAATGTTGAGGATTTTAACCTCCTTTAAAATCTCTCGTCCTCAGCTGGATTCAGCCTTTTGTCTGAGGAGGAGGTAAGGGGAAATACGTGAAAAATAGGGAGAAAGAAAGGGTCAGTACGTGAAAAGTAGAGAGGAAGACAAGGGAAGAGCGAGTATATGAAGAATAGAGAGAAAGAAAGAGCGATTGCGCACAAATAGAAAGAAAGGGCTATTGCGTGAAACATAGAGAGAAAAGAAGGGCGAGTATATGAAAAACAGGGAGAAAGGAAGGGCGAGTATACGTGAAAAATAGGGAGAAAGGGAGGGCGAGTACGTGAAAAATAGAGAGAAAGAAAGGTCGATTGCGCAAAAATAGAAAGAAAGGGTTATTGCATGAAGAATAGAGAGAAAGGAAGGGCGAGTATGTGAAGAAAATGGAGAGAAAGAAAGGACGATTGCGCACAAATAGAAAGAGAGGGCTATTGCGTGAAAATAGACGGAAAGAAAGGGTGAGTACGAGAAAAGTAGAGAGAAAGGAAGGGCGAGTATATGAAAACCAGGGAGAAAGGAAGGGCGAGTATACGTGAAAAATAGGGAGAAAGGGAGGGCGAGTATGTGAAAAATAGAGAGAAAGAAAGGTCGATTGCGCAAAAATAGAAAGAAAGGGTTATTGCATGAAGAATAGAGAGAAAGGAAGGGCGAGTATGTGAAAAAATAGAGAGAAAGAAAGGATGAGTACGTGAAGAGTAGAAGAACGAAAGGGCGAGTACGTGAAAAGTAGAGAGAAAGGAAGGGCGAGTACGTGAAAAATAGAGAGAAAGAAAGGGCGAGTACGTGAAAAGTAGAGAGATAGGAAGGGCGAGTACGTGAAAAATAGAGAGAAAGAGTCCACACCTGTGGAGTAACGGTCAGCGCGTCTGGCTGCGAAACCAGGTGGCCCGGGTTCGATTCCCGGTTGGGGCAAGTTACCTGGTTGAGGTTTTTTCCGGGGTTTTCCCTCAACCCAATATGAGCAAATGCTGGGTAACTTTCGGTGTTGGACCCCGGACTCATTTCACCGGCATTATCATCTTCATCTCATTCAGACGCTAAATAACCTTAGATGTTGATAAAGCATCGTAAAATAACCTACTAAAATAGAGAGAAAGAAAGGGCGAGTATGTGAAAAGTAGAGAGAAAGGAAGGGCGAGTACGTGAAAAATAGAGAGAAAGGAAGGGCGACTACATGAAAAGTAGAGAGAAAGGAAGGGCGAGTACGTGAAAAATAGAGAGAAAGAAAGGGCGAGTATGTGAAAAGTAGAGAGAAAGGAAGGGCGAGTACGTGAAAAATAGAGAGAAAGGAAGGGCGAGTATGTGAAAAGTAGAGAGAAAGGAAGGGCGAGTACGTGAAAAATAGAGAGAAAGAAAGGGCGAGTACATGAAAAGTAGAGAGAAAGGAAGGGCGAGTACGTGAAAAATAGAGAGAAAGAAAGGGCGAGTACGGGAAAAATAGAGAGAAAGAATTGACGATTGCGAAAAAAAAATATAGAGAAAGGAAAGGCGATTGGATGAAAAATATAAAGTAGGAACGAATACGTAAAAAGTAAGTATATGGAAAGGAATGGCGAATTCATGAAAAATCGAGAGAAAGGAGGAAGAAACACGTGAAAAATAGAGAGAAAAATTGGGAAGTGCGTGAAAAATATAGAGAAAGGCAGGGGGATTGTATAAAATAATAATAGAGAGAAAGAAATGGAGAATGAGTGAAAAACAGAAAAGTAGGCGGATTACGTAAAGAGTAGGTAGGAAGGAAGGGGAATGTATAACAAATTTGAAGGAAGGAAGAATGCATGTAAAATAGAGAAGCCATGGGGAACGCGTATATGATACAATCTGTAATTTATGTAAGAGAAAGATATGAGAGGAGAACAGAAAAGGAAGAGAAGGAGAGATGAATATGAGGAGAGGAAAAGAAAAGAAAAGAAAAGACAAGATAAGAAATAAGAAAGAAAAAAAGAAAGAAGAGGCACAAAGAAAGGAGAATTGGTAAAGGAGAATGCATAAGAGAAAAGCGTGACAAATTTTAACTTGCTCGAACTTGAAAAAGTAAACACTACGGTACTGCTGAACACAGGGCAGTTTCAATCGGAACATCCCGCGAGAGATCTGGTTGATGGGATAAGAAAACTCCACAGCTGAAAGTAGAATATTGCGAATTGCTTAGGGGTTGCTGAAGGGTCGCAGAGAGTGCCACAAATTAACGTGTTCACCCAAACTACAGAATAGAGTTTCTTTTCAGATATCGACAAAAGTTTGGTCTTCCGACATACTTTATCGTTCAAAGTAACAATTCTCCTTAATTAGGATGCTGTTGTTGAGGAAAGTTAATTTTATCTCCCACGCGCTCGATAAACAGAGTTGCGCCATTCCGCCGTCAAGGGCTCTTCAACTACGAAAAACCTTCTCGAACTCCACTTGGTTGTGTCAACTGCGCTTTGATTTACACAGACCACTTCTGGGTATCTTGTTCGTCTCGACTTCTTTACTTCTTCGCACTTTTATTTAGTATTCTCGTTTGTCGCTATTTTTTGGCACAAAAGAGGGGATTTCATAAGTTAATTGTCCGAAACGTTGAAAATAAATATGGAAAAGAGGAGCCTCGATAGGCCAAAAATTTTCTGGTCCATAAGAAGCTGCAAATTATTTTTGTGACTATTACACTTTTACTACGTCATAATACTTTTGACCAATAAAACGGTACGAAAGGATGTCTTTCAACCAATCATGGCTGCTTATCGCACGATTTTATCGCGTCCCTAGCATTTGTTTAATTTTAACGCTTCCCTACCATTTATTTATTTTTATCATTACTCTAGCATTTGTTTCTTTGTTTGCCAACATTTCAAACTGCACTGGCATGGAGATAAAAAAAAAACAGAAAATTACAAACCACTCCAGTCGATGCACAGCAGTTTCAAATATGACTCGCATTGGCATTCAAGAACAAGAATTAATAAAAATCACTGGTCATAGCTATGCATCTTCCCTGAATCCCTATTTACAAATAAATGAAGAGCACCATTTGGAAATCCTGAATAAGTTGAGAAATACACCATGTACATCAACGAGTTCCACTTCTTTTACGCACACTTCCAATATAACATCAACTGAACCACCAACCACTAAAACATTCAAATTAGAAAATTTTACTTTCAATAATTATTCTTTTTAAAATTATTCATGTTTATTTTTTATGTCATCATCGTTAATTAAAAGTTTTCTTGTTTATTTCATCATCCCTAATTAAAACTTTTCTAATACTTGTTTATATTATTTAGGTTATGTTTGTTATAGCTTCTGCTATATGATATTATGAATAGTCACGTATCAGAGATTGTTTAATACTAAGATTTATTGAAAATCATCTGTCAAGTGACGTTGATTATGGGATCCGGATAATTGAAGTGGAATGCAACTGTTTTAATAAAAATGAAACTGAATCAACAAAGCTTTCTTCACTAGTAACCGTCTACAGAGTTCAATGAAGATACCATAGTTGGTACAACTGATAACAAGAAAACAGCTAGTCATAACACATTACTGTCATCTAGCGTAAGTTAATATTGAGATGGTACAATAATACATTTGAAGACAGTTGTATTTTCGTAAGTCAATTTATATTTTATTATATTGGAGTACTCGTTACTTCTAATCTTTATATACTTTCTTCTAATCGTGTAATAGTCAATTAAATCCCACTCGAGTTTTGATTTTCTCTAGATAAATCAAAACCTCTAGTGAGATTACTGTTGATAAAAATTACTGAAGTATTTTTTTAAATTATATTATTATTTTCTGAAAGCGACCTGTAAAATGTAAACTGGATTTAGAAGATGTTTCAATTGAACAAGTGATGCTGTTCAATTACTTAGGAACATTATCACTAAAGATGAGGGGTTTGTGCGCAGCACGAAAAACACGTTGACTCGACAGGGAGCATAGGTGGACAGACAGGTGAACGACTACGACCAGTGCAACCAAGAGAAATGCAACTACACGCTATCCATTTGCCTCCTTGACGTCTTATAACACGGAACGAACACAGGCCTTCATAGTCCAATGCACTGCAGTAGTGAACGGACATAGTGAGCAGTAGTTACCTACAATGACGGAAACTAAGCAAACGAAGAATGTGAAATTAAATACTTCGTTGCGGAGATACAGCAGTGATATGTTGCGCATCCAAGCAAACAGAATTGTATGTACAGTATGTGAGTATGAAATTACAATATTATGTAGGAAGTATTACGTAGAAAGACATTGTAACAGCAGAAAACATAAAGACAATATTGCACGCGCTTTAAAGGTGGTGATTCCCTCAACATCAAAATTAGTATCAAATGCAAAATCAGAATTTGTTAAGGATTTATGTGCGGTGATGATTAAAGCAAATATTCCGTTCGAGGATTTTTGGAAAAATATAGCAAGCAGCGCGTTCCGAATCAGACAACTCTCCGTAAAGAGAAGTGTCAGAAAAAATCAAGAAAGGACTTGCAGGACCCTGCACACAGAGAATAAAGGATAAATAACAGAAAAATAAGATTATTTAACAATTTGTAACATGCTGAATAATGCAAAATCATCAGATGATAGGACAGTTTACTTAACGTCCTGTGACGTTGAAAGAAGCTTTCGCAGTTCAAAAACTGTTTGAGTGATCAACGACGACGTTTGACATTCGATAATTTAAGAGTCTGTAGTAGTGCAGTGCAATTCGGCTTGTGATGGCTCTGAAGCTATGGATGAATCATAAAGGCAAGTTTCTTCTTCTAACTATACTAGTGTTTCTACATATTCCTCATATTTTAGACCTTAACGGAGCGTTGCATTTGTCATTTTTAGGCTGTACCCTTCGCGTGGTTTGTTTACGTCGGAAGTCAACACAGGTACTGGGCATACAGCTGTATAACGTCTATGCACACGCAACCTGACGACAAACCGCACAAATCCCTCATCTTTAATTATCACCAGCCTCGTATACATTTTTGCGCATAATAAATTTGGCATCATACCCCAGAGATTGATGAACTTTGGTTTCATCTGATTGAATAAGCTTACATATGCGTTCTACCTTTTGAAAGAGAACGCTTCAGTTTTAACATTACGCAGAGGACGAGGTGTGAGTGCGATGTAGCCCATCGACAAGCCTTCAGTTCAATGCAGTGCTACATATCCTCCGGCGCGGCGTTCGACAGCAGTTGTATTTGCTTTAAACTTCGAAGGCTTCTCCTGTTTGATTTTTAAAAGTTTCTTTAAACAATAGGCCTATACAAGGACGACGTTATATGAGGACGCATAGTACATTCAATTTTCTCATACATGGACATCATTTTATTTTTATTAACATTTCTAATATTAACCTGGCTATATCTTTGGATTAACGGTTGAGAACCGGAAACACCGTTTGCTACGCCCTTCCACGACTGGAGTTCGATGATACTGGCGTAAAATACAAACAAATCACTTTACTAGATAGGCCTATAGGAGGGAAGAAAAGTAGTTCATCCATTTACGTACACTAGGAAATATCGCGATTTTGAGTTTGATAATTTTCATTAGGTTTTTGTTTAATCAAAATACAGTACTGTATTAACAATAAGTGATTTTACTCAAGAACTGAGTTATCCATTCAGACGTATTCATTATGCAGTGTATATTATACTGTCTACAGCACATTAGCGTACAATACAGATAATGAAGTTAAATTGAAAAATAATCATAATATGGATATTTAAACACATTTTTGAAAATGGTGACCGTTCACTTCGATACAGGCTTCAGTTCTTTTCTACGTATTATCGCACTATAGATTATTCTATCTACTTCCAATTACCAGTTTCGTTCTACGTACTAGTAGATCTAACTCATGTTGAAATAATTCTGTACCCACTCTATAAAGGAGTACCTTACGTACTGTAAATCCAGTTTTCACTTCTGCCCGATCCGAAAAGATAAAATTACTCAGACATGCTATTTACTGTCCGTCCAAGTAGTTTTGTCTCAGGGTCGCAGAAAGGGAGGAAATCAGGTGACAGTTAATTACTTAACAAGCCCTTTTATGTAAGTTATTTTAAACAGTTGTATAATATTACGTAGACGTCCAATTCCTAACAGAAATTAATGTTTTCAGAAAAGATCTAAGACAGCCCAGCCACTAGCCTTTACAGAAGGGCGAGCAGAAGCAGGTGGAGGAAACCGGGATGCGGCGTAGAAAAACCGACGACAGTACCTGTGCAAAAATGTGAGTCAATATTGATAGCTCTGTCGTCATAGGAAATCGCGAACATATTTCTGGAACCCACTATACTCACTCAGTACTTTTTATTATGACCGTAAGGCGACTTTGACTGCATACGCGGTCTTGGTTCTGTGTGGTGGACGGTTGGAAGTTTACTAGTAGAGGGGGTGGGAGAGAAGTACATTCAAAAACTTAGGTACAATAAAAATTGAAGTAAAAATGAAATGATGTCCCTGTATTACTAATCGAATTCAAAAGCTTTCATGATTTTTTTCTACCATGTTCCAGAGTCTAAATTGTTTTCCAGATAACTAATGAATTTTAAAGGAAGTGTTATTCAAATGTTTTTTTTTCCATCGAATTGCTCAACTTTCTCGTAAGTTATTAATTTCACACTTACAGAAACAACTATCGACTTGAAATTAAATTTCTTGTTACCTTATTACTAGACATAGGATTTATATCTAAATGCATGTTCTATCTGATTTTACGTAACTTATGATATGGAAATGAAGTTCGCCGTAAGTTTTCAGTTCTCTTTCCTTATATTAAGTTTTACAATGCATATAATTGCATATTTACAGAACTTTTTGCATATTTCATGATTTTAGTATGTTTCATGCATATATCAAACGTTTCTAAAGCATAATAATTTAATATTTATGATATTTTAATATATTTTATGATTTTTGCATGTATCGTGTATATGGGGGATAAACACATATAAACACATACAGGTAACAACCACTTCACCTGGTGCAACTTCCCTTGTTCAACCGTTGGATGTAAACTTTTTTCGTCAATGGAAGAAGTTCGCCAAACATTTTTGTGAGAGAGTTTTACTCGACAAAATTGATATTGACCTCCAGAGCCGTAACGCTATCATCAACTTGTATGCACTTACCTACAATTAGTTCAATGTCCCCATATTCACTAACATCATTAAGCATTTTACTATTTTACAATTCATTTTGTATTCAGATAAAGCTAATATAATATAATGAAAATATTTTGAGTTCAATCCATAAGATTTATCCATTAAGCATACCTGGAAGAAAGCTACTTTTCCAGTTGAATGTGATGCCTTTGAAGCTCCTGCCAATGTTATCTGGGTCCTGAAGATTCGAGTTGCTCAACTCCCAAATGCAGAAATGCATCATTCATCCAACGTGCTTATTGTGGTTTACATTAATTATGCTTAACGGATTTCTACATCAACACCCACAAACATGTTTAAGTATATGTAAGAACAGCTAAAATTAGTAGAATAATCATTATTTATAGATGAGTTTCCTTTCATATTCATTATCATACCAATATCTATCTAGGCTCATAAACATTGTACAACCAATATCTATCTATGCTCATAAACATTGTACACTATCTACCATAAAGTAATTGGGCACTACTTTGCCACTTTAGAACCTCGTGGTACCACCTCTTGTTGCTATAACAGCAGCCACCCTGTCAGGCATGCTCTCCACTAGTTTGTGTAGAATATACACTGGAATGAGTCGCCATTCCTCTTACAACATGGCATTCAGTTGAACAATGGAAGTTGGCCGCATCTCCCGAGACCTCAATCGCCGGTCCAACTCGACCCAAAGGAGCTCAATGGGATTGAGATCAGGACTCTGTGCAGGCCAGTCCAACCGGTGAACATTATTGTCTGCATACCAGTACATAGTAGCCGCCGAAACATGGGGCCAACCTTCTCGGCTATTAATATCAGATTAAAAACTAGACGTTCATTTTATTGTGTTCGACTGTAAGTGAGGAGGCAGCAGACCCTTGAGATCAAACTTGAGGTATCCGAAATACGAATCGTTATTGCGCTTTGTAGCTAAACACTTACTTGGAGACGAAAACACAAAGTTGTCTAGCTTCCCTACCGTCGGTCTATTTTAAGACCCGCTGTATATTTTCCAATTTCCGTCGAAACTTCTAAACGGAAACAGAGTAGTCTGGTAATTTAATCAAAGCGCGAAGAAATGCCAAGCTAATGAAGCAGGGACCAGGACAGGAAGAATGTACTGGAAGTGTACAATGACATCGAAGATGAAAAGCGAAGTTCTACCGTAACAAATGTTGAGACAAAGGGTTGTATTGACGGTGGGTACATTCAAAACTTCTTTATTATGCGAAATAAAACGTTAACAGCTGAGGTAAACGGTATTGTGAGGATGAAATCACTCAGATGAAAAAGAAAATATAGAAACTTAACGCTTTAATGTATGTACGTTTTCCTCAACAATACAGAAGACACGCTTAAAAGCACGTCTTTTTTTATTCTTTAACTATTCTGATATGTAAACTGACTAGTAGGCTTAATTTAGAAGAAATGTTTAGGTATGTGCACCTTTCGCTAGTATAAATTTGGTAAAATTAAAAACGTGATTTATGCGTATCCCAAATTAATTGTTTTGCTGGAATTTGATATAGCAATTAGGCAATAATTGTACTGTAGATTAATAAACAACTTTCAGAATTAAAAAAAAAATTAAGTGTAATGATATTTTTAATTCTGGGGGTGCAATTTGTGGAGGGAAAATTGGTTTTCCTGATATCTTGTACACTTTTGAATATGTTTTTTATGCTTTCTTCTCTATTTTGTTGTTAATGAGTATGTTTAAAAAAACCCTGCCTTTAACATTGTTTTGTAATTTAAATTGCAGCAATGTATGCATTTTCTTGATATGGTACAAAGCATACAAGATACAGCCATTTAGGCTTGTTAATGTTGATTCGTCACTGCACGTTGTAATATACATTTGTTCAAGTCCATTTTAACATGTTCAATTGTGCACACTGTAATATGAGATTCTTCATATGTCATGTATCATGATAAACAGTCTTACATATTTTTATATATTTTATTTTAGACATATGATATTTTAATATTGTTTTACCTGATGACGCTCCTTTCAGGGTGAAAACGTTCATAAAAATGTAAATATACAAAACAGTGATATGTAACTTTGTTTAATGTGTTAAGCCGTAAGGATTGAAAAAAGCTTTAATATATTGATGTATGTAACAATCAGATCTGATTATTAAAAATGAATTGTAAATTATTAAATTAGAATGCCTAAATTCAGTAAACTTCATGCTTACGTTAGAATTTGGTGCCATGTGTTTTCAACCGATGGCATAGTTTTGTTATGTAAAGTTTGTGAAAAGACAGTTAATCACGAAAGAAAAAGTATTTTATAAGTCAACATATGTCACCTACGAAGTGAATAATGCGAATTATATTGATATAATTTAAATTTATTGCAAAAATATATTATGCCTTTTTCAAAGATTATTGTGCCTTTCTTTTTACGTTTTATTACGTTTCTTGCCTGCCTATTTTAACTGTTATAAATGCCTAAACATCCGGGCTCTAGTGATGATGATTATGATGATAATAATATCAAGGTAAAAATTGTTGTGGAACAAGTTTTCCCTTGAAATTATTCAAATCTGCTTCACAGGGAGCTTTACCTGAAAGACTAGATTTGCATATGATGATAATGATAGTGATTATGATTATGATGGTGATGATTATGATGACGATGATGATGGTGATAGTGATGATCAGGCTTCGAGACTTCGGACCCAATAGAGCAGTTCAGTGGGAAATCCGCATAACGGCGTTCTGAGTATAGTGGTAAAGCGTACAGTGGGCGGGGGTACTGTAGAATGAATGCCAACAAATACGCAAAGGAAAACGCTCTGGATTTGAAGGTTCTGACGAATAATTTGGTTTTCATACAAATCTATTTTCAAACTGTGTTTGAAACTATTACACGGTTAGAAAAGTCAGAGCAAGAGATACCGGAAGCACTCAAATTAATTTAGAAAATTAATGAGACATCAAGTACACCGGTTACTGAACGTGTAAAACAGAAATGGAAATCAATTTTATGTAAAAATAATGGATATGGAACATTGTGTAACATAAACAGCAAATTAGTGGACATAGAGTCCCCCGAGAATAAATGACTGTCTCTTAGAGACTGCAATGATGTTAGGTTTTTTCGTTTTGCTCCTATCACGTCATGCGACGTAGAGCGCAGCTTTCTACAGTACAAACTTTGGCAGGTAACAGAAAAAGATTTACGTTTGAGACACTGAGAATGTATCTTGTAGTAGGTACATTGCAATGCGGTACTGTAACTGCACTCCCTAAAGACGACCAATAGGATAAATGAAAAAATTAAAATTGCTACATGCTTATTTCCACCATTAACTCTGTGTATAATTAAACACAAATGATTGTAAAAGACAGGAGAATAAATGCTTTTCACATTCTTTTGACATTATCATTGTGTAATGTATATTTACTTTCAGAATGTACATATGTATGTTTCCCCATACTACCGTACTCTACTCTAAATAGCAACGTTGTTACCTCAACACATCTCTATCTACCTGCAGCGAGTCAACAACCTATAGTGCATGCACAGTAAACTTATTGTATCGGGTCCAAAGTCTCGAAGCCTGGTGATGATGATGGTGACGATGACGATGATTATGATGATTATGATTGTGGTGATAATTGTGATCATTATAATGGTGATTGTGATGATCTGGCTTCTCTCGTACCGCAGCGATTGAAATTCTGAAAGAAAAGTTTACAGAAATAAGACCATCTTTCTTTCTATCTTTCATTTTTCCTGTCTCAAAAGCCACTACGTGACAAGAATATTGGTTTCGTCTGACATACATTAAAGATGACGGCAAGCAAAACCTTCCTGTTATGTGTACGTACAGCGTCACAAGATAAGCAGTCAAACCTTTATTACCATTCAAAAGTTTGATTTCCTGCTTAAATGTTACATTCTAGCTTGGCTGAGAGGAAATGAAGCCATTTGGAAGTATGCAGAAATGAATGGAAATGAAATGGATAATTTTTACTTTTATGCAGTGAAAGAGAGTTTGTATTATGGCACTACGTTTGTTACCATCAGATTGCAAAATAAAACTTGAAAATGTGGATTGAGTTACATTAAGGGGAGAGGATGGTATTTTTGATGAAAAATGACCAAATTAAAAAAAAAAAATATTCCTTAAAATACTCTGTGATATGTGTGGATCGCCATTTTTAAACTTACTGCGTTATGGATTTTTAATTCACTCGCCCACTTTTATTGTTGTTTCCAGTAAATTAAATTAAAAAAACATTTTTTTTCTTTAAAATACTCTTTGATATGTGTGGAATGTATTGCATAACATTTTGTGAGTATTTGTGCCCTTATCGGATGTTGAGACGTCAATTTTGAACTTTGTGCGCTATGGATTTTTAAATCACACGCCCGCTTTTATCGGTTTCCACTAATTCTTTTTTTTTTGCTACATTGCCAGACAAAATGGATATAATTTCTAAACTATTAAAGATACATGCATGAAATTTAGACACACATTCTTTAGACTATTAGGAAAAGTTTCTCTGTAACAGAATTTTGTTAATTGATTTCATTTTAAAAATACGTCCGTTTGTTTGCAAGAAAAGAAATCAGAAAATTGTTACTAAATTTTAATTGTTTATTTTACAAACGTAGGGACTAATATCAAAATTCTGTTACAGACAGTTTGTAGAACATACTTTTGCAAATACATTGTAAAAACTGTTTGAATCATCTTTAAAAAGGGTTTAGATTTATCGGTTTTAGTACAGTCCTGCATTGGGTTATATTTTTTTCCAATTTGGGCCCCCCAATATATATATATATATATATATATATATATATATATATATATATATATATATATATTTTTTTTTCAAAATATTTATATTTGGTTGAGTTGCCACAGCTATGAGGTCTCTACATACAAAAAATTAATAATTTACACCAAATAGGAAAAAAAGTTTTAAAAAGTACCATCCTCTCCCCTTTGATTACATATAGAAATTTCAAAATTACTTCAAACACATATATATACGTCGAGACAAAAGAGATTTAAATAATAAATGTAGCTGTCGTTTTAGAATATAAAGCCTTATGAAACGCTTGTTTTTGGAGGACTGTGCCAACGACTTTCAAGTGGTATAACCATTGAAGTGAATTATTGCACAGACGGAGGCTAACGGGAAAGAGTCAGCTTGAAATGTTACTGAAGAATCAGTTGGCTACAGTTTTCGTCTCCTGATAAAGTGTGGATTTAATCTGATTTAATAATGCTATATTTCACGACGTTCTAAACTAGAATGGTGACAGAAATTCGAGGAGAATATGAAAAAGGTCTTAAATAATTGTAGTAGTAGTAATAGTGATATTAATAATAGGGGAAACCCGGGCAAAGCGGATAAGGTAAGAACAAACAATGCCACAGGCTATATTTTGGTGCTCCCGTAATAAAATTTTCATGACATTGGTTGTGACACATGTTGTCCACATATATAAAAAAACAGCAATTCGTTTCTCGTACCTACGGACAGTGATATGATTTGAGAAAGAAAATATAGTTAATTATTCGCTTTGCCCGGGTACACATTTTCACATTTCTATTTAATTTTTATTCACTGATAATAAAATTAAATCAACACATAAACACGATATTAATGAGTCATATTTGACAATAGGATATGTTATTTATAGCCCATTACAGCACGTTAGATTAGTACAAAATACAAATTTGAACAAGTCGACGTTTCACTGGCACTGAAGACTTGCATTTCTTCTGCTTTTGCTCCTGCCCATAAGTTACTTCTCTTTCAACGTTTTTAATCGGTATAGATGTAAGAACTTCAGAGCGCTGACATTTTCTTCGTTGAACTCGTATCTTTCGAGCATCCACTTCTGGCACTGGTCTAAATCAAAAGAACTGACTTGGATTCTCTTGCTGATGATATTGAGGGTTTTGGTGTAACCGGAACTGAAAATCTGAGTGTAATTGATGTATTGAATATTCCTTAAATCTCTGAAGATAACGACATCACAGAGGTGGTTGATTCTGAGTGAGCATCAACTGTTTCTGCAGCCGCTGAATAAGCTGGCACCGCAGAATTTGTTAAATCTGAGCCAACTGTCGTTTCGCTGATTTCTATCTCAAGTGGGCGACCTGTAAGTTCATCTGGAGCAAAATCTTCATCAACAAACACGTTATTGTTGTATGGCCAGATAGCAGAACCAATGATTGGAAGATTTTATTTCTACAAGTGCTCTCTTCATGGCTTCTTCAGACCATTTGGCTCGTTCCGTCTTCCTCTTGAAAAATTAAACCATCTGAAAACACATTACGACCTTTTAAAGTAAAAATTAAGATCAGTGTTACAGATTTATAATTTAATTAGTGTGACTTAATGCCTCCACTATGTAAAATGATCTAACACGCTTTATTACAATAGACAAATGCATACAAAAATACAGCTAACACTTATATAGTCAAATAAAGGTGGCAGGGCAAAGCGGATAAGTTATCCACTTTGCCCGCAGACGCCATTTCGCTTTCCATTTAAGATTATACAAACATAAACGTCAATAATCTTCTTCGTAAGTACGGCACTTTAGAAGTAATCGTATCGCCTATATATTACTATGACATAACAAAAAGTTTCTGCAGTATTGTGTGTTGTACATTTGTTTCTCTTACCTTGAAATATTTTAAGAAAACAGTCAATTTCCTTCAACCACACGCTGACTTCTTCTCTTACTAGCTAGAATGACGACAAGTCAGTTCCAGCAGCAAAATCTGGTTGGGATTCTTCCCCAACATAGCAGAAAGCGCTACCTGTTGACGTTTCTAAGAAATAGGCATTATTCTCTTTGCTCGGGTTATTCGTTTTGCCCGGGTCTCCCCTAATAGTAATAATAATGGCAATTGTGAAAAATGGTCCACTAATATATCCTAAAGATCTTACCCACACATAATGTGACCACAGATGTTAAAACGTGTATAGGTCTAAAAATATATATGACAATGTGAAAAAGGGAAAATGAGAGGAGAAACAGTTGAAAGATACGCGATTGCGCGACCTTGCAAGGGAATTTGAGGCTGTAAGGAAATATCTATGTGAGAGCCAAGCCTGTTGACCACTTGTCTCACTCCATTTTTTACCGTTTCGTTTAAGATACTTATGACAATTGAGGCATTGAGATCAAAAACGGGACTAGTCATGCAGAAATAATTTTGAGAAAACCACAAAAACCTCACAAACTGCAATATACTTGGTTTAACCCATTATTAGTTTCAGTATTATTACCTTGAACTTGGCCACATCTACTTGTCACATAAGGAGTTAATTTTTTTAGAAAACGGAACGTATAGGAAAAAAATAGATTTGAAAACTACTGAAATGTCTTCTTTTTGATCTAAAAACATGCTTTCATGAAAATAGCGAATAATTTGAAATGACAATAAGTCTTTGTTATTATAGTATTTTATTACTAATCCATGAAGCACAAAATTATACAGAGTGTCCCAAATTGATGTATACACATTTTGAAACACTATTTCTCAACAACTAGATGAGACAGAAATACGATTTTTACCGTTTTGTATTCATCATGGCACAAGAAAGGGATGACATAAAATTTATGACAAAAAAGTTATTAAGTTGTTATAAATCAGGAGGTCTAAATATTAATTTTACAAAGACAGTATATCTGGTTGTCGGCGGAGAAAGTAGAAATTTGAATTTAGAGAATGGTGTAATTCGGGCGGTGGACCATTTTGAATACTTGGGATCAGTACTACATCAACCTGGTACATGTGAGAGAGATGTTGAAAATCGTGTGTCTCAGGCCCGCTCTGCTATAAAGCAGTTAAATAGAGTCCTTTGGAGTCGGAACATAACACATAAGACAAAGCTGATGATTTTAAATGTGATAGTAGAAAGTATTCTGACATATGGTGCCGAGGGCTGGACATTGAATGAAAGACAAAAAAATACTATTAAATCAGTGGAAATGGATGGTTTACGACGTAGCTTGCGGGTGTCTCGTCTACAGAAGGTTAGGAATGACGTTATTATGGAAGAGTTGAACCTACAAGAAAATATAATCGACCGTATGAAACGAAGAAACTACAATGGTTTGGACACGTGCAACGGATGTCAGACGAGAGGTGGCCCAAGAAAGTATTGAATTGGTCTCCATCTGGAAGAAGAAGAAAAAGAGGACGGCCTAGATATATGTGGAGGGGAAGAATTATAGAAGCAATGAGAGCTAGAGGCCTGGAAGATGGATCCTGGAATAACAGAGAAGAATGGAAAAAGGGAATCCAAGGCAACCGCTTATAAAGTGGAGAAGCCTTTAAAAAGAAAAAGTAAAGTATTCCTTAAGCCCGTACATGTTCCAAATGGCCCCCTTTCGTCACAGTACACTCCCAAAAACGACGTACAACAGAGCGACATAACAACTGGATTGTTGCTAATGGAATATCATTACAGGCATGTTCAATCTGAACTCTCAGTTCCTCCAGTGTTTGTGGTTTTGTGGCGTACACTGTGTCCTTTAGAGCTCCCCATAGGTAGAAGTCTGCAGGAGTTAAATCCGGAGATCGAGGCGGGAACTCCGCAGCACTTCCTCTTCGTCCTGTTCATCTCTGGGTCGTCCTCATTTAGTGCGTGGACAAGTCTCGGAATGTAAGGTTTCCATTTTTGAGCTCGCAAAATTCGATGTATACTGGATTTGCTGGTACCAATCTCACGAGAACATTGCCTCATTTTCTTCTTTGGGGATTGTGCAAAAGCCTGCATGACTGCATCAACACTCTCGTTATCGGTGGAACTTCTCTTTCTTCCGCACCACTCTTTCAACACATCTTGCACCGTTCCGTCGACTTCAAACTTGTCTCGGATTCTTGTGATAATTAGCCTTGTTGGTGGTTGTGTTCAAAATTCAACCCTCCAACGTCGTCGAACCTCAACAACACTCTCCACTTTCCAATAACATTTCAGTATCCACTTACGTTCATCGAAAGATAATTGCACCGCCATGTTTGTTTATAAACGGATGAACATGTTTCCACTGCCTTCTCAATCATAAACCGCAAAAATCGTATTTCTATCTCATTTCTTTGCTGTGAAATAGTATTTCAAATAGTGTAGTCCACACCTGTGGAGTAACGATCAGCGCGTCTGGCCGCGAAACCAGGTGGCCCGGGTTCGAATCCCGGTCGGGGCAAGTTACCTGGTTGAGGTTTTTTCCGGGGTTTTCCCTCAACCCAATACGAGCAAATGCTGGGTAACTTTCGGTGCTGGACCCCGGACTCATTTCACCGGCATTATCACCTTCATATCATTCAGACGCTAAATAACCTAGATGTTGATACAGCGTCGTAAAATAACCAAATAAAATTAAAAAAAAATTAAAAAATCAAATAGTGTATGCATCAATTTGGGACACATTGTATTCATAAACAAGTTGACACCTCAGTAACACACTATTTAAATGGGTCATCATCACTGTCCCGAAACTCATACCCAGAATCTTGGGATGCTGGGAATTTCTGTTTAACGCCGAAACTGGAAGCGCGTGAAACACTTTGTTAGAAAAAGCGGACTAGTCATTTGACAAGTCGCAATTTTCAACTTACGCTAGAATTCTACAATGTTCCACGCAAGTGACAACTTCCATTTTCGCATTAAACGATGGTCACTCATATGTTATGGGGGCACTCTTAACTCGGATACCCCAAAATTGATGATAAGTTCCGTTTTTGATCTCAGTCTCTTAGAGCTGACTTCGGAATGACCTTGATGTCTTCTTTCTTCGTCAGAGCCATATTTATTAGGGCAGTTATTGTGACGTCATTACTCGGTTGAACCGAGTACAGTACCGAGTACAAATATGTGGCGGCAGATTTAAAATTGAGATAGATTGAGTCGATTTTAGAACGTACTTTGAAAGTGAAAACAAGCGTGTTTTAAAAGCGTTGTAGTAAAGAGCTTTCGCTTTGCCAATTGACGAGAAAAAAGTGCTTTCCTTCATTGGAAAATGGCGGTTGCAAATTTCGTTTGCGTGATTACAACTATTTGCGGAGTTATTTTGTATGAAAGACCTATTTAACTTTCAGTATTGTTATATATGACAGACGAGATAAAATTGATAAAATAATTTATAATACTAACAGCTAATAAATTAACATGTGATGTAAACGTTAAACGCTGCAGCTAAGTAAAAAAGAAGATAGAAAGAAACGGGCTCCATGAAGCGCTGCCTAGAACACTTAAAAATAACACACAGAATTATTTACTATTACGGAAAGTGGAAAAAATAAACAATGAAACGTGGAATCTTAAACTGAAGAACATAATGCTTATTTATTTTATAACATTACTAGCCTTCAATACAACCATGTTCTCTTTGGTGAAGAGTAATATTATTGATAAATTAAAGTAATTAGGTTACATAATTCGTAGAAATAAATACAAATAAAATGATGACTGATGAGGTAACACAAATCCAATAAACACAAATAGAAGAAAAATAAAATGCACTTCCTTTTTTAACATATTTTAATATTAGTCAAACATTGTAATATGATGATTGTTATTATTATTATTATTATTATTATTATTATTATTATTATTATTATTTACAGTAATATGTTCAGACTGACAGTGTTCATTAGGTCCACTTGACAGGTCATATAATAGGATGAACTCCTCTTCAATATTAGAGGCCTTTCAACCCTCCTTGGGGATAAGGAAATTTGTCCTGCAGCAGAAAATATTTAAATACAACAGTACCTACGTTGTTGTCTGCTAGAATTAAGTAAAACACGTGAACTATGTTTGAACGTTTGAACTGACCGGTAACGGCTACGGTTAACCGAGTGACTTCGGTGCTCCGCTGCCAAGCACATGAACCGATAGAACCGAGTAACTCAACAGTTCTGCTCGCTCCGTTCGCAGCTCTAATATTCATCTATCATGAAAGAGAAGGAAGTGAAAGAATTCTTTATAATTACAGAATTTTGGATCACCCTGTAGTAGCGCAATGAAGTCTCGCCCGCACTTCATACTTTATGTTGTACGAACTAGTTTTATTTTCTGGCTATAGAATACAGGCGTCTACGCTCTCCAGTTTTTTTTATCATTGTCATTTCCTCAGTGTTTTCGTCCCAGGCTGTCTTTGAGACATGCGAAGAGATGAAAATCGCTGGGAGCGAAATGAACCGAATGACAAAGCACATAGCATTCTTTTCTTACTGCAATGACTTCCTTCGTTTGAATGTTCGTCTTTACTCCCAGGCATTGTCCGTCTTACCGCAGTTATCACGGTGGCATTCAGGTCAATCTGTCCTGTATTATTTTTATTACGATACTACAAACTACAGCGTGTCCATGAATCAGTGCTACAAAATTGAACTGAAATATCTTCACAGCCAGTGAATGCAATTTTATTCTGTTTACTGTGAAATATTTATAATCATTTCTTGCACATATTCAATCGATAATCGATTTCGATTCATGTACTTTTGAGCATGTCTAGTATGATAGCAGATATGGCATCTTTAATTATCACCAGGCTTCGAGACTTCGGACCCAATAGAGCAGTTCAGTGGGAAATCCGCATAACGGCGTTCTGAGTATAGTGGTAAAGCGTACAGTGGGTGGGGGTACTGTAGAATGAATGCCAACAAATATGCAAAGGAAAACGCTCTGGATTTGAAGGTTCTGACGAATAATTTGGTTTTTATACAAATCCATTTTCAAACTGTGTCTGAAACTATTACACGGTTAGAAAAGTCAGAGCAAGAGATGCCGGGAGCCCTCAAACTAGTTGAGGAAATAACACAGAGAATTAATGAGACACCAAGTACACCGGGTACTGAACGTGTAAAATAGAAGTGGAAATCAATTTTATGTAAAAATAACGGATACGGAATATTGTGCAACATAAACAACAAATTAGTGGTCATAAAGTCACCCGAGAATAAAGGATTGTCTCTTAGGGACTGCAATGATGTTAGGTTTCTTCATTTTGCTCCTATCACGTCATGCGACGTAGAGCGCAGCTTTATACAGTACAAACTTTAGCACATAACCGAAAAAGATTTACGTTTGAGACACTGAGAATGTATCTTGCAGTAGGTACATTGCAATTCGGTACTGTAACTGCACTTCCTAAGGACGACCAATAGGATAAATGAAGAAATTAAAATTGATACATGTTTATTTCCACTATTAATACTGTGAATAATTAAACACAAATCTTATAAAAAACAGGAGAATAAATGCTTTTCACATTCTTTTGACATTATCAATGTGAAATGTATATTTACTTTCAGAATGTACGTATGTGTGTGTTTCCCCATACTACCGTACTCTATTCTAAATAGTAACGTTGTTACCTCAACACATCTCTACCTTTCACTACCTGCAGCGAGTAACAACCTATATATAGTACACGCATAGTAAACTTATTGTATCGGGTCGAAAGTCTCGAAGCGTGATTATCACATTTTCCCGTTTTTTTTTTTACTCTGCCTTGGTTAAGGCTAAACGATCTTCTCTTATTCTTTTATTCAAATTCTGCGCACCGCTACACCAATCTACTTCTATTGACAATTACACTTTTACTACGTCATACTATTTTTGACCAATAAAACGGTACGAAAGGACGTCTTTCAACCAATCATGGCTGCTTATCGCACAATTTTATCGCGTCCCTAGCATTTGTTTAATTTTATCGCTTCCCTGGCATTTGTTTATTTTTATCACTACCCTGGCATTTGTTACAAAAATTACAAACCACTCCAGTCGATGCACAGCAGTTTCAAATATGACTCGCTTTGGCATTCAAGAACAAGAATTAATAAAGATCACTGGTCATAGCTATGCATCTTCCCTGAAACCCTATTTACAAATAAATGAAGAGCGCCATTCGGAAATCCTGAATAAATTGAGGAATACACCATGTACATCAACGAGTTCACTTCTTTTACGCACACGTCCAATATAATATCAACTGAACCACCAACCACTAAAACATTTAAATTTGAAAATTGTACTTCCAATAATTGTTTCTTTTAAAATTATTTATGTTTATTTTTTATTTTATCATCTTTAATTAAAACTTTTCTTGTTTATTTCATCATCCCTGATTAAAACTTTTCTAATACTTGTTTATATTATTTAGGTTATGTTGTAGCTTCTGCTATATGATATTATGTATAGTCACGTATCAGAGATTGTTTAATACTAAGATTTATTGAAAATCATCTGTAAAATGACGTTGATTACTGGGATTCGGATAATCGAAGTGGAATGCAACTGTTTTAGTAAAAACTGAATCAACAAAGCCTTCTTGACTAGTAACCGTCCACAGAGTTCAATGAAGATTCCACAGTTGGCACAGCTGATAACAAGAAAACAGCTAATCATAACACACTACTGCCATCTAACGTAATATTTGTAATGTTAAGATGGTACAATAATATATTTGAAGACAGTTGTGTTTTCGTAAGTCAATTAATATATTATTGTATTGGAGTACTTCGTTACTTGTAATCTTTATATACTTTCTTCTAATCGTGTAATAGTCAATTAAATCCCACTCCAGTTTTGATTTTCTCTAGATAAATCAAAACCTACTAGAGCAGCGATAGGCGTTTGAGTGCATTTGCCCTCCGTGCGCACGGGGAATTGCAAGTGCGAGCGCTGTAGCGTGCCAGCAGCTATAACAGATCTTACAGCTTTTAAATGAGCTGAGTTTAGGACTTCAGGGAAAAGAAATTCGTAATACACAATTTGCAGATAGAATTGCAGCTTTTAAGGAGAAATTGCTGTTATGGATACGTCAAATGCAAAAGGGCGAAATATATCATTTCCCATCCTTAACTAAGCGCATAGAATTTTGAACAATGAAAATTTCGAAATGTACGCATGTATTCTATCCGGTCTATGAGAGGAATTTACATCAAGGTTCCACGATTTAGATTGCCTGGAAATGGATTTGCGTATTTTTGCTACATGTTCGGTTTCCGACTGATTATTGATAACGTCCTCCCTTCATTATAGTGTGAATTGATTGACCTGCGATGTGATCGAGAGATGCGAGCGAAATATGATTCAAGGTCGAGTCTTATGCAGTTTTATGACGGATTCCCAAGAGGACGCTTTCCCAATCTGCATAAGCTGTGTGAGAAAAATTTGTGTTTATTTGGTTCCACTTATAGATGTGAACAGTTATTTTCTATTACGAAAATAAACAAATCTCAAACAAGAAATGATGGGCTTTTAACTGCAGTTCTTCGCATAGCTTGTGCTAATACAGTTTCTCCAAATCTTTAGAAATTGAGTAATATGAATTAATGTGCAGCAGACATGTTTTGTTTTGTGTTTAAGGAAGTGTTTCATTACTTTGTGTTCTTATATAGTTTGGTACAATAACATTTTATTTTGAAACATACAGTACGTACCGCAACTTGAATAAACCGGTTTTCGTGCACTCTATAAGCACACTTCTCTCGTAGTACACCGTGCAAGCACAGAGTGCATAATTCTGCCCAACCCTGCTCTAGTGAGATTACTGTTGATAAAAATTACAATACAACAATTCTATCATCGGAATTCTGTGGATCTCCTGTCACCTTTTTATCCATCGTTGTCATCTTGAAATTATAATTTTTAATTTTGATGTGTCACACATGAAATGAAGATACAAGAAAAGTCTCAATATATTTCCTGTAACCGATCTCCCAATAGATAGTCCAATTTTATTGAGGGGTAAAACCACGTGATTTTTTTTTTAAACATTTCATTCCAAAGACTGTACAATGCAGCATAGGAAAATGTCATGATTTACAAGTAAGCAATAAGTTCATAAGTTACATACAAGGAAATAATCACATTATATAATATCATATGGACAATTCTCGCTAAAAGTTATACAGGTATATAGAGTTAAAATACTTACCAATATTATATAGTGACAAGTCTATTAATTTATTTTTAATTTCTTTCTTAAAAAGCCTCAAGCTTAAATGTCTAATGTTGCCGGGTAAAACATTATATAACTTTTTACAAATCTCTACAAAGTTGCTATTAGTAGTAGTGTAGTTACATTGTCCTTTTCTTAAATCATTTTTATGCCTCGTAGAATAGCTATGCACTGAGCTATTTGTAGTAAAATTATTAATATTTGTTTGTACTTACATTAAACAACTTAAAATATACAAAGACGGTACAGTTAAAATTTCAAGTCTCCGAAATAAAGGTTTACAATTTGTACGGTTATCAACATTACAAATTATTCTTACTGGCCTCTTTTGTAGTTTCAATAACTTTATTATTTTAGGATCATTTCCCCAAACTATTATTCCATACGTTATTGCTATGGATATAAGCATAGTATACGGATTTTAGCACTTCAACACTAACATTTGTTTTTAATTTCCTTAACATAAAAATATCTTTGTTGAGTTTCTTAGATAGTATGTCAATATGACAGTCCCATTTAAGTGTAGATTGTATATGCACTCCTAAGAATTTAACAGATTATTTACAATTGATTCTATTGTTTAAGGAAAACTCTAAGTTCTGTATCTTCTCTTTGTTTAAGCAAAGAGAATTAGCTGAACATCAATCTTCTATTTTTCGGTTGATTGCATCAAGATCATTAATAATTTTCAATCTATCGTATCCAGTAATTGTTATAGCAAGATCATCCGCATATAAATATGACTTTATGTATTTGCCATCAATTATATAGGGTAAGTCATTTACATAAATAATGAATAAAATCGGTCCTAAAATAGAACCCTGCGGTACACCAATATTAGTAGTTGTGTATTGAGAAAAACTGTTGCTAAATATACCGTCTGTTGCCTATTGTTTAAATAATTCTTAAAAAATTTTAAAGCTAATTCACTAAAACCATAAAACTTCAATTTCATTAAAAGTATTTCATGAGAGATACTGTCAAATGCTTTTGACATGTCATAAAATCGACTTAAAACATGCATTTTACCATCAGTGGATGTACACATATCCAAACATGTAAAATAATGCAAGCCATCAACCTGCAGATATTGAAGTTGTCCATTGATATGATGGTCACATTTTGAAGCTGAAACGGGCTAGAACTCAAACCTTGCAGTCAAAAAGAAGGAAGGAGGTATATGTATTCGTATCCTACAGTCACGCTCCTTCCTGTAAGTTGTTTTGTTAGTGGGCGTGATGTCTCTGTTATCCCTCCTTTAGAAAACCAACACAAAGATTGTCGGCAGCATATTTTCTGTTTCAATTCTCGATATCATTCTTATCCGCTCACAAAAGCTGTTTCTTTAGCTCCAGTATTACATTATAATGAACCTGTTAGGACTTCAAAATCTATTCTTTGCGTCGCTTTTGTTGGGTATTTTTACGTCCATCCGTACGATCAATACTACAGTATATCCTTTTCAATTCTTCATTGCCCTAATTGGAAGACACAGGTATCTTGTTTCTCTCGTTACGCACCACAAGACTCTTTGTTGAATCTCTCGAGTACTATGGAACCTCTGCTTCGATGTTGAAATAGTTTGTAGAGAATGTTTTATTATTTTCTGAGAATATGCAGTCAAGATGTTTCCTTTGAATTGCAGTCGAGAACGTCTATCGAGTATATTATTCTGCAAAAAACAATAGGAATAGAAATTAAGAGTACATGCTTTAATACATAAAGGAACAATGTTCTCAGCTATCATATAAGTTGTAGTGTTTCTGGTTACATGCACAGCGGATTTTAATTCAATTCCCGACAGTAAAATTTATGGTACCCTTCTGGTAAAATACATAGCCTGTGTTACTCTTTCACAGTCGTCTCAAAGGAATCAATCAATCAATCAATCAATCAATCAATCAATCAATCAATCAACCAACCAACCAATCAATCAATCAATCAATCAATCAATCAATCAATCAATCAATCTTTGAGGAGCTTATTTTCAAAACGACCCTTGTCCAATCCCATAACTTTGTGGGAATTCACGAAAAAACGTTTTAGGTCTAAAATTTCTTACGAGCTAGGCAAGAGACATGATGTAACCAAAGAGGTTGGATGCATTTAGAATCAAATGGGAACATGAGACTCTTTGATTCCAAAGCTGGTACTAATATTTTGTCGCAATTTTGCTGTGGGAAAGTCAGTTTGATTCAATAGTCACTTTTAACGTAAGATTTTAGTGATTTAGAGGACGTTCTGGAACCCAATCACGACTGTTGCAGGTCTATATTGTATGAGCTCCTCATTTATTAACTAAATATGGTAGTTACAGAAAAACTAACGATATATAAAGACGAGACACATTACTGACAGAAAAACTAAAGAAATAGATAGAAATTCGGTAATAAGATTTTTTTTGAAAATCTAGTCTTTCAGGCATAATATATAGGGGAGAGTCGGGTAGTATCGGACATCGGGTAATATCGGACAGTGAGTTTCTTTCATCTACCACACGATGATAGTACCTGATTGACATGGTTACGTATCTGTGATGTCGCATAGAGAAACGTAACCATGTCATTCAGGTACTACCATATGGTGGTAGATGAAAAAAACGCACTGTCCGATACTACCCGATGTCCGATACTACCCGACTCTCCCCTACGTCACTGTGTACGTTAACAGAAAACCACAATTCCAAGTCACACAGAGTTTGTGTGCACTCGATGTGGGTCTCTGGCGTTTCGTCAGCCCACGCGAGTTGTGTGGATATAAAAGGAATAAGTTGAGAAGGTGTCGGGTGGAGTTCCCGGGTAGCTCAGTTGGCAGAGCGCTGGTACGTTCAACCAGAGGTCCCGGGGTCGATACCCGGCCCCGGAACAATTTTTTCCTTGAAATTATTCAAGATTTTTTTTATATCTCTGAATGTCCATGTTCTTGAATTTCGCTTCTATTGTATCCACAGTTGACGGAGAGCCCTCGTCACATGTAACAGATGCACTTTCAAGACAACAACTTTTATCAATTTCACTATGCTAATATCTAGTGACTGCAAAAGAAGTCAGGTTATGACTGTGATGGAATTGCATGGATTAATAACTTGCAGCAGTACTTCCATCTAGGTAGTTTTTTTATCAAAACATTCATTTTCGACAGTGGAGATCCAAGTGTTGGTCTCTTTTATATGTTGCCATTTCATAACATAGGAATAGCTAATCTGATATATATGTGAACAGGACTGAGCAATAGGTGCCCGGTTTGGTTGTGTTTCGTTAAAGTGTGCACAGTTCTTGTGTGTACGTCTTCTGTCACCTAATTCTATCACCACAACCTCAATTCTTTCATTTTCTTTTAAGAATATCTTGTTTTATGTTGATTCCATTAATAAAACTGCTTCCATGAAACAGGGACAAACAAAATATGTCAGTAAGGAAATTTTCACCACAGTAACCATAACCATACAGTAGTGCTTTTGTAAAAAAAAAGATATTCAAATAGTAGGCTATATTGCGATACAAATGTGGTAAGTGCATTATGACTTACTTACTTACTGGCTTTTAAGGAACCCGAAGGTTCATTGCCCCTCTCACATAAGCCCGCCATAGGTCCCCATCCTGAGCAACATTAATCCAGTCTCTATCATCATATCTCACCTCCCTCAAATCCATTTTAATATTATCTTCCCATCTACGTCTCGGCCTCCCCAAAGGTCTTTTCCCTCCAGCCACCGAACTAACACTCTATATGGATTTCTGGATTCGCCCATACGTGCTACATGTCCTGCCCATCTCAAACGTCTGGATTTAATGTTCCTAATTATGTCAGGTGAAGAATGCGTGCAGTTCTGTGTTGTGTAACTTACTCCCTTCTCCTGTAACTTCATCCCTTTTAGACCCAAATATTTTCCTAAGCACCTTATTTTCAAACACCCTTAACCTATGTTCCTCTCTCAAAGTGAGAGTCCTAGTTTCACAACCATAAAGAACAACCGGTAATATAACTGTTTTATAAATTCTAACTTTCAGATTTTTTGACAGCAGACTGGATGACAAAAGCTTCTCAACCGAATAATAACAGACATTTCCCATATTTATTCTGTGTTTAATTTCCTCCCGAGTATCATTTATATTTTTTACTGTTGCTCCCATGTATTTGAATTTTTCTACCTCTTCAAAGGATAAATTTCCAATTTTTATATTTCCATTTCGTACAATATTCTCGTCACAAGACATAATCATATACTTCATCTTTTCGGGATTTACTTCCAAACCTATCTCTTTACTTGCTTCCAGTAAAATTCCCGTGTTTTCCCTAATCGTTTGTGGATTTTCCCCTAACATATTCACGTCATCCGCACAGACAAGCAGCAGATGTAACCTGTTCAATTCCAAACCCTCTCTGTTATCCTGGACTTTCCTAATGACATACTCTAGAGCAAAGTTAAAAAGTAAAGGTGATAGTGCATCTCCTTGCTTTAGCCCACAGTGAATTGGAAACGCATCTGACAGAAACTGACCTATACGGACTCTGCTGTACGTTTCACTGAGACACATTTTAATTAATCGAACTAGTTTCTTGGGAATACCAAATTCAATGAGTATCATATAAAACTTCTCTCTTAACCGAGTCATATGCCTTTTTGAAATCTATGAATAATTGATGCACTGTACCCTTATACTCCCATTTTTTCTCCATTATCTGTCGAATACAGGCGGCCGGGTAGCTCAGTTGGTAGAGCAGCTGGCTACGGACTGGAAGGTCCGGGGTTCGATCCCAGGTGGTGGCAGGACTTTTTCTCGTTGCCAAACTTTCATAACGGCCCCAAGGTTCACTCAGTCTTCTATAAAATTGAGTACCGGGTCTTTCCCGGGGGTAAAAGGCGTTCAGAGCGTGGTGCCGACCACACCACCTCATTCTAGTGTCGAGGTCATGGAAAGCACGGGGCTCTACCTCCATGCCCCCCAAGTGTCTTCATGGCATGTTACGGGGATACCTTTACCTTTTATCTGTCGAATACAAAATATCTGATCAAAGTGTATTATGACAGTTTGAAAAAACGAGGCAAAGCTAATTGGTGTATCGCATACTGTTTTTGAACGATCGCAATTTAAATAAATTTATTTTTAATTTTGAATAATGCATAAATTTGTTTGATAAGTAAAAATTCCAACAGCACGTGACGTAATAAATGTACCAGAAGAAACTACTCGATCCGCTATACGTTTGGGAACGGAAATGCGCTGCCTATATATCATGCCTATTGACTACATTTCTCTTCTAGAAGAAGTCGACTTAAGGGATTTTATCTCCCTTAAAAGTCCGTTCTGAAATTATTAATAGAGCCACGCTCTGTTTTGAATGAACATAATGTTGGCTTGTATCTCACGTGTAATCGCCTACAGTTATGAACACTAATAAAACGGCTATATTTCGCAGTTGGCAGTAAACCGAGCTTATGTTTCCTGTAGTCTGATGACGTCACGTGTCATTAACTATTAAATGACTTAGTTTACATTGTCCTCTTGTGCTGAATACCGCGCTTCGTTTAGTATTGTAATAAACGCTGCTTTCATAATTAAAATGTATAATATTTTAGTTGTCTGGAGCTTATGAACTCATTATTTTTACATGGATAGATAACTAATCCAAGGTAAATTTTAGTTCTGAAAGGTCGGCTTTGATTTTAGACAACTTGTAGGCATTGTAGCAAATTAGAGTTTCAACTATATATGTGGACTATTGCAGTATGGGCTGTTTGTTTGGTAATGATAATAATAATAATAATAATAATAATAATAATAATAATAATTATCTATACTAATAATAAATCTGTAGCCGAAATTTTTCTGGTAATTTTCGATTTTCCAAAAATAATTGGTCCTAAAATATATAATTAACCACCCTGAAACCGGAAATCGCTTTTTTGAAATTTTTGTTTGTATGTCTGTTTGTCTGGATGTTTGTTACCTTTTCACGCGATAATGGCTAAACCGATTTATATGAAAATTGGAATATACATTAAGTTCGCTGTAACTTATATTCAAAATACATGATTTAAAAGGGGGGTTATAAGGGGGCCTGAATTAAATAAATAGAAATATATCGCTTATTATTGATTTTTGTGAAATATGTTACATAACAAAAGTTTCTTTAAAAAGTATTTCCGATAAGTTTTATTCCTTGCAAAATTTTGATAGGACTGTTATTTAATGAGATAAATGAGTTTTAAAGTTAAAATACAATGCCATCTAAGGTGGTGTAATGAAATGAAAACAAATGACTACGTCTATAAGGGGCCTTAGACAACAACAATCGAAAGCTATGAAACATAGCCTACAGAGAATGTTTCTGTGTTTGTATGAAGCAATATCGAAAACTAACTTAACCTATTTGTATAATTAATTATTATTTCACCATTGGAAAGTGTAGTTTCTGTAGATGGACATAATTCTATAATGTTATTACATTAACTTCTGAGTGCTCTCTGGACCAAAATGACCTCATTTTAATTATTTAAATACAATTTAAATTAATTAACATATTAAACGATTTATCCTACTATCAAACGTGAATGTTCCCTGGATCAAATGCCCTATTTTAATTATGTGATTACTTTATATTTATTTCTAACAGGTGCAGCGGAGCGTACGGATACGGCTAGTAATAATAATAATAAAGTGAAATATAGAATATACGATAAATACTATTTTTAGGTACACATACAAAAAAAAGAAAATGTATGATAATGAGTAACATGAGTTATGACATGGTAGGCAGTACTGTAAGGAAAAATGATATAAACAAAAGATAAAGTATCGCTATTATCTAAATGTAAAGAATACGTGGAAACATACAACACTTACCATAATAGTAAGTTAGTTTGGCAAGTCTCATAAGATAATTTTCTAACTTTTTATTCGAAAGATTTCAAGGTTCGGCAGCCCTTGACTTCAGGCGGCAGAGAGTTCCAGTGACGAGAAGTAGTAACAGTGAAGGATGAGGAACAGAGAAATGATGTGTGGAGTGGAATTTCTAGCGTGTTGTCGCGTTGTGATCGAGTAGCCTTATTGATTTTATGATAGCGAGAGAGAGAGAGAGAGAGAGTATGGAAACGAAAGAAGAGGGGGTTGAAGTGTGAATAATTCGATATGTGAGAGAAAGTGAGTGTAAATTTCTTCTCTCGTGTAACATAAGCCATGATAACGTCTCGAAAAAAAGGTGAGATATGATCATAGTATCGAACATTACAAATGAAGCGGACGCGGATTATGAATTTTAAACGACAACGATGAAACAGGAGTACAGCCAGCTTAGAGGTGAGTTTAATATTTGTAACGTGTAGATAGATAGATGGATTTATTGAACAATATTATACATACAAATGCATTACACCATCATAATTTTCTCTTAAATCCAGTGCACGGGTCTTTTGATCGTACGTGCTGTATAAAAACAAGTCCTACTTTGTAGGTTCACCCTCTCTCACCTATGATTAGGGGAGAGTCGGGTAGTATCGGACAGTGCGTTTCTTTCATCTACCACCATATGGTAGTACTGAATGATATGGTTACGTTTCTCTATGCGACATCGCAGAAACGTAACCATGTAAATCAGGTACTATCATCGTGTGGTAGATGAAAGAAACTCACTGTCTGATATTACCCGATGTCCGATACTACCCGACTCTCCCCTAGATACAATCACTCTCCAAAAGAACACACAGACTAATATGAAAAAGACACAAACAAAACACATAATACATATAATATATCCTAACCTAACATACAAACAGACATAAAAGTGTATAATTCAATAGTTACCATTATCACTTCGTCAATTCGCATCATAAACTTCAACAGCTGAAGTTTTAAGCTGTCTCGTCTTCAACAGGAACAATCCAATCTTTTGTTCGAATTCTCTATTCCCCATGAGGTCAAGACATGCAAGCGAACCCCTATTCTGACTTAGCATCGAGGGTGGTAGATATTTTCTCCGGATATGTTCCGTTTCGTCACACTGGGATAGAATGTGTCTCCAGGAGTCCTTTTCCCCACACAAAGGACAGAGGCGCTCTTCTTCTTCGGTGACAATTTTATTACCCTTCCATGCCCCCAATCTTTTGTAATGTGTAAGATAAATGGACAGGACACTAAGCAAATGTGATGCAAGGCACCATCTAAACCTTGTCTCGTTTCTTGTCTCGCGTCTCGTCTCTTGATTCCTGTCTCCTTTCTACCGATGTACCTACATATCCATATGGAAATAATTTTGAATTGTATTCTCATAGTTATGAAACAAAAGGTATGAATTCTTTAAGATTGCTTGAACCAAAATGCAACACTGTTACAGTATTTAATCACAGCAGTAATTTAGGCCCAAGAATATATAACAAATTTATATTTAAATATCCTAATCTTGTCAATTCTAATAGTTCTAGCATAACGAATAGAAAGAAGAAGTGTGCGCACTCCTATCTGTTCAGCATTGTCGACGGTGACCAAGAGAATTAGTGGCGCTGCGATCGGTATTGCTCAGTTGGAAGCGAATATCCATAAAAGAAGCAGTACAGTTTTCGTTCATTTCGTTTGCTTTTTTAGTTTAATTAAGTGCGTTAAATACTTTAAGTGCCAATACACTAATCTGCAATTATTCGTACACGAGTGACAAATGAGTAGCTTTCACGATTTATTTATTAAAGGACGAGATTATTATGTTTTTGTCGTGTTATATTTGAAGCAATGCCTTCGTGTTTTGTTCCGGGTTGTAGGGCGTGCGTGTTTCATTTGCTTATGCAAACAGAACAGACAATAAAAGAAAAATTGAGCGATGGAATGTGGGGCGACATATTTCACGAGTGCATAGCCAGTATTACCTCAATTGTAATTCAGCCACCGGGAACAGGATGCTGCTTGGATCATGCCATGGATATCATACCGAAACTAATTTTTCACTATATGAAATGTCGGTTCTTCTTCCGGACGAAACAAATCCGACGAGAACTCCAAGCTCCGAGAGCCGCCAAATCATCTCGTAAATGCTCCAAAGTGTCGGACAAGTAACTGTTGGTGAGTACATATTGCATGCCTACAAGCAGCCCTAAGTTAACTTTTACATATTAAACTATTATTTGTTTTACAGTGTGATGTATATGAATGTGCTTTTCTTTCAAATAGTCTTAATGTTGTAAGTACAATGCCAGTTACGTACGTATATGGAGCGAAAGGTAAACAGTGCAACTTACGTTAAATGTATTTACGTACTTACACACGGAACAGACTGAGCGAACTCTGCACTAGCGCCGCGTGGTATCGGCCGTTTGAATTAACAGAGTGCGACCACTACTTCTTTCTATTCGTTATGGTTCTAGTATTAAATTTAGAAAGTTATGTATGGATTTTATAAAAATTGAAAAGTTGTAAATTTAAATTTATATACTATAATTGCACAGTAGACATAAGACAAATTGTATTATATAATTATTAATTTCAATTCAGGAATCCGCCCCTGAGCACGAGTTCTACTCTTCCAGGGGCGAGCTAGAGTTTTTCTGTATATGTTATATTTTATGTTATAATTATTAGCAAAATAATAAATAAGTAGACCACCTCTGTGGTGTACGGGTCAGGATGCAGGTCTCTTACGCAGAGGGCCCGGGTTCGATTCCCGGTCGGGTTGAATTTCCTGGTTGAGGTTTTTCAGGGTTTTTCCTCAACCGTAAGGCAAATGTCAGGAAATTTGGGCCACAAAATCCCTGAAAATCACTGGCCTCATTCATCACCGAAATCATATTCATAACAAATCAGTCATACATGTACCGTACAGTCGCAATCTAGTTCACAACAATAGAACCAGTCTCAACAATAGTACACAGGCCTTCGGATTTCAACCAAAGATTAACTCGCGATATGACCAAAGATGTTAAAGCGAGTATAAATAACAGCGAGGAAAAAAAAAATAAAGTAAAAAAATAAATAAGTAAATAAATATCGCTTTCTTTTTGTGTTATTGAATTCTGTTTTATTCCTATGTATTTTCTTCTTCTTCTTCTTCTTCTTCTTCTTCTTCTTCTTCTTCTTCTTCTCTCTCTATGTGTTTTCTTTCTTTCTGGTGTCTTTCTTTCCTTCATCACTTTTTGTTATTTCTCGTCTTATTTTCTTTGCTAACTTCTCTCACACTTGTATGGCAGCACCCGTTCATAACTCAGAACTAGAGACTTACAGATAGAGCTGTACTTTGTGGCAGAAATCCCTTTATCCCTCGTACTTGAAGTCCTGTCCCAAAATCTGAAATTCAATATTCAGTTGGTGCTCTTGTCTCCCATTTTCTGAGCCTGGGGAAGTGATAAATGCGTTGTGGTGGGAGGCTGTAGTAATCACAGGGGCCGCGTAGCTTCAACAGGCGTGATAATGGGGCATGCGGGCTTCTGTCCGACTCTGCTGTCCTGAGCCGTAATGAGGTGACGGACGGGTTACGACGAAGAGCGGTGCTGGACCACGACAGACGTGTGGGTGTAAGGAGGCTGCATTGTTACGCTCTCAAGGGACGGCTAAAAAGCTACGAGTATAATATGATGTGAATAGCATGGGGCTCTGAGTCGAAAAAAACTGCTATTTTATCATCACGAAATTGAGGACGTCACCTTAACAAGAGCGTATAACTGAAAATGATGTTCCGAGATAATTGAGTTTAAAAGTTAATTGACTTTCTGTATGTAAATATCAATTACTGTATATGAAGTGATATATATTCCTTACATATTATGACTGAAACTATATCAAGAACAGAAAAAAAAATAAAAAAAAGTACATGTTTCTTTTCAGCTCTACATAGCATACGTCTTTTTAAGATGAACGTTTTAATTTCATTTAAGTCAGCCGTGGCGAGAACGTGACTCGCGAGACGTGGCTCGCAGTGATAGCTGTGCATTTCGCTGGTATTACTATTGAATATAACAGTAAATACCTGTATTTTTTTTTCGATATTTTTCAATGCCGATAAAGAATATCGCAGATTCTTAATACCGGTATGACGTCAGTTCAGGACGTTTGTACCGGTATTGACGTGCATTAATAAAATACCGGTATCAGAATGCTGCAATGGAGTGAAATCGCTCGCTTGAACTCGGTCGAATGTCGCACGGTCGAGTGAGATAAGATCGGTTGTGATACGCTCGTAATAAATAGAAGCACAGTACAAGGTTATCTCATCGACATGTCTTAACTTGTATGGAAGGCGACAGATAAGATACACATATGCTTTGCTGACACGGTAAAAATAAGGTTTTATTTTCTGCGTTCATGACAAACGTCTAATGGAACGTACCAAAACAGTAACATGAAGTTATAAATAAAATAGTATGAAAAACTTCGATATACAGTTATTATTCAATATTTGATTTACCACATATATAATATGATAGGTCCATACATAGTGTTCCGCCTATATACTGCGACAATGTAGAAACGTTTACAAATATTATTAAATTAATAACAATATTAGTACAGAGATAACGTCACAGAAAATATAATAAAACGAATAATCATGCTGCACAACTGTTACAGACGCAAAGATTGATACACTAATTATTAGAGATCATTATTATTATTATTATTATTATGATTATTATGATTATTATTATTATTATTATTATTATTATTACTAGAAAACTTGATACATTTCTTGCATTATCGTGATTGTGTTCTCCGTTTATAATAATTACTAGACTTCGTTGAATTGCCACACGCAGCATGCAATCAGGTTGCCGATGTACGGTAGTATAGAGGAGGTGAGCGACCGCCCGGTCTCGTAGTATAAGCAGTTCATGTTAAGAGTTGTGACCGGTCCAAATAGATAGAGCAGCTACAGCTAATGTATACCTATGTAAGTACTTGTTTTTGCATTACTGTGGTTGGAATAGTCAAAGCTTAACATTTGTTCAGTGCAGACAAGAATTCAATCAAACATACTACAATGAGAGTGTTGCTGTTCCAAACAATTGCTCCTGGAATACCCTTACCCCCGCAGCCAGTCTTGACCCGTTGGGGAACGTGGTTGGATTTTGTTAATTATTATGCAGAACATTACGGAAAAATAATGGAGGTAATTGATGCATTGAATAGCACGGACAGTTCCGCTGTTGCAGCTGTAAAATCATTGCTTTCTGAACAGCTATTGAAAGATATTCTGTTCATTGATTCTAATTTTAAAATATTGTCCAAAAACATCATGCTGTTAGAATCGTCTAAACTACAACTCTCAGAAGCCCTTAAGTATCACAAACCATTATCCAAAAAAAAAAAAAAAAAAAAAAATTCACTAATTTCAGAAAAAATGAAATGTAAGTTGAGAAACATTATTGCTAAAAAGTCTGCGTATTCACAACTTCGTATTATAAATGATGTACAATCAGGTCACGACAAGACGTCTGAAGCTGGTGTACTAAAAAGTAGTGACTTTCCGTTCTTCAAATATGCACGTATTACATCGTATGATGTTGAACGTACATTTTCCCAAAATAAAAACTGTTTAAGTGACCATCGAGGAGGTTACATTGTCGTCGCTCAAAATGTACGTAACTCTTCATTGTAATGTACATATTCAAGGATTATGTGAGTATCTTACATTAAATTTTAAGAGTTAATACTGTATATCTTACTATAAAATAATTGTGTATTTATATGTTTAGATATTTCCTACTTCAATGATCATTCATTATAATTCTTGAATGCAGGATACAGGTTTTATTGTAACCCCAGTATACTGCTCAGTGTTTACATCAGAGGCATACTCCAGCCGTTGCACGTCCGCTTCTCATACAGTCTATACTGCGTGCGCAGTAAACCTTGCGAATCTCGTGGCAATTCCACGAAGTCTAATAATTACATTTACATCCAATAACATCTATCAGATATGGCAAAAACAAAATCATTCCTGTGTGTGGGGGGGGGGGGGAGACATTTACCTACAACATTTATATTACATTTTAAAGCAAGTTTTGTAGTTGTACTATGGAGAGGTTAGTTAAACACTGCAAAGTTTTGAAATGATAAACATCTATGATGTTACTACACAGTTCATGACTGTAACAAGAACGAATGTCTAACGCTCGGCTTATACTGTTCGAGGATTTATCGCTCCCGACAATTTTACCCATCATGCATGTGCGCTACCTATCGGATTATGCTATGAACTACTTGGCGCTCGAGCGAAAACGTCCGATGCAGACCTCTGACCAGTATAATACCGTTAAGGGGAGAGGATGGTATTTTTTAGAACTTTTTTTCCTATTTGTGTAAAATATTATTTTTTTGTATGTAGAGAGCTCATAGCTGTGGCAACTCAACCAAATAAAAATAAAAAAAAACAATTATTTGGGGGCCCAAATTTGAAAAAAAAAAAACCCAATGCAGGATTGTACTAAAACCGACATATCTAAACCGTTTTTAAAGATATATTCAAACAGTTTTTTGCAATGTATTTGCAAAAGCATGTTCTACAAACTGTCTGTAACAGAATTTTGATGTTAGTCCCTACGTTTGTAACATAAACAATTAAAATTTAATAACAATTTTCTGTTTTCCTTTCTTGCAAACAAATGGACGTATTTTTAAAATGAAATCAATTAACAAAATTCTGTTACAGAGAAAAGTTTCCTGATAGTCTAAAGAATGTGTGTTCTAAATTTCATGCATTTATCTTTAATAGTTCAGAAATTATATTCATTTTTGTCTGGCAATGTAGCAAAAATGAAATTACTGGAAACCGATAAAAGCGGGCATGTCATTTAAAAATCCATAGCGCAGGAAGTTTAAAAATGACGTTCAACATCCGATAAGGGCACAAATACCCACAAAATATTATGCAATGCATTCCACACATATCAGAGAGTATTTAAAAATTTTTTTTTTTAATTTACTCATTTTCACCAAAAAATACCATCCTCTCCTCTTAAAGCGCTGTAAAGTGATTAAAATACAAATTATTGAAATAACCAGAGTCGGAATCGAAATTGAAAATGCCGACAAAAATAGGTAGGTTTATTTGTTTAGTACTTGACATTAAGAACTTATCAATGTCGCCTCGTATTTCATAATCATACTTTTAATGATGAGGCGCAGCTTCTTTTCTTAACATTCCGTACTGACAATGCCAGCTAGAACAGAAGACAGATTCACTGGTGGAGCCAGACTGTCTGGTTCATTTTATTACGGTCGAGAACGTTATTTAACTATCCATTCTAGAGCGGATACGTCCATATCGCCAGACAATGGTGATCCGGCACAAAACCTGGTGCGCTTCGGTTGTAAATCTAGGGCGTTGTTTATCTTAAATTAACCATTCCAGGCAGTCATAACGGAACATGTGTTGACGTTTTGAATTTGATGTGCATACAAGCTCTACGTTTCGAAAGCATTGATCTTTCATCATATTAATTGCTTTCCGTTGTATTTCCCTTCGTTTGGTTTCTTTACATCTCGGCAAACATCACCCTGTCTGGTTCTGAATACATTTGCGTCCACCTTTTGAATGCAGCCTCGCTGCTGACTAATGAGGTAGAGATACGAGTATAGGGACGAATCTATGCGCTTCACATACGTCACTCCTCGATTACTCGATGCATACACTAAGTACCAGCACTAATTAAATTGATGAGTTAACTTATATGCAATAAAATACTACTGGGTGTTCGTTTCAAAGTGTGTCATGACGTCACTGTTGATGAGTCAGCGATTTGAAGCGAGTTTCAGCTTTTGTGTCTGAGAAGTTGCCTATTAATCAATGCGTTCAATCTGAACTTGAGAACGTGTACGGTATAACTTGAACGTCGTAGCAACAGATGGCGGTCTGTAAAGTCTGTGTGCTACCATAACCTCTTTCGAACTGTATTTTGCGCCGGCAAGTCGTACGCAGGGTATTTGTTATCATCGGTTGCGTACAGTAACATTCCACAACACAAATCAAATGCTCCGTGTTCATGTTGATCGTCGAAGTTAATGTCAACAAATACGTAAGTAATCGTCTTAACCCTCTCCCCATATCCCGACAGTACGTATTTCCAAACGGTTCACATTCCTGCCACTACCGGCGTTACCGTACGTATCGGTATGTACTCTTCAGAATGAACGCCGTACTTGCTAGGCAACTTCTCTGCCTCATAGGTTATACACCTCTGCGGAAGTGTAGGAAGATTGAATTCTCTAGGCTCATCAGCTAGCCACTTGACGGCATACAGCGAGCCATGACACATTTTGAACTGAACACCCAGTAGTTATAATGCATTATCTTTCTTCTTCCAATGGAAGCTGCATTCCCCAGACTAGGTTACAGCCGAAAGCATTAATACGAGCGAATAGAGTTGGTTTACTTTGCAGTTTCTGTAGTTCGGGTTTCCTTTTAATTTCTTTTCGTTTGTCTTTGTCTCCCATTGTATTGTCGTTGCCCGAGGTAACCAATGCTTTATTACATTTACTCCATTTCACAAACAATAGCAAACACTGTTCTGCAAAGCAGCGACTGTTCTGAGAAGTACACAGAGGGTTCTTAATGAGACTGATTTTGTAAATAGTGATCCGTCAAAGTGACTAAATCTGATGGTTTCTTAGCTATAAAATGGTAAGCGTTATATGCGTGTAAATATTTATATGACTGTTACACTCTTACTACGTCATACTACTTTTGACCAATAAAACGGTACGAAAGGACGTATTTCAACCAATCATGGCTGCTTATCGCACAATTTTATCGCGTCCCTAGCATTTGTTTAATTTTATCGCGTCCCTAGCATTTGTTTCTTTGTTTGCCAACATTTGAAACTGCGCTGGTCTGGACGTCAAAAATATATATAAAATTACAAACCACTCCAGTCGATGCACAGCAGTTTCAAATATGACTCGCATTGGCATTCAAGAACAAGAATTAATCAAAATCACTGATCATACCTATGCATCTTCTGAAATCCGATTTACAAATAAATGAAGAGCACCATTCGGAAATCCTGAACAAGTTGAATACACCATGTAGGCTTAAATCAACGAGTTCTACTTCTATTACGCACACGTCCAATATAACATCAATTGACCCACCAACCACATTCAAATTTGAAAATTGTACATTCAATAATTATTCCTTTTAAAATTATTCATTCGGAAATCCTGAATAAGTTGAATACACCATGTAGGCCTAAATCAACGAGTTCCACTTCTATTACGCACACGTCCAATATAACCTCAATTGAACCACCAACCACATTCAAATTTGAAAATTGTACATTCAATAATTATTCCTTTTAAAATTATTCACGTTTATTTTTTATGTCATCGTCGTTAATTAAAACTTTTCTAACACTTGTGTATATTAGTTAGGTTATGTTATAGCTTCTGCTATATGATATTATGGATAGTCACGTATCAGAGATTGTTTAATATTAAGATTTATTGAAAATCATCTGTCAAGTGACGTTGATTACTGGGATTCGGATGATTGAAGTGGAATGTTGCATTTTAATAAAAATGAAACTGAATCAACAAAGCCTTCTTGACTAGTAACATTGCCATCGTGTATAATAGATCGAGAACTTTTCGACGAGAAGGCATTGCTCACTACTGCCATCTAGCATGCATCTAGCGTAATATTTGTAATGTTGAGATGGTACAATAATACGTTTGAAGACAGTTGTATTTTCGTAAGTCAATTAATATTTTATTGTATTGGAGTACTACGTTACTTCTAATCTTTATATACTTTCTTCTAATTGTGTAATAGTCAATTAAATCCCACTCGAGTTTTGATTTTCTCTAGATAAATCAAAACGTCTAGTGAGATTACTGTTGACTATTACACTTTTACTACGTCACACTACTTTCGACCAATAAAACGGTACGAAAGGACGTCTTTCAACCAATCATGGCTGCTTATCGCACAATTTTATCGCGTCCCTAGCATTTGTTTAATTTTATCGCGTCCCTAGCATTTGTTTCTTTGTTTGCCAACATTTCAAACTGCACTGGTCTGGACGTCAAAAAAAAAAAAAAAACAGAAAATTACAAACCACTCCAGTCGATGCACAGCACTTTCAAAAATGACTAGCATTGGCATTCAAGAACAAGAATTAATAAAGATCACTGGTCATATATGAAGAGCACCATTCGGAAATCCTGAATAAGTTGAGGGATACACCATGTACATCAACGAGTTCACTTCTTTTACGCACACGTCCAATATAACATCAACTAAACCACCAACCACTAAAACATTCAAATTTGAAAATTGTACTTTTAATAATTGTTTCTTTTAAAATTATTCATGTTTATTTTTCATTTCATCATCGTTAATTAAAACGTTTCTTGTTTATTTCATCATCCCTAATTAAAACTTTTCTAATACTTGTTTATATTATTTAGGTTATGTTTGTTATAGCTTCTGCTATATGATATTATGAATAGTCACGTATCAGAGATTGTTTAATACTAAGATTTATTGAAAATCATCTGTCAAGTGACGTTGATTACTAGGATCCGGATGATTGAAGTGAAATGCAAATGTTTTAATAAAAATGAAACTGAATCAACAAAGCCTTCTTACTAGTAACAGCCCACAGAGTTGAATGATGATTACATAGTTGGCACAACTGATACCGGTAACAAGAAAACATAATCATAAAACACTACTGCCATCTAGCGTAATGTTGAGATGGTACAATAATAGATTTCAAGACAGTTGTATTTTCATAAGCCAATTAATATTTTATTGTATTGGAGTACTTTATTACTTCTAATCTTTATATACTTTCTTCTAATCGTGTAATAGTCAATTAAATCCCACTCGAGTTTTGATTTTCTCTAGATAAATCAAAACCTTTAGTCAGATTACTGTTGATAAATAGAAAAATAAATAAATTACACACCTCATATACAGAGTGTAAGGGGTATAAGTGCCATTATTTTAATTGATGATTATTCATGTCATAGGGAAGAAAAATGTCCTTACAATGTTTTTCTAATTGCAATATTTAACTAATTATTAAAATTTACAATATTAGACGTTTTGTAACGTTGCTGGATGGTGAGGAGAGGGTTCACAAGTACACAGTACACCTCAAGCGGGTACAGACATACCGGTACAAAACAGGTGCTCTGTTCTAATGCAGGAGTGGGCCATAACAATACTGTTGTTTACATACAACAAAGCAGCAAGATAAGTGTGGAATGAAACATTACTAACAATTTTATTGCACTAATCATTTCCACCTATCAATCCACATATTCAACAGTAGTAACTTTTATAACAGTAATATATTAGTTCATGTGTAAAAAATGACCACAAAACAAATTGAAAATAGTATAAATTAGTGATAAAGGAAATGTTAACTCATTGGAAACTAGGAACTCATTACTTCCATGTAATTAATAACCTAATTTAACGTAACCAGAACTAATCCAAACTGACCTAACCTGTCTACACATAAAGTTCCAGCCACTCTTCTGGGAAAACAAAGAGACGTTTACATGATATATTACCAAGCTATCAGGTCTTATCACACATGAGGAGCTGCGGTATTTACAAGTCTTTGTTTTTGCCCTCGTTAATATCTATATCTACCTTAGAAGTGGTAGTAAAGATTTTTCTCTTCTTTTTCCATTTTTCCGCCGAATCAATGAATGACGGATCAAGTGGAATAAAGTGGACATCATACTGAATGGTACAAATTAAAGTCAAAGTGCATAAGATGAGCTTTCTGGTGGTGTGGAAGAGAAGGCCTGATGACCTTAACTCCACCAGAGTAAATAAATAAATGAATAAATAAATAAATAATAAATAAATAAATAAATAAATAAATAAATAAATAAATAAATAAATAAATAAATTTACACTTTCAGTCAGATTCATTAAGTATCCTGTAGGCTGTGATCAAACCTGCCCTAACTTGTGTATTATGCTCATTGCATCTGTCACTCTATTGATACATCAACGAGAATTACATTTCTGCCTTGAACCCTAGATCATATTATATACTCAGATTGCTCGGTCTTACAGATTTTTTTTAATGCATAATTGATAAAGAAGTAGTGTCAAAACCACTAGGTTTTTTGCCTACGCATATAAACTGAACAACATGAGAGGAAGACAAGTGGGAGAAAACCACTAAATCAAGATTCAGTGGTGATACCATCAGAATCAGAATAAAGAAAAACTAGTCAATAAACTAAAAGCCTAAGGATTAATGGTAGATTTTGGTGTCCTGAATTTGGTGAACTGCCCAGGATCATAACTTCCTAATGATGAGATGAATGGGTTGTCACTGGAATGAAGTTTCTGATAGAAGTGTCTTGTAGCTTGTAGAGGATGAGTGTGGAGATAGTCAACCTGTAGATCTTCATGCAATGTAAACCAATTACAGGCATGGATGGTCCGGAGAGCTCTGTTTTGCGTTGTTTGGAGTGGCTTGAGGTGCATAGAACCAGGCAGGAGAAGCATAAGTCAGAATAGGAAGGACGGTAACAACTTTTGTCAGGTTTACTATGCTGCCATCTAGTTGTTACATAAGGAGTCACGTCATAACTCCCATTTGAATTGGATTAGAGACTGTACTGCCATCTCGTGTTCGTTTACGGCGGACGGGTGGCGATCCTAGCGGTTGTTCTCTTGAAAGTGCTACCGATTGTAACATAGGGTTGAGTAATCTGATATATATATATATATATATATATATATATATATATATATATATATATATATGTGTGTGTGTGTGTGTGTGTGTGTGTGTGTGTGTGTGTGTGTGTGTGTGTGATCTGGGCTTGAACATTCGTACTAGAGTCATTTCTCCATTTCATCACACATTGGAAACATGTCTGTGCGATCCAGACTAAATTCAACAATATGATAGAAACGAAAATCAGCTGTAAATGTCTAATATGCATTGAAATCGGGACATTTTGATGCGTGTGCAAATCACTTCGGGACGCAATGGTCAAAATCAGGACTGTCTCGTGACGGTAACAGCTTTGGTCAGGTTTACTATGCTGCCATCTAGTTGTTACACGAGGAGTCACGTCATAACTCCCATTTGAATTGGATTAGCGACTGTACTGCCATCTCGTGTTCGTTTACGGCGGACGGGCGGCATCCTGGCGGTTGTTCTCTCCAAAGTGCTACCGATTTTAACATAGGGATGAGTAATCTGATATATATGTGATCTGGGCTTGAACATTCGTACTAGAGTCATTTCTCCATTTCATCACATATTGGAACTATGTCTGTACGAGTTTGTGCGATCCATACTAAATCCAACAATATGATAGAAACGAAAATCAGCTGTAAATGTCTAATATGCCTTGAAATTGGGACTTTTGTTGCCTGTGCAAATTATTTCGGGACGCGGAACGCAATGGTCAAAATCGGGACTGTCCCGGGAAATACGGGACGGTTGCCAAGCCTAGTGGAATGAGACCTCTGTCATTGATTCAATAGCAATTATGCTGCCTTCCTCATCTGTCGACAATATTTACATTGCCTGTCAGATATTATAGGACGAAGTAGAGTTTCACGTTATAATTAGACAGTGGATACGGGATGACTTAAGGAAAAGTGAAGTTGTTTCGTATCGGAGTATATGGCACGTGCCGCGCCGTCCGTCTTTTGTGTACCTGGCGAGTACAGCAGCGTACAGAACGAAGGAACCCCGGTCCGTTCATAGTAACATTGCAACGCAATGTGTGCAGTTGTCTTATCCTGCTCAAGTATTTAGTAGGCCTACGAGTTGAATAGTGTAGTGCTGATCCATTCATAATGTCTAAGTCAAAACGTTAAATTCGCTCAGAGATACGAAATGCAATTAAGAAGTATGAGAGTGACATTTTATGTATTAACGAAGACAATATCGTGTGTAATGTATGTAAAATTGAAATAAAAACCATAACAATTCAGGCTATAGAGAAACATTGCAACAGTACATCGCACAGGAAATGCGTTGAAATGAAATCTGAGAAATCATCCACATCATCATCATCATCATCATCATCATCATCATCATCATCATCATCATCATCATCATCATCATCATCATTTAGTTGTGCGGGTCTAACGACACGTACAACACGATGCTCAGTACAAATATTCCTCTAAAGAAATCGAGTGATCCCATTTTAGAGGTTTTCTTCCGAAATTCTCTCGATACAAAAACTGTTTAAGCGATAGGCGAAGACGATTCAGCTTCGATAACTTACGAGAATATATCGTCGTTTACTGCAACGCTGGTAATTGCATCAATGATGACGGGGACTGAACTTGCAAGGTATGTACTACAGCACGTTATTTTTCTTTTCCTTCTGACTGTACGGAGATACGGTAGCAAGTTGACGTCGTCTGTTTACGTTTAAAACCTGTTGAGCCAATGGTCTGAATGAAAAAAAAAATGTAACATATAGTAAATGTGCACCTACATTCAACGATAAGTCATCCCGCATCCACTGTCTAGTTATAATTATATTACAACGATGTCCCTAAAACTGGTGGTGTACGATATGATGATGGGAAGGCTTTAAAGTCTTTATGGAGATGGCATTGGACTTGTCAATTCAGAAATAAATGCGTGGGTGTAGAGCGAGCTTTGAGGCCCTAGATTGGGTTGGCGCTGCACAGGCTCGGAGACAATCACGTTTGCGCGATAAGGGAAAAAGCGGATTGAGCAATTTGGAGCTAAAACAATGCTGACTGCAGTAGCTGGCTGCCTCTGATAACAGAGCTGCGATTCCCTCCGGCAGATCGTGAAACATGCACGAGTTTATCTTTCATGCACTGCAATATTGATGGGTGGTGACACAAGAATGAAGTTAGTGAAAACACTGGCCTTGTCACGATGACGATTCTATAGTCCGGGCCAGCGTACTTCACACCCTAAGGGTGAAACCTAACCATTTTCTTCTTATTACTTACTACAGGGACTTCATTTTATTTTTACTTCAATTTTTATTGTACCTGAGTTTTGAATGTACTTCCCTCCCACCCCTTCTACTACCTGGTAAGGTTTATCTTGTCTCAGTAGCAATAAAACCAAGTCCCTTCAAATGAGGGTGGAGATTATAGGAGGGTTGTAAATTTTCAGGATTCCTTTCAAAATCTTGTTATTGTACAGACTGCCAGAACTCAGTTTCTTGAAAGACAAGCTTAGTGACGGAACTACACAGTACGAAGAGAGATATTTTGTTATTTTATTTTGCGCTACAGAATGTATCAACTAGTCCCTTCCGCCACTGGATGGATGGACGGCATCGCTCCATTCCCCTCATCACCATAACAATACAGACGAAGTAAGACATATCTCCTTTCTCTTCTCTTTTCACAGTGAGACAAGATACATCACACAGCCTTTAGTAAACCTGCAACCGTCCTTCACACAGAACCAAGACCGCGTATGCAGTCAAAGTCGTCTTACGGTCACAGTATACAGTACTGAGTGAGTATAGTACGTTCCAGAAATATGGTCGTATTTTCCAGTGAATAAAGTATATTCATTATTTAATCATATTTTCTCAAAGGTACTGTGTCCGTTTGGTTACGTCGCTTCCCGGTTTCCTCCACCCATTTCTGCTGCCCCTCTGCAAAGCCTAGTGACTGGGCTGTCTTAGCTCTTTTCTGAAAATATTTGCTTTAAGAATTGGACGTCTACGTGATATTATAAAGTGTTTAAAATAATTTAAATAAATTTCCTCGTTAAATAAGTAACTTCCATTTGATTTACCCCCCCCCCCTCCCTCTTTTCTACGACCCTGCGACATAACCACTGCAAACCGAAGTTATTGATGCCAACATAAGTTAGAAAATAACTGCCAGTTGTAGTATATGTCAGTAGCCGAAATTCGAAACAAAGGACAAAGGCAGGATTAGTGATTCCTAGACAATGAGCTGCACTGTAAATCCAGGCAACGCGTGACGACCTTATCTCACTCCACCGTCGAAGGGTTGACATTCTGTTCTCAGGCACTCTACTCTACTGTTATTTCTAATCCTCCACCGTCAAAGGATTACCTTTTGTTCTCAGAAACATTTACATTATGATGGATAGCATCGAAACAACGGAAAATAAAATTTCCTTCTTTTATTGAAAGGCGACGGACAGTGTGTCTAGAGCATAAATAAAGGTAAGATTCCGATGGATTTCAAACTCCATCAACCCTCTCCCAATTTTCATTAAGTGACCCGGGAAATTCCAAGGCTGAGTACGCAGTCGAGCTATGTTATAGCTTTAAAATTAAAATAGCAGGACATGGAAATGTTTAAAATAGGTTGAGCTAAGAGCAAAAATCTTGATTCTGACAAAGCTAGTAGTCGTCATTTTGGATTATTAAATTATGCATTTGTAATTTATGTTAGAAAATGAACACTATTTTAATATATTGAGGAAAGATGGTATTCTCTGTGTATTATTTTGTAAACGATTAGGGTCTATCAGCTATGTACACTGAGAAAAAAATTTAATATGGTAAATTTTTCATTACTCAGAACTGTCACGTACTCTGAAGTGTTATTATATATGCTTAAGCCAAACTACGAAAGGAAAATATTATGAATGGCACGGTGGGGGACATAATTGAATGCCGGTCATATTTAGCTTCTGCATCCGAACAGCACGTCTTAATTACGGGAACCCGGAGTGTCGGCAAACAGTGACGGACGACTAATCCAACATGAGGGATGTTTACGATATCGATCCACAGAAAGTGGTCGACCGTCTGTTGGTTCCCAATTCAGAAATATTGTTATGAGTACAGACAGTGACAAATATAATAATTATGGCGGAATATGGCTACAGCACAGTACAACTTCAACTCCGTATAAAATCCTTCGCAGAAAGAGCCCACTCTTTTGATTCACCAAGGTTGCAGCGATGTAGGTGCACTAGGAAAAGTCCCATAATCACCATAGTACAGTGTTGCCAACAATCGTCACCTCAGAGTTACTAAAAAGTCGCTAAATTCAATTCAAAAGTAAAAAGAAAAGTGTAGCCGCCAAATTTCTCTTCAAGGAACGACCACTCATATAAATTGAGGGAAAGAAGACAGAGGACGGACACTGGAAAGTTTCCTTTTCTCAATCGTACTATCAGGGACTGGAATGCTTTACCTGCAGACTTACTAAAGGCTTTACCAACAACAAAAAATGTATTTAAAATAGGCTTAAGGACTTTGCTAATAGACGGTAATTATACACAGTATTTAAAGGGTGTAAATGATATTTTGTTATTGCAGTGTAGTATCAGTGAAGAATTTTGTTGTGTCAGTGAAGTGTGTTGTGTCAGTGAAGTGTGTTGTGTAAGTGAAACGTGTTCCTGTCAGTGAAGCTTTATAGTTTATAGTGGCAGTGCAAAGTATTTGAACAGTGAATTGTTTTTGAAGTGTTACTGAAATCAGGATAGAATCAGTGAAATGTGTCGTAGTTCCAGTGCAGTGAGTGAGTTGACAGCGAAATGAGTGTAATGTTGAAAGATACTTGTGCAGATATGAACATATCATACTCGTGGGTTTTAGTTCGAACTTAGCGTTAAGATACAAATTAGATTTATTTTAAATGTTATTTTAAGTGATCGTGCTTCATTTAATTTAGGATATTCCCTGTTATTATTATTATTATTATTATTATTATTATTATTATTATTATTATTATTATTATTATTATAAATTATTCTTAGTATTAATTATAAGTAAAGGTAAGGTAAAGGTATCCCCGTAACATGCCATGAAGGCATTTGGGGGCATAGAGGTAGAGCCCCATGCTTTCCATGACCTCGGCACTAGAATGAGGTGGTGTGGTCGGCACCACGCTCTGACCGCCTTTTACCCCCGGGAAAGACCCGGTACTCAATTTTATAGGAGGCTGAGTGAACCTCGGGGCCGTTCTGAAAGTTTGGCAACGAGAAAAAATCCTGTCACCACCTGGGATCGAACCCCGGACCTTCCAGTCCGTAGCCAGCTGCTCTACTATTATTAATTGTATTTTTAATTAATAAGTTTATTATTGTCATTATTGAGTGTAATTAGTTACCACTGCCACCGGGTATATACCCATTGCAGTGTGAATAAATACATACATACATACATACATACATACATACATACATACATACATACATACATACATACATACATACATACAAACGACTAAGATTAACAATAGCAAAAATATATCGTAACTTTTAGACATACAAAAAAATCCATGACCTTTTATTCTGCTAGTCTTCCGCAGAACACTTTCAGCAAATTTGGTATTTGTAACTCGTTTTTTCCCGAAATCCTCAAGGTGTTCCTTCCTGGCGTGAGATATAGCACTAGCTGTTTTGATATGAATTCTGTCACGTAGTATTGGTTTCAATAAGTTAGACTGGCTGAACAACTGTTCAATCTCAGCATTCAAATAGGAAAGAGTAAGTACGGCCATGGCGAACATAGAAAATTATTAAGATAAGCGTTCACTACATCGTATCGCACGCATCGGCTCTCGGTAAATCCGTCCACGTTTCTGGGATAGGCAACTTTTCCGATGCGTGCGATCATGGCCTTCTTTAATAAATCAATTTTAATTGGTCAACTGTTACTATTATGTTGTGCCATGTTCAGTGTCGCGCCAAAATGGCAGACGGAAAACTTATTTCGCGTGTAGAAAACTGCGAAGAATTATATAATTTGAGGGGTTCCCATTACAGTAATCAAGTCATTTCTTGGAAATATATTATGTAACCAATATTTCTTTCGTTTCTTCCTTTCAATTAAGACGCATGAAGCAATTACAAATTCTTATTCGCTAACAGTCATAATTAATAGACCTAACCTCAACTCCTCTGTCAATACCGTACGACGTCATGTTTTAAACAGCTGATAGGGAATCCGATGAGGCGATGAGCTGCAGCCGTTACAGTGAACGCACTGCACTTAAAATATCCGTTGCGTGCGATTCGTACGAGGAGTGCGACACGATGTAGTGAACGCTTACCTTTAGAGTTACCTCGGCAGAATATTAACTGGTACATCTCAACCCAAAAATTTGTACTGGACCATTTAACAGCCCTAAGAATTCGCCATAGGAAAGATAATGCAGTGGATTACCCAAGATGTCGTGATACGTTTTTATGAAGTTTTGAAATTGTACGAAGGAAAATATTTTCTCTATAATAATATTTAAAGTGTCAAAATATTGTAAAATTAAAAATGTTTCCAAATACATCTTATTAAAAACAGTTAAAATGACAAAACGAAAAAAAAAATCACTAAATTTCTCGCCAAATGATTCATAAAAGCTCCAGAAAAGTCATTCGTAGCCATTTCGTAATTCTTGTCGTTAGACACTCCTTAAAACTGCTAGATCTAGCGATTTGTCGCTAAAGTTGGCAACACTGCGATAGTACCACAAATAAATACGCAGTGTTATATAATCTAACATTCCGATGGTGTTGAACAGCAATTTCGTATGTCAAAAAAATGAACGCAATAAGATTTCACTTGATTCCCAATAAAGAAATTTTCCCGGAACTTCTGCAAACACATCTTAAATCAAGGCATGGATACCAACTTCACAAGAAGAGATTTAAATACTCCATTAGTCTATGTCAGACATTTGTTCGTTATCAGAATATTAAAATGTTTCTTCGCTCTCCTGTAAAATTGATTTTTTTTATATACGAAGATATAGGCGCTATGTTCGGTAAAGTTTGTCGAGTATGTCGAAGTTCCATATTCGCCGATGTTGTATTGTATTTATTAACATTCCATGATATTAGTACATTGCTTCACAGCTAGAATATGGAACAAGTCAAAAACTTAATACTACTATAGTCACAGTCTAGTTGAAATATATACAGAAGAGGTTTACAATGTAGTCTGCTAGTACAACACAAAGTTTTAGTATCAATTTCATGAAGCGTTGTCGAATGTCTTGAAATCACCTACAGAATAGAAGGCGTGAGAAATTATTTACTTCTTTAATTTGGCCCTAAATAATCTTATGTTTTGAGTTTCATTTTTTATATCCATAGGGAGGCTTTAAAAATTTTTACTGCCATATAACGCACTCCTTTTTGATAGCACGATAGACTTGCCGATGGAGTATGAAAGCCATTTTTTGACGTGTATTTATGCTATGTACTGTTGAATTAGTACAAAGATTTCACGATTACATACGAGGAATATTATTAATGAAAAAATATACTGACAAGTCATGGGCATTATTTGTAGTTTTTTTAAATAGTCCTACACGATTCCCTAGATTTGGCACCTACTATTATTCTAGTTACTCTTTTTTGTAATAGGAATATACTGTTACTATCTGTGGAATTTCCCCAGAATATTATTCCAGAATTCATTACCGAGTGGAAGTATGCAAAGAATATTGTTTTTAAGGTATTGATATTTACTATTTTTTGCATAGATCTAATAGCAAAACAAGCTGAATTTAGTTTGGGGATAATTTCTTTAATATAATTTTTCCAATTTAACACATCGATTTTTAAGTCAAGAAATTTGGTTGCAGAATAGTACCAAATATACAGACAAACAGAAACACACCCACAGTACATCCTCAATACACAACTAAATTTCGGAACACACACGTTATTTGACTTCACACTACCCAACAGAAACGCAACTCCCAGCGAAACAACTCAAGAAACTGAAAGAAGCAAGGACTTCAATAGTTCTGAAGATGGCTGACACGAAGTCGAAACTAGTCAATTTGGTAATTTACAACAAAGTTTACTTTTTAACACATGAAAGTGGTTATTATAACTAAGGAGCGGATTTCTATGTAATTAAATATTATTTTTGCGTGTGATAAAACACAATTAACAAAGTTAAAAATTCCGAACATGAAGTTTCAAGTTTAAAACCCGAATTTTATTTCACATAAAAACACATATTTTCACAAAAAATTATGTAAATACATATTTTCAGGAAATCTATTGTAAACACATGAATATTGGAGTTTTTTTACCTAAATAATTTTTACAAGAACTTTTAAACATTTTAAAACTAAATCAATTATATCACTCAGAAGTATATATGTTATCTTTTTAAGAATTCTTGGTTGCTTCGTGTTTCTAAGCGCTGTGTGGTGTATCCGTGATCCATTTTTGTAATAGTATCGCCTCAAGTTCTGAGAACTGCTAGGCAGCATAACAGTCTTCTTATTAGAGAATAAATTAACATGGACAAGAAGGAGAGATCTTGCAACACATAATTAGGAATGTTTATTGTTGCTGAAGATGATTTCATTCCACGCTTTGTTTGTGAAACACAACAGATAAGAGCTCGGGTATGAACATTATTTAATTTAAACAAATCTCTCGACTCTCGCTCATGTCTATCGAGTAAGGCAATACGTCTTGTTATGATTCCCTGTCATCGGGCTTCGTCAATCGATATCCTTCAAGATATACTGAAAAATGGTTGTTTAAAAAATGATTTGGCTTTCCTATTAGCAAATCTAAGCTTTTTGTGTGACGCCATAAAAAAACTCGAAATATCAAAAAACCTGTTGTCTGAAACAGGGAGGTGCGTGCCGTGGAAATTATCAGGTTCAGAAGTACAAGTACTAAGGGAAAAATTCCAGAATGTGTTTGGGAAAAACAGTGGATATAAAAAAATGTGTAAAGTTGCTCAAATATTGGAGGGTGTGCCTGTAGTGAAACTGACGGTGTATGTGTTTGTGACATTCCTCTCTTTAAATATGCTCGTCTGATTTCTATGATGTGAAAAGATCGTTTTCACAGTATAAGTCGTTGTTCAGAGATAATCGGCATGCATTTGTGATGGAGAATTTGGAGATGACCTTTGTTGTTCACTGCAATTCTCGGTCAACTGCTAGCACTCAAGTGTAGTTGGTGAGTACCTAGTAAATTTTTTTTTCCCACGCTAAGTAAGGTATTTTTGTCATATTAAAAAATATTTTTTTTTTATTTTTAGCAAATATTTTCGTACTTTTTAGCACATAAAAATAAATATATTAAAAATTTTTAGCACATAAAAATCCGCTCCCTAATTATAATTATATTCTTAAGTAATATGAATTGTTAAAAGTGTGTAATCAATATGTATTTATTTATTTTATTTACTTACTTATTTATTTACCAATTTATTTACTTACCTATTTACTTATTTATTTACCTATTTATTTATTTATTTACATATTTCTTTATAGTTCATGATCAAGCTAATCCCAGCGGTAAAGGTTTACCCAAATTTAAGTATGGAAAATAGATCATTTTATAGGAACTAAGGAGGAACTACACCACGCGATGTATCTATCGGATTTTCTCTAAAAGTATCTTGCCTTTAAACCCCAGGCAAGGACTGAATTGACGTTCCTGCATTTGTGTAATTAAAATCTCGAGAAACAAATTGAAATACACCGATGTTATTCAGTCGGGACTTCAAAGCAGCAAAATAAAAACAGACTGAGGACAGATGAGAAAGAATTATTTCGAGCAACAGAAGGCTACAATCTATGGGAACATAAAATAAATGAAGATATATTACAGTAATTAAAAGTAAAGCCCACAGCTGGGAACATAATACACACTCGTACGTACAAAAACAACTCGTTTCAAGGTTTTCAAGGACTCCCATTAGGCCCGTAACACACTTGCAGAGTTTTCGCCAGCGAGAAATTTGTTGCGAGAAAATAAAAAAATTGATAACATGGATTCAAATGGACGTCCACACACTGGAAGAGATTCTCGTTCGAGGCAAAAACCTCGCGCGAGTTTCTCGCTGAAATCGGTAGCTCAGCGAATTTTCTTGACACATTTATCAAAGATGTGTGACATTTATACTCTTTATGACGATTGAATGTAGAAAAAGATATCACTGGTGGCGATGAATTGTATTGTTTTTATTTGAAAATGAGGAAAGATGGCTGATAATTGCAGTCAGAAACTTATCGAACTTGTACGATATCACCCTTAGGCCTATTTATATGATACACGGGATGAAAACTATAAAAACACGAAACTTAAAGAAGATATCTGGAGACAAATATAAGAATATCTGAAAATAAATAGAGCTATATTTTATTTTGATGAGATTTAATAGTATCAATTAAACATTTGAAATGATGTATCTATATGTCTTAACAGTTGAGCCTCTTCAGAAAAAAAATTCACATTACTTATTTCATTCTTCAGAAAATTGATTAATTTTCGTTGGAAATGGTGGATAACATTTACATCGTGTTTAAGACACTCTGAAATTGGTAACAAGTTTTGAAGTTTTAATTCGTTTTTATCTTTGAAATAAGTGACAAAGGGATGTAGTGCGAGCTCATTATTATTCCAATGAACATTCTGTACTGGTTCTTGAATAGCGCAGGAATAATTTTTTGATAAGCTAAAAATTACAAAGCCATTCACCATCCTGGAGAGCTTCTTTCTTCTCCGCCAAAAGCGAGATTGGTGCTTCTATCTTGATCGAAAGTTTGTCTAAAATTTCCTCAACTGAAGACTGCAAAATTTCTAAATTAGTTCGGTCAGCAGTTATCCACTGTTAGTAATTAACTACAGCTACCATTTCTGTTTCAAATGCTTCCTGGAAATGTTGAATTAAATCGCCATCTCCTGATTTTTATTTCAGGAAGTGTCAAAATTGTCCATCAACAGTAAAGTCGTGCATGTATAGGTCTCTGATAATCTCATAACCACATTATACGCTTTCGCATCAATAAAGTCCAACCCCTCACCACACCAGACTCCATTTGGTTTAAGACCCATGTGGATATTATATACACTCGGTTCTGATGAAAGGCAAACAAAGAAACTTATTTGTGTTATGAAATTGTATAATACTAGGGAAGCTTTTTAAAGACAAACTTCGTGACAATCCGTGGTAAGAATAAACATGAGTATATAGTATATACTGGACTTTTTTTAGTATATACTCTTCTTAATAAGAATAAAAACATTTGAGTACCTACTCATTTTTGATTACATACTCATAACATGGAATCATAGTAGAATATACTCAAGTGTCCATCTTGTACAGAATATATACTCATGCTTGATAAGAATAAAAGCTAGTATATTCTCATATTTATAAGTTCGTTCTCATGTTATTCTGAGTATGGTTTGTAGCAGGCTCAATTCTGAATATTTGTTGATTTGTGTTCAGTTTAAAGTTAAATAAAAAAAAATGGCAGAATTTATGAACGATGTAGTACCTCACGGAAAAAATATAGAAAAAGACGTGAACTTCAGAAGTCTTTAACGCTTCACAAAAGTGAATGTGAAAAAAGGTTAAACACGTATTAGTTATTCATAAAAAAAACATAACCTATAAAAATATGAACAGCTATCAAATTATAAGGTTAGATTGTATTGTTAAATATAATTAACAATTACAGTTTATTTTGTAAAATTTGAATTGCAATATATATATATATATATATATATATATATATATATATATATATAACTCTCTATAATAAAAAATAGAATTAGCATAACTGGAATTCTACAAATGGATTGTAATCTCAATGTGGTCAAAGAGGATAGGTAACACGAGTACATACTAACTTTTAAACGATCAAGAAGGCTGTAGAGATGAGTATATATTCGGGTTAGGTAGAATGTCTTTATTCTTACGAATATGAGTATATTCTAGTGGTTACGAGTATATAATCACAGGAAGTGCTCATACTCAAAAGTATAAACCTTGAGAAAGTACTTAAGCTTTATTCTTACTACTCAATACATATGACCTACCACGACCTACATTATTTTTAACAAATGAAAATACGTTGCCCCCAAGGACCTTGTATAATCATATAAACATAACTGAGTCACTAGCCATATGTGTTAACATTTTTTTAGAGACACGATGTATTATTCTTTAATATTTTCGGATGTTCAGCTTTATCGCAGTTGTCTGCGATCTCTAGCGCTTAACATTTTTTGACAGCTGTCGTATGATTGAAAGGCTCAGTTTGTTGTAGTGGATTAAAGGGGATGAAACCCTATACGCTCGCAGTGACGGGTGTACCTATATGTCATACGCTTGTGACAGAGGAAACTAATTAATTTTACATAAAATTTAATTTGTCTTCTTTTGTGGTTCAACTGATGACGTGTCTCACTAGAAATCAAGAGGTTCTGGATTCGATTCCTGGCAGAGATAAGGCAATTTCATTCCTCGTTAATCAATGATCTTGGGCTTCTTCAGATTTCTGTGTGTTGTACTGTATTGTATTTATTTACATTCCATGGTTTTCGTACATCGCTTCACAGCTAGAGTATGGAACATGTAAAAAAAATCTTAATAGTACTATAGGGTGCTATTCATGGACATTTCGCAGCACGCGCTACGAGCGTACTAAGCTAGCCCCGGCATTCCACTGATTACTTGTACAGAATTCAAATCATATCCTATCGCTAACACTGGTTTATGAATACGAAAAACGCTGATCATCCACCGGAAACCCGCGCTAAAAATGTCTATGAATACGGACCTTAAAGTCTTAATTATAGTCACAGTCTAGTTGAAATATATACAGAAGAGGTTTACAATACAGTCTACTGGTACAACACGAATGTTTAGAATCAATACTTAATACAAGATAGAAATATTCATGAAGCGTTGCTGTCATAAATCGACCTAGGCCTACAGAATAGAAGGCGTGAGAAATAAGGTACTTTTCTAACTTGGCCCTAAATAATCTTATGTTTTGAGTTTCATTTTTTATGTTCTTAGGGAGGCTATTAAAAATGTTTACTGCCATATAACGCACTTCTTTTTGATAGCACGACAGACTTGCCGATGGAGTTTGAAAGTCATTTTTGACTCGTATTTATGCTATTAACTGTTGAATTAATTACAAAGTTTTCACGATTACATACGAGGAAGATTATTAATGAAAAAATATACTGACAAGCCATGAGAATTATTTGTATTTTTTTAAATGGTCCTACACGATTCCCTAGATTTGGACCTACTGTTATTCTAATTAGGCCTACTCTTTTTTATAGTAGGAATATACTGTTACTAGCTGTAGAATTTCCCCAGAATATTATTCCAAAACTCAATGCCGAGTGGAGGTATGCAAAGTACATTGTTTTTAAGGTATTGATATTTACTATCTCTTGCATAGATCTAATAGCAAGACATGCTGCATTTCGTTTGGGGGTAATTTATTTAATACAATTTTTCAATTTAACATATTATCTATTTGTAACCCAAGAAATTTGGTTGTTGTTGTTGTTTCTATTAGAGACATATTGTTAATTATTGCCTGAAATTTGCGAGTTTGAATTTGGACAGGATTTAAATTGAATTATGTTAGTTTTGTTACAATTTAATACTAATTTATTGGCTGAGAACCAGTCACATATTTTCAGGAGAATTTACTCTGTTGAAGATTGGAATTTATTGGAGTTATTGGCTGTAATTGCTATACTTGTGTCATCTGCAAATACTATGGAATGACCTACATCTTTTATTAGGGGGCAAGATCATTTATAAACGCTTAAAAAAGTAGGAGACCTAATATTGATCCTTGAGGAATTCCATTATTAATATTTCCCCATTTCGAAGTAGAGATCATAGTTGTATTGATTTCGACTTTCCGTTTCTATGAGATATAAGTGAAATCATTGCTGTGCAACGCCTTTAATTCTATAATAATCTAATTTGTATTGCAGCATTTTTTAAATATTAGACTACAAAAGAAAGCCTGGATAGCATGTGAAAATAATAGTAATAATAATAATAATAATGATAATAATAATAATGATAATAATAATAATAATGATAATATAATGTAATAATAATAATAATAATAATGATAATAATAATAATAATAATAATAATAATAATGATAATATAATGTAATAATAATAATGATAATATAATGTAATAATAATAATGATAATATAATGTAATAATAATAATAATAATAATGATAATATAATGTAATAATAATAATAATAATGATAATAATAATAATGATAATATAATGTAATAATAATAATAATGATAATAATAATAATGATAATATAATGTAATAATAATAATAATGATAATAATAATAATAATGATAATAATAATAATAATAATGATAATATAATGTAATAATAATAATGATGATGATAATAATAATAATAATAATAATGATAATAATAATAATGATAATATAATGTAATAATAATAATGATAATATAATGTGATAATAATAATAATACTAATAATAATAATAATAATAATAATAATAATAATGATAATAATAATAATAATGATAATATAATGTAATAATAATAATAATAATAATGATAATATAATGTAATAATAATAATAATAATGATAATATAATGTAATAATAATAATAATAATAATGATAATAATAATAATGATAATATAATGTAATAATAATAATAATAATAATAATAATGATAATATAATGTAATAATAATAATAATATTTACAAATGGCTTTTAAGGAACCAGCAGGTTCATTGCCGCCCACACATAAGCCCGCCATCGGTCCCTATCCTGTGCTAGATTAATCCAGTCTCTAACATCATATTCCACCTCCTTCAAATCCATTTTAATATTATCCTCCCATCTACGTCTCGGCCTCCCTAAAGGTCTTTTTCCCTCCGGCCTCCCAACTAAGGCCCTATATGCATTTCTGGATTCGCCCATACGTGCTACATGCCCTGCCCATCTCAAACGTCTGAAATTAATGTTCCTAATTAAATCAGGTGAAGAATACAATGCGTGCAGTTCTGCGTTGTGTAACTTTCTCCATTCTCCTGTAACTTCATCCCTCTTATCCCCAAATATTTTCCTAAGCACCCTATTCTCAAAGATCCTTAATCTCTGTTCCTCTCTCAAAGTGGGAGTTGAAGTTTCACAACCATACAGAACAATAATATAATAAAATAGGTTAGAGGGAAAGAAAAAAAAGAGAATAATTAATTGATATAATTAACTTTAACGTGTTTCTTATACACAATAAAATATACTTATCGCTGCTGTTTCTGCAGTAAATGTATGTATGTATGTATGTATGTATGTATGTATGTATGTATGTATGTATGTATGTATGTATGTATGTATGTATGTATGTATGTATGTATGTACTGCCCGTGCCTCACTTCATGAGCTGTTTCTTTGCGGGGCGAGAGGCAGAGGGGGAGAGTAGGAGGAGCTGGGTACCGCATGTGCCTACTACCCTACGTTCAACACATCGGCCTTTTCAGGATTCCTTTCGTCAGCTATGGAGCAAGATTAACCATGGACAAATCGAATGCATAGGCTGTCCCCTCACAAAACAAATTATGTCCTACTTATCAATTCCTGTAACTAAACACTAATAACAGTTGTAAACTACAGTCTCTACTTGAGATTATCGACCTAATGGCGATTACGGTTGTCACGTGTACACATCCGTAAACTCTTTCCTCTATGGCAATGTTCCTCAAACGTTTTTCCACCGCGAAACCCCTTTTAATCTAAAGTGTAACTGCGGAATCCTTGTAATATTTTATTAGTATTTAATAGTTAACAGACAAGTGAGAGCTACTATCTCAATAATTCTGTTCAGTAGGACGAATGTATTTGCTTTTTAAGCCTTCAATCTGGTTTTATGGCGGAAAGTTGTAGTCTCATTTATGCTATACTTCTGCATTTCGTCTTTTCGGTATTTTGTTTTAGTGGACACATACGCAGAGAATCCAGTGATGAAAGTGATAAGTATTATGGGTATTTTCCGTTTTAGATGTTCATTAGGCCTAAACATATTGTTATTACGCATATTATTGGAATATTATTATTACGCTTATTATTATTATTATTATTATTATTATTATTATTATTATTATTATTATTATTATTATTATTATTATTTATTGTCGGTGGTTTCATGTTATTATTGATTCATATGTTCGTAACATTCATATATTTTTATAGTATCCACTAAGTATAAAATAGCCACCGGAGCAGCCCAGTCGGCTAAGGCGCTTGCCTATCGATCCAGAGTTGCGCTCGGGCGCGGGTTCGATTCCCTCTTGAGCTGATTACCTGGTTAGATTTTTTCCCGAGGTTTTCCTCAAACGTAAGGCGAATGTCATGTAATCTTTGGCGAATCCCCGACCTCATCTCGCCAAATACCATTTCGCTATCATCAATCCCATCGATGCAAAATAACCTATTAGTTGATACAATGTCGTTAAATAACCAAGTAAAAAAAGTATAAAATAAAATTTAAAATCAAATCGGTCTGACGGAACCCCGGAACATACTTTGAAAAATGCTGCTCTATGGCAATTCAGCAGTTGTACAGACAGAACGAAGAGTGGCCAATTGTGTACTTACATCGCCATCGCCATCAGAGATAGTAGCGTTAGTGGTAACCACGATTAGAGTATCCAGTATTATAAACAGTAAAGACCCCTGCAATGGCATAGGATAATGTTTTCAGCACATGTAATATGCTGCCGTGCCGCCACGCTGCAACTGCCGTGCCGGTCCGAGCAGACCTAAGAGGCGTGGTTATAAGCACTAGGGAGCTCTCGGTTCAGGACGTGAGACACGGGCAGTATGTATGTATGTATGTATATATGTATGTATCAGTGGCGTAGCATGAAATTTTGAGCAGGGGAAGCTAACTCAAGTTGTCTTTCATGCAATATGAGAAAACGTATTACAAAAATACAGTCTTAAAATAAATAGTAGTCAATTTCAAGTCAGCAGTCGAAGATTGGTTGGAACATCGTAACACCAATAAGGCATGACCTCAAATGATACGTAATAAAATATGATTTCACGGTTTACACATATCTCTTAACAAATAGACACGTATACGTATAACATTAGCTCACTCCCTGTCATACTTAGAGAAATCACAATATTAGTATCATCACGTAAGTATGCGTCTGTCTTTTGGTTGTGTCCTTCATTGACAGCAAGGGAGTCGGTCATTTGTTTTTTAAATCACACTTTTGTTCGTAAGTCGGTCTTGGTAATACAATTGTCCTAAAAAAATTCAAGTAAATTGGTGTCAGGAACTGTTATTTCACTCATTATTTATTACATCAGCCACAATGCACACCAACACTTCAACTGAACACAACTGACGAAAAGGGATAACTCGGAAACTACTTATTTTAAATGTTAAAGCTAGCTTCTTTGCGAGCCTTGCGACTAGGGTAGCTTAGTTAGAAAGGGATGGATTATCTGCGGGGTGGATTACACAGAAGAAACCGGTCTGCTTGGAAGCTGATGTGTGCAGGGTTCTTGTTTACTGCTGCATCACAAATCATCCTGAGCTGCCGCATCACAATATTTAACGCGTAAATAAAAATTCTATTAAAATTTATAAATAATTTTCTCCATAAACTGCCGCTTTATTATGAAATTATTATTAACTGGGGAAGCTAAGCTTTTTAGCTTACATTGACGCTACGCCACTGGTATGTATGTATGTATGTATGTATGTATGTATGTATGTATGTATGTATGTATGTATGTATGTATGTATGTGTGTGTATGTGATGTAATGTATGTATTTATTCACACTGCAATGGGTATATACCCGGTGGCAGTGGTAACTAATTACACTCAATAATGACAATTAGTAATAAACACAACTAATAAAACACAATAATTAATAATAACGATAACTAATAATAATAATTAATTAATAACTAGATTAAAATTAATAATACTATAATTTAATGGCTAACATGGATAAAACATAGGGTAATAAAGGTAACAAATGTTACTATTTAAAACATCAGCATTAAAAACGGGAACTGTATTTAGGCTATAGAGATACATTATTATTAAAATTTCCTCTAGACCTATAACTGCGTCATCTTCTATCAAAGAAATAACTGCTAGATCCAAGTTGTCAGCCAGCTTGACTTAGAACGTCGCAATGACACTGTTATAAAAACCATTCGACGCTGTATACCGTAAGCGTCAACAGAATTTCACGCACGTTTAATCAGATCCGTGGCTCTTGGAAACCACTGCTTCAGTGAGACTTCACCACTGCAAATAAGACTAATTAAGTGTTGTCAATAGGCTTTACATCACTAACCAAGGGACAAACCAAACATTGTGAAATCCTATGAACAACATAAAGTAAATAAAAGTTCTCTTCTGGCTGAATTTTCTTTGTCCAACGTTACGCAGGTAACGTTTGACGAGCTGAAAGCCTGTGCAGCATAGAAATCCATGCTTAATTCATATTTGTCTACGTCCGCAATTTCAACGAATCGTGCTGGCAATTCGCAGCTAAAAATACATCCAGTGAATAATGCTGTTTCATCGATTTCAGCAAGCGTGTCACATAGCTCTAACGTTTTGTTTCTCGCCTTAGACTTTGAAAACATGCGTTAGAAATGTGACGTGCTCTTGCTTCGAATAGAAAATTTTGTACTTTGTTAGGGGAGAGTTGGGTAGTATCGGACAACGGGTAATATCGGGCAGTGAGTTTCTTTCATCTACCACCAGACGATAGTACCTGAATGACATGGTTACGTTTCTGTGATGTCGCATACAGAAACGTAACCATGTTATTCAGGTACTACCATCTGGTGGTTGATGAAAGAAACGCACTCGATGTCCGATACTACCCAACTCTCCCCTAATATTTGAGGAGAAATATTCGCTGCGGCGCCGGGGATCGAACCCGGGTCCTTGGTTCTACGTACCAAGCGCTCTGACCACTGAGCTACGCCGAATTCAATCCACAGCACCGGATCTAACTCTCCTCCTTCAATGTTTCCCTTCGTGGCTTGATTCCAAATTAGGCATACATGTTGACGCATATGTCCAATGTCAACTTCCATTATACTAGGAGCGCACTCGGTTGAGTGACTTGTTTGGCCGGGAATCCGCAGTTAAGTGCACAGTAATCTGTACAGACATATGCACTGCTAGCTGTTATTGCAGATATTATTTCTGTAAGGACAAATTAATAAATCTATAAAATTTGTACTTTATGTTTTGTTGTTATACAGGGACATCACTTTATTTTTACCAACATTTTTAACATTAACCTGGCTATACTCGGAAACACTGTTGCCCCCTTCCATTACAGGAGTTTGATGTTACTACTGCAATATGTAAACAAATCATTTTACTAGGTATAGGAGGAGAGAAAAGTAGTGTATCCATTTATGTTGTAGGGAAATACGATATTACGATTTTCAGTTTGATCATCACTTTTACGAAATTTATCAAAATACAGTAGAGTAGTAACATTTTTTTTTCAAAAACTCAACTTTTTAGGCGGCTATGTTCGTTATGTAATGTCTACTTTATTTAGCATATTAATTATTGATGTTAACATACAATATAGAGAGTGCATTTAAATTGAGGGGCTCATAAGTAAAGGGCTGTAAGTGCACTTAAGTTACTTTTGAGAAAATGGGGTTTACATATTTAAGCTTTCGTAAAACAGGTGAAATTTTTATTTAAATTTTAACGTGTGATGCGATTAAAATATCCCTTTGCCACTAAACTTTTAGATACTTTTGCTTACACTGGATGCACTTAACTCATGTTATTACAAATGTCACTAGCATTCCTTTGCTTCTAGCCACCTCAATTCAAAAAAAGCTAATCTGAGTTTTTAAACAAGTTGCTGAAAATGGTTGCCGTTCATTACAATGCAGGCTTCAATTCTTTACGCATATTATTAAAACATTTTGAAGCATATTCTCTGAAATTTAATTTATCGTTTGTTCAATATAATTTTTTAGTACGATATTATATTCTTCTATAGAAAATGCAACCATATTTCTGAAACACACTATACACTGCAGTGTTTACTTCACTGCTTGAAGACTTCGAATGCAACAGCGGCCGTAAGTTTGTGTGTCTGACGGGAGCAAGGACATTAGTGAAGGGGTGAGAGTGAAGTACATTCAGAAATGCAGGTACAATAAAAATGCAAGTAAAAATAAAATGATGTCCCTGTATTAGGCTATGCTTCGTAAGAGCTATAAAAGACTTCAGATTACTGGATCAAATTCCAAATAGTGGAATAAGAAATCACCTCAATATACAGGGTGTTACATACAAACTAAAGTAATATAGAGACGATTGGATAAACCACATAGAGAGAATGCAAGGGAACAAGGTTACAAAGAAGCCGAGACGGGAGATGACCGTGGCAAGAAACTATGAAGCCGGGACAGATAATCTAAACCAATGGTTCTCAATATTATTATGATGTACCGTCAACGCGGGCTACTAGGACCCTTAAGATGTTACTTGAACCCAGAAGAAAAAATGTTTACTTACTATTGGAGTAACTTAGGTGAAATTATTTGTACAGATGAAAGTTTGCAGAGAAAAAACCACAACTTTCGACATCAAACTGTTATTTTACATCGACGAAAACATTTTTTTCTTCTGGGTTCAAGTAACACCTTAATTGTCAAAGTAGCCCGCGTTGCCGGTACCAAAGTACATATGATATTTCCGTGCAGGAAATCTGCGTTATCATAATTATGATGAAGGATGGATAGAACAGAGAAAAATTCCGTCGGATTCCGACACTGCAACTTGTACAGTCGATCAGTCCTAGTGAAATGGAGGAGTACACGAGAGCGGAATAAGCAGACCTGATTTTCGAATACGGATGAGCCAATGGGAACAGTAGACAAGCACACAGATTGTATCGGGCTAAGTACCCACGTGGGAGACATCCGGCCCATAGCATTTCTCCACGATTGTTCCAAAAGTTAAGGGAAGAAGGGCACGTGGTGACAAATTACAATTCCATTTCCACACAACTATTTTTGCTTATAACTTTCGACTCAGTCATTTCCGGACCATGGTTCCTCATCTCAAATTGATACATTACCCTTCGCCATCATCCCTGAAAGTTTGTATAGTCGCGACGCTGTTATTCCCGGCGTGACTCCTCCTCTTTGCTTACTTCTTAGGAAGTGAAGGCTCTCTAAAGTCTAGGTATTTACTATCGTTCGCCATTTTTGTTCTTTCGTTACCGAGCTACCATACGAGGAATCTATTTGCCACATCGTTAAACATTATCATGTCGTAGCTCCTATGATAATAAATTAAACGCACTGTAATTCAGCAAATAATTGAGCAGCAAATAACGTCCTCGTGTGCTTTCTGCGAACGCCAACGAAAGAGCCAAAATGGCCGGCGATTATATTAAGTATTTATCGAGCCTTAAGAAATGATGAAAGAGTAATGGAACGGAGAAAAATTCTCTCCGGCGCCGGGATTTGAACCTGGGTTTTCAGCTCTACGTGCTGATACTTTATCCACTGAGCCACACCGGATACCACCCCGGCGTCGGACAGAATCGTCTCAGATTAAGCTCCAACTCTTGGGTTCCCTCTAGTGGCCGCCCTCTGCACTACGTCATAGATGTCTATGAACGTAGGACCGAAGTCCACACATGTGCCGAGGTGCACTCGTTATGAGTGACTAGTTGGCCGGGATCCGACGGAATAAGCGCCGTCTTAAATCACGAAGTGATTTACGCATATCATATGTATCATTTTAATGTACCGAAGTACATATGCTATTTCCATGCAGATATTCCCGGCGCCGGAGAGAATTTTTCTCCGTTCCATTACTCTTTCATCGTATGATGACGCAGAATATCTGCATGGAAATATCATATGTACTTCGGTACATTAAAATAATATACTTAAGAAATGAATAACGTCTTCCTCAGCGAATCACAAGACGCACACGTTTAAATGTAGCCGACCTGCAACGCGATTGGCTGCCGGAAATTAGAGCGACGGGACTATAACACCAATTCGGAGACTTTTGTATACAAGACTGTGCTATAACCCTAACATACTCCTGTAAAATGGAGAGTCAATGATAATAATAATAATAATAATAATAATAATAATAATAATAATAATAATAATAATAATAATAATAATAATGAGGAAGTTTAATAATTTCGTTTGGAATTTTAACCATTTAATATCCTATTAAGCAACTTCAATGTCTCGGATGTAAGGAAATGTAAGCGACACTATTGTTCTTGTGTAATGAAAGTTTAGCCCAAACAAATAATGCAATGCACTTTATTTTCATTGTGCTGTTTGCTGTATTTTGGAAATTAATGAAGCTCAGGCAATTTGGTTCCTCGTGTTTGTTGTCGACACCTAAACAAACATTGCTACGTGACCAAACAGACTAACGACCAAAGCTGCCTAAAACCCCCGTCTCGCCTCCGAAGAAGAGGATTCCCTCGAGAAATCTTGATCGCCAGATGCGATTACGCTAGTCTCTGGAGGCCCATTCGCTTCTTATTCTCTGTTTCACGCCACACACATTCCCTGCATCCATGATCACTTTCCTTCAGTTTCCGATCCAGAAGTTCCCCCTTTGTTCGCGCCATGTTTAGATGGCACTCTGGGTCACGTTAATGAATCGTGACAGGGTTAACAATAGAAGAGGCGGATATTCACTTTTCGGTTTCTCAGTAGATTAGAAACGGAGTTGACCATGTGCAACAGTTTGGATCCTCTGGTCGTTAACTCAACATTAGGATAGAAATTTTGTTACAAGTTCTCATACTAATTTATTATTATTATTATTATTATTATTATTATTATTATTATTATTATTATTGTCATCATCATCATGAATATTCATTTTAAACACTTGTGTGCCATTTATATGATACTAGTGGCTTGTGCAGCAAATGCTGCAAACTAAGTTCATTAGACGTTCAAATAAACATTTTTCAGATTTATTTTCAATGAAGAATACCAGACATTCGGAAAGTTATTTGCTTCCATAACAATGAAAGATACTCTCTCTCGAGCCAATACTGAAGAGAACCACGCATATAAATATCTACACCACACCGCCATTAAATATATGAAAAAGACCCGACCCCACTTGATTAATAATTATAAAAATATTTGATTTCTAATAATATTATTATCTTACGTAAGTTTTATAGCTTTCAGTAACATGTATTATATAGCCGCCACTCAGTAAAATATAGAAATCAAAATCTAATTTAAGTTATTCTCTACATCTACTTATATAACCCCAAAAGTTTCACTTTCATATCATCAATATAGCATTAATATGTATAATTAATGAAAAATAGTCACATCATGGCATTAACTACAATAATATTTCCTTTCTAATGGTAATAATATCATCAAACCACCTCAAGTTTTGTAGTTTTTAATATCCAATACACAGCTGTACCCAGAAAATTACACACCACAGAATCGAACCTGTAAATTATTTTTAGTAAGTTAAGTTTTTAATAACCAATTTAATTTGAGCTCTAAATATGTCAGCATTCTTGCAGATCATGTCCTTCGTGTAATATTGTTTACTGTAGTATGTGTTTTGTTTTATTCTGAAATGCAATACGGCCGACTTGATGCTCGCTTCGCTTCTCCTTTACAAAAAAGCGAAGGGAATATCAAGTCGGCCGTGAATGCTATTAGCTAGTTCTCAAAACTGACGACAGATGGATTTTGGAAAATAGGAAAATTACGTTTAAAAATTGACATTTCACTGAAAACTACTATTTTTCCGAAAAACTTTGAGTTCCAAGCTTCAAAATGAGAGGTCATTTATTAAAATCCGTCCAGCCGTTTTCCCGTAATTTCCATTACCAGTTCAAATTATATATATAATATATATGATATATATATATATGTATATATATATATATATATATATTCGTAAACACTTAAGAAATGAAGCATTTCAAACTTGGAGAAACCATACCTTCCGTGGTAAAGGGGTTATTGTTTATAGTGATCTCCCCAAGACTAACTCATGGGTAAGCAATCGAAAGGGCCTACCTTCCTCAGAATGGACTAATGCTTTAAAAATGTCAAGCAATATTTCGGCGGTTCGCGCAATACCGGGCAGAACTCTAAGCACAACCCGCTGCCGACATCCAGGCTGTAGTGAGCTTGAAACGCTTGGACACGTGCTTGGACAATGCCCCAAAGGCGAGCTGCTGATCAATGCTAGACATCATCGTGTACGACATGCTTTGGCGACATCGTTAAAAAACTTTAAATTGGGAGATTAATGAGGAAGTACATTGTGTATCATCAGATGGTTCTTTCAGACGGGCAGACAGTATTGCTATTAACGGACGCTTAAAACGGGCTCTTGTTCTTGACCCTACTATCCGTTTCGAAAGAAACCTAAATCAGGGCACCGAAGTTGATATTGAGAAGAAGTCTATATATGAACCTTGTCTGCCTTATCTTTCTCAAAAGTAAACGTCCCTCTTAAACAATGGTCTGTCATTGGTTTGCTGTTTGGCAGTAGAGGTTCTATTACAAAACTCACATGGAATTTTCTTAAGGAACTTCACATTCCTTTTGATTATGTAATGTCTGTCCTTATAAATATTATCAAGGATTCTCTTCAAATATTACATCATCACCTCTATTTCAATTAATTCATTTATATTTGTCTTCAACAAATAATTTTCTTTTTTCTTTAATGTTTCAAATATCACATTATATTGTACATGTTTATTCACTACCATTGTGATCACTCAAATTCCTTGCGCTGATGTCTTTAATGAATAAACAAAAATATATATTTCTCTCAACATATTCGCTCCTGCTGACCCTTCACATTTCTGTTTCGGGTCAGCATTCCCTTACACTATTTACAGCTTAAAACAGACGATTCGTGACTTTAATACCTGCTATTAACTATGTCTTTCATGTCCTTTCACTTTCACTTATCCTTCCTTCTGATTTATTACACTTTATTAAACTCCTTTATATCTCTTATTCTCAGCTACACTAATAGCTATTTATACTAATTTTTTCATTCAACATCACTCCCAGCTAATGACGTTATAGTTACTTACCTAGACGCATAGCGAGCGCTGCTGTGCGGTACAAAATTGAAACCTTCGCGCATCGTCATCATTGTGGCAAGTGTGGCATAGAGATGGGTCGGAGTCGTTCATTGATGCGAGCTAGCTCTTTGACTCCCGCTCCTTTTGAGGAGTCGTTCATTGAGAGTCGTTCAAAAGAGCGGAGCGGTACAGTGCCCTCCCTCTTTCTCAACCAGCTCGCTCCTAGTGATCACTCATCCCACTCTTCACCACCGCACCGCTCCGACTCTTCTACGATAACTGCAGACGGGTTGTTAACTGTATGACATAGTACACATGCTTCTCAATAGATGCCATTGCAATAGACATTCGAATCGGTTTGCATCGGTCTGTGAATGCGGAGAAAAGCTTCTTGTACACGTACTACTGTACATGGAAACTTACCTTGTACACGTACTACTGTACGTGTACAAGGTAAGTTTCCATGTTATCCCAGAGGGAGAGAGCCCATTTACATTACTTACGCTATTTTACGAACCAGTAACAATCGTGAAGTATCGGTATGTAGTATAAACAGATCAATTAAAAACGGTTATGAAAGTGTTGGTAAACGGGGACGTCGCTAGGGGGGTGCGAAAGGGTGCGCAAGCACCCCATAAAAAATCGGAGCACCCCTTTCCACACTCCAAAGGGCAACTTATTAACAAAATACTAGGCATAAATTATTTTGAAGAACAAAAACAAACAAACAATTTCTTGGATGTGAAAAAACTGCGTCCCATAGTGTATCGTAATGGATTGAATAATAATAATAATAATAATAATAATAATAATAATAATAATAATAAACAGATGTATAGTATGCGCGCAAGTGCATGAAAGAACATTTTGAATTTTTTATGTACCACATTTTTACAGCTCGCACCCCATTTTTAAATCTCGCACCCCATCCGCACCTCCCTTGCTCTGATCCTGGCGACGTTACTGTTGGTAAAGTAGTATAAATAGCAATTATGAAAGTGTACAATGGTACATAAAAACGGCTAATGTGCAAACATGATCTATTTAGCAATAAGGAGAACAGAAACACGACAATAGGCAACGTTTAAACGTGTCTGCATTGAAGCGCATGACCACACTGACAGACGTGCTGCGTATCGTTGTGATCAGGGATTATATACAGCTGTAAAGGAGCTGTGGAGCGCTGTGCTGTTGTGGAGGGAGCGGAGCGTTGGGAGTGAGCCAGAAGCAAGAGAGCGAGGTGAAGTTGCCTTGCTCTCCCAAGAGTAGGGAGCGAAATGCAATGAACGACTCGCTCTTTTGTAAGGAGGGAGCGGAGAGCCGCTCCAGAGCGGGAGTCGTTCATTCGAAACGACTCGCTCATGAGCGGCCCATCACTAGTGTGGCATTTAACAGGCGGTTGTGATAGTGATTGGGAGTGTATCCAGTGTGCATTTGATGAATCTATCATAATGATGCATTTTTGTAAGTCTTGTAACTGCACAAATCTCTTCAGGAAAGGCTACAGCATCACTTTCTATGCGTAAATAACGATATTTAAATGTATTTAATAGTTTAACGTTCAATTAATGCAGGCAATAAATAGCAGTTTCATGTAGATTGAATTATTCTGTCAGCTTACACTAAAACTATTTCGGCAAACATATTGCTGATATTTTAAAAATATGATAGAGGCATTATAGTAAAATATGTGTTATTTCTAGCTTTCCCTCTAAAAAAAAAGCAGAATTATTGTTCCGATTGCTATCTGCCATTAGAAGAGATAATTTTATTCGAACAAATTATCACAACACAAATAAGTATTCTGAACATTTCACAGAAGATTGCTTCTGAAAATCAAATGGAAAAAATGGAAGATGACGTACTTTCATCTCTCTTTAATTTTCCAGAACTTTACTGGACCAAGTCTATGGTAACATTGGTAACCTGATTTCAGGTAACTTTTTTCTATTTTTTTTTACACCTTAACAACCATCTTCTTTTAATAAGAATTATTTGTAGCTATTCACAATTTGGGTAGGAAGATTTAGGAATCAATTTATTGTTCTTAACGAAGAGCTCATCTGCCGAAAACTATATTTAATCACGCACCCGAGTGAAGGAAGAAAAGTGCTTGGGGGAGCTGTGAAAAAATGAGAAGTAAAGCAAAGTTTCGAAGTGGAATGGAACGGAATACCATTTTACAGAGTTTGCATAGCTCTCAGTATTTTCAGTTCTTTTTCTCCGGTTTGTTTTTTCCTCGGACATGACTGTGCATAAAATTCTTGTGGTTAAGTCGCGCGTGGGTGTCGGGATAAGTGGTGAGCACTTTGCTAAGACAATGCCATGAATTTTTATGCCTTTATCTTCCCGGGATTCTGTTTATGACGCTGAGATATTAGCAGTCCTTATATTTTACTGCACAACTTTTTATTGCCTTTCTACCTGCATAAGCAAGGGGTGGCATTTGTGTTGAAATAAGAGCAACTGTGTGGTTCGAAATATGTAGCATGAGTGAACTATTGTTGTGGAAGTTAAGTATTTCAAGGCGGTTTAATTAAAGGGCTCCTGCAAAAGGAGGTAGCTCCACTTTTGCAAAGTTATGTGGGAGGGGGGAAATTCTAAAAATTCGAATTTTAACTGAGCTTCTTTTCTTTATCAGAGAATGTCGTAGCTACCTAAGAGTTTCATTTTATCACTCACACATTTATTACTTACTGGCTTTTAAGGAACCCGGAGGTATATTGCCGCCCTCACATAAGCCCTCCATCGGTCCCTATCCTGAGCAAGATTAATCAATTCTCTACCATCATATCCCACTTCCCTCAAATCCATTTTAATATTATTTTCCCATCTACGTCTCAGCCTCCCTAAAGGTCTTTTTCTTTCCGGCCTCCCAACTAACACTCTATATGCATTTCTGGATTCGCCCATACGTGCTACATGCCCTGCCCATCTCAAACGTCTGGATTTAATGTTCCTAATTATGTGAGTTGAAGAATACAATGCGTGCAGTTCTGTATTGTGTAACTTTCTCCATTCTCCTGTAACTTCATCCCTCTTAGACCCAAATATTTTCCTAAGATCCTTATTCTCAAATACCCTTAACCTATGTTCCTTTCTCAAAGTGAGAGTCCAAGTTTCACAAACATAAGGAACAACCGGTAATATAACTGTTTTATAAATTCTAACTTTCAGATATTTTTACAGCAGACTAGATGATAAAAGCTTCTCAACCGAATAATAACTCGCATTTCCCATATTTATTCTGTGTTTAATTTCCTCCCGAGTATCATTTATATTTGTTACTGTTGCTCCAAGATATTTGAACTTCTCCACCTCTTCAAAAGATAAATTTCCAATTTTTATATTTCCATTTCGTACAATATTCTCGTCATGAGACATAATCATATACTTTGTCTTTTCGGGATTTACTTCCAACACTATCGCTCTACTTGCTTCAACAAGAATTTCCGCGTTTTCCCTAATTGTTTGTGGATTTTCTCCTAACATATTCACGTCATCCGAATAGACAAGCAGCTGATGTAACCAATTCAATTCCAAACACTCTCTGTTATCCTGGACTTTCCTAATGGCATACTTTAGAGCAAAGTTAAAAAGTAAAGGTGATAGTGCATCTCCTTGCTTTAGCCCACAGCGAATTGGAAACGCATCTGACAGAAACTGATCTATCCGAACTCTGCTGTACGTTTCACCGAGATACATTTTAATTAATCGAACTAGTTTTTGGGAATACCAAATTCAATAAGAATAATAAAAATTCTCTCTTAACCGAGTCATATGCCTTTTTGAAATCTATGAATAACTGATGCACTGTACCCTTATACTCCCATTTTTTCTCCATTATCTGTCGAATACAAAAAATCTGATCAATAGTCGATCTATTACGCCTAAAATCACACTGATGATCCCCAATAATTTCATCTACGTACGGAGTTAATCTTCTCAAAAGAATATTTGACAAAATTTTGTACGACGTAAACAAAAGTGATATTCCTCGAAAGTTACTACAGTTAGTCTTGTCCCTCTTCTTAAAGATAGGTACGATTATGGACTCCTTCCATTGTTCTGGTACAATTTCCTTTTCACAAATAGCAAGTACAAGCTTATACATTTCTTTAGATAATGCGCTTCCACCCTCTTGTATTAATTCTGCTGGAATTTGATCGATACCTGGAGACTTATAATTTTTCAGATTTTCTATCACAATTTCGACTTCAGAAAGTGTGGGTTCGGGTATAAATGGCTCAGCAGTTTGTATTTCAATTTCGTCCCGATCATTTCTATTTGGCCTATGTATATTTAGTAGTTGTCCAAAATAGTTTTTCCATCTGTTCAGGATTGAATGACGATCTGCAAGCAAGTCACCATTCTCATCCTTGATCACGTTTACCCTTGCCTGATATCCATTCTTGAATTCCTTTATGTCCTTATATAAATCTTTAATGTCACCTATTTATTACAATCAGTAATTTAGAGGTGTAAAATATAAACAAATAATGGTGCTACTCCCTTTTTTCAATTAAATTGGATATAATTAGCCACATTTTGCACTGAACACACGTATATTGTGCGAATATCATACCACCCACTCACTCACTCACTCACTCACTCACTCACTCACTCACTCACTCACTCACTCACTCACTCACTCACTCACTCACTCACTCACTCACTCACTCACTCACTCACTCACTCACTCACTCACTCACTCACTCACTCACTCACTCACTCACTCACTCACTCACTCACTCACTCACTCACTCACACAAAGTGAACCGTAAGTAGTTGTCATTAATTTCAAGAGGTTACTCTTTGCTTTCTTTACTCTGTTCAGTACTTCTTGATCTACTCTTCCATCACTAGTTATTATTGTTCCCAAATATTTAAAGCTTTCCACTCTCTCCAGATTTTGTCCTTCACATTCAATATTAAATTCTGTTCCCTGTCTGGCTTCCTTAGGCCCGATTGTATAAACCATTTGAGGGGCTTAGAACAAAAAGCAGGTAAGTGACATTATTAAAAAAAATTAGATAAGTGCGTGTTGTGATAGCCCAAAATGATGTTTCTTTGGGATAAAATCAGGTAAGTGATCACACTGTGCAGTGCTGCTATATGGGCATCATTTCACCAGACTAGTGTATAATATTTCATTGCATGTAGAACTTTAACTGTAATTTCCTCAAAACTAGGTTTCTGTCACTTACCTGCTTTTTGTTCTAAGCCCCTTATTTAATCTTAGATCAGAGGTTAAATTGATCCTTGTTTCAGCTGAACTTGGAATTTTGTGTTGTATAAAGTCTAATCTGAGATTAATTTGTCTCAAACTAAAGTCAACTTTGACTGAAGAAATTTCTCCAATTAAGTTAGATGATCCAAGTTCAGTTCTTCCTTTTCTGCTTGAAATATTCGAGTGACAGATTGTGCAAATAAAATATCCATTATTATTAATATTAATAGATATTTTAGGCACATTTATATATATTTATTTCAATTTCTTGCCTTAATACACAAACATTCTTATATTTTATAAGGCTCTATCGTGTTCAGCAGTATAAAATAACATAACCTATAATTATATTATGTTTATAACAACCATTAATTATTAATGGATAAGATAGGTACATTCATAAATGTTCAATTAACTGTATTACTAAACGAAAATGCCACGAAAATTGTCGTTTTATAAAGCTTTATTATGTTTAGCAGTATGAAACACCATAACATGATAACAACTTGGAGAACAGTCAACTTTCTTCTTATTGTCAGCCATTATTTACATTGCACGAAAAAACCAGTGTCTCCAACAGAGTGTAATACGGAAAGTCGCCAAAAAGTAATTGTAAAGTCGCTAGATTTCTCATTATCAACAAAGAAAGATTACATTTTGTCACTATGGGGTGCTAAAAAGGTCACTAAATACCTATTTAAGCAATATAAAAGTTAAAAGAAATTGTTGTTGAAAAAGAGTTAAAGTCGCTTAGATTGGTAACACTGAACAAAACTGTTTAACATGGTCCGCGCATCACGTATTTCACCTGTTTATGCGATGTTGCCAAATCCTTTTCACGTGAACTTAGATTGCATTTGAACCAAGGTAATTTGATCGCAGAAAAGTTTTATACAATAGAAGAAGTGTCTGAACTCGGTTCACTTTTCGATCTTCGATCAAAGTTGATCTTTAGTCAGGGAGTTTTATACAATTAGGCCTTAGAGATCCACATTACTTTACTCTTGTTGACATTAATGCGCATCCCTTTTCTCGGTAACTCTTCGTTCCGTTCCAGCAGCATGTGTTGTAGCCTTTCAGATGTTTCTCCTATTAATATTATATCATCCGCATAGATTAACATTTGTAGATATACTGGTCTTAATCTTCAATTTCCCACTTTAGTTCTGTGTGTCCTACGCTCACATATTTTAATTATTTCATCCATAAATATAATGAAGAGAAGCCGGCTTAGACTGCCTCCTTGTTTAACTCCTGTCTCCATTCTGAATTCTTTTGATAATTCCCCGTCCGTTCTTACTATTAATGCCATTTCCTGTTGGTAAGTAATTTCCTAATAAATGACATAACATGTCTTCATCAAATTTCCGATTGATTGTTCGAAACTGATGACGTTCAGGGCTATCCTCTTTTGGTTTTAACAATTTAACCTGGTCATTGTTCTTTCTAGTGTTGTATAAATCGTCGTTTGCTTCTCCTAATCTCTAATAACGTCGGTACATCATATAACATTTTTGTACTATTTGACCGAAAGCACGAATTAGAATTTAGAAATCTTCTCACTATTCGTCAGCTGCCACAAGGGACAAAAAGTACTTATCCATATAAATGTTTACAAGTTCATCGAACCATTAATTTTGTTTTGACAATGAAACTCCTACAAGTACATAGTTGCAAATACATTTTGTGTTGGTGGAAATATACCTAGTTTTAGAGAGGCAAGTGTTACAAAAAAAGTAAAGAATGCTAATGAACTTGGTTTCATTTCGAATATAGGTGATGCTTCAGGAGAGCAATTGATCCTGTCAATGCAGCTAAAGTTACAATCGGAATAATAGATGTAGTATTCCAAGCCTCTTAAACACATCTTTCACGAAGAGAGTAGCGGTACCTCTTGCTCCAACCAGAAGTCCGATTAGTTCAAGTTCTTCTAGCTGGTACTTTTGGACGTAATATGGAATGGTAGGATTGTAGATATTCTTTTTTCCTTATCCACTTCTCCTGGCTGTTCCTCATTCGTTTCGAAACGCACAGTGGGATCAATTATGAATCCAGATCTTGTAGATTCCTTGAAAGCTATAATATCTATGCGCCGTGTACTGCCAGTGACGGAGAGACCATGTACTTCTTCAAAGGTGTTGTAATCGGCATCTTTAAGTGCAGTGGCTATAATTGATCGTACTTGGTGGTGTCTAGCGTTTCGCAGACCTTCGCCGTGCGGACAGGATCCCAGGACGTATGCAAGAGTTTCAACTGTAACAGTTCCTTGTCTTCGGAATATTTAGACTCAATTTAATTCCATTTAAACTGCCCTCTGACTTGTTCATGCATAGTAAAATGTAAGTGAACTACCTTAGCTCGATGAACACTGAAAGTGACGAATTGTATACAGAAAGGGATTGTACTGTGACCAGTTCCCTCGCGTGACGTCATTGCTATAGTCTTTGTGTTAATATGATTCATGTGTTTTGGGTCTAAAAATTCGCTCTCTAGTGCCAACATTCCTCGCTTTGTATTGCTATGGGGTATGTGTAGTAATGCATTATTTTTATTCTGTTGTAGCTTCGATGAGGAATGTGGTCGTATAATGCACGATTCTCTTTCACATTAGCGACCCGATGCCGATGGATGCAAATAACTGTAAATATTGCATACAACCCGGCACATTTTGTGTCATAGAATTAAAATATTCAAGAGAGCGACTGTATTGTGGTGCGTGCGTGTGTGTGTGTGTGAGAGAGAGAGAGAGAGAGAGAGAGAGAGAGAGAGAGAGAGAGGGTGGGGAGACTGATAGACCTGAGGACGGACACACAATATATTTGAAATTCATATTGGGAAAGAAGTCATAGGTCTATTAACAATGTTTTCCTAAATTGTATTTTCATTAGCCAATAGACTGTTCATCGTTACATTGACATGTAATCATAAAATTATCCATCGTTGTGGAGTAACGGTTAACATGCCTGATCGTTAAACGAGCGGGCTCGAATTCAAATCCTGTTTGGGACAAGTTCTTTTTTCCGAGGTTTCCCGCTCAACCACGTGAATCATAATTCCTGATTTCTTGGAATGTTCTGTTCCTTCTTCATTTAAAGATTCGGCGACAGTTTGCTAGCATTATGAGCTGACTTTTGTAATTTCGGAACTGAACTTGATTGGATTACCTTTTGAATTATAAAAAGAAAATCGAATATATTACATACGATTCTTAGACATTTCATTGTATAAAATTGTCAAGGGACCGCGCGAAAACTTCGAATTATTCATAGTTTGGAATTAAATAGTTCAAATTAAATAAGTTCAACTGCATTATTATTATAATAATAATAATAATAATAATAATAATAATAATAATAATAATAATAATTATTATTATTATTGATCAAATCCACAAACAATTAGGGAAAACACGGAAATTGTACTTGAAGCAAGTAAAACGATAGGTTTGGAAATAAATCCCGCAAAGACAAAGTATATGATTCTGTCTCGTGACCAGAATATTGTACGAAATGGAAATATAAAAGTTGTAAATTTATCTTTTCAAGAGATGGAAAAATTCAAATATCTTGGAGCAACAGTAACAAATATAAATGACACTCGGGAGGAAATTAAACGCAGAATAAATATTGGAAATGCCTGTTATTATTCGGTTGGGAAGATTTTGTCATGTAGTCTGTTCTGTATGGTTGTGAAACTTGGACTGTCACTTTGAGAGAGGAACAGAGGTTAAGGATATTCGAGAATATGGTGCTTAGGAAAATATTTGGGGCTAAGAGGGATGAAGTCACAAGGGAATGGAGAAAGTTACACAACGCAGAACTGCACGCATTGTATTCTTCACCAGACGTAATTAAGAACATTAAATCCAGAAGTTTGAGATGGGCAGGGCATGTAGCACGTATGGGCAAATCCAGAAATTCATAGGCTATAGAGTGTTAGTTGGGAGGCCGGAGGGAAAAAGACCTGTGGGGAGGCCAAAACGTAGGTGGGAGGATAATATTGAAATGGATCTGAGGGAGATGAGATATGATTGTAAAGACTGGATTAATCTTGCTTAGGATAGGGACCGATGGCGGGCTTATGTGAGGGCGGCAATGAACTTCCGGTTTCCTTAAAAACCTTAAGTAAGTATTATTTTTCTTGAATTCTATAGTTAGAAATTAAAAGTAAATTTGTCGTGAGATGGATTCATACATTGGCCATGGGCTGGTTTATAGTCTGTGCTTTTATTAATTGAAATTCAAAATTGTTGGAATTTTTTTTGTATCAAGAATCATCTCTAAAAATGTTTGCAGTTATCTCTCTTCTGTCCCACTGCTGATGGTTTGTTTGCACAAGGAAATCTATGCAGATCTTTGAAGTGGATTCATACTTTATTCAAACAAATATTCTCGTCTGCTCTGTACATTTTCTCCGTATACTTAGCAATCCGTCTACAGAATTCTGATCTGTACACAGGAAATTGCCTAGAGCGTTTGGCCGCCCTTAAACTCTTTTATTTCCGTGTATAATATTTTTATTGAGTCTATTTAACGAGCTGGACGTAATATGTACAATCCATATCATCGTTACCAGATTCCTGAGTATTGCTACAGCATCCTCAATAATTCTTCTTAGTACTCTCGAAACTTTTAGCTGGATTCTAAAGGAAACGAATTTGTATGACTTGATTCTCCCCTTCTTCCTGTTCCTCTTTATTATTATTATTATTATTATTATTATTATTATTATTATTATTATTATTATTATTATCACTATTATTATTATTATTATTGTTGTCATTAATATTATTATTATTATTGTTGTCTTTAATATTATCATTATTATTTTCATTATCATTATTATCATTATCATTATCATTATTATTACTATTACTATTATCATTATCATTATTATTACTATTATCATTATTATCATCATTATCATTATTATTATAATCATTATCATTATTATTGTTATTATTATTATTATCATTATTATTATTCTTATTGTTATTATTATTCTTATTCTTCTTCTTCTTCTTCTTCTTCTTATTATTATTATTATTATTATTATTATTATTATTTGCAGATATTTCTCTAGATATGGGTAGGTCAAGAACCACCAAAGCCACCGGCGTGGCTCAGTCGGTTAAGGCGCTTGCCTGCCGGTCTGAAGTTGCGCTCGGGCGCGGGTTCGATCCCAGCTTGGGCTGATTACCTGGTTGGGTTTTTTCCGAGGTTTTCCCCAACCGCAAGGTGAATGCCAGGTAATCTATGGCGAATCCTCGGCCTCATCTCGCCAAATAACATCTCGCTCTCACCAATCACCTCGTAGTTGATACAGCGTCGTTATAACCAACAAAAAAAAAAACACCAATAAGTTTGGGAAAAGGACTAGCAACTCTAATAGGCACGATAATGCAATTTTCTCTTTTTTACTTGCCAACTCACTGATTGATTGATTGATTGATTGATTGACTTATCTATTTATTTATTTATTTTGGTGTAGTTAAGGCCATCAGGGCTTCTCTTCCACACCACCAGAAATACAAATACAATAATAGAAATAAAAAGAAAAAATCACACTATAAACAAAATCAAGCCACACAAAAATATACAAAGGTTGCAATCACACAAACTGTAGATGAGTGATCAAGTATCGTAATTAATTGTATCCTAACTAATTAACTAACATAAACAAGAAACTTGCAATTTTAATCTAGAGTAAAAAAAAAAAACACAAATCAACACTTCTAGCAATAACCTAAAAAGCATTAAACAAGACAAAATTTTTTAATTTAATTTTGAATTGTGATAAAGTCCGGAAGTCCCTAACGTCATTAGGTAATGAATTCCAGAGGCGTGGTATTTCTACAGTGTAGGACGATGCGTATAAAGACGTTCTGTGTTGAGGTATAGAAAGAAGTGTTTGATGCCGGTTTCGAAGAGTTGTAAGAAATTGAAAGCGCGGTAACAGATAATTCGGAGTAGAAGTATGCATGATTCTAAACAGAAGAGACCGCGATGTGGAGGGTAGCTGCGAATATATTGAATAAGCAGTCGTGGACAGTCGATAAGGGGTGTCCTCCAGCTTGGGGGGGGTTGGGCGAAGGCTAACAACCCATCACCGTAAAAAAACAGCTTGTTACGAAACCATATAATAAGTTGCACAGGATAGGGACCGATGGCGGACTTACGTGAGTGCGGCAATGAACCTGTGGGTTCCTTAAAAGCCATTGTAAGTAAATAAGATACGTACTAGAAACTGTGGCAGTGTGTAGAGTGCATTGTATTTTAGAACAGTTTAGCTACAAGAAAATGATTAATTTTGAATTAGTTTTATCAATGATGCCTAACGAGAAATTATCTACAGTAATCTCATTAGAGGTTTTGATTTATCTAGAGAAAATCAAAACTCGAGTGCGATTTAATTGACTATTACACGATTAGAAGAAAATATAAAGATTAGAAGAAATAAAGCATCACAATAGAATATTAATTGACTTACAAAATACTAAACTGTCTTCATATGTATTATTGTACCATCTCATCATTACAAATATTCTGCTAGGTGGCAGTAGTGTTTTATGATGAGCTATTCTCTTGTTACCAGTTTTGCCAACTATACAATCTTCACTCAACTCTATGGTCGATTACTAGTCAAGAAGGCTTTGTTTATTCAGTTTAGTTTTTATTAAAACAGTTGAATTCCACTTCAATTATCAATATGTACATGAAACTATCTCTGATGCGTGGCTATCCACAATCTCATACAGCAGAAGCTATAACATAATTTAAATAATATAAACAAGATAAATTATAGAAAGATTTTAATTAAGGATGATAATTAATTGTACCTTTTAGGTACAATGTTGACAAACAAGGAAACAAATGCTAGGGAGGTGATAAAATTGTAGGATAAGCAGCCATAATTGGTTGAAACACGTCGTTCCGTACCGTTTTATTGGTTAAAAATAGTATGACATTGTAAAAGTGTAATAGTCTATCTAATGTCACGTTGAAAAGGAAAGAAAAAAAAACAGGCTTCCTGCTAATCCAGACAATGCATGAAAACATAAGATACATACCTGTCCAGAATAGATGTTTGCCATGTACGAAGGGAAATCAGGGAAATAATGTTCCTGTAACAAAAAGAAGATTTATATTATTTTTATTTAAAATAATCATATGATGTGATCGTTTTATAACATTAAAATTGTTCATGGATATAAATAATTTTAAACGTGGTGCATTTTCCAGTTATTGGGACAAATTTAAAACTTACTTAAGGAAAAATGACACTTTCATAGCGCTGTCAGTTCACAATATTTGATAGGACAACCGACCACAAAAGGGGAAGAAGTTGCCGACGCGACGAGAGAAATTAGGAGAGAGTCGGGTAGTATCGGACAGTGCGTTTCTTTCATCTACCACCATATGGTAGTACTTGAATGACATGGTTACGTTTCTCTATGCGACATCACAGAAACGTAACCATGTCAATCATGTACTATCATCGTGTGGTAGATGAAAGAAACTCTCTGTCCGATATTACCCGATGTCCGATACTACCCGACTCTCCCCTATATTTACATACAGACTTACTGCCTTGCTGAAAGGAAACTAGCGAAACGAGTTTATTGTAATTTGAATAATCACTCCATGCATAAAGATGAGAAATTTAATTTCATAAAGTTGTGATAGACACATTCTTCAATGTTCATATTGTTCGGAGATATGCATACCAAAGAGATGATGTAGTTGATTAAGAACATGAAGGGTGTAAACGATACTTACTTACTTATAAATAACTTTTAAGGAACCCGCAGGTTCATTGCCGCCCTCACATAAGCCCGCCATCGGTCCCTATCCTGTGCAAGATTAATCCAGTCTCTATCATCATATCCCACCTGCTTCAAATCCATCTTAATAATTTCCTCCCATCTACGTTTCGGCCTCCCCAAAGGTCTTTTTCCCTCCGGTCTTCCAACTAACACTCTACATGCATTTCTAGATTCGCCCATACGTGCTACATGCCCTGCCCATCTCAAACGTCTGGATTTAATGTTCCTTATTATGTCAGATGAAGAATATAATGCATGCAGTTCTGCGTTGTGTAACTTTCTCCATTCTCCTGTAACTTCATCCCTCTTAGCTCCAAATATTTTCCTAAGGACCTTATTCTCAAACACTCTTAATCTCTGTTCCTCTGTCAAAGTGAGAGTCAAAGTTTCACATCCATGCAGAACAACCGGTAATATAACTGTTTTATAAATTCTAACTTGAAAAGTTTGGGAGAAAACTATGAACTTTCCACCGATATGGTATTATACATTTTTGTTACATACAACATGAGCTATTCGGTCTGAAAATCTGCAGGTTTATTTCACTTCCACCCTGTATAGCCTAGGCGAATAGAACGCATAGTGGGGCAATGTGAGACTAATGCTTACAAATAACTTTTAAGAAACCCGTAGGTTCATTGCCGCCCTCACATAAGCCCGCCATCGGTCCCTATCCTGTGCAAGATTAATTCAGTCCCTATCATCATATCCCACCTCCCTCAAATTTATTTTAATACTATCCTCCCATCTACGTCTCGGCCTCCCAAAAGGTCTCTTTCCCTACGGTCTCCCAACTAACACACTATATGCATTTCTAGATTCGCCCATAAGTGCTATATGCCCTGCCCATCTCAAACGTCTGGATTTAATGTTCCTAATTATGTCAGATGAAGAATAGAATGCTGCGTTGTGTAACTTCCTCCATTCTCCTGTAACTTCATCCCTCTTAGCCCCAAATATTTTGGCTTAAAATAGTGGTTTTTACATTAAATTTACTGGAAAACAGTCCAGGCTGTTGAAATACTCCAGAGAGATAAATTATCAACAATTCCGGGCAAACTGGGAATTTCAATGAAAAAGTCTTTTCAGAAATATTTGTTTATTATTCGTGTAAGATATAGATAACGTTGTAAAATTAAATATTTTTTTACAAGTTTTATGGGCATTGAATCTAAATGGTCTTGGCTAGGTAATAGTACAATCTAGTATATACAGTCACGAAGCTTGAGTTGATGAGGGTACTAGGAACAATACACTGTGCCGGTACTGTTTCACATTATCTGTGATGAGGCGATAATAGCGATCCTAGTGGTTAGCAACTACCTATGGATGCATATTTACTACGTATTGAGCTTCGTGACTGTATATACTGGACTGTGATAATAGGTACTGTTTTGTTCCCATGAAGTTTGTACCACTTACTCATAGAGAGATCAACTGTTAATATATATTTTGTGCGAGATCGTGCGTATTTGCTTGTTTTCCGCACAGAACCAATACGCGGTAAGTGTGAAATACCACATTCAGTATTCCCAACGTAACACACATAACAATTTCCCTCTTCTTACCGCTTAAGCGTGACATTCATTTTACTGCTTTAGGCTTTTAACATATTATTTTTAGAGACGTTTAACATAGTAATAATTATAAATTGGAAACTTACCACTGCAATTTCATCTAAATTGCAATGTTAATTATTGTTTTTAAATATTTGCAAAAATTAAGTAAAGTCTACTACTCCACGAAACTTATTGCATTCCTGATACAAGTAACATTAAGGAAGCCGTGAAAAAATCAACAAGATTCCAGATGCCGATGTTATTACTGCAATATGTTATATAAATAATATTGTTAAAATATTAAAATGAAAAATAAATCATTACATAACCTTACCGTTTGTTTTAAGTTCGCATTTATAGACTGGGGGGAAAAAAGACAGACGTATATCACGGCCTGCTGGAGTATAGTAAACACAGAAAACATTTTATAGCAACAATGTTGAAGAAAGATATTTTGGTTTTCCGAAGTTGCCGTCATTAAACAGAAACCAACATGGAGATTTCATTGCAACTAATTAGAAATTCGTCTTTCAGGTATGTAATAAACGATCTTCGCACAAAATAATGTACGATACACGAGCGGTATGTTTGTTTTCATGTTCTCGGAAATTAAAAAACTCAACTACGTTTCGCTTTTTCAATCTTTACCTCGAACATGAAAACGTCAACATACCGCTCTTGTAACGTATATTACTATTTCAAGGAGCTATTGTTGAAGTTTTTTGAGAGTTTGCGCTGTTAATTCCAGAGCTCCAGGGTCAAGAAAGCATTTACTTTGTACTATATTATTTCTGTTATTTATTTTCAATAGTTTAGATTAATAACAATCAATCTTACAGTTCAAGTGAATATTTTCACTTAGAAAAATCACAGTTGTTTTGAAACTAGAAAAATGGAGGACATTAACTCATCTGTGACAAAATGTCTGTAACAACCGTGACATGGGAGAAACAGCTATAAAATATTTACCGATTTTGGTTTTGTGTACTGTGGCTGCCATGAGATTTGCATAGCTTTCACGTGGAATATCTTTTTGCTTGAGGCAGAGACCTGAGTTTTACACCTTTTTTTTTATTAATAAGGTGTGAAGTGAGTTCACAAATCTTGTAACATCCGTGACGTCCACACCTGTGGAGTAACGGTCAGCGCGTCTGGCCGCAAAACCAGGTGGCCCGGGTTCGAATCCCGGTCGGGGCAAGTTACCTGGTTGAGGTTTTTTTCCGGGGTTTTCCCTCAACCCAATACGAGCAAATGCTGGGTAACTTTCGGTGCTGGACCCCGGACTCATTTCACCGGCATTATCACCTTCATTTCATTCAGACGCTAAATAACCTAGATGTTGATACAGTGTCGTAAAATAATAAAAAAAAAACATCCGTGACGGAACCTTTTCTTTATTTTCTGCAATAATAATACATTTTATTCAACAACATTTTTTCTGTAAAATAACACTGATCTTATAAATTGGTTTTTATAATAAAAGTTGACGAAAGTAATTTAATTTTCGATGTATAGAGTTTGAAAATAGTAAGAATGTAATTCCCGTGACAACTGGAATGGCTGTTATTCCCTATTAGATTTTCTATCGATATAGACAGAAATCACTACCCTACTCGAAATAATTACGATTAAGAGAGTGTTAACGCTTGGGAGAAAACTATGAAATTTCCACCAATTTCCACCAATACTTTTTTGTTACATACAACATGAGCTATTCGGTCTGAAAATCTGCAGGGTTATTTCAGTTCCACCCTGTATAGCCTAGGCCAGCGTTTCTCAAACTTTTTTGAAGTGGGGACCATTTTTTTACGTCATAACAGTTCCGCGGACCACCTTACTCTTGTTCCCTCCGAAAGTAAATTTATAATTTTTGTAGCACATTTTAATATCAGTATACTTACATTTTAAATTAGAATTAATTGATTAAAATTAATTTAATTCAATTAATTTTATATTAGTATTAGCTAATTAAGTTAATGTTAATAGAAGAAAATTCATTTTCGTTTTTTTTTTTAATAATTCAAGGCTATTAGAGTTTGGATAATTTTTAACTTATTAACTACGAGTAAAAGAAATAAATAAATGTTGGAACTCACATTAATGAGATGAATGAGCTTGTCGATTCTTAAACGGTTGTTCTGGGCCTAGATATATTTGAATGACTAGATATTTCTTTAATGACACTAGAATCATTGATATTAATATCTTCACACAGCTTCTGAACTATTGGCAGTGCCTAAATGAAGTCTATCATCACGTGCCTTTCTTTTGAAAGATCTGGATCGAAGTTTTTCATTATGTATAATGGTTATTATTTAACAGAGACATAGACAACTACTAGCGTGTACCATATAAGAAAGATTTAAAGTCATAAATACATGAAAAGGTTCGGTACTTTAGTCCTCTGTAATGAATTCGGGTGGTCTCTGGCTGGGTTACAGGTGCAGCACCAGAAGTGCAGGGAAAAGATGGCGAGAAACATCACGTTCATAGTGCTTTAAATCCCTCTTTTGTTGCTGCAAGTATAGCGGGAAATCGACAGACGGGTAGGGTGATAAATTTCATAAAATGTCAGTACTGGGAGAAAAAGTGAAAGCGATTGCCATGTTTAATTTACAATCTCTGAAATTTTTAGCTATAATGTAATACGCAATTCGTTTGAATTTTATTTTTTCTTTTGTCTTTTTTGAAGAACCACAAGGGCAGACCTCGAGGACCACAGGTGGTCCGCGGACCATAGTTTGAGAAACGCTGGCCTAGGCAAATAGAACGCATAGTGGGGCAATGTGAGACTAATACATGAATAGGCCTACATCCCGAGTACAGAACTCGAAAAGGCAGTCAGCCAGTCAGCCAGCTTATATTATGAATTAGACTTGCATGCACTTAATTGAGGCTTCAAAGAAGGCTCACGCCTCAATAAAGTTGGAATTGGCAGTTAATTCGAATCTATACCTCAAGGACGATGCACAGAGAACTCATACAGGAGGGGGGGTGAGTGGAGCCGTAATTGATTGCTCTAGTAAATAGCGTGACATGCATTGTAAGCTAGATGAGGCAGGTGTCTCTGCAGCCAATAAACGTGATGGCTAAGAGCTGGGTTCGATTTCCTGTGAGGATACGAAGTTTCTTTCCTCTCCAGAATCTCCACCCCCTTCTAGAAGAAGAGGAACTTCGGAACTCTCAAGAGACTAGAACTCGAAACTAAGAGCTTATTTTCTTCTCATGTCTTTGCTACACGCGCGAGAGGTTCTTCTCTTTTACATCTTTTTGAATCGCGGTCTTTTCAATACCTTAATTTCTCTTTGAAGTGTAGCCTATTACTTGAAGGGTTCACAGCACACAAGGAGCAACTGCACTTTTCTTGTGAATGGAGTTCCGTGTATGCTTTCAAATGAAAGGTATGAAGCTTTCAGTGCTAGAAATAAATTCCCATCTCAAAGACCAAAGTAATAATTAAAGAGTTATTTACTAATAGAACTGAAGTTGCATGAACTTAATAAAATATGCTTAGGGGAGAGTCGGGTAGTATCGGACATCGGGTAATATCGGACAGTGCGTTTCTTTCATCTACCACCATATGGTAGTACCTGAATGACATGGTTACGTTTCTCTATGCGACATCATAGAAACGTAACCATGTCAATCAAGTACTATCATCGTGTGGTAGATGAAAGAAACTCACTGTCCGATATTACCCGATGTCCGATACTACCCGACTCTCCCCTGAAATAGAAAAATAAGGAAATAAGATGAAATACGATAATTCTTACTTCAAAATACACAAGCAAATACAGAGTGAGTTTTAAATGTGGGGAAAAAACTTCAGGAGAAGGAAAAAGGAAGGTCATATAAACATATGTCTGAAAACAAAAGTTTTTCATTGTACAGGGTCAGTTAAAAGTCCCGCAGCACCTAAATAACTTTTGAAGCATATGGTTCAGTGACACGAAACTTGGTATGTAAGGATAACTATATACTAAGAACTCAATAATGGTATTACCGAGTTTTTTCTACTTCCGGTTTAACCGGAAGTAACTCCAACTCTCTTATTTTAAATGGAACACCCAATATATTATTTAATTTTTGAATACCGTATTTGCTCGCGTAATTTTCGCCCCCGCGTATTTTGCGCACCCTAATTTTTAAGGGATTATTTTTAACTTTATTTTTGCTCCGTGTATTTTGCGCACACATATTACGTCAATATTTTTTTCAGTGTAGTAGGGATTTTCCTTCCCTACAGTCCATCGTCGCCAACCCTTTTTAATATTTATATGAATGACATTATTCAAAAATGGAAACTCATTATTAACCCAGGCATAAAAATAAACAGAGAGGGAAAAATAAATATTTTATTATATGCAGATGACGTGGTTTTAATACAGAAAACCGAAAATGACTTACAATACTCTCTCCATATATTAAATCAGATAGCGAAGAACTATAACTTTAAAATCTCGAAAAGTAAGACTAAAATAATGGCCTTCTTGGGAAAAATGCAAATAAGATAAAAAAATTATAATTGATGAACAACCCTTGGAGCAGGTGTCCAATTATAAATATTTAGGTTGCGAAATGAGTGTCTACTCAGGAAATTTAAAAGACATAGACACTAAACTGTCCAGATTTAAGATGATATGCAGCACCATCCATAAGACATTAAGAAATAAGACAAGAAAAGAAACTAGAATGAAATTTTACAAAACAATGGCAGTCCCAACGTTATTATATGGAAGTGAAGTCTGGGTAAGTTCGAACAGTACAAAAAGAAAAATTCAAAGTGCAGAAATGTATTTTCTAAGGAGAACCAAAGGTTGCACACTAATGGACAAAGTTAAAAATGAAGAAATTAGAACAGAATTGCAGACAGTTTCTATAAACGAACAAATTGAAAGCTACCGTAATAATTGGTTATATCACGTAGATAGGATGAGCAATTCGAGACTACCAAAATTACTGTATCAATACCGACCGATTGGAAGGAGGGACGTGGGACGACCAAAGAAGAGATGGAGAGATATGCTGTGAGGACGGAACAGGCATTTTGCCTATACCGTGATGTGCAGAAGAAGAAGAAGAAGAAGAAGACAGTCCATCGTAGGTCATTCACCAGCAACTGAAGTACCTGCTTCAGAAAGAAACCCCAAAGTCCTGCTACTTTAGCAATGCTTGTCCTTGGTAGAGACAAGTTACCGGTATAGAAAATTAGTAATTGTATTGTTTTATTTGTATACCGGTAATAATTATTGTTTATAGAATTATTAGTGTAGGATTATTATTTGTATAATTTAGGATTATCTACAGTGTTATGCTATAAAATTATAAAAGATGACAAAATTACTGTATTCTTAATTGCCGTACTGTACTTACCTATGCATATACTAATTGAGATAAACTCAGAACAGGACCTCTTATTTGAAAAATCCGCATATTTTACGCACCCCAATTTTTCAGTGGCCAAAGTTAATTAAAAAGTGTGCAAATTACGCGAGTAAATACGGTAGTACTCATTAACAGCTTTTCAAAAATTACCCGCACTTGATACGTCTGTACAAATTCAGTATTACTAAGTCAAGAAAACAGAATATTGTATCGAATTTAAAATAATAAACGCACCACCTAAATAACTTCTGAAGCATACGGTTCAGTGATATGAAACTTGGTATGTGAGGATAACCGTATACTAAGAACTAAGATTGAATGTACTGAGAGAGAAATAATTTTCAATTAAATAGTAGACCTACACGATGATAAATGCGTCCTAGAAAGGGCTCTTGTAACTCCTGCATGGCTCAATGTGGTCTGCCTTTGCCGTCCACCTACAATTTTTTTTTTTTTGGAAATTTTGTTTATTACAACACAAAATGATATACAACTATAGCAATAACAAACATTTCAGACAATCTATACTAATAATAAATCAGTAGCCGAAATTTTTCTGGTAATTTTCGATTTTCCAAAAATAATTGGTCCTAACATATATAATTAACCACCCTGAAACTGAAAATCGCTTTTTTGAAGTTTTTGTATGTATGTCTGTCTGTCTGTATGTTTGTTACCTTTTCACGCGATAATGGCTGACCCGATTTCGATGAAAATTAGAATATAAATTAAGTTCGTCGTAACTTAGATTTTAGGCTATATGGCATTCAAAATACATTATTTAAAAGGGGGGTTATAAGGGGGTCTGAATTAAATAAATCGAAGTATCTCTCTTATTATTGATTTTTGTGAAAAATGTTACATAACAAAAGGTTCTTTAAAAATCATTTCCGATAAGTTTTATTCTTTGAAAAATTTTGATAGGACTGATATTTAATGAGATAAATGAGTTTCAAAATTAAAATAACTGCCATCTAAGGCGGTGTAATGAAATAGACAAATGAATTCGTCTATAAGGGGCCTTGGTCAACAACAATCGAAAGCTATGAATCATAGCCTACAGAGAATGTTTCTGTGTTTGTATGAAGTAATATCGGAAGTTAAATGAACCGATTTGTGTAATTAATTATTATTTCACCATTGGAAAGTGTAGTTTCTCTATATGGACATAATGCTATAATGTTATTACCAGACATCGGATTCTAGGGCAAATGCCTATTTTGTTTCTTTAGGAGAAAAGTAAAAATAATTATTAATACGGAAATTGAAAGGTATTCAAAGAGTTTTATAGTGCCCTAAAATGCCCTAAAACGGTTATTAGAGCCTAATTTTTTAATATTCGCCTAAAAATGCCTAACTCACTGTAAATTTTCGCATTTTACTCTTACTTTTTATAATTTATACATGCATTCACTGCGAAATTTAAGGCATTTAAAAAGTGGAAAGTTTGCTTCGCACCGGCCATGAAACCATTGATAAAGGAAACAAAATGTTTTGAATCTCACGACACTCGCAATAGATTTCACCGAATTTAACATGTTTGGAGGCATAAATGCCGACAAAGAACCAACCTTAGTTTTGAAGCAGGCAACAATCACAACATGTGCTGCTACCGATTCAGAGATATACTATATTATAAAAATGACTGTTTTCAGTCTGAAACCGATTAGCTGTACTACCCTTCAGAGTGTCATAAAATCACAATTTTTGGAGAAAGAGTGTTTTTGAAATATTTATGAAAAGTCGTAAAACTGCGAATTAGTAGGGTAAACCGTTACAAAATATTTAAAAGAATGGCCCTCCTAGTGTTAACACTACCAGGAAATGCAACAATAAGTGGAACTTTGTATTTTTGTCCAATTGAATCTCAATAACAACGGTTCATTTGAATGCTCGTTAACAGTTGCTCTTTCCCTCACCTTATTTGTGTTGAGAAGTTTTGAGCGGTAGGACGTTTTCCTGTGAAGTTTAACGCGATAATGCCGAAAAATATAAGTGCAAAATCTACATTGATCCGGCAATGGCTAACAGAATATTCAGAATTCACTTATGATGGAAAAATAATATTCTGCAAGATTTGTAGCAAACAGGTATGTAACAATAGTTGAAATATATAAATTCTATTAATTTTAATGAGTAGGCCTATAATATTTATACATTGACTGAGCTATCCTGAGGTATAATTCTTTTTAAGACCACTACACTTTAACCTTTTAAATTCCGATAGTTAAAGTATTTGCAGGTCATTAAAATTTTGATTGTTCGAACCCACTAACTTTGTGATAGAAATACGGCAATACAACAATTAGGATTTTATTTTAATTCAGTTTACTTTACATTTTTAGATTTCGCAAGAAAAGAAGTGCCACCTAAAGCAGCATGTGCAAGGAGCAGCTCATAAGGCTAAAGCTCAGCAGAAAAATCAACTGCAACAAACTTTACTAACACAGCCTACTTCATCCAATCTCAGCAGCAATTTCTATGCTGATTTAACCAGAGCGTTTGTTGCTGCTAACATTCCGTGGAATGCAATTGAAAATCCGGTTTTAAGACAGTTTTTACAAAAATACTGCAAACAAAATATCCCATCTGAGTCGACCCTAAGAAAAAATTACTTAGACAGAATATACAATGAAACTTTAGCTTCCATTCGGGAGGATATAGGTGATTCTTACATATGGGTCTCTGTGGATGAAACCTCAGATCCTATGAATAGGTATATAGCAAATATGGTAGTAGGAAAACTTAGTCCTCATGGACCTTCGATTCCACACCTCGTATGTGTTAAGGAACTTTCGAAAGTGAATAGCCAAGCCATTGCTTATTTTGTAAATAAAGGCCTACAGTCTTTATACTCAGGTAATATAGACGATTCTAAAGTTCTGTTGTTTTGTACTGATGCTGCCTCATACATGGTTGCTGCAGCTCCACTTCTTAAAACATTTTATCCTAACCTCACGCATGTAACCTGTCTAGCACATGGCCTTCACAGGGTTTCTGAAACAATCCGGAATGAATTTCCTCTTGTCAATTCGTTTATTTATAACACAAAAAAATGTTTTTGTAAAGCCCCATCCAGGATTTCAATATTCAGAGAGAACTTTCCAGATATCCCACTCCCACCTCAGCCGGTTGTTACACGATGGGGAACCTGGATTCTGTCAGTGGTGTATTATTCTAAGTATTTTAAAGAAGTGGTCACAGTTATTGATAAATTACCTGAAACTGATAGTGCAGCGTGTGTGAAAGCAGTGAAAGATTGTCTGAATGACTCACGAGTGAAAAACGATATTGTCTACATAACATCAAACTTTTCTTTCATACCTGCAAGCATTGAACAATTAGAACGTGAAAAACAATCTCTTTGTAGCCAAATAGCAATAGTAAAGGAATCTCAAGTGAACATACATTCTGCTTTGGACGAAACTGGGAAAAAAGTTAAAAATAAGTGGGACAACGTATTAAATAAGAATGTAGGATTTTCATTGTTGGAAAAAGTATCAAGAGTGATATCGGGGGAAAGTGTAAATGTTCCAGTAAGTATTGATGTTTCTATTGTACCTAATTTAAAATTTGCGCCTCTCACATCAGTTTCGGTTGAAAGAAGTTTTTCTGCTTTCAAAATGATTCTCAGTGACAAAAGGCAAAGGTTAACTGTGGAGAATTTAGAAAAAATTCTGGTGGTGTACTGTGCAGATAATTATAATAAAGTCTGAGCATGGAACTGAATTTCAATAACTTAAAATGAGTAATCTTGATATCAATAATTATTATTTCATTAGTTTCAATATATTAAATTTGTGCAGCTCTGTTTATAAATATAATATAGTATTCTTTTTTAATGTTTAAACATACTTTTTTGTGCGTATTTTAGTGTATAACTAAAAATTTCAGTGAAAGAAATAAGTATGATACCTTGATGTGCCTAAAATGCCTATTTTCATTAAAATAGAGCCTAATTTTACAAATTTTGAGCTTATTTTAGGCGCCTAAAACTGCAATTTTTAGTGCCTAAAAATCCGATGTCTAATTATTACATTATACTATCTTCAACCACAATAAAATGAAAAGGAGTAACGAGGAATTGAACCTGAGACGTTGACATCTAAATTCCGACGTTCGTCCGCTGAGCTACGAGGGCAAAAGTGTGGAAACATTTTCGGAAAAATTGGCCCAATCACACTCTAAGATTTTCTGATGATTCGTAGAAGCTAGTCTAGGATGCGGGGGGCAAAGGCTAATTGAGATTTCCCGATCTCTGATAGGGTCAAACATCCTGATAGAATTAATATTTAACCCTTGCCGTGACTTTCGGTGAAGTCCGGAGGGCCCAATTAGTCAAATCCACTCTCCTCATCTCCACGCTTGGACCCCCTGGAATTTAATGAGATGCGAAAGAGATAGTGGTGTGCGGAAAGCAACGGGATGTTACCGCATTTAGGCCTATCCTTCCCAAGAAAAACTGCAAACATGAACAAAGGAAGCTTTTAATAGAAATAGAAGGATCTTCTGCGGACCTCTGGAAAAAGAACTAAGGAAGAGACTAGTAAAGTGCTTTGTGTGGAGTGTTGCATTGTATGGGGAAGGAACATGGACATTACGACGAAATGAAGCAAACGAATTGAAGCATTTGAAATGTGGATGTGGAGAAGAACGGTGCGTGTGAATTGGACAGATAGAATAAGAAATAAAATTGTGTTTGAAAAAGTGAGTGAAGAAAGAATGATGCTGAAACTGATTAGAAAGAGAAAAAGGAATTGGTTGGGTCTCTGGTTGAAAAGAATAATAGACGACATTAGGATATGTGGATCATATGCGGAGACTAAGAGGAAGGCAGAAAATAGGAAAGATTGGAGATTGCTGGGTTTGCAATGAAAGACCTGCCCATGGACAGAACACTTATGTATGTATGTTCAGAATGCCTGGAATATCGTGTCTAAAAACAGTCGCTATTTGCAAAGACTAGTCAATTCCATGCCCACTCGACTGCAAGATGATCGAGATAAGAGGAAGATAGACTAAATATTGAAATGTGGCTTTTTGTTTTGTTCTTTGAACGCTTAATTGTTTGAATGTTTTAAGGCCGACGCCAGTTTTGTTTATGCCACGAAAGATATTTTTATTGAGAATAAAATCTTTTTTCTTTCCATTTGCAGCCACAATATCATAATGATAAAGTCATGGCATAATATATTAATGAACCTGATGTTAATTACTAAAATAATCGTAAAAGAGAAAGGAGCCATTATGTATAGTTTGTCTCTCTCAAAAACAGAACAGAAAAGAACATAAAAAGCACGTGGTTGTAGTCGAACGCAGGACCTCATGAATAAGAGGCCTGAACGGTATCATTATGCTATCGATAACACACAGAATATTTCAATTATAACTGTAGATATCAGGCAACGTGGTCCAACAACATGTAACATCGCCTGTCTCCGAATTGTAGCGAAGATACCCGAAGGGAACTTTGTTTCAGGAGAGCGGCCACTTTTTCTTTTGACAGCTGTACATCCGTTATCAATACATTTTTATATAATATAATATAATATAATATAATATAATATAATATAATGTAATATAATATAATATAATATAATATAATATAAGTTATTTAAGTTATTTGAAGGGTTCAGAACCATAGTGGCCCAAGCGCCATTTACTGAATACGTAGAAAACAAGGGTTAAAATTAAGTTATCATAATTCAATGGAAACATATTATAGCAAGTAAAATAAAGTATACACTTTAAATCAAAATGATATGTCAGTCTTCATTAAAGTATGGATCCATGTAATAAAAATTAAGAAACATGTTAAAGGAATTGTCATTGCACCAAATGAGTGGTCTCTGGACCAAAATGATCGCATTTTAATTATTTAAATACAATTTAAATTAAGTAACATATTAAACGATTTATCCTTGTATCAAACACGAATCTTCCCTGGATCAAATGTCCTATTTTAATCATGTAATTACTTTATATTTATTTCTAACGGGTGCAGCGGAGCGCACGGGTACGGCTAGTACTTAATAAAATAATGGTCCCAAAACAATGTTGAATAATCTGAGTGAGGATCACCTAGTTAAAAAAAAAAAACAAAAAATTCCTGTACATATGATACAAATATTATACTCCTACATATTACAAACCATACAAAAAGAATTGAGAGAAAGATGGTACATTCTATTCCGAACTTCAACAATAGAGTTATAGAGGCTTTTGCTCGCAGAAAGAACCGAAAAATGGAGCTCATCTACAAAAATTAGAAAGGTTAGTGCACATAAATTGGTTTTATATGTTTTTAATTTTCAGGGTTCTTCATTAAGGTTGTGCCCCACTTGACAGAATGGCCTTCGGCCGCCACTGCTGGTGTATTTCTTGCAAGCACAAGTTAAACTCAGATCCGCCGGGCCGACGCTATGATGAGTTCGTAGCTTGCAGCAACTTCCTCAACTTGCAGAAGCAGCTGTGCGAGCCGCTCTCCGACCTGCGATATGCACGTCACACGGCTATAAAACCTAATGGGTTGGCAGGATCGATCTGTAGTATCAGGCTCTAGGCACAGACGCTATGCTACAGCGTTTAAGTTCTGTCTGGAGGTCGTTGTTTCAATTTCTTCGAACTTGTAATTAATCCTGTTCGATGGTAATGAAGCAGAGAAGTTGCCACTACATTGACACGAATTTCTGCAAGAAGGAAGAGGAAAGAGTCTAAAGGAAGAAGAGCAGGGAACAAGGAACGAAAGAAAGGAAATATGACGAAATTAAGAGAGAAGAAAGATGCAAAGAAATGGAAAACCAGTAGAAAAAAAAGATAAATAGTTACAATCCATTTTAAACCCAAAAATTTGTTCCAAACGGGGTTATCCTTATTCTGATTTCCTTTGTGCATGTGCTGTGAAAGGATATTGTCTGTCCAAGATACGTGTAGTCTTTGACATGGTCCAGGATTACGTCGTTGATTTTGATTTCAATTTCTGCGTGGTTCGTTTTGCTCGGAATCATGGCTAGTCCATTCACTTCCCTTACATAGTTCAGATCCTCCAGTATTGTTTTCAGCTCGGTAGAGATTTCCTACATACACGTTGTAAGCCTTTTTTTTTCTTGGCACTAGTTCCCAATTTTATATCTTTATTATGATTACTGGGGGCGAGAATTTCATGCACTACAAAATCCCAAAATATGCATGCATTCATGCGCTATCAAATTATGAAACATGTACGATAAAGCGAAAAATACATTAAAATATGCACTTTCATTTGAGTTCAAAATTTCTTACTTCAATTCACTTTTTTTTGCGCAGTTAACAACTAACAACATTTCTAAATTGGTTTCTGCCCTTGTCAGTCAATATGTTTTTATCTCTACATCACAAGAAGTTATGTGTGCAAACTTGAATGGACCCTTTTCTGTTACTTAGCTTTTTTTTATTTTCCTTTTTCAATCCTGATTCCTGAAGCTAAAATAAGGGACATAAAAATTGAGAAACTGAGATGTCCACTCAAAACCATTAAGACATGCATTTAAACTGAATATAATGTATATTATATGCATGATTAGGCTAAAAATTGCTTAAATATGCATTATGCATGTTTTTATCCCCAAAAAGGCCAAAACATGCAAATATTCACGGGAAAAGTAGACATATTTGGAACCGGAAAGTAATGAAATGGATAAGTACTAAGTTTGAGCAACGTCCTATGTTCCTGTAAAAACATGCATTTGCATGGAATTCTCGTCTCTAATGATTAGGCCTACTATTTCAATTCTCCCTGTATTGGAAATAGTGTTTCACATTCTTTTTATTGTCATTATTATTATTATTATTATTATTATTATTATTATTATTATTATTATTATTATTATTATTAATCCACAAAATAATAAGGAAAACACGGAAATTCTACTTGAGATAGGTTTGGAAATAAATCCCTAAAATACAAATTATATGATTATGTCTCGTGATCGGAACATAATGCGAAATAGAAATATAAAAATTGGAAATTTATCCTTTGAAGAGGTGGAAAAATTCAAATGAAGAGTCCACTGTAAGAATGATGGATGTCATTTGGAATACATTTTGCAGGAGAAGCAATTGAAAGTTTGAAATGCTTAGCGCTCAAAGCTTCACTGTGATTTTCCGATCATTAATGGACAATGACTATCAGTGTTAATGCCATATAACTCTGTATGTACATTCTATATGTCTTAAGCTATGCATTGACAGTCTTGGTTCATTTTCGACAAGAAAGTGACATCCATAATTCTTGCAGTGAACTCTTCAAATATAAATGACACTCGAGAGCAAATTAAACGCAAAATAAATATGGAAAATGCCTGTTATTATTCGATTGAGAAGCTTTTATCATTCAGTCTGCCTTAAAAAATTGAAACTTAGAATTTTTAAAACAGTTATGCCTATATTACCGGTTGTTCTGTATGAATGTGAAACTTGGACTCTCACTTTGAGAGAGGAACAGAGGTCAAGGGTGTTCGATAATAAGGTCCTTGGGAAAATATTTGGAGCTAAGAGGAATGAAGTTACAAGAGAATGGAGAAAGTTACACAACGCTGAACTGCACACGTTGTATTCTTCATCCAACATAATTAGGAACATTAAATCCAGACGTTTGAGATGGACAGAGCATGTAGCACGTAGGCTATGAGTAAATCCAGAAATGCTTATAGTGTGTTAGCTGGGAGACCTGAGGGGAAAAAGACCTTTGGGTAGCCGAGACGTAGGTTGGAGGATAATACTAAAATGGATTTGAGGGAGGTGGGATATGATCATGGATGGGCAACTCGTGCTCATAAAGTGCTAAAAAACCTTGAAAGATAGAAAGACAGACGGAGCCAGCCGCAGCAGTTACAAGTTGTTTGTAGTTTAGTGCAAAAGCAGTTCACTGCCACGGTGCGGTCTGGCGGCTCATGCAGGTGGTCGTGATTCTACTCCATGTTTTGAATTTCAGAATAACGCATGGTACAATAATTATAGTAATTTTAGACAGACTGTACCTAAGCACACATAACAAAATTATATTATTTCCTAGCTTTGTAAATTAGCTTAGTACTGAAAACACAAACTGCATACAACCTTTTCAAGAATCAACAAAAATAAATGCAACACTTATTATTTATTATTGCACTATTTGTTAATATTTGTTATTATGTCTTATTTGAAACATAGAACGCCAGAATTTTCAAGTCCTTATACATTAAAGAGTACTCTTCTGTTCTCAGAAAGGTAACAGTTGTATTCGCAAATAACCACAAATTCAAGGAAGTATTTTTCACATGTCACGGCAGATGAAATAAACTTACTTCTAAGCTCTTTCTGTGCATTGGGACTTTTTACACTTCTTTCTTGTATTAAACTCTGACTCAAGCATATACAGTATATATGGAACCAAGGAGTATATTTGGAAATTCTGACTTAGGCAGCATTACGAACAGTTCGATCTTTACTAAAACCTTCACTGTGTTTATTTGTAACATAAAATCTGCAGTGTTTGGGAAAAGTGGCATAAGTCAGTTTTCACAAACATTTTTTATTAATTTATTGACAACTTACGGAACATCTGCTCGCTTGGGAAAAGAGACGTAATTATTTCTCCCATTACAATAATTCATACAGAAGAAAATAAAATCGACATGAACCAGTGTGAAGACAATTTTTTTCCTTCTCCTGTAAAATTAACATTTTTGACTTGTGTCACTTTTCCCGAGCGCTACAAAAATGTCATGTGTTAGAAAGTGTAATAGAACATAATACAAGCTTTACCTCCATTCTTAATAAAAAATCTTTCTCTTTCGACTCATCACTAAAGGGAAATGATCTGGGGATTATATTGTTTTTCACTTAAAACGAGCCACCACTTACTGCAGACGCGAGCAAACTTGTATACATACACTACAGTACAGAGTCCGTTCTACCTGCACTGAGGTTGTGTTCACACTTCGAGAGCACGAGTTGCCCACCCATGGATATGATGATAGAGATTGGATTAATCTTGCTCAGAATAGGGACCAATGGCGGGCTTCTGTGAGGGCGGCAATGAACCCCCGAGTTCTCTAAAACGATTTGTAATTCGTATTATTATTATTATTATTATTGTTATTATTATTGTTATTATTATGGTTATTATTATTATTGTTATTATTATTATTATTATTATTATTATTATTATTATTATTATTATTATTATTATTATTAATTCTACATGAAACCGAGGCCTCATTCAATCCTGTCAGATTTCCAGACTAAATGCCTCTCATATCTTGATTTTGACATAGGAAAAAAAATATATTTTTCTTTTCACTATTTGACTATTGCATTCAATTGTTTATCTAGCGGCAGATGTATTAGTTGCACTTCAATGTTTCGTTCTCGATTCAGTCAGTAATGGTTTGTTTCAATATTCCATTTCTTTTCGGTATCAGAGCTTGTAATTTTATCTTTGAACTGTATGTTTGATTGAGCGAAACTTCCATTCTATGTTTTTATCAGTTTTGTTCTTTTGCTGTGTCTCAGTTCCACTCGTGTGTGGGTATATATATGTAGCTATTATAACTGATTGGAATATTGTTTGGTTTATTTTCTTAGCTTTGTTGTACTTCTCGTTCTGTTATTGTTGATTCTATGAATTTTATTGGATCTGATTCCCCGGCGTATCTCTACGCTTTCATACTGTTCTCAACATTTAATTTCGTAAATGTTTAGATTCAATTAGGAAATAGTGCATATTAACTTTGTTTTACTGTAATTTCAAATCATCTTTGTAGGTTTATATGAAGTCTGATTAGTTCGATATGTAGAGTAAACATTGGTAATTTCGTGGCAGTGGTTATTTCGTGATTATTTTAATGTACCGAAGTACATATGACATTTCCATGCAGATATTCTGCGTCATCATACGATGAAAGAGTAATGGAACGGCGAAAAAATAATATATATATATTGTAAATTTTTATACTGAACAACAATGTAATTTTATTATCTCAACAATAACTCTTCACTTTCTACAATTTAATTTCACTCCCGTCAACAATGGGATTTGCTGTCCGCACAGCAACACAGCGTTCGTTATTGCACTCCACAAATGACAATGACAATTTACTTGGACTATTACGAACAACGATGAACTGTTAATCTTAACTAATGTTCACAAAGCACCATTTACAACACAGAACTGTCAGTTCTCAGTTCACAGCTCGTTTGTCTTGGCTAGTTCTTCTAGCTCAGTCACTCGCGTTCACAGAATCTCGAACCCCAGACCTTCAGAGACGATCCGCTGCACTTCAAACTCAGGTCCCCCAACTGCGGTCCACTGCACTCTAACTCCGGGCTTCAGGCTCCACAGTTACGGACACAACTCAAGTCGCGCTCTGGTCTCGAAGCCGGCTTCACTGCTACACAAGACTTAGGGCCTGTACTACGACTCTCGGATAAAGTTCTAGTTTAAACTTATCCGGCAGATGGCATATTTATCCGGAAGTTGGGTTGTAATTGCGTACTACGACTTTTGGTTATGTGCAATCTGGAGGCTAAACTTCCAGATTAGCAATCCGGGAGGCAGAGTAGCAGATTGGCGTTATCCGGAGGTTGGAACTCGGTGTTGAAATCAAGATGGCTGCACGTCGTACAGCTGGTGATTTGAAGGATCAATTTAATTTTGATACTGATTCTGATGATAAGTTCTGGAGCAGATGCTTCGTTATATCAGAACAGCAAAACGAATTAGGCCGCGTCCAAATAATTTTGAAGAATGGGATGACGAGAAATTTTTTAGACAGTTTCGAATAACGAAACCTACTACATGAAATCAATTATCAACTGAAACAAGACACAGCTCGTAAGTATACAGTTAATAATAAGCTACACTATTTCGGTAGGTATTACATCAATATTTTGTATATAATAGCACTATAATAATTACTTTGAAGTACAGTAACCTGTAATACAGTAGAAGTGAGGTTAGAATGTTGCTTCATGCAGGTGTTCTGTTGCCCTTACAAGGTATGAAGGTGATTGATATAATAATATAGGGCAACCTACAATAATAACAGTTTAAAAAAAAAAACAGTTTATATAAAAAATAATAACAGTATATAATATATCAAAATCCTTTATATGGTAAACTACCAAGTCTTCACAATTGCGTTACCACTTTAAGATACAAATGTATTCACATATTTGGCTTCTAGTCAAGTCATATGTACCATAAACGAAAGAAAAATTGAGTGCCGACACCAATTTCCCAAATAAAGGTGGAAAGTTGCTGTGAAAGTGGAGTGCGGTGGAGAGGTACGGGTAGGCGGGATCGCTCTATCGAGATAGAAGGGTAGGCGGCAGGGAAGGGCAACACATTCATTTCATTACTGTGTTTCCTTACTAATTAAAGGGAAAAGACAAGTTTTCGTAAGATCGAGTTAGTGACAGGTTAGTATGATTTGCATATATTTACAATTGTCTAAAAAAAAATGTCAAAACTACATCCAAACCTCTCTCTTCCAGGCTATCCTGTAGGGAGTCCTTGCCTTCTTTTGGTAACGCTATTGTAAAGATTTGCCGGTAAAGTTGTAACCAAATCTCATTGTTTATACATTTTTTCCAGAAATAATGCCTTACCTCCAATGGACCAACTACTACTGGTATTGAGATTCTATGCCACTGGGAGAACATCGACAACAGTAGGAGATTTTTGTGGGGTCCACGAAGTTACAGCAGGAACTGTTGTCAATCGAGCTAGTGCTGCACTTGCTGCTTGGTTTAATTGAAGTGATGACTTTTAATGCTTCATTGGGAGTAGTTTTATTTGCTCCAGTAATTAAGTGCAAGGCTTATTCCCCCCCCCCCCCCCCAAGGGAGTCTGTCTCTTTTTGATGCTGTTACGAATACTTCTGAATAGTATTTTAATACAGGTTTTATGTATATATTATAGGTCTTGATTAAAGTTTTCCTAGAACTGTTTCATTTTGTGTCTGCTAGTTGTTTAGTCAACTCTCCGAAGATAGATTGGAATACCAATAAGGTATCACTCATGAGACAACTGTCAGGAGATAATGTGGTAGGGTGGCAAGTTCCCTTCTCCTTCCTTGCATATATCGCTCACCAGTAGGAGTAGGCCTAACATATTTCATTACTCAGATTTAAGATATGCTTGCTATATACAGTATTATTATTTAACAAACTGTAACAGTTTATTGAATTTTAGACGTGACAGTTTTTCTTCATTTCCTGAAAGTTTTGGAATTGGCATTTATGTTTTGCAAGGGAGCTGTTTCATTCATGCTAGGCCTAGTGGTTCATGTATGCAAACATATTCATATCGTTACTTTTTATATATATTTTATTGCTTGGATCCCTCACAGTGATGTCTTAACAGACTAAGATGATTCAAACACAAAGGTTTGATAAATACATTTTAAAAATTATGACCAGGTACACTGTAGGCTATTTAAAACAATAAAAATGCACTGTATCTGCAATTCAAATTTATTTTACATAAGCAAAATATGGTAAAACAACATTTTTCAAGAGGCACATTAATTGAAGCGTCGGCTGGAACAAAGTTATAAATTATATTTGGTAAAATTTACAGGAGCTGCAAAAATGTGTATATGCGTACAACTTTGTTCTTATGAGGGTAGCAAACTTTTGAGTGGACAAATTTCACGTACTGCATTGATGGACAGTTGCAAGCCAAGGAGTATAGCAAGGTAACATGACATACAACATTATTACATGGAAACACACCGAATGAAAATTTTGTAACTTACAACGTTGTTCCAGCTGACGCTTCAATTGTATTCAGGTACTCTGTGAATGTGTACTTAAAACAAGAGAGATGCACTATAGCTGCAACTAAATTTAAAATTTATTTATTTATTTTGTGTGAACAAAACACGACATTTTTCAGGAGACACAATAAGCATAATCGTTTATTACATCCACTGTCTCATTATATATGCTATGGTACATGTCATATTTACAAATTAATAATATACAGGCTAATACATAAGAGTACATAGTAACTGTAATTAAACACAACACAAATACATATGCAAATACACAAAACTTGGAAAACTGTGGCAGAGCCAACTTCAGCTATAAGCCCCATTTGTTAGAGATCTGCACGGGCCATAATTCTTAGGCCCGGCCCATCTCGGCCTGATCTGAACCAGACCCGAACCCAACCAGAAACCTTAGATTAGCTAATAATTATCACCTGACTCGAACCTAATCCTGAAGACTAGCAGATAAAGCAGAGGCCAGAGACCACAGGGATCAAGAACAGCTGCAAGAGATTATCACTCCATTAGAAAGATGAGAAGAAGTAATCTCCCAGTCATCCAGGTCAAACAAATCTGGTCAACAAAATTAAACATATTTTTTGTTAAAACATAAAGAATGGGTGATTACTGTAGCATTTACTTTCTGCCACTAATTGAAGATGTCCTTGTAGATAGACCACCCATTAAAGAGGAGGAAAAAGTAATGTAAAAACTCCAGATCTTACTTTTGATATTCCAAACCCCATCTCTTTGCAAACATGAGGATATGACTTACTTTTATTTCAAATCATTCTATGTTATAATGTTAGCATCCAACTTTCAACTAATCTATTTTTTAAAGAAATCACTGTAATAGTACTGAAGTTCATGAATTTCTAACATCTCAAGTAAAATTAAGTCAACATTAAACTTACAGTTCACAGATGGAGAAAGATTTTTCAATGTGGCTAATGCATTCCTCAGAGGCTTGCTTTTTCTTTCTTTCTTTCTTTTTTTAAGCATCCTTGGGGTGTAACTCGATCAGCTATTATCCCATTATCAGCTGAAATGTTTAAGAGAGGGATATATGCTTATATTCAGATCTTTCTGAGTTTAGCCTACACTACCTACACTGAATAAACCAGTAATTTCACTTAAAACTTACTTTCATTACACTGTGTAAATACCCGTACAGTGGAAGACCTTCATCTGCTGCACCAGCTGACTCTGTAATATTTTAAGAGTGGAATTAATTCATAAGATATTTAATTCTGGAGAAAGATGATGTTTTATCATAAATGTGTGGACACTTCAAAGTATTGTATTTTCTAACGTGCTATTAATCCAAACTCATTTTTAACAATAAGAAAGTGAAGCTGCAATAAAAAAAGAGAGAGAGAAAACCAAGCAAATAGATCTATTGTAAATAGAGTGTAGTCAGTTTCTGTTTTACCTTATGAAAAGATATTTTTCAGTTTTTCTGTACACAAGAAATCATTCACAAGTTTCAAAGTGAGAATCCTCACGGTGAAATTGAAATACAACTTAACATAATGTGGCCTAATCTAATTACAAACCCATTACAGAGAAATCTCAAAATAAATTCTTCAGTTTAGTGTGCTTTCTATTTTTAGGCCTACATTTATAAATTTCAAATTCCCACTCAAATCCCACATAATATTATAATACAATGATGTTTAGTTTTTATGACATCCATTTCTTGTGACCATTTCATCATTATGTACAATTTATATTTTAACAATTTTTTTTTTTTAACTTTTGCATCTAATTTATCTACTGCTTGCTGCAGATTTCATACAGTATGTGTGTTAGTTTTATTTTCAACATGTTGGCTGAAAATGTGTTTACATGTTACAGCTATTTCAGATTGGAAAAGGATCATATGTAGAATGTGAAAGAACGTTTTGTAGTATAAATCAAATTACCTGGAGATATTGTTGGGATGTTCAGTTTCACTTCAAAAACTAAAGAATTGCACTGTGAACCTGAATGGTAATAATAGAAATAATAGTATTATAATGTAATACCGACATTAAATTAAATTTGTATAACAATTTTCAAGAATCTAATATTTTCTTTTATCTCTAAAGCTCATCATCTCTTCTTCTGACTCTTAATTCCTTACACACTAACCTCATTCGTGTTATTAGCTGCACTGGTATCAGTGGAACTTGGTTTAGTTACTACTTCGGCTGTAACAAAAGTAAGTAAATAAATAAATGAGTGAATGAATAAATAAATAAATAAATAAAAAGAATTCAAACTTGTGTTATACAATTTCCTCTGCTTATTATGTAATAATTGTATAAATTAACATATAAGTGAACTTATGCATTGAATATGAATAAAAGTCACTGAGAAATCACTCAATTGATAGGAGAATTAAATCACTTACCTTGGCTAAGTTTGGATTTGGTTTTGCTTCAGTTGGAGGGGCTCCAATTGTTTGTAGCCTGCATTGTCTCTCTGCAGCAGCAATTTTCTTTGTGTTCTTTTCCAAGAATTCAAATTTGCTTCTCAGCTGTTTTCAGGTCCTTGTATTTGTGCTGATGTTACTATATTCTTCCCATGCTTCATTCTATATTACTAAAAAGGAAGTAAAACTAGGTTAATTCCATATGCAACCTACAACATTAGAAGATATACTGTAATTCTCTTTTTCCCTTATCTAAGTTTCTATACCTAAATAAGCAAGAGCTTTTAATGGACGATTGTCAGTACAATATCAAACATATGACTATACTGTACATAGAAACTTTGGAAAAAACTTAATATCTTCTGTTTCTGTGTTATTTTACGAGGTGTTGAATATGCATTACAGTGAGTGATTATAGTCGAACTGGTAGCAGCAACAGATATTGCATTTTAGTGGAAAGTCTCTCCACCTCATGCTGTTCTTTTAAAAAATAATGTTAGGCCCTATCTGTGATCGAATGGTATTATAGGCCTAATACAAAATATCCTCCCATTTACTAACAGTAAAATACGTAGGCCTAACATACTGAAATATTGGTAATTTGCTAGGAACAGTGTACCTTGCTGTACTAATGGTTAGAAATCCCAGGCCAAAAACATCATTCATTATTATCAGTATCAGTGAACTTTTCTTTTTAAACGAGTTACTATGCCTTCGACCCATGATTTGAAGCCGTGAGTACACTATGTCTAAAAAAATTACCGAAATAGGCCCTATTCACTAATAATGTAGGCTATACAACAAACTGAAAGCACACTTAATATTAATTACAATACAAAAATAATTGCCACCTACACTTCTTGTGCACATGAATAAAACAATGATTATGGAGAAAAACGCACTTTTGCTGGAACCAGCACCCGTCCTCTTTAGGCCTACTAATTAAAACCAAAATATTATCATATTGTAGGAATTATTACTATTCGAAAAGAAACATAACCTTTAAAATCTTACCTTTTGCTTGCATGTAAAGTTTCTTCATACAGTATGTGTAATTTTCTGTTCTTCACTCTGTTATTTTCTTGGCTGGAGCTTCAGCATTATAATAAATAATAACAATAATGCTTACAATAAAACCTCAAAATAAATAGTACCATATAAACACGGAACATAAACATGAAATACGCGGGGAAAGGTATACCAACGCAATAAATTTCACTACATTTTCAGTAATTTCATTGCCAACGTAATAAAAATGTTACTATATCTTCCGGATAACAATCCTGCAGTTAAAATCCGCTGGTAGTACAGAACAAAATATTTAACTTCCAGATTGCTAAACTGGAGTATACGAATCTGGAGTTTTAACCGGCGATCGTAGTACAGGCCCTAACTCGCTTACTGTCCTAATCTGCCTGTAACAACACTGGCTTACTGACGGGCTGACTGAACTGCTCAAGTTCACTCGCGTTTCTTCTTTTATAACTAAACCATAGTTACGAGAAATTTCTACGGGTGTCCAGAGATAGCTCTCTCTCGAATTATCTGGATATCTCCATTTCGACGGACTTCTGGACGATTCGGGAGGGTCCGTCTCCCCCCCCTTCACTCCGCACGTAGCAGTTTGCTTCCTTCCTCATTCGGCAAGTAGCAGATGCGCGCGCAACTTCCCCTCGCCGCGTTGCCGTAATACACCCCCTCTGCCCTCTCAGCATGCAGATGCTCACCGTACCAGCGTTTCGTCTGCCTCGCGCCCTGTCGGACACGCGCTCGAACCCCGGTGCAGCTGTCACAATATGATATGCATAAATCACTTCGTGATTTAAGACGGCGCTTATTCCGTCGGATCCCGGCCAACTAGTCACCCATAACGAGTGCACCTCAGCACATGTGTGGACTTCAGTCCTACGTTCATAGACATCTATGACGTAGTGCAGAGGGCGGCCACTAGAGGGAACTCAAGAGTTGGAACTTAAACTGAGACGATTCTGTCCGACGCCGGGGTGGGTATCCGCTGTGGCTTAGTGGATAAAGCATCAGCACGTAGAGCTGAAAACCCAGGTTCAAATCCCGGCGCCGGAGAGAATTTTTCTCCGTTCCGTTACTCTTTCATCGAATTACAATAAAGTTACAATTATTGTCAGTTTAAAGGTATTCTAATAAGTAATTATTTACACATATTTATTGTTTCAAATGAAAAATTTCTCCCTCTGTCTGTTAGACTAGAAAACCTTCTTTTAAAATCACATGAAATGTTTGGAGGAAAATGAAAATGTTGAATATCAGTGATGTCTGCATTCAGAAAACTCTAATATCTGTCGTACGTAATCCATCAAAATAAACTTCATGCCGTAAATAAATTACAGAATATCGAGGATCTTTCTTTAGAACACAGGACAATCTTATGCAAATCTAGTCTTTCAGGTAAGGCTCCCTGTAAAGCAGATTTGAATAATTTCAAGGGAAAAATTGTTCCGGGGCCGGGTATCGATCCCGGGACCTCTGGTTGAACGTACCAGCGCTCTTTCCAACTGAGCTAACCGGGAACTCCACCCGACACCGTCTCAACTTTTCCCTTTATATCCACACAACTCGCGTGGGCTGACGAAACGCCAGAGACCCACATCGAGTGCACACAAACTCTGTGTGACTTGGAATTGTGGTTTTCTGTTAACGTACTCAGTGACGTATATATTATGCATAACTCTGTGTGACTTGGAATTGTGGTTTTCTGTTAACGTACTCAGTGACGTATATATTATGCATAATATATACGTCACTGAGTACGTTAACAGAAAACCACAATTCCAATCACACAGAGTTTGTGTGCACTCGATGTGGGTCTCTGGCGTTTCGTCAGCCCACGCGAGTTGTGTGGATATAAAGGGAAAAGTTGAGACGGTGTCGGGTGGAGTTCCCGGGTAGCTTAGTTGGAAAGACCGCTGGTACGTTCAACCAGAGGTCCCGGGATCGATATCCGGCCCCGGAACAATTTTTCCCTTGAAATTATTCACAGGAAAATCTATTCTTAACTTTTTCAGTTTCAGACACTACTGGCGCTTCTTTTATGTTTTGCCTTAAATGTTACACTAATTGGAGGGCGTTCATTAGTATTTTTCTTTGACGATTTATAAAGTTTAATATCTGTAGCCAGATCCATGTTCTTGACCAAGAATTGAGTAGCATAAATAACCTCACCGAGAACGCAACTAGGCTATCAACGATACTCTCATCTTCACTATATTAATCAAAAATTGAATGTAGTAACTACTAACTCTGCAGCGTGCTGTTACACTGTATACTCTATAAAAGCTAATATGTTTCCAATACGTCGGTGATCAAACACTGAGCTTTAGTAATAATAACATACTACAGCATTTGCTTTTTGTTACCTTTCCACTGTTTCGTTTACATCTAACGCTATTGTGGACTCAATAAACGATAGCAAAAATGTGTGGCGAAACTTTCACATGCGCTGGCAAATGAAAAAAAAAAAGCCTGGAGTCCATTTCAAGGCGATAATCACTTTACGGTGGTGACCTGGAACAAAACCCTCTGGAATAACGCGGTATGCCTGTAGTAATTTTTGTGTGTGCATGGATATTTATTTCTGAGTACGTATTCCAGGCCTAACTGAACATATGACGATTACTGTACTGAATAAAGTACACTTTTTAAATAAAATGACAGCGAAATACCTTCTATGACGTAATAAAACAGAACTGGAAAATGCTGCGTATCGCAGTTGGATGAGTTCTGTGTAGCAACGTGCGTAATCCCCTTGCCCTGGAGCTCAGGCTTTGAAATATTTTCGCGTCTCCCTGCACATCGATTCGTTCCTTCTGTCTGAATCCTTCGCTGACAGATTTCAAGTGGCTGCTGGACTGACTCAAATGTTGAAGAGGCGGCAACTTCTCTGACAGCTGCGTCGTACAGGTAGTCGAAAAACAGGCGCTGAGAAGATTTTAAACTGAAATGTGTCTGAAGATGTATTTGGCAAGAGATGTAAAAGTACCGGTATACTGGTATTCAGTTCAAAGTGTGTCATGGCTCGCTGTATGCTGTCATGTGGCTACTCGATGAGCCTAGAGAATTCAATATTCCTACACTTCCGCAGAGGTGTATTACTTATGTGCCAGAGAAGTTGCCTAGCAAGTACAGCGTTCATTCAGAAGAGTACTTACCGATACGTACTGTAACGCCGGTAGTGGCAGGAATGTGAACTGTTTCGAAACATGTACTGAGGTGAGTTTTTTTCTTACTGTCGGGATATGTGGAGAGGGTTGAGATGATCACTTACGTATTTGTTGACATTAATTTCGACGGTCAACATGGACACGGAGCATTTGATTTGTACTGTGCAAAGTTGCCGTACGCAACCGATGATAAGAAATACCTGCGTACGACTTGGCCACGCAAAACACAGTTCGAAAGAGGTTATGGTAGCACACAGACCGTACAGAACGCCATCTGTTGCTACGACGTTCAAGTTATACCATACACGTTCTCAAGTTCAGATTAAACGCCTTGATTAATAGCCAACGTCTCTGATACAAAAGCTTAAACTCCCTTCAAATCGCTGACTCATCAACATTGACGTCATGACACTTTGAAATGAACACCCAGTAGTCTTGTCCATACAGGAAGATGTCTGATCGCGCATGCGTATTTTCACTCAAGGAGAAATTAAGTACCCTTTACCGCCAATGCGCCAATGTTAATTTTTTTTATTTAATGATCCAATATCTCAGGAGTTACTGAAGATATCGCAACGAAAGTTTTACAAGATAAATACACAAACGAGGTTTGTAAGCAAACTGATTCATATTTATCATTAAACAAGAGTTGTGAGAAAGAGATTTGAATTTTTTAAGTGGTGTTGTTCCTCTGATTCAGGTTCTGGCTGATATGCACCTCTATTATCAGGCAATACATCTCACTTGACAATATGCGTCAAATGAAGAAAAATGGTTTGTATACATCTGAAGTCTAATTACGTAACATGTAACTAATCGGTGATGTATGCAATGGAGGGGGAATGGAACTGGGCACCATACCCCATTATCTCCTGGCCTAGTTACCTCATAAGTGGTGCCTTTTGGTATCACTTGTGAAGTTCAGGCTTGTCTTCGGACAGTTGACTAAACAACAACAACAAATGGTGTTGATTTTATTTTATTATTTTTATGCTTATACCACATTTATATTTTATTGGTTATTTTACGGCGCTTTATCAACTGCTATTGTTGTCTAGCGTCTGAGTGAGTTGAAGGTGATAACACCAGCGATATGAGTCCAGGATTCAACACCAAATGTTAGCCAGCATTTGTTCGTAATGAGTTGAGGGATAACCCAGGAGAAACCTTAACCAGGTAACTTGTCGCAACCAGGATTCGAATCCGGGCCCTCTCGTTTCAAGGTCAGACCAACTAACCGTTATAGTCCACACCTATGGAGTAACGGTTAGCTTGTCTGGCCGCGAAACCAGGTGACCCCGGTTCGAATCCCGTTGGGGCAAGTTACCTGGTTGAGGTTTTCCGGGGTTTTCTCTCAACCCAATTTGAGCAAATGCTTGAGTTTATGAGGATACTAGAAACCAGTAGCGGCCGGTGATCCAAATCCTCGGTGAGGCCAGATGCAACTAGTTTAAGTGCCTCCGATAGAAAATGTTTATTTATGATATTAATTATTATTGTTGTTATATTATTAATATTATTATTACTGTATTATTGTTATTATTAGTCTATTATTATTACTAGTAATGAAAAATAATAATTTCACTCACCAATTAAGCTGTTATGCTGCGAGTTTCAGTGATTGTTTCAGTGTGATGAAGCAACCCATATTATGTGTTGAAATTCCCCTTTCTTTCTTTTCAACAGAGACGTTTATTTTGCACCACATTACCACTTAACCATTTATGTTGCCCATACCAGGATGCAATAGAAACTCGCGTTTTAAGATTATCTGTCAGAAAAATTGTCAGCGATGTCATAGGTAGCCTATCTCGGTCGGCTCTCTCTTTATTTAAAACTTCCTTTCTTTCAATATTATTTCTTCTCGAAAAAGGACACTCTAATAATGAATTAACTACACCAACATTATTTCTGGCATTTGTTTCTGTTTATATTTTCCCGAAATGCATAACAACATTGGCCCAGATTCACTACACGAAGTACAATAGTACAACACCCTCGCTTATGTCATAAACTAAGACATAAGATGAGAGAATAGTGTGGGTCTCTGCCTGCCAAAGAGCTGGAATGTTTGTTATTTATGGCCCATTTGGGAAGACAAGTCACCCTATTCCCACCCCACTCTAACCTTGAGGCCGACCCATGGTTGAGAGGAGTGAAACCTGACCAGGCCAGACGAATTGTGCCTCAGTTACAACGTTTAAAGCGCAACGTCAAAAGCCCTCGAAGACAAACGAAAATCCAGAAGCAGACCCGGCACGAGCGATCCTGGCCTCATGAACAAATTTTACTGCAAAACAGGTCTATATACATCACAAGCCAGACCCGGCAGGAGCGATCCTGGCCTCAGGAACAAATTTTACTACAAAACAAGTCTATCTACATCACAAAGTTTTCAAATGCTTCTACAGCGATATATGCGTCATTCAAATAACTAATACATTACATAAAAACAAAATTTGATTTCAGTTAAGCCAAGTGACTGAGGCCCGTCCTCACTTGCCTCAGTCAATCAGCCGCCACTGCTAGAAACAATAGACTGTGCAGGTACTATTTCGCAAATATGTACACACTTACTATTGTAACGTTCATACTTTAAACTCAAAATACATAGGCTACCTCTGAAAGAGTAGTTGTTAATATAGGCTATGTATTTTAATTATTCTAAGTGGATATATTATTATTTCTTTAATAAATAGTTTTTAGGGAGATAAAATGTTATTAACAAAAATAAAAGCACTCTAAATTCTAATGATTGTAGTTTCATGATGCGTACTTCAATCGATGAGGAGAGAGGAGGAAATATCATTTGAAAGGTACACGATGATAATCGCGACCTTGCAACGATTCTTGGAACTCCTGAATGGCTCAATATTATCTGTCGTTCATGATCCAGAGCCGTCCAACCGTGTGAGACTCGGACATTCGTTAAACCGAACATTGGACTACTCCGTGACACGGAAGAGCTTCGCATACTGTCTATAGCGTCAGGCGTTCTGTAGCAATATATCTTTTCCTATCTTCGTAACCGATTATGCAGGACTCTATTACCAAGGGAATATCTTCTAACAACAATGACATCATCTCGAACTGGACGAGAAAGTGAATTTGAGTAGTAATTGAGTTCAAATAACAATGTCATCCAACTCATTCTAGCACGGAAATGCTGATCAGTACTTTGGAAAATGTCTTTCTCATTCATTTATCCTCTTAAATTAATCCAATGTAATTGAGTTCCTTCATTACAGCTTATCGTTGCAATAAAAGTTAATGTCCAAAACTTTCCTCATAGAGACAGTTTCCGTAGTGGCCCTGGGCACTGTAGATAGTACAGAGTTTTATACTCACATTGAATGTAAGACATATCATATGCAAGACATAATTTTGAACCAAGTTCAATTTGTAGTTAAAACAAAGTAAATTGCTTATAAGGGTTGAAGTTGATTTGAAATTTTCGTTCCATTTTAGACGCATCGCGACGCTCTAAACTCCATAATTGAGTTTCAATTTTAGTTGTAAGCGAGGTATGGTAAACAATTTTGTGTGTTATCCTTTAAACTTTACTAAAAGTTTAAGAGCTGGGAATTGCGATTTTGAACACATTATCTTTATTTATGCCGAACGCCATTAGGGAGAAAGTTCTGAATAAAACTCACGCTCCAGCCTCCTCTAAACAGTGGTGTGTAGCGGCTTCCTGTTACATATTTATCACTCACAAATTCCTTGCAGTTTGTTACGGATGACTTTATTTCTAACTTCATCGGCTCGTGTGGAAACTGCTAACGATCTAAAAATAATTAGTTTTCATAACTTTTCTTACTCTTTTTAAAACACAGTTTTTTTTATAAAATGCAAATAATACTAGTGGCTTGTGCAGAAAATGCTGCAAACTAAGTTCATTAGACGTTCAAATAAATATTTTTCAGATTTATTTTCAATGAAGAATATCAGACATTCTGAAACTTATTTGCTTCCATAATAATGAAACATACTCTCTCTCTCTCTCGAGCCAATACAGAAGAGAACCACGCATATAAATATCTACGCCACACCGCTATTAAATATATGAAAAAGACCCAACCCCACTTGATTAATAAATATAAAAATATTTGATTTTTAATAATATTATCTTACGTAAGTTTTATAGCTTTCAGTAACATATACTATATATACTATATAGCTGCCACTCAGTAAAATATAGAAATCAAAATCTAATTTAAGTTATTCTCTACATCTACTTATATAACCCCAAAATGTTTCAATTTCATATCATCAATATAGCATTAATATGTATAATTAATGAAAAATAGTCACATCACCGCATTAACTACAATAATATTTCATTTCTAATAGTAATAATGTCATCAAACCACCTCAAGTTTTGTAGTTTTTAATATCCAATACATAGCTGTACACAGAAAATTACACACCACAGAATCGAACCTGTAAATTATTTTTAGTAAGATAAGTTTTTAATAACCAATTTAATTTGAGCTCTAAATATGTCAGCATTCTTGTAGATCATGGCCTTCGTGTAATATTGTTTACTGTAGTGTGTGTTTTGTTTTATTCTGAAATGCAACACGGCCGACTTGATGCTCGCTTCGCTTCTCCTGAATGCTATTAGCTAGTTCTCAAAACTGACGACAGATGGATTTTGGAAAATAGGAAAATTATGTAGGAAAATAGACATTTCACTGAAAACTACTATTTTTCCGAAAAACTTTGGGTTCCAAGCTTCAAAATGAGGGGTCATTTATTAAAATCCGTTCAGCCGTTTTCCCGTAATTTCCATTACCAGTTCAAATTATATATATATATATATATATATATATATATATATATATAGATGTACGGTATCAGTGGTATGTTTACAGGCATATCTTTCTCGAAATTGGTTTATAATAATGATATGTGTGTATCTATTGCCTACCCCCTTAACTTTCGTGATTCGGGTTTCGCTTATTGCGGATAGATGGCAGACTGTGACCCATTTTCAAGTTGCACACCACTTCGTCAGGCCACTCTATGCATGATGTATGTATTTGAAGAGTTGTTAATTATTTCAAAATATTTTCAGTTTCTTCTAAACCACCTTAATAAGAGAATAGTTAAATTTGTTTAAATAAGAATTTAGATTATCCAACTAATCTCATATATATGAGACATCAGATATCAAACCAATTTAAGAATAGAATACGAAATATTTTTCTAACAATTCTTGTTAACAGTAATAGCTCTTTCAGGTTTCTCAATGTTTAATGGTTATATATATATATATATATATATATATATATATATATATATATATATATATATATGTATATATATCAAAGAATAAATATTTAAATTATCTTATTATTATTATTATTATTATTATTATTATTATTATTATTATTATTATTATTATTATTATCACTACTATTTCTTAACAATGTTTATTATTGTCACAGTAGCATTACTTATCCAACTTTCATTATTTACTTTCATGTTGTTTTATGGTCTAGATATTAATGTAATAACTACAGTATGTAACCAATTGTATTCAATTAGAATTAGAGTCTGGCTGGGCGGAAGAGAAGGCCTACTGGCCTTAGCTCTGCCAGATTTAATAAATAAATAATTAAATTATTATTATTATTATTATTATTATTATTATTATTATTATTATTATTATTATTATTACTATTTCTTACCAATGTTTATTATTGTCACACTAACATTACTTATCCAATTTTCATTATTTACTTTCATGTTGTTTCATGGTCTAGATATTAATGTAATAACTATGTAACCAATTGTATTCAATTAGAATTAGAGTCTGTCTGGGCGGAAGAGAAGGCCTACTGGCCTTAGCTCTGCCAGATTAAATAAATAAATTATTAAATCATTATTTTACTATTATTATTATTGTTTTATTGTTCTATTATTATTATTATTATTATTATTATTATTATTATTATTATTATTATATAAAGATTTCACAGTTTTAGAAATCAAAAAGATTTACGGATATATATTATTAACATATTATCACAAAAACAAACTAAGTATTCGTAAAATTGTCATATTTATTTTACAAGAAGATATGCTATTTCTCCCCTCCTAACTGAACCTAAGTGTAATAGCAAATCCGGTTTGAGGCATAGCTCTACTTTCGATCCAAAATTATACAATTCGTTTGTCTACACCTAACATTAATGAACGATGTACACATAATTTTTGCAAACTTTTATCTAACAGAAAAATAGACACTGAAGAATATTTTCTGCATTTCTTTATTATAATTAATCTTATTTGATTTTGTAATGTTCGCTGTTTTATTATTTCGAATAAATTTTATTCAGCTTCCTCCAAGTGAAGGCTGCCTAGAAAACAAAGCTTACCAAAACATTATTGTTATAATGAAAAAAAAAAAAAAAGAAAAGAAAACGATGGAGAAGAAAAAGAATAAGAAATAGCACAATTAGAAATAATTGGAAAGGACTAAACAAAAACATCATTAATTCCAAAAGAAACATAGAATTTCCCAGTATCTATTTGCTATTGGATGATCATAGTCGTCTATTTAGCACTGGTTGCAAGACCCAACTTAAGTGAGCAGATCGCCATAGCAAAGAGATCAATCTATATAACTGTAGAGATGGTTCCTTAGGATTTTTATAGATCCCTTCACTGCAGACAGAGATACTTCAGTGATAAGAGTTTGTCCTAGACCAAACTGCTTGCAAAAATGCGCGAATCTTTTTGTGATGGTTCCTCTAGCCCCAATCAGTAATCCAATAACTTCGATCGACGTTAGATGATATTTTTCCTTATACAGACGTGGAAAAATTATTAGCAAAACTGACGATTTTTATGGTATAATTTTACAAAATTTGACTTTTCAATTTTGACTGCTGTTGACATTTTTACATATTTAGTACTATAATCATACGAATGTCAACAGTGGTCTAAATTGAAAAGTCAAATTTTGTAAAAATATGACACAAAAATCGTACATTTTGATAATAATTTGTCCACGTCTGTAATATGGTATAGTGGGGTCGTATATGTCGCATTTTTCCTGATGTACCTCAGCAGGTTGATTTTCATATGTTTCCATCCTTACAGTTGGATCAATTATGAATCCGCTTGTTGATCTTGTCGGGATAGCGATGATGTCAATGCGCCTTGTAGATCCATTTGTGGACAAACCACGGACCTCCTCCTCTACTTGGTAGTTTTTTCCTCGTAGGGCCGATGCTAGGAGGGATCGAATCTTGTGGTGGCGACTATTCCTCAGTAGTTCTCCATGAGGACAGGCTCCCAGAATGTGAGCAAGTGTTTCTTTCTCACTCCGACAATGTCGGCAGTGGGTTCCATTCTGAGACCTACCTGGTAGAGCACTACTGGGTAGACATTGTATATTATCTTAATATGCTTGTTGTTGTTGTTTAGTCAACTGTCCAAAGACAGATCTGAACCTCACAAGTGATACCAAGAAGGCACCACTAATGACGGATCTTGAGAAAGTTGTAATTTTAGTTGAATTTATGAAATGCGTATCCTAGGAAGATGTTGAAGATGCGATTTTGTAGAGCAAGTACCGACAGATGTGTCCTTAGTAATTTGTTGCGTAATATTGGCAGTTTGTCTGTAAATCAATAGCAAAATGTGTGGCAGGAAAACTTGGCAAGAGTGCATTCAGTGACGATAGAATTAAGTCGGAAGAAAGACTAGAGCGGACATGAGGAAATGCATAGCCACCAATGTCTTTCTATGACGTGTTAGGTTACTGAACTTTTCATGAAGTTACGAGCGTAATCAAATATTTTAGAAGGCCTCCAACTCAGTGTGTGTAATCGAGAGACTATTGAAACTATGAGTGAATGAATTTTGAAATTATTTATACTTTGGTAGGGTCTGAGAACTGCTCACTTTTATGATTTTTGTTCAGCCCCCTGTTGATACTGCATTTGTTTACTTACTTACTTACTGGCTTTTAAGGAACCCGGAGGTTCATTGCCGCCCTCACATAAGCCCGCCATTGGTCCCTATCCTGAGCAAAATTAATCCATCCTCTATCATCATATCCCACCTCCCTCAAATCCATTTTAATATTATCTTCCCATCTACGTCTCGGCCTCCCTAAAGGTCTTTTTCCCTCCGACCTCCCAACCAACGCTCTATATGCATTTCTGGATTCGCACATTCGTGCTACATGCCCTGCCCATCTCAAACGTCTGGAACTGCATTTGTTTATCTCGTTTATACCATGATAACCTTGTTTGTTTACTTCTTAATTTAGTAATTCTCTACAGTTTCAATGGCTACAGATTTCTTGAAAATTTGAAACAATTTGAACAATACGGTTTATGAAACTAAACACAAATATTTGATAAAATTTTACAGGAGAAAGAGTTCGTCCAAAGGGCTGGAATCGGGAAGAGTACCCAAAACGCTCATTGCATTTCCACGTTGAATTGCAATACTTAAACGTTGAAGCAAATAATGGAGATCAAAATTTGGCCAATTTGAGATACCAAAACTTTAGTGTCATGACTCCAAGGACCGAAGGTCTCCACAGCAAAGGGGACAAAGATATAATCGTCTAAAAGATGAGCATATTTATTGACTTTATTTTTCACGGCTAATTCAGCACCAGATGCTGCGCGTCTGGAGGTATTCGGAAAGTGAGATGGAGCTAGAGTGTCAACGCAAGTGGAGTCCCAAATTAAAGATTTTCCTCTAGACCATGGAATTAAGGTGAGACCATCGGGTCGTTTACCATCCGCGCGACTAATACCTGATGGTTCCAAAAGAGACGGGATGCCACAAGAAGTCAGAGATCTTTTAATGATATCATTGAGTGATGTATGTCTGGGAATGCGACCCTTGCTCCTCGCACAGCTGAGTGCATGATTGCCGTAAATATCAGCAATTCCTCCGCAAATACATTAGTGTGGCTGGTAGAGTTTACAACCAAGGCGTAAAGCCATTGCGATTTTAAAGGATGTACTATCTGTTAGGGTGCCGATGTAAGGAGAAGGTAATGCGTGTAACCAAGCTCCAGACTCACTCTCTTGAAGAGCTAGGAGACATGCAATATCTTGTTCGGATTTGAAAGAAGAAAGGAGTTTATCTAAATTTTTTTGGGAAAAGATAACGTCCCACTGCTTTTGAAATTCAGGATGGGCAGGAGGATCAGTGGTTTGTGAGGAAGTAAGGTGGGTGCTCCTGTTATGGCCATGTTTATGATATGGCCACCCCCCTATTGTGAGTTAGTTAACAAAAAATCCGCTAAATTGCAGCAGCATCCAGTGAAAGGACATCCTGGTATGTCACTTGATCGTTTTCCATCCAGTCAGGTTGAGCAATATGGCGTCAGTTGCCTGTTTTGCGGTTTTCATGTGACCTCTTCTTATTTTTCTCTGGTAAGTCTCCTTTGTTTTATGCATGTTTTTCAAAGACTTTTTCCATGAAAACCATCGTACTCCATTCAGTTTTTAATGTTCTGTTGATTGGTGTTGTAGTTGATGGCGTATCTTTTACGAGTTGTTCATAATCAAACGATTTTCGTGAAAGCTTACCTGCTCCTGATATGGCCATATCAAATGCACCATGGCCATATCAAGTTCATTTCACTTTTATTTTTTTACCTGACAAATTTACATGCCTATAGCTGGGATTACGCAACAATTTTGTATTTTAAGAAAAACAACTTAATTTTTATGGAAAAACCTGTTTTGACTACACTTTTGAATTACAAAAAAGATTATTGAGTGTCATATTTATTCATTTTACACCAAAATTATTTAATTTTAACACAACTGCGCTATCAAACTGAAAACAATCACGATTTGTAGAACATGGAACAAGGGTGGCCATTCATGTGCACATGTTCCTGATATGGCCACTAGGTAGACGTTTGGAATTTGGGACTTTTTGGACAATTAAAGCTATTTTTATGGGGAAAGGAAATTGTTTTAAGAAAGTTCATTAGACTGAGAACGAGTAAGAGAAAAGTGGTTTACATTTTTTTTCAAAATGGCGGCTAGAAAAATTCTCAAACCATAGCATGGACATAACAGGGACACCTACCTTATACCAACTAGTCAGAGCATCACGCACATGACAGATTTCAGCTGCATCAATGTATAAAGAAAAGAGCGATTTGATGCAACGGAAAACCCCAAAGGCAGAAGAAAGAAAAGCAGGTATACAAACTTTGTTTTAATTCGTTTTAGCATTCAGCTTATTGCACTGTTTATGTTTTAGTTTTGTTAAGAATTTTAGATATGGGCGCAAATAGCAATTGTGGCTGACGCGCCATTTTTAAACCCCACTATCTATCTATTTTTAAACATTGGTTTTGTTGTATTTATTTTTATTAAACCACATACATTTTTGGCATGTTTTGATTTTAAAATAGATACATTTATCATTATTTAAATATAATGTAACGAGGGGATTTACCGTCGCTAACCTGTTCATCAGGTGTGTCTCTAAATAATATTTTTACTCGTGTCATATGTTTTAGCAATAAATGCATGTATTAATTAATCATACTATCCACAGAGTAAATACCCAAAGGATTATGTCCCCCTTACGGATCAGCGAAATTTCCTCCCATTTGTTTGTGAATCTGAAAAAGTTAAATAACAATAGTTCAAATCTCGTTAATTTTAACAGAGATTAAACTGTGGGCTTGTTTGCCTGCTGATCCGAGATTGTGTTCGGGTGTGAATATTACAGAGTTTCTATTTTTTATGTATTATATTATATGTAGGTCGTAATTATCACATTTACATGAAAATTATCAACCAAATCTAAATTTCATGGAAACGTGGTATTACGGATAGAGTCTCTAAAGAATTATTCACTCCAACTTGAGCGTCTTATTGCTTGCTTTGACGTGCAAATACAAGGCGGGACAGTCAAACGGAAAGATTTCAAGGCGCAAAAAAAGAATGAAAAGTTACTAATATATCAATTTAATGAGTAGAAATGACAAGTACAAGAATAACCATTAGGTATGCAACAAGAAAAAAAAATATTTCTTAAAAATTACGTCAGCCAAGTGACCTCCATTGAGACGCGACGAACTGTTGCATAACCCCTCTCAGCATATTGACAGGTATCGCAGCGACCTCTTCCCTTATATGTTGTTTTAGGGCTAGAATTGTTCTGGGTGGATTGTCCCCAAACACCTTCGTTTTGAGGTATTCCCATAGGAAGAAATCACATATCGTTAAGTCAGGTGACCTAGGCGGCCAAGCGATATCCCCTTTCTGAGAAATGACGCGGCCCGGGAACAAAGTATAATAATAATAATAATAATAATAATAATAATAATAATAATAATAATAATAATAATAATAATAATAATTTATTTATTTATTTATACTGGCCGAGTTAAGGCCATAGGGCCTTCTCTTACACTCTACCAGGTCATAAAATATACAAGCAGTAAAAATTTAACAAAAAGTTAAAGAACAGAATACTAACATATTACAAAAAAAAAAAAAAAAAATAGCATCCGTCGAAATTCTTGCGGTGTGGCTTGTTGCTCCGTCCTGTTGAAACAGTGTGTTTTCATTCACTGGAAAATGGGCGAGTTGTAGTGTAAAAAGTTCTGTATCATTTCAACATATCGCATTGAATTAACAGTCACTGCATTTCCGGCCTCATTCTCAAAAAAGAATGGGTCGATTATTTCAGACGATGAAACCGCGCACCATACCGTTACCTTTTGGGCATGGAGAGGTTTCTGATGACCATTGAAATCAATCAATTACAGTTTGCAGTAACGATGAGCAGCATTTAACAAAATATGGTAGAGACAAACAACTTGGTTAGTAGAGAACGCGGAGATAGTGACGTCACCGCCTAAGGAGTCATAAATTGTAAAGTAAGTAGGTAGAGAAGAAATGATTGTCTTCATTCTCAGCCTCTCCATGTGAACAGTATACTCCCATCAAATCTTTCTGTTTGGCTGGCCCACCTTGTGTATATATAGATAATTCGTTATCTCATGAAACCAAATGCATTCGTGCGCCGTAGCTCACAATAAGAACCTTATGGTGAGGGTAAGAGAGCCACCTAGCTTGCAAGTTGAAGTGAGACAAACATATCAACTGCCTTTATAAGAGGAGTCGTATTATATATCTTGAGTAACAAAATTCTTTCAATCATTTATTGTCATAATATACTGCTCTCTTAAATTGACTGTGCATGTTGGGAATTAAATCAATGATTTTTCCAAAACACGCTATGAAATATTTCATATATACGAATATATATGCTGGATAGGATTAATTGAGGCATTGACATGGGAAACGTCGTAACTGCCAAAAATTCGAATTTTTAGGTTTTTCATTGAGAAGGTAGTAAATGGCCATGCCAATGGCACAGAGAAGGTAGTATGTCCGTATGTAATGAAACGAAGTTGGAAACATAGTCACTAGATGTTGTAAGTTGTATGTGCACAGCTGTTGGCGTGGAGAAGGTAGTAACTCCTTTTACAACATCAGAGTGTGTCTAGACAAATATGGGCTGATAACTGTGCAGGGCAGAATAAGAATCGGATGATTCTAATGGTCCCGATTTACATTATTGCCAAGAAACATTTTGATTCAGTGGACTTGAAATTCCTGATTTCAGAACATTCCTACATGCCATGTGATAGGGAATTTGGCATCATAGAGAAAAGAAAAAAAAAGATGCAAGACCATGGTTCCAGAAGAGGTAAGGCCTAATAATGTAATAATGATGAAGGATGAGAATATCTTCGACTTCTCTGCAGAATGTGACAAGTTTTTGAATGCAACTACTATCAAAATCAGCACCCTCAACTGGAGTAGACTCTCAAGAGCTGATTTTCCTCTAATAAAAACAAGACAGTCATTTAATGACCTTGAAATGTGGACAGAGCACAGGATTTTTAAGAAAGGACAGTCATGAACGTCAATCATTAACTTGCAGTGCTTGCAACGCCTTGAAAGAAGACCAGTCGTCCCTTTTGCCAAAAAGAGAGACTTGTTATCTATGTTAGACTTCCTCGATGAAAAGTATCATGCATTTTACCGAAAAATTCGTGCATAATGTATAAATAACGTTAATTCTCAGTTTGGCTAAGGAGTGATTTCAATGTTGTATTTTCATAAAATAGAATTTCACAGATAAATCTGTGCCAGACTTTTCAAATTTCATATATAACACAAACATGAGTGTATGCCTTTCATTTAAAGCTGTTTCTGTAATAATGTAAGTGAGAAAGTGTTCATAAATTTGTTTTTTGCTTCCCCTGAAAAATTTTGTTTTTGGCAGTTACTACCTTTCCCATGTCAGCGCCTCAATTGTTGACTTACAAGTTATCTGAGAAGTTATTCACATTGGAGATATCCCCTAATGTAATTCTACCTCTTGTTCTTGTTCTTTTATTTGTTGCTGGAAATCTTTACACGAGGGAAATAGCAGTCACAAAGTATGCCCAAAGATGTTTTAAGTTAGCAAGGAGAGAGAGCGACAGAATGCCTATTGGGAAATCTCGAATTGTTTGATCTAATTTTGTCTCGTATTCAGGAAGGAGAAAATTCACCTTTCCATAAATATAGTCAGGAATGTGTGGGCGGAATGACAAATATTTGGTACGGAAAATTACTGACATGGTAAACATTCAATGTGTTATCTTTTGCAACATTGTTCGCTTTAAATATTTAAATACTACTTTAATTTCACGTTGTGCATTATTGATTGAATGTTGATGATACTGGAGACAGGAAAAGGGAGAACATCGTGGAAAAACTCCTTGCGTTCGCTTTGTATTCCACAAATTCCTTCGTGACTCATTCGGAGATCGAACCTGAGTCGCCACAATGAGAGACTAACCACTCGACCACGGGCGTTTAAGACTTTTATAACATCCATAAATTCTCTAATTTTTTTATTTCTAACTTTATCCCGCCTTGATTTTTGAGGAGACATCTTCCAAAAACTCTTCTTGCTCAGTAATGGCCTAGATCATATATGTAACAGATATGTCGGGGTTATAGGCTTTGAGGTTAACAACTTTTGTCAGGTTCACTACGCTGCCATCTAGTTGTTACATAAGGAGTCACGTCATAATACCCATTTGAATTGCATTAGAGACTGTGCTGCCATCTCGTGTTCGTTTACGGCGGACGGGTGGCGATCCTGGCGGTTGTTCTCTTCAAAGCGCTGCCGATTTTAACGTAGCGAGGAGTTATCTGTTACATATATGAACTAGGGTAATTGTTTTGATGAAGAATATGTATTTCTCCGCACCGAATATGGGAAATCATTTCGGGATCCGTGGCGAAACAAAAAATAACAGAATTTCATATGCTTACTATGGGTATGAGGGCGCCGAAATTGTGTATAAGATTACCCGTGTCGCGTGAACTCTTCCAGTAATATTTCGGTACAGAAAGCAGATGCAAATCTGTGCGACCACTCGTTTGATAATAATAATAATAATAATAATAATAATAATAATAATAATAATAATAATAATAATTTTTTATTTTAGTAGGTTATTTTACGGCGCTTTATCAACAGCTTTGGTTATTTAGCGTCTGAATGAGATGAAGGTGATAATGCCGGTGAAATGAGTCCGGGGTCCAACACCGAAAGTTACCCAGCATTTGCTCATATTGGGTTGAGGGAAAACCCCGGAAAAAACCTCAAACAGGTAACTTGTCCCGACCGGGAATCGAACCCGGGCCACCTGGTTTCGCGGCTAGACGTGCTAACCGTTACTCCACAGGCGTGGACTAATAATAATAATAATAATAATAATAATAATAATAATAATAATAGGGTAAACTAGGGTCTGTTGGACAGTCGGGCATGTTGGACACTCCGTACTTTATCGTGTTACCTCGCCACTTGTGGGCACGACATTCAGCTAGAAGTCAATAACGGAAGTAGAAACGAGTGGGGCTACTTCCGTCATTGACTTTTAGCTGAATGTGGTGCCCACAAGTGGCGTGGTAACACGTTAAAATACGGAGTGTCCAACATGCCCGACTGTCCAACAGACCCTAGTTTACCCTATTATTTTTAGAGACGTTCAATATAGTAATAATTATAAATTGGAAACTTACCACTGCAATTTCACCTAAATTGCACTGTTAATTATTGTTTTTAAATATTTGCAAAAATTAAGTAAACTCTACAACTCCACTAAAGTTACTGCATTCGTGATGCAAGTAACATTAAGGAAGCCGTGAAAAAATCAACAAGATTCCAGACTCATTACATAACCTTACCGTTTGTTTTAAGTTCGCATTTATAGACTGGGGGAAAAAAGACAGACGTATACCACGGCCTGCTGGAGTATAGTAAACACAGAAAACATTTTAAAGCAACAATGTTGAAGATAGATATTCTTGTTTTGCAAATTTGCCGTCATTGAACAGAAACCAAAATGGAGATTTCATTGCAACTAATTAGAAATTCCTCTTTCAGGTATGTAATAAACGATCTTCGCACAAAATAATGTACGATACACGAGTGGTATGTTTTCCTTCAATTCTCGGAAATTAAAAAAGCTCAACTACGTTTCGCTTTTTCAATTTTTCTTCGAACATGAAAACTTCAACATACCGCTCTTGTAACGTATATTACTACAGTGTGTCATCCTTTGAAGTTCCTCTTCACTTTTCACTATCAGTATCTGGTCGTCTGCGAAGACCATTGTCTTTACTATTCTTGACCCCAGGTTAATTCCTTCTACTGTTTGTTGTTTCCATAACGTAATTATGTCATCAATATATAAATTAAAAGGAGTGGTTGACATTGGGCAACCTTGTCTAAAACCTTTTGAAATTATTATATGTTCTCGGTTATTTATTCTGATTTTAATTTTTATATATAAATTTCTAATTGCATTTATTAAATGTGTTGGTACTCCTTTATTTTCCAATATTTCCCATAATTGTGTTCTACATACCTTGTCAAAGGCTTTCTTATAGTCTAGGTTGAACTCTCTGCGTTTTATCGATTATTTGTTTGAGGGAGAAGACATTATCTATACAACTTCTACCTTTTCTAAAGCCTGTCTGTTCTTCTATTAATAATGTATCTGTTATTTTTGATAGCCTATTATTTATCATTTTTGTCTAAATTTCATAGACAGAGCACAGCAATGTAATACCTCTATAATTTTCTGGACTTGATCTATTACCTTTTTTTAATATTGAGGTAATTCTTCCTATTTTCCATTCTTCAGGAATCTATTTGTTCTGACATTCGTTATAAAATCTAGTAATCTTTTCCTAAAGTTCTCTGGAGTGTATTTTATCAATTCTGTATTAATTGTTATCGATGCCGCATGCTTTATTATTTCTACTATATTTTAAAACATCTTCTAGTTCTTCTAATTCCAAGTCGTCTATCGCTGTATTAGATTGTATTGTTTTTTCTGTTTCTTGTATTTGTTCTTCATGTTAATACAAAAGAAAGTTATAGGTATACCTAAAAAGAAATCGATACAAAAATATGTATAAGCCAGTGGATTATCGAACTTCAATACTTACTTAAACTAGATGACAAATTAAATTACATGATTTCTTTATAAACTAGTTACAATTATTGTGGATTAAGAATACATCTTCTTATTGAATAATTTCAAACGAACATCTTTTACCTAATAGTCAATGCAATTACTCTAGTAGTTTGTAAAGTAACCCTGACAACACATACTGCATTGAGAAATTTAGTTCCAAGTCAGTTTCTCTTTTTGACTTTGACATCAGTGACAATTTATTTTTATTGTGTAATCATGTAAATCGTGTTTATTTATCAGTTAACACCAATATGTAACATACTGTGTTGTTTTTTTTTAGTTATTATTAGTCTATTTTTATTGTGTACATTTTATTCAATTGTCAGTTTCCGGTTTAATTATGTGAATCCTACTTATTTGTAATCTAATACTAATATGTATACTAAAGTGTTTATTTTTATTTTTACTGTGTACATTTTTATTGAATTATCGGCTTCTGTTTTCATGTGATTCGTATTTGATTCTAACAACATTAATATGTATTCCACCATGTTTATTTTTATTTTATGAGGTAAATTTTTATGTAACTACCTATTTTGATCTCATTATGTACCTAAATTGTATCAGTATGAAATTACTTAATTCCGATCCACTTGTATGTTCAACTATGTAAGCAAGTTTTAATTCTGGTAGAATGTAGATAGATAGATAGATAGATAGATAGATAGATAGATAGATAGATAGATAGATAGATAGATAGATAGATAGATAGATAGATAGATAGATAGATAGATAGATAGATAGATAGATAGATAGATAGATAGATAGATAGATAGATAGATAGATAGATAGATAGATAGATAGATAGATAGATAGATAGATAGATAGATAGATAGATAGATAGATAGATAGATAGATAGATAGATAGATAGATAGATAGATAGATAGATAGATAGATAGATAGATAGATAGATAGATAGATAGATAGATAGATAGATAGATAGATAGATAGATAGATAGATAGATAGATAGATAGATAGATAGATAGATAGATAGATAGATAGATAGATAGATAGATAGATAGATAGATAGATAGATAGATAGATAGATAGATAGATAGATAGATAGATAGATAGATAGATAGATAGATAGATAGATAGATAGATAGATAGATAGATAGATAGATAGATAGATAGATAGATAGATAGATAGATAGATAGATAGATAGATAGATAGATAGATAGATAGATAGATAGATAGATAGATAGATAGATAGATAGATAGATAGATAGATAGATAGATAGATAGATAGATAGATAGATAGATAGATAGATAGATAGATAGATAGATAGATAGATAGATAGATAGATAGATAGATAGATAGATAGATAGATAGATAGATAGATAGATAGATAGATAGATAGATAGATAGATAGATAGATAGATAGATAGATAGATAGATAGATAGATAGATAGATAGATAGATAGATAGATAGATAGATAGATAGATAGATAGATAGATAGATAGATAGATAGATAGATAGATAGATAGATAGATAGATAGATAGATAGATAGATAGATAGATAGATAGATAGATAGATAGATAGATAGATAGATAGATAGATAGATAGATAGATAGATAGATAGATAGATAGATAGATAGATAGATAGATAGATAGATAGATAGATAGATAGATAGATAGATAGATAGATAGATAGATAGATAGATAGATAGATAGATAGATAGATAGATAGATAGATAGATAGATAGATAGATAGATAGATAGATAGATAGATAGATAGATAGATAGATAGATAGATAGATAGATAGATAGATAGATAGATAGATAGATAGATAGATAGATAGATAGATAGATAGATAGATAGATAGATAGATAGATAGATAGATAGATAGATAGATAGATAGATAGATAGATAAGTGCATTTATTGATGCATAATAAATTATACAAACTCATTGTATACAAGATCCTTCGCACGAGCTCGTACGGCCATTCGTGCTGTAACTATGCACAGTTTGAGTCTTCAAAACGAAAATAATACCTACTAATAATAAAATAGTGAAACAATAGTTATTATTATTACTACCGTTATCATTGATTACCACTATTATAACTAATCTAACTTTATGCCAAATTTCACAAAAATAATACAAATAAAATAAAAGGGAGATATGAAAAACACACACATACAGTGACACACACACACACACACACACACATATATACAGTATAAACAATTCAATTTCTTGTTGAAGCTGCACCAAATAATCCAAATAATAAATATAAAGTTAATACAGTATATAAATAAAAATATACACACGCAATAAAATACAAAAGATACAGTAAATACAAAAAAAAAGAACATTATCCCCTAATTATATCATTCGCTCAATGTTAATATTACTCATTGCAACACTAATAAATCTTTCCCTTATCCATCGGCTCCCTCCCCTTCGGCCAATTCCACCCTCAACTGACGAACCTTAGCCATAAATTTTCCCACACTGTCACAGGATTTAACGTTATTTAATACAGCGTATGTCGCCAAGTGCCCCTTGCTAGATGTAATGAAGGATTCTGGCAGGAATCGTTTCCTCAGAGCTTCTGTGGCTTCACACTCCGACAAAATGTGGTGTGATGTCTCGCCTCTACCGCAAAGAGGACATATTCTCGCCCCCTCTTCGTTGACGATTTTAAATGCCCTCCAGGCTCCTAGACGAAACCAGATTAAACCCAGTCTACCTTCTCTGGTCCCTCCATAGAGATATAATTCGGTCCCCCAATTTGTTTTGATCATCGATTGGATCTCCAGAGCAACCTTATCCCTACATTCCCCTTCTGTTATTTGCCTGTCTATATCCTTCAGGCGTTTCTTGACTTTCCGCCAGACATTTCGCTTGTTCCTGCAATCTTCCGCGATTATAAATCCCATGCCTATTTCCTCCAACCCTCTGCGTAATCTACCTGCCCAGGTTACTAGGTCTCTCCTCTCGAGTTGCTCCCTATAACAGACCGCTCTAATAAGAGACTGATCTCCATGCACAATCCTCAAGTAGTACTTTAAAACTTTTATCTTGCATTCTATTGAGTCTCTATTGCGTCCGAATTCTCTTAGGATTCCGCTGTTAGCCGTTCCCCTCCCCACTCCCGCTATCCGTTTTAAAACAAAGACGACCACCTTGGAGCGCGCCAGAGGGGAGAAGAAGCCGCAGGCGGGCCTACAGACGAGGGTGGTTGAATGTAAGAGAAGGCCTTACGGCCTTAACTCTGCCAGGTTAAATAAAGGCATTGTTGTTATTATTATTATTATTATTATTATTATTAGTATTATTATTACTATTATTATTATTATTATTATTATTATTATTATTATTATTATTATTATTTAAAAAATATATTTGCATTTGCATTGGAATGAGGCATTCTAGTACAAGTTTAGCTAATTTACAAATATTTTCAACGGCCAGGTTTTCATCAAAATTTTCCATATTTATTATTTCCTACTACATGCCATCAATTGGAAACTTTTTTATCTTATCAGAAATGCGACTATAAGTAATTTACGTCTTTCTTCAATAAATTTATGCCTTATCTACACCTCCACAATTTTTTTAAATATATTGGGAAGACTACCAATTGAAAGCCTAGACTCTGAAAAATAGATACTACATATAGAAATGCTAATTCCTTGAAAAAATTGAAAAAAAAAAGACAATCTCTTTTCCATTTGTTGAGATGTTACTAATTAAAATATTAAACAGTCCAAGCGAAAATAATTTACCTTTAAAAGCCGTAATACGTTTATGTACACTTTTTACATAATTTATATTTTAATTCCTCTTAAATTTTCTTCGAAATATTTCCATTTTTCTGCATTTCCTCCAATTTTCCAAATTTCCTTTAAAAATTTCCCACAAAATCGGAAAATCCCCACGAGTTGGCAACACTGGTTCTCAAGATGGTAATAAACTAATAATAACGAATCGAAATATAATTTTAGTTCACAAAAAGCGGGATCTTTCCATCATGTGGTTGTTACAGCACAGGCGACAGAGGATGAAAGACAAAGTTTGTATGAAGTGGAGACAAATTTCTACGTCCCTGTTAGAAATCAAACCCAATTCTTAACATTTATAGTCAGAAACGGTACTCTTGAGTTATAACAGGTTATTCATAACTAGGGCTAGGATTTTGATAAAATTGCATCTTTTTTCTAGTAAGCCAGAAACATAGCCGCTTTAGTATTTATATGTTATGTGATAAACTGAGTGTTTTAAGACATATTTGTTAGGGCATTTTTTTTTTTTGCATTTTTTGCCTGTTTCAACTCATAAGAGCAGCTTTTGTTATTCGGATATTTTTGAGGCATTTTCATTTAATTTTGGCTACAAATCCCCATTATTAATATAAAATAATGTTTATTTCCTTTGATATTTTGTCTACATATTTTGTCCATTAATAATCTTTATTTTTTACTTGGTTATTTAACGTTGCTGTATCAAATACGAGGTTATTTAGCATCTATCGAGTTGGTGATAGTGATATGATATTTGGCGAGATGAGGCCGAGGATTCGCCATAGATTACCTGACATTTGCCTTACGGTTGGGAAAAACCTCGGAAAAAACCCAACCAGATAATCAGCCCAAGCGGGAATCGAACTTGCGCCCGAGCAAAAACTCCGGATCGGCAGGAAAGCACCTTAACCGAGTTACGCCATGGCTAATACCTATTATTCTGTATAATATTTTAATCGTTTTTCTACACAAATATTGCCCTTTTAACGTAGTACACCCCATGTAATGGATCAGTCCAACCACCCCTTCAATATAGACTCCTCTATACTTGCTAATTCCGGATAAGAGTGGCCTTGTGGTGGGCTACATGGAAACTACATCAGGTAAAATAATTAAAGTGTACCACTTAGAAAAAATTATGAAAAATTAAATAAACTTAAATGTTGGTACTAGAATTTAATTTAATTACTAGTCTAAATATTAAGTAGCACAAAACTCCCTTTCCTACTAAGCCAATTTTGGAATGTAAGATCAATTTTTAGGGCATTTTTAAGGACATTTTTGAAAGACTTTTAAGTCATAAATGCATTGTTTTTAGGACATTTTTTAATGAATTTTAGGTCATCAAAATCCTAGCCCTGTTCATAACAATAACAGTAATAGTTTAGACTCGAAAGATAATGTAAAATTAGTAATGTGTGATTACGTTGAACTTCATAAAGACAAGTTCTGACAGCACAGCCTCTTTTTGAAGTGTGTCCCAAAGACGTTTGTCATGTCTTGTCGTAACTCGAGCATTGGAAGAAAATGTCGTAAACTGGAATTGCCTTAGGATGGGATATTGGGGGAATGAAACAATAGACTCGGGGACGGAACGGACGCTTGATGGAACAAGGTATTTCTGCGCTTGGGCTCGGACAGTGACGCATTTGTATCGATTGGGGCTGAAGAAGTTCGCGACTGCACAGAACAGAAAAAAATTCAGATTCATATTTCTGTTGGGCTAAGATATTCGACGACCTTAAGGCCTTGGCCATTAATGATATGTTACAAGAACTTCCAGAACCAGAAATCATTGAAGAATATGGTTTCTCTTTAAAATCAGAAAATAGTAAGCTATCAGTTGTAGCTTTTGCGGATGATATAGTGATTTGGAAAGAACGAAGAATCTGGTACAGAACTTATCAATCTCACTATTAGTAGTTCAGCTTCCCTTGGTCTGCAAATAAATCCACTTAAGCTTACCATTATTAACCCTTAAATTCGCAAAGTATCCTATAGGATACGACAGGTTAATAGTGTAACTTTTATACAAAACAAGAATGTAACTTTTATTCACAACAACAATAATCACTTTCTATAATTGAATGTAAACACTCCAGTCAACAATGGGATTTCCACTCCACACAGTTACACAGTATTCGTTATTGCACTCCACAGATGACAATGACAATTTACTTGGATTATTGAGAACAACAATGTACTACTAATCTTAACTAATGTTCACAGAGCACTATTTACAAATCAGAACTGTCAGTTCTCAGTTCACAGTTCGTTTGCCTTGGCTAGTTCTTCTAGCTCAGTCACTCGAGTTCACAGTATCTCGAACCTTCAGAGACAGTCCACTGAACTTCGAACTCAGGTCCCCCAACTGTGGTCCACTGCACTCGAACTCAGGACTTCGGACGCTCACACAGCTGCGGGCACACTCAAGTCGAACTCCGGTCTCGAAGCTGGCTTCACTGCTACACAAGACTGGCTGGCTTGCTGTCCACTGACTATAACAATAACTCCTCCAGCTCACTTGCGTCTCTTCTTTTATAACCAAACCATAGTTTCCAGAGAGTACGATGCTGGAAATTTCTACGGATGTCCAGAAGATGGCATCTCTCGAATTCTCTGGATTTCTTCCCTTTCTGCCGCGGTCGCTGTCTCTCCTCTCCTCTCTACGCCACAGCACATGCCCCAGGAAGCAGATGCGAGAGCAACTTCATTTGCCGCGTCGCCCGATCCTTCCACTCGCGCTCTGCCCTCTGTGGGACGCGTGATCGAGTCTCGACGGGGCTGTCACAATAGGCTAATGGCCAGTTTGTCCAAGTAATGTTTAATTTTGCTTAACGAATGTTAAATTAACAGTCTGTTTATTTTTAACGCTTTGTTAATGTACCGGTATTTTCCATTTGTTCAACATAATTTTGTTTAAAATAACCAACACTTAACTATAACGTCTGTTAGCACTATTTTAACTACTCAACAGCAGTTGGTAATGATTCTACACATGTAAGACAATTTTTGATTGGCTAAAATTAATCTTTAAATTCTATATTATAGAGTGAGTCATGAAACTTGCATAAAATGACAACCTGTTATAGTAGGCCACGCTCCATAAACAAACAGTTGACAAATGAAAGTTGTAGGTGACGTGCTGAATAATAATTACAAAGTAAGGTTACATGTCCTCATTGCTATTATGGATACGAAATACGAAAGAAATAAAATAACACTGATGTATTTAAACAGTCCAAAGCATTTTTTAAATGTCATATTACCAGTCATATGCTAAACATTCTCTACAGAGAGACACAAAATATTAATTTCGCAACTTCTGTTCGAACAGCTGTGGAAACATTGGCCTTATTTAACTAACTGTTAAGCGAGTTAACTGCCCGAAATCCTACATTTAAAATTAACAAACTGTTAACAATCTGTTAAACCAAACTGGTGTTGAAAACATACAATTTTATTAATTAACAAACTGTTTAGCGTTTAACAGTCGTTAAATTTTCTAACAATACTTGGAAAAACCGAACATAAATGCTATAATTTTAATAGAAAAAAAATTGGTAGAAAAATTAAAATTTCACAATATTATAATTTTGTACAACATATAAAATATGGACATTGCGATAGTTGTTTTCTTTACAGTCCGACACGGTTTAATAAAATAGTGTGAGAAATGAAGTTTTGCCAATTTAGGCCTAAGGGTTAACATTACTTGATTCCCAATTGGAAGAGGGAACACTACTTTTATCAAATACCTTACTACAATAATACCGGACAGCTGTATACTAGCAGCATTGGCGTGAGTGCGAAATATCACGGATCTGACATCTAGCGGAGCGGGATGGAATTACGTCCACATATACAAATATTAACATAGCGGGTTTCGGACTATTGTTTAAAACGTGAGTTACTAATGTGAAATAATATATGAAACACTTAAGAAACGTTTAATAATATTTAATGTAAAATTACTATCTTATATCAAAGCTGCATAGGCCCTATTATGAGAAATATTGCATGCTTCATACTACTTTCCGTAATTAATTGTTACATATTTTCTCTTTGCTTTAGTGAGACCGAATCAATTCTGACATTAAGAATGAATTTACAATAATGCTTTATATACGCATTGCTGACAACTGCAAAGATAAAATTGATAGTAATCTGATGCTTGTAATAATTAGTAAAGGAATGTGGACAACAATAAAACTTAATTTGATAAAACCTTAAAATTTCCAATACATTTTAACTTCTATACATTTAGTAGGTCTTAATAAAAAAGCTAATTTGTATTTTTCTGTCAACACAAAGACGAAGGCATTAGGCCTACTAAAGAATGTTGTTGACTCACGTTTTATGATCCCTCGGAAATCGAAAGTACGATTTGGAGCAATTTGTAATGCTGTAATTTTGTAGCAATTATAAGTAGCACATATACACCCTGACATTTTAATACAGCACTATTAACTAGCCCAGAAACAATATACATTGCATTGATTACAGCTTGTTTCGCGAGTATCACCACACCGACCGCCAAGTAGCAGCACCAGCGTCATTCGCACGTAAAATTGCTAGCTGTCCGGTATTATTATAGTAAGGTATTTGCTTTTATGAAATGGATAAAATATAAATTAAAAATTATTATTGTTATTAAGTATTTTGGTGTTACATTTGCAGATGAGATAGTTTTTGATAAAACTAATCTTATTAAAAACTAGGAAGTGGTCTAAATAGCTTATCAACTTTCATAATTTCGAAACCAGAGCAAAAACTTCACATTCTTTATCAATTTATATGAAAAGGATTTACTTATCATTTACGATGTACTGCATTGAGCAAGATTCCAGTTTCTTTTCTTGAAGATGTCGATAAGTTAATTCCATCAGCTGTTAAAGAATTGTTAAATCTACCACATAATTGCCCAAATAATATGCTTTATGCTCCTCGAAATGTTAGGGGATTGAACTTGGTTAAAATGGAATGGGAGGTTAATATTCAGCACTTTAATATTTCTAAAACATTACTCCAAGTTGGTGATGAACATCTTCGTATTAGTATAAATCTAGTGTCCAAGACTGAAGAATCTTTACGAAATTTAGCAATCCAAAATAATAATAATAGTAATGCGGAGCTCTCATAAGTGGTGCAAATGTAAATAGAGGTTGTTCGTTATTCATAAGTTTAACATAAAATGAGTGCAGCTGTAGGTACTTTCAATTAAATATTTTAAAACACTGCAGAGTTGAGACAGAAAACGTTACTAATAAATCATGCATAAGCGATGGATGTATAAACAGTCTGTAACTATACATGAGAATTGCTTTGCAGTAGTTATATACACGAAACCCCTTGTTTAATCGTTGTATATGGAGAGAAAATGGCCGCCCCTCTAATAGCTGTTCGTATCGACTGTCATTTTATGATGATGGTGGCCTTGTAACCACAGAAGAACAAACCAAAGAGCACAGAATAATTAGAATAATATTGCTGTAGTTTGTACTCTTTGACCAAAATATAATGTGGTAATCGATCAGAGCCAGTTGTACTTAACACGGCACACTAGAGCGCTCTACCGGATGCAATAGAGAACCTCAGATATTCTATTACCACAGTCTAATATATACAGTCACGAAGCTCTATATGTAGTAAATATGCATGCATGGATAGTTGCTAACCACTAGGATCGCTAAAATCGCCTCATTACAGACAATGCAAAATAGTACCGGCACAGTCAATTGTTCCTAGCACCCTCAAAACTCAAGCTTCGTGACTGTATATACTAGACTGTGCTATTACCTTTCGTAATGATGTAATGACGAAACTATGACGTAGCTGTGTTATATTGTTATACACGACGTATGTAGTGATTATTAGTAAGGAATTCACACACGACTTATAAACGAGCTATTCTCTGTATAAATATAAGACGGTTAAACGACTGTATATTATTTTTGTCGATGAGCTGGTCAATCAAAAAATATTTCCGTGTGCAATCGAGGTAAATTCTTGTGCCTTTTACTGAAATAAATGGACTGAACCCAAATCTGAAATCAGTTATTGTCTTGCAAGCCAGTTTTTTGAATTAAGAACTAATCAGTAAGTTTCAGTTCCACAGTTTTTAATGAATGCAGAATACAATTGGAAATAATGATTTTGGCTTAGTTTTTATGTTGTTTTTGTTATTTTTATTAACTTAAATTAAATAAGTAGATTAAAGAAGAAAATGTTACCTGAATTACGTAATAACCAGATAGCAGATTTTCGGTCCCGATGCTGAATGTTAGATGTTACGTTAGGGAAGTCGTTGAACACATTACTACGTTCCCTCCGTACGCCAAGGGATGTGACGTCATGTCGCTGTGTAGGGAACGAAAATCCGCTTTCTGGTAATAACTTTCATAAATCATTTTAAAGTTATTGAGAGCTTTGTTTTCCGCTTACGTATACATGTATTTGATCGCTGTAGGAACCAGCAGTAGTCACCCATCATGTTCGGATCAAATTGGCCTTAGTATCTTGTTGCCATCACAGATGTGTTATGATGAAATGTTATCCCCATGTTCGTCACTTACTTCACCGAGATTATGTGGAAAAAATCAAAGTGGAATGCAAAAAGTATAACTTTAAAGACATTCGAAAACATAGATTCTGATAAGCTCTAAGCATGTTATGTACTAGCTTAGGGCTAAATATATGGACCCTAGTGTCGCACATCATCTGTCGTATTCTTGGTTCAATAAAGATTCATACTTTCAATTTTGCATCAATTTTCACTGCACCAAATTTCTCCTGCAGATACTAAAAATCATCAGCAGTATGATTCGTAGCCATTACAAAGTTGTTGATGAAACCATCAAACCGAGCTTAATTAGGAGGAAGGGGTGAAAGGTAGATCTTTTATGTAGTCCTTGAATGTCTTTGTTAGTGGAATGCAGCATAACTTTGCCACATGGCGTTCTTCATAAAACAAGGTAAATTATTTTTTTTTGTATCAGTGAATCATTCGTAAATTTAGCAATGATACATAAAGTATTGTAGAAAATAATAATTACAGAAACATATGTATTACAAAATAAAATTCGTGATGTGATAAAAGAAACGAGATGGAATCAGCACACTCAATCTAGGTTGGTACACCTATTTTGCTCAGAGTAGCAAAATCATTGTTGTTCATCGGTCCTTGAATTTAAAGACTTATTTCTGGATAACAGTTAATCTACTCAGAATTTAGTATGTGATCCTACTATGAAAAGTTCATCCTCTGAAACGAAACAATGGTATTGAAGGAGCAGAGTTTTAAAATACACTAGCCAGAGGATGGTTATACAAATATACGAGTACATGCAAACTCAGTGAGAGTGAAAAATTATGTGATGCAATTCGGAGAACGTAGAAGCAAAATAAAAAAGGAAAAGAATGTGAAGCAAGGAAAAATTTCCACGTAGCTGAATCCAGTATGTGCCAGGTCTACCATAAAGAAGAGAAGCTCAACATCGTATCCTATTTGAATGCACGAAGAAATCCTAACAAGAGAGAAATTGCTAGCCAAGCTTGAAAAAGAACAAAAATCCCCACTTTACATACTAACGAGAATCAATGCGTTCTAGTGGCAGATATTTATAGAATATATCGTGTCATCGGTATATTCTGATACACGTATAAATCATATTACTACTGACAACTTTAAATTTTGTAAGTTGATGATTATGTTTATTGTGAATTATGCAAGTGAAAGGTAAAATATAAGGGATCGAGTCTGCAGAAATTCTTACCTTCGATGGAGAGATACAGAAATTCATATAAAAATCGACAGGTGCATAGCCTTACTATGCTGGATATCTTTGCGTAGATCTAAATGTGGTTGCGATCATTTGTTGACAGATTGATAGCCTTACTATCCTGGATATCTTTGTGTAGATCTAAATGTGGTTGCTATCATTTGTTGACAGATTGATAGCCTTACTATGCTGGATATTTTTGCGTAGATCTAAGTGTGGTTGCGATCATTTGTTGACAGATTGATAGCCTTACTATGCTGGATATCTTTGCGTAGATCTAAATGTGGTTGCGATCATTTGTTGACAGATTGATAGCTTTACTATGCTGGATATCTTTGCGTAGATCTAAGTGTGGTTGCGATCATTTGTTGACAGATTGATAGCCTTACTATGCTGGATATCTTTGCGTAGATCTAAATGTGGTTGCGATCATTTGTTGACAGATTGATAGCCTTACTATGCTGGATATCTTTGCGTAGATCTAAGTGTGGTTGCGATCATTTGTTGACAGATTGATAGTCTTACTATGCTGGATATCTTTGCGTAGATCTAAATGTGGTTGCGATCATTTGTTGACAGATTGATAGCCTTACTATGCTGGATATCTTTGCGTAGATCTAAGTGTGGTTGCGATCATTTGTTGACAGATTGATAGCCTTACTATGCTGGATATCTTTGCGTAGATCTAAATGTGGTTGCGATCATTTGTTGACAGATTGATAGCCTTACTATGCTGGATATCTTTGCGTAGATCTAAGTGTGGTTGCGATCATTTGTTGACAGATTGATAGCCTTACTATGCTGGATATCTTTGCGTAGATCTAAGTGTGGTTGCGATCATTTGTTGACAGATTGATAGCCTTACTATGCTGGATATCTTTGCGTAGATTTAAGTGTGGTTGCGATCATTTGTTGACAGATTGATAGTCTTACTATGCTGGATATCTTTGCGTAGATCTAAATGTGGTTGCGATCATTTGTTGACAGATTGATAGCCTTACTATGCTGGATATCTTTGCGTAGATCTAAGTGTGGTTGCGATCATTTGTTGACAGATTGATAGTCTTACTATGCTGGATATATTTGCGTAGATATAAATGTGGTTGCGATCATTTGTTGACAGATTGATAGCCTTACTATGCTGGATATCTTTGCGTAGATCTAAGTGTGGTTGCGATCATTTGTTGACAGATTGATAGTCTTACTATGCTGGATATCTTTGCGTAGATCTAAATGTGGTTGCGATCATTTGTTGACAGATTGATAGCCTTACTATGCTGGATATCTTTGCGTAGATCTAAGTGTAGTTGCGATCATCTGTTGACAGATTCATAGCCTTACTATGGTGCATATCTTTGCCTAGATTTAAATGTAGTTCGATCATTTGTTGACAGATTCATAACCTTACTATGCTGGATATCTTTGCCTAGATCTAAGTGTAGTTGCGATAATTTGTTGACAGATTCAGAATCTTATTATGCTGCATATCTTTGCGTAGATCTAAATGTAGTTGCGATCATTTGTTGACAGATCCATAGCCTTACTATTCTGCATATCTTTGCGTAGGTCTAAGTGTAGTTGCGATCATCTGTTGATAGATTCATAGCCTAACTATGCTGCATATCTTTGCGTAGATCTATGTATAATTGCGATCATTTGTTGACAGATTCAAGATACTTCTTATCTATTTAATACAGCAGATATGTTTTAATATTTCTGTGTATTTTTAATTGATTTCCTTAGTTCTGCTCACAATCGCCTCAATTGTCTTAGGATTTGAACAGCTGTAGATCCTTAAATATTGGTCATCAGACTACGTTTATAGGACATTTCTGGCTCAAAATGAACAGAACTGATACCTTAAGATGAGTCATACTTCATGAATGTATTAAATTCCATATACTTTGTGACACAGAAGTCAATTGACAAAACGAAAACATTACTAATTGTAAAACTGAAATACTTATTGTACAAAGTAAAATAATGACGTGTTTCCTCCAAGATGTCCGTACTCTGAGTGACATTTTTCATTTATAGGCCTACTGATAGGTTGACAGTACATATTCCCCTTTTGTACCTTTAGAATTATCCACCTTACATTCCAAATCTGCTACTGACAGACAGCATTCAATAGACGTGATTGCGAAGATGACGGCCAGCCCTAAAAGATCAGTGCGCTATATGGCTCGAGTAAGTGGTATTAGTAGAGAATCTGTTCGCAGAATATTGAAATTTGCACTTTTCACCTCTACAATTACATCATTTACACACAATGCAAGAAGATGATCCACTGAAGAGGCGAACATATTGCAACTGGATCGATCCTTCCTTCAGCATGTTCTGTTAAGTGACGAATGCTTATTCTTTCTGGATGGGCACGCTTATACACAAAAATCACAATACTGGTCCAAAGAAAACCCGAGATGGATGCATAAAAATAACAACCCTGGTGCTCCAAAAGTTATGGTGTGGTGTGGAATACTAGGTGATATGATTGTGGGACCATATTTCTTTGATGGAAAAGTAAACCAACACATATAGACGGAATTGCTAGACAGCACTGTAATGGAATTCCTGTATGATTTACTACTGAACAAACGGATAAGAATGTGGTTTCAACAGGATGGGGCCACGGCACATTATGCTCTAATACAACGGTCATCAGAACACTGCACTCTCGGGCTAGCATCATTTACCTGCAGGTCTCTTATAGCATCAGTGTGCATTCCTGGCTGCTGGCGGGTATGCTTCCTCCTGCAAGAGGGTGCATGTTGCCATGCACTGCTTACCCGTAACCCATTTCAGCGAGTGCTGACGACCACTGGTCTAAAACTCTATCAGAAAGTAAATGAAACGATCTTAGCCTACCTGAAACTACAGTTTCTACATGCTCTCCGTTCAACATTGCAAAAAATTTTTACTGTTTAATGAGGTCTTTATTATTTAGAAAAACTTTTCCAGATTTATTTATGATTTGCTGTCCCATCTACACGAAAGCAGCAATACAGCAATTGAGGACCGTTTTTGCAAAACTTGCTAACTGAAAAAAACTAAATTTTACAGCAGAGACAAAATATTTTGGTAAGCAAGTTTTGCTGTATGTCTCACTTATAGCAGAAAGCAAGTTTTGAAAAAAAAAAAAACGATCACACTTTGACACACTACAATGAATAGAAATAATCCTATTTTACTAAGACGCTTTGAACATCATGTAGAGGCCTGCCTTATGTTAACGAATCCATCAAAATCTCAATTTTCCAAATTTTGCAGTTAGCAAGTTTTGCAAAAACGGTCCTCAATTTCACTTGAAGTGTGTTGTGTGGTTGTCATGAGTGCCGTGTAGAATAAGTACGAAATATGCAAATATATGTTTCACCTCTAAAATATGCACAAAACCCCAAAATATACATTTTTATGCGCTACCAAATTCTGTTGTAACACTGTTACATATCGCTGGCTAAATGTTACAAGATTGTATGTAGTAATATGTTAGTTTTGAGATACAAGAAGTTGAAATTTTAGACCTTCGGTACTTGGTGTGAGAATATTATTCCTTCGTTATTTGTATTACTTCTTAAAGGTAATTGAAAGTACTGAAGTTTTGTTGCATTACATTATTAAAATTCAAGTTTTTAAGGAAGTTATTTTATATTACATGAAACATAAATTCTTAATCTTACAGTTCTATGTAAAGCCAAACGAAATATGTTTTTATGCAAAAATCTCATCTCTAATTATAATTCAGGCCTTGAAGAGGAAACAGGAATTCAGAAACCCTCATCCATGTCCTTTTCGCTCACATTGCCTTATAAACAAACGCACAATACGGACTGTGCATCAGTGATGGATTTCAAGCTACCAGGTAGAACCGAAAATTCGTAAAAGATATGTCGTCTGCCTTATACAATCCGTCACTGTGAAATGCGTACCTTCCTGTCTGCTCGTCTCAACCGGGGGAAGAGGAGTGGAGTGTTAAGGGGAAATCTATAATGACTGGATTGAGTTATTAATGCTCAGACTGGTTTATAAGAAATGAAGTTATTACTTTCAGATCTTTAATGAACAAGGTTACAAGAAATATAGGCCTATATCCATAAGTAGTTTTAATTTTACATTGCACTTAAACAACTTTCGTTTGAAACAATTTTTAATTTGGTGCCTGAAAGAATTTATTTTGGATGAGCAAGCTACTAGATGGGACCTCTGTATGGTAGCGTAGCGCAGGGTAAGTTTTAGCAATAATTCAGTTATAATAATTACAGGTTTCGATTAATCGCAAATTTCACTCGTCAGATTGTAGTAACGTGTCTTTGGAAAGTCGACAACGTTTTCATGTCTTCTTTAGTAATTTACCTTTTCTGTACTAAAACATGCGATATTTTCGCGTAGACGTTCAGACTGACTCATTGCGTTATGCACATGATCCAATATTTCAAAGCTCAGAAGCTTGAGAAGTAATTTTATATTTTCATAAAAGGAAAGATGTTTCAAGGTAGATGAGATGACTAAACAAAATAAATTAGATTCATGTTCCGCGTCCCATCCATCTCTCCTTCCCGTCTTTCCTTTATTTGCATTCTGATATTTTCTTAATGTAACATTTCCTTTTCTACCGTCTTCGAGGGAAGCTTTTTATCCTTAAATTCAGTTGAAGCTATGCCGAGTCTTCCTCAACTTGAACAGAACTGACTTCTACTACTTTACCCTTAGAGAATTCTCATGTAACTGTGCGAAAGAACGGTTTATCTTTGCTTCTTCCTGTTTGAGGCAGTGGTATGTATGTCACTTCAGCATGGAATTTGAAAAAAATACTATTTTTATAACCAAAGACACCGTTTCTGACGTGTGAAATAAGTAATGGGAACGTTGAGAGCGAGTATCTTATCTTTGCTACAGTGTGTAGGCGAGAAAGCTGACAACTGTGATTGGCAGATTGTTGACGTCACGTCTATTTAGGAGGTGGTACACTCTCAGCCGACGTAGCAACAGATGCCACTGACTGGACAATGTACACAAGGACACACCCCAGAAACGCAAAGTGCGAATGTTTTGACTTTGACGCTTTCAGTGGACAACATGACTGACAACTGATTAGCAGATTGCTGACGTGACGTGTTGGGTAGAATCGTTCTCAGCTGCACTGGCAACATGTGAACACTAATTGGATTTTTATTCGAGGATACGCTCCATAAACGCTGGCACTGGCTGTACGTTGCAAATATAAAAACAATATGTTTTGTCAGTACAAATTATCGAGTGGCCCTCTTGAACTTCCCTCACCTCAACCGCCTCTCAAAAGAAAAAGGGAAATGCAAAGGCGTGTCACCTTTATTAGGAAGTACAACTCGAACTATTTCTCAAAAACTGTTTGTATACGTGAGTTCCCTCCAAAGCACGAAATATATCCAAACGATACTCAGTTTCAGTTCAGGTTCTCTGTAGCATATCTGGCGTAATAGCTGTTGTGGCATACACAATGTCCTTGACATAGCCCCAAAGAAAAAATCTAATGAAATGATTAATTCATTTTATTTTTTTCATTTTCATTCATTTATTATATTCCATAGATCTTACATGAACAATGAAGCTTTAAGATATAGAACAAGTCAAAATTTTACAATATTACAATTACAATTTTTACAAATTTTTACAATACTTTACAATTTCTACAGTTTACAAATTGGTAATTTTCTACAATTTTTACAATTTTGTGCAATTTTTTACAATATTTTGGCGAGATGTAGTGTAGTGAAATGAGGTCCGAGGATTCGCCAAAAGATTACCCTGCATTTGCCTTTTGGTTAAGGAAAACCTCGGAAAGACCCAACCAGGTAATCAAATCAAAGGGTTGAAATGAAGTGATGCCGAGGACTCGCCATAGACCACCCGGCTTCAGTCCCACGGCTGTGGAAAACCTCGGAAGAAACCAAAGACCAAAGGGGGATCCAACCCAATCCCGAATGCAGCTCCGGATCAGCAGCCGAGCGAGTCTGCCGACTGAGCTACATCGATGGCTCTACTAAAAATATACAATACATAGCCAATCAGATTATTAAATTTACAAACGCAAACGATCATTCATCAGTTGAGCTATATGTATAATACAAAACAAGTAAGTTAATTAAATTTAGGGCATAAACAATTCAACCAGTTGTGATACACAGAAATTGATAATACATATCATGCAAACTACTTCAAATTACAAACACAAACAATTTATCAATAGAGCTATACAGATTACTATTCAATTTACTGCATATACAATTCATCAATTGAGCTATACAGACTACCATTCAATTTACAGCATATACAATTCATCATTAGAGCTATACAGATTAGTATACATTTTAAAAGCATATACAATTCATCATCCAAACTATACAAACATATACAATCAAATTAGTTCAATTTACAAACTTATTTTCGTTAAGCTATGCAAAATAGTACAATTCATATGAAGTAGATGATGTCGGGAGAACGAGGAGGCCATGCTATTATACCGCCGAATCCAATACAACAGTTCGGAAAGTGTTGTCCAGTGTTGTACGCTTAATTATGGTATATTAAGGCAGTGGAAGATTATGTTGGACTGTTTGTATGCAATATGAGGTAACATTATATTCTTCTAGTATGTCTATGAATATATGTAGGTGGTATAATAGTAGATTCAATGGAAAAGTAAAGTTCAATTATCATATCCTGCACAAGACCACACCATACATTTAGGTTAGTGCTGTATCGAATATGCATTTGATCATTAGTATCTCAAGTCTTATAACTTGCTTAATATCACTTTCTGTGTTACACGTTAGATGTCTAGTCGGTACGCAATTTCTTTCCAAGTTTAGATCATAATACTCTTAGCTACATTTGCCACAGCTTTAGTGATTCAACCTTGCAAGTACAAAAGGTCTTTGGGGGAAGGAAGCACTGTATTCATTTTGTCATTCAGGAACCCCCTTCTCACACAGAAATGTTTAGTGAAGTGAGGTCTGGAAATCTTGAAAGCCACGCTATTGTCCCATCTTCCAATCCATTACGGTGAAGTAGGGAGATGCGTATCTTGTTTGAAAATCACAGGACCATCTCTCTACTGAATTGCGGAAGCAAGTAATTTATTCTCCAACATATCGAGATAAACCATTTCTGTGATTGTGCTGTTCAAGAAAAGAAAGAGCCATAAACTTGATCTCTCTTCAGAGAGGAAAAAAATAAAATCGTACTGTTCCTTCGATACTCTACCGATTGGATCCTCTGTCCCCTATATTCTTAAATAATTATAACAGCGTGTAATAAAATTTGACTAAAACTTTGACGTTTTGTTTGACCACATGAAATTATTAGTACTAACTCCGAAAACCGAATATAACCATGAAATGTAGGGGAGAGTTGGGTAGTATCGGACATCGGGTAATATCGGACAGTGATGTTTCTTTCATCTACCATCAGAAGATAGTACAGTGATGTTTCTTTTATCTACCACCAGATGGTAGTAGCAATGTTCATATGTCTCGTACAGAAACGTAACCATGTCACTTAGGTACTACCATCTGGTGGTAGATGAAAGAAACATCACTGTCCGATATTACCCGATGTCCGATACTACCTAACTCTCCCCTATGCTTAAGGGGTTAGGTACAGCTTACAGCAGTAAAATTTTGGAAATAGTCAACATTTTTTTTTCTCCATTACAGGATCTTATACAGTAATGAAAAAGGTATGTGTAAAACACTGTCCTTCTGCTATATGAAAAAAAAATATTTTTACGATTAAAAATAATTATTTATATTTTTTTCTACAAATTCAAAATGGTGGCAGTTTACTGTGCAATGATGAAGCTTTTCCTTCATAACTCATAAACTTGTCAACTTTTTCATGTTCTCTGTCTTTTATTTTATTATTGAAACTCATGTTTACAATATCATGCTCTTTCAACTACATTCCTTAATAAATAATATATATTTTTTTTATTTCGTGTTAGAAGAAAGTACTGATACTTGACCATTTTTAAAATGAATTTATTTTTCATCAGACAATCTATCAAAGGTAGAGGAGTGATCTTGCATCATATTGTAGGCTAGATATAATATGCATAAATAGTACACACTAAAAATTTCATCTCAGAATGTTGGATAGTTTTTGACTTATGTGAGAAATTCTTCATCACTGCACAGTAAAATGAATTTTGAAAAAAAAAAAAATGTAAATAATTTTTTTAATCATAAAAATATTTTTTCATATAGCAGAAGGACAGTGTTTTACACATACCAATTTTCAAATTGAGTAATGGAGGAAAAATGTGGAATATTTCCAAAATGTTACTGCTGTAAGCTGTACCTAACCCCTTAAGAATACTTACTCCTAATAATTTTGCTTTTCTAGTTATAATTGCTGTCTCTGTGAGCATAATTTTATTCCTCCATTATCTTTTTATTTTTTTAAATTTTATTGGGTTATTTTACGACGCTGTATCAAGATCTAGGTTATTTAGCGTCTGAATGAAATGCCGGTGAAATGAGTCCGGGTCCAGCACCGAAAGTTACCCAGCATTTGCTCGTATTGGGTTGAGGGAAAACCCCGGAAAAAAACTCAACCAGGTAACTTGCCCCGACCGGGATTCGAACCCACCTGGTTTCGCGGCCAGACCCGCTGACCGTTACTCCACAGGTGTGGACTTCATTATCTTATTTCGGTCAAATGTGGAAGAACAGAACGCCAGTAGGGGAAGTTACGCTTTCTTGGTGGAGTCATTACCATGCTTTTTCCTCTTTTTGACATTATTGTAATAAAAATCTAAACACGAAAAAAATTCATTAAAATGTGAAATGGTATTTCTATCATTACCCACCTGCAATATCCCACCCAAGTATGTTATATTTATTTACACTTACCTGACTATAGTTTTGAATTGTAATCACAACGCAACATATAAAATAACTATTATGTATTAATATTAACACTGATATTAATTAATTATTAGTATGTTAAAATTTCACTAGCTTCCAGTAACCGATCAGAAATCTAGTACAATTTTAATTTCATGGAATTCCAGTCTGTCAGCTTATTCCGAATCTCACCGGACCGGTGGACAACAATGACGTCACGCTGCAGCGAAATAGGAACAAAACTGCTGGAAGTTTCGATGACTTATTATGGCGGCTGTAGAAGTTGTTGTCTGTGCTACGCTAGCAAGATTTTGCGAAATTTCAAAGGAAAGAGAGCATACACAATTTATTTCTTGAACCGGTAGTAATAACTGGTCCGTTGACATGTTCGCTCATAAGCCATTAACATATTGTTTTTACGTTGTGCTCATTACAAACAATACAGCAGAACACACCGCCATGACACAACAGTGCACGATGTTATTCGTCTGCTAGTTCCCGCCCTATACAAGAACCAATCAGATTCACTGGTGGCGGCTGATGGAGACTGCCACCACCTCTGGAAGCTGATGGCACCGGTGCGACACCGGTGGAGCATCAGTGACGCCATCGTTGAAATTCGGTACACCTTGATGCCATCACATTGCTCAGCGCTGAGATTCGGAATACGCTCTGTCTCAGCTGCCGACATTAACAGTTACAAAATCACTACCATTTGTAGTATTTGTCAGTATCGAAATTCGAAACGAAGCTGGGAAAAGAAAATTCAACCTGCAAATTAGAAAATCACCACAATCCACTAGCATATGTAGTAATGGGGGAAAAATGGTTAGGTTTCACCCTTAGGGTATTATGTAAGCTGATTCGGATTATACACTATCGAAGATAACGAATTTGTTCTTGTAGATATCTCCACTTTTAAAAGGAAAATTCGTCAGTTTCAGTCTGCTAGCAGCGTCGTTCTTCGTCGATCGTACCTATGGATTAGGAAACAAACTTCTTCCGCTATGCGTGGGTTGAGGAATATTTTCTCCGTCTCCCTCGCCATCGTATTTATTTGCTATTGATGTCTCTGGGACTGCAGGAAATTTGAATGTAATCCTGTCTCGTAGATAAGCCGCTTCTTTCACGTGAAGAGAGAAAATGAAGTGTAATAGAGAGAAGAGATTGTCTAGTTCAGAGATCGGTTCTTACTATACAAGTTACAGGAGATCCATCGATTCCCTATAATTGCTCTTTTATGCAGTTCGTGATTATTGTTGTGAGCCTGGCGGGGATTGTAAAGATATTTGGGTTATGAAATAAAATTTCGATATTTCCTTTAATTTCTCCTTCCAGAAGGACAGTGTTTTACACACACTAATTTTAATTATTGTACAAAATACAGTAATGGAGGAAAAAAATGTAGAATATTTCGAACATTTTACTGTTGTAAGCTGTACCTAACTCCTTAAGAAAAAACGATTTTAGGTCACTAAGTACCGTACATTTCTCTTACATTATAATGCTAATGTATACTTACTTACTTACTGGCTTTTAAGGAACTCGGAGGTTCATTGCCACCCTCACATAAGCCCGCCATCAGTCCCTATTCTGTGCAAGATTAATCCAGTCTCTATCACCATATCCCATCTCTCCATTTTAATATTATCCTCCCATCTACGTCTCGACCTCCACAAAGGTCTTTTTCCCTCCGTCCCCCAACTAACACTGTATATGCATTTCTGGATTCGCCCATACGTGCTACATGCCCTGCCCATCTCAAACGTCTGGATTTAATGTTCCTAATTATGTCAGGTGAAGAATACAATGCGTGCAGTTCTGCGTTGTGTAACTTTCTCCATTCTCCTGTAACTTCATCCCTCTTAGCCCCAAATATTTTCCTAAGCACCTTATTCTCAAACACCCTTAATCTCTGTTCCTCTCTCATAGTGAGAGTCCAAGTTTCACAAACATACAGAACAACTGGTAATATAACATTTTTTTATAAATTCTAACTTTCAGATTTTTTGACAGCAGACTAGATGACAAAAGCTTCTCAACCGAATAATAACAGGCAATTTCCATATATGATTAAAAAGTAAATTTTTTATAAATAACATTTTTACTAAGAAAATTAAAAAAGAAAACAAAATAAGTTTATTTTTTCAAGTGTTTAAAAAAAGTATGAAACTTACAGTGTGTGATTACTGTATGGACCTAAAGCGCAATGCAATAAAAATTTCAAGTCTCTAGCTCAAAAACTGTGAATTTTATAAATTTTAGTAAAGCATCGCCTTAAATTAATTGACAATTTATTTTACGAAATACCCACTGAAATAAAAGCAGCATTAACATCGAAATTAGTCATTTTATTTCACCAAAAATACGGTTTCTATCTGTTATTATTTTATAATTATATTGCTATTATTATTATTATTATTATTATTATTATTATTATTATTATTATTATTATTATTATTATTAATATTATCAGAGATCGGAAATTGGCAGAATGTCTTTTTAAATGTGTTAAATTTATCTTCATTTTGAAAGTAAATCTGTACGAATTATACCTTTGTTATTGAAACACCACAGTTTTATGTTGCCCTTTTCCGCCTTATTTTAAATATAAATGCCACATTCACAAAATAAATGCTTTTTTGCCCTTATTTATTAATTTATTATTAAAAATTGCCTACAGGTATATTTTATTTTACTTCTACAACCGCTACAATGAAAGTGACTTCACCGCATGTATATTATTGTCTTTCAGTCAGTTCATATTATTTTTGCAACAATGAGTGCTGCAGTGCAAAAATGTATAACAGTAAGCGTTTTAATTATCGTTTGTGTTTATTTGACAAGGCAACAATGAGTGCGGGTCTAGCGTTATTTTTCTTTCAGTTTTCATTGCGACGTTGTTGTAGCTAGCTAAATATTTCATATCGCAACATATCAATACAACCAAACACAAAAATGCACTTTCCAAGACTACTGGGAAGAAGATTTCTTTGCTTCCAACAGTAATTGGAACATCGAGTCGAAAATCTCAATTTTCATTCGACTTATGTAAAGCTTTTCTTGCTGCCGAAATTCCTTTGTGGAAAGTGCAAGGTTGTGGGTCTAGTGCAAAGTTTTTGTAATTGCCTTTTAGTCCGTATTTAGCTATTTATTTTGCCTATTTTCGTGTCTATTTTAGCTATTTATGATGCCTTTTTGCCTGCCTATTTTAATGATTCATAATGCCTCAACTTCCGGTCTCTGATTATTATTATTATTATTATTATTATTATTATTATTATTATTATTATTATTATCAGTGTGGTTTTAGGCGTAATAGATCGACTATTGATCAGATTTTTTTTTATTCGACAGATATTGGAGAAAAAATGGGAGTATAAGGGTAATTGGATCGGTGTCGGTTAGAGTTCCCGAGTAGCTCAGTGGTAGAGCGTTGGTACGTTAAACCAAAGGTCCCGGGTTCGATACCCGGCTCCGGAACAATTTTTCCCTCGAAATTATTCAAATCAACTTTACAGGGAGTTATACCTGAAAATCTTGATTTGCATAATACACGTCACTGTTCGTTAACAGAAAACCACAATTTAAGTCACACGGAGTTAGTGTGCACTCGAAGTTGGTTGCTTGACGGTTGTCAGCCCACTTTGAGGTCTGTGGATATAGAGGGAAAAATTGGATCGGTGTCGGTTAGAGTTCCCGAGTAGCTCAGTGGTAGAGCGTTGGTACGTTAAACCAAAGGTCCCGGGTTCGATACCCGGCATCGGAACAATTTTTCCCTCGAAATTATTCAAATCAACTTTACAGGGAGTTATACCTGAAAATCTTGATTTGCATAATACACGTCACTGTTCGTTAACAGAAAACCACAATTTAAGTCACACGGAGTTAGTGTGCACTCGAAGTTGGTTGCTTGACGGTTGTCAGCCCACTTTGAGGTCTGTGGATATAGAGGGAAAAATTGGATCGGTGTCGGTTAGAGTTCCCGAGTAGCTCAGTGGTAGAGCGTTGGTACGTTAAACCAAAGGTCCCGGGTTCGATACCCGGCATCGGAACAATTTTTCCCTCGAAATTATTCAAATCAACTTTACAGGGAGTTATACCTGAAAATCTTGATTTGCATAATACACGTCACTGTTCGTTAACAGAAAACCACAATTTAAGTCACACGGAGTTAGTGTGCACTCGAAGTTGGTTGCTTGACGGTTGTCAGCCCACTTTGAGGTCTGTGGATATAGAGGGAAAAATTGGATCGGTGTCGGTTAGAGTTCCCGAGTAGCTCAGTGGTAGAGCGTTGGTACGTTAAACCAAAGGTCCCGGGTTCGATACCCGGCATCGGAACAATTTTTCCCTCGAAATTATTCAAATCAACTTTACAGGGAGTTATACCTGAAAATCTTGATTTGTATAAGGGTACAGTACATCAGTTATTCATAGATTTCAAAAAGGCGTATGACTCGGTTAAGAGAGAAGTTTTATATAATAATCTGATTGAATTTGGTATTCCCAAGAAACTAGTTCGATTAATTAAAATGTGTCTTAGTGAAACTTACAGCAGAGTCCGTATAGGCCAGTTTGTATCTGATGCTTTTCCAATTCACTGCGGGCTAAAGCAGGGAGATGCACTATCGCCTTTACTTTTTAACTTCGCTCTAGAATATGCCATTAGGAAAGTTCAGAATAACACAGAGGGTTTGGAATTGAACGGGTTACATCAGCTTCTTGTCCACAAACGAAACGCGGAAATTCTACTTGAAGCAAGTAAAGCGATAGGGTTGGAAGTAAATCCCGAAAATACAAAGTATATGATTATGTCTCGTGACCAGAATATTGTACGAAATGGAACTATAAAAATTGGAGATTTATCCTTCGAAGAGGTGGAAAAATTCAAATATCTTGGAGCAACAGTAACAAATATAAATGCCACTCGGGGAGGAAATTAAACGCAGAATAAATATGGGAAATGCATGTTATTATTCGGTTGAGAAGCTTTTGTCATCTAGTCTTCTGTCAAAAAATCTGAAAGTTAGATTTTATAAAACAGTTATATTACCGGTTGTTCTGTATGGTTGTGAAACTTGGACTCTCACTTTGAGAGAGGAACAGAGATTAAGGTTGTTTGAGAATAAGGTGCTTAGGAAAATATTTGGGGCTAAGAGGGATGAAGTTACAGGAGAATGGAGAAAGTTGCACAACGCAGAGCTGCACGCATTGTATACTTCACTTGACATAATTAGGAACATAAAATCCAGACGTTTGAGATGGGCAGGACATGTAGCACGTATGGGCGAATCCAGAAATGTATATAGAGTGTTAATTGGGAGGCCGGCGGGAAAAAGACCTTTGGGGAGGCCGAGACGTAGATGGGAGGATAACATTAAAATGGATTTGAGGGAGTTGGGATATGATGATAGAGACTGGATTAATCTTGCTCAGGATAGGGACCAATGGCGGGCTTATGTGAGGTCGGCAATGAACCTCCGGGTTCCTTGAAAGGCAGTAAGTAAGTATTATTATTATTATTATTATTATTATTATTATTATTATTATTATTATTATTATTATTATTATTTGAAAATACACATGAGATACACTATATAACAGGTTATGATAAACATGTTGTTATACGATTACAGACGAAGTGTAATGCAGGCGTCAGGAAATCCAGCGTTTGGCTAAGCCCCTCGTTTCTTGCTCCCTTCTGTCACGGTGAACCGGGTTAGCATTTAATCCTTCCATTTATTTTGTGCATGATCCAGCACAACTCGCTCGTCATGATTTGCATGGGGGTCGTGAAGCGATGCGAACCGGTGCAATGCAATTAGAGTTAGGTTGGTATAATGCTTTTCCAGGTTATTCAGTATTATTCCATCCACTCTGTATTTGAGATGGCATTGTTACGAGTTTCTGGAGGTTTTGTGTTAGTCACGAATATACGTACAAAAACCAGTAACCATGCGACGAAGCGCCAGAACCAACAACTGTGCATGAACCAGCTCCCAAGCAGTGGAATGAGTTTTATTGACCTTCCGACATCACTGTTATACTGTACCAGTCGAACAATCTAAATACGAAATGGTCTGCTTTGAAACTAATCGTAACGTAACGGAGAGGGTTTCAGTGCGTAGCTGGCTGTTTAGAAAGGAGGTCTGTTTGTTCATCAACTGTCTTAATGCGTTTAGCAATTTACAAAACGATTTTAGGTCACTATGTACCGTACATTTCTCTTACATATACAGGGACATCATTTTATTTTTACTTCAATTTTTATTGTACCTGAGTTTTTTAATTTACTTCACTCCCACCCCATCTACTAGTAAACTTCCGATCGTCCTCCACACATCACCAAGGCCGCGAATGTAGTCGAAGTCGCCTTACGGTCATAGTAAACAGTACGTTCCAAAAATATTTTTGCGTTTTCCAGTGACGAAAGAGCTATCAATATTGAGTCATATTCTCGCACAGGTACTGTCATCCGTTTGCCTATGTCCCATCCCGGTTTCCCCCACCCGCTTCTGCTCGCCTTCTGTAAAGGTTAGTGTCTGGGTTGTCTTAGCCCTTTTCCGAAAACATTAATTTCTGTTAGGAATTGGACGTCTACGTAATATTATAGGCCTACATCTGTTTAAGATAAATAAAAGGGCCTCGTTAATTAATTGTCACGTGATTTCCCTCCTTTCTACGATCCTGCGACAAAACCACTTGGACGGACAGTAGATAGCATTTCTGAGTAATTTTATCTTTTCGGATCGGGTAAAAGTGAAAATTGAATTTACAGTACGTAAAGTAATCTTTTATAGAGTAGGTACAGAATTATTTCAACATGAGTTACTAGTACGAAGGACGAAACTGATAATTGGAATTTGGTAGGCTACAATAGTCTATAGTGCGCTAATATGCAAAAAAGGAACTGAAGCCTGTATCGATATGAACGGCCACCATTTTCGAAAATGTGTTTAAATATCCATGTTATGATTATTTTTCAATTTAACTTCATTATCTATATTGTGCGCTAATGTGCTGTAGACAGTATAATATACACTGAATAATGAATACGTCCACATGGACAGCTCAGTTCGTGAGTAAAAACACTTATTGTTAATACTGTACTGTATTTTGATTAAAGAAAAACCTAATGAAAATTATCAAACTCAAAATCGCTATAATTCCTAGTTTACATGAATGGATTAACTACTTTTCTTCCCTCCTGTATCTAGTAAAGTGATTTGTTTGTATTTTACGCCAGTATCATCGAACTCCAATCGTGGTAGCAAATGATGTTTCCGGTTCTCAACCCTTAATCCAAAGGTATAGCCAGGTTTATATCAGAAATATCAGTAAAATTAAAATGATGTCCCTGTATAATGCTAATGTATTCTGATTGTAATTTTAATCTTAAAACAGTTCAATCTTACCCAAACTATTATAATTCAGTGCAACACAATCTGATCTAATTGGTACAACCAAATCTAACCTAATTTAGTGCAACCAAATCTAATTTTATATCGTTGAACCAATTATGTTTTATATAAATTTCAACTGAACAGTTGAGTCATTGAATTTTATCTTTATTCATAATAATAAAATTGTCTTGTTCCCATATTTCTTGGAAATTAAAACGAAACCTACAATTTATTCGCCATATTCCACAACTTTCCACACTCCTCATTAGAACGCTATGGTACCCAGTTCAATCTCTGCTTACTGCGTATACACGCAGACAGATAGAATGTTTGTGGAGGAGAAAGATGAAGGGGTGGTGTATACAGTCCCCGTGCGGGGACATTGTGCTCATGCCTGATCTAGAATATTTCGATAAAATGTACAGGTGCTCAACTTATATACGGTCAGGCTTCATATTGAATATTTAAAAACTTTAATAAACTATTTGAAGCGAAATAAATACATTAACGCGTATAAAAGAAAAATATTTGTACTGCATACAAAGTAAACAATATAATACATTTTTCCAAATTGACCCTGGCATTACAAAAATCAAACTATTTATTCTTTTATTAACATAAACAAAAATATCACAGTCAATTTAATATTCGGTAGAAAGTTAGGAAATCAAAAATAAACTTCTTCATAACAACAGCAGCAGAAAATTAATCATTTGTTGTGTACCCGTTCTGCTGGATAACATGCTGCAACCGTCTGGGCATACTGGCTACAATCCTGCTTGTATATGTTCCATCAATACTACTCCATTCCTCTTCCAGTCGTCTTTTTAACTCTTCTTTTTAAGAAACTGGCACTTTTCTCAGTCTTCTCTTCAGTTCATTTCATAGATTTTCTATGGAGTTGCTGTCGGGAGATTGGGGAAACGTACTGATAACTTTTGGACAGTTACACAGTACCCAATTGCGCACAATATGCGACTTATTTTTGGGGTCGTTGTCTTTGTAAAATTTGAATGTATTACGTATTCCCAAATTTTCAGCACTCTTGTGAAAAATTTTCTTTCAGAATTTGGAGATACTATTCCTTGTTCATGTTACCATCAATGAAGACGAGCTCCCCTAATACAGTAGCTGATATGCAGCCCCAAACCATAACATTTCCTCTACCATGCTTCACAATTGGTTGCAAGTTGTCGATTTTCATGTCTTCTTTCACCTTACTCAACACCATCACCCGACCAGCCTGACTAAAAAAGCTAAATGGACTTTCGTCTACGAAAATAACGTCATTCCACCATACTTCATCCTTGTCAATATTGTTGTTTGCAAACTCAAGTCTTTTCTTTGTGTTAACTTCAGATACCAGAGGTTTTATCCTAGTCATTCTTCCATGGTAACCACTCTTCCTTAACATTTTTCTAATTGTTTTATGTGCACAGTCTTTGAAGATTCTTTTGCTAGGTCTTTTGCTAGTTGTGGACACTTATTCGAGGGTTCTTATTAACTTTCCTGATGATCGAACGTACATCTCTGTCTGTTAACTTCCTTGGTTGCCCTCTCTGTGGCACATATTCAATCCTGTCTTCATTCTCATTTTGTCTAATTATGTCCCCGACTGTACACCTTCTCATATTCAACATTTCGGCGATCTCTCTATGTGTACATCCCTTCGCATGGTCGAAAATAACAAGCTGTCGTTTTTCAAAACTAATATTTTTGCCTTTGCGCCCCATTATTACAATGATCTTGAAAAATCAGACTACAGGACTGCAAGTGTTAACAGTAAGAAGACAACTGAGACATACCACTCCCACCCTTAACTGTGCAGTGCTTGTAGACGACATAGTAAACACAGTGAAAAGGGGACCGTACCACACTGATCGAATATTAAAGTGTACACAATTTTTTGCTTTTTATATTCAAAAGTATAAATTATATGGTATATATTAATTCTGAATCAGTAAGTTTTTGCTCAATATTCTTCTATCGTTTGCTTGAATTTATTAATTATACTTTTTTTTAAGTTTTTTGCACTTACTACCTGACTCAAGTTCGAAAATAATGAAATTTAAAATCTGGCCGAATTAACCTGTAATCTACTTGTCCAGTATTTCATTTGTAACGTTCGTAGCTACTAATGCAATGGATACAAGGAGATTCGTAGAGGAAAAAAAATGATGAGTTATTTTCTTCTAGGCATTTTCTTGTGCAATAACAAGCGATTGTCTTGCGCAATTCTGACGAAATGACTACTGGCGGGCCAAATGTGTTTATTTAGTATAGTAACAAAGAGAGCAGAAAGAAGCAGAAAGATGAATCTTAGAAAGTTCACATTCTATTTACAGCGTTGCTCTGTCATGCTATACTTCAGACGTCAAAGAACACGCAGTTGAGGGACGTCGATGGACAGCTTACAGTACGCATTTGATGTAATCTGCTTAACTCGCAGGCCTCGAGAATTACATCCCGGTGAAAAATGGGGCACTCCGCCAGTCGGTTGTTCCAGCACAACAGACGGCTAATGCTGGAAGGACGCTTTCTTTTTTTCTTAGAGTGGCAAATATTTTTGCTAACATGATGGTCGCCTGTTCTCTTATGTTATTGCCGCATTTTTCACTACAGCCCAAAAAACCGAGAACTGTAATGCATAGAAACAAAGCAAAATATTCTAGGTGTCATCATAATCATCATCATACTTATCATTGTCCCCATTCTCGTCTTATTATTTCTACCATTATTTATTTATTTATTTATGCCTATAACAGGCCAAAGCCCCAATTACAATAGACAGTACAGATATTCGTTTAAAAAAACATAGAATTGCATATAGGCTAACATGAAAAAAGAGATGAAACAGCTACAAGTGTAAATACAAATTAAAATGGAAAATGAGAAAAGGAAAAAAAAAAACAGAAAAATAGATACTACCTAAATAAAGACACAGATATAAATATACATGAAAAATACAAAATAAAATAAATGAAAAATAGTTAAATATAGATATCATAGCCAAAAATGTAAAATGTAGCTATAATTGGCAAATTACAGAGTAACAAATAGCAATATTATATGAAATCAACTACTTTCAGTATATTAGTAAGAAAATTTTTGTATTCCATGTAAGAAATGCAGAAATCTAGATCCCATGTTTTACATATTTCATTGAAATTTGAACATACTCGTATTTTTAACATTGGTGAATTTTTATGTGATGAAGTATTTTGCTTTTTATAATACAACAATTGACGATTTGTTAAATGTGATGTTCTAGCGTTAATCTGGATTTGTGATAATATTTCGCTGTTATCCAGTAGACCGTTGAATATTTTATATAAGAAAAGTTGCTCAGCAAGTAATCTACGATTTCCAAGAGACATTAAATTAAATTCAGCAAGTAGATTGTTGTACGAAATTTTGTTATTGAGGGCTGAACAATGATATCTTCTAAAATACAGATATCTAGAGAATCGTTTTTGAATTTTTTCAATTTGATCACTATGTGATTTGCATGTGGGTGACCAAATTACAGAGGCATATTCCAATTTAGCGCGAACGTGACAGTTAAAAAGGAGTGTCAAAGTCGAAGCGTTTTGTAAAGTTTTTCAAATTCCTAATAATAAAACCCAGATTTTTTAAAGCATTATTTGTTATATTAAATATATGATTATGAAAAGTCAAATTATGATTAATAGTTACACCGAGATCTTTTACACAATATATTCGTTGTAATGGTTCATCGTTCAATATATAATTACCTCTTAAATAAGATGTAATCCTTGTATAAGTCATATAACAACATTTTTTTTGCATTAAAGTTTAACCAATTATTTAAAAGCTATTGATAAATATTGTTGATATCAATTTGTAGTAATTCTATATCGGACATATTTTGTATTGATTTAAATATTTTTAGATCATCAGCATAAAGTAAACATTTTGAATTTTTAATTACTTTAGGCAAATCATTAATATAAATCAAGAATAATAGTGGGCCAAGATTTGAGCCTTGAGGTACTCCAGAAATAGCAATGTAAATATATGACTCGGATAATGGTATTTAACATATTGCTGTCTATTTCTTAAATATGATGTCATTAATTTTAACACTATTGTTAACATTATTACTGTCATCTTACAAACCTTCAACGTCATTATTATCAAGCCCATACATCTTCCTTTTCATTGTCTTTGTGTTGATGTCATTGTCTATTATTCTACTGGTCCTCATCGTTTGTCATCCTGACGGTCATCATTATTCAACCATTCCAATTGCCACGGATGTTACATATTTACTGTTTTCAGACTGAAAATGAAACGAATTTTGTTCAACTTTTATTTTTAGAATCAATTTAGAAGATAAGTATCATTTTACAGAAAAAAGTCGTTGAATAATAGTTATTTATGGTACTTGTGAGGTAAGTGCATCTTTATTGCGCGAGTGGAAAGATCACGCTTGCTTCAATCCTGACACCAACCTATCAAAATGATCATTAAATGAAATCGGTTCGGACTCAAAGTAATTTTATGCGTGTGGTGGAATTTTGAAGGTGTGATTCACTGGGGATTTGTTTCAAACGGAAGTGTAGTCGATGTGGATCTTTATTCTCAACAGCTAGAACGAGGTCATGGAGTTTTGAATAAAGATAACCGGCATTAATAAATTAATTGAAATATAATTATCTTGCAACAGGCGAATACGAGACGCCACAATGCTCGAAGATCCATAGAAAAAAATCCAGAAATTTGGAGGCATGCAAAAATATACACGATTAACTATGCATAACTTAAAGTCATCACAGACGTTCAAAATATGCATAAAGTGTTTTTACGTAACCTGCAACTGGCCAGTTAAAATATGTATTTGCATAGGAATCTTGGAAAGCAAGGGGATGCACTATCACCTCTACTTTTTAACTTCGCTCTAGAATATCCCATTAGGAAAGTTCAGGATAACAGAGAAGGTTAGGAATTGAACGGGTTACATCAGCTTCTTGTCTATGCGGATGACGTGAATATGTTAGGAGAAAATCCACAAACGATTAGGGAAAATACGGGAATTTTACTTGAAGCAAGTGAAGCGATAGATTTGGAAGTAAATCCCGAAAAGACAAAGTATATGATTATGTCTCGTGACCAGAATATTGTACGAAATAGAAACATAAAAATTGGAGATTTATCCTTTAAAGAGATGGAAAAATTCAAATACCTTTGAGCAACAGTAACAAATATAAATGACACTCGGGAGGAAATTAAGCGCAGAATAAATATGGGAAATTCATGTTATTATTTGGTTGAGAAGCTTTTGTCATCTAGTCTTCTGTCAAAAAATCTGAAAGTTAGAATTTATAAAACAGTTCTATTACCGGTTGTTCTGTATGGTTGTGGAACTTGCACTCTCACGTTGAGAGAGGAACAGAGATGAAGGGTGATTGGGAATAAGGTTCTTAGGAAAATATTTGGGGCAAAGAGGGATGAAGTTACAGGAGAATGGAGAAAGTTACACAACACAGAACTGCACATATTGTATTCTTCACCTGACATAATTAGGAATATTAAATCCAGACGTTTGAGATGGGCAGGGGATGTAGCACGTATGGACGAATCCAGAAATGCATATAGAGTGTTAGTTGGGAGACCGGAGGGAAAAAGACCTTTCGGGAAGCCGAGACGTAGATGGGAGAATAATATTAAAATGGATTTGAGGGAGATGAGATATGATGATAGAGAGTGGATTAATCTTGTACAGGATAGGGACCGATGGCGGGCTTATGTGAGGGCGGCAATGAACCTTCGGGTTCCTTAAAAGCCATTTGTAAGTAAGTAAGTAAGTAAGTATACGAATCTTGTTACAAATACGTGACAGTGCTGCATTTTAAAATAATTTTGAATCAATAACTTTTCGATTCTTTGATAAAGAGCTTCGTTAGTTGACATAGTTTGATTTTATTAATTGTGATTCCATAGAATTTATTTACTAACTATAAATTTCTCTTTAAAGGAGTTGAAAACGTCTCCGATAAGATTTCTTGTGACTTTAATCAGACTCACCTCTGCCATCTCCATCTTAAGATTGTTACCTTTCTGTGTAGCTCGGTGACATTTACAAGGGTAGAGGAACGTGGTCTTACATTAGTTATTGACAAAAAGAATTAAAAAAACTAATAAGAAAAGAGCGAAGTACCGATACCGGTATTCCTCCTTGTTAAAAGAAGAAGTAATATGTCACAATTGTCTACTAAAAGGTGAAATCGTTGAAGAATAGGAAGCCAGACCATTTCCTAGTTCTCTTCGTACATGGAATGCATTTAATTTAGCCTTTTCACTCTCCTGAGACGAGGAAACTTTTCAGACAATTGTGTAGGGCTCAAGTCACATCACCCCGAAATGCAGCCTGACCATTTCCCTATCTCTTTCTCTCAGACTCTTTTTTCCCAGTCTCCTTTCTTCTGTATATCCATTTGTCGTCCCTTTTCTCGGATCTCAAGAGTACAAGGTGGCTGAAAAATAATGCTTTTAAAGGGCTATACTACACGAACGTTAAAAATGTTGCGTTGGCAGGCGTTGGAAACGTGTGAAAAATGTATAAACTACACGTTGCGTTAGGGACGCTGTGTTTTTTTTTTTCAGAACTGCAATGGATATTATACAAGTTGCATATGTAGCTCTCCTATGTGTTCAATTTATAAGTCTGTCTCAAAAAAAAAGAGGAAAAGGAGATGTTGAATTCATCCCGCAAAAATTAAGAGACATTCGACAGGACAGTTTTATAATGTACTGCATTTGAAAATCACCGACAGTACCCCCAACAAGTTTTTTCTCTATTACAGAATGTCAATAAAAAGTTTTGATGGTCTTTTGAATTTAATTTCTCATAAAATTAGGAAAACTGATACTGTAATGAGGAAATCAGTTCATCCTGTCGAAAAGTTGGTTGTAATATTAAGGTAAGTAGTAAAATTTACCTTAATTTGTAATGATTATATTTTTATTTTATGCATAATATGTGGAAATTAGGAGAGAGTCGGGTAGTATCGGACATCGGGTAATATCGGACAGTGAGTTTCTTTCATGATAGTACCTGATTGACATGGTTACGTTTCTGTGATATTGCATAGAGAAACGTAACCATGTCATTCAGGTACTACCATATGGTGGTAGATGAAAGAAACGCACTGTCCGATACTACCCGATGTCCGATACTACCCGGCTTTCCCCTACATGCTGCAAAAATCAGTACTGACTGAAATTAACAATGAACTCAGAATCATTTGAACCATCGGCAATAACACTGAACGGCGACATATCTGACAATTGGGACATTCTTGATGTTGCCCATTGCTCGACAAGCAGGTTTTTGAACACTTCAGAAACTTTGAAACGGGCTTCAATTGCAAGCTCTGGAGGTAAATTGTCCATGATTTTGACAGATGATAATAGGAAAGCATTGTTTCCATCCTTGTCATTCTCTCTGTCTTGTCTTTGTATGGCCACGCTCTCTGATAATATATTTGTAATATCCCTTGTTGCAGTTACTAGAATATTTTCAGATTTTTCTTTTCTTCCTATCCCTGCCGAGCGAAGAGATGGTCCCGATTTTGTTTGGATATCGTTTACATTACCCTCGTGACCCGAAGTAGCCTGAGAAATAATACCATCCGGTATGTCTTCTTGTTTAGGTGGAGGTACTGTATATTCGAAATGGTTTCATTCTCACCAAGAGTAGGTAGTAAAAACTGCATTTGCTTCACAATATCCAGTCTGTTATTGACGTTGCGTTGGTGACGCACATGTAGTATGAATACGTTTGCAAAAGATGGCGTTGCCAACGCAGACCTCTGCGTTGAAACTTCTCAACGTCGAAGCAACGCAACCAAACGCACCATTTTTAACGCTTGTGTAGTATAGTCATGCAATTATACAAGCAATCATATTACCAAAAACTAAGTTCGTATAAAAGAACGTTGTCAAAGCAACGTTTTTAACGTTCGTGTAGTATAACCCAAAGGAACATAAAAATGCAGACATTTAAGGGTATGAATAAATAATTAGGACTATAAGACAATACAGTTTAATTAATTTGTAAATCAATTAATTCGTTCAATCTTTCATTCGTCCACTTAACCATTCATCTACTTCCTTATTTACTTATTCGTTCATTCTCATTTCTTTTTCGTTCGTTTGTTCGTTGATTTTTGTTTGTTCGTTCGTTGCTTTTTTTAATTTGTTCTTTCGTTGCTTTTTGGTTTGTTCGTTTGCTGGTTTTCCATTTCTTCGTTCGTTGATTCTTCTTTTCTTCATTCAGTTATTTGTTCGCTTAGTTCGCTGGTTTGTTCGTTCGTTCCTTCTTTCGTTTGTTTGTTCGTTCGTTCATTCGCTCGTTACTTTGTTACTTACTTGATTGTTCTTTCGTTTTTTTGTCTTTCGTTCGTTCGTTTATTCATTCGTTTGTTCCTTTTCTCGTTCGTTCGTGCGTTCATGTGTTCGTTCTTACGTTCTTTCGTTCGTGTGTTCTTTCTTTGGTTCGTTTGTTCGTTATTTCGTACCGTTGTTCGTTCTTTCGTATTATTCATTCTCTCTTTTGTGTGTTCGTTTGTTCGTGCTTTCGTTCGTGTATTAATTTGTTTGTTCATTCGTTCGTGCATTAGTTTGGTTGTTCATTCGTTCGTGTGTTCGTTTGGTCCTTTGTGTGTTTGTTTGTTCCTTCGTATATCCATTTGTTCGTTCGTGGATTCGCTTGTTCCTTCTTTCATTCGTTTTTTATTCTTTTGTTCGTTTGTTCGTTCTTTCGTTCGTTTGTTCTTTCATTCATTTGTTCTTTTGTTCGTTCTTTCGTATTATTCATTCTCTCTTTTGTGTGTTCGTTTGTTCGTGCTTTCGTTTGTGTATTCATTTGTTTGTTCATTTGTTCGTGCATTAGTTTGGTTGTTCATTCGTTCGTGTGTTCGTTTGTTCCTTTGTGTGTTTGTTTGTTCCTTCGTGCATTCATTTGTTCTTTTGTTCGGATTGAAGGAACCTTTCAGAAACTGAAGAATAGTCCAGGAATGCCTGAGACGATTCTCAACTCAATGCAGAGGGGATTTCAAAGTTGCGTTGGGATGAAAAGACAGCATTTTGAACACCTGTTGTGGTATTTTTTAAATATGTTTGTACTTATTGTATCCGTAAACTTCTGTGGTAGTCAAACCTAGAAATTAGCTGGCTTATGTTGAATAAAATTTCTGTGGTGTTGAAGCCAAAACCTAAGCATTTATCGCCTTGTTTAATAATATTGCTCTTTGTCAAGAATTTACGGCTTTTTTTTCGGAACTAATGCTCTCGTAGTGAGTGGTGTATTTCAATAGAAAACATTTTTTAGTTAGCCTGTACTTTTCATCTATAATTATTGACCAATTACTTTTGAATCGCCCTGTATAAGCTTGTCTTCAGTTCAGTTCTCATATTTTTTTCACTCCATAGAATTGATAACTTTCTGGTTTCAGTAATTCCCTTTCCGATATTTAAAAATGAAGATTGTTTCTAATAAAAATATACAACTTTTACCAAAGTCGTGATGGAAAATGAATGTGCCGAAGCATAATTCAGTCACTTTAATATAATTTACCAAGTTTTCTGTTAATTCAATTTATACAAGGTAGGGCATGGGAACCAAGTGTTTTTTGAATGGTTTGTACTCAGTCATTATGAGTGACAGTCCATTCCATGGCTCAGAGCATTTTACCTGCAGTCGGAGTCATGGAGCAGTGGACGCATGTTTTCGTATGATTCTTTTGTTGGGAATGGCGAGCCGGTGGCCGCGGTAAGGCGTGAGTTTTGCTACAGATTCAATATTAATCGCAATGATTCTCTTCCCGAGCGTCACACAATATTATGTTGGGTTAACAATCTTTGAACAAAAGGCGGAATACTGAAGAATAAACCGTCCAGCCACCAGCGCAGAGTGGGTACTCCAGAAAATGTTTAAAGAGTCAGAAAGCGATAATGCGCAGCCCAGGCCGCTCTGCTCGAAGACATTCAGCTACACTTGGAATCAGCAATCGTACGACAGATTTTGCATGATGATTTACACTTACACCCATATAAGATGGGTGGCTGTTTAGAATTTCAATGTAAGGGATTACCCAACGATGAATTTCGCACAGGAAATGCTTGCACTCCACGAGGAGTATTCATTCATTCATTCATTCATTCATTCATTCATTCATTCATTCATTCATTCATTCATTTATTTTATTCCATAGATCTTACATGAGCAATGAAGCTTTAAGATGTGGAACATGTCAACATTTTACAATATTACAATTACAATTTTTACAAATTTTTATAGTTTTACAATTTAGTAATTTTCTACAATTTTTACAATGTTGTACAATTTTTTTACATTTTGGCGAGATGTAGTGAGATGAAATGAGGTCCGAGGATTCGCCAAAATATTACCCGGCATTTGCCTTTTCGGTGGGGGAAACCTCGGAAAAACCCAACCAGGTAATCAAATCAAAGGGGGTAATCAAATCAAAGGTGTTGATGCCAAGGACTCGCCATAGACCATCCGGTTTCAGTCCCATGGCTGTGGAAAACCTCGGAAGAAACCAAAGTCCAAAGGGGGATCCAACCCAAGCCCGAACGCAGCTCCGGAACAGCAGCCCAGCGAGTCTGCCGACTGAGCTACATCGATGGCTCTACTAAAAGTATACAATACATAGCCAATCAGATTATTAAATTTACAAACGCAAACGATCATTCATAAGTTGAGCTATATTATAATACAAAACAATTTAATTAAATTTAAGGTATAAACAATTCAACCAGTTGTGATATACAGAAATTGATAATACATATCATGCAAACTACTTCAAATTACAAACACAAACAATTTATCAGTAGAGCTATATAGATTACTATTCAATTTAAAGCATATACAATTCATCGGCCAAAACTATACAAATATATACAATACAAAGTAGCATACTTTCATTAAGCTATACAAATTTGTGCAATTAATATCAAGTAGATTAATTCAATTTATAATCATAAACAATTCATCAGTTGAGCTATACATATTACCATTAAATTTACAGTAGGTCTATATATAATTCATCAGTAGAGCTACACAGACTAGTAATCATTTTAAGAACATATACAATTCATCAGCCAAACTATACAAACATATACAATCAAATTAGTTCAATTTACAAACTTATTTTCGTTAAGCTATACAATTCATATGAAGTAGATTAATTCAATTTATAAGCTTAAACAATTCATCAGTTGACGTATACAGTACATACAATTCATCAGTTATGCTAAACAAAAAATACAATACATAGTAAACAGATTAAGTCAATATAAAAACATATTTTAGTTGAGCTATATAAAATTGTACATGTCATTTAAGTAGAATAATTCAATTCACAAGCATAAACAATTCATCAATTGTGTAGAAGGTATGAGTATGTAGAAATTTGGTTAATTCTTTTCTGAACCTTTTCTCGTTGTTCTTCAAATCTTTAAGATTATTAGGCAGTGCATTGAAGACTGTTATACATGAATAGCGAACTCCTTTTTTAAAACAGCTTAGACTAACAGAGGGTAGATGAAGATCTGATTTATGTCTTGTATTAAAATGATGAATGTCTTGATTAGTACTGAATTTACCTTGGTTCTTAATATACAGCATCATTAGGGAAAGAATGTATTCACAAGGTAAAGTCAAGATTTCTAAGTTTCGGAAAATATTTTTACATGAGGTCCTTTTATGCACACCGGCCATTATTCTTATAGCTTTCTTTTGTAAAACAAAAACGTGTTTAGCTTCAGACGAGTTACCCCAGAATATTAATCCATATTTCATTACAGAGTGAAAATATGCAAAGTATGACATTTTAAGTAAGTTTATATCACCAATAGTAGATAAGGATCTTAATGCATAACAGGCAGAGCTCAATTTACGAGTAATACATTCTATATGCGTTTTCCAGTTCAAGTGATTATCCAATTCTAAACCAAGAAACTTTGTGCTTATAGATTCTTTGAGATGAGTTCCATTTAATCGAATACTGTAGGAAACCTGAGCACTATTGTGTGTACTAAATTTGACTGCACTGGTTTTATCAACATTAAGTGCTAGTTTATTTGCATGGAACCATTCATTCATTAGATTCAGCACTGTATTAGAAGTGTTTATAAAATGATCGTATTGTTTGCTTGAAATAATTACATTTGTATCATCTGCAAATAAAATTACTTTAGATAAATTGTTTATGGTCAAGGCTAAATCATTAATATAAACTAGAACATGAAAACATGATGGTTGCAATGAGTGATGAAGCCCATTTCCACCTTAATGTAGCCGTTAACAGACAAAATTTTCGGTATTGAACTGCTGAATTAAAGGACGCAATACGTCAACACATCACTCAAATCAATAGAGATCTCCTGGAAAGAGTAGAGGTCAATTTTCGTCAGCGCCTTCAACACTGCGTCAACGCAGACGGACATCACATGCCAGATGTAATTTTCCGCTCATAATTGAAATGGCATTTTCTCACAAATGTTGTTCTACCAATAAATTCTGTTGAAAACAAAAACTAACTATTTTATGATTATTTTAAAAGCACTTGGTTCCTATGCCCCACCCTGTCTTTATAGTTAACACTTAAACAACATTATTTATAACAGTAAGAACGTAAGAGGTGTCTTCAGAGTAATTCATTTATTTAATCTTTATCTGTTACAGAATGATTACTTGTTCGAGGGCCAATTGTACGCTTTCAGTTCACGGAGTTTTTCTGTAGTAAGAAAATTTGAACAGCAAATATTCATCGGCCCATGAATTTTGAACGTGGCTTATAATACGTAAGGGAGTTCACTGGAAGCCGAAGTATAATTCAGTTCCCATAAATTATTTGGTGGAAATTGCACTTCAAAATTGGGTGTTAATGGACTTTTTATTCTGTAACAGATAATTTAATAATGTCACATAGTTGAAAATGGATTTGACAAAAAGCATGTATTTCCTTTCATTCCCTTGAGGTTAATTTTGATTTAAATTGTCACAAAATGTGAAAACGCAAAGTATCTACAGGATGGTTCAGGATGAACAGAAAAACTCTGGGATGTTGTAATATGAAATAAAAAGTTCATATAAACATGTGTTGAATTTTAAATTTGTTTGGAGATATATCCATAGAGTTGTTTGGATGTTATGCGTAATATAAAGCCTTGCGGACAGGATGAAGGCATTGTAAATTACCTTATTAATTGCATTTATTTATTATTTAAATCATATCAGTAATTTGAAACACTTCACAGTAGTTAAAAAAATCTCACTACCGACTTCAACACACTTTCCATCTCTCTTGGCAACAGTACGTGTTGCACTTCTGATGTCGTTTTAGCGTTCTTCTATGAGAGCAGAACTATTTATAATGCGAGTGATCAATTATTCTGTTGTGTTTACATTTTTCTTTGTACACTTCGCTTTTAATCCATCCCTAGAGACAATAATCTGAAGGACTAAAGTGTGGGGACCTTGGCGGCCAATGAACGTGACCACCGTGACCTATCCACCGATCGGGAAATGTATTTCGATCATGAGTCAACTGATGGCTATAACGTGCAAGGACTCCGTCATGCTGCAAGGTCATGTTTATCCTTGTTGGCCAAAGAAACCTCCTCCAATAATATATTGTGGAAGCTCGTTTTTCAGAAAGTCTGCATACTAATGGGTGGATGTAAATTATTTGTATTTGAATAATCAATAAATGTAATCAGTAATGCGTGTTTCTTTCACATCTTTTGTAAGGCTTTCAATCAATCAATAGAGACCTTTTACAATAATGTTTTTTCTTGATACGATATATTTTAATGTCACATGACATAATACAGTAACTACAATAATAACAGTCTTTATTATGAGAGAGTTTTCGTCCATTTTCGAGTGATTGAATATGGTAAAAACAAAGAAAAAATTGCAAAAAATTTCTTCAGATCACAGCATTTGGAGGCATTGAAGATGATTTCTTAGAGGATATGATATTAAATGTAGCATGGAAGTTCTAAAACAGGTAAGTGCCAAAATCAGGTTTTCGAGTTATTCAAGAAAAACTGTTTAATTTTGTAATTTGTTATATTATGTGATACACTATCTGTAGACAGCCATAGGGACGTCTTACAGATGACCTAGAGCTTAGCTTGTCTTGCAATGCATCAGTCTCGGCATATAGAATATTTTGACATACAAAACTAAAAATTGATAAAAATGGCACTTAGCTGGTTTAGAACTTCCATACTACAAATATTGTTGACAGAAGAAGGAACTTTCAGGAACGAGGCTCGGTGAAGTCTAGATTTGATTTACGTAAATCAACTACGGTAAGTGATATAGAATACCGACAAATAGTATTAGAGGTTATGTTCAACGAATTATAATTTAGGCTTATGCGTGTATTCAGTGTTGCCAGTTTAGCGACTTTAAACCATTTTTCGACGACAATTTCTTTTGTGCGAGATCGTGCGTATTTGCTTGTTTTCCGCACAGAACCAATACGCGGTAAGTGTGAAATACCGCATTCAGTATTCCCAACGTAACACATAACAATTTCCCTCTTCTTACCGCTTAAGCGCGACATTCATTTTACTGCTTTAGGCTTTTAACATATTATTTTTAGAGACGTTTAACATAGTAATAATTATAATTTGGAAACTTACCACTGCAATTTCACCTAAATTGCAATGTTAATTATTGTTTTTAAATATTTGCAAAAATTAAGTAAAGTCTACTACTCCACGAAACTTATTGCATTCCTGATACAAGTAACATTAAGGAAGCCGTGAAAACATCAACAAGATTCCAGATGCCGATGTTATTACTGAAATATGTTATATAAATAATATTGTTAAAATATTAAAATGAAAAATAAATCATTACATAACCTTACCGTTTGTTTTAAGTTCGCATTTATAGACTGGGGGGGAAAAAAAGACAGACGTATATCACGGCCTGCTGGAGTATAGTAAACATAGAAAACATTTTATAGCAACAATGTTGAAGAAAGATATTTTGGTTTACCGAAGTTGCCGTCATTAAACAGAAACCAAGATGGAGATTTCATTCAACTAATTAGAAATTCGTCTTTCAGGTATGTAATAAACGATCTTCGCACAAAATAATGTACGATACACGAGCGGTATGTTTGTTTTCATGTTCTCGGAAATTAGAAAAGCTCAACTACGTTTCGCTTTTTCAGTCTTTTCCTCGAACATGAAAACGTCAACATACCGCTCTTGTAACGCATATTACTATTAACTTTCCTATTATTTAAATAGAGATTTTGCAAATTTTTCAGAACCTTCCTTCATTTATAATAAGGAATTCAGCCTCTTTTGGACTAGGTAAAGTTAGGATATTTCAGTTGGCAACACTGCCTGTAGTGTCATTTCGTCTACCGTAAAACTTGAAATTAAGTGAATAGCAATAGCTTGTCACCTTATTAGTTTATTGTTACGGGAGAGTGACGCATGCGTAGAACATCAATCAGCTGAAGTTGGAGTTTACCGTAAAGCTAGCAAGCTGGGCAAAAACTCTGTAATAAGTCATTTGTATCTCTGTCATTTCTTTTGTAAGACTTTTTATGCGTAACATTCAAACATCTGATTTCCACACCTATTGAGAATTAGATGTTTACGTGAACTTTTTTACACATACTAACATAGCCTGTAATATTTACTATTCCTCCTGAAAGGCTCTGTATACACGAATGGAGAGATATTACCGCCATCAGCGTGATATACACTATAAAGGCTGGTTCACAATAAACCGGGAACGAGAACCAGAATGAAAACGAGAAGCAGAGGACGTGAATATGAAAACTTTTGATTCACAATAAACCGAGAACGTAGACGACTATGCATATCGATGTGTATGTCAATAACGATATGCAGAGTCGACATTACGCATTCTGATGTTATTTGTTTATAATTGACCAATGGCGTTCTCTCATGAGTACAAGGCAGCCAACATAAACACAGGTTAACCAACTTGGAAATTTCAACTGAAACATTTCATTAGGTATCACAACCTATTTTAAGTCTACCATAACGTAAAATAATTAGAGAAGAAACATTTGTAATAAAACAAAAATGAACACAACAATAGTTATTGAATTGAAGGATGAATGTATGTAGTGTGTAATACAACCAATACAGTAATAAAATATGATTCACTTACGATCGGTGTTCAAAGATGCAGCTATTGAAAGCCACGTATTTTTCATTTTCTCATCTTTATAGAGGCGCGCTGCTTATCGTAAACGTGAGGATTTTCCTCAACACTCAACATTAGAATCTCATCAAATAAAACTTGCTCCTTGATGCACAGCACAGAACAAAATAATGCATAGGTTATGTCACGGTCGTCTTGCTACAAAATATACGACGACAAAATAGCTTTTAGATGGCAATAGAATGAATCCAGTGGGCTGTGATCGGAAACGTGAACGCCAAAGTTGAAACTTGGCCAACTCTCCGTTCCCGATCCCGGGCTCCGGCAAGCTTTTCGTTAATTGCGAATGCTCACATTTAAATGTACACATTTTAACAATTTTACCGTTTTCATTTTTGTTCCGATTCTCGTTTCCGGTTTATTGTGAACCAGCCTTAAGGCGGAACTCGTTCTCCGTGGCTGAACACAAGGTTAGGTTGGAATGTCACTTGAGCATTATATTTGTTTAGAATTTTTGGATGTTTTTCCAATTGTGAGATAAATGTGAAGGTGATGCTATGTGAATTCTTCGACTCTTCTCACCAAAGTTCTGTACCATATCCCTATCACAGCCGACGCTAGGTAACCACACGATTGATTCACACTTGTTTATGTAGCCATGGGTTGAAAGTGTCTCCTTGAGAAGTTACAACCATGAAGCTCGACTTTCGTCCTAATTTTCGAGGCCACAATGGCATCGTTGAATTTCTGTTTATGAAGGTACATGACAAAACATAATTAATGATACACCAGAGAAGGATGAAAGGCTTTTGTTGCTTATAATACAGAAACAGCTGCAGTCGTCAGAGAATACGTATGAATTTTCGAGCTCATACAAACAATAATTACTGTGTCGTTTACAGTGTTGCATCAAAGTTGATGGGCGTGCTTTTTAACGTTTCATCTCACGTAGTACGAAACAAATAAAATGCTAGCATTGCTGTTTCAGCTATTATTTCTTGGTTATCAATAATTACCTCTTAACGTGTCCCGCGCCGTAGCGTCGTGGCCTAAGGCATCCTGCCTGCGACTCGCGTTACGGAATGCACGTTGGTTCGAGTCCTCATGGGAAAGGAATTTTCTCAAGAAATTTCGCCCAGTGTATGGGATCGGTGCCAACCCAGCATCGTCAGTTATAACAGCTGGAGTCATAATTGTACTAACTACATTATACCTCTGTTATGGTTGGATGATCGTTCACCTTTGCTGAAGAATGTAGACTTGAAACTAGGAGACGGCTGATAGGCCACGATCTTTATGGGCTGTCGTGCCCCAAACTCATTTAATTTTTATATTACATCTTAATGTACAAAGGCTTCAACGATCTGTAGTTTCGTTAAAAGGTAATTCTGATCAGCTGATCTATGATTATTATTTGACAAAATTTGATTACTTTCATCGAATTACATCGAACGTATTTCCAGACAGTTTTGTGCCATTATGTTACTCAAAATGTTTTTTTTTTAGGCGTCAAATAAAAATTGTTTCAAACAAAAGTTATTTAAGTGCAATGTGGAATATTTTTCTTGCAACTTTTCTCATTAAGGGGTTAGGTACAGCTTACAGCAGTAAGATTTTGGAAATATTCAAGAATTTTTTCTTCCATTACTGTATCTTGTACAATAATGAAAATTAGTATGTGTAAAACACTGTCCTTCTGCTATATAAAAAAAATATTTTTACGATTTAAAAAAATTATTTACATTTTTTTTTCAAAATTCAGTTCACTGTGCAGTGAAGCTTTTTCCACATAACTAAAAAACTATCCAACATTCTGTGATGAAATTTTTAGTGTGTATTTATGCGTGTCATATCTACAATATGATGCAAGATCACTCCTCTATCTTTGATATATTGTCTGATAAAAATGAATGCATTTTTAAAAATGGTCAAATATCACTATTTTCTTCTAACAAAAAATAAAAAAAACAATATTATTTATTAAGGAATGTAGTTGAAAGAGCATGATGTTTTAAACATGAGTTTCAGCAAGCCATTGGATTATGCTTCTCTCCTCCTTTGCCGGCAACGTTTACTTCTTCTGTTAGATATTATGGAACAAATTATAGTCAAATTCACGCCTAATTTTCTCGTCATTTGTGCCTAGTCACAAATCATTGATCTCTATATTTAAGAAACATAAAATTCTGACATTTTGGTACTTGTATTTGTTTTCATTGTGACTAGTTGATTTAGTTGGTTCAAGACACAGGCTCCTGGCTGGAAGTACGTCGTTTGAAGTGAGGGTTCTTCATGTTACTGCTCTCGTAACTCTCTAGCGAAGGATGTAACCCTGATGCCAGTTTCAGCCCGCTAACCCAGAGCTTCACATTTGCATACGACTGATCTCGCATATAACAGGGCTTTCACCCTCATTTCCCCATGACGCTCAAGTCTTCGTGAATAAGGTCCGAATATCGAATTCGACGCATTTGTGCAATTCCACGAATAATGGTTATTTAAACATCTTTGTTAAATGGCAGGCAGATGCCATCATCCATATCATGGATTACACCAGCTCTATTTACAAGCACTTTCTGTTTCTTGTTAATAAAATACCATTTCAAAATTACAATAAAATTTAAAATTAATATTCATCTCCAACATCAACTGTTTTCAAGATCTGAATTTTTGCGTCCAATCCATAGCGTACTCATTGAAGATAATAGATCAACACGATAGCCATACAAGTACTGGGCTTTTTGGTCATATGGTAATCATGATATTCATTCATAATTTTGTACCCAAGGGCAAGTCCTTCACTGCAAACTCAGTATTTTTCAGTCTTCCCTTTTATCCACCTTTCTCTTCGTCTTCGCGTACAATTAGTATTATATATTACTAGTGGCTTGTGCAGCAAATGCTGCTGCAAACTAAGTTCGTTAGACGTTCAAATAACAATTTTTCAGATTTATTTCCAATGAAGAATACTTGTCTTTTTAATAGTTATTTGCTTCCATAATAATGAAACATGCTCCCTCTGAATGGATTTTTTTAGGCCAAATACTTTCGCTTGAACCTATCCAACTTCAGTTTTTGAGTTTCAACGCGAAAACGCAAGTATCAATGTCAGGACGATAGCAGTAGCTATTTCAGGTCATTGTGGATTGTAGGCGAAAGTTAAAAAAATGTAAGGTTTGCTAAGCTTTCGAACAATAGCATTTTCGTATAGCTGCTGCATGTAGAACTTGAAATGTAGAGCGTAAAATCATTTTATCCTAGTAAGAGATCTTGCTGAAATGATCTGGAGACTACAAAATTTTCTAGGCCTCTTATTTTATCTTTTGATCTTTCCTTAGGAACTGTAATTTTTGCGCTCTCTCGAGCCAATACTGAAGACAATGACACATATCAATATCTACACTACACCGTCATTAGTATATGAAAAAGACCCAACCCCACTGGGCTAATAAGTATAAAAATATTTGATTTTTAATAACAATATTATTATCTTACTTAAGTTTTGTAGTTATATATAGCAGCCACTCAGTAAATTATAGAAATGAAGATCTAAATTAAGATATTGTCTACATTTACTTACATAACCTCAAAACGTTTCACTTTCATGTCATCAATATAGCATCAATATTATGTACAATTAATGAAAAATAGATACATCATGATATTAACTATAATAATATTTAATTTCTAATGATAATAATGTCATCAAACCACCTCAAGTTTCGTAGATTTGAATATCCAATACATAGTTGTACTCAGAAAATTATTAGACACTGCAGAATCAGTTTTAATAACAAATTGAATTGAGCCCTAAATATGTCGGCAATCCTGCAGGTTATGGCCTTCATATAATAGCCTATTGTTTATTGTAGTGTGTGTTTTGTTCTGAAATTCAATCAAGTCAGCCGTGATTCGATAAAATTAGTTCTCAAAACTAACAACAGATGAATTTTGGAAAATAGGAAAATTGTGTAGGAAAATTGACATTTCACTGAAAACTACTACTTTTCCGAAAAACTTTGGGTTCCAAGCTTCAAAATGAGGGGCCATTTATTAAAATCCGTTCAGCCGTTTTCCCGTAATTTCCATTACCAGTTCAAATTATATATATAGATATTGCATATAAATCACTAGTAGGCCCTATGCCCAGTAATGGAATATGGTGCTGCATGTTGGGATCCTTACAGATTAGAACATATTAAGACACTGGAAAAGATTAAAAAACGGGCTCTTAAGTGTTGTCGGAAAAATTCGCCATTAAAATGGGACACACTCACGGACAGCAGAACGCGAATTCGATTATGCGCACTGTTCAAAACATACAGAGGTGAGCCTGCCTGGAGAGAAATAAAAAATAGGTTGCAGCCGCCAAATTACTCTTCAAGGAAAGACCACTCATATAAATTGAGGGAAAGAAGGCAGAGGACGGACACTGGAAAGTTTTCTTTTCTCAATCGTACTATCAGGGACTGGAATGCTTTACCTGCAGACTTACAAAGGCTTTACCAACAACCAAAAATGTATTTAAAAATAAGCTTAAGGACCTTACTAATAGACGGTAATTATACACAGTATTTAAAGGGTGTAAATGATATTTTGTTATTGAAGTGTTGTATCAGTGAAGAATTATGTTGTGTCAGTGAAGTGTGTTGTATCAGTGAAGAATATGTCGTGTCAGTGAAGTGTGCTGTGTAAGTGAAACGTGTTCCTGTCAGTGAAGCTTTATAGTTTATAGTGGTAGTGCATAGTATTTGAACAGTGAAATGTTTTTGAAGTGTTAGTGAAATCAGGATAGAATCAGTGAAATGTGTCGTAGTTCCATTGCAGTGAGTGAGTTGACAGCGAAATGAGTGTAATTTGAAAGGTACTTGTGCAGATATGAACATATCATACTCGTGGGTTTTAGTTCGATCTTAGTTTTAAGATACAAATTAGATTTATTTCAAATGTTATTTTAAGTGATCGTTTCATTTAATTTAGTATATTCCCTGTTATTATTATTATTATTAATTATTGTTAGTATTAATTATTAATATTATTATTAATTGTATTTTTAATTAATAAGTTTATTATTGTCATTATTGAGTGTAATTAGTTACCACTGCCACCGGGTATATATCCACTGCAGTGTGAATAAATACATACGAGTACATACATGTTAATTTTAAATATCTTCTGATATTTAGGCCTATACTGCCCCGAACTTTTTTCCCCGTTCACCATTCCTTCCAGTGCATCTTTCGGTAGGCAGTTTCTTCTCAGCTAGCGATCCAGACAACTTCTTGTCCTCTTCATGACCAGTTTCAGCATCATTCTTTCTCCAACCACTCTCACAGCTTCATTTCTTATTCTGTCTGTCCACTTCACACGCTCCATCCTTCTCCATATCCACATTTCAAATGCTTCTGGTCGCTTCTCTTCACTTCGTCGTAATGTCCATGTTTCTGCTACATACAGTGCCACACTCCACACAAAGCACTTCATTAGTCTCTCATTTCTTTTTTCAGAGGCCCCTCTATAAGATGCTCTTTTTTCTATTAAAAGCTTCCTTTGCCATTGCTATCCTCCTTTTGACTTCCTGGCTGCAACTCATGTTACTGCTTATAGTATACCCAAAGTATTAGATGCTGTTCACTTGCTCTACTGCCTCATTTACAGTAGCGTGCAAATTAATCCGAACAACGTAATTACTTATGCAAAAACACTCAAACGGGATAAAAAAAGGATCAAAGACATACCTCAGTAATCTATGGGGCCTCCCTTGTTCCTAATAACAGGTCTGAGACGATTTGGCATGGATTCCACTAATTTCCCACAAATATTCTTCATTTCTTCATCGCGAAACCATACGCCAATGAGGGCCGAAATCATCTTCTTCTTTGTAGAACAATCCATTTTTTGCATTCTTCTTTTACAAATTGACCACAAGTTCTCAATGGGATTGATGTCGGGTGAGTTGCCTGGCCAGGGGAGTACCTGAATATTCTTCTTGTTGAAGAAGTCTGTAGTTTTTCGAGACGTATGGCATGGTGGCAGGTCTTGTTGGTACACACCTCTGCCATCCGGAAATGATTTTTGCAGCTGGGGTATGATTCTGGTTTCCAATAAGTGAATATATTTGTCAGAATTCATAATTGCCTTGATAGGTATTAATGCTCCAGGCCCTTCATGTGTAAAACAACCCCAAAACATTACTTTAGGGGGGTATTTGGGTGCTTGTTGGAGATGAGCTGCTGTTACTGTTTCGGATCCTTTCCGTAAGTAAGAAACACGCTGGCCGTGGACCTCGAAATGAGACTCATCGGAAAAAAGTACATTCTTCCAGTCATTCACTGTCCAGTGTTGATGTAATTTTGCCAACATTAAGCTTTTTTTGCACATAACAGGGGTTAGCAGTTGCTTCTTAATAGATTTACGAGCCCTTCGTCCAGCTTCCAAAAGCCTACGCTGCACTGTTGTGACGTGAATATTCGCCCCAGTGATAGCCATTAACTCGCGGGTTAAGTCGACAGCAGTTAGTCTAGGATTTAATTTACTTTTCCTGACAATTAAACGATCATCTGCAGGTGAAGTCTTCCTTTTCCGGCCACAGTTTTCTTTTTTCTGCGGCGTCATGGATCCAGTCTCCCTATATCGTTTTACGAGTATGATCGAATTAACAGTAACCAAACCGATGTGACATTCTGCAGCAATTTGCCTCTGTGTCATAGAAGAATGCTCTGCTAATGTTATAATTTTAGACCGTTTTCGTGGGATTGTCTCCATTTGTGAAGACGACAGAATGTACGCAGTATTGCAGTATTAAGTCTTCAACACAACTGAAATGCTTATAAGTACAAAACGACAGGCAAAATGTCACATATTATAAAAAAAATAATAACGACAGACCTTCAACAATGGAATTACACGTATTACAGATGTCAATTAAAGCGGTATGAGCAGCTGTGAGGCCAACAATGACAGAAAATGTAAAAATATTTAGTGTTCGGATTAATTTGCACGCTACTGTACATTTCGCAAGTACCCTCTTTATTTTTCTTCCTATGACCATGGTCTTCGTCGTACTTGCATTTATCTTCATCCCAAACTGCTCACAGCTGTCGTTTAGCTCCAGTAGCATATCTCTTACTATCGTTTCCTCTTCTGATAACAACGCCATATCATCAGCAAATCTTATGCACTTTATTCTTCTCCCTCCTATTATCACCCTTCACATGTTCTGAAAACAGTTGTTCACTAAATCCTCCAATTAGATGTTGAACAGAGTAGGTGATGAAAGGCATCCTTGTCTTATTCCTCTCTCTATTCGAATTTCCTCTAAAATTTCTCCTCCTGTACTGATTTTGACTCATTGCTTAATAATAATAATAATAATAATAATAATAATAATAATAATAATAATAATAATAATAATAATAATAATAAATAAATAAATAAATTTACTCACTCATTCATTTATTCATTTATTTATTCATTCATTCATTCATTCATTCATACATACATTCATTCATTCATTCATTCATACTGGCAGAGTTAAGGCCATAGGGCCTTCTCTTACACTCTACCAGGTCACAAAGTATACAAGCAGTGAAAATGTAACAAAAAGTTAAAGATTACTGGATAATCGAAGTGTTAAATTTTATTCTTACATGCGAAAAACAAGACTTATACTTGACGGTACATTTATAGGTCTATTCAATCTAGTACCTCGTAATACTACTGATAAACTTGGTTATACAGGGTGTTTCAAAAATACGGGGCATAATTTCAGGTATGTATTTCCCACATGTAGACAATCAAAATAGTTCATTACAACATGTGTCCGGAAATGCTTCATTTCCGAGCTATGGCCTTCACAACATTGAAATTCACCGGAACGTTTTTCTTTCCGCAGGTCGTTGTCGTTACAGAAGATGTTCAAAATGTCCACCTCCTGCTTGGATACAGACCTCGCATCGATGTCTCATTGACCTGCGAACACGATCCCATACTCCAGGAGTATTGCGTATGTCCTCAGAACATTCCACAATTCGATTCCGAAGGGATTCCAAATCAGGCACCGGAGACGAATAAACCAATGATTTTAAATGGCCCCACAAGTAGAAATCGAGAGGGTTCAGATCAGGTGAGCGTGGAGGCCACCTCTACCTATCCATCGATCAGGAAACCTTCGATCCAAGTACCGGCGAGCCGTACGACTGAAGTGTGCATGAGCGCCATCATGCAAGAAGTGAATGTGTTGACGATTGATCAGTGGAGTGTCTTCTAAAACATGAGGTATGGTGTTTTCCAGGAAGTTTGTGTACGTCTGCCCCCTAAGTCTGTTTACAAGTACATGGGGTCCAACTAATCGATCACCAATAATACCGGCCCACATGTTGAGGGAGAACCGCACCTGGTGATGAGATGGAACAGTTGCACGTGGGTTTTCATACGCCCATACATGCTGATAGTGGAAATTTGTTATGCCATCTCGTGTGAACTGTGCTTCATCTGTAAATAATACTAAAGCAGGAAAGTTCGGATTTACACTACACTGCTGCAAGAATCACTGACAGAACCTAACTCGTGCAGGGTAATCTGCTGGTGACAGGGCCTGTACACGTTGCAAATGATAAGGACACAATAGATACTCTTTCAACAGTCTCCAGACAGTCGTATGAGGAACATTGACTTGCAACGCTACCCTTCGTGTGGTGATAGAAGGAGTCATGTTCACAGCCTCCAGAATCTCCTCCTGTACTTCTGGAGTTGTAGATCTTGGTCGTCCCCTTCCCAAACCAGGAGAGTTCAATTTTCCATACTCGCACAGACGGTAATGGAGACGTACAAATGTCTTCCGATCTGGACATTGTCGCTGTGGGTACCTCTCCTGGTACAAACGACGAGCCAGCGCAGCATTGCCGTCCGCCTTACCGTACATGAAGTGTATCTCTGCCAGCTCTTGATTTGAATACATGTCGCACAGTCTAACGCCTACACAACACTGAATGTAACCTTCGCCTCGGAATGAACTGTCAGAGTGCCCTCTTAATGTCTCCTTTGATGGCAACGACCTGCGGAAAGAAAAACGTTCCCGTGAATTTCAATGTTGTGAAGGCCATAACTCGGAAATGAAGCATTTCCGGACACATGTTGTAATGAACTATTTTGACTGTCTACATGTGGGAAATACATACCTGAAATTATGCCCCGTATTTTTAAACACCCTGTATAATAGAATACTTATCGTACGGAAGATAATCAGATATTGATATCAGTTTGTAGGTTTAAATGATAAACAAAGGTATTATAATTAAAGGTTACGTATTTTTCTAGAAACAAAAATGCTATCAGACGCATAGGATTTTCATAAAAAATAAAGTCGAATCAGTTTTTCAGGTAATCTATTACAGTTTCTATATTCCATAAATCTTCAGAAAGCTCTTTTTTTCTATTAATAGAAATTTTACTAAATGCAACAGATACAAAATACATTTTACCGATTTTGACTTAATAACCAATCAAGCGTCCAGTCTTTTAATTCAATTTTGTTTTGCCATTCCTTATGAAAAACACAACCTGTTTTCTCTTTCTTACCTCGTCGTCGTTTTTTGCGATTCTTCGAACTATCTTCCATTATGTCAATATCGCTCTATACTTTCTAACCACGTGCGCAAGAATTCGAAACAATATTCCACAACAATAATTCTGCGATGAAAATCGTTCAACATAACACGTCGTAATGTTGTCCCTGAGCGTCACTTCCGTCAGATTGGTAAAGTAAAAATTTAAAGAAAGAAAACATTGGAGGCAGACTCTGGCGGTAGAAAAAAAACACGTTTCAGAACACAGTATCATTTGAAATCCTATTTATTTCGAGATTCGAAGTATGGGACAATTGACGTTCCGGATAGGTACTCTCAGAGATGCGTGACATTTAACAAAATACGGTACAATTATGTAAAATCCGGGACGTCTGGCAACGCTTCTTGTAAGCTTGTTGAGAAGTAGGCTATTTGGGGTCACAACAAACATTGCCACCAATGTTTTTTTTAAATATATATATATATATATATATATATATATATATATATATTCATACACAATTTTATTTGTAACTTCAGAGAAAATGATTTAAACTAAGTTGGCTCTTATATGTGTATTTATTCACACAGCAGTGGGTATATACCCGGTGGCAGTGGTAACTAATTACACTCAATAATGACAATAATAAACTTATTAATTAAAAATACAATTAATAATAATACTAATAATTAATACAAACAATAATTAATAATAATAGGCCTAATAATAATAATAATAAAAACAACAACAACAACAGCAACAACAGGGAATATATTAAATTAAATGAAACGATCACTTAAAATAACATTTGAAATAAATCTAATTTGTATCTTAAAACTAAGATCGAACTAAAACCCACGAGTCGACCTGGTTGGCAAGTTGATATAGCGCTGGCCTTCTATGCCCAAGGTTGCGGGTTCGATCCCGGGCCAGGTCGATGGCATTTAAGTGTGCTTAAATGCGACAGGCTAATGTCAGTAGATTTACTGGCATGTAAAAGAACTCCTGCGGGACAAAATTCCGGCACATCCGGCGACGCTGATGTAACTTCTGCAGTTGCGAGCGTCGTTAAATAAAACATAACATAAAACCCACGAGTATGATATGTTCATATCTGCACAAGTACCTTTAAAATTACACTCATTTCGCTGTCAACTCACTCACTGCAATGGAACTACGACACATTTCACTGATTCTATCCTGATTTCACTAACACTTCAAAAACAATTCACTGTTCAAATACTATGCACTGCCACTATAAACTATAAAGCTTCACTGACAGGAACACGTTTCACTTACACAGCACACTTCACTGACACGACATACTTCTTCACTGATACAACACACTTCACTGACACAACATAATTCTTCACTGATACAACACTTCAATAACAACATATCATTTACACCCTTTAAATACTGTGTATAATTACCGTCTATTAGTAAGGTCCTTAAGCCTATTTTTAAATACATTTTTGGTTGTTGGTAAAGCCTTTAGTAAGTCTGCAGGTAAAGCATGTTGGCACGGATATTTTTGCAGAATTTTTATTTTTGATGAGAGTGAACTGTTGAATACGGTTTCCTGCTGTTCATACGAGTTGGTTATGAAAATGTTGTATTAAGTGTTTTAGTGGAGACCCTATTAACTCATTAAGTATTTTCGCAGACATATTGATATAAACCTGTTTTGCTTTTGTAGAAATCCATTTGTGAAGTTTTCCCTATATTTTTGAACACCCATATTTTGGCACTTAAGTAGGCTAAATGTTGTATTGAAATCTAGCTATCTGGTAATACGTCTACGATGTACTTCAGTTCTGAGATCAAGACCTGCATTAAAGCGAAGCAAAGTACATGAACGTCTGGTAATGTAATTAGGTTTGCTTCAATTAATTTATATGTAAGTCTCATGCTTTAGCAACCTTCCTCACCATTATTACGATACACTTCACTCAAAGTTTCAAGATATAATGGATTCTTCGTTAAACATCTCCGACGAAGGGATAAATTTATCTCTAAATAGTGACAAAATATTCCTCATCATGTTTACAAACAGAATAAAAATAACTGATCTTTCGAGCCACATACAATCATTAATACAATCACCTGCAATTTTTCAAATACTTTATTTTTATTCTACATTCAATGCAATTTTATACAGGGTGTTTCAGAAATACTTTGACAAACCTTGGGGACATGTTCCTCACAACAAAACAAGAAAAAAGTTCCTATAAACATATGTCCGAAAATCCTTAGTTTTTTTTAGTTATTAATGAAAGAACATAATGAAACATCTGTTAGATATTGTCAGCTTGGTAGCAAGTGTTGCAACTTTAATCAATTCAGAAATTTTAAAACGGCAGAAAAAACTTTTGTTTCAGGATTTTAGTGACAAAAATACAAAAAAATGAATAAAATACAAGTAATTGATTCTTCATGTATCAGTCTCTTTAATTTTGAGTGGATTTAAATCACATTTTCGAAAATTCCTCCCTGAATGTCAAAGCCACGGTCCGCACAGGTGTGAACCGCACGCGTAGCATTTCACAGTTCAAACGTTTGTTCCTTATTGTCTCCACTGCATCCAGAATGCGATGAAGCAACTCTTCACGTGTCTGTACTTTAACCTGATACAAGAAATCTTTCATCAACTCTCAGATGCACGTGCACGTAGTTATGGCAACAAACATGCCTAGCGCTCCATTCACTATGACGCGTTTCGAAAATGTGTTGTAACTCAGTAATTATGAATGTAATCCCATTAATTTATTTCACATTTTTTGTTTCTAATAACCTGAAGAATAACCTCCATAAACCGGGGGAGAACTTTGTGAATCACTCTGGATATTATACCAGGGGTTCTAGCCTGTGGGTCGCGACATGGCTTTCGGAATCTGTTGTCTCAGATTTCCTCCCCCTCCCAAAAAAATTAAGATGTTAATTAAAGTACTCAATTTAAATTATAAACTTTTCAGAAATGTGTTCTTATGATGAATAAAGTAAATATAATGATGTCTGCAAATTAAAGAATATTGGTATAATAATAATAATAATAATAATAATAATAATAATAATAATAATAATAAATTTGTACATATATTTATACGATATCATTATATCAGTACTATTTAAGTTCAAAATAGACTCTTGCGTCGCGTAAGTTGATCCCTAATTGATTTTGAATCTTGACTGAAGAAGGTGGAAAAACCCTCTATCATACAGTAAGTACACTGCTCTGCCGATTTAGTAGAATGTGTTTGAGTCTAAAGAAAGCAGAAAACAGTACAACGTGGTCTGTTGTGACGAGATCCAAGCCCCCGCATACCGGTAAGTCATCATGTGAGAAACACTTTCATGTCTGAGTATTTCTGACGAAGAAAATATTATTCATAGCCTTGAAAACGGCGCAAATATTAAGGATATTGCTGGAGAGTTTAAGGTAATATTTCTTTCTTTCTTTCTTTCTCTTTTTCTTTCTTTGTCTCTTTTCCTTTCCTGTCTTCTTTCTTTCTCTCTCTCTTTTTCTTTCTTTCTTTCTCTCTTTTTCTTTCCTTCCTTCTTTGTTTCTCTCTTTTTCTTTCTTTTTTCTTTCTTTTTTTCTTTCTTTTTTCTTTTCGTCTTTCTTTCTTTCTCTCCCTCTTTCTTTCTCTCTTTTTCTTTCTTTCTTTATTTCTCTCTCTCTTTCTCTCTTTTTCTTTCTTTCTCTCTTTATCTTTCTTTCTTTCTTTCTTTATTTCTCTCTCTTTTTCTTTCTTCCTTCCTTTCTTTCTTTCTTCCTTTCTCTCTCTTTTTCTTCCTTTCTTTCTTTTTTCCTTCTTTCTCTCTCTCCTTTTCTTTCTTTCTTTCTTTTTCTTTCTTTCTTTCTTTCTCTCTTTTTCTTTCTTTCTCTCTTTTTCTTTCTTTCTTTTTTCTTTCTTTCTTTATTTCTCTCTCTTTTTCTTTCTTCCTTTCTTTGTTTCTTCCTTTCTTTCTTTCTTCCTCTCTCTCTTTTTTCTTCCTTTCTTTCTTTTTTCCTTCTTTCTCTCTCTCCTTTTCATTCTTTCTCTCTTTTTCTTTCTTTCTCTCCTTTTCTTTCTTTCTTTCTTCCTTTCTCTCTCTTTTTTTTTCTTTCTTTCTTTCTTTCTCTCTCTCTTTTTTCCTTCCTTTTTTCTTCCTTTCTTTCTCTCTTTTTCTTTCTTTGTTTCTTCCTTTCTTTCTTTCTTCCTCTCTCTCTTTTTTCTTCCTTTCTTTCTTTTTTCCTTCTTTCTCTCTCTCCTTTTCTTTCTTTCTCTCTTTTTCTTTCTTTCTTTCTTTCTCTCCTTTTCTTTCTTTCTTTCTTCCTTTCTCTTTTTCTTTCTTTCTTTCTTTCTTTCTCTCTCTCTTTTTTCTTTTCTTTTTTTCTTTCTTTCTTTCTCTCTTTTTCTTTCTTTCTCTCTTTTTCTTTCTTTCTTTCTTCCTTTCTCTTTCTCTTTTCCTTTCTTTCTTTCTTTCGTTCGTTCGTTCGTTATTTATTTATTTATATATATATTTTTATTTATTTATTTTTAGTTCTTCCCTTATTTATTTACCTATTTATTTTTTATGTATTTATCTATTATTGTCTCATATATAAATATATTATAGGAATTAAAATTAATTTGTATTAACGTTGTATCAAATTCACTTTTTTAAATGAATTAACAACTCTTAGATATACCCATTTCCGTATGATCATAATATTCCTGGATTCTCAAGCAGTATCTAACCATGATGCTTACCGATTTCAGGGGATTTGCTTCGCGTGTAAATCTAATTATGTATACATTGGCTTTCTCCTATATCGACGGAGCAGTGTATATTAACCAATATCGAAAAAATCTTCAGTTGTACTCTAAGATTCCATACGCCTTGTTACTTGTCGAAGCAGTTCAAATGCCTATAATGTGCCTTCCTTCGTTCCCTTCATTTCTCCCTTATAGAATTCACTTTCCAATCTATCACTGCTAACGTTTTTGTCACTTTGATTTCACTAGATCGCGCGGCCATTCTGAGGGAAATCTTCGACCAGCTACTCCGGACACAACTACACGATGTCTGAACAACTGGAGAATTGGGTGAGTAACACGTTATCTATATTCACTTGCTGGCATTGTCGTTTGAAATTATAGTCTATATATAGCTCGTGCTCTCGAGTGTTATAATCACTTGAGTTAAACTATTTATTGTATTCGTTTTTAATTGTTTATTTAATCTTTGTATTTCGTACTGTCTAGAGTCCAATATTTTGTATGTACATTGAATAATAATCCTTACATTGGACTAAGTTAATATATTTAATTTCCTCGTTTTATTACGTCATGTTATTGATATTAAATTAACACTGTTAGCTCTACTTATACGATAGTTGGGATCCTATTTTTTTTATTATCCAATTTAATAAACCCTATTTCACCCTAAGGTATATTAGGGTTATAGTTGGTATCAAAATACATATTTTATAAGCAATAAACAATAATAAAATTATAATACAAAATTGTGGTCAAGATTACAATTCACATGAATTATGTACAAGAATGCACCTTAATGAAAGAATGGATCGTTTCATAAAGCCTCAAGGCATGTCTCTATATTTATATCTAATGGTTACAAGAAGAAATATATATATATAATAGCTATTAAACATGTTATTTTAGAAGCAATAAATAGCTATATTAAGAGATGGCTTAAAATTTACGAATTAAATACATTATTTAGTAACAACAATTGGCAATAATCAGGTATTACAAGAAATGGCTCAAAATTAGAAATCAAATGCCTATTTAAAATAAAAATTAAAACCAATAGTACAATATTATAGTATGCGAAATTGAAGACTTACAGTTTTATTATAGTTGATTAGAACTAATACGATTTTTTTCCCCGGAATAATTTAACATATTACAGTTTCACGAATATTCTATTCAAGAAGGACATGAAATACGTATATGATTTGGTGGGATCCTATTTTACGCGGAATAAAAATCTTAATTTTCGATATAAAAATTTCATTTATTTCAGCGTTATTTCGCACAACAACATAAAGTCGGTGTTGTTTCACATATGAAGTATAACTATTAAATTTTCTTCTTAAAGATATATGTTTGAACATTCCTACAAAGATTAGAGATCTGTCTCATCAAGGGAATCTTAAAAATCTTTATTTATGTTAACAACACTTGCATTTTCTATCGGCACTTATATTAGGCCTATGTGTAGAGATTTTGTGTAAGTCTCCTATCTTGTTTATGAATAATATAAACTAATAGGCTCCACAAAACATACAGGCTATGTTGTTGCTTAGTCAACTGTCTGAAAATAGGTTTGAACCTCATAAGTGATATCAAGAAGGCACCACTCATGAGGGAACTAAACCGGGATATAGTGGGATAAGGTGGGCAGTTCCTTTTCCCCTCTTCTCCGTTGCATACATCGCTATTTATTTAAAAATAAAGCCACTTGAAATCCGGTTTGATTATTAGATTCAAAATTCTGTATTGAAATATGATTTCAATATTAAATTCATTTTTTTACGTAAATATCAATCTTTGGAAACTCTAAACTGAAATTTCGTAAAAAAAAAAATAAAATTTATCTTGAAGAACACTAATTTCGAATAAATTTATGATGAAAACAAAAATTTGACGTATAAGCAAAATTTTGTTTTGTTTTTTTTTTCGCGAGTTTATTCTTACAATATTTTGACCTGGAAGAGCTAGAAATATGAAATTTGGGTTTTATAAGCTGAAAAATCATATTTCGCGATTTCATGGTTCGCGAAAACTGGATGTCTCTACTTATATTTCTTTACATACATAAATGAAACTGAAAATTCATTCATTCATTCATTCATTCATTCATTATATTCCATAGATCTTACATGAGCAATGAAGCTTTAAGATGTGGAACAAGTCAAAATTTTACAAGATTACAATTACAATTTTTACAAATTTTTACAATATTTTACAATTTTTACAATTTAGTAATTTTCTACAATGATGAGATGAGGTGAGGTCCGAGGATTCGCCAAAAGATTACCCGGCATTTGCCTTTTGGTTGGGGAAAACCTCGGAAAACCCCAACCAGATAATCAAATCAAAGGGCTGAGATGAAGTGATGCCGAGGACTCGCCATAGACCATCCGGCTTCAGTCCCACGGCTGGGGAAAACCTCGGAAGAAACCATTCAATGAGAGCAAAGGGGGATCCAATCCAAGCCCGAAATAATAAGCACAAAAGACTCGCAGCTTTGATATAAATTAATTCTAAGGGGATCATCTTAGATGCTTGTATATTTTGAACTATATACTGTACTAATGAGAGAGTTAAATTGTATTTTAATTTAGCAAAGGACAGCTGTGATGGTGAAGGGAACTACTATAGATGACAGGTACAACGTTGTGACGCTCGTCCAGTTTGATTGAATTACGACACAATTCATTGGAACAAATGAGTAACGAATCCGCGCCAAAAGAAAGAATTTCAATAGGAGTGAGATAGAAGTGAAATCACGTCCATGTCCTTTGAGGATAAATGGAAACGAGGCTCATAAAGGCTGGAATTAAATTTCTTTTTTCCTGTTGTTATACCTACTTATATATTTTCAATTCAATTATTATATAGCGAAAGCGGAGGCGTCGCTAAAAATTACGTGTGTGTTTAAGGGTATATGTACGTAAACGACCACAAATATTATCAGAAAATGCAGGCCCTAAATTTCTATAATTTTATAAGAAAATGAACTCACAATTGGACAAAAATTACAAAGTACCACAACAAGATTTATTAGAACATAAATATCTGATAAAAGTATTAAAAAGGTTACTAATAATATTTTTAAAACCAGTTTTATCAGAGTATGAAAAAAAAATTCTGCAGTTACATCATTTGGTAACCATAACATTGTTATGGTCTCTCTGACATCTTTAATATTTTTCCTGCATGTAATAAACACTTATTTCTGAAAAGTAGACTACTCTCAGACATGTAGAGTTGTTTATTTTAATACAATTAATTTTTTATTTTTCCTACATAAAATATATTAAAATTTACATAATGTTTTGTGACCTAATTTTTCTATTTTCAAAGAAATGGGCATTATTTTAGTCTACATTTTGGGTCAATTCATGTTAAATCAGCGTACAAAATTTCAGAATTCTATCTCTAATGGTTGTGGAGTTATGAAATAATATGTGTGAAAATTTTCAAATTTTGAAAAATTTAATTTAAAGTTAAAAGTGAATTATTAAAAATATTATTAGTAACCTTTTTTATACTTTTATCAGATATTTAAATTATAATAAGTCTTGTTGTGGTACCTTGTAATTTTTGTCCAATTATGGGTTCATTTCCTTAAAAAATCTTAGTAATTTAGAGCCTGCATTTTTTGGCTAATAATTGTGGTCGTTCACGTACATATACCCTTAAGAGGTTCACCAGAGCTTGCAGATATGTCATGTCCTTCATTCGAGTAAAAATCTTAAGTATTTTTCTATAAAACAGCGGTGACCAAAACTCGAGCTGCAGTGATTACATGCGACAGACAGCCTATGAAGTAAGGAGACGGAGGAAAGATACTTGTCATGAAAACTACAACCAGTTACGATTCCTGTACTAACATCTTGATCAATTCTGCGAATAAAAATCTCAAGCTTTGCTGTATCAGTAATGTATGATAAAGTGAACGTTCTCGAATACTGTGGAAAGAATTGTGACAAACCAGAGTTTTGGACTGAAATCGAGCAAAGCCAGGTGAATCAAGGCGCAGTGAAACGGAGGTTCAATGAACGTGAAAATATGCGTACGTCAAGGCAGCACGCTAGGAAGAATGAAAAAAATGCAAACGACACAAAACTTCAATATCAATGAAACGAGAGATGTACAATGTCGATATCTGACGCCTACTTCGAGTACGAAACAGCTGACCAGAATAAACCAAGGAGGAAAACAAAACGTGAGGCAGATACAAAATACTGCGGACGAAGGATTAGGGAAACAGCTGGAAGTGTCTGAGGTCAGGAGCATGGACAAGACTAATGGAGGAAATGCAAGAGAAGACATGAGAAGAACGAGAGAAGGAATGAAGCGACTACCAGATATTAGTGATTGTGAGGACTGAATAGATAGGGCGTTGGAGAGGTTATTAGCGAAGAAGAAGAGTGCTGAAAAGTGAGTGCAAGAAAGTTAAGGGTGGCAAAATTGTAAGAAAAGTAGCAGAGAAGAAAGTGTTAAGTGTAAGAAGATAGGGTAAGAGTGTAACAAGATAGACTATCAAACAATGAATAAAAGAAAATTAAAGTGAAAAAAAAAACATCTGAACAAATGTGAAGTGGAATGAGAGAGAAATTGCAAGTGTAATTAAGTGAATTAGATATGTCATGTTTTTCAATGTTAAGGGTTGGGAGTAGTAGCGGGGTACTATAACTGTAGGAGTATTATAGAAATAAATATATGGAAAGAGATAATAAAATAGGAAATTTAGGATTGAAGCGAAGAGAAAGAGATAAATATGTAAATAAACAGAGTATAGAAAAAAAAGTGACGTAAGTGTTGTAAAATAGGGTAAACGGAAAGGTCAGCAAGTAATGTAGGAGAAAATAGCGGGAAAACAATGATTAAGAGTAGGTAGGATTTGAGGGTAGAGAAGAAAATAAATAAATAACGCAAATTATTAAGGGAGGAATATGCAATATTTAATAGGTGAGCGAGAAATGGAAGGGAGACAGTCTAGGTAGGAGGGAGAGAATAGAAGAGGATAGAGGGGGAAGGACATATAGCAATTCAGTCATAACAGAACATTAGAAAGTAATCAAGAAATTCTCGGCAAAGAATACATTAATAGAAAAGAGTTATATGTATTAAAGGGATGGTGGATCGAAAAACAGAAATGTGAAGGTCCACCATAACTGTGAATTGTAAAGTTGACTGACAAATAAATATATCATATCATATCAGTAATGTCACTGCTGTCATCAAGAGCCAGTGAATAATATACGATTTTTCTTGCTTCTTTTTTTAACCTTCCTCTTGAATATAGTCAAGAATTTTCTAAATTCTTCTCTCGATACTTGGTTGAGAAATTCGTAGTTTTTCAAAATTAAAAACTTGTTATGGACAAGTTACTTACTCTTTTGGGAAATTCTGTTCTATTAAAGGACTTTAGAGCAGGAGATATTTCAAACCCGATTAGGTAGCTGACTTCCTTACATTTATTTATCTCATCTTTCTCTTCCTGGTTATGACATAAGACATGTCAATTCCTGGCGTTTAACAGTTCGTTGGCACATAATATTGAATCAATTTTTCTACAGTATTATTATTAAATGAATAACTAATAAATAGTTAGTCTCATCTAAAGATTAAGAAGATTAAAATTGAGATAAAACCTAATAATTTTATCCTTCTAGGAAGACCTAAAAATATTAATATTCGTGCACGTACAGAAGAATTATAGAAACATATACTTAGCGGTCAATAATAATAATAATAATAATAATAATAATAATAATAATAATAATAATAATAATAAATAATAATACATTATTCAGCGTGGCAATTAATGTTTTTATAGACGCCTAATTGAACCGTTGAGCAAAGTAAACGTATTACATTTTGTCCGACAGAACAACAAAGAAGTTCTCCTTCTCATTCTTTACGAAACCACCTCTTACTGCTTGTAGTCCACACCTGTGGAGTAACAGTCAGCGCGTCTGGCCGCGAAACCAGGTGGCCCGGGTTCGAATCCCGGTCGGGGCAAGTTACCTGGTTGAGGTTTTTTCGGGGGTTTTCCCTCAACCCAATACGAGCAAATGCTGGGTAACTTTCGGTGCTGGACCCCGGACTCATTTCACCGGCATTATCATCTTCATTTCATTCAGACGCTAAATAACCTAGATGTTGATACAGCGTCGTAAAATAACCCAATAAAATAAAAAAATAAACTGCTTGTAGAGACAGAGTTTGTAGAGCGACATGATACTACTACTGCTTGCCTTCAGTACGTGAATGAAACACACAGCAATGTACACGATGTAATCACGACACCCGCTTTGGTCACCGCTGCTATAAAATGAGACATGAAATGTGTGGAATATTTACTCTTAAATTTACCAATGACTATGTTTTAGTCAGTAGATACAAGTTATAAAATTTCGATTTAAAATTATTATTATTATTATTATTATTATTATTATTATTATTATTATTATTATTATTATTCTAAACAGTGTTGACGCAATTATCTATAGCATTTACGTTTTCCTTACTCTATAATATCCTAGGATCGTTCCGAAAGTAATGCCTCATATTTTTTTGTGTTGACCTGTAAAGTCTGAGCTGGATGTCAATGGTTGTAGCATTGATTGTGGTTTGGTTATCGTGCGACAAATAGCGGTAGCAGGGCAATCTACCAAAATGGCATCTGACACAGAGGTGCGTAAGAAACAGCGATGTGTTACTAAATTTCTCATTGCCGAACAAATTGTAGCTACCCATTGTTTTTCTCCCATACTCTTCATATATTATATTCTAAAATTATGTATCAAATTTGTTTAATACCTGTAAACAATATATAGGGCTCTGGTTTTACTTCTCATAGGAAATGTGTTTTTTCCACTTTCAGTGCTATCAAATCATTAGCCTACATATTTCAGTTCGTGATAGGATCAACGTCTCACCTGTCATTATAAAGGAACTTAAAAATCTATAAATTACAAGTGTGTATTTATTCACACTGCAAATAGGTATATACCCGGTGGCAGGGGCAACTAATTACACTCAATAATGACAATTAATAATAAACACAACTTTTAAAAAACAATAATTAATAATAATTTCAAGGTAAAAATTGTTCCGGGGCCGGGTATCGATCCCGGGACCTCTGGTTGAACCAGCGCTCTACCACTGAGCTACCCGGGAACTCCACCCGACACCGTCTCAACTTTTCCCTTTATATCCACACAACTCGCGTGGGCTGACGAAACGCCAGAGACCCACAACGAGTGCACACAATCTCTGTGTGACTTGGAATTGTGGTTTTCTGTTAACGTACACAGTAACGTATATATTATGCAAATCTAGTCTTTCAGGTGAAGCTCCCTGTAAAGCAGATTTGAATAATTTCAAGGTAAAAATTGTTCCGGGGCCGGGTATCGATCCCGGGACCTCTGGTTGAACGTACCAGCGCTCTACCACTGAGCTACCCGGGAACTCCACCCGACACCGTCTCAACTTTTCCCTTTATATCCACACAACTCGCGTGGGCTGACGAAACGCCAGAGACCCACAACGAGTGCACACAATCTCTGTGTGACTTGGAATTGTGGTTTTCTGTTAACGTACACAGTAACGTATATATTATTCAAATCTAGTCTTTCAGGTGAAGCTCCCTGTAAAGCAGATTTGAATAATTTCAAGGGAAAATTGAAAGACTAGATTTGCATAATAATTAATAATAATAGTAGTAATAATAATAATAATAATAATAATAATAATAATAACAAGGAGCATCCTAAATTAAAATGAAGCATGGTCACTTAAAATAACATTTAAAGTAAATCTAATTTGTATCTTAACCCTAAGCTCGAACTAAGACACACGAGTCTGACAGGTTCATATCTGCACAAGTACTTTTCGGCACTACACTTATTTCGCTGTCAACTCACTCACTGCACTGATTCTACCTGATTTCACTAACACTTCTAACCATTTCACTGTTCAAATACTTTGCACAGCCACTTCACTGACCCTAACACACTTCACTTACACAATAATCTTCACTGACACTACACACTTCACTGACACAACACACTTCCTCACTGATAGAACAATTCAAATAACAAGATATCAATTACACCCTTTAAATAGTGTGTATAATATACTACCGTCTATCAGTAAAGTCCTTAAGCCTATTTTTAAATACTTTTTGGTTATTGGTAAAGCTTTTAGTAAGTCTGCAGGTAAAGCATTCCAGTCCCTGTTAGTACGATTGAGAAAAGGAAAGTACGATTGAGAACAGAAACAGTACGATTGAGAAAAGAAATAATGAGGGTTTTATTGTTTCATCGATCCAATTTATATTTATTTGAGCACATATGTACACTTAGAATTATTAATTTATGTTAATGAAGATCATGGTTGGATCCAACCAGCCAGAAAGAGTATGCTCATTGGCTCATCTCTTGCATTCATTTATTATGAGGGACTCTAATCAGGAGTGATTTTTTGCGTACTCTAGTGGCGAAATAAGGAATTTCAAACCTAGTACTTCCTACCCTGAAACTTTGTAATATGAATTCATTAACACTCTGTATATTTCACGGGGAAAATAACACGGCGAACATCTAATTTGACGCAGACACCTAAATGATGATGCATATCTCTCGTCAGTTTCCAATTTAAAATACGGAATGATCTAATATTCCATTTTAATTTTGTTGTTGCGCACAGATATTTGAAAAAAAAAATTAAAAAACGATTTCACAGGGACTATCAAAACTGAAAATGTTTCCAGAAAGCAATGACTGGTCTCATCCCGCAGAGAGTAATCGAGTTTTTATTGAACTTTTAATGACCTAGCTCTCATTTACATAGTTATATCCACTTTTAGCAGTTTTTGTGGAATAGATGTACAAATGAATTATTTCTGGTCCGAAAAAGAGTTTAATAATGCATTACTAATAATTTTATGACGCAATCAAGGTCATTAAATACAATTTGCGTGGACAGGGTGCGAATTAACAGGGGGATGGGGGGACTTTCCCCTGTTGGAAACTTATCCCCCCTCATAAATTCATATTAATATCCCTGACAGGGTTAACTTCTATCCCTTCCTCACAAAATATATTTTTTTAAATACGAGTATACCTTATAAATTTATAAAGTAGGCTAAGCAAAGAAAATAATTCTGTGGCCGGGAGGAAAAAGGTCTTAAGTAAAAATTTTTAACTTTTCAGGAGAGCAGTAGAAAGATTTAAATTGGTGCCAATTATATATTTCTTTTAATTAAAAGGTTTTTCGTGGGTATTATTTGTTTATATTAATCTAAAATAGGTAATGTTGCTCATTTAACAATTTTCTTAATTATTTCCAAAAATAGCCGCACTTAACCCCTTTTATGACTAGAGGTCAAACTGAGTAGAAGGGACTATTAAACATAAGACCTTTTTCATGTCAAAATAAATGAGGAATGTAAATTATTAGGAATTCAAAATGGGCCTTAAGCAATTATAGGACTGTTTACCCTGGTGCTTAAAGTTTTAAAAGGAAAGGGCACCAGTATGTGATAAAATGGCTAAAATACAAGTTAGACCTTTTTAATAGGGAAGCATGGAAAGTAAACATGTGTTGGTTTGTAAGGAATAAAGTATTAAATATTCTTAAGTCCTTTATTCTGTGTGTACTCGATTCAAAAAGTACTTAGGACATTTGGTAACGCCCTATAAATCCAGTCAGGAGTCTTATTTGACTTTAACCGTTTTACCAGATTGCAGAAAATTGTTTCCGCTTTCAGAATATATAAAAATCTTATTTTCACAAAAAATTGACTTAAGATCTTTTTCCTCCCGACCACAAAATTGATGTGTTATCATCACCGGCAAGCTGACAACGTCAGTAACTTAGACATTACAGATCTTATCTCAAGCCTGATATTATTATTATTATGATCAAGATGCAAGACAAGCAACTCAGTGCGACCAAGAGTTGAGCCGTATCGAATGTATGTATATATGTATGTATGTATGTATGTATGTATGTATGTATGTATGTATGTATGTATGTATGTATGTATGTATTTATTAACACTACAATTGGGTATACACCCGGTGGCAGTGATATATAATATACAATAATTACAATTACTACAATAAACCTAGGACTATAAATAAAAACTATTCTATAATAACGCCTACGGTAAGCAAAAGTAAATCTAACTTATAAGTACTTCTATTTCACCCAACTATTACCAATTTAAATAATTACATATCACCTTAATTAATTACATACCAACTTAATTACATATCATCTTAATTAATTACATATCACCTTAATTTATTTACATAGCAACTAAATTACATACCATCTTAATTAATTACATATCAACTTAATTAATTATATATCAACTCAATTAATTACATGACACAACTTAAATAATTACACTGCACCTCCAATTACATTTACAGTCTAATCTTCTTAACGTTTTCTTAAATGTATTGATTTTGAGAGGACCACCCTGAAAGATTGCCGCAGGTAAGCTGTTCCAGTCTACTATTGTGCGGTTAACAAAGGAAAATTTTGCCAGGTCCGTTCTTTGTTTTCTACATTTAAACTTCCTAATATGATCAGCCCTTCCTAGGTATGATGGTGTTGCTAATCTAGCATTGATATCGGTCCATGCTTTGTGTCCCATTTGTGCCTTAAACATTGCGGTGAGTCTGGTTTTTCGTCGCCTTGACTTGAGAAGTTCCCACCCTAAATCGTTTACTATCTCCTCACCATGTCCCTTCCCCATTTTGACATATTTTGCTGCCTTGCGTTGGACCTTTTCTATTGAATCGATTTTGTTTTGTCTGTACGGATCCCAACCTACTGCTCCATATTCCATAATTGGGCGAACAAGGGTTTTGTACGCTAATTCTTTTGACTTTCGGTTAGATTTCTTCAGAATACGCATAGAGAAATGTAGTGCTTTCCAGGCTTTCCTTGTGGTATTAGTGACTTGTTCCTCCCAACCCAGTTTGTTACTTAAATATATACCTAGGTATTTACAAGTGTTCACTTGTGGCACCGATGTACCATTTAGCTGATATCCGAGACAAATTTATTTATGCTTTCTACAGAAGGATATTGACTTACTTTTACTGACATTGATTTTCATTTTATTTTCTATCGTCCAGGTTTCATTAACGTTAAGATCGTTTTGTAAGGATAATGAGGATAATAATAATTTTATGTCTGGTATTCTCCATCTAGGATTCTATCCCCCCTCATCAGAAATCTTAATTCACACCCTGTGCGTGGATAATACTCGTACATATAAAATGATCCAAGCTGTCAGAAATTTCTGGCATTACAATATTAGTTTCATTTTCTTTCAACGAAGTGTTTGCGTGAAAATAAATCTTTCAGGTTTCTCACCTGTGCAGCAAATGCACGAAATTTTACAATAAAATGAGTTCTGTACATTTCATGTTTACAGAAGTTATTTATACTCAAATGGAAAGTAGCATTCTTGCCAGGTGTGTCGTTCCCACGTTCTCTTGGAAGATATTCAGTTTCCTTTAGTATACACTTTTTTTTCTAACTTTTATACAGGCTAAACATATTTGTAAGAGGAGTTTTATTTTGTATAAAATCATTCAGATTAAATCAGATAAGATTATTTTCTGAAAGTAAATGTGGAATAATGAGAACTTTTTAAAGTAAAAATAAATATTGAGCAACTTAAATCGTGTTCAGTCCATTCACCGCATTGTTCAAGGCACAAATGGGACACAAAGCATGCACCGATATCAATGCTAGATTAGCAACACCATCATACTTAGGAAGGACTGATCATATTAGGAAGTTTAAATGTAGAAAACAAAGAACGGACGTGGCAAAATTTTCCTTTGTTAACCGCACAATAGTAGACTGGAACAGCTTACCTGCGGCAATCTTTCAGAGTGATCCTCTTAAAATCAATACATTTAAGGAAAGGTTGAGAAGATTAGACTGAAAATGTAATTGGAGGTGCAGTGTAATTATTTAAGTTGTGTCATGTAAATAATTGAGTTGATATATAATTAATTAAGTTGATATGTAATTAATTAAGATGGTATGTAATTTAGTTGATATGTAAATAAATTAAGGTGATATGTAATTAAGTTGGTATGTAATTAATTAAGGTGATATTTAATTATTTAAATTGGTAATAGTTGGGTGAAATAGAAGTACTTATAAGTTAGATTTACTTTTGCTTATCGTAGGCATTATCCATATCTGCATGGGCCAGAAAGTTTCGTTTGACTCTCAATGCAAGAAAATCACGAGCAATCCTAGTGGGACACCAACGTCTATTATGCAACATTACTCCTGCTCTTCCAGTCAAGTTAAACGACACAATAATCCCTTTTGCTTCCTGTGTTAAAAACCTTGGAGTTTACTTTGACACGCATTTAAACTGGAATTATCAAGTAACCCATATTATCAAAAAAGTGCTTTCCATACTACATTCCTTAAACAACATTCGAAAATTCCTCCCGCTATCGCTCAAGAAAATACTAGTGGAAACACTAGTAATGCCCCACTTCGATTATTGTGATTTTCTATTGACTGACCTCAATGTCAACCAGTCGCAAAAATTACAACGTGTTCATAATTCTTGTGTTCGCTTCGTCTGCGATGTCCGTCGCGCTGACCACATTACCTCATCCTTCCAAACTCTAAACTGGCTACGGCTTAACGAACGTAGAAATTTTCATTCTCTTGTTCTTCTTTTCCAAGTCCTTCACACCTCTACGCCTACCTACCTTGCCTCCAGTTTCAGTTACCTGTCATCATATCATAATCTCTTCACACGCACGCAAAATAGCCACATACTAGCCATACCAACACATAAAACTTCATCGTATTCATCATCATACACAATCTCGCTTTCGCGCTTGTGGAATACCCTACCCAGTGACATCAGAGACTGTCGAAATTTAGTAGCGTTCAAAAGCAAACTTATTAAGTATTTTCTTACTGCGTAGAGTAGGTTTAATTTTTACTTAGTTAATAAAAAAAATTTTTTCTCTTCTTAATTTTTACAATGAACTGTCTAGCTTTTATTAGTCTGTTAATTTTTTTAGTACTTTGATTTTTATTGTATTTGTAAATTCAATATTAATTGTAATTATAATTGTAATTGTATTTTTTATATTGTAGTTGTAATCCCCTGGTAGAGGGGAAGAGAAGGCCTGATGGCCTTATCTCTACCAGGTTAAATAAATAAATAAATAAATAAATAAATAAATAAATAAATAAATTATAGAATAGTTTTTATTTATAGTCCTAGGTTTATTGTATCTACTATTTATAGATTTACGTTTATTTTATTTTATTTCATGTAATTGTAATTATTGTATATTATATATCACTGCCACCGGGTGTATACCCAATTGTAGTGTTAATACATACATACATACATACATACATACATACATACATACATACATACATACATACACATTTACATGGTCTCATCATAGAAAGTTACGGAAAGGTTAATTTCAGATGAAAATTTGAGACAGGTTGCTGATTTCTGTTCGTTTATTTTCGTGTCTCAACCAATTGTGATCCTCACAATTAACAAGATTTACCCGTACGATAATAATGCAAATAGTGACTAACTTATTAGTTCTACTTAGTTCCAGACCTCGAAAAACCAACCAAAGCCAAGCCAAAATCTTCCTGATTTCATTCACTCTTTGACTGACAACTGACTTGTCGGACTTGATAACTTTTGTAATAAGACGTGGCTGAATTGACTCACCCACACATTTAACTAACTGACTGACTCGTTCACTCATTGTCTGTCTCACTTACTTGACTGTGATATTATGGCTGATTCTCTGACTAACTTATTCGTTCTTTAATTTTACTGAGTAACTTTCTGACTTCTGGGTATTATTTTATTCATTTTTCTATTATTGGTCACAATATTTTTATGTCACGTTTGTGATCTTTAGCAATAAATTTTATACCATGTATTCATTTCAAAACTTCCCACTTTAAATACATTTTAGGAGAAACGATTTTGAGGAAAAACACGTCGATTTATTTTTCGAATAGAAAGTTCAAAACCATTGGCGATTACATTTTCGGTTCCATCCCTTTATCTCCACCCCCACATCTGAATTTAAAATAACACAACCTATCTTTAGACATGTAATTTCAAAGAGGAAAATAAACCAATGATAATAATAATAATAATAATAATAATAATAATAATAATAATAAATCCACCTCTGATTGAGATTCTGGCTGATATGTACATCTATTATCAGGCGGTAGGTAATTCACTTGATAATACAGGGCGCTTCCGGGCTAGTGTTACTATAGTCCCGTCGCTCTTATTTCCGGCAGCCAATCACGTTGCAGGTCGGCTACATTTAAACGTGTGCGTCTTGTCATTCGCTATTGATGATGTAATGAATTTCCTATGACTCGATAAATACTTAATATAATCGCCCGCCATTTTGGCTCTTTTGTTGGCGTTCGCGGAAATCACACGAGGACGTTATTTCCCGCTCAATTATTTGCTCAATTACATTGCGTTTGATTTATTATCATAGGACCTACGACATGATAATGTTTAACGGTGAAGCAAATAGATTCCTCATCTGGTAGCTCGGCAACGAAAGAACAAAAATGGCGAACGATACTACCTACCTAGACTTTATAGAGCCTTCACTTCCTAAGACGTAAGCAAAGGAGAGGAGTCACACCGGAAATAACAGCGACACGACTATAATTTTCAGTGATGATGGGAAAGGACACATGTATCAATTTGAGATAAGGAATCCTGGTCCGGAAATGACAGAGTCGAAAGTTATAAGCAAAAATAGTTATGTGGAAATGAAATAATTTTATTCCTCTGTACACCTTATTTATGTGTATTTATCTGTACACCTTACACATACTGTATTCATCTGACGTTGTTTAGGTTGTCTACTTACAGTATTCCATTCAGTGCGCTGTCTGAGGGGTGGGGACAGAAGCTTACAGATTGTATCGGGACAAGTACCCACGTAGGAGACATCCGGCCCATACCATCTTTCCACGACTGTTCCAAAAGTTAACGGAACGAGGACACGTGGTGCCAAATTACAATTTCATTTCCACACAACTATTTTTGCTTGTAACTTTCGACTAAATCATTTCCGGACCAAGCTTCCTTATCTCACATTGATACATGTGCCCTTCCCCATCATCCTGAAAGTTAGTAACACCAGCCAGGAAATACCTTTACATTCCAGAGGAAGAATAATTGTTTGTATGCATCTGAAATCTGATTAGTGTAATGTATAAATAGTCAGCGATGTATACAATGGAGGGGGAAAGGAAATGGCCACTACCTTTTGACTAGTTGCCTCATGAGTGATGCCTTGTTGGTGTCACTTGTGGGGTTCAGATATGTCTTCGGACGGTTGACTAAACAGCAGTAATAAATCGGTCCATCCGTTTCTGGGATAGGGCTAGAAACGTATCATTTTATGAATAACAATAATACGATTACAGGGGTTAAAATAACACAAGCCATTATTTTATAACAATAACAATGACAATCGAAACATAATCACAACAATATTTCACGGCCTACTGATGAATACCCAAAGATCTTACACACGCGATTTGACCTAAGATGATAAAGCATGGATCAATAAACTTTAAAAAACGCGGGGCAATTCCACAACAGGAACTCCAATCATACCAGGCAAACAACAGTTTTGTTTTCTAATACACACAGTAACAGCACAGTATCTTCATAATACGATCTAATATAAATTAAAATTTAATACATTAGATTATAAGTTTATGGTTTTATCTCGGAAGGACCGAATTATTATTATTGTTACTTTTTGTCTTTACTTTTTAACTTCGCTCTAGAATATGCCATTAGGAAAGTTCAGGATAACAGACAGGGTTTGGAATTGAACGGGTTACATCAGCTTCTTGTCTATGCGGATGACGTGAATATGTTAGGATAAAATCCACAAGCGATTAAGGAAAACACGGGAATTTTAATTGAAGCAAGTAAAGCGATAGGTTTGGAAGTAAATCCCGAACAGACAAAGTATATGATTATGTCTCGTGACCAGAATATTGTACGAAATGGAAATATAAAAATTGGAGAATTATCCTTCCAAGAGGTGGAAAAATTCAAATATCTTGGAGCAACAGTAACAAACATAAATGACAATCGGGAGGAAATTAAACGCAGAATAAATATGGGAAATGACTGTTATTATTCGGTTGAGAAGCTTTTGTCATCTAGTTTGCTGTCAAAAAATCTGAAAGTTAGAATTTATAAAACAGTTATATTACCGGTTGTTCTGTATGGTTGTGAAACTTGGACTCTCACTCTGAGAGAGGAACATAGGTTAAGGGTGTTTGAGAATAAGGTGCTTAGGAAATATTTGGGGCTAAAAGGGATGAAGTTAGAGGAGAATGGAGAAAGTTACACAACACAGAACTGCACGCATTGTATTCTTCACCTGACGTAATTAGGAACATTAAATCCAGACGTTTGAGATGGGCAGGGGATGTAGCACGTATGGGCGAATCCAGAAATGCATATAGAGTGTTAGTTGGGAGGCCGGAGGGAAAAAGGCCTTTGGGGAGGCCGAGACGTAGATGAGAGGATAATATTAAAATGGATTTGACGGTAATAGGTTATGATGATAGAGAATGGATTAATCTTGCACAGGATAGGGACAAATGGCGGGCTTATGTGAGGGCGGCAATGAACCTTCGGGTTCCTTAAAAGCCATTTGTAAGTAAGTAAGTTATTTTTTGCAGATGGATAGGATTTATCATCTCCATTTAAAATTAAGTGTGTGAAGATAGGGATAGAATTTTAAATTCAAAAGTAGGGATGAAAGATAGCGGGGTATACAGAAAACTCAATCAGAGTGGATTTGAACTTCCCCCTCGAAAACTAAATCTACATGTTTTTCCTCAAATTCGTGTCCACTGCTCATCCAAAATTACTGAAGGTGGTAAGTTCTGAAATGAACACTCGGTAGATTCCTTTCTGGGAAATAGCTAATATTAGTTCATTAATATAAAGTTAACTGATTGACTGAGTCGCTAAATAATCCGACTTCCTATCCGGTTTGTTAATCGTGTCAGCACACTTCGGTACTTCGCACAAAATTCTCTGCTGAATCGTTACGGTTTACCGTGTTGGGATCTGGTCTACAAATGCTTCAGAGAGCGCCTTCAAGGTTATTAGGTTTCTCTTTGAAGTTGGGGTCGTGTAAACGTTGACTAACAAGCTTTCAACGCGCCTCGTAATTATACAAGATCTGCTGCAAGGCGTCGGATAATCTCGAACTCAAACTTTGTGACTACTCCGAAGCATTCATCTGTTTGAAGTTTTTCCTTAGTTCGTGTTACAGAAATACTATTGCCATCCCGTTCATCAAACGATCTCAAGATACATCCACTTTACAATCAGCTGAAAATCACAGAGAGTATATAATTTTGCTATTTATATTTTAACAGTTTCTTCTGAGAATACATGTTGAAGTATAACCTGAAGTTTGTCAAGTTTGCATAAATGTTTACTCAAATTCACTCATTCACGCAAAAGATAAATTGAGGGAAGTGTACATTGTTTTCATTAAAAAAAAGGTCTTTGCAAATCTATATTTTTGAATTAGTATTATTGATAGTTTATACATTAGCGTGCAAATTAATCCGAACAACGTAATTACTTAGGCCTATGCAAAAACACTCAAACGGGATAAAAAAAAGGATCTAAGACATACCTCAGTAATCTATGTGGTCTCCCTTGTTCCTAATAACAGCTCTGAGACGATTTGGCATGGATTCCACTAATTTCCCACAAATATTCTTCATTTCTTCATCGCGAAATCATACACCAATGAGGGCAGAAATCATCTTCTCCTTTGTAGAACAATCCATTGTTTGCATTCTTCTTTTGCAAATTGACTACAAGTTCTCAATGAGGTTGATGTCGGGTGAGTGGCCTGGCCAGGGGAGTACCTGAATATTCTTCTTGTTGAAGAATTCTATAGTTTCTCGAGACGTATGGCATGGTGCCAGGTCTTGTTGGAACACACCTCTGCCATCCGGAAATGATTTTTGCAGCTGGGGTACGATTCTGGTTTCCAATAAGTGAATATATTTGTCAGAATTCATCATTCCCTTGATAGGTATTAATGCTCCAGGGAATTCATGTGTAAAACAACCCAAAAACATTACTTTAAGGGGGTATTTGGGTGCTTGTTGGAGATGAGCTGCTGTTACTTTTTCGGATCCTTTCCGTACGTAAGAAACACGGTGGCCGTAGACCTCGAAATGAGACTCATCGGGAAAAAAATACATTCTTCCAGTCATTCACTGTCTAGTGTTGATGTAATTTTGCCCACATTAAGCGTTTTTTACACATAACAGGGGTTAGCAGTTGCTTCTTAAAAGGCTTACGAGCCCTTCGTCCAGCTTCCAAAAGCCTACGCCGCACTGTTGTGACGTGAATATTCGCCCCAGTGGTAGACATTAACTCGCGGGTTAAGTCGACAGCAGTTAGTCTAGGATTTAATTTACTTTTCCTGACAATTAAACGATTACCTGCAGGTGAAGTCTTCCTTTTCCGGCCACAGTTTCCTTTTTTCTGGGGTGTGATGGATCCAGTCTCCCTGTATCGTTTTATGGTCGAATTAACAGTAGCCAAACCGATGTGACATTCTGCAGCAATTTGCCTCTGTGTCATAGAAGAATGCTCTGCTAATGTTATAATTTTAGACCGTTTTTGTGGAGTTGTATCCATTTGTGAAGACGACAGAATGTACACAGGATTGCAGTATTAAGTCTTCAACACAACTGAAATGCTTATAAGTACAAAACGACAGGCAAAATGTCACATATTATAAAATATAATAACGACAGACCTTCAATAATGGAATTACACGTACTACAGATGTCAATTAAAGCGGTATGAGTAGCTGTGAGGCCAACAATGACAGAAAATGTAAAAATATGTCGTGTTCGGAATAATTTGTATGCTACTGATATATATATATATAAGTTCCATATATTATTCGTCAAAATATTTAATACATTAACAGTAAAATACTCCGCCTTACCTTGTTACTGCAGTCATACGATACAACTTCCCTTGTTATTGCAGTCATACGATTCAACTTGCCTTGTTATTGCAGTCATAAGATACAACTTGCCTTGTTATTGCAGTCATACGATACAACTTGTCTTGTTATTGCATTCATACGATACAAATTGCCTTGTTATTGCAGTCATAAGATACAACTTGCCTTGTTATTACATTCATACGATACAAATTGCCTTGTTATTGCAGTCATAAGATACAAATTGCCTTGTTATTGCAGTCATAAGATACAACTTGCCTTGTTATTGCAGTTATAAGATACAACTTGTCTTGTTATTGCAGTTATAAGATACAACTTGCCTTGTTATTGGAGTCATACGATACAACTTGCCTTGTTATTGCAGTCATAAGATACAACTTGCCTTGTTATTGCAGTCATAAGATACAACTTGTCTTGTTATTGCAATCATACGATACAACTTACCTTATTATTGCAGTCATACGATACAACTTGCCTTGTTATTGCAGTCATAAGATATAACTTGCCTTCTTATTGCAGTCATACGATATAACTTGCCTTGTTATTGCATTCATACGATACAAATTGCCTTGTTATTGCAGTCATAAGATACAACTTGCCTTGTTATTGGAGTCATACGATACAACTTGCCTTGTTATTGCAGTCATAAGATACAACTTGCCTTGTTATTGCAGTCATACGATACAACTTGCCTTGTTATTGCAGTCATAAGATACAACTTGCCTTGTTATTGCAGTCATAAGATACAACTTGCCTTGTTATTGCAGTCATAAGATACAACTTGCCTTGTTATTGCAGTCATAAGATACAACTTGCCTTGTTATTGCAGTCATAAGATACAACTTGCCTTGTTATTGCAGTCATAAGATACAACTTGCCTTGTTATTGCAGTCATACGATACAACTTGCCTTGTTATTGCAGTCATTCGTTACAACTTGCCTTGTTATTGCAGTCATACGTTACAACTTGCCTTGTTATTGCAGTCATACGATATAACTTGCCTTGTTATTGCATTCATACGATACAAATTGCCTTGTTATTGCAGTCATAAGATACAACTTGTCTTGTTATTGCAGTCATACGATACAACTTACCTTGTTATTGCAGTCATACGATACAACTTGCCTTGTTATTGCAGTCATACGATACAACTTACCTTGTTATTGCAGTCATACGATACAACTTGCCTTGTTATTGCAGTCATAAAATACAACTTGCCTTGTTATTGCAGTCATACGATACAACTTGCCTTGTTATTGCAGAGCATCCCTTAATTATTGCCTGTCACTGCATGACAACTAATTTTAGGAAAGCTGTGTTTGTTCTGGGCGTTTCTAAATGTCGATAAACTCATTATTTTGTATAGCAAAAGACTTTTACTTCAATATTGAGAGATAACACTGTCAACACTGAATACAAAGTGAAGACTGACATGTAAGTACTGATATAATATATAGTTGGATTCCCCATTACTGTTACAAATAACGGAGGGCGCCTCAAGGCAAGTCCACAGAGAATTTGCATTGACCTCAGACATCCACAGCCAGCCTTCGGACCAGTACACAGAGTTCATTAATTCAGCAGCAGAATATGCGAGCTAGCTGGCAACCGACGATTCGCATTAATGAAAACTACTTTGTATGCTAATTCCAGTAAACGCCGCACTCGACGCTTCGAACGAGATTGAATCGGTTTTGAAATATCTTACAGCAGCGGCAGAGGCTGCCTGATTTTTAATATGCAGAAGATAGTTGAACAGTGTTAAGTAACAGGAGGTTCACGACCCCAGCAACTGGTACATTAGCACTCTGTATAATGGATGTATTGTCTCTAACTGTAATAACGTCTCTGCTTTCCAATGACAACAGTTCTGTCCGATCAGAACTTCAGCTTCAACTTAACAAGCAAATGTAGCAAAACACAATATAAGAGGAGTTCCTGATCTTTGGAATGTCACGGTCACATTAAATCTCATGCTTCATTTTGGCGGACTGCCTAAATTGTTGTACATAATTTAGACCCATAAACGTGTTCTACTTTTAAATGTTTCAATAATGTAGTGAATTAAAAATCTATACCAATAATAAAACTGTAGCCGAAATTTTTCTGGTAATTTTCGATTTTCCAAAAATAATTGGTCCTAACATATATAATTAACCACCCTGAAACCGAAAATCGCTTTTTTTAAATTTTTGTTTGTATGTCTGTCTGTCTGTCAGTATGTTTGTTACCTTTTCACGCGATAATTGCTGAACGGATTTCGATGAAAATTGGAATATAAATTAAGTTCGTTGTAACTTAGATTTTAGGGTATATGGCATTCAAAATACATTATTTAAAAGGGGGGTTATAAGGGGACCTGAATTAAATAAATCGAAATATCGCGCTTATTATTGATTTTTGTGAAAAATGTTACATAACAAAAGTTTCTTTAAAAATAACTTGCGATAAGTTTTAATCCTTGAAAAATTTTGATAGGACTGATATTTAATGAGATAAATGAGTTTTAAAATTAAAATAACTGCCATATAAGGCCGTGCAATGAATTAAAAAACAAATGACTTCGTCTATAAGGGGCCTTGGACAGCAACAATCGAAAGCTATGAAAGGTAGCCTACAGAGAATGCTTCTGTGTTTGTATGAAGTAATATCGGAAGCTAAATTAACCGATTTGTATAATTAATTATTATTTCACCATTGGAAAGTGTAATTTCTCTAGATGGACATAATGCTATAATGTTATTACAGTAACTTCTGATATAATATAATATAATATAATATAATATAATATAATATAATATAATATAATATAATATAATATGTAATATTATATTATATAATTTAAGTTATATGAAGGGTTCAGAACCATAGTGGGCCAAGCGCCATTTACTGAATACATAGAAAACAAGGGTTAAAATTAAGTTATTACCATAATTCAATGGAAACCTATAACAAGTTAAATAAAATATACACATTAAATCTAAATGATGTCAATCTTCATTAAACTATGGTTGCATGTAATAAAAATTAAGAAACAGGTTAAAGGAATTGTCATTGCACCAAATGAGTGTCTCTGGACCAAAATGATCGCATTTTAATTATTTGATGCAATTTAAATTAAATAACATATTAAACGATTTATCCTTCTATCAAACACGAATGTTCCCTGGATCAAATGTCCTATTTTAATTATGTAATTACTTTATATTTATTTCTAACGAGTGCAGCGGAGCGCACGGGTACGGCTAGTTATTAATAAATTGACAGCGATGTAAAGTTTTAGTTTAATACTATATAACCTTAAAATGGATGAATATAAGAGTGGTTATTGCGTTACAACATATGTAGTCCCATCATACAAACAACCCTCCTGCATCCGAGGGTACATGACCGAAACAACCCTCTTGCGTCCCAGGTTATATGACCGAAACAACTTCCTGTGTCCCAAGTTATATAACCGAAAAAACCCTCTTGCGTCCCAGGTTATATGACCGAAACAACCCTCCTGCGTCCAAGATTATATGACTGAAACAACTCTCTTTCGTTCCAGGTTATATGACCGAAACAACCCCCTTCCATCCCAGGTTATATGACCGAAACAACCCTCTTGTATCCCAGGTTATATGACCGAAATAACCCTAATGCGTCCCATGTTATATGACCGAAACAACCCTCCTGCATCCCAGGTTATATGACCGAAACAACCCTCCTGCGTCCCAGGTTATATGACCGAAACAACCCTCCTGCGTCCCAGGTTATATGACTGAAACAACCCTCCTGCATCCCAGGTTATATGACCGAAACAACCCTCCTGCGTCCCAGGTTATATGACCGAAACAACCCTCCTGCATCCCAGGTTATATGACGGAAACAACCCTCCTGCATTCCAGGTTATATGACCGAAACAACCCTCTTCCATCCCAGGTTATATGACCGAAACAACCCTCTTGCGTCCCAGGTTATATGACCGAAACAACCCTCCTGCATCCCAGGTTATATGACCGAAACAACCCTCTTGCGTCCCAGGTTATATGACCGAATCAACCCTCCTGCGTCCCAGGTTATATGACCGAAACAACTCTCTTGCGTCCCAGGTTATATGACCGAAACAACCCTCCTGCTTCCCAGGTTATATGACCGAAACAAACCTCCTGCGTCCTAGGTTATATGACCGTAACAACCCCCCTGCGTCCCAGGTTATATGACCGAAACAACCCTCCTGCCTTCCAGATTATATGACCGAAATAACCCTCCTGCGTCCCAGGTTATATGACCGAAACAAACCTCCTGCGTCCTAGGTTATATGACCGTAACAACCCTCCTGCGTCCCAGGTTATATGACCAAAACAACCCTCCTGCCTTCCAGATTATATGACCGAAACAACCCTCCTGCGTCCCAGGTTATATGACCGAAACAAACCTCCTGCGTCCTAGGTTATATGACCGTAACAACCCTCCTGCCTTCCAGATTATATGACTGAAACAACCCTCCTGCGTTCCAGGTTATAATCCGTCCCGGATTTTATGATCAAAACAATTCTCCTGTGTCCCAGGTTTTGTGATCAAAATAACAATGCTACATCCCGAGTTTTATAATCAAAACAACCCCTCTGCGTCTCGGTTTTATTATCAAAAGAACCCTCCTAAATCTCGGGTTTTACGACAAAAATAACTCTCCTGCGTCCCGAGTTTTGTGATCAAAACAATTTTCTTGCATCCCTTCACGCCAGTTCTGAGGATAGCTTACAATAGGCTGAAACTAGTCAAGGTAACCTAGTTTTAACACGTGAAAGAAATAAATTATATATTACGAAGTGATACAGTGTTAAAAGTTGTGTAATCAAGATGTATAATAAACTGTTGAAATAATTTTAGTTTTGTCGTTTAAATGTGCAGAAATTTGATCCGAACAAATGTAACATTTCAAAATTCTTTTTCAGAACAAAAATTTACATTTGTTCCGATCAAATGTCTGCACATTTAAAGGAAAAAACTAAAATTCCATTTACTATTATAATACAAGCCATTGATTTAATTCCCAAAATGTTCAGTTAATTTCAGAGATTTGTATTATAATAGTAGGAACAACTGGATAATACCCACGGCAGAGCAATGTCGATAGTCGACGCTACTCGCTGGCCACTAGTCACCAGGCCGTACCGAGCCGTGCCAAACAAAACACAATCGAAATGGTGGTAGTAAAATTCGCGACTGTATTCTTAAATAATTCACTGCGTTAGTCAAGTGCAAGACTTCTGGCTTCTGTTGCATTCAAACAATTATAAAATACGATAATTTGGCCTAGGGAGCATCCGTTTTTGATGCAAAGATAATTTGTTTGGCTTGTTTCTTAAATAAAGTTACGAAATGGCGTTCCTGTGCTTAACATTTAATAAAAAAAATAAATATAGCAAAACTGTTTTGTCTCGAGACTCTCATCTAAGTTACGTAATAAGTCACGTAATTTACTTCAATATATTTGCGCAAATATATCTTGTAGCTAACAGTGGTGCTATCTCTCAGTAATGTTCAGAACGAAGGAGGTAGAGAGAGAAAAGAAACAAATTTCTCCCTCCAACGACGCCACACACCAACGTCGTGTTCTTATGTTGGCGAGATTGTGTATTTACTTAAATTTGGTGCTAAACGTAACGGCACGGTTCAAAGATACCGTGGGAATTCTCCAGTTTAGCGAAAATGTTTAATATAAAACAATTTTTATCTCGAAAAGGAAGCGAAAACGAGCAAAATTGTATTAGACCCTTTTGTTTGAAATATCTCACAGAATAACCTCCCTGAAATTAATGACATTACTTACGATTCACTCTGAACTTATAGAACAAAAAATTGTCAATGTTATATTTCAGAATAACCAACGTCAGGAATAACGTAGACCCACTTCACAATCTCTTTCAAAGACATTCCACTTTATAAAATTATATAGGTACATTATAATCGTTATATTTATATTGGGTTTTCGATCCTGTATGGTCAATAGCTCTCTTTAAAATATCACAGTGAATAAGGGGCGTTGCGTAGTGACTGACAACACAGCCAATTCAAGTTTTGCTCTCAGGCGGAGAGCAGATGTTGATGATGACGCTTCAAATCAGGTACTTGGGCACTTAATTGATTCAACGAGAGATTAATTGACGGAGAGTGGGGAAAGTTTGACATTAATAATCTTCAGTGAACGTAATATCGGCAGGTGAACAGTACTGGGACATTTGTTGTACGTGTTTTGCGTGGGTCAACATCAGAGCCTAACGATATTGTAATTGAAAAATCAAGGACGTGGCTTAATTATATTCCAATTAAAGAAGAGCTCCATTCATGTTACAGAAGAGGGAACTAGCAGTCTCTAGTATGAGGTTTTCAAAAGCGTTGGCAGACTACAAATTCCATAACCACTTAAAAAGATATAATATAAGGCAGTAATTGAACGTTGAAAACATGAATTAAACAATATTATTGACTTTAAGATCACGTTCATGGAATATTTATTTATCTATTTATTTATTTATATTTATTTATTTTATTTATTTATTTTATTTATTTGTTCAGGATAACACAGAGGGTTTGGAATTGAACGGGTTACATCAGCTTCTTGTCTATGCGGATGACGTGAAAATGTTAGGAGAAAATCCACAAACGATTAGGGAAAACGCGGAAATTCTACTTGAAGCAAGTAAAGCGATAGGGTTGGAAGTAAATCCCGAAAAGACTAAGTATATGATTATGTCGCGTGATCAGAATATTGTACGAAATGGAACTATAAAAGTTGGAGATTTATTCTTCGAAGAGGTGGAAAAATTCAAATATCTTGGAGCAACAGTAACAAATATAAATGACACTCGGGAGGATTAAACGCAGAATAAATATGGGAAATGCATGTTATTATTCGGTTGAGAAGCTTTTGTCATCTAGTCTGCTGTCAAAAAATCTGAAAGTCAGAATTTATAAAACAGTTATATTACCGGTTGTTCTGTATGCCTGTGAAACTTGGACTCTCACTTTGAGAGAGGAACAGACATTGAGGGTTTTTGAGAATAAGGTTCTTAGGAAAATATTTGGGGCTAAGAGGGATGAAGTTACAGGAGAATGGAGAAAGTTACACAACGCAGAGCTGCACGCATTGCATCCTTCACCTGACATAATTAGGAACATTAAATCCAGACGTTTGAGATGGGCAGGGCATGTAGCACGTATGGGCGAACCCAGAAATGCATATAGAGTGTTAGTTGGGAGGCCAGAGGGGAAAAGACCTTTGGGGAGGCCGAGACGTAGATGGGAGGATAATATTAAAATGGATTTGAGGGAGATGGGATATGATGGTAGAGACTGGATTAATCTTGCTTAGGATAGGGACCGATGGCGGGCTTATGTGAGGGCGGCAATGAACCTCCGGGTTCCTTAAAAGCCATTTGTAAGTAAGTAAGTAAGTAAGTATGTAAGTAAGTAAGTTTTATTTATTTATTTATTTAACCTGGTAGAGATAAGGCCATCAGGCCTTCTCTTCCCCTCTACCAGGGGATTACAACTACAATATTAAGACTACAAGTACAATTATAATTACAATTAATATTAAATTTACAAATACAATAAAAATCAAAGTACTAAAAGATTAACTGATTGATTTAAAGGCTAGACAGTTTATTGTAGAAGTTAAGAACAAAGAAAGATTTTTTTTACTTAAGTAAGAATTAAACCTAATCTAAGCTGTAAGAAAATACTTAAGTTTGTTTTTGAACACTGTTAAATTCCGACAGTGACTGACGTCACTGGGTAGGGTATTCCACAAGCGCGAGAGCGAGATTGTGTATGATGATGAATACGATGATGTCTTATGTGTTTGTATGGCTAGTATGCAGCTATTTTGCGTGCGTGTGAAGAGATTGTGATACGATGATAAAGTATTGGGAATAAATTTGAATAAGAAACAAAAAACAAAAGTTTCCTTCCTAGGCAGGATTCGAACCATGAAAGTCTTAGTTACCAGTCTATCGTGGTCTGGAGTGAACAAGGCTCTGAAATCAGCTACAAGGGACGTCCGGTTTTTTTGCCACTACTGTACATATCAGCCGGAACCTCAATCAGGGGCAGTGCTGCTCATCGGAGTGACTACTACCGCGGAGGAATCGGAAATTACGAAAAAAGCTCTCCACCGGTGATCCGGTACTACCGTAGGTGGAACAGGGGACATACGGAGGGATGCGGTGGTTCGGAGCGAAGCGACAGTTAGCTCAAGGACGACCGGCGCGTACGGACTGACGGTAGTTGTGAGTGGAATAAAATGGCACCAAATAGGATATCCGTCGCATGGAAATTCTTTAATTTAGTTGAAGGTAATAATAAAGACGCACACTGTAAACTTTACTCCAAGGGTGGTGGAACTTCGAATTTGTTAGACCATTTGAAGCGATCGCACAATCGCTGACTTGATGAAAACAATTACGCAAAACATTTGATACGACTTCTTTTTAAATTGTTTTAGTGCTATTGTTCCCAAAGGCTCACAGTATAGGAAAAAGTCTTGAAATTTCTCTAAAACGTAGCTTTCGAGGCAATAAACGACATGAAATATTTAAAAGGCGACTTGAGTTATATTTTGCTGTTTAGACAACTTGAGTTATATTTTACTGTTTGGATTAAAATATTGAGTTTCTGAATGAAACTAAAGAAACGTGGTAATAATATAATTACAATTATCCTTAAGGGGATGCGCTACTGAAAAATGACAGTTTTTGAAGAAATGTCATGTTTTTTTTTTATTTTACTCTTCATATGCTAAATTCCAATGCTCCATTACCACAACTTGTGTTTCAGCTATAATATGCACTATAAAAAACATAGAAAACTCTTGTTTTAGATTCCAAAAAACGATTTCCAAAAATAAACGTGTTATTTTCAAATTTTATTTTTAAAAGAGTTATTTCTTGACATAGATCATTGAAATTTTCCTGATTAATTCATAATCATGGTCATAATATGCTGTTAAAATTTCAATACATTATCTCTTAAAATGTAGAAATTAGAAAATTCAGTAGCGCATCCCCATAAGTTGATATCCGCTTATATTTTTATTACAGAGAGTGGCGCGTTTTAGAAGAGGGAGTTCAAATACTGACACCCTTTAACACAATAATCACAATCCTGTCCGGTGAAGAATCTGAATAAATTATGTTGGACAGTAAACTTTAACCCATTGATAGCCCACGTTTCTTTTGTTCCATTCTGAAGCTCCCTTAATATATTTTACGTTAAACTAAACCAATTAGAATAATAATTGACAAACACTGTTTGCGATTAAACTAGAGTTTCTAGGAGAACTACAGTCTAAATGTTTACATTAGCTACTGAAAAGCTCACTTCTGCGTTAGTTTTGCAGTTAGATTGAATGTTATTAATTTGATCTATGACATAAAACTAATACGCCTTTCCACATATACTATGAATTTCAAAACTAGAAAAAAAAATCTGTCAGCTAACGTAGCACTTTAAGCAACACAAAAAAAAAGAGCCGAAGAACGAGAGAGAGATTAACATAAAAGAGAGAATAAACAACAACAAATTAAAACTTATTTTAAACGATACGCGGACGTCAGCGGACTCGAATCACTGCCTGATCCGATTAAAGGAATGCTCAGCGGAAAGTGTATGTCTGCGCCACAGCACATATAAAACCTGCGCGGCATCAATCGGAGGTAATCCGGAGGACTCCGATTGAAAGCGTGCAAACAACCGCTCCGGAGAAAATCTAATCATAAGCAGCACTAATCAGGGGTATATTAAATCTTAGTGTTCTAATTTGCCCTAGTTTTTAGCTTGAAATATCCAAGGTCCCAGAAATTTCATCGGTATCACTGTGTTAGAGAGCCCAATTAATTTAGAAATCCAGTAACATGACTCTAACAGTAAGAGAGGAAGTCATGTAATGGAAAATTGTATAAAATAGCCCAAGCACTTTTAAAAATGTAAAAGGACTGATAACATAGACATCTTATAGCTTGGAATTAATTTTTGTTAAATATTACAGCTGTTTTTTCTGTATGACTGCCGAAGGCGGGATTCAGGCAGAAAGCGAGGTGATGTGGCTTATCCTCCCCGCTCCTCCCACTTCTTGATCTCTTGTGTATCGTACACAGAAAACATCAGCGCTTCAATGCCTATGGGCGCTCTGAAAGCAAATGGTCTGTACTTATGTTTGGTAGAAGCTGGGACGCTGAGACTTATTTACATTCCAAGCTTAAACGTAAACATAGCATGGACATGAAAGCGAGTTTAACCAAGCCTTTAATTGTGATCATTCACCCCCCTTTAAGGAATTCGTACTGACGTTGTATTGTATTGTATTGTATTTATTAACATTCCATGGTATTCATACATGCTTACAGCTAGAATATGGAACAAGTCAAAAAACTTAATACTATTATAAAGTCTTAATTTATAGTCACAGTCTAGATGAAATATATACAGACGAGATTTACAATATAGTCTACTAGTACAACACATAGTTTTAGTATCAATTTCATGAAGTGTTATTGAATGTCATGAATTCACCTACAGAATAGAAGGCGTGAGAAATTAGGTTCTTCTTTAATTTGGCCATAAATAATTTTATGTTTTGAGTTTCATTTTTTATATCGATAGGGAGGCTATTAAAAATATTTACTGCCATATAACGCACTCCTTTTTGATAGCACGATAGACTTGCCGATGGAGTATTAAAGTCATTTTTTGACTTGTATTTATGCTATGAACTGTTGAATTAGTTACAAAGTTTTCACGATTACATACGAGGAAGATTATTAATGAAAAGATATACTGACAAGCCATGGGCATTATTTGTAGTTTTTTAAAAATAGTCCTACACGATTCCCTAGATTTGGCACCTACTATTAATTCTAATTACTCTTTTTTGTAATAGACATATATTGTTACTATCTGTGGAATTTCCGCAGAATGATATTCCAAAACTCATTACCGAGTGGAAGTATGCAAAGTATATTGTTTTTAAGGTATTGATATTTACTATCTTTTGCATAGATCTAATAGCAAAACAAGCTGAATTTAGTTTGGGGTTAATTTCTTTAATATGATTTTTCCAATTTAACACATTATCGATTTTTAAGCCAAGAAATTTGGTTGTTGTTGTTTCTAATAGGGATCTATTGTTAATTATTGCGCTAGAAATTTGCGACGTTGAATTTGGACAGGATTTAAATTGAATTATGTTAGTTTTGTTACAATTTAATACTAATTTATTGACTGAGAACCAGTCACATATTTTGAAGAGAATTTCCTCTGTTGAAGATTGGAATGTGTTGGAGTTATTGGCTGTAATTACTATACTTGTGTCATCTGCAAATAATATGGGATGACCTACATCTTTTATAAGGGGGGCAAGATCATTTATAAACACTAGAAAAAGTAGGGGACCTAATATTGATCCTTGAGGAATTCCATTATTAATAGTTCCCCATGTCGATGTAGATTTCATAGTTGTATTGATTTAAACTTTCTGTTTCCTGTCTATGAGATATGAGTGAAACCATTGGTGTGCAACACCTTTAATTCCATAATAATCTAATTTATCTAGCAGCTTGTTCCAAGCTTAATGTGTAACTTTACGTTGATATACAGGGTGAACCATATGTAATGTCATTAACCCTTTGAGTGCCAATTACGATTACATCGTGATTTTATATTTTTGCTAGAAGTGCCGGTCACGATCTAATCGTGGTATAGTTTCCATTTTGCTGTTATTCTCCAGATGGCAAAGACCACTGTTGTGTTGTGCTAAGACAGGCATATCAATTGATGCCCACAGGAGCAAGCGCGCGCTTTAGAGCCCAGGAGAGCCTCAGCGCTTTACAGCAGAAAGGAAAGAGACAGACGAAAGAGGTAGTATATGCCGCTTGGTCGAGGTATATTCAGGGATGGCCAGCACTGATTCAATAGATAAAGGGAAGAGAACTAATTAAAACTGTATCCATGTTAATTTTTAGATTTGCCTGAGAAGTATAAGTGCATTATAAGAATGTAAGTTTTAATTTTAATTGCTCATTTTTCATAAGTTTGATTTTTTTATTCAAAAGAAATATTTTCTCAACTTTTCGTATAGAAAAGTGAAATTTTCAGGTATAGGCCTATTTATTTAGTAGCCTTACAGAATGTTTTCTTAAATCTAATATACCGTATATACGTATTACTGAAGATAGTGTATTGAAAATTTTGAAAATATTCGCATGGAAATTGTTTGTAAGGAAATGTATTAACAAAACAACTACTGTTACATCATAAGCAAAAGATACGTGCCCATGTGTTGTAAAAATGTCAGCTCTATAGCTTCAGCAGATTTCGAGAAAATAATTTAATATTCTGATGATAGGAAGTTGCTCACAAATATCACCTTAAAAGCATAATGAGATAAGAGTTTTGTTATGTAATATTAGTTACACTTACAGTACATAGGTAACTTTGCTTTGTACTGTAATATTGTTTTGATTAGTTTATTGATTACCTTTGTAAGGCTAAAGATACCATCAATATAAATTCCAACTTATCATGTCATACTCAATCTCTTTCTTTGGAATATCGCATTCTTTATGAATGATGTGTTTCATCTACGTAATACCGTATAATATTATACTACTATGGAATTTAAGTGACGATTCCATCTTAACTCTCTATTATGTTATTAACATATAAAACACAAGTGCAATATAAAGAAATCAGTGTTAGTATTTTTCTTTTAGAGACAATATAGATAATATTAAACAGAAAGAAGCCATATAAAAATAACGACATAAAATTTCACGTTCCGTTTGAAGTTTGTGCACCACTGTTTTCTTAATCCAACAGTTCTTATTCATATACACAACCCTTCCTCTATCCATACTTAGCGCTTGCTGCCCGCGCACGACGTCACGATCAGAAAAATGCGCTTGCTTTGACATCACTGTGCTAAGAGGATAGAGAGAGGTTCAGTAGAGCTGTTCACTTGTGTAAATGTACTTGGCATTTTTTACATATACTACCCAAAGGGGGTCGGTAAAAAGAGGGTTATTTTCACAGGGTTATTCTTTGAGATATTTCAAATGAAAAAGTTTAATACAATTTTGCTCGTTTTTGCTTTCTTTTCGAGATAAAAGTTGTGTTATATGAAACATTTCATTGCGTATTTTGGGAAAGTAATTGATCTAATTCCCAATATGCTAGTCAATTTAAGACAGCAGTGTATTATGATAAAAATTATTGAAAGAATTTTAGTTTTGTTCTTGAAATATGCAGAAATTTGATCCGTACAAATGTAACTTTTCGTTCTCCAAAGAAATTTTAAAATTTTACATTTGTTCGGATCAAATTGAAAATAAATATTAAGAAAAATATTTAATTTCTGATACATTGGGAATTCTCTCATGACAAAAAGTGATGTATGAAGCTTTGTGAGCAAACTTATGGACAAGCAATGTAGAAATGCTCCCCAATGGGAAAATAATACTGAATTCGGTGGTAATTTCTTAGAAGACGGGCACCTAGTTGGATGTAGTAAGTATTGCCAACTTTTTTATTTTAGAGTTAAATGTTAGTGATTTTTAGTGACTTTTATATGTTAGTTATAGGTTTATACTAGGTTTCGCCGTGATATTCTTTCAATTTGATTGGTTATAGTTATTTGTTCTAGAATTTTCGTTAATTTTGAATTGATAATGACGTCAGTAAGTTGTTCTTGGTTATTTGACGTGTTATATTGTTCTGAAGGCAAAAGGTATTGGAAATTGTCATTTCATGATTTTTTTTCGATTTTATTGGTTTCATTTGTTCTAGAATTTTCATTAATTTTGAATTAATAATGACGTCAGTAAGTTGTTCTTGGTTGTTTGACGTGAGTAGTGTTATATTGTTCTGAAGGATAAAGGTATGAAAAGTTTGTCATTTTATGATATTTGTGGAAGATGTGTGGACATAGAACAGACTATTAAATTTTGTGTCGATTTTGGTTCAGTTCTTTCGCTATTGAATCAGAATTGTGTCAGTTGTTGAGAAGAAAACTGCGTTTCTGTGGTTCCAAGGAATTATTTACTGAATTTTCAGTATAAGTTAAGGTGTAATAAGCAGACTTCGTGGAATTGCCACGAGAATCGTGAAGGTTTACTGCGCACGCGGTATAGACTGTATGACAAGGGGGCGTGCAACGGATGGAGTATGCCTCTAATGTAAACACTGAGCAGTATACTACGATTACAATAAAACCTGTATCCTGCATTCAAGAAATATAATGAATGAATATTGAAGTAGGAAATGTCTAAACATGTAAATACATAATTATTTTGTAGTGAGATATATTAACTCTTAAAATTTAATGTAAGATACTCACATCATCCTTGAATATGTGCATTGGAGTGAAGAGTTACGTACATTTTGAGCGACTGCAAAGTAACCTCCTCCGATGGTCACTTAAACAGTTTTTATATTGGGAAAATGTACGTTCAACATCACACGATGTAATAGATGCATATTTGAAGAACGGAAAGTCACTATTTTTTAGTACACCAGCTTCAGATGTCTTGTCGTGACCTGATGGTACATAATTTATAATACGAAGTTGTGAATAGGCAGAATTTTGTTGCAATAATGGTTCTCGACTGACATTTAACTTTTTCTGAAATTAGTGAATTGTTATTTTGGATAACGGTTTGTAATACTTTATCCACTATATTAAGGGCTTCTGAGAGTTGTAGTTTAGACGATTCTAACAGGATGATGCTTTTGGACACGATTTTAAACTTAGAATCAATGAACAGAATATCTTCCAATAGCTGTTCAGAAGGCAATGATTTTACGGCTGCAACAGCGGAACTGTCTATGCTATCCAAAGTATCAATTACCTCCATTATTTTGCCGTAATGTTCTGAATAATAATTAACAGCATCCAACCACGTTCCCCAACGGGTCAAGACTGGCTGCGGGGGTAAGGGTATTCCAGGGGAAATTATTTGGAACAGCAACACTCTCATTGTAGTATGTTTGATTGAATTCTTGTCTGCACTGAACAAATGTTAAGCTTTGACTATTCCAACCACAGTAATGCAAAAACAAGTGCTTACATAGGTATACATTAGCTGTAGCTGCTCTATCTATTTGGACCGGTCACAACTCTTAACATGAACTGCTTATGCTACAAGACCGGGCGGTCGCTCACCTCTCCTATACTACCGTACATCGGCAACTTGATTGCATGCTGCGTGTGGCAATTCAACGAAGTCTAGTGATAAGTGTTCGAAAAAATTTTATTTTGTGTAAATAAATGGCGAAGTTGAGTGTACAACAAAGTGTTGGTTTAGTTCTTTTGTTGTCTGCATGGTTTAAGTTTAGATTGCCTTGAAGCCAGTGTCATATACTGGAAGTGTGAAGTCGTCGTTGAAGACGTCAATGAGGATTGAATTTTGTTTGATAAGATGATAAATTATTCTGTTTTATTTTATGTTTTAGTGATTTGTGGGGGTAAAGTGCGGACGAAAACTGCCAGAAAATTACTGCCAACTATAAACTTCGAATGCCATCAAACACCAAAAAATTCAAAGATGAAATATTAAACATACTTTCATTTTTTAAAGGACTTGTTTTTCTTTAAAAATATGAATACATGTTTGATTTTCCATCTTTGATTTTGTGATGTTTGGTGACATTTGAACTTCATAGTTGGCAGAACGTTTTTGGTAGTTTTTGTTAGCCATGTTGGATTTTGCCGCCTTCTAGGAAATTACCGAATCGGTTTTTGATTCAGTTTATTGCTGGTAATTTCATAGATTGATTGTGAACTTTATAAGGCCCGTAACACACTTGAAGAGTTTTCGCTAGCGAGAAATGTGTTGCGAGAAAATTCAAAGAATGATAACATGGATTCAAATGGACGTCCACACACTGGATGAGATTCTCGTTCGATGCAAAAACCTCGCGCGAGTTTCTCGCTGGAATCGGTAGCTCAGCGAATTTTCTTGACACATTCATCAAAGATGTTTGACATTTATACTCTTTATGACGATTGAATGTAGAAAAAGATATCACAGGTGGCGATGAATTGTATTGTTTTTATTTAAAAATAAGGAAAGGTGGCTGATAATTGCAGTCAGAAACTTATCGAACTAGTACGATGTCATCCGTAGGCCTATTTATATGATACATGGGATGAAAACCAAAAAAACACGAAAATGAAAGAAGAAATCTGGAGACAAATATCAGATTATCTGAAAATAGATAGGGCTATATTTTATTTTGAAGAGATTTAAGAGTATTAATTAAACATTTGAAATAATGTACCTGTATGTCTTATCAGTTTACATAATTTTAATCAGAACATAGCAAAGAATCCTCTATCATATCATGAATTGCAAAAAACTGAGGTCCATTCAACCTGAAATAACGCCTAAAACGTGTCATCATTCAAATCGAAACCAGTGTCCAAAACTCGCCCTTATTTTCGTAAGATACAATGTGATTTTCAGATTTTCTGGCTTTAATTTTAGGCCTACTTTTTCTTTTCATTAACAAAATATGTTCGTGTAACTCCATTTCCTCATCATATGAATACTCAGATTCAACATAGCGTTCGTACGTAATTTGTAAAGTATTACAATATTCTTACAGATTATACTGGGTGTTCAGTTTAAAGTGTGTCATGGCTCCCTGTATGTCGTCACGTGGCTAGTCGATGAGCCTAGAGAGTTCAATCTTCCTACACTTCCGCAGAGGCGTATTACTTATCTGCCAGAGAAGTTGCCTAGCAAGTACGGCGTTCATTCAGAAGAGTACTTACCGATACGTACGGTAACGCCGGTAGTGGCAGGAATGTGAACTGTTTCGAAATATGTACTGAGGTGAGTACGTCTTTCGAAACTGTCGGGATATGGCGTGAGGGTTAAGACGATTACTAACGTATTTGTTGACATTAACTTCGACAGTCAACATGGACACGGAGCATTTGATTTGTGTTGTGGAATGTTGTCGTACGCAACCGATGATAACAAATACCCTGCGTACGACTTGGCCGCGCAAAACACAGTTCGAAAGAGGTTATGGTAGCACACAGGCCGTACAGACCGCCATCTGTTGCTACGACGTTCAAGTTATACCGTACACGTTCTCAAGTTCAGATTGAACGCCTTGATTAATAGGCAACTTCTCTGACACAAAAGCTGAAACTCGCTTCAAATCGCTGACTCATCAACAGTGACGTCATGACACACTTTGAAATGAACAGCCAGTATATTTACATAAATACATATCCTATAATATTTCTCCCAACGAGTCATTACTATAATCAGAAAAATATTTTTTGCATGAAGGCAGTGCATATATGATCATAGCTAGATGTGATCTGTGATAGCGAGAACTCGCCAAGTGTGTGGAGGAAGGCTCTTCGCCTCTTTCTCGCAACACACTTCTCGCTAGCGAAAACTCTTCAAGTGTGTTACGGGCCTAACAGAGACCAGTGTTTTATTTTAATACCTACCCTACTGTTTAAAGCACCTCTCGAAGCTTAGACTCTATATTGCGTCAGAATTTTAGAGAAGACATCTCTGAACACCAACACAGACTAATGGTAGCACAAGATACACGGAAATTCAGTTTTGGTTGAATATGGATGACTTTTCATATACAGGTGTATGTGCATTGCCTCTATTTACCGAGTAACGTTATTTCAATTAATATCCTGTCACGTCTGGAAAGCCACAGACTTTTTATACATTTTACTGCTAGTTCACTGTTCTGACACAACCGCAGAATTTTACGTCCTCGCTACAAAAATTGTTGCGGTTTATTTTTTCGCAATGAAATCCACAAGGGTTTTCTGACAGCAGATACATATTTCCAAGAGTCTGTGGTCTTAAACAACGCGTCAAAGCTCCTGAGTTTTATTTGACTCCATTTAAAAATTAAAATTGGTTTGTTACTTTACTGTAACATATTTCTATATGTATGCTGATACATTTCATTATGTTAGACTGTTTATACAGGGTGAATCGTAAGTTATGTCATTAATTTCAGAGGGTTATTCTTTGAGTTATTTCAAACAAACATTTAAATACAATTTCGCTCGTTTTTGCTTTTTTTCGAGATAAAAATTGTTTTATATGAAACATTTCAAAGCGTGTTTTGAGAGTGATATTGATTTAATTCCCAATATGCTCAGTCAGTTTAAGAGAGCAGTGTATTATGATAACTGAATGGTGAATTTTCAAAACGACTTAAGTCCACATTTTGGGGGTTTTGAGTTGAGAGCATTATTATCTTACTGTGTGCAAGGGGCATCGTTTAATAGCAGAACGACTTTAATCCACGACTTTTGTAGAGTTTTTATTAGCAGTAGAATATTTGGTTAAGGGATAAAACGCCTTTAGTCGTGGACTTAAGTTGTTTTTCCTGTCAAGTACTGAAGAAACTACATAATATGTAATTTTAATCGTACACTCAGCTAACAAATTGTTTTTTGTCTGTTGTCATTGGTAATTCTTTCCGAACTTATCTCACGTTTACCATTCCCACCAGTACATCCTTCAGTAGGCAGTTCTATTCAGCCAGTGACACAATCAATTCCCTTTCTACTTCTTGATCATTTTCATCACCATTCTTTCTCCACACTTTCCAACACAGTGGTATTATCAATGAAACCAAAAGTCATGATATTCATAAAATGCTTAAGTACATTCGTGATGAAGAAGACGTGAATATATTTTACGAAAACATTATAGCATGGGAGACAACAAAGAACTGAAAGATGAAACTAAGCTGTGGTCTCGTTATAACACTCCTAAGAGTAGTCTGTGCTCTTGTGATTAATAAATTGTCCAAAATAATGTTGTTCAACAATTGCAATAAGTTTATTTTATGATTTTGGTATAAATACATTTAGTTAACATGTTTATGTATCAGTAACCTAATAATTATAATCCAGGATTGAAGTTAATTTGCAGAACAACTGAAGTCCTGAAGATAATTAAATCTTTTACGACCTGAAGAAGAATACAAAAGTATGAATTTTTATAATAAAACTATTTCTCTTACATATCTCTTACATATAAAACATTATATTGTAACAATATATGGTTCAACGAGGCTAAAAGCGGTTTTCTTTAATTTTCTCAAAACTACTTCTAGGGACTTAAGTCGCTTTGCAAATTCACCATTCAATTAGACACTGGATGCGGGATGACTTAAGGAAAAGTGAAGTTGTTTCGTATCAGAGTATATGGCACGTGCCGCGTCGTCCGTCTTTTGTGTACCTGGCGAGGACAGCAGCGTACAAAACGAATGAATCCCGATCTGTTCATAGTAACATTGCAACGCAATGTGTGCAGTTGTGTTATCCTGCTCAAGTATTTAGTACGCGTTGAATATGTTGTGCTGATCCATTCATAATGACAAAACGTTAAATTCGCTCAGAGATACGAAATGCAATTAAGAAGTATGAGAGTGACATTTTATGTATGAACGAAGACAATATCGTGTGTAATGTATGTGAAATTGAAATAAAAACCAGAACAACTCAGGCTATAGAGAAACATTGCAACAGTACATCGCACAGGAAATGCGTTGAAATGAAATCTGAGGAACCATCTACATCATCATCATCATCATCATCATCATCATCATCATTTAGTTGTGCGGGTCTAACGACACGTGCAACATGATGCTCAGTACAAATATTCCTCTAAAGAAATTGAGTGATCCCCATTTTAGAGTTTTTCTTCAGAAATTCTCTCGATACAAAAACTGTTTAAGCGATAGGCGAAGACGATTCAGCTTCGACAACTTACGAGAATATATCATCGTTTACTGCAACTCTGGTAATTGCATCAATGATGACGAGGACGGAACCTTGCAAGGTATGTACTACAGTGCGTTATTTTTCTTTTCCTTCTGACTGTACGGAGATACAGAATCATGTTGACGTCGTCTATTTATGTTTAAAACCTGTTGAGCCAATGGTCTGAATGAAAAAAATGTAACATATAGGAGAGAGTCGGGTAGTATCGGACATCGGGTTATATCGGACAGTGAGTTTCTTTCATCTACCACACGATGATAGTACCTGATTGACATGGTTACGTTTCTGTGATGTCGCATAAAGAAACGTAACCATGTCATTCAGGTATTACCATATGGTGGTAGATGAAAGAAACGCACTGTCCGATACTACCAGATGTCCGATACTACCCGACTCTCCCCTAGTAAATGTGCACTTACATTCAACGAAGTCATCCCTCATCCACTGTCTAATGATAATATATGATTCAAAGAATTTTAATTTTGTTCTTTAAATGTACAGAAATTTTATCCGTACAAATGTAACTTTACGTTATGCAAAGAAATTTTACAAAGTTACATTTCTTCGGATCACTTTTCTGCATATTTGAAGGATAAAACTAAAATTCGTTCAATAATTTATTATCATAATACACTGCCCTCTTAAATTGAGTGAGCATATTGGAAATTAAATCAATGGCTTTCCGAAAACACGCTATGAATATAAAACAACTTTTGTCTTTGAAAGGAAGCAAAAACGAGCAAAATTCTATTAAACATTTTTCTTTAAAATATCTCAAAGAATAACCCACTGAAAAAACGAATAATTAAAATTCGTTTGAAGAAACGGTTCGATTATCCAACTAAATTAATTTATTCTGAATTTAATGTATTTAATATTGAACAACTTTATAAGTATACGCTGTTAAAATTTTATCATAAAAATCGTAATAAGTTTGTATTACAGACACATAATTATGACACAAGACGAAATATTAATTCAACATTAGTAGAACCTAAATGTCTCACATCTGCTGGTCTAAAGCATAGCATTAATTTTGGTCCTCGGTTGTACATTGCTTTAACTAAATTACACCCAGAACTTCTAACATGTAACCCACTAACATATAACAAGAAAATTAGAAACGTGTTAATATCTTCAACTTGATTAAATAAATTTATAGCCTATGTGTATGAATTAATCAACTTATATTATATTTGTATTCTATAATTTTCAAAAATATAGTCCTACTTTTCACGTGCGATATTATTCTTCTCTAGTGTTAATATTATATTATATAATTCCATTGCCGCTGTAATTTAAATTTTAGTTCCTATTTTATTTTACTTATTTATTTTTATTATTTTTTCTATATTTCTCTTATATTGATATTGTATTATATAATTTCTGTAACTGTAATTTTAATTATATTTCCTATTTTATTTTATTTTATATTCTCTTATAGGCCTATTAATATTATATCTGAAATGCGACCGAACACGAGCGCTGCTCATTCGGTCTCAAATTTTGTTAATACTGCTGTATCTCCTTTTTTATATTGTTTGTATTATTTTATTTCTATTTGTTTGTAATTATATTCTTCTGTATATTTAAATTTAAATAAATAAATAAATTAATGACATACTTATGGTTCACTCTATATATTTATAATTTTTCTCATTAAGCGAAACATTGATAAAATTTTGTATTGCTGCTCGAAATTGGTAAAAAAGATTAGGTATTACAGACTGAAATGGGTGTCACTACCACGAGCCATAAATGTGGCATAAGAGGTGTTGATATTTGCTGCAGCAAATAATCACGAATCCTAATAAGAAACTTCATGTCACTGGAGTTTTTATTGCGACTTCTTTCAATCTCCATTCCACATTGCCGCTCCGGTTGATTGCAGCAGTAAAGGAACGCCATTACCGACTGTCAATAACATTCAGTCTGGTTGAAATGGCAGCCTGGTCAAGCGAGTGGGTCAGGGGCGGCTCGTTCATTGTTATTGTAATGAGCGTCGCCATTCTGTAAACGCCGCCATTGTAAGTTCAGCAGTTGTAGACACGAATGAATCGATTTTGTAATTTCCGTTTAATTTTTCGTGTTGGTGTGTGTGCAATAGAGTCTGTGAGATCTCTTCAATCTTCGTCAATCCATTCACCCCACTTGGAAAATCGTTGGTGACATCTGACCTGTAAGTCAGTCACAACCAGAAACGGGGGGGGGGGGAAGGTTAATAAATACTTGTTACTTCTACTTCGTCTGTGCAGAATGCTCAATTCAGCTTTAACTGCAATTTCTACAGCATGTCAATTTCCTAGTATGTCAGATATGGAAAATCAGTGCTGGTATATGTCCCAAAACTGTAAGTTTTCAATTATTGGATAACTAACGAAAAAGGTGAGGTATGTATTTATTTACACTGCAAGTGGGCAAGCACCCGGTGGCAGTGGTATACATAATATAAACAATACACAATAAAATGATAAACAATACACAATACAATTATAAAATACACAATACAATTTTATACTCAACACGAAAAGAATACACATTACAATTTAACATAATAATTACAATTAATAATAAAACGTAAATAAAATACCTAATGTTACAATACAACCTACCTAATTATGCATAGGCCCTACATAAGTTTCAATAATATTTCACTTTACTCTCATCTCACTCACTGTAGTGGCACTATGACGCATTTCACTGACACTTTAGGACACATTTCACTGACACTCTGTAACACTGACACTATAGAACACATTTCATTGACGCCATAAATTAACACTGATCGGAACTATTCACTGCACTGTAAAACCATGCTTCACTGACTCACCTCGTTCACTGATACAACAGTTCAAATAAGTCAAATAATTACACCCTTATGGATACTTATAAACAGAACTACATTTAAGCTAAACATTTCTAGTCTAAGACCCTCTTACACGCTATGTTTTAATAATTTACAATTCAAAGCAAGGAAGTAACTCGTCAGGCTAAATAAATACATGTCACCTTAAAAAATTAAATAAAAAATTGAAGGTAAGAAAGGTGGAAAGAATGAATGAATTATAATTAATAATAAAGGGAAGTAATACAATAATATACCTATAATTTAATGATAAAAGAGATGAAAGAAGGAAAATAGAAGGGATATTTGAATGATAAGGAATACATTAGTGAATGAAAGAATAAACAGTGAAATAGAGAAGAAATTAGGTGGAACAAAAATGAACAAGTAAATAAATGAAACAACAGAAAATGAATTAAAACCAAAGAAATGAACAAATTACAGAATGAACATAAAAAAGACAACAATAAATTCGTTTCTTTGTTTTTCTCTTAATTTATTTGGACTTTCCTCTATTCACTCATTCATTCAATTATTCATTTCAGATCATTAATTAAGTGGAGTGAGGAATGAATGATTGAATGAGTGGGGAAAGAGAAGAAGAAAGAAGCGATCTGGTGGAAGGAGTGAAAAGAAGTTCAATTGATGATTGAAGGTTTGAATGAATTGTGAACGAAGGAAGTAGAAAGGAGCTCAATGGATGCTTGAATGTTTGAGTTAACTGTGGAAGGAAGGAAGGAAGGAAGGAAGGAAGTGAAAAGAAGTTCAATTGATGGTTGAAAGTTTGAATGAATTGTAGAAGTAAGAAAGTAAAAAGAAATTCAATTGATGATTGAAGGTTTGAATGAATTATGAACGAAGTAGAAAGAGCTCTATGGATGCTTGAATGTTTAAGTGAATTGTGAAAGGAAGGAAGGAAGGAAGTGAAAAGAAGTTCAATTGATGGTTGAAGGTTTGAATGAATTGTGAAAGGAAGAAAGTAAAAAGAAGTTCAATTGATAATTGAAGGTTTGAATGAATTGTGAAAGGAAGAAAGTAAAAAGAAGTTCAATTGATGATTGAAGGCTTGAATAAATTGCGATCGAAGGAAGTAGAAAGGAGCTCAATGATGCTTGAATGTTTGAGTGAACTGTGAAAGGAAGAAAGTAAAAAGAAGTTCAATTGATGATTGAAGGTTTGAATAAATTACGATCGAAGGAAGTAGAAAGGAGCTCAATGATGCTTGAATGTTTGAGTGAACTGTGAAAGGAAGAAAGTAAAAAGAAGTTCAATTGATGATTGAATGTTTGAATAAATTGCGATCGAAGGAAGTAGAAAGGAGCTCAATGATGCTTGAATGTTTGAGTGAACTGTGAAAGGAAGAAAGTAAAAAGAAGTTCAATTGATGATTGAAGGTTTGAATAAACTGCGATCGAAGGAAGTAGAAAGGAGCTCAATGATGCTTGAATGTTTGAGTGAACTGTGAAAGGAAGAAAGTAAAAAGAAGTTCAATTGATGATTGAAGGTTTGAATAAATTGCGATCGAAGGAAGTAGAAAGGAGCTCAATGATGCTTGAATGTTTGAGTGAACTGTGAAAGGAAGAAAGTAAAAAGAAGTTCAATTGATGATTGAAGGTTTGAATAAATTGCGATCGAAGGAAGTAGAAAGGAGCTCAATGATGCTTGAATGTTTGAGTGAATTGTGAAAGGAAGGAAGTGAAAAGAAGTTCAATTGATGGTTGAAGGTTTGAACGAATTGCGATCGAAGGAAGTAAAAAGAAGTTCAATTGATGATTGAGGGTTTGAATGAATTGTGAAAGGAAGTAAAAAGAAATTCAATTGAAGATTGAAGGCTTGAATGAATTGTGAAAGGAAGGAAGTGAAAAGAAGTTCAATTGATGGTTGAAGGTTTGAATAAATTGTGAAAGGAAGAAAATAAAACGTTCAATTGATGGTTGAAGGTTTGAATGAATTGCGAAAGGAAGAAAGTAAAAAGAAGTTGAAAAGTTGTTTGTAAAGAGTTCATTGACAGCATTGTGCCGGTAGAAGTATTCACCATTCGAATTCCTGAGAAAAGTATTTATACTGAAAATTTACCGTTTGAACTGCCAACAAACCTAGCTTATAACAGCTCGACGATACCAACCAATGTTAAAAAATGGAGGACCTTAAAAAGATTTTGCAGTACATACGGGATGAAGTGAAAGGGTTCTACACAGAACTGTACACATGGCGAAGATTAGAAAAATAATAAGTCCTGATAAGAAAAATGTCTTTTGCAACAGAAAAAACTTTAATTTTATATGATTTTACACTGTAGTTCTTACATAGATTATAAAGTTTGTTCATACTTACTTTCATTCACTCTGATACTTGGAAAAAGGCAATGCTTTGCTTAGGTTCAGTTTGTTTGTTGGAAACACCCCATAACATCCTAATTAATTAATTTGGGGGGGGGCTTTGTATATATTATAAAACACAATTAATGGTGAACAAACCTCATATTTAGCAACTAAATATTACTTGTAATATACATTTTGACAATAAAAGTAAAAGTAATGAAACTAAAGAGTTTTTATTGGTTTTCCAAAAGTTTTGTTTTTGTCACTTGTGGGGTTTTAGAAATAACCAATTCAATTATCAACAAGCCCCGAAGAATTATATTTATTTCAATACTATTTGTTTGTTTATTTATTTAAACATATCAATATAACGGTAAATTAAATAAAAATATTAACTTCGATTACGTGAAATTTAAAGAATGATGATTTGCAGCAACCAAAGCCTTCATTTGCGTAACTGTAAGTACATTTTTAACATTTACCTTCGAAAACATTCGATGTATCATATTCATACGATATAATAATTGGGAAAGTAAACACCGAAATAGATTTATAGAGTTGAGACGCAATCTTTAGAACTAGTTATCTGAAATGAGTTCTCTACGAACTCGAACACAACCAATTAGATGGAACATGTCTTGAGGATGGCTCCATGCACTATTACATTATTATTGTCTGTCAACTTAAAGGTAAATCTGTACACATGTTTTATACTATCGCGACCTGAGAATAGAAACGAATTTCATGGTCTGGAACATACTCCAGTCGCCTTTATCGGCAGGGAAGATCAGTTACTCGATGTAATAGGAGATTGAGTGGAGCTCGGAGTAGAAACGAGATGAAAAATCTCTCCTCCGCCCAGATCCGGTCAGTTGGTATAGGCTAGTGTGGCTCTTCAGGCAGGGCTAACTCAGATCTTTTGAAAGAGAAAAGTAAAGCGATCAAATAAACTATATTAATTGATACTTTCAAATGTACGATTATGTGTGTATTTCTGCATGCATACATATACTGTATATGTGTATGTTCGCACGTGTGTGTGTGTGAAATATTTTGTTGACAAAACAAATTTTATGTGTAGGTTATGTTTATTATTATTATTATTATTATTATTATTATTATTATTATTATTATTATTTCCAACGCCGCGCCAGATATATTTATTTCTTTTAGTTGGTTATTTAACGACGCTGTATCAAGTACTAGGTTATTTAGCGTCGATAGAATTGGTGATAGTAAGATATTTGACGAGATTGTAATTTATTTATTTATTTATTTATTTATTTATTTATTATTTTGCTAATAATTGTAACATAAATTATAAAATATACAGAGAAAATTTAGCTCGCCCCTGAAAGAGTAGAACTCGTGCTCAGGGGCGGATTCCTGAATTGAAATTAATAATTATACAATACAATTATAATTAATAATTAATAAAATACAATTATAATTAATAATTATACAATACAATTTGCAATTATAGTATATAAATTTAAATTTACAATTTTTCAATTTTTATAAAATCCATACATAACTTTTTAAATTTAATACTAGAACTATTAGAATTGACAAGATTAGGATATTTAAATATAAATTTGTTATATATTCTTGGGCCTAAATTACTACTATGATTAAATACTGTAACAGTGTTGCATTTTGGTTCAAACAATCTTAAAGAATTCATACCTTTTGTTTCATAACTATGATAATACAATTCAAAATTATTTCGATTTTTATGTATGAATTTTATTAATACAATATAATAAATTTGTCTTACGTTAAGTACATTAAAGTCTATAAACAAATTTTGAGATGGAAAATCAATAGGTTTATGAAGACATATTTTAATTATTTTCTTCTGTAATAAATAAAGTGGATTAAAATTGGATTTAAGTGAGCTACCCCATCCTATAATTCCATACATAATTACCGATTGAAATAAAGTTAAATATATTTTACGTGATAAACTTATTGACAAGTAATTCCTCAATAAAACAAAATAATATACTATTTTAGTGATGTGATCGAAAATTCGCCACAGATTACCTGACATCCGCCTTACGATTGGGGAAAACCTCTGGAAAAAACCCAACCAGCAGGAATCGAACCCACACTCGAGCGCAACTCCGGATCAGAAGGAAAATATCTCTGCCGATTCAGCTACGCCGATGGCCTGTGTATTAATTAAAGTACTGTATATATTTATCATCGGTGTAACTTCATTAAAGTACTTAAAATCAAATTCAACGAATTTTTAGGTATGATTTTTTTAGTGGATAAGAGATTTTAGAAAAATAATTTTTTTTTCTGAAAATTATATTTATATTATTTGATCTATAACTAAAATCCATATCAGAATAGAGGAACCGTTACCATTGATTTCGTGGCCTCCACATTATCCCAGCGAAGAAGGCTCTGATTGCCTAGTTGACAGGGGAAACGATGTCCACGTAAAGCTATGGTTCCGCTATGGCGATCATCGCCGAGCGAATATCAGCTGAGCTGTTTTCTTTACAGCGAATATCGTCTCTTTCTATCGAAAGTATTAGGGCCTATGCCATCAGAAAGTTAGATAGCACTAAGTTTGGAGGCAATAAATTCTGCTGAATAATTTAGCATTTGAAGGTTGGAGACAAGTTTAAGGCTTATTTTTCTAGTAAAGAAAGAAGAGCTAAATGATATCAGTGAGATAGGGTAGGGGGCCCTATTTCCGGAAATTTCAAATATTTCTCGATATTTCTCATACTAGTTAAGCTTTTGGTAGCCACTAAAATGATGATTATGAACCTTATAGTTTGAGTATCAATACTCATACGCTAAAATAACTGCATTTTATAAATGAAACCAAAGATAAATATTTGGAAACTCCAGTACATTTGTCCGGAAATAGGAACCATTGTTCTTGTTTCCGGACATACATCCTTGACCGTGGGTCCTATTTCCGGACATTGGGTTTCTAATATTTTAGGTGTTTATTGTTATAGATAGAATTAATAAGAAATTAACAACAGACATTGCAAAAATATTTACATCAAATTTGGTACTTTTTTGCCAAAAATTTCCCCCACGCGCACTGTTTTTTTTACCAGCAGATCTATCACAAACTCCATAAAACTATGCTGAACATACTCCGCATTGAATCCATGTTCCCATTCTTCCAGATGCTTCGCTGTAGTAGCTAACACCACAGAAACTACACACAGAATCTTTTTCCTGAGCATTTTTGGCGTTTCCTGGAAGTATATTTCGTACACAAAGTCTTTTCCTGGTGCCTGCTGAAGTATCCTGCACTGTATCTGGAGTTGGGTTTGTTCCCATTTTTCTTGCCATTAAATTATTTCTGTACTGTGGTGTGGTCAGCAGAGCAGCCTTCCGGGTTAGTCTTTGTTTTTGTAAGGTGTATCCAGCTGAGGGATGGGAATTACTGTCGAAAAGGTTCTCTTCTTTTATGTAGACCTAAAGTTATCTAATTCATTTCAACAATGACAAGCTTCATTACACAAAATATACGTGTCCGGAATCGGGAACATTTATGTGTACGGAAATAGGAAAAATGTATATTACATTTGAATTTCGCGAGAACGTCTTGGCGACAACATGGAGACATTCCTTTGCACTAGTAACATTGGCAAAGAAATGTACCTTATTGAGCAAATGCAATCAGGAGTTTAGGTTGTTTGCTGTCCTATTAACAAGGTCTCAAATAAGTATGTATTTTATAACAGAGGAAAAATTAACAGATCTCACATTACCTCTAATAGATTGTTGTTGTCTGGTGTTCAAGTTTCACACACTGTCTTTCGTCTAATATATGGCTTCAACTCCTTATTGCTGCTGCTATCTGTTGGCTTGTTCGGAAACTACTCAGAGAGCATAGTTTAAACACAAAATGTAAAAAAGTTACGAGTGTCCGGAAACAGGGACTGTCCGGAAATTGGGCCTCCTACCCTACATTGTGGTATTTATGCCACTTTAAACAGACACGTTCCGTATATTTAAATTATTTTCCGAGTGAGTTATCCATGTCAAAATTAATTACATCGTTCGTTGTAAATTATAGTGATCACAATATTCAAGCTTTTGTCCAAGCTATTCAACTTAAAAATAGTTCTAAAACACACTTCATTAGGATTTAAAATGATCTCAAGTAATTGGGTACATTAATAGTAGTTATTAAAGTTTGGAATTTCGGGGAAGATAGTCTATTCCTTTGACACTCTATGCAGGGTGTAAGGGGTATAAGTGTCATGATTTTAACTGATGATTATTCATGTCATAAGGAAGAAAAAATGTCCTCACAATTTTTTTCTAATTGCAATATTTAACTAATTATTAAAGTTTACAATATTAGGCGTTTGGCAACGTTGCTGGATGGGGTGGAGGGGGTTTAGAAGTACACGGTACGGCTCAAGCGGGTACAGACATACCGGTACAAAACAGATGCTCTGTTCTAATGCAGGGGCGGACCGTTGTTTACATAAAACGAACAACAAATACAAACTTCCAATCTCATTAATAGAAATTTATGGTAAATTTCCATTTTATTTAACAATATTGACACTATTGGTCCATTTTTATTGTAAATCTAAAAAATAAACAATAATGGTTTACTGCACAATATCATACGAAGTTTTTTTAAATGCAACATTTTAATCTCGCCTGCTCCCATAAAGCAGTATCATTTTTAAAGAAATTTCTGTTTGTGTGATTTTCGAAACGAGGTAAGAGACTCCTAGTTTCTAATAATCGTTGAGAAACCGCTGCTAAATTTCGCCGATTAGGTAACCTTCATTGACGCTACATCTTTTTGCCTCACTTGAATTACGACGATTTTCTCCATAAATTAATAATATATAATATTCCTAACTGTGAATGACATTGTATGTCTTTTTTTATCGAATACCTGGTACCGAACTGTCTTCCGCTCGGCAGTAGAGCTATGGTCAGGGAGCTTGAACTCAGCTGACTCGTACTTACGTCTGTGCAGAGTACTGCCTGCTGAACACGTTGCCACGTCTCTCACGCCAGAATATTAACAAATTTAAGCATGGAATTTTATTTAATTTCACGAAAATGTAATAGAACACACAAATATGTATTTAAACTAATATTAACTCTTTGCTAGATATACCTACCGATGTAATTGTTTTCGTAATTTTACGAACGATATAAGCAGTATAACGCGAATAAAATAAGAGAAGAAATATTTTTTTCTGGGAAAACTATCAAGTTTTGACCCTATGTTGTACGGACATTTTTCGATCCTGTAGACCGTCCCCGACGACTGTGAAAAGGACGGCACTTATACCCCTTACACTCTGCATATACATTCCTGCTCTAACAACACTGAATTCAATTTGTCCTTGAAATTATTCAAGTGTACTTCACAGAGAGCTATACCTAAAAGCGAGATTTGCATAACACTGAATTCAGTATGTTTTTATAAAAACTGTCTTTAAAATCTATACTAATAATAAATCTGTAGCCGAAATGTTTCTGGTAATTTTCGATTTTTCAAAAATAATTGGTCCTAACATATATAATTAATCATCCTGAAACCGAAAATCGCTTTTTTGAAATTTTTGTTTGTATGTATGTCTGTCTGTATGTCTGTCTGTCTGTATGTTTGTTACCTTTTCACGCGATAATGGCTAAAAGGATTTCGTTGAAAATTGGAATATAAATTAAGTTCGTTGTAACTTAGATTTTAGGCTATATGGCATCAAAATACATTATTTAAAAGGGGGGTTATAAGGGGGCCTGAATTAAAAATATCGAAATATCTCGCTTATTATTGATTTTTGTGAAAAATATTACGTAACAAAAGTTTCTTTAAAAATAATTTCCGATAAGTTTTATTCTTTGCACAATTTTGATAGGACTGATATTTAATGAGATAAATGAGTTTTAAGATTAAAATAACTGCCATCTAAGGCCGTGTAATGAATTAAAAAATAAATGACTTCGTCTATAAGGGGCCTTGAACAGCAACAATCGAAAGCTATGAAAGATAGCCTAAAGATAATGTTTCTGTGTTTGTATGAGTAATATCGGAAACTAAATTAACCGATTTGTATAATTAATTATTAATTCACCATTGGAAAGTGTAGTTTCTCTATATGGACATAATGCTATAATGTTATTACAGTAACTTCTGAGTGAATCGAGGGCAGGTAAGATTAAAATAGCTTCTTATGCACAGAAAACTTGATAGGCTATTCTGTACATTCGTTTCCTGTATTTCCTAAAATAATTTTTATGACCAAATGAGTGGTCTCTGGATCAAAATGATCGCATTTTAATTATGCAAATACAATTTAAATTAAGTAACATAATAAACGATTTATCCTTATATCAAACACGAATGTTCCCTGGATCAAATGTCCTATTTTAATTATGTAATTACTTTATATTTATTTCTAACGGGTGCAGCGGAGCGCACGGGTACGGCTAGTATATAATATTTTAATTACTCTTTCTCTAATATATTGGAATATACATACTGTAGAATTAACCTGTGTTGGAATGCAGATACTTTACCAATCTTGTCTACAATTTCACAAACTTCATTCCACAACATTTCCTTTTTATGAATATATCTGCATTTTTTTTAACATTTGCAGGGCGGGGTGATTTGAAACATGCTTAATTAAGGTTTCATCGTTTATTTGTGAGAAATTGCTAAATACACGATGTTTTGCAGCCATATTTGTGATATCGTCATTCGTTTGTTTTGTAAATGAATTGACGAATGTCAATTTGAAGCCAAATCAATCCAGGGCGATGAACGCCAGCTCAGATCGCTACAGCCCGCGCTGTACCTTGTAAAGAAACCAGCTCCGTAGAGCTAATCGAGTGGGAATGATCGTCATAGCGGAATAATAACTTAAGATCACCTCACCCGGTCTTGCGTTATACAGTTTTAATTTCCGCTCGTGGACACAAGTCGTGCTAAAGTCGCATGTACCTTGCTCGTGACAGCCATATACAGCGGTCACGTGACATGCGCAACATTTTTACAACTCCGGCATTAACATGCAGTCCTAATAATGAGAACGACATCTAGTGAACAGAGCTTTTCTCTTCTGTTTGGCCACTCTATATTCACATCTGGGGCCTGTTTCACAATGTTTACAATCTTTGTAAATTGTAAACTTTGCTTGTAAATTGTAAACTTCTGTTTCACAATCTTTGTTTGTAATGTTGAACTTTACAAAGGAAATCAAATCTTTACAAATTAAATATTGCTCAATTTACAAGTATTCTGTTTCACAATGAAGAGTAGGGTAAACGCGGGTGAATCGGATTGGAGGACGAATCGGATCAGTTAATATAAATTGCTGGCCCTAGAGTGCGCTAGTGAGTTCTTTCTGATACCATCCTCTGAAGTCAAAGAATGCTAGTATTTGAGTTCGATGACCATAAAGTAGTTGGCGTGTGTACGACCTGCTGGTGATAAATAGACTACTTTTTATAAGTTTGAGGTACGTAGATGCTCTGAATTTGCCATTTTGTTATTTTTTAGCTCTGGATTAAACAATATTTTGAACAGACATTATTAAAACTTACGCAACAAGTTATGTAGTAGGAAAGAACAGTCTGTCTTGATTCTATAACCTCACCTGATGTTCTCATTTATTTGCTGCCAGTGTTGCCAATTTGCAAATATGTATTTCTGTGCATGTGCGGGCGAAACGGATCAGTGAATGGCGGGTAGTTTGAATTGCTTATTTTATATAGAAATGGCAATATTGTTTTTTTTTAATTCCGGATGGGTAGACTTCAGCACGAGGAAGATCCAGACAAATTGCTTGTCTTCTCACTTCACCAGAGAACATAGCACAAATGAAGAAAAAGCAAGAATTAAAAAACGAGAAAATAAATAGTAAGAAAGGATGCAGAATGAACAGAAAAAATGTGCAAAGAGAAAGTGAGGACATGATTGAGATTAACGATAGTGATGATGACGACGACGATGATGATGATTATGATGAGGAGGATGAGGATGTGGTTGTAGAAATAGACAATGAAGGGAGTGATGATATTTGCTAATTTTGTATGTTGAAATATTCTGGCCCCAAGTCTGTGAAGAAAGGAGAATGCATTCCGTGCCAACGTAAGGGAGAATGGTACCACGAGGTGTGTGTGGGAGCTAAGGGCAGAAAGACGTTTATCTGTGGAAAATGTGTTTGAAAACAGAGAAACTAAGAAATGTGATTTTTCTATTACTGAGCTTCTAATTTTGTATCTTATAGCATGAATAATAAGTTTCCACTGCTTTTTCTTTCAATCCGATTCACTCTCAATACCAATCCTATTCACCCGCCACTGGAGGATGATTCGGATCAATTTTAACAACCAATTAAATTGAAAAAAAAAAATAAAACATAATAACTATTTCTGACAGACTGTTGCGTCAGACTTAAAGTTAATGAAATTATCTTTCAGCGGACAGTATGAGACGCAAGAATTAACAGCTTATTACCACTTTTATTTATAATTGTTTTAAAAATGATCCGATTCACCCGCGTTTACCCTAATTTTACAAACGTGTAAATTTTACTTGTAAAATTAGCACATTTTCTACAATACCTCTGAGATGTGTAAAGTTTGATATTGCAACAAATTATCAATAAATACAATAAAGAAATACTTGTTAAATTAATTTTTGAGTAACTGGATAATATTAAGAATTAAATTAACGCAGTTTTGATGTTATTAAGGAGTTCTAATGACTCAGACAAAGATATTGAATTTAGGCCTAATCAAACGAAGACTTATATGTAAAATTCTCCGGGCGAGAATTAATAACACGTTCGTATCATTGTATAAATTTAATGAAAGGTTTCGAATGAGTCCCGCGCTATACTTCAGAATACTGCGTAAGTATTTATATGCGAAGACTGTATTTAATAAATACTTGCACTTAATATAGAAGTTCCTTGCACCAAAAATGAATAATTCAATAATGCAATAGCGACACTACTTACGCGGTATTCTGAAGTCGTTTCGAGTCCCGTTTCGCTGGAATCTCTCCTACAAGATATGGGACATCATATCCAATATCCAAAAGAGAAAAGTGATGCCCTAACCTCAAAGCGAGAACTGTATTGTTTTGCATTGGATGCATACTAGCTGTCAGTTCCTTGGGTTAGCAGATAAGCATGGAATTTCTAAGATATCAGTGTGCAAAAGTGCCCACAGGGTAGTTGATGTCGTTAAAAGAGTTAAATTCGGGGCAGGTTTTTGATCACCAAAATGTTATTTACTATAGCACAGAATTTTTATGCTGCTGATGGGATCACTAATGTTTGAGAGGTTAGGAATGCAACATTAATAAATACTGATGGATCAACACAAAAAATTAACCTGATTTTGTGTTTAGACATCGTAATTATTTTATAAATTGCATATTTGTACGTGGACCAAATCTGTTATTTACTTATTTGACTGAATTTTGTGCTAACTTTGGTCATTTAAGTAACAGACGTATTGGTATTCTCGACCAATCACATCACGTGACACTCCATTGTCGCCAATATATAAAAATCTAAATACTTTTAATTTTTTTAACAATCCTTTATATTTTCTGTTGGTGAAATATGAATCAGCAAGCTTAGAATAATCTATTTTAGTACAAAATATAAACATATGTATCGATAGTAGTAAAAATACAGCGACTTCAGCTCTGCTCCTTAGCGATTTTTGTAAACTGTCGTTGGCGATGTTGTGTAACCAATAATGCGTATTTGTAAATTTCTTTAGCTGATTTTTTAAAGTTCGTCAGACTTTACAAACTAATAAAATAGCATTGTGAAACACAATTTACAAGCATTTGTAAACTTTTACTTGTTATTTGTAAATTGTTAATTTGTAATTTGTAAGGATTGTGAAACGGGGCCTTGGAAATATGCTATAGAGTGAACAGGACAATGTTATGGAAAGAGTAGTCTGAAAAAAAATATAAAATAATGACACACATGTACTGGTGTGAAGCATCTGTAGCAACAATTTGGTGACCGAGAGCGCCACTCTTCGTCACGCTGTGCGTTGTACCACAAGCACTGAAGTGTCGTATTTCGGAGATAAATTCGGTGTAATATTATGCATGTATTGGTTTATGTGGATGGTTTGTTGTCGTTGCAAGTCCTCTGTAAACTCAGCGAGATTTGCTTCAATGATAGCTGTTCATGGCCGCTTTTGTGTGTGACGGGGTAGATGAGGGCTATTTAAAATGGGTTATTCAATAACTTTGGAGAGCGATATCAGAACCATATGGCCCACGCACTGAAACAATTCATCCTGCACTAATTTAAATTTCAATGAAGCTTCTATTTCCCGAAATATAATAATGTCTGATTACACGGTTAATAATAATAATAATAATAATAATAATAATAATAATAATAATAATATTGTAACACTATTATTTCAATGTGATAGTTCAAGGGCTCTCAAAGTGTGGTACGCAGAAAGAAGATGTTTTTTGAACAAGAGAATGGCGAAAGTACTTCCAATATTTTGTAAAAACTAAAACCCTCGTTGTTTGTCTAACATAGTGATGTTTTTTTTCTATCTCAGATATTAGTTTACATTTCTTAATGACTTTTGAGTAAATTTATATTTTTTCATATATTAAACTTACACAACACTTAAAAAATATATTATTCTGCGCAGAAAACTTCAATATTTTTAAAATATGGAATTTTGAGGACGATCTTTTCACCTTCTCACGGCCAGCTTAATAATGGGAACATTTTAAGTAGATTTATAATTATATCAATATACCATTATAATAGTACTTAGCAAAATCAATAAATCAAACAAAAATAAAAAGGGAAATATTATCAGGGACATTCGTAGCGGTATTAGTGCAATTTACAAAATTTAGCAAAATGATTGAGCTAAGAAAATTGCTAAATAAGAGGAACATTTTCAGCAAATATGTAGAAGTATAGGAGTATAATATTTACAGAAATTTAGCAAAATGAATAAGCTAAGAAAATTGCTAAATAAGAGGAACATTTTCAAGAAATATATAGAATTACACGAGTGCAATATTACAAAATTTAGCAAAATGAATGACCTAAGAAACTTGCCAAATAAGAGGAACATTTTCAGCAAATATGTAGAAGTATACGAGTACAATATTTACAGAAACTTAGCAAATGAATAAGCTAAGAAAATTGCTAAATAAGAGGAACATTTTCAAGAAATATATAGAAGTACACGAGTACAATATTACAAAGCTTAGCAAGATGAATGAGCTAACAAAATTACTAAATTAGAGGAACATTTTCAGCAAATATGTAGAAGTATACGAATACAATATTACAAAACTTAGCAAAATAAATGAGCTAATAAACTTGTCAAATAAGAGGAACATTTTAGCAAATATGTAGAAGTATACGAGTACAATATTACAACACTTAACAAACTGAATGAACTAAGAAACTTGTGAAATAAGAGGAACATTTTAGCAAATATTTAGAAGTATACGAGTACAATATTACAAAACTTAGCAAAATAAATGAGCTAATAAACTTGTCAAATAAGAGGAACATTTTAGCAAATATGTAGAAGTATACGAGTACAATATTACAATACTTAACAAACTGAATGAACTAATAAACTTGTCAAATAAGAGGAACATTTTAGCAAATATGTAGAAGTATACGAGTACAATATTACAAAACTTAGCAAAATAAATGAGCTAATAAACTTGTCAAATAAGAGGAACATTTTAGCAAATATGTAGAAGTATACGAGTACAATATTACAAAACTTAGCAAAATAAATGAGCTAATAAACTTGTCAAATAAGAGGAACATTTTAGCAAATATGTAGAAGTATACGAGTACAATATTACAATACTTAACAAACTGAATGAACTAAGAAACTTGTCAAATAAGAGGAACATTTTAGCAAATATGTAGAAGTATACGAGTACAATATTACAAAACTTAGCAAAATAAATGAGCTAATAAACTTGTCAAATAAGAGGAACATTTTAGCAAATATGTAGAAGTATACGAGTACAATATTACAATACTTAACAAACTGAATGAACTAATAAACTTGTCAAATAAGAGGAACATTTTAGCAAATATGTAGAAGTATACGAGTACAATATTACAATACTTAACAAACTGAATGAACTAATAAACTTGTCAAATAAGAGGAAAATTTTAGCAAATATGTAGAAGTATACGAGTACAATATTACAAAACTTAGCAAAATAAATGAGCTAATAAACTTGTCAAATAAGAGGAACATTTTAGCAAATATGTAGAAGTATACGAGTACAATATTACAAAACTTAGCAAAATAAATGAGCTAATAAACTTGTCAAATAAGAGGAACATTTTAGCAAGTATGTAGAAGTATACGAGTACAATATTACAATACTTAACAAACTGAATGAACTAAGAAACTTGTCAAATAAGAGGAACATTTTCAGCAAATATGTAGAAGTATACGAGTACAATATTACAAAACTTAGCAAAATAAATGAGCTAATAAACTTGTCAAATAAGAGGAACATTTTAGCAAATATGTAGAAATATACGAGTACAATATTACAATACTTAACAAACTGAATGAGCTAAGAAACTTGTCAAATAAGAGGAACATTTTAGCAAATATGTAGAAGTATACGAGTACAATATTTACAGAAACTTAGCAAATGAATAAGCTAAGAAAATTGCTAAATAAGAGGAACATTTTCAGCAAATATGTAGAAGTATACGAGTACAATATTACAAAACTTAGCAAAATAAATGAGCTAATAAACTTGTCAAATAAGAGGAACATTTTCAGCAAATATGTAGAAGTATACGAGTACAATATTACAAAACTTAGCAAAATGAATGAGTAAAGACAATCTCTAAATAAGAGGAACATTTTCAGCAAATATCTAGAAGTATACGAGTACAATATTACAAAACTTAGCAAAATCAATCAATAAAAAATTGCATTACAGGAGGAAAATTTTAACTACTTTCTGTAATAGGAAGATAATTTTTTTCTTTAAACGAGGAATTTAACTCAAACTCGCTACTATTTGAGTCACAGCTTAGAATATTATTAACTTATTCAAATAGCAACTATTATTTTGAGTAAATATACAATTCTATTGCGTGTAGGTTTCAGTTCTTTCTTGCGACTAATTGTTCACCCACCCAAACCTCAAACAGCAACAGACTCCCAGTGACAGTTTCTCGATACACTCGTACTTATCCTCGTATCTGAAGGCGACATGAGGACGTGTCGTGTTGTCATCTCGCTGTCATCTCACATAATCAAGACACGTCCACAGACTAATTGAAATGTACGTACAGACAGAATCCACTGAGTGTGTTCTCGGCGCGTTGTGTACAGGCGTAGAGCTCTGGGAAGCCACAGGGATTATTAGAATCAGAAATGTTCGCGTACACGACCGTTGACAGTGCAAGGAAAGCTACAACATCAGCTAATAATGAACGGTTGTTTCAAAAGTCATCTAATTGCTGCTTTGAAAGTGGTTCAGTCGATTGAAGACATTTTAACAAATAAAATAGAATGGATAAACTTTAATCTGTTTGAGATTTATAGTGATACAAGTTACAAGCAGATAGGGTCAATGAAATAAAAATTTATACAGGGTGTTAACTAATATGTGGGGAACCTTTGCGGAATGCATAAAGAACTTAAACAAAACATTTAATATAAATATACAGGGTGAACCGTAAGGAATGACATTAATTTCAGGGAGTTAATCTTATAGGTAGCGCTAGGATTTTGATGACCTATAAATCATGAATAAATGTCCTAAAAACAATGCATTTATTACCTAAAAATCTTTCAAAAATGCCCTTAAAAATGCCCTAAAAATTGATCTTACATTCTAAAATTGGCTTAGTAGGAAAAGGAGTTTTGTGCTACTTAATATTTAGGCTAGTAATTAAATTAAATTCTAGTACCAACATTTAAGTTTATTTAATTTTACATAATTTTTTCTAAGCGGTACACTTTAATTAATTATTTTACCTGATGTAGTTTCCATGTAGCCCATCACAAGGCCACTCTTATACGGAATTAGCAAGTACAGAGGAGTCTATATTGAAGGGATGGTTGGACTGATCCATTACATGGGGTGTACTACGTTAAAAGAGAAATATTTGTGTAGAAAAACGATTAAAATATTGTACAAAATAATGGGTATTAGCCACCGGCGTAGCTCGGTCGGTTAAGGCGCTTGCCTGCCGATCCGGAGTTGTGTTCAGGCGCGGGTTCAATTCCTGATTGGGCTGATTATCTGGTTGAGTTTTTTCCGAGGTTTTTCCCAAACGTAGGCAAATGTCAGGTAATGTCTGGCGAATCCTCGGCCTCATCTCGCCAAATATCATATCGTTATCACCAACTTCATCGACGCTAAATAACCTCGTAGTTGATACAGCGTCGTTAAATAACCAAATAAAAAATAATGGGTAGCCTATTAATGGACAAAATATGTAGAGAAAATATCAAAGGAAATATACATTATTTTTTATTAATAATGGGGATTTGTGGCCAAAATTAAATGAAAAAGTCTAAAAAATGTCCGAAGATGGTCTTATGAGTTGAAACGGGCAAAAAATGCAAAAAAAATGCCCTAACAAATATGTCTTAAAACACTCGGTTTATCACATAACATATAAATACTAAAGCGGCTATGTTTCTGGCTTACTAGAAAAAAGATGCAATTTCATCAAAATCCTAGCCCTACTTATAGGCATTTCTAATTAAAAAGTTCAATACAATTTTGCTCGCATTTTGCTCCCTTTTCGGGTTAAAATTTGTTTATGTGAAAAATTTCATACCGTGTTTTAGGAAAAACAGTAATTTAATTAAGAGAGTGTATTATGATAATAAATGAATGGAAGAGTTTTAGTTTTGCCCTTTAAATGTGCAGAAATTTGACCCGAACAAATGTGACATTTTAAAATTATTTTGTGCGAGATCGTGCGTATTTGCTTGTTTTCCGCACAGAACCAATACGCGGTAAGTGTGAAATACCACATTCAGTATTCCCAACGTAACACACATAACAATTTCCCTCTTCTTACCGCTTAAGCACGATATTCATTTTACTGCTTTAGGCTTTTAACATATTATTTTTAGAGACGTTTAACATAGTAATAATTATAAATTGGAAACTTACCACCGCAATTTCACCTAAATTGCTATGTTAATTATTGTTTTTAAATATTTGCAAAAATTAAGTAAAGTCTACAACTCCACTAAAGTTACTGCATTCGTGATGCAAGTAACATTAAGGAAGCCGTGAAAAAATCAACAAGATTCCAGATGCCGATGTTATTACTGCAATATGTTATATAAATAATATTGTTACAATATTAAAATGAAAAATAAATCATTACATAACCTTACCGTTTGTTTTAAGTTCGCATTTATAGATTGGGGAAAAAAAAGACAGACGTATATCACGGCCTGCTGGAGTATAGTAAACATAGAAAACATTTTATAGCAACAATGTTGAAGAAATATATTTTGGTTTTCCGAAGTTGCCGTCATTAAACAGAAGCGAACATGGAGATTTCATTGCAACTAATTAGAAATTCGTCTTTCAGGTATGTAATAAACGATCTTCGCACAAAATAATGTACGATACACTAGCGGTATGTTTGTTTTCATGTTCTCGGAAATTAAAAAAGCTCAACTACGTTTCTCTTTTTCAATCTTTTCCTCGAACATGAAAACGTCAACATACCGCTCTTGTGACGTATATCACTATTTCAGAACGAAAAGTTACATTCGCTCATATCAAATTTCTGCACATTTAAAGGACATAATCAAAATTTGTTCAATCATTTATCATAAAACACTAATCTCTTAAATTGACTGAGCAGATTGGGAATTAAATCAATGACTTTCCCAAAAGCACACTATGAAATGTTTCATATAAAACAATTTCTACCTAAAACAGGAAGCAAAAACGAACAATATTGTATTGAATATTTTTGTTTGATTGATTGATTGATTGATTCATTCATTCATTTATTTTATTCCATAGATCTTACATGAGCAATGAAGCTTTAAGATGTGGAACAAGTCAAAATTTTACAATATTACAATTACAATTTTTACAAATTTGATAGTTTTACAATTTAGTAATTTTCTACCATTTTTACAATTTTGTGCAATTTTTTACAATATTTTGGCGAGATGTAGTGAGATGAGGTGAGGTCCGAGGATTCGCCAAAATATTACCCGGCATTTGCCTTTTGGTTTGGAGAAAACCTCTGAAAAACCCAACCTGGTAATCAAATCAAAGGGGGGTATTCTAATCAAAGGGGTTGATGCCAAGGACTCGCCATACACCATCCGGCTTCAGTCCCACGGCTGTGGAAAACCTCGGAAGAAACCAAAGACCAAAGGGGGATCCAACCCAAGCCCGAACGCAGCTCTGGATCAGCAGCCCAGCGAGTCTGCCGACTGAGCTACATCGATGGCTCTACTAAAAGTATACAATACATAGCCAATCAGATTATTAAATTTACAAACGCAAACGATCCTTTATCAGTTGAGCTATATGTACAGAGTGATTTATATAGAACTAACACATTTCTTTCTTTCTTTATTTCAAAACGAATTATGCTAACCACAATTTGTTATACCTCAAATGTAGAGTATCTTTGGCAGATTACTAACCTCTTCAGCAAATGTTGAAAATTCTTTATTTATTCGGCTTGAAATTCACTTAATGACCAGTTTTTAACGTCAAATTAAGCAGGAGTTTTGATTCCTTGTAACGAGATGAGCAGATGTTTCTTCTTTATTCTGTATATTTATTGTCATCAAAATTATTATTCTTTTAGAGATCCAGTTGTTTCCAATTTGTTTATCAGTCCCAGTATTGTGTTTCTTTGGGGGGGTTACGAACCAAATTCTCTCTGGTATGCCCTTTGAGTAGCTGTAATTGAATTCGTAATCCAGTATTGCTTCACAAGGAAGAGCCGTTAATTTAATGTGTAGTGCATTTTCAGTGACTAAAACAAAATGTCGAAAACAGCTGCCAACAATAAGGAATAAAGAATAAACATCTGCGCATCTCCTGACAGGGAATCAAAACTCCTGCTTAATTTGACGTTAAAAACTGGTCATTAAGAGCATTTCCAGCCGAATAGATATGAAGAATTTTGAACATTTGCTATAGAGGTTTGTAACCTCCCAAAGATACTCTACATTTGAGGTATAACAAATTGTGGCTAGCATTATTCGTTTTAAAATAAATAAAGAAAGAAATGTATTAGTTCTACAGAGTGATTTATATAGAACTGACACATTTCTTTCATTAATTGTTTCAAAACGAATTGTGCTAGCGACAACTTATTATACCTAAAATGTAGAGGAATTTTGGGAGATTATTTACCTCTATAGCAAATGTTGAAAATGTCCTCCATCCTGCATAAGGCACAACTCAACACGTCGTTCCATGTTACTGGCCACTCGTTGGAGGACTCTGTTGTCAATAGCTTGAATCTCCTGTGTGATGTTGTGCTTCAGATCGTCCAATGTCTGGGGACGTGTGGCGTAAACCCTGTCTTTTAAGTAACCCCATAGAAAGAAGTCCGGCGTTGTCAAATCCGGAGATCTCGGTGGCCACAGGTTCCTGGAAATTATTCGGTCGTCAAAGAAACTTGCTCTTACGTCAACAACAACCGTGGGAAGCCTAGATGAACGATGCTTGCCCTTTTCACTCACCAGAGATTCCAGTTGTTTCCAATTTGTTTACCAGTCCCAGTATTCTGTTTCTTTTGGGAGGACTGCGAACACCAAATTCTCTCTGGTATGCCCTTTGAGTAGCTGTAATTGAATTCGTAATCCAGTATTGCTTCACAAGGAAGAGTCGTTGATTTAATGTGTACTGCATTTTCACGTTGACACAAAATGTTGAAAACAGCTGCCAACAGTAGGAATAAAACATAAACATCTGCGCATCTAGTGCTGCCAACAATAGGAATAAAACATAAACATCTGCGCATCTAGTGACAAGGAATCGAAACTCCAGAACATTCTGCTTAATTTGGTGCTAAAATTGGGTCATTGAATGAATTTCCAACGGAATAACTAAAGAAAGAAATGTGTCAGTTCTATATAAATCACTCTGTATATAAATCACTCTGTATAATACAAAACAAGTAAGTTAATTAAATTTAAGGCATAAACAATTCAACCAGTTGTGATATACAGAAATTGATAATACATATCATGCAAACTACTTCAAATTACAAACACAAACAATTTATCAATAGAGCTATATAGATTACTATTCAATTTAAAGCATATACAATTCATCGGCCAAAATTATACAAATATATACAATACAAAGTAGCAATATCTCAAAGAATAATCCCCTGAACTTAATTACATTACTCACGGTTCATCCTATATAGTTAATTCCGCTTTGTTAATTAATTAATTAATTCATTGTTTCATACCATAACACCCTGAAATTAATGAAGAAAGCTTGGTTTGCAGTGAAAGACCTACCCTTGCGCAGAAAACTAAATTAATAATAATAATAATAATAATAATAATAATAATAATTGTATGTATGATATTCTCTATCTAGGATTCTATTCCTCCCTTATCGGAAATCTTCATTCACACCCTGAGTACACTCCAAATATTTGAAGCTGTCTACTTGTTCTACTGCTTCATTTCGAATTCGGACGTTTACCTTCTTTATTTTTCTTCCTGTAATTATGGTCCTCTTCTTCTTCGCATTTATCTTCTTTCTATTCTTCCCACAGCTGTCATTTAGCTCCAGTAACATATTCCTTAATATCGTCTCCTATTCTTTCAACGCCATTTCATTAGCAAATACAGTAGAACTTGGTTATAACGACATCCAAGGGAACTTGAAAATTATGTTATAAACGAGTGTCGTAGTAACCGAGATTCATATTATCCGTCTAGTGAGGTGGAAAATGAAAAATAACAAACTTAATTAGACTTATTTTAGATTTATGTATTGACTTTTAAGCATACCATGAACACAATAAAATACATGTACAATTATAAATACAGTATTCTGTATTAAAACAGTTTGTTCAGAACTCACCAAACTTATTTACTGAGGAGTGAAGTAATCAGTCATTTTGCTCTGTTGCCTCCTACTTGCCCAATATACACTTTATAAATTAAATTCTATGTTCATTATTTCAGTTGCAATTTCACTGCTCCTTCTCCTCTAGCTTCATAGAAATGTTCACAATTCTAATGGCTTCTAAAGCGTCACTCACTTCTTTTAGTGGCCATACTGCGTTAAGATGCGTGCACTTAGTGAAAACATCCTGTCGAAACTGACCGCATGCAGATACCATTAACACCGCATGAATTCGGGCTGGTTACAATGGGATGGGGAATCTGCCTAGTCTATGATATAAGGGAACAGTGAAGGACTTGCCAGATTTGAGCAAAATAATTCTTAAAATACTTTGGTTCTTAGAAAATTGTATTCCAAACTGAGGTTGAAAATGACGTTATATGCGAGGTAGACGCATATACGTTTGTCGTATTAAGCAAGGTAGGAAAGCATATGTCTTATGGGGAATTACTTGGGACCACAGAATATTTGACGTTATAGGCGAAGTGTCGCACAAAACGAGGTCGCTATAACCAAGTTCTACTGTAATTTATTTACTAACAAATGAGCCGTTCAGAGCAGAAGTGGTGTAAGTCAAAAATGGGCAATGAAGGTTAAAGTGAACATTCTGTAAAATACAGCGCAAAGTAGCAATCAATATTCAATTTATTTAAACTATTAGTAGTCAGTGGATAGCAAGAAGGATATATTAATTGCTACTTTGCGCTGTATTTACTTTAAATATTATTACCCAATATTGACTTACAACACTTTTGTTCTGAACGGCTCAAATCATCCTTGTCTGATAAAGCTCGATTCACATTATACGTCACATCAACGTCACGCCGCGGACCAGCAGCGTTACATCAAAACATTGTACAACGCGTTTTGTATGGTAGCGTTCACATATATAGGCAACGTCACGGACCGTCTGGGATTCTCGAGGAGAATGTTTTCACGTGACTGAACCTGTACGTGAACGGTTTTTTCTGCTAGACAGCTAGACTCTAGCAGCACCGTTAAATATTAGCATGTCGTAGCTCCTATGAGAGACAATCAATTGCACTGTAATTTTTAGGATTTATATATAAATGTGTAAGGAAAGCATAGGAAAAATTTGGAATCAAAATCTCTTTTGGACAGTGAGAAAAAAAAATTACTAACAGGGCAGTCACCCGTTAAAATAGACATTGACAATCAAAATTGATAAGCGACAATTTTTTTTTCACGTTACATGGGGGGTCAAAGCGAGAGAAATGTTTAGAAAGAATGGAAATTACTTTTAAAAGTGGCTGATATTCAAAACCTGTACCGGTTTGCGAGTTGGGGCGGGTTTACTGCGGGGTTTGCGTGGCGGACTTTCTTATGCAGAGTGATAACTTTTACATGTTAGAACTGCGGATTCTCATAGAAATCATCGGTCTGATTCCAAATTTGTGTTCAAAATATTTCCATTGCTTAAGGTTTTCGAGTTAAATGTGAGTTTTGAAATGTAATTAAAATATTCCTAGTACACTATATAAATAGCATCTATGTTGATTAACCACTATAGTCCCGACGCTGTTATTTCCGGCGTGACTCCGTCTCTTTGCTTACGTCTTAGAAAGTGAAGGCTCTATAAAGTCTAGGTAGGTAGTATCGTTCGCCATTTTTGTTCTTACGTTGCCGAGCTACCATACGAGGAATCTATTTGCCACACCGTTAAACATTATCATGTCGTAGTTCCTATGATGATAAATTAAACGCACTGTAATTCAGCAAATAATTGAGCGGCAAATAACGTCTTCGTGTGCTTTCTGCGAACGCCAACGAAAGAGCTAAAATGGAGCGCGATTATATTATGTATTTATCGAGCCTTAAGGAATGAATCAGCGAATCACAACACGCACACGTTTAAATGTACCCGACCAGCAACGCGATTGGCTGCCGGAAATTAGAGCGACGGGACTATAGTATGGCATAATTTGAAATTGAGAAAAAAGAAAAGAAAGAATTTATTATTGTATTACTGTCATTATTATTATTATTATTATTAGACCTATTATTATTATTATTATTATTATTATTATTATTATTATTACTGTAGGTGGAAGAGAAGGCAAAAGAACCTAATTTATTTGAATTTATCTGGCAGCTTTTTTTACTCGTATTATTATTATTATGATTATTATTATTATTATTATTATTATTACTATTATTTTAAAAGTAATTTCCATTCTTTCTAAACATTTCTGTCGCTTTAACCCCCCATCTAACATGACAAAAAAGTTTTGCCGCTTATCAACTTTTGATATATCAATATCTATTTTGAACGGGTGACGTTTCTCAATGTCCAAAAAAGATTTTGATTCCAAATTTTTCTTATGCTTTCCTTAGATATTTTTATATAAACCCTGCAAATTACAGTGCAATTCATTGTCTCACATAAGAGTTAAGACATTTTTTGAGAGCATAAACTACTTATCTATTCTTGATGACGCCGGCAAGCTGATGGTTACTTGTTAAATTTGAATGAGTTTGCATTGAACGTGACGGTGACGGTGATGGTCCGTGACGTTGATGTTCCGTATAATGTGAATCGAGCCTTATACGTCACATCAACGTCACGGCACGGACCGTCTGGGATTCTCGAGGAGAATGTTTTGACGTGACTGAACCTGTACGTGAACGGTTTTTTTCTGCTAGACAACTAGACTCTAGCAGCACCGTTAAACATTAACATGTCGTAGCTGCTATGAGAGACATTCAATTGTACTGTAATTGATGTTCAAAATATTTCCATTGCTTAAGGCTTCGAGTTAATTGTGAGTTTTGAAATGTAATTAAAATATTCCTAGAGCAGTATATAAATAACATCTATGTTTATTAAACACTAGTATGGCATAGTTTTAAATTGAGGAAAAGGAAAAGAAAAAATGTATTCTTGTATTACACTCATTATTATTATTATTACTCTTATTATTATCATTATTATTATTATTACTATTATTATTATTATTATTATTATTAGCTTATAGAGTGTTAGTTGGGAAAGCGGAGGGAAAAAGACCTTTGGGAAGGATGAGACGTAGATGGGAGGATAATATTAAATGGATTTGAGGCAGATGGAATATGATGATAGAGATTGGATTAATCTTGGACAGAATAGGGACCGATGGCAGGCTTATGTGAGGGAGGCAATGAACCTGCGGGTTCCTTAAAAGCCATTTGTTGTTGTATTATCAGTATTTGAAAACAATTTTGAAATCAGAGCGATGATTTTTATGAGAATCCGCAGACAAAAGTTGTCACTCTGCATAAGAAAGTCCGCCACGCAAACCCCCGCATTAAACTCGTCGTAACTCGCAAACCGGTACAGGTTTTGAATATCAGCCACTTTTAATAGTAATTTCCATTCTTTCTAAACATTTCTCTCTCTTTGACCCCCATCTAACGTGAAAAATACAAAAGTTTGTCGCTTGTGAACTTTTGATATTCAATGTCTATTTTGAACGGGTGGCTTCGAAGTTAGTAATTTTTTTTCTCACTGTTCAAAAAAGATTTTGATTGCAAATTTTTTTATGCATTCTTAGACATTTATGTAATGAATCGTAAAAATTACAGTGCAATTGATTGTCTCACATAGAAGTTACGACATTGTTTGAGAGCATAGACTACTTCTCTATTCTTGACGGTCACTTGCCGTTAAATGTGAATGAGTTTGCATTCGACGTGACGGTGATGATGATGGTCCGTGACGTTGACTTTCCGTATAATCGAGCTTAAATATGAGCCTGGTAGTCCGTTTCGGTCTCAATGCGGAATCTCGTTCGATTTCCTAAGTGGTCTTCCGAGTTGAGTAACAATTAAAAGATGGAAGTGTTAATTAAAGGAATTCTACGACAGTTTCACAATCCGTGACGTACTTGATGGAGGACAAAATAATTAATCACTCCTCTCTGTCTTTGTTCACATCTAAACTCTAAGTCGTTACTCAACGTAGTGATTTTCAGACTTCACGTAATGATATCGCTTCCTCCATCTCCTTTGAGATTAAAGACAGCTCGCAGTTATTTCTGGGTCTTGAGCCTTCTGGCTTAGAATCAGCTTCCGCCGAGCCCACCTAAGATGAGAAAATTAATTATTCTGACGTCATCTCCTCATTTTGCCCAAGGCAATTTCTTTGATTGTTTATATTAATTTCTCTACACCAATTCCACTTCCTTACTCCTGTTTCTGCCTATTTTTGTAACGAGTTGTGATTAATGTAAAATGACTCAGAGCACCTTGTGGTTGCTGATAGATTTACTGCATTAAAGTCTCTTTTCAATTAGGAAGGTGAGTCAGAGACTGTGAAATGTTGACACAGAAATAATGAGGAAGTAGTAAAATGGAAATAACTAGGGTCTATGGAATTATGACCATTGGGAAAATTATTACAAAAAATTAAAATTAAATTATCTCGGAAAAAGTATATGAAGAAGTACACGGCATATCCAGTGAGGGCAGTAATCGAAGAAATGACATAATTGCATTTAAACCTCCCTCTCTTGAAGGTTACATCATAGACCCTACTGTGAGATTCGAATCGCAGGAACACCAGCCAGAAGAAGTACACGAGGAAAAAAGGAATATATATGAACCTTCCATCAGTTTTTATAAGGACAAATACCATCTGGAATCCATCGTCATTACGGGACTAATGATAGGAGCCCGTGGGACCATACCCCCGGTTCCTAGTCGATTTCTGTAAATCTTTTGGCCTGCATAAAAGTATTTTAAGAGATCTAACAATTGCAGCACTCAAAGGCTCAATAGCTATTTTCAGGCATCATACATATGGACCATGACTAATTCGCATCTCCTTGACGTTACTTCGTTTAATATAATGTGTTTCAATATAATTCAAATTGTTTATTTTTCACTCTAACAACAATTTATCACTAAGCCTCAAGGCATTTACTCTATTCTATCGTGGTACTCTTTGTTGATGGCAACCTGTAGTGGTTACAGGAAGAAATTAAATCGAATCATACAAGGTGCGTCAGAAAGAACGGATGGATTTCGCAGGGCAAGAAAATTGTAATGATTCATCAAATCAAAAATTTATTGTTATCAACAGACCCACCAAGACATGCAGTTTATTGAAGTTTTCTGAAGTTCGCCATCACTTTCACAGCCACAGCTGGTGGGATTGCCGCGATTTTTTCACGAGTCGCCGTCTTCAGTTCGTCCAGTGTATGTGGTCGATGTTTACAAATTTCCGCCTTCAAATGGCCCCAAAGAAAGAAGTCGCAGAGGGCGAGATCTGGGGAACGTGCAGGTCAAGGAACGTCATCGTGATGCGAAATGATGTGTCCCGGAAAGAGCTCTTGCAGGAGATTTATTGTTTGACGTGCTGTGTGAGCAGTTGTCCCATCTTGTTGAAACCAAATGTTCTCAGCATCAACAGCAAGCTCGTTTACCTTGGTTGTAGGAAAGTTTATAACATTTTAACGTAATGAGCACCTGTAATGGTTACTGCACGGTCGTCATCATCCTAAAAAAAGTGTGTGTGTGTGTGTGTGTGTATCTAATGCTCTGGATTTGACAATGAAGTCATCATCCTTCTTGCTTCCCAATATTTTGATGGAAGGTCCACAAATGTCCTAAGAGTTTCACAATTAGCCAGGTGCTCCATCTCCATGTCCTCTTCTCTGGTGCACAGTAAGCATTTAGGTGAATTCAGTACTCCAATACGATGGAGGCAATCATGACCAGTAATCAATCTAAACATGGCCACGGCAGATTTTCGAGGTAGATCAGGAATGAGTTTTGGATCTTTGAATGATTCTTTCCATTTTGAATTTTGATGTTTTGCCTGTTCGTTGTAACTTATTCTTTTTATGACTCGCTTTATTGATTCATATGGGAACTTGAAATTTGTTTTTAAGTTGATATAAGTTCCTTTCTTTGCTAACATATCTGCTTTCTCGTTACCGTTCAGTCCGCAGTGGGCCGGGATCCATTGGAAGACCACTTTTTTATTTAGCATTTGAATTTGTTTTACCATGCAATGAATTTCTTTTACTTTTTCCATTTTAGGGGATGTAGTTGAGCTGATGGACTGGATTGCAGCTTTGGAGTCAGACAGGATGACTATGCAAATCAAGATTTTCAGATATAACTCCCTGTAACGTTGATTTGAATAATTTCGAGGGAAAAATTGTTCCGGAGCCGGGTATCGAACCCGGGACCTTTGGTTTAATGTACCAAGGCTCTACCACTGAGCTACCCGGGAAAAAAAAAAGGATGACTATGTTTTTGCACTGGTTTAGCCAAACAAATACATTTTGAAGTGATGTATAAATGGCTTCAACTTCGCCATCAAAATTTGTTGTGTACTTGCCAACATTTTTATGAAGAGAAAAGTATTGGCAAGTAGCTCCTGCTCCAGCTCCTTCATTTTGATCCATGAGAGATCCATCAGTGTAAATGTACAACCAGTTCTTTTGTGGATATTTTCTATTAATTGTTTGTAGGGCAATGGCTTTTGCTATTTCTGGATTTATATATTTTTTGTTGAAGACTTCATCAAGATCAAGGCAGCAATCTACTTTGAAGTTATTAAGTGGATTATATCGAGACATCAAGTTTTCCTTTTCACTTGGTATTTCTAGAATTTTCTTAAGCTTTTCTACCTCTTGTATGTATCCATTTTGAGTCCTCAATGTAAATTTAGAATCTTTGTATTTACTCCATTTATCCCAGTTTGGAAGCCTTCTTAATTTTTCGTAGGTTAAAAGGGCTTGTGTTTCACGATCTGTTACAACTGGTTTATTAGATGTGATTGTTTGCATGGCTTTAATTGGAGTAGTTTTGATTGCACCAGTGATGAGACGTAAGACCCCCCAAACACCAAATTCTGCTACAACACACCAAAACGTAACTCTCTTACTGTGAAGAGATTTCTCGTGCAATTAATTAGGATTGGTTCTTGTCTGTTTATTGACACAGACGGAGAGGTGAAAAGGGCTTCGTCACTGGTCAACAGAACGGTGGTAAGGGTCACGTTCGTGAAAATACGCTGACAACAATCAACACGATTCTCGCAATCTCCTGCATTAAGTTGTTGCAGAATTGTCATCTTGTATGGGTGGAATTTAAGGTCTAAATGCAAAATGCGTCTTACCGTAGCCTCGGACAATCTCAGTGCAATAGCATGTTTGCGGGCTGATCACTGAAGTGACTGGACAACCGACTGTCTTACTGCCTCCACATTTGCACATGTACGCGCGCTCCGTGGTCGTCCAGGTGATTTCTTCTTTAATATTGAACTTGTAGTACGAAATGAAACCGCCCACTGCAAAATTGTATTTCTAGTTGGAGTCCTAGCGTGACATCAGATGTCGAAATGAGTCCTGAGTGACGATCACAGACTCTTCATTTTTCAAAAATGTCTCTGCGATGAACGCACATTGTACGCCAGACCACTCCATGTTCTCAACTGAAACTGCATTCTCTCACTGACCCAACACTCATGGTCCTGAATAATTTCAAAGGAAAAATTGTTCCGGGGCCGGGTATCGATCCCGGGACCTCTGGTTGAACGTACCAGCGCTCTACCAACTGAGCTAACCAGGAACTCCACCCGACACCATCTCAACTTTTCCCTTTATATCCACCCAACTCGCGTGGGCTGACGAAACGCCAGAAACCCACATCGAGTGCACACAATCTCTGTGTGACTTGGAATTGTGGTTTTTTGTTAACGTACACAGTGACGTATATATTGTGCAAATCTAGTCTTTCAGGTGAAGCTCCCTGTAAAGCAGATTTGAATAATTTCAAGGGAAAAATTGTTCCAGGGCCGGGTATCGTTCCCGGGACCTCTGGTTGAACGTACCAGCGCTCTACCAACTGAGCTACCCGGGAACTCCACCCGACACCGTCTCAACTTTTCCCTTTATATCCACACAACTCGCGTGGGCTGACGAAACGCCAGAAACCCACATCGAGTGCACACAATCTCTGTGTGACTTGGAATTGTGGTTTTCTGTTAACGTACACAGTGACGTATATATTAGGCAAATCTAGTCTTTCAGGTAAAGCTCCCTGTAGAGCAGATTTGAATAATTTCAAGGGAAAAATTGTTCCGGGGCCGGGTATCATTCCCGGGACCTCTGGTTGAACGTACCAGCGCTCTACCAACTGAGCTACCCGGGAATTCTACCCGACACCGTCTCACTCCTCCTCACTCTATCCCTTCCCTCGCTGAGTATCGATAGTTTGAAATCCATCCGTTCTTTCGGACGCATCCTTTATATTATATACAGGGTGTTTCAGAAATAATTTTGACAAACCTTGGAGGCTTGTTCCTTACACCAAAACAAGAAAAAAAGTTCATGTAAACATATGTCACAAAATCTTTAGTTTTTTAGTTATTAATGAAAGAACATAATGGAACATCTGTTAGATATTGTCAGCTTGGTAGCAAGTGTTCGAACTTTAATCAATAACAAATGTTCAAAATGTACACAAATGACAAATAACTGTAGCAAACAAGTCTCCTTCGCAACACACAGCCATCTAGAATACAATGGCTGCATCAGCAGACTTGTATCGATAACATCATTCGATTATCTAACAAAATGAATCTTATTATCGGTTAGAAACTTAGGTTAAGTTGTTGGATTGTATCTTGAAACGCGTTGAGTTATGAGTTTCTGAACTGATTAAATTTGCTACCAAGCTGACAATACCTAACAGATGTTTCATTATGTTCTTTGATTAATAGCTAAAAAAAACTAAGGATTTTCGGACGTACGTTTACATTAACTTTTTTCTTGTTTTGTTGTGAGGAACATTCCCCCAAGGTTTGTCAAAGCATTTCTGAAACACCCTGTATATAAATGATTTATTAAATATAAGTCTACGGTGCCTTTAAAAATGAAGTTACTACTCGTATCTTCTTATCAACAACGTTACAAGAAAGATATACCCATAGTATTAATTCCCCATTATAATTAAACAACTTCTGTTTAAAACAGTTTTTCTTTTGACTTCTGAGAAAAAAATGTTTTGGGTGAGCAAAATAAATGGGACATTCTTTTTATTTAATAGTATTCAACTTCTTTCAAACGCGTAAATTTGTTTAAATTTAGAATGTATTTTGTAATTTACACACATTTAGTTTGTACTATTATTTAAAAAAGCAATATAGGTTGAAACACAAGAAGTGTAAGTGCAACGTTTTTATTATAAAATGGTTATTTTTAATATCTTAATTTTAAAATTTGTTCATAATCTGCAGCGAACTATTTCTTAAAACCAAGAGTCAATACGTAAGAACAAAAACATACATCGTAGACTTTGCATACAATTTCCCATTGTCACTTGACTTTAAACTCAATTTTCTCAACATTAGCTTTATGCCACTTATACCCCTTGTGCTCTAGACCCTTAATTCCAATTGAGGGTGATTTCTTAAGCATCCAGAAGTTCTGGATATTTCACGCATTATTTCATATTCATCTCTTGACAATTTTATTCAAAGAATCTCAAATTTGGTTGATGAAAGTGACATGTTGACTTTAAGAAACAATTACAGCTTAGAAATGCGTTACTTTTCCTGAATACGTGTTGGTACATTATAAATGGATCTAGAATAGATGGAAATTGTGCCAAAATTTCAGACTTCAAAAATGAAAGTGGATAAGTAGGCCTATGCTTGAAAAAGAAATTTGCAGAAACCAGCTGTTGAATGCAAAACATGCCACAAAAATCTTTTTCGTAGATAAAGTGACAGATATTGTGCTATTATTATCATATATCATATCATATATCCTATCATATCACATCATATCATACCATATCATATCATATCATATCATATCATATCATATCATATCATATCATATCATATCATATCATATCATATCATATCATATCATATCATATCATATCTTATCATATCATATCATTTATATATTGTACTAGCCGTACCCGTGCGCTCCGCTGCACCCGTTAGAAATAAATATAAAGTAATTACATAATTAAAATAGAACATTTGATCCAGTGAACATTCGTGTTTGATAGTAGGATAAATCGTTTAATAAGTTACTTAATTTAAATTGCATCCAAATAATGAAAATGCGATCATTTTGGTCCAGAGACCACTCATTTGGTGCAATGACAATTCCTTTAACATGTTTCTTAATTTTTATTACATGCAACCATAGTTTAATGAACATTGACAGCATTTAAATTTAATGTATATACTTTATTTTACTTGTTATATGTTTCCATTTAATTACGGTAATAACTTCATTTTAACCCTTGTTTTCTACGTATTCAGTAAATGGCGCTTGGCCCACTATGGTTCTGAACCCTTCAAATTACTTAAATTATATTATATAATATTACATTACATTATATATTATATTATATTATATTATATTACATTATATTACATTATAATATTATATTATATTATATTACATTATATTATATTATATTATATTATATTACATTATATTACATTATAATATTATATTATATTACATTATATTATATTATATTACATTATATTACATTATATTATATTACATTATATTACATTATATTATTATATTATATTACATTATATTATATTATATTATATTATATTACATTACATTACATTATATTATATTATATTATATTATATTATATTATATTATATTATATTATATTACATTATATTACATTATATTATATTATATTATATTACATTATATTACATTATATTATATTATACTACATTATATTATATTATATTATATTATATTATATTATATTATATTATATTACATTATATTACATTATATTACATTATATTATATTATATTATATTACATTATATTACATTATATTATATTATATTACATTATATTATATTATATTATATTGTATTATATTATATTATATTACATTATATTACATTATATTATTATATTATATTACATTATATTACATTATATTATATTATATTACATTATATTATATTATATTATATTGTATTACATTATATTATTATATTATATTACATTATATTACATTATATTATATTATATTATATTATATTATATTATATTATATTATATTATATTATATGCTTTACATTTGACTGTCAGACGGCTGGAGCGCGCTCAAGCGCAGTATGGGATTACTAATAGTAATAAACCACTTGAAATTTACCTACACTACATCCAATAATCTCATTAGAAACAACATTCTTCTTAGTAGCATTGTCATCATTTTTAATGTGTTGTAAATTTCTCCTTTTCGTATTTAACAAAATTGTTGTCTCTTTAATTCCTCAAAATGCTGAAATGCTACTAAAACAGTTTTGTAAGGCAGTTTTAAGCAGCATACTACAAATAAATAAATTAAATTGTTTTAACAAAAGTTATTTTAGCGGCATCTTCATTTTACCTATTACAGTCTTATTCATGTCAGATCTTCAATAAATAATGGTCTTGCATTCATAACTTATTTGCATATCTCCCCAATTTCGTATTCAAAGCAGCATTTTACGGCCCGAGTAACGCTATGACGCAACAGTTGTGATATCTTTGTGGCTGCTTTAATTATTTACTTTGTAGAGATACATCGTGTGCAAGGAGACAAAAGTTGGAGAAATTCTAAGGCATGGAAACAAGCACAGGCAGCAAAAAATACACAACATTCTTGAAAAAAGATAAAAGTGCTGTATGAAATAATGTGGAAAACAAGATATGAGACAATACGAAAATATACAAGAGAATACGGAATAAACACTTAGAGAACAATGTTAATTACGGAACAGAGTAAATGAGTCCAGACGGTAAGGAAAGAGTGTCGTCAAGCATAGCCGATGAGGGAATCAGTCGTGCTGTATGAATTATTAACATACCGAGTATTGAAATATGGACTGGTAGACCTAAGAAAAGGTGGAGAAACTGAATGCTACAATGAAGAGACAAAAAAATTTGTATCTGTTTTGTCTTATTCTGCCAATAGCTTTAATTTCTGATCTATTGTGTCATAGCCTTCTATTGTTCTGATCTGTTGTCCCGTAACCTGTCGACAGCTTTAATAGTTTTTATCTGTTGTCTCGTAACTTGCTAGCAACTTGAATCATTCTGGTCTTTTTTTCCTAACTTGTCAGCTACTTCAATACTTCTGGTCTCTTATATCGTAACTTGCAGCAGCTTCAATATTTCTAAAAGCTTGTGCGTAGGTTACACATAAATCATAGTTTTACTTTCTCTATATACAGTTAGTATTTGAATGCGTATATCACTTCTCATATCGTGGAAGATAAAGCCTCATGGCCTTAACTCTGCCAGAATGAATGAATAAATGAATTAATTAAGACAATACAGTCTTATGTTATAGAAAAAAAATTATTTCGGGTTTTCACAGAAAAAACATTTAAATCATTTTCTGATACTAAAAAAGTGCTTTTATACTAGTTATCTATATCTCTGTCTTCGTATAACGATTTCTGCTGAAATATTTGTTGGATTTCTGCTTTCAGTAACAATCAATAAAATAAATAAATAAGTAAATAATAAATAAATACAAGTAAATATCTCAATATATACATATATTTTTTTTAACAATATTTTCTTCAAGTCCGTCATAAACTTATCTTATATAATAATATGATTTTTTTTTTCATTCTACTTGAACGTTTTCGGTTTTGTAAACCATCTTCAGATCACTGTTACCTCCATTGAACTGTTATACTGATGTGCAATGGGCACATTAACCATATTGTATTAAAATATAAAATATAAGGTAAAACGTTGATGAATGTACATATTTAAAATGATAACACATTAAATTAAATTAGTCTAAGATGAAGGTTTTGCAGCGTATGCAGTCATTTCAGATATGAAACAGTTATTTTCTTATGACCTTTTACATAATAACTATCATGAGATTGCATTTACAAATGAAGGGTACACTGGAATAACGATCAAGATCTATTTTAGAAAGTTTCGAGAAAAACGAATTTTAATACTTAGTTATGTGTGTATTTAATAGAAATTGACGTAGTGGAATGTCAAGAACGATGATTTCTTATTACTAGCTAGACCACATGATAGTACTTTCTTTCCACTATAAGATAGCATTATTAACTCAATTTCGATTTTTGATGGACCTTGATCGTTTTTCCCGTGTACCCTTCAAATAGTTATACGTTTATGACGAAGTTAAAGAAAATATTGTTAAATTAACAAAACTTATCGGAACAAAAATGGGTATAAAATTTAAAAAAATAATAATATATTTTGTTCATAGTAACCTGTTGGATTTCCCCCTCTTTCTCCACAGACCAAAACTTATTTTGCGTCTTTTTAATTAAAATCTCTTCTGTAATTATTTATCGTTTGTGAGCTGAAGCCAGTTTTATTTTACTTAAAAGTCTAACCTCTGGTGCTTGCAAACGTCCTTTCTCTTGTTTTTTTCAGGACAAAAGTTATCTTCCAAAAAGTATAGTTTGGAGAGCCATTACCATATAGAGTACGTAAATAGATATAGACATGTTTAATATCGTTTCTTGTTTACTGGTTCAAAGGAACTGCAGAACCAATCATATAAAAAGAAACTGATATGAATAAACACTATCACAACTGTAGATTGTTATGTGCAGTGTTGTACAGAAGGGATGAAAGAGCCCATTTTCTTTTAAAGTGGTTTTCCTTTACTTACTTTTTTTGTGCAACAAGCAGCGTGTGACAGAGAAGAACAGCGCTACATGAGACTATGACATCCATTAGAAATGGTCTTCTTTCCTAAAAGTTAAAGGAAAGTGTAAGAGCTTGATGTAACACTCCAGAAACTCTACACAGCTTTATACTGTTTTCGAGGCAAGTCTTATTCTGAAGAGCCACTTCTATCTGCTCTGGTTTTGTTGCTGTTGTCTTGCATATCCGGATCCATTGAAAAAGATTATTCCCCATCAAGGATGATCAATTCTTGAGTCGGCCGCAGATAAGAAGTTGCACATGATAATGGCAGAAATCTTAGTGCCTTTGGCATGGAATGGCAATCGTAAAAATAAAGAATTTTATTGAAGGAAGCAGGTATTTCAATAAAACGCATTCCAGGGTAATGTTTCCCTCGGTAGCGTAATTGGTATAGCGCTGGCCTTCTATGCTCGAGGTTGCGGGTTCGATCCCGGCGGAGATCGATTTATTTACTTATCTATCTATCTATCTATCTATCTATCTATCTATCTATCTATCTATCTATCTATCTGTCTGTCTGTCTGTCTGTCTGTCTGTCTGTCGCCTGCCTGCCTGTCTGTCTGTCTGTCTATCTATCTATCTCTACCTACCTATCTATCTATCTGTCTGTCTGTCTATCTACCTACCTATCTATCTATCTATCTATCTATCTATCTATCTATCTATCTATCTATCTATCTATCTATCTATCTATCTATCTATCTATCTATCTATCTGTCTGTCTGTCTGTCTGTCTATCGTCTGTCTGCCTGCCTGCCTGTCTGTCTGTCTGTCTATCTATCTCTACCTACCTACCTATCTATCTATCTGTATGTCTGTCTGTCTGTCTACCTATCTATCTATCTATCTATCTATCTATCTATCTATCTATCTATCTATCTATCTATCTATCTATCTATCTATCTATCTATCTATCTATCTATCTATCTATCTATCTATCTATCTATCTATCTATCTATCTATCTATCTATCTATCTATCTATCTATCTATCTATCTATCTATCTATCTATCTATCTATCTATCTATCTATCTATCTATCTATCTATCTATCTATCTATCTATCTATCTATCTATCTATCTATCTATCTATCTATCTATCTATCTATCTATCTATCTATCTATCTATCTATCTATCTATCTATCTATCTATCTATCTATCTATCTATCTATCTATCTATCTATCTATCTATCTATCTATCTATCTATCTATCTATCTATCTATCTATCTATCTATCTATCTATCTATCTATCTATCTATCTATCTATCTATCTATCTATCTATCTATCTATCTATCTATCTATCTATCTATCTATCTGTCTGTCTGTCTGTCTGTCTGTCTGTCTGTCTGTCTATCGTCTGTCTGCCTGCCTGCCTGTCTGTCTGTCTGTCTATCTATCTCTACCTACCTACCTATCTATCTATCTGTATGTCTGTCTGTCTGTCTACCTATCTATCTATCTATCTATCTATCTATCTATCTATCTATCTATCTATCTATCTATCTATCTATCTATCTATCTATCTATCTATCTATCTATCTATCTATCTATCTATCTATCTATCTATCTATCTATCTATCTATCTATCTATCTATCTATCTATCTATCTATCTATCTATCTATCTATCTATCTATCTATCTATCTATCTATCTATCTATCTATCTATCTATCTATCTATCTATCTATCTATCTATCTATCTATCTATCTATCTATCTATCTATCTATCTATCTATCTATCTATCTATCTATCTATCTATCTATCTATCTATCTATCTATCTATCTATCTATCTATCTATCTATCTATCTATCTATCTATCTATCTATCTATCTATCTATCTATCTATCTATCTATCTATCTATCTATCTATCTATCTATCTATCTATCTATCTATCTATCTATCTATCTATCTATCTATCTATCTATCTATCTATCTATCTATCTATCTATCTATCTATCTATCTATCTATCTATCTATCTATCTATCTATCTATCTATCTATCTATCTATCTATCTATCTATCTACCTACCTACCTACCTACCTACCTACCTACCTACCTACCTACCTACCTACCTACCTACCTACCTACCTACCTACCTACCTACCTACCTACCTACCTACCTACCTACCTACCTACCTACCTACCTACCTACCTACCTACCTACCTACCTACCTACCTACCTACCTATCTATCTATCTATCTATCTATCTATCTATCTATCTATCTATCTATCTATCTATCTATCTATCTATCTATCTATTTACCTACCTACGTACCTACGTACCTACCTACCTACCTACCTACCTATCTATCTATCTATCTATGTATTTATTCTGGTGTAGTTAAGGCCATCAGGCCTTCTCTTCCACAACACCATGGCATTTAAGTGTGCTTAAATGCGACAGACTCATGTCAGTAGATTTACTGGCATGTAAAAGAACTGCGGGATAAAATTCCGGCACACCGGCGACGCTGATATAACGTCTGCAGTTGCAAGCGTCGTTAAATAAACCATAATTTAAAAACTTGTCATGGTAATCAACGTCCATGTAGAATTTTACTTGAAATTTTACAGATTTAACACGGTTTTTAATTATGAAATGCGCTTAGTTAAAATTTTGCTAAACTTGTGCCTAAAGGAAACACAAATACTAGAATTTTACGTTATCATTACGAAATAAAGGTAACGCATTCTGATTAGAGTCGTGCACAACCGGTTACGAAAAACAGAAATTATATGCTGCTATAGAACGCCTGGCGCTGTAGTCAGTATGAAAGTCGTTCCGTCCCGCGGAGTGTCTCTAATTCGGTTTAACGAATATTCGAGTTGTTTCTCACTATTTGTGGGTGGACGGCAAAGGCACATTGAGCCATGCAGGAGCTGCAAGAGTCCTTGCTAGGACGCGATTATCATCGTGTAGGCCTATTATTTAATTGATAATTCTTCTTCCCTCATTACAATGAATGAATCAATAAATTATTCCCATCCATCCATCCATCCATCCATCCGTCCACGCCTGTGGAGTAATGGTTAGCACGTCTAGCCTCGAAACCAGGTGGCCCGGGTTCGATTCCCGGTCGGGGCAAGTTACCTGGTTGAGGTTTTTTCCGGGATTTTCCCTCAACCCAATATGAGCAAGTGCTGGGTAGCTTTCGGTGTTGGACCCCGGACTCATTTCACCGGCATTATCGCCTTCATCTCATTCAGACGCTAAATAACCAAAGCTGTTGATAAAGCGTCGTAAAATAACCCACTAAAATAAAAATCCATCCGTCCATCGACTCATTGATTCATTCATCAATGGGTTCATTGATTGATTCACTGACTGATTCAGTAATTCACTAATTGGTTCATTCATTCATTCATTTATTAATTGATTCATTCATTAATTCGTTCAGTAGTTGATTGATTGATCGATTAATTAATTAACTAATTAATTATTTCATTCATTCAGCTATTACAGTTGGTATAGTCAAGAGCAAAATTAATCTTCTTGAAATGATTTATTAATGAAGTAATACATACTTAGAGTAATTAAAAGGCATTAGCAGCTACTGTTTAGAGGTATGCATTTTGAGTTTAAAATGTAAATATTACAATATAATGTATGTACTTATTTGCTCTTCTATTTAGTAAGTATTTATAATTTTTGCTGTTCTTGCATTTCTTTATACACCAGATTTCATAGTATGGATTACACTTATTTCCTTTATTGTTACCGGTGTTCATTTGTTCATCTATATATATTTATGTTATAAAGATAAGTGTAATAAAGTAGGCAATCAAATTGTAGGCCTATATTAAGCAAATACGTTTTTTTTTTAATTACAGATGGTAAATTTCCTTCAATTGTTACTCCGTCTGTGTACTCAGAAAATGTCAGTGTCCTGTCTAGCTTGCAAAATATCAGGGGCAACCTGTTTAAATATTCCAACATTCGATCGGATGCTTCACCTTGACGGATACTCTCTGACCAGTAGAATGAAAACCGGTTGTAAGCCCTATTCTACAGCTCTCTAATTCTGATGTTGCAGAAAAATATTCTATTTCGAACTTTTACAGAAAAAAATAGTACTTTCAGCATTGCCTGATACCAAAAAAGTGGTTCTTGGCTAGTCATCTATGTTTCTATGTCTGCATTTATCCTAAAATATTATTAGGTTTTAGTTCATATTCAATATTTGCGAGGCAGTTTATCTGTGAAAACGGTTTTTAATGAGAATTTCATTATTATTTATGTATTTACAGAATTATTTCATTTTCGATATGTGCTACAACAGATCTATTCCTCGTAAATTATACTGTAGCAGCTACATATTATGATGAATTCACAATGCAATGGAACAAAACAAGATAGAATAAACGAAAAATAATACAATAATATAATAAAAGGAAAGAAAGCGAAAAATAAAAACGAAAGTAATAATAATAAAAATGGGAATATAATAAATGCCTTGAAATAAAAATAGACAAAAAGATAAAAAGAGACAGAAAAAGAAATAGAAAGATATCTTTACAAAAATAGAGTATTGAATCGTTATGCATAGTAGGCTATATATGTATCCATAAATAACACGGTGTAAAGTATCTATTATTTGAGGTGAGTTAAGTCCATCCAGGGTAAGGTAAAGCATATAACACTTTAATGGCAAAAGCATATAAGTGAAATCCCAATCTATGTTGCTTCCTGATTAGTCAGAAAAACCGCTTGCAAAATAGCATGAAATTGTTGGTGGCAAAAGTGATGCGTGTGTACTTGTGTCCTTTTGCCTCTGAAATTTGTTTTAAACAAATGAATCAAACTGGAAGTGATTTTCTCTTTCATTACATGCATGAAGAATCTGTTTTGTTGTTCTGTGGTGCTCTGTAACATTAGGGCCAATTCCAAAACTCTGTTGTGTGGCTGTTTTCAGCAATATCAATTTAGCAGAAGCGGGCATTATTCAACTCCAGTTATCTGGAAAGGTCAGGCTGAATGATGAAAGTAGGCTAAGTTATAATCTGTTTGTTCTCTGTCTTTTATTATTAACTAGCCGTACCCGTGCGCTCAGCTGCACCAGTTTGAAATAAATATAAAGTAATTACATAATTAAAATAGGACGTTTGATCCAGGGAACATTCGTGTTTGATAGAAGGATAAATCGTTTAATATGTGACTTAATTTAAATTGTATTTAAATAATTAAAATGCGATCATTTTGGTCCAGAGAGCAATGATTTGGTGCAATGACAATTCCTTTAACATGTTTCTTAATTTTTAGTACATGCAACCATAGTTTAATGAACAGTGACATCATTTAGATTTAATGTGTATACTTTATTTTACTTTCTATATGTTTCCATTGAATTATGGTAATAACTTAATTTTAACCCTTGTTTTTTACGTATTCATAAAATGGCGCTTGGCCCACTATGGTTCTGAACCCTTGAAATAACTTAAATTATATTATATAATATAATATTATATTATATTATATTATATTATATTATATTATATTATATTATATTATATCGTCGCCTGAATGCAAGAACTAGGTAACTCGAAATTTGCGTTTTTTAGTTACCTCTTTTATAGCATAGCAAAAATCGCACAAAATGTAATCCAGGATCTAGGTAACTGATCGAACGATACCAGCGACATCTATTTTCCAATATAACAAATAGGTAAAAGAAAACGAGACGTATTCCTTAGTGCAATAAATAAGTAAATAGACGATGTCACAAAATATGAAAAATCAAGTTACCTAGTTATTGCATTCAGCCGACGATATTATATTATATTACATTATATAAAAAAATGTGTTGATAACGAATGTACTCCGATAAGTAAGTTTTTAATTTGTTATGGGGTCTCTTGAATCTCAGGAGGAACAAATTTTATTTTACAACAGCGCAACATAATCTGCTTGGCTCATTGCCCAATTATTTTGCATTGCATTTAATGCATATGTATTTTATGTATTTTAACACGATTCAATTGAGCATAGTTAAAATTTGGATTATAAAATAATGGAATGTTAAGCTAATATATTATTACTGCATACTAAATGAATACACTCTCGTTGTTCGTTAATTCTCTGAGATAAACATTATTTTAAGAAATATAGGAAACGAATATACAGAATAGCCTATCAAGTTTTCTGTGCATAAGAAGCTATTTTAATCTTACCTGTCCTCAATCCACTCAGAAGTTACTGTAATAACATTATAGCATTATGTCCATACAGAGAAACTACACTTTCCAATGATGAAATAATAATTAATTACACAAATCGGTTAATTTAGCTTCCGATATTACTTCATACAAACACAGAAACATTACCTGTAGGCTATGATTCATAGCTTTCGATTGTTGTTGACCAAGGCCCCTTATAGGCGAAGTCATTTGTTCTTTATTTCATTACACCGCCTTAGATGGCAGTTATTTTAATTTTGAAACTCATTTAACTCATTAAATATCAGTCCTATCAAAATTTTTCAAAGAATAGAACTTATCGGAAATAATTTTTAAAGAAATTTTTTATGTAACATTTTTCACAAAAATCAATAATAAGCGAGATATTTCGATTTATTTAATTCAGGCCCCCTTATAACTCCCCTTTTAAATAATGTATTTTGAATGCCATATAGCCTAAAATCTAAGTTACAACGAACTTAATTTATATTCCAATTTTCATCGAAATCCGTTCAGCCATTATCGCGTGAAAAGGTAGCAAACATACAGACAGACAGACAGACATACAAACAAAAATTTCAAAAAAGCGATTTTCGGTTTCAGGGTCGTTAATTATATATGTTAGGATCAATTATTTTTGGAAAATCGAAAATTACCAGAAAAATTTCGTCTACAGATTTATTATTAGTATAGATTGGGATTGTTAATATACTCTATTATAGGTTATATTCGTATTAATGAGAATGCTACTTCTGTGTTTTCTACTATTTTCAATATAGAGTGACCAGATTCATATCGATAAAAAAAAAGAACACAAAGCTTCAAAAAGGAGGACATTGTTCGAAAAAATAGGACAGAAAATATATACTTCGATTTAGGCTTAGGCCTATTTTATACTTTAAATTACGTCAATATATATTTTATTACAAAATAATTATGACTATTACACTTTTACTACGTCATACTACTTTTGACCAATGAAACGGTACGAAAGGGCGTCTTTCAACCAATCATGCTGCTTATCGCTCAATTTTATCGCGTCCCTAGCATTTGTTTAATTTTATCGCGTCCCTAGCGTTTGTTTATTTTTATCACTACCCTAGTATTTGTTTCTTTGTTTGCCAACATTTCAAACTGCATTGGTCTGGACGTCAAAAAAAAAAAAAAAAAACAGAAAATTACAAACCACTCCAGTCGATACACAGCACTTTCAAATATGAATCGCATTGGCATTCAAGATCAGGAATTAATAAAGATCACTGGTCATAGCTATGCATCTTCCCTGAAATCCTATTTACAAATATATATTTTTTTACAATTATGCCACATTTACAATCTGTCTACAATAGACAATAAGTAAATAACAAATAAATGAAGAGCACCATTCGGAAATCCTGAATAAGTTGAGGAATGCACTATGTACATCAACGAGTTCACTTCTTTTACGCACACGTCCAATATAACATCAACTGAACCACCAATCACTAAAACATTCAAATTTGAAAATTGTACTTTCAATAATTGTTCCTTTTAAAATTACTAATGTTTATTTTTTATATCAACATCGTTAATTAAAACTTTTCTTGTTTATTTCATCATCCCTAATTAAAACTTTTCGAACACTTGTTTATAATAAGTTATGTTATAGCTTCTGCTATATGAATAGTCATGTATCAGAGATTGTTTAATATTAAGATTTATTGAAAATCATCTGTCAAGTGACTTTGATTATTGGGATCCGGATAATTGAAGTGGAATGCAACTTTTTAATAAAAATGAAACTGAATCAACAAAGCCTTCTTGACTAGTAACCGTCCACACAGTTCAATGAAGATTCCATAGTTGGCACAACTGAAAACAAGAAAACAGCTAAACATAACACACTACTGCCATCTAGCGTAATATTTGTAATTTAGCGATGGTACAATAATACATTTGAAGACAGTTGTATTTTCGTAAGTCAATTAATATTTTATTGTATTGGAGTACTTCGTTACTTCTAATCTTCATATACTTTCTTCTAATCGTGTTCCACTCGCAGATTTATCGATAAAATCAAAACCTCTAGTGAGATTACTGTTGATAAAACTTAATAATAGTGATTTTAGTTAGCTACATATGAAAGTTAAAGGAACTATAATTATTAAAGAGGACAGAAATATCTATTTAGATTTAGGCTTAGGCCTATATTATACTTAAAATTATGTCAAGAACTATTTTATTAATCATATTTATGATAAAACTTAATAATATAAAATGATTTTACAGTTGGCTACATATGAAAGCAACGACAATAACAAGTAGGAGCAAAGAGAGTTATGATCATTGGCAGAGAGTATATACCGTCGATGCTGCTGCCATTTCAAGCACGTTACAAAGAACACATCACAGTCATAACAAAATTAAAAAAACATTTGCACATATGCAGAACATATCACAAATGCTAACCACACATACAGAGACATCAACACAGACATGAAATTTCTGCACACCCAACCAAAAAGCCAGAAACTAAACACACTAGAACAATACGAAATATAGCTACAGACACACAAAAACACATCCAAATGAAATTCTCAACACATAACTCAATTTCAGAACACACACACTCTTTGACTCCACATTACACTACATAAACACACCCCCACAAGAAATAAAACAAAAGGCGCTAAGACCAGCAACAACCAATTCTGATGATTGATAATAACAGGCCGAAACATGTTAACAAAGTAACATAAAATTTAACACCTGAAAGACACATAATACGTTTTCCAAAACAGTTTTTTGTTCACTGAGGAGTCCAATTTAAGTTGCCCTCAATTCAATGTCACACATTATATTTGTATTTAATTTAGAAGTATTTAATTATTTAAAAAAAAAAGGTTAAAGTCTTTCTTGCCTCTCCTATCCAGTTGCCATCCTTTCCTCCCTACCACGCTTCTACTATCACACCAATGAAACTGTCCCAACGTCAGAGGAAATCTGCTAACCATGTCTGTTCAGGGACTGTAAGATAGCAACTCCGTCACTGGTATTGGTTTTTCCTGGTCAGTAACCAGTTGAAAGGATTTCGATATGGTTTAAGTCTTGCAAGAATGGATGGTAAACTATGTGATTGGAAAGAAATCAATACCGGAGTTAGACAAGGATGCTGTCACCGCCAACCCTTTCTGTCATCTATATGAACTCAAAAATGAAAGAATGGAATCGGACACAGCACAGTGTATTAATCATGGATTTAATTGGTTTTGCGGATGAATTAGCTCTTGTGGCACTCTCAGAAAATGACCGTAAAAGATTCATATACATGTTGTTAAAAATAATTTAATATTTTAAGAGGTGGTAGTATTCATCAAAATAATACAAAAATTTATAATAAACATGGATATTAATACAGAGTGATTTATATAGAATTAACAACATTTCTTCCTTTCCTTCTTTCCTTCCTTCCTACCTTCTTTCTTTCTTTCTTTCTTTCTTTCTTTCCTTCCTTCCTCCCTTCTTTCTTTCTTTCTTTCTTTCTTTCTTTCTTTCTTTCTTTCTTTCTTTCCTTCCTTCCTACCTTCCTCCCTTCTTTCTTTCTTTCCTTCCTTCCTACCTTTCTCCCTTCTTTCTTTCTTTCTTTCTTTCTTCCTTTCCTCCCTTCCTTCCTACCTTCCTCCCTTCTTTCTTTCTTTCTTTCCTTCCTACCTTCCTCCCGTCTTTCTTTCTTTCTTTCCTTCCTAGCTTCCTCCCTTCTTTCTTTCTTTCCTTCCTACCTTCCTCCCTTCTTTCTTTCTTTCTTTCCTTCCTAACTTCCTCCCTTCTTTCTTCCTTTCTTTCCTTTCTACCTTCCTCCCTTCTTTCTTTGTTTCTTTCCTTCCTACCTTCCTCCCTTCTTTCTTTCTTTCTTTCCTTTCTACCTTCCTCCCTTCTTTCTTTCTTTCTTTCCTTCCTATCTTCCTCCTTTCTTTCTTTCTTTCCTTCCTACCTTCCTCCCTTCTTTCTTTCTTTCCTTCCTTCCTTCCTACCTTCCTCCCTTCTTTCTTCCTTTCTTTTCTTCCTACCTTCCTCCCTTCTTTCTTTCTTTCCTTCATAACTTACTCCCTTCTTTCTTTCTTTCCTTTCTACCTTCCTCCCTTCTTTCTTTCTTTCCTTCCTACCTTCCTCCCTTCTTTCTTTCTTTCCTTCCTACCTTCCTCCCTTCTTTCTTTCTTTTCTTCATTCCTTCCTTCCTACCTTCCTCCCTTCTTTCTTTTTTTCTTTCTTTCCTTCCTACCTTCCTCCCTTCTTTCTTTCTTTCTTTCTTTCTTTCTTTCTTTCTTTCTTTCTTTCTTTCCTTCAACACGAATGATGCTAGCCACAATTTGTTATACTTAAAATGTAGAGTATCTTTGGGAGATTACTAACCTCTATAGCAAATAATGAAAATCCTTTATTTATTCGGCTGAAAATTCACTTAATGACCAGTTATTAACGTCAAATTAAGCAGAAGTTTTGATTCCCTGTCACGAGATGCGCAGATGTTTACTCTTTTTTTTTTTGTCTGTATATTTATTGTCATCAGAATTATTATTCTTTTAGAGATCCAGTTGTTTCCAATTTGTTTATCAGTCCCAGTATTGTGTTTCTATGGGGGTAGGGGATTACGAACACCAAATTCTCTCTGATATGCCCATTGAGTAGCTGTACGAGTAATCGAATTCGTAATCCAGTATTGCTTCACAAGGAAGAGCCGTTGATTTAATGTGTGCTGCATTTTCAGTGGCTAAAACAAAATGTCGAAAACAGCTGCCAACAATAAGGATTAACGAATAAACATGTAAATGACACTGATGTTGAGGAATAAATATTTTCGATAATAATTTTTGCGACCAATGTTTATAAAAGTTCTTTTCTTGTTTTGTTTAATACTGCCACCTCTCGGAATAATGAATGTTTGTAATGGAAATCACATTAAATATCTCCTATGATGTTAATGAACAAGTACTCATTTTATTATTATTATTATTATTATTATTATTATTATTAATATTATACATCTTGATTACACAAATTTTAACACTGTATCACTTCGGAATATGTATGATAAGAACTTTCTTGTGTTAAATATTATTAACGTACCTTGTTAACATGTTTCGACCTATTTTCGGTCATCTTCGGAACTGGTCGTTGTTGGTCTTGGCGCCTCTTGTTTCCTATGTGGGTGCGTTGTATGTGTTTTGAAATTGAGTTATGTGTTTTCGTGTGTCTGTATATTTCATATTGTTCTAATGTGTTGAGTTTCTGGCTTTTTGGTTGGATGTGCAGTATTTCCATGTCTGTGTTGATGTCTTTGTAGGTGTGATTGGCATTTGTGATGTGTTCTGCATATGTGGAGGTGTTTTTTAATTTTGTTATGGCTGTGATGTGTTCTTTGTAACGTGTTTGAAATGATCTGCCTCTCTGTCCTATGTTGAAGTTGTTGCAGGTGTTACATTTGAGTTTGTATACACCTGTGTGGTTGCATTGTTTGTTTGTGTTGTTTGTGTGTTGAGATGTTTTTGTAGAGCGTTATTTGTTCTGTATGCGATGTTGTAGTTCAATTTCTTGAATGAGGTTGCAATTTTATATGTGTTTTTGTTTTCGTATGCTAGTGTGATGTATTTTTTTTTTGTTCTTGTGTTTGTGTTTTATTCTTCTGTTTTTTGTGGTTTTGTTTTGTCTTACGTATTATGTTGTCTATTATGTTGGGGTTATATCCGTTTTCTTGTGCTATGTATTTGATCAAATCTCCTAATTTCATAATTTGTAACTATAATAATAATGTTTAATTGCTTCCTTAGTGATATTCTCACGTACAATTGTTTAGTAACATTAAAATTAATTATTAATTTGTTTTTATTTACACGATAGACTGTATTAAATTTGTGATATATCATGCATTTATTTACTCTCGTTAAATAAAATTTTTTATGTAATTCATATTGTCCTACTTATTTTGAACAGTATATATTTATATATAGGCCTATACACGTGCTTTCGGGCGCAGCATATGCGCAGCGTACACCAGGGTTTGGAGAACTAGAGAAGAGAGGGGTGGAAGCAAGGGGGAAAGAGTTCGTTCCCCCGTCCACAAGACCGGAGCCTTCAATGACTGTTCTGTGACGTTTGGCAATCACACTGAATACACATCTCTTCTCCCCCTACGCTACAATAACGCGAGGGTTGAAGGGAAGAGTTACGTGTTCCGGCTTGTGACGTGTGCAACAATTACAGCACAGTTTTCCATCCCTGGCATACACATTCGTATACACGAATGACGAAATCTTTAACTTTTATTCAATATATTTTATTGTAATGAAACAACAACGTGTTGCTATGGACATTGTCATAAATAATAATAATAATAATAATAATAATAATAATAATAATAATAATAATAATAATAAATATGATTTACTGGAACACACTAGTATGTAAGCTACATTAAAAATAACAATATTAAACAACTAATATACTTATATGTAATTAATATATTTAAGTTATTCTTATTACGAAATTAAACAATTGAAATATTCCCTAATTTCATAAAATGGGCATGGATGAATATATAAAAGGATGCGAAACTACGATTAGCACCATCTGACGGAAGGGGGTTCAAATAAGATGATCAGCGTCCGACGTCGTAGGTGGTGAACATTAGAATTACGTGTTGGGTACATTACCCAGAGTTCTCTATTTATCCGTTCGTTCGAGACGAACTGTCGATGCTCGAGAAGTCAACATGGCAGCTAATGAGTGCACATAAAGTGGTATTAAATGTGAATAAGCAGAGTATGTGAAACAGTAATGTTTATGGACGTTGTAAAAATAGTGTTGTTGAATGTATTGTAAAGTAACAGTAATATAATAAATTGAAGTATCTAAATAGTTCTTGCAGAGTTTACCATTTCGATGTACACTAAATACGCAAAGAATACAATCCCAATTATCTAATATTTTGCTTTATTTTCTGTCTCCGTCTAATTATATTTTAATTGGGTAGTGTTAAATAGATCGTCTCTTTTATCTTTCTGTTGGCTCCGGTAAGATTTTTCAGTGGAAGATTGTGTGAGAAATTAAAATGTAAATGTTTTATTTTAAATTGAGTTAGTTGAGAATATCGATGAGGGCGGTAGGGAAGAAATATTTTCTGCATAGTTTAACATTTTCTTCACCAGGTGCGCTGCTAAATGCGTGGAGTAATTAGTTTTTGCTTTCGCTACTTGGTGCGCTGCTACATGTAGTAAGTTCTCCACCGTCCAACAGATGGCAGCAAGATCAGTTTCTACATAGAGCCTCTAGCATGTGTTACGGGAAACTCAGTAAGTTTCGCATCCTATTATATATTAATTCATGAAATGGGTTAATAAGAAGTAAGGTTTGCTTTATACTTTAGATACATTCTGTGCATTCGATAGTAATTTATTGAACATAGAAGCAGCTATACGGTATATTCGAAGCACTTTTCAGATATGATAAGTCTGACTGATTAATAGTATTTTTATTTGAAGAAGACAATTATATATATATATACATATAAGATGTATATATATATATATATATATATATATATATATATATATATATATATACGAATTTTTCACTTAAATATAGGAGTTTGCAGTGCACATCGTAACAAGATGCTTTTAGTATTGTAGATTAATTACATTTTTAAAGTTCATGTTTGCTTTTACATGAAAAATCTCCTAAGTTAGTCTTTACTGATTACTTACTTAATTATTTACTTACTTACTTACTTGCTTTTAAGGAACCAGGAGGTTCATTGGCGCCCTCACATAAGCCCGCCATTGGTCCTTATCCTGAGCAAGATGAATCCAGTCTCTACCATCATATCCCACCTCCCTCAAATCCATTTTAATATTATCTTCCCATCCACGTCTCGGCCTCCCCAAAGGTCTTTTCCCCTCTGGCTTCCCAACTAACACTCTATATGCATTTCTGGATTCGCCCATACGTGCTACATACCCTGCCCATCTCAAACGCCTGGATTTAATGTTCCTAATTATGTTAGGTGAAGGATACAATGCGTGCAGCTCTGCGTTGTGTAACTTTCTCCATTCTCCTGTAACTTCATCCCTCTTAGCCCCAAATATTTTCCTAAGAACCTTATTCTCAAAAACCCTCAAGCTCTGTTCCTCTCTCAAAGTGAGAGTCCAAGTTTCACAGCCATACAGAACAACTGGTAATATAACATTTTTTTATAAATTCTGACTTTCAGATTTTTTGACAGCAGACTAGATGATAAAAGCTTCTCAACCGAATAATAACAGGCATTTCCCATATTTATTCTGTGTTTAATTTCCTCCCGAGTGTCATTTGTATTTGTTACTGCTGCTCCAATATATTTGAATTTTTCCACCTCTTCGAAGGAAAAATCTCCAACTTTTATAGTTCCATTTCGTACAATATCCTGGTCACGAGACATAATCATATACTTTGTCTTTTCGGGATTTACTTCCAACCCTATCTCTTTACTTGCTTCAAGTATAATTTCCGCGTTTTCCCTAATCGTTTGTGGATTTTCTCCTAACATATTCACGTCATCCGCATAGACAAGAAGCTGATGTAACCCGTTCAATTCCAAACCCTCTGTGCTATCCTGAACTTTCCTAATGGCATATTCTAGAGTCTTTATTGATTCTGAAAATAATTATATTTCGTATTATTTGTGAAATATACTGTATGTATTTTGATACATTACATATGTAACCGAACTTGCCAGTTTTCACGAATTGGCTTTGTGTTTTGTATTAACTGAATCAGCTACGCCACCATAGCAAATTTAACTAAAATCCTGTTTATTTAATTTTGAGTATGGCGAGAATTGAATCTGGCAGCCGGCTTTGCAATGTCGGCTGCTGACAGGGATGAAAACGGATTTCCTAAGTGGGTTACGCTAAAAACATTGTACGTAAACATGCGCAGGCATTATGTTGTGCTACCCGATGTGCCTCTTCAGGGACCTTAGCGCTGTTAAACATGACGTACTAGAGATTTACAATTTTCCTGCTTCGCCCTGTTTGTCCAATCGATGAGTGACTGGTTCTCTCTGTCCTTGTATCCAAACATGTTCAAGTGATTGTTATGCAATAGACACCTTCCTGCTTAATTGAAGACAGTACAATTGAAGAGTCCACTGCAAGAATGAGGCTGTCATTTGGAATACATTTTGCAGGAGAAGCAATCGAAAGTTTGAAATGCTTAGCGCTCAAAGCTTAACTGTGATTTTCCGATCATTACTGGACAACGACTATCAGTGTTAATGCCATATAATTCTCTATGTACATTCTATATGTCTTAAGCTATGCATTGACAGTTTTGGTTCATTTTCGACAAGAAAGTGACATCCATCATTCTTGCAGTGGACTCTTCAATTGTTACCTGGAGACGGCCAAGGCAAAATCTAAGCCGTGCAGCATAATCTTGGTTAAGTCTACTTAAATCTCCATGTCTATCTATCTATCTATCTATCTATCTATCTATCTATCTATCTATCTATCTATCTATCTATCTATCTATCTATCTGTCTGTCTGTCTGTCTGTCTGTCTGTCTGTCTGTCTGTCTGTCTGTCTGTCTGTCTGTCTGTCTGTCTGTCTGTCTGTCTGTCTGTCTGTCTGTCTGTCTGTCTGTCTGTCTGTCTGTCTGTCTGTCTGTCTGTCTGTCTGTCTGTCTGTCTGTCTGTCTGTCTGTCTGTCTGTCTGTCTGTCTGTCTGTCTGTCTGTCTGTCTGTCTGTCTGTCTGTCTGTCTGTCTGTCTGTCTGTCTGTCTGTTTATTTAATCTGACAGGATTAAGGCCATGAGGCCTTCTCTTCCATCCTACCAGATAGCACATATAAATACAAAAAAGAAATACAAACACTGATGAAAATAATACAAATTAAATTAAAGTCCTATAGAGGGTCAACAGGATCAAAAGAACACTATAGAGCTCTCATCGAGCTGGTACAAGAGAAAAAAAAAACAGAGATAGCAATGATGATAGTGATAATAATAATAATAATAATAATAATAATAATAATAATGATAATGATGATAATAATAATAATAACAAATACATTACATATTAATTGTCAATTTTACAACAGCATAGTTACAATATTTATTATATGTCATGCGTTAAACCGAAGTTGCGCAACCTGACAGGTGTTCAACAAGCAATTCCATGAACTAGAATGTGATTTTTTAATTTAAATTTGAATTTTGATATTGTCCGACAGTCTCTGACATGGTCAGGGAGAGAATTCTAGAGGCGTGGAACCGATATGCTGAAAGATGATGAGTAGAAGGATGTTCTGTGCAGAGGAATAGAGAGAAGGTACATGTTCCAGGTTCGAGGTGCTAGGTAAGAGGGTGTGGAATTGTGGATGATTTTAAATAGTAATAAGAGAGAGTTGAAGAATCTTCTTTCTTTAAGTGGATTCCAAGACAACAATTCTACTGACGGTGTTACATAATCGAATTTTCGAATGTTACAGGTACCTTATTATTATTAGTTTCTTCCTACGAGAGGCGATTCGTTTATGTTTATTTTATTAGTTTTGAAAACGATAGGTTTTTGTTTATAACAGAAGATCATCAGCACTAGGAGAAATAAACAAATATTGCTTAAAATGAGTTCAAACGAGGATTCAGTTATTGAAAATGCTGCAAATTCTGCAATTGAATATTTAGTACCATCGAAATCCTGCATAAGATATGAAATGGTATATAAAAAATTGAAGATTTAATTTAATGTGTGATTCACATTACACAGTATCATTACCTAACTAGTTGCGTAATAGAATTGTCATTACCTAACTAGTTGCGTAATAAATGTGTTTACAACATTTTTATTAGTGCTGTAAAGTCCACGTTACATAGTCGAAGTGGATAAACAGTATTTGACTCTACAAATATCTCCGCTTTCAGTCTTCTTCTTACATTGAAAGTTTGGGTAAAGGTAATCCCATACATGCCATAAGGCACATAGGGGCATTCTTTAGCCTCTGCACTAGAATGAGGTGTGTGATCGGCAGCAAGTTCCGACCGCCTTTTATCCCCGGGAAAACCCCAGGACTCGATTTAATAGTAGGTTAAGTGAATCTCGGGGCCGTTCTAGAAGTTTGACAACGAGAAAATTTCGTCACCACACGAAATCAAACCCTGGACCGTCAAGTCTGTAGCAAGTTGCTCCACCAAGGTTGGGGTTCTTACAGTATATTCCCCGTTTCGAAACAGTCTCTTGCTGGATTTTCCTACATTTCTCGTTCCATTTGTTCGTTATTAAGTCAGTAACTCAGGAAGACAATCCTCTGTCGTTCTCTGTACATGATCTTTCCATTTTCATCTATAAATTATTAATGTTCCCAAGCCCTACTTGTTAGCGGATTACTTCATTTGGAATGCGATATCTTCCTGTCACTCCTAACAACCGTCTCCAAACTGCCATTTGAGTTCCTCCCAGGAGCGGCTTTTGGGGTAGTGCCAGTGTGCCATGGCACCGCCAATGAAATAAACAAAAAATAATATCCTAAAAAGCAGTTGTAATAGTTTATTTCTACACTTTTATTCGTATTTCATCTGAACGAGCGCGCGCACAGATCGGGACGCACTCTTGCAGCGTTTTTCCGAACTTTGGAGCCACTTCTGTGTGGCACTCCTTACGTCCATATAACACTGTACAAAAGGCTACTGATTCTAGTTTATATACGTTTCTTATGGCAGACTTTGAGCCGAATTCAATTTGACTCAGTAGTTAATATTCCGCCCGCTAGAGCACAGTAATGCAGAAATTTCGCTAGATGGCAGGGTTGTTGGAGATGTTAGGCAGAAATCATCAACCGCAGACTTGCACGAAAACACAAGTTAAAGTTCCGCGCCAAATGTTAATGTAATGTTGCCAATTCAAAACTAATGCACATAACTTGGATTTGAATGTGTAAAGTATTATCTGTTTAAGTATATTGAATGCAGAGATAGTCATGGTTCTTTTTAGAAAGATAAATATTTTTTTCATATTATGTAACACTGTTTGTTAATGTTGTGTAATATTTGTTTTATTTTGCGGCAACTAAATAATCGCTACACTGTTGCTATACTATTGATGCTTTTGTTAACGGTACATGAGATCTGTGCAGGACATAAGCATGTGTTATTCAGGCCGCTGCCTTGGATTCATCGGCCTGTTAAATAAAATGCAAACGTGTTCGTTTATTATCTATGTCACTGTTTATCTCGTGTGTTTTTGCCAGTAATTTTATTAGTTATAAAATGTATTTGTATTTGACTAACAATACTGTGAAAGTTTTGCATTATCTGTATCTGTAAATTTCGTTATTAGTTTCGGAAATGTTATTGTAACTGTTACTAGATGCATTATTAAGTATACACCTGGTAAAATAGCTGGTTTAATTAATGTGTTTTATTGAACATAATGTAAACGTGAGCTGCGATTATCAGTTTCACTAGGGTAATTTGCGTAAAACCTTTTTTCATTTTTGGCACCACCACCAGAATGCCTCACCGGCCGCCACTGGTTCCTTCTATCTTAGGTCCTATGACTTTCCTTAAACCTTAATAGGTGGACCTACCCAACATTCACTTCCATATTTTAAAGTTGGTTATTTAATGTACATTGTGGAATCTTAAGCGTATATCTTCCATAATTTTTTCAGTAAAATGTGTGTTTATAACTTCATTAATTCTGTTATAACTTAATTATTTATTTAAGACCCTCCTCTACCTCTTCCTTTCTTGTATTTGCAAGTAAGTTCCCCAAATATATAGGGGAGAGTCGGGTAGTATCGGACATCGGGTAGTATCGGACAGTGCGTTTCTTTCATCTACCACCATATGGTAGTACCTGAATGACACGGTTACGTTTCTCTATGCGACATCACAGAAACGTAACCATGTCAATCAGGTACTATCATCTTGTGGTAGACGAAAGAAAGTCACTGTCCGATATTACCCGATGTCCGATAATACCCGACTCTTCCCTAAATTTCTGACTTGTTCAATTATTTCACTCGATCGCCTTATAATACAATGTTCACTCTCTTAAGTAGTTTCACTCTAAATCCATTGCTTTCGTCTTACTCATAGACATCTTTGTATTATATAGATCAGTGATATGTGTTATATCGTATTCTCCGAAATGGGGATTATACGGGATACTATAAAATTCAGAAAGCATGTATGTTTTTCCTTCTGATTGCTGAGCAATCCGTCAATCCTGTATTCATTTCTTTGTTTATCGACTGTTGAACTTCCAGTTTCATAAAAATTATTTGGAACAAATAAATTTCACATATGCAAGATCTATACTAATAATAAACCTGTAGCCGAATTTTTTCTGATAATTTTTGATTTTCAAAAAAATAATTGGTCCTAACATATATAATTAACCACCCTGAAACCGAAAATCGCTTTTTTGAAATTTTTGTTTGTCTGTCTGTCTGTCTGTCTGTCTGTATGTTTGTTACCTTTCCACGCGATAATGGCTAAACGGATTTCGATGAAAATTGGATATAAATTAAGTTCGTTGTAACTTAGATTTTAGGCTATATGGCATTCAAAATACATTATTTAAAAGGGGGGTTATAAGGGGGCCTGAATTAAATAAATCGAAATATCTCGCTTATTATTGATTTTTGTGAAAAATGTTACATAACAAACGTTTCTTTAAAAATAATTTGCTATAAGTTTTATTCCTTGAAAATGTTGATAGGACTGATATTTAATGAGATAAATGAGTTTTAAATTAAAATAACTGCCATCTGAGGCCGTGTAATGAATTAAAAAAAATGACTTCGTCTGTAAGGGGCCTTGGACAGCAACAATCGAAAGCTATGAAAGAAAGCCTACAGAGAATGTTTCTGTGTTTGTATGAAGTAATATCGGAAGCTAAATTAACCGACTTGTACAATTAATTTTTATTTCACCATTGGAAAGTGTAGTTTCTCTAGATGGACATAATGCTATAATGTTATTACAGTAACTTCTGATATAATATAATATAATATAATATAATATAATATAATATAATATAATATAATATAATATAATATAATATAATATAATATAATATAATATAATATAATATGTAATATTATATAATATAATTTAAGTTATTTGAAGGGTTCACAACCATAGTGGGCCAAGCGCCATTTACTGAATACGTAGAAAACAAGGGTTAAAATTAAGTTATTACCATAATTCAATGGAAACCTATAACAAGTAAAATAAAATATACACATTAAATCTAAATGATATCAATCTTCATTAAACTGTGGTTACATGTAATAAAAATTAAGAAACATATTAAAGGAATTGTCATGGCACCAAATGAGTGTCTCTGGACCAAAATGATCGCATTTTAATTATTTGGATGCAATTTAAATTAAGTAACATATTAAACGATTTATCCTTCTATCAAACACGAATGTTCCCTGGATCAAACGTCCTATTTTAATTATGTAATTACTTTATATTTATTTCTAACGGGTGCAGCGGAGCGCACGGGTACGGCCAGTAGGATAATAAATACGTATTGAAATGAAGCTACGCGTGTTTGATCGATTTGATTATGAAATTTATAAATAGTGCGTACATGTTTCATAGTGTAAATTGTAAAGGCCATATTCATAGACATTCTTAGCGCGGGCTTCCGGTGGATGACCAATGAACTAACGTTTTTCGTATTCATAAACCAGTGTTAGCGATATGATATGAATTCTGTACAAGTAATCAGTCGATAGCCGGGGCTAGTTTAGCACGCCGCTCGTATCGCGGGCTAGCGAAATGTCTATGCATAGCATCCTTAGCGTCGTTGAATGTTTTCATTCTAAACTAAGATAAATGCAAGTTTGATTCTACTTAAATTGCAAACTTATTTTATCGCAGAAAAAGTTGAATTACCAGGAGAGCTATCGTAGTCTCTTCTCGCAATCGTTTTATAGTTCTTTAACTTAAGACATTCGTTGACCTACATTTAAAGGTTATCACGACGTTAGAAGCGATCCCAGACTTTATTCCTACACTGCATTCGAAGCAATAAACTTGATCGCAATTACAATTATCTCTTTCTTTTTACTATCGCAAATGGAAATGGTGAGGATCTTAGTTGTCAATATATTCTGAAACAAGATGATAATCTATATAGTACTCACAAAGTTTATTTGTGATGTTCAAATTTCCATATAATAACTTTTATGTATTATTATTATTATTATTATTATTATTATTATTATTATTATTATTATTGTTACAGCGGGTTACAGCAGCTTCTTGTCTATGCGGATGACGTGAATATGTTAGGAGAAAATCCACAAACGATTAGGGAAAACACGGAAATTCTACTTGAAGCAAGTAAAGCGATAGGGTTGGAAGTAAATCCCGAAAAGACTAAGTATATGATTATGTCTCGTGACCAGAATATTGTTCGAAATGGAAATATAAAAATTGGAGATTTATCCTTCGAAGAGGTAGAAAAATTCAAATATCTTGGAGCAACAGTAACAAATATAAATGACACTCGGGAGGAAATTAAACGCAGAATAACTATGGGAAATGCCTGTTATTATTCGGTTGAGAAGCTTTTGTCATCTACTCTGCTGTCAAAAAATCTGAAAGTTAGAATTTATAAAACAGTTATATTAACAGTTGTTCTATATGGTTGTGAAGCTTGGGCTGTCACTTTGAGAGAGGAACAGAGATTAAGGGTGTTTGAGAATAAGGTTCTTAGAAAAATATCTGGGGCTAAAAGGGATGAAGTTACAGGAGAATGGAGAAAGTTACACAACGCAGAGCTGCACGCATTGTATTCTTCACCTGACATAATTAGGAACATTAAATCCAGACGCTTGAGATGGGCAGGGCATGTAGCACGTATGGGCGAATCCAGAAATGCATATAGAGAGTTAGTTGGGAGGCCGGAGGGAAAAAGACCTTTGGGGAGGCCGAGACGTAGGTGGGAAGGTAATATTAAAATGGATTTGAGGGAGGTGGGATATGATGGTAGAGACTGGATTAATCTTGCTCAGGATAGGGATCAATGGCGTGCTTATGTGAGGGCGGCAGTGAACCTGCGGGTTCCTTAAAAGCCAATAAGTAAGTAAGTATTATTGTTACAGTGTTATATTTTTTCGCAGGCATCCATTAACTGCTCTTCTGACCCCTAGGGAATCGAGGCCATCCGTTGAGAATCACTGCCTTAGACCACGACTCTATGGCGCGGAATTATGTAGCATTGTTTTAAATAGTACATATCGGAATAAAATAATGATGTATTTTAAATGCTTTACATTTCTTATCACTGTTCCACTGAGTGCATATAACACTTTGATCTTTTTCGAAGCTTATCATATTAATCTATACTAATAATAAATCTGTAACCGAAACTTTTCTGGTAATTTTCGATTTTCCAAAAATAATTGGTCCTAACATATATAATTAACCACCCTGAAACCGAAAATCGCTTTTTTGAAATTTTTGTTTGTATGTTTGTCTGTCTGTCTGTCTGTATGTTTGTTACCTTTTCACGCGATAATAGCTGAACGGATTTCGATGAAAATTGGAATATAAATTAAGTTCGTTGTAACTTAGATTTTAGGCTATATGGCATTCAAAATACATTATTTAAAAGGGGGGTTATAAGGGGGCCTGAATTAAATAAATCGAAATATCTCGCTTATTATTGATTTTTGTGAAAAATGTTACATAACAAACGTTTCTTTAAAAATAATTTGCTATAAGTTTTATTCCTTGAAAATGTTGATAGGACTGATATTTAATGAGATAAATGAGTTTTAAATTAAAATAACTGCCATCTGAGGCCGTGTAATGAATTAAAAAAAAAATGACTTCGTCTATAAGGGGCCTTGGACAACAACAATCGAAAGCTATGAAAGAAAGCCTACAGAGAATGTTTCTGTGTCTGTATGAAGTAATATCGGAAGCTAAATTAACCGCCTTGTACAATTAATTTTTATTTCACCATTGGAAAGTGTAGTTTCTCTAGATGGACATAATGCTATAATGTTATTACAGTAACTTCTGATATAATATAATATAATATAATATAATATAATATAATATAATATAATATAATATAATATGTAATATTATATAATATAATTTAAGTTATTTGAAGGGTTCACAACCATAGTGGGCCTAGCGCCATTTACTGAATACGTAGAAAACAAGGGTTAAAATTAAGTTATTACCATAATTCAATGGAAACTTATAACAAGTAAAATAAAATATACACATTAAATCTAAATGATGTCAATCTTCATTAAACTATGGTTGCATGTAATAAAAATTAAGAAACAGGTTAAAGGAATTGTCATTGCACCAAATGAGTGTCTCTGGACCAAAATGATCGCATTTTAATTATTTGGATGCAATTTAAATTAAGTAACATATTACACGATTTATCCTTCTATCAAACACGAATGTTCCCTGGATTAAACGTCCTATTTTAATTATGTAATTACTTTATATTTATTTCTAACGGGTGCAGCGGAGCACACGGGTACGGCCAGTAGGATAATAAATACGTATTGAAATGAAGCTACGCGTGTTTGGTCGATTTGATTATGAAGTTTATAAATAGTGCGTACATGTTTCATAGTGTAAATTGTAAAGGCCATATTCATAGACATTCTTAGCGCGGGCTTCCGGTGGATGATCAATGAACTAACGTTTTTCGTATTCATAAACCAGTGTTAGCGATATGATATGAATTCTGTACAAGTAATCAGTCGATAGCCGGGGCTAGTTTAGCACGCTCGTAGCGCGGGCTAGCGAAATGTCTATGCATAGCACACTTAGCGTCGTTGAAAGTTTTCATTCTAAACTAAGATAAATGCAAGTTTGATTCTACTTAAATTGCAAACTTATTTTATCGCAGAAAAATTTGAATTACCAGGAGAGCTATCGTAGTCTCTTCTCGCAATCGTTTTATAGTTCTTTAACTTAAGACATTCTTTGACCTACATTTAAAGGTTATCACGACGTTAGAAGCGATCCCAGACTTCATTCCTACACTGCATTCGAAGCAATAAACTTGATCGCAATTACAATTATCTCTTTCTTTTTACTATCGCAAACGGAAATGGTGAGGATCTTAGTTGTCAATATATTCTGAAACAAGATGATAATCTATATAGTACTCACAAAGTTCATTTGTGATATTCAAATTTCCATATAATAACTTTTATGTATTATTATTATTATTATTATTATTATTATTATTATTATTATTATTATTATTATTACAGCGGGTTACAGCAGCTTCTTGTCTATGCAGATGACGTGAATATGTTAGGAGAAAAACCACAAACGATTAGGGAAAACACAGAAATTCTACTTGAAGCAAGTAAAGCGATAGGGTTGGAAGTAAATCCCGAAAAGACTAAGTATATGATTATGTCTCGTGACCGGAATATTGTACGAAATGGAAATATAAAAATTGGAGATTTATCCTTCGAAGAGGTGGAAAAATTAAAATATCTTGGAGCAACAGCAACAAATATAAATGACACTCGGGAGGAAATTAAACGCAGAACAAATATGGGAAATGCCTGTTATTAATCGGTTGAGAAGCTTTTGTCATCTAGTCTGCTGTAAAAAAATCTGAAAGTTAGAATTTATAAAACAGTTATATTACCGGTTGTTCTATATGGTTGTGAAGCTTGGACTCTCACTTTGAGAGAGGAACAGAGATTAAGGGTGTTTGAGAATAAGGTTCTTAGGAAAATATTTGGGGCTAAGAGGGATGAAGTTACAGGAGAATGGAGAAAGTTACACAACGCAGAGCTGCACGCGTTGTATTCTTCACCTGACATAATTAGGAACATTAAATCCAGACGCTTGAGATGGGCAGGGCATGTAGCACGTATGGGCGAATCCAGGAATGCATATAGAGTGTTAGTTGGGAGGCCGGCGGGAAAAAGACCTTTGGGGAGGCCGAGACGTAGGTGGGAAGGTAATATTAAAATGGATTTGAGGGGGGTGGGATATGATGGTGGAGACTGGATTAATCTTGCTCAGGATAGGGACCAATGGCGGGCTTATGTGAGGGCGGCAGTGAACCTGCGGGTTCCTTAAAAGCCAATAAGTAAGTAAGTAAGTATTATTGTTACAGTGTTATATTTTTTCGCAGGCATCCATTAACTGCTCTTCTGACCCCTAGGGGATCGCGGCCATCCGTTGAGAATCACTGCCTTAGACCACGACGCTACGGCGCGGAATTATGTAGCATTGTTTTAAATAGTACATATCGGAATAAAGTAATCATGTATTTTAAATGACTAACATTTCTTATCACTGTTCGACTGAGTACATATAACACTTTCATCTTTTTCGAAGCTTATCATATTAATCTATACTAATAACGTAGCCGAAATTTTTCTGGTAATTTTCGATTTTCCAAAAATAATTGGTCCTAACATATATAATTAACTACCCTGAAAGCGAAAATCGCTTTTTTGAAATTTTTGTTTGTAGTCTGTCTGTCTGTCTGTCTGTCTGTCTGTATGTTTGTTACCTTTTCACGCGATAATGGCTGAACGGATTTCGATTAAAATTGGAATATAAATTAAGTTCGTTGTAGCTTAGATTTTAGGCTATATGGCATTAAAAATATATTATTTGAAAGGGGGGTTATAAGGAGGCTTGAATTAAATAAATCGAAGTATCTCGCTTATTATTGATTTTTGTAAAAAATATTACATAACAAAAGTTTCTTGAAAAATAATTTGCGATACGTTTTATTCCTTGAAAAATTTTGATAGGACTGATATTTAATGAGATAAATGAGTTTTAAAATTAAAATAACTGCCATGTAAGGCCGTGTAATGAAATAAAAAACAAATGACTTCGTCTATAAGGGGCCTTGGACAGCAACAATCGAAAGCTATGAAAGGAAGCCTACAGAGAATGTTTCTGTGTTTGTATGAAGTGATATTGGAAGCTAAATTAACCGATTTATATAATTAATTATTATTTCACCACTGGAAAGCGTAGTTTCTCTAGATGGACAGAATGCTATAATGTTTTTACAGTAGCTTCTGATGTAATATAATATAATATAATATAATATAATATAATATAATATAATATAATATAATATAATATAATATAATATAATATGTCACCACAAGATTCGATCCCTCCTAGCATCGGCCCTAAGAGGAAAAAACTACCAAGTAGAGGAGGAGGTCCATGGTTTGTCCACAAATGGATCTACAAGGCGCATTGACATCATCACTATCCCGACAAGATCAACAAGCGGATTCATAATTGATCCAACTGTAAGGATGGAAACATATGAAAATCAACCTGCTGAGGTACATCAGGAAAAATGCAACATATATGACCTCACTATACCATATTATAAGGAAAAATATCATCTAACGTCGATCGAAGTTATTGGATTACTGATTGAGGCTAGAGGAACCATCACAAAAAGATTCGCGCATTTTTGTAAGCAGTTTGGTCTAGGACAAACTCTTGTCACTAAAGTATCTATGTCTGCAGTGAAGGGATCTATAAAAATCCTAAGAAACCATCTCTACAGTTATATGGATTGATCTCTTTGCTATGGCGATCTACTCATTTAAGTTGGGTCTTGCAACCAGTGCTAAATAGACGACTGTGATCACCCAATAGCTAATAGATACGAGGATATTTTATGTTTCTTCTGAAATTAATGATATTTTGTTTAGTCTTTTCCAATTATTTCTAATTGTGCTATTTCTTATTCTTTTTCTTCTCCATTGTTTTATGTTTTTGCTTCCATTATAACAACAATTTTATGGTAAGCTTTGTCTTCTAGGCAGCCTTCACTTCGAGGAAGCTGAATAAAATTTATTCGAAATAAATAATATAATTTAAGTTATTTGAAGGGTTCAGTACCATAATGGGCCAAGCGCCATTTACTGAATACGTAGAAAACAAGGGTTAAAATTAAGTTATTACCATAATTCAATGGAAACCTATAACAAGTAAAATAAAATATACACATTAAATCTAAATGACGTCAATCTTCATTAAACTATGGTTGCATGTAATAAAAATTAAGAAACATGTTAAAGGAATTGTCATTGCACCAAATGAGTGTCTCTGGACCAAAATGGTCGTATTTTAATTATTTGGATGCAATTTAAATTAAATAACATATGAAACGATTTATCCTATCAAACACGAATATTCCCTGGATCAAATGTCCTATTTTAATTATGTAATGACTTTATATTTATTTCTAACGGGTGCAGCGGAGCGCACGGGTACGGTTAGTACAAAATAAATCTGACTTAAATCCTCAAAAGCGAACACTTTTCTGTTCGTTCGTATTGGTAATACTCTTATTCATGCCTCCGAGCATGTGGAATATCCCTCTTTATATTTTTTCTCCCAATCCTCTTTCTGCGACAGATAGGAATTTAATGCTTCTACAGTAGGACACAGACCTCGCGGGTCTTTGCGGATAATCCACATGACACATTTATTAATGAAATGTGTAGCTTCCTGTTACTGTGTTGCATGTGTGCTACTGTGTCCATTTACGCATTTATACAGAACCATCAGATAATTACTATCGATTCGTTTATTCATACTGTGTAGAACTGTTGATTATTAGGCCTATTTCCCACATAATAGAGGCTTTGTGGAGAGTACGCACACATTCACGTACGAACGCACACTCACTAGAGAGATATACAGGATGTCCCATTTATCTTGTGCACCTATTATAATAGTAATATGCGTTACAAGAGCGGTATGTTGATGTTTTCATGCTCTAGGAAAAGATTGAAAAAGCGAAACGTAGTTGAGCTTTTTTAATTTCCGAGAACATGAAAACAAACATAGGGGAGATTGTTGTACCTTTAAACACTTTTCTCATTTTATTTTTTTTTTAATTTTGGGAAATGAAATTTTTTAAATGAAAAAATGCTTGAAATAATTATTGAATATTCCTTTACAACTTCCTATATGTATTTTCCTGCTTTACAGATCTATTAAGGATGGAAAAAATAAAATGAATAGATATGTATTGTGTTCAAAGGTACAACAGGATCATGTACCTTGGAACATACCCTCTTGTAAGTTGGAACACGTGGAATATAGGTGGGAATATAGCTGTAAAAACTGACAATCATATTTAAAATGTATTTTCATTCATAAACCAGAGCAGGCTTCTCTGATTGAGATTTTATTTCGTGGAGAAGCAATAACTGCTTCAACAGCTTTATTCAAGACATCCGAATCAATTGGGGACCCCTTTAATTCCAGACTTACTTCGTGACATGACCTTAAAATAAAAGAAAAACAAAAACCGATAGTATCGTGTCATTTGGAACATGTTCCATGGTACAAGATGTTTTGTGTTCAAAGGTACAAGAGGGTGCACGTTTAAACAAATATGGCTCCGAAAACTAGAGAGTCAAATAAATCATGGAAATTAAAATATGTTATTACTCACCAGATGATAGGGAACACACCGTACTTCAAAGATATTAACAAATGCAATCTGGTTTTGTGTTAGAAAACATACATCAATGAACGAGATGTTTACTTTTGGTACTAAAAAACTTATTTTCTCCACGGAACTCACACTTTGCAATAAATCAAACTGAAACTACGACCAGAGCTACTTAGCGGCTTTCTCTACAATCTACTTCAATTTGAGTCCTCTAGGTAGCAGAAAAAATTAAAAAACAAAAAATGTTCAAAGGTACACTATGCTAAAGGTACAACAGTCTCCCCTACCGCTCGTGTATCGTACATTATTTTGTGCGAAGATCGTTTATTACATTCCTGAAAGAGGAATTTCTAATTAGTTGCAATGAAATCTCCATCTTGGTTTCTGTTCAATGACGGCGAATTTGGAAAACAAAAATATCTATCTTCAACATTATTGCTTTAAAATGTTTTCTGTGTTTACTATACTCCAGCAGGCCGTTATATACGTCTGTCTTTTTTTTCCCCAGTCTATAAATGCGAACTTAAAACAAACGGTAAGGTTATGTAATTATTTATTTTTCATTTTAATATTTTAACAATATTATTTATATAACATATTGCAGTAATAACATCGGCATCTGGAATCTTGTTGATTTTTTCACGGCTTCCTTAATGTTACTTGCATCACAAATACAGTAACTTTAGTGGAGCTGTAGAGTTTACTTAATTTTTGCAAATATTTAAAAACAATAATTAACAGTGCAATTTAGGTGAAATTGCAGTGGTAAGTTTCCAATTTATAATTATTACTATATTGAACGTCTCTAAAAATAATATGTTAAAAGCCTAAGGCAGTAAAATCATGTCACTTAAGCGGTAAGAAGAGGGAAATTGTTATGTGTGTTAGGTTGGGAATACTGAATGTGGTATTTCATACTTACCGCGTATTGGTTCTGTGCGGAAACCAAGCAAATACGCACGATCTCGCACAAAAACTTTTTTTGTTGGGATAGGTATTGGAATTTTTGTTTTTGAGCGTTATGTTAGAACGAGGGGCTAACATGAGTGTGGAGATTTGGTGCATGTAACTACATTATGGTACAAGGTACACGTGACGTCATCAACTTTTCAAATAGCACTACATACTTTAATTCTGTTACATTGATTACATACATTAAGACGAGTTCAAAAATGTATCACAATGTCACCTTCCTAATCAATAACAACAAAACGAAACAAAAACGTAATTCCAATGTGATAATGTTATGCTTTGAGAGTCACAGAAGATGTTCCAAATTGTGACCATTCACATTAATGCACATTCGAAGGCGTTCCCCGAAAGACCGTATGACTGTCCAGCATGTTGCTGGCTGAATGGATACACAAGGCTTTCGAATGAGTTGCTGCATGTCGTCTGGTGTTGTCAGAATGTTCTCGTACACACGGTCCTTTACAGTTTCCCACAGGAAGAAGTCGAGTGACGACAGGTCCGGAAAACGTGCAGGCCACTGTACGTGGATTGTCGCGTCGACAGTTGTGATTTGTTTACATGTTAAGACGGCAAACACACAACACACGACTCGTCAGTCGTCTTTCGTAAGTTTAACATTTTGGAATACAAATGTTACCATGGAAACGAACTGCTAAAAATGTATTTACTATGATATGAACTAAACTTTATCGCAATGGGTGAATTTTCCGTGAGTGAGGGTGAGAATGAAAAGCGTTGGGTGTAATCATTTTGTTAATCTATATGAGGGGTTGGAAAGCAACGGTAGGAAAAAACCTACTGTTGGGATCGTTACGTACAGCTATTCTGTATGACTGATGGCATTAACAGTAGGTTTTTTCCTTTCTCTCCTTCTTTCCACCTGAAGACGAAGGGAGAACCACCCTTCGAAACGTTGTGTCTTAATTTTTTGATTGTGACAACCAGCAATGGAAAAAGTCCAAACCCCTCACCTAAACATGTAATCATTTTGAGCGAATATTCCTGCATCAATATTCTTGGGCGAATTTTTTGGGTGAATTTTTTTTTGGCCAACTTCCATTGTGCGGACTAACCTGGTTAGGATAGAACCAATACAATAAATATTAAATATTTCAGAATCAGTATAAAAATTAATGCATTTGATAAAACTTAGAATTTTTTAAGTTACACATTTTTAAATTACTTCATATTTAAATATAAAACTTTATAAAACTCTTAAAAACTGTTCACAGTGCTGCAGAAGTAGTTCACCACGCGCTGACGAAGACGCCAAATCAGCGTCGAAACAGCACTGTCCGGTATATAAGGTATAGTACTTTTTAATAAATGTAATAGATGACATTGCGGCAGCGAGATAGAAACTCTCCCACACGTCCTTGGTTCTTTCCCGCATGGCGAAGCTTTGCGCAAAACCAGACATCACAAAGTAAGAAGCGCCATTGCTCAAGCACTGCGTAATACTGGGTTTACTGTTTTCGAAGAGGTTCATGGTCTATCAACCACTGGCAGCACTCGTAGGATAGATATGATCGCTTTCCAGGACCATCGGAGAGGTTTTATAATTTACCCTACAATTCGTTTCGAGACTTGCAAGAGCCAACCGCAAGATGTTCATACTTACTTACTTACTTACTTACAAATGGCTTTTAAGGAACCCGAAGGTTCATTGCCGCCCTCACATAAGCCCGCCATCGGTCCCTATCCTGTGCAAGATTAATCCAGTCTCTATCATCATATCCCACCTCCCTCAAATCCATTTTAATATTATCCTCCCATCTACGTCTCGGCCTCCCCAAAGGTCTTTTTCCCTCCGGTCTCCCAACTAACACTCTATATGCATTTCTGGATTCGCCCATACGTGCTACATGCCCTGCCCATCTCAAACGTCTGGATTTAATGTTCCTAATTATGTCAGGTGAAGAACACAATGTGTGCAGTTCTGCGTTGTGTAACTTTCTTCATTCTCCTGTAACTTCATCCCGCTTAGCCCCAAATATTTTCCTAAGCACCTTATTCTCAAACACCTTTAACCTATGTTCCTCTCTCAGAGTGAGAGTCCAAGTTTCACAACCATACAGAACAACCGGTAATATAATTGTTTTTATAAATTCTAACTTTCAGATTTTTTTACAGCAGACTAGATGATAAAAGCTTCTCAACCGAATAATAACACGCATTTCCCATATTTATTCTGCGTTTAATTTCCTCCCGAGTGTCATTTATATTTGTTACTGTTGCTCCAAGATATCTGAATTTTTTCACCCCTTCGAAGGATAAATCTCCAATTTTTATATTTCCATTTCGTACAATATTCTGGTCACGAAACATAATCATATACTTTGTCTTTTCGGGATTTACTTCCAAACCGATCGCTTTACTTGCTTCAAGTAAAATTCCCGTATTTTCCCTAATCTTTTGTGGATTTTCTCCTAACATATTCACGTCATCCGCATAGACAAGTAGCTGATGTAACCCGTTCAATTCCAAACCCTGCCTGTTATCCTGAACTCTCCTAATGGCATATTCTAAAGCGAAGTTAAAAAGTAAAGGTGATAGTGCATCTCCCTGCTTTTAGCCCTGCAAGATGTTCATAAGGAGAAACAATTCATCTATGAACCAACAATTCCGTCTTATCAAGAGAAATATCAATTACAACAGATAGAAGTAATAGGCTTGATAGTCGGAGAAGATCCATCCCGAAGTAGTTTGTTGATTTTTGCAAGGATTTTTATTTGCCATCACCTATAATTACCAATGTTTGTTTACTTGCGTTGAAAGGTTCGATTGCATTGTTAAGAAATCACCTCAGATAAGATATTGCACAGTAATTTATTATTTTTCTCTTTCTTGCATTGGTATTATATTCATAACAAATTATACATGTAATATGTACTATTCCAAATATTGTTTTGTCTTCTAGGCAGTCCCTGTTTAGGGAAAGTGTTTGATAATAATAAATTATTTTAATTTTATAAGGTTTTATAATTTTAATAACAAGTGTTGAATTCAACCTTAAGGGGAGAGGATGATATTTTTTGGTGAAAAATGAGTAAATTTTCAAAAAAAAAATTTCTTTTAAATACTCCGTGATATGTGTGGAATGCATAGCATAACATTTTGTGAGTATTTGTGCCCTTATCGGATGTTGAGTCGCCATTTTTAAAGTTCCTGCGTTATGGATTTTTAAATCACTCGCCCACTTTTATTGTTTCCGGTAAATTAAATTAAAAAAAAATTGTTTTTCTTTAAAATACTCTTAGATATATATGGAATTCATTGCATAACATTTCGTACGTATTTGTGCCCTTATCGGATGTTGAGACGTCATTTTTAAACTTCCTGCGTTATGGATTTTTAAATCACTCGCCCACTTTTATTGTTTCCGGTAAATTAAATAAAAAAAAATTGTTTTTCTTTAAAATACTCTTAGATATATATGGAATTCATTGCATAACATTTCGTACGTATTTGTGCCCTTATCGGATGTTGAGACGTAATTTTTAAACTTCCTCCGCCATGGATTTTTAAATCACTCGCCCACTTTTATTGTTTCCGGTAAATTAAATTAAAAAAAAATTGTTTTTTCTTTAAAATACCCTTAGATATATATGGAATTCATTGCATAACATTTCGTACGTATTTGTGCCCTTATCGGATGTCGAGACGTCATTTTTAAACTTCCTGCGTTATGGATTTTTAAATCACTCGCCCACTTTTATTGTTTCCGGTAAATTAAATTAAAAAAAATTGTTTTTCTTTAAAATACTCTTAGATATATATGGAATTCATTGCATAACATTTCGTACGTATTTGTGCCCTTATCGGATGTTGAGACGTCATTTTTAAACTTCCTGCGTTATGGATTTTTAAATCACTCGCCCACTTTTATTGTTTCCGGTAAATTAAATAAAAAAAATTGTTTTTCTTTAAAATACTCTTAGATATATATGGAATTCATTGCATAACATTTCGTACGTATTTGTGCCCTTATCGGATGTTGAGACGCCATTTTTAAACTTCCTCCGCCATGGATTTTTAAATCACTCGCCCCCTTTTATCGGTTTACGGTAACTTCATTTTTTTGCTACATTGCCAGACAAAAATGGATATAATTTCTGAACTATTAAAGATACATGCATGAAATTTAGAACAAACATTCTCTAGACTATTAGGAAACTTTTCTCTGTAACAGAATTTTTGTAATTGATTTCATTTTAAAAATACGTCCGTTTGTTTGCAAGAAAGGAAATCAGAAAATTGTTATTAAATTTTAATTGTTTATTTTACAAACGTAGGGACTAATATCAAAATTCTGTTACACATAGTTTGTAGAACACACTTTTGCAAATATATTACAAACAAACCGTTTCAATCTATCTTTAAAAACGGTTTAGATATATTGGTTTTAGTAAATCCTGCATTGGGTATATTTTTTTTTTTAATTTGGGCCCCCAAGTATTTTTTTTTTCAAAATATTTATATTTGGTTGAGTTGCTACAGCTATGAGCTACAGCTATGAGTTTTAAAACATACCATCCTCTCCCCTTAATAAAAATGACTTCATATTTATCTTATTTGCTAATTTTAGCTACATATTTATGTGCATATTTCTCTTTCATTTCACATAAAATTCGGAGTCTACCCATCATAAAGAGTAGATAAATTCTGTAATAAGTCATGTTTTGGAAATAAATATTATTGCAGATTACGTTTCGTATTTGTTACTTGTCATATGCAATACTTTGGAATTTCCTTATCTTCTGAGTGTTAAATTAAAATTATATTGCTCTATTATTATTATTATTATGTGTAAGACTTCAAAGGGTACGGCGAACAAGTTAGTGTTTTCTATCCCCAGCGTTCTCTTGCTCATTGCAAGGGAAAGGAGGATTATGAGATTTTCATATCTGCCTTTGTAATAACTTTCAGAGCTAACATTCATTAAACTCGCACCCAAGCTAACGTTATGACGTTAACGAACATATCCGCAAAATGCTCTCCTTCAAGTACCAGAGAGTGGCAGAATTGCGAACTCGAGCTGGCGGAACACTTTTTGCCTTTGCTTGTAGGTTCGTCAGATTTGAAAGCAATTCAACTAAAATACGAGTATTACATGACAATGTCTCATACGAAGTAAATTATTATGTATCTTCATTGATTGTGTCAATTAGTTGTGAAGTCAAAAGCTAAGTTATTTTCCGTTTATATCAAAAACATATTCTATTTTTTTTTTCAGTGTTAATTGTAAAATTCATTGTTGGGCTATTCTTTGTCAATTGGCGAACCTAGTATATGGGGTCTGACTTTAAATCTAATCTAATCGTTTTATTTATTTAATTAGTTATTTCCTTTCTTATTTATATATATATGTATATATATATATTTATGTATTTATTTATTTATTTGTTTCACTATACGTTCACTATAGCCGAATGCTCACTTGACCGAGTTCACTATATCCAGAGTTGACTGTATTTGAAGTTTTCCTCCTTTTCAAAGGTCATAACCAGGCTTCGAGACTTCGGACCCAATAGAGCAGTTCAGTGGGAAGTCCGCGTAACAGCGTACTGAGTATAGTGGTAAAGCGTACAGTGGGTGGGGGTACTGTAGAATGAATGCCAACAAATACGCAAAGGAAAACGCTCTGGATTTGAAGGTTCTGACGAATAATTTGGTTTTCATACAAACTGTGTTTGAAACTATTACACGGTTAGAAAAGTCAGAGTAAGAGATGCCGGAAGCCCTTAAATTAATTTAGAAAATGACACAGAGAATTAATGAGACACCAAGTACACCGGTTACTGAACGTGTAAAACAGAAGTGGAAATCAATTTTATGTAGAAATAACGGATATGGAACATTGTGTAACATAAACAGCAAATTAGTGGACATAGAGTCACCGAGAATAATGGACTGTCTCTTAGAGACTGCAATGACGTTAGCTTTTTCGTTTTGCTCCTATCACGTCATGCGACGTAGAGCGCAGCTTTCTACAGTACAAACTTTGGCAGATAACCGAAAAAGATTTACGTTTGAGACACTGAGAATGTATCTTGTAGTAGGTACATTGCATTTCGGTACTGTAACTACACTTCCTAAAGACGATCAATAGGATAAATGAAAAAATTAAAATTGCTACATGCTTCTTTCCATCATTAATACTATATATAATTAAACATAAATGCTTATAAAAGACAGGAGAATAAATGCTTTTCACATTCTTTTGACATTATCATTGTGTAATGTATATTTACTTTCAGAATGTACATTTGTGTGTTTCCCCATACTACCGTACTCTACTCTAAATAGCAACGTAGTTACCTCAACACATCTCTATCTACCTGCAGCGAGTCAACAACCTACAGTGCATGCACAATAAACTTATTGTATCGGGTCCAAAGTCTCGAAGCCTGGTCATAACACACAATCATTTAGGCCTACTTTGTCTTTTCGGGAATATATACTAGTCCGTATAAAATTCAAAAGAGATGTTATGTGTGAAACTCGTTGAAAATAATCCAACACGCGTCACATTTTGCACAGAATTTTCTACACTTCTGTTTTTTTTAACTTCAATATAAATGTCATGTCGTTATTCTGTAAAAATGCGACAAATGAGTGAGCGAGCAACTTTTTTTGTAATCGAAGTATGTGAGAATCGTATCTCATTAATTTAATAACTTACTCTGGCTGCAGCTCGCAAGCAAGTGCTGCGCACATACAGATTAACCTTCTGTTAATTAAATTAGCAGTGGCGTATCCGGCTGCGAGCTCAGATTTGATTACTGGCAGAGAAGTGGAAATTCATCCCTATTCCAAAGAACTTAGTTGCGTGTTTCTTTCTTTGTTTTTGCCCTGCGTTGCCTTAAGCGCCATTCTGTCCACACGGAAATAGAAATGTCCCCTGCTTGTGAATGTTCAATATTGGTTCATAATCCTGGCAAGAGTCCTGCTGACCAGTGTTGCCAGATGTACGGATTTATCCCTCGAATTAGGGTTTTTTTCTCACACGAAAAGGGATGTAGGGATTTTTTTTAATACTTGCAAAAATACACAGATTTTCAGTGTTTGCAATTTTTCCTTTTTTGCCTGCTTATTATTTATTTATATTTTATTTTATTTTTATTGTCAGTAAGTTTGAAATGAATACAAGTTAATAAATACAATGAAAGATAAACTAGCCCACTCCTGAATGAGTAAGACTCGTGCTCAGGAGGGGATTCCAATACAGACAAAAATAAAATTAAAATTGAGAATGAATACAGATTAAATAGTGTTTAATATGTTTAAACCAAACTATAAATCCAATACAAATTATTTTATTTTTTATTAATTTGGTTTCACATTTTGGTTCTGACAAACGCAGAGAATTCATATTTTTAGTTCTATATTTATGAATATACCTTTCAAAGTTATTAAAATTTCTATGAAAATATTTTAATAAAATAAAATAATACATTTCTTTAATGTTGAAAACTTAGAAATGTTTAAACAATTATTCAGTTGGGTAATTTTTCTGCTCTTTTAAACAAATGTTTAATACTTTTTTCTGTAGTAAAATTAACGGATATAGGTTAGATTTATAAGTTCCATCCCAATCTATAATACCATACATAAATATAGATTGAAATAATGCTAAATAAATTACACGTAAATATTTAAGTGACAAAATATTCTTAGAATAACAAAGTAACATAATGTTTTACGTAATTTATTACAAATATAATATGATTATTCTATTTTAAATGATTATCAATAATTATACCTAAGTATTTAACCTCATTAACTTCATTAATAACTGAACAATTGCAATTTATATCGGAACAATCAGAATTATGCATTTTAATTTGTAGTATAGATGAAATTGGTTTATTACCTTTATTATTTAAAGAAAATGGGATAGCTATTGTTTTATCTTTACTAATTACAAGTGAATTTAAATCAAATCTTTTTTATTAATTTTAAGCCGCAATTTTCATTATAATAAGCATTAGTCCAAGTTTTTCGACTAAAAATTAAAACAGTATCGTCAGCATGGAATATAAATCACCTTCATATTCTTTATTCTTATTAAAACGGAGCAAGGAGCCTAACACACACTTAGAAACTTCAAGCTCGGCTAAGGCGCTTGCCTGCCGATCCGGAGTTGCTCTCGGGCGCGAGTTCGATTCCCGTTTGAACTAATAACCTAGTTGGGTTTTTTCCGAGGGTTTCCCCAACTGTAAGGCAAATGTCATGTCATCTATGGCGAATCCTTAACCTCATCTCGACAAATATAATTGCGTTATCACCAATCCCATCGGCGCTAAATAACTTCGTAATTGCTACAGCGCCAATAAGGAGAGTCTGTACATCGAATTGTGACAAAAAATGAAATTTTGGTTTCTATCGTTTTTCGGTACTTTAATGTGTGTAAAATGATAATATGATTTTATTTCTTCTAATTGTCAGTTTTTAGCCCTATCTTCAGCAAAAATATTGTACTAATTCTTCATGAAAAGAATGTTATCGATTTAAACTTTTTTTCTTGCCACCACTCAGTGGAATTTTAAATTTATTTAGCCGGTTGTATACATAAAAGTATGTTACATAGGTCCTATTTTTTCTACATTTGTATCTTTTATCACTTCTGAGATTGAGGAATTTAACATTGCAAGATATGGAAACTTTGACACCATTTTTCTGCGTTTTCTTATTTTTTGTGATATTGGTACACTTTTCTCAGAATATATTGTACTCAGAAGGCTGAAATTAATATACAATATTAATGTGGTGGGATTTTACACAGTAGATTAAAAAAATTAAGTTTATTTAGATCTTCAGCAAAAATAAAAATTATTTGCAGTCATTCTTAATGCAAAAAATATTATCAATTTTTTTTGTCAACTGCTCAGTGGAATTTTAAAATTTATTTAATCAGTTGTATACATAAATATATGTTACATATGTCCTATTTTTTCTACCATTTGTATCTTTTATAAATTCTGAGAATAGTGCACCCAAAATTGAGGAATTTAACTTTGTAAGATGTGGAAGTACAGACTCCCCTTAAATAACCAAGTAAAAGAAAAAAATTCCGAGTTGACTAATCCTCTGTTGTCCTGTAGACACAATCACCTTCATTTTACGGAAAAGTTTTCCATCGTAGATACATATTTATGTGAATTAAGGCTCATTCACAATGAAAATTAAACATAACGTAAGCGTTAACTTAAGAATATAAACGTTACGGTAAAATCAAGATCATTCACGTTGGGAACATAAACATAACAGCAAACATACTTGGTAACCATGGAAACATAACAACGACGCCATTTCCTCATATTCTGTCGTATACTTTAGCGCTCCATGATTGTGTTCTGTTTGCAAATCACGTAAGCATAAGCATGAAAGTTTCGAGTTTGCAGACTTTCATGTTAATGTCTTACGGTAATGTTTATGTCAATGCTTATGTGAATCATTGTGAATGATCTCATTTGGTAGCCTGGACGCAAACTTCTGTGTTTATGTTACGGTTATGTTTAATTTTCATTGTGAATGGGCCTTTACTTCACACTTTTCTCCACGTTACGGCAATATTACCACGGATTACGACTCCAAACTAAAAAAAAAACTTTATAAACAGTAACTACATTATGGACACAAATTTTCACTCATTGTCAGACCTAGTTACCTAGTATACGGTGCATTAATGAATCTGGCGACTTTGCAGTACTGTTTCTCTCCTTCCGTGGAATGGCGTGGATGCCGCTTCTGCCATTCTGGAGCCCACTTTAAAGCTTTAGTTGTTATGGTGCCGTGGTCTGAAGCACAACGTGTTTTCGTTATTAAATAATTTTACAAAAACTGTCAAAGTTTTATGATCGCTCAGCGTGAATTCCGAAGAGAGTTCGGGATTCGTCGCAATCGTCCTGTTGCAATAGCACATGCTATCGAGACCTGAGTTCGAAACTTTGAGGATACTGGATCTACCCTAAAGAAGAAATGGAGTAGTGTAAAACAGTACATACATCCGAGAATGTTGCGGCAGTGAGAGAGACTATTGAACGAAGTCCACGCCACTCTGTGCCACTCGAAGATTTTACAGACCTAGTTACTAGTATACGGTGCGTTAATGAATCGGGCGACTTTGCAATACTGTTTCTCTCCTTCCGTTGAATGGCGTGGATACCGCTTCTGCCATTCTGGAGCCCACTTTAAAGCGTTTAGTTGTTATGGTGCCGTGGTCTGAAGCACAACGTGTTTTCGTTGTTAAATAATTTTACAAAAACTGTGAAAGTTTTATGATCGCTCAGCGTGAATTCCGAAGAGAGTTCGGGATTCGTCGCAATCGTCCTGTTGCAATAGCACATGCTATCGAGACCTGGGTTCGAAACTTTGAGGATACTGGATCTACCCTAAAGAAGAAATGGAGTAGTGTAAAACAGTACATACATCCGAGAATGTTGCGGCAGTGAGAGAGGCTATTGAACGAAGTCCACGCCACTCTGTGCCACTCGAAGATTTTACATAAAGATCTCCACTTCCACTCCTGTAAAATTCAAGTTACTCAAGCAGTACAAGAGCATGACTATGAAAACAGAGTCAATTTCTGACAGAATTTTTGCAATTAATTAATCAAAATGAAGACCTTGCAAACAAATCATTGATGAGTAATGAAGCTCATTTTCATGTATCTGTGCTTGTTAACCCTTAATGTGGTAAAGCTTCATTTCTCACACTAGTTTATTAAACCTTGTCGGACCGTAAAGAAAACAACTATCGCAATGTCCATATTTTTATATGTTGTATTGTGTATTGTGTTGTATGTTGTATTGTGAAATTTTAATTTTCCTACCAATTTCTTTTCTATTGTTATATTAAAATTATAGCATATAGCCTATTAACCTGTTGTATCTTATAGGATACTTTGTCAATTTAAGGGTTAATAAACAACATTTGCGTACCACAGATCCCACAGAACTTTATAAGAGACCACATCACCGTACCAAAGTGACAGTACGGTATACGATTCTTCCTTTGGAATTATCGGCCCTTAATTCGTTCTAGATGAGAGACAAAGGGCTGTAGATGTGACCGGATCTCATTATATTCTTACTAGTGGCTTGTGCAGCAAATGCTGCGAACTAAGTTCATTGGACGTTCAAATAAACATTTTTCAGATTTATTTTCAATGAAGAATACCAGACATTCGGAAAGTTATTTGCTTCCATAATAGTGAAAGATACTCTCTCTCGAGCCAATACTGAAGAGAACCACACATATAAATATCTACACCACACCGCCAATAAATATATGAAAAAGACCCAACCCCACTTGATTAATAACTATAAAAATATTTGATTTTTAATAATATTATTATCTTACGTAAGTTTTATAGCTTTCAGTAACATATACTATAATACTATATAGCCGGCACTCAGTAAAATATAGAAATCAACCTCTAATTTAAGTTATTCTCTACATCTACTTAAATAACCCCAAAACGTTTCACTTTCATATCATCAATATAGCATTAATATGTGTAATTAATGAAAAATAGTCACATCATGGCATTAACTACAATAATATTTCATTTCTAATGGTAATTATGTCATCCAACCACCTCAAGTTTTGTAGTTTTTAATATCCAATACATAGCTGTACCCAGGAAATTACACACTACAGAATCGAACCTGTAAATTATTTTTAGGAAGTTAAGTTTTTAATATCCAATTTAATTTGAGCTCTAAATATATCAGCATTCTTGCAGATCATGGCCTTCGTGTAATATTGTTTACTGTAGTGTGTGTTTTGTTTTATTCTGAAATGCAATTAGCTAGTTTAGCTAGTTCTCAAAACTGACGACAGATGGATTTTGGAAAATAGGAAAATTATGTTGAAAAATTGAAATTTCACTGAAAACTACTATTTTTCTGGAAAACTTTGGGTTCCAAGCTTCAAAATGAGGGGTAATTGATTAAAATCCGTTCAGCCGTTATCCCGTAATTTCCATTACCAGTTCAAATTATATAGACTATATAGATGTTAGAGAACTTCTTAGCCCCGTAGCTTACTCGTCGTCCAGTAAAAGAAGAAACGTTTTTCCAAGAAGATGAGGCTAAGAGCACAAGCTTCCATGGCAGTTGAAGGAATTTGTTTCTTCACCATGTTATCTTCAGATATGGGAACATAACGTGGCCAGCCAGATCACCCGATCTTTCACGCATGTGATTTCTTTCTCTAGGAATATCTGAAACCCCAAGTTTTCAGTGCTCCAACACCCTACACAGTTGAAGCATCAAATTCAGCAAGAAGTGGATCGAATTGCTATAGAGTTGCTGCAGGGAATAATGGGTGACGTTCGGAATACACTCACCCAGTGCATACAGCAGAATGTTGTGTATCTGAAGGGTGTTATTTTCAGAAACTAAGATTTGTTTTCAAAATCTCGTATTTAAAAATCTAAACGCTTTTGTGTGTAGCAGTAAACTGTATTCATATGTGTTTATACTAGATAAATGAAAGCGTTTACTGTTCATGACGTCTTTAAAATCGCCCGATTCACTGATGCAGTCTGCATTCTATTAATAAAAACAAAAGCCACCAGCTACTAGCATTGGAATGTAATGTCCCGTGGGTTGAAGTACTGTATATCTAGAATTGTTTGCCTTTGCCTGACTCTGTTTGCAAATCTCATATTATGATGTTATCTTTCATGACAAATAACAAAGACTAACAATGTGTAATCCTGTATAAACATGGCATATTATGGAATGAATTAATGTAGGGCCTATTTCATTGAAAATATCTAATACTCGAAATAAATAGTAGAGAACCCAAGGCGTGGTCGAAAATATGAATAAATCCGAACTTTAGCTATAAACTACGAAACATAGGGTAAGCGACGGTATTTAACGCCATCATGTATTTATTTAGCCTGACGAGTTACTCCCTTGGTTTGAATTGTAAATTATTTAAAAAATAGCGTGTAAGAGGGTCTTAGACTAGAAATTTTTAGCTTAAATGTAGTTCTGTTTATAAGTATGCATAAGGGTGTAATTATCTGTCTTAATTGAACTGTTGTATCAGTGAAGCGAGGTGAGTCAGTGAAGTTATGGTTTTACAGTGCAGTGAATAGTTCCGATCAGTGATAATTTATAGCGTCAATGAAATGTGTTCTATAGTGTCTGTGAAATGTGTTATAGTGTGTCAGTGAAATGTGTACTAAAGTGTCAGTGAAATGCGTCATAGTGCCACTACAGTGAGTGAGATGAGAGTTTGACTATTGAAACTTATGTAGGGCCTATACATATGTAGGTTGTATTGTAAAATTAGGTTATTTTATGTTTTATTATTAATTGTAATTATTGTGTTAAATTGTATTGTGTATATAATTATATTGTGTATTGTATAATTGTATTGTGTATTGTAATTTTATTGTGTATTGTTTATATTGTGTATACCACTGCTACCGGGTGCTTGCCCACTTGCAGTGTAAATAAATACATACATAAATAAATTCAAAATATGGGTTACAACTGAACAGAAATACGGTCAATAATATTGATCATTTGTAGTTTTTCCTGTAGAATGTACGTTTCAAAAGTTGTAATTGTGACAAGGTTTTACAACAATACAAGTAAATTAAACTATGTCGCAGACTGGCGCTATTTCCTACAGTGAAGATAAATAACGCCACTTATTTTCTTAGAACAAAGAAACATGTTTATAAGCAAAAATAATAAATGTAAGATTATGTTATAGAATTAAACAACTATATATGATTAGGGGAGAAAAAAGGTCTCAATGCTCATTACCACATAACTTTAAAAAATTCAATCAAGGTCACTGTCATTGAGTGGTCTTCACATAGTGAACAGACAATTAATATTTGAGGAGAAAAATTCGCTCCGGGGCCGGGAATCGAACCCAGGTCCTTGGTTCTACGTACCAAGCGCTCTAACCATTGAGCTATGCTGAATTGAATCCACAGCACCGGACCGAACTCTCCTCCTTCAGTATTTTCCCTTTGTGACCTGACTCCAAGTTAGGCATATACAGGGACATCATTTTATTTTTACTTCAATTTTTATTGTACCTGAGTTTTTGAATCTACTTCACTCCCACCCCTTCTACTAAGGAAGTTCCAACTCCACACAGAACCAAGACCACAGATAGTAAGCAGTACTGAGTTACTGAGTATAGTACGTTCCAGAAATATGTTCGCGTTTTCCAGTGACGAAAGAGCTTTCAATATTGAATCATATTCTCGCACAGGTACTGTCCGTTTGCCTACGTCGCATCCCTATTTCCCCCCTCCTTCTGCACGCCCCTTTGTAATAGCTGGGCTGTCTTAGCTCTTTTCTGAAAACATTAATTTCTCTTAGGAATTGGAAGTTTACGTAATATTATACAGCTGTTTAATTTAACTGAAATAAAAGGGCCTCGTTAAGTAATTAATTGTCACGTGATTTCCTCCCTTTCTACAATCCTGCGGCATAACCACTTGGACCGTCAGTAGATAGCATGTCTGAGTAATTTTATGTTTTCGGGTCTGGCAGAAGTGAAGATTGAATTTACAGTACGTAGAGTAGGTACAGAATTATTTCAACATGAGTTACTAGTACGAAGGACGAAACTGGTAATTGGAATTAGATGCAATAGTCTATAGTGCGATAATATGCACAAAAGAACTTAAGCCTGTATCGAAATGAACGGCCATCATTTTCAAAATTGTGTTTAAATATTCATATTATGATTACTTTTCAATTTAACGTCTTTCTCTATATTGTACGCTAATGTGCTGTAGACAGTATAATATACACTGCATAATGAATACGTTCGCATGGATAACTCACTTCGTGAGTAAAAACACTTATTCTTAATACAGTACTGTACTTTGATTAAAGAAAAACCTAATGAAAATTATCAAACTCAAAATCGCGATATTTCCTAGTTTACGTAAATGGATGAACTACTTTTCTTCCTTCCTATACCTAGTAGAGTGATTTGTGTTTTTTACGCCAGTATCATCGAACTCCAGTCTTGGAGGGGGGAGCAAGCGGTGTTTCCGGTTCTCTAAAGGTATAAACAGGTTAATATTAAAAATGTTAGTAAAAATAAAATGATGTCCCTGTACGTTGAAGTTTTATATCCAAGTCAACTGCAATTATACAAGGGGCGCACTCAACTGAGTGACTGTTTGGCCGGGAGTCAGGCCACAAAGGGAAAAAATTGAAGGAGGAGAGTTGGGTCCGGTACTGTGGATTCAATTCGGCGTGGCTCAGTGGTTAGAGCGCTTGGTACGTAGAACCAAGGACCTGGGTTTGATTCCCGGCCCCGGAACGAATTTTTCTCCTCAAATATTAATTGTCAATATTACAGATATTATTCTGTAGGACAAATTAATATAAAAATATTTAATATAGTGAACAGAGTTCAGTTTTCTTTGTGCTACTCATGTCGCAGGTTTCGTGGTACTCAAGTCCAGTCGATTATCTTTAACTCAGATTTTCCCACCGTCCTTTTTTAAGGACAGTTGCAGTGCCTTCGGATATTATGTCATTGTTTGTGTTAGGGACATTTTATAAGTTGTGCGATAATGTTGGTAGTATTTGTTAGCTTTAGAAAATATACGTTCCTTGTTCATGTTCGATCCTTAATTGCAACTGCTTTAAGAAAAAAGTCTTGGACAGTAGAAGAGGAAGTCTTTTGCCTTGCTACTAATGGCTCCTCTAGACGTATTGACATCATAGCGTATTCCCAGACTACCAAGAAAGGATATATAATTGATCCTACCATAGGGATTCAAACGGGGAGTAGCCAGCCGGAGCATGTCAATCCAGAAAAGATCAACATTTATCTGCCAACAGTTGATTACTTCAAAGCAAAATATCAGCTTGAAGACATTGAGGTGATTGGTCTTCTTATTGGATCTCGTGGTGTGATTCCCAAGTTCTTTGAAAGCTTCAGGAAGACTTTTGAATTACCACAGACACTTACTGCTGACATCATAACTTCAGTTTTGAAACGCTCTTGCCAAATTCTGAGTCATCATATTCACTCTGTTTAATTTTTTTTTTATTCACTTTCTATTCATACATGTTTATTTTAATTTTCTTTCTACAAAATTTATGTAAACATTTAATATTGTAAAATTCATGTAGGAGAGTATAATGAGTCCTTCTGGGCTACCTCCAATGGGAGGCAGTTATTACCTTCCTAATACCTTTATTTCAACATCATTTAACCGATTTTTGAGAGTAACTAATGTGCTACTGTATTTTTATCACAAAATAATTTTTGGGCTTATCTGGGTTAAGTTAGAGATGATTAAACTAACCGTTATTATTGCATACTAAATCAAACTTTATTCTCGCAGCGAGATGGCGTTATTACCTGCAGTCGCAAAATTCTGTTTTAAGTGAAAAATTAATGTAGTATTAGAAATTTCAAAACAACACAACTCCACTAAACTTACGAACACATATAAACGAATTTCTCATAATAGTTCATCGTTCACTATATTTCAAGTTCAATTATCTGTACTTACTTTATGCAGAATACAATATTCACGTCACTGAACGATCAGTTCAAGTGCGAACTTCTTCACTTCAAGTTGTTAACCTCACACTAAAGACAGAAATCCGTTTCATTGTTGGTTCCACACCACACTTCTCTGACTAGAGCTGCCAACGGAGATTTTCACGTCATTAATTAATGGTGTTATAACCTGCATGGCGTTAATCCATCACTTACTGTATACACAGGTTGTAACTTTAATAATGGCAATTATTTATTTATTACGAATATACAAGTGATACATCTGTGAAACTTCTACAGTCTTTCAATGTTGTAACCAACCCTAGGCCATAAGCTTGAAACGGTGGAACCAAAAAGGTGTACTAGTATGGCCGTCAAATTACCCATAGTTCATCTCTTTTTCCGGTGTGTTTATCAGCTGTATTGTTCGTATTATTACGATTACAAATTGTTTCATGTTGTTTTGAATATTTCAAAAGTGTAGTCAAGATCAGCAAGTGTTACTTTTTTATAAATAAGCTAATATTCTGTTCGGCTCAACTGTAGAATAAGTCCGTTGATATGTCTCCCTATGCTTTAACATGTGAAGAAGTGCCAACATCCTTCTTGATAAAAGAAAGAATGTGGAAATGAAATGTTCAGTCCATGTCACAACCGTAACACTTTTAATAAATATAAAGTGAAATTTACAGTGATATAATAATCTGCTTGTACTCCTCTTACCTCCACATCCATTCTAAACCGTTTACGTATGACCGAAACCGATAGTAGCAATTGAATATTTGGCGATTGGCGGTATTTCGCGGAGGATTATGGGGCATAGAAGGTGTAGTTTGACGTCATATCCCTCGCACTGATATCAAGCATATTTGCTTGGAGTGCTCCCTCCTTTCTTTTTATCCTCTCAGGTAGTAACCAACATTGTCTACAACTCGTTGCCAGCGATGTGGAAGTCATAGTATCTCTATAGCAGCTGCTGTTCTGTTGATGTTTCTGAAGGACCGCCCTACTGCCTGCAGAATATCGGGAACAGTCCGGAATCGAACGTCACGAAGTGGTTCCTTCATATTTGGGATTAAGTCATAATCACAGGAGCTTAATTCCGGTGAATGTGGTGGATGAAAAAGCACTTCCCACCCCTCAACGAAGGTGCAAATCAGCTACAGGGTATGCCGTGTTTGCTCTTGCGTTATTCTACAAAATGATGGGAGGGTTCTGCAAAACGTGTGAGCGCTTTCTTCGCAACGCTGGTCTCAGATTATGCTCCAAAAAATGACGGGAATACTGTGCATTAACATTCTGTCTTTGCGCTGTTCCTGCTTTGTAAACATGGCGATACACAACCGCTTAGAGCTATAACTATAGTCCCGTCGCTCTAATTTCCGGCAGCCAATCGCGTTGCAGGTCGGCTACATTTAAACGTGTGCGTCTTATGATTCGCTGATTTATTTCTTAAAGCTCGATAAATACTTAATATAATCGCCCGCCATTTTAATTCTTTCGTTGGCGTTCGCAGAAAGCACACGAAGACGTTATTTGCCGCTCAATTATTTGCTGAATTACATTCCGTTTGATTTATTATCACAGGAGCTACGACATGATAATGTTTAATGGTGTGGAAAAAATAGATTCCTCGTCTGGTAGCTCGGCAACGTAAGAACAAAAATGGCGAACGATACTACCTACCTAGACTTTATAGAGCCTTCACTTTCTAAGACGTAAGCAAAGAGGCGGAGTCACGCCGGAAATAACAGCGTCGGGACTATAACAGTAGACTAATTTCAACTTTCCACAGCGCATGCGCTGAGTCGGACATGTGATAGAAGTGACAACAATTAACTCCGTCTCATTTCGCTTTTACACCAGTGTTGCCACTATTAAAATTACACCCCACGTACTATGTATAATGTTGTAGTGTATGGCCCGAATACAGGAATGTAAAGGTCTAGCAGGACCAAATATGTTGGGTGGTAATAAATCTTATTTATTTATTTACTTAATTTTGATTAAACGACGATCGTCTAAAAAATAGTATGTAATACATGTGGTAAGTGCATTAGAGAAAGAAAAACCTTGACTTCCTCTCGTTTTTCAAAACCTCTTGATTCCATAAAAACGCCCTTACCATATACTATTAATTCGACCTAGCAAGAGGAAAGAATCGACATAGAAAGACAAGACAAAAACGACTTTTTTATATTAAAGATATCAAAGCGTGTATTTTTTGTAAAAGTTCTAAATAAAATTTCACAATATCTGAGTTCTCTGTACGTCGCCTTCTGGCAACGCAAAATAAATTGTATCTCTCAGATTGTGGCAATTTATTTTAGAGAGCATTCCCGTTAGAAACGTATTTCAGTATCAATATTTGCTTAGCTAAACTGACGTGCATGCAATCTACCGTCAGCGAGGTATCTGCATTGCTGCCAATACTCCAACAACACAAAATTGGAAGAAACTGAATGGAAGAAAGAGAGGAGCGATTTGTGTATCGGGGAATAACACGCAGTCGTACGACATTGACCCAT